>NW_026892550.1:36212500-38712500 GCF_033815535.1 Pezoporus flaviventris | reverse complement strand
CTCAAAGCGACAGGCATGGAAGAGAAGGAACCTAAAAAGAATATGCTCCCTTGCTTGTAAATGCTCACTAGGAGTGGTAACCTAGTGCAGGCTGCTGTGTTCTATCCACAGCTTTAGCTGTCTCCATGTGGAACACGTGTTATTCACAGCCACAGGCATTATACCTATAGTGGTGCTTGCCCAACCAGGATTTATGATAGTTTATGATATCTGAATGCTTCCAAGCACCTTGCAGCTGCACTCACATATAGCTGTTATTTTTGCATCATCTCAGTCATATGTTTTACAGTAAGGTGTTTCTGCCATTGCTTTGTCATAGATAAGTAGTAGAAAGTTGTAGGGCAAGAGAAGGAAATGAGCATCTGAAGATGGAGAATTAAAAGGTGTAACTTAGGAAATGCTTATAGGATCCCTGTTGCTGAAGAAATCATACTGTGGAATTACACTCTGAGCATGGAATTAAACGTAGCTGCAGGGCACTTCCCTGAACACTGACAGACTCCTGCGAGAGGAGTTCACCTGTAACCAGAAGCAGACTATCAGCATGGAAGCGACTCTGACTTGCATGTAGGGCTGGGCTGTGGCAAAACTGAAAGCAGTAATGTCTTTTCCAGCTGCAGAAGATATGTGCTCTTCTGCTAAAGCTCCTGTAGAGAGCCACTCTGCTGCAGACAGGAATCTTACCAAACGCTGAGATACGACATAATATATATTTGCTTTCATAAGAGTAAATTATGCTCAGACATGGAAATCTAATTTATATTTAAAAAGGCTGAAAGAACATTGGCACAGGGAAAAGGTTAGTTAATTATTTAAAAAATAAGTTATTTTATTATCTTAGTTACCACTACACAATGTGGTAAGCATTATGATTTAGCTGGTTTAATGTTTCACTTTAAGAACTTTCCAACAGAGTCCCTTCCTGTCCAACACATTCAGCTGAAGGTCCCCAGGGTTTCTTGATTCATTGTACCTATGAATTGTACTGCTTCTCTGACATGTGTAATGTCCCTGGTGATAGGAAGCTTTGGCATTAGCAGGTAGAATTCCTTCTGAAGCCCCTGAAATAGCCACTGAAGTTGGGAGCTGGGTTTTACTCCTGAACTGTAATAGGATCAAAATGCTCCCCATATAGTGCAGCTGAGAATGTGCTGTATCTTGAATCATTGTATTTGCAGCTTGCTGTGAATATGGTATCATGGAACAGGAATATAATTGCAAAGAAAAACATGATGAATGACCTTGAGTGCTATCATCTTCACTACTGTTTCGCTTTGATGGCTTTACATGTGTTATTACTTTCTCTCTAACAATTTAATCTTGTATATTTGCCCTTGAAATTGACACTAATATATACAACATTTGTTGGGGCTTCTTCTCCCAGATGGGAAAAATCTTTGTTACTGAACAACAACAACAAAAAAATCAATTTCTTAAAAAAAAATATAACTTGGCTTTGATCCAGTATAAAAATTCAACAAAAAAACTGCTGTCATTATTAGCAGACCCAAGAGGACCATAAAATTTTCACTGGTGCCCAAATGAAAACATTTGCTTTCCGCTCAAGCTGTTATTTTAAATCTGTCTAAACTTTAAATTTAAATAAGATATGTCTGAAAAAAACTTGTTGGAGTGATGATTTATTTAGATATTCTTTATCTCCTACTGAATAGAGATTCTCCCTATAAATTAGGCATATGGGAAATAGTTTGCTTTTGTCTCCAAGCTATTTTGCATTTAGGACAAAGAGTAAAATCAGTGTCAGTTCTCCTGTGAAATACCTGTTGCAACAGGGCCTTATTTTATCTTCTACAAGTCCTATCAATCAGTACTTTCAGGATTTAATTTCTAATTTTAAAAGGGGAATAAGCCATTCATAATAACTTAATGGAATAATGATCCTTTTCATTTAGCATTAGGAATTCAGCATTGTGCTTCTCAGAAAGCTACCTCAATATAAATTGGATAAGAAAGAAACAGAAATAGAAATTTTCAGTGAACAAAAGCAGAAAGTAAGGAATTGTCTTGCTGAGCCAATTGCCAAAAAAACCAAAATATGTTTGTGAAGTTCAGTAGATTAAAACAAAACAAAACAAATCCAAAAACCCCAAACAAGAAAACCAACCCCAAATCAAACAGAATTAGATTAGCTTGAATGTTTTCAATACTAATTGCTCTCCTTCTGCCTGCAGAATATATCTGTTGTCCTTTTCTCCATTCTCTGTCTACAGCATCTTAGGTTTTGCTCTGTCACTGTAAACATCCCAAGCTGGTGTTTCTGGAAAATGTGTTTTTAGAGCATCTTTGCTCCCCTGAGCAGTTTCTCTCACTTGTGCTCTCCTGACATTCTGCTGCTAACCTGGAAGACTGCACACACATTCCCATCCAGTTTTTTTTTCCTCAGTCTTTGAGGATATTAGCATGATAAGTTTAACTAGAAAAGACAGATAAGATAGGATATTATTTTGTTGTGTGGATAACATCAGTCAAGACTATAGAAGGTGGTATTTTTTTTCTTTCTTTTCCATTTTTCTCTTGAAGTTTGTAGGGCTCTGCTCTAGAATCCTATCATTGATCATATGTTCATATGTTCAGTGGGTGTCATGTGAAAGGCTAGTGACTAATCTTTGATTAGATGTCCATTTTGAAAATATCAGTGGGGAATTTAGCCTTTTCATGTTTCATTATAGAAACTGAGGGTGTCTGTTGTCACTGAAGAGTAGCTAGGTAGGAGAAAGAAGGATTTTAAAGCTGGGTGCAGAGAGAAAGGGCCTGGATGTTTTAGATATTTAGCTCTAGTTTGATGTAGTATCATAAACACAAATAATTCCTCTAAGAGGCAGCAGGTTTTAATTAAATTAGAGAATATTTCTGAAAGTCAACCCATGCTTCTAAGTGATTTTCCAAGTAAAACTGTTTCCATGAATGAGGGCCTTAGAATGCAAGTCAGTAAATACTGTGCTTGTCTCTGCTGATACATCACTGTGAAGGGTAACTGTGACAGAAAGGTCTTTCTCCAACCTCAGGATGTTATTCTTGCCTCCTTGCACTGGAAATGGATGTAGTTAGGAATCACTGTGATATGTCCTACTTTATGAGCTGGGAACTTCCAGTTTCAAGAGACAGTTTAATATTATAAAGACTGCTAAACAATGCAAATTATTTTTCAATATGCTTAGAAATTGCAATAAATTTTCATCCTATGGCTCCACTTAAAAATAATTTGGTTATTGTACATAATTATTTTAGGTAATGACACATATCCAAGGATATCTCCATATAATATGGATATTTTCCATAGGGCATCTTTGTAAGTGCTTAGTCTATTCAGTGGTGAAGATATTTTATAGAATATACATTGTATGTAGTGTTTCTCAGATATGGAAATTAAGCCTCTCTTATTCTTGTTTAATTGCCCATTGCTATATTTTAATAAGAGTTTGTAAGGAAAATCTTGTTTGAAATTGCCACTTAATGAATTCATAAAGCTTGAATCAACACAGCTAAATCCTTCCTTTTATTTAAAAAGCTTATATCTAATGTGATTTTCCAGAGGAAACTGAATACAAATAAACAAGATCCATGTTCCTCATGATTGTTTTTCATTATGGTCTTTGATGGCTATCAGGATTTTCTTTTGGTGATTGCTAAAGCCAAAGCTTTAAATAAATCTTTTCAAATAAACAAGTATCTATTGTTATGTTCGAGTGCTTGTGTGGTCAAACCCTTCTCCTGAATAAGCTTCGCTTAAATTTCTGTCACTTATATATGTGGAATTTTATTCTGCTTGAATATTTTATCTGGTGTCTCTCAAGTTTCAACAAGTTCAAAACCTACAGTACCAAGTATTTACAATTGTAGTTTATAAATCACTCTGATGTGTGCAGAGACCAGATAAACGTACATCAGTTCAGGTTTCTCATCAGCATTTCTGATGTTAGATATGGAAGCAGAACCACAAAATTAGCATTGGCTCTCTGCAGGGGTGCCTTTGAAGAGGAACTGCAGACAACTCTTGGATCTTATTTTTCAATATCAATCCTCTTCATACATTAGGTGGATCTCTGTTTCCAAACAAATATTTACCAGGAGCATATGTTACAACAGTTCCTCTTGCGAATATGAATGTGCTTTGGGAAGTTACGCTTTCATTTGGTAAATGACACTCTGTAAGTGAAAGAAACTTGCCCAGTAAAAATAAATAATTTAGTCAGCATAACTGTGCCTGAAGAAGAGTTTTTAATACAGTTGTTAAATTAAGGCCTTCTCTTCCCATCCCCGAGCAACCCAGGCCTGCCAGAAGTCAGTAGTATAAACATTGCCTAACATTCATTCACACTGCACTACTTTGCTGGTTTTTAATATCTGATCATTTTACTCAGTTAGCCTGTCCACATTTACTAGTCAGGAGGTCAACCAGCAACTTTCCAGATATACTCATTAGTTGCTTTACAACAATGTTGATGGTGAGCACAAAGGTTAGCAAACAATCTCTCTTCAAGAAATCGGTTAATTTCTTTTGGTTTACTGTTATGTAATGACTTGTTTAAAATGTAAAAACCTCATTCATAAGTAATTTCTAATATTTCTCACACTTCTGTAATTTTTAGGTTGTTACATGTTTTGTTTGTTTGTCGGGATTTTTTTTTTAAGGTCTATGGATTATATTAATATTGATTTGTAAATCAGCACTTTCATGCAAGGGTCCTGATAATGCAAATGTTTTCAGAAGCTACCCAGTTTACAAAGGGGAGTTTTAAGGGCAGCTAGCAGAGAAGTTAGCAGGGCCGTTTGATGTTGTGTCAGAACACCTTGGTTTAGCACCAGCATAACACTGTCATATGGGAGCAGTATATTTCCTTAAACTGGCATTTGGCCTTGTTTTACAGAATTCTTATTACAGAATTTATAGATGATACTAAACCTAAAAGGTCTTTACAGTTTAGTATAAAAACCTCTATATGGTTTATTCAATATATAAATTTATCTTCTTGCTTGTTCTCAAGTTGCTTTAGCAACAGTTATGGACTTCTGTGTTAAAACATCAACATTTTTTAAAAAAATTATTGACTGTCAATTAGAGTTGTAAACTGTCCACTGAATTTTTCTACTTGAGATTAAAAAGTCTTGAAAGTCACTGTTTCCAGGAGTCATGCAAAGCATAGGCAAGAGGTGAGTTGTCTCAGTGCCCTAGAGATGTTGTCAGTAGGACTGAAGATATATTGCAACCTAAGGCACATTGCCCGAGTCCAAACCTAATGCCAGACTAGAAGGAACAAGTGAACAAGGAAAACCTATTTCACTGTGGTTTTGTTTTCTTCTTTGCAAGTTTGCTGGCAGATTCCCAGTTCTGAATGTCAGAACTGAATGGCACTTTTCTACTTTCTCTCTTTGTAGTCTTTCTTCCTCCCTGATGTCCAGCTATGGTATGCATGTACATACACCAAATATGTATTAATGAAGGTCTTATTACCCCTCAGATGGTGATTAGGGAGCTCTCTGGAGGTAGGAAAGGCTGCTCAAACTCTTTAAGTTTCTCTTAAGAAACTTAAGCTCAGAGAAAGGAACGAAATAAGAATTTTACCGTTCTCAGTGAGTCACATAATATTTGGGCAATCTTTATTTCAGAGGCAATCTGCAGTGGTCCTGAAGTATTACTTGTGGACACAGGAAACTGGACACCTGAAAGCCATCTGAGACTGAAAATGATAATGTGGTATAACTGATCAGTGAAGGTGGTAAATCTTCACTTTCATTTACAGTAGGGAGAAGTAGGCCATCTTCTTGATTTGGTTTATGGGCATCTGGTTCTCATCTTCAAATTTCTTGTCCTTTTATTTTTAAAATAAGTTTAAAATGCCTCCTCTGGTGTTTGTGTAGTGGGAGGTTCTGGATTGCTTCTGTTATGATTTTACACCATTTTTTTGCTTATGTGGGAAAAAAAGGTTTCTCTGTTTATTTGTTTGTTTCAGGCTGACATATGATGTTTTCAGTTCAAACACTGGAACAAAAGTCCCCTCCAAACCTGCTCCACAGCCCTAGCCTTCTTTGTATAACTTTAAACCACAACAGAACTATGAGCCAGCTTGTCTGGGCCATATTCCCAAGGACAGTCTGATATTTTTGAAGTGTATCTTCACATCAAACAGAACCAGTAACAAAATAAAGGCTTTTTTTTCCATTTTGATTCCAAATGAAGACAGAAGGGAAAATGAAACCTGTGTCTGCTGAAGAGCAAAAACTGATAGAAGAGGTAAATAATCTTCCAAATTTGCACAGAGTAGAAGCACATTGTTATAGGAAAAATATATATAAAAAAATATAGTTCCTTTAAATTTCTTGAGGACTTGAATTTCAGAGTCACTGAGGCTCAAGATCTCACCAAAGAAATCTTTTCCTTGTTGTTTGTGACGGGAGAAAACAGCACTATTAATGTCAAGGAATTATTAGGGAAATATCTTGGCATTTTTAATGTAAGAAAGGAAGCAAATCATAGTCCTATGTATCTTTTGTCCCACTCAGAATTATCTTTATCATATTGGAAGTTTTTATTCGGAAGTCTGTGTTGACTCTCATGATTAGGGCCAGAAATCCTACAGCTGACAGGAAAGTGACCTATAAATAATGATCTATGATGGACTTGTCATAGAGCTACTAAATGAAATATTCTAGTACCTGTTTCCTTTGTCTTGTTTCTCAGTTTCCGTCTTCTTTAAGGTTATTGCTTTTGACATATCCCACTAGCTATCTGGTAGGAATGGATTTTCTTTGTCTTGTAAATGTATTCTATTTTCACCAGAAAAGTACCACTGAAAATATTATTGTAATATTTTTTGTGATGAATAACTCCATTTGAATACAGTTGGATACAGTTACTATTGGATTTCCAAGTCAAAGTTAAATGTTTTCTTTTAATAAGGTTTATAATACATGTATACAGATACATTAAAAAAACAGGACTAGAAAGAATTGCTTAAAATGAAGTATGAATTCTGGAGCAAATAAAAAAGTCAGAATTTAGTAAGAATACAGATTTACAACACATTAAATACACTATAGTAATTACCTACATGTATCCTCTGACTAGGATGCTGTACAAAGGAAATCAGCCACCTCTTTGTAGCAGCTCATCTTCACTCTCTTAGACAATAATAAAAAAATTTTCAGCAAAGAGTAAATAACTTCATTTACTAATGGTGAAAAATATGCATATGGGATGATAACATCGTGTAGCAGATGCTCTTTGAGTTTGCATTCCAGCTTTTTGTGTGGTAACTTGTGTGGTCATACTTTTAAGTACAAGAATCCAGTGCTTCCCTTGATATCTCTAATTGATCATTCCTAAAAGGGTCTGTGCCAGATCTTTCCACAAAAGGCAACATTCTTGCTATTGAGATGGAAAAAGGTGCTAGGAGAGAGAAATAGAGTCCATATGAATTTTGCTGCTGAATTCACTGAATCCAGGATTTCACCCCAGACTTGCACTTCAGATGTCCCTTGTTTAGTCTGAGTAATGAGGCAAACAGAAACACCTATGCCAAATGTGTTTGGTTAACATGCTTTCAGCAAGATTGCTGAAAGTGAACTCCCCTTCCAACACAGTTCAGTAAGGGTTATACACATAGCATTAGCAGCTGAGCTGCTTAAAAGGCTACAATAAAACACTGCCTGAAAGAAAAAACATAAAAACTGGGGCTTGTTCCTTTTATGTTTCTGTAAAACTGACTGAAAATTTATGTTGGCAAATAAATTAGTGTAGGCTTCATGAAAAGTAATAACTCAGTTATCTTGACCTTTGTTTTGGTATATAAGCTTACATCATTTACGAGAGAAAATGTTATAATGGTATGTTTTATCTGTTAGTCTCACCTTCTCTCCTTTTTGAAGCAAAGGTGATTTACTACAGGAAAAGGAATTATAAATTCGTGCAAGTGGCTTAGTAGACCAGATACTTCCTCTTGAGATTATGCTTGGATAATGGAATAAATCACAATATTTTTTGTTTCTAGTTGAATTTCAAGGATAATTTTTGTCTCATGTATAATGCAGCTCACAGAGTTGGAATAACTCAATCAATACACTGTTCACTCGTAACCTGAATCCCAGTTTTCTAGTCTGCATCACGTTCTATCCCAGCTTTCTAGTCTGTATCATGTTTTGTTGACCTACAATAGAAAATAAGCTACAGTCTGTGCTATAGCCATTACTTGTAATGTCTATAAAAAGATTGGAGTGATTAGCACAGGTCTTTGAAGACTACTTATATATGCAAAATATGTTTTATGATTTAATTTGTTTTAGCAAGGTTGCACATCTGCTCATAAAAATGTTACTTAGCCTAGCTGGGAATGATGTTTTTCAACTGCAGTATTGCAGTTCTTTTGCTCATCTGGCTGGTCACACACTAACCACAATAAAAGAGGAATAATAAGTTTGTAACTGGAGATGGAGCTATTCCAATCTTCTTTCCCTTTTGTTTAGCAAGCTTCTACAAATGACGAGATTCAGCAATAGACAGTGAAAGATGTGCTTGTACCAGTACTAATATTAAAAGCCCTACAAATATCAGTGTTTAATCAACACCAGAAATATGTAGATTTTCAATGGTGCAAGAAATAGAGTTTTGATTTCTCAGTCTTACCATTCCAGAGATTGTTACTCACCATAAAATATTTATTTGAAAAAAAGCTTTGTTTTCCAGATGTGAGTTTCAAGGTGGCAGCAGTACAAAAGATGTGAAATGCTTTGCCTTTTTAGCAAAACAATTTTAACAGATGATTTTCTGATTAACTTACAGCACTTGCCGAACTTTTGCATAATTCTTCAGTTCTAATAATTTTAACTGAAAAGTAGCCTGCAGAGTAATGTCAAATAAATGCATATTTCAAACAAGAGCAAAGGGAAATGTAATTTTCCACCCACTAACAGGCTGACCATATATTCAGAAGTGGTATTTGGCAAGATCTTGATTCAATAAGTTATGAATAGCTGCTGCCCACTGTTTTGCTACACCCCCTACCCAGGCCTGCCACAGGGACCTGCAAAGTCTACGATTGCAAAAGGGACCTACATTCCAAGATGTTAGGAGTCCAATATTTGAGATCAGCAGGAGAACTACAAATCTGGCAATGAAAAAGGAAGAAGCAGAACTCTAATCAGGACTGAATTAAGGCTGACGTGATGATTTGAAATCCAACTTTAAAAATAAACCAAAACAGATCTGTCTCTATACGGTCTGATACCGCCACCCAGCCTGAATTACTGTTGACAGCTCATAACTTTATTGCACCCACATGCCTGATTGCTATCATTGTGCCAGAGATTTGAAACTTCTGAAATTCAAACTGGGAAGGAAAGTAGACCCTATCTGAAAATAAACAATCAAATGAAGATTTCTGTGGCAGAGGTTTGTTTGCCATGACTTCAGATGAACAGCTCAGAGACCCTGGAGGTCACTAAGTATGAATTCCGTAAGAAAATAACTACACAGTGCTATTAATACTTGGCAATTTCAGTCTGTAAATGTGTATAATAAAACTGAGCATTTTTTCCTCTATCTTATGGGTTTAGAGACCATGACGTACAGCATTTAAGGAGAAATTTTGTGAAAGGGCAAATCCCAATTCCCTACAGTGGCAGAAGCCCAAGCCCACATAGGACTTGGTCTAGAGTAAAACAAAACAAAACCAAAAAAAAACCCTCAACAAAAAACCACTGGGAAGTCTTCCACTGATTCCAATTGGATTTGAAACAGACCTACAACAAGTCAGCTGCAGATTTCAGAGACAGTAAGGCATAATAAAGCCATTCCTGCATCCTACAATGGGTGCAAAACTGTACAACAATAACTGATTAAGGCAGGCAAAACTTTAATCAGAGGAGTGAACTTCCGTACTATTTTCCCCAAACTGTTCTAATGTAGTAAAAAATGAGCTGATTTTATGATATTAAGAACAAAAAAGTACTTATATACATGACCTTTTAACCTTAACTAAAATGAACATTTTGAGGAAGCGCTGGAAAGAAACACCTGACACATATATGAGCACCATGAGTTACAGAGTCTGGATTCCTCTCTTTGTGATGGGATATTGCTTAGCTGCAAAAACAGCCCCTCTGCATCTTTGCTCAGTTGCTTCTGAAACGGCTTAATCTTGAGAATTGTTGTCAGTCTGTGTGAACAGCACTGGTCTGTGCAAACAGCGCTGGTCTGTGCATGCAGCCTCCTGTATCCTATATATCAGGTGTTGCTCTGGTATGTGTAATTGTACTTCCTTTTGCTGCATTATGCCCTTTGTGCTGTCAGTTTTTCTCTTATGAAGGTACTGAAGGATACAATACTTATGGGTCTGGTGGGGGACCCCAAACTGCAATGCTTTAACAGAACTTTATAAGTAAGTATGAGGTGCTGCTTCTTCCTTTATTCCATTCTACTGCTTACTATTTCACAGCAGACTCATACTCAAGCCATCAAAATCCACTGGAGGGCTGTTTTCCATCTCTACCTTGTATCGAAATGGAAAAATGCTAATTAAAAAGTGTACTGATGCTTTCTGAATAGGATTTCTGAGTACAAAGTACAGCCCAAAAGGAAGAAAAAAGACATAAAGAAAATTGCAGAGAATAAGTGACAGTAATAACAGTACAATAGTATATGCCTATAGGCTGACTGCATTGAACCAAACATCCCGTTAACATGAGGCAGATTTGTATAGCTAGTTATACTGATTGTAGTTCTCAATTTGAACATATTAGCCAATGGACTGTCTTTTTTGGCTAGCATCAGTTTGCTTTCTAGTCTAGTGCAAGCCCACCTCCAATCCTCAGGCACTGCAAGAAATACATTCCTTTAAAACAAACTTCTATGAAATTACTTCTGTGTCTACAGGTTTAGGAACATCAGCAGTGCACTGCTGATCTTTCAGGTTTTGGCAATACAATACAACAATTACAAATTAGGTGTGGTTTCTCTTTTGTTTTAGGGATCTTGATCACACCTATTTCCACCCTGACAGCAGATCCTTGACATTCAAACCATATCAGGGGCAGCTAATTTAATAAGAACAACAGCAAATCCACCCAAAAACATTTTGGAAAACAATGAATGGGCTCTAACTGCTTCAGTTGTGTTGGTTGCTCCCTCTTTCTTCCCCTAGTCTATAAAATCTAGATCTATCCATGGCTTGGCGAGTTGTTTCAAGATTCCAGGACCCAGCCTATCAATACTGGGTACTTTATTTATATTTCTATGGTAGTACATAGTTCAATTCACATGCTAGTGTATTTATGGTGGAAGTATGTAATAGAATTTCAACTGATGTGGAATATACTCACTTCAAAATTGAGTAAACTGTATTGCAATCGAGGATATTTGAGGTGGAACATGCTATTGAGATAGGGTAGCAGAGAAAGCCCAATGGAAATTGCAAGAAATACTTTTTAAAAGCAGTTTTAATTCAGATATCTTCAAATTCTTGGTATGAGTGGTTTGATTTGCTTTGTCTCTCTCAGTACCTCATAAGAATGACATCTGTTCTTACTGATAGCCTGCAAACTGCACATCTGCTAGTAGAATTTTATATTGGATACCTTCTGTCTTCATCCTGGCTTGCTTGTTTATATTCTTCAGGTCTTATGTTTGTTTATGGGTATAGAAGGTCTTTGAAACAGAAGTTTGTATAGCATCACACAATCTTGGTGTGACCTGTCTCCAGACTTCAGGCCCTCCTACAGTCTCTCTCTATAGCTACAATTATATTTGTATGTGTGTGCATTTGTATCCATATACATATATATATAAAAAAAAGTTTATAGGCAAGTTACAGAAGCTGGGTTGTAAGAAAGTGTAGGTGAAATGAATATAAGTTCATTTTGCATATTTAATTGGGCTGACTGTAGGACTACATGAAGCTTAAAACCCTATTGAAATCTGAGCGTTCTTCATCTACAGCAGGTGGTTCAACAAAAAATGCTCCTCTAGTACATTTTAGCTTTGGGCTGTCTATTTCCAGAGAGATCCATAAACTTTGTAAAACAGATGGCTACACTGGCAGCTTGCCAGAAACCTAGGGATCACACTTAGTCTGAATAAACCATGAACAAAATCACTATTTATTCCTACTCATAGAACCTCTAATAACTGAATTGAACTGCTGCTGTTTAAACCCAACAGTGATGGATTTTATTGTAAAAATCTGTGGGGGTAAGTGGTGCTGACAATCCTAGTTTAAGACCTTTCCAGGCAGCTGCTTAGATAACCCTTTTTTTGCTAAAAAAGAATAGAATAGAATAAAATAAAATAAAACGGAATAGAATAAAATAAAATAAAATAAAATAAAATAAAATAAAATAAAATAGAGGGAGTTTAGTAGAATCCATCTAATCAAGTATGTTGGCAATCCATGCTTCAGTCCTCTAAAGCCAGGAAATGGGATTTCCTGACACAGTATGCCAACACAAAATGCGTTACGTGCTACTAAGTGAGCCCCTGGCCCACCCAGTGCCAAGAGGCTCATTTAACAGTTTTGTTAACATGGTTTTCAGTGCAAGATACACTTGTTTCTTTAGCTCCTTAACCTTTTCTGTGTTCTAAGTATACTTTATACAAGGAAAAAGCATGCTGCAGGCACTGGTGTATGTACCAGGTATGACTAGAACCAACTGTTTTTTCTTTATTCAGTGAGAGTCAATCAAAAAATACGAGATGTAGGAATGATCGCTCACTATAGCTTTCTGCTGACATTCAAATGTGGAAAGGTTTGCTTTTTGGTTTTTGTTTTTATTTGTCTTCAATTTTTGATCTATCCAGCTAACTTTGAACATTACCATGGAGAAGTGACACCTAAATCTCAAAGGCATATACATCAGAAGACAGCATACTGTAGCTGCTGTTCTTAACAGGTTTTCGAGCAGCTGCTGAAACTGAAGGAACAAGATATATATTAAACAAAAGCAGCAATGCAAATCAAAAAGTTTTGTCCAGCAGGAGGATGAGTACACTTCGTATCAGACAGAGTTTACTCCTTCTGCTTTCTCTTCTCACTAAAACAGCAGGACTTCAAGGCAGACAGCCAAGATGGATTCTTTGCCTTTTCTGAGGCTGATTCCACAAGCTTGCCATCCGAAGCTATACTTTTGCAGAAGATACCTTAATCAACCCTTTGGCGTGATGAAATGTAAACTCAGTATTTGAATGCTGTTTAGTGGTAGCATGAAGAAATGAAAATTCCATACTAGTGTCTTCTGAGCTGCATGAAGCCTCATGTGCAGCCTGACCTAGAGATGACCTTGCACAGACCCAGTAGAAGTTTCTGGTTAGCTTGTCAGGGAGCGAAGGAATCTGTCTTCAGGGTGAACATTGGAGCTTCTGTGCAAAAAAACACTGTCAGAAGAGGGGGTTTTATTGAGCTCTTTTTTTAACTTTGAAATACATGTGTGAGATTTATCCTTTAATGACTGATGGGATTTGCAAGTAATCCCAGTGCTACCATCCTGGACATGTATGCAGTTCTGGACTTCTAAAGTACTCTTGGCTGCAAGGATGCAGTTGATGATAGTCATGAGTTTTTTTAGTATACCACACATCTTAAGG
This sequence comes from Pezoporus flaviventris, assembly GCF_033815535.1. Classification (NCBI taxonomy): domain Eukaryota; kingdom Metazoa; phylum Chordata; class Aves; order Psittaciformes; family Psittacidae; genus Pezoporus; species Pezoporus flaviventris. The sequence goes on along the minus strand of NW_026892550.1, from coordinate 38,698,909 downwards.
AGTTTTGGTCTGTTGTTTTTTGTTGTTTTTTTTTTTTAACTCAGTCTCAATATTATGATCAGTCTTCTACAAGCCAAGACAAAATTATCTCTGGGCAGTCTTCATAGTAGGTAGGTGTCTGAGCCTGCACCAAAGAAATATTCTTGTGATGGGAACTGACTGTGTTGGGAATTATCTACCAAATTTTGCAATAAGTATAGTTCCTGCCACAAGTGCTGTGACCCCTGAACTCCCATTGCCCTTTAATTTCTAGAAGTTTTATTGTTAAGGGATTTCCAGCCCATCCCTATTCATTACCTTGGAAACATAACAGAAGCATTACTGAAAATGTCTAATAACGAATTTAGCCTAAGCACCCTACTGGGAGGTAGAGGAGCATTATTATCCTCTTTACAGTTGAAGAATAAGTTCCAGAGTTCAAGGCTGTCCACCAGATCTCCTTCTGCCAAGTCTGTCCTGCCTATATGACTAGGCTATTAACTTGAATTCCTCTGCTGACCACTAATACAACAGAATCAATTGTCAAGATAGGTGGTCTCTCATGTAATCACATTTGAAACCTTTGAGGCTCACTCTATATTAAAAACAACAATTTAAATCCTGCCCATAAACTTGCCAGCAGTCACTACAGGTTTCTGCAGCATCAGTTTAATAGTCTCTCTGTGTGGTACACTACTTAATTAGAAGGTAGAAAGCAGCTGCTGGAGCTTCAAGTTTCTGTATCATCTCTACATGCAGCCCTTTTGAAAAGCCCAAGGCAACAGTTTAACCTGACTGACAATAGCACTGACAGCAGTGTCCTTCTCACTCTTTCACAGCAGAGGTGAAAAAGACGTAAGTACCTCATTTTTCCATGTAGCTATGGCTGTGCTTATTCAAAGCATTGAGAATAAGCACAATACCAGTGCTTTTAATGCACTGGTTTAAAAAATAACAGTACTTTAAGCAGATACTACAGTTTAAGTGCTCTGAATTTGTCTTCATGTTTTGTGTGAGGAGGATTCATGTTCTTAAGTATTTCTTCAAGAACAAAATAACTTCAGGTTGGTGGGTTTCTTCAGTGAAGGAGAAAGTATGTGTATAATCTCTTGAATTTTACAGCATGGATTTCAATCAAACACCACAGTTATGGTAAAGATTAAAGGTATGGGAAAACCTCTCTTGCAAGCACCTTCAGCTCTGAGGAAATGGTCACAGAAAAACAGATATTGCCAGTAGCACAGAAATTAAGAAAATAATTCATGTGGGATAATGAAGAAATTAGAAGTCTCATTTTAGCTGAAACTGTTTGGCCAAGTATAAGACACATGATGCAAGTTCAGAGAATGCTTGACTCCATGTGGTCAAGCACTGAATGCTAGACAAAAGGAAAACATTTAAGGTAATGTTATTTTGTACAGTTTTAGTCTAATACTTTTCTGTTAACTTGGGCAGATAAAATGAACTGTGAAGATATGATACTGTACTCTGGGTAGGAAAGCAAAGTGGAATGTAGGAAAGCCATTTTGAAAGGATTGAAAAGAAAAATTCTATTTGGAACCTGTGCCCATGTGAGTAGAGCTAGCAAAGGTGATTCACAACATTAAGCTGAATTACGCTTGCTCTGATAACATGGAACCAGACTGTGATAGCATGACTATCAACATCAGTTATACTAGTCAGAGAGCTAGAAAAAGAACCTAGAAAAACTGAATCCAATTTGTAAAGAGTGTAATGTTCATCATGAACAAAAAGGGCAATAAAAAAAACACTAACTTGGATGAACATTTTGTAGCTGCAAGCGGATGCAGTTTCAGTGAAAAATGAGTTGAGTACCAACCAAAGCATGCAGGATAGCTTTTCCTTTAAAAGAAAACATTTAATGGGACAATGAAAGGCTGGAAAAAACTCAAAAAAGACACAGGTAGATTAAAATTAAGGACACAAGGAGGAAAACTCCCACCAGAAGAGTGTGTGAATCACTTATAACTAGGTATTAGCTTGGAAGACACATATAAAGATGCTGAAGAGCATTGACAGTTGGATTAGAAGTCCATAAAGCCTTTGATCTCAGAGAAAGGGTGTATGTGTTAGAATGGCAAACAAATGCAGTGAGTTAACAGCATTTGATAGTGTTTTCTTGGGAAGAGAGTAATAATCAGGAATAAAAAAGAAGAGTTCAATCTTCCCAGAAGTTACTGGGAAAAATGGATTTTAAAATCATTAATTAAAAATAAGAAACACTTATGTGAAGGAAATAATCAGGTATGTATAAGAGAAGGAAGGGAACTGAGGATAAGGCAAATGCCACTTATTTGCATACATTTGATAAACCTGCAGAATTCTGGCAGGTTCTACTTGAAGAAATAGGATACATGTTTGTGTAGGCATCCCTTCTTAGTTTTTTTAGTTTCTCATGCTGTCCCTTGAACAGCAAAGTGTTTCAAATAGCTTCACAGAAAAAGTCAATTTCAAATCACTAGGAAGTCAGTTTCTCAGAGACAGGGAAACTATGTAAAGTATTATAAAGAAAGACTGCTTTGGAAAGAGTTTGAGCTATGCGACATAAACAACAAATCCATGGTGCACTTATAAGAAAAATTAAAACTGCAAGGTGTATAGTTAAAGCTGGCAAAAGACATGGATTCTGTGGCTATCTAAAGGGGTTCAGTGGTAAACCATGCAGAGAAAAATGTAAAAAAAGGTGCTTACCATAGTCACTCAGAAAGGTAGCCTGAGTGTGCTATTTGGAATAGATGTCCAGAGTACATGAGAAAAAAGTCTAATTAAAGAGTTTGAGAAATGAGAGTTAATTAAGATGAAGCCAGGAAGGATGTGGAACATGGCATAATTAACCTTACCCTATTATGCTTGTGCTGGCAGCTAGGTCCAGGAAAAAGGCTTAAAGTGAGAGGCACTGGGCAGTTTTAGGAAACAAGAAGCTTGTCTCAAACTACTGCTTGCCTGAATCAATAGGTCTAGGAGTTTGTATACAAGTGTCGAGATAGTCTATTGCAGCTGTGGGCTTGCCTGTGAAGAAAACCATTGGTAAGCCAATATTTATTTGAACTGTGCTCCTTTCAAAATCTGTCTGAAAAACTTGGCTTGGCTTGTGGGGCCGAAACTACTTGTTAAGACCCAGACCATAGCTGGAGTGGATGGGAACAAAAGTGAAACTTTGCAACAGTATTTTACCAAGTTCCTATACATTACAAGTGGGGCTGTTTTTTTTCTCCAGCTTTCTTGCTTTCTCTTGCATGGACTTAGAAGCAGCAGGGCCAGATTTGTAACCCTGATCCATGGACAAACTATCCTTTAGGGAAAAAGACTCCTGTTAGAAAGGCACATGCTACCCCAAGTATCTGCTTCTGCTATTTCAGCATTTGGGGTGTATACTTCTTTCTAGTATTCCAGTCCTAAGAGAAGCCCCATAGAAATAATGTGCGAGGATAAAGATGGCTTGCTAGTTCTAGAAGTCAAGGAAGTTGTCTTTTACTATGTTGATAGAGTGGTATAGCTTATTTATGAATACTACATTAATAGTAAGAAATGTAAGAAGAGGAAGTAGGTGGCATTGACTGGAAGTCGGAAGTGCTGTTCTCACTCTTCCATGGCAGCATTTACACCTGTCCAGCTAATAAATGTTCATTAAATTAATAGAAGCTCACCCCTGACAGCTCAGTGCCTTCATCTCTTTATGCTAAATCCAAGGTAATAGTTTGTATTATTGCTTTAACCTTACTACCAAGCTGCCAGCCACATTGGTGTGACCTTTAATCAGCCCCTTTGGCATAAGCTCTTTAAATCTGCTTTAAAACTATAAATACTGGGATATACACTTGCCAATGGTGGTCAGGGAACCTGTTTATATGCTTCATTAAATGGCTAGTCACTCGGACAAACAAGAGTGCTATTTTCTGTAGAGATAAGAGAACAACTGTAACCACTGCAGTCACCAGCACAAATCGAAGCAAGATGCCCCCCATCCCAGAGGTGAACACTGAATCCTGATCTTCACAAATATTCAAAGCATTTACTTTAGCTTCTCTTATCCAATAGCTGGAGGATTAGCTTCTCCTTCTTTCTCTTCCAGAAATCTAGTTCCTATAAAAACAAAGCTTTTCCAGATGAAAATTTTCAATAGACCCAAGCCGATTAGTCATTTGGGATGAAAAAAGCTACATATTCTTGGCAAATTAACTGTTTGTCAGAGTTGCCTGCCTAGATCTATGTATGAATGTCTTATTCATGTTTTCATCCACAAAGGCAATAATCAAAATCTCCACAATAATGCTGCTGAGGTAAAGACCCTTACTCATGTTAGGTGGTAATTGCAGCATGACTTTCAAAGCTCTATTTCCTTGAAAACTGTGTCCAGCAAATAAGAAGTTCCTCCAAGCATTTGCAGTCCAAAGGGGCAAACAAAACACAGAAGCTGGGAATGCCAGGCTTTACTCCATTTGAATGTTCCTGTTTGTAGAAGCATTCAGCTATAAGCCTCCTGATAACAGGGAGCCTGGTGCACTGTAAAAGCTGTACTAGGAGAAATGACGATGCATACTGGCAGATGATACAAAGTGAAAGGAATGGAAAGCTCATGGGAGGAAATGATGACAGATGGATTCAAGAGCAGAGCTGAGAATTTGGCACTTGAGGCAAAGCCTAAATGAATTGTGAAAGTCTCCTACAGTAAAGGATGCAGCTGTCTCATGTTATCCACCTAATTTTCCATCTCCAGGAGCAAAAGATCTTTAATGAATGGTGCCAAACTTGTTCTCCTCATCTTGCATGTGTTGAAAAACACTCATAATATGGAATCTGTCCAGTATTTCTCTTTCTAAATACCCTAAGTCAGTCTTCCTCTGACTTCCTGTGGTCCTCCTCTGGGGAGAAGCTGTCAACCTCATCTTAACTGGGAAGATATACACAGGTTAGGTCCACCAGTATCCCTTATTGTTCTTCCAATGTAATTTAAAAAAAAAAATCAAACTATTGGTAATACATATTCTGTTCTTCCTAATTGCTTCAAGATCTCCTATTTCTAGAATAGCAATACCAGCTAAAACTGGACTTTGGATTAATCACTCATTACTCATTAACAGGAGTACAGTTGGGCCACATAAAATATTCACCTCATTTTTTTGATTGTGTGACTAAAGGGGTATAATTCAATATCAGGGTTTTCAAGCAGCTGAGGGTACTCTTCACAATATCAGTCAAATTATATTATATTCTGGTAGCTCTGGGTGTTCCTGCTGTTGTCAAGATAGAACATTTGCAATAATACATATGTATTCTGATAACTAGCAGGTTATTAATCAGAGATAAAGGACTGTCTGAAGCCTTACAAGAGAAATATACCATGTGTTCTTGTTAGTAAATACTAGTCTGGATTCTGTCTAAGGTCTTGGTTAGCACTTGGCTCAAAAGGGAGGGAGGATGATGTCCAATGCAAACGCAGCAAGTCTTTTCCCTAGGCTTTGAAAACTTACCCCTTTCTTTATTAAAAAATTAAACAGGAAAGAAAAAAGGCTCTTGCTTGAATTTGGATTTATCCATTGATTTTTTTTTCAGTGATGATATAGCATATATTATTAACATAGCTTTTATATAGCTTTTCATTTCATGCATCTAATTTACTGCTGCTCAGTCTCCTCTCTATTGACCATGCATGCACACAGAGTCCAGATATATTGAGGATACAAAAATATTCTTTATTACAGGTAGTGATCTCCATTTGGCCTCTTGTGCAGATAGGTAGGTAGCAAATTTGTGTAAATAACACATTTATTTATCACATTTGTTACTTGGAAAACCTCACATAACACATACGGCATTAGTATCACTTTTTATGTTGACCTCAGGGACAGGAAAGGCTATGGCAACTCTGAACACTCAGGACAGAACCTTTAAGTGACTAACAGAAAGTAAAACTCTGTGTACTTTTCCTTGTACAATTCTGCTTGTTTTGAGAGAAGGGTTGGCCAGAAAACAAAACTATTTGGGGTTTAAAATATACAACAATTTTGCAATGGAACATTCACATGATCGTTTAGAATTACTTGTAGGTATTGATTCATTTTTGGGTAGAAAACTGTTATTGAAGCATGGGGGAGGCCATACTCAAAGTTTCTCCTAATATACAATGTTTTTCTTTTTAAACTTTCTTAATATTGGTATTTTTATATATATATATATTTAAAATGGACAAAATGGTACAGCTTTTACAGAATACCTCTTACAAAACAGAAATATTTGAGACAGGCAGTAGATGGAGTCTGAAGCCTGATTCACCCACAACCCCTTCAAGAAGTCAGGCTGTTAAGCATTTTGGATAAAGTTCTGTGATTTTGAGCAGCCAATCTGTTCAGGACTGAAAAAAAATCTAGGAAATAGTGCTGACATTGAAACCTGCATGCTGATTTGATAAATTGTCAATACCTACAGAATTTTTAAAGCTCTTGATCAACCTGGGAGTGACTGTGTTTTGAAATCACAGTTAAGCTAGATTTAAGAAATTGTTCGGTGTTTAAGGACTTTTTAAAAAAGTCAGTCTGTTTTCCTTCTAATTTAATGTGCCTTGGAAATTGTAGAGGACATAGTTCTTGTCCAAGCACAAGATTTGTAATTACTGCAATCCAATATCAGAAATTGGGTTAAACTATTGTTACAAAATCAGTGTGAAAGTACGTAATCCAATACTTAGAATACCTTTCCCTTCCTTGCTACACTCAGTAAAGATGTATTTCTGATTGTTGACTGATACATGTTTATTGCTGAGAGTGTGAGGAAAGAAAAGAACTACTTAGAAATGACAAACTGCATTAGCTTTATAGTTTATAAATCCTTTTAAACACACAGTAAATATTCAGTTTCCAAAGTGCTGAAGTCTGAAAAAAAATCTCTCCTAAATAAATAAAAATATTGGTCTTTAATTGTGGGTGTGGAATACTTTGCAGTCCTGGCTCTGACCTGAACCCCATTACACCTAGTAATATTCAAGCATTGACATATGAATACACCCTCACATCAGCATCCTATTTCTTTTTGGCCCAGTTAACTCTTAGGAAAACAAGTATTTCTAAACCAGCATAATTTTCCTTGATTCTGGCATGAAATAATTGAGCCACAGCATCAGATGGTGCGAAAGTGTTCTGCTTTCCCTGCCTTGCCCATGTCAAGCGTCAGTCTTCCACATGTTTTCGTGACACAGTCTTGTAGGAGTCAGCAGAGTGGTGTATAGACTTTGGCCCGAACAGCTGGATGACTGACTGAATCTGCTCACTGACTTCAAATCACATGTTATCAGTGAAACCTTTGCTGCTGTGTTTCCTTTCATTGTGTCCTTAAGCTGACCATTTCCTGCTCATGTCCTTTAAGCAGAGAATATACAGAAGATCAGGGTCAGCCCTGACACTGCAAACGCTTCACTTATGGTTTGGGAAGATAAAGCTGTTGTTTTAATAATGTTTGAACAAACATAAAAGTTGCCTACACTTCTTTTTTTAATACAGTTGCAAAGACCTGATCATAAAAATTTCCTTCATCATCAATTTTTAGCCAATATTAAACTGATTTTTTTTAAATGGGGTGTGTAGTTCCAGCTCTGATAAATGCAGACTATTGCAATCTGACGGAGGAACCAGAATGTTTTTTAATGACCCTACACTGAAATATAAGCCAAGCAAATATAATGATTCACCCAGGGAAGACAAATTATTGCCTGGAAAAATGCCAAAGCATTTTAATTTGTAGCTCCAACATGTCTCTCTTGGAACCCATTGTAAAGTGTCTGGGATATGAAGTATTTTCCAAATTGTTATATAACTTCGTAATTCACGCTGAGGGTTTTTTTTTTCTCCCTTTCCTCATCTAGCACATACATACATATGCCTAATTTAGAGCAAAATAATTGCTTTAAATAGCCACCTGAAAAGCCCTTTGCTATAACCCCATGGGAAACCCAAAATTACCTTATTTGTGGTTGTCAATAGCATTCAAGATTTGAAGCTGGAGCTGCAGCAGGTGTCAGGAGGCCACTTGTCACCACAGCTTGGAAATGTGACAAATCGTCAGAACCGGTTGGATGTCCTAGGCTGTTATTAGCCATCTGTTCGCAGCTCTGGGCGGGTCAGCTGCCTGGACTTGACCAAAGCCACCCCTTAATTAGGGAATTTACAATTCCAGCCAATTTAGAGCTGATTTTGTTTATTGTTTACAAAAGGAAGATGCGTCACACAGTGCACGGCAGACCTGTTCGTGGGATTTTGTGGAAACTGTGGTATATAATTTAGGATTCATTTGCTGGAGTCTCCCCAGCACAAAGTGGGTTTGAGTGTGTGCACTGTTCCGACTATCTTCACATTCTGTAGCTTCTTTTCATGTCAGGACCTTCAGCTGTGTAGCAGAAGCTACTGTTTGCCTGTTTATGTTCGGTGTATGTCAGCCTTACAGTAATGATACAAAGGGTTACTCTTGCAAAGCCCCTCCTCAGCTCCCAGTGTGTGCAATGCTCATCTTTTTTCCCATAGCTGTTCCCAGAGAAGTCACTCACTCTTCAGAAATTTGCAAGGTCAGTGACTAAAAAAGGAGGATACTATTGTATCCCATTCTTTTAGCAGAAAATCAACATTTTAGCATGTTCCTAACATTTCCAAGGCCAAATAAATACTTGATAATAGGATAGAAAGAATTGTAATTTCATAGCTCTAGCAGGCTTTCCGTTTTTTCTCTGAAACACATTTGAAAGCACTCTGTAACTAATTGGAGTTATTCTGTATGCCAAGAGAAGTTGTGAGGAAGTAAGGATAAGGTAAAATAAAATATAAATTATTTGATTGAATTGTATACTTTGTCAGCTGTCTAAATTTTCTGCTATTCTTCAGTAGAGAAGGATATTAATAATTCCACTCATATTTTTTAAATTTCTTAGTGTATTAATGTGTGTTTTAGGAAATTAATGGCACACTTAAAAATACTGAAAAATCATGTAAATGTTATATTTCTGTAAGTATTTTGTTGTACAAGAACAGAAAAAAGCAAAATTTAGTTAATTTTATTCTCATATTTTTGTGCTATTGATTCCTTTTTGGGAAGATATATGGGCAATGAAGATGATTTAATAAATTCTACATTCTTCTGTTGCTTATCATGTACTTTTCCTATTAGATAATAAAATAGATAGAACATGCACTGTGCCTTGGAATCTGATTCAAGCTTGCTCTCACCTCTTTCCCATAATTGGCCAGCACTACAGTTGAAAATAGCTGTCATGGACTGACTCTACTACCATCTCCTCCTTCTGGGATCATGGCCTTCAGCATTCTGTTGCAGTATACTAATGGAATATGAACTGACATGTTCACCATAATTTTGGTTGGAAGATTAGGCAAGAGAAAGCTCTTCTATTCAGGATGGTTGTATAGGGCACATTTCTAGAATGAGCCCAGATAGCTCCTTCTAATTGCACTATAATGCACCTCTGGAGATCAGAGTCATAAAAGGTTTAAAAATCAACAAATAACAGCTTACACATATATAGTATATATGACGTGTATCAAAATGTAACAAGGGCAATTCTGATTTCAGAGAATACAGCTCCATTGAGAGCTTCTGCTAAGATCATGATATAAATCTTGAGTGTGTTGCACAATGAATGTTCAGCTAGAATTCAAGATCCTTAAAGGTACCTAGGTTTTACCTTCACAGTGAATGGATCAGACGTGGGCTGCATGCACATATACGTCTCTGCACACGTTTTACCTACATCTCAGTGCAATTCTTGGTTTTGTGAAAATACACGCAAGGTTTGGTGATTTTTTTTCTTTCGGGGTTGAAATGAACATATGTTTTTGAAGAGGCATTTTTTTTCCTCTTTGAAGTTACTCTTGTTTCCCACCTTTTCCTGTGCTACTCATTTTCAGCTTCTTTAGCATTAACAGAAACAGGTGTTGGGAAATTTCCATTTGCCTGCACTATTAAGTGCTGTGGGGTCAGTGTGACCACTACATTAATCACATATCAAGCCAGCTAGGTTTTTCTTGGAAGGTTAGGTGAACAATGGTTTGAGGAGAAAATACTGCCCCAACACCTGACTACTTGCTCTCAGCCCAGCACCCAGAATCCATTGCTTTATGACAGGATGGAAAGCAGAGAGACAGAAGCTGTTACCCATGGGGAGGAGAGATGGGTCAGTGGTGGATGAAGATAAATTTGGCAGCCTGTGGAGAAAGGAGGGAAAGGGCCAAGATGGACCGGTCTTGCAACTGCACTGTATTGTAGACATACCATGGAAGTCTGAGCTAAGCTTCCTGCTATATAACAATGTCTGTTGCGATGGCAGCTCTTATCAGAGTGATACTGTCATACAGAACTGTACTCAATGGATAAAGAATGCTATGTTTAGTTGGTGTCCTAAGTACAGGTGTCATGATGACAGGCTTACTGTGTAGGTGCTCTTAATTTACATTTTTGCAGTGGCTTTTCCTGTTTTCTATTCCTATAAGGAAACTGATTTCAAAAATGTTTATTTCCAGATTTACTGTGGAGGTGGTGAGACACTGGAACAGGCTGTCCAGAGAAGCTGTAGATGCCCTATCCCTGGAAGTGTTGAATGCCAGCTTGGATGGAGCTTTGAGCAATTTCCTCTAGATGATCTTTTAAGTTCTCTTCCAACACAAACCATTCTATGATTCTATGATAGGGTCCTCAACAAAATTCTGAAATTCAGTACTAATATATTTTACAGCTCTTTACTAATATGAGGTGAATGACAGCTTCTATCTCTAGTCTTTTGTCCCATCTAGGTACTCTCAGCCTGTTCCAAATAGTAATGGAGAAAATCAAATACGCATATAAAAAGCACTTAGTAGTCAGATGCTTATGCAACAATACTTGAATTCCTTGGACTTTCCTGGGGAAACCAAAGAGGGAAGTTTATAATAAGTATGTAACAGATAAGAAACAGTAAAAGGATTGTAACCTGTATGACATTTGCTGAGAAGCTGAGACTGAATCAGTCTACATAATCTGTGTGACTTTGAAAAACGCTTACAAAATGTTCTTAAATTTTCAAAAAGGTTATTTCAATGGAAATTAGACAAAAATGAGTACATCACACATAGTAAGTATCTTTTTGCCTCACTGGGTATAGTGGAATATGTATGTGTTAATTCACAGGGATCCATGGAAGCGCACTCACTTAAAATCTGTATGACTGATTAGACCTGTAATTGTATGGTTTTGTTCTTGATTTCTAAATTAATAATGCAAAGTAATTTTTTTCTGCTCTTCTATTAGTGCCATTCATATACTAATGAGCCTATCATACTGTGAAGTATTCCAAGGAGTTAAAAAACAGTCCAGGAGAAAGAGGAAATTAATATATATGGACAGAGCTTGGAGAGGTAAGTTCATCTTATCTGTGTGTGTGTATGCTAAATTCTGTGTCTTTTATTTAAAAGTTAAAATTAAAAAATTATTTTTTGTTACACAATAAGTAGAAGTTTTTCTGATTTTAAAGAACTGTTTAGTAAAATGTTTTCATTTAACTGGAGCAAGGAGTGTCCAAAGTCTTCTTTGTCTGTTGAAGGATAACTAATTTGTAATACACTCTCCCCTCAAAGGGAGGAGATTTATATTTCCTAGTAATAGTGGAATGTCTGGACCACAGAATGAGTCTTACAAGTCCTATTTTGAAGAAATCTCTGCCAGTACTGGATTGTTACAGTACTGTTTCCTTTTTCTTCTGTTTTTCATGCATTATTTGGAAGGGAGGATCACACAGCACAGGGAACTGTGGTCTACTATAACCACCACTGAAATAACTGCAGTATGAGAAACTGTAAGCACAAAGATATAGAAGGTATTCATGTTGGAATTATTGAGGATTTAATCTCCAAAGGCTGCATAAATGTTCACATTGGTTTTCATTTTAGTCATAGTGGGTTTCCAGATTCTTCTATGATCCAATATCATGATTAGATGGATACTCATTGGATGGCTATGTTTAAATGTTATCCAAACATAGCCAGTTAAGTACCTGTTACTACTTGTTCTTTTTATGTGCCAGAACCATAGCTTGATCTGCTAGGAGTCCATAAACATAAAATTTTAAAGCTTTTAGTCTGATGTTCAGGCAGTAAAATTTTCTTTTGACTCTTAGTCATCCAGTTTCAGATCTAAGCATTGTGCACGTTTCAGGGGGAGAGCTAAGTTTCATTATGAAAAGCAATAAAGATTTTCTCTGCCAATCAAATTCAGCATGCTAGAAATCAATGAAAAACAAAAAAATGTAGCGGCGTCACACTATGCCACCAGTGTTAACTGCTAATTGGCCTAATTTCTAAGTTACAACTTCAATTGTAACTTGGCTATGTCTGTCAGGTTGTGCTGGAACACATTCTAAACGTGGCATGAATATGAAATCTCTACTGGGAACTTATTTGGATTATTTTTAACTGTTAAATTTACAGTATCAGAAAAGTAAATAGTAGAAGTTTACATTTCGTATTTGTGTTCTCTCAAATAAGATCCATATTGAAGGTTTCAAAGTTTGTTAACATCTGCCAACAATTTGGACTCTAAATACGGATTGACATAATAAAATAAATTATTGGACAAAGGAAGTAGAGTATTATAACTGTCTCCATGTGGTGACTATGCTTACAAGGATATTTACATATGAATAGGTCTATCTATATGCAAAAACATACCTTGAGCTGACCAAATTATTCACAAGTGCATTTTATGAATTGAACCTTATTACCCAAAATTATACTGATGCAAAGACATACTGTATTTTGGCCTTAAATCCTTGTACTTTGAATTCTTAGATTTACACAACCACTGCATATAGCAATTAAGCTCTTAAGCACTGGTAGCATCTCAGACCAGGCATGTATTTCAGAGCTATGTGTGTTGTGCTACTCTTACATGATAGGGAAGAAGTCTGAGTCCTAGATGTCTTTCTTTTCATGAATTTGAGCTGGAACAGTCTCCATATTCAAACACAGGATCTTTTCTTCTCCTTTTGTAGTTTAATTACATACTTCAGTCTTCTCCCCACATATCTCATTTCATTGAAATTGTTAGTAATTCTATCTTGACATCTGCAGATATATTGGGGAAAATACACCAAACGTCTGGACTTGTTAGTGAATTAGAAAACTGATGTCAAATTTGTCTTTTGAAAAGTGTGAATTGTAAGTTTAAAGTGTAAAAAGGATGATTTAAATTGTCTGGTTAATTCAAGTCCCTTGAACCAGTTCCAGTCATCTTGTCATTTTTAAAATCTTTGCTAAGATTAAAAGGTTTTCATTAAGAAATGCACTGGGCAAATTTTGCTCAAACTGCCAACAATAGCAGCTGCTTTTCCTTTATGAATTAACTGTAAAGTAAGACATATTTGGGAGTTTTCAGCAGAGAAGAAAACATATTCCCTGCTATAGTGCAAGTTTTCCATTTCACTGCGCAGCACTGCTCCAGGGTCATCCTGTTCCCTCCCAGGAATATGTTTGCCTGACAGTTGTTTAAATGCAAAATAATAGGACAAGGACTTTTGTATTCCTACTTTGTCTGATTGCCATGTAGGAGACAAAAGAGTGTACTGGGTGACTAGCTGACTCTCTGTGGATCCCACAAGTAATCTCTGGACCAGTTCTGGATTATAGGCTATGAGCTACTGAATAAAGGATGTGCTTGAGCTGTTCATTTCAGCTGAGATTTAAGACTTCTGTCAAACAGTTTAAGCTAACTGACTGTTCACTGCCTAATATTTGTGGTCGGTGAACAGATGACTGAAGAAAGGAAATCAGAGGTTTGAGAAAGTCCTAATGAACATTCCTAGGCGTGAGCCTTTGTACAAGTACTCATGAGACTTCTTGTTTTCTGCAAGCATTTTGGCTAAAAAAATACTCACATGTTTTCTGAAAATAAATACAAAAGGTCATAAATACCACTGAGGTGAATTCATGGGTTTTAGTGTAATGCATATCTCTGAGTACTTATTTTGCAGTATTCACCCATGTCTGAAGAGTAACAAGGGAGCTCTTGGAACGCAACTTTTTTATCAACAGGAAAACTAGCAGCAAAATATATCTGTTGTAGAAGGGTTCTCAGATCTGAATCTGCCACGTATGCAAAAACACAGAAAACAGTAAAACCGTTGAAGTAAAATTTCACTCTGCCTGGGAAAGGTTGAAGTAAAACAACATTAAAAGTAAATCACATTTAAACTGTGCAAAAAAGCACTGTATAAACTGTTAAACGTTACTGAGGGACTGGATGTGCTACAGCTGCAGCTGTTGATTTGTGATACTAGGCCATGCAAATGTTCTTCTAGGGACAGATACACTGTAAAACTAAAATATAACTAATCTTTAAAAAGTATGATATATTACAGCTATCATTTCTATAAGGTAGAAGCTTTGACTCTGCAACGAAAATCATTAGAGAGGAATTCTTCACCTAACATTGTTGATAGATGTGATCTCAGAAAATTATCTTCAGAAATGTTAATTTTAATGGGATTGTTGTTGTTGACAAATTTCTATGTATATTTTAAATGATTCATCCCAGTGCTACATGAAGAGCTGGCAAATTGGAGCTCTGGGGACTTTCTGGACCTCATTGACTGAACACTGAAACACTCAGTTTTTCTTCAGTCTTCCAGACTGCTTAGTCTTACAGATGGCCGAGCTCCTTCTAGAAACTAAGTTAAAAGGGAATTTTAGAATCCCTTTATTTTTCATAGTCAGCTTACGTTTTACAAGATGCTGTTAATACATTTATGTATTGTCATTTAAATACTTCTTTCTATAATGATTTTTTTTCTTTAAAAAAAAAAAAAAGTAGCCATTATTCAAAACAACTGACTTAGTTTACAGAGGTGCAAAATGCTTGTAGATCTTGTAGCCTTAAAAAACGTCCATAAGATTTTTATAAGCCCTTTTTTATAGAGCAGAGCAAGTTAAAATTTGTAGAAAATATCTGACGGGATGTACAAGATTGGGGATTTCATAGCATTATAGGAGAGTAAGGATGTTATGCACAGAAATCATGATTCTTGCAAAAAGTCAGTTATTGAATTTTTCAGATTCTGCCATAACATGGCAATCTTTCAGCTGCAGTAATGTACTGTCCATGGGTGAATGTTCTGAGACTCTCAAAATTTACATTGAGTTAAAAAAAGTGAAAATTAAAAGCATCAGTGTAACACAGAGAAAAAAATTTATACCTTGTATTCAGATAATAGCAAAATAACCATTTCCCTTTAACATTCTTACCATTTTTTGTTACTCTACCTATGGCCTAGGACATTCTTATTTGAAAACCTTTTTAACGCTACTTAGCATGTCCTTCAACACATGCACTATTGATAGCAAAAGTTCATTGTTTTAGAAACATTTTATTGAGATTCATAGCCTTTGAACTTTGTACTGTTATCTGCCAAAACAAAATGACAATCAAATAATTCTTCCCCATTTTTTTTCTGTCCTTCCACATTTTTCAACTTCCTTGCTTTTCATTACTACTGTTGCTTTGAAATGACTTTATCATAGTGGAACATAAACAAGAGATTAGGTATCTCATCTGGATTAGCTTCACAGCCTCTCTCCTTTTCACCCCCAAAAGCTCAATGACCTGCTAAAATACGGTATCAGCTGAGTTGTCTTTGGCCAGCTTGGTTCACTTGACTTGACACTAATAAGATCAAACTACAGCAGCCTGTCAGCATAAGGGATATCCTTTGAAAAACAGAAGTTTTTCTTCTTCAGAGTCAGACTTTTTTCCTAACTCTTTTCTCCTTTGTATTTTGGATTCCTCTTCCCATCTTCACAGAAGGAAAAAAAGCCTTTGTATATCTACAGTTGCCTTCATACTGTTGCTCTATAATACAGCAATTACATATTGAACACTTCATGAGAAATTACAGATCTATTTCAAAGATAAAAAGCAAGTAAGCTTTTTCCGTATTTTAAAATTCAGATCTCATAATTCCTAAAATTTTGTTTTTCAGTTTGCAGCATGGTTAAATAGCTGAAAAATAACTCCTGAAAATTATATTTTCAAATATAGTTAGTTTTAAATCCTGCTATTAACTTTTTTCTTAACTTTATTTTAGAAATAATTAATTTTGAAATATTACCCTATTAATAAAACTAGATAAAAATGTGTGCATGGAAAAGCTTTTCTCAGTGGAAGACATGACTGGTCTTTACTGAGGGAAAGCCTGTAGTTACATGATACACATCTGTCTTTACGTGTACGTTCAGACAAAAATGTTTGCATGGTTAATGATCATATTTGCTGTAATGACAAGTGCAGGAAAGTTCTGTCTGTCCATCAGGGATACTATCTTTACCCCTTATAAATACACATCTAAGTATTCTGTTTAGTCCTTAGGGCATAATGAATTCTGCACAGGGTATGGCTTTCCAGTTGATTCATTTGTTCTGCTGGTGTAACTGCACTGATCAAAGGATTTTAGGGGAGAGTTTAGCGTATGGAAGCTGACTGTGATGAAGCTTTGCAAACCTCTTCCACAAATCTCAATAGGAAGTCTATTATGACCTAGTAATTTTTTTTTTATTTTATTTTTTAATTAATCTGGAAATGGAACTGTGTTGTTATAGTCCATACAGACTGGGACTGTATGGTGTAAGATATGAGACTTGCTGAAATGGAGCTAGCACTATATTTCACAAACTCAGGATCAGAAGAATCAAAATTAGAAATGGAGGTTGAATGGCATTTACTGCTTTAGGCAATTCACATTGATTTCATGCGGCTGCATTGACTGAGTAGGAATCCAGTGGAATTACTAAAAACGGAATATTCTGGTTTCAGCTTTCCTGGGTGAACACAGAAAAACATTTCTATTTAGTGCTATTTTCATTGTCATTTCCAAAGATATACTAGCTTTTCTGTATGCTTTGCAATTCTACAAGATAATGAGTTGGATACAAAAGAGAGAGCTATAAATAAACATGTAGCCTGACAAGCTCAGCAGGGTGTCATATAATATGTTGACCCTCTAATAAGTGAGGGGTATGAATTTTATAGCTGTAATGTCTATGAAATCTCTTCAGTGAACTGTGTATGACACTATCATGTAATGGTTATGAAATATTCAAGATCTAGCCTTTGGAAATATTATAGTTTACTGAAAACTAGCTTAAAAATAGCAGTTATTTTAGATTGGTAGATAGCAAGACAGCTGAAACAATATTGCTGTAAAAGAAATTTTAATCATAGACACATAAAACACAGAGCTGTAATATACACATATAGTAATATAGGTCTATACTAGCTGAATTTATATGTCCTGTGTCTATGGAATTACAAACACAATGTTATATAACCCCATTTTTTGCTTATGGGAGATTCTTTTTGGTTTATAATGACATTTCCAGCAGATATTATAATATCTTAAGTATAAGGCTTGGTGATTGTGTGTATAAGTATTATACACTGTGGCATATAAAATTTCAGTGAGTTGCAATTGGTAAAAAAGCTACTACTGGATGCTTTCTGCAACACTATTTTGACAGTGTCCCTTTGAGACAAGTCTATATACAGGTGAGGAAGAAAAAAACTGTGCAAAAGTTAATAGTTACTGAGTCTGACGACAAAAAAATTAACAAAGGCTCCTGCCTCAAACCACATCAACAGGCAGACATCAGTAGTTGTCTTGCAAATGCTTTGGGGTCAGCCCTTGTTCTAGCCCTTGATCCTTCTTCCATAGCCTTGCTCTTAGCTTAGCACACATGATTTCTATTCAGCTCCTGCTGTGGACCACCTAGACCAGCTTTGCTTCAGGCCCGCGTATGCTTTCTCAGCAACTGCTGGTGCTGTGCCAGTCTTTCCCCTTGCCTGCCTTTGGGTTGTGCTCTTGGCTTGCTCTCCTGGGGTACATGGACTTCCTCCCTTAACTTCTGACAGTATCCTTGTTTTGCATCTTACTCCAGCTTTTCACCTTAGAGTTATCTATGTGTGTACTACCTAACTCTTCCGTTATCACAGAATCAAAGAATGGATTGGGTTGGGAAAGACCTTAAATATCATATAGCTTGAATCCCCCTGCCATGGGCACGGGCACCTTCCACCAGACAGGTTGCTCAAAGCTCCATCCAACCTGTCCTTGAACACTTCCAGGGATGGGGCATCTACAGCTTCTTTGGGCAACCTGTGCCAGTGCCTCACCACTCTCACAGTAAAGAATTTCTTCCTAATATCTAATCTAAATCTACCCTCTTTCAGCTGAAAGCCATTCCCCCTTGTCCTATCACTACATGCCCTTGTAAAAAGCCTCTCTCCAGCTTTCTTTCAGGCCCCCTTTAGGTACTGGAAGGCTGCTATAAGGTCTCCCCAGAGCCTTTTTTTCCCCAGGCTGAACAAGACCAGCCCTATTGGCCTGTCTTCATAGGAGAGGTTTTCCAGCCCTCTGATCATCTTTGTGGCATTATCTGGAATCCAGTCCATGCTTAGATACAAGGTCTATCTGCCTATGTGTCACTGTAAAAAGCTCTGTCCCCTCAGTAAATGCCAAAACCAGTCTTGAACTTGCTCCTCAATGGCTCACTCTCACAATAGAAAGAGCTTTTACATAGGAAATTAATGCATGATGGGAGCCACACAGACCAACCTTCATTTCTTTTTCTTAAATAAACAAAACAAATAGGATTGGTCTGTTTTTTTTCATCAAAGTTGATGCACAGCCTGACCACAGAAAGGAGCTGGAACCAGACATTCCACTTTGCTCAGCATAAAGGGTCCCCATGTTGCCCAGGCAGATGGAATATGTGCTTCTCTGCACAATGTGTGTCTTTGTCAGCAGGAATTCCCACCATTTGAAATGCAATTTAAAATGCATTTTCATATTAAATTTGTTGCCAAAACTTGTATTAGAGACGTTTGTTTTCCTTCATGCAGACTTTCCAGACACATCTTTCTCTTTTTGAGATAACTAATACTGGGTGTGAACTGCTAATGTATAATGATGAGTTGCATTTTGCTAGTTGTATCATTATAGCTAATCCAATAAACACTGAAGTGGTTTGATTTGATTATAATATGCTGCATACACAGAAAACAATACTTTCAGGGAATAATACATTTTGAAGGGATTCTGTCTATTCAGTGTATCCTCTGAAGAGGCAGCCTACTGAACCAATAGCTGTTAACATAACATACCTCCCCGTTTAAATTCATTTTTTATTTTTAATCTCTATAAATTTATTGCAAAGTGCAGAAAACCACACACAGATGTGTTTGCAACATCATAGGTTTCCAGACTGAGAGGCTGGTAATAGGGATAGAAAATCTTCCTCTTGTAGGCTACTTCTTAGACTGATCCTGGAAAGGAAGCTATTGCTTCAAGGCTGTACCTTTCTTCAAAATGAGAAGGAAAATCTTGCTATGAGTCATCAGCTATGGTGTGATAATCACATATACCTTTCAGCTGGACAAGAGCTGAAGAAAGTAATACATAAATTTTTAACACGTTCAGCTTGCAAACTTCACTAGGAAGCCAAAAAGAGAGTCACATGTTAATTTCTATTGCCATACTACAGAATGAAGCCCTGGTAGAAGATGATCAGCATCTGCATTCTAGACCAACCCAGTTAAAGTAATAATTTGGAGTCTTTATGAAGACAATTATAAAGTAGTTCAGATCTGGGGAGAAGTTTTTCACTAAATTGCTTTTGGCTAGTAAAAGCTAAAGCTTACGCCATAAACAATAGCAAAAACATAAGTAAACTTCATTTATGTTTACATAAACTCTTAGGCTTGGCCTAAGATCTGAGAGTTTGAACAAATTTTTGATTACAGATAATGCAGACAGGTGACCAGATATTCATCATATTGTCCAAAACAACAATGCAGCCCAAAAGCTGCATGAGGTTTGAGAGCAGCATCTGTGGAAGAGTGATCCTCTTCTACAGAAATTAAAAAAACACCAAACAAACCAAACCAAACAACTTTTCATTTCTGGGGAGAAATGCAAACAGTGAGAAAAATTGACAGAGATATACACTTGGTTAAGAGGGGCTGATCTCCTAGGAGTTCTGTAATACCTGGAGCAGGAGCTCTCCGTGAGCATAACTGGGCATAATATGATCTCTGTTGCAGACACATGATATTCTCTTCTCTATTAAAACTTGACTGGAGCTGAGATTTCACCCTCACTTAACAGTAAAAGATAGTAGGATGAGAAAAAAAAAAAGACTACAGCTTAACACCCCCAGGTATTCTCAGATACTCAGAGAATAAGCACAGGGTTACACATGAAAATAAAGTAAGGCAGAGACAGGAAATCAAGCATTTGCTTTGCCTTTGATTTCTGTGGAACTGAGTCTTTAAAGTAAGATTCCTCACTGCCATTCTTAGAAGAGCAGGAGGAGGAAAGGTAGTGACCATGTCACATGGTTGCCAATGTCGTTCTAAAAACATACAGCCAGTGCCCCACTTCTTTTGTTGGCTAGGCTGCCTACTGGTGGTGCCTAAGGTGATCAGCTTATATCCTTCTCTCTTTTTTTAGCCAAGTCTGTTGTCGTTACAGCAAACAATGCTGAAGATGTAATTTCTAAAAATATAATTTGATCACAGAGGCAGATTGTGTCATTTATTCCATTCAGCCACTTCTCTCCTGATAAATTTTCCTTATTCCCTACAAAATGAATGGAACTAAACCAGACATACAAAAGGAGTAGTTTCCTGGATGACACTTATCCCAGGCTCTGATGAAGCTTCTTATTTTCCAAAAATACCTCACAGATGAGCAGATTCTTTTAAGCTCTTAGCTTAACAGAAAGTATCTAATAAAGGCTGATTTTATTGAATTCATGGCACTTCGGTAGTATAAGTTGATAAAGGGAATCCCACTTGAAGCAAAAGTCCTTTTAATAAGCACTGTACATATGGAAATATTTCATTTATTGAACTTGAAATAATCAAAATGACAGCAATGTTTGGTATGTTACTGATAAAAAGTGTTTTATTTTCAAGTTCTCAAACTGAATATGCAAGTGATGATAAACTTGTAAAATCTGTGGATAAGAAGGAGAAATGTTTCTGATAGAATGCCTTTTAAAATTACTATAAGCCTCATATAGTCATAAGCATAGGATCACAATTTGTACAGTAACATAACACCAGTTTTAACTATATTCTAGACACTTTTGCACATGGGGTACTAGTATCCTCCAGTTCTGCTGACCTGTATAATGACTTTTTAAGAATATAAAATAAAAATAAGCCTCACTTTCATTTGTTCCTGTCCTTTATTATACCAATAAGTAAAATTTCTTGTTAAAATAGTTTTCATTTCTTATAGCCACGTTGATGCTCCAAAGCCTCTATTGCAGATGGAGTTGCTGGAGAGCCTTCTGTCTCATCCATTTTTCCCTTGAGCACAGCGTGGTGTCAGCTGTGCAACTGTTTAAGAGTTGAAGGCACTCGAGCCGAAGGAAATTCCTTTTTCTTCTTTGTAATTCATGACCATGTTCAGAGAAAAGCTTTTCAATTTTCAGTGAAATAATTTTACTTACACCATGCCACCAGATCTGACTCTGAAGTAGTTCCTTTGCTTATTCTGCCTTTGAGAAGCCGGTGGGGATAACAATGGGTTGTAAAAAGCCAATTTCCTGCCCTCTGTGCTGTCGCCTGTCTGACTCTGGTCTCTAATGTCAGGCTGTACCACCTCAGGCCCTAGCACACCCCCTCCTTAGTTAAGGCAGTGAAGATCTTCATGTTACAGAGCTACAAGAATATTTATAGTTGTATTTACTAAACATGTTTTCTGGTAAAATCTTTGCTGCATTTAGAGAAGAAGGAAAGGGTAGGCAAGTTTCGATTGCCTACAACAAGTACATATTACCTGCAGATGGTTTCCTGCACTAGGTACATTTCTGATCATAAGGAAAAAGCCAATGCGGATCAATGTGTAGCTGTGAGAGACCTAAACAGCCATTCTCACCTTCAATTCTGCACCACTTTCTAATGTGACCTTTTCCTCTGTATTACAGAATCTTTAAAATTAGCAACAATTTCTTAATGTTTAAGACAAGTGGGAAAATAATATTCAGAGGGAGAAGCAAGTATGTCTTAAGGCTTTTCTCTGCTGGAAATAGGAAAAGACAGAATTGGGATTTGGAAATGTCAAAAAAGATCTGTTCATATAGGGCTAAAAAAGAAGAAATACTATAAAATATTGTTTTGGCATTTTAAAGAGCTGCCTGTGTTCTGCTACTGAACATGCCTGAATTCTTTGAAAGTAGGGGTTTGGTTCTTGTGAAGTATTTTCTTTTTTGCTCAATATCACTCCACCTAACAGATACAGAAGGCATACATGTGTGTGTGTATATATACAGATACATATGTATACACAAGATATATAGAAGACATACAAGATATACCTTGATGTATTGCCATTACGGAACTACACAAGGGAAATAATCTTGCCAATGTATTTTGCATCCCTAAGCATTAGCAACCCAGCTGAAAGTATGGTCAGTCTCACTGTGGTCCATCTTGTGGCCAGCCTTCTTTCTCTTTCTTCCCTCATTTCCTTTCTATTGTGGAAGAACACAATAGAAACTTCACAAAGAGGAAAGTACTTGTAGCATTTAGGGTGGACCAAACACCAATTCAAGACCAAAGAGGGCATTCATATAAATAACAAGATGTAAAAATTATGCTCTTTAAAAATGCCTATGCTTGTACAATGTAGCAACAGTCTATACTAATTCTTTTTCCCAAGTAAAATTATTCATTATAAATAATCACAGGTAATCTAAAAAGTATTTGAAAGGTAATGAAGTGGCAGGAAGCTGGTTTTGACACTGTCTTATCTTCTACCTTTCTCTCCCTTTTCCTTTTTTTCACTTTAATCACAGGTTAAACCCAAACACCAACCAGTGGAAAATATTTGCCCAGAAGCAATAATGGAAGACATGGACTGAAAGCCTCATTTACTCAGCAGCTTTGATAACTGTTTTGCAAATGCCTTGGTGCAATCTGATCAAGGTGTTTTGGTTATGTGGAAACACTACAGTTGTCTAGAGGTAGATTACAGCAACAGCTGGCTAAGTTATTTTGCTAAACTACTTACTAGTTTCAAGGTATTTAATTTAAATTTATTTTGGGCATCTCTGTGTTGGAACACAGAAAACACCAGGGACAAAAACATATTAATAAACTCTACAGTTATTTTGCTGTTTCTAGAGGCATGCATGAGCACTGAACACTTTGACAGAGGGGTCTCCCACAAACCCCTTCTGAGACAAGCTTTGGATTTTGGTACTAAGATGACTTGCTCAGACTTTTTCCTTATGTAAGTGTGTGTGTTACCCTCTAATGAAGTGTGAAATCTCACTGACAGTATAAGAAAGTCATGAGGAATCCATCATATGTAATAAAGATAGGGCTCCTGACTGCAAGAATATATCAGTACAACAGCAATATAGCAAGAAGACGCAGATGTGATTTGGTACAGAGTCAGGGTAGCTGCAGGGGACTCAGCTATTTAGGTCATGAGAAGAACAAGAATATTGCTCTAGGTAAACAGGACCTTAATCTCTTTCCAGTTAATGACAAAGTTACTTTGATGCACAGGCAATGCCTATGTGGGGAAATTATACATTACAGTCCATCTTACCTACTTGTGTACACTCCTACAAGTTTTGTTCGTTCGTAAACAGCTGAATGGTCCCATTGTAGTTGCCACTATGGGAAAGAGCATGTGTGAGTTAATTAGAACAAGCTTTGTAAGCCTCAGCTCCTATTGCTGCTGCTGCTGTAAATCAAACAACAAAATATTGTTTTTAAAAGTATTGGTGAGTCAATATTTCAAGTGAATTTAATGAAATCCTTTTTATTTTTTTTTTAAATAACTTATTTTGTCTTTTTTCTGTAAAGAAAGTATATGTCTTTGTAGTTCTCTGTGAATTCTAGCAAGGATCCTAGGGAAAACTAAGATTGTGTTAAATAAATATCCATTTAGAAGAAACCATAGGGAGCCCAGCAACACATATCATCCAGCACCACAACATCCATCATATCACTACCACCATCAGTTAGTGATTCTCACTACCTAATACTTCAAGACATTTTCATCATTTTTTTTTTCCTTTTGTTTAAAAATCACTCTAAAACTAAATTTTGTTGCCTTTAAAAACCTCTAAAAAATATAAAGAAAATTTAAGAGGACCTTGGAACACACAATAATATCCAAAACAGTGTCAATTTTTAAAACTGCTGCATTCAAATAAAAGCTGAAACATTTAGGAACTGAAGTATTAACCAGTTTAAGATCACTTATTTGAAAAGGAAAAGGACTCTGCTTCAGGGTAACAGCTGCTTTTGCTTTGATGTCTACATATTTTTCATAGCTTGGGGAAAGATTTTATTGTTTTTTGCTGTAAAAATTTGGTAGGTGGGCAGCCAACAAGTAGCTCTTGGACTGGTGCAGTGTCAGAACCAAGGTGTACTCATCTGCTAAGATACAGTAAGCCCATTTTAAAGCACAGGCCAAAGCAATGCCAAAGCTATGGTACAATGTAAGAACAAATGTGGAAAGAAGATGTGAAATAGATAGAAAATGAACACTGAAGCAGTATAAAATAAATGCTGAAATTTAACTTTTAATTAAAGCCAGAGAATAAAATGTGTCTGTGATTTGACAAAAGTACAGCTAGAATAGCACTAAAGTGAAAAATGCTTCTTTAGCATCTCAGGTTTAGCTTATGGCATAGGTTAGCCTGCAAATTAGTTTGTGAAAGTAAAAGTTAAACTTGTCTAAATTTAAAAAGCATTTGTTTGACAGATCTAGATATACTGAGAGGCATTGGGAAACCTTTTTCTGAATGTGAGTGCTTTATCAGGAAAACCTATACTGTCCCATGCTGTGATAGGAAAGCAGATAAGGTGTTTGCCATCTGTTCTGAAGGTCCTGAGTTTAATTCTCCATGGGAGTTAGTACATGGTGCTGGTAGGAGGGAAGGAATTCATTTGGGAAACTTTATCTTTCCTTTGGAGAAAAAAAAAACAACACAATTACATAATATTATTTTAATAAGAACAGATTTCAACTCACTTCTCAGTATTCTTGAGGCTTCCCAGTGAATTCTAAACTAATGGTTCTTGTAAAAAATAAATGACTATAGCAGACAATCATATTTATCAAAAGTGCCCTTTTATTTTATTTAGGCTTGAAAACAATGTATAAAGAGCCTATTTATATGATATTCATGTTCCAAAATTTTACATATGTACTACTTTCTAGAACTTGATGTCATTATGATTAAGATCCATTCATATAAAAAATATTCTTATGTCTGAAGGACAAAGAGCACATTGGTGACACACAGCAACCACGATATTCTTTAAAATATTTTTTAATTTTACATTTTCCCCAAGTAGCAAACAAATTTTCAAGCAGTTGGTTAAAAGAGCTCTTTACTCCTGTTACTTTCCTTCCAAATAACAAACAAATGTAGGGCACTATATTAATCAAGTCTTTTCTTTCTTATCTTTCCCTACCAAAGACATTTTAAACAGATGATCATAGATGTCAGTCATTTAGGGCTACCACCTGCTGAGTTCTTCAAGTGGGTCATGTAAGGTTTCAGTTAAAGCTGTGCCAAAGACCCTGTTTTCTTAATATATTTCTATCATCATCATTGTGTGCACAGACATATCTTTATGAAATACATATATGTAATAGAGATTTTGCATCCAGCACTGGCTGGATGTTTCGGAGGCTTTTTTATAGCAACATTCTTCTTTTTCAGTGAAAGTTAACAGAGCCAGAAAGGCTGATTAGTATAAAGTGAAGCTGAATCTTTAACAACTGGTTCTCCCTACTCTCCAGTCTTAGATTTTCATGACTTTTGTCTGTGGTATATGACCCTGTAAGAGACTCTGTCTTGCATATTGATCTTTTCTGACAAGACACCTTCAGAAGAGAGGCAGGAAAGCAATGTGGATGAGTTCTTGTAAGAATGGGAAATGCAATTGCAAAGCCCTCCAAGTCCAGAATTACACAGCTGTTTCTTTCAAGCTGGGAATACTGAGATCAAAGGAGCCCTGCACTGTTAAATGGGCTGTCTGGAGAGAGGGAAGGAGACAGTGAGGACAGAGGGATGCAAGCAGGAATTATGAGTCTGCTGTTCTTGCTGACAGGGGCAGATGGGAGACATGGACATAAATCCCAGGGGGTACAATATGAAGCAACTGAAGTGCTTCCCCAGCTCCTGAGGAATGGTAAACCACAGGGAATGATAGACAATGAACAGGTATAGGGCTGTTTTAAAGTTCTCTTTTCTTGTAGATACTTCAAATTGGGTGTTGCTTTGATCCAAGGAGGCTGCCAGGTGCCAGTGGCATAGCTCCTACAGGGACCAGGAACTAAGCTTAAGTCACCACCAGCTGGAGAGCTGTCACTGGTAGCAGCATATATACATATCTGCAGCATATATATGTATCCGCAGATATAGCATTGTGTAATAGAGAGGTATTCATCCGGTTTCCTTACACTATATTTTAAATTAAGAAATTCTGTCTATTTCCTAGGGTTCATGTGTGCATAGTGGCTGAAAATTCATCACTTTAACAAGATATTAAAAAAATTGGAATGACTTTTTAAGGTGTGTTTACAATGAAGTAACTTTTTGATATTATTTCTGTTGGTTTGGATAGTAAATAAAGAATAATAGTTTGGCGATTGTAACAGTTTTCAGGTTTACTAAGCTATTGTTTACATTAAAAAAAATAAATGTCCAGATCCTTACTGTTAAAAGGCATAAACTGAAATAAGGGACCAATGACCTTATAGTCCAAAAGCAAGATCTGTTCTTGTAATCACAAGTTCGGATAGAAAGACCTTCCAGAAGCCAAGAAACCGCAGTGTTTTGGTTCTCTTCTGGATTTACAGTCATGGGATTTATGATTCTAACTTATTTAAATACTTTTAAAAATTTTCCCTTTGACTATTAAAAAATGTGATTAAGGGCCAAATACACTCAAAGTTTAGAAATGTCCCTAAGTCTCTTTGATTTCAAGGTAAATTGAAGGCCTAGAGGCTTTTTAAAATTCATTTAAACACCTAGTTCAGCTCAAAAGCTGAAGCCCAAGTTTCAAACTTGTGACAAAGTTGTATATAACAAATTAATGCAAACATTATGGACCTGGACCTTTGGATAGTTTCACATCTATAACATTAACTACTTCTTAATGCTGAATATAGTTGCTTTTGAGCAACTTTTGATGACACATATATTAGTGCCACTGGGACTTTTTTTATTTGTTTTAAAAGCATGCCTTGTGAAAGTGATTTCAGTGAATAACAGGGTAACAATACAATTTGTTTAAGTCAGCAGAATAAGTAACATAATGAACTTACTTAAATATTCGTTGTCAATAATTAGGTTTTCAGCCCATTATCATTTCTCTTATGTGCTCTGCCAGTATGGAACTTTATGAATTAAATAAATAGTAATAATTTAATTTGCAATATATTTCAATATAGTATTACTGTAACATGAGATTGAAAAGCAGTGATGTAATTTGCATAACTCAAGAAAAAAAAAAATTACTTAAATCAGATTGCCAAGCACCTTTACTTACATTGCTTTAATCTGTACACTTAAGGAAGGCAAGGGATTAGGCAGTAGAGGGAAGTTGTGGTGGTGTGGGTAGTGTACCTGTGTGTGCACATTTGCAGCTACACTCATAGATGGATTTATTTACACTTTCTTTCATGGCTGATGAGTGTGAAAGCAGGATGTAACTAAACAATACTACAGCTGCCTGAAGATGAGACGGGCAGACAGACTGCACAGTTTGGATGTGGAATGACCTGAAAATTTTCATATTAAAATTTTAATTTAAGTGGCTTTAAATATGAAAGCAGGTAGTGATGGCAAGAATCTTTGGTGATCTGTTTTCAGGCAGGGTTTTCAGGAGTAGCCACTGCCAGGTACTATCCATAAGTCCAAACTCATCAATTGGATCCAATATGACAAATATTTTTAATTATATTGAACATTTCTGAAACAGTCAGGGTTTTTTTTGTCTGTACGCATAAGAAAGCTAGCTTGAGAAGTTCAGGAAAGAGATGGTCCTCCTGTAAGTCTGAATGCTTGCATGCTTACCTGGGGTGTATGAAGAGGGTCTACATTCCCCTCTCAGACTTGTAAGAAGAAAGTTTTCCCATCTTCCAGTCAAGTGCCTTAAGTCTGGGTCTGTCAGGCATTTCAAAATTAAGGTCTTCTAGGAAAACATATCAGGTCAATAGGAGGAATGATTCTATAGCTGTGTTATAGTATGAATAATACCTTATAAAAAATGAAATATTTGATCTGTTTCAGTTCTGCCTCTGGACTGATGTCAGACCATTTGTCCCTTGATCCCCAACTCATCTTGCATGACCTTTTAAATAACAGCAAAAGAATACTGGTAGTCCTCCAGTTTTCTGACATTGACTCAAGATATTAAAAAGTTTCAGTCAGAATATAAAAACAATCAATCAGTTGAAAGCCTTTCAGAAAGTCTTTTGGGAGTCCTGCATGGAAATTTAAAACTATTTAACTCTACATAGCATACACTTTTTTGACATACTGTGTAATTACTGGTCCACTCTGAAGAAGTTCATTCTCCCTGTAAAATGGACTATCTCATCTTTCTTTCCAGATAGAAAACAGCAATGCTCCAAATAAGCCTTTTATCCACATGTGCTATTAAACATTTTATTTTTGCTTTAGTCACTGCCAAATATGCATACTTTCTTGATCTTCTCAGTTTTCTCTATCAATTTTATCTAGGTTAATAATTTTAATTTATGAGGTTTATTTATCTTTCTCCTAAACGTAGTACTTTTCTAAATCACAGTGCAGCAGCTTTGTGTAGAAGTATGGGAACTGCCTGAAAACCTGGTGGTTGCAATACCTTCCTGGAAGAGTGGGGCCCTCTTCTGAATCAGACTCACCAAGCACATGATCTGCAAGTAACTTTCAGCTATCATCAGATATAGCCAATCCTATAGCTACAGCAGTTTCTGGATGCACTGGTTAGCCATCTCCCCAGTTAATCTCTGCCTAAGTCCCAGCATATAAAGCAGAAGGCCAAAACAGAACGGGTTTGGTTGGCAAATCACTGTGATATTTGGACTGGAAACTTACCTAGGAGATGAACCCTCCTCCCTGCTGACAGTCACTTGCAAGATATTGCTTGACACCAATACTCACACATTTCATTTTGCAGAGTTGAGCCTTTGCCTTCCTAAATTGTCTCCTGCAGTCTGCTCTCCCTCTCAATCACGTGCCTTTTCATGCAGTGACTCCAATATATTTATAGTTAACTTCTTTTGTGCTATTCTGTTCTATATAGTGGGTCAATGAGGAGTTTTGAATTTACTGGAAATAGTGTACACATTTCAGCATGACATTTACAGGAAAGGATGGTCAGCACATTTAGGCCTTCATCCATGCTGAAACCAAAGAGAGGAAACGATATGACATCCATGATTTCCTTGTGAGCTCTGGTACTATCAATTACTGCTCAGATGAAATATGTCCTGGTGTCAACCTTTTAATCCAAATCACATTATTGTTCTCTGGTTTATGGTAACAAAATAAAACCAAGACAGGAAGTACCCAAGATAATAGTGGTATGAGTGCATACCATACTATATCAAAGAAAAGTCTTTGTTGAACATGCAGAACGGTGATTTTGGTGGTTTTCTAAAAACAGGCATTGATAGCATATGATAAAGCTAGAGACAGTGTTTCATTTGGTGGGATCAGTAAGTGCTTTACCAAGGAAGAAAGGAGACAGCAAATGAATGCATTTTACGGTAGAGCTGGCTTTAAACAATAGCTCTGTAGTTTATTGGTTTGTGCCACGTGGCCCCTTTCTGGAACTTTCTTCAGATGCTCCAGACAGCTGTGTTCTCAAGTATCCTCACATATTGATGACAGTTTGCATTGATTTGGGGTGGAGCAGATAGAGACCAGGACCCCAGCCAGGGCTTGTGACAGCCTGCATTATATAGAAGGAAGAAGTCCAGAAAAAGATAGTTGTTGGATATGAAATAGAAGTCATCAAAAGAAACTTGATGCAGTAAGGTTTTACATATTTACAGTTACAGACCTAATTGGAAAAGAACACAAAACACACTATCTTGCCCTGTCAGTTACAGAGCTGTATTTTGGAAGTTGTCTAAACGTATACTTCTGCCAGGAAAAAAATGAGCTCAAATCTACCATGTATTGTTGTGCTGTTGTATTTTCAGGTTTTATGTTAGGATTTGATTGCAAGTTTGTAGTTTTATTATTCTCTTTTTATTATTTGAGACAGTGAAGGGGGTGAGGTGTTTGCACTGAAAACTTCTGATGTCTAGTTGCTAGGATACCACTTATTATTTTTCAAGTCTTTTGTCAAGGAAAATGGAATAAAATACTAATTTTATTTTTTTTTTTATTCTAGCATGGATTTTGCTTCAAAACATGATCATGAAAACTGGTGAAAATTTCTCTATATCCTGCTTTTTTATTGACTTGCTAAAGCTCTTTGAACAGTTCAAACTCAGTAGCTGAACATAAAACAATAGCTACGTTTTAGCCAAAAGTCAATTGTTTGTTGCAATTTATGTGTTGCAGAATGACTCTAAGAGCAGGACCATAGAGCCCTGGAGGACTGTGCAAGCAAGGCAGGGGGTGGCCCCCACAGGTAGCCGGAGACCGGACCTGGGAGGAGAATGTGGAGGAAGCTGTGGGGGGCTAACCAATACTGTTGTGCCAAGAAGGAGTGGCTGAATACCACTCCTATATATGTGTGAACTGCGTCACAAATAAAGTAGAAGTTGCTTATCACCCATATTGGGTTGGCCTGTCTGCGTCTCCTCGCCGCTTACATTTATGTTTGGCAGACTACATTTTGCTATATGAAAAATAATGTGCTCTATCCTGTTTGTACTTTCTAGGACCTTCTAACACTCAAATGTACACTGTATAAGTCCCAGACATGCATATCAAAATTCATGCATTCATTTTTGAAGTACTGAATAACTTCAGGAGAAGAGCTTACAATTTGTGCACCTTTAACAGATATTTATAATATTAAAATAATACCTGTGAATAAAATTGTTGCATTAATTTAAATGAGAACGATGAGTTGAAGGGATAAATTAAATGTTTTTATAATTGACAAAATAAGTATAAACAAACATGACCATGATATAAAATCTGTTATGTTTCAATATAGGTCAAAGTAATAAAACCATAGAATGGTTTAGGTTGGAAAGGCCCTTAAAGATCATCGAGTTCAAGCCCCCTGACATGGGCAGGGACATTTCTCACTTGTTAGGGTTGCTCAAAGCCCCATCCAACTGGCCTTGAACACCTCCAGTGAGGAGGTATCCCCAACTTCTCTGAGCAACCTGTTCCAGTGTTTTGCCACTCCCACTGTAAAATATCTCTTTCTTACATCCAATGTAAATCTACCTTCTTTCAGTTTAAAACTGCCACCCCTTGTCTTGTCACTAGAGACCCTGGTAAAAAAGTCTCTCTCCATCTTTCTCATAAGCTCCCTTTTCATACTGAAAAATAAAGCCTCCCTGGAGCCTGCTCTTCTCCAGGCTCTGCTGTCTTCAGAGGAGAAGTGCTCCAGCCCTCAGATAATTTTTGTGGCCTTCCTCTGGACCTGCTACTAATAAAGGTAGTCCACTTTCTTCCAAAAAATCCCCACATTTTATTCTGATTCATTCACCATTACAACATCTTCTGTGCTTTATGCATAAATAATTTTTGACCTGTTTCAGCATTGTATTTAATTTAAGATTGTGTGCGTGCTTTCTAACTAGAATTATTACTTGGAAATTCTCCCAAGAGCAGCCTCTGCAACAGAAAGAGGACCAGAAAATACCTGTTCTTTAGAGATTTTAGTCCTATCTTATCAGGAAAATCTTTCAGTAAGTCCAGCAGTGGTGAAGCTGATCATTCGTCTTGCTCTAGGGCAAATCTCTGCATGAAAAGAGATATCGCTCCCAATCTGCTACACCACATTAATTAACTCGTCTCATGCCCTGAATGTTTTTGAAAAGTCCGTATAAAGGGGTCCATTTAGCCCTGCCTGAATGAATTACTGAATGTATACTTACAAATTTTGGTCAACTTCTCACTTAGAAAGCTCCGAGTGCTTTGCTATGTATCTTAGTTTTTAGTGAAAATATGTGAAAATATGCTACTAGTTTAGAAACCGTCCACTGAAGTAATGAAGAGATGTAAAACTGCTACGATAAGCATACTTATCCAACCAGAATAACTTATTTTATGTAAGTAGTCAAATCTTGCATCTTTAATGTTTAAGAGCTGAATTAAGGTTGGATTTTCTAGTATTTGTATAGCTGTACAAATCATGACAGCACTTTGTGCACTTGGTGTCTAACATTTAGAGCACGTTAGCAGGGGACTGTGTCTAAGCTTATATATCCTGTCTGAATGTGTTTCATAGAGGTTGAGAGGGTCAGCTTCTGAATCTCTGAGGAACTTTGGAACAACAAAATTTCATGCAATGATAGGTCAGCATGGGAGTGGAGCTACTTCATGACTATCTACGTCTGCCTATGCTCACCTAGGAGAGTACAGCAAGCAACATTGGGGGTGCAGAGTGCCCCAGTGTTGTACTACCATTACTCCAAGATGATGTGTATCAACTGTGTATATGTGTATAACTGTGTTGCTGGATGCAATTTCTTGTTATAACAAGGGAAACATAGATTTTTGGCATAACTGTGTTTGATTCTCACAATGCATCTGCACGGCTCTGCAAGCTCAGTGCATTTGAAGTGCACTGTCACATGGCACTCATAAGTTCAGTGATATTCTCTCATACTGAGTTTTCCGATTGCTTTATATTTTTTGTTCCTAAGTAGGGAAAAGAAGCCAAAACACAACTGAGATTATGATTATTATTTGTGTCAGAAGTGATCCAAGACATGATCATGCTTTCTGATGTGCAAGACTGTATGGCACTCTGAGAAGAGGTGTCCTGGCAAAACTCATGAAACAGCACCCTAGTATGCCCCAAGGTTCAACTGTTTACGCACCTTGCTTCACCATCTGTGCCACACTGCTTTGTTGTGTTGTTGTGCTAGTTACCACGTTTGCTTCACCCGAGATAAACTGTGTAGAAATTGATGAAAGCCTTCCTACTTTGCTTCACAAGAATGTGATGAGCTTTAACTAGATAAGCTTTAACTAGATAACTTTAAATTTTAACTAGATAAGCTTTAACTAGATAACCTTGCTTACAAGGTGTTCTGTGGCTCAAGATGAAAAAGATCTTTTACAAATGCAAAACAGTAATATACCTTTATTCACTGAAACCTTCAGTTGTGACTGCCTGAAGTTACAGTAGCAGCTTGTATTTATATGATTTATATGTGGACATTTAAACAAGGCATTATTTTCAGTATTGCTGGACATTATTCTTTACTTAATAGAACACTGCAGCTGTGTACAGTCTTCACACTCTCAGCCTCAGAGACCTTTGTTGAAAGTCTGTGATGTGCTTGTAAGGTGCAAAATAGAGCTCACTGCCTAAGGGAAAGAGGGGTCTTGAGTGCTTTCTGGGTCTTCCCAGTTCAGAGGCTCTCAAAGGACTAAAGGCATCCTTAGACTTAGAAATGGGTCTTGGAAGTGGAGTTCTAAGTACATATGATGGAAAAACCTCCAGGAGTGAGGGACAAAAGTTCTACATCCTTTATGCTCTGTTAACTCTTGTTCCCAACATTAATGAGTTCAACTAGAGTTGAGGAACTCGTTCAACATTTCAGTCCCCAGAAGTTTACATTTCAACAAACATAAAATATGAACAAAGGAGACAAACAAAAAAGAACAGAGAAAGGAAGGATATGGCTTCAAACAAATGAAGCCAATATAAGTTAAAATACAACTAAAGAAAGAGAGGAAGAGTAAATCCTTTAAATAAGCAATATTAGCCACAAAGCCCCAAATGAATATGGGAAAAAAAAAAAGAACAAATGGGAATTATGTATAGACGCTCCCACCCTCCTCTGGAGATTGCAAACTACTGAATATGCTGAGGCTCTGCAGCCCCTCTTTTCTTAACTACAACTCCAACACTGACCAACACAGGGCACTTGAAATGCCCTGAGTGCACTAATAGGCATTAACGGTCCTGGGTAGCCTCACCTGGGACCCTTGTCCACCCACCCTCTGCCCACTGGGCCCTGGGGCTCCATTTAAGCTCAGACCTGAGCATTTGTTGTTTTTCTGAGCTACACTGGATCTATTTGTCTGCTTCCCTGTCCCTTCCCCCCTCTCTGGACCTTGGACTTGCATTGCAGGTAGTTGGTTGTTAGCCTTATCTATTGGATGAACTCTTCTGATTCATGCTGTACTGGAGTGCCTCTATAGACCCTGTTCTACCCATGGTGTCCATGTGCTGTTGGACTGTACCCTGGCCTTTGCTGGGGTTGCACTGGGCTCCTGGTGTGGTCCCCTTTGCAGAGCAGCCCTGCTTGTGCTGCTCCCTCACAGCACTAAGGGTAGAAGGCCTGGCATGCTGAGACAGAAACATGAGGCAGGACAGTCCTAAATCTGTTTCTCTAGTGCTCCAAAAGAAAGTGTTCTCAAGGTCTAGAATTTCAGGGCGGAGGGGTGTTTTTTCAGAATGATCTCTCTTGCTGTGGGCTGGCTGTCAGGACTTGCAGAAGATCCTGCTCTGGGAAAGAGTCAAAGAATAAGGAACACCCTCGTGTGGTTCAGGCTTTCAGCTTGAAAACAAGTAGTACATGTACCAGAGAGCTGTGCTGGCGGAGGGAGGGCTGGTGTCCATTTTATGAGAGATTTGGAAGCTTAATGCTTTTTAACTAGAACTCTTACAAAAAGCTAAATTTTCTTCAGAACGAAATTACCATTCCCTGCCTGACTTGACAGAGCACTCGGCAGACGAATGGCAAGGCTGGGAGCAGAATCTGCAGGATCTATGTGTTTGTCAGGTAGACTGGTGGCCTGGGGAATATGGATAGATTCATCAGTATCCTTCTGGAGCGAGCATGCATGTGAGCTGGTGGGAATCAGAAGGCAGGATTTGAAAATAGTTTAATCTGGCAGAATTTCATTAGCATTGAAACATCTGTGGAAAAAATGTAAATATTAATGGAAAGGCATATTGAGAATAAAAAAATGTTCAATCAAAATATCAGTGTTGCTGGTTTCCCCTCCAGTTGGATCTATTGGTAGCTCTCCTTGCATACCGTACAGTAGTGTTTGATATGTTTCCATGTGGCTGCCTTTTTGGCTTGGGGTTTTTGGTTATTTTTAAATGTCTTTGCTCAGAACTCTTGATGTTTATATTCCGAAAACAATATTAAAATAACTTGAAGTCTTAATCACTTAAATAGAATTAAGACTGTTGGGGCCATTATAGTTCAACCCTCATGTCCATTATGACATAGTCTTTAATTACATGATCTCATTCTTTGTTTCCCCACAGGACCCTGCCTCATTTAGTGTGCAGGATGAACAGTGCTTGGAATGAATCAGCACAACACAGTGAAAGAGTCTGTTGTGTGTAAGCCTCATCTCAATTGTTGAGGAAGTTGGGATATGTGTTTTGAATGAGTTGAGATGTCAAGAAAAGAAAGGATGGTCTTGTAGCTGAGGAAATGTATATTGCCTTAGAGAATGAGTATCTGCCAAGAAAAAAATATTGTGAGGTCCTGTTCTGGGGGAGAAGAAGGAAAAACCTTTCCAAAGGCATCCATTAACTGTGAACACCCAATTTTCCTATAAATGAGGGCATGGGTCCACATTCCATACTACCAATATCAAACAAAATGTTGAATTCGGTGGGCACTGCTCATTCTTGCACATAGAGGAAAACGTGTGCAGTCACAATGAAGAGCTGTGTTGTAAGGCAGTTTTATAAATGCATCTTGTGCTTTCAATACTTCATATTCTGTGCTCTTGTATCTATTTGATGTATTAGTAACAAAGTTATCTCTATACACACATCTAACAGTTAACTGTTAAATAGAAAACTATAAAAAGTGACCAAGAGTAAGTCAGTCTTTGGTGTATATGGATATGAAATACTAGTGCAAGCTACCTTACTACTTAATTATAGGTTTCCTAATTTATGATGACAGTTTGTATTTATCTTTGATGTTCAGCTGTATATCCTACTGCAAACTGGCTGTGAAGGAGTTGTTGCCTTTGCAATCTTTTGAAATAATCTATTATTTTCAATTGTAAGGTATTCTTTTAAAATCAGGGCCCAAATGAAACTTGTGCATCAGCTCCCATGTATTCAAACTTGCACCTAGTCTGGTTCACATGTAACTCACTGTGGCTGTCCCTTCCATTTTAACACCTATTTTAAGGCATCAGTTTAGCCAGTGCAACAGTGATGTGGCAGGGACTATTTTTTCCTTATTCTAGAGCAAAGTAGAAGTAATCCAGTTGGCCTCTGTTCCTGCATAACTATTATTTCATAAGGGCCTAATCAATAAAGAGTAAGATCCATAACGTACTTAGAAGTTGGACTGCAAATACCAATCTGCTCAGATTAATTATTGCTAAAATTTGAATATTTTTTCTCTAAATCTTAGTAAGGTAATACCGAAAAAACAATTTTTATTTTTATTTTTTAATCTCTGACACCTACAGATTCTATCACCTTCAGTAATACAAACAGGGTCTCTATGCCACAGCTCATAGGGGGTTCTAAACTTTCCGAGAGAGTACTGGTTTATAGTCCCCATGTTTTGAAGTACCTGAACTAAAAAACACTGAAGAAAGCAACCGGAGATTTACAAAATTTTACTCCCATTTTCTAAGTGGTTGATCACTTAGCAAATACTCCCATTTTCTCTTCAACTATTATATAATGAAATAATAAACAATGAACACATTAGTAGTCTAAAAATACTTCTTTGCAGGTGAACATTTATCCAATCTGTCCTTATACTGCATTTTAGCAGTTTGTTTTAAGGATCTAAACATCAAAAAGTTTTCTTTTCAGTGAAAGCTTGGATTTTGGATTTGGTGTTTCTTACAGCAAAGGGAAGGGTACAAAGGGAGATTATTCTAACAGTTCTGCTGAATTGTATTTTTTAGAGCCATAAAATTTTATCTTGATTTTAAGTAGCTATTCATCATAGAAACTAGGTAAAATCATAAACCCATATCGGATGTTTTTACTTGAATTTTTATTCACAGTAATCAACCCTAGTCCAGGATAATAATGACTGAGCTTTATGAGAATATTCCACGGTTCAGAAGGGTCCGGATGTGGCTGTGATTGTGAGCATGGAAGTGTGTGTACTCAGCACGGATGGGAAGGGGAATATTGCTGTCACCGCAGTGCAAGCACCCTAAGCCACAGAGGAGTCAATCCAGCTGAGTTAAGTGAGGCTTCCAGCCAGGGGTGCTCTCACAAAAGCACTGTCGTGCTGTGTGCTACGTTGTAAGATGTAGCTTAAATCAGACTCCTCCAAAGCCAAGGATGTTGTGTTTAGAGAGTAGAAAATTACTTTGAGATAGCCAGAGTAGGCCAGTCAAGTCATAGAGCTTATTCTGTCAGGCTTATGCTTTAAGAAAAAGAAACTCTGAACCTTCCAATAATCTTGTGATTCTTATGTTAGAATCAAACTACAGTCTGGTGGGGGGGGAGGAAAGAGTGTAAGTGTAATTTAGGGCTTTGTCTATCTCATCTCCAGCTTCTCTTATTTAGTAAGAGTAATAATTACAGGTCATTTCAAATAGTCAGAGCTGTCTGTTTCCTTAAATCTTTCATTGGATAGACTCTGAGAAGTCTTACTTTGATTTTTCCTATTTCCTGTATCAACTATAGCAATCTGATGTAATTCAGGTGGAGGGCATTATTTCTAAATCTGTCACAACAATAGAACTATGTTCAAATAAATGAATGCAAAAATAATACTTAACCTTTTTGGCCTAGTGTTACCCAGAGATGTAAAAGCAGAGACTGTGACAGATCAAGTGACATCAGCTTTTCCTTAACACTAATATTAGTAGCAAGTCTGGGGATGATCAGATCTCTTTGTATGCAAAGGGCTATAAATACTCTCTTTGTTTATTCTGCAGCCCAAGGGCAAATCTATGATACAGACAAGATTCTGCAGCCACAGAGTTATAGAAAATGCAGCATTCTGCTGTGCCATTAATAGGAGCCTCTATGTACTTTTAAGATGACCTAAAAATAAGACAGTGTAGTGCCTCTGTTTTACAGACAAATTTATTAGAGACATGGTGAGAGAGGGTGAGAGAAGATAAAAAGTATATGTAAACAAATCATCAGAAGTAACATTTTCTAAAGAGTGTTATGCAAATATGCAGATAAAATTTGTACTTAAGTAAATGTTCAATGGGAAATCCACATCTAAATAAAAATGCTGTAACTTTAAAATGTTGGTTGTGAGCCAGCCAACACTGAGAAGTCTCTGTGACCAAGGTGCTTGTCACTTGTAGTGAAGGATAATTTTGGCTTAAATAGATTCTGAGACTACTATTGCAAAAAGCCCTCTCATCTGTTCCATTTTTACTTACAAACTTACAACTAAAACTGCCCACAGCCGACAGCTGTAAGTAGCACTTGGCTTCATCAATAGATAATGCTATAGCATTGATGACAAACCTTGGCTCCGACCTGTAATGCGAATGAAAGAGATTGAGCTATTGGGATCTCCTTGGGCCTTGGACTCCATCATAGTCTTAGACCAAGCAAACAGGTTGTATGTTTCCGTTTGGGATTTCTTCCTTCATTATTCCTCCTGCATGGCTGTGTCAGAATCTCTCTCATAATTCTGATGTCTGTCTTTATCAGTTTGTAGCCATTTTCTTTTTTTCTTGTGTTGATGTTATTTTTGTTATGTAATTAATTTTTCTCACTACTTGTATAGGAAGCTAACATATCCCTTTACATGGTTTGAAGTGGTCTCTTAATAGCCTCCTGGAGGAGCTCTCCATTCCTTTGATCAAAAGAATGGTCAAGCTTATATTCAAATAGTATATGCACTTGAAGTTATAATACTGTCATCAATATCAATGTTGCTACCCTTTTTTTTTTTTTTTTTTGCTGGAAAGACCTTGCCTCATTGATGCTTGGATTGAATTTCTTTTTCATGCATATAGGAGGCCGATAATCGTTTTGTTTGACTATTTAATCCATATCTCTCATTGATCACACTTTATGCCTGAGATCCCAGAAGGAATTCTTGTTGTTACCCTTTATTTATGACCTTGTACTCTGTACAATTTATTTTTATCCAATTACTATGACTTTGGCTCCCAAGGTCATTCAGTTCTAGTATGATAGTACAGTTCCCTTCTGCATGGATAATTCACCTCAGTAGTGTATTATCAACAGATCTCAGTGGCATACTTTTATTTTTCATGGCTAAGTTTATGAATGAAAGCATGGCACAGCATTTGCCCTACGGTGGCTCTTTGAGGACTCCACCTAGAAAATTATAAGGACTTACTCCGGTCCACTATTCCTCTATAGTCTGTGTAAAGAAAGGAGACCGACAGGTTTTTTAGCATCACTGAATTGTTGCTCCTTGCAACATTTGAGAAACGTTTGTGTTACATGAACCTTGTGTTTATACAGAAAACAACTGGAATGGAATAAAAAGGTATTAAAACTGCAAACAGGTGCACAGGAAAACAATGTAGGTTTTTCTGTGCATTTACTATAGGTGCCCCTACAGAATATAGCATTAAATCTCTCGGTCTGAAATGGGTGTTAAAAGACAAACTGACAGCAGAGGAATTATCTTTCATTTAGAGAATGACAAGCCTCTTTCTTCTTTCTTTGAGAAGAAAAAAATACAGTGCTTGCCAACAATATAAAGCAATGCTGACACCTACAGAGAATGTATGTAAATATCAACTTAGAATTTGCATTTTCCATGAGAATTTCTAGAATTATTTGGTAAAAGAACAAGCAATTTAAAGCAAGCTCTTATAACTGTTAACAAAAATTAAATCTTTATCTTCTGTTTGGGTCATTCCTTGGTAAATCAGTTAAATGTTGAACATAAAACACATGCTTGAAAAATTATATATTTACTTTCAGTAATGTACACTTCCAATTGCATTAAAATATTTTTTTCTACAAATTCATTCATACAGCTGTGGATGACTCAATAGCTATAAACCAAGCCATCACCATGATGTACATTACTGCACAGAACCAGGTTTACTGCCTCTGATGGGCTGTTTCTTCTCTCTCCCTTGCTGTGACACAACAGGATTACACTAGTATTACTGGGGTTTGCAGCTTCTGTGTTCAGGCAAACAGGCCTATAAAAACTTCTGTGTAATAGATTGCCCATATGTGGAGCAAAGTTAATGAAAAATTAGCCTAGCATATTGAGGAGAGATTACATAGAGACATAGCTCTTTTCTTGAGTGTTTGCTCATCGATGTGCTATTATGGGTTATGCAATAACAATGCAGTATTAAACAATAATATGACCCTGGTACAGGAAGGTGGACTCCTTGCCTTCTAAGCATATGATAAGTATTCTAAATACATAGAAGAACTATCAATGAATTCTCTGCACTAGTCATTTTCTCAGAGGTCACTTGTGGGCTTGACAGTACCTTGCTTAAAATGGTGATTTCACAAAGTGACCAGGGGCTAGGAGGCACTAAGCCGTTTAAAAGAAGCTTTGGAAAAATGGCAGATGGTAATTGCGGACTTGCCCGATAGTCATGTTATCCACAGTCCTGTTACGCAGACGTCTGGTAGAATTTCAAACATCTGAAAGAATTTTAGCTCCCAAAGAAAATTGTTTGAGAAAGTTCAAAGTAGGTTTCCAGATCTGAACTGCTGGACGTCTTGGAAATCTTTAATTTTGGTTCTAGGTATGGCTTGGACCAGACTCCTGAGCAAATATGTTTCCTACAGGAAGACTGAATGACTAGAAAGCTTGCCTTTGAGCTTAGGGGTCTTTTAAACATAGAGAGCTACAAATCAGAAGGCAACACTTTTCACTGAAGGCAAGTCATAATTACTTTGCTGTAAAAGGCTGAATGAAAAGCCCTTATTCTGGACCTCTACAGCTTCTTCGGAAATGAATCTGTCAAAAGATATGTGTCTTTGAAAAACAAGCACATTTCATATCCTGCAATCTTTTCATCTGAGATAAAGTGCTTTACCAGTCAGCTTGTCAAGATCTTTCAATTGAAAAAGGAAACTATTTAGACTAATTAATATTGTGATTCTCCAAAAGAAAAAAAAAAAAGCACATTAAAGTTTTGGCATGTCTATTTTTAGCATTAGGTAGAATTATTTGCATGTTTTATAATAATTATATGAATGAAACCAGCAAACTTCTCGTTTCATACTGTAACTGTGTCCCTAAAAGTGTGTGTATACTAAGTGCATCAACTAGATTGATATATAATATTATGTGTATATGCTAGCACATATTCTGATGCATGTATATGAATACTGACTTGATCTTACTTGAGGGAACTGAACCAAATAAAAAAATACCGTTTCCTCTTCAATAATTGCAGTTTACATTTTCAGCTTTTTATTCATGTATGTGTTTAGATCAGCATCAATCGTTGTTTTAAACACCATTGTTCTGGTGGCTCTGAGCATGATGACAACAGCAAAAAGCTTGGCTTGCAATGTCAAATGCTGTGAGACTGACTTCTCACCAATGTTTCCTAACACCAGCAGGCAGGCAAATATTGTTTCCTTGCTGGTCGTTGTTATTTGCAAAGGCTTAGGCCTTACATGTACGCAGTTATGTAGAAAAGCACGCTGAGGAGTAGCTGGCAATTTTCTTTCTTTTTGGTAATATGCAGGAGATGGGTGCTGTCTCTCACCTTTCCCTCCCGGGCCATGAGAGTTTACACAAACAGCAGCATTTTGTGAAATTGCAATACAGTCAGCACGTTGTTCCAATGTAACCAAAGGCAATGCATTAGGATGCTTTATTGTAGCCTTTCAGCTGCTTAATGGGGGAAACGGAAATCCCTGGAGGTGCGTTTTGGCCTGACCTGGAAATAGTCGGTGCCTGGCAGGAATGGGCCGGAGCCCACAGCGCCAGCCCGGGAGCGGAGCGAGGCCGCGGGGATGGGCGGCAGCTGCCCGGCCGCCCTGGGCCCTCACTAGGGGTCGCAGGATGCCAGAAAATCGCAACCTGCTCGGAAGGGCAAGGATGCTGGACCCGGCATGTCATCCCCTGGCTGCGGCTCACCCTTGGGAAACACGACCGTGTTCCCCTCTCTC
The DNA here is from genome assembly GCF_033815535.1 of Pezoporus flaviventris. Taxonomy (NCBI): domain Eukaryota; kingdom Metazoa; phylum Chordata; class Aves; order Psittaciformes; family Psittacidae; genus Pezoporus; species Pezoporus flaviventris. Next base: position 38,656,627 of record NW_026892550.1, on the reverse strand, counting down.
TTGGGGTGCTGGTCGCTTGCTAAAACCGGGTTTGTTCGGGACACGAGGCTTGAGTCTGGGAAGAGGGCAGCATCTATCTATTATTAAATATGTGTAACCTGTAAGAAAGGCCTAATGCTGGTACAGGTGGGATTATTTTTGTTGCTGTGCTTAACCTGGATAATAACTAGAGACTTGGCCAGGCAGCATTTTCTATTTTATGCTCATTAAATGCTCACTGTTGAAAATTAATACTAAATCTTATTTGTAAGTACTAGTCTCTTCTTCCACAGTGAACTGATCGAGCTGCTATTGGTGTGTCAGCACTTCTCTAGCAAACTATTTTACTAACTTAACTATGTCTTCAGTCTCTGCAGGCCTGCCTTAAAAATGTAGGCTACGTCAAGAATATGCCCTGTGAAAGTGCCAATACTGAAATACAATCACAGGTTGGGTTTCAGAGGCCAGCTTTCTCATCTAGTTTGCTACTTTTTCAACCAAACCTCAGGCATGTTCCAGTGTCTTTATTTCCCAAGCAGACAAATATTCTGTTACTCTGGTGACAGTGAGGATGAAGTTAGAGGAAGAAATGTAACAAGCAGTGACAACAAAAGATCCAAATTTACTGATGGAGACAATTGGCAAACTGAACAGTTCATTGAAGTCAATGGAATTTGAATGAGTAGCGAACTCATTACAAATACATCAGGCAGACATATTCCGAGTCAACTGAAATATGCAAATAATCAAAATTGTATTCAATAAATAGTCTGACATTTGACACCAATTGAAATAATTTCTGGATAAGAATAAAAATGAACAGACGGCATCAGTTTCTAAAGAGAGCTGAGTAACAATGGCTTTCAGCATATTTATATATACATTCAGGGAGAAGAAAACAGGCTTGGGAAGGAGCAGTTGCAGTAGAAGAGCTTTTCACAAATTGGAGACCATCTGAATCATACAGAAGTCATGAGCTATTACTTCAGTACCATTAACTTAAACCAGGAAGATTTCTGTTTTCACCGTTAGCATTTTTTTGCAAAATACCAGGGTTTATGTTACAATTTTTTCTAAGGATTTTGGTAACGTGTCTTGCTGCATTTATCTGTGGTGTCTGTCCTGCATACCACTGTTCATGTCACTTGCTGAAAAAGATGCTTATGTTAGACTGAGGGATATTTTTTTTAGTTGTTGGGAAGTGCAGTTTTTCAATAAATAAATGCACAGGCACACAAGTACTTTAAAAGATCATACCTGTTATGACAGTTCTACATCATAATAAAAACAAGTACAAACATACACCTTAATTTTTATGCTCTGTACTTTAAGATTCTGTGTTGTTTATATGTACAGTGTTTTAAGTCTGAACCCATAAAGGCTTCAGTGCCTAATCTGAAAAGGGCACCCCTGCTAGCACATGGGAAACCCAAACGTAGGTGCCTGAAGTGTGTATTGTAAATTTGGGTCTTCAGATATGAACCACCTATAGAAAATCTGTACTGCTTTTACAGTGAGATTGGACTCTGTATATGCAACACAGAACTTTGTATGTGTAAGTGGTGCTTGGGACCTCTTTCACCCTTTTCTTGGAAGGATGAAAATTTTGTGTAGATGGTGGTTCCATATTCTAGTTTAATTTTGGAAGTGTTTTGATCTCAGATTTTAGTTCAGGTCCTTTATACTGTGAATGTGTGTATGTGTATATGTGCACACACTTGCCCAAAACTATCTCTGATTAGTCATTGTGACATCTCTAATATTGCAAATTGTATAGGTTTGAGGGGTGGGAGCGAAAAATGAGTTGCAAGGGCTTGGTGTGCTGAAGGAGAACTGTATTGAAATGGCTGCAAGTTGAGCTCAAATTGTAATGCATATGTATAATCTGTATATATGTGCAATTACTGCAAAATGCATTACTGAGAGCAAATATTGATTGGTGTTTGCACAAAACTATCACCTTGGTGCGTGAAAAATAATCCATCCTTAAAGTACAATATAATCATAGAATCCTCCAGACAGAGGTTAATTATTGCTGAATGATGCATCAGTGTCTTCTTTCAAAAGAAGCTTATGCTGCATAGTCTAGGAAAATGTTCTATTGTAGTAAAGAATTGGTAACAAGCAGGGTACAAATAATTTTTGAGAAAGCTGGATAATGTGGATGCAATTAAATTAGTTTTGCAATAGACATTTATGATCTTATGCTACTGATGTTTAGAAAATGTACTAGCTAAGCCACCTTAGGTATCAGGTACCTAAGGGGTTTTTTGGATAGCTGTACCATAAAATTCAGTGGATATACTACCTGTATCAATGAACTATATGTTAGACAATGTTGAAATGGATAGAAGTTTTCTGCTGTTTGGAGAACTTATTTAAATGTTACCATGAATAAAAAGAAGGCCGATAACTACAGCACAATATTGCTATAATTGACAATGCTTTCATCATAGTTTCTTGCTGCTTTCTGTAAAACAATTGCCATTCTTCTGCCTGGGAGTTGGTGATACACCTTAATTTATTTTCAATGATCCGGTATTAGAAAAATACATGGTGTGTATGTAAAAACCCCAGTTAGGGCAAGGTTCCTCTATTTCCTTTGATTCCTTATCTCCAATCTCAGTGTTACATGTTTTCTGCAGTAAGCAACAGGGGTTATTATAACTGATAAATTACAATGTAAACTAAACCAGAGGTTTTTCATCTATGTGGCATATGACTCAAAACAGTGAATCCTGTTCTGCAAGGGGCTGAGCTGTTTCACCTTGTAGGAATGAATGGGAGATCAAAAAGCTCAACAGTCACTCAAGATTGGGCTCATTAGAGGCTTTCTTCTGTCAAAAATCAGCCACTTACTCCCAGCTATGTGACAGTATGCTGAAGACTGGAGGGTAAGATTAACCCTCTACACCTAGTCAGTCTAATAACAAATGTCACTTCTAGTCTATCAACTTTTTTTCATACATGAAGGGTGGACAGGTCTGGAAGCAGTAATATTTTTGTTACAGTTTATTAAACTTACATTATCATATAATTGACAAAGTAACTATGTTCACCAGCTACAATGTTCACCATTCATTGTCCAGAATGATGACTGATTAGTGATCCTGCTCAGCTCCTATGCAAGTCAAATGCAGGTTTGCTGTCAGCTTTGACAAGGAGCAGCCTCTTACAAAGTTGAGAATTGAATTCTGAATGCTTTACCAACTTGTAAAAATAAACTACAAAGTTCAAAACAAACAGCTTTTAGCTGCCTTTTTTTTTTTTTTGCATGCTAGACAATAAAGTAAACCAAATAAAATCAAGTTGGAAAACACTGAGATGTCAGTTTTTCATCTGGCAGTCTCTATCTTCTGAAGAACTGCAAGCTAAGCTCTGCTAAGCTCAAAGCCCATAGACTTTGGTTTTTAATTAAGAAGAGGGCAGAGAGCCTCCTAATACTTGGAATGCAGCTCGTTTCAGACAAGTGAATATTTAATATGACCTCCTATAGTAACCTCTTATGCCTTCTAGCTTTGAACATTGTTTTAACAATTAAGCTTTTCTTGCCTTGTGTTTAAATAGCTGTCCGCAGCTACTGCAAATTGATTTATTGCTTGATGAGGATCAGGGATGCTGAGCAAACACAGAACAGTTTCTAATTTAAGTAGTCCATCACTGGTTTTGTTGTTGTTGCTTGATGACTTGTTTTAACATCACTGTGTGTTCTCAATGTAGTTTTATGCTCTTCTGTGGGGTTTGGAGTGTTAAAAATGGAGAGGGTGTAACACACATGATGTTATAAACAGAGTGTGGTTGGGTATCTAATGTTAAATTCCCTGACGTTGTCTGCTGATACATGTTGTTACGGTTTATTAAGTTGCTTATATGCCTTTGCTTAATTATAAAGATGTAATATGATATTTCCATGCTAGGTATCTGCTGATTTTGAATTTTAATTTTTTTGTTCTTCAATCTTTCTTTTAGAACATTAGCTTAAATTACTCAGGTATTTGAAACTTAACCTTGCAAATATATGGGTTTTCTCCTAATAAAAATTATAGCAGTGTTTTTGGAAGGGCTTCATATGCTCAGCATGTAGGAAATTTAGTTAAATCTTGAGCAGAACAGAAAGGAGGAGGATGTCAGCCCTTATGTCAAGGGTTATGTCCTTTTTCTCCTTTAAACATTACTGTGGACTTAAACATCACCTTAGTCAGCCTTGAACACATGCAGTTTCAGCAGCTCTCTTACATGAGTGTCTCACCTGCAATGACACTTTTAATGATCATTTTGATCTGTGCCTTGCTTGAATCTGGAACTTCATTGAGATGCAGTGATGATTTCACATGCTTAATGCACCTCATCTGTACCTATGGGAATAGGAGGGGAAGGCTGTCTGACCTGAATAAATGGCAAAGAAGAACTGATCTTGCAGCGTGCTAAAGTTGGCGCAAAACTCCTGAGAAACTTGTGTGATGTGATTAGGAGAAATTAGCAGTGGGAATGGAAGATATTTTTCTGGGGACAATAAAATTGTTTGCATAAGGAAACTGGGCCTGAGGAGTAACAGAATGAAAGGGAAGAGGTAGCTGGAGGATTGCAGACAAGAAAAACTGCCTGAACAACAACATAAGGGCTGGAGCTAGGATAACTCTGTAACTGGGAAATAAGGTCAAGGAACAAGGTGGTGCATACCTGGAGTAAATAACAGATAAAGAAGGTGAATGTCAACCTAACTAGAAGTTAAATCAGGTGAGAAAAGGATCAACTGGATAATGGGAGTGAAAACAAAACAACAGAAAAACAGCCCTGTGTAGCTGAAGATAAATCTGAGTATGAGGACTCCAAGAATACGATTAAAGAAAAGTGCAACTAGGACAGCTGGAACAGGGATGAGAATCAAACACTAGCATTAACTAGATAAGAAAAACAAACCTGGGATGAACAGCCAAGAATGGAGAGGGTATGAAGACAGGTTAGAAATAACAAACCAAGATAAGGCAAAAACATGGACATGAGAAGCAAGCAGATGGGAGTGTGCTATTAAAAAACACCCTCTTCCAGAACTTGGAAGGGATCCCAAGATTTGCTGTCCCTCTTCTGCCAGGAATAACTGTGAAATCCAGTGGTGAAGAGTCGCACAGCTTTTCAAATGCTGGGCCAAACACAGGACTACCTATTCACACTAACTGCATGGAGGAGCAGCAGATTCAAAGTGGTGGATGGATTCTGTGGGAGTCATGGAATGGGTTGCCCAAGGAAGTTGTGAATGCTCCATCACTGGCAGTGTTCAAGGCCAGATTGGACAGAGCCTTGGGTGACATGGTTTAGTGTGGACCTTAAGATCATCGAGTTCCAAACCTCCCTGCCATCAACTCGATGATCTTAAGGTCCTTTCCAACCCTAACTATTCTATGATTCTACGATTAATGATGGGGCTGTTGCTGGCAGGAGTCTGGTCAGGTTTACTCTAGAAGCTGAAGGGAAGTATTGAAGAAGAGGAATTATGGGAAGAGGAAATGGTGTCTGAAGTCTTTAGAGAGCTGAACAGCTTGAAATTTGAGTTTTACCCCTTGCCTCTGCTGCAGAGTTCCATGAAAAAGCTGGTTCAAGGCTTTTAAATTACAGTTCTTGCTAATTATTTGCTGCTCATTTTCAGATACCTGAAAACTTTGGGGTTTGATTGGAAGTAGTTTTGGATGCTCAGTGAGTAAGATTACTTCAACTGGAACTAGGCCTTGAAGAAACAGGGTTTTCTATAGTGCCAAGTCCTGACAGGTCCACAAGGTATCAAACCAGGCAATCTGTAACTGTTTCCCATGTGTAATATCATAATATCCCCTCATCTGAGGGGTATATTATGAAACTAAACTAATTAATATTACTGAAGCACAGGGGTACTGCAATAATAAGCCCCATAAAAAGCCCAAGAGAAAATTAATAACTGTATGCAGAGTAGGATCTGAGTGTGTAATGAATAAAGCATGGGGCATGCATTCAAGACTAAAACACAAAACATAACATTGAAGGGGTTCTTGTTAACTAAGCACAAAGGTCTGTAGAAAAAAATAGTGAACATGCAGTGAATGGCTTTCATAATACGTAAGTAGACAGGAGAAAAAACATAGAAATAAAGCTTCACAGGTGAGCTCTCTGCTGTTAAGATCATGAGTGCTTCAAAAGTTTATGTAGTTTACTTAACTGTGATTGTGTACATGCCTGTTTATTACTGTAAACAGTCTGCCACAATGCACTTTCATCTTCAGTATCTCCCTACAGAATAACAATCTGGGGAACTGGGAACTACTTAAACACAGTTTCAGGTGTTTCAGAAGTGGGCTAGGTACCTCAAAAACCAGGAATGGGTTTATCAGGAGATAAAAGCAGGAAGGTAACCATCTCCCACTGAACTTCACTGTGCTTGACTCCTAAAAAATCCCAGGAGTCCCAGTCCCAAGGAGCTGACCAGCCATGGTCTTCAGGCTTCAAAGCTTTAGGCATGTGCTGAGCTTGATGTTTGTGAATAAGCCCTTTGTGTCCACCCACCTAAAACTCCACACGAGATGGAGGCCTAAGCAGGAGACAGATAGCCAAAGAATGAGGAGGAGGTGTGAGCAACGATGTTTCAGATGTATTTTTTAGTTCTGTGATTGTGTCTGTCTTTCTTACATACTTGTCCTTTTTTTAAAATTCTTTTTTGTGTGTGGGAAGAGCAGAAAACCATCCAACTTCCTGGATTAAAAGAAATATTAAAAGTGGTGATGGTATTTTTATATAACTACATTTACCAATACCCGTGTCCCTGTAATATACCCCCAAATGAGGAAATTTAAAGGAAAAGGGAAAATGCTTGGAGTTTTGTTGTTGCTGTTGTTGTGTTCCTTTGGTTGGTTTCCTTCCAGCTTAAGCATTCTGTCTTCCTGGTTATGTGTTCGTTTCTTTGGAAACGGCTGTAGGATGGATTTTTGATTGACTATGTTGTCAGATGGATTATCAGAGTTGCGAGCTTTTTGGAATGGTAGACAGGAATGTGTGATAAGAAAAAAATATTCTGTACTTCAAATATTTTAAAATGTTGCATCATGAAAGAAGCCAGATTGAATATTTAACAGGTTACATAGGAAAAAAGTTCATTAAAAAATAAAGAAGTCAACTGGTTTGGTTACTAGGAAAAAATTCTGTTAATATGAGGAAAGGTTTTTACTAATGTGACTGGTGGGAATATTAATACCTAAGCAATCTAGAATTGTTTCTGCAGAGCTGCAATGCTTATTCTAAGCAGTAATTCTAATGTGTAGCTTCTCTGGATTACAAGCAGAAAGCAGCTTGTACCCTGACCTATACACACACTTATTTGTTACAGCACTTACGTACCCAGATTTCTGCATGATTCCCATTTAGTGTTTTTGAGTTTGCTTCCTGTCTTAGTCAGGGCTCTGCAAGGCCAGCTGTCCTCAAGGCTGCAAGCGGTTGGTGCAGCTCTGCTCGTGCTGGGGATTCTGAGGCTGGGGCAGATTGCTGGTGGGAGGCCGGGGGTGACGTCAGTGCCCACCTTGCTGGGAGAGTTAATCCCCTGCTGCACAGAGACTAATAATCTCCTCATTGGGGAGACTGTTGTGTTAAGATCTCATGTTGTACATTCCTCTTCTAGGGCTGTAAAGCAATTGGCAAAATCAGCGTTTCTGAAGCTCTGTTGACAAATGTGTGCTTGTCAGAGGTCGCTTCTTTCTGTGGTGGAGATGCATAGGATGGGAAAGAAAATTAACTTTTTACAGGTGTGCACATATGAAACAATAATAAAGCCAGGTTGGGAAGGTCCAATATATGAAGTGAGCAGGTATTTAATGTTGCTGTAAGAGAAACTGTCTCCTTTCTGGACACAAAAATATAACAAACTAGATTACAGATTGGATCAAACTGGTTTCTTCAGCATAACAGCTCACCAAACTGTGGCACTGTGCAAGCTAAGACAGTCCATCAGCACTGACACTGCCAGGATGGATTGATGGGAAGGGTCTCCGATAACTTCCTTGGAGTCAGTCCTCTGTGTCCAGGGTGGCTGGCCACAGAAATTACATTGAGGAAGAGGGGAAAGAAAGGAACAGGACTCAAGTTTCTCAGGCTTTTCTGTGGTCTAGTGTGTGGCACTTTTTGCAGACCTTGTGACGCACAACAAACAGAACTGCTGGGACGGAGAACAGTTATGCCTTACTGAAGCCTGCAGCCTTTCAGTGTCAGCTACTCATTCCTTGGCTTTCGACTCTGGACCAAGACTGAGTTGGAAGAAATATGGACACAACCTGGATGCCAAAAACATAAGGAGCACAACATATGGATGTTTCAAAGACACTGACGTTACTCAGTGCTAGACTCCTTAATATGCTGTTATTAAGCTGTTATTAGCTCTGTCTTAACCGACCCTTCCAGTTTTAATGGTATGAACTGCTGAGAGTACCTATCTATAGCAACACTAATTCGTAGGACGCAAGGGGCAGACGGAGCGACTCCGGGCAGGCAGTATGCGTTGTGTCTCGCCTTTCCCCCCGTTTTAGGGAGCAGCTCTGCCTCTGTAGCCCCGATAGCAGGCTATGCCTATCCCCATCCCCAAATAGCGGCGACAGCAGGCAGCGCCCACCCGGAGTTTGCGTAACCGCCTTTCACCTCGGCCCCGCCGGCGCTGCCCCAGCCCCCTTCACCCCGCGGCAGCACCTGGGGCGGAGCGGACGGCCAGCACCAGCGGAGAGAAGGGGCGCGTAGGGCGGCTGCCAGGGAGGCGCTGCGCCCCGAGGCAGCGGTGACGGGTGCGCCGCGCCGCCGGCTCTGCCGGCGCTCCTGGCACAGGCGGGGAAAGGGACGATCTCCGGATTTCCACCTCTGCGACAGGGGGAAGGCAACCGGGAAGTTTTGCGGGAAGAGCGAGCCTGTGCGGGCTCGGACATGAGAGGAAGACGCAGCCGCTTCTTCGCGGCAGCCCTTTCAAAAGTCAGTGTTAAATGTGACACCCCGGCGAAATGGGAGCAGGAGAAACTCCCCGCTTCCCACCCCTTGTCCCCCCCCCCCCCCCCGCCCTTTTCCATGGAAACTCGTAAAAGGAGGAGGAGTAGAGTTTGCTACGGAAAAGTCTCACCTTGGTCTGAAACAGTTTCAAGCGTTTCTGCAGGATCGGAGCTGCCCGGCTCGGGGGAGGGGACGAGGCAGGCGGAGTGGGAGGGAGATCTTTAGCTACCTTCATGTATATATTTTATTTATTTTCCGCTTGCTCTTATTTTATTCCAGCGGCACGTCTCAGCCCCTCCTCCCCCCTCCCTCTCCAGGTTGGTCGGCTGAAATGAGGCTTTGCTTGCTGATCCCTTCTCGGGCTTCAAACCAGAGCCCGGCCCCGCGCAGGCGGCAGCAGTTCGGGGCGCTTCGGCGCTGAAGCGCGCCGGAGCCGAGCAGGACACCGCGGAGTGGAGTGGGGCGGAGGCCCCGCGGAAACTTCGCTTGGAAAATAGACCTCCGCCGCTTTCCTGGGGATCCACGTGAGAACAGGAAAGCCCGGCTGCAAGATCCCCGCGCTGTTGCCTGCTGCAGTTTTACTTTTTGTTTGCCTTGACTATTTTTTTTTTTCTTCTGTTTGTTTGTTCTTACTTTCATTTCGGAACCGGTTCCCAGCTCCTTGGCTGAACTTCTGGAGACCAGTGGACCTTTTATATTGCCTTCCTCTGTTTTAAGCAAACTATGGACGCTTAAACTTTCCTCTTTCCCCCTCCCCCTCGCTCCTTAACCCCCACCCATCAGCTCATGGGGCTAACGCTGCAAAGCAGCCGCAGCAGTGGGAGAAATACACAGCCACTGACTTATTTTCCCGTCTCCTAAATTGCAGTTAGTTCTTCTCATCGACCTTCTCATCACTCATTCTCTCCAGCTTTTTCGGCTGCCGGGTGTCTATGTGTGCATTGTTTTATCTGATCTCAATTCTTTTGTTGTTGTTGAAATGCCATGCACTGCTTATCTAGAGAGAAAGCTATATGGAGATAGAGGCATATAGTGAATGCGCGTGTGTTTCCATAAGACTATCAAGGGAGCAGATCAGAAGCAGCCCGGATCCTGACCCTGACTGTATGAATAAGTAAGCAGGATGCTGACGACTGTGTGTTAGTTGCCTGTAAGGTTTTCGTAAGTTAAAAGGGGACGGAGAAGCGGGGGAACGGACCAGAGACAGAGCTTAGAGTAAGTGTTTGTGCAGGGGAGGGGGGGGGGGGGGAGCTCTGACACTTTGCTCCCTCCTCCAGCATAGCTGCTGCCTCCCATCACTAGAGCTCCGCGGTTTGCTCTAGTGCACCCCACCCCTTCTCTCCCTTTTCTTTCTTTCCTTTTTTCTTTCTTTCTTTCTCTCCCCCCCCCCTCCCCGCTGTAGTTTGCTGATGTGCAGCCCGGATCCATCTATTGGCAGCAGCAGCGGGACCGAGGTCGGCGGGCGCGGAGCGGGACGCGAGCAGCGGCCGCCCCCTCCTCCTCCTCCGCGGGAAGTTTGGCTGGGGTTTGACAGAGGCGAGGGGGCGCCCTGACAGACAGGATCTCCCGGCCTGAGTCCACCCCCCGCGCCCACCCAGCGACGTCTCCCCGGCGAGGTGGCTGGCTGGGGGCAGAGGGGCACCGGCGCTCATGCTTCTCGCTCCGTGTTACACCCGTCTGACTGGGGCTACCTAAGCACCGTGTCTTCGAAGAGCCTCCAGGTGAAGAACGAAAAAAAAAAAGCCAAAACACCGCCCCCCAAAACCTGTGATTCCTCCATCCCTTACCCTGCTTTCCCAAGCCGACGTGGACAGCTGAGCCGGCCGCCTAATTCATCTGCGCCCTGCCTACCGCGTCTCTGCCCGAGGGAGGATGAAAATGCTTTGCTGGAGGATGGCACTGTGGCTGGCCGGGTGGACTGTCTGTGGGAAGCCTTCCTCCTGTTTTGGCCTTGATTATGACTACACTTATGATTTCACTGAAGAGGATAAAGCTGAGGGGATAGATTATAAGGATCCTTGCAAAGCCGGTAAGTGACTTCCACGTCTAATACATTTCCCTCCCCCCTCCCCAGATGGTAACTTTGTCTGGGCTTTATTTACCGCGTGAAGGGGGAGTCCCGGGCTCACCTGCTCCCTCCTGGGGCAGCGAAGACAAGCGGAGCCGGAGACTTGCGCCCGGCTCCTTCACCTGGGGAAGGTACCCGGGACCTGCTTTTCTGGGACTTCCCACTTCCCTAGTGCCCCTGGCTGAGGTGGGATCGGCGGCGGGCAGGGCTGGACCAGCCGCCTCCACTCCGCGTCCCCAGCGGCGTCGAACCGGCCGCGGAGCCCGGTTCGTCGCCGCCGGGGACGCGGAAGTTGCAGAGGGCATTTAATCGGGGCTCAAAGGTTTCGAGGCGGGACCGTGGAAGGAGGGGTTGCTGACGAGCTGCTGGGTTCTCAGCTGTGAAAGCCCACGCTTGTGTGTCTCATAACGCAGCCGGTACGCGATGGGGGTTCGTCTTAGCGCGTACCGTGGGACCGGTACCATGCCCCTTGCCCACCCTGTGCCTGACCGAGCCTTTCTAACCTGTGTGGGAAGGGTTGAGTTACAGCCTCTTCTCACCTTGCAGAGCAAACGAGTGCTTTTCTAGAACGTTTATCTTACTGATTTAGGACTTCAGACACCTTAATGCCAGGTACAATTCTTCATCCATTAAAGTTATCAGCTAACCCGAGCTGACCTGGTATTTCAGCAGACAAGTGTATCTGGATGATGCTTCTCCCCCACCCTCACATGTGTTACGAGCAACAATGGTGGTCCATTCCCATCAGCTCTATTGTTAACTAAGTGCTCAACTTTTCCAGCAGCCTCCTTTGCATTAATTAGTTATTTTATATTCTGAAAACTAGTTCAGCCAAAGGTTGGGTTGACTATGTCTGTGTGGTTTTGTTTAATTTATTGGGGAGAATGTGGTGAACATATATGCCAAATATGCAGACATTTATGTTTTTCTAATCACAAAAATATTTTGTTCCAAAGTGTGAATTGTTAGGTCTTACTTGCTTACAACTGACGATATCCCAAGTTCAAAAAGAGCAGAAGCGACTGCAAACAAAACATTGTTTTTCCCAGTTAGCACTCACAAATAACTATGTGTAACTAACTAGTCATAACTAACCTGAACTCTTTTCTTCTGATTTGTAATTCCGCTGGAAGGTTCATATGCATCATTTCATATAATGACGAATGTGTATTTAATGGGAAATGTGCTGTGGGACTTTTTTAGTACTACTTGTTTTGTAGTGGGAATAATTAAAAGTTATGATTCGTTATACTGAATGTTTTAAGGTTATGCATGAGAGAAAGACAACAGTAATATACTGTGCAATATGATCAGCATTGACAATTCTCTGCCATCATTATGTTGATTTGTTTGGAGAGAAATACTTGTTTGGAAATTTTGACCCATGAAATTTTTTTATGGAAGTTCTTGCTGGTGCTGCTTCTTCGTAAGGTGCTTAGGTACTATTGTGACAAGAGTTAGTTGTATGAACTTCTCATTAGTCTTAAAAGTCATCACTTTGAGGTTTCCAGATCAGTGAATACCCCATTCATTTATTGTTAAGTGTATGGTAGTTCTTCAGAAGTGAAGATTGTAAGTCACTCCTGGACACTGGGTTTGTACCGCATACCAAGCCGTGTCTTTTAACAAAAATTATAAAGTTCTATATGTCAATGAAACTGATCCTCCAGCAGTATTTCCCAGTTACTTTTCCTGCTTAACCTTCCCTAAAGGCTCCACTAATCTTACCCTGTGAAGTGCTGATACCTGATCAAAGGTGATGGGGATAGTGGGTGCTCAACCTCTTTTAGCAGCATAACCCAAATGCGTGTTCTCCCTTGGTTAGGTCTTTCCACCTGGGATTGGTTTTGGACTCCCACGAGTAATTTTACTGATACCTGTCATTAGGATGGTTTCCCCAGTGAGGCTCTAAAGGTCAAAGCCAGGCTTCACACTCAGGGGTGCAAGTTGTTCACACTCAGATTTGTGTGGTTGCCCTATGTGTGAGATAACAGGGTAAAACAAGATAATCCTTGCTGAGATTGTCTTTAGTGTATGCAAAGTTTGTATCTTGGAGATAATTAACACCTGCTTTTACTGCTGTAAAAGTGCTCTTTCTTTTTTAAACTTGGTCTGGTAAAAGTTAGGTCCCTGTTGTAAGCGTATATTTCTGCAAGCAAACAGGGGGAATGCCCAAAGTCATGGTTTTACCTACTGACATACTTCAAAAACTCCAGTGAGCTCCATACAGATTTTATAGATGTACTAGAATAATTTGACGCACCACAATCTGTGAGCAAATAAAGCACACTAAGATTCCCCCAAGTATGCTGATGCAAAATGGGATCACCTGTATTTTACAAGTTATTTGCATTCTAGTTTTCTCCACTGAATAGTGTTTGCTGCTTAGTTTTTGTTCCACAGACCACATGAGAAAATGTGATCTTGTGACAGAAAGCACAGTAGACGAGGCCTCAGATCTACAGTTAGGTATAGTTGGGATTTTATAACTCTTTATAGGTACAGTCCTAACTCTTTGAATCAACCTTTTGTAGCTTCTTTTGCACCTGGTTTACCCTTTGTGGAAGAGCTGGAGACATTTACCAAAGCCAGAATGAGACAGCCTCTGTTACGTTATTTATAGGTATTCTGTGGGATTATTTATGAGTATTCTCTGTGTATTTTAACATTTTCATAAAGAAGGGATTGTTTTAGCGTATGTGCCTAGAATCACACTGTTTCTTTGACTTAAAGTCCCCAGAAGCAGCGTAGTGTAGGATGCTATAGAGGCTGAAAAGTACATTTTCTTACACTGTTTCCAGCTTTGTGAAAAATGCAGAAAGCAGGAGCCTGACAGATACACAGTGGGGTTAGGTCTTGTTTCTTGAACTGATGTTTCCAATTGCATCTAAACCAGCAGCTATTTTATGCAACAACCTTGAAGTTCAGTCTCGTCTGTGAAGCCAGTGCCTTGGGAGTGCTGGAGTTAGCGCTACAGGGAAGGGAAGAGCCTGGAGAAATTTTGTGACGGTGTTGGGGAGACGAGTGTTGGAAGAAGTTATTGACATTGTGCAGAAGAGCTTGATGAGCTGTGTGATTTCCTGTGTGTTTGTCTGCAGACCTTTAACCTATGTATGAATTTTGGGTCATGCTGCTTCTCTTTATAACAAGTATCCTGGCATGCTCTAACAGCGGGATGTGATGTAACACAGTTTCTGTGCTTCTGATGTCTCGGATATTTCCTCGTGTCTCTCTGCAGGATATTGCCCTCAGTGTTTACCATTGTGAAGTTCAAGTGTAAGGCATTCTTAGTTCATCTTCAAGATCTAATTTGCCAGAAGATGTGAAACTGGGAATGCCATACTCATCACAATGTTAGGCTTTAAAGATCTACGAATGTAGATCAGCATTTGTATAAGTCGGGTATGAGTCAAACAAATAAAATGCCTAGTTAAACAGGCACTGTGAAGTTTTTGTATTGCAGCATGCATGTACATTTATCTGTGGATTCCTGAAGTTTTTCTTTTTTCCATTCTTGCCGCAGCTTGTAATGTATTAAGAGTATCTATGCTGAGAAACATACAGAGTGAGATGGGTAGGAGAAGAGTTTCTCATCCTGTAATACTTGTTCATGGTCTGCACTTGATATTAGAGATTTTGAAGGCTTTTCTTTTGTTTCTGTAAAACGACAACAAAAACAACCCCCCCAGACAGAGAAAGAGACACTGGAGTGATCTTCCAATTAAAATACTGTAAGCCGTGGGGGATTAGGCAACAAGTCTTAGTTTTGTTGCATATCTGCATCACTTAGGACTGTTGCAGCCTCTGGACAGCTGATTGTCCTCAGGTAAGTTTCTTCTAGTGTTTGTCCTGTGAGGTATTTCACCTAAAAAAAAAAATGTTCGAAGTTTAAGGAGTAGGCTCAAAGCTGAATTCCGTGATCTGTTGGTTTTCCCTGTTGTGAGCCTTGGTCTTCTCTATACCAGAAGTTCTGTCTTACACTGGGGAAGCTTTTCCCAAGAAAAACTTAATTGAAACTTTTACATTCTCACTGTAGTTAGTTTGGATGACTTTTTTTTTAACACAAAGCACTTAATTGAATTTTATTTTTTTTTCTTTAAATTATTCAACAGTTGCTTATCTTGGAACAGAACCTTTTCTGTTTTTCCCAGTAAAGTTGGATAGAAATGTCAAAGAATCATAATAAAGACAAACAATTAGATTTACAGCTTCAGAAATTGGAAGCTGATCAGCTTGCTGTTGTTTGACTAAGTACAAATGTAAGTATGTATGTGTGTCTTCTTCACAATAAAAGTAAGTGACCCTTCTCGTGTCCATTTGTCATACCTGTAAGAATTGAAGGAACTAATTTGGGGTTTTGCAACTTTATAAATAATAAAACATTTGGATTGACTGTAATAGGGGTATTATTATTTCCCATCTTGGGTATGAAATGTAGTTACATATTTTATTTGTAAAGAATATGAAAAGTTGATGGGAAATGTTTAGTATTATTATTACATTGTGTCATTTGTAACTGCAGTCTAACTTGTGTATCAGTGTTGTGGCAACCGCCTTCTATTCTGTTAGGTTGGGGGTTTTGTATTTTGTATTCTGGGACGTTTTCAGCTGTAAGATGCTAATTTTACAGTCTGGCAATATGAAAATTCTTAAACCCTCTGATTATGCATTTTGATTCTGTTGCATGATTTAGGTAATTGAGATCTTTCATCTTTATATTTCAGTCATGCAGTAAGTTCTGAAAGATACATTGTGCAGTTTGTACTAACATAGAGGTTGTGCTGCTAATATCACTTGCCAGATTGACGGAACTGTGAGTAGTCATGTAGTAAACGCATAGTGTAGGCAGCTGAAACAGAAACAAGCTTTTCTGAAGCCTGTCTCAAATGGCCTTCATCCTGCTATGGATGGGGTAAATCCAGCTACTGAAAAATTCAGCTTTTATGTTGTATTTCTATTTCCTGGGTGGAGGGGCAAGAGGGGTGGTTGGTTTGTTTGGGTACTGTTTTTTTTTTGTTTGTTTGGGATGCTTTTTTGTTAATTTTTCTTTTCATACTTTTCCACCATTACTTTATCTGTGATGCCCTTTAATGTGGTATCTTAACATCTCTGAAAGAGATTTGTGTGAACACAATGTTCTTTTTCACCTCAGTTTCATTGAAGAGATTAATTCAGTAAGAAAACTGGAAAAACTAAATGAATATGTTTGGCATTCTAACTTTGTGAATATTCTTCCACCAAAGGCTCAATTTCATGTCCAGACCACTTTCCATAGGGATCTGTTTCTGACTATATTTCCGGTGTGTCAAATGAGTGACCTGCAAGGAGCAGTATTACATCACTGCAGAACAAGCCTAATTGACGAATATAATTGAGCTTGGAATCAGGTCCCCCAGGCAAGCTCAGAAACATTCACCACACCTGGATGTCTGCCTAATGTCATTCTTATTGCCCCTCTGGAAAACAGGGTTGATAGGCTTATGACATAATTCCATTCACTTCTTTTTGGAGAGAAACAGTCATGTCTGTGGTGCATGGTATTGACAGAAGGGCTGTAAAATGGAAGAATCAACTTCTGGTTTTCACAGGTGCAGGGGACCTTGCACAGATCTATTCTTTTTTTTTTATTCCTTCTGGATGTGTTACAGCACTCCAAATTTTACAACAGTGAATAAACAAGGGGAGAAATCTCTATTCTTTGTTTAGATGTTGTCTTAAGCTGAAATAGGTTTTTATAGTCTAGCTTTAGAATAAATGTTAGGGTTATATAAAATTATTCTTCTCTATTTTTTTTTAATATACCCGAAGGAAAGATAATTCTAGGAGTATGCCAAAGCAAAACTAAACTTTAGCCTTTCAAAGCTTTCAGTACAATGTGAAGCATTTTGTAGTGTTTTTTTTCAGACATTTCTCAGCCTCCTTAGGATCTAAGCTACTTGTTTCAGTCATTATTGAATGCAGTCCATTCCTCCCATTCTTGATCATGAAGAACCTTTGTCCACATCCCTACTATACATCCCTCCAGAGCTGAAGAAACAGCAAGTGTGACTAGAGAAATCTTCGGGTATTTTTAGTTCTCTCAGGATATTTTTCTTGGCTAAGAAAGAGCCAGTGGCTAATCTGTTAATGTGTTCTAATGGATGTTCATTCTCTGTGTCTGCTGTTCATCTTATTCTTTCCTTATCTCTTTCATTGTTTCTGTGACAAGTTTCCTTGCTTTTGGATTCCCTTTCTCCAGTGATTCTACTTTTCAGTTTTTCCCTGTGCTGCCTGACCAGTCACTTAGTCCTCTTCTCTCTGTAAGCAAGAGAAGAATATGTCAAGGGAAAAAATAGCAGTTATTTTCTCCAAATACAACTTCTAGCTTGTCATTAGGCTTTCTGTAAGATTGTCCTCTAGTGCTTTAACAGTTCTGCAGCAAAGAAACTGGGCATCTATGCTCACAGGTGGAAATGAGGAGGACAAGAAGGATGGGTGGGCTGTGCATGACCATCACGTTCTCAGAGGCCTCATGCTGGAGTGCTTAGTTGGCTGCCAGTGATCTGTTAAACACTGCAGTCAAACCCTGAAATATCTAGCTATAAATATTTATACGGAGCGTGTACATGAGCCTTCTGTCTCTGTTGGATTCATGTACGTAAATATCAAGATCTGGTGTGAAGACCGTCCTTGCTGAACAATAGGAATAAGAGTACTACAAGTACTTGAAGCGTAAAACTTGTCTAAATAGCAGTGCACCAGAACAGGTTGAGCTGGGGGGTGTGGATGCTGTGCCATGGACATATATAGAATGTTGGTGTGCAACCTGTGTGAGTGGTTGCTTTTGCAGACTGCACTGAAGGCAGTTCCTACTCATGTGAACACTCTCAGATGACTCTTACTGGGATTTTTGCCTGAGTAATGGTCTGCAAGTGCAAATTTTGAGTGACTATAAATCTGTGAGCATCAAGTGTTTGAGAGTATTGAAGCACAAACAGATAGCTTTTACAGAGCAATAATGCTCCAAAATGTAGGTTTGTGGGTTTCCCCTTTAATATTTAAACACAAAGATTGCCAAGACCAAAATGCCAAAAAATCAATTTTGTTCTAAAATAAGTAATCACTTTTTCTTGACGTGTGTGAAATACGATGCCTAATAGGATATGCAGTCTATTTTTAACCAGCTTCTTTTCTATATAAAAACTTTATTGAGATAGTCTATCAACAATTGACTAGGAATTGATTTTGATTTTTTGTTTTTATTCCTTTGATGGCTGTTAATTTTTTTCACAGAACAATATGCCTAATCTGAGGTATCCTTTCAGTAATTTAAAACATATGAACATTCTTAGCAACAATTTCTGTTACATGAAATAATTAAAATTTTAATGTTGCTTAAATTACATGAGAGTTTTAATTTTAACATCACCAAAATTTCTGTTACATGAAATACTTAAAATTTTAATGTTGCTTAAATTACATGAGAGTTTTAATTTTAACATCACCATAAATCATGGCTAAAGCTGGTGCTACTCAGCAAAGTAAGTTTAGCTGGGCCAGGACTGTCAGTGTCATGGCATATTTTACCAGGGTTCAAACTGTCAGAGGTTTCTAGGTTGGTATTTTCATATGTCATTGACAAAATACCAGATTTTTATATTGCATTAAAGAATGATAAGTATTGGAATTCTCATCTGATCAGAGAATACCAACAAAGTCAGGACACAAAAATGCAAAGGAAAGTTGTTTATTTTAAATTTATTTTCAGTGCATTTAAATCTGAATTTACAAATTATCTGTCTTGCTGTCCTGATGAATTTCATCCTTTTTCTACAAAAACTGAATGATCAAGATACACTGCTGGATCTGAAAGGTGCCAGTACCTCTCCAGCCACATTGTGCTCCATGCATACTGTAAACTGTATGGGGGAGTTAAAATATCAGCTCTTGGAAGAAGTGAGGGGGCATGGACATCAGCTGAAAGGGAAGTATTTAAAGAGCTATGCAAGTGGGTTACATCATTCTCATGCTGAAACATTAGTTAAACATATTCCTAGTAAATAACTCTGACTGTTACTAAACAGAAATGAATCAGTTGTATTGGTGTCTGGCATTTTAATAGGTGCTAGTTAGGTACGTTCTTGCTGTTGTGGATACTGTATCACTAAAGACTTTCCACATATTTTCTACTTCTCCAATAAAGTATAAAGAATTTTGAATAGGGCATATTGATTCCAGAAAGAGTGGCCAAAAGACAGAGCTTCTCTGTATTTCCAGATGATTTAGAGAAGTAAAGAAAATAATTTCAGATGGTTCTTACATAATATCAAGATTTATTTAAATAGTTTACTTGTATAGCCAATTATATTTGCTTTCATGAAGAGTAGTTTTAGAACAACTCTGCGGGTGTGAGAACATGATGATGAACTGCCCAATTTCTCCATCTGGTAAAATGTCCTTATATTTATAACAGATTTGCATAAATCACTTTTACTCGCTTTTTTCCCCTTACTCAACATTACTCGTACAATTGTGGCATGTTACCCATTTGTGATCCTCATTTTAGTACCAGGATCTTCGGTCTGTCAGCCTGTCCTTATAGACTGCTCAGTCTTTCTGTAACTGTGTAGTTATTCAAGATGATTGATTCAGGAGTAAATTCTCGATTCCATTCCTTATTCTGTTGTTCATATATGCTGTAATGGCATTATGTTCTGAAAACTAATATAGATTAATTTTTCATGCCTGAAAAAAAGAAATTATTAACACCTCCCCCACCCCAAACTCAACAAACCCTTAGACAAAAAAAAAAAAAAAAAAAAATCAAGCCTATAAATAGCTAAGGAACCAGATGCATGTGGATAAGTGTTTTATTCCACAAAGGTTGGATTACTGGAAAAACAGTATAATGAAAACAGTGTAAAAAGATGTTCAGATTAGAAAAAAATATGAAAGAAGGGAAGTGATAAACATGTACAATTTAAGGAATTATACAAGAAGATACAAAAGATTTTCATTTCTACTGCTATTAATTCTGTTAAATTCTGAAATGGCAAACTGAGACCAGAGAAAAAGAGATGCATGTTTTTTTTTATACAACTTTTTTTAGATAGAAGTTTGTTAAAGGATTCCACTGAGGTAGTATTTAGATATACAATATGACATTTACATAGATACCAGGGGTATCTGGAGCTCTGATAATTAATAATAACATTTTCAAGTGGATATTATATCTTAGGCTTCAGAGTTCAAGCCAGTCTTTAGTATCTGGAAACCAGTACCAGCCCTAATGTGTGGCAAGATTATCCTTGGCTACCTACTGCAGATTCTTGTTTCTTTCTGTGAAGCAGCTTGTGGTGACTGCTGTCGGAGACAGGACCTTGGATATGATCCAGTGTTGCAGTTCCTTTGTTCCTCAGCCCTCCCTAAATGCTTTTTAAAAAACTCATGTCTTGTAGCATGCCTGAAAGATAAATGCAATTTAGATATTTAGGGAAGTGAATGGATTTCAAAGCTCGGTATGACTGTAAATGCATTGACCAACTGTATTTGATGAAAATGAATGTATGCAAACATACAAGAAGAAAACTGCATTTACCTAATTCTCATTATGGGTTCAGTAGACCACTTTTATACATGCTTATCTTTAAATGCATGTATGTACATGCTCACTCGATTACCTCAGGTAGTATAATTGAAGCACGTATGCCTGTGTAAGTATCTGTATAGGATCTTTAAAGGTGCATGTGCAGATTGTGTGGATGCCTTTTTTCTTTTTTTTTTTTTTTTCCCTACACTGGGAAATGCCACATTAACTTGTGTGTTAAACCGGATCTAGAGGCTATTGGAATCAGCGGGGATATTTATAGCTGAATAACTAATAAAATGTAGAGCTGACTAATTTACTTCTGTGTACTTGAGCTATGGCTTGCTTGTATTCATGTGCTCACATGCTTTGCAGGCGCGTTAATGAAGGCAGTTGGATTTTTGCCCTGGTTTCTGTAGTTGTCATCACTAACACAAGAGTATCATGAAATCTTACATTCAGTGACCTTATGATTGCAGGTTCTTTCTTGCTGGACTGGGGTGTGAAAAATATCCAGCAGCTTGCAAGAGCATCTGATTATTCCTCCTCCCCCCCGTCCCCCTTTAAGAAGCCTCAGGATAAGACTGGATTTAGATTACTGCAATAATTTCTCAGCCTTTAGAGATAAGTTTCTTCTTGTCATAGCTGAATACTTTATTAATTGTTCAATCTGATGAATGGCTAAAGATGCTGATGAACATGATGGTTGCAATTGCATATACAGTCCCTTATCTGTGTAATTTCAATAAGCCATTTGTTACAAAATACAGAAGGCATGTGAAACTGGTGTCAGTGTAGTTTGTAATATCAGAAAAATCATGTACCACTAGCTAGAGTTTGACAAGCACTGAAAGTCTCTTTAGTAATTTACAATATCCAAAAATGAAAACATTTCCTATCCCAGAAGCTGCTGGAAGCTGAAGAGATTGTGGGAAACTAAAAGGAGCAGGTGTACTAGTATCCACATTTATTTAATAAGCTGAAGAATTAAATGGTAAAATAAAAACGGAGCAGGAAGTGTAGTGATGTTTTTCAAAGCTTTGTATAGTTTGGATGAATTGCAAAAACTCTTGACAGCACTGTTTTATAATACAGGGTCCCTTTTGCATCATGTAAGAGGGCCAAATACAGAGATGCCACCTTGATCAGTAACTGTGTATGGAGATATGCAGTTCTTGACAGGGCTAAGTCTAAAATCTTAGAGATAAATGCAAGCTATTTTATGATGATTTAAGCAAGCAGTGTGTAGAGCCAGCTAAAGTAATGACAATTATTTCAACTTGGACAAAATTAATTTTTCTTGGCTATAGTCTGGGATTTTCAAAAAGTGTTAAATTTATTTGGAGTATGGTACAGCATTCCATACATATGCGGTATTTTTGCCAATTTGCTCAATAGTCATTCTAGACCTGGGGTTGTATAGGAAGTCAAGGGTTTGCTGAATTATTTAGAAAGATTTGATTATAAATGTAAACCTTTTGTTTGTCTTTACTAATTGTGAACAAGCTTAGACTAAAGAACATCCTTAAGGAAAAAAAATCAACAAAAATTAACATAAATGGTAATAGTCAGTTCTAACTACATAATTTGATAGAAGAAGAGAAATTGCTTGACCCATGGTTTCTGCTCATATACTCTGGCTTTGCTTTGTTGACCTGAAATGTCCTAGGTTTTACCAGTGGAGAAATTCCTCTCTCCTCTCCTTCCAACAAGCAGATGATGTGTCATGGAAGTCAGCAAAGATCTAGATAAGAGTTTGAATCCACAACAAGTTAACATCCCCATTGTTACGTGCTAATCAATTCTGATTCCTTTTAGTTCTTTATGCCTGTGCTGCTATCAAGATAAACCCTTTCCACATCTGACTGTCCACTGGAAAAGAGCATGCATGAAACTTGCTCCTGCACTGATGGAGCTGCAGGGACTTCTTGCCCTCTGGGGCACTGCCGAACAAACACTGCACCTTTCCTTCCTCTACTGTTCATAATCAGTTTTCCTTCCTGTTTGTTGTCTGAAGAGTCACAGGTATTTGTGCTTAAGGTTGAATAGGTGCTTAAAGAAGTCATAGGGAATAAACTGACATCACAAAGTGCTGTGTGGGTTATCTGCCAGGGGAAGCCAGGTAGTCAGATAAAAACTGAGATGCAAATGAGAGGTGCATTATCCTGTGATGAGCTCCCTGCAGATGTAGATAAGCAATTTCCAGCAGAAACTTCTGTTGAGTGCATTTTGACTGCAGATCAAACTGCTTTCTGTATTCAGCTGCTGCTGAGGTGGTAGCTTTTAGTTGAAACGATGATACATGTATCAGAATTTCTAGTGGTGTTTCATTCCAACATGTCATTCAGTTAAACAGGGATGAAGTGTTCTTACAAAGGTCTTTTGGTTTTGCCTTTGCACACTGTTGTGGATTGTTCAGTGGCTCTTCCACCTGGTGAAATGCCATGGCTTATAAAGATTGCATGTCTGAAAGTTTGATAGACTTTTTCTTTCTGTAAGATTGGTCTAAGACAAGATGGCTACTTTCTTTGCAAACTTTTGAGTTTCATCTCTTTGGACCATCATAGCTACAGTAGCACTGCCTCATATCCTGCCATGGGATACAGCAGATCACACAGGTGGAATGTGGAAAGCCTGAATTAATGATGTGCTATGGGCCTTGGATTGGATTAGGTGGGCCATGATGTGGAGTGTACAGTAGGGAGCTATGCCCAAAGCAGGGACCCACAGCAACCAATGAAGGTAGATGTTCCCTGCCCCTCACCCTTTATGATGAAGTAATGTTTTAATTTATGATCTGATTTTTGTGTCCTAGAACATTTATGCAGGAATACTAAATGCTTTCTGTTTATGTATTGCAACTTATAAAGCTGAATTCTTCATCCAGACTGCACTTCCTCAAAATCTCTTGTTACTTCTAATAAGATGAATGGCATGGTGACATTAAGGTTAATGAGGTCAGAATTTGAACTAAAGGAAATATAATATTTAGGGCTACTTTACTGATACTTACTGGAGGTATGTTGTGTTTTTTTTTTTTTTTTTTCAACAGTCCATTACAATGTAGGCAAGAGGTAACCAGGTAATTCGGGTGTAATTTGCTTTTTGATGTGTTGTGATTTTTTTTAAAGTAGACATTGCAATGGAGGGATCTTTCTGGAGTGGTATTGCACTAGACTAATTTCCAAGCATAAATAGCTGTTTTAAAAAACCAATTAGTTGCTGTTCATGCACAGTACAGAAGCAGATAATCCATGCAATTTAACTGGGCCCTTTGATTTGGATGCAAAGGAAAACTCATTTAAAAAGCTTTTGCTGTTCCCCCCTCTACAGTGGGAAATTATATAGAGAGAAGATGTAGCAAGGGCAAGTATAGAGGAACTGTTCTGTGCTGTGAGCCAAAGGACATCATTAGGAACACTCCTATTATCTGGAAGCCTGACTTCCTGTCTCAGTTTCCTCGTGGGTCTCAATGAATGGCAGAAGAAATGGAACACTTTTCCTGCTTGGCCAGAAACTCTGCTAAATGACTCCTTTGGCTGCATGCCACGCTGTACTTGGGAATAAATCCTGCAGCTCCCCCCTCAGTCTGGAGGGTACTTGTTGCAGTTCTTAGGGGCCAGTGGAGCAAATTTTAGAGGCCTTGTGATAGCAAGACAGACCAAATCTTCCTATGAATGCAGCAAGGCATTAGGTGTCCTTTTGTATATTTTGAGAGTATGTTAGGATTTTCGTATTGGGTAAATGATTTTACTGCAATGCAAATAGTATAGCATGCTTTATAAATAGCACCAAAGAAATGTTTAAAATAAAATTACTTTTTAGAAATGCATTCAATTTAATCAAACCTTTCTGTTTTTTTTTGTTTTCCCCAAAGTTTTACTACATAAGTTAGTGTATGTACTGAATATAGTTTTATTGTAGAGTATAAAAATAGGGTAGTAAAGGTTGGTGTATGCTTCTTAAGAAAAAATGAAGCATAAGTTGCAGACATCCTGTAAAGTGCTGTTTCAGTAGATGAAGCATCTGTCATCTATGCATAGAAGAGGATTTTTGAGTCTTTTTTTGTCATTTTTATTTGTTGTCTTTGGTACATTTTCTGTAACATACATATGAAAACCCAAAACAGTCAGAATCCCGTATTAGATCTGATCTAAATTAAAGCCACAGCACCAAACTCTTGGTTTAGTTGTTACTGTCAGTTTCTGTACTCTATATTTTAACCACATTTGGCAAGTAAGAAACTCACAGCTGACTCAAAGGAAACTAACTTGGCGAAATGTGCACCATTTCCCAATAGCCTTTCTCTAGAATAAAAGAGATACTGGGACAGTGTTTTTGGCTTGTTTTACCATATGCATCCAAGAGGAAAAATGTTCTTAATTCTCTGGAGATGGGAAACATTCACTATAGTTAATACTCTGTATGTGTCATCTTTCAGAGGACTCATTCTCAAGCAGCTGTCCAGCTGGAAATTTTGGGCATACATGGAAAAGAGTACAGAAACAACATCACTGATGTATTTCAACAAGTATTAATTGGCCTGTGTTGTGTGTTGGGTTTTCTTTCCTTTCCCCTTGGTAGTTGGTCTCACAGTTTTTATTGTGTATCCTTTTCAGGCTTTGTGGAAATTTAATGTGAACTGAATAGGTGTGGCTTTTATGGAGTACCATCGGAGGGGGTGGTGTGAAACAGCCCTTCTCCCACTGAAAGAGTAATCGGATTTTTTTCCTGCGTGGATGTAATCATGCCATAGGGGCTTGATGTTGAGGTCACTTATTGCTTTCAAGGAAACAGGAGTGCTGGGTTATGCCCATCTTGTGAACTGGTCCCTTTGTGTGTCTTCAGTCTCCTTTGTAAAGGCAGCTAAGTCCTTTCTGACAGGAGTTCCCATTGACTGAGAAGCAGTGTTCCCCATGTTGATACCTGTATGTCTTGAGACTTGGCACAAGCAGAGACAGAGTGGATGGCATTTTTGGAGAGCTGGCTAAAGGTGGAAGGTAGACACTGCATTTGTCATGGCATTCTTTTGATACTAAGGTCCTGAGTTTGAAAGCTGAACATTGGGAGATATCATTTATTCCCATTGCTTTGCTCTACCTCCAGCAATACCACATTGTCCTTTGTGTTGCCCCTAAGAGTTAGTTTTCTCCCAGCTGTCTTTTCTGTACTTTCTTCTGATTCAGAGGAAGAAGGAGGCTCCTGTGCCTGTCTGGATTTCTCAGAGAGACACTGGTGAGGTGCCGCTGACTCTTCCTCATCATTTGCATACATGGCACAATAAATAAGATTTTAAGCAAACATAGTGGAGGAATACTGATGTGTATTGTTAATGTGACTGTATTGTCAGTGTCTGCAGTTAAGAATTTCTGGTTTTAAAGATGTTGTATAATCCCACACAATAAATACATAAGTAAAAAGCACATCACCTGTATAAGAGGTTTGGGGTTTTTTTTGAGCTATAAAGAGAGAGTACACTAAATGGTGCAGAGGGCAGTGTAAATACATGTTTGCATATAAAACAAATGTATATGTATGTTTTAAAAGTGTATGAAAATGAGGTATGTGGTAACTGACTTTGACTCTATATTTATTTATTTATTTTTTAATTCCCTGTATTTTTATTTTTTATAGAAGTTGGGGTATTTTTACCTCTTATGATCTGAATGTACTTTTGCAGTTAAAATTAGATGTACTTTCTGGAAGAAAAATACAAGCTAACAAAATCTGTAACTGTATGAACAAACAGGGCAAAATGTGACTCAATGATTTACAATATTTTTATCCTGACTTTTGAAGCAGGGATTTGGGTCCATTACTGGATGTTTAGCTTTCAGCCAGGTAAGCAATGTCTGGCTGATTGTTTTACCAATATTGCACATCATCATATTATTTAGCTGTTTAAATATCTGTACTGTGTCATATTTGTCTAATGATATTGTATCACAGCTATAGTTTACCAAAACAGGTCCTTAGTAGGCACACAGAACTGCAGGTTTGTGAGAGGAAGTAGTGCATCTTTGTGTAGACTGGCCTATGGATTGATTGGTTTTGATTTTTCTGGAATATAGCTAGCAGTAAAATGTGATATTTATTGGTGCACCCAGTGATATATCTGTGAGGAAAGCTTGTCAGTGCATCATAGGCTGGTAAAAGTGTAATTGAGATAGAAATATTCCTGAGGAGGACTGCCTGAAGGAGGTTGCTGGTCTGCCCTGACTGGAGCTGTCAAGTTTCTGTTCTAACAATGAAGTTAACAGAACAGTAAGAAACTGTAATTCTAAAATTATTGTTCTAGTTATTGCTTATATAAATGACATTGTACTTTAATTCTTATGTATATGGGTAACAGTTTGAATTTTTTTAGGTCATCAGCTTAGACTTAAGATACTTACTGTACTAAAGTATTTGCAAGGTTTGGTTATAAAACGTCTGCTTCATTTATGCTATTGAAATGAATATACATGGTTACAAAGCAAGACTTTGCTCTCTTTCAGTGAGCTCCATAAGGTCAATTAAAACTGGGGGTGCTGGGACATGCAGCTGTAGTATATGTTGACACAGCATCAGTTTGATAGATAAGCTGAAAACTGAAGAAGTGCATGAACTTGAGTTTTAATTGTGAACATTTTATTGGAATTTGGTAATATAAATGAAAAATGGGAAATTGCTGTCATTTGTCCTAGATAAAATCATGCAGAAGCATTTGCCCCGCAATTCACTGCCTGATATTAAAATTAGAGTAGTAAAATCCACCTGGTGGATACTCTTCCTTTTGAAGATGACTTGCTTTAAAAGCTTACTGTTCTCTATAGTATGCATATTTTCTCTGGAAACAAAGTATGTCTTTATTTTGATTCTTTTACTGTAGTTGCAGAAATGTTTGTGGTATAGGAGCTCTTATTAAAAAAACAAGCCATACCACAGTAAACTGCAAGAAGAGCAAAAATGTTGATAAAGGTAACAAGGACATTACATAAATTGCTTGGTCTCCTGAATATATTGCTTCATGCCTGTTTCTGACTGAGGGAAAATAAACCCTCTGTACTCACTAGCTGCACCAGCTGACATTTCTTCTGTTGCTTAAGGTCTGAGTTTTGTCCTCAGTTAAGTCACTGGGAATTGACTTAACATCCACTGGCAAATCTGTCTTGGAACTCAGTTACATTAATAGTTTGGATGGGATCGAGTTGACTGCAGTGGAAAAATGAGTTGTCAGCCATATCACATCCAAACATAAAACACATTCATCTAGTAATAAAAAAAAAAAAGTGGTTAGTATTGAGCTAATGCATTGATGGACTATTCTGTGGGAGAATGAAAGTAAATTCTCCAGTGAAGTGCAGTATACAGCTGCCTTCAAAACCACATTTATTTATCAGTAGGAATGTGTCTGTGCCAAGTTGTCTGCTGAAAACTGTAATCACCAGTTCAGATTTTTCAGGCGCTCTATATGTATTCAGTTTTGTTTTGATTTTTCCAAAGCACACTTCTTACATTATGCATACTTTATAAAGGACAGCATCTTTAACTATATATGTAATAGTGTCCTTACTATACACGTTTTTTGCTTCTGCTTTAAAGTGGAAGACAACCACATTATGAAGGTCAGTTTCAGCAAACCCTAGTGTGCACTCGTGTTGAATATTCACTTTGGGCTGCCCCAAAATCGTCCTCACCAGTTGAGCCTTCTTTATGGCTAAAAACTATTTCCAGTTGCTTTACGTCATGCAATATAAAACAGTGAAACAGCTGGTTGTTTCTGTCATATCTGTCATCTAGGGTCTTACTCTCAAACCTGGCTGCATGGGTTTTAGCTTTTATCGGCAGCAAGCAAAATGCCTGTGCTGTCTGTTGCCAGCACCCAGTGCAAATACATGCTCTGGGGACACTAATTCCCTGATACACTGTGGTTAAGATGGACTTAGAAAAAGGCACAAGCTGAGGCTTGTAGGGGACTCCGAAGGTTTGGCACAGTGGAAAGAAAATCCCTGTTGTTCAGCCTCTCAGCCCTGGGGTAAACAAAGAACGGAGAGGACTGAACAACACTCTGGGACCAGCTGTAGGAGGGTGAGGAGCTGGGTGGAAAGTGAGGGGAAGAATGTGTAGTTACCGGGTAATTCCTAGAGAAGCTAAATCCATTATAACCCAAGTAAATGGTCCCCCACACAACTGGTCATTCTTTTTGCATGTCAGGAACAGGTTTTAATTACAAATGCTATATTCTAAAATCTACAGGTCCTGCCTGATGGTTTGATTGCTTTTCCAGATAGTTTTAGGTTTAAAAGGGAGTGTTACAGGTCCTCGCTTTCAAAGATGCATATCTTGTCTTCCACACTGGTCCTCTCTGTTCCCACTCAGGACAGTATGTAGCGTCATTGTTGTTAGCTTGCTTATTTATTTGTTTATTTATTTATTTTAAATAAAAAGCCCACCCCATTTGTCTGTGTCCAGACCCTTTTTTAGATTTGCCTGTTAAAATAGTCCACAGAAGTCTTTAATGACTCTCGCTATTTTTGTCTCCTCCTCTTTTAGAGGGAAATTGCCAGAATTTTATTTTTGTGCTTTTTTTCTTTTCTTTTGATCAGGCACACTCATTCCTGAACAGCCCCTGAAAGCTTTTATTGCCCTCTCAGCCCATCACAGACATCTTTCCTAGGAGTGCACCTTGTGGAGTCAGGCTGTTGTGCACCACTAGTCTGGAACCGGGCATCACCTTTCAGTTTGCCCAAGAAGCAGGCTTGTTAATAGAAACCCCAGCAATAAAAACTTGAACCCTGCCTTCTGGATAATCAGCTAAAGTTTCTTTAGTGTAGGTCTGACCTTTGCTTTCCATCAGCACAACAAACACTCCATAAAACAATAACAGATAAGCAACTTTCATCTGACAAGCCACACTTATCTCAGGGAATCAAAACTGCTGTGTAGCATCTCCCCTTTATATCCAGTATTATTTTTTTTTTTTTTCCAGTGGACTTCCCTTCCTGAGCTTGTAAATTATAAGGTTGTCTCTGGTTTTGTTGGATGTATTTAGAAAGTTCCTGTTCTGTTTTTCTTCTATTTTCTTGTTTATCCTGGCTGGAAGAACAAAATTAAAATTTTCATCTCAGGTTGAAGCATTATTTGGTGTGATTGCTCAGCTTCTGATCTCACTACCAAGAATGTCTTGTTTTAGGAGCTGATAAAAATATTTGGCTCTGTTTCACCTCAGTCACTCTTGGCAGTTTTTCAGCTGCTCTTCTGGGGTTTCCATCTGCTCTTTCATTCTGCAGTTTCTTCTTCAGGCCCCAGTTCAGCACCAACAATTGCAAGTAAGTGAAAACCTCATTGATTTTTATGAGAGTACAGGGTAAAACGCATATGCTATTCTGCATCTTGGTCAGAATCTTCCAGTGGATTATCTCACTGATAAACTGGAGAATATGGCAGTTCCCTGCGGCTTTCAGTATTCCTTTGTTCTTCTCCCTCAAAGGTGTCCAATGATTTAACATCGAGCTGTATACATTACTTAAACCCTGAAACCAAAGATCTATAAAATTGTCACAAAGTCTAGGGAAAATATTTTTTATCTGATGAATTTTTCAAATGAAAATCATTTTAGCTGCAGAACAAAGCTTAGGAAGTGCTTATGAGCACATGTGAAATTAGATTTATTTAAAAGCTTTTGTTAAATTTTTCATACTTGTCCTGTTATTTAAGCACTTTTATTTAACAGAAAAAAATATCACAACTCATAATAGGGGTTATTGATGCTGAATAATCATTTGCTTTCAGCTGATTAAGCTGTTAACCCACACACTGCATTATATAGAAAAAAATCACACATATACATGACTGTCTGCTTACTTATGTATTTCACTTTCAAATGTGCTTTTCATTTTACTTTTTTTATTGCATCTTAGCCATGGATTTTTTACAGAAAGCACAATCAAAGTTTCCTTTATCTAGCTAGTGAATTGTAGTTATGTAGTTCTTGTGTACTGAAAGGCATTATGTTATAGTGAAAACCATATATTTGTTACTTGCAGGAGACAGCTTGTCTGACTAAATGTGAAGCTTAACTGAAAGATTTAGAAGGTAAAGTAACAGAAGAAGGAAGAACTTGGTAGCGAACAGCTGCATAATGAATTGGTTCATTCAGTGCTTTTCTTGTATTTTTTTTTTTCACCTGCTTGTTATGTACAATTTCACATACTGAAAATTTACTTAATTGCTGAAAGAAACCCTCCAAGTAATAGTCCAGTGTCTGCATAATGCTGACATTTGTGGCAAACTCCCAGGGTTTTTTTGCCATATAGAATGCTGATAATTTATCATGTAAAATCTTTTAAATAACTGTAAGTAAAAAAAGATTATTGAACAAAAAAAAAAAAAAGTGATTTAATGTGCCAAAAATTAAAAATCTTTAAGTTATCCATTTACTGAAGCATGCCATGCACACAAGCTCTTGTTTTCCTTTCAAGCAATCCTTTCTTATATTTCACTAGTATTTTTTTGTGCTCTCCTATCTCCAGTTGTGTAAACTGGAGAGCTTTATGGCTGAATCATATGTGTAAGTTTTTTTTGTGTTTTTTAATTTTATCTCCTTTTCACTTTCAGAAACAACCATGAACACAGAATTGTTTTCCTCAGGTTACTAAAATAATTAGAATGCAATATTTAGCTGCCTCTACTGGAAAGAAAGTCTAGGGAGCCTAAAAAATTCTTTAAACATACTAACATGTATTAGCAAATCAGCTACTCGGGGTGTTTCCAGGCATAAGATGTGATCATGGTAGACAAAACCCAGGGAGAAGAAATGTTGCACTGATTCGTTTTTTGTTCCTTACCTGCAAAATCTGCCTAAGTCAGCTTTTACTATTTCCCACCAACTCTGAAGGCAGCTGGTTTATTGCTCTCTCAGGTAACTGTGCCCAGTGTGCCTGGGGCAACTGCTGGAAGAAAATTCTCATCCTGTAACTCCTGGCAGACTGAGCAGATGTGCAGGTGGGGGCACTGCATAAGCACCCAACAGAGTTTGCAGACCTGCCAGCTACCGATGAGCAGAAAGGAAAAAACTGAGTACCCTTGTATCAGAGAGGAAGCTTGTTGCCGGATTTAAGCCTCGAGGGTTTACATTATACTTGGCAACACTTGATGAACCTTTTGTCACAAGAATCAGTTGCATACCCCTACTGCATCATCTTCTGTATTCAGAAATGACCCAGTTTCCACTCAGTTCATGCCATAAACAGAATGATGCACACAGGTGTCTACCACTGCTGTCGCCAGTAGGTCCTGAAGCACCACTGCCTGACACTGTCATGATCAGTAAAAGCTGGTGGATGGTCTGTTACCTGCATTGCCAAGAGGAACTGCTGGCAGCTAGGGAAGCCAACAGGGAGTTTTCTCACATTGTTAACTGGGAAGGAGTGAAATGAAAAGATTTGTTTCCTCTGATGCTTTTGGAGAAAGTGTGGAAGCAACAGGTTGTTTTTTGTTTTTTTTTTTGTGGAGTTCCTGAGGACAAGAACTATTTCCAAGGAATAGAGATGTTTTTGAGGAAGGCGTTAATGTAAAAACCTGACTGGCTTGTATTACTGCTTAATGTGGTAAAACTATACAAACAGCCTGGGGAAGCAGAAGCTCTGGTCAGAGGTCCATCTACTACTTCACTTTTACTCATTGCTTAAAAGCTTGGAGAAATTTTGCTATTGGCTTCTATACAGACAGAATTTGCCCTTTGACTCTTTTACTTACAACTAATGAATTGTTGTCCTAAATAATTCTGTTCTGACTAAAAATTTATGGTCAGCAGCAGTGTTTGCAATATATTGAGCGTTACTGGACTGCAGTGTAAAGGCACATATATTTAGCACTGCCTAAAAGACATTGTAGGCAGGTAGCAAAGTCTGTCAGTGGAGTTGGGTCTTTTTGGTGATTTCAACTAACTGTGGTCGGACAGCAGCTATTTCTAACTTTACAGTTACATCTGCCTTAAGTCCAAGAAATCCAGTATAATGGGTAAAAGAATAATATTGAGAGAAAGGTGCTTGTTTGAATAGGATTTGAAGGCTCAAAGGGAGAAAACAGCCCTCCCAAGGCTCTGTTTTGCTATGAAGTACTTTGTGTATAATCTTATCCTACTTATATTTTTCTACCTTACTCATAGTGATACAGGATTAAAAAAGGACATTTTCAGAGTGCTGTTGTTTCTAAAATACCTAAGAGCTTCAGATGAAATGTATTTTGCACTCTGTCTGAAAAAATGATCTCTTGCAAACTGCCCAGACAAAGTCTATATTTGTATGGATGAATGTCTGGCAGGGAGATCATCTGTGGTGACTCAGTGCATATGCCGATACGTAACTATTGACAAAAATGGAAATTCTGGCACGCACCAAATATTTCTTTTGGGGACCGTGATAGGAGCTGCTTTGGGTGATCTGGCTCTGTAAGCAAAAATGATATTTACAGTTCTCGTGGCAGTATTCCAGCATTGGTTCTAGGTTGAAACCAAGCTTCTATGAAAGATTTCACTTTTGCTGTATAGTTTATTCCAAGAAATCTTCACTTCTGCTGCTGTTTGAAAATACAGCTGGTACACATGCAGATACTTGGGTCGCAGATATATAGCAGAACTGTCTTACTAGTTATGTTGGTCTTATGGGCAGGTGTATTGCCTGAAAAGCATAAAGGCAAAGGCAAGTTCCTCGGTAACAAAATTATGTTTCTCCAAAGTCAATGTTAATAGCTTTTCGGTTGGTTTCATAAGGTAAATGGAACTCACAAATACTTTACTTTTCTGCTTTTGTAATTTTGCATGTTTAGAAAGATGTGTTATGCAAGTTACAGAGCAGAGTTTGGATTTATTTGTTTTCTTTAATCCCTCACCTCTCCCCCTCCTTCTAGTTCTTTCATAAGTGTGATATTTATCCAATATTCTTGAAATTACTTCCTGAGTGGCTCAAAGCTCCCTTGTCCTTCTGGTTTCTAAGAACCCCCTCCTCCCAGTTCTCCTCAGCTTTGAACTCTGCTTGAGAACCAGCTTTGTGCAACAAAAAAAATCCCTTTCTAACTACACACAGACACAAAACGTTGCCACAAAAGAAAACAACATGCCACATGTGTGAAATCAAGTGTGAAAGCAAGAAAATCTGTTACTGCCTAGCCCCTTGGCCAGTTTAGGGCATGATGTGCTTATCTGTAGAGTGGTTTGCCCATGTATGGCAAGAGATCAGGTCAGATAAATAAATAATAGTCCAAACTCTTGAGTTCTTTACTCTGGCAGTAAATTAAAGTAAATGTGAGTTTGCTTATGTAAAAAGTTAAATGAGTATGTCAGAGCAATAGTAAGATGATGGGAAATACTTTATCCAAATAGACTAGTACTGAAGAACTGTAGAAGGTCGATGCCAAACCCTGGATCAAACTGAACGCCCCCGACCATGGCTGACATCAGAGGAGGGTGTGGAGTACAGAGAGAGCCAAAAGTGAACTGGGACTTTTCCTTCTAGCAAAATGACTGTATTTTGCGTATGTGCTTTTATACATGAAATCACTCAGGAGGTAATGAAACTTCCACTAGCTTATTATCCTTTTGCAAAAGTCTTTTGGTGGGCTCAGCTGTAAGGGATAGTCTGCAGATAGGAAGAAGATTTCCCAGCCACATCAGGAGGGTATTGGTAACATGATATCTTTGAGGTCTCTCAATGACAGAGCCTCCGGGGTTGGGGTTGATGTAGGGTGAGGTGGCAAAATAGGAAAACTTGGGGAAAATTATGTCAAATCCTTTGGGAATCCCTTTGGCTGTATCTGTATGTCTAAAAATGTCCTTAACACTGACCTCAGCTGTTGTGGAGTGGCCAGTGTCTCTGTGCTAGTAAATTTGTCTCTTTCCAACAATTGTGGCTGTATCTGAGCTGTTTACCCTTGGCTATGTTCTAAGGGTTGTTTCAACTGCTTCACGCTTCCTTGGAGTTTCTCAGTCACAGTGCTGGCTGGGATGGACCAATTTAGCAACAGGAAACTTTCTAGCAGTTTGCTAGTATACCCTCTATTACTTCAGGACTCTTCCATGCAGTAATTTACAGATCTGTTTGTAATTTGGGAACATTTGTAGATATATTGAATCATGCAATCTGTAATTCAGGTAGATGTCATCCATGTGTCCTTCATTTTTGGTTGGCTACATCTTCCCTTCTTATGATGCAGGTCAGTTTTAGAATGACAGACAAATGAGGCAGCCATGACACAGAAAACAGTTTACATATTTCACGGATTAATGCTTTAGAAGAAAAATGTGAGGATTTTGTGTAGTTTGGGGTTGGTTGTTTTTTCAAATGTTCAGTTTTCATTCAGAGCCAAGTAAAGTACTGGTGCATACTAGAGGAAATTGTCTTGCTTCTGAAAATTTCTGTTGCAGGAATGTACTTTGTTAATAATTGGTGTGATCCAGTATAGCAAAAAGCACTGGGATTTGTGCCTGAGTCTAACTTGTGCAGGGGTTCCACTGTATTTTATGTGTCTCCTTACACTTAAATCAATGTTCTGTTTCCTGGATGAAGAAAGGAGGTTCCCCTCTGCTAAGAAAATCTAGATAGTTATTATTGATTACTAAGAAGGAAGGTGAGACGAGAGGGGGAGACTCAAAAGCAGGAGAGAAAAATCTGAGAGAATAAAGACAAGGATGAGAGTATAATATAGGGGAAAAAGGAGAGAAAAATCTCACTTTGATGTTTACTGATCTGGATGTGAACATAAAAGTAAGAGAACAGAATAATAAGGAAGAAACCAGTAGATTAATGAAGCTATCTCTCATATTTTACACAAACATAAAAATCTGAAGAAGCCATAAAAGGCGTTGGAAAGGAGGGTATAGAGCCACCTGGAAGCACACGACCTTGAGAATTAAAAAGGCTAAGAAACTAGAGACCTTCCAAGACAAATTACATGGGAAGCAGATGTATAGAGTTCTTTATGAGCCATATGGGTTGTCCAGTGGCTGGTGAGGATAGTGTTAACTCTTCCAGGAGGAGAGGGGAAGCCACAGCTGCATGCCATAGGCAAAAGGATTGTCAGGCACCTGTCAATGAAGGAAGTGAGGTGGGGCCCAGCCTCACTGAGTTATGGTTTTCTCCCAAGGCATTATAGCAGGAGCGTGTGTGTACTGTCATTCACATAGGCTTTTATTATATGGAAAAAGGAAAGTGGTGCTGGAGAAAAGCTTGTGCAGGTGGTTTGTACATGAAATTTGCTTTCACAGATACATTCTTTTGTTCTTTTTGCTTAGGCGTAGGCTGTGGCAAATGAAATCCCTTTTGCTAAATGTAAACTTTTTGCTGAGTAATAACTGATTTATTTTTTTTTCTCTGTGTGTGTTCACGTGGTGACTGCATAGATTTTAGAAAAAATGTCTATCCAACCTAAGCCTAAATTGTTATGTTTTCATTCAGTGTGATGGCAAAATGACTATCCATTTCTTCTCATCCAACACATAGAGTGGTTAAAAATACCTTCCTCTTTGTCATGCAGATATAACTGTCCTAACTGCTCTTAGTATAAGGCAAACTGGTTAGAGAGGACTAATCAAGCAAAGCCTTGTGTATCTGAATGGCAGTTCATTTTGGGTGCATGGTCCATCAAGCATTCTTCTCTTGGTATCCTTGAAGCCAACACCTTTTCAAGAGGCTGCAGTAACACAAAGGCCTTGTGTACATAAGAAAAGTGTAGTGATTAAATTAAGTATGTTTAAAGATCAATTTAGTTAAACGAGGCATTGCCTTCTTTACACATTCTTGCTGCAGTTTAGGGGAACCTTATGCTAATGTGTCAAAGTTAAGTCAACATAAACCATTCTTAAAGCAAAAACTCCAGTAAACTTGGTGTGTAAACAGCGTTAATTAGCCAAATCAGTTGCTAAAACAACCTACTCAGATTCAATTGAAATTTCTTATATGACGTTTCTACTTGTTAGTGGTTTATTGTAGATACAGATACAGAAGAAAATTATAGGTTAAATAGGGTTGTTAGTTTTACCTTGATAGTACAATTAAGAAGAGATTTGTTAAAAGGTTGCTAGCCCAGCTCTCACTTACCTGTCAGTGGTACCAAAACTGAATCATTTTTGTGTGTTTATGTCTGGAGGGGCACTGTGTAGGATGATGGGAAGACAAATAATTTTAAAAGTTGACAGGAATGATGATAGTAAACTGGTTATCATTTAATAGCTTCAGCTGAGAGTTGAAGAAATATTTAATAAATTTTAGTTTGTTTGATTTAGAAATTTATTCATAGAATCACAGAATGGTTTGAGTTGGAAGGGAAGTTTAAGCTCATCTGGTTCCAATTCCCCTCCCACAGGCAGGGACACCTTCCCCTAGGCCAGGTTGCTCATAACTCCATCCAGCCCGACCTTGAACAGTTCCAGGTTTGGGGCAGCCACAGTTTCTCTGGGCAACTTGTGCCAGTGTCTCACCACCCTCACAATAAATAACTTCTTGCTAATATCTAATGTAAATCTCCGCTCTTTCAGTATACCCTTGTCCTATCATTATATGCCTATGTAAAAAGCCCCTCTCCAGATTTCTTGTAGGCCCCCTTTAGGTACAGGAAGGCTTCTCTAAGGCCTCCCCTGGGCCTTTTCTTCTTCAGGTTGAACAAGCCCAACTCTCTCAGCCTGTCTTTGTAGGAGAGGTGCTCCAGCCCTCTGAACATCTTCATGACCTTTCTCTGGACTCACTGTGTCCTTCTTGTGTTGGGGTCCCAGAACTGGACCAGGTGGGACTCCACAAGAGTGGAATAGAGGGGTAGAATCACCCCAGTCAACCTGCGGGCCATGCTCCTTTTGATGCAGCCCAGTATATGGTTGGCTTTCTGGACTGCAAGTGCACAGTGCCAGGTCATGTTGAGCTTCTTATCCACCAACACCCCGAAGTCCTTCTCAGGGCTGCTCTCAGTTCATTCTCTGTCAAGTCTGTATTTGAGCTTGAGATACTTTGCATTCATGTGAAGCACTTAGATGAATGTTGTGAAATCACAGTGAGATTATACGTAGAGTACTTTCTGATAGAGAGGATTTTTCTGAAATAGCATTTGTGGAGAAATATGTCCATTTTTGTCTCCCCAGTTGAATTAAAAAGTAGCTCTTACCAAGTATTCATGAGTGGATTCCTTTATTTTCTACAAGCATTTAGTTTTATGACTTTTTTTCAATTTTAGAAAATGTAAGCGATTAAATGCATATTGAGGATCCATTGCTGTGATTTGTGAGATATAGTTTGAGAGTATACCTACCTATCATTTAGCACAAACAGAATTTTTTCAAGGGTAAGCTAAGAGACTGACTGAATGCTACCATTGACGTGGCTTGATTTGGCAGAGAAGAGAACAGGCTAACACGGATAGTAGTTCTACTGAAATTTAAATTAGTGTGGTTTTAGATGGAGCTACAGTCTGCTTTATAAAGAGTGCTTCTCAAAATGGGGATATTTTGAAAGCATGCTTACTCATCTGAGCTTCTGTCCAGGTGTCTGATTTCTATCAGTAGTATTTCCATGTTTGGTCTAAGAGAAATCCAAATAAGGTGGGAGTATATGAAGTGTTAACAAGGCTGAATTGGTTATACAAATTCAAAGAAAGATTTCAAAAAGCAGCTGAAATATTTAATTATGAAAGCATCCCACATAATAAAAACTGTATGCATGTGAGTTTAATTCAGTCTGTTATTTGGTAGATATTAGAAGCACGTCTAATTCTTTACGCTACATGGGAGCTCTCAGTAAGCCACTCAGTTTTTACAGGGAAGACTTGTTTGTCAAATACTATTTGATCCAGTTTAGCTGATAAAACAGAAGTCTTTTTGCTGTGAGTAAGGGCCTGGTGAGATAAGATGTTTCAAAAATTCCTGTTCCTAACCACTTTAAATGTAGTTCTTTGTTGTGTATTTGCTAAATCAGAAACATAATAGCTTGCTCTTGTGATGACTTGAATTATTCTCTTACTTGCTCTACAGGGGTAGTCAAATCATCTGAGTAGCTAAGGTGGGCCTACTGAATAGAAATGGTTGGCATGGTCCAATTCCTCTAACTTTCTAAGCATGTTATCAATAAAGATAAGCAGATTTTTGTCTTCTGGGCACTTAGCTTAAGTCAGTAAATAAAGCTTCTGTTGACATCCTTGGCCAATTCCATTGGATATTCTTGTAACAATGTATTTGCAAGATCAGAATTTATCTCAGTACATTAGTTGGATGTGCAGTATATGGCTCAAATAAAGATTACATGTCCCTCTCTGCATTATACTTCTGAAGTCATCCTTGTTTCAGAACCTCTGGTTGATAGCTTGTGGAATAAACTTCCGTCAGCTAGTGGACTGTAAAACAAATACTTATGTGACCAAATTTTTAATTTCTGCTTTGTAGTTGTACACAGAGATCACCCTAATATTTAGAGGATAAAAATACAGTGAATTTATTTTATTATGTGCAAATTTCACCCTTGTAATCTTTTTGTTTTGTTTGTGGGTTTTGTTTGTTTGTTGTTTTTGTTTGTTTTAATAACCTGAAACTGAGCAGTGATTTGCTGTGTCAGGTGCTATGTGCTGTAAATAACTCCCTAGGTAGATCAGTGACTGATTTATAAAATATAGATTGCAGTGCTTAGAACAAAATGGACAAAATTGCTATTTTTAAATGGATTAGAAGGTGACTACCAAATTAAAATATGAAGCTACAAATGGTCAGAAAATTGTATGTACATATCTTTCAAATTTCACTGAGGGTCCATTTCAGAAGAACTGATCTGAATCCTTCTGAATTATTTTCTTGTACGATACTTGGATTAGGTATTCACTGAGGGATAAATTCGAAAGGATTACTGGTGAACAGGCTAGTGGCTGAATTTTTTTTCTGGGACCCACGTGATGTATTTTGGCACTGATAATCCACACACATGATTTCTAAGAATATTTTTCAGATTTAGAAATTGCTGATCAGCTGCATTAGTGTTTTCATGTGTCTAAGAGGAAAAATTGTTAATAATTTACAGTCAAGAAAATAAATGTATTTTACCTTTTGGTGAATTTGGATGAACATATTCTGTGTATTGTGTTTTGTTTTTCTTCACATAAAATAGTCTCTTAAATACCAGCTGGTAGAGAAGTTGCCAGTTGCTCTTTGCAGAACAGATGATTTTTCACAGCAGTTACTTGATTCGTTCCATAGCTGTCACTTTTCAAGGAACAGATTACAGCAAACATTCCTAAAAGTAAGGATTTTCCTCTTGACCCTTATCAACACTGAGTTTGAAATGATGGAATCTTGTGGAGTTTGTTGCCTGCTATGGAAGAGATTCTGATTTCCGCTCCCTTTTGTTTATCGCTCATGATGCTGTTTGGGTCAGAGCCCATCTTTTCCCCTCTGTTCCTTTCTGTTCCCCTTTAAAATGCATGGTTAAATCCCAAAGACATGGCGAGCTTTCCTTGGTTTTGAAACTCTCATTTCTCTTATTTTTTTCCCGGTGCTTCTCTGGACTGTAGCTGCTGTCTCCATTACTGCGTTATGCATTAATTGCTGAGCAGCCCGAGTGCCACCACGGGCAGTTGCCTTTGAGGGAGCGCCTCCACCCCTTGCTATGCATGCCTTCCTCCTCTTGACGCTAATGGGACTTAATCACTCCTATCAAAGGGGAAATAAGCTACAGAGCCTGGGCCATCACTTTGGGAGTGTACCTGATTGGCATGGGATTTTGTAGCTCATTTTGTGAATTCCTTGGGGTGATGGTTTTCTGGTTTGTTTAGTTTTGTTTGATCCCCTATTCCCCGCCCCCCCCCCCCCCATTTTTTCCCTGTTGATTATTTTGTTTGTTTTAATTCTGTCATTTCTGGAGCAGTGAGGATGCTTTGTTGCTTTAAGGTGCTAGAGATTATACCTAGCTGTCCTGAGTTTAGTGTTACCCCTCCTTTAAACGTTTGTCCTTTTGTCAATTATGCGTTATTCTATTTACCGTTCAACTCTTTCTTTTCAGGGATTTACAATAATGTTGAGTTAAGGATTCTCAACAGTAGATGGTAATGGAAAAATACTGTTAAGTAAGTTTGTTTAAGAGTGCTGATTAAGTAAACGTTTCTAAGTCTATTGCCTTAAGGCAATGTTTAAAGAGGCTTGATTTTTCTTCTTGTAGTGGAAAATGTAGTTTTAATGAACTTGGGTTTTATTTGTCAAGCACTGTCCTACTTGATATTCTTAAGAAATGTAGCGATACCCTCATTGTTCTTAATAAAATGGATTAATAAATTGTAAGAAGATTAAGCATTTTAGCTTCTGGCCTTTGCACTTAATTTCAGAATACCCTTCTGGAGCCAAAAAAATGATATGCCAGTGTCTCATGCTCTGCTTTGAAGTACTGCAATGCCGGAAATAGTTTCCAGGTAAACTGAATGGTTCTCACCTACAAGAGTGTGTCATTTGAGAAATCTGTCTTTCATTACTAGCAGAATGATTTTCCTTGCAGTTTGGCATAGCATTAATTTAGTGGGTAGGTTAAATTATTCTCTTAATTTAAGTGATTGAAGTTTTGCCAATTAAGGCTTTGTGATATCATAATTTACAAGAGAACTTGCTTTTCATCCAAGGACCTTAAAACATCTTTTAAATGTTAATTCGGCTGTGCAGTGTTTCTTTGAAACATATACCCCATTTTTCAGAAATATAAACTAGCACTGAGATGTCAGATGATGTTTTTGAGGCTAATAAAAATTACTCTTGAATCTTAAGCCCTGCTTACACTTTGAGGTAATGCTACCATACAGACCCCTTCTCATAAATCTTAACAACTGAAGAATATGTAATTTTCATCATCTTCCAGCTTCATTGTGACTCCCGACACTGTGCTTTTAGGACAAAGGGATTGTGATTTTGTGTGTTCGTGTTGGTGCAAGGTATCTAAATAATGCAAGGGCTGTGCTGTGGTACTCTGAAGTGATGGTGTTTATAGCATAAGTTGAAAGGTATACGTTGGTATACTTTGCACATCCTGTGGCGTGTCAGGAGAGGGTGGGTGAACCCCTAGGGAGCTGACCTGGTGGGATCTGAGTACTTTGAGTTTTGTTGGGAAATGGTCTCTGGAGTGAAATACATTTAAGATCATACTTCAATTTTGTCTGGCAAATAGCAAGCTAGAACAACTTGAAGCAGAGTGAGGGAATGAACTTACAGTTAAAGAGTACAGACAATCACGTTTTGCTCAAATTT
The DNA here is from genome assembly GCF_033815535.1 of Pezoporus flaviventris. NCBI lineage: Eukaryota > Metazoa > Chordata > Aves > Psittaciformes > Psittacidae > Pezoporus > Pezoporus flaviventris. Next base: position 38,614,804 of record NW_026892550.1, on the reverse strand, counting down.
GTTTGCTCTGGTCCCTATTTTATGTAGCAGTGTATGACCAAGAAGTCCATGGCACTGCTACTTGTTTTAAATGCCTCTGAACCTACTGGGGTAACTGATAAAACTTTTGACTGGGTCCTAGGATAAACTTGTTTAATGTACAGAGCTTAATGTTTGGCTTAATTCAATTACTTTTATTCTGTTTCTGCAATAGCTTTTACACAAAGTTTAGTATAGTTTTTGTTTTAAGCCCAAATCCTGATTCTCAATTTGTGTTCTGAAATTAATTGTGCTTTTTTAAAACCAGTTTTTCTTTTTTTTTTTTTTTTTTTCCCAAGCTTGTAATTGGTCTTTTACTCCTTAGGTAATTAGTCTACAGGGAAGGTTCTGTCCCATGTCCAATGTGAAAGTTTGTTGCCAAAATGACTAATTGCCATCAAAAGTTATTTCAGGGACTCTGCAATTTTTTACAGAGATTAAGATACAATTTTTGCAAGCACCTTTAGGTATTCAGGTTGCTGAGTAGTATCTGTAATTATTAAGACACATACTTATGATGCAGAAAAAAAAAAAGGAGAAAAGCACATGAAGCAATTGATTTGTCTCCTCCATGTCAGTTCACTGGTAGGTTAACATTTCAAATCCTAGAAATATTGTCTAAATAGAGGAAGCAGGGGTGACTATGGTATTTTAAAATGTGCAGAGTTCTTTAATAGGTAATTCATGCAGCTCTATTTTTTCTCTTAAAAACATTATTTTTGGGTATTTTTTCTCTTTTGTTTTTTAAATTACCTGCTCCTGTGTGTATAATCTTGTGTGTTTGGAATTGCTCACACAACACACTTGTCTGGTGCATGGAAGATCAGCTACATTTCCACTACCTCTTGTGCCTTCACTGAACAGTGTAATTATTTTGCAAGAAAGAAGAAAGTTGCATATCCATTTTATGTATGGAATCTGAGAAGCACTGGGAAGGAAATGTGCTAAAGCATTAGAAATGCTTAAGATAGCATTTATCTCCCATAAGGTTAGCCTTCCAAAAGACAGGTGCTCAGTTCAAGCTGGTCATGTCTTATCCTGCTGATAGCAGTTGAAAGAGAGAGGTGGCATTATCAGTCACTAGATCTGCCTATTTCAGATAGGTGTGTTAGACAGGGTTGTGTGTTAGACAGCCTTGGCCTGAGATGTCTGTTTTTCTGTTTCTTCTTGCTGGAAAAGGTAAGTGTAGATGCCTAGGATCAAATGAGATGCACTTTGGATGCTGCTGAGTTCAGACAAATTATCTAGACTTCCCAAATAAGTGATCAGGTATTCTATTTCATTAAAACTGTCTTTACAAATACCTGTTTTCCATGTCAGTTCACATAGTTGGTGTTTTATTTAACACTGCACAGACAGATGCAGTTCTTCTGAGTCTTCTTGTAAAGGAAAGTGTGTTGGAAGCACAATTTCTTCACCATTGCAAGCTTGGTGACCCTTTTTTCTGGTTTTTGCTTTTCCCTGGTTTTGCGTGTTTGGTAGGTCTTGACTGATCACATCGAGGAGTGGGTTACAAGAAATAAACATCATACTGAGGCACCCTTTCTAAAGGGTCTGTAAAACGTCCATTTTGAGAGTCAGGACCTTCACCAATGTCTGAGATAAAAATAATACTTTGTTTTAGAACAGGTACTTTGAAGTTTGTCCAGTTACTGGGATCCACGCAAACAGAGAGATCTTCAAATACAGCTACAAGGCATGCCGAAGGTGTTTCCTTTTCTTTCTCTACTCCCCTTTCAGTCACTGAGCAGACCTCTAGCATTAGACCTGGAGACTTTTAAAAGATGTTCTTTACTCAGTAGAGGGAAGGCCTGTCTCATGTGCTCTGCAGTCACGCTCAGTTATGAAAAATAAATATATTGCTTTCTAAAAGTAAGTAAAGCTGTTAAAAGAAAGTGTTACAGATTTATTCCTCAATAAGTCTCCTTTGTATTATGTATTTCTTCTGGATCCATCAGTAACTTTTATCCTTTTAACAAAAGTGAACATGGTATGGCAAGAGCTCCTCTTCTTCCTTCCAAAGAAAGGGCAGCTGAAAAACAACTCATTTTCATTAAAATGGTCAGTGTTTTATGCCAAAGAACAGGAAAACCAAGACTTCCGAAAAAAATAATTCTACCTCTTAATTCTGAAAAGTAAATGGGAAGGAAAGAGCAATTTGAAACAGTTTATAGATAGCCTTTTGTAGTCTGTAAGGTGTTTGGTGATATGGTTGGCAATGTGGGACTGACTGTGGGGTAGTCCTTTATTTAGTGCAGTGGAAGTGGCAGATTATATAAATCAATATGGTGGTCCCAAAAACTGTCTTGCTAAACCATAGTAAGCAAGTATGAGGTAAAACTGTATATTCTTTTTTGTTTGGTGAGTACTCAGATTTTGTATGTGTAGGCAATAATGATAAGTTTTTCAAAAAAGGCTTCCTCAGTGTATGTGTTAAGATTTTAGATAACCTTGGCATGTTTTTTTTTCCTGTGAACTTTGCTTATCTATATTGTCATTGTGTACTTCCTGGAAGTGCTGTTTCTGTGTAACAGCTAGTAGTTGCTGTTAAGTTAAGTAGATGCTTAATATGATAACTAACCAAATATGTGAGTATGTACATATTTTCAAATCATTCAAGAATCTTAGTGTTTACTTCCAGAGTTCCAGAATAGAGTAGATGGAATTACAAGGCTGAGTTATGCCTTTTGGATAGAAAAAAAGCAAAACAAAGTTTACACAAAACAAATATTAGGACATAATGGATGTTGAGGAAAGCCTGCATGCCAATTTCAGTCCTGGTTTGGCTTTGCATGTTATTGGTTTCAGTCTTCTCTGGGCATTCATAGCCACGTGTTTGTCTTTCTGTCTGTGTGTTCATCCATCCACTACTTGGAAAGCAAGAATCACTTTGAGCAGCGAAGAGAAATCTGTAAACTCTGAATGAATCTACAGTCACCAACCATACTTTATAGTTAGCATTTAAAAGAGAGCAAGCCAAGGACAGGAATTACGCAGGAATTATTGCACTGTCTTTTGTAGTTTAAGTAAATGGCAAATATTTATGAGTATGCTTACAAAGTACATATAACCAAGTAAGTATGAATCAATCCACCCCATTTCCTCATCATTTTTCTTCAAAATTTCTCATTGTTAAAGTATTAATTACACTGTATTTCCAGGCTAGGTACACAAATTCTATGGACAAAAACATTTCTGACTTTGGATTTGCTTTTTTTTTTTATTATTATAATTGTTAGGAAGTGATGCTGAGCAATTCTCAGCTGTTGCAGTCTCGTGGCGATGAAAGCTCCCATGAAGCTGCCAATAAAGCTGTCATTTAGTTATAGTGTTAATGCACGTCTGCTGGATAGTGGACTGAGCTGCACAAAGACACTTCCTGATACTGTTGAATAGTAATGTCCACTGATCATGTCAGTTTCTAGACTGGATTTCAACTACTGATTTCAGAAGAAACTTGGAATTTGCTGCTGAAGAGGTGTCCCTTGCACTGTGCCCTAGTCTGTATTATGGCATTTGTATATTTTGGCCTTTCTGTCTTATTGTAGACTTAAACAATGAGGATTACAATCCTCAAGTGCACATTCCTGTAAATGCACTGTCTATAATTTTATAATTGGAGCACATTACTACACCTGTATGTAGACTGCATACTGTTTTGTATTTTAAGATTCCTTTGACGTTTAGGGGAGAGTGGGATAGAAAAAAGCTATTATGAAAGTGCTGTGATAAGATTAGCAGTCTTTGAAATTTAGAGGAGAAAAGGTCCTAGAGCTAGAAAAAACACCTTTTCGTACTCCCATCCAATTATAATTCAGATTTAGTTGAGTTTATACAGTTCATATATCCTGTTGCTTTCTTATTTTCCTCAGGAAAATGGGTGTTAACCTGCCAAATCAATGCCTGAACGTGGCTGTGCCAGGGAGAGGGTCCCAGGCTGCCACCGAAGCATTAGACTGCATTGTTCTGGGAGCTGACAGAGCAAGCAGAGCAATATGAGTTAGAGGAAAGGAAATTAGTGAAGTCCTACCTCCTATCCTTAACTACATCCCTGCAGCCTCTGGGGAGAAAAAGTTCTCACAATTCCTGGGAAACTTGGAGAGGCAGACAGCCTGGCCAGGCTTACTCCATAAAACCGTAGTCTCAGCAGCCTTTCTCCCTCCTTTGGGTGCACAAATATGTGGCACAGATCCCACCTCCATGGTGGGAGAAAAGAGGGGGATAAATTGGGCCAGGGTTCCCCTGACTGCTGCTGGAGTTAGCACTTAGCTTCAGGGGCCATTTTCTCTCTTGCCAGTTAATGTCCTGCATCTCATCTAACAAAGTCTGTGCTATACTTTCAGGCTGCAAACCCTGATGATGGTCCTTGTTGCTGTTCTTATTAGACAATGATTTTTCACTTTTTAAAACAAAAGCTAGGAAATCACTTTAAAATAGCTTTTACCTGTTTCGTATCAATGGGCAGTGGAAGTGTATTATGCTACAGTCCTCAATGAATTAGCAAAATATTTAGTCTTTAAAAATGGTCCTGTTACAGAAAGGGTTTAAAGTGGCTGTATATCAGTTATTTCTGAATTTAGGTTCTTTTAATAACTAATCTAGAAAAATCTTTTCCCAGTCATAGTAAATCATAATACAAGGCCCAAAATAAGAAGCACAATGCAGGACTTTATTTTGTGGGAAAACTTACATTTCTTTTAAGGTATTAACTTGTATGAAATATCATGGGAGAAATTGAAGAGCTTCAGCTCCTCCAAGGGGTTTGTTTTAGATGTATGCCACAAAGGAAGTTTAGGTAAAAGGTAAAAGGAAAACTAAATATTATCATGAACGCAGCTGTATTCGCAAAACAACTTAATGTTATATCTGCTTCTTGAATTCATTAGTTAAGATCTGTTGGCAGACCTTGTACAGAAAACCATATGAGTTTTACTAGTGGGTTTCTTACATTTTATAGCTATGAAACTTCTAACAATAGCTAGATACTTATCAGTTTCACAGAAACTTGTCTTAATGAATTATGCTATCTCTTTCTCTTCAGAAGGAGTAGTTTTTAAGCTCAATTTTATTTAAATGAAAGGTCATCTTAGCATACAGTTCAGATTAGTTTTTCTTCCAAACAAAATACCATTAAATTTTAGTACTGCCAGGTATTCCTGTCCTTGTTATTGTGAGGAAAGACATGATGTGACTATTTGGCTGTTAGCTTATCTGATATCATCTTTTCTATTAAAGAGCAGAATGCACGTTGCCAAATTCTCGTTATCTAGTTTCCCAACTGCAGTACAGTGTCAGGTTCTGCCAAACTGGCTTACGTTTTGCAAGCACTCACCATTGACTTTAGTTACCTTTTCCTGATAGTCTGCATCCTGCCACTTAGCTGGAAATGTTGCACACTCTTCTTCATTCACGCTTCCTACTAAGTTATTTTTTATTGAAATTTTGCACAGAAGTATGTAAGTGTGCAGGAGAAAAATTATTAAATTCATTCTAGACATGGGTACTGTTGAAAAGACTTTAAGGGGAAAAAAGAGGAATACTATTCTTGATGCTTGTACACTGTCTAGCTAGTGGAAAAATGGAAAAAGATGCAGAAAAAATGTCAGGATCTAGAAGATTTAAAAAAAATTATTGTAATGTCTTAAAGTATAATCAATGTGCACTAAGTTTTTTCTAGTTTTGGATAACATGTTCCTAAATTCAGCTTTCATATTTTACATGCAGGTGTTGATTTTTCAGATGTAATCTGACCCTTTCTAGTTTAATTAAAAGGACAAAAATAATAGAAATGGAACAAAGCTCAGTGTCAAAAATTGTTACCATCTAACTGGTTGCAGGGTATGTTTCTTTTAAGTATCTAATAGGGTGATCTGTTGACGGATTAACCTATAGTGTGGAATGCACCATCAAACCATATTCTTGCTATTTCTGAATCAAATTTTACTACACATTTCCAAGAGACTTTTGCTTTTCAACATATTTTATTGCACGTAAAATCTTGCTATGTATCCTTGTAAAAGATTTTATGTAAGATTAGGGAAAATGTTGCTTTTTTCCCAATGAAACTGAAAGACAATTTTAAACTCCTTCCATAGCAGGGAAGAAATTCCATGAGCTCAGAATTAAAAATAAAATAAAATAAAAAAAAAGCAAATGACATTATTCTCAAAGATGTCAAAGCCATAAAATTGACTAGCATAATGTACCTATGTTCAATAACAGCATACTGTTAACTGTAAGAAGCAAGGAGTGTTAGATGCAAGTGTTGGGAAAGGTGTGTACAGAGCTGTATAGTACAGAACCCAAGCTACGTTGTCTTCTAGACAAATCAGAGAGAAGCTTAGGTGCTTTTTCTTTTTCTTGGCGAGTGCTGACATGGGATTTCTACTTTGTTGTAATATTTCTCTGCTGAAGATGAGGGTGCTTCTGGGAGTTGCCTTTTCTGTAAATACCTTCTTCAGTGGTGCGTTATTAATATCATTTCACCTCATTGAGTATCATAATACAGAATTGCTTCAGAAATTTAGTTCTGCCCCAGTGAAAAATACCATAGATGCCATTCCTGAAAGCTGCTTTTGCTTCACTGACAGATTACTTTGCCAGATCAAATAGGTTGACAGGAAAAACACAAGTGAGCAGATCAAAATTGTTCATTTGTCTGTCCATCATGTGTAGCCAAGAGATTTATGCTTTTCAGATAACTTTGCCACAAGTCAAATCTTGTTGTGTGTGTCTTTTTTTCTGATCACCGTAAACTCAAGGATCATGAGATTACTGTGAATCTTTACTGGCATTTCCTGTGCCATTCAGAAAAATGCTGCATGTTTCTGTCAAGACATCATAACCTGCTGAAACCAGGTGCTAAGAATTTGTCCTGACTTTTCAATTCAGGATTTATACAGGGATTTTGGGTACATTGAAGGTCCAAATTAAAAAGTGGTGGGATGTATGTTGATCTGAACATGCAAAAGTCTTTCTAGCTGGTACTAAACCTGGTCAGAAATAGAATGGTCACATCTTGTGATGAAAGCTTTTGCTGTCAACTGTAGTGTGCTTCCTGACTGATTGCCACAAACACCTTAACAAGTTTTTGAATGAAGCTAAGTTCTTCTGAAAAATGTCAGACATCAAGGACAGGCAACAGAAGCCAGATCCATGAAACATAGACTGTCTCCTTGATGTATTTATCCTGATCTGTAGCTAAGCGGTGAGAATGAAAATGTTCTATCAGTTTGTGTATGCTGATTAGATCATCCTAAACACTGTAATGTGTGCCTGGGGGGATTTATTTTCTACATTTGTTAAGAATCATAGGCTGTTTTATAACAAGAATTTTGCTTAAATGCTGCAGACAGTGAAGAGCAGGTTTTCTGAAAGCACTGGAAGGTGTTTATTTGTACTTAAGAAGAAAGAAATAAATCTGTTGATTTGGTCAAAGTTATCCTCTGAAAGGCATGAGGGAGGTTCCACAGTATCTTTAGTGATGAAGAGTATTAGAGCAATCTGTTATTCCTGTTGCCTGTATTAGATACGTATTTTATCTCTGGCTTTCTTGAAATTGAGATGCTTTCCTCTTTTGGAACTCAATAATACTATTTTCTTTGATCAAGAAACAGCATTTGCTGACTGCTACTTCTGATAAATTCATATAAGATGGGTGTTTTTTTTTTTCCTCATGGTCTCTTTTTCCAGATTCTGTCCCCCTTGTACTGCCTCCAAGGAGAGACTTTACTCTTCTGTGGGGTCTGTAGAGCAATGGCAGTTGTTTTGCTACTCTTTGTATCTAGGGACTGAACTTGTTTCAGATATAGTGTTTTGGACTGGAGTTAAGTAGGCCGTAAAAAAGATTATCAATTGATGGCTCCATTTTGTGACTGTCACATCAAACACTTATCCTTTCTTCTGCCTCCTAAAATCTGTTTCTTTCTTTCTGCTGTCTTAAGGTAGTGCAGGCTCTACTTGCAACTCATCTTTTCTACAGTGCAGAATACAGTCTTGTTCTTGGTGAACTTCAGTAATCAAGTAATGAGTGTGTAAATTAATAAGATAATAATTATCCAGGATAGTTCAGTAGCTGTACGTTTTAGCTACAATAAGAAATATTAGTGACTTGGCTGAGAGCTTCCTTTCAAAGTCAAAGGGTGTGCACTGCTTCTTGGCTGATGTCAGACCAAACCATTGGTTTTGAGGTTGCATTTCAGGCAGATCCAAAGTCCTTTTGGTGAGACTGTTTGCTAGGATGCTGTCTGGCTTCCCATAGTGTGACCTACATTCGTCACAGGTACATGCATGTGCATGCACATACTCTAAACACATGAGCTTTCTAACATTCACCTGAGTTAGATGTTGATTGTTCTTTTGGACTGTGTTGGATTCAGTTTAGCAAGAAGGCCAGGTCACTCTGGATTTATGACCTTTCTCATTGCATATATTTACAGTAACCCCATGCTATTTGATGATTCTTCATAAGTGTTTCTGTATATTCATTTAGTTGAAAAACAGTTATATCACTTTAAACTAAGATGTAGTTCTTGCAAGAAAAAAGATGCAGATGATTCATAATTCTTTGTACTTAACTAAGCCTTCTCTTTTCAAAAGGCTATTTAAATCAATTTAATATGGCTGATTTTGTCTAATGCTACTAATATGGAGATAATTGCTTCGGTTGTGTATGGAAGAACCATTTAGTTTCTGACATGAGAGTGTGACATAGCTATCAAATTAAAGACAAAGTTAGTTTATCAGTCTTATATTAGCCTAGAGATTTAAAAGTCTTAAAGTAATTGTTTTTATCTCTGAGTATAAAATTTGTTTGATAAGTTAACTCCTGCTGTCATTATGTCTTTCTTTAAGAAACCACTTATCTCCATTACTTTGCTAGTAATTTTAAGCTATAGCTATCTGTACCTTGCTGTGCAGTAGGACTACAATCATTTTGATTTAGCATTATTATTATTTGGTAACATGAAGTATGTTATTAGTTAAATGCTCTTACAGGATTTTATTGTGTGGTAGGAATTCCATTAATACTGTCAGAAAATTTGTACTCTGACTTGATGTATTTTAAATAGTTATAGTAGGAATGGCCTCTGCTTTTGCAACTGTGGTATTGGTTTATGAAAATTGAGTAGTAATGTTGACAGGTTTGTTTTTTTTTTTAAATAAATCTAAAGCCAAGTAAGCAAAGTCAGCTTCAATTGGAAGTATCCCAGAAAAAAGTTTTCAATAGGAAGAGTCCCGGGAACATACCATTTTAAAACTGTTATGGATAAATTACAGGAAGATACATATGATAAAGTTGATGGTGCCAGGAGGGTTCTGAATTCAGTAGCTTGACCAGTTACATATTTCTATGTTAATAAAACTTAAGAGTGAAATCTTTTTATTGTATTAGTAAGTGTTAGATTGATAAAACAATGAGTATCTGGGTATTCCATGAAAATGTTGATTGGATATGTGATTGGACTTTTAATTTAGATACTATTGGTTAGAGAAACTGGAAACTAATGTGGAAAAAATAACAGGTGTATTAGTTCATAAGTTATGTTACCAGTTTTTTTACATTTCTGCTTTCACCCACTTAGTGTTTATGTTTTGGGAGTTGAATGAAAGGAAAACCCAATAGATAAATTAACCAAAGCAGAGACTTGAATTTTTGAAACATGAACAGAAAAATCCACTTACCAAATGGAAAACTATGTAATCATTAGGAAGAAAGCTTATTTTCAGACTCCCATGCTGGAACTAATAATATCTGATTCCATACTTGAAGAAAACATATATTTTATTTAGTGGTGATAGTCAAGCATATTGGTGTTTTCATGTTTGCACATGAGGCTTTGCTGAGATTATGGTCTAGAGGTGCTCTTTGTAGGGCAAGGCCACCTGAGAAATTCCCTGGGGTAGCTCTGTGACAGGTGGCATGTGAGATGCTGTGCAATATGTGTAGCTCTGTGCTGGGCCTGGTTATCACCATTAGTTAACCAGTAGTTAGCACTACTCTGTTCAGTACAGCCTGTGGAAGGAGAACAAGGGCAGATTCGCTTTTCAGGATTTCTGTTAGTACTGATTTCTGTTACTAACTCCACTCCCTGTGGAGTTAGCTGAGTACCTTATTTCCATGAGATGTTTGTCTCATTTTATCAAGATAATTTGCTTTAATTCAAATCCATTAAATAACCTTTGAGACATCACAGATAGATTGGATAAGTCAAGTCGAGTCACTCAGCATGGGACTGGGAATTGAAGAATTGGTTTTAGTAACTCAGAAGCTTTTTGGTGTTTTCTTCCAAATGCATGGAATTGTTGCAGGTGATATAATAGTGATGCTTATTCTGCAGGTTTTTGTTTTATTCTCTTAAAGTTCACACTCCACTGATCTTTAAACTTCTGTACTTCCTCAAGATTTGTTGGAACCTTGCAATCCTTTCTGTTCAATTTTGGACTTGAATGTTCTTGCTCATTTTCTTGGAGTCCCAGAAATGTGATGTACCCTGTTGCAAAAGCCAAACAAGAAATCAGAAAAAAAATCCATCCCCCAAATCCCTCCCACTAACTTCAGCTCTGATGCCTTAAAAAGATCAAGAATCCTTTCCTGTCCTGCCAGATGTTCCTCCCATGTTTTATGAAAACAGATGAAGTCATTTTAGCACATGAAGACGTCTTCTGTTCTCAAACTTTGGGTTAGATCATTTTCTGCTCTCTGAAGCGTCTCTTGTGCATTTATGAATTTCTAAAGTGTTCATCAAAATTACAAGAGTTTATAGGATGCCGCAAAGACAGTTTTCTGGTATATTAACGGTCTAGAGCTAGGTTTCTTCCTTTTGCCTGACATTAAAAAAAAAAACAACAAATAAACAAAACCAAACCCAAAAGCGTAAGTTCTGTAGTACAGGATTTTCTTTTTGTTTTTCTTTGACATTATGTCTTGTAGATTGTGACAGTTTTCTGTCTGTCTCTATTCTACCTTCTTCTCTTTAGACCTGTCTCTATTCTACCTTCTTTACCTCTCTCTACCTTCTACCTCTTTAGACCTTCTTTAGTTCTATAATTAACATGTCAGTTGAAAAGGAGTGCAACATTTCTAAAAGATTTTGCTTGATCTCCTTCTACTGATTGTATTAAAAAAATAGTATTTTTAAAATATTGGGCTTTTTCCCTCTTCAATTATAGAAATAAATGTTCTCTCAAAACTAGCAAGTGCAAAATTAATTTATAAACCACAAATATAATTTTTCCATCCATGAAAGTGCTTTTAATTGACCCTTTTACAGATAAATTTTTGTATGGTGTTTGAATGAATTCTCCACTTAAATGCAACAGTAATAACAATACTACAGTTAATTTTTTAGTCATGTTCTTGGGGAATAATTTGTAACTGGAAGGCCCTGACTTTCACAATAGGAGTGCATTACAGCTCTCTAACACCTAAAGCAGTATTGAAGCTACCTATCCACAATCTGAAATGTTGTCTTACAGCCCTTCCTAGAAGAGCTTTAAACAGATAAATTTCTGTAAAATGACAGTCTGAATATTTAGTTGTGGACAGAAAATTTAAAGGTTAGGTGACTGGCTTGCCTTTCCAAAACTTGGGAGTGGCCCAGGGTCATGCACTTAAAATCTTATCTGTCCCAGAATACACTGAATTATTTGAGTACTCTGATATCCAAAAACCAATGGGTTGGCGGCCTTAAACAGCAGTGCTTTAGAGCACTGAGTTAGCAAATCCTTCCATTTTGTCCTTTACTAGGAATTGTATTTTCAATTACTCTGTGTTAACTCTGTGTTAACTCAGGGAAACACCTGAAACAAGTATGTATTTACATGAGAAATGTGGACCTTTAGGATTGTGACTTACAGACTAGGATTCATATAACAAGAAATAGGGGGTAGAAGAATGTGTATGTTGGTTTTTGATTATTTTTCCTCCCACAGAGCAGAGTTCTCTCAAATATTTACAGGAATATGCCATTTGATAATATAGGATTCTTCATTTAAAATTTGGACATCATTCTGGGCACAAAGTTTTCTAAACACAGTAATAATACATATGGTCTACTCAGGCGTAAGTGATACAGCAGTATGTTTTATGGGCACTCAAGTTTTATTTATTCAAGTGCTTATGTGGTTTCTACATATTCATGTCTATTTACAAATAGTTCATTTTGAAAGTATAAAAGAACAAAGATCATCTAGGAGTTAGGGAGCCTATTAAAATTTTCAGTTTCCTAAAATCTTAATAGTGAAGGAATATTGAAATATTAGATCCTAAATGTCATAGACTAAATAGCAGTCCTCTGAAAAGGGTGATATTTAATTTGGCATATTTGCTCTGAATGTTAGCTCTCTTAAACATTTGTATTTTCTCTGAGCTTGAAGGAAGCTTAGTAGTTGCAGTATCTTGTGTAATTTCTACTTCCAGAGATATATTAAAAAGTTATTTGAGGCCACCACTGTGTTGCTGTCAAACGAGACACCCCTCATAGCCAGAAGCCCATGCTAGCTCAGGGTGAGCTGGCTAGAAACAGAATGTTTGGCTCATGTCCTTTTTCCAGCTGCTGAATTGTATTAAAAGGCATCTAAAAATCCTCTAGGACTAATTCAAGCAGTAACATCTTTATTAATTAAGCCCAAAGGCATTAAACCCATTAAATACTTAGTGCCTATCTTCTTTGTATTCATGCAAACAGCAGCTGTAATTAAGACTGTTGCAGTTGCAAGGGGAGAAGCGATGGCAAATGGACCATGGTTCACTATTCCTGCTAACATATGGGCTGCTATCGTACAGCAGCTTAAGAAATCTGGTGGTAAGTGGTACATGAGGAGCTGCAGTGGCTTAACGAAGGCAAGAAAAGAATACTAGACGTGGAGAAAAACGCAGGATCTGTTATTTGCATTGGCACTCCACTGTTTCTGTTTGATATACAAATTAAAATGCCTTATAAAATGAGGATCAGCATAAGACTGACTTTCTGGAAATGGGAAGCTTAACCAAGGTATAACTATCTGCTTTCTTTTAAGACTTGTGAAATACTTAAACTTTAACGTAGCTATTATTTTACACCACAAAACTGTAATAAAATCCATGGGAATCAGAAGTGGTTTTTGTTATTCGACTGCTTTTTTCTGAATTTGCTTTTGGTACATTAGTCTGATAATCAGTTGTGAATAAGTAGCAAACTCTAAGTCCGTATGTAAAATACCACTGTAAATATGCCCAGTTTAACCTAATTGCTATTGTGGCAGATTGGGGGTGGCATGTGTTGTTGCAGCCTCAAAAGTTTGGGGATAAATGCAGGCTTACAAAGAAACTGTAGGGACAGGAGAAAGTTGAAGCTGTGTAGTTTCTTTTTTTATCACTCTCTCCTCTCCCTCCCCCACTTAAGTTCTGTTGATGACACTTGAATTACCAACAGTGCCAAAACCTAGGAAGTGAGTAAGTTTGGACTGCATGCAACAAGTATAATTCCCTTCAGAATGGGGCGGAGATTGTGCTGGCTTGCAGCAGAATACTTGCAAAAGTCTAATACTCTTTACTGTTTAAAACCAAGGATTTAAGAAAGCTTTCAGCAGCTATGCGAGATAGTGTTTTTCAAGAGGGAACAAATGCAAAACTGAGATGAGGTTTCATTGTAACTATCAAGAGGCAAAATATTAGAATGATTGTATAAATTCTGTCTGGAGTACAATCATGGCTAAAATTCCTCAGAATATCAAGTTATGTGAGAGTCAGATGTTAAGAACATAAAATTCTAACTAATAACTCGATATTAGGAATTAGATAACATCAGTGATTTTCCACTGTACACTCACTGTTGCCTCACTAACTCTAAGTAAAGCAATTTCTGCTTTACTTGCTGTGTCCAAAATGTAATCAGCAGCTGTGCAGAGTCTCCATGGGGAAAAAAAACCCAAACCCTTAAATTAAAAATGCTGAAAAAAATAAATATTGTACTCAGTAACAAGCAAGTAAAATAGTAGTGATGAATAGGACTCATCATTTCTTTTTCAAACCATGATGTGAATTGGATGATACAGAGTAAAATAATCATGCTTCAACATTTTAGCTGTATTGTATTCTAGTAACAAAAATAATGTAGTAGAAGACATCTGTTGAATATGTGGACAAGGAGTATAGAATTTCGTTGGTCCAACACTCAAAACGTGCTGTGTTAAGCACAGGATCACTCCCAAAATATAGCAGCATTAAGAGCTGTTTAGTTGCTTTCCTTGTCTCTTTTGCAGAGCCAGGTTGCAGAATGATGTGCTAAAAACCGAGATGGCATGACTTAAAAACTGAGGCTCATGACAGAAATGACTGAAACAGAAAGTTGCAGCTGATAATGGAAAACACTTCTGAAACCTAAATAAAGGTTTATTTATATATAGTTTAATAATTTTCCATCTTTAAATTTAAGACCATGCAAATGGAGCAACATTTATTTCATGTGGTATGAGCAGAACCTTGATCCTGAATGCCAGATAATCCCTCAGAGAGCCACTTCCCTTTCTGTGCCGTTGAGCTTTCTGTGTAAATCTTTGGTTGCATTTAATGATTATTCAGGGATTTTCTGTTTTAGAGGTACTACTTAAACCTAGTTGGGATTTTATGTCTGTGAGAAATGAAATACATGTTTTTTGTGTTTCCTGAAGATGAGGAAGAGGTACAGGAGAGGATTTCCACATAGATTAGTGCTGCTACAATATAACATTAATGTGGCATGGTTAGTATATTCTAATGACAAGTTTTAAAGAAAGTGTTACTGTATAAATGTGCAGCCTCTTATTGCCATAGCACAGCAAAATTACTAAGGGAGTTCTCATGTGTTACTGAGCTCCTTATGCAATTCTACTCCGTAGTAACAGTCTGTAGCACTAGCGGAAAGACATTATGGCTGTGAAATTTCTGGAAGACTGGTATTTCTGAAGTGAGATATCAGCTAAACAGTAATTCCCAGTTCTTTTTTGTAAATCAGCCACCTTCTGGGTTGTCATCCAAATTCCCACACACCTACTGCTGCTTCCCCCTCAAGGCTGCTGCACAGTGCTGGGACTGTGCTGGCTGTGACCATCCTTGTGCTGAGCTGTCTCTCCAGGCCTCGCAACAGGATTCTTCCAGGGGCATCACTAAAAATTGACTTTCCTGAGTGTGTTCAGAAGCAGGAAACCCCCAGGAAAATATGCTTGTAAAAGCTGAAGACCTAGGAGCCACTCATTTAAAGTACTCCTTTTCCTGTAGTGTATATAAATCTATTCCTACAGTTTATCAAACCCCATAATTTTTGACCCAGTGACTTACTCACCAAAAGACTAGGATGTTAAACTGAAATTGTGACCGAAACTGTCCTGTACAAATTTAGGTGAATTTTGAGTGTTTTATTATTTTTGTTCTTCATCCTAGAAAAGGATTTTATTCTCTGAAATCCTTACTATTCAATTATTCAATAATATCTCCATTCTACTGAATAGGTTGAAACTTTTTTTCTTTAAAGTGTGGGAAGTGAAAAAGCATATAAAGGATTTTCCCTCTGTCCTCTGAAATACAAACATTTAGGCAAAGTCTGAAATTATCTTGGTCTTCCCAGCTTTTCCACATCAATAAATATTTTCTCTTTCTCAAAAAAAGTAAATTTATTGTAGATGGCTAAAATTAAATACTCTGTAGCTGCCTGCCTTCTGCATGGTGTAGGTTTCCTAGTAGCCACATTCTTTCACCTCCTTTTCTCCATTTTGTAGCTCTCTTCCATTGAGTTTCATTTGATTTGAGATTTGATTTTCTTGCTCCTTGCAACCTCTTTTCCTTGAACCTGTGTGCTTTTTCTTAATGATGGGAGAGGAAGCATGGAAGAGATTTATAGTAGTCCTTATGGTCTGTGCTCAAGGTTGTGTATCTCACAACTTCCACTTTGTCGGTTTGTTCCCCTGCTACCTTTTCTGGGTTCTAATAATGTGGTGAAAGCTTTCATGCTTGTTGACTGGTCGGGATGCAGATGACTAACTCCAAACTCCTTGAAAGGTTTTAGTTTGCAGCTACCTAGCATGTAAAGTGTCTTCTGAGTCACATGATTTTTTGCTTAAGTAAGCTTTGCTATTAACATCGAAAGCCCACTTGTTCTTCCCAAGTTACCATAATATGTGTTGGGGTGAAGACCACCAGAGCTGCAAACCTCTAGGCAACAAAATTAACTTCATTTCCAGTACCTGATGGTTTGTATGATAATTGTGCTGCAGTTTCCTAGCTTCAGATAGAGCTGTTACTTTCCTTCTGAGACTTTAAGACTGAAGCATCAAAGTCATCAAACTAGAAACTGATCTGTGCTTTGGAAAGATTGTACTACAGAGCACCACTTTCCCTGTCCCCAAATGCACTTATGCAGGTGAATCTATACATGTAAGTTTCTAGCTCATTTTTTTTACCTCTGGTTAGAAGGAAAATAATATTTCAAACCTGCCAAATAAAAAAGAAAATGATTTTTCCTATAATAACCATGCTGAACTGATTTAATTCAGTTTCTAGGACAAAGAAACCAGTACTGTGCTCAAGTGATGGACAGTTGTTTTATGATGAAAGTATTATTTTAATTTAAAAATACCTAAGTTTGCTCTGAGAAAAAAAAATATGAATCATGTGGAAAAAGTTATGAAAAGTATGGTACTTCACTTACATAATTTCTTTTTTGAACCTAAAGAAGCTATTTTGACATGAACATGAGACAGTATGAGTAAAACAAAAAGCTATAAAAAAGCTGCTGTGTTACAGCAAATTCTGTATGACATAGATACTGTTGATTAATATGGGTGTAATGGCAAAGAATAAAAGAGTTTGTTTAATCCTTTGGCTTGTGCCATGCATTATGAGTTAGGTTGTTCGATTCACTTGATCTGGTGGTGCTATTCTGTTTTCCTGGTGCTCAAATGAAAATGTCTAAGGCTTGCGTCTTTGGGGAGGTCTTGTAGCAGCTGCCGTGTCTGTCTCAGCCCTGACAGCTGTTTCATGTAGGTGGCATGCTCAGACAGACAACATTCTTCCCAACAAGGGTTTTTCTCCATTCTTCTATACGCAGCTTATTTTAAAGTTATCCATTTCTCCATTTTTAAACAATTATTTAATTAAATTGCGTACTTAATTTCTAGTCTTAATTTTAAAACAATGAGTTTTGTTCTTTTAGTTTTATACCTTTAAGTACTTTCTATATTTTTAAGAAGATTGCCCTTTAAGAGTGATAGTTTTGCCTCAGGGAGCCTGATCTTTCTACTGCAAGAAAGCTTAGCTGTATAATTAACTTTGTAGACCTTGACCCTAAGGCTATTTACAGGATAATGGAGGTTCAGAGTAAAAAGAAGATGACTTTTATAGCATCATAGTGGTTATACAGGGCTAACTGGGGTAGTTATGGCTGTGGTGATATTGTAGACCTGAATTTCCCCCCCGGTGTATTTTTCTAGCCTCCTTAGTAAAGCCAGCTATTGCAGAAGTTGTCAGCATTTGCAGGTAACTGGGAACAGCAAAAAAAATCCCATGACCCTTCAGCCCTCTTTTCTATGCCGGAAACAACAGTCTGCTGTCATTAAATGAAAGGTTAGCTGGAGCAGTGGCTTCTGCTAGGGGTGGCATGTACCCTTCCCAGGAAGAGGGAGAGCATTTCGCTCACTGCCTTGGTTATCGCAGTGGCAGGTGTGGCAGACCCTGGAAATGATGGTACTCGCTTGCATGTGGTTTCATATAGAGCAGGTCAGCATTTGTTGTGGTAAGAAAAAATCAGCTGTGATTGCCCTATATTTTTGGCAGCCAGTGATGTTTCTGAGAGCCCCTGGTTTCTTGGTGTGGCTTTCCTTTTGAAGTGGCTGATAACAGCTCTTAAGAAAGGCTTGTGTTTCAAATTTTTTATTTTATTCATTTATTTTTTTTCCTTTTGACTCTGCAGTCTAAAAACTGCAGGAGAAAAAATAGAAAATAATTAAAAAGGTTAATAGCAGGATGGGTAAAAGGATCATTTTCAGTGCATGTATATCTCTGTAGGTTTGTTTTGCCAGTATCTGGCCTGAGGCAGTGATCAGTGATGAAGAAAGTAGCTGGTTGCTTTGACAACATAATGTGCAGACAACTTTACTGTTTGCAGCAGTGTCCTCTGCATTCAGTTCATCAGTTAACCTACTACATGAGGAATATATTTTACCAGTTACAGAGTATGTGGAGTGTTGGTGATAATCTTGCATAAAGAAAAAGAAAATAGTTACTGAAAATCAGGAAGCTTGCCAGGTTGAACAGTTCATCCAAGAGGAGCTGTTGCTTTCTTAAAGATCATGTGCTCAAAATACTGTTGGGTAAGGTTAGGAGTGAAGCTCTTTCTTTTACTTAAGACTGCAACTTCTGTCAAAGTCTTTGCTTTCTTGAAGATTTTTTGTTTTGTTTTATACTAATTTTAACGGAATATGAAACTGCCCCTCAAAAAATGTGGAATTGAAGAAGTCACTAATTCCAAACTAAGAACAAAGTAAAAGCTGTAGTTAGCTCAGAGGAAATGGACATCTTCAAATCAAGATTTATGCTCTGCCATAGAGAAACATCTCTAGCAAATTAATATCCCCTTTTTCAAAGATCAGGTTCTACAAATGTCGCTTTTGGTAAGTGGACATTTTACCCTGATAAAGGGTGTCACAAGTACTCCATTTTCCTTGCTTTGTATTGGAGATGTTTCCTGCTTTGATATACTTGGAACATGCCCCAGTGCTGTATGCTACTTCACCCGCAGCCCATCTGTGCTATGATCTGATTGCTGTGCTCCTTGGAGGGATGTCTGAAACCAGCTGCCTCTATAGGATGGGAGATGCTTCTCAGCATCCGTCTTTGGCTCTACGGTGGTTTTTTGTGTCCATAGTCAGGTCATACCTGGTTGTTTTTCTGTCCTAGTTGGGTCAGTTTGGTAATGACTTCCTGCAGAGTTTGGAGAACAGTGTGAAGAAGTTGCAGTGAACTATTGCGTATCACAGATGGGGTTCCACAAGTGTAACTTGGCCCCAACAAGGATGTTGCCTTGCCGCCAGGACCCTAGCTATGTATCAGAACACATGGTGAAAGGAAGGAAGGAAGCTAAAAGCATTGTGTGTGGGCAACACAGGAGAAGTTTCCAAGAGTGGGTGACATGAGACAGTGGTAAGTTGCAGGTAATGATGTCAATGGGGAACCTGCATCATTGAAGATTTCAGTAAATTGCATTAAAATTTGTGCTTCTAAGGGTACCTTGCTGCCATACACAAGCTAGTTGATTTCAGGACAACTTTATGTATGCCTAGGTGAGCTATTGTCAAGGGATGCAATGTTCAAAAGAGTAGAGGATTGTATTTCTAACTGGTGTATAGTCTGGAGATGTTTAAAGTATTCTGCCATCGTTATTTTATTTTCTGATAGAAGTGAAAATGATACATTCCTTAGGGAAAATGGTGGCTTTCTGGTTAGGACTTTGAAACAGGAGTCTTGAAAAGTAGAATTGGTATGAGCATTAATAAGTTTGCTTTTTTACCTATTTCACAGTAAGTAGGAGCGTGGAAGGAAACAGAGGTGTTATATCCCTTTCAGGTGTGTCTGTGTGAGCTTCTTCAAGTAAATCAAGGGGTTGCACTAACACATACTAAATGTCATGTGTAGATTTGAAAATGCTGTATGGTGAAATTAATGAAGTAGCTGATTTTTTGATTTGGTATGTCTGTGAAAATAGGCTGCCTTGGTCTTCTACTTAATGTCAAAGTTTTATTTAACTTTTTTTTGCTGTAATTTTTGTTCAATAAAAAGTTGATTTGTATAAATATCAAACACATGATTTAATTAACTTCAATTTTAATTCATAAATTGCTTTTGAATATTCTGTGAGCTCTGTACAGTAACATTGAAATTTATTACTCAGTTACGGCTGAATGTAGCACTCATAATGAACGATGATAGAAAGAGTTCAGGGTATGGCATGCAATCTTATGCATGTGGTTGCATGTAACATCTTCTGCTGTTTATTTGCCCTGTCTTGTTCTCATTTTAATGTTTTCCAAGAAAAGTGGATTGCACCTGAAAATCTTGGAATGGCTGAACTGATTTGAAGACTGTTCAAATCAGGTTAATTATTGTAGTGTATGTTGTCTTCCTTGTAATGAGATGAAACTGTTTTTACTTGTATAGTTCTAAATTTTCCTTTTTCTGTTCAGACTCAGAGGCAGTTATATAAGCCGTGAATAGATTGTATGGAACAAAATGACTCACCAGATAGACTATAATGTACATAGCAGTGTTGTTGCAGGGAAGTACTCAGTGACTCAGCTTTAGAAGAGGCTGTGAATTGGAACCACTGCACATGTGGATTTAGATGAGTATCTGCCCTGAACCTGGGCCAAGACACTTTGGCACCTCTTGCTGCATGAATTACTGGTCAGACTTTGAAAAGTGCTGGGAGTCCCACCCATCAAAGGGCATTAAATCTTCAGGTTTTAATTGTGCCTTGCCGTTAACTCTAACATTTTTGTTGTCCATTCTTGGCAACTTTAGTGAAGGAGATGAAGCATAAACTTTCTGTGCTTTCTACTCCCAGTAGCATACCAGATTCTGAGGCTTCACTTTTTAAATTTCTTCTAATATTTTCTTAATCCTTTAAGTGGTATCTTCTCAGTACAGGAGTAATCTCCCTGTCACAATTCTCCGTCTGCTCACAGAACAGGACAATACTTTTGTGGTTGATCACAATATCCCAGTTTGCTAATGTCTGAGAGAGAAGTTCTGTTATTTTCACAAACTTTCCAAATGTGGGAAAGTTGTACCTTAACTGAACATTTTCTAGCCTGCACAGTCATCAGAACAAATCACGTCATGAAAATGGTTCTGGATCGCAGTGGTCTCTGGTGGTGTCAGTCTCTTAGAGCTGTCCTTGGTAGCTGGGTGCTCCTCTCTTCCCCAAGGTAGAGCTGGTTCTGTTCTGCTTCACTGATGTGCTGTAGGGGCAAATATCCGCATCTTAGATGCATTTTCTACTTTGTTACTAATATCAGTATGAATGCTATCAGGAATATATTTTGTTTTGAAATGGCTGTTTATGATTTGAGTTTTAAAAATTATTATTATAGGACAAAATGTGAAGGAAGTTTGATGTAGGTAATTTTGTTATCACAATTATAATTAATATACTCCTGTATATATTTTCAGACTTGCATGCTGATATTTCAAATCCCAGAATGAGACGCCTTACTGCATATCATAGCCCCATGGATTTAACCACATGATTTCTTTCTTGTTCCCTGTACTTCTGAGCATCTGCTAGAAAGTCATGAAGGTCTATTTTTTTTTGTCTTGTGTATATGCTAACTGATTCATACATCCATACACTTAAAATAGTTTACACATATTTTTATTTTTTATTTCATTATTTATTTTTATATTCTATACTTAGTAGCACATTTTATTCATTTATAATACTGGATATTTGATACGGCGATGTTCTTGTTGGAAGACAGTAGATTATCAGAGAGAACTTTCCAGATGAACCTTAATTATTGATGATAAAAATAATAGTTCCTGTCACAAGCAGTAAAATGTAGCTGTAGTTCCTGTGCTTGTCTGTATTTTATAGGTAATCTTATTTTTCCTTCCCAATCACATTAGTTATGTGGTAATATTAAGGTGTGTTTTTCTGGATGGCAGATATTTTTTACAACCTACTGATTTTCCTGTTTTCATGCTTGTGAGTTCTTTGTTTACATGTAGCAAACTTAGCTGCTTTGCGTGGCAGTCTTTTGCCTTTTTATAGGCTTTTAATAAAATCAGACCTTTCTGAAAGTGTTGTTTGGCTGAGGGCTTGGAGTTGTGTGAAAGCAGAACTGCGTCTACTCTACTGGTGAAGAGTATTTTCTGTTTTAACAGCTCCACATAAATCCTTCTCCATTGTTACAGAAAAACAGACTTCTACTGTGCCTAATGTCATGGCCGTAGAAAACATATGAAAATATAAACCAAATTAAAAAAAAGTTGTATGAAATTTGGTATAAAAGCTTCTATCTCTGTTTTTAAAGTATTGGACAAAAAAAAAAATCCATGTACTTTTTATTAATAACCTGTGTGTAGTAAAAGATACTTTTCCCCTGAAATTAATGCTGTCTCAGATTTTCACAGATTTTTCCGAAGCTGATTGTCAATCTTGCATTTTCAAATAAAATGAAAAGCAGCCTGCCATATCAAGTTTTCCTGATCAGTAAATAGGTAGATAGGATAAGAGATAATATGAAACAACCTGAAATAAGTAAAGTTACGTTAAAGTTCTGCTTGGATGATTTTGAAAATCCTTCCATCCCCCCCCTTTTTTTAAAAAAAAAAAATCATGCTAAGTGAATTGGTTGTCAGATTCTTGTTAGTTTGCTGGATGAAACTTATGAATTAAACATCTGTGAAAAACGAGGGAGGTGCAGAGCTGATCAGGGCAGTTCTGTTCAGGAGTTCCTTAGAGGGAGCTAATAAAGCTCTTAATCCTAACATGCTCTTAACAAAGTCTTTAACATCATGCCTTGCATACCCAAACAACCCTCTGCTTGTTTTCTGTAAGGTTAAGATTGGTGTGTGACATGATGAAGTATATGGAGTGACTTCTTCAGATACTTTCAGGTCATAAAAATTTTAAGGCAGGAGATAAAAATACCGTCTCCTCTAGTTACAGAATAGTTTAACACACAGGCATTCAAAAAAATTAGAGGATACTTTTAACAGTTGTTGGAGATACCTTTTGTTTGTTTTGTTTTGATTTGCGGATTTTCTGATAATTCAGGTGGGGGTTGTGTCTCGGGCTTTGAAGGGCAGAATTTAGATTCTATGCAGTCCTTTCATTGGAAAAAATGCATATTTTTTTTTTAAAAGGAGTGATCAGTTCCCTTTTTGTCTCAATTGCTGATTGTTTGGACTATATTGAAATTAAATAGCATCCAGTTAACTGTTATTTCTTTTGCTAGGTATATACCTACCCTGTTGAACTAAAATAAATTCAGAAAACCACATGCATTTCAGTAAAAGTAAACTGGCAATTATTAAATTGTTGCTAAAGTCAAATGAGTTAATTCTGCCAGGGTTTCTGCCTTTCTTCATGTTTGTCCTCTGTGTGTTTGTGTTTTTCTGCAAAACAGAACTTCCTTGTGTCAAAAAAAGCAGCTTGAATTAAGCTTCAAGTCTTCCATTATACTTTTAAACAAACAGTCATATATATTTATTTCTTCAGCGTTAACTCATATTTAGTTAATACATGAGAGAACCTACCTCCTGTTGGTCACACAAATTACTTGTTTACAACTACGTCAGACTTGCATCAGCACTTATTGTTATATTGCCATGGTTATATATTGTTAAACTTAACCTTGTGCTTGGTTGCTAATCAAAAACTAGCTAGCAGTCCAGATGTTTAACAGAAATATCATAGCTTTGTTTTCCTTTTTAGCCCAACAGAAAAAGTTACTATCCCTTGCTTGGACATCATATTTTATATACGTGCAAATAAATTCAATGCATTTGTGTCAAACATGTTCAGTCACAAATAGTCTTTGCTATTTGCATTTTCATGGCAAAGTGAATGTTACCACAGTGAAGCAATATAGTTGCATCATCAAGACTAAGGGGGATATTTTCCGCAATTTTTTTCTACTTTATTGTTTTTCTGAAGTGTGATTTGCCTTGGGATTTCATATTTATACATCAGTATTACACCCTGAAACCGAAGTAATTTCTGCTAATGCATTTCTGTCAGTGAGTGATTTCTCGCGTCATCTATTGTTAGTTCAGAACCTTCCTTTTGTTAATTCTCAGTATTACCAGGAAAGAAAAATGGGCTTGCTATTAAGCTTTAGCACTTCCTCAAGTCTGGTGTGTGACCTCTGCTGGGGCACATCATGTCTTTGTAGATTGAAATGTTAATAGTTTCTTCCTCTTACCATTTTATGTTCTGTTTATTAAAGTTTGCAATATTTCATTGTGCTTATACAGTGGCCCCTGTTATGAAAGACATCTAAGGGAAATCTCTAGAAGGTGTTTATAATAGTAATAATAAATAATATTTGACTCTAGTCAGATAGAGACTACTGACTTTCTCCCCTCACTGTCCAAAACCCTGACAATTTGCCATCTTTTTCCTAGAAGCTTAAAGGAAGAAAAAACATCTAGAGCTGCTCCTAGCTCTGTCTCGCTGCCTGGTGGTAAAACCCATCACTGGTAAGAGCAGACTAGCCAGAGGAAAGATGTCCCTAATGCATCCAATGTGAATATAAGAAAATAGTGACCCTTGGAAGCAAAGTGTTCAGAACTGTTAGTAGTGACTGAACAGTTTCAGAAATGGTCTCAAATACTTGTGGTTTCTAAGAAACATTATCTTTTTGTGTAAAAATTACATACATGGAAATATCTGTATTTAGGGAAGACATCAGATGTTAGATATGTTTTTAATTGAAAAGTTTCATTTACGCTTTGGAACTCCATAGGTGATCTATTTTTTTTTTTTTTGTGTGTGTGTTATTTTACATGGTAGACCAAAGGCATTTTCAATGTGATTTCTCTTGGGTGCCTGGCATTCAAGAAGAGTAATGGAGATAGGAAATAATTTAATATCAGGGAGTTCTTCAGAAACATTTTTGCTTAAGTGGCTATTTTTTTTTAATACGGATTTGATTAAATACTAATGAATGCAGCAACATGAAACTACTGAGAATATTATCTGATGAATGTTGTTTACAACATCATATGAAGAACAGGGTGAGATATAGAATACCAGTTAAGTTCAGTTTGAATGGAAGTAGACCAGAGAGAATGATTTGGTAACAGCTGGACTCTGGACAAGGTTTTAGTTGTATGGAAACTATGAAAGCAGTTGGCTGTGGAACTGTATAATGAACAACCAGGTAAAGTTAGTGATGTCTTCCTGGGTGGGAGAAAAAAAGCGAAAGAGTTGAAGATGATACCAAGATTGAACCCAGTGGCTTTGTGACTCTGAGGGGGCAAATAATAGAGCTATTGATCGAAGCAAGAGGAGAGGGAAAAGGACGAATTTGGATAAAGATAATAAACAACCACTTCAGCTCATGTTAATTGCTATATGCTCTGTTGACTTCATTCACAGTGGTTGAGGATGTGGCCTATTGAGTTCAGCTTTAATGATAAGTTTGAGTTGGCAGGAAGATCTCAGAATAAAATCTCAGCAGAGATGAAAAACTCAGATTGTAGATCCTGAATTCTTGCAAGTGGGCCGGTATCTTGGTTCATTGAGTTGTGATGGCAGTTTAGGGAAGATGAGTTAGCTGTGCAGAAGTTGAACAGAAAAATCCTGAGGGAGCCTGAAAGAACAGGAAAAGAGATAGGAAGAAATCCAAAGGCCAAAGAAAGGTTAGAAAGAAGAGAGATAGGAGCCTGGAAAAGCAAAGTATGTGAAAGAATCCTAGTAGTGAGATTAACTATAAAAACTGAAAGCATATAAATAAGCCAAGAGGAAAATGATTTTTTATTTTTTTTTTTCACTCAGTTTAACAGAAAACAGATGAAAGTATTAATTCTCTGAGGCAGGAATAATGTAATTACAACATAATAAAAGTTAGTTCAAATAATTCTCATTTTCAGGAAGATATTAGAAAATACAAAGTTTATGTTTTCTCAGCTCTTATATGTATTTGATCATAGTTCAAATCTTAACATATTTCAGTGTCTTTTATGCTTTGTTATATTTACTTACAGAAAACAACACATGCTGCAATTTTTTCATGAGATCGACATTACATTTAAATAATTGCATCCAGGCAATGTGTAAAGAAACTAAAAAGGCTGTAAGAGTTTAGGTGAATACCAAAACCAATCATTTGTCTTTTGCTGGGTAGTTTTATTTCTTTGTGTAAAAATACAGATCAGTAAGCAAATATACGTGATACTAATATATAATTTTTGTACATTTTCCCAACATGGCATTATAGTCTTCAGATTAGTTTTATTGTCTAAATAAATTCTTTAATTAAATTGAGCTCTTTTTTATTTAAAGCTGTCTTTTGGGGAGATATTGCCTTAGATGATGAAGACTTAAAAATCTTTCAAATTGACAGGACGATTGATCTTACGCAGCACTCCAACGAAAGACTTGGCCATAACACAGGTATGATATTTCAAGCTTGTTTTAACTTGTTTTTCCTGATACTTACTTCTGCATAGAAAGCAATCTCTCTTTTAAATGTAGAAAGTCAGTATAATGTTTTGGGTACTAGTTTTTACTTTAAAGAGAATATATTTTTGCTTTATGGGGAAAGAAAGAAGCTAAAATTTTGATTTTATTCTTGCATTTCTGATTAATAATATCACATTGAACTGAAGAGCAGAAGCTGGTAGGAACCATAAGGCCACTCCTCTCTGCAGGTGTTTGTGTGGGAAAGGAAATTGTACAAAGCTTTGCTTTCATTGCTAAAAGTTCCCGATCACAGTGCCTGAGTGCCCTATAGAGAGCATATGTGAATTCCTGGAGGCGATCCTGAGAATCTTGGATTACAACTCTTCCTTTAGCTATTTTTTCAGCTCCATTCAGACCTGTACCCAGATTTAGAAGCAACACAATAACGTCATTCTTGCTAGAATTTGCCTTGTCTAAAAAACAAATATCTGATTTGTGTCACTGATTTGTACATTCATAACTGGTAAACTTTCAGCTTATGGTTCTGGAAAAGCCAAGTTACTTACGAAAAGTTTGGGCAAAAATGCCATTAGATGTTTAAATGCATAATTGAAATTTATTTTCTATTAAGCATGTTTTATGTGTTCCTGAAGTACTATTAACTTGATTCCTGATATGTGGAAATGGGATCACCTTGAGGAATAAGCAGAAAGGAATTTTTGAGAACAAAGGAAAAAAAAATGTTAACCATTCAATATCGATATATTTAAAATATTTTTACTCTTCCTAGTTAGAAGTCATGATTAGACTATTTTTTATAACAACTTTAAAGGGAGATAAAATAAATTTTCAAGCCAATTGTGTTTTCAAGGCAGGAACACCTTTGATCATTCCTAGGTCAGGACTGGATTGAAAAATGTTAATGGAGTCAGTGGTTTCCCTGCCTCACTTTCCCCCCCAAAAATAGCTTTAATTGGCTTCAAAGATATTTCAGGCACTAGTTTTGCTGACAAAATGTAGAGAGCAAGGTTGGTCATTTCCCCTTAAAATGGATGCAGTCAAGTGATTTCTTTGGCCTGCTGACTTTCTTTTTCCTTCTTGCTTTTCTATATTTTTTATTCTTTTTAACTGCACAGTTATTTCTTTGTCAGTTGCAACTGAAAGAATATACATTTTTAAGCTGTTTCTAAAGAATATTTAATATTCTGTTATTTTATATTCTTTCCTTACCTGTCTGAGATTTGTGAATTATTTTTCCTGTAGACAGTATCCCATTCAGGATATTGAGTCACCCTATTAAGGATTACTAATGCAGTTGGATCAAATTTTTCTACCTTTATTGCACAAGGAGAATCAATGCAACTGCAGTGGTCACTGGGACTCGACTTTGTAGAACAAACTCTGCTGAAATTAATAATTTTGTAATAGCATTCAGTGAACCCTCAACGGTCTTGATTTTTCTAAAAACAGGATTCGAGACCTCAATTTTGCACTTTATATATGTAATTATTTTTCTAAATTTATGTCATTTTGTTGCATTAACAAGGAATTTAGCTGGGTTTTGCAAACTGCACAGCCTAGGGTGCTTTTTTCCTTTTAACTTCCAAGAGACTAAATTGTCAACAACTGACTAGTTAATATTAGGTATAGACATAAAATGTCTGTAAAATAGAAGATAAATTAATATTTTACCTAAGTTACAGACACAATGACAATTAAGTACAAGCTTGATTTCTTAACAGTTTCTCTTGTTGACCTTCACAAAGTACAGGTGACACCAGGTAGAAGAGTTAGATGCTTGGGTGTAAACCATCAGGATGAAGCTACAGAGTTGCATTTTTCATTGCAACTACTAATTAAAATCCTGACGCTATCAGGTTCTGATTCACATTAGCTGACACTCCGTTTGGTGAGGATTATCTGCCTAGATCTGCAGGGTCAGATACTTAGTCTGTAAGCTTCTCAGAGTGTGGCTCTGTCATTTTATTTGTCCTTTCTTCTGAGCAATAGGCATAATCACTGTAAACAGACACAACAATAAAGCTGATAAGATTCTTGTGTGTATTATCATTCCAAACTGCCAAAAGTATCCTCTTTTTCCTGCCTGAACTGTGAGAAGATGCAGCAAATGTGATTGATTTTGCTTAAAAATTTTTTTTTAGACTGTGTTTTGGCAAGGCTGCATATTATTCATATAAGAAAGATTAGTTATGTGGGATACTTTTTTTTCTTTAGTTTTTCACTAAATAGACTACGCAGGCTGTTTTAACACAGTAATGCTAGTTTAATAATTTTTTCTAGAAATAATTATAAGGCAATAGTTTCTTTAAGTAAATAATGGATTCTTTGTCTTTTTTTTTTCTATTACATCTGACAATTGATGCTTTTAGGGATATTTTAGAATTAATTTGGAATCTTTAGCTATATGCCTTTTCTAATAAGATGAATGTTAAAATGAGAGACAATTGCGTTATTGATGATCAATACAAGGGATGGAATTGTTATGTACTCTGTGGTGTATATTATAGTTACCATGTAACTTGTTGGCAAGGAATGTGTTGAACTATTACCTCATCTATATAAAATGCTTTAAAAAATTTGGAAAATTTTTCTCAAGGGAGCCAAGCAACTATGTGACAGTGTAATCCAAATAATTAGGCACATTGTTATTCACTGAGCAGCCACACTAACTAACTTGCCTTATATGGAATTTTCTCATCTGTAATATAATTTCTAGTTGCTGTTTGATAAATATATTCTCGATATATATATATATATTGGCAGCTTTTATGGGAAGTTGGGAAAGGTCTTTTTAGTGGCAGTTGCAGGTTTCAATGGTCCTTTAATTTCTATCATTTTACTTTTGCTGTTGTAAAGTAGCCTGAAAAATCTCTTGTCCTGTAACAGATAGTGAATACAGCCTATTACAAACTTCATAAAATCACAAAACTTTCTGAACAATTCGGAATGATTTATTGACTAGTGCAGCATTATCCTTTCTTCTGTTTTGCTGGTGTTTACAAAATCACTTGCAGCCACAAAAGGATTTTCTGTGAAGGGGCTATGTGGCGGATGCATCAAATGTATGCAGTAAACCTAGGGATGTGTTGCATTTCTGTAAATGGCATGGTAGATGTTCAGTAGCTTAGTTTTTCTTGCTTATTGATGGCTGAAATGACAGACATATATATGCCTACAACGTCTTACTGCAATATACACCAGCATGTAATGTTTCAAAGCCTTTAGAATACATTGACATCTCTTTGCAAAGAAAGAAAACTAAAGCTTTCATGACAAAATCAGCCATATTAAGCTTGTTTCAGTTTTGTTGTTTTTTTTCAGATGAAATTTTGGGTGTTTGCTTTCCCTCTTTCACCTCCCTTGAAATGAGAAGATTATGGCATGCATTCAGGAAATTTCTGTGAGAGTAAGCCTTTTAGCTGTCAATCAATATAGCTCTGAGGATGTCAAGGTCACCAGGAAGAAAAAAGCTCCAAATAATAATTAGATGATGTAATTGTCATGACTAGTCTGAATAGCAAAGATGTGTTGGCTTACATTCTGGAATGCATATTAGAAAGTTTTCAGCTAAAAATGTATCTTTATTTCATTGTCAAGAAGAATTTGTATGTGAATCATTGAAGAATGTTAAACTTCCTTTAAGATACATCGAAGTTTTTATGGGGTACTTTCTAATCTCTCCAGGCTATATAGGTGATGTAGGTGTAAGATTCCATCATTTTAACTTTTGTAAAATGCTTTTTGTTTTTTCCTTTTCTTTTTAAAGGTGGCTTTGGAGAGCATGGAAAGTCAAAAAAAAGAGGTGCCCTCTATCAGCTTATAGACAGGATAAGAAGATTTGGCTCTGGTATTGTCACTGTTTAAATTAGCAGTTTGCCTGATGTGATAACGTATCATGAACATTAATGATGATAGTACTTTAACACTTTAAAGCCGTATTACTATTGGCATAAACAAACTATAAGATAAATAGTACAGGAATAATAATGATTAGCTCTTTGTTGCAGTTTCTTAGAGATTTATTTCCAGCATCAAATCTGGAAGCTAAAATATGCAGTTTTAAATCTCAAAAATTACTTAGCCTTTTTCAGTAGCTGTGTTCATAGTTATCAGTTCTACTGATATCAGTACAATGTCTTTTCAGCACAGGTAGGCTATGCTGCATAGCTGCTAATTTTATCAGTATTTTTCCTGGACCCAGTTGAGGCATTCTGATAATTCAGATTGTGTTTGAAGCATTTATGGCGGTGGACAAACACATTTTTATACTAGTCATAAACTTGTTAGTATGAACGCAGCTGAATTCAGCTGCCTATATAAGTGGGATCCCCAGTAATACTGGCTGAATTTACTCACCATATTTGATGCGAGGAGATATCACTTCAATGTCATGAAACTTCAACCTCAAATAGGAAAAACTATGGAACTCCATTATAATCACACCACATTATGCCTAAATGCATCAGTGCATATTTTGCAAGATTAGCCAGAGCACAGTAACTGACTTTGTATATGTGCTCTGGTATAGAATCTTCATTCTTTTTAAGATAATTGCAATTTTAGTATTGTATAAATACTTGTCATCTTTTGCATGCAATTTGGCATACATTTCTTCTAGTTTAAAAAAAAAAATTTTGAACAGTAAAACATATATATTAACATGTTATACAGTTCAGTAATGACTGTATATTAAGTGTAAGAATAGTTCTCTGAAGTTTTTACTTGTGTTGTAGACTGTTGTGTAATTCTCATTGACATACTTATTTAATGACAAGGGTAAGTTATTTGCTTTACCTGAGTTTTATTTAAACCCTGAAATGTTCAATATCATTCCTGTAATAACTTATGTGTTAGCTGTTACGAAGGCAGACTTTCCTTCTGTGTACCAAGAGCTTTCTCCCTGCCTTCTTCTGTAGCTTCTTCCCTTTCTTCCTTTTTCTACTCTCCCAGCCCTGAGGCTATGCCAGGATACCATACCATGACCCTGCCTGGAATCCTCCTTCGTTCTGACATAGCCATTAACAGTTAGGAAGAGCTGCTATCACAGGGAATACTCATAGAGGGAAGGTGTATTCTTCAATGAGGAATAAGACTTGAACCCCACTGAGTAGGATTTGTTGATTGGCTTTCAAGTGATCTGTTTTAATCAGCTGCCCTTCTGAATTGCTTTAGAAGAAACACCTGTTGTGGTGTACAAATCCTTGTCTCACTATCCTCATCCTTTCTTTGTCACAGTTAAGTTTCAGCAGATTTGAGAAAGATTTGTAATGGGATGAATGATGGTAACACCTCTGAAAATAGAAGACATAATTTAGTCTTGTGAAGAAATTCCAGCCATGAGTAAAATAGTTATTCATAGCATTCCCAAAGCTCATTTATGAAAAAATTGTATTTGCATCCTGTAGTGTTGTAAAACGAAAGTCTTTCATCTGAAAATGTATCTAGAGGTAATAGCTTCAGATGCTGGAACTTGGAGAAAGAAATGACCCTCTGACTTTTTCTGTATGTATACAACTTTGCAAATAATTGAGATTCTTTTTGCTTGTAATTCCTGACAATAAAAGCCTGTCTGCTACTTTAAGAAATTCTTTCTGTCAAGTGCTTTAAGGGTGATCACACACTTGCTTTTTCCAGATCTTGCAATAAAAATGGAGACAGCGAATGCCTTGATTATTTTGGTTCTGACCAAAGTCTTTCCTCCTTTGCTGAAAAAACCCAAATTAAAAACATAAAAAAACCCTAAACAAACAAACCAAGCCTAACACAGGGAGTGTGATTAACAAAGCACAAAACAAAAAAAAACCCACAAACAAAAAAACCCTATTATTAAATAAGAAAATTTAGATGAAATTATGTAATATACCTTCAAGTGGTTAAATGTAGATGCAAATAGTTACTGTAGGTATGTTGGAGAAAACAAAAAGACTTAGGCTCTTCATTTTGAGCATGTCTCAGAAAACCAAGTAATGATAGGCTGTTGCATAACAGCAGTCTCCTACTTTTAAAGGGCATAAAGAAATAATCTGACTTTAACCTTCTGGATAATAACTGTTCCTTTTTTCTTGTGTCTATGATCTCATTCAGTGTTTTAATTATCATTACAGGCTTTGAGCAAAATAATACATCTAAAGGAAGAACTACTGTAAAATTCTCAGGGAAAAATGAGAAAAGCAGATTTCCCAGAGCTGCTACATCACGAACAGAAAGAATATGGCCAGGGGGTGTCATTCCATATGTAATAGGTGGAAATTTCACTGGTAAGCTTTGTGCTTTGGATGGGAAGAAAGAATATGATTTTTTTTTTTAATTGCCTTTTTTTCTTTTTCTTTTTTTTTTGTTAATGATTTTTTGGTAAAGTCATGCTGTGGAAGTCAGTAGAAGGGTTCCTGTTGGATCAGGCCTGAAATACATCTGTTCTGAACATATTAGTCATACTTCAAAAAGTTGTTCCCAAAGGCAAGCTACATAATAAAAATGTATAACTATGTTTCAGAACGGGAAGGCTCTTTTTCTTTGCCTAATATTTCTCATAGCATGTTTGTTTTCAAGAGCCTAAGTAACAGAATGTCATGAAATCTGTTTTTTAACAAGTGCAGGATATTTAGCACAAGAATATAACTAATTTAACTTGTGTGACGTGTTCTGCTAGAATGATTTCACTCAACAAACTGACTCAAATGTATTTTGTTATTCCTCGCTTTGGTTTTCAGATGGGTACACACAGACATTATATATGACAAGAACAAAGACTGACTGCAAAATAAATGTAGTCCTTAGCAGAAAACTGTAGAAAAAGTTTAAAACATTTGTTAACCCTGAAAAATGTAAATGGATCAATATCAATGTGGATGTAAGAGTTAACTTAAAACAAAAAAGGAGGGAGAGAAGCAAAGATGGCTGGGAAAAGATAAATAATAATATTTACTGAGTGCAGTAATAAAGGAAATCAAAAGAAACGTGTAATGCTCACACACTGAATGCCTGTGTATATGGAGAAACCAGTGTCATTCATTTCAAACTGACAGCTACATTCAGACTTTTATTTTGGGTATTTACATAGTACTATACCAAATGTGACCTTTGCATTAGGATTACCATCTTCTGAAATAGTGGTAGGAAACTAAATGAAGCGTATCATATCAAACATTTTACCTTTTTCATAATGAAAGATAAATTCTAAAGCGTGGAAAACATTGCTTAAAGATAAAAGAAAAGGGCAAGATGGGATGAAATAACCTTTAATTTTTAGGATCTGATATGATTTGAACTTGCTAGTTTTATGCACTTAGAGGTTTTGTTTTTTTTTTCAGTTTAAAAAAGTGTGTTTGTTTTAATTATAGTGTGTTGTAACATGCATCTTTTGTAACATGCAAAGCTTGCAAGGTGGATGCATTTCTGCTAGCATATTCATGCCAAATTGTAAAGCTTGTGTATTTCCAGCTCACAAGCAATACAGCTATATTCTCAGGTGCTGCCTCTATGTTAATAAGCCTTGTCTTTTGTTACTCAATGAAATTACATTCCTATACTATCTGAAGTACTGTATAATTACTGGCTTTGTGTTTTATGGTGAGAGCTGGCCTGCCTGCTTCTGGATCTAGCATGTATTTTTGATTGTTTCTGAATGTGTTTCTCATTTTTTAAAACAATATCTAGGTATGCTTAGTATTGTACCAAATTAATTTACACCTTTTGGTGGATCAGTTGATTTCTGAAGGACCTTGATGTAAAGAAGTGCAGGGTGGTCCTTGGTCAAGACAGTGTTATTTAAATCAAATGACTTGTCTGGTGTGCCTGTTTGCATGGCTTAGGTTAAACTGGTCTCCAGATTGCATTTTTTATTTTTTTTTTTATCTTCTAGCTAGATAGTCAGGATCCAGAGATCCTCAATTATTTTCCTTTTCTTTCTTTTTTTTTTTTCAAGTGGCCCACTTCATAATTTCATCTAGGAAATTGCTTAGCAAATATGCTAATACAAGCACATAAGCAACACTGTATTGTGCTGTCTTCCTCTGGTGTAACATAAATGTGCTTTTAATTAGAGTTTTTATGTTTCCTAGAGTGTGTCAGGTAGTTTTGGTCCCCTTGGAAGCAGATACATTATGACAAGCTGATGGTCTGGTATCCCTTTAATTGTAATCTGGCAGTGCATGGGACTGCTGGGACACAGGCCTTCATGATCCAGTGCCTTCTTCCAGGCTTATATTTCTAGTATTGAAATCTGATTTTAAGGAACAAGACACAGTTAGAAAAGTCTCTTATCTCATACAATTATTCTTCTAGGCACCCAGCGCGCCATGTTCAAACAGGCTATGCGGCACTGGGAAAAGTACACGTGTGTTACGTTTATTGAACGAAGCGATGAAGAAAGTTATATTGTATTTACATACAGACCGTGTGGGTAAGTGTGTATGTATGGTAACATACGTGCTTTCAACATTTTGGCATGTTTGTCAGCTTTGAAGTTAAAAGTGAATATGTATTTCACAGGCAAATGAATAGTTACTGCATTTAAATGATACGTGTTCTGCTTGGCTGTAGGTTCAGTGCGAATAGCAACTTTCTGACGTTACACCTCTTTTGTCTATTTCTAGATACAGTGATTCTGGTAGATATGGGATTTTGGTAGAAATGGAAAGTAGAGAATAATTGTGATGGTTCCCTTTCACTCACAGAGGTAGAAAGCAATGTGAATTTAAATGGAATGTGAAAGATGTAAGTGGTCTCAGGCACTTTAGAAAGAGAAGTATGGGGATATCTACAGAGGTCTTGGTTTTGTGAAAAGTAAACAGCTTCAAAGTGCCCAAAGTCAAATGATGGAAAATCTCTCCAGCCAAAGCATTGTTCCTTAGGCTGGTTGATGCGTCATGCAATCAAGTCACTTTAGGGTGAAGGCTGGCTTATAACCAATACTCGGTGTCTACTTTCAAAGTCACCATTATCTTTTACAGTTGATGTTGTTTTATTCATGGGTACTTCACAAATTACAAATAATTTACAAAGGCTGTAACAAGTTAGAAATAAAAACAAAGTAGAATGTGGCTATATGAATAGTCTACCAGTGATGAAAAAAAAAATCAGGCTAAACAGAAAGGTCAGTTGAATGACTTTTTGGGGGGTCCTGAATCCATAAGCCATTTCACAAAGAGCCAGATAAATAAGAATGTATCTTCTCTGGGTGAATAGGAGCCATTGTGCACTAAACATCGGCATACAGTGCTGATGCAGGATTTTCCATGGAAAGAGCCCAGACAAAAGTGACACCAAACCATCTGCAAACACTTTCTGCTGCATGGCCAGTCGTATTGAAATTAATCTTGGTTCTTTCCCATAGCACCCTGCTGTGTTGGTTTGTTAGCACATTGTGTCATTATTGTTTCCAGTACCATGGCAGCTAACGTTCACAGATGAGGGAGACTTTATTGTACTTAGCACTGTTCAAATTAAAAACTAAATTATAAACCTTGCCCCAAAGAGCACAGAGTCAAAACATAACACATTTAATGAAACAGCAAGTGGATGCAGTCATATATGTAGAAATTCAGGTGGCAAGATCTGAAAATGTCTCAGATAACAGCATTAGTACACTAGCAAGTGAAGTGTGATTGAGCCTTTGAAACATTAAGGATATTTTCAAGGAGTGTAATACATTACTTCTTGCAGCAGTTCATGGGAAGCTCATCCCAGAAGGGCAGTGATGAAAAAGCGTGTTTGAAATACTCTTAAATGTTCATATATCAGAAATGAATGAGAGATGTTCTGATTACCGTTGTCACATAGAACTGTGAAAGGATCTCAGAAAGGTGTCTAATGTATTCTTAAGACAAACAGCTATACCTAAGTTACTGCTGATACATGCTTGTCCAATTTGTTTCTAAAACCCGCAAAAAATGAATACTTCGTGGCTTGTTAGGAAATGTATTGCTTCACTGTCCTTAAAATAAGAAATGTAGGAAGTTGAGGCAGTATTTTTGGTCATAGCTAAACCAGATATTTCTTGCTGCAACTTTAGCTTTTCCTGCTCACCATGGCCATAGAAAATAAATTATTCCTCTTTCTTTTTCAAAGGTATCTATTACATACTTTGAGACTGTTATTATGTCCAGTCTCAGTTTCTTTTTCTTTTAGAATAGAAAACACCTAATTAATTTAATCTTTCCTGGTAAATTGTGTTTTTTAGGCCTTTGATCACATAGTTATTCTCTTTGGGATTCTTTCCAGCTAGTCCACATCTTCCTTGAAATTGAGGACCTAAAACTAGAGCATGTTTGTTCAGAAGGACCACTACCTCTGCTAAGCCAGTGCTAGAGTTAATTCATAGATCCTGTAGTCTCTCTTTCCACTTGGGTACCTAAGCATGATGCCTCCCTGTTTCTCAACAGCTGCCACATTTGACTTGTGGTCTATTGGGATGTGACTCCAAATTCTTCAGTGAGAAAAGCCAGAATTCTTTCCACAGCACTGATACCCCACCACTGGTTCCATCATGTGCCATGCTTTGCATGTGGTGTCTCAGAACACCAAAAAATTCTGTGTTTCCCTTTTCAGATCTCTTACCTTTTAAAGTTATTATCAGTTCCAGGCTTGTCTTCATGCTGTTTTTTCATACTGCAAGTTTAAAGAGCGTCTTCTC
Organism: Pezoporus flaviventris; assembly: GCF_033815535.1. Lineage (NCBI taxonomy): Eukaryota > Metazoa > Chordata > Aves > Psittaciformes > Psittacidae > Pezoporus > Pezoporus flaviventris. Next base: position 38,577,988 of record NW_026892550.1, on the reverse strand, counting down.
TGTCTTCACTTCATATAATATTCCAGGCATCTTTATAACCACCCCTTTCTATTAGGGTTCTCTATTTTACTTATTGGAAGCTTGTGTGGAAAACTGCCTAAAACTTTACAGCTGGATCCCTTTTCACATCAGAATAATTTGATTTGTTGCAGTCTAAATCTATAATTATTTGTCAACATGTCTTGTTTATTTAACCTGATTTTGAGAATGGTTACTTATTGAAGTACTGTTTCTTAGTACAGCTGAAACAGTTGGTAGTTTGAAATTTCATAATTACTCATACTCATTTGTACCCGTTAGCTGCAGATGTGAGAATAAGAATACAATGTTAAGATATTAGTGTTTATGATTCTTCTACCAAAGCATTAATATCTATTACAGCAAATATTTATGCAGCTAGTTGATCAGGGCAAATAAAACTGATCTGTGAAGAGGTTCAAAACACTTTTTGTTCACTACTTCTTCTCTACCCTTATGTTTCTTGCTGTTAGATAGGAAGTGCCTGAAGACACAGTCAATATACATCTCTATGCAAAGCCAAAAAGGGGGCAGCAAGCTGGGTTGACCTCTAGTCTTAATAAATATTACTGAGTACAAGATTAAGCTTCTTTTTTTTTATACAGTGAAATAAAAAAAAAAGAGCAATAAGTCATATTGCACTGGCATCTCAGCATGCTTTTGATCTGACTTTGGGGAAATTTTTGTTCTCTTAAGTACTAAAGACTGAAGTACTTTTTATGACAAACTTTAGATGACTTATTACAATCGTTACTGTATCCACTCACATGGGTGTTTGACAAAGCTGTCCGAGATACAGAAAAGTCAAATATCTGTCATGTTCTTCCCCAAACATGTAGACTAAACAGCTTCTGAATCTTTTAATGCTGTTTTGAGCTTAATGGTGTATTAAATAGACATTACAGGCAAGCTTTTTAAGTTGGTGAAACAGGTAAAGTTATTGCCCGAGGTACAGTTTTGCAGCATTCTTTAGCTTTAAGAAGGATTACATGTTATAAAAGGTGCTCAATCACTTTTATGGAATGAGAAGAAATTCAGGGTTGTGCTAAATACAGGTGGGCTGACTCGTTCTCAGGTGGTAATTAACTCAAGCAGCTGGCGCTCTTCCTGCCTACAGCAGTTGGCACAGCTTCTCTGCTGGTGGTGGCATGGCCTGCAGGATGGGTGTGGCGGAGGCACAGGTAATCGGTTGCCAAAACCCAGTGCATTAACATAAACTCAGTGAGTGGTGATTTACGTTAATACACTAGGATAGGCAGCTGTTGACTGAGGGGTGGATTCAGTTGGCTCTTCTTTATGTAGTGTTGAGGTGGTCATCCCCATTGAGCAGGTGAAGAAGCAGTAGCTGCTTCTGCCAACACAACAGGTTTTCTTAGAGCGGTGAATTGGGACTTTTAGTAACCATGATTGCATTGATCCCTGAAAAATAAGTAAATTCATCAAGCCAGGTCATAGCTGATACCTCCTTTTTGCGGAATGAGTTAAACTTGTGACTGAGAGGTGTTGTTTTTTTTTTGCCAAGAAAAAAAAAAATCAGGTTCTTCAGTGAGATTTTTTGAAAGAATTCTATGAACTTCTTTCTCTTGCATTGAGTAACATGTAGGTGATGATATGCAGCCCTAGTATGTTTATGAAGTTCTGTAGTTTTCCACAGCTTCATGTAGTCAGTGCCATGGAAAGCTGATGTTATGATTTATGAGGATTCTTTTATATTATTACATTCTGAAGAGTGCAGCTGTTAAAAAAGTACTACATTGACCCTACCCAATTCTTTCTTCTTTCATATTAATTTAAGAGTATTTTTGACAGTAGCTGCGAAATAGTATTACTTAAAAGAGTGTATTGTTCCAGTCGCTTCATTTTCTGTCATTTTTTTTTTTCTCTTTGCTTGCCATCATTGATCAGCTAGACTGATTAAGTGGAATTAGAGATTCATAAATAGTTACTGTCTCCAACTGCTGTCTGGTGCAATAAAGATTAAAGAGATGAGGAGCTTTAAAAGCTGCCAGTTGACTCAATTTAAAGGGAAAGACAGGTGCTTATACAGCACAGAGAGGTCTTGGTCTTTTGCCAAACACACCTGCGGTCAAACCCATGATATTATGAAATAATTTATACCATAGATGTATTAATTTATTGTTCTTTACATTTTGACTGGGTGCAATTGTGGAAGTGATCAGAATATTCTAGATTAACTGAATGAATCTGGTGTGCTTGACATGACTTTCACCCCAGCAAATCCTAAGGACTCTATGAGTGTGCACTGCTGCTATTTTGTTAATGTTAATGTTGATTTTCTTCAGCAAGGAAAGAAATACTCAATGAATTTGTGTATAATTGCTGGGAAGTACTTGAAATCTGTCAAGTAACCAGTGTTAAAGGAATTACCATACTCATCTGACTGCTTGTTTTTAGGAGTAGGCCAGTATTAAAATAACTCTGACTGTGTTGGGGTTTAGGTGTTCAGTATTAGACAACCTAGGGAAATATTATGTAAAAGGTTGCATTTAATTTTTTTTCTTCTGAAAAGAAAACATCTTTCAAATATGTCACTGAAATGCTCACCTTCTCTTGGTATTTTCATGACTATAATAGTAAAATGTGAAATTATTTTTGTAAGCACCTAAAAATCTTATCATCTGTGAAAAACCACTAAAAACTTTCAGAGGTGATCATAAGAACCTCTGGTTTTGAGTAAACAAGCAACTTTTTGATATTGTTACTTGTATTTGGTAAACTGGTTATTTACCATGTTTTCTTATAAAACCAAATTGTCTTAAGAGCTTTATGTGTTATAGTAGACATTTTGTTGTTCTGCTATTATTGCATAGCTATTGCCTGACCTTTTCCAAGACACAGGGCACAGTCTTAAAAGGTTAAATCCTCTTTTGGTCCAAACGAAGTAAAAAGGACAGGAAGAGAGAGGCTGTAGTTAAAATTTTGTTGTTTTGTTGTTTGTTTTTTTTCCCTTGCTGTGAATAGTGTCAGTAAAAGCAGAGCTGGAGACATTGCAGAGGGTACTGTATTTTCCAGTTTTTCCTTCTTCTCTAGTTGTCTCCAAAGTGTCACTTATATTGACAATCTATGAAATTTTTAAGCCACCAAATATGTCTTTGCTAGCTGTCTGGATTTCACCTAGGATGGAGTTGAAGCATATAACATACATAAAATCAGTAATACAAGCATGTTCAAACTAATGAAATTGTATTAGGTATTCTACAACCTACAGTCTTAATAACATATTGATTTGCTTTAAGCTATAAATAATGCTTAATGTTCTTTAGTTCTGCATTGCAATATTTCTTTATAGCGTTTCCAAGCAGTGGTAAACGGGAAGACTGAGCAGATGTTTTTAAACTGTTTTAAACTAAAGAGTCTGTTCTGCTTTTTCGTAATATTGCATGGTTATCCTAACTTTATTCTTATCAATCTTTCTTGCACTGCTATTATGTGTTGTATTCACATCATAAAGGTTTTGAAGTTATCCCCAAGGTATATTTTTCAGGGCTATAGATGAAAGGAGAACTAGATAAGTTAAAATTGGATGTGTAGCTGGGCTTGGAGGATTGTGGTTAAAAGCTTGGACTCACACTGTTACTGAAAGTGTAGTATCACAAAGGCCTATCCTGGGACCTGTCCTGTTTAGTCTTTATCAATGACCCACAAAGAAGTGATGGCATGTGCTCTCATTGGCTTTGCAGGTGTTGGGTGGAGGGACCAGATGATAGGCTAAATGGAACTCTAATATGAAAAAGATGACATGCTGACCAGAATGTGGATTGCTTAATTTGATTGATTCTTATGTTTTCTACCATGGTTTCCTTTAGACAGCTAAGGCAAATGCCACATCCTCCTTGCTTCAGAGTGTTCAAAGATAGGATGCAGTGTTTTCTAAAAGATTTGAAGTCTGGGACCTAGGAACTCTGATAAACTTATTCAGTGTACATAATGTCTATGACAGTGAATTGGGAATTCTATACTGAGAAGATCTTTAATGGTTTTTTAAATAAATGAACTTTTCTGAATGAAGAGTTACAGAAAATTCTGCCTTTTGCTCTAAGTGTGTACTCCAGCATTCCCTCTCTAAATGGATGGGACAGTAAATAACACTGTGAGGGAGGGTTTAAAAAAATCAACAAAACATGCCAACCTTCTTAAGATTCCAAACTATTTTCTCACTTGGGTGAGCACAAGTGACTAAGAGAGTGTATGAACTATGATAGTTTCCTTATTGCACAATAGACACATATTCAAATAGTTCAGTGACTACTGGAAGATAAAAACCCAGGTAAAATTGATCTTGAAAATATCTGTAGTGCTTGAATTATGTTTACATATTCACGTGTAGTCATAATATTTATTCTACAAACATGCAGTCTGAAAATATATCAAGCAAAACCATGTCAGCGTGTCAGGTGCAAAGGTGAAATCCACTGTGGCATCATAAGATAAAATGGTGTAACTGTTCTAAATGTATATTTTAATCTTATTTCTGCCATCTGTTGCTCCTTTACATCACTTACGCTGTATTTTAGGGCACATCTTAAGGTATTTTTTCCCATTACTGTTATTTATATCAGTGTTCATGGTAATATTTCTATATCATAAATATTATAAGTAGTAATTTTGTGTTTATGTAGAGTGAGGGAAATACACAGACCAATACACAGTTTTTTTTTTTACTGTGTTCTGTGACAGTAGTACTTAAACCTGCAACCTTGACAATAGCACAGAGTTATAACAGGGAGTCTAAATTGCCATTGTTTTCATTTACCTGCCTTGAAGTGAGCTATCAAGGGAAGAAACCTTAAGAAATTAATTAAACATGGCATTGCACAACTCTAGCTGAAGCACTGAGCCTAATTCAATACTTTGACCTAAAAAGGTGATTTGTACCTATCCTTGGAACTAACCAAAGCACAAAGAAATCAGTTAACTTGTTTTGAGTGTGGAATACTTGGGAAGCAGTTGAGAGAGCAAGGAATGATTGTAATGTAAACAATAATTTTTCTGAACAGTATTTTCAAGCTTCAGAATTCTTGGTACAACCCTCCTAGGCTGCTGTTATACATTCTTCTATAAAGTAACTTGTGTAGCCTTTATAATTTTAAGATATTACTATAGTTTTTTGGTGTATCTTTCCTTGATTTTAACCATTAGTGCAAAGCCAGTGTATGCTTTACTAAGAACAGGAATCGTGAGCTGAAATTCCATGGCTGTACTTCTCTAATAGTCATATTTTAAAACTCTAGTTGTACTAGACTAACAAAAATCAATGAAGGAGACCAACCAGGACAGACACACAAAAATTAAAAGTCTCTTTGCCACCATAAAACCTGAAATGTAGGCCAATGATGGCTGTAGAATTTCATCTGCTATCAGTATTGTTCCCATAGCTGCTCTTCTTTTATTGCCCACAGAGGCATATGGAGGATGGGATCATTTTCCACACTAGCATCATTTTCCACACTCCTCAAGGACCAAATATATTGTGCTGTGGAAATGTTGCCTCCGAAAATGTGGGGTTTTGTATTGTTTTGTTTGGTTGGTTTGTTTGTTTTTAAAGGGGAAAAAGGAGGATGTAATCTGCTCAGTAAAATTACATTCCACATGACAGACTGCAGAATTTACAGAGCAGATACAGGAAATCAGGGTTTTACTAGGGAATATAATGAAGTCATGAAATATTTAAATCTTTAGAGGTGACAATGAATCAGCCTGTGAAACCTGAAGTTGTCTTCCATTTTGGCAGGATATGCTTTACTCTCCTTTCTCTCCTTTTGCTTGCAGAGTCAGCAGACTTTTTTTTTCCTAACCAAAAAAGCAGACATCTTGGATAAATGCTGACAGTGTGAATGCTGAAAAAGGCATCTCTGTTCCATAAGTTTACATTGGAATCATGGAAGTACAGTGAAACAGGAATGAAACATGAGAGCAGTTGTGAAGCAGGGTTTTTTGGGGGTTGTTTGTGTTGCTTTTTTTTTTGTTGCGCAAATACAACTTTCTGGGACTGAGGTTCCTATTGCAAGAAAACAGGAGTGGGGTCAAAAAATGTTTTGCATGTATTCAGAGCATTCAGCCTCATATTGTTTTTGCAAAAGATATTGTACATCAACCATAGTTAGAGAAATAAAAAGAAATGGAAAGGGTTTTCAAAGTGCCATCGCATCCCATTCAGCATGCCTTCCATCTATATTTTCAACTGCATGCAAATTTAGTATTTTAAAGGACTACTTGCATCACTTCTGCACCCTTTATAGATGGAACTAATGAAGTAGGGTGACTTTTCCGTTCAAAATAAAGCAAATTTATCAGATCTGAGTGAGCCAAGAGTCTGGTGAGTGTTGTCAAGCTGTGAGGTATGGCACAGAAGAAACCTTGTCTTTACTTATTCTTTCTGCTTCCCTCTGCATGATGATTTTTTTAATATAATATTTTCTCATGTTTTAAAAATTTCTTATAGGGTTTGTAGACGCATGTATGGAAACTGTCATCTGTGTTTGTGTTTTAATTACAGGTGCTGTTCTTATGTGGGTCGAAGGGGAAATGGCCCTCAGGCTATATCTATTGGCAAGAACTGTGATAAATTTGGTATAGTTGTCCATGAGTTGGGTCATGTGATAGGTTTTTGGCACGAACATACACGACCAGACCGTGATGACCATGTCACCATCATTAGAGAAAACATCCAGCCTGGTGAGATATTCTGATAATTATGGTGGGGGCTTTTATTGTGTGTGGGGGAACAGCCCAACCAAACCTGTTTAATTTTGGTGTTTCCTTCATCTGCTCAACTCCCTTAAATCTGAGTGCCGAATAGCAGAAATTAACTGAACAGCAAATGAGCATGTCTGCCTGCTATTCCTCTTAGCTAGACTGTTCTCAGCTGATTATAAATGAAATACTGAGACTAAAATACTGTCTTTTCTAATGATCTGGCCAAGTAGCAAGGCATTAAGTAGTACTGGCTAGAAGGAGAGAAATAGTAATCATGCTCAAAACTTTGAAGGAACACCTTTAAAAGTCATGTTTCTGTGCTTGAGAAAGGGCTTTTCTTTCTTAGTCTTTACTGAATTATAAGTACAAACATATCAATAGCTTTTTAGTTGCCCAAGAGGTTTAGACCTGAAAGGTAAGCTGAGGACTTTGAATCTGTAACAAAGATGGGTGGTGTTCCCATGGTTTCTACATTACTTGTTGCTTATAGAGCTTGCAGCTTTACCCAGTGGCTTAGGTGCTGCTGAGATAAAGCATCTGAGGAACGTAAGAACTTTAAAGTGTGACTCATCTCTTTGTCAGTCTAGCTGCTGTGCCCATATTTTTGTTGTGTGAGCAAGATGGGAAACAACCTAGCATGTTCATTTTCAACGTTCATAAACGTGCACGGTCTTTATGAAATACTGTTTCTGACTTACGAAAATTCTCTGCACGAGAAGGAGCGAAATCAGAAATTGCCCAATGATAGCTTGGAGTATTTGTCTGTGTTTTAAAACAAAATAGACATGAGATGCAATAAATCTTTGCCACCACAACTAGGACTTGGAAGGTGACTCACAGTTGATACACACTCCCACAAGTCTCAGATGTCCTGAAAGGACATGTGCATTCAAGCCTTCCTTCTGTTCTCTATGTGTCATTGACTTGTGTAGATGCTATAAATGCATTTTTCTGTGGTGGGGAAAATCAGCTGGAGTGCCATACTCAGCCTCCTGTTCTCTCCTTTCAGTTGTCTCTCTAGTTTCTGGATTTAACCACCTCTTGTGGTGCGGCCTGAGTTTGAGGATCACTAAATGGGATCAGGAAGTCATGACCACAATACATTTGGATTCTGTTGTTATGCAAATTATGTTGGTTAATGATGTTAGTCCCACTGCAGAATTTTGCAGGATATGAATGGGAATATGAATTGGAGTAAGCGGTTCTTTGCATCTCTCACTACAGTGATTAGAACAAAGATTTTCTGGTCTGGAATTATGAACTAAGTATAATTCTTCTGCTGTTGTTAAATTGCAACAGCTGACTCTTGGATATATGACTTTGTAGTGTTTGTATTATATGGGGGCTCAGAGAGTAGCCTTTGCTATAGCAAAGTCTCTTTAATTTAATATCCAGTCTAATGAGTCTACAGTGAAGAGGGCTCTTCCAGATTCTGCTGTCAAAAGAAATTTCTTTCTGGAATTAAGAACAAAGTCAGCAAATTTTATGGATTCTGTGTGAAGCGCAATATAATGTGTTGGGCCTTTACATAGGTTAGATGAATGACAATAGTCTTTCTAAATGCCAAATATGGAAATTTGATGTGTATTTCAGAAGACATGTCTGGCTAATAAAATCACACAGTTACTCCCAAATGGATAAGATTTATGAATGATTAATGAATTATTAGATTAGGATCTTCGTTGCTTGGTGTTATCTGTACAAAAAGAAGATATTAAACAAACTTTCAATTATCAATCATTCATAGGTCAAGAATACAACTTCTTGAAGATGGAGCCTGGAGAGGTGAACTCCCTTGGGGAACCTTATGACTTTGACAGCATAATGCACTATGCCAGGAACACCTTCTCAAGGTTGGAGTCTCAGGTTATACCTTTTGACTTTTAATTCTATTCCTGTCTGTGAATGCTAAGAACTATGCTTTTTAAGTATCCTGAAATTGCTTGAAATATCCCGTGTGATATCGTATTCTTAGAGCAGTCAAAGGACAGCTTGTTTATTTTAAGTCAGAATAATCTAATTATATCTTTAAACACATTTTGTTTCTGTTCAGTTTCAAAGGAGCCTTTTGATCTTGCTTCAGTTTTTTTAGATTTTAAGACAAGATAGTCTGGAAACATCGTTTCCTGCTAATACTTTCTTATTGTCTCAACAAAAAGTTGAATTCAGAAAAACCAAATAATTGAAATGGTTGAGGATTTCTTCTCTATTGTTTGTACAGACTATTACTGTCATCCAACCCATATAATAAAGAGTTCTGCTGGCTTTGCTCTGGCCTGTTGCAGGCTGATCCATTCTCTGTTCCATAGTACCTCACATGGGGCTTCATCTGAAACTCTGCATGGTTGTGGGAGCTATAGAATGAGCTGCTCACATAGGCTAGCCCTACTCTGGAGAAGTGAAGGTGGAGTCTTTCACCTGGCCTTCTGTTACATTTCATACCAAGTTGCAGTTCACCTAATTACTTTCTAAAAATACCAGAGAAATGTAAATTAAAAGGAACCTAAACGGAAAAAAAAAAAGCAAAAAAGAAAAGACCAAAACTAACAAAATTTGCTAGTTTTAAAAGATATATCCTTAGCTTTTTTTATCCAATTTATGCATTTGAAGGTAAAAAATACTAGACAGTCTAAGACTCTGAAGTAAACTGAAGACCACCAGAAATCTCACCAGCCTTTGCAAATGCTTTGAGCTTGTTCACCTAAATATAAATGATATTATTAAAAAAAAAAAAAGTAAAAATCTTACCAAAGGATGTATTCAACATGCTCTTCCAGGGTGAATTATGTGTAAGGGAATGAGCAGCATGAGCTAGATATTAGTCTCATTGCTTAATCCAGGTACAGATGCCATTACCTTAAGGAAGAGATTATACTAATCTATATAAAATAGAGTAATTAAATAAGCTGGAACCCCCCCAGAGTCCTAGGGCAATGACAACATCAAGATAATTTAATTTGTGGGCCCTGATCTCACCACTTTCAAGCTGGCAAAAACTGATAGTGCCATGAGTAGGCATGCCTTGCCCCAAGGTACAAGAGGTTGTTACTTCATACTGTTTAAAACCAACCAGCAAACCCTTGAGGTCACATGCTGATTTGCACCGATTTATCTTGAACACATAAGTCATGCTCACTATGGCATATTGCCAGCTGTTTGTTAGACTTTATTCACCCAGATAAGTAGTAGAACTCACAAAACATCGTAAAATTCTAGTCATGCACAGTGATGTTGTTCATGTGGTATTAAAAGTGTAACAGATTATTCCCTTATTAAAGTGCTAAGTCATTTAAGGGAGGATTGGTTGGTTGGTTAGTTGGTTGTTTTCTTTAAGTATGAATAGCATCAGTTTCAGGTTGTACTAAAAATCGGTGGTGTGCTGGTTTAAGCCCAATTCACAACTAAGTACCAAGCTGCCACTCGCTCAACTCTCCCCTTCCCTGTGAGATGGGGAGGAGAATCAGAAGAAGGTAAAACCATCAGGTTGAGATAAGAACAGTTTAATAATTGAAATAAAGTGAAATATAATAATAGCATCAATAATAATAATAGTAAGGAAAAGCAAAGAGAGGAATAAACCACAAGAAAAACAAGTGATGCACAATAAAATTGCTCACCAAACACCGACTGTTGCCCATCCCATCCCCAAACAGTAATTAACCCCTCCCAGCCAACTCCCCCCAGTTTATGTACTGAGCATGTTGTTCTGTGCAATGGAATATCCCTTTGGCTAGTTCAGGTCAGCTGTTCTGGCTCCGCTCCCTCACAGCTTCTCGTGCCCCTCCTCACTGGCACAGCATGAGAAACTAGAGCCCTTGATCAGAACAAAGACTGGCAAATGTCCCTAACTTTTGCTCTCTTTACATGTGTAATTCAGATTTGAAGACTTCCCTTAAAACCTTTATAAGGAATAGTAACTCTGTGATTAAGAATTCTGTGATAGGGCCTAATGTATGTATTTATTCTATAATTTTATGATTAATTCTTTTCAATATAGTGACAGCTTAACAGCAGTGCTTTTTTCCTGTGTAGTCTTCAAGCAAAGAATCTTAGAATAGCAGATTGAAAGAGACTTCAAGGATTATCTGGTCCAGTCTTTCTAGGCAATGCATGAATAGAGGTCCCAGCACCCTGTCCAGCCAGACTTTAAAAGTGCCCAGTGTTAGGGAATCCACCACTTCGCTGGGGAGATTATTCCAGTGGCTGGTTGCTCTCATTGTGAAAAATTTTCCTCATGTCCAGTCTTAACAATAGAAAGAGATTTCCCTCCTGTTGTCTAACAGAAATATAAAAGCTGATGTGTTAATTATGTACTGAAAGAAGATTCTTTTTTGATAACTTTGCGTAAAATTTCCCAACCTGTGGAATTTCTATGACGTTTTCTGTGTTTAAAGTTTTACCGTCTTATTTATGCCAGATGTAAACTTTAGATTTACAAAATAGCATTATACATTCATAAAACTCAGTTTTATGACAGAAACCTGATAGGGGGTTTTGGGGTCTATTTTTATTTTTATTTTTTTTAGGGGCATGTTTCTGGATACCATTCTCCCTTCCCGTGATGATAATGGTATACGACCTGCCATTGGCCAGCGTACTCGTCTAAGTAAAGGAGATATTGCACAGGCAAGAAAGCTGTATAGATGTCCAGGTATTGCACCACAAACAAACAAAACCCACATACTAGCAACTGTTTAACTTGTTCAAGAGGAACAATAAATTTTTTGAGTCAGCTGCTCAGTAGTTTGCTTTCATGTTGGCAACTGATGTAGGCAGTTCAAGAACTGAATCATAAAAAAATCTTACAGATAAGGTCTCTGGAATGCAAGACACTTAAGGACAGATAAATTGCATGAAACCACACTTAGTTCCATGACGTTTCAGTCTTTGTTTTACTTAGCTGTTCAATGACTAAAAAAAACCCCAAAAGTTTAATGTCATTTCTGGATTGCATATTGACTGGGCCCTTATTTGAATTTAAGTAAAGTGCAGAAGAAGTAAATTAAATTATTGCAGTGAGCTAAAACATTATATTTTTTGAAAATTTGACAAATAACAAGCCAGGACAACTAAGTTCTAAAGTCTTTTATGGATTATCTGCTTAATATTGTTACAAAATTTCTACAGTCTTAACAGATACATTTAGTATTTTAATATGTTCTGCGTAATTCTAGTATCCTATAATTTCAATGCATGTTAGTGTTTCATCTTAAAACAATGTTGGGGTAGAGTTACTGTCTCGGAGACATCAGTGGCAAGCCTGGAGTAATCTGGAGTCAACCCTGTGCTTCTTGCTCTTCTCTAGTGCTAGTTCTTTAAATGTTGGCAGAGGGGTGGGAATCTCAAAGCAAAAGGTTTTACTTTCCTTGCTATACTTGTGGCTGATACCAGTTTTAATACTTGGTGTCAATCAAAGCAGTTCAGAAGTGCCATCTCTCCACCAGAATTAGCGAGCAAGGTCCTTGTAGGAGGCTAGACTTATGAGCTCTGTGCCACATAGGTTACAGCCCTCCTTCTCCTCATGGGAATTGATGAAGTCTCAGTAACTGTTTTAAGTCAGATATATGGCTACTCTTTACCACCTGATCAATACAAAAGGACTAAAAAGAGAGATCAGGACTGAAGTGATGGAGCTGCTTCAAATTTGTATCAGCAGCAGTGGGATCTGCTGAAGATCTGGGGCATGTGATGTGCATTTAATGTACACTGTACAGCTGAAATATGTTTTTCCTTTGTGCTGTAAGTACACTGAATCATAACCTGTATATAATGAGAACATGCACAGTGCCTCTGGGCCTACCAGAGGAGAAAACACTTGAACATATTTTCTTTTAACAGTTGTTCCTTTTGGAATAATTTTTGCTCTTTCCTTTTCGTACAGGAGGTATTTGAACAATGTCATTCTTCTTGGCAGTATTATTTCTATTAAGAGTATACAGAGAGCAACAATTTCATAAATACAGAGCATACATTCATATTTTGATAAAAGACAAATATTGGAGGCAAAAATAGTCTATAGAATTAAAACTGAGAAGTCGCTAGTATCTTATGATCACATTGATATCTTTAAGATAGGGGGAAAAAAGCAGCCTAGGCTGTTTAGTGCAAATATAATACTCTAACATGCACTTTCAGTCAACTGAAAAAGATGCAGTATGCATTTTGACCTAATGTTCAAAAGTTGTTCAGAGAAAATGTCCTTTTCATATAATTCATTAAAATGTGTAATGATGAGTTATTATTTCTTTCAACGCTTGAAAGTCTTGTTGAAATCTAGTTTCGCAGTGTTGAAAACCCATGGTTGTTCAGCTTTAATGTGGACTTTAAAAGTAAGCTATTTTTTTTCAGCACTTGTGAACAGGAGTCAGAAGGATAAAAAAAAAGAATGGTGGTTGCAGGATCATGCTCCTTTTCTGACTCTTCCCTTGGACAAACTTTGGGATGAAAGACATTGATTTTCTAGCCTTACATAAATGAGCCAGTCTGTAAAAGAAAGTGATTTTTAAAAGAGAGAAAAAGTCAAAAGATTTTGCTATGAATTGTAAAAAGCACACTATTTACCATGATATTTTTTTTGGTTAATATTTTTAATAGAAGCTGAATAACTGAATAATATGGCACAAACTTAAACATCCAATAGAGAAAGCAACTCTGTGAAAGTTGCAAAGTACTTGTGGTATAATATATTTTCCAGGGAATAATGAGATTGAAAATTCAGATGTAAAGCTTTCGGTTTTATGAAAAGAATCATGTGATCACTGTAGCATATAGCAGTAAAATCGCTGACGCTGTGTTGGTTTTGGAGGTGTGCTGTATTTCCTGTTTCAGACAAAACTTGTTAATCATGATGCCTGCTTATGATAAAAGAGCAGTGAATATTTCAAAGTTAGTAACATCATCATTGTTTCATGTGTTCATTTGTGTTGCCTTAAATGTATGTTGTGGTTTAAAACCAGCCAGCAACTAAGTAACATGTAGCTGCTCACTTATTCCTCACCTCCTCTACCCCTAGTGGGATGGGAAGGAGAATCAGAAAAAGGTAAAAATCAGGGGTTGAGATAAGAACAAATTAATAATTGGAATAAAGTAAAATAGAATAATAACAATAACAAAATAGGAAAAAGAGAGAGAGAAACAAACCCCGAGAAACCCAGGTGATGCATGATACAATTGCTCACCAACCACTGACCGATCCTCAACCCAACCCGAGCGGTGACCAGTCCCTTCCATGTGACTCCCCTCAGTTTATATATTGGGTATGATGTGCTGTAGTATGGAATACCTCTTTGGCTAGTTTGGGTGAGGTGTCCTGTCTCTACTTCCCAGCTTCTTGTGCCCCTCCTCACTGGCAGAGCATGAGACTGGAAAGTCCTTGACTGGGGTAAGAATTACTTAGCAACAACTGAAAACATCGGTGTGTTATCAGCATTGTTCTCACACTAGATCCAAACTGCACCACTGTACCAGTTTTCTATCACTTCTGAATCACAGGACAATGCAATGTGACAAAAGTACAGAAAACATAACTTAAATAAATGAGTGTTTTACGGAGATTCACAGTTCTTTGATAAAGGATTTTATGGCATTGTGCATGTCTTATTTGGAATTCTAGTTATTCCTGCAAGCAGTTTCTGGTTCAAGAAGCTGGATGCATTTTCTGGGGCCTGTGACCATGAAGTTGAGCACAGAGCTGCTGGAGCATACAGCTGATCTTCACAGCAGTGAGGCAGCTGAGCCTTCCAGGTTGTTTTAGCTAGTCAGGATATTCAGGGTTATTATTCAGGAAAGGGTTTAGTTACTGAAAAAGAAGAAAAACAACATATTTTGAGCTTGATGAAGCCAAGGCATGAGATTTGATAACCTGTTTTTCATCAGCTGAGTGAGTGCCAGGACTCAACAAACTATCAAAAGTAATTTTGGTTTGGTTTTGACTTTTGCTTAGAATTTTGTCAAAAGAAAAAACATTACTGCTACATTTTAACAGTGACTAACGTTCCACAATGATTAATAAGGAGAAAGCAAGCAACTAAGTTGAGTTCCCTTTCTCTGCCAATCTGATTTTGAATTTTGACTGTCCTGGCATTTGAGAACAGGTCTTGAACTTCAAGGCTGGGTGTATTACAGTGATTTTCAGACTGTCTAATGGAGTAATAGAATATGTTTTATTCTGGTGTAGCTACAAAAATTTCAACACATCTATTTTTATATAGAAATTATAGTTGATTTAAAATTCATATGCAGTTTTATAGGAGCAGGAGAATAGGGGAGATGACCAAGCTCTGTGGTGTGGTTGATATGCTGGAGGGAAGGTATGCCATCCAGAGGGACCTTGACAGGCTCGAGAGGAGGGCCAGCACAAACCACATGAAGTTCATCAAGACCAAGTGCAAGGTTCTGTGCCTGGGCCAGGGCAATCCCAAGCTCAAGTAGAGGCTGAGTAGGGAATAGATTCGGAGCAGCCCTGAGGAGAAGGACTTAGGGGTGCTGTTGACAAGAAGCTCAACATGAGCTGGCGGTGTGCACTCACAGCCCAGAAAGCCAGCTGTGTACTGTGCTGAATAAAAAGAATCATGACCACCAGGTCAAGGCAGGTGGTTCTCCCACTCTCTTCTGCTTTTGTGAGACCCCACTGCAGTACTGCATCCAGCTCTGGGGCCCCCAACACAAGAAGGATGTAGACCTGTTTGAGCAAGACCAGAAGAGGCCACAAAGATGCTCAGAGGGGTGGAGTACCTCTGCTATGGAGACAGGCTGAGAGAGCTGGGTTTGTTCTTCTGAAGAAGAGAAGGCTTACAGTACCTAAAGGAGGCCCACAAGAAATCTGGAGAGAGGCTTTTTACAAGGGTGTGTAGGACAGGACAAGGGAGAATGGCTTTAACGTGAAAGAGGGTACATTTAGATTAGGAAAAAGTTATTTACCGTGGGGGATGGTGAGGCACTGGCGCAGGCTGCCCAGAGAAGCTGTGGCTGCCCCATCCCTGGAGTTGTTCAAGGCCAGGCTGGATGGTGCTTTGAGCAACCTGGTCTAGTAGAAGGCATCCCTGCCCATGTCAGTGGAATTGGAACTAGATAAACTTTAAGGTTCCTTCCAACCCTAACCATTCTATGATGAAGTAGGATACTCTTAGGCAGAACGGACAAGAAATAAGTGGGTAGAGTGGGACTGAGTAGATGGGAAAGGAGGCTCACACTGGCAGGAGAGGGCTGTTCAGAGGAAGAGAAGGGGAAGGGACGAAGTTCAGCAAATTTAAAAATGCCAGGGTCTGTGATAGTTTGTGTGGAAAAGAGCAGATGAAGGCTCTTTTTATGTGCTGTTATCACTGTTCCTCAGGCTTAAATTGCTTCTATCTCTAGTGTTCACCTTTAAAAGTCAGCCTTTATTAATTAAGGTTCTTAGCTTAAGACCATTTCCCTATAATTATAAAAGGGAGTCAAGTCCACAGTAAGACAGTGCGTTGTAGTAAACTGTTGGGTTTGTTTTTTTTTCTTTAACAAGTACATTATCAGCACCAGATATTTTTAGGTGTTTGTGGCAGCTTTATATGCCATATGTGTATAGCTGTACAGACTTGAGACTGAGTAAAAGGTAGTAAAGTTCTTAATTCTCTTTGGGAAAGGATAAGCTTAAATTAACAGTGTACAAGAGTATGTATTTGCTAATGCGATGGACAAAGGAATGAGAGTTAGTTCCCTAAGTGTCCTGGAGGATCTGGGCTTTGTTGTTGGTAGATTTCACTATAATCCTTAATGGAACTTGGCCATTTGCATAGGCCAGCCCAAAGAGGTATTATACACAGGCTGTGTAATTGAACACTTGCAGCAGAATTCACTGGTAGAAATTGCTTTGTGTAAGCAATCTACTTGCTGCCTGCATCCATTGCTAATACTTACAAGGTGATGCAGAAATATTTTCCCTTTCCTTACCAAAGAAAAGTTTATCAGAAGTTTAACCTTCTCAAGCTGTAAAATAGATAGGAAATTGTTTTTCTGACTGGAATGTGGGGGGTGAGAGGGAGAGCTGAAGTAGCATTTTTGCAAGTGGTCTAGCCTAGTAAAATTGATGTAAGGCATAAGATTTGAAAGGGAGGAAAAAACTGTCAGAGAAAATATTGGTGATGTTAATGATCAACAATGGAATAAAAATATACAGATGCTTTATAAATTAGAGGTGTGTAAGACTGAAGTTGTGATTAATTTCTTCTGACATGAAATATACTGAAATTAGTTCTTAGTAAGTGGCTCTTACCACTAATTTCCTTCTACATTTCTTTCCTAAAGTGAACATCATTATTAGCGGACTGTCAGATGTTTGTAATATACTATTTTATAAGTCTGATCACAAACACTGTAGTTGCCGCAGTCCAATTACAGAGAAAAACTTACATTCTCTAGTGACAGAATTTTAATTGTTCCAACTACCATTGACCCATTGCATTGGAATGTGCTTGTAAACAAGAAATGTCCAAGTATCACCCTGCCACAGTGGCTCTGAAAGCCAACCTGGAACTCAGATTCCATAGACAATTAATTCAGCTATTGATTGATATAAGATGTTCTTGTTACAATTCCCTTGAGACACCAGAAGTTTTAAAGTAAATTATAAATGTGGTAGAAAATGTACAGTCCAAACATATTTTGTAAATTCTGTTAATTCTTAGAAGTTACCCAATTACAGTTTTTGTATGCTTCCCATAATTTCATTTTATATATATATTTATGAAAATTTAGATCTGATAGAGTTCTCCCAGGCATTTAATACTGATACAAGATAATTTTTTGTATTAAGTAGTTTTATTTTATAATTCCTAGAAAAACAAAATGTTCAGTGTTGCCGTTTACACTTAAAATCCGTAGTTTTAAGGCTATATACAACTTCTGTATATGGAGCTTGGAGTATTATTACTGTTCTGGAGAAAATAATCTTGCACTCTGTATAAGAAAGAAAAGTTCTGAATTTTTTTCAAAACTGTAATGCTATTATGCATAATTCATTGACGTATTTATTTTTGTAATGGTGTAATCTAGGGACTTTAGTAGAGTAAGGGCTGGTTATGCCAGAGTCTTTCTTCTCTCTCTTAGTCATTGCAGGACTGCATTTGATCTGATATCTCATGTCATACCAAAATGTCACATCCTTGATGGCATTTTGCTTACATACTTCACCTTGTGTATTACATGACTTCATAATCAATATTTGTCAATATTCCCCGTCTCTCATCATATCATCTGCTCTAGGCTTGCCTAGTAACAGTAGTGTTGGTGAAATAGTTATAGCTAGAGCACACAGAAGGGGTACTAAAGAATCTTGAAGTATGGTTATATGCCTCATGAGACTGCACTGATGCCATGTAGTCTCAATAAAGCCATGCATGGGGGGAAGATCAAGAGAGGGCTCTAAAAGTGGTGAGTGGAATAATTAGATTCTCACAGATCTCCTGAGTCATGAGTGCATCTGCTGCAGAGCGTATCTGCTCTTTGGGTTCTGCTTTGCTCTACCTCTGTACAAGACTGCAGTTTTACTCTTGGCCTTCTCTTAAGCGCTTTATAGACACATTGTAAGCTACGATACAGTTCACTAGTGCTGGGGTAACCCAGTACGGTACTCTGCAATTTATTTAAGTTTACATTCATCGCTGTGTTAAAAATAAATTATGGTTAATTATGGATATAGCCTTTTCATTGAAAAGTCTTTGTACAGAAATAATTATTTAGCACTGAATACCCTTTTTCTATGTGTCATTTGCTGCATCTGCCTGCATTTTTTGAAAAGATAAACCCACATATTTTAAATGAGGGGAGGGAAAGAATTTTTTTTTTCTGTTTCACTCCTAAAGGACACTGTGATGGTGACTTTAGCTATTAAATTTTTGGGGGCCTGCACCAATCTCTCTTTTCTCTCCTCATCACAATAACCATTTCAGTGTCAGAGAGTATATTTAATGGATTGAATGTAGATTATGCCTATGGTATGGTTGTCAGATTACATTTTAGACTCATTTTAACAAGACAGCCTTTACAGCTGTGTTGTCTGTCTTTGTCATAAGCAATCTCTTCCTTTGTACCCATTTATTTAAAGATTTTCCAGATCATTTATAATTCATTGAGATTTTGATGATACAGTAGTTCACCTGCTGGCAGTGGTAGCACTGTAATTTGAAAGCACTGCAGATCTGATTACACTGTCAGTCATGGGATAATACTCTCAAATTCACGTCTCTCATATCACACCTGCAAAATCGGTGGGTGAAACCAAATTGATTAAGGTCAAAAAAGATGACTGACTGAGGTGCGACACCCTACCAGGATCAGTTTCAGTCGTGGAGAATGGCAGGAGTTTTCAATGTTATACTTTAGTGTGAAGAGAATTATTAACCAGTCTGCCAGCAGCTAGGAGCATGATTGACAAGTGAGATAGGGGTGCTAAAACCTTCAATAATAAAGAATATAAAAGCCTTTAGTATTTTAGGACTTTACATTTGCTTTGCTTTATTATTCGTATGTCTACAAATCACTGTCACAAGAGATTTTGTTGAATATAGGGTTTAGTCTTCTATACCAGTATAAATGAATGAGTTTAGGTCAGATCAATCTCTCGTGGGCAAGTGAAACCGCTGATGAAATTCCAGTGTGGTGACAGTCATACTTTGCCAACCTTTGTTTTACTTTTGTTTTAGTTCTTAAAGGAGGTATCTAATGGTGTGGCAAACTTTTTTTTCACCAAAGTTAAGTTACACATATAATTTTGCAGTTGATTGACAACAGTGACATTTTAGACTGCTGTAATTTTGGTTATGTCAGCAGACAGAACACAAGTGAAATAGTTCATAGAATAAAAACATCCTGTGTAAAGTGGAATGAATGTCAGAATGGCTTAAAGTCATTGTTTTGAGCAAATCATAAAATAACTAGTCTGTTTTCTATTCTGCATCCGCAGTGAGTTAAATATATTCAGAGTAGATATTGAAAAGATGCATTTTTCTCTGTTAGGCACATTCAATTTTATATTTTTACTGTATTTTGTTTCTTTCAGCCTGTGGCGAAACACTGCAGGAATCTACAGGCAACTTTTCTTCTCCAGGATTTCCAAATGGTTACCCTTCCTACACACACTGCATATGGAGAATCTCTGTGACCCCAGGGGAGAAGGTATTTTAGCATTCCCTCAGCTAAACATAGATACTATTTTCAAAATAAAACGTTGTGTTAATTCAGCTTTTCATTTAAGTTTAAAGCTTGTATAATAATTGAAAACATGGTATGCCATAAAAAATGAGACCATGAACTATGTGCTATAGACTTGACTTTGGTCTGTGGCATTAGAACCACATCATCTATTTGGCAGCTGTCCATGGGAAATGAAGGCGTGATTTCAATCTGCTACACATTTGCATCATGAAATCTCTTCAAAACTGGCTTCCAGTTCAGTTGGTGCTTCAGTGTAAAGGTGGAAGAAGTAGTTCAGGCTTCTGAATGATCTCTTTTTCAGCATGGGCTGAATGAGCTGTGTGGGACTGATAGCTGGGTTCTGCCTAAGGAAGCTCTCAGTATGTTGAATGATGTGTTTCTGAAGTGAAACAGTAAGAACATGGGGTAAAGAAAGTGTCATTATAGCTGTTTCCTGGTATCAGTTCTAGTGCATATAGTTTTACTTCCTGGATATCAGTTTTAGGAGGAAAAGTGGCAGGAGGGAACTTGGCTTGGTGAGTAGTTTAGGGAGAGGAGTGTGCCATCCTACTGAACGCAAATCCTGATCTTCTTGTATATGCTTTAAAAACATGCTATTTGAATCTTAAAGTATTGGCTCAAATATTAGCCTGCCTCAAAATAAAGGAGAGAGGGAGTGACGGGAAGTTTCACTGAGACAAAATCTGCGGGGGGGGGGGCAGCAAAAAAGGATGTAAGTTCCTTTACAAGAACCAATGGCTGATATTAAGCAGTCAAATGCAGCCTGAGGAGTGAAATATAGAACCTAACACCAGCCTCAGTACTGGAAAGTCCAAAGAGGAAAATCCAGCATTTGCCCCCAGATCCTTCGGTCAGTTTTGTAAGTGGTCACCTACTCCATAGTGGACATAATTTTCTCCTGACTGAATTACTTTATTCTGTGTTTCTTTTTCTACCAGGGTCCTGGTAGATACCAAGAATATATGTTCTTAATGTGCTAATAGATGCTGTGGAGCTGTAAGAGCATTCGCCACTGTGGGGAATGAAAACAGTCATTTGGAAAGCATTTGCCCTCCTCTGGGCAAGAGCCAGGGACAGGAGGAAAAATAAACACACTCAGTGCTAAGAGGGCGTGGGTGGCTCTGCAGGTTGGCAAGGAAGAACAAATGGAAACAGATGAATAAGAGAAACTTTGCATAAAATATGCAGATTGATCTAGATAGGTAATTTTATGTCCCCACGATTTGTGTGGCTTCTTAGATGCTGTTGTGATTACAACAGAACTGGCTTAGATTTCTTCTCTATTCTGAACTAAAAAAAAAAATGAAAATTGTAGAGTTCATCTACAATTATTATTAGCTTTTGAAAATGGCATTAATGTATGAGGTCAAAAATGGTCACACTTACATATTCATATCATACTCCAACTTTATGTAAACCTATCTGTGGATATTAGTGTAATTACAATACATTTCTAATACCATTGAGACTGCAACCACCACTAGAACTGTATTCACTGTACCAAAGCTTAATGGCAGAAAGCCCCTATCTTGAAGTAAGAAAACTGGCTCCCTTCCCATCTTACCCCCTTCCCCAAATGGGGAAAAAGACTTAACAGAATGTTCTGATTGAAATTTGATGTGATGAGTCATGTCTGTTATGCCCTGTTCCGACCTCCAGCTCTCATAGTCTCCATATAATTCTGCAAGAATGAATTAAAGGTGTTTGTGCTAATGTCAAAAAGTCTGTTTTGTCGGTGCTGTTCCCATAGGATATTGTCTGTCTTGAGATAACAGACCTATTTACAGCAAGTGCTTGATGTGAATAGGAGATAGCAGGAAGGAGCTCTAAATCTTAACTATTGTGTGTTTCATTCAGGGTAATATTCACATTATACAGGGAATATACAAGATTATTTAAATTTTTGTTCATTTGTTTGCTGATTTGACCCTGATAGATCTCGAGAATGTTGTGTGGAGGTTAGAGTATGTATAAGTACATCACATCATGTTCTGAAATGGCAGTAAGCACTTTAGTCACCTAAAAATAAACTGAAAAAGCATCAGTCCAGATTGTCTAGCTCTTGTCTCTTGTTTATTGAGATTTTACATTGTGCTGTTTGACCATAGTTTGGAGGACTTCTATCGACGCTGCTTTCTGCAAGTACAGACACTTCTGATCTTTGATGGCAGTAAAATTCAAGAAGGATTGGACTGCAGGGGTATGCACTAGCTGTAGCATTCCTTTTATTGATAGGCATCATAAATTGGCAGCTCAACCTAAAATGTGTTCATCCCTATTACTAAAACAAGGCAGTTCATTCACCTTTTACTTGCTCTCAAGATTTAAGATTTGTACATAATACATCTATATACAGAAAAATCTCTGGGGGAGGATGATGTTAGTAATACTGTATGCCTTGTGCCAGGATGAACCCTGCCTTCTGGTGTGTAGAAATTTTGTTGGCATGGGGAGTTGCAACTGTGCCAGTGTGGTTTTTTTGAATTCACCTTTTTGAGTAAGTTATATTACTTTCCTTAGTATTTTACATGAATGATGAAATAGGACAGATAGATAAATCCTTGATTGACACGGGGAAAAATGCCACCTACAGAAAACTTAATGCTACCTGGTGTTTACAATATATTTTTAGCTTTCTTAGCCCAGGCAGTAGGAGGCGTGATATATTCTCTCAGAAGCTGCAGTAGCACAACTGAATCTGCTGTGTAAGCAGTAATTCCTTGATTGTGCTGACAAATACCCATTGATTGTTTTTCCTATGAAGAATTTCAGCCATCCTATCCCCTTGAACAAGCTCTGCCTTGGTTAGCTCTATTTAATGCTTTCCAGAATTGCAAATCAGAATCTTAAATATATTTCTACTTGTTTGGTTCCCAACCAGAAATCATGCTGTGACAGACTGGGGGTTCTGCCTATGTACAGCTAATGAATTCTGGTCAATGTTAAGGAATTGCTGTGTCATCAAATACCTTGGCTTGTCAGAGTGAGAAAAGGCTGTGACGGTTATCTCATCTAGTTTCAAAGGCAGGGGCTATTGAGGAGGCTTATTAAATTTTAATGGTTTCCATTTAGATAGCAGCACTTTTGAAACAATGGCATGATAACACCAAAGTAAAACCATTCTTTTCCCAACTCTGTCCTGGCAGCTAGGGTTTTAAAAAAGGCAAATTTCCAAACGTAGAACAGAGAAATACGGTGTTTCAGCTGTGTCATGAAAAATGGAAAACTTGTGGCTGGACTGGTGAGAGACCTCAAGGCTCTGCACAGCTGAGCCAGTGAAGGAGCTATAGCTTCCATGAGTGTGGCTTCCATAAGTTGCTTCCAACAGAGCCAGCTGGGTTAGCTTAAGCAGATGTGGAAGGTGGTCTGAACCTAAACCATCCATCTGCATCTCATCTGGGCAGAGAAAAAGGCTCCCCTTTGCGAATCCATTTGCCTGCACTGCTGAGGTGAGGTGGGCATGAGTGGAAAAAGAGAAGGAGACTGTTGCGGGCAGTAGAGTTTTCAAGTAGTACAGCAGGATACAGAGCTATCTGTCTGAGACACTCAGGAAAAAAAGGAAAGTTTAGAAGGAATCTGAACTGCAAAGTGGATGAGCTGAGTAGAACAAAAATTTTGTAGTTGGTGAGGCTTCTTTATTTGAAGGACAAATTAGAAAAGAAGCAGTCTGCAAAGGACAGACAGAATTGCTGTGTGAATGAGAGAATATACAGGACCTTTCTGCCATCATCAGAGGTAGATTCAAATAGCACTTATAAATGTAATAAAAAACTGAAGCAGGGGAAGGCATATGAATAATTGTACTTTTAGCCAGATCTGCATATTTCTCATGGAGAATAATATGGTAAGGAGGTGGGTTTTGAATTCTGGTGGTATTTGTTTGTTTATTTCTTCAGTTCATGTTCCTGAAGGACTGCCTGAATAGTAAAAGTTTTGTGGGTTAGACATCTGGGAAAGGGTGCATGTAAGTTAGAAGAAGTGTGAAAAGTTGATATTAGAATATCTATTATTGCAAACCTTTCAGCATAAGGAACATGTTTTCCTTAAGTATATTAATTTATACTGTAATTTCTATTGCATTGTAGAGAAGGGATTGCACAGCATTTGTGTCTTATTTCACATTAGTCCGTTTTTATTCCTAAGCTCAGGAAGGAAGCCTGCAATATAATTCGGCTATTCATTGTTATAGGTCCTTATGAATCAGAGTGCCAATGGGAACCTGAACATGAGTTAACATAAAATATATTTCAGAAGTATCAAACTAACATTGAAGCAGAACATTCTCTGCATATAGATCTGAGACTAAATTATTGCCTCCCTTTTTGGCCCTAAAATGACAGAAGGAAGAGAGCAAATAGAGAGGACAGGCTATATTTGTTGCATGTGCTAAAGACATACCAAAGCTGCTTGCAGGATGTGCCTGTGGAGAACAGTGTTAGAGGCACAGTGCTGTTTAAGCAACACTTTTGCAGGTTTTGTGGATGTGGTAGCAGCTTCTGGATATGAATGTTTGGCCATATTTAACCATCAGAACAAGTATGCATTTATTCAGTGCTGTTCTGATGGTCCTTGGCATGCTTCTTGTCCCATACCTTCATCCCACAAAGCTGTGGCTGCCAGCATAATGTGCCTCACTGTACAGGACTTCTGGCTGTTGGATTTTATGTGTGGCCTTACAGATGTTTTCTGTTTCCCATGGCATCATGGTAGTAAAGGTAAAAGCGGGATAGAATCACCTGTGAGTTTGGTCTTCCACTGGTCTTCTGCGGTGTCTGCCCTGTGGGATACAGGAAGATACGGCTTTTAAGAGTAACTCAGAAAGCTTCCCATTCTCCACTGAAAACAAAGGGGATTCTTGAGAATGTAATTGCTCATATGGATGTATTTAGTTACTTTTTGTGGAAAGTAAGTGAAAGGAAAACCCCTGCTAGCCTAATGTTAAGACACATAGTCTTTTGCTGTGAAAAACTGCGTCCCTTTTACATTGTTTGAAGTCTTACTGTGACTCTCTACCATCTATGCACCCAAACAACTAAGCTTTGTTATCTTTAAATTAGCTTCCTCCAATAGTTTTTATCTTCTTAAAATTAAACAGTCTGAAAAAGTTCTGCCCATCTGGTTTAATAATGTACTATGTTGTGGTTGGAGAGACAATTGATGCCTTCAGAGGAGGTGGAAGTAAACCATCCCATCTGACACTCTGGGCCCATTGTTCCAGTTATGGTGTTGTATTTCCTTCTTGCAGCTGGACTAAGGGTAAATTCCTCTCCTTTCAGCTAACACTCACAGCTGCTTCATAGGCTTTCATGGAGATATATTTTGCAGTGCAAGGTATTTGCTACTGTGCAGCAATTCATGTTTGCTTTATAATAGCAGGTTTCAGTTTTGAGTTCCTGGGATCAAAGCTAAATATAAAACCACTTGGGTGCTCATATGGTCAGTCTTAGGATCATGTCCTGCAATTGCAGAGATAATTCCGAACAAGAAGATTAAAAATCACTCATATATTATAAAATAATTTCCAATTCACGCCCTTTCATTGGATTTAGGTGTATTTGTAAAAAGCGTAAGTTTATGGCAGTTTAGTACTTCTAAACCAAAGTGGAATAATGTAACAGTCTAGGATAGTCCAGGTATTAAGTATTGAAAATATGTCTATTTACAGATGTGCTTAAAGTCCAAGTTCAAAAGTTCTAGAAACACACAGAACTCAGATTTCTGTATAAAAAGCTTTATTATAGTTTCATAAAGAGTCATTAAGAGAATATGTACTATTTGTTTTAGTGATGCTGTCTTCAGCATTACTCTCCACTATTGTCAATGCTTAACTTGTCTGAAAGTAAATTATCTTGTCAAAACAGTAGTAGAGGGAAACACAAACCAAAATAACTTTTTTTTACAACTGTCAGTGCTGATTATAGTTGGAATTGAACAGAAGAAGAATTGGCAGGAAGTTTATCAAATAACATACTTAAAACTATATTTACACATTATATTGCCTTACTAGCATTCTCAATTTTTTATTTCTCAGTGATAAGCTCCCTGTAAGGAATTAATGAGTAGTTGGTCTTGAAACCCCTCAAGATTAAATAAAAAACTTTTAATGTTCCCAGACAACTTTTACTTACTATAAAAATCTGAGAGGCTGGGTGTCTAAGTAGTTAGACTCCAGTTACAGGTAACCCTTCTATGCTGACTTTAGTTTTGCAGAATGTTGTTGTGATCATTTTCTAGTAACCACATGTGATTTAATTAGGTGTTCTGTGATTGCAGATTGTTTTAAACTTCACCACCATGGACCTTTACAAGAGCAGTCTCTGTTGGTACGATTATATTGAAGTAAGAGATGGCTACTGGAGAAAATCACCTCTGCTTGGTATGCAACTATCCATAGTTACTGTACTCATGGAGTTCAGTGGACTTGCTTGCTGCTGAACCCAGAACAAACCTCTTAGATTTTAGGTGTCCAGAATGTATCTAGACTTGGTAATGGGAAGAAACCTCTAAATGGCCTCAAATAAGTAGTTTATTTTACTTCAAGCCCTCACTTCAAGCCTTCAGCCTTCCTTTCATTGCATCTAGCTGTTACTCAGCTGCATGTGTGGAAAGATGGAAACTACAAAATGTGAAACTTTTTGCTTTGCTTATGGATATTGAAATGTGAAGTTGCCATAGTTTTGTTCATGGAAATGGAGAAAGAGTACACAGAAAAACCTTTAGAGCATGTGATGGGAAACCCATACAGCACGTGATGAGCACATACACTGTGGGTGAGAGCACCCACTCTAGAGTTGTACTTATGAGCTCTGTTCTTGTACTTTCAAAATTAGGAATAGAAGATTACTTCTATTTCTACTTTGCATGTCCTTCCCTGCTCTTGCAGAGAAAAGACAGGCAAAGCAATAATGAATTTAGAGTGGCAACTAATATGCCAGAAGCTGCAGCCATTCTTTTCTTAATTCAGAGGTTGGTGGGGAGATTTCACAGCCCACAATGGCACTGCCCAATTCAGAAGGTCATTTTGATATCCCATGATCTCCTCTATTTGAAACTGGAGATTTCAGGCCCATAGGAAATGTGAATGTCTCCAACTTCTTGGGTCAGTTTTGTTGTTTTTAGAATGAGCACTGAAGCTATTTGTTAGCGTCCTAACAGCCACAGTTTAATAATAGTGGGGGAAAAAATAGAAAAGAAAAAAAAGAAAAAAGAAAAGGAGGCAGGAGCAGAGAACAGCTTTTTAGCAGTGGTGCCTATTCTTTTGGCCTTAAAAAGAAAAGAAGAAACAATTAAGACCAGATTGTAATTATTCTTTTCTCTTGTTCCCTTCTCCCTTTCACCTACTTAGGCTGAATTTAAGAGGATAATATAGTCTAGGGTCATTTGATTATTAGTTTTTAAATCTCTTTGGTCCTTAGACACAATGAGTGGTATTACTGTGAGCTAGATTATGTTCCTCTCTAAAGTTTAGTACTCGCTTTCCAACTCCAAAATGCCCAGGTTTGTATGTATGGAAACAATATGTAATGATAACTTCTCTACTTAATTCCCCTGAGTTTTTATACTTAGACTTGTGAGCCTGACTACAATGAAATGAAGTACTGAATGCTTAGTAATGAAATCTTTGTGTATTAGGTCATGCTCTGCAGAAACACGTGTTTAAACATAAGCATGTGAATAGTTCCACTGAGTTGGTTATGCTACTCCTGTTTATAATGTTAAACACTTGTATAAATGTTTGCAGCGTTTGGCTTCAGAGGCGGCAGAAAATGCAGTTACTGGTTGCATGTTTTTAGGCAGGTTTTGTGGTGACAAACTGCCAGAAGTTCTCGCATCCTCGGACAGTAGGATGTGGATCGAGTTCCGCAGCAGCAGCAACTGGGTTGGGAAAGGTTTTGCAGCAATCTATGAAGGTAAGCCTCTTACAGCATTGAAAATGACTTGTTTACAGAAGAAAAAATAGTAACTGGATACCTTTATATATTAAAAAAGACAGAATCTAATACAAAAATGGCATATTATTACTAAAAAGAGACAGCAGGTGTTAACTTCCTAGACAGAACATTTTGAAGCATTTCCTGTCTTCAAATTTTATTTGAACTCTTTTTCCAGGCATACCTATGATAATATTCATAAGTGGTTTTTACCAGTCATTCAGTTAACTAAATGCGTGTGTTCTTGTGCTTAGTGTACTGAAAAATTTCCTTGAGTATTTTCTGTTTATTCTTCAGAAAAACATGACAAGTTTTCTCTATGCGCTGGGATTACTTACTAGAGACATTCACACACACTATTAGCAAGTCAGCATTCACCTGTTTAAAATAGAGCCTGTTTTCTTAAATATTTAATCTATGGTAGTAAACTGTATAATTTAGTTGATAGTCACAGATCTTTACATGATTATCAGTGTGGGCCCTTAAAGGCCCATTTACTTTTCATGAAAATATTGTTTATTTATCTTAGCTATTTTTTCAAATTCAGTATAACTTTTAAGTGATAAACTGTAAGTTAAAATGCACAGATAATTATAAAATTTGGGATTTCTGTCTCAGCTCTTTCTAAAGGTTAGTAAATATAAACGAAGAATGTTTATTAAATGTATTTCAAAGGTGAGCAAAAAGTAAAATTAAATAATTTGGACCTTTTAAATATATTCTGTGAAATGTATAGATTCGGATTATCTATGATTCCAAAATGTTCCTGAACTTTGTAGATATGTTTAATGCTACTAGAAATGATGAATTATATTCACTAACTAAAATACATATAGAGGTTTAAATGGATTGTGGTTTTAACAGTTTGTCCTTCATAGACTTTTAAAGTCTTCTCAAGAATAATCTTATCATTAGTTTTAAAAAGGAAGCGTAAAATGTCAATTTGAGTATGGGGAATAGAAAATATTATTGGCAGTAAGAATTCTATGCTTTTATCAGCTATCTGTGGAGGTGAAATCCACAAAAATGAAGGCCAGATCCAGTCTCCCAATTATCCTGATGACTACAGACCAATGAAGGAATGTGTGTGGAAAATAACAGTATCAGAAAACTACAATGTTGGATTAACCTTTCAAGCATTTGAGGTAAGGCCTTTTAACTATCTCAGAAAAACATCCAGTGGATAAGTAACAGTGACCTTTAAGGGAATGCTCATTAAACCTATGAATGAATTTAAGAATTCTCTATGAAAAATAAGCTCCAGAATCTAATTCTGCTTTCCATCAAACCTTTTCTTCTGCAAAAGTTTTGAAGAACATTAAAGGTTTTTCATGTTTTCTGTGCTATTTGAATTAGAATGTTGAATTAGAAAAACTGACAATAATTGCAGTTTAGCAAATATATAATCCAGTTCAGCAAGGATGCTTTAATATTCTATTAAGTAATTGGGATTTTTAAATTTTTGCTGAATCTTATTGTTAAAAAGGAATGTCTATCTGGAAAGAAACCACTGTGGTTTTTTCGACTTCTGTTTTGAGAAGGGGAAAAAACCCTGCCCACTTAACTTCAGTTTATAAACCTATATTTAGAGAGGGAAGAAAAAACCCATGGTGAGTCATACTTGCATGTCTTTAGTGTACATCCCTCTGTGCATAACATTGTTAAACAGGGGTAAACTATTGTATAACAAAGAAAAATAATATTTCACACATCTTTTATGCATATGCGATACTCTGTCTTGAAGTTCATAGATAAATTTAGTAACTTACTTTGAGTTCAGTTGTTTTATTTGAATATACTTCAGAAGTAATGACAAGAACCCTTCTTTTTAAAATATAAACTTCATGGCTTTATGGTGCACATAGGTATAAACACAGGTATAATAAATATAGATGTAATTTCCAGACTGTAATTTTGTTCTTACAGACAGATGTCAGGAGTATGGCAAGTTTTTGCTATAACTGATGAAAGGTCTTAGCGTGATATAACAGGGGTTTGGGACTTCATCAGTAATTATTAAAATAAGCAATAGAAGCTGGAATAAATTCATAGGTTCTACTTCATTTTCACTTTTTTGTATCCTGAATTAATGTTGGGTCTAGTGCAGAAAAGATCAGCTCTCCCTGTTCTAAGAGTTTTCAGACTCTGCCTGTCTCAAAATTGCGTAACAGAACATGCCAATTGCTCTTCTTAAGCACTGTTGAAAATGACCAATGTTTTCAGTAACTTTATATAATTTATTGACTAGACATGGAGTTTTTCTAGTCTGCTACTGATGCTCAGTATTTTTCAGTGTGATCCCAAAAGAAACAGCACTCTGCCTCTGCATAAGAGACTTGCCATAGCATTTGATCTCTATACAGATGCTCAGTGTTGATCTACATGTGGTACATTATTGCATGAACTGACATTTCATTATCACTTCTGGGAGAATCAAACTTCCATCTCTTCATATCTTTCAGGATCTTCTTCTAATCATCAGATTATGAACTATTTGAAAGTGTGAAGGTGACACGTTCATGCATCACCATATAGAAAATAATTACAAGCAAAAAAAACTTAGTAGGATAGCGGTTGAGGCTGTAAGAAACATCCAGTTCTTCCTGCAGCCTGTTTAGTATTATGGCACTCTCTAGAGGTGGAACATGTGGACTGACACCTCATAATAAGAAAAAGGAAACTGAGCAGAGGTATAATTGAGTGGTAGTCTCAAGTTAGTGCCTCTGCTAGATGTATTATGAAAGGGAAAAAAAGAAAAATATTCCAACAGTAAGGACTTGAAAGGTACATGCTTTTCCAGGGAGAGTCTGAGCTGCGATTCCAGAGTGGCAAGATGCCCTTGAGCACCAAACGAGGTGCCCCAGAAAGGCACAAGCCTTCTGTTATATCTGTTTTTGTAGTGTTTCTTACTGGCTTGTCCACGGGGCTCCTCATTGAGCATGAGAGTCACTTTGGAAACTGCTCTGAAGTGCCTTGCCTAGACATTCACCGTTGGGTTTGATTTCCATTTTAGGTCCAAGTGCCTGAACGTAGGTGTTCTGTTTTTTGGTACTAAGTCCCTCTCTGGACTGATTCCTTGGTGCACTGCCCAGTAAAACAAAATGTTGTTTAAAAATCACAGTTCTTCGTGCCAGCTGAGATGAAAAAAAGTAAATGTCAGGCCAAAGAGTTACTGCAGCGTGTTTGTGAGAAAATTACTTCTCTGTCCTTTGAAAGGTACAGTTAAGTAAGGGGAATTTTCATTATCCATATGTAATGCTAGAAAAAAATAACTGTATAAATAACCTTCACTCTGAAATGAAAGCGCTAGAGAAGCTGAGAATTTCAAACTGTATCACTGAGTCATCTTGTTTTGCCTCTTGTGGGCAACGCATTTTCCACTGAGTGTGGGATTACCTTTTCTCATTTGGCTGCCTGATGGACAGCTACACTTTTCAGTATCTAGATGTCAGAAGAGATGTTGGAACTGGTAACTTCATCTTTTTGCTTCATTGTTAGAGTCACCTTTATTATATTGTTCTTTTAAAATTAGCAGGTTTGTTTTTTTTTTTTTAAAGAACTTTTGTTGGCACACAGTCTCACAAGCTGAGGCAATCCAGAGGGTTTGTAGAGCAGAACCATATTAATCTTCCTCATTTGAGTGGCTCTCTTAATCTTGTGTAGATAGAGTTCATTTAAATTATTTTTACATAAATCAGGGAATAAAATCTATCTGATTTTCTAATTCTACTAGGCATATATCTCATCATTTATGACTGAAGTCAGTGACATGGGTTGGATATGTTTACCTGTACTGTAATTTGGCTCTACCAAATAAATTAACAATGAAAGAAAGTAATTAGAAGATTTCTCCTGAAATATGTAATATGATTGCCCACAGATTCACTCTTTTTTTTGTTTTTTTTTTTTGTTATAGATATGTAATTTTTCTGTTGGGGGAATGCTACAATCATTGGGTTTTTAAAATCTGAAACTGTGTATAAGGAATTTTTTATATTTTATTTTTTTTTATAATGGATAGTGAGAAGTTCTCTGGCTTTCCATTTCACTAGGAGATTTATTAGTGTTTTCTTCTGCTTATGTGTCTGTCTTAGGAATTTTTCTGTCATTTTTTCAACTTAGTTCTCTAATGACAATCAAATTCTGGGTTTTCTCCAGGGAGCCAATGGTATCTTTAATTCTCTTATAAGCAGTGCATTTTTCTGTAAAACTGGTTTGTTTATGCCTTTTTTTTTTTTTGCATTTGCTAACATTTTGCATTTTTTTTGCTCATCCACATGTAATATCAATCTTGTGGAATTTTAATGGTCTGGTAAATAAGGTAAATAAGAATAAGTCGAGTTACAACTAAACTCACTGAGAGTCCTTTCATTAACTTGAGGAGACTTTCTCCCTTGTAGTAGGACGAATAAGAGACTATTGCAAGTGTAAGGGATCTTTGTATGGCAGTGTTCCCAGATAACAGTACCACATCTTCAAACCTGAGGTACAGAGAAGCAAAACATATTTAAACCAATTCTTTTTCATTGGTTACAAAGTGCCTTAACACCAGTCATAATTTCTCACAAACACAATACTTGTCCATTAGTTCATATAGAGATATGATGATTTATTCTCTTAATATAATAATATTGGTAAAAATAATGACATCACTTACAGAAGTAGTATGCTAAAAATATATGAATATTGTTGAATGCCACCTTTCAAATTGATTTCTTGAAAATCAATAGTACTTTTTGAGGTAGTTGATTTTTATAGTCTTAGGAAGTTTACAACTTACCACTATACAGAATGTATTTTTAGATGTTGTCTTCTGCCAAAAAATAGAGTGATTCTCAGAAAAGAAACTAGCAGTTCCACTCAATGGGAATTTGGTACATGTAACTCAGAGAGGCTGTGGAAAAATCATAGTTTCCATGTTGCCCCATAGAACATGGAAACATGGCAAAAACAGATGTTAATTGAAAGTCTTGAGTATTGAAATTACCACAGACATGTTGAGGAAAATACACAATTCTTTCATTGATATTAGTGGGTTTTGGAACAGGTCAATTCTTCCTACATCAGAGTGCAGTATGATTTTTTTGCTGAGATAACAAGACAAAGTTTGTTTCAAGTTGGACTATGATGTCACATGTTTAAACCTAATTGTTTAGATTAATGAAAATTTGGAATAGGTATTACAGTGTCAAAAAATGATCAGTGCTCAGGTAGACACCGCATTAGCTGTGAACATGCCATTGACATTGAAGTCAGCAATGGGAGGTTGCATCCCAGATCTTCATAACTTTTCTCATTCATTTCCCAAACTCTGGCCCAAAGCAATTCCTGAGCAAACAGCTAAGAAATTACAGTAAATGGCAATATGGATTGTGCCAGAGAAATGAGTGGGAGAAAATTACATATGTAAATGCTTGAAGAATTGGAAAGTTGGAAAGAAGACAGATAAATTTTGTGTGTAAGTGCCATATTTTGATGCTATTAAAATGAAGCAAAATCAAACAACCCCTTCCCCCAGTTTTCCCTCTGACATAAAATAAGAAGTAATCCTAATGTGCTAATTGAAACCTCCTTAGTCTGTGGTGGTTACTGAGCTTAGTGTTGGTATTGTGAACAATTAGAGCAGAGTACCAGCAGCCACTTGTACTAACTGTGCAGCTTATGTGCAAGAAAAACTCTGTCTGGAGATGAGCTGTGGATTTTTCTGGGTTTGATTTTGACTTCTTTGTCATTTTAACAGGCCAGACCAGAAGCTGAGTTAGATTTGAAGCTTCTTCAACCCATTCTCCCTGACTGTGGTCCTGCCCCCCATCCTTAAACCTGACTCAAAATTCAGCCATTTAGTCGAATGATAGATTTTTTAGAGGAAGAAAGTAAAATATTTATCATCACCTGAAATAGCATAGGTTGATAATGTCTAAAAATCTTATTCATATTAATTAAAATTGAGCATTTTAATATTTCAAAACAAATCAATCTTTCTGACCTGTTGCGTTGTTGAACCACTAATCTTGTGTACTTGAGTGTACATGAGAAAAGAGGACTTTATTTGAGCTCAGAGTAGGAACATGATGAAACATGAGGAAACTTAGAGGTGAGAGTGTCTTTTTTAGCTATTTTTTTTTCCCCAATTAGTCTCTTTTGTCCTGTGTAACTTCTCAACAATTTTTCTTGTAGGAAACAAGTACAGTTAAAAAGAGTCCAGTTATGATTGTTCATCTTCCTGATATTTGAATTCCAAACAGAGAATCCTAACCTTAACTTTGAAAATGCTATTTATTTTCTGATTTATATTTGATATTTATGGTCAAGTTCAAATAGGTCACTTTTAAAATGTTTCTTTTACAGATTGAAAGACACGATAACTGTGCATATGACTACTTGGAAATTCGAGATGGAACAAATGAGAACAGTCCTTTAATTGGTCACTTTTGTGGCTATGACAAACCAGAAGACATAAGATCTACCTCTAATACCCTGTGGATGAAGTTTGTTTCTGATGGAACTGTTAACAAAGCAGGGTTTGCAGCTAACTTTTTTAAAGGTAAATGTAAAAGCATATTTTGGAAGCTGTGAACTGCTTAGCACTTGTGTTTTTACTAGGAAAAAACAAACAAACAAAAAACCCCACAGAGTATTAATATTTCTCAACCTATTTTAACTAACATCATCTCTGTACTATCTGTAGTATATTTTTTACCTGGGCATACAATTTTACCAATACAAAACAGTAAAGGTATTTGAATATCCTTGTAAAATATGTTCAAAGAATCAAGGAACATACTCAGTGCAACTTCCTACTCCATTCAGATAATAACCGTAGTTTTGAAACGCTTTTGAAACACATATATTCTTGTAAAAATGTCTTTTTTGGTCATTATGTTATCAAATATGAAATTAAATAGTATAATCACAAATGGGTCATTTATTTTTTTTTCTTCTTTTGTCTAAACATGGTTTTCCTAATCTCTTTGCTGCAGTAGGCTGCTGTAGCAACTTGTTGCTTCCTGTAAGCAAGAAAAAAAACCACCACAAAATGCCTGAGAAATCATAGTGATGAATGGCCTCAAAGTCTTCCTCCAGTTTTGGGGTGTGTGTGATACAACTGCAGTGACAGCTGCAGTACTTGGTGCAGGGGCAGTAATTCCCACCATGTACTGCCCATGGCACAGGGAAAGCCACCAGCAGTGGTGAGGTTATGGTGACACCCGTAATACAGGTCATGCCATCAAGACAGCCTTTTTGCAGAAGCTGGGGCTTTTCTCACCCTGTTGTTAGTTTTCAATATAGACAATTATAATCTTGAATGCTGTGGACATGAGAGTGGGAGCTCTGTTTTGTTCCTAAGAAATTACTTGTCCTGGTATAAGGAAACAGTATTTCAACATCTGAGGAATATTTTAACAATGAATCTCATGGGTATACTTCAGAACTAGTACAGGAAATGTATTATTCCTTTCCATCCCCCATTCCTGATGCATCTTGTTCCCTTTAATATCAGTAGAATGAAAACCTGGGATTTGAGGATTCTGTTAATCTGTTTTTGAGTATGACTTTGGGATAATGTACAGATTTATTCTGTGGGAGATAAAGTGCCCTTCAAGTGACCCTGCTGTGGATTTTCAGTCTTTCTTTCAATACTTTATACAACCTTTAGATTATGGTGCCTCAATTACTGCATGCTGCCCACAAAGTGCTTATAAATTAGGTCTGCATCTGTCAGTAGGTATTGTACAAAACCCCACCCAAACCTTAGAAAAGACATTTTTTTTTTATTTTCTCCATTGCAAACCTCCTTAGCATTTGAAAATCCTCTAGTCAGCAACTGCAGTGTGTTATGTAGTGTACCTTATAATGGCATGCATACAGCTTTCTGAGTTAATACTGATCCAGGAATTACAGCTGAGGAAGGTAATTATTTAACACATTTTTGTGTTCTTCCCTGTCTTGGCAGAGGAAGATGAATGTGCCAAACCTGACAATGGTGGCTGTGAGCAGCGCTGTGTAAATACTCTGGGCAGTTACCAGTGCGCCTGTGATCCTGGTTATGAGCTTGGTCCTGACAAAAAGAGCTGTGAAGGTACGGTGTGTTGCTGTTTTATGGGCTCCTAAACCTCACAGAGAGCCATTGCTGAATGGAATGATATACTTTTCATATGCTCTGTCCTAGCAGTGTGAGATCTGTAGGACCCAACCTGGAAAACCAGTGCTCTCTTTTAAGTAATGGTGCCAAAGTCATGTCTGTCCACAGCAGTCATGTTCCTTGGATGTTTGTCACTAATTTAGCTTGACAGGCTTTGCTGTTAGTCTATCAGGAGTGATGCAAAAATCAGACTTTGTACCTTCCTAAAGCACTTATTACATTATTCATACTCACTAAAGCGAAGTCTCCCACCATGCATAAGGAGACAATTATCAGCAGAGCAATGCACTACTGTCTCTGAATTTAACAATCCCTCAGACCACCTCTAATTGGGGTGGGACTGGGGAGCTGGCAGGTTTAAAGTACAGGATCCTTTAATCTAGATCAAAGCTCACAGGAATCCTCCCCATTCCTAGTCAGACTGTGGAGTTTCCTTGCTGGAAACAAATTCTACTTTACAGGGTGAGCAAAGCATGTTCAAATAATCATTTGGAGAAATAAAAACCTGGTAAGTGGAAGTTGTGTAAACATAGGATTAGACTGAGATAAGATTTTTTTATTCTCTACATATTCCATATCAAAGGAAAGAAGCAAAATCTCTTGATCATTGTGCACCAATTATTGTTTGATTCTTAATCACAAACATCAATAAATTCAGAGATAACAGAGATTATTCTTATTTCAGTTCATCTGTTTGAGCAGTGAATGGAGTTTGAAAATTGGGAGTGCCTGGAGTTATGGTTAATATGATTCACTGGTGTCTTGTCTTTTTTTTCTTTTTCCCTTTCCTTTTCCTTTCCTTTTTCCTTTTCTTTTCTTTCTTTTTCTTTTTTTTTCTTTTCTCCCTTCCCTTCCCTTCCCTTCCCTTCCCTTCCCTTCCCTTCCCTTCCCTTCCCTTCCCTTCCCTTCCCTTCCCTTCCCTTCCCTTCCCTTCCCTTCCCTTCCCTTCCCTTCCCCTTTTTTCTTTTCTTTCTTTTCTTTTTTACTTTCTTTCTCCTTCTCTTTTTCTTTTTCCCTTTCCCTTTCCTTTTGTTTTTCTTTTCCTTTTCTTTTTTTTCTTTTCTTTTCTTTTTTTTTTCTTTTTGTCTTTTTCTTTTTTCTTTTTACCTAGCTTTAATTCATGATTTGTCACAATTTGGGGAAGTTTTATTCCATTTCTTTTCACTTTTTGTTCTTTTGGTTTTGGCTTTGTGGACTTGGACATAGACTGTGGGCATGTTAGATTGTGATTCTTGTCAAGCTGATTTTTTTGTTGGTGGTGTTCCCCCCAGCTTTAGTAATGACCACTTTGGGGAACAAAAAATTTATTTAAACATTTGAATATTACTCAGGATACAGAAAATAAGGTTAATCCAAGGTGGGACCATGAAGACAGAGGTTTGATCTCTGGGCCTTTGATCATCAGCCCAAATTTATGTAAAGAATTTGTTTTAGTCTGCCTGCTGACCTAAGTCAGAGTATTAGGGAAGATTATTAGTCTTTCAGAAAGCTTTTCTGCTTTCTAAACAGAAAAGCAACTCTGGCAAAAGAAGTAACTCAGAGTAGTGCAGTGTGGAGCAAAAAATGTGAGCTATCCATAAAAGCATATATGTTCCATGTGACATAGCATTCTCTATATGTAGATACTACTTGGGACTGCTGAATTAAAATCACTGTGTTATCACAGTGAGCGTTGCATCCCAGTTATAATTTGGTCTCTTGAGGGGTGACCTAGCTGTATTAATTCATGCATGATACCAGAGTAGAAGCTTCCAACTCAGAAACTCCACCTGATACATCTCTGCAGTCTAATTTTTGTGCTAATCCAAATCTCCCCCACTGAAAGAGTATTAAGAAGCTTAAAGATTATTTTTTTCCCCCATGTTTCTACATTTCATCCCATTGCCTCAGGGAACAATGGAGTGACACTGAAAAGCAGAGATTGAAATCAAACAGTAGCCATCCTGACCTAGACTGGATCATTTGGGGGTATATCTTGTGTCATCAGAATGCAGTCTCTAGTGCCTGGCCCTTTTTTGATATACTGAGGCATGACCTCCTACCCCGTTTGTGTTACCTTTGTGTGTACACTAAGAAGCCTTCTCACAGGAAGCCAGGGAAGCCTAGTGCCAGAAGGAAGACTGGTATGTGTCTGGGTTGGCCAAATGAGCCCTGAAACTGGAGAGTTCTCCCAGGTGTTTTGGATAAAGTGGCTGTAGTGTGAGAGGCACACAGCTAGACAGGAATAGCCAGTTTGTAAAGCATTCAGTGTTAGCACAGAACTGGTGGGAAAAGGTGGAGCTTCCCCTCACCTGAGCTCTTTAAAAAGAGATTTGTGGATGATTTCCAGTGCTGTCACAGTGCTGTGATAGTATCAGTGCAGCAGTCTGATCAAGAAACCCTGCAAATCCCATTACTCTCCTTTAAAAAAAAAAAAAAAATTCCTCAGATGGAAAAAATTAATATGTTTATTCTTTGCTATCTGAACTGCATTCACAAACATAATACAGTCTTGTTCCGTTGTACAAAGGTGACTATTTGGCATATACTTAGAAATATCAAGTATTTTTTCTATTACTTGAACACCCATACTTCAGCAAAAGTAGTTGTAACTGAAGAGTATGTGACTGCTATCCCAAAGAAGTGACCCTATCTACTAGGTTATGGGAGGGATATACAGCTGTGTGAGCTGAGATAGGTACAGCTGATTCTAGATCAGTAATCAAGGAGAGAAGCAGGGGAAATGTGAAGCTCATCTTAAGTAGTCCGTCTGTCAGAAGAAGGGTGGTCAAGGTCCTGGGGAGGGTGGTAGGGTCAGAGGACTTGCATGGGAAAGGCTGTGAGAGAATAACCAGAGTCTCTGGAGGGAAGGGAAAAGAATGAATATGATAACGCCTTGTGTAGTCCTGAAACTTATCTCTGTTCGCAAACCTGCAAGCTGTTCAAGATAGGAGCTGTCTCTTTCTCTTTGTTTGCACCAAGTATGATAAAACATGATTCTGATTACTCTCTCTGGGCATTACAGCGGTATAAGTAATGAGAGGATTGAATCTTCTTAGTATGCTTCTGTTTATAGTAAAACACAGTTTCAGTCAAATAATAATGCTCTCCCCTTTAATTTTACAGCTGCTTGTGGAGGACTCCTGACAAAGCTAAATGGGACTATAACCACGCCAGGGTGGCCCAAAGAGTATCCTCCAAACAAAAACTGTGTGTGGCAGGTGGTTGCCCCAACGCAATACCGAATTTCAGTGAAGTTTGAGTTTTTTGAGTTAGAAGGGAATGAAGTAAGTAACCGTGAACAAAATGCTGCACAATCTGTTACACACTAAACAATTTTGTGAGCTTTCAAAATGGATATTGCCTTATAAAACCCTTGCTGACCTGTCATATGCTGACAATAACCATAGATATTCTTATTTTCGTTTTGGGACTGTTTCTGGATTATTTCAAAACAAACATGGAGAGAATAGCTCTCTTTTACATATCATCTAAATGTATATGTATTACAAGAAATTTAAAAGTAATGTTCTCTGCTGAGTCTCAGCTGACTTTTTTTTATCAACAAAGTAAAATAGAGCAAATGGCTGAGACGTATTGGAAAGAATTCAACAGAAGAAAATCTGGAGAAACCAAATCATCTTTGCAGAGTATGACTACAAAGAATACACATAAGCTGTGGTTAGTGATGGAGTGAGGGAGCATTTAAATCACTTACAAGTATCTCTTGGAGGGGGATATTTTAAAAGGAGCAGTACCAGAAACAAGGCATAAAAGAGGAGCAGCAGTGTTTGAGCTGGGCAGCCCGTGGAGGCGTGGAGGATATCTTCCCCAAGTGGGGGAGAGAAGGGCAGAACCCTCCATGTGGTAAGGGCTGCTCTATACTTATAAACTAAGTAGTGGGGGATGCATTGTTTTTGGGGTGAGAATCAGTAAATGGGTGTCAACATCAACTTAGCCTCTCTTCTTCCTAGACGCTCCTCAGTCATACTGTTAAGTTCCCCTGCCACAATGTAGCCTAATGTACTGTAGCCACCGAGTTGATGATGTTCTTCACATGGTATTAAGAACCCAGATCCCAGGACATTATTTCTGACTAAACAAATTTGTAGCAACATGTTTGATACAAGGATGGGCCATGTTTGGGGCATGAGATCTGAAATGGAAAAAGCTGTAATTTGTAACCAAGAAACAACCAAGCCATAGCTTCTCAAAAATATCTCAAAATTACTTGCAGAGGCAGCAATGTGAGGTCTTAATTTTTATTTCTTTTTTAAAATAATTTGGGGTAGATTCTAAAATCCATGAAATTCCAATTTTTAATGATTTATATGTTACACTCGTCTTTTGTTAGCATTATTACAAGAAAAGTGTAATAAAACCTTACAAATCCCAAAGAATTAAAATTTAATTACCATTTGAACAAACCAGAACATATTTTTTCCTTCACTTTCTTGGTACTTAAGCCAGATTTTCAAGGAAGGCACCTGGAGTGCATGAAGTTAAATCAGTTTTCTAAGGTTGTACTCATATGACACATAACTTAAGCAGATATGAAAAATACATACTTAATGGTTTTGAATATTTAAAACTTTGGCTTGATCTTCTGCTACTAAATCTCAGCTTTATGCTATTAAATATTAGTACTAAGAATAGTACCTTTGGAAATCAGAAGTAACATACAATATCTGGAACATTCTAACATAGTGTCTGAGTGCAGGCATAAAATGTATCAATTTAGCAAATGCTTTAATTACTTTTTTTTACAGGAGCTCCACTTAGAATAAGTTGAGTATGTCTTTTCCAATATTACCATTTTAATATTTTTCATTTTACAATTTCAATTTAACTGTAAATTTTTTAAAATGTAGTGTAGTATGAAGGAAGTTAGACTGATCTGAAATTACATTTCATTTCTATAATGAAAGGTATAAAACCATCCAAATTCACCACTGATGTTTTGCTGAAATTGTTGGGATTTATTAATGTTGTGAGCTACATTTGAAAATCATTAATATGAATTTATCTTACAATTAATGTAAATCAGCATGTGGCAGGAACTCAATTTTTATGAGTCTGTGTTCTTTATATTGTATAAAAGTAGCTTCAAGTGAATTAGTTAATTTCCAACTCTGCAGTGTGATTTTTTTTCCAGTAACAATATTTAATCTACATCTATATTATATTAAAAACAATTAGGAATGTTGACAATCATTTCATATTTTATAGGGAGAGAGAGCAACAAGGGCCAAAAGAGTCTTTTCAATAGTTCCCTTCCAGTTCCCCTGACATTTCTTTTTTAGCTAGAAATTGTGATCTATCCAATACAACTTGGATTTTATGGACAGTCTAAGCTCTTTATGAATCCTCCTGGCCACTGTTTTCATGTAAGCTATTAATTTCAAACAACTGGGACATTTTTGATTAAATGATTGGTAGTTGAGCCTAAGAAGCTTAGAAGTTTTGGGTGGAAGGCTTTAGGTCAACCAAGGGATTATGCACTGAAAGTATTACCACATGTAGCAGGTCTTGCATAAGGCTTTTTATTACATTATTTTAGTTTATTTCTTACCTTTTAATGGAAATGACTTGCATCACAGCATCAGTCTTCTAAACTGTAGTTAAAGAAAGGTGGATGGGTTTAGACTGCAGATGGATATATTTGTGAACAGATGAATATGTCTTAAGTATGTTATGGTAAAAACTTATCTTGTATGTTTCTAAGTGAAAATTTAAAAAATTTAAAAAATTAATGATCTATGAGATGCAAGTAGTAGGTTTGTAGGTTCTGGGTATGAGGCTTATAGCATGAAGGCAGTTATAACTTTTAGGGTTAATATTTCTAGATTTTAATCTAATGTTGCTGGAATTTTTATTTTTTAGACTAAATGGAAGTGCTGCGAGCGTCTTGAGATTTAAACACAGATTAGTGTCTATCAAAATACATTTTTTGAATGTAATGCGTAGTGTAGCTGTGCCTTAGTGACCTTAAAATATTCTTACACAAATCAGTGGATGTTTGCAAGCATTTACAAATGTTTTCAGTGTCAGGAAAAAGTGGAAAAAAAAAAAAAAAAAGCCAAAACCTATTAATTTATTATTTAGCAGCACACACCAATCAGAGTTCTTAAATTTGTAAACAACTTCATGCTTTTCTTTTGATCGGGGAAAAAATATTTTTCTTTTTCTCAGGTTTGCAAATATGATTATGTGGAGATTCGTAGTGGCCTTTCTTCTGATTCTAAACTACATGGTAAATTCTGCGGTACAGAAGTGCCTGAAGTTATCACTTCTCAGTACAACAACATGCGAATTGAGTTCAGATCTGACAACACGGTGTCAAAAAAAGGCTTCAAAGCACACTTCTTCTCAGGTATAGAAAATTAATCTTGTATACCTATGAGTGTCCCTGAGCATACAATGACTAGGTAGAGTGAATACTCTATTTTGATATGAAAGTGAGTGGCCTTTTCCTTTACAGTTTCCCTGGCAGCTTTGAATTTGTTTTATTTATATAAGCACAAACAATTCTTCTGTCTTAAAATACTGTTCTGAATTGTAATTTCTTTTATCAAAAAATTTTTTCCCATTTCTTCCAAACCCAGTTGCAATGTGATATGAATTATGTACTGTGTACGCTTGTATGTTTTTTTCACTCATCTCTCTTAATATATTGCATTAGTTCTGAGATTAGCACTTGTGCTACACATTTGTTTAACATTATGGGTGCTTTCTTGCCAAACTTTGCACTCCTTAATGTTTTGCAGAAGACCAGAGTTTAAGACTTTGTTCTTGCAAAAATATGTCTTTTTTAGTTATGAGTGTAATTTCAGTGAGGCAGATCAGAGAGATGGAAGTTTATATGATCTGAAGCCATGTATCATTGAATAAAGTTAGAAGTGAAGCTGAAGATGTGAGGAAGTATTTGCACAACAGTAGCCTGTGCAATTACCCATTGAGACTAAATTATAATAATCTGCCTGTGGCAGGATACCACCTAGTATTAGTAGTGGAATTTTGCTTAGTGTTTCTCTTGTGTGTTTACACACATACACAAATGCATATGTTATCTTGTGTAAAACCACACCACAAAACAGTTGTGTCAGCTCACCTCCTCAAGATGGAAGTCAACCAGAAGCATTTGGAATTTGAATTCTGCCCCAGGTTTTTTGATAGCCACTAAAAATCAGAATCTGGAGAGTCTTGATTATGCTTTTCATGTAGCAAATTGTATTACCCAGCATCGTTACTAGAGTTTGTTTGCTAAAATATTTTATCAAAACTGGAATGAAATGGTATTTCATTGGTTAGCTTTAAGAACTGATAACTTATCTATTACCAAGTAATATGAATCAGAATATTGTATAGGTGATATAGTTTGTAAAGCGAGGAAAAGAATTGTCCAGACAAACAGTTTAGACATTTAGAATAGCTTAACTCTTCTAAAGCATATTATTTTTTTTCTAGTAATCATGTTTCTCTGGTCATAGCCTTTCAGATCCATCTTTACATGTAGTAATGCTTTTTACTTTTGATTTTGTGTGTTACATTAGCAAGAAGCTTTTGAGGTTTACTTGTTATTTGTAGTAAATATGTGTATGCACACAGCAGAATTTCCTCCTAGAAACACCTACACAGCTAGTCATTTCATGTAAGCCTGGTAATGCCAGCAGGAATCGTCACTTATTTTGCCTTTTCACAAGAATAAGTATTGACATGTTCCAGTTCTAAAAATGGTCTGCAAATTAAGTTTGTTATGTATCTTCAAGATCTATACAGCTATGCTAGATAAGATTGATGATGACGGGTTTGTAATTTGTATAAGCTCTGTAGTTCAGAAGTGTTGTTTGTTTTTTTTTTGTGGACATGCTGAACATTTATGCATTTATAGTCAAAGTTTAGTTTTCTTTAAATTGATAGTTCATTTTCACAGATGTAATCATTTATTTCCTTGACTGTTTCACTGATCTGTTAGTTAGTGGGTTCTCAGAAGAAATCAAGCCAATGCTGTATTGCTGTATGTTGGGGAAAGAGTAGACTATGTATAATTCATGGAGTTCAAAGCATCAGGTTGTAATCAATCAGAACCATAAATTCCTTGTTTTTCTCAGCTCTGAATGAATTGTTCCTCCCTCCCTCCATTGCCCCCTCCCCATCCCAAGCTGAAACCCGGTTTTTCCTGGTAATTTAAAAAATACGTTCTATATGATGCCATTGATCACTAAAATAAATTCATTAGTCAGGGATAAGTCTGAAGCAATGTGATTTTTATTGAACAGAAATGTATGATGTCTCCTGGATATAGTATGTACTTAATCCCCTTCAAAGAAAGATAGTTTGATATAAACAGTATTTGAATCTGTATGTATGTATAAGTATATAGTAAGTATAAGAATGCTTCATTATGCATATCTGCCGTAGTCTTTTCTCCCATTTCATATGGGTTCAGATACTTTGACTTTTATTTTTATGCTTTCTCAATTCTCTTCCAGTTGTTGACCATTTCTGGCAGATTCAATTCTTCTGTGTTATTTGGCTTTCCCCTTTTGACAGTATTTCCTGATTAAAACAGAAACTGTAATCATTGGGACAAACTTTTGAACCTAAAGTATCTAAAAAGAAGTTGTCATCTCTAAATATTTCATGGCACAAAACTCTCATGGCTGTCAGAAAACCCATT
Source organism: Pezoporus flaviventris (assembly GCF_033815535.1). Taxonomy (NCBI): domain Eukaryota; kingdom Metazoa; phylum Chordata; class Aves; order Psittaciformes; family Psittacidae; genus Pezoporus; species Pezoporus flaviventris. The sequence continues at coordinate 38,533,335 of NW_026892550.1, read as the reverse complement.
AACTTTCTTACCCCTGAATCCCTTAGTACAGACATAAGATGCTATTGGTCTGTCAATGAAGAATGGACTTGAGACTTCAAGTGTTTTGACTATTGGGAGTTGATAACTGATCAATTTTCAGCTGACAAAGTGGTGGTTTTTTTCCCTATTTATGTACTTGTCTTCAGAATACAATACTTCTAGAATTGTATCTGTGGAGAAATGCTTAGTGCTACTGTCAAATACTTGCTGGAAGGCATTTAACAGTTTTATTAATTAAATCACAATAGGAATATATGTAAGCATTTGGTTATAAAGACAGGCACAATGAAAAAAATTGGGAATTAGTAAAACACTGCATCTTGAAGTCTTTATGAGTAAAGGGCATATGCAATGCACAGCAAGAGAGACAGGTAGATACATCAGATTAGTTTTAATATTAGAACTGTAATGTGTTCCTCAAGCACAGCCGAAGAACTTTTTCTACAACTCCTTTGGGTGATGAATTCTGCACCCACAGCTATAGTTGAGAAAGCATGGCCCAGCTCCAGCTCAGATGACAGAAAGCAGTTTTTGGGTGATTGGAATCCACTGTGATAAACTGTGAAAGCAAACAGTGACATAGGGCAACAGATGACCTGCCTTAGGAAGGTATTTATGTTGCTATAAGACAACATTAATTACATTTTTGGCTGTAAAATGGTGTTAACAGCCAGACAGGTGCTACTGGAAAGTGAGAAAAACTTTTTTATTCAAAATTCTGTAAAATTTACATTTGATGGGACAGTTCTGAGGGAAGCTCAGTTGGGAGCCATTGCAGGGATCTCTCTAATCTCCAGAGACACGTTTGTATATTTATCACCAAGTTTCTTGGATAAAGAGAAGCAAGAAGGGAGTCATGTTATATAATTTTTTTTTAACTTTAAATATTTTATTTTGGAATTAGATATTAGGCTTCTAAAGGGAGAATTTGCAGTAATTAGGTTTTTATTCTTTCTTCTGCCCTCCCTTAACTCTCTCCTGCTCTGTTACAAGACAGTAAACTATTGGAGTCTGCTTGGCCCATAAAATGACTCCATGAATTTTACATTAGGGTGAAAAAAAGATAACAGTAATATATTATTTTTTTACCCTGTGATGTTTCCAAGAAGATAGCTTAATGATTTCTTTAAATCAGTCTTTGCATAGTGGTATGATTAATACCCAGTGATAACATGTCACTAAACTGCTTCCACTTATCATAAGTTTTAGAGTTACTTCAATATTTTAAATAAACATGAGTCTAACCATGATCATTCAAAACATACATTGTGTTTGTTGTAATATAGGAAAAAGGTTTGTTGGAACATACATTTTTTTGGGTGATGATTCATTGAGCAGTTAAAACGAGAAAGCTAGAATGTTTCTAGCCTTGAGCAAATTTTAGAGAACAAACTCATTTCTGGTGCCATCCTGGTACATTTTTTTTTCCACAGACAAGAAAGCTGCCTGCAAAGAGAAAATTTTTGGTTTTGAATCTTGCAAGGACTTGGTAGAGGTCCCTTCAGGCCGAGTACGTATTATTCACAGACTGGTGGCCTCTGAGGGTCTCAGAGGTACGACTATTTGTCCTCTGAATGATTCAATCTAACATTTTATTGAGAATGGAACTTTCACTCTTCTGAGTAGTAAAATGAGAAAAGAAAGTATCCATTCAAAACTGGGAGACTCATTTCCATCTGCCAGCCTAACAAATGGCTTTGTTTTTACATGGCAAAACATTTGTTCCTATAACTAATACAGACTAATTGGGGTTTTTTCATGAATTTTGAAACTGGGGGATCAATTTGACAGAAAGTCTGTTCTGAATTATGAAGTGTGATGAAGGCTTGTTCAACAGTTGCATCCTTGATTAACCATGCACAAGCAATTATTGTAGTTCAAAATCGGAAAGCTTCTTCTTTCTACCTTCTGTCCATTGTTGTATCTCTGAGAAGGTCCAACATGGGACTGTTTGCTTATGCGCTTGTCTCTTAATAGATTACTTTATAGAATAAAAGCTTATTTAATGTTAAAATACTTTTCAATATTTTCACACAGTTTGGTTGAAGATGAAAATGGACAGGGCTTTTATTTAGAATTTGTGTACCTACTCTGTACTCGAAAGCCTAACTTGAATGCATTTTGAGCTTGCCTTCCATTTAGTTTGCTATTTTGGTAGAAACCTACAAACTAATGCTTAGATGGGGAAATATTGAAGAGTTTTGTTTGTATTGTATCTAATATCTCATTTGCTCATTACTATTCTTCATTTACAACATGGAATTAATTTATGACAGTGCTTGCTTTTGCAAAAATAAAATATTGTAACTTTTGTTTGAAATGAAATGGATTTACTATCTCAGTTTGGGATTTGCATTGCATGGGGCATAAACAGTGTATCGTGGAGCTTTCTTGCTTCTTTCATCATCAAAATGAATGACAACTAGTATAAGCCTTTGGATGTATGATTCTGGAAGCTACCAATGTTTTTGGCTGCTTCTTAACCTTCAAATCTGTTCACATCTGCAGAAAGCTTTGAAAAGCTTTCAACGCAAACAGATTTGAGATTTACAGGGCAAAATGCAGTGGATGCTTGCGTTTGACTTGCAGAATTTATCTGTAAATGTACATTATCATCATGTACATAAGTAGGAGCTGATTTTTATGGAAAGACCTGCAAGTCAACGGGTCAAGTGTTGCAAATGCTTTGGCAGATAAAGCTGATGTGTATGCATTTATAATGTAAACTTCCATTGTCATCTTACTAAATATGAGCATAAGTAAGGGCAGGGGGAAAAATGCATGAGTAAGACAATGAAAAGAGACTTAAATTATCCATAGAGGCTTGTAATCTATAGAAATTCTTACTGTGCTGACTTAAGTCTGAAACACTGCATGTTACCGTGTTCAGAGATAACACTCACTGCTGCTTTTCAAGGTACATGAGGCAAAAAGGGGTGGGTGCTTTGCATTCCAGCCCTGCAGCAGCTGGACCTCTGGGATGTCCACAGTTTAGGCTCTTTTTCCTCCCCTTTTTTCATGTTGAAATAACACATGTTGTAAGACACAGTGTTGTAAATTGTGTTTATGTGTGTGTTTATATATATATAGGCATATATTTTTCCATTTCAGGATTTATATCTATGTCTATACATACATAGAGAGGTATGTAGATGTGCATACATATACACATGTCAGGAGCAGTCTGCCTCTTACAAATGGGCCAGCCTCACCTCAAATGACAACAGCTGAATGACATAGAAGGGTGGCAGCTGAGGCCTCTTTCTAGAATGACAGCTTGTTAATCTAGTTTGGCTTCTGTCCATGCAGTGAATTTGTAACTGTTTAATGGAGGTCATATTTCCTCCCTGACTCTGCTTTATTTCTAACACACTAAAAAGCTCTTTTGAATGATTATATCTTAATAAACAGAACTGCATGCTATATTGTAGATCTCCTTGAAATAACTAATGCCAATTTCTTTTGTATGTTTTTCAATGAAATGCTTTCCTTTTGTGATGTTCTGTACTGTCCAGATTCGTTAAAAGTAAAGCACACTGTCACTCTGCTGGGAAAAAAAAAATCAGCTTATTAAAGAAGTTTATGTTGAATCCTTTTTTTCTTAATGCAGCTTGGAGCATTTTTTGGCTTACATGTTCCTTTTGACATACCATCATTAAATTGTGGAATTTGCATAAAGTTGAAACTGTGTTGTCCATAGATTACATCCATGTTGCTTACTGAAATAAAGCTTTGGATGGGATATTTATGATTTTTTTTACCAGCTAGATCACTTGAAATAGCAAACACTGGTAACTGTCTTACCTCCTTTGATTTAGGTTGGTTGGTTGTTCCTCTCTCTAAGGAACTACCCCTCATTTCCTAGAAAGATGAGTCAGGCTGTTTGTGCCATGGTGCAAGGCTTTAGGCCGAGCAATGGGTGGCTAGAAGGTACCATGAAACTGCCATATTAAGAAGAGTGATTGTGCCTTAGCTTATCCTTTTCTTGAAACACTGTGCTCGACTTTTTCTCTTTTTGGTAATGAGGACTACTGCTAGCTTGATGCTCACCCGACCTTGTTTTGTATTTCTTAGACAAGGATGAGTGTTCAAAGGACAATGGTGGCTGCCAGCACGAGTGCATCAACACGGTAGGAAGCTATGTTTGCCAGTGCCGAAATGGATTTGTGCTACATGAAAATAAACATGACTGCAAGGAGGGTGAGTAGTAAGGTATTTGAACAGTTAATTATACAACTGTTTTCAGAAAGCTCCCTGCAGCTCTCCTTCCAAAGAAAAGAAAGGAAGGAAAATCATCTTGGTAATGGGGGTTTAGACATTTGGACTTAAACACTCCTTTGCCCTCCCTTTCCCATCCCCTCTGTCCCAGCATTTGTGTGTCGCTGAGTTTTAGGTCCACAGGAATGCAGTTTGGAAAACTTGGGATCATTGGCAGGGAGTGCTATTTTTAATAGTTCTGTGAAGTGTAGAACATTTAAAGCTGTCATAAATGCTGCATAAAACACTGGGATAGAGTTTCTGGAGAGAAGCCTGGTAAACTTGTCATTTGCTCCTATCAGTAGTAGTTTCCTTGCAGTCACGTTGAAACTATCTGCCCTTTCTGAGATTATTTTAGGGGACATATTCAGAGAATCTAAATTCCAGCCAAGTCCCTGTGCAACTTTCTTCCTATTACCTGTCTCAAGGTGTGGCTACCTCCAAAAAAGCAGTAGGCTTTGCGGTTTAGGTAGGATTAGGTTATCTGCTAATGAAACTCAAGCGTGCAATATCATGTGAGCTACTGCAGTTTCTCAAGGCTGTATTCTAACACGGATTTAATTTGCAAGTAAAGATATGCCCTTTGTGAATCATTTGCATTTTCACTGGTGTTGAAATTATGCTCGTCTGCTTTAAAAGATTCCTGTTGAATAATTCTCTGATGTTTATAAAGGAATTTGGGATTATTAAAAAACTAAATGCAAAAATTAAATTAGTTTCTTTCTTGCCTTCTTTAAGTTTTATTTGTTTGTATTTATTCACAGAGATGCACTTAGGGAGTGAATGGCTAAGCTGTTCTTGTTTAGTCTTAGCTATTCTCTACTGGTATATATGTCCCTAAAAACTGTGGTTTAGAAATCAGAACGATTGCTCTGTATCTGCAGTATGAAAATTAGTGAGAAGAGATTAAAATAAATTGTTCAAGAAATACCATTTGATGCTGGAGTAGCAAGATTGTTCATATTGATTTTCATACTTGTATGTAGAATAGCAGGAATGGCAAAATATTATGGCTTAATACTTATGGTCATTCCTTCTTTTTTTTTTTCAAAAAAAAAAAAAATAAAAGCACCACTTATTGTAAATAACAGTATATGTTTCAGTAGTCAGTAAACAGGTTAGTTTAGTTAGTTGTTAGTTGAAACTAACCCGGGTTAGGTGGGTTAGTTTCCATAATATGTGTGCCAAAGGAGAAGAACATGATTGTGCACACAGAAGAGAGTGCTTAGGTGTCTTTCTGAAGATCCTTTCCGTTCCATGGGTTCACTGACAAAATAGGGTATTTTCTGGCTACCTCTGAATCAAATCCCCAGACTGACTGATACTATCACTGTTGGCACAGCTGAGTGTGAACAGAAGATCCATAGTCCCAATGGCATCATCACGAGTCCCAACTGGCCCGACAAGTATCCCAGCAGAAAGGAGTGCACATGGGAAATCAGTGCCACCCCGGGGCAGAGGGTCAAGTTGGTGCGTATCTGCTTACCCTTCCTTTCTCTCTTTTGTTCCACCAAATCTGCTTCTCAAATGACTGTTACTAAACTTTACTATCAGTTTGCAGACCAGAGGTAAACTGTTTTAAAAACCTGCTGACTCTTGTCCATTCCTGGCCAACTGGGGCTACTCAATATCATAGAGCTGTGAATTGAAGTTTGTGGTGGCTGTAGATACTCTGGATAGCAAAGGGCAGGAATACTTTCCTCCTTTCAGGCTGTACTGTATCATTGTTGCGATTCATAAAATTTGCATAACGCTTTGTCAAGTGTGGCAGGGGCTATTTATGCAAACTCCAACATGCAGAATAAGCAAAATTAGAAGTTATGAACGGTCCTCTTCACATATCTGTTGCATTTATGTTTGAGGAGGAAGATACAAAACCCAAGAGTCTGGACTTTTCATTTTAAAGTGGCTCCAAATTTTAACACAGATATAAAAGCTGTCCAAGTAGACTTAAGTGACCTTTGTGTCCAGCTGGCTGAGAACAGTTCTGGTGCCTGAAGACAGGCTAGTATAGCTTAGGGACCTTTGCAGTTCTGTTGAGGTTACACAGCCTCTGTACAAAGCTGAAGGTACAGACCTGCCAGGGGGCTTTTCTGCTTTGAGTTCAGCCCCAGTGTTCCTTCAGCCAGAGTCCTCAGGGGACAGCCACAACAAAAGCTGTCCTTAAATATTTTAAAATCTGATAAATTGATTTCACATATGTTTGGGAGTAAATAAACTGAAGAAGAGAGATGTTTGCTTTAGAGAGGAAGAAGTGCTGATGTGGGATTGTGTATTGGTTCCTGTTCACCAGAATTAAAATGGTTAAACTGTTCTGGGGTTTATGGGGGTGGCAGAAGATAAGTTGTGTGCCCATTGAAAGGGTGAAAAACAGGTCTGTGGTTCAGGTGGCCTTCCTACTGTTACTTCTGAGCAAGTGTTCTTTCATCCTGGCGGAATAAACCAAAGCCAGTCAAGCATGGGCATGTTACTCTTTTCAGTTGTTTTAACCTCAGCCGACAAAATTCCAGCATTCAGATTTCTTCAGTGAAATATCGCATCATCTATTTTACAAGAAAAGATTTTTAAATTTGCTTTTGCCAATGAAATTGGAAAAATTAGAATTAAAAAAAAAACAACGCAACCAACATATGATTTAGAGTCTGAAATCCACTTTTCTGTGCAAACCAGTAGGGCATATCTACTAAATTCTACATGCATAATATCTATAAAGTCTAGTACAGCAAAATGCCATCTGAATAATATTAATACTATATAATACAATACTTCCACTATGGATAAATATTTTTTCTTGGACTTTACACTGTTTTTAAGTTTACTCTCAGAGTTTACATAGTCAAATTGAACAAGAAGAAGCGATTTCTTCCAGGTAACAAACCACATGAATTGTAAGCCTGAACTTAGTTTTTTGAGAGAGGTGTGAGTACAGAAACTAATCTTTAGTTGTGATTGCTCTCATTCTGATAAGCATTGAAAAGTCTCTTCCTGAAAGGCTAAAGTTAAGCAGTTAGTGTAATTAAAAAAGCTCATGAAAAAATGGACATGCACTTCAGAATTTTTAAATGAAACGTGTAGATAAAGATAGCTTTGAAAATGTATGTAGCGGAGAGAACGATTTTCATAAGCTAATCAGCCGGATGTTTATAAGAGACAGACTTAAGTGTCCCATTCAGGCAGCTATCCATAAGTGCCACCAACATATCTACTCAGTTGAGTGCTATAGATAGAAAGGGCTGGATGTTCAGAAACTATATGTAACATTTCTGAATATCATTGCCTCTTAGGAGACAATCAAAATGGGGGCTATAGTCATGGTGGGGTAGGTGTTCAAAAGTATTTGTCCCAGGAAGACAGAGTGTGATTCAATTATACTAACAACTTTATTAAATTATCTGTGAACTCTGTTGGCAGCAACTATTCAGTTATATTCAGCTTTAAGGAAAGTTTGTGTCAGTTCTCCTCTTTCAAACCTGCTCTTAATCTGACCTCTTTTTTAAAAAATGGAGATCATATCTGAGTGTTTTGAACTATCAGGCATTTTGAGCTTCTGAAAGACTTCACACTAAGATCTGCTTTTCCTTAAAAAAAGAACAAATTCCTTTGATTCTCTTTGTAATTTTTAGAATCAACTGCTAGACTCACAACACATTTAGGACTTCTTTCTATTCTTTGTGGAACCCAAAATAACAAGTACTGTCCTCCTGCAGACTTGAAAATCCCAGTGATAAGTCCAATGTTAAAAATAATGGGTGTGTCTTGCAGTTCATGGTGAGAACTGTTTCCTAGAGAGTCACTTTTTTGTACTGATGAGAAGTGAACAAAACTGATATATTTTTCCTCTAAAAGAAAATGAGGTTCTGCAGGCTGCTTTTAGATCACATTGAGTGCCCCTATTGATTCTAAGTTGGCTTGACTCAATTCTACATTTAAGTAACTCCCTTAAAGTTAGTCTGTTGTCTTTCTTTGGGTTGTTTTGGTGGTTTTTTTTTTAACCTATCAGGTTTTATTTGGGTATAAATGGCAACACGTACTTGGCATCATAAAAGTAGGATGGCTGAGTATAATTTAAGAGTAGCAGAAGGGACTGCTGTGCAGCTGTTTTCACTGCCTCTGCAGTTTCAATCCCTTAAAATAAGCCCCCAAGCTTTCCTGTGAAATTAATCTATATCCACTGCATCATGCAACTTTTCACTCTTTGCAAAACAAAAATGCTATTCTGAATATTTTGTTTCTTTGGGCAAAAGACTTTGTGTTAGCTCTTTATAGTTCCTTTAGGTCAGCTGTTAATATAAATTACCGTCACATTTCACACTGGCTGGATTCCACAAGGGATTCAGTAAGTCAGATTTGCTTTGGTATACTAGATACTTGCTTAGTATTTGACAGCTCAGTTTTGTTAGATTTAATTATTGCTTCTTAATCCTTTAGTGGTTTTCTGGGGGGTAAAAAGGGTTGGTTTGTTGTGTTTGTTTTTTTTTTTCCTTAAATAGTCAGGTGTATAACTATTCATGGGAGCATTCATACTTAGTGGTTTTATGCTGTTTTGTTTAACAAAACATATATTGAATTTCACCTTCAATTGCAGGTTTTTTCTGAAAATTCACAAAGGTTTCTATGTGTATTGCTTTCTCAGTGTTTACATAAGAAGCAATTAATAGATTTTAAGGTTTAGGTTTCTTCTTGAAATTTAGCTCTTGTCAAAAAGTCTTACCTGAAATCTCTTAGAAATCTCCTTGAAATAAATTTGTTGATACCAGTCCAGTCTCAGAAGACACTCTTCTGTACTTGAAAAGCAGGTATTAGTTGTATGTGTGTCAGTGGTTTCTGTAGGATATGGCATACATTTTGAGAACTATAAATTCCAAAGTTTTTAAAAGTAAGCTGACCAGGCTCTGCTGCAAAGGACTTGCAATTTAGAATTTTTAATAGACCTGAATTTGTCCTTACAAGCTGCCATGAGCACTGAGAGACTTAAAATCCTTGCGAACACAGCAAGTAAGATAAGTGTTTTTAAGTGTAGAAGAAATATCACAGATTCAAAATGAAGTGAAGTTTGCGAGCCCCAGTTTGTGATCAAACTATGGCAGTAATTTGAATTTTCTTGAGCTAAGGACAGCAAAAAAAGTCTGCTGAAGTTCTTTTAATAAACAACATAATTTTGTAATTTGTCCAATAATTTTGCTAGCAAAAATGTGATCTTAGCATGAAGGATGCAACCTGAAATCTTGTTAGTATTGTAGTAATAAAAAATAGATATCTAGAAAATAGGTTAGAAAATATAGCTTTCATGCATAAGCATTCATGTGGAAAGGTCATTCTCAAAGGCTTTAGTTGCAGTGTGTGGTAAGATTGAAAAAAAAGGAGGGTGCATTATGTTTTGCAGATGTCTCAATCCATCCTGAACTATCTGAGGAACCAATAATTTTCAGCTTTTTGCTGATTTAAATGTTCTGTGAAATTTGGAACAATCCTATAAACTGCAAATTCAACAGAAAGGCCACTACATTCTAGATTTAATAGGCTTTCATGCATGTTAGCTGACTATAAAGATTCTAATCCCTTTCTATATGAAGAACGATGCCCTCTTAAAATTCACTGTCTTGATTTTTATTCCACTTCCTCAAAATCAGTATGTTACTCAAAGCTACAGGCTTGTAGGGGCAGTAATGTTAAATCTGTCATCTTAACTACATCTGTTTTGTATTCTGAAACAGACTAACAGTACATATGTACTGTGTAAGTACAGTAAACACAGTACTACATTAAGTCATTTTTTGCATTTTTCCCCCCCCTCAGACCTTTAATGAATTTGAGATAGAACAACATCAAGAATGTGCTTATGACCACTTGGAAGTGTTTGATGGTGAAAGTGAAAAAGCACCAATTCTGGGACGTTTATGTGGCAATAAGATACCAGATCCTCTTATTGCTACTGGAAACAAAATGTTTCTCCGCTTTGTTTCTGATGCATCGGTTCAAAGAAAAGGCTTCCAAGCAACACACTCTACAGGTCAGAAAATCAGGATGTGCTTTACTAATAACTTCCCCTTTGTCCTTTAGTGGAAGATGTTTCAGTATTTCTTTTACAGGAATGGTCTAAGTTAACAGATAAGACAATGTTACAGCTAAACCTAATGAAACCTTAGGAAAAGTCTGTGATTGCAGAAAGCATTCTCTGATATTTTAGATGTTTCATTCTCCTCTCTCTCTTGCTGTACCTCTCTCATAGGTAAGTTATTGAAAAATTTTGAAACAAAGTCCCATAAGAAGAAGATATTTATGTAGATAATCAAAGAGATATTTCTTACAACTCATGCCATTAGTTTGTAAAAGATTCAGTAGTTTTTCATTGTATCTGTAATGGAAGTACTTCACTGGGACATGTGATGCACCTCCATTACTTTCCTGTTCTAACATAAACAAAAGTCTGGGTTTTGTGTAAACAGCTATTACTTTCCCATGGAGATAAAAAGGAAAGACAGGCCAAAGAAGAATAAGTAAAAACAATATTGAAGACTTACTTAGTATTTTAGCAATATAATCTCCTTCATACTTACCAGTTAATTTTGTTCTTTGTCAGAAATCGCTGAAACTGAAAACAGTATTTTGCAATTGCATTAATAGGTTTCTTAGGACATTTTCATAGCGTGCGCATAATTTCCACGACGTTGCTTGGCTTACAGTGGCCCCTAGTGCTGAATCTCTGAACTACCAGTGCCTGATATAAAACTCAGTTTAGGATCTTGCATCGCTTCCAAAATTACTGTAATCATTTGGTATGGCAATGCTGAATCAAATTTATTATATTTTTCACTCGTTCAGGTAGTGTGGATTTAAGATTTTTCCATCTGTCCAGCCGCTTAAACAGTCAAGAGAATACTGTTTGATTTGCTGTTACATTTGTCAGAAGCCTAAAAGCCACTAGAAAGGTCAGAAAATGAGAGGGGTTTTATTCTTTAGCTGATACAGAAAAAAGTCTTTCACCTAAAGCTATCAGATCAATAGCATTTTACAAATCAGTCATATTTATTTACAGTCAGATGCGTACAGTGCACCTACAGCAGAGCAGACATAGCTGTGCAATGGAAAGTATGATGGATGGTGCAGCTAGGTTACTTCTGATATCAGGGGCTAAGCAAGTGGTGCTGTGTGGCACGCCCCTGTTGCGTGCAGACCCATCACAGCTTGTCCCACGCATCCTAATGCAGTGGTACATTGTGCAGGCTGGTTGTCAACTTTTGAAACTACAGTTTAGTACTTAAGAACTTGAAAATTTGACTTTTAATTTCTAAAACCAACACTTCATCCTAAAGGGATAAAGTAGGACAGGAAAGACTTGAAGCTCTTGGTTGATGAGATGCAGCACAACATGACCCGGCAATGTGCACTTGCAGCCCAGAAAGCCAGCCATACACTGGGCTGCATCAAAAGGTGCGTGACCAGCAGATTGAAGGAGGTGATTCTCCCCCTCTACTCTGCTTTCCTGAGGTCCCACCTGGAGTAGTGAGCTCAGCTCTGAGGCCCTCAGCACAGGAAAGACCTGTTCATGTCCATGAACTACACAGCTTCATATAGAGCTGGTTCTCAGGGTGCTTACATGATGGCTACAGCTAACACTTCTATGAAACACAAGACTTTTGCACTTGATTGCAGACTGCATGTGTGCTAGAGCTGATCCTCCCCCGCCACTTGCAAACAGTGTTGCTAACCCATGTGGAAAAGTCACCACAGAAGTATGCTGAAGCACTTGACTTGCTGGTCACAGGCATCTCTCAAGTGCCTACCCAGAGAATGTCCTACCCCATTCTTTATAACTTTGATGTTCCCTGTCGTTTTGTCTTTCACTTGAAAATCCTGAAATATGTTCAAGCCTCTAGTTGTAAAAAAGAATTTACATAGGAAAAACTCAGAGTGATGGATTTGTATTCATGCTGGGTAGTATTTCACTCTATACCTTGTTAGACTGACGTGCTTGATGCATAAAAATGCACTCAGCCTGAATAAGGCTGGGCATCTATTAAAAAAAACCAAATTCTTACTGAATAAGCTTTTTCATTCCTTCTTCTACCCCCTCCTCTGTTCAGAGTGTGGTGGTCGGCTGAAAGCTGAAACCAAGCCCAAAGATCTGTACTCACATGCTCAGTTTGGCGATAACAACTATCCAGTTCAGGCAGACTGCGACTGGCTACTGGTGGCAGAGCGCAGCAATCGAGTTGAGTTAATGTTTCAGACGTTTGAGGTTGAAGAAGAGGCAGACTGTGGTTACGATTATGTGGAGCTCTTTGATGGTCATGATAAGACAGCTGTGAGACTTGGTCGATTTTGTGGATCTGGGGTAAGTAACAAGGTACTAACCTTTTTATTTCCACAACAAAAAGACTAAGAAAGACAGGGCAGAGGAAGGAAAGGGTCAAGAAGGGATGAGGCTCAGTAACTGTACCTTACAATGAAGATACTAGATTATCTGCTTTAGGTTTTGGTGGGGTTTTTTAATAGAAGTTTGCAGGCTTATAGTACAAGTATTCCCTTGAATTATTTTAAACAATAAATATTCTTATCTAGTTCTTGACCAAAGTATTGTAATGTTATGTTAAGCTTTAGGTACCTGACAGTGGGGTGTTTATCAGCAACCCAAAAATAGCTACCATACATTTTCCCATGCAGAAAGAGAAACACACCAGTGTTGAAAACTGTCACATTAAAATCCTTTCAGTTTGAATGAAGAAGCCACATTTTACAGAGGGAGAAGTGCTTGGGAAGCATTTATAATATCTACTCATCTACTTGTCTACTACTTAAATCTGATTTTAGGAAAGAAAGTGCTCCTAAAATATGTGATTAATATGGGCCTTAAGAAAGTCCTGTCATTCCATATGCAACTCTGATTTGTTTTAACTCTGAGACATGGGGGAAATTGGCCAGGTGACAGTCCTGGAAAGGATGTATCCTAGTTCTCCTTTTAGACTTGCATTGTTATGTTGGCTGCCTGCCTTGTGAAAGCTGGTGCAATGATCCCACGAGTCCTCATCAATTCTTTATGCATGTGGAAATGCAAGCACACTTTCATACATATATATACTCTTTGCCTAGCTAAAAGGTTCAAAAGGCTCTACATGAGTCAATAGGAGCTCTTAATTAACAATGTGTCACTTTTTTGATTCACCCACAGTGCTGGAGCAAACATTTCAGTCATTCGGGCTAGTTACCTGTAAGTTGGCTTATATCCTTTTAAGGCATTTTTGAACACTAAAAGATGCAAGAAAGGTGCTGCAGGAAAGGTGCTACCACTGAACTTTAGGCAGTACATTCTAAGCAAAATGATAGAACTGAGCCCAGCATCTACTAATTTACACAAAACAATACTTTGCAAGTTGCTCTATTTTTCAAGTAGAAGGACAGCAAACTGCAGAATGGCCCAACCTTGGGCTGAACTAATTCTTCTTTTGGGGGGTGGATGGGTGGTGGTGGTTGGGTTTTGTTGTTGTTTTGGTTTGCTTCTGGTAGGATATGGATGAATGGCTTCAGAGGTCACATAGGAAATACAAAATTAAATAGAAAACTTATTGAAAGCAAAATAATCCAAACCGAAGTGGAAAAAACACACAATATATATTGCTGCCTTGTCAAATTTAGAAAAAGGACTTGCTAGTTCAGCTGATACTTCTGATTGATGTGCTTCAGTAATAAACCAAGCCATCATGAGTGCTTTGAAGAATAAGATGGAAAATAAGTACTGGAGTCTGTTGCTTATCTAAATTTAGAATATTGTGCATGGTCCTGCTCAGTCACTTACGTGACTCCAGCAGTAATTATAGAGATCATCTGGGAAGGACAAAAGAACAAGGAGCTTTGTTTTCTTTGTATCATGAGAAAAGACTGTGGAGATGCTTCATACAAATTGAAGAAGTTAAATCAGATTCGGAAAGTTAAATCACATGTTTATTTAGATTGTGTGAAAAGATGCTTTTTGGGCCCAGAGCTCAAGATTGAAAGAGTGCACATTTATATAAAAGCAAAAAAGTTACAATAACAGGGAATTTCAAAACTTCTGCCAGCAGATAAAAATTCAAGCATTGTGATTTAAACTGGCCTCCAGCTTTTAGGAGTTTAGGTTGTCATTTCTTCAGTCTGCCTCAAAATTTCCTAGCTTATAATTGGAAGCTGAATGACATAGATGTATTTTGTCTGATCATGTCAGGTGGCACCGTATGAGACCCGATGGAATTATATGACAAGGCATAACAGGAAAAGAGAAATAGCCATAAGAAAAAAAAACAAGTGAATGAGGGGGATAAATACAGAGTGGACAGATAACTTATTTGTTTCTTCATTTATTTTAGCCACCAGAAGAAATCTATTCAGCAGGAGAAGCTCTTTTACTTCACTTTCACACGGATGATACAATCAACAAGAAAGGATTTCATATACGATACAGAAGTATAAAATATCCAGGCAGTGTGCACACCAAAAAATAACACAAGAACCTCTGAGCCAGAAAAGGAGAGTGAGAAAGAAAGAACGCACAGTGAAAAGGAACAAAGGTGTGTCTTTTTTTTTAAACTGCAGTTATTAGCACAGATGTTTTATATGAGTTCAGTTGAAACGGCGACCAGAGACTGAACTAAAATTGAAAAAGAAAATCAGCTATACCGGAGAAATAGTCAAGATGATGATGTGAAGGCTCCATACTTGACTGTTGCTGCAAAGCTTGCAAAAGGACTTTGCATGCAGGGAGAATAGAAGAGCTTTTGTTCGTGGTTTGACGTTTGTCATAGATGCGTGCAGATTCAATCAGTTGCATTCAGGGGAAGTGACCCTTCAGACCGTTCTTCCTTCTGACAATTGTATGGTGTCCAGGAAGAAAAAAAAAAAAAAAAAGCTCTTTCAGGTCACACAATCAAAATACTGTCCTTATATCTAGTTGCTTTGACTTTATATCCTGCATATGGTGTGTACAAGGACTTGAAAGAAGATAAGAAATGGGAAGGTCTTCCTACATTATTCTGTATTTTTTACAAATTCATCTGTCATATCAGGTTAACAGTGTTTTGAAACTGGAAAATCCTACTTCTGAAACGTAACTGATCTTTAGAGTATTTTGTTTTACTAATGGCTGAGAAGTCTGAACTGTTACATCGGTCACTAGTTGACCAATCGCTAGTTGACTGAATTTGAACAGTGTAAGCATCTATAAAATGTTTGGTTTACGAGTTAAGTAAGCTATCTCTGATGATGTGCTCTTATTTTGCACTGAACATAGAAAGACTAAGATGAAAACCTGTCCTGAATCAAAATCTGTATCCATGAGAAACAGAAATAGTCAAGGATCATATGAAACTCCTCCTACTGAATTTGTTTTCAACAGTACATTTGGAGCCACTACTAAGCTTTGTTTCTTTGGACCTCTTTTGTGAATGAGCTAATTATCTGGTTTGGCTACGCAGAAATGAAGCTGCAGTGGTATCCAAGAGGGAGGTTTCCCAAAGAGTTGTTTTTTTTCTCTGGGAGTAAGAGTATCTGTGATGGTGAAAAGAGCAAATCAAAATAACAGACCCAGGATTTCTTTGTTATTGAGTGAATTCCTATGGTGCTATTCCATGAACACTAAAAACAAACCCAAGAAGTTTTAGACTTTTGAGCCAACAGCTTGCAGATCATGAATGTCTCACTATGCCTGGCTGCATCTGGAGAAGGAAGGTTTTACTGCTCCAACGGAGAGTGAGTTGCAACGGCAGCACTAGTCCTGTGGAACAACTACTACTATTGCCTTAGAATCCTCGCACACGGTCAGACAGATCTTCCTGTAGATACACCTCTAATTTGATAAATATGTTGACGACTTGGACATCTTAGTGTACACTAACAAAAGGATCCTCAAGTGAAAGCCCCATCTGCAGAGCGAGATCATCTGCTGTAAATACAGTGACCTGCTTTTGATGTAGAGATATGTTACGTTTAGAACTGAGATATTCTATGTGTTTAGGCCAGACATGGCTTTAGTCATAATGTATATGCATTATGTAAGTATTGTATGAATGAGTGCTTCAGGGGAGTGAAAGGTATTGTATGGGTGAAAATGGAATTGTTTCTTTATGTGCCAAGTTCTGTCAGGACCCTGTTTGACTGTAGCAACTTTTCTTTAAAGGCTTCATAGACAGATAACGAGGACTTCTAGTTGGCAAGAATCAAGTTTAAACGTATTATGTTTCACTTACGAGAAATATTATTTTGATATCCTTTGATGTAAGTTGCTACTCAGATTAGCTTAGTTTCTGTTTCCTTACTATGAACATACATTGGCACTAATAAATCTGACTTTTTTTATATAAAAATAAAACCCAAATGTCTATATAGGTGTCTTTGGTTGTTTTAACAGCACTGTTGCTGCTCGTTGATTACCTTTTTCCTTCCCAGAAAGCGTATGTGAGTGAAGTTCAAAATGTGAATAATTTGTGTATTTTTGTAATGCTGCTCCACTGTATTTTTGTTTGGTTTATTTTTCAGGGGTTTTACACAAGAAGTTAACTGCAAACATTTTCTCCAAGGTCTTTTAAGACAAAATTCAGGCAGAAATATTACTATAGTTAAAAAGAAAAAAAGAAGTATTCTTAAACTTGATACATAATCTATCAGCTGCACGAAATTCCAGTGCTCAAATTTCTGAGAGGAAAAGCAGGCAGCAGCAGAAGCAGTGTCTCCCTGGCATGGATAATTAACGGGAGTTGGGAAAGTCTGAGGCTGGGAGGAAGGGCATGTTTCCATGTAATCTTTTTTTTCCACTTTTCTGCTTCAGTCTCCTCCTAATATTATCTGCCATTTGCTAAACAAAATATTTTAAGTCTCCCTTTTCTCTGCATTTGACTTTTTATTCCCCCCTAGGTTTGCTTTAACAATCATAGAGCTGAGCCAAGATTTTTTATTTTCTTGAAGGTGGTTGTTTTTCTTTTTGATTCATACAGGCTCCTGTTTAAATCCTACTGCCCTATGCTAAATATTGCAACTGGAGTAGTTGGTGAAGAAAGTTAGACAGGCCAAGAACACCATATAGTGTATTTCCAAGGCTCTGTGAAAGGTGGTTCTTTGTGGTGATATCAAAATATTGCTTTTGAGCACAATATGTCAGGGATTGTTTCATATGGAATATGTAGAAATCAAAAGAGAGTTGCTTTAACTTTGAATGCAAAGTTTGATTTTATTTCTCCAGTTGGTTATTCCTTTGTTGAGCACATATGCTCGAGTGGTGAAAATTAGAAAGGTGTTCTTAATGTTTATCTTGATGATAAATGGACCACATAGATAATTTCTTTGCATTGTCCATGATCTTAGTTAATGCCTCGTGGTGCTACCAGATGCCACTAAAACTATAGGTATTTCCAAGTTCTAGGAAGTTTTTCCAGATGTAGAGAAAATGACATATTCAATGAAGTCATTTAATAGCAGTATGTCTTATAAATAGCCTGGCAATAAGAAAAAAATGCTTTCACAATTTCATCAGCATAAATGATTTTTTCAATGTGGGTTATGCCAAGGATATCTTTGAAATGGAGAAGTTTGTTCATGACATGAAGATCTTGCCTGTCAAGTAGTCAACAAAACATGACACAAAATCTAGTGAGCTGGAGATCCAGCTTTGAGACCTAGTTACAATGCATTTACTGGCAACACTCTTAGAAAGGTGAAGACGATACTCATTCTGCTTCCTATTTGAGACAAACTTTCTTGACTGTGGGCAAGGTGCTGGATTTAAATTAATTTTCCTGTAACATGACAAACTTTTCTTTTGTGCTAATATTATTTAATGTGAAATTCAACATAAATTAGCATAAATTGTTAAGGAATATAAGGATCTCTGGATATAATTATGCTGGATCTCTGTGGCTGACTGGCTAATGAAGAGCTTAAGTCCGTAGCATAGAAAGTTATGTGATCAATACCATGCTTAGATAAGAGGGAAGATATGTTTGTGCACATCATTCCTTAAACAAAAAGAAAAGAGGAAAAAAAAAGGAATAAAAATCATCAGTGAAATTCACTTAAAATGGCTGCCTTACATAAGAGCTGTGAAGGTCTAGCTGGAGGGGATAAAGAAAGGTAGGTGCACACAGCAGATACTCTGTTCTTTGCTGGCCCTTTGTTATAATTTGCAACATATTTGAGTAATCTTGCCTGGCTCTGAGACCTATGAAACAGTGAGTTGACCTAAGCATGGGTAAGAGCCAGATCAGGTCCTTAACGTGGTATTGCAGCATTATGTTTTCATTTAAAGCAGATTGCTTTTGAACCCCAGAAAAAAAATCAGATAATTGAGTTTAAGCTTTATCCACTTGGGAATCAGTTATGCAATTTCACTATGTTGCCAGGGGTGCAAGTGGCAAACTTAATTTTTTATAATGGAGGAAATTGTTGTTGACCTCACAGTTTGCGTGCTGTATGAGCTCTAGGTGTGTGCTGCACCACCATAGAGCGTGGTCACTGCTGAGGCACACTGAAACTTTCTTTTACAATTAAATGGTCCTGTTCTGCCAAAATTTACAGATCTCAGGGTTTAGGGACCTGGTATGGGTATGTAATTTCAGGAAAGTATTCAGACTTAAAATAGTCCTGACCAGTAATCAGAGGGGAATTTTTCTTTGACTTCAGGTCTTAAACTGGGTCCAAATGAATAATAGGAGGGGAGGGGTTTTATCATATTAACATATATGATCATACAGACTGGCACAACCTTGTCTAAGGACTTGCTCATAGTTTGATTTTATCATTGATTGTTATGATTCAATTAGTAATTGATCAGGAAGAAGAGCAAGAACAAATAAAATATCTGGAAAAGCCAAATGTAAAGATACCACAGATACAGCTACAGTTAATCTTAAAAAAAAGAAAATAAATAGATGCAGTCTCCAAAGTCAATGCTGTTGCTGATATATTAATTTTTCAATGCATCCTTCATATTTTAAAAAAATGCCTTGCGCTGTACTGCTTTCATTTACCTTGAAGAAGAGTTAGATGATTAATTACATTGGTTAGTGATTTTTTCAAGCAGAGAACTGAAGACAATGTAAGGAATGACTTGCTTTTGGTTCCTAATGTTGCATATCCTGAGTAAGTGCCTGTTCGTGAGGGAGTAACACTGGGCTATAACTCTTACAAGCTTGTTTTTTTCCCCTCTGGCACTCTCAAGTTTTGCTGCTCTAAGCTGAATACTTGTGCCAACATTTTGTTACTGCTTGTGATCTAATTAAGCTAATCAAAATAGTAATGTCCCTGCCCATGGGGGGGTGGGGGGGGGAGGATGGGGGTGGAACTAGATGGTCTTTAAGATTCTTTCCAACCCAAGCCATTCTATGATTCTGGGATTATGAATCAGCAGCTGCTTAATACTGTTATTTTATGGAATCAGGGTGAATGAAGTCTGATTAAAACAAAAAGAACAAAGGAAAATGCATTTTGCAAGTTATTCTTTTTTAGCAAATGTTCTCATTTCTCTTGGTTTCTCACTCTGGGTTCACAAAGGAAGCAAGCTGTAGCAGCTGTAAAAATAGTGTGTTGTGTGGCCAGTGAAAGAAAACATTGGCAAAACTTTGGTCTTTCTTTGGTCTTTGGTTTTGATCCCACCTTTACAATTGTTTTCTTTCATGTATTTTACATGTAACCTATCAAATCTCGTGCTAATCCAAGGTTAAGTGATCTGACATATATATACATATATATATAAAAGACAATTTCTTTTTTTTTCCTTCAGTGACTTTCAGATACAGTAATTCTTTCTGTGTTATTCGGACTCCTGGAAAGGATCATTTACTTTATGCATGTAAGTTAGACTTAGTTAACCATGTGATAGCAATTTCTGAAATACATGTAACACCAATAATCACATGGACTGTAAAGTCTTTTAGAGCATGTTCAATGACCTTTATCTCCATCCATGGTAATGCTAGTATTAGTGCTTTCTACATACATATCAGGTAAGTGGTCACACAATGAAACGCAATGAAGGGAAGTTACAATGGAAGAGGAAAAAGGAAAAGGATATTTGGCTCTCACACAGCATGTGATTCCCACAGAAGAGAGTGAAATTGTGAAAGGCATGTTACAAGAATATATATAGGAGTAAAAGAATTAATTTGAACAATACAATATTTAAGCTGAGTGTCAGGAGACCTTTTCAGTGTTAGAGACAGAATAGTTTCCCAGGGGTGATAGTTCATCTCCCAAATTTCAGGAACTATACTGTATACAGAATGTTACTTAATGGAGTAAGTGCAATACTCAAAGGTGCCTTTCAGTTATGAAACTCTGTGCTCAAATATGTGCAAAAAATTTGCTATCTGACTAATAAATTTAATAGTAATAATAATACACTTCTTTAATTAAAAGACCTGAAGCTAGTGAAGACAAAAGCACTTCTACTGCAATAGAAAGAAAATAGTAATAACCTACAATATCCTACAACCTAGATATTTCTAGTCAAAATTCTAAAGTGGAATCTTAGTACACAAGCAGTGCTGACAGTTGTTGAGATGCCTTTATTAAGATGATGTTCTGAAGACCTGGATGGTCAAAAGCTGATTTCTTTGAGACATCTTGGGATATTATATGCTTGTCTTTTTAATATTGTTGCTATGTCTTTGGATGATCAAAACACAAACAATTTTCATTGGTATAATCAATAGCATTTGCTGTGCTATATAGGAAGGCCATATAGAGGTAAGAATATCACCTATTGTCATAATAACATTGTCATTCTCAGTGTTATGATATCAGCAAATGCATTCAAATACTGAAGACATGAATAAAACTTTTGGAATATTTCTAGATAATCATGATAGTAAGTCAATTTTTGACCTTTCAATGTGAATTTTTCTTAAGATTGCTGCATCATTGACACATTATTTCTTAAAATGCACATTTTAGAAAAGACAAATCAATCCTTCATTTTCTTGGTTAGTTTGACTTGTAGGAGCATAAAAATATTTTAGTGTTAGTCTGTGCTTATAACTATTTAAAGAATGGGCTGTTCAGTTGTATCGTTGAAAGTATTTTTACTTTTTTTTTCTTTAAAAACCCTATAAAAAAGGATCTTAGCATTTTGGAAATATAGTGACAGCTAAATGAACTTAGTGTGCGGTAACTTTCCATAATGCCTGTTGATGATGAGGGAGGCAGGCAGGCAGGGAGGGAGAGGCAACTCTTAATTTTGTTTACAGAAAATCTGGCTTATGAATTCTCTATTGCAAAGGGCATGTTTGTACTTTGTTTATGTATAGGCACAATGAAAATTGGGATGAGAATGTCTCACAATACTTTTGTCCTCTTCTGAAGTCGTCTGTGAAATGTTTAACTTGATAAAATATTTGAGTTGAGATGATACAAACTAAATACTATAAGGTATCAAATACCCTAGTCACAATTCAATATGTTGTTAAGAATGTGCTATTCTCCAATTGAAAACAACATTTTTTCCACGGTAGTTTTATCTTTAAAAATATTTCAAAATTAGTGATACTATTCTCTTAACAATTTTATTTGTAATTTTACTACACCATTAAATTTTAGTTTTGCTAATTTTGCTGTCCATAGAATCTTGGACTTGGATATTGCAAACTTTTCTAAATAACCAATATTTCACATTTGAAGATGCTTTGGGTGCTAATTTTAATATAGTAAAACAGGTGGCAAAGATTTCGTGGCATACATGTTATCTATCAGTCATGAAACACAATGGTTTCAAGGTGCAAGTCTTTATTGAGATCTAATGCTTTTCAGAAGTAAAAGAAACCTTCCATACTTGTTTTTAGAATTATTCTTTAATTAAAATTAAGAATATATATGAGACTTGCAAATGGAAGTGAATTAAATGCTATATTCTAGGGTATGGGGAGGAAAAGTTAAAGGTCAGATTTTAGGTAATATAATTTTGGTGTGCCATAATACCTAGAAGAAAGTTTCAGAAAACCTAGTGAAAGTATTTATTCTAATGAAAAGAGCATTATGAATAAAACCCAAACTGAATGACTTTGATTTTGCTTTACTTTATTAGAAGCACTATTTTTGCTCTAAATAATTTTGGAAAGTCAAACTCAGTGGCCTCTCATTCCTAGTTCTGCCAAACCAATACCAGGAAAGACTGTGAATCACATCATTATTTACAGAAGTAAACAGATTTTTAGCGAAATGAATGGCACAGTAAGTGCAGAATACTAAATATATATATTTGCAAATATAGTTGGAATATACATCAGGGAAGATACAAGAATTTCCTAGTTCTTGTTTGTAGATTTTGCACAAAATGGCAATTAAGAAACTAAATGGTCAATCAATAACTTGTCCATAGGCTGATTTTACTCTGGAATTCATCCATATTACAGCTGTTCAGAATTCACAAAAAAAAAGAAATACATAGTATGTATCAGTTAGTGTTATAGGTGTACATTTCATCAAGTTAAGAGGTAATGAGAAGTGAATACTCCTTTGAAATGCTATGGAGTATTTGTTAGGGTATATTATCTATAGAATTCCTAAAAAAAAATCTATAAAATGGATATAGTATCTATAAAAATCCCAGGCTATACTTGTCAAGATCATGAGTTTGTGCCCCTAAAGAGACTCTGCGTAAAAATTATATAGTAAACATAGCAGAGTAAGAACATGGGTTTTGCTCTGCCTGGTGGATGCTGTGGTCCATACTGTGCCTATGTTGTTTTCAGACTCTGGGGATAGGGACAAAAGGAGGATGGGCCAGAGGTACCATAGCAGGCAGCTGTAACAGTCTCTGGGAGCCTGAACCACCTACAACCAGATTGGCATGCAGAAGGCCTTCCATATATGCCACAGGTTAAGCCATCCATGCATCTT
Organism: Pezoporus flaviventris; assembly: GCF_033815535.1. Taxonomy (NCBI): domain Eukaryota; kingdom Metazoa; phylum Chordata; class Aves; order Psittaciformes; family Psittacidae; genus Pezoporus; species Pezoporus flaviventris. The sequence continues at coordinate 38,510,205 of NW_026892550.1, read as the reverse complement.
CTCCCTGCCTCGTGTTGGAAGGTCCTTGGCCTTAGGAACTCCTTTCCTGAATAGACTGTTAGGCAGGCAATGTGATTAGCTTCCCCCTTGAAAAGATAACTGGCAATCCTTGCGGTTGCTGATTTCCATCTAAGGATCTTGGATTGGTTAGTGTGTCCTAGTTTTGGTGTGTATTTGGTAAGCATCAGTGAAAACAATAAGGAATATATTTAAAACTGTAAGTTGGAATAAATTTGTTTACTTTATACTGTGGACTACTGAGTGGAAGTCAAGTGCTAAGAAAGAGATTTGTTAGAAGTGAGGTTATATATGTGAAAAGGCCTCTTTTCCTTGAGTAGAGTGTACATTCCATCTCTTATGCTCACTGCTTTTATCTAAAATCTGAAAACAAATGACCTTGCAAGAGCAAGCTGGAAAAAAAACATAAAATTCTACTGCTAAAAAGTATTTGGAATCATCACAAGGTGGCTCCGTAAGGAACTCCTGAGTCTGAAAATGTCTAAAAAGGTTTTCAGACTATAAAGTAGAACTGCTGAGGGAGAATAGAAGAAAATGAAAAGTTGTGATGGAATATGGTGGTGTTATTGCTTCTGCAGACAAAACCTTTATTTTTTTGTATTTTTACTTTTGGTCATGATCTTCACAGCATTGCAGAAAGTATCCCAAATGCGGCCTTTAAAAGGCCTTCTTCTGGGTGTAGCTGTTGAATGAAGAACAGCTGTTTGTATCCTAAGCAAGATGGATTGTTTTAAGTGAAAAAACACTCTCTGGAAATAGTGTTCAAATAAAAAACATACGCTACTGCCAACATCCTCAGTGCTTGATGTCTCTCCAAAAAGGAGGACTACAGTTGCCTGTTATGGCACCATATTAAACATTTTGTTCTTATACAAGTCACCTGAGGAATACTTCAGAATTTGTTGTCCAGTCTCCTACTTTCAAATATGTAAGAAATACAGTGGAAATCAGACATGAGTTCATAGCAAAATTTATGGTAAAAGAACATCAGGACTTCATAATGAAATGCATTGACAGTATAGTTCTGAAAAAGAATCACACTGTACCCAACTCTATAGTAATTGCTTGCTTTATATTTTTTCATATTCCTCCACTGAATTAGATTCCCACCCAGAAAATCATTTATCAAGATGCTTTTTTAACTTGGTTTCATCTTTCCCACTGGAAATTTCTTTGAGTGAAATTAACTGCTCTTGTGTAGGCATAAGAAATGGAGACTTTGTTTACACTCATTTCTGCTAAATTTTAGTGGGTAACATGACATGAGTTACTTTTGATTATTTCCTTATGGACTCTCAAATAAATTGTGAGTGCTTTGAAGAGGGTATGTTGGATGAGTTTTATGCTGGTTAGCTGACTCCCCTTATTTCATTAACATGTAGAAATTTCAATTGTATTCCTACACCTCTCAAATATATTTCATTGTGAGGGTAGTTCACCAATATTTCATTCTCCAGCATACCCCTGCCCTTGTACACACAGACGAACAAGTCATGAGCTTGTTTGTAGAAAAAAGGGCTCAAACAGATAATTTGAAGATGCTAGAGTGCCATTGTATGACCTGCCTCAGTATACTTTCAATGCTTTCTTCCTCATTTTCATCATACCTTGCCTTGAAGGTCAAGATTAACTGAGACTGTTTTTCTTGAAGATGGGGGGATGCCAATTTTTACTAGACCTTTCAGTTCAAGAGCTCAAATTCATTCAGCTTTGGAACATAACACAAAACATGCCTGCTTCCTAATAGTTTATATTAGGAAGAAGTAGACTATTTCTTATGCTAAAATGGATGAAGTGATAGTAACTGCTATTTTAAATCCACTTAAAGGCAACACATACACACACAAAAAAAAAAAATTGGTTTAGATTCATTCAACCAGTGCAACATGTTGTAAGCATGCCAGCCTGTCCCCTGTTGAATTTAATGGGTAATTTAACCTGACTACAGTGATGTTAACATTAATATATTATTGTTAATTATATGTTAATGTGTTAAAGAAATTTCTGTGGGGCAGCTTTTGACTTTGTCAGTTGTTTACTTCAGTTTAATTCTGAAAACTCTTTTATGTTTCTGAAAATGTAGACTGTTTAGAAAATGGAGATTTTCCATTTTCTCTACGGAGTTATGCTTTCATGCTTTTTGGGCAGAAGGAGTTCCTACCTCCACATTAGTGACAGAAATTTTGTATATATTAAACATTACTCATTTAAATAGAACACGTTTGGGCCAAAGGGAGTCTCCACTGAGACAAACATTTTTCTGGGCAAACTGATGAATCAAACAATGTACTTTGATGTGTGGAGTCTTTGATCAGAGAATGACTAGAAAGAAGCAAAAATGAAATAAAGAACAGGATTAAAAAGAGGCTTTTCACAGGGTTTCTGTGCTTACACAGAGTCAAGGCCTTTTCTGCTTCTCACCCCACCCCACCAGTGAATAGTCTGGGGATCAAGAAGCTGGAGGGAACAAAGATGGGACAGCTGATGCTAGCTGACCAAAGGGATGTTCCAAACCATATGGTGTTATGTTTAGCTTATGAAGCTGGGAAAAGAACAAGGAATGGGGGAACATCCAGAGCGTTGGCATTTGTCTTCCCAAGTAGCCACTATGCGTGATGGAGCTCTGCTTTCCTGGGAATGGTTGAACACCTGCCTGCCCATGGGAAATAGTGAATGAATCCCTTGTGCACTTGAGCACGTGGCTTTTGCTTTATCTATTAACCTCTTTTCATCTCAACCCATGAGTTTTTTCACTCTCACCCTTCTGATTCTCTCCCCATCCCACTACAGCAGGGGGAGTGGGTGGCTGTGCGGGGCTTAGTTGCTGGCTGGGGTTAAACCATGACAATGTTTTATTGCTTTGTCTGGATCTACATGCAAACGAGGAAGCAGAGCAGTTTTATCATGAATAGGAAGATGACAGAATGCATCATCTTCAAATGATGTGAATCTCTATGGCTCTGTGGAAGAGACTGACTGTTGAAAAGAATACATTCAGTGCTGGAGGATTGATAAAGTCAGGTCATAAGTAATAATTATGAAACTCGGCACCAAGGAAATGCTTCAGGGTAACTGGAGATGGAAATGGTTGTTGTGGCTAGGCACACCACAAAAGGTGCAGTGACATTTATAGAAGGAAAAGCATTTCATTGAAAAGTTTCTTTAAATGGCAGGAATGTTGTTCTTTTCCCCATTTTTCTGACCAGATGATCATTGTCTATCACCTTTTCCTAACACCTTTTGGCTTAGATTGGTGGATGAATGGCAAGACCTGTCTGACCTAAAACAAACTTTATCATTACATTTTTGTTCACAGAATGGATTTAGTTCTTTCTGCCTTATTGGACAAAGTCTACAGACTACTGTACTCTTCTCATGGTCTGTGCCAGGACTATGTATCATTCATTTGGGATCATGTGACCAACAGGGGTAAGCTTTAGTCTGATTTAAAGAGCTGATGATTGCTATTAATGAGCATGGGATTTCTACAGTAACTTTATTGCTGTATACCATAGCAGGGCCTAATGGCCATATCCACAGTTTCTGTTTTTCCAGGGTCTGTTTTACATCCTAGAATCCTATCCAAATTGCCTGTAATGTGACAAAAACTCAAATAAGGGATAATATTGGGCCATTAATTAAAACTGGAAAATAATTGTTCCTACAAGTAAAGTCATTGTTACATTAAATAACCTGTTACCTTGTGTTTCAAACATATAAATAACAAAGATGTAAAAAATTTTGTGCTAAAATATTTTTACTTCTTTATGTAATATAATGAACCCAAAGATCATGTGGAAATTTGATTTTTTTTGCCATTCCTTCAGAAAAAAATCTTCTCTAAAAATAGTCACATATACAAATGGGACAATGCAATCATTGGGGTGCCTATGGCAGTAAGAAATGCAACGGTGCCTTCTGTAGGATTTCCATGTGTGTCATATTTACCATAAAAGAAGTCAACAGTAGCTTTTCTTTGGAATTTACTTAAAGAAATACCTAACAAGAAACTGCTTTATGAGCTTTCTTATCACTCCACATTGTCTTTAAAGATGTTATCAGAAGGAAAAATAATTGTGTTTGTACGTGTGCAGAGTAATCTAAATGAATTAACAAGCAGTTGTGTAGTTTTGGGGAGGATTTTGTTTTATTTTATTTCCTAGCAGGCAAAATTTTGGGAATATTTCCTTTGATTTTCTATGTTTAAGCCTATCAATAAACTTCTTTTTTTTTTTTTCCCCAAAATACAAGTTATCCATTAGTATTATAAGAAGAAATAATGAAACCTTTCGCTTACTGGCAGTCAATCTGTCTTTTCTCAAAGTTTACTTAAATCAGTTTTCAAGGAAGAAAAGCAGTCTTTTCTAATCTGAATTTGGAGGACGCTATGATTTAGTAATTTAAACTGTCATAAATATTCTTTTAATCTGAAGATTTATTACTATTATGCCTTTTATTCTTAAGCTTGAGCACCACTTGGACTGCAAAACGCCCTTCTGTTTTTCTCATTTCCTTTAAATTCAAAGATAGTCCATATTTCTTAGAACTCTAGTTCCTTATTTATCTGCCTGTCAATCATTGTGTCTCTTGGGACCACTAGGAAATCAGGTCTCTTTAGTTCTCTGTACAGCTGAAGTAATGGAGTTCTGCTCTGGGTTTGTACAGGTCAGAATTTGACCCTTACAGTTTATCACCCAACATCCTTCTGGAATTAAAAGACTTTAGCACCATTTATCTACTTATTTTTAACACCCAGATCAAAGCCAGTATAAGACATCTCTGAAATTTAGTATAGCCTTTAAATTCTAAAGGAAGGAGATGGCAAGTCATTTGCAGGAAGCACTTACGAATACATAAGTAGATTCAAAGTTGTTGTGGTTTAAACCCAGCCAGACAGCTTGTTCACTCACTTCACCCCCTTCTTGCTCTCCCCCTGCTCCCAGGGGGACAGAGAGGAGAATCGAAAAGAATGCAACTCCCACGGGTTGAGATAAGAACAGTTTAGTAACTAAGGTATAACACAAATCACTACTGCTACCACCAATAATAATAATGATAAAGGAAATAACAAGGGGAAAGAATACATCACCTCACCACCAGCCAACTGATAACTCCCCCCCCCAGCAGACCAAGCACCCACCGATACCTCCTCCAACCCTGCAGTCTCCCAGCCCTTCCAGGTAACTCCCATTTACATCCTGGGCATGACGTGCTGTGGTATGGAATACCTCTTTGGTCAGTTTGGGTCAGGTGTCCTGTCTCTGCTTCCTCCCGGCTTCCCCTCCTCCGTGGCAGAGCATGAGGCTCACAAAGTCCTTGGCCAAACCAAAACATCATTGTTACCAGCTCTGTTCCCAAGCTAAAAGTCAAAACACAGCACTACACCAGCTACCAAGAAGGAGAAAAATGACTGCTACTGCTGAACCCAGGACAAAAGTATGATATATTCTTAAATGAGACAATAATCTTCTTCCTTTTGTTTTAGAGGAAATATTCACCTCCTCTATCCCATTCCCTTATGATTTCTTAAGTGTTTAAATGAGTGCCATTGGCTACATGCATACAGTGTGCTGAAGTGGTCTTGGGGCATCAGTGATGTGAAAGAGTAAGACTGAGGTGGAAGGGTTGTTTAAAGTCTGCCATCATCAATGGGAAAGGGAGAAGTTGTCACTACGGAGTTACAATGGGTTGGACTTTTTCCTTGTTCACTTTTGTTTGCTGGCTATCCTGCTGGAATTACTTTTTTTTTTTTTGAGAGAGAGAGAAATGAAGCAATACCTGTATTATGCTGGATGCAAGAAGTGAATGGGGTTGATGCAGCCTTGAGGTCCCCTTCTTTTTTTCTCTGCACTGGGCTGGGGCCATACAAAGACAAAATGAAGAGAGATGTTTTGTGCTTTGGCTACAGTGTGTTCCGTTAGTTTCTTGCTGCCTTTCTGCATCTGGACCATATGCAAATCAGATACTTCTATGCTATAGCCATCCTTGAGTCTCAGCAACCTGTCAGGGAAGGAAGTAGAAGATACATACTCCTACCCCTCCTCTAAATCAACATCTGCAGTAGTGCATTTGGAAGTAAGGAGAAAGTCATGTCCCAGTGATGGAAGCGATTTGAATGGCCATACAGTAAGGACCCAAACAGTTGTATCTCACATGTGAAAACTATTTGCAGGAGATTGAATCTTCTACCTGGGTTAATAGATGTGCAGCTGAATTCATGTAGGAAATTAGTCAAAAGCCTTTACCAAAATAAAGTAAAACCCAACAGCATAATTTTTGTGATCCAGGCCACTGACCTGGGCATTATGCTACAAGATAAGGAATTTTAATGTCCAGAGGGATTTAGGATTTTATCTTACCTATATTTGCTTTAATGTCCTGGGAGAATGAAGTTGTACTAATGAGTTGTGATTTACTATCACTGAAAGTAGTTGGTGGAGCATGTTTTTTGCTGCTTTCCAGGTATTGTTAGTCCAGTGTGAAAATATACTCCTTTCTATGCAGGATGACATTACGGGGTTGGTGCCCAGCGTTGAAAGAGGCATTTTTGTCACCACATTCCTACTTGAGAGAAATGACTCCCTTTTCTTCTGGTGAGGAATATGGTAAGGCCTCAAATTGATTAACCTTCATTTTAATGTAATTTCCACCTTGTTTTTTGGGCTTTAATGACTGCAAGAAGGGGGTCTTCAACATTGCTCACCATGGCCTATGGGCTGCTTCTGTTCTGATGTATTTGGATGAATACAAAAGGAAGAGAGAGAGGCTATCATGAATCACATCCCCACAGGAAGAGGCAAATCAATTATAAGACACAAGGACACCAGTTACTGAGTTAAACATCTGTTTACACTTACACACAAAACAGCAACCTTGGCCAATGTTTACACAGGGGCAGGGTGGGAAGACAGATGATGATTTTCTTCCTGACCATAAGATGAACAAACACACACAACTTAAGTGTTCTGACTAGATGTTCTGTTTGGAGGCAGCAAGAGAGGGGAGAAAAGTCTTGCCAAGAAAAAATAATGATGCAAAGCAAGGTTTAAGCTGTTCAAGAGTTTTCCTCATTCTGAAAGTATCAAGAACTTCAGTGCACATATCTGCACAAACCTGCTATGCTGTTGCTCCATCCTTAGGCAAGTAGCTCTTGCCATCCTAGTGAAGTGCTCTCCAACTCTTTCTAGTATGGTCCCTGCTTTGATACCTCAAAGCATCCTGCACTACCACTCATTAAAGGAAAATTGCTCCCAGAAACTGCTTTTGCTTTTTGGCTTTACACCTAGGCAAGGTGAAAATAAGGAAGAGAGGTCTCAGACTGGTAAACAGGATGATTAAGATCTAATTAAGATTATTTTCCTTTGGATGGGATTGATGATTGCAATTGCAGATCTGCCATAAAGAACACATATTAATACACCAACAGCTGTTGCTCTTATTTCAGCTGCAGATTGCTCTCAGAGTGTAAAAACTCAGTCACTGCCTTTGCAAAGCAGCCAAGTCATTTCTGTAATGAAAGTCTACACAATTCTCCCTACCACTGCAATCTGCTAACAAGAATTGCTCCTTTGACATGCTGCCCCTGAAAGAGAATACAAGTGTTCCTACCACCTTCATGTTCTGCAAAACTGTGGCATGCAATATTATTTGGCCAGCTTACTTCAAGTAAGAAAAGATTTCGCCAACTTACTTCAAGTTCCTGCATCCTTCCTCAGATTAACTCAGTGACCTGCAAATAAGGTGGTTCATCCTGAATCCCCAAATTTCTGCATTAGCTTTTTCATTCTCATCTTTTCCTCTTGTCCTGGGTTCAGCAGTAGCAGTCATTTTTCTCAGTCTTAGTAGCTGGCACAGTGCTGTGGTTTTGACTTTCAATCTGGGAACAGAGCTGATAACACTGATGTTTTCAGTTGTAGCTGAGTAATATTTACTCTGACCAAGGACTTTGTGAGTCTCATGCTCTGCCAGGGAGGAGGGGAAGCCAGGAGGAAGCAGAGACAGGACACCTGACCCAAGCTAGCCAAAGAGGTATTCCATACCACAGCACGTCATGCCCCCTATATAAACTGGGGGCAGTTACCCAGAAGGGTTAGATCACTGCTCGGGTTGGACTGGGAATCAGTCAGTGGGTGGTGAGCAGTTGTATTCTCTTCCCTTGTTATTTCCCTTATCATTATTATTATTGGTGGTAGCAGTAGTGGTTTGTGTTACACCTTAGTTACTGGGCTGCTCTTACCTCAACCCATGGGAGTTACATTCTTTCAATTCTCCTCCCCAAGTCTCAGGGAGTGGGGGGAGGAATGGGAGGAGGAGTGAGCAAACGGCTGCTTGGTTCTGGGTTGCCAGCTGGGCTTAAACCACGACACCTCTGCTTCATGAACCCATCCTTCAGGAGGCAACATTTCTGGAGGTTGCTGTGTCTCCTCCTGTTATGTGACACAAGTGCTCCCTATCAGCTCTTCCGCAAGAGCCCATCTTCCTGGGGCTGCACTGTACGTGCAGTGCCTTGGCAATCAGACAATGTTTATTGTATTCCCCACACTGATACAAGTCAATGAGCAAATATTTAGTAAAGAGGCTTGTATTTTGTATCATTTTGAAGCAAGGCGCAAGAGATATCTTTGGCATGTAAATGACACATGTGTCTTCAGAACCTTGTTCTTACAACTGTAATTTATTATTTGTTGTAGCTGGACGATACCAAAGGAATTAGTGAAGGCAACTAAGTAATATATGTTCGTATATGCTGATCGGCAGGCTCCATATATGAAATTGGCAGGATCCAGTCCCCAAGGAAATTTTTTTTAGGAAGCATATGTAAGTGTAATGCTCAGTTTACATATATATGACAAAAAAATCGAGTATCACTGTGCATAAGACTTTCAGCTAGGTCATCTTCACAGACTATGGCCATAAACACACCATAACTGCAACCAAGATTAGCCAGCCCAGATTGGCAAAGCCACTACAAAGTTGCAATCTAATACATTCTTTATTTATGTTCAGAAGGCTACAAGTCTTGGTGCTTTTTTATAGCGAGAGGTGGCCATCAGTCAGGACTCAAGAGTCCATCAAAACTACCAATCATTTTCATTTCTCAAGCCTTATGAGGTTGAAAGTAAATTGGGTTGGAAAGAGAAAACTTGAGGAGGACAGCATGCTGCCTTGGACTGTTGCTCTGATCTTCGCATTTGGTTTTCTTCTTGAACGTAGTCTATTTTCCTGTTAGGCCTGCAGTTAGGTACCTGAGCAGTGGCTGGACATCATGACTGATACTGTGATTCCAGGCATATTTTCTTGACCATTATTATAGCTATTGTAAAGTCAGACAACAAAAAAAAAAGACATCCTTGCAAACTGGGGCTAGCATTTCAATACCAATACCATGACATAAATAAGCCAAATAGATGAAGAAAGACCCGCTATTGACTTACAGTCAGATTCCAAGAAATAATACTTGCATCTTCCAAACACTTGCTTTTAGACATTCTTTTGCTAGTGGACATTTATTGTTTTATAAAATGGAGTTGGTTAGAAATCACCAATCTTGCATAAATTGTTTTGTAGTATTGTGGGTTTTGTGTGTTAATTCTAATCTAGACAATGAAACAATTTTACTGTTTGTTCTGTAGATACAAATTAGAGTTGTGAGTCACTCCCAGAGATCATCCATGAAGTTAGAGGAAAATCCTTCTGTAAATATTTTTTTCTAGAATAGATAAATGCACTGTATTAATAGGGAAACATATATGTGGGATTTAGGCCACCCCATTATTGTTAACACTGGTTCCCCTCTTGTTCTCAGCAGAAGCAATATGAATTTTGCCATTGAATCAGCGCAAACAATGTAACTCAAGGTGCTGAAAAAACAGAAGTGAGAACATACTTGCATGAAGTCCTCAGGTAACTGCAGTCTCCTGATATTTATCCCATGTATCTTGTAAACAGTGTAGTAAATTGAAGTGCAAGTTTATAAACCTTGGCCAGAGGTATGTAATTTTCTCTTTGCAAATGCCTTTTGGGCTAGTGAAGAAGGAATAATCTAGGTATTTAAAAAAAAAAGAACTTGGAAATTTCTGTCCCTCCATCTGTTAACCACTTAACTCATAATCCTGTGTGTAATGCTATTACAAATGCATAAATAATTGCTTCAGCCTTAAGCTGCATGCACTGCTTAAATAACTCAGCAATTTATTACTTCTCCAGGAATGACTACAGCTTACAAAACATACGGAGCAGAAATACCTATTTCTCTTCATTACATATGGTGACAGCTTTCAGATAAATATTTTGTTGTCATCTCTGATGTAGCTAACATTAAAATGTATGTGACTGAGTAAAATGTATGTATAGTGAGTTCCCACTTCTACATGTGTGCATGTGTGGCTGTATTGGATGAGCTCCAAATGGCCTGGATGCCCTGCTGTTCATCTCTAATTGTTTTCTGTGGGGAAGGCAGTTTGCTGAGGGCATTTCAGGAAAGGAAAGCCAGTAGCCAGTGGCTCCATGAGTTTTACACTAGATGGCATGTAGGTGAGCTAACAGTATTTACTGGGTTAAGAATTACTGAATACTGCAATCAGCTGCTCCAGGCATGGAAGGGATAGGAGGGATGTTGAAAAAAAAAGATAAAAACGATTAGAAATAAAGCAGTGAGCATCTCTACTGAAGTGAATTGATATACATCACCTATTGATGGATTGCTGGATTGTTACCTGCTGATGACACTGCAGAACTCGTCTTTGTGGCGCCCAACGTGGGGCGATAATGACAGGATCTGACCAGAGTTTGGCTAATTGTCTAATTATATTTGGCTTTCAAATTTGTTACATATTTGTTTGGTCTCAGAGTTTCAGCATGTCGTAACTTGCTTACATTCGGTATTTGCTGGTTTAGTATTTATCAGCTGGGGGGCCTGGGCTAAGGTTCTTGTTTTGCTGTACTTTATGGTAACAACTTGTAATACAATAGGCTCATTGATCATGCAACTTATTTGCCTTGTGTTCCCAGTGTGGTCATCAACTCTATACTTTGGGAGGTATATAATAGAAGTGTTTAGCAATTACACATCTTTTTTTCCCTCCTCGGGTGTTCAACCTGTGAAAGAGACATTCACTTACACCCCTAGCTCCCCCACCAGACCATTTAAAGCATCATTTGAGAGTTCTGAAGGTTTTGAATGGCCTTTGGATACCCTCAAGACCCACCTGGTGATTGTGATGGGGACCAGCACGTTGGCACACATACAGAGTGTGTTTTATCCACGCCCATTTTGTCTGAGCTCGAAAGTTAAGCAGTCCGGTTTGGGTCTTGTCTATGGTTAGATGACGATATAGGCGGGCCAAGAGATTTTTCCCGAGGCTGGACAGTCATGAGTGGCAGGGTGTGTGGAATAGTATGGGCAAGTATCTAGGTCAGTGGGCTCCTCCAGTGCTTTGTAATTTCACCAGTGAACAAGTGAAAAATCCAGAAAAACTAGTAACACACATAAATGAGGTGTGTTGTTATCCTGGTCATACCAGAGGGGGCAAATCATGGCAACGTGCTGGGGCTTGGCCTATGCTTACAGAGCCCTGTTCAACACTATCCAGCACCTTCAAAGGGAAAAAAATGTCTGTGGATGTGATGGCAAAGCAACAGAGAGCGCAGCTACTCCAACTTTAAACGCAGTAGCTACACAAACCCCAGTGACAAGTGCAGCAGCTACTCAAACTCTGACTACAACAGACAACACAGCTGCTGGTGCTGCTCAACCCCCATGCACAGAGGTTTCACCAACCCTGACAACAGATACTGCAGCCACTCCAATCCTATGGTAGACACTGCAGACACTCCAACCACAGTGACAGTCACTGCAGCTAAACTGAAGGACCAATTCATGCCAATATCGGTTGCCCCTGTACACAAGGGGAAATGCAAACAAGAGGCAACCTGTACAGTGAAGAAAGATGAAGAACCAATGCACTTACTACATGGGACAGAATCTGAACAAGAGTTATTATTATGTGAATCAGAGGAAGAGGAAGAAAAAGAGGTGACTTCTCAACCCCGGACCTCAACTGAACTATGGAATATGTGAAAAGATTTCATCCATCTTCCAGGGGGGGTACATCGTCACCTGGTTGCTTCGATGCTGGGACAATGGGGCTGATGTTCACAAACTAGAAGGGAGGGAAGCTAAGCAGCTGGGATCACTTGCTAGGGAAGGGGGAATTGACAAAGCAATTGCAAAAGAGAAATGGTCCCTCAGCCTTTGGAGGCGGCTCTTGGCAGCTTTGAAGGAAAGGTTTCCCTACAAGGGTGACATTGTGAGTTGTTTATCCAGCTGGACCACGATAGAGGAAGGCATTTAGTCTCTGAGGGAATCAGCCATTCTAGAGGTGATCTATCATAGGCTGGATGACAGAAATGCGTCTGTAGATCCAGATGAAGTCAAATGTACACCACCCATGTGGTGGAAATTTACACAGAGTGCACCATCATCATATGCCCATGGTATCAATAACCTGGTATGACGTAGCACCACCAGCAGTGGTTGAAGTGATTTGTCAGCTCCAAGAGTTTGAAGACAATCTCACCCTTTCCATCATTTCAGCTGTGGAAAAACTGTCCCAGGAGTTTAAACAATTGAAAGACGACCTATTAGATCTATCCAGCTCCCCATGTGTACCAACCCATGTCTTAGCTATCAACAAGAGGCGCCCTACTGCTTGAGAGAGAATATATAAGAGGTACACACCCCAGGCCTCCCTGTGGTTTTACCTGTGGGATCACAGAGAAGACATGAGAAAGTGGGATGGAAAACCTACATCAGGCCTGGAGGAACAGGCGTGTGAACTGAGGGGAGAACAAAGATCAAGGATAATCATCCCATGAAAGCTGTGGCTTCAGTCTCTGGTAAGCAGGTTCCCAGATGGAGCGGGAGAACTGATTTTACTCCAGCTCCTGTGACAAAGAAGTCTAGTCCCTGTCTATAAGATGTAAACGACCAATATTGTGATCACTATTAGAGGGGCCCTGCCTCCAACCATGTGGAGGTAAGGGACAATGGGGACTGTGTGGATCAGATGGCTTGGCACATCAGTACCACAGAAGTGTAAGGCTCTAGTAGATACCGGTGCACAATGCACCCTGATGCCATCAAGCTGTCAAGGGGTGGAACCCATCTATATTTCTGAAGTGACAGGAAGATCCCAAGAGTTGACTGTGCTGGAGGCTGAAATCAGCCTGACTGGGAGGGAATGGCAAAAGCCCCCATTATGACAGGTCCAGAGGCTCCATGCATCCTCGGCATAGACTACCTCAGGAGAGGGTACTTCAAAGGCCCAAAAGGGTACCAATGGGCTTTTGGTATTGCTGCTTTGGAGACTGAGGAAATTGAGCAGCTGTCCACCTTGCCTGGTCTCTCAGAGGATCCTTCCCTTGTGGAGTTGCTGAAGGTCAAAGAACAACCGGTGCCAATCACGAACACGTCAGTGCACCAGCAGCAGTATCACACCAGCAGACACCCCTCGATTCCCATCCATCAGCTGATCCATAGACTGGAGAGACAAGGAGTGATCAGTAAGACCCGCTCACCCTTTAATAGCCCCATATGGCCAGTATGAAAGTCTAACAAAGTGGAGACTAGACTATCGAGGCCTGAATGAAGTCACACCACCATTGAGTGCTGCCGTACCGGACATGCTAGAACTTCAGTATGAGCTAGAGTCAAAGGCAGCCAAGTGGTATCCACGACTGATATTGCCAATGCATTTTTCTCAATTCCTTTGGCAGCAGAGTGCAGGCCACAGTTTGCTTTTACTTGGAGGGGTGTCCAGTTCACTTGGAACTGACTGCCCCAGGGAGGAAACACAGCCCTACCATTTGCCACGGACTGATCCAGACTGCACTGGAACAGGGGCAAGCTCCAGAACACCTGCAATACATTGATGACATTATTGTGTGGGGTGATACAGAGGAAGAAGTCTTTGAGAAAGAGAGGAAAATAATCCAAATCCTGCTGAAAGCTGGTTTTGCCATAAAACGGAATAAGGTCAAGGGACCTGCACAGGAGATTCAATTTTGGGGAATAAAATGGCAAGATGGACGTAGACAGATCCCCACAGATGTGATCAACAAGATAACAGCAATGTCTCCACCAACTAATATGAAAGAAACGCAAGCTTTCTTGGGTGTTGTGGGGTTCTGGAGAATGCACATCCCAAATTACAGTTCAATTGTAAGCCCTCTCTACCATGTGACCCGGAAGAAGAATGATTTTAAATGGGGCCCTGAGCAGCAACAAGCCTTTGAGCAAATTAAACGCGAGATAGTTCATGCAGTAGCCCTTGGACCGGTCCGGACCGGGCCAGATGTAAAAAATGTGCTGTACACTGCGGCTGGGGAGAACGGTCCTACCTGGAGCCTCTGGCAGAAAGCTCCAGGGGAGACTCGAGGTCGACCCCTCGGCTTTTGGAGTCGGGGAACAAAGGATCTGAGGCCAGCTATACCCCAACTGAGAAAGAGATACTGGCAGCCTATGAAGGCTTCTGAGCTGCTTCAGAAGTGATTGGCACTGAGGCACAGCTTCTCCTGGCACCCCGGTTTCCCGTGCTGGGCTGGTTGTTCAGAGGCAGGGTCTCCTCTACACATCATGCAGCTGATGCTACATGGAGTAAGTGGGCTGCACTAGTTATACAATGAGCTTGAACAGGAAATCCCAGTTGTCCAGGAATGATAGAAGTAATCATGGACTGGCCAGAGGGCAAAGATTTTGGAATGTCAGTGTTATTCATGAATGTGAAACATGTACTGCAATTAAGCAAGCCAAGCGGTTAAAGTCTCTCTGGTATGGAGGACGATGGCTGAAGTACAAATACAGGGAGGCCTGGCAGATTGACTATATCACACTCCCACCAACCTGCCAAGACAAGTACCATGTGCTTACCATGGTGGAAGCAACCACCGGGTGGCTGGAAACATACGCTGTGCCCCATTCCACTGCCCGGAACACTATCCTGGGCCTTGAGAAACAGATTTTGTGACGACACGGCACCCCAGAGAGAATTGAGTCAGACAATGGGACTCATTTCCGGAATAACCTTATAGATATTTGGGCCAAAGAGCATGGCATTGAGTGGGTATATCACATCCCCTACCATGCACCAGCCTCTGGGAAAATCGAATGGTACAATGGGCTGTTAAAAACTACACTGAGAGCAATGGGTGGGGGAACTTTCAAGCATTGGGATACACACTTACCAAAGGGCACCTGGTTGGTCAACACCAGAGGATCTGCCAACAGGGCCGGCCCAGCCCAGTCAGAACTTTTACATACTGTAGAGGGGGATAAAGTTCCTATGGTGCATATAAAGAATTTGCTAGGGAAGACAGTCTGGGTTATTCCTGCTTCAAGTAAAGGCAAACCCACTCATGGGATTGCTTCTTTTGCTCAAGGACCTGGATATAATTTGTGATTAATGCGGGAAGATGGGGAAGTCCGATGTGTACCTCAAGGGGATTTGATTTTAGGTGAAAGCAGCCAATGAACTCAACTGTATACTATTGCCTGCTATGTAATACTTTTATAGCCCACCAACTAGATGTCTTCAGGTCACCAGTGACTGGCCCTGACTTCCCTCTGACCATCATCCCAATAAAGAATGAGCTTTGATGAAACCCAACAAGCTCAGCAGTGACCAGACGAGTTCTGTGGTGTCATCAGCAGGCAACAACCCGACACTGCACACAGCCTCTCCTGCTCTGAAAGACTGTTAACAAGAGATGGAGCCTGACATCACAGACCAGATGAACTCAGCAGCTTTCTATGGGCTGATCCATGCACTAAAGAATGATCTCTCTCTCTTTGTGTGTGTGTGGATATATATATACATATATTTGTGAGACACGAGTGATGGTATATTGAAAAATGTGGGATCTGAGCATGACGTGAATGGTATGGAATAAGGGGTGGATACTGTCCTGGGTTCAGCCATAGCAATCATTTTTCTCCTTCTTAGTAGCTGGTGCAGTGTTGTGTTTTGGACTTTCAGTCTGGGAACAACACTGATAACACTGATGTTTTTAATTGTTGCTCAGTAAAGTTTGCTCTGATCAAGGATTTTCTGAGTCTTATGCTCTGCCAGCGAGGAGGAGAAGCTGGGAGGAAGCAGAGACAGGACACCTGACCTAAACTAGCCAAAGAGGTATTCCATACCACAGCACGTCATGCCCAGTATATAAATTGGGGGCAGTTACCTGGAAGGGCTAGACCACTGCTTGGGTTAGGCTGGATATCAGTCGGTGGGTGTTGAGCGGTTGTGTTCTCTCCCCTTTCTATTTTCCTTATCATTATTATTATTGGTGGTAGCAGCAGTGGTTTGTGTTTTACCTGAGTTACTGGTCTGTTCTTATCTCAACCCATGGGAGTTACATTCTTTTCATTCTCCTCCGCATCCCTATAGGAGCTGGGACAGGGAGTGAGCAAACAGCTGCATGGCTCTGCATTGCCAGCTGGGCTTAAGCCACAACATATCATAAGGGTGGTCTTTGGGTGGTTGTTCTGCCAGGCTGTTAGTGTACATATGCCTGCCAGAAAGTAGTTTTCTTTTGGTCAGTGCAGGGTTACATGAGTTTTTTCATCAGCAATCAGAAGGGTGTACACTGACTTGAACCTCTGAAAGACGCCACCTGCACTGCACCCCTCCCCAGGCTCTGTATGTGACCCGTCCCCTGATCTGCATGCTCACATTCCTCTCTTATCTTTGGCCACACACCATTCCATGCTTAATAAGTTTATCTCAATTACTTACTTTTAACAGGACTGTGTATCTTACAACATTCTTCTGACCTTGTTGGCACTTTCATCTTGTGTAAACAGTTTATCTATCAGTCACAGAGATGTGAAGCTCCTTTTGGTCAACACTAAAGCTTTTATTTGAGCAGTGTATGGTCTGAGCTATGCTTCAGTGAAACTGATACCAGTGATACAGATATGTACCCCAAAATGAATGTTGTAATATGGGTTGGCATAATTTTAATTTAAACTGTGGTAAAAAAATAATGGCATCCACCAAGTAACTGAAATACTTTATTTTTCTTAAAAGTAGAATGAAACAGAGCATCTCTGGCTTTTATGCATATTGCCATGACAAATAATATATGGCAGGATTCAGAAAGGGTGCTGTTCATTTTTTAAAACCATTTAATAGTGCTTTGACAGCTCTGTGCAGAACAAAAGCTCACACAACTGTAAACTGGGAATTTTCTTTGGATGTTTATTGAAGCATATGCATACCCTTAATGTAATCAGATATAAGCTTATTAAAAGGTTCCTTCATATACTTCCAAATCTCAGCTGAAAACACCAGAGTGTTTATATATGTTCATCAGAAAAATCTGCAGTTGGGCAAATAGTAAAGAAGCTTCTGCATTGACAACTCACTAATTTTATTAGTCGGTGGCTGTATGGTTGACTAAATACCTGAGACATGATCTGAACTTGATTTTTAAGATAGGTAATTAAAACATTAACACAGTTTTCTAAATTGTTGAGATAATTCTAAATCCTTATAGATACTCTGTATGTATAGAACATACATTTGTTCAAGTGCACACATCAGAAGAATACTATTAAGACTGTAGTGGGAAAGTGCAATGAGAAATTAGAAATGTGATTTGACATTTGATTCAATAATATTAAACTGCCACTTTCCCCCATTCACTTGCATATGCTTATTATTAAAGCCTGTAATTATCATGATTGCAGACCCCTTTCTGTGCAGTGCAAAGAGAAGAAAGTGCTTACACCATGTGTGTGACTATTTTGTTCCCCTGTGCAGCCTAATGTGTATTTAATGTTCAGTTGATCTCTGAAAACATTTAACAGATTTCTTCATGACCTATTTTTCTTTCCATTTCATCATTTTTGTATTTGGATGGGCTTTTCTAAGGATTACTTACTTTTGGCACATCAGTCTTAGTGCGTTCTCCTTTGACAGGAAACAAAATTTTGCTGTAGAAGGGAAGTGAGAAAATGTGCTGTGTGTCATACACTCTTGTCTCAAAGAATCGTACTTCTGTTAGTGATTAAAGATAACCAGCAGTCCTTTGGCAGGTCTAAACAGGCAGGGGCAGCAATTACACTCTCTTTACGTTCTTCCTGGCCAGATGAGCAGGGGTAGGTGGTTGTGATGAGAAGCAGGAAAAACTAAAAGAGGTATTTTACTTTTCAAGGAGGGTAAGGGGCCATGAGGTCATTTTGTGGTTTTACCAGCCTGCACTGGGTGCAGCTGAGACCCTTCATTTCAGCCCTCTACAGCTTTTGACTTGTGGTGCCACACAGGCCTTGTGGCTGAACTCCTGTTTAAGACAAGTGCTCCCTTTTCTTTGGCCTTAGTGGAGAAAAACATTGATCCTATGTTTACAGCTCAGAACAAATTCATAGTTTTCAGATCTGTGTGGGTTTTTTTCATGACCAGGGTTGCTTTAAATTATTTTATAATAAAATCCAGTAAACACACAGTATTAATGAAACAGAAAGACACCATTTGCAAATGATGCTTCTGTAAATACTGAACTAAATATATGAGAAAGCTGATGCAAATTTTGATTCTTTTTGGGTGTTTTTTCTTGTTGTTTGGGAAGTAATGGCTTATTCACATTTTTCGTGTTGGTAGTGACCTTCCTTATTGAGTTAAAAACAAATGGAGCAGAGCAAATTACTAAGGCACCCAAGCATGTTCTCTTCTTTGCCACACTGAAGCATTTGTTTATTCTGCAGGGCTTCAGGAGAACAGCCCAAAGGCGTTGTGAGACTGAGAACCATAAAAGATGGAACAGGTGGGAATGCCAAATCTTTCCCTGTAGTATCTCTTAATTTGCTACTGCTGTATCTTTGGGCCATTTTTGTAAAATATGTGCATGCCAAACAAAATAAAAGTGATGTAGACTTTATGTCAATGAGATGGCAATACAATTACTTGTGGTAGATTATGCTCAACAGTACTACATCCATCTGCTCCAATTAAATGAAATGAGAAGTACTCCAGTTTCTTACTGTGAGATGACAACAGAACACATAACCATGTGTGTCAGAGTTATTGGTTACCAGAGGCATTTTTCAGATTATACCATCTTCTTTATTCTTCCCCACCTTCATTCTTTTCAGGCTTGCTGTACACACATCATAACTTCTGAATGCTGCAGCCATGAACACATAATTTAAAATAGCCTGAGATAAATGCCCATAGGTTTATCTTTCAGCATTTATCTTTTAGCAATCATTGGAAATATGACTTCATTTTTTTTAAATTGTCTTCTAAAACACTGTTCTTTGATATCCCTTCAAATGCAATAATTGAATCACAGAGAAAAATAATTTAAGAAAGCTTCCAAAATGGTTTTCTATCTAAGGGAAATCAGCATAAATATATAATAAGAAAATTTAGGCTTAGGTACCTCTGTCCTCTGTTGAATAAGGTTGCTCAAGTGTGTGTCATACAGTATTTATTACTTGTAACTACTGTTAGGTTTCTGATCACAGAAACTTTACCTGCAGGAACAGAAAGTTTAGGTCTGTAGCTCTACCATCAGTGTAAAGTCACAGTCGAATGTAGTTTGAAACCGTAAGTGTGCATACTTTGTTACTGATGTGGTATAGGTACACCTTCAATGCATTTTTCAGATAAACTTCCACTAAGATTTTAAACTACGCTTTAAACTCTGTTCTTATTTTTTTCATGATTGCACATTGACATATTTCACAGCACAGGTTGGTGCTTTGTACGTGCAGGGCCATCAGGCAGTAGTCAGGTGTGAAAATCTATGCAAAATTGTTCATGAAAAATTGTGTTATTTTCCATTTCTTTATTCATCTCCCCATGTCTTTTCAGTGTTGCGCTGTCTCTGAAAAAGCAGCAGATATTTTTTTTTTAACGTGACAGTCGGGATTGCCTTAAATAAGCAAAAACCTTCCACTAGCCTATGAAGTGCCATAGAGATAGGAGTGAAAGCACAAAGTCTGAATAGTCACCTCACCTCATTTCATTTTGTAATCATCTAATGGAGACGCTTCTTCACTGAACTTGGTAAGTATGAACATTTCTGTGAAAGGTGAATCTATTTTATTTCTACAGATTTTGTACTGGAAGAGAAATCACAGTTTTCAAATTTCCAAAACCACCCAAGCGTAAATTCTCTAGAATATATTCCCAAATTATACAATTCTCATGGTGCTTTCTTTTTAAAAAACCCTATAAGAATTAAACTCTAAAATGACAGTGAAAACTTAAGCATACCTGCTAGGTATGTCAAGGAGCTAATTTAACCTGCTTCTGAGCAATATATATTGACTTCCATGCTACCAGATTGCTGCTGTTAACTAGCCTTTATGTAAATCTAGTTCCTTCATTGAAGCCCAGAAATCGCTAAATATCTGCATGTAATAACATTGAATTTTATGAGACTGTACCACTAAAGTCAAGCCAGTGCAAATGTGCTAAAATAATTTCTTAAAATGTAAGCGTTAGAAAATAGTGACAAGAAAGCTAAATAGTCTGGGTTTATTAGCTGTAGTGCAGTGATGCTATGAATACAGAACTACGTACTCACTGCTTTTAGGTCCAAGCTGTTCATACAGAATTCAGTTTTATCATTTACATACACCATGTGAGTTTAGTAAAAACTCCTGTATCTGTATTCCCTGTTCCATTGGGTAGTACAGAATTTAAATCTACTGTGCTTGTGACTTCTTTATGTTGAGAGCCTGGAAAAAAAAGGTCAATATGCTATGCTGAATACTCTACATTCTCATGTGCTGCAAATCAAAGGGCTCATCTGAACTCTGTACTGAAAATCCTTTAAAAGGCTTCATTACAGATCACAGACATGAGACTACACAGGCAACCATTTTAGTGACTGCTTGCTTGAATTTAGAGACAATTCCTTATTCTAAGTTAATGGTCTGTAAAACAGCCATGAAAAAATGAAACTGTTTCAGAAACAGACTGCAGATAGAAAAACAGGCCTCTAAAGCATCTGAAGACACATAAACCTTGTGTAAGGATAAAGAAGACAAAACAGTCTGTCTCAGACTTGGTATAGTATTTCAAGTCTCAGCTGCTAACTGCAGGCCAAGACCAAACATGGAACATGAACCACAAGATGCAGTTGCCCCTAGACATCTAAGAAATATTTTTCCCTTACGCAAACAGCATCAGCTGCAGGTCAGCCAGAGAGAGTATACTGCTGCCTCATAGGCAAGCCACCTTTCACATTGCCCTTGAATAACACACATAAAGCCTGGTGCAGACTGCCCAGTGTTATGCATGACAGCCATGGGCAAAATTGGACTTCTTTGAAAAATATTTTATGCCTTAAGCAAAAATCATACTGGCAACTCAGCCAGGGCTAGCACTGTTACCCACTTCTCATCTTTGTGCAGTCAGTTGCTGAGGTGAGCAGCTCGAGAGTGGACGCCTTCAACACCTGAGCGGGGTTAAGCTCAGCGTTCAGGAGCCTCAGCTCAGCGCGGCAACAGCCACCGAGGGAGCCTCGAGTCCTCGACAGGACCTGCCCGGGAGCCGGCAGCTCAGCTGACGGCAGCAGCTGACTCACAGGGGGCGGAGCCAGGAGGAGCGGCACCAGCCCTGGCTGGGTAAAAACCTGCCCCAGGGAGCGAGAGCGGCCAGAGCGGGTCGAGGCAGTTGGAGCGGTGTGGTGAGCACTCGCCTTATGATCAGGGTCCGGTCCGGGAGCTCTGCTCTGGCTGCCCCGGCTGTGGCCAGCGTAGGCACCCAGACAGAGCCGGTGAGAGGGGAGGCTGCAGTGCAGAGCTCGGGGTGTAGAGAGTGCCTGCACCGGTCTGGTGAGGGGAGGGTGCGCAATGGGCAGGGCTGCACTCGGTGCTCCCTGGTGGAGGTCCTCCTGCAGCAGGGGCTGAGCTGCGGGATGCTGTTAATAGGCTGCGAGATGTCAGGGAAGCTGAGAGGAAGCAGCACTGCTTGCTCCTGGCCCAAACTGTGCAGGGGCCTCAAGCATCCCCCATAGCTCATGGAGGAAAGAAGGAGGCCGTTAACCTGGGAATCTGGGAAACAGTAACAAAACAAAACAAAAAAAAAAAAAAGGAGGAAGAGGACAACCAAAAGCAAGGGGCTTCCTCCTACATCTGTTGTCCCCACCCAGAACCACTTTGCTGGCCTGCAGGGGGTTGATGAGGAAACACTCACACCATGACCAACCAGCTGATGCACTGGTAAAGAAGATCTCCACTGGTGCTGCCAGGAAAAAGCGGCGGGTCCTAGTAGCAGGGGACTCTACTTTGAAAGGGACAGAGGCACCCATCTGTCAGCCTGACCCAGTCTCAAGGGAGGTGTGTTGCCTACCAGGGGCACGGATCAGGGATGTGGCAGAGAGGCTGCCTGCTCTGATAAGTCCCACGGACTATTACCCACTCCTGGTGATCCATGTGGGTGCTAGGAACATAGATAGTAGTAGCCTGGGGAACATAAAGAAGGACTACAGAGCCCTGGGAGAGGTGGTTAGGGGCTCTGGAGCTCAGGTGGTCTTTTCATCAATTTTCCAGGATAAAGAGGAGGACCCGAAAAAGGCTAGGAGGATTGGCCAGGTTAATAAATGGTTAGAACAGTGGTGCCATAGTCAGGGCTTTGGGTGTCTTGAACACGGGACCCAAGTTAGTAGGCCAGGTCTACTGGGAGCCGGTGGAGCTGGTCTGCATGGTTTTGGTAGGAGGCTTGCCAGACTGGTCAAGGAAGCTTTAAACTAGATGTGTTGGGGGAGGGGTACATCATTCCATCCCAACACACCCAGTCAGGTGCCAGCACCTGTAATAAATGCTCGGAGCAATGTAGAGATATCCCAGCCGCTCAAGCCAATGAGCCGGCTTCAGCTGGAGCTTGGCTCAGATGTCACTATACAAACGCCTGTAGTATGGGGAACAAACAAGGCATTAGAGATGTGTGCAAGTCTACAGGGGTTTGATATAATACGCATCACAGAAACATGGTGGGATGGCTCCTACGACTGGAGTGTTGGAATGGAAGGTTACAGGCTCTTTAGAAAAGACAGGCCTGGCAGTCGGGGAGGGGAAGTTGCTGTTTATCTTAGGGATAGGCTGGAGAGTATGGAACTGTCTGGGGACAGGTGAGCAGTTGACAGAGAGTTTGTAGGTCAGGGTTAAAGGGAGATCAGCGATGGGAGACATTATTGTGGGGATCTGTTACAGACTGCCTGATCAAGAGAAATCTCTGGATGAAGCACTCTATAGACAGATAGGAACAGCCTCACGCTCGCAGGTCCTTGTCCTCATGGGGAATTTCAACCAACCTGATATCTGTTGGAGGAATGGTACAGGCTGGCACAAGCAATCCAGGAGGTTCCTCAGTTGTCTGGAAGACAATTTCCTTCTGCAAGGAGTAGAGGAGCGGACAAGGAGAGGTGCCACGCTTGACCTCATGCTCGACCTCATGCTCACCAACAGGGAAGGACTGGTTGGAAATGTGATGCTCCAGGGCAGCCTTGGTTATAGCGATCATGAGATGGTCAAGTTCGAGATCCTCAGGACAGTGAGAAGAGCGTGCAGCAAGCTCACTGCTCTGGACTTCAAGAGAGCAGACTTTGGCCTCTTCAGGAACCTGCTTAGTAAGGTTCCATGGGAAATACCCCTAGAGGGCAGGGGGGCCCAAGACTGTTGGTTGATATTCAAGGATCACCTGCTACAAGCTCAGGAGTGTTGCATCCCAACTAGAGGGAAGTGCAGCAGGAGGGCCAGGAGACCTCCTTGGATGCATAAGGAGCTGCTGAGGAAAATTTGAGGGGAAAAAAAGGGGCTTAGAAAAGGTGGAAGCAAGGACAGGCAGACTGGGAAGAGTACAGGGATGTTGTCCAGGAAGCTAGGGACCAGTTAGGAAAGCTAAGGCCCAGTTAGAATTAAACATGGCTAGATAAGATAACAGGATAGGGATTCTATCATAGAATAGTTAGGGTTGGAAAGGACCGTAAGATCATCTAGTTCCAACCCCCCTGCCATGGGCAGGGACACCTCACACTAAACCGTATCACCCAAGGACTCATCCAGCCTGGTCTTGAACACTGCCAGGGATGGAGTATTCACAGCTTCCCTGGGCAACTCATTCCAGTGCCTCACCACCCTAACAGGAAAGAATTTCCTCCTTATAGCCAATCTAAACTTCCCCTGTTTAAGTATTAACTCGTTACCCCTTGTCCTATCACTACAGTCCCTAATGAAGAGTCCCTCTCCAGCATCCCTATAGGCCCCCTTCAGATACTGGAAGGCTGCTATGAGGTCCCCACACAGCCTTCTCTTCTCCAGCCTGAACAACCCTAACTTTCTCAGCCTGTCTTCATACAGGAGGTGCTCCAGTTCCCTGATCATCCTCGTGGCCCTTCTCTGCACTTGTTCCAACAGTTCCATGTCCTTTTTATGTTGAGGACACCAGAACTGCACACAATACTCCAGGTGAGGTCTCACAAGAGCAGAGTAGAGGAGCAGGATCACCTCCTTCAACCTGCTGGTCACGCTCCTTTTGATGCAGCCCAGGATACAGTTGGCTTTCTGGGCTGCAAGCGCACACTGCCAGCTCATGTTCATTTTCTCATCAACCAACACCCCCAAGTCCTTCTCTGCAGGGCTGCTCTGAATCTCTTTTCTGCCCAACCTGTAGCCGTGCCTGGGATTGCTCCGACACAGGTGTAGGACCTTGCAAATAAAAGACAGACTAAGGACAATGTAGGCTCCCTCTGGAAGCTATCGGGAGAACTGGCTACACAGGATTTAGAGAAGGCTGAGGTTTTTAATGACTTCTTTGCCTCAGTCTTCACTGGCAAAGGCCCTGACCACACCACCCAGGTCTTGGAAGGCAGACGCAGGGACTGTGAGAATGAAGACCTTGGGCCCACTGCAGGAGAGGATCTGGTTCGAAGCCATCTTAAGAACATGAATGTACACAAGTCCATGGGACCTGATGAAATCCATGGATGGACTCTTCATTAAGGACTGTAGTGATAGGACAAGGGGTAACAGGTTCAAACTTAAACAGGGGAAGTTTAGATTGGATATAAGGAAGAAGTTCTTTACTGTAAGGGTGGTGAGGCACTGGAATGGGTTGCCCAGGGAAGTTGTGAATGTTCCATCCTTGGTGGTGTTCGAGTCCAGATTGGGCAGAGCCTTGGGTAAGATGGTTTAGTGTGAGGTGTCCCTGCCCAAGGCAGGGGTGTTGGAACTAGATGATCTTAAGGTCCTTTCCAACCCTAACTATTCTATGATTCTATGAGTCTTGACTGAGAGCAGAGTTCACGTGGAAGTCTGTTGAAGGTGAAGCTGTTGCTGCAACAAATTCTATGCAAAGAGTCTTCTGTTAAGAACCAATTTCCACAAAAGCCTTTTTTTCTTGACTGGCTCAAAAATGTGGCAAAAACTTGATCAAGTGGGCTTAAATACCCTCCTCAATCATGCCAGCCTCTATAAGTATAACTAAGAAAAAAGGCAGCTCTTCAGGTCTTTTTCAGGGATGTGAGGAGAATGTTTCATTAGAATTAGAAGGTGAGGAGATACTGGCAATACCAGGATGATGAAGGAAGAGTCTGAGTATTGTTACTTGCCCCCGAGTCCAACATGAGTTAATTACAGGACATGAGGCTGTAACTGCAGCAGGAGAAGAGGAAGATGCAGAGAATAAATTTATGCCAGGCAGAGAAATCTCACATAGTTGGCTCAAAATCAAACTGTATATAATAAGACCGTAGAATGGAATGAAGAGATTGTGGCTGCATTGTAGGATTGCATTAGAGACTGGAAAGAATGATGAAAAGAGCAGCTTTTTCTGGTTTTAAGGCAGTCAAGTATGTAGCCTCAACCATTCACACCACACTCGATGGGAGAATGGGAGAGTCTACCTTTTAAAAGCTGTAAGAATTTCAGGCACAGCAGGACTCAAAAGTGAAAGCTTTAAACTATCAATTATAAAAGCAAGAAAGTGAAAGATTCAGACACAGTAAAAATTTAGGGGCCCATGCATGGTTTCTTGCTTCCTGCTGAGCACAGCTTTAATGAGTCACGAGTAGGGAAAGGCAGCTGCTGTGGTGAATTCAGGGAGAGGACACTTGGGGTTTAATTTAAAACTTCTTCTGAGGGGGAGGGTTCTGGCTGGGGCGAGAGGTTCCTGCCCAGCTGGCAACCATGTGTGGGCAGGACTTGAGTCTTCAAGAGTGAGCATGTATTACGGGCTTCTTATAACTACTCTGTGATTTACTACTTCTTGCTCCATTGAAAATGTGAGATCTGGTTTTGGTTTGGCTTGCAACACAGGATTTTAATAACTCAAGAGGCAAACTTGTCAGCATGTAATATGATCCTTTCAGTCAAAATATCTGCTTGATTGTATTTAGTTTGAGATTAACTCTCTTGTTAATTTCCAGTTGTATTTGTAATAGTCTTTTTGTACCCTAGGATGATGGATTGAAGTATCTGATTCCTCTTTGCTTGTGTTATTGATACACTTCTCTGATCTCCCCTGATTAATTTCCTTTCTAAATTAAGCATTTCTCATCTTTTTTTTTTCATCTAGAAAGCTCCCGATGTCATTGAATAAATTTTTTTCTTTGTCCCTGGAAAATGCTAGGTTTACTGGACACATATTACATAGCGTATACCCTCATGCAACATATCCTGAAGGCTTTGGAGTTACTGCACATATGCAGTGCAGCAGGTATTAATATTTTCCACCTGGAAATTCCTTGAGAGAAATAGAGCAGCTTTAACTTTCGTTTTCTAAATAGGTATGTTGTCTCCTCCTTTCTGAAGCCATAAGGATCCAAAATGATCCTCAGTAATCAGAACCAACAGTTAATCAGGGAGACTGCAAACAAATGCAGATCTCTTCAGGATGAGTAAGGCACTTTGAGTAGGACTGTCTTCCCTGGCTAAGTGGCCACATGCGAAGTGACTAAGATACTGTCAAATCACAAGTGAGAAAAATTACGCTTTCTTTACCTACTACATTTCCATTTAACTTCCTTCATTTCCTTTGTAGAAGAGGTCTAAGGGGTACCTGAAACCAGTGACCTAACTGGTAATACAAAAATTCCTGCCATGACAGCATGGTAGGTCTCTTTTTAAGAGTACATCAGACCACCCCCAAAAAAAAGCTTCATTTCTTCCTTTACTGGTTATTGCTCTCCCACATCATAAATCTTTATCTTGTTTTGTTGACCAATACTTAAGAAATTAATGTCAATCTGGTCAAATACTACATCAAAAATAATTTAGTAAGTTGCATTTGCAGAAACTTGCTGACAATAACTTTAGCCTCAGTATTTGAAGGAATTAAAATAGGCTACCAAAGACATTTCTGTGCCCTGCCATGCAATTTTGTTGCACTAGATGTCACTGTTATACTTCTTAAAATATGGTGGCCACATTTTACTCCAATACGTCCTCATTCTTAAGAATCTGTTGTGTATGAGAAGGTGCAACCAGGAGAGCATTTTAATAGCACAATGCTGCCTGAAAGTGTTCTTTTGGTTTGGTTTGTGTCTAAGCCCCTGCTCCTGTATAGAGAAGGGAAAATATTTCTTCTCTTCAGAGCCAAAGAAATCCTACTTGCTGTAGGTGTGAATGCTCTTCAAACAATTTCAATGTAAATGCTTTTTAGTCTCTAGAAGATTTGTGGCAGTGAATGATACTGAGAAATAGTACAGCAGTTGCCGCGTTGGCTTAGTAAAACATAGAAGCTCGGCTTCATCTCTCTGTTCTTTAAATGCACAGAGATAAGCCAAAAGAAATGCAAAGCCATTATATTGGTGGAAACTATTAATATATAAGCAGACGAACACCCATACCTGGCTTCCTCTGGCTTATCTTCTACCTGAAGGTGCAAAAATCTGGTAGATGTCAATCCAGGATGAATTTCTTCCACTATCTGAGAAATAATATTAGATCTATATGGTATGCAGTAATTGATAAGATTGATTTTTCTTAAGGTTGAAGATTTGTTCTGAGAAAGAGAAAATTTTGAGTACATAAACAGTTCTGCTTTTAGCTGATGTGTGTATTGTCTGTGTTCTCTGCTGGAGGGGCATGCCAAAGTTGTGACTGACATAAACACATTTGCTGAGGTCTACCTGTCTAACTTTCCCCTTTTCCACACTCACTTGACACTTTGGCAAGCTGTTCATCTCTCAGAAGTTCAAAGAGATTTATTTGCCTTTGAAATAATCCTGTGGTTTCATCTACCTTCTTGTTGTTTCTTCTCCAGTCAGTGGTGTATCTCTTTGATTTTTACCTTTTGCTCTTTCCAGAAATTATTTATCTGCTTATGTGACCTCCATCACCCACCACTTCTCAGTATTTAAAACCAATAAAAACAAAGAGCCTTCTCTCTTTCTTTCCAGCCTGATAGATAAGTAGTTCAAATAGTCTGTCTGTTTTGGGGGTGTGTGCTGAACCACCTCTGTACTTTTCAACAGGTAAAAATCAATTAATTTTGCCATCCCAAGGGAGATAAGCTAGATGCTGCTATGGAAAGGAGTTGCAGGCTGAATTTTGGAGCTACATCAGACAGCCTTTGCTGTCTCAAAATTTCTGGCACTGGCAGTATATATAGCAACGACATAGCCGTTCTGTTGCCTCTCTGAGTACACCTCCAGAAAAGAGCTACTTTGCCTGCGCTTAGAGACAGCCGAGTATCTGTGTGTATTACGTATGTGTGAGAAAGAAAAGATTTAATGAAAGTAAGATGTCAGTTATTTCAACAAGGTCTGAAATAGGTAATATTTCAGGTTATCCTACCTTTTCTGTTTATAGTCTAGACTGAAAGAAAATCTCAATGAACAGAAAGAAAATCTCAGCGAACAATTCTTTTATATCCCACTAGGAGCAAGTTAGCCCCAAACTGCTTTTTTAGATTTCTTACATGCTTGAGATCCTGAATACAAAAATTGTCATTGTATATGTGCCTTACATGAGGATCTCTGATCATCTTTTCTGTCTGGTTTAAATTTACCTGAAGCCTTTGCATCTGCTGCTTCATTCGCATTCATTTGTGAACTGTGTTATTAACCACTAGGCTTTTCCTTTGAAACTCATTTTACCTTATCAACTCAGCTGTTCACACACAGAGAAAAGTGATCTTCAGTGCCAACATTAACTAGATATCCAAAAGTAACACTTAAAAAGAGGACATACTCCCACTAAATTATTTCATATACACTTAATTGTTGCATTTGAAAGAAAAGAAAGCAGTTTGTAATATTTGTAGACCAGCTTGTACATAGAAATAAAAGCAGACGCAGTTTTGGCTATGATCTTCTCTAATGGCCTAAACGACCCCAAAAAAATGTAAAGACATTGTCTGTTCCACCTGTTGGATAACTGAATTTGTAATATCCTTGAACATTATCAGCAGGCAAAGTAGACTCTTCTGCAGCTGAAAATCCCCACTTACTATTAAAAAAAAGTGTATCGATCAAAATTATAGAAGGGATTATGCTTAATTATGCTTGACTTTCTTTAAATTGGAATTACTTTTACTGTTAAGGTTTCACAATATGGTCTTTTAAGAGCATTTTCCATCTTTATGTGCAATGTACAGTAGAGTAACTACATTCCTAGCTAGAAAAAGACACTTCTCCCACAGGTATTATGCCATTGTAGCAATTATCCTGAACAACGACAGGCAGAATTAAACTCTGCTTCCTTCTTATGCAGATTCTGAGTTGCACATCTGAACCATTAAAAAAAGGCAAATCCTTCCAGGCAGACAGTCTATTACTCAGCCAGCTGAGCACACAGGCCAGAGCCAGAGGGCAGGCTTTCACTTGACTAGGTCACTTATTTCCTCTTTACCATATGAAGTCTTTACAGAAGGAGTAGGATTTTTAAAACAACTCACAAGTTTCCTAGCTCAGTTGGCATGTAAGCGATTTTGATCCAAGCTACTCCAGCAGTATTAAAATCCATAATTAACTGCAGTAAGTCTGTAGATCAAATATTCCTCTGTCAGAAAGGAAACAATTTTTGGTTTTGGCTTTGCCTCTTTTCTCAAACAGTTGATTTTCTTATGTTCTTATAGACTGCTAAATCTATAACAGTCTTGCAAACAATGTAACGTTATGCAGCTACGAAGGTAGGTTTTTACCCCAAATATCAAGTAAACTGTATGTCCTTCTTAACAAACAAACCGTCTTATCCCATCTCTGCTGAGGGAAACAAGATGTCTGTCACTGAAAGTTGAGCATGCTGCTCTAGGCTGCGTATGTCACTGTGTGCATGTATTCTTTCCTTATGCCCATATACCAGATGGCTCATGCAACAAGCAATTGAAGGAGTTCAGTAGTCTTGGTCCTATTTAAAACAGACAAAAGAAAACGGCAAAAATAAACAGAATATGCTGCTGAATATTGCCGATGAAGGGAAGTAAATGTACTGCACATTATAGCAAAATTATTTTCAGATTGTGATGCATAGCTCTCTGCCTCAGAAAATGTAAAATATAAAACATATTGACAAAAACTTAACTGAAATTCCTTTACAGGAGGAGATAGTAGTATTCTCCTTGTCAGCGTACAGTGTACTTTTAAAGTAGTACCAGGTTGCTTTTACATCATGTTTAAAACAACTCTTAGGAAACCGTTGAGAAAAACAATGTCTGCCGTGAACAGGTGCTGGCTAAACTAGAAACATACAAACATAAATATATGTATAAAAATTTTTTTTTTCTTCAAGTAAATTTGTACTTCTGTGAGAAGTAAAAGAACTTCTTAGTTCTCATCTTACATGCCTTCTTACTGGGATTTTAGATTGGATGTTTTCAGATATGAGATTACAGCAGTCTTTACATTAAAGACTATATCTGCATTGTGTGAAGAAGTGCGTAAATATTATAAAAAAGGTATTCTTCATAACATTGATAAAATAGTGGTACATGGAGAGAGATAACAGTAATTTAGGATTTATTCTGTAGTTATGATTAATTGCAATTATCTTGCAATATTTCTCTAAAAGTTAATGCACAAAAATCATCTGAATTTTCTTTTGTAAATAAAAAATAGCCACTTTTTATTTACACTGAGGAAGCCAGTGAAATTTAGGCATGTAGTTAAACCTATGCACATAGGTGAGTACCTTGCCAGGTAGCCATGTGCACGAGCCCTGGCATAGGATTTGGCTAGCTGAACAGACCACAGGAAACTGCTGCACACAACATGGGAAGCTACTGAACGTAAATAACAATGCAAGAAGCTCACAGAGTTATATATATCACCCCAAGGAAGGACAGGATTTCACAACTAGTTAAGTGGAAATGATGTGAGAGACTGCCACACTTCACACACAATTTTGGAGGAGCACTGGAGACATTTGGGGAAGTGCAGTCTT
Source organism: Pezoporus flaviventris (assembly GCF_033815535.1). Lineage (NCBI taxonomy): Eukaryota > Metazoa > Chordata > Aves > Psittaciformes > Psittacidae > Pezoporus > Pezoporus flaviventris. The sequence goes on along the minus strand of NW_026892550.1, from coordinate 38,478,794 downwards.
GCAAGTCCAACAGCACTTAGGCATAACTTTGTCAGTAATACTGCTTTAAGGCTGAGATGACCTAGAGAGGGATTATTAAAGTTGAGGGAAGAACAAGAACAGAGAAATGGACAGAAGCAGGGATAAAAAAGGTCAGTCACTTGCAAGCAAGCTGACAGTACACTCATCAGCCTGAGCCCAGCACCTGATCACTGCAGGCTTTTCTTCTTACCATAAAGTCCTATTACTGAATTTTTTCTCACTCTCTATACTGTGTGTGTGCATCCACATGTAAGAAGCAAGTTGCTGGAAAATGCATTGCTCTCTGTGTCTTAATCTGTGTGAGAAGTAATGTTAATTTCCAGTATGTGCGCCTGCATCTTGCTGCTGGCCAGATCTGCAGATGGTAAAAGCAGTAGCAGCATCCATTGGGTTGGGGTGGGAGAAACATGGGTCTGAAAGTACACAGGATTTAGCTGTGGTGGGTTGAGGAGAGATGCTCCACATCCTGAAGTGCACTAGATTCTGCCACTTCGGTTTAATGTTATATACATCCTTACCAGTATTAGCTACAAGAGACAAGAATCAAGAACCACTTGTCACATTCTGAGAACTGAGTAGATGTGATTGGAAAGACAGAGATCTCTTCTTGATTACAGAATATTTTTGGGGCAGCATTATGAGACTATGAACTCTGAAAAAAACTGTTTTTTTTTTTTTCCTGGACAATTCCAGCCTCTTCTGGAGGGAAGAGCTTCTTTGCGTATTAGTCTACCAGAAAGCATTCAGAAACGGGAGAAACAGATGTTGCCGTTTCTTATTATTTGAGCAGCTCCTTTGGCACTTAATGATTTACGTTTTGTTGGTTTGTTCTTTGTTATCTGGGTAACAGATATTTATTGCCTCTTGCAGGATCCATCTGCATAGAGAAGGAAACAGTAATAATAAATGGCAGGAAAGAAGTCTACAGGTTTTAGTCAGGTTTGGCTGGTGATCTAAAACTGCCTTCAAAGAAAAAGAAAATGGGACCCAGAAACATGTCAGTGCTCAGATTTATCTTTAGTGATCCCTTTTTACTTTTTTTCATTATGTTTCTCATTTTTCCATGTAGGAATTTGTTATAAACTGATGCCCTTGACAGAAGACTGAGGAGAAGAAATGGGTAAGTTACAGAGCACATGCACAGTGTACCAAAAACTGAAATGACAAGGTAGCCCATTTCTATCTTGTACCCGAAGTAGGTAGCTGTGCAGATAGCAGAGAATGCAGAGCTGGGAATTAGTTTTGGTTAGTTTTATTTGTTTTTTTTAAACTGTGTTGCCCCCAGTTTCCTTTTCACATATGCCATCTGCTGCTTAAGGGTTTACATTACAAAACAGAGATGGGGGATGATGTAACTAATCGTGGTTATCTGAATGGAACCTTTATTTTGTGAAGGAGGTGGAACTGTAAGAAGACAGGTATGAATTCACTATTAATCAGTTGTATTGCAGTGATGATAAGAGGCACAACTGTTAATATGACAATGTATCACTGAAGAATCGCTACAGTCTCTTTTCCGAGTGTTATACAGATCATATACACAAAGAAAACAAGATGAGGATGGAAGAAACACCACACTTCAGAAATAGATGTAGGAGATACAGGAATAGTGACCAGCTCCATATTTATATAGATAGACTGTAAGATAGTCTGTAAGATAAGATAGACTGTATTGCTTCAGTCTTACCCCAGAGCATAATCCGAACCTAATATTATCTATTTTTGAAAAAAAACCCAAGCAAACAAAAGCCACTGCAAATGCCTATGCAAGAAAGCAACCATGGTAGAGGAATAAACATCTTAGTAGGTATAAAATGGTTCTTGGAAGCTGAAAATTTAGACCTATTCCACACTGAAGGTGTCAGCGGCTTACGGATAATAGGAAATGCACTGTCATGTTTACATCTATCAAAATCAGAAAAGCCTGACAAACCTAGATATTTTGTATTATAGACAGGGTAATGAAGTAAAAATATCTAATAGATGTTCTTTCTCCTCCATTCCAGAACACTAGATTATTTCCTTTTCTTTTTCCCCTCCTTTACCAGTTAGTCTCTTCAAGTAACTTTAAGAAGGTGTGCCCTTAAAACACACAACTGTCTCTTCTTAAATGTGTTTCTTGCCTTCAAAAACTGCTTTAAAATGACATTTTAACAAGCACATTTTGACACAGGTTCTGAGGAATTATTTTTTTTTTCCTGATCTTGCTGCTCCTCCATCCAGAAATTCTGCCGTTCTTAGGTGCAGACAGTGCAATGGCTGCCAGCAGTGCCAGGAGAGATCCCACAGCAAAAGGAGTGAGCTCAGATGTGTCCCAGTAAGGCTAACTATTTCTGTGTAATTTTTCCTGTGGGACTCCCACAGTCTCTTATCTGTAAGAAGAGGTGATGTTGTGTGAATTGCCTGTACAGTGCACAAATTGCCTGACATCTGAAAGCTACAATTCCATGGTGTCCCTTGCCAAATAATCATTTATGTCCTACAGGTAAAAAATGCTCACAAGACCTTGAAGGCTGTGGGATCGCAGCTGGCTCTATCATGGTAGCAGAGGATGAGGTTGTGGCAAAGAAGGCTTGGTGAAACAGCTATGTGCTAAATTAGAAAAACTGGTGCCTGCTTTGAGTATACACCAACACCTAATCACACAGGAATTCATGAGCTACATGAAAGCTCTGGAAGGGCAGCTATGAGACTTTTTGAGGCAAATGTGTAAATAAGAGCCGGTGTATTCTAGTTTCATGAAGGTTACCTGTAACTTAATGCTGTCTCACAGGATATACAGCTATACGTAAGGCTTTTCTACTGTTTGCCTAAAGTTTTCCCTTCTGCTTTTATTACTACAGCTAATCTATATCTCCATTTCTATTAGCCTGCCACCAGAGTGTATTATTAATTCAGTGCTGAGCTGTGGGAAATAGAAAGATATAATTGAAAGTTCTGCATCACCTGCTGCAGGAGGCCCAGGTCCTGTGCTTGGCTAATTGTCAAAGTGCTAATTGATTACAGCAATATTGTCTAAGCACAATCCAGTCCATGTGGGGGGTCTCAAAAGTGGAACTGTGTACATTCTGCCTATTAAACTGCATTCTCAGGAGAAATATGCTATTTGTTAAGCTTTTGCATAGGGTAGAGGAAAGTGGAGTCTCATAGAAGAGAGACAGCATTTTCCTTAATAGGTAGCAGAAACTGGAAACTGAGAATTTGAAAACAGTAAAATCCTGAGCTTTATGCTTTAAACTGAAAAAAGATTCTGCTCTCATACTGAAGATGGGCATAGCTTTTTATGAATTGGTAACATGCACTACATGCTGTTATGAACATGTGATCTTGTAGCAGGAACATTTAGTTGGCTTAAAAAATGTTCTTGTTTATTTGTGGAAACAGCAGGGAGATTTTTTCAACTGGAAACTTTCTGTTTTGTGACATAGAGTCCCGAAGAAAATAACATCTTCCTTGTAACAGGTGCATTCAGCACAAACAAGAGGCTTGACTTTCATCAGTGTCCACAGGCAGAATTCAGGTTAGATATAACTAAGAAATTCTTTTCTGTGGGGGTGGTGAGGCACTGGAACAGATTGCCCAAAGAAGTGGTAAATGCTCCATCCCTGGCAGCGTTCAAGGCCAGGCTGGACAGTCTTTGGTGACATGGTCTAGTGTGAGGTGTCCCTGTGCATGACAGGGGAGTTGGAACTAGATGGTCTTAAGATCCTTTCCAACCCTAACTATTCTATGATTCTGTCAATCTATTTTGCAGCAACAACCTTCACTGCCCACTTGCTAAGTTTTCAAAAGGTACCCTTATGCCTTGACCTACAGTGCCTCGACCTACGGTACCTCTTCTACATTGGAGAATTGTAACACAAATAGGCACAAATCTGCTCTGTTACCTTCCTTAAAATTCCCTCCACTATATTACTCAGAAGACAAACAAAACATGTCACCGCTATGGTAGGACTGTCATTGTTCAATAGGATTCCATTTCTATTTCATTCAGGAATCATTTCTAAATCTAACTGGGAAACTGAAAGTTCAGGTTTTTTTAAATGTCCATTCTTTTTCAGTGTCAGTGTCCACCTGTTGTGTCTTGTCTTATATATAGGTTGTGGATTGAGTCTTTTTGCCAGAAGCTGTTTTTCTAGCTTGTGTTTGTGCAGCATCTAGCACATTAATGAGTTGGTTCTTGACAAAGGATTGTATTTATAATGACAATATAAGTGATGAATAAGCTAATATGTTTTATAAATGGAAATACTTTGCCCCTATTTTATCCCTAGAGAGAATCAGGGAAAAAAGTCATATGTGTATTCAGAAAAATAAGCATAGATTCATTTAGGTTTGAAAAGATCTTTAAGATCATCAAGTCCAACCATTAACCTAGCACTTCCAAGTCCACCAATAAACCATGTCCCTAAGTGCCACATCTACATGGCTTTTAAATACCTCCAGGGATGGTGACTCCACCACTTCCCTTGGCAGCCAGTTCCAGTGCTTGACAACCCTTTTGAAGAAATTTTTCATAATATCCAATCTAAACCTCCCCTGGCTCAACTTGAGGCCATCTCCTCTTGTCCTATCTCTTGTTACTTGAGAGAAGAGACCAGCAGCCACCTCACTACAACCTCCTTTCAGGCAGTCATAGAGAGCCATAAGGTCTTCTCTGAGCCTCCTTTCATACAGGGTAAACAACCCCAGTTCCTTCAGCTGCTCCTCATAAGACTTGTGCTCCAGACATGTGCATCCATTAAAGGCAGAGATTCTTTTTAGCCCTCCTTTTGTTGCAAATATATTTATAGAAACATTTCTTATTGTCTTTTAAGGCAGTAGCCAGGTTAAGTTCCAGTTGGGCTTTGGCCCTCCTAATTTTCTCCCTGCATAACCTCACAATATCCTTGTAGTCCTCCTGAGTTTCCTGCTCCTTTTTTCAAAGATCATAAACTCCTTTTTTCTGCTGAGTTCCAGCCAAAGTTTTCTCTTCAGCCAGGCCAGTCTTCTATCCTCCCAGCCCAACTTTCAGCAATGTGACTAGCCTGCTGCTGTGCCTTTAAGATTTCCTTCTTGAAGAGTGTCCAGCCTTCCTGGACTCCTTTGCCCTTCAGGATCCTCACAAGAGTCTCTGCCAACCAGGGCCCTAAACAGGCCAAAGTCTGCCTTCTGGAAATCCGACACAACAGTTCTGCTACCATATAGGTGTGACTTGACTTAAACTAGCTTTTTGCATTAACCTTTCTACCACAGTGACAATGCTCCTCTAATACACAGTAGAAGCTCATACAGACTTAATGATATCAATCTTAGTGATTTTACTGATCTTACTGATTTTAAAACTTACAGAATTATCAAAAAATCATTCAGTAAATGTGACTGAGGTAAAGAAGATGCCTGTTCTTGAAAAGAAGACACAAGCTACAAAGATATTATCTAAACATCTTTATCAACATCTAAACAGAATAAAGAGCTAGGATAGGGCAGGAGCTGAAGATGGAGATGGAGAATGGCAAACAGAAAGGTCCTGGCATGAAAGTAGTTATTGAAGAAACATGTAGACACATGAAGCTTTCAACTTCTTTGGTCAAGTAATCCCTAGAGAGTTTGGTATATGGTTCTGCTTCAAACTTGAAGTTTTAGAGGAAAATCTAAACAGAAAAAATCCATTGCAAAAACTGTTGTGCTTCCTCTTCTTTCTTTTCTTTTTTTTTTTTTTCACAGAAACTAATATAAGGATTTTGATAAAGCACCTGGACTTGTCCAGAAAACTAGAGAAGGTAAATATTGGGGAGACTACAGTCTTGCTGATTTTCCCAACATACTCGTTCTGTGTTAGTGATGAGAAAAACACCAGCTAAAGGACCCTTTATTTAATAAGGCTTTGTGGTTTGCACCATAAATGACAGCCTATTTGGAAAATCCATTCAAGACCTAAATCAACTTATATCTGAAGAATGAAAGGATTGATTATTTTTTTTCCCCTAAATATATTTTTGAAATATCCCTGCATTACCAGGAATGGCAGCTGAGCATTCAGATTGTGATGCCAGTTACCTCTCTACCAAAGAAAATATTGAGCAAAAAGTTAAACCACCAAGAGAAAATGTGCTACATTGTTGCAGGCCTACAATTTCCATTTCCATATCATTCTGATGGCAATGCCAAGTCTTGAATGAAATTAAGGGAGGAACACTAAAAGCAGTGACAGGTTGGAGGAAGAGATACTGGGGATGGGGTAGCAAAGAGAGGAAAACTGCTATTACAGAGTTGCAGTGTTAAAGCTGATTCAGGTAAGCTCTGAGTGCAATGTCTTTATTCAGCTGCGTCAGGAGTAGCACATGCAGTAACATAAAAGCTCTGAAGTGTCAACCTTTGATGTTCAGGAGATAAAACTTTCAAGTTGAAGTACAGAACATAGACTTGGTGGTAGAACATGGAAAACTAGCAGTCTGAGGGTGGCAATGACAGGTATTAAGTGGCAGGAATGTTGTTGAACAGTGAAAAATCTCTTTTGGCTTAAAAGAAATCTTGGAATGCAGAGTTGATATAACATTGCTAGTTTTATTTATACTTATCAGAAGGAAGTCTGTCCTAAAAAGTATCAACAATTAGAACAGGTATTAAACAATGTCTCAGTATTATAAAACTGGCTGCAAATTTTAATGGAATATGCTATTTCATATGGGCTATGAATAGTAAGAAGGTTTACCATAAGAAATTGCTTTTTTACTCCTTAAGATTTTTTTCAGACACACATAAATGTGAAGTAATTCCATGGTAATTCCAGGCCATTGAAAGCTTAATTCTATAATATGGGCTCCAGATAGATTATTTATGCTATTTTATCAGGGTCACCCTGAATCTTGAATTGTTATATTAGCTTTAAATGTAATTTCCCAGTAGCTCCTAGGATCAGTTTGAAAGATTCAGTCTTGTTTCTGTGTCTTATGATTTTATGAGCAGTTGAATGTCAAGTATCTCCTGGTGTCACTAACAGGAGCTACTCCCTTAACTTAGTAAGAAAAGTAATGACCCTGTAAATCAATTTATGGCTGCGTATGTACTGCTGTGTATTCATGCTGCTAGCTGATTGACTCTGGTTGTGAAAGTCACTGTAGAAAATACTTAACTGTCATTACACATTGGCAGTGACAATTGCCATAAACACAAACACCCCCAAAGCCCCAGACAGTTTTTTGAAAGCTGTTCTCATCCTTTAAATGTAAGGCTTTGCATTTTTAATACTGGAACAAACAAAAACCCCTGTGTTTTAAAACAATTCAAAGCAGAGCTGTCTCCAGACTAACACAAAAGCAAGCACACAGTTAATTTAATGTATGTGAAGATATTTGATATTTAAAAGGTATCAGCTGTAACAGCACATCAGCATTCTTCGAGAACACTCAAAAACAGCATTCGTAGGGCATGGTGTTTTCTTCTTTTTTTTCTTTCATGAATTCAGCATTCCTGACATTAAGAAGAGCAGACAAGACATTCAGCAGAGGGCAAAAGGACAGAAAGTCTGTGTAGTGTTTTCCTGAAACAACAAAAACATACATCATATAGAGGGCAGATGGGAGTCTGAATAGTCCAGTGAAAGTCCCATTGATGACTGGAAGCCCTGGCACAAATTGCCTTGATTCAGAGATCATCAAGGTCTTCAGGTGGGAGATAAAGAGGAGAAAACTGCTTGTGATATTCTTAGGGCTCTCAGCTGTCTGTGATACCAGAGAACTCTGGAAAAATAGACCTTAATCTAGAAAAGAGGAAGGAAGCTTGTATGGCAAGCTATGGTTGTGACCTTTCATGATGAGGGGCTAGAGGGAGGGATGAAGAAAAGTTTGTGCTGAGTGGAACTTTCTTCTGGGTGATGGTTCTAGGTGATACACTGGAGATACTTGTAGACTTGCTTAGTGAAAGGTCAGTAAGGGATGAAATGCCTTGAAGGAGACTACAGACCAATACAGCTGCCTTACCTTTAATGATAATAGTGATACAGAAATACTTCTTGTTTTTCTGTGCATCTTAAGACAGGTCGAGGGAGCCAGCAGGACCTGGAATTGGTAATTGTGGATCTCTATGGGCACGAGCTCTCTCCTCTGGAGGGCTGATAGCTACAGTTACTCAGTTCCTGGACATTTACCCTCCACACCCTTGGTGCTGGAGAAGACCTATCTCCTTTGTTTGTTCGAGAAACAAAGCCCCCAAAGATGAAGATTCTGATGACAGCCATCACAGAGGAGAAGTCCGGTTTTGGGCCACACAAAAAGATTTTTGGCTGCTGTTGGGTGTGTCTGGAGTGTAATAGGAGTGTTTAAAAAGAGTATGTCAGTGGAGTATCCTGCAGTTAGCTTAAAACTAGCTTGAACTGAAAGAATTAAAATACTAAGGGAGATGGCAAGAATGTACACTGTTTAGTTGCCAGTTGTAGAGATGGAGAAATAAAAGGAATGAGAAACACTTCGTTTGGAAATAAAACTTTGTGGGGTAATTCTCATGCCTGGCATTTTGAAATAAGTATTTTTAAATACATAGGTATAAATTTTTCTAGGAGGAAAGACAGTGAGCAAAAGAAGAGTCAAGCATTTAACTACTACCACTGAATTTCCACTAACTGGTGAACAGAAGCATAAAGAATCCGTGTATGACACTGGTCTCAGCTGCTGTAGGGCTGTGTCTACTTTCTGGGATTCCTCCCACACCACCCAACAGAGTGAGTCTGCAAACAAAATCTATTGTCCTCAGGAGCAGCAGCCATTAAAGTGTATTCTGGATCTTCCAGGTTTTTGCTATGTGAGGATTGAAGAGAATGCCATGTCCACTGCTGAACCTGACTCAAACCTGCTCAACCTGACTCAAACACAAGAAGGTGAGCCTTCCTTCTCCTCACAACAGGATCTCCCTATACAGTTATACTACTATGAGTAAAAGCAAAAATTGTTCAGATTCTTTGTCAAGTGACTGATGTCAATTGTTGTTCTAGTAACCACTGACTTCTGAAAAAAAATCAATATAAGAAAGTTTCAGAAACACTATGAAAATTGAGGACTCTGACTGTGTCACAATTATCTGAATATAAAGGAACTAAACTTTTTAACAGTATCCTTTATAGTAGGCGATGTTGTGATAGAACTGTAGAGAATTAAAGGGACTCTCATTAAATGGATAGAAAGATGGTTAAACAATACATGGCAGAAAATAATTGTGGTATACGGTCCTGAAATGTTAAGAGTAAAAATAAACAATAAGACCCGTAACATTACTATATTTTTTGTCCCAAAGAATGCTATTGTGGATGTAGATTTACTCATTGGAGTGGAAGAATGTTTGGAAAAGCCATAATCCCAGTAGGATTTCAGGTGAAAATTGCTAGAGAAAGTCCATGTAGATTTCTTCATTCTGGAAGCTCATTTGATAAACATTAAAGAGGCCAAATGCAAATGAATGTATCTAGGAATTAAGATGGTAACATGTCCTTTCAACATGAAACATTGCAGGCTTTAAAGATGTGAAATGAATTTCTAGTGCACTGTTACTAAAACACATAACAGCCATAAAAAGAAAGTCAGGAGACATAAAGTAAGAAGATGCCATTTTCTCTGATTATCACAGTATAAATCCCAGCTGTCTTCAGAATGAAAGTTGCAAATTTTCTTTGTTTTATTAAAATGTTTTTCAAAGCACTCAGGAAGGCTTTGAAATTTGAAAGACATTTGCCTTTAGAAGCTAAAAATTCTGTGGAGTTGGTCACGGCATGTACTACTTAATGAAAGAAGAAATCTCTGATATTAGGATTTTGGTAGCAAATCAGCTAGTTGAAAGTTACAGTTAAAGAAATGCAGACTCAAAATAAGGTGCAAGTTAGGTATGGTAACACTATTTTATTTATCATCTGTCTTAGGAAATTACTGCTCTATCAATATTCTCTTGGATCAATAAAATTAGAAGAGAACAGCATATCTGTTCTATAGGTCAAAATAGTATTGAAGAGTGTAGAGCTTTGATTGTTGTGTTGTATGGCATGTGAAATGCAGGATGTTTGATGAAATGGGTTTCATGGTTCTCTCTAGCTTTAAAATTTCTGACTTTATAAACAGCGGCCAGACTGGCAGCCCTGGGGCGTGAATGTTTATCTTCACAGCAGGTACCACATGATAAGCACTAGTGCACACATCCTCCTTAATAAGCCCAAATCCTTCCTGTGGGGCCCAATTCTGTGGAAAACAGGATGATTCCTTGAGAGGTGGCCATCCTTCAGGGGGACAAAAAGGTGGATGGATACCTAACAAAATCTGGAATACTGTCTGTCTGTGAAAGGGAATAATTTTACAAGGATTTAGACAGACAACCGACTCATATAGCCACTAATAGTCAACAGATGGTAATTACTACTGGCAACTAAAAGCTAGGTCAGATTTGAACCTAATGACCCAAAACTAAAATGCTCCATATGCTATCACTGTACTACTGTCTGGTATGCTCACTAGTCGTGACCCTCCCACTGAAATAAGACCTTTCCCCCAAGCAGGAAGCTTTAATGTTCTCAGTTAGATGAAACAACTGCCTTGACATTTCTATTCTGCCGCTGGTTTTAGCTCTTGCTACATGTTGTTTATCACACTTTAGTTTTAACCTTGGGGTGACAAGGGAAAACAAGACACTTCATGAAAGTGAGGAAGTCATGGAAATAATAAAGATTCTCTTAGAAGAGAAGCTTTCACTAAGTCTCAGTCAGCTCATGAACATAAATTTGGGTTAGGCTTTTTTTTCCTTCTTGCACTGCTCTTCATGGTCTTCTCTAAGGCCTCATTTGATAACCAATTGCTAGATAGTAGAATCATAGAATAGTTAGGGTTAGAAAGGACCTCACACTAAACCATATCACCCATGGCCTCGTCCAACCTGGTCTTGAACACTGCCAGGGAAGGAGTATTCACAACCTCCCTGGGCAACCTATTCCAGTGCCTCACCACCCTAACAGGAAAGAATTTCCTCCCTATATCCAATCTAAACTTCCCCTGTTTAAGTTTTAACCCATTACCCCTTGTTCTATCACTACAGTCCCTAATGAAGAGTCCCTCCCCAGCATCCCTATAGGCCCCCTTCAGATACTGGAAGGCTGCTATAATGTCCTGGGTTCAGCAGTAGCAGTCATGTTTCTCCTTCTTGGTAGCTGGTGCGGTGCAGTGTTTTGACTTTCGGCCTGGGAACAGAGCTGATAACAATGATGTTTTGGTTTGGCCAAGGACTTTGTGAGCCTCATGCTCTGCCAGGGAGGAGGGGAAGCTGGGAGGAAGCAGAGACAGGACACCTGACCCAAACTGACCAAAGAGGTATTCCATACCACAGCACGTCATGCCCTGGATGTAACTGGGAGTTAGCCGGAAGGGCTGAGAGACTGCAGGGTTGGAGGAGGTATCGGTCGGTGCTTGGTCGGGCTGGGGGGGGCGAGTTATCAGTTGGCTGGTGGTGAGGTGATGTATTCTCTTCCCTTGTTATTTCCTTTATCGTTGTTATTATTGGTGGTAGCAGTAGTGATCTGTGTTATACCTTAGTTACTAAACTGTTCTTATCTCAGCCCGTGGGAGTTGCATTCTATTTGACTCTCCTCTCCGTCCCTCTGGGAGTAGAGGGAGGGCAAGAAGGGGGCGGGGAGGGGGGGGGGGGGGGGAAGTGAGTGAACGAGTTGTCTGGCTTGGTTTAAACCACGACAGTTCTTTTTGGCGCCCAACGTGGGGCACGAGGGGTTGAGATAACGACAGATCTGACCGGATTAAGTCACTCGTCACAATGCTGATTTATTGGCTCTCAGAATTGTTCCTCTTGATCTCACAGTTTCAGAATGTTTTAACTTAGAGCCGGTATTCGCTGTGTTAGTGTTTATCAAGTGTGGGGCTTGGGCTAAGGTTCTTGTCTCACTGTGCTTTATGGCAATGGCTTGTAACACGGGTGGGCTCCAGCAGCAGGGGGGGACGGACGTGGCCGTGGACTTGTAACTGGCCGTCCGGCTGCTCTTCACCGTCCTGGCCCTCGCCCTCGCCTCCGTCTTCGTGAGGCTGCGGGGAGCCGAGGGGGAGCGGCCCCAGGAGCCGGCGGCTGCTGAAGCGGCCCGGGAGAGCGGCCCCGGGGACCAAGCGGCGGCGGGAGCGGGGCCGGAGGCCGCGAGGGGACGGCTGCCGGTGGAGGAGGTCGGGGCGGTCGAGGAAAGGAAGGAGGCGGCTGCCGAGCAGCGGGAGAAGGCGGCGGAAGAGCCGAGCCCCGCGGAAGAGCCGAGCCCCGCGGAGGAGCTGAGCCCCGCGGAGGAGTTGAGCCCCGCGGCCGAGCCCAGCGCCGCGACGGCCGAGAGCATCCACCGGAAGCCGCCCGCCGAGCCCCAGGAGGATGCAGGAGACCACGCAGCACTTCCCAGCAAGGCAGAGGAGGAAGATCTGGACTCAGGAAAAGAGAAGCTGGTGGTGGGAGAGCCGGCAAGCACAGCAGCTACACCAGCCCCAGTGACAAGTACAGCAGCATCGTTTGGGAGTTCTGAAGGTTTTGAATGGCCTTTGGGTGTCCTTGGGACCTGCCTGCTGATTGTGATGGGGATCAGCATGTTGGCACACATACAGAGTGTGTTCTACCCACCACCATTTTGTCTGATCTCAAAAGTTAAGCAAAGTCAGGTTTGGGTCTTGTCTGGGGTTAGACGACAATATAGGGGGACCAAGAGGTTTTCTCCAAGGCTGGACAGTCATGAGTGGCAGGGTGTGTGGGACAGTATGGGCAAGTATCTAGTCCACTGGGCCCCTCCAGTGCTTTGGAAGCGTTGGAGAGGGAAGGCAGAGTATGGAGTCCCCAGCAACAAGCTGCAGAAACTGCTGAAGGGGACAGTGAATTATTTTGAGCCTGGTGGGCCCATGGCACTTCAGGCCATCAGAGCAGAGATGCAACATAGAGATGGACTCATGATCGAGGGGTGGACTTAGCAATGGATGCTATTGCCCAGGTTATTCACAAGTGTGAACACTGCATACAATCCCTCCTGCTCTGGAAGACTGTTACAAGAGATGGAGGCTGACATCATGGACCAGGTGGACACAGCAGCTTTATAGGGACTGGTCCATGCACTTAGATAAGAGTGATGGTATATTGAAAATGTGGGATCTGAGCATGACGTGAATGGTATGGAATAAGGGGTGGATAATGTCCTGGGTTCAGCAGTAGCAGTCATTTTTCTCCTCCTTGGTAGCTGGTGCAGTGCAGTGTTTTGACTTTCAGCCTGGGAACAGAGCTGATAACAAGGATGTTTTGGTTTGGCCAAGGACTTTGTGAGCCTCATGCTCTGCCAGGGAGGAGGGGAAGCCAGGAGGAAGCAGAGACAGGACACCTGACCCAAACTGACCAAAGAGGTATTCCATACCACAGCACATCATGCCCAGGAAGTAACTGGGAGTTACCTGGAAGGGCTGGTAGACTGGGGGGTTGGAGGAGGTATAGGTCGGTGCTTGGTCGGGCTGGGGGGGGCGAGTTATCAGTCAGCTGGTGGTAAGGTGTTGTATTCTCTTCCCTTGTTATTTCCTTTATCATTATTATTGGTGGTAGCAGTAGTGATTTGTGTTATACCTTAGTTACTAAACTGTTCTTATCTCAACCCGTGGGAGTTGCATTCTATTTGACTCTCCTCTCCGTCCCTCCGGGAGTAGGGGGAGGGCAAGAAGGGGGGGGGGGGGGGGGGGGGGGGGGCGGGGAGAAGTGAGTGAACGAGTTGTCTGGTTTGGTTTAAACCACGACAGGTCTCCACACAGCCTTCTCTTCTCCAGGCTGAACAGCCCCAACTTTCTCAGCCTGTCTTCATATGGGAGGTGCTCCAGTCCCCTGATCATCGTCGTGGCCCTTCTCTGCATTTGTTCCAACAATTCCATGTCCTTTTTATGTTGAGGACACCAGAACTGCACACAATACTCCAGGTGAGGTCTCACAAGAGCAGAGTAGAGGGGCAGGATCACCTGCTTCACCCTGCTGGTCACGCTCCTCTTGATGCAGCCCAGGTTACGGTTGGCTTTCTGGGCTGCAAGCGCACGCTGATGGCTCATGTTCATTTTCTCATCGAGCAATACCCCCAAGTACTTCTCCGCAGGGCTGCTCTGAATCTCTTCTCTGCCCAACCTGTAGCTGTGCCTGCTCCGACCCAGGTGTAGGACCTTGCACTTGGCATGGTTAAACTTCATGAGGTTGGCATCAGCCCACCTCACAAGCATGTCAGGGTCCCTCCGGATGGCATTCCTTCCCTCCAGTGTATCAACCGAACCACACAGCTTGGTGCCATTGGCAAACTTGCTGAGGGCGCACTCAATCCCACTGCCCATGTCACTGGCACAGATGTTGAACAAGACCGGTCCCAACACCGATCCCTGAAGGACACCACTCGTTACTGGTCTCCAGCTGGACCTTGAGCCATTGACCACAACTCTTTGTTTGTGGCCATCCAGCCATTTCTTTATCCACTGAGTGTTCCACCTATCAAATTCATGTCTCTCCAATTTAGAGACAAGGATGTCGTGTGGGACAGTGTCGAACGCTTTACAGAAGTCCAGGTAGATGACATCAACTGCTCTACCCCTGTCCATCAGTTCTGTAGCCCCATCTAGAAGGCCACCAAATTGGTCAGGCAGGATTTGGCCTTAGTGAAGCCATGCTGGCTGTCACCAAGCACCTTGTTGATTTTCATGTGCCTTAGCATGCCTTCCAGGAGAATCTGCTCCAAGATTTTGCCAGGCACAGAGGTGAGACTGACTGGTCTGTAATTCCCTGGGTCATCCATTTTCCCCTTCTTGAAAATGGGGGTTATATTTCCCTTTTTCCAGTCTTCGGGAACTTCACCTGACTGCCACGATTTCTCAAATATGATGGCCAGCTTAGCAACTTCATTCGCCAGCTCCCTCAGGACCCGCAGATGGATTTCATCAGGACCCATGGACTTGTGCACGTTCAGATTTTTAAGATGGTCTCGAACCAGATCCTCTCCTACAGTGGGCCCGAGGTCTTCATTCTCACAGTCCCTGTGTCTGCCTTCCAAGACTTGGGTGGTGTGGTCAGAGCCTTTGCCAGTGAAGACCAAGGCAAAGAAGTCATTCAGAACCTCAGCCTTCTCCAAATCCTGTGTAGCCAGTTCTTCCGAGAGCTTCTGGAGGGGGCCTCTGTTCTCCCTAGTCTGTTTTTTATTTGCTATGTACCTGTAGAATCCCTTCCTGTTATCCTTAATATCCCTAACCAAGTTTAATTCTAACTTGGCCTTAGCTTTCCTAACCTGGTCCCTATCTTCATGGACAACATCCCTGTACTCTTCCCAGGCCACCTGTCCTTGCTTCCACTTTTTATAAGCCTCTTTTTTCATTTGAATTTTCCTCAGCAGATGATATCAGTCATCTTGGGTGGTAGATTTATTTACAAATATTTTAGTTAATTTAGGCTTAAACTGTCTGAATTTTATCATTTAGGTAGAATCTGATAATCTAGCTGGAAGGTGTTCATTAACCCCATAGTGACAAACATACAGCTTGCTGTGTCTTGAAAAATATGAGGATTACTTACTGCTAGGACATGAAGGACATACAGTAATTTATACACCTAGGCATTTCAATGCTCTTCATCATCATGGCATCTTCTTTCATATACTTTCATAAAAATACACTGTTCTCAGTTATTAATTTTCTTCTGATTAAGAGTTTGGGGAAGTTATTGTGTAGTGAGGAATAAAATGTTGCTCATCTAGGTCATAATTACTAGGGAAGGTGTGCAGAAGACAAACCATGCCTCTTCTGCTCTTTAATTTCCCAACTAACAAAACAGTGTCTGCTGTCTAATGTCATACCACAAAGCTGTTAGAAGTGTGATGGTCACTACTGATTATACCACAGCACCAAAGCTATAAATTTATTAATGCATTAGGTTTTTTTCTATCTTCTTAGGAAATTGTTCTGAACTGTTATTGTATTTATGATATGTCATATATATTGCTAAGAATTTCCCTGGTAGGAAACCACCTATCTTCTAGTATGACTGCAGATACATGGTTTACTTGGAATCAGGTCTGCTGAATGCTGACTTTCTGACAAAAATGTATTGAACCTGTTATATAATTGTGTTTCCTCTAGCTACTATTGTTAAGGAGATACCTGAAAATGCATTAGGTGGCTTCAGGACATTGCTTCTTTCTATGACTGCTGCAGGATAAGCACTTTCCATTACTATGGCCTTTCTTTACTCTATAGCATAAACCTCAAAAACTTGGAAAAAATGCTTGTTAGCAAGTATTTTACAACAGTGGTTTTGTTGTTTTTTTATTTATTTTACTATATGTAAAGTTCTGCAGCCATGTATCTGTGTGGCAGCTAAATAGATAACGTAAACCATCTTTTTCCTTTTTTCTTTTCCTTAGGAAGCTCCTAAAATATCAACTATAAGGCAAATACGTGCGCTTGGTGGTGAAACGACATAATGTTGTATCAGCAGGTCTTATTTCAAAAATTAAAACAAACAATCCAAACAAAATTCTTTCAGTACCGAGTCAGTTTTAGATAATGCTAACACATGAGAAAGAGCAAACAGCAAACTGCAAAATCTGCAACTTTATATGTATGAGGAAGTCAGTAATGTGATAATAAGCTGCAGAAGTATCAAAAAGAAAAAAAAAAACAACCCAGGAAAAGAAACCCAGGAAAATATTTTCAGATGTAATTAACTCTGGACTGCAAGAAGATGCATAAGCACCTAAAGTTTCCAGCAAAGCGCTATAAAGGTATATTTGCTGATACATAAACCAGAAAATGCAAACATGTTTATGGCTGTCTTCCTCAGATGTCAGATTAAAAGCATGAAATTCAGTCTTCTATTGAGTATCACCACAAGGCCTACACTACTTTGACTTCCCCTTATTTGCTTTTTCCATGTGTGAAAACATTATTTACCAATACTGGATACCAACCAGATTAGAGTAGCTGGTTGTAGGATGTGTAATTAAATATTTCCTGTCTGAACAGATTTTTTTTTCAACACTCTGTATGGATTTTATTTAATACATGTTACTGTGGAGAAGGTCTAGGCTGTCACATTGCTATGATATTTTGTCCACCTGCTTGGTGGTAAAATATCTAGGACAAAACCCTAACCCCACTAGCATCAATTAAATACACTTTTTTGAAGGATAAGACAAAGGTTAGCTTCTCTTTTCATTTGACAATTCCCTTTATTTTATAATGTTCAGTTCCTAGGGATCTACAACAGTCTGTACTTAGCATGAAAAGGTCTTGCTGGGGTTTCTTTTGTTGAAAAAAAGAAACGGCTGAATAAGATTGATTTGTATGTCTGATTTTCACTAGGGATTATTGAACATAGTCTAGATGCACCATCCTAATAACAGCTCAGACAATATAATAATTATGTATAATACTGTCTTTTATTGTAATGTTGGAAGCTGTTGAAATGAAGCACACTGTATTTTAGCAGAGCTATTTGCACCTTCCTTCTGTTAGAACAGTTAAGTATAATTCCCATCAATCATTGATCAACTTCAGTTTTCTGAACAATAAGTGTTCCTCCTGATATCCCTGGCATCACTTAATATCTTGTTATAAGATGTCTTGGGGCTAAAGTCTCAAGCAAGGCAAGTATCAACATGGCAAGAAATACTTAAAAGGAGTAAAAGAAAAGGTTCAGTTCTTTAAAGGAAGTTTAAATATGCAATCACTCAGGAAAAAATAATTAGAAAAAGTAAAAAAGAAAAAACCAAAAAAAAAACCAAAAAAACCAAAACACAACACCCTACATAAGACACTTCAAATGATACACAAAAGATGTTACAATACACCGTAGACTTTTTTGCCTTTCTACCTTTCTTCTTTCATTTATTTTTTACAGACTAACATTTTAACTAATGTTAAATCAATTAAGAAGAATGTCAAAGTAATTGTTGTCTATCTGTGAGTACCCAAACAGCAATTCAAGCACAAAAGACTTAGCTATCAATCAGTACAAATAAACCACTAATGGATATCATGTCTAATCTTTATGTGCTACAGCTGGGTCAAGTGTATGGGCACAAATTGATGGTTAGACTAGTGCTAGATTACCAGTCTTCAACTGATGTCTTAATTCCTCATGCAGACTGTGTCTGAAAGGTAATTACTCTTTCACATGTCAACCCATTCCAAAGCTGCCCTGAATTTTGAGGCTGGGGAAAACAGACAGAGAAAAGGGAGGGGCTTTGGGAGCTGCTGCTGCTGCTGCTGCTTTGAAAATGCAGAGGTGGCGAGTTGAAATTGGGCATCCACAATGTAAAAAATTGTCTCCGCAATGGAGAATAATTAAAGATGGCATTTTGGGGTTACAACTGTGGAGTGTCTGTTCTAACAAAATGCAGTTAAATTAAAGCTGAAAGAAACAGCTGCACATTAAGCTCTATTTAATATTGATGCTAACTGAAGTATGGATTTGGGTGAGTTTTTTCCTCAAGGTCTTTGCCTTGTGTCACTGTTTTATTGTATAATTAAAAGGATTTCTTCTTAGAAAAGTATAGTAATCACTCATGTATACTTCTTCATTGTATTTTGAGAAGGGAAAAAAATATTTTTCTCCTTATAAGGCTCTTTTAATGATGCCAAAATAGTCTTAGAGACTTTGCCAAAAATGAAAGTATAGTCTGTGAGGAGGAAACCCCCCTAGTCTTTGAGTGGGAGAATGAATCTCTATAGTTTACTTACACTTGATATTTTGAAAGTAAATAAGTAAGTTAAAAATGTTTCTAACCAAAGCTGTTTCCTCAGACATACTGGTTCACGCCACATATATTAGTTTGGTTACAGCTGTAAAGCTGTTCTCTTTCATTTGCTCAGTACACTTGGATGGTAAAGAATTCTGTCCTGATAACTTTTCTTGTTGGAAGTCAGATATCAAGGTTGTTAACAAGAAGTATCTTCTCCAGTAGTTACTTGGGTACTGATTGTTGTGTATTTAAACCAGGTGTCATTGCTTCTCAGAGATCTGTGCATCCTCCCTAAAAGAAATTAAACAGAAAACACCTTGCACTGAACAAAATAGAGAAGATTCCTCCTTACTACAGTAGCAGGAGAGGAAATGCTGTCCCCAGTTCATCTTCCAGGCTTCCTGGAACATCGCCTTGCCTGGTGCTATGGTCTGATCACTGCCTAATCATCCTGAACACTTTTTTTCTTTGTCTTTCAAGTCTCACAAAGAAGTTCTGAGAGTCACCTGCTCACAAAACTGATAACATTTGATCACTTGAGGCAAAAATACCAGGTTGTTATTTTTTTTTTTTATTTCATGGAAGCTAATCTCTAAGCGGATTGCCTGAGTGAATAAAAAGTTTGAGATTTGATAGTTTTCTTTCAAGAATATAGGTGTTTTAAATATTAAATAATGCAGTGAGTATTAAGCAATGTATAGGATAATGTAATCTGTATTTTAATAATGTATTAATTCCAATGCAAAGGCTATAAAAGCTTATGCAGCACTGCACTAGAAAATCCAAGAACAGGGTTATGAGACTCTTCTTTGACATCTAAAAGGCTGTTTGGGTTTTTTGTTTGAGTTTTGGTATTTTTTTGTAGTTCCTATGTCTAGTGAAAATATTTTACAGCAGTTTTTCCAGCTGAAAAATAGGCAATTTTTTGGTTGAAGTTCTTAGTCTGCATAACAGTTTGAATTCTCATAGGAGGCTGCAATGAAAATTTGATATTTTCCATGAAGTTAAAAATAAAATCTAAATATTATTTAGATTTATTGATATAGTTGTTTTAGTTGGTATTTTCTATGGCTTTCCCATTCTCCCATGTTAGTCATCTGGTAGTTAAACTGGCTGCAGTGTAGTTTTAGAGCTTAGATTACTCTTTTACTAGACCAGTTGCCTTTGTAATGATGATGAAGAAACACTTCATTGTATCTGCTGTAGCAGTTGTGCTTAGATTAGGGTTGCATTTTTACAGTTAGTCTCCTAACCCATGCTTTCCTGTTATACCAGGGAAATGTTATGGATTGCACATATTTGGATGCCTTTCAGAGGAAAACACACTTGAAGTGCTTGTAGGGCAAACCCAGCACACTCTGAGAGCTAAAGTATGTTCAGTTCGTAACACTGGCCGAAGACCAAATGTGCACAGCTGAAATAATAATTAACAACACCATCTCTCTTGCTTTTCAGATCCAATCCTGATGAGCTGCAGCTCCTGTTAATGTGATCTGGTTATTGCTGGCATGTCAGCAGGTTGTGTTATCTAGATAGGCTTGCCAAGTGAGAGACAGAAAGATGTCCTAGGTCAGTGAAGTGCTGGTGATCCATTAGACATCAGAAGGCAGGTGGAAGAAAACATCACAATATCTTTTCCCATCCTAGCAAAAGGAACAAAAATTATTTCAAATTTAAGCTAAACATTGTTTGCTTAAAATAGTGGAATTCATCATGACGATGCTTTAGGTTTGCATTAATCATAGAATCATAGAAAAGTTAGGGTTGGAAAGGACCTTAAGATCATCAAGTTCCAACCCCCCTGCCGTGGGCAGGGACACCTTGCACTAAATAATAACTAAATAATTGATAACAGAATGGGCTGTGGATTTTTTCAAGTCAAGTAGACTTTGGACTAAAAAAGTTTAAGATAATACTGTCCTCTAAAGTGATTCTGGACATCTGTCCCGTCTTTGCCTGTTCAACATGTCTGTGAAATCACTATGGTGATTAGTAAGGATGACATGGGCTCAATTACTGGGAGAGTAAGACAGTATCTAGGTGGGAACAAACTTTCAGTGAGGGTTAACTGCTTCAGGCTGTACCCAAAGTACGTTTCAATAAAGTTGGCACATTGAAAAAAAATAAAAATCAGAAGAAATCACAACATTTTTATAGCTCCTGTGATTAAGAAAATCAATATGCTATTTTGGTTGAGGTTTAGAAGATACAAATTACCACATGCCTGGCAATCACTGGACTAGCATGCGAGTGTACTTTGCCATTCACAGCTGGTGAAAATAGTACACATTTCCTATACAAATTAGCTTTGCAGCAAATATTTCTATTCTGGTAACTGGCAGAAGTACATATCTGTTTGCAGAGAGAATAGCCTTTCTATAAGGTCCACTGATAAAATTTTCGACAGAATCTTTCTGCCTCCTTTCTCCCTGTGCAAAGGTGACACACTAACAATTAGTGACACTTTGTTTTAATTAAGTTTAATTAATGGATGTTAAAGAGTCAGTGTTATTGTGTCGTTAAATATGTTGCTTTAACAATGTGTTTAACAATGTTCTGGCTTTGAGGGAAACTGCCTTCTGAACTGTGCTTTGTTTTTCCAAGGTAACTAGCTTTAGATCTATTTAAAGACCTACTGAAGCTAAGAAAGAGATGAGGTAATGCAAGGTAATATTTTTTTCTGCTTTTGCCTTTTACTTCCCTTGAATTCCATTATTCAGTTTTCTAGCACTGGTTCTGAATTTTTAAACATTATAAACAAAATTTTATGAACCAAACAAATAACCCAATGAAGATTAGAATTCTTACTTAGATATGCGACAGAGATAGGGTAGTCTTCTGATAATAGAGGTTGGTAGGCTACTACCTGTATGTCAACACTATTTGTGCTGCAGCAAATCCATTTATTTTAGGTAATGGATGCGATCCTGCTCATTTCTGCCTCTCTGTTAAATCAGCTCTCTCTGCATACTGATATGTAAAGGAGTGTTTATATACATTTCCTTAACCATTTGAGGGAAAATAATCTGGGTTATTATAAAACACTTATTTAAATTGTGAAGACTAAGCCAGCTGATTTTGGCTGAAGAAATCTGGAGGTATTCAAATGTAGGGATGTAATCTTAACAGCAGGCTGCTAGACAACAGCTAGAGAGGAATTACAATAATTTATACACTGGACATTTTGGGTTTTTGTAGAAAGTAGAAATTGCAATCTTAGAATGAAATATTTAGCACATGCTTTGGTTTGTGCCGTCCCACAATTTCTTTTTATTATTTGTAACAGAAGTTAATTTTCTAATTAAACTCTGAGGATGATCATTGGGGAACGTTGACTTATTTTTTTTTAGCTGTAGTCAATAGCAATGTCCCAGTCCTCATGTTTCTTTTTTCTGTCATCTTCCATTAAAATACTAATTTTTCAATTTCTTAGCTTTGCTGCTTTTAAAACCACTTAGAATCCTTCAGAGCTCTGATGTTTTAGAAAGCTCTCCACTCACGTACATCTTAGAAGAGGTGTTTTCTTAGAAGAGGTATTTTGGTTTAGGTGCAATTTACAGTCATGGGGTATATAACAGAAACAATGTATTGAATGGAATAGGAGTATATAGCTGTACTTTAATGAGTCAAACAGGCTTTGCTACATAGGACATTTAGGGGCCTTTGAAATGCATTACAAGCATTTCTACCTCCTCTACCTCAAATTACTATTTTACAAGTAAATACACTTGAGTGGGGCAATGAGGTCAAATAAGAGCTAGAAGCTAAAGTCTCTCAGTTATGATTCTGCTACTACTTGCAATTTGATATGTGAAATTCCATGAGCTATTCGTCTGTGCTTGAAATTACTCATCCTTAGCACAGAGACAAGAAAACATACAACATCCAGCTAATGGAAATATTCTGACATTTAATTAATTGTACATTTCTTTCATGAGAAAAATTGCTTTTGTATAAAACTCCAAGACCCTATGCCCACCTGGAATTATTCAAAGACACCTACAGGCATACTTTCCAGGTAAATCAAACTAAAATATGAGTAAGATGCTCCCATTCCTGGGATATAACTTAATAAATAAATAACTTAAAGGTTTTAACTATTTTTATATAAGGAAAAGCTATACAAAATTTTATATCCCATTTTTTCTTATTTTAAAATGAGCTGCAATCAGCTATTTATATTCAGAAATATCTATGCTATTAATAAAAAGTGCCTTGAATAGTAATATTGTCAAATTAATTATACTAAGGGTGTTCAATGAGCTTTCTAAACTATACATGTGTAAACTAAGCAGAATTAAGTCCTTTTTCAAAAATATTACTAAACAAAAACTGAAAAGTCCTCTGGACATTTCTCTGTGTGACATATTGTATACACTATGCTATGACTGTTAAATATATTAAGCAAAAACCAGTTAATCTCTTTACATGTCTGTATCAAAATCCTTTCCTGAGAAAAAGCTATCAGCAGGCTTACTACATTATCCTCACTAAATAATCCAAAACAAAATCAGTAGTTACATACAATTTAGATTTTTTTCTTCTCCCTGCATTTTAGAATAGTAATAAATTTGGGTGAGGAAACTAGTGGCTTATACCTCTCAATTTCAGGTGCAGAATGAAATGTTAATTCCACTTGATAAACTACAGGAAAACTGAAGCCATGAGCAGCTCTTCAGCTCAGGGTCTTCTGCAGTTTAGTAGCAGCAGTTTGTTCAGAAGCTGATGACATTCTGGGTAGTCACTGCAACTTGAATATCACACATAGTGGTGATATTGGAGCTCTGAAGGCAGAATTCACCCATCCATATTCAACTGCCAAGGTGGAATCCTGATACATATTTAGTAGGTGCCCTTCCGTCATTATGCAGAAATGACTAGACCACTATGACTGTGGATATTCAGAAAGTAGAAACAAAGAGCTAAACATTGATGAAGGATTAGTTAATAACTTACCTGAGTGCTCATGAATACTAGATCTGGAGGTATTAGAAAGTTCAGGATTAGTTTTTATGCAGAGAGAATTACTCTGTCTTCTACAGGCCTATGTCTTGTGTCAGGCTTCGTTTTCTAAAGCATTCGTCCTTTGTTTATCTGTATTTTGGTAATCCCTAAAGAGGTTTTGCACAATAGTTATTACTGTGTTGTTAGAAATGTTAAATCTTGATTGCTGTGGTTAGGCTACTACATGTGTATGGCATCATTTTCAGTGGTGCTGTGAAATTTCAGGCCTGTCCTCTAAAAATCAGTTTAATTATGATTTTGAAAGAGAAAATTTTTGACTTAAGAGAGTGGCTTTAGGCCAAAATTCTTTGGGCACTTAGTCCTTGAAGCATCTTCTGGAATTTTGTGTTCAGTATGAAGATATGTTGCAGTGCAGCATGTTAACGATTGGGCTTCCTGGGAAATGATTCCCAAACTATCATCCTGTTGAGCACTGAGCCATCAGGAGCGTGAAGACAGGGAATGCTAAAGAGAAGCAATAGTTTTAGCTCATCATACAGCTATCATTCATTAATTCTTTGATAGCATACTTTTGCATTCATACATTAAAAAAAATGATTTTATCTGCCATGCTTACAAGTAACATGTATGAAAATATCTGTTATTCCATCTAGCAGCAGGCAGTGATAAACAAATATATTAACTTGTCATTATACTGAATACCATGATTCACTGACCAGTGCAAGCAACTCACTTGTGATGGTTTAACCCAGCAGGCAGCTACACACCACAGCCATTCATATGCTCACTCCCCACCACAATGGGACTGGAGAGAGAATCTGAAAAAAAGAATAAAATGTATGGGTGAGATGAAGACATTTCAATAGTTCAGAAAAATGAGGAAAAATATTAATAATAAGAATGATAAAAGAAGTAGAATATACAAAACAAGTGTTTCACAGTGCAATTGTTCACCACCCACCAACAGATGCCCAGACAGTTCCCAAACAGCAGCTCCTGGACAGCTTTCCCCCTAGTTTATGTACAGAGCATGACATCCTCCCAGTTTCCTGTGTCCCCCAGCCTAATCACTGGTAGGCAGTGTGAGAAGCTGGAAAGTCCTTGACTCTGTGTGAACACTGATAAGTAGCAACTAAAACATCAGTGTAGTATCAATACTATTCTCATCAGAAATCCAAAACACAGCACTGTGCAAGCTATTAAGAAGAAAATTAACTCCATCACAGCTGAAACCAGGGAATCACATTACACGTGGCTCACCTTTCATATACCCTTTTTGAAATCCAAACTGTGTTCATTCAGAATTTATATATTTTTCAGAAAGCTCTGCTAGAAAGTGCTCTATACTTTTTGGAACATTGATCTCTGGTCATAATCTTAAACTTCAGCTCCTGCTGGTTCTGTTTATTGTCCAGGCAGAAGTATATTGTGCCAGAAGGAGATAAACTCTGAATTATCGTCAATACATTCTCAATGAAATTGATTGTAATGTCTTGGGCTGTATCATGTTAAGTATGTATGGTTGTATTTTGCTACATCTATCAATGACTTGTGTTAACTTAATTCAGGTTTTTGGTTTTTTTTGCACTGCAGAGTATTGTGAGATGCACGCTTATGGTAAGTGTTACAATAATATATAAGGTATGCCCTGCCACTGCTGGTCTCCCTAAAGCCTTTTCTGTGATAAGTTGAACATTATATCATATCTCAGTACAGCTAATCATAGTTTCATGATCAGCAGTATTTCAGTTTATCATTTGTCTATTTTTTACTATGCTGATTTAGGTCCTAGGATATTCTACTGTTCTTGGTTAATACTTGTAAGGAATATACAGAGCATTAATTCAGCTGAAGTGCCTATTATGAGAAATTTCAAATTGGGATGCCCCCAGGGTATGTTTCACATTTTCTGCTCCTGCACCCTTCATCTTACACTCCTTTTAGAAAACAGCCATTTACCTGGATTTTTAAATATATGTAAAAAGACTTTAAATGCATTTTTGCTAGTTACAAGATTAAATTTAATTAAAATATGCTATTGTTCTTAGAAAATTACCTGAAACAGTTTGGGAATGGAGAGTAATACATTCTTTTTTTCCTGACTGATTTGAACTCTGAGCTTTGAAATGCAAATTTGATCTTATAATTTAGGTGGTAGAGACAAATTTGGGTGGTTTACTGTTCATTGCATTTAGGAGCACTCATGATGAGCCAGCATAATGTTTGTATTTGGATGCAGTAGCGCACCACGGATGAAATGGGGCTCTGGGCAAGGGGTGAAATATCATGCCCTGTTCAACAGTGCGTGATGATGCTTTTCTGCCATCTTCATAGTTTAGCAGCTGGCTCTGGCCTGCAAGCCCTCAGAGAGGAGTTGTACTGTGTCAAAGAGTATCAATCTCTGTAGGTTTGTGCAAAGGGGAGGGAAAGGTGTAAGGTGCATTTAAGAGTGCTCTTCCCTCTAAAAAAAAAAAAAAAATCCTTAAAATTTAGGAGTTGGAAAAAGAAATAATTAACTGGCATTAACTATTACTTAGACTAGTCAGTCTCACCTATGCACCTGGCAAAATCTTGGAGCAGATTCTCCTGGAAGGCATGCTAAGGCACATGAAAATCAACAAGGTGCTTGGTGACCAAATCCTGCCTGACCAATTTGGTGGCCTTCTAGATGGGGCTACAGAACTGATGGACAGGGGTAGAACAGTTGATGTCATCTACCTGGACTTGTGGAAAGTGTTCAGCACATCCTTGTCTCTAAACTGGAGAGACATCAGTCTGAAAGATAGACCACTCGGTGGATAAAGAACTGTCTGGGTGGCAGCATGCAAAGACTTGTGGTCAGTGGCTCAATGTCCAGCTGGAGACCAGTAATGAGTGGTGTCCCTCAGGGATCAGTGTTCGGACCGGTCTTGTTTAACATTGTTGTCGCTGACATGGACAGTGGGATTGAGTGCGCCCTCAGCAAGTTTGCCAATGGCACCAAGCTGTGTGGTTCGGTTGATATGCTGGAGGGAAGGAATGCCATCCAGAGGGACCTTGACACACTTGTGAGGTGGGCTGATGCCAACCTCATGAAGTTTAACCATGCCAAGTGCAAGGTTCTACACCTGGGTCGGAGCAGGCAGGGCTACAGGTAGGGCAGAGAAGAGATTCAGAGCAGCCCTGCAGAGAAGGACTTGGGGGTATTGCTCGATGAGAAAATGAACATGAGCCAGCTTCAGTGTGTGCTTGCAGCCCAGAAAGCCAACCATATCCTGGGCTGCATCAAGAGGAGCGTGACCAGCAGGTTGAAGGAGGTGATCCTGCCCCTCTACTCTGCTCTTGTGAGACTTCACCTGGAGTATTGGGTGCAGTTCTGGTGTCCTCAACACAAAAAGGACATGGAACTGTTGGAACAAGTGCAGAGAAGGGCCACGAGGATGATCAGGGGACTGGAGGGAAGTTATGAATGCTCCATCCTTGGTGGTGTTCAAGGCCAGGTTGGACAGAGCCTTGAGTGACACGGTTTAGTGGGAGGTGTCCCTGCCCATGGCAGGGGGGTTGGAACTGCATGATCTTAAGGTCCTTTCCAACCCTAACTATTCTATTATGGCTAGAAGGACTGCTATTTTTGACTCTTTGGAAATAATTTTGTGGTTGCAGCAGCCCTGGGATGCCACAGAGCAATGAACAAGAGCAGTGCAAGAGCACCGATAGTAGGAAAATGCATAAAATCCTCCTCAGAGGACTATCGCTGACCTGTGATGTCTATGCAATGACTCTGGCAGAGACTATAAATGTGAGTAGACTACAGTGGGTAGGACAAGAAAGAATGTGCAACACAAGCTTTGTTGCTTTTAGTTAATCTAAGAATAAATATATAGTAATATATTGTACCTTCCTTCTTTGCTACCATTGCTGTGTGGAAAAGGTAGGATTCATTCTCTCTCACCTACATAAAACCACAGCTAGGTCCCATCTGAACAACAAAGTTGAATTGCCCAATTTTAGCATTTGCAAAGGAGGTGTCTGCTGTTTATTTTAAAGAGGACTGTCCCTTACTGTTTGTGAGCAGAAAGGAGTAGCTCTGACAGTTTTGTTCATTAGCATTTGCCTGTGGGTAGTGATCAAAAGTGACTAATATGCCAGAATGGATATTTTCTGCACCAATTTTCTGATTTTTAACACTTCAGGTATTTTGGAATATTTCTTCAAATGTCCTGAAAAGTGGATTTTCTGTTACACCAAAGTAAACTCAGTGCAGGTGCTGAAGAGAAAAAAAACATATACCTCATGCTTGCTCTGAAGCTGATGGTAACATGCTCTAAAGCTGATGATAGCAGATAATATTTCCAAAGGACTGTCTGTCAGCCTTGAAGAAGCTGATCAAGGTATGCCCTAATCTCCTTACCTTCTGGCTAACTGTCCTGCTGTTAAGAACTTCCCCATGCTAGAAGCTGCTTTCTGGGAAAACTGGGTCTAGAAGGTGTTCCACTATGCATCTGGGAAAGGAAATTAAACAAAAGATCCTCCATTATATCTTCTCATCCTCCCTCTCTCCCAGAAAACACAAAGCTCAAAACCAAGAAACATGGCAAGAGAAAGAGCATCACCGCTTGTTTCCTATATTTTCCTTGGATTACTTATTTCTGCCCCTCCAGTTAAGATGTATAGTAATTAAAAAACATAGAAGTGTAATGCAAATTAGGTTAGGAGTCCCTACCCTGAAATTCATCATTATAGGGCTCAGACTAATGTCTCATTTTCATGTCATAGTGATGCTGCCTGCACAGTTGATGTGCTGGTACAGTTATTCTCTTCTGCTTGGCTGTAGAGAGCTTGTTGCAGAAAGTAGGCCACCCAAAGCACACTTTAGGATGACAAAATCCTCTGTCTCTTTGTGCTTCTTTGTGTATGGAAAGATAATGACACTGCCTGTTCCAAAAATACCTTTCCCTCCTAACAAAATCCAGCTGTAGTCGTCATCATTTTGACAGAAAAGGTAAAATATTTATCAAATGGTAAATATTTGCATTAATGCATTGACATGTTACAATAATATATATTTATATCAAGCTCAAAGAAAAGAATTTTCTAAAGAAACATAGCTTTTTTAAGTGCAGGCATAATAATGTACTTAATGCCTTAACTTACTGTTATCCAGGAAGGCAATTATGTATACTAAAGCTGGACAACATAATCTCACTTGACCACTGCACCCATAACTGATCTTCAGTCCATCTCTTCTGTGAGATTGATTAGAAGGAGCCAGTTCTCAGTTTTACATTGAAGATGAATTTGATTTATTGGGTAATCTTCTGTCAGGAAAGAAACAAATGTCTTCTATCTGAGGAAGGTGAAATGAAACTTAGAGCAATTTGGTTTTCCCTTATCTTATAATATGTGAGTCATCGTCATTTTGACCAGTTATGTTTTCATTTTAAGCAACCTGTTTTCTTATTTTTTTTTTTTTTTCTGTTCCTTTCAGGTAGTTTTGAAAACTTGTTTCATGCCTAGGATATGAAGAAATGAATAATCATAGGAACAGCTTTATAAAGATATTTCTTCCTGTTATCTTCTTGTACCTTTACCTCAGATAGGCATTTTAGCTGTACTTAAACTTTATTTATGTGCTTTTCTGTACTTTTAAAACTGAGATGCAGATTATGTTTTCCTGTGAAAAAATTTAAAGGTTACCGCTAAAATGTGCTACACATTGCTATTTTTAACTGAATTAAGAGAACCGTGCAATTTTTTTTCCCCAGAGGTATAAACAAAATTCTCTCTGCATTCTTATTTATGAAATTGTATTCAGGAATTAGAAATTTATATGGAACTATCTGTTTGAAAAATTGGACAAATAATCATGAGTTTTAAACACGAGCAGTATTAATACTTGAAATGGATATTTTTCTTATTCATAGAAAATACTGTATGTTTGACTACCCTGTCATATTATGTTAGTTACAGAGATCAAGTGTAAAGTTGGCTTTTCTTCTACATTCTTACTGATATGCAGGACAATGGTTATGTGAGTTTTAATGGGTGGAGGATTTTTTTTTTTTACATCTGCCATTACTTCTTGGGAGAAATCTCAAGTCACAGAATATAAGATTGAGCTTATCAACAGAAAATAACTGAGTTTCCAATTAAAGTTTTTATAATGCCTGTAATTTACCAGCTCAGACCATCTGGCCAACTCTAATCTCTTTTCAGTGTCAGTTCCACTTGTTTATCCATGGCCAGTAAGATTTATTAGCTTCATGCTTTTACAGCTCTATTATGGACTTGTAACCATGGCTTACAACCAAATGTACATCCTAACCATATTTACTATTCTGTAAACAGTTTTGTAGGCAGAGCATTTTAACTTGATTAGCTGGGCTGAAAGTGTTTCTTGATCACACAACTGTGTTCACGAAATGAAACTCAGCAAAGCAGTTAACTCATGACCAACTCAGATCCTATTATAAAGGCCTATTGAAAATATTGTTATTATTGGGTCCCAGTTAATGACTATAAATTATTTGTTTGCTGAAATAGAGGAAGTAGAATTTTCATAAGGTTTAATCTAGCCATCTCAGTGGAAAACTTCACATCACTAGAGAGTAACAGTTCCAATCCATGAGTATTCTGGAAATAATCTGTAACTATGATAGACTATTTCGGTCTAGACAGGGAGATTCTTAGTGAGAAATCATTACCATAATTCTTCTGGTTATTAGGTGCCAATTTTCTATTATTAAGACAGAAATTATATGTCTGTCTTAACATCTCATTTTGTATCATTTTCAGATAGAAATACATACAAGAGTCTTATGAAAGCAATGTATCTGTAACAAGAACTTTTCTCAAAACTGTCTCAAAGATCTGTTATAGATTACATTCTGAGCTTTTAATCACATCTCATGTTTCTGGGACAAAGGCTTTTGTTTTGAGTCTGTAACAGTAAACCAACCAGAAATAATGAAAAATAGAAAAAGAAAAAATGTTTTGATGAAGAAGGAGTTGTTGAAGGGTTAATTTGCTTTCAAATAAGATTTGCTGTTCTGTCAAAAGGGAAAGGATGTTTTCTGTGCTTCCTTTGCCAGCTTCCTCTACAGTTCCAACTCTGCTCTTTTTTTCCCAATTTTCTCTAGGAGGCAAATCTTAGTGAGGTGATCAAAACGCACAGTTACTTATTAGTCACCTGAGCTGTTAGGTTCCGCACACTTAATATCGATACTATTTTTAGATCTTCTGTTCTCAGGTTTCTCCATCTTTCCTGATAGACTTTCGGGTCCTAAGGTTGTCTCCACTGCTATTAGTGAATACATAGGACCAGGCCTCAGATGTTTAGCAAGCTGCATTCTAAAAATTATTCTAGGTACCTTAGGGGTAATGTCAATCCAGTGTTACAGTCAAGAAATAAATTGGCATAATAAAATTAATGAGTGAATATTCATCTCATCTTATTACAATGCTAAACACATTTGTCATGATAATTTATGGTTAGGTTTAACTAATATTTGGCATAAATTGTCATCTAAAGCAATTACCAAATAGCATGGTAACCACCATTAACTATAGCAATATGCTTCAGCCTTTCGTCAGTAATTGCAGATCACATCTGCAATTTTACATCCATATAACATTTGCTTCCATCTACATTCCTATTATCTAAAACATTGCCTTGCACATTTTTTTATTAGTCCTCTTGCACATGGGTAGGTTAAAAAAACACCACCCATTCAGTTTCTTAAAGTACTCATCATTATTCTGACCAAAATATCATGAAGTCTTTGAATTCTGACATTCGTATTGTTAACTCCACGAACAATGAAAATGCTGTTCCAAAAATAGAAAATAAATGATGATCCTTTATTTCAGTATCTGTGCCAGACCGTTGCATCTTACTGTAAAGCAGACAAACTGTGAAAACTAGTGGATCATATATTCACAGATGAAATACAATAGTTGAAAAATGAGCATATTTAAATGCCCTTTTTCAGATTAATAGCTCAGCAGTGTACACTATGTAGGCAGTAATTGTGCTCAGCAAGTCCTGAGTTCTGTGTAGTGCTAAAACAAATTATTCAAGTAACAACTGAGGTGAAAACTGTTTCAGAAGTAGTACCTGGTTTTGTGGTTAAGCTGAACACACATTTTTCAACAAAGTATTTATTTTTATTCTTTGTTTTTGTTTGGTTTGGGTTTTTTTTTCATTCTGAATTAGAAAAAAAATCCCAAACAATAACCACCCCCACCCCCACCCCCCCCAAAAGCAGTCAAGATACTTCATTCTTTTTGAGTTTTAGAAAGCTTAGGCAAAAGGCAAGACCCCTGTGACCAAAATCAACAAGCGCAAAAGCTGTGGTGCTAGAAAGATGTTACACAATTATTTGCATTACAGCCAGAATTTACTATAACCTGGGAAATATTCTAGGAGACAAGTGACTTCTTTCAGCTTCTATTATAGCTGATAAATTTAAGTAAAAATATCCCCATTGATTCCTTGCAAACTTGATCATGTCCCTGCTGTGTTTCTGTAAATAGCACTATGTTTTCAGATTAATCATGTGAAGACTGGGAGAGGCACTCCTATAATTTATCTGATTCATTATTTTGTTCTGGCCATTGTCCACAGTATTGAGAAGGGGGCGGGAGGTAATTTCCTAAATGCATATTTATGCTGCTACAGGGAAAGGCAAGTAAATTGGGAGTAATGCTCTGACATGTAGTACAGAGAAGAAACAAGTTAATATTAAGATGAGGAAGCTTAAGTTACTAGGAATGGTGAGTAAATTATACAGTGTATACACAAGTAGAAGGCAAGCCTAACAGAAGTATCAGAAAAAGTGGGAGCTGTCTTTAAGAAACCCACTTCTGATGACTTTGCTTTTCAATCACATGGCCCTTATAAAATAATTACAGTATTTACATCAATTTTTAGCTACTGGAACTAAGTTTCAGCATTTTTAATGTGTTTTCTCCATAACCTGGTACTTTATATTTGAGAACTTTTAATTTATGCTAGAGAACACAGAAGGAAAAGTTTATGTATCAAGTTGTGTATGCTATGTACTTGATATGGAACAGACTTTTTGGTCTGCATGCTTATGTTTGATGTTTATTCAGTGAAATGTTTATTTTGCTGAAGCATGAGGTCTCTCTTTGACTCCTGAAAAATCTTTTAGAGCACAAGTTGGCAAAATATTGTCCTCTTTATTTTTTTAGTAGTCGTCATGACCTATGTGATCAAATGGAAGTACTTGAAAGTCAAGATCTACAAAGGAGTAAAGGTGATGGTAATGTTAATGTGATTTGACTGGGTTTTGAAGAGTATGTGTGAGTTATCAAGCTGTACAGAAAGTAGCAGTAACATTTTCATCATGAACAGCCAGTCTTTCATTTCCAATTTTAGTCTATGAAACAGGTTTCTATTACTGACGTTAAAGATATAAAATCTTCATATCAAGAACAAGTTTAATTATGCAGTCAGAGAGAACTTGAGAAACTGTAATTCATATGGTCTCTCTGTATGACAAGTTAATTTCTATAGTTATGTATTTTTCAGAAAGAAAACTTTTTCAAGTGATTTTAGAGAAAATTAACAAATAAAACCATTAATAAAACAGCTGAACTTTAACAGGAAACCTATGTAAGATTTAGTACTGTGCCTCTTAACAATGGTACTCTGGTACTCCAATGCTTAGATGCAAAAGTGAATATATGATAACCAGATATCCTGGTTTTGATTGGGATATTTAATTTTTCTTCCTAGTAGTTCGTGCAGTGCTATGTTTTGGCTTTAATCCTGGAATAATTTTGATAATACAATGATGTTTTAGTTATCACTAAATAGCATTTACCGTGATCAAGGACTTTTCAGTCTCTCGTGCTCTGCCAGTGAGGAGAGGCACAAGAAGCAGGGAGGGAGAAGAGACAGGACACCTGACCCAAACAAGCCAAAGGGGTATTCTATACCACAGGATGCCTTACTGTTTGTGTAACCTGAGGGGAGACTGCCAGGAGGGGTGGATCACTGCTCAGGGATGGGCTGGACATCTCTCAAAGAGTGGTGAGCAATTATACTGTGTATATCACTTGTTTGCTTTTTTTTTTTGGGGGGGGGGGGTATTCCTCTCTCTCTCCTCTGCCTTGTCATTACTACTTTTGTTATTATTATCATTACTATTGTTTACTTCATTTCAATTATTAAACTCTTCTTATCTGAACCTTCAGGTCTTAATCTTTACTGGTTCTCCTTCCCAGTCACACTGTGATGGGAGAGATGGAGGAGTAAGTGCGTGGCTGTGTGGTACTTAGTTGCTGGCTGGAGTTAAACCATGACACCAGAGAAGTATGCAAGTGTCAGAATTCTCCAGCACATTTTTGTAAAACTCACTGGAAATGGAAATGAGCCATATCTACTGAGCATCTTGTATTTCACTTCATACCCATTTCCTAAAAGATCCTTTCTTCTGCTTTAGTAAATTGTCTTCAATGAACAGTATTTGATTACCTGATCTGATTCTAGATAGATAAATAAAAATAACTTAGTAGATCTATGCTTATTATCACCTGATAGCAGACCAACGTTTAACAAATGGCACTTTTTCTTTGCTCATTTTTTACAAGCTCTGATGCTTGCATTTAACACTATTTTATTTTGGTGAAGCCCTGTAGCAATCATCAGGCAAGGTAAGCTTCTTATGTGCGTCTTCTGGACTTCAAGTAGCTACTTCAAGATGTGGTTAATGTCCTGTAAAAAACACAGAGAGGTTATCTGTTAAGCTATTCCCGACCAGTCTTGAAAGAATTGCCATTAAAAAAATATATGGGAGGAGGTCGCTGTCATTGTATACACTGTGTATGACATGAACAGTTTCTGATCAGTGTATGAAACCACATAATATCTATTTATATGTATTTCATCACACAGGAAACAGATACTTCTTAAATTATTCATTCTATTGTAATAATTCTTTACTGAACATATTTAATGCAAATGGCCTACTAGATAAGGAAGTTCAATGACATATGGCCAGACCAGGATTTCTACACACCACCACCTAATCATCCTGAAATACATGGGTGTGTTCACCACCCAAGAGAAGCAGACTAAGGATATATGTTCTTAAAAATGATTATTTATTATTTGTATCCAGGTACTGTTGTGCATTTGTATGATTTATAGAATTACAGTTTTCATCTAACTTCATCTTGAAGGTAAGAGAAACCATAAATTAATGGTAAACAGAATGTCACTGTGGTAGTATTATTTGTGTCAAATATATCACATATTCACTGGAAGCCTAGCAGGAAGATTCAGGAGAGTAAATATCATTGTGTATCTGTTCTAACCATTTCTAATTTTTTCCTTTTCCCTTAACTCTGAATTGTAATTTACATGCATGTTCAACTTAGTAAACAGTTTGCTTTTCCTTTTGAATGGATATCACTGAGAGAGAATAAAAATATGTAAATCCGCTGTGCTCTGTTTTCTTAGGTTCTTGAGGTGTAGAATAAAAACAATTGTTATTACTATGATAGTTGTACTAGAAACATTTACAGTGTTTATAGCTAAGGAAAGCTGACATGACTTCTGTAAATTAGTTAAGAAGGAGTACAGCTCCTCCGTAATATCTGTATTTGCTAGTTCCCCTTCTAGACCTCATTTAAAATGTATGAAATTTAATCACATTTCTCCAGGTTAAAAATTAGACATGGATGAATCTGTTCCAAATATAAGATCCTAAAGTTTTTCTTAACTGTGAATTAAGCCTTTTTTCCCTTTCTCAGCTCTTTCTCTGTGATTTTTATTTTTTCATTCCTCATTACATTGTCTTAATCACCTTTAAATTATTTTTCCCTTATCATGAGCCTCTAAAATCACTGGATAAAATGTCAAACACAGGTCTGTTCTTAGTTTTTTTGATGCCACTACTGCATGGTTTAGAAACTGTTGTGTTAAAGCTTCTAACAGGGTGCAGTTCTGATGTTAAAAACATGTTCATTTCAATGCAACTCATTAAGATGAACTCAAATTAAGACTGACTTTGAAGGTAAATTTAGAAAAAGGACTTGGTGTTTAACTGGATCTCTGCAAGTTTGCCTCCACCTTTTAGGTATTTCTGATAGTTGTACAATCTCCATGAAGCTGCTGAGCTTGATATTCAGATCCTGTTTCAGTGCTTAAGTTTCTGTCAATAGATTCCTACTTGCCTTCTACCAGCTGTACGCTGCACATGACTGGAACCATTTAGACGCTGTTTGGAATGCAGGACTATGTAAAATTAGAGTTTTAGGAATCTTGGTTTTTGGGCCCCAGATAGGAATCCAGAAGTGTTATGTCTGCTCAGATGCTTGACTGACATTTTTTTCTTCTGCCCGAATTGCCCCAGATTGATTTCTGCTCTGGCAAACTATTGACTATGCCATATGTCTGTAAACTAATGTGTGCCATCAGCAGTGTGTGGCCTCTATTGCAGATTCTCTTTGCAGTCCTCAGAACAAAAATTAATAGGTGTGTTACAATGTTCATTTCTCTTCCCGCTTCCTTTTCCTTCCCTTTCCCCTTCTCACTCCTCGGGAGCTACAGTACTCAGGCAAACTAGTTTAACCGGTTACCAAGAAATCATTTGTGGAAAAGTACGGAATTCCTTCTTATCTCAAAATATAGATATGTAAATGGATCTATGGAAACACCGACTAGCAAACTTTGGTCACACTACTGTTTTAGAAAACAGACAGGGTTATACTGCAGTAGCTTTCCACTCTACAGTGTTTTCTCATAAGGCAAGTAAACAGGTAAGCAGAGCTGCTTTATGGTGAACTAATTAACATTTTGCAGAAATATACCATAACAGTAGAAAGTTAATTTACTCTGTTTTTCAGTTTCTTCTTTTCCAGTTTTCTGTTTTCCATCTGAAGTACACAAGTTACTATGGAAACAGCAATGTCATTGGCATGGGTCTAAGCATACCGATGTCCATTACTGCAGTAATAAGTCAATTTCTTTAATAATTTAAGATATAAAATATGATTTGGGAAACATAATTCTGGATAGTAGAATACAATGAAAAATTGGCAAGGTTCTTAATTTTCACCTTGCAAAGAAGAAAAGTCATGATCATTTCATATTACAGAAGTTTTACCTGAAATTAAACATCAGCTCAAAAAATCCTCTTATGTCTTCTCCTATTTCAACAGAAATAGTGGCAGTAATTAATTTAGCTTGAATTCTGATCTTCATAGTTCCCATAATTATAGCATACAGCAACAACTTCCAATGTAGATGTTTGCTCTAAGAAGAAGGTATTTTATTTTTATGATCCTGCCATAACAAAGCAAAGATGTTTTGTTCTTCACAATCTCTCACTTGCATGTTTTTCTCCAGAGTTTTCTTCAGGGTTTCAAAAGTACTTTAACAGTCAGTTCTATGTTGGCCTGTTGCTTTGAGTTGGAAGCAGCCTCTGTATATTCTTAATGTGGAAATATAAATGGTAAAATAGAATAAAGGGTTGGGTTTTTTTCCCAAATCACTGTGCATAGATTCTACAAAGAGTCCTTCCTGGGTTTGTAATGAGCCTGCATTGTTTGTTAATAGAATTCTCTTTTCTTTATAAATGATAAAATTCTTTCTGTTGATAAACAGATATAAATGCCACTGAAATATAAATGATCACTGACCAGCATATCATGGCGGGTCTCAAAATGACCTTGTCAGGTATACCGTGGCCCAGAATTTTTTTGCAATATTTCAACTACATTGTATGTGTATGTAAGCAGGGTGTCTCAGTTATATTTTATGCATGTTTTTGCATATAAACCCTTCATTTTAAACTATGAATGTTTAGATTTATGCACGCATATGGATATTGTCCACATTGTTTGTTTCTACCATCTTTTAATAATAAAAAGGGTAAGTTCTGATGAATTCTGAGTTTACAAAGTCATAAAAAATGGTTATTATTTAATTTCCACCTTACTAAATGGATAAGAATTTCCATAGAGAATAATGCATTTTCATTACAACAAAATCTATGCAGTTTTAAAATTTGTGAGCTAGTCATTCAATATAAAAAGACAAAGTAGAGATAGTACAAAGTTCCACTGAAAAGTTAACTTTTGGAAGAATTAACTGCAGATTCATTACACGTAAAATACCAGACATAGAAACAGGATGAGTTTTCTGCTCCTGAAGGAATGTCCAGATATAAACTCATTATGTCTTGTTAAAGAAAAATTGCAGGATTTGTCAATTATATGATGAACTTTGTCTTCATACCTGTTTCAAGGGTTTGAGAAATTAACACTGTGAACTCTAGTCTCTATTTGAATAACATGCATTTGAAATAACAATCTATTTGCATTTCATTTGAAAGGTTACCACTTGACGTTGTAGCAAGTGCCAGAGTTTTGCTTTCCAAACTGTTGATCTCTTTCAAGTACATTAGCTTCAGATGTTCATCTGTAGATTGTGTTCAGATCATTCGGCTCTCCATTTTCATGTGAGGCAGCATAAAGATACATCTGTCAGTTTTTATTGTCTTCATTTTAGCTACTGCATCTCACCTCCCAACATCTGATCCATTCCACTTGCCTTAAATGGTATTTCTAAACCTTGTTTCTATAGTACGTTATTCTAGTCTGTGTTGTTACAAATCAGTGAAGCACAGGGTTGTTGATCCTCCCCTGTGGAAAGATAAATTTATACACAAAGTCCAGTGTCAGCTCTAAACTTATGATTAGATTGCTTATAATTAACCATATTTTCCGTAGAATTCCTAAGGCTCATTGTACAGTTTTATAAGGCTCCTGCCAGGCTGTAGCATTATTTACGGAATAATTCTGTATTGGAACTGCATTAGCAATTTTAAACTGGAAAATCTTTACATTAGGGCAGTTCTCATTTGTATTTCAGTGGCACTGAACAGGTTGTCATTTCAGTAATAAATAAGGATACATAATAAACCAGAAAACCTAAGCTGAGTACAACTTCATACAAAAAACAGCTTCTCCAACTGCTCTTAAGAAAAGAATGTAACATGTCCTTCAGTGGTCAAAGATCAACTAGAAAAAAATACTTCAAACCTTAACACTGGAAGTCCAAGTAAGCAAATTTCAAGAAGGAGAAAACTATCCTTTCTAGCTTGTCTTGTGAGAATTTTTGCCAGGCAACAATATTGTGTGAAAGAAACTTGGCTTCAGACTGAACAAGAGGAAGGAAAAAACCTAATTTCTGTAACATGTTGAACAAGTCAGTAGACATTTGAGATAACTCATTTTATATGGGTACTTATTTGGAATATTAAAATCTCTATCCAGTTTTCAAAATTCCTTACACATCCATTTATTAATGGATGCTGAAAACAGCTAGTCTCATTTTTTTACAGTAACTAGTTTTATTGTTGAAAAATTCTGCTTATTCCATTTTAGCTTTTAGAAGAATAAGTCTTGTGGCAGACAATAAATCTTGTTGTATTTTATTGGAGCTTTCATTTTATTTTATTCTCATGTCCATTTCAAAAGCCAGAAGCTATCTAGTAAAATCTGTTTGTAGCAGGAACGATCCCCAAAGTGAAAATTTTTGACTTTAACTTGGAATTCTCATCCAGAGAAAAAGTGATTAAAGCCAATTCTAAAGAATTCCCTTAAATAAGCAGGATTGTTAATTGTAAGATCAGCAGAATCAAATGTATAATTTTGCTATTTTCTGGACACAGAAAATAGTGTTTTCTGCAGTACCAGAGGAGTGACATCAATATGTTTTTAGTGAAATTTGTTCTTTCACAGGATGACAGGTTCTTTCACTAAATGACAGGTTGTAACACCCTACGATCTTTTGCTCTGCTTACACGCTGCCCTGCATGACAGACGTGCATCTCTCCTACATTCTGTTGTTGACTCTATTACTCCCCTGTTTCCCCAGTATAGCAGCTTTTAATGTAAGAACCCTCCAAATCTAGGATTATTTCTTTCTTACATCTTGGGTCTTAAAGATCTGGCCGTAAATTTACTCTGGTTTTATGCAGTGATATAAACAAAGCAGCAGAATTGATTCTTGGCAACGACAGGACAGCACTCTGATAAGGTATATGAAGCAATTAAAAGTCTGAAAGTTGGTCAGAGCAGCTGATAGAACCAGCTATTCTTTTGTTTGCTGTGCTTTACTGATATCAAACAGAATTTTATATTGTTAGACTAAGAAACTGTTAGGTAAGAAAGCCTTTGAATAATTATCTGATACTGAAGTCTTCACATCTGCTAGAAAATATTGTACTATCAATAGAGCACATTCTTGGAACCATTAGCAGTGATAAATACTGGTGCGTTCCTTATGTGGCAGCTCTGTCACAGATAACATGAGTGACAATTCACTTTATTGTGTGGCTCAGGAGTGGATTACTACAATCTCTTGTGTTCTTCTGTGGAGCTTGAATTGCATTTTACATTTCAAGCACAGGGCAAATAAATGTATGAGTCTGGAAAACCCATGTCTTTGACTCTTGATTCCTAATTTGTAAGCATTTCGGATTCTGTGTAAAAGTACTGCAAGTGACTATTAGTTATGGCACATCAATTCATAGCTGTAAATTCTTCTTAGCTGTAAAAACTGTACTCCGCTTCTGACTCCATGTAGGAGGCTTTTATGTGTAAAGGATTGACAGAGAATGATCTACTGCAAAACACAGCTATGCTCATTAGTGATAATGTTTATGAAACAATGTTCCAAATAATGCAGTTGCTAAATGCATCTAAGAGAAAATTGCAGTCTACTAGCAACTCCACAACACAGCTTTCATGTCCTTTCTTTTCTAGATCATGACTTTCTGCAGAGATAATGGGGTCCATTCCCAAGGTAAGCTCTTGACTCAATATCATCTCAGTCTGTGGTGAGATATTTCAAGGCAATAGACAACTTTTACAGAAAGTGTTGATGTAGATATTGAACCTGAGAGGCAGGTTCTTTGTTTCTTAGGTTATTCCTACATGTTTCCAACTTCATCTGGAGCGCGAATCTTTCTGTTTCAAAGAGGTTAGGACACCATTTTTATGGCCTTGATATATTATCTGTATGATGAGGTAAAGGTATTTCAAAACAGCCAAGGTCTGTAAGCCCAGAAGAGGAGCTGGAGGTGGTTGTAAAGGGATGGATGGGTAAGCACCAGCTCTCTCCCCAGAGCTTTTCCCCAGCTGTCCTGCAGATGTCCTGTTATTTCCAGACATTCATTTCTGTTGGCTCAGCTCTGGCACTAGCCCATGGTCAGCCCCTTACTACAGTTACGGTTATGCTTGGTTTCGACTGACTACTAATGCATTCCTGATAAATCCAGGTGTGAAAGAGAAAGGGCAGCACAAATATGAACAAAATGTGAATAAAGGTAGAGCATTTTCTTAGTCTGAAAAGTTCCTTTTTGCTTGGATTCAAAACTTTGA
Source organism: Pezoporus flaviventris (assembly GCF_033815535.1). Lineage (NCBI taxonomy): Eukaryota > Metazoa > Chordata > Aves > Psittaciformes > Psittacidae > Pezoporus > Pezoporus flaviventris. Next base: position 38,437,681 of record NW_026892550.1, on the reverse strand, counting down.
TCTAAAGAATGGTGGTGTTATGCTGCTCCCCTCTAGAAAATGAAAAAAGAGAACACCCGTAGTCAAACAGTACCATTAAGACTTATAGTAATAGCCATAAGCTTATGCCACAGTGCTGGAATGAACAAGATCATTAACAGATAGCTAAAATAAGTCTTCACGTATAAGATAGAAAATAATTTTAAATTCTATTAATGACCTTTTGAATAAGGATGTTTTTTTCTGTCTTTGTATGTAAACTGGCTTTAAATTGAAAGGAAATGGGATTGTTACAAAAAAAAACAATTTAGAGACAGACTTGTATATTCCATTTAATATTAAATTCTGAACTTTCATAGATATTTTTACCTCAGAGATATTTATCTCTTCCTATTTCACCCTGTGCTCCTATCACAAGTAATAAAAATGTAAATAAGTGTACAGTGCTATCAACTTTTTCAGTTAGGTGCTTTGTAAGTCAAAATAATCAACACAAGATTGAATAACTAGTTGAAATCTTTGAATCTTTCTATCTCCACCATAAGAAAAAACAGAAACATCAAGGCAATTCCAGCTTGGTTTTATAGTGCTCATGACTTTTTCCTCTGTAATATTAAAAGAGAACGTAAACCAAAATGCATTCCTCCACTCAACATTTATTTGCTATATAAAGCTTCAGCAATAATGTGTTTTCCTCTTTCATTCTACTTGAGTTGATTGAAAAGTTTTACATATTTACCAAGCTCACACTTTGCGCAAGTTCATGAATTATGCAATTAACCATGAATGCAATTTCCTGCATTTTACGGTAATAGCTTTAATTGTGTAACGCAGTGCTATACAGAGAGCTTATTCATAAGCTATAGAACACCTTAGAACAATTTCTTACATGGGCGAGTATTCTTGGGCAAACAGCTCAGATGAATATGGTAATTTGTGTAATAAGCTATTTCTGGGCAGTTTTTATGTGAAGGCAGTATTTGTTAGCTACAAGGAGTTTTCAGGAGCACTTCAACCAGGTTAAGTCTGAGCAGGACACCAACGGTGTGTTTGTATGTATACTGAAAAGATTCTAGTAATTTCATTTTTCCTTCCTTACAGTGAGTTTATAAATACACATGAACATGAAGTACATGTAGTAGAATATGACATCAGAGTTTAGCCTTTGTAATTCTAATGTGGATTGTTTGCTGTAGTCAATTTCAATGATGTCCAGATTATTATACTGGCACCACTTTATGCTGTATGTTTTAGGCTATGAACTTAATGAGAAGGGGGTCAAAGAATTGCTTATTTTGTTACAGAACAATCTTAATGCTGTAATACAATTAATGATCATTAGTGATTTGCTTCACATTACATTTACTTTGAAACAAACCTGTGATCCCTGAAAATTTAGCACACTGTTTATACCAAGGAAGCAGCGAGACTCAGGCAGAATTCAAGAGAGTAGAGAGCTGGGCCATCATGCAACACTGGAAAATCTAATATTTCATCCTTCTTTTTTTTCATTTGCAGCCTTTAAATCAAAATGTTACTGTGTTACTTTTGAGCAGACAACTTTATTTACCTTTTGCTGGCTTCCACTTTCATAATTTGCATAATTTGTATATTTAACTTCAAAAGCTTACCTGACTTGCAGAGTTGTGTTTGAGGCTGTTATCCACAACAGGCTTCTCTTTAAACCAAAGTGCCCATATGCTCATGTCTTAGACTGTATTGTGACTGATATAGCAGGTCTTTGTATATTTCCTATGTTTAAGAATATTTGACTAGGAGTGGTGAAAAGAAATTTAGAAACATGCATGCATTTGTGCTGTGCTTGGAATTGGCAAATATCCATTTCAGGAGTGCTCCTGAGATCGTCTGTAATATTGGGAACCGTTGGCATCTTGTTTTTCATCACCTGCTGTCACTACAGTTCACCTTGCTATTCAGCTACCTGGCTGGCTGATTTGCTTCTATGCCTCTTGCTTCACCGAGGAACTGAGGATTGGACACCCTGAGCAGGGTTCAGAGGCCTAAACAGAGACATTTGGTGCCATTTAGGATGCTCAGGACAGCCAAGAAATTTGCAAGGGCAGGCAGAAGAGTAGTAGACACCTGCATCTTTCCAGGTACCTAGCAGAGTACACTGCAGTGCATCAGATGACCCTGCTTACTTATATGGGGGTAGCTGAATCCCATATATCATCTCTTTGTGAAATACACAGTGAGAGAATTTGGCAAAGCAAGTAAAAGCACAACTGAAGGAACAAATGGGAAAGAGACTTTTTAAGATAGTACTTAGCTAAAACCTAGCAATTGTGGACTTCCATTTGCAGGCTGCTCACTGTATGCTGCATCCACACTGTAATCGCTGGTTTGTTTAGAAAGCTGGTGCCTACTGACATTTCTTTTCCTCAGGCTGTAAGCCTCACTTTAATATTGCCCATTATGCTTTAGGTTATTTTGCCTTTTAGCACACAAATTAGGTTGCTAGCACTTGCAAAGAAATCAGCTTTTGTTTATTTTTTACGTGAAGTAATTTCTGATGATTCCACATTTTTTTTATTATTATTATCTTTACCATATCCTGCTTTAATAATGAAACAACAGTTCCCAAGGAATTTTCTGGTAATTATTGGTTTATTATTTAATGGCCTGAGGCCAGACCAGAAGTAGAGAATGTTCTTCTAAAGCAAGGCAGAACTGCAGTAATGGTAAATCTCTCTGGTATTATTGCTGTTATGAACCATTTTCAGAAGTTTATGATGCAGACATGCAGGCTTGAAAGCACTCAGATTCACATTAAAGTATTCAGCTATTTTAGAATTAACAGCCTTTTGTAAAGCCCTAACGTTTCCAGCCTACATGTCAAAACAATTGGTGCATTATTTCATAATCTTTCTAACCTGAGGCGGCTAATGTTCTATATGCCTGTTCTCTTTCCACCTGTTATAAGAAAGTGGGAACATAATAGTAACTAGATAGAAACTCCATTTATTTTCCTAACATCTGTCTGTCTTGTGTTGGAAACCCATTCTAAGGAGAAGAATGTCAAGCAAAAAATCTCAGAAGAGTTCATGCTTGTGTACCTCCTTGTGGATGCTATGCCTCCTGATGGTCTCTGATGAATTCATACTAGTGTGCTTTTTGGGGTGAACTAAAGAAGTCATTAGCCAAGGAAAATCTGGGCTTGGACTAAACGCTAAAGCATATGCTGTCACTCCAGCTTACAGTATAAATAGTTGTGCAATATCTGGTTTTTCTGGCCCGTGCAGTTGATGCAGAGAATATTTCACAAAGTTTCATGGCTTCTTCACTGACCCAAAACTCAGCCCACTGGTCTGACATCACACTATGGTGTGTTGATATATGGAATATTTCATTTGCATATGCCCTTATGGAGTTATTATACTCAAAAAAGTAGACTCTTCTTTTGGCCACACTTGCAAGGACTGTGTCTTAATGAGAATTGACATATTGTCAGAGATAGAAGGGAAGATGAAGCAGGAAAACAAGTTAGTTATAGAGTATGTGAGCTGGTATGGTGGGTAGGAGTCAGGTGGGACACAGGGGAAACTTTCCTCAGTGTCCCACTTTTCCCTGTTCCTAAAGTCTTTTAAAGCCTAATAAAGGCATCCTGGTATAATCACAGATTATTTGTTAGATAAAATGAGATAAAAGGATTCGTTGCCCCAGATGCAAAAGTGCTCCAGCCATGGAGAAATTTGCCACAGGCAGGGCATGGGTCTACTCCAAGACTTTGGAACTTGAACAGGACAAATATGAGTCAGCCAGCACTTCAACCAGGAAAATAAAGTCCACTTGACAGCTTTCTGCTAATAGATCTGAAAATGGATGGTAAACCATCTGAGAGGGCTTCAGAGAGCCATTTCAGGAACTTGCTTCCCTTCCTTGAGCATTAGGCATTTCTCAGGCAGAATACTTTAGCAGAAAGCATTTAAGCATTTTACTACTTTACCCTTTTGCCTAAAGGTGATGAGTGCATAATAAATACCTCTCTTTTTTTTTTTTTTTTTTTTTTCTGGAACCATCACCATCACTTTCTCCTTCCTCTGAAGTCTGCATAAAGTTGCTTAAAAAAATTCTACATTACAGAAGCTTCATTAAATTTAGAATTTATTTTTTTTTTTGATAGAGAAATAAAGGCTGTTGAAACAAAAGAAAATTCTGTGCAGCCTATCTGGTCTTCTATCTCTGAATAAACTAACTTGCATAAGTCCAGTCTGAATAATTTGTAGGAAGACATCCTCTGTTCAGTTTTGAAGAGTTTCTACTTTCTTTCAGAGAAGTGCATATTCACCGACTCATTTGTGTGAAGTATTTCACATATCCACTGGTGAAAAGGTAAATCGCAAGCCCAGCTCAACAACCCTTTAATTGCAAAGGTGCTAGCTGTACACACACAAAAATACTTCACAGAAGATCACATTTACCTTTTTTTTTTTTTAAATGTATTCTTTCAGTACCAGAACCATTCTTTGTTGAAAAAAAAGCATTTAAGTTGCTAGACTAAAACTATAATTGATTTCTTACAGTAGTAAGACAATGTATAACACATGTAAAAAACCGTGAATCTTAATGTCAGAGATGAAAAAAGGTTTTACTGAAATCAAATCATGTTTTTTTAGAAGTAGTAAGACTGGTTTGAAGGATTAGGCCCTCAGCCTATAGAAGCTTAAAACCCAGGTTTTTAAATATGTATTAATTCTTGTATTCTCAACTGCAACCAATTTTTCATACCAAGCACGTTTTGGTTGTAATTCCTACTTTCTTTTTGTTAATTACATCACTGTTCCTGTGCAACAATTGTGTCTCTCGTTTGTGTTCACATCTTCTCGTTCAAGATGCATTTTATTTTTGCTCAGCCTTAATGATACTGCTATGTCATTCTGACCCCAGGTTGCTTTAGAAGTCTCCTCTAGTTTTGACCCATAATATGAACTGTTTTGGATTAAAGTACCTTTTTGTCCCTAAGATCTTTGTGAAATCTTTTAACAGCAGGAATGCATTTACTAAAGTCAGTAACTAAGAATTTGCTCTCAGTTGAAGAATTTGGTAAGAAGGCTATATTTGACTGTAGAGTTGTGTCGTCATTCAATCGTTTGTATCCCTGTGTCTAATTCCTATGTCCAGCTGGTTCATTTTAGTTTGCAACTTTTATTCACATTTGACTGACTACACATTGATTTCTGAAATGTTCATATTTTGAGAGTACAAAATCTCAAAGTATCACCCTGCAGTGTGAAGATTGTTCTTACACATGCCCTTTATTTTTGCTTGTCTTTGCAAATTCTCTCCTCTATGTTTATCTAATGTGGTTTTTAGAAATGTATCAGCAGTTACTAGAGAAAAAAATGGAAAGAATGTGCCTGAGAACTGGATGCTTAAGGGTGGTGGGAGTTTCAAAACCTTGATAGCTGAGAAACTTTATCCACAGAAGGAAACAGTGCAGTTAGTTAGACTTGGGTGCTGTGGGCAAAAAATTCAGTATGATCAAATGAACTAATGAGATATTAAAACAGCTAATGGAAGCAGTGATAGAAAGGTCCTCAGAAAAACCTTACCAGAGTCCTGCATTCTCAAGGTCAAGAGACAGAAGTGATCTGGAATGAAAGGAGTAAGAAATCAAAGGCTGTCAAAGCAGGTCATTGAATATCACAGCTACCCCTGTATTGTAGTCTGACACACAGCTCAATTTAGTGCATGGAAGAGACCACAGCTCTAGAATGCTAGAGGCTGAGCAAAATGTTAGTGAAAGGCTTTACAACACGTAATTATGATAAGAACATCAGCTATGAGGTACCTTGGTATCTTAAAAGCATGTAAATCATTTGAATAATTAAAATTATTGAACGGGTTTGAATAATTAAAATTATTGAACGGGATTTGTTCCAAAATAAAATTAAACCAAATTTTAACTTTTCTCAAATTTTCAGGAAATAGAATAATAATTTTCATTATTTTTGTTGCTGCAGTCATACACGTGAGGAGTCAAAGCATCAGAACTTGCAGCCTGTGGCTGGAAGGAGCCCAGTGTGGCTGGCATCTGTATAATTCTCTCATCTTTGCAGTGCCTTGGATGAAAACTGCATCTGCTGAAAGAGTTTAGTTTCAGCAGCCTTTTCCTTCTAAAGCTATAATCACTGTACATGATAGTCTGCTCTCAGAAGAAGAATGTTAATTATGATGTAGAGAAAAGGGGAGTTCAAGCAGCTGCAGAGGTAAAAAGAAAAGTGGCCTATAGGAGAAAGAATGAATTAGACAGTTCATTTCATATCCAGGATGGTAAAACCCCCTAAAATACTAGAGAACAGTATAAAAACAAATACTATATATTCTGTGTAAGTGGTCTGTGACACAGACTGGTGTTTGGTGCTTTAGCACTGCAGTAGTTAACATTGAAGAACACTTCTAAATAAAAATCCAAGCTAATGAACTGCTGGGACATTCATGGTAGTAGGATGAAGGCAATAGAGCACAGTAGCACCATGATAACTACTAGGGCCTTTTATTAAAAGGGTCAGCAAAATGTTAGTAGAATAGCAGTACTGCCATACCAAAATGGTAACACTTTAGCTTGATTTCTCCATTAGGCTAATTCTTAGAAATAGGCTATGCATCAAATAGTGCCATTTCTTTAAGCTTATAATTTCAATATTTATGAGTCAATTTGAATCCCAAATCAAAAAAAGAAGTTCAGTTGTGCAGCTGTAGAAAACAACTTATCTGATGCATAACTAAGTGCCTGGAAAGGTTCAGCTGATTTCCTTGCCTCTCCTCCCCTCCTCCTCTTCATTCCCTATGCATACAAGTTGGTAGCAAAGTTTCTAAAAAACGATCAATCCTCATAAAAACTGCTAAGTAAGTACCTACAAGCCAGTTTTGTTTTGAAGGAACTTTGAGATATGGAAAAAACTAAAATGAGTGTGAGCTAGTGCTTTAAAGTTCTTTTCTCATTCCAAGAGCCATGACTGTTTAAGTTCTGCAGCATGTTGCCTCTGGCCTTGTCTTTTGACTCATGCTTTTTCCCTTAGTGCAGGAAGGACAATGTTTGTGGTTGGCTCTGTTCCATTTGTTTGCTTCTTTTGTTTCTGTCTTTGCTTTTGTTGTTGTGTAGTTTTAGCTAGTCCTTCTGCCTTTAAAATATCGCACTGTTTTGTGTTGTGTTTCTCTTTCAACTCCCTAGGTACATCTCTCAACTTTTTAAAAACATGTTTACATCCCTGTGCAAAACAGATTCTGTTGTTTATTGGTAAATGGAAACGGTTCTGTTGGAGATGTTGAGTGGGAAAAAATGGCAGCCCTAAATCTCTCAGGAAATTTTTATTTCAAAAGATTTTGGATCAGGGCCCATAGGAGAATGCTGTCAATACAGATGAAAACATAGAATATCAAAAGAACACAGACACAGGAATAAAGATTTTGATTTTGCATAATTCTGACAAAGGATAGTTTAATGTGAATGGTCCTAAGTCAAATTTTATTCTTGGATATATGGTTTTAACTTCTAAAGTGCTGTACTTCTAACACACTGAAAATGTGCACCTAGGTAATTAAATAAGTTGGTGATAGATTAATTGTTTGACCATCTGGTAAATATGGACATGTTTTACTTCTCTTTTATTGCCTTTTTCCCCCCTCTCTCTCATCAACTTTAAAGACGTTACATTAACTGTCTGTCTAGCCTACTTATTAATAACATTACTACTGTTCAAACAGAATTTTTAATTCTGGTAGTTTGAATATGAAGTTACAGGTTTCGTTACAGATTTCCTTCTCCCAGGTATTCTTATGAGTGATGCTTGAGAGAAAAAAGCCATCACGGTGATTTTTCCTTGATCAGCAAAATTTTATTCCACCATGGACTGGAACACTAGGAAAGGTTTTATGGTGATATTGTCATGGATTCAGTGTCAATTTTCTCCTCTTCTCCACTGAAAAAAAACAATTTATTGAAGAGAATTGAACTGATAGATGACTATATTTAATATTTCTCTGTATAAAATATGTATAGATAAAATTTTTGAGATATGTATTTTTTTTAATTTTAAGGATTCAAACTTCTATCAGTTCCAAACATATCCAGACTGGGAAGGCAGAAGTAAAGAAACAACAGGGAAAACCCAAATTTATAGTACATTTCACTTTCTGCCTCTTAGAGACTTTGAATTTTGGAAAGAAATTACGTTGCTGACCTTAAGGGGGAGGAAGCAAGAAAGGTTGTGGTCCTGCCACCATGCATCCAGACCTAACTTGTCAAAATAGCAAATGAATGTCACCAAAGCAGATGCACTTGATGACAGTGCCCAAGGGGATATTCAAAATTTTGTAGGGGATAGATCTGGCTATGGAAGCAAAATACTGTGATTGCCCAAGAAGTACACATCTCTGGATTTTGGTGCCTCTGAGACTCTGTAATTTTGCTGAGGCAGGCAGTTCACACTTTCTGCTGGAGCAATTTCAGTTTGTGCTTAGAGACTTAAGCCACCTGAAAGATGATTGTTGCTAATTTTGTTTAGTACCTTACCATTCTGTGTTCAGGCCTGTTTTCTTTTGCAAAGCCAGACTTTTCAGGCATGAAAACATTTTGCATACTACAAGACCTGCCCTGCTACCTATCCAACTGGCTTATTGCACCAAACTTCAAGCTCTGTTGTATTTTGCTTATGAATGTTATTTTTTAGAGCTTGATCAAACTTATTCCTAACTCCTGCTGACTATGTGAGAAAGATTCAGCTCCTTGATTTTTGCCTAAACTTTTCAGTCAAAGCACACCTCCTTAAACACTAAAATAAACCTTTCTGATTCAGTCACTTAAAGTTAATTTTTTTCTATTCATTCTTTTCATCCTTGGCAACTTTTAAAGTAATAGAATTATTTAAACTCTTAATAGCTGTTTAAGTCTGGAGGGAAAAGAGTTTCTGACAGCATAATTATTTCCATGACATTAGACTCTGCTGCTGTAACATTTGAAGTTTTACCTACTCCAAATGACCTGGGTAAATTTGTGTTTGAGCAATACTAAGAAACTTTTCGCATGACAGAAGAACCTCATGTCCACATGCATTGTGAAGATGAAAAAATCCGGATTTGAACTGTTATTTTACATTATCAACTTGTCTGTGGCTAACACCTAAACCCAAACCAGTCACCTAAAATGTTTTAGGTTTGTTAGCCTTTGATATTTTTTCACAGGAATTTTATTTGAAGAAAATAAATCCGTACTCTCACAGATGCCTGGATTCATGAGGAGTGTTGGTCAATATTGTATTTTTAATAATGTTGGTCAAAATAGCCAAACAGTAAATTCCTTTTCTGATATATGATCAAGCAGTTAATTTTAGGTTTTTTTTTCAGATTATCTTCAGAAAGTCTATATTTAAAGGAAAGTGTATCACATTTATTCCAGTTTTGTGGAAAAGAATTGGTTTTTAGGTTTTTGTGGGAGTTTTTTTGTCAGGGTTTTCTTTCAATAATGGGATTATTTTCACATGTATTAATCTTAGAAAGAAGAAATTCTTTCCTAAATGTTCACCATTTAAATAATCACTCATGACTTTATGTAACTGCTCATTATTGCCAAGAGATGAAAATTCTTAGACTCTATAAGTAAGGAGGCATAAAAGCATGAAGATTTGACAATCCAGGCCTCTATTTCTAGCAATACTGCTTTGCAGGTTGGTTTCCTTTTGTTTTATTTTTATATACCATTCTGTTCTGACACAAATGCACAGGCACATAAATAGTCTAGTATTTTTTTTATTGTTGTAAGATTTCTGTTATGTGATAGATTTGAATCCTTTGGAATGCTGTATTTTAAAAAATTAGATTAACAAAATCACACTCAGTGTCATGCAGAATTGATGTTCTAAATCAGTGGATTTGTGAACTAAATCTGCGCCCTAGACTCTGAAAGGTCAGAAAAGAATTTTACTTTTTTGCCATTAATACTGAAATATAGATATTAAATTTCAAAGTTGCCCTTCTATTAGCTTGGCAGTGATAGGGAGAGCACTCTAGGATAAGCATGGTATGCTGCAAAGACTACAAAGTGTTCCCAGCTTTTTTTTTTTTTCCCAATAACATCTTCCTAACCTTTGTTTTACCCTTCTACTTTTTCCATTTCTTTTGCATCAGCATGTAAAAAATTCTTTTGTTTTAACAATTTTGCCTCTGCAACTCGGGAGGCTCATTATTTCTGTCTCCAGTCTTTTCAAATTGATTTCTGTGCTTAAGAGACATTGGAAACTATATTTTACTGGACTGCCTTTTCTGGAAACAAGTGAATGTAAATGTTTCAAATATAGTTTTAGGAACAAACATTGGAGGTTTTTTAAATGACTTCATTCTTCTCTGAATATAAAACAGCCCTTTAATGCTAGCTCTTTTGCATTCCTCTTGAGTAAACCTGATTTAATTTATGCTAAACAGAATGGAACACCTGTGTGTGCTGGATAAAAATTAGTGTATGTAGTACTAGATGGAGAAATGTCACATCTTAAGTATGGAAAACAAGCAGCAAAGCTCTGGAGTGTCTTTTAACCTTTTTGCTGTAATTTTGGAATCAAGAAATCCCTGAAAACAAAGATCTGTATGACAGCTTTAGCAGGTAATGAATGACCAATAAAAGAAAAGAAGTATAAAGATATTTCTGTGTTGTTTTGCCAAAGCATGAAACAAATTTTTAACCAATTTCTCATGTGTACTGAAGTCCGATCCATGCAATGAGACTTAATGGATAGACTGAAATATTAAGAATTAGTTATTGATTCCTGATTATTTCTGAGTAGCAGTAAATTGGAAATATTATGAACTGTTGCACTTCCCATGTATCGAAGATTATACTGGAACCATGTGATAGTTTTTGTTTTTTTTTTCAGTGAAGAAAATTATCTGAGGCTTTTTAAGAGTACAATTTTTGATATAATTTCATTTAGAAAATGCTTAATTCAGTTGGAAGAGGAAGGGATGACTCCAGGTTTTATGTCTAAGGAACCTGCTGTGCTAATAGCACAGGAACAGGTTGTGCTAATAGGGCAGTGCCTCAGTTTTAACTTCCCTTTGTGGGTATTTTTTTCAGCCTTTTTTTTTTTTTTTCTCCCCTTTTTGGGTGGGGTGTGTTTTATACTGTATGTAATTATATTCTTTTATTATCTATATTGGGGTACCAGAATATACTGTAGGAAAATTAAGTAAAAAAGAATGTTGATGGGATAAAATTTCACAGCTTAAATACATGATAAAGTGTGAGCATTTACTTACCTCATTAACAAGGCAAGAAGATTGACTTTCCTAATGTAACTGTGTATTCGCAATTTGATCTAGCCTGAGAAAAATCAAATATGACCCAAAGACATAGCGCACATCAAGTATCTCCAATGAAGACTGGGGACTACTACCTCTATTAAATGTAGAATTAATAATTGTGCTGGACTATTCATTCCTTAAGAAGAAAGAAAACATTAAAAATTCAGCTTGGATTATAGGGTGAAATTTAGAGCAATGGAGAGCTGAGTTTGCAGAAGTCTAAGGGTGTATCACTGCTTCCTTAACTACTGCAAATGGATATACACCATGGAGGAAAAAGAACAGTATAAGGTAGGGAACAAAGACTATATGAAGGCAAATTAGCATAACATGCTGGTGAACACGTATAGGCTGAAAACTGCAGAAGGTTTCTAACCTTCAAGAGAGAGAGTTTATAGTTCCAGTTTTAGAGAACTGAAGGCCAAAAAGGCTATTTGTTGTTAAGGAAGAATTAAATAAACTTACAAAGGGCAGGATGTGATGTTGTTGCTGGTGAAAGAAGTTTTCTGAGCCCAGTGCAAGGGAGGTACCTTCTGGTCCTGTTGCAATAGGTCTATGTAATCCTCTAGGCTACTGTGTACTCCTCAAAGAGAGAGACATTATAATAACACTTATGGAACAGATACTGCACTTACAGAGACTGAACAGTGTGAGAACAAATGCAAGATGTTCTGAAGTGAACATGTTCCTTGTGGATTCTTCTCAGCAGTAGGGAAAGAGATTATTATGAGGAAAAGATGAAGTTTTTCCATGTACATAGGTTGCAATTTAAACTATTTGATGTCTCCCTTTTGTCCTATTACCGCTGCTTTTTGGAGTCCTATTCATGGTGGACCTGGCTGGTGATGTGAGTCATATCTGCTGCTATTGTGACTATGCAGACCATTTGGGGCAGGGGAGAAGGGGGTGGGGTGTAAAATGCGTTTCACATAAGGAAAGGCTGTAATTGCATCTTTCCTTACCCTCTCATCCAGAACAAACTTTTATTGTCAACTTCAATGAGAAGCAGGTGGATACCAGATCATTAGAAGCAGGGCTGCATACAGCTGCTTTGGAAAGGAAATAGAGAAAAGAAAACAGAATAGTGTTATTAAACAAAAAGCTGAAATATTGTTTGATTGGGATCAGTACAGGAGGCTGCTGGACCCAATCCCACACTGAGATTACACTTCATAAATTTTAGTAGTTCATCATTCATTTTTACTTCCAAGTAGTAGTAATGGGCTGATCAAATGCACTTGGAAAGATAGACAGAAATGAGCTGGCTTACCCCAGCTACAGATGTAGGTGGTTACAGCAAAGAGAATGGGAATCTTCTCAAAGGTCTGTTCTCTCTCACCATCTGGCCCTTTGGCTTCCTAATGTGCTGACACTGCAGTATCTTTGTGAACCAGCTGGCAAATATAAAGTAATTCCACCTTACTCCCAGGAACAGAGTCTGTCAGTTTGCAATAGTGACATGAAAATACAGAGCTGTGCTATAAAGCCATTAAGATGTGTTAGGACAATTCAGCTCCTAACATGCCTCCCAGAGCTCTTGAAATGAAACATACTCATATGTACAGTTCAGCATGTATTTTCAGCAGATATATTAAAACAACCCTGCAATGCAAAGCTAAGGTATGAAGAAAGGGGTAAGTTTTCAAGTTAAAACAGATCTGAGGGTGATCCTGGGATATGTGAGGGTTTCTTGGTTGGTTGGCTAGTTTTTTTTTTTTTTGTTGTTGTTGTTGTTTTGGTTTATTCTTTTTTGATTTGTTGTGTTTGGTTTTGGGTTTTGTTCATTTTGTTTTTTTTTTTCTGCCAGTAACTCAATGTATGACTCAGAGGTAGACGCTAATGTAAAAAACCTCATGGCCACTTCAGGCATCAAAAGAAATTATCGTCCTCTCAAGGTGCAAAACATCTATGACTCAAGTTAACATTAAGATGAGCAGCACTCTTCCAGTTCTTCACTAATAAATAAGAAACATCTCATAGGGTATCATAGAGCTTAATTAGTTAAGAGCTGAATTTCCTTCTGGGCTCCCCCTTGCTTCTACAAAGTAATTTTACAATCTGCCAAAAGATTCATAGATGGAAAATATATATTAATGATAAAAATGTACTGTCTGAACCAAGAATCCAGATGGCCTAGCTCAGAGTAAATACTTACTCCACCCTGTCTGTGAACAGGATCGTTAGACAACAATCATGTTGTTTCTCATATGGGACTGATCTTTGAGATGCAGACAGACTTGCCTGTAGCACACACAGCATCATACTCAAGCGCTTCAAGCTCAGTGAGGACTTGTAATATTCAAATATTGTTGTCCTCATTTTACCATTGGGAAACAAATTAATTGAATTGTCCAAATCAGCCAAGTGTTTTATGTCAGTCCAAAGGACAATTCTCTTCAGGCTTATTTATGGTCCATGTAGAAATCTTCCTTACCAATAGTTCTGTTTTATGCGGATTTTTGGGGCTGAGACATAAGGTTCATAAAGTCTCTTCTGATGGTTCTTTATTGTGGTCAGTTGAACTGACCATCATGAATAATACGTGATTCACTCTATATAATTCAAAGATTTAATCGGTCTATCAAAAATTATTTTGTTTGATATAAGCTAAGTACAAAATGTGAACAAGAAATTGTTGTAGCTGTTAAGCTAAATCATGAATCAAATTATTCTAAATTCTTCAGTCATGTTAAACTGATTGCTCAAAAGCAACGATCACGTGAAATGGCTGGCATCATTCAGTGTGTTTTAAGTCAATAGAATACAGAAAAAAGCACAATATTAAAACTGATTAAAACTTGATTGTGTCAAGATAACTATGCCTGTAATTCCAGCATATTAACATTTTTGTTGACCTTAGCGAATAAATCCTCTATCCAGTCTTCATTTTTGTGATAATAAGGATTCTTATAGGCTGCCAGAAATTACATACACTAGTGGCTGATACACACTTAATACTTTGTGCCATGTTGCGTTGATGAAATATCTTTCTGAAAAAAAAAACAAAAACAAACCAACAACAAACTACACACCCTGATGTTCTGTAGCATGAGTGAAAGGACTAATGTAATGTACTTGTATGCTATGTGGGCCTTAGGAAAAGGTGCCGTGTTAACTCATGTGTGGTAGGTGAGATGGATGTTAGGAAAAGTCCAAACAAGTAGCAATTCTTCATAATTCAGGTAATCTGGCAGGCATAGCAGGGATATGAATTCATGTCATGGGAGATAGATGTGACTTTTTGTGCACCTGTTTAAATGGGCTGTGGCATATTTATTAGAGGCCAATTTAAAAAACTGAATAAGCTTGATATGATTACATTAGAATAAATTAAAAGCATTTTAAGGACAAGAACAGAGCTTTCCCTGTGACTTTTGAATAGACAATCTATTTGTTATGTTGCAATAACTAAATACAGTGACATAAAAAAATATAAAGTATGCTAAATTTCATCCTCATCCAGACACGGACAGCTACAAAACTAGGCTCTGGAAGCACTGGAGAATGCAATGCAGAAACACATGAAGAAAACAGCTGTCATTCATAACGTCTGCTCTCAATAATGACTAAGTATGTTGTTACAGGGGCATGTACTGTAGAGTGTATAGAATGGAGGCAATAATCCACAACCACAGAAGATGCTTATTATTGACCAAACCCAACCCCAAACAGAGCCTGTATTATATAGCTTTTTTTTTTTTAACTGATGAAGGCTGTTCTCCTCAAGCCTACTATCCTCCACATTCTTTTTTCCCAATGGCAGCTCTGATTTCTTGTAGAATATTCTTACCATAAAGCCCTTACAAATTTTCATCCGCATTTTATAAAAATGCGTGATTTGTAGTGTCTTCATTTCATTGTTTCTTTATAGTTTCTACAGTTATTCCATAGATAAATGTTTCATGACAGCTTCTATTTATTGAGTTCTGTTTTCTGTCTTTACATGATAATTGAGGCAGTTGTGATGCTGTTTCTTTAGAAGTTACATTTGGTGTTATCTATGTCTCTTTCTGTGTAGTTTATGTATTTATACTTTTCATTGTTACTGTTGAGTCGCTTAAGTGGGACTGATCTGTGTCTAGTGCAAGCACTTACATTATATGAGGAAATTCAGGCATTTTCAGCAGCATGTATTTTTAATTCTGTTTCAGACCACACTTCACTTATAACTTTCTGCAGCTTGTCTACACATTGTACTCCCCAAACCCAAAAGATTCTCTAGACTTGCTTAAATATTAACCAGTTTTGAAATCCTAAAAAATAAGGAGGTTTTTTACAGATCCGTACTTAAAATTTTATGCAGTATGCCTGGTAAGGATGTTACCTGGAGCTCATTGATTTCTACTAAGATCAAAAAAAAAGGGGAAAGAAAAAAATAAAAAGGTGGGGAGGGAAGGAAGTAAAATCCACAGTGCTTTCCCAAACTATTCACAAAAGAAAAATGTATGGCAACACATTTCATGAGAATCAAACCTGTATCTCAGATTCTTCTATTGCTGTAGACGCTATGATGTAGACTCTACAAGGAATGTAGAGGGCTTGAGTGGCTCATGTTATTAAATTGTAGATGGAGGGAGAACAGAGTAAAAGCAGCAAATATTGCATGTAGAAACTGGTTTCACTGACAGTGTTGAGAGGCTGGCAGTGGGGTCTTGTTTTGTGCTTGCTTGGAGGGGACTATTTAGAATAGCCATGTACTTCTGATAGATTTCCTGTAGTGTACAACAGTTCTCATCTTCTCCCCTGCTCACTGTGTGGTCACTATGAGCTCATGTTGATTTCAATAGGAAGTAACTTCACTGGAGAATATATAAAACTTTTGTAGTTTTGAGAAAGTGAAGAAACTTTTATCTTTACTAAGAAAAATAAAACCCTATGGTATCTTTGAAGTTACACCCTCCTAAGTATAAAAGATTTGGTACTACTAGAGAAAGTACGAGAGCAAGCCCACCTTTCAGACTTCCTGATGGATAAATTGTCTTAATGAAAGATGGGTGTCCCTTTTAACTTCTCAAGTTCTGAAAGTCATTCCACTTGTTTGACCAGCTTCTTGTTTTCATATAACCAACAGAAGTTTTCAAATAATGCTTTATCTGCAATTACAAATTTGCTGATCCAACACCATCTAAAAAATTGTAATAAAGATATCAATTGTGAAGTTCCTTTCAAGACTTCTAGAGAGAGAGGGTTACACAGAATGTTTTCTGGATGTTGCATTATATGTTAACACAGGGGAATTAAAACACATGTTAACATTAGCAAGATTAGGAATTACTATAGAAGTTATGTAGAATATCATTCCTCAATTTTTTATTCCTTTTTCCTACATGCTGTGTCTGTAATTTGTATCAGACTCTACTATTGGCTTGTAGCTTGTCAATCTCTTCTTTCTTGATACACATTTTTCCTGTAAACGGAAACTTATCCAAAGCTTTTTAGGACTGTCTGAAGTTATAGTCTTAGTCTTGGAAAATGTACAAGTTACCATCAACAACTTAAATGTTCTAGGCATTCTTCAGACATACAAAGTTTTCCCTCTAGGTAGCAAAAATTATAATCATACCACATTTGTTCTGAAGTACCATTTTACAGTAGTAAAATTGTGCGTCTCTTCTCCAGGTAGGTGTTGTCTGATTGGTGGGAAAATTGACCAAACCTTGATAAGGGTCACTGAAAAATCTTGTGGTGAGTTACCCAGCCTGCTAATCCCTCACCATGGGTGTGAATGCAAACACCCCTCTGATCCTAAATGGGATGCTGCAGTTTACTTCTGCTTTCTTTGTACCTTGTAGAGAGGTACTACCATATTTTTTTTATAAAGACAGAAGGCTCATCTTAAAAGTGCACTACTGAATTATTTGCTCATAACAAATATTTTATATATCTTTTGCTACTTTTGCATCCTAATTTCATGGGGCTTCTGCAATGCAGTAGCTGTGAGAGCTGGTAAGAAATCCTTAGCGGGGTGTCTGATGTCTTTCTAGGTCATCCCTTAGTGATCTTTAGAAGGGCCCAGCTCCCCTCTAAGATGAAGTTTGGAGACTGAAGGGAAGTTAGGAGCATCTGAACATGGATCATCATGCTGTTCCAAATGCAGTAAGTTACCACTCAGGAAGGCTGATAAGTAGCACATATTTTATACTGTCTGCAATGAGTTTCTAGAATTATTAGAACAGCAAGTTAAACATGATTTTCAAACTGATTTAAGTATCTTTTTCCACTCTAAATGTAAAAGAAAATGGGCTTATGTTCTCTTAAGCATCTGGGAGAGATAAACACATATGCTTAGTGTACCTGAAAAAGCCATACTGCCACAGCTATCAAAAGAAAAATAGGAAGAAGACATCATGTGCATGTTTCCCTTGTACACTTATTGCCAAACTTTATTTCTCTGTTTTTAAGAGTCTTGTTTAGCTGTGTACTATACTGTCCTGTTCAAAATGAATGCTACTTCTTTATAAAGTGCTTTTCAGACTGCAATCTGAAGTACTGACTGGAAACCCCAATAAAAGTAATAGAAATATTTTGGCAATTACACACCGTATTTCAGTTGTTTTTAAAAAACAGCCATTTACCAAGTATCATCATGACAATCTGTTAACAGAGTGAATTAAAGACATATGGTAGCCCTGTCATATGTAACACATTCATCTGTCATCACATCCTGCTATCATTTTATTAATTATATCATTTTTGTAAAGTCAGTACAAATTTTCTATAAATAGAATCATAGAATAGTTAGGGTTAGAAAGGACCTTAAGATCATCTAGTTCCAACCCCCTGCCATGGGCAGGGACACCTCACGCTAAACCATCTCATCAACCAACACCCCCAAGTCCTTCTCTGCAGGGCTGCTCTGAGTCTCTTCTCTGCCCTACCTGTAGCTGTGCCAGGGATTGCTCCGACCCAGGTGTAGGACCTTGCACTTGGCATGGTTAAACTTCATGAGGTTGGCATCAGCCCACCTCACAAGCATGTCAGGGTCCCTCAGGATGGCATTCCTTCCCTCCAGCTTATCAACCGAACCACACAGCTTGGTGTCATCGGCAAACTTGCTGAGGGCACACTCAATCCCACTGTCCATGTCAGCGACAAAGATGTTGAGCAAGACTGGTCCCAACACCGATCCCTGAGGGACACCACTCGTTACTGGTCTCCAGCCGGACACTGAGCCACTGACCACAACTCTTTGCGTGCGGCCATCCAGCCAGTTCTTTATCCACCAAGTGGTCCACCTATAAAATTGATGTCTCTCCAATTTAGAGACAAGGATGTTGTGTGGGACAGTGTCAAACGCTTTGCACAAGTCCAGGTAGATGACATCAACTGCTCTACCCCTGTCCATCAGTTCTGTAGCCCCATCATAGAAGGCCACCAAATTGGTCAGGCAGGATTTGGCCTTAGTGAAGCCATGCTGGCTGTCACCAAGCACCTTGTTGATTTTCATGTGCCTTAGCATGCCTTCCAGGAGAATCTGCTCCAAGTTTTTGCCAGGCACAGAGGTGAGACTGACTGGTCTGTAATTCCCCGGGTCATCCATTTTCCCCTTCTTGACAATGGGGGTTATATTTCCCTTTTTCCAGTCATCGGGAACTTCACCTGACTGCCATGATTTCTCAAATATGATGGCCAGTGGCTTTGCAACTTCATTTGCCAGCTCCTTCAGGACCTGTGTATGAATTTCATCATCCCTAGCCAAGTGTAATTCTAACTGGGCCTTAGCTTTCCTAACCCGGTCCCTAGCTTCCTGGACAACATCCCTGTATTCATCCCAGGCTGTCTGTCTTTGCTTCCACCTTTTATAAGCCTTTGTTTTTCCTTCAAATTTTCCTCAGCAGCTCCTTATCCATCCAAGGAGGTCTCCTGGCCCTCCTGCTGCACTTCCTTCTAGTTGAGATGCAACACTCCTGAGCTTGCAGTAGGTGATCTTTGAATATCAACCAACAGTCTTGGGCTCCCCTGCCCTCTAGGGCTATTTCCCATGGAAACTTACTAAGCAGGTTCCTGAAAAGGCCAAAGTCTGTTCTCCAAATATATAAAAATTATATAGAGAGAAATATATGTATTTCTCTAGTAATGATATTTTTTCAAGCCTCTTAACCAGTCAGAATACACTGCCCTTATGTTTGTGTTTCCTATGCATTGCATATTGTTACCAATAAAAATGCAGCTAATTATTGGAAGTTCATGATGTTAATTTATATTCCACCAGGAGAATCAAAACTTTGGAGACAGAAATATTCGTTATACTTGCATGTTAGGAAAAAAGCAGTAATACTGAGTTTATTAACTGATTGTTAGTTACCTATGTTAGCCTCATAAGAAATACAGCTTCTCACAGGCTTACTTTAACACATAGTCCTTTTCCACCAGTGGGAAAAAAGTCTAAAAATGTTATTTTACATGAAAATTAAGGAAAGTTTATTTCATATTTATGCAAATATTAACAAAAATGTTAAACAAATAATGTCATTCTACTCAGACCTGCCTACAAAACTATTTAACTATTAAATAACGTTGCAAGTTATTATTTTATATTATTTTTCAAATTTTTTTCCCATTTACTTCCTTTCTCTTCAAACTATGCGTGAGTCCAGCCATTAAAACATTGTATTGCAAAAGAGCTGAATAAATGTTATAGCTGCAAAAAAATATAATAGCGGTAATTTGCAGATATAAAGGTCTAATGTTGTGCTCTCATTTGCTATATCTTATAGCATATTTGTTGCGTTCATATTTTTATAGAATAAATAGTGGTATTTCAGGTTTGGCACCTCAGATATTCACTCATTTTGAGAAATTACAGTTCACTCCTAAAAAGATTGCAGTTGTGGTTTACATTTCTCCAGAAAAATTCTGTCATCACAGAGTCTATATGAACTTTAAGCTTATTAGAGGGTGGTCCAAAGATTCTTTGAAGAACATGGAGAACATTACTGGATAATTTTGCTTGTGCTACTATTCTAAAACTATTAGTCATCAATGCACCAGAATTTCACATAAATTGAAGAATTACTTATGTGTACAGAATTTGTGGATCTGTCTGGGATATACTGATAGCTGTGTATGTCACATTTATGTCACATTTATGTCACAAAGGAGGGAGATTTGGCAGTGCTATTATTAAATACTAACATAAGTTGTCATTATCAGTATTTAGTTACAGAGACCTTTCCTTTTAAAAGAACTGACATTTTCATTAAAATACAGGCATATTTTCAGAACTTCCTAATTTAATTTTTTTAAGTAAGGTGAATTAGAAGAGTACTTCACAACAGTAGGTCCTTTTAGACTTCTGATTCCAGATGAAGGGGTCTATTGATAAAATAATAAAGAAAAGAATTAATAGGCATATATTTAAAAATGTTATGTATTATTGTTCTTTTTTAAAAATATATACATTCTTTTAAATGCAAGTAGTGATATAACAAGGAGAATGGTTTTAAACGGAAAAAGATAGGTTCTCATTAGACATTAGGAAGAAGTTCTTTACTGTGAAGGTGGTGAAGCACTAGAACAGGTTGCCCAGACAAGCTATGGCTGCCCTATCCCTGGAAGTGTTCAAGGCAAGGTTGGATGGAGTTTTGATCTACCTTGCTCATGGCAGGAGGGTAGGAACTAAATGATCCTTAAGATTTCTTCCAACCCAACCCATTCTATGATTCTATAAAAAACTTTGTCTTTTGAACTTCTAACGTTGGGTAGTTTTGAATGCTGTTATTTGATTTGTTAGTTAGTTCTTGTACTTTAGTTAGTACAATTCTATATTGTTACTTTTCTCAGAGCTCAAAGTGCATTCTGGTAATAAACCATGTCATTACAACTAACACTGAAACCTGTATTTATTTATACTAAATTCCTCTATTTTTCTTCATCTATTGTAAATAGTATAAAAGCAATGCAATTGTTTTGGTTTTTTTTTGATGTCTAGTGGATAATTCAGTTCCAATGCTGATTCAGCTTGGGTTTTCAAGTGCAACTACTAAACATGATGCCTGTTTGCAATGGAAGCAATTGTTTTCTGATCATTAAAATCTCATGAATGCAGCTGAGATATAACTGACTTTATTTAAGTTGTAATTTCAAAGTATTAGGCAGGTGAAATACATAAAGAAATATGAGCTTTCCAAGGAGACTAGAAGACCCTAGGTATTCATAATATGTCTCACTAGGGTCTTGGGAAAGTTTATATTATGTGTTTTAAATGTTCTTCTTCACCTCTTTGATATTCAATACCAACAGTTTAAAATCAATATAGAAAAAAGGAAAGGAAGTTACAATCACAGAGGATGATGCAAAGCACTTTCTCTGATGTCCTTGCACTATTAAAAGCACAAGACTATCAATTCTATGTTCCATTAGTTCTATATTATACTGAAGCACACTGTTAAAAAATCTTAGATAGAATTTGTCAGATAATACTTTTTTCATGGATAGTTTCACTTTCCAGCATTATTTTTATGCCAAAAAACACACAAAAATTATTCTTGAGAGATAATATATATTTATATAGATTTGAAAGGTTAAAGTCCCCATGACCCTCCTCACAAAAGATTAGATGTGATATCATTTTGTTTTTCAGATGTGTTTGTTGCCACTGAAGTCTTTGAAAACTGACCCACAGTCTTAATAAAAAGTTTCAGGCTTGACCTTAATTTACCATAAGACCATCATGTTATTAGACGAAACCCAAAGATATTGCAGTCAAACAGGTGGAATCATAGAGACTTTATGACTGTCAGTCATAAAGACTGACAAACTTACTCTTTTAGTGTTCCACTTCCCATTCCTCTTCAGTCTCAATTTAGTCATGTAGATGATATTCTCTATAATAAAACAAAGCTGTCCTTTGTTGGTGATATGGATAGTCGGATTGACTGCACCCTCAGCAAGCTTGCTGACAGCACTGAGCTGTGTGATGCAGTTGACATATCCTGAGGAAGTCTGACAGGCTTGAGAGGTGGGCCAGTGCAGACCTCATGATGCATAAGAAGGCCATATAGAAGGTCCTGCTCGTGGGTTGAGGCAATCCCAAGCAAAAATACAGGCTGGGCAAAGAATGGATTGGGAACAGACCCAAGGAGGAGGACTTGGGGATGTTGGTTGGTGGGAAGCTCAGCATGAGCTGACAGTATGCGCTTGCAGCCCAGAAAGCCAACTGCGTGCTGGGCTGCATCAAAAGGAGCGTGACCAGCAGGTTGATGAAGGTGATTCTCCCCCTCTCCTCTGCTCTTGTAAGAGCCTACCTGTGGTACTACGTTTGGCTCTGCAGCCCCTAACATAAGAGGGACGTGGAACTGCTTGAGCGAGTCTAGAGGAGGGCCATGAAGATGCTGTGAGAGGGCTGGAGCACCCTTTTTGTGAAGGCAGGCTGAGAAAGCTGGGCTTGTTCAGCCTGGAGAAGAGAAGGCTCTGGGGAGACCTTAGAGCTGCCTTCCAGTACCTAAAGGGGGCCTATGAGAAATCTGGAGAGGGACTCTTTACAAGGGCATGTAGTGATAAGACAAGGAGAAATGGCTTTAAGATGACAGAAAGGAGATTTAGTTTTTACCTTAAGAAAAAATTCTTTATGATGAGGGTGCTGAGAAAATGGAGAATGCCTTGCAAAGTTGTGGTGGCCCTATCCCTGGAAGTTTTCAAGGCCAGGCTGGATGGGGCTTTGAGCAACCTAAATTTTCTCTGATTCTATAAAGTCTAATTGATTTACTACTGAAAGACAGGAACAGAAATAAAATTTTAGTTTCCTTATGTGTCCTGGGTTCAGCAGTAGCAGTCATGTTTCTCCTCCTTGGTAGCTGGTGCAGTGCAGTGTTTTGACTTTCGGCTCGGGAACAGAGCTGATAGAGATGTTTTGGTTTGGCCAAGGACTTTGTGAGCCTCATGCTCTGCCAGGGAGGAGGGGAAGCTGGGAGGAAGCAGAGACAGGACACCTGACCCAAACTGACCAAAGAGCTATTCCATACCACAGCACGTCATGCCCAGGATGTAACTGGGAGTTAGCCGGAAGGGCTGGGAGACGGCAGGGTTGGAGGAGGTATGGGTCGGTGCTTGGTCGGGCTTGGGGGGCGAGTTATCGGTCAGCGGGTGGTGAGGTGTTGTATTCTGTTCCCTTGTTATTTCCTTTATCATTATTATCATTGGTGGTAGCAGTAGTGATTTGTGTTATACCTTAGTTACTGGACTGTTCTTATCTCAACCCGTGGGAGTTGCATTCTTTTGATTCTCCTCTCCGTCCCTCCGGGAGCAGGGGGAGGGCAAGAAAAGGGGGGGGGGGAAGTGAGCGAACGAATTACCTGACTGGGTTTAAACCACGACACTTATGGCACAAAATAATTGTAAAGAATCCCATTGAGTCTTCAGATTTAAAAGATTTAAAACTTCAGAGCAGCAGTTCAGGCCTATTGCTCTATGGCTCTGTTTATCAGATGGTATGACTTACATGTGAATGTTTGCCAGCTTACATATTTCTGCCAACATAGCAAAGATAAAAATTAGAAAGTGCTCTCTGTGTCTCAGAAAAAAAGGGTGACCACGCTTTTCTAGTCCATAGGACGCAGGCTATTACTGTCAGGCTGTGTCACAGGTTTTCCTAATGCCAAACTCGGTTTGAAACATCACTGACACATAAATTGAATTAGCCACCATCTACAGGTAAACAAAATCATAAGAACTACACTAAGTTTCTTGTTCTGTACTTGCTTCACAAGCTGCTTTAATGCTGAATGTTCAGGTATTTTCTTGTACATATTTTAAAAAACGTAAGTGTAATGCAACTTATTCCACTAAGTATACTTCAGTTATCTAAACTTGCTCCATGAATTTGACAGTGTAGTTCTCCCCTAAATTACTACAATTCATTACAACTGTCCCTAATTGTATATAATTAATATATGTATATATGTATAGGCACACCTATATATGGATATAACTGTACAGGTAAATAGTTTTAGAAACAAATGTATGACTCATTTCTGGTTTTGTCTCCTAGTATAATTTCTTTTTCAGCCATTTTGCCAATCAGCAAACTGCTCTGTTTCATTACTGCTTATAGACACAAATCTACAACCATTTGATATGAAAATGGAGAGTAACAGATCTCTTCCCTTATTTCTTTTCCCTGGTCTACTTCTGCAAGACAACTGGACAGCAGCACAGATATATCTGAGACATCAGGTAGGGAAAAAAGAGTTGCTGTGCAATCATGGAGTTACATGGGGGTCTGACCTGTATCATTTTATCTATTTCAGCAGAAATCATACATTCTTTATTCAAAGCCATTTAAATAATGTAGAATACATTCTCTTTTCCTGTACTTGCCGGGGAAGACCTCCATTTAAGAGCTACTGTTTAAACCTTAAGTAAGAATCTGTGCAGAAACCAGGATAGTGTATGAACATCTTTTTATGGATTTTTCTCCAAATTTTATGGAAGATAGAAAGGCAAAGGGAAGCATGATAATTATCTTTTCCAACTCCTTCCACCTTCATGAGAAGGAAGACAAAGAAGCTATCATCTCTTTTGCTGACTTACCTTCTGTCTTGAACACCACACCTCATGTAATTTTCTTTAATATGGTAAAGTGAACCAATGTTCAATATAAACATGGTAATAGGTGTGCATGTAAATGCTTGGAATCCTACAAACACAGCAATCTGCATTAATTTCAACCTCAGGCTTTCACTCTGCTTGGGGACTAAAGTGTCTCAGCATCGTAGATAACATGTATAGAAAAGTAATTTTAACAAGTTTTCTTAGTAATTGGGATCTGCACAATTCCCACAGTAATTGGGATCTCCAGGCTAGTAATGTATTTGCATATAGAAAATAAGTAGGGCATAACTGAAAAAGACTGTGAAAATTAGTAAAGTGCAGTAAAATGAAAACTCATGAACACATCTCCTCCCCTCAATTCTGCTTGCTTTGAAGTTGTCAAAAGAATTTATTACTTCTTCTTCTGATCTTGTAATTTCCTCCCTTTGAATTCACTTTACTACAGCAAATGCCATCTTTCCTCCTCGCTTTTCAATCTCAGTCCTTCCAGTATCCTGGGAGCTGCAAGCTGACAACATAGTTCTTATTTTACTTGCCTACTAGACACTTTGATTCTTTCTCCCATGTTGTCCTTTGTAGTTGGGAACCATCCTGATAATAAAATATAAAGCTAGTTTCTTGCTTTCTGCAAAATTGTTTCAAAATTCTCCCTAACTGTAATGTACCCAATGAATAACTAATGAGTCAACAGGTGTGAAAAAAAACATATACCTTTATGTATTTAAGAAAACAACAATGAAACATATCTAAGGGGAAAGATAAACAATACAGTTAAAAAACTCCATTCATTTCAATGTGAAAATTGCCTCACACTTTGTTGCTTCATTTCCTTCATGTTGATAGAGGGTAGTCCCAATAATGTTTACTGTTCATTGATGCTTTCGAATAGAAGAAACCCTGCAGTAAATAATCAGCTTTAAGTAGCCATATTTTTTGTGCGCATTTTGCAGAAAGTGTCATTCATTTGCATGCATTGAGCGCATCTAACCCTCTGTGACTCTGGTTATGTGATGATACTTCTTTCTTCAGTATCAAATAATGCAAAAGGAGTCTGTGGAGTTGCTGCTGGGAAGCACTGGCTGCTTGATGACTGCCTATGTTATACAACAGACTTTCTCCTGACCTGCTTAAGAAACCAAACAGGTTACTTTCTGATCAGGGAAGAAAAAAGGGCATCCTTTTCCTGATTTACTCATTTGCTTTTTTCCTTCTTTCTACCACAGGCAGGCTGCTGCTTTCCTGGAAACAGCCCACTAGTGAGGACACAAGAAAAATATTCAAAGTGAGTATCACTGGGAAAACATCAGTTCTTATGTTTTTAATCACACAAGTCCATTCTAGATCCACTGCGGTGACATCTCTCTGCTCTCTAGAACGTTATTCTCTGCTCTCTAGAACGTTATTCTCTTTTCTTGTTAAAAATTTTAGCCGCATACTACAGTACAGTAAAGACAAACACTTCAGGCAAAGCAATATGTAATGCCTATTATTTCTAAGTCTTTATTTTAAAATTTATCATCCCAGATTTTTTAACAGGAAATAAATATCTCAGAATACTGTTCTTAATAAAAATAGATGAATGATATTTTCTTGATATTTAAGAAGAAATGTTACTTAGATTAATCCAATCATGCTGATAGATTATGGTTACATTATGGTAATGATAAATATGTAGAATAGTGAATAGTTTTGATGCTATTGCTCAAATAGCTGCTTTACTGTAACATTTTCTCTTTAAAATTGTAATATCTGCTTTGCAAAAGGAAAACTGAATAGCAGAGAAAGAAAGGACTGTGTAGAATTACAAAAAAAGATCCCCACCAACTAGAGGTAGATATTAATAGGCTGTAAAAATAGCATTATAGTGGCTCTTATTTTTGTTTCCCATAAATCGCAGGGTAGTATTTCAAGATATAATTCATTTTGCACAAATATCATTATAGGTTTTGCTGCTGATTTCTAAATGGGAACAAACGTGACAGATCCTATTGTAAAAATAATGGTTCAATGGCATTATTTTATTCTTCTCTGTTAGATCAGGCACACCATAGGTTAACTGAGGACACCCCAAAGGAGTTCAGGGGCTGGTAGGTACCACATAGAGGACTATCCATAATGAAGATCAGTGCTGCAAGTCCCTAAAAGGTCACAGGGTGTTAGTTATTGGTGAGTGATATTCTGGTGGACTCTTGGGCAGGTTTGAATATTTGGTAGTTATTCCTTATTAGAAAAGTCAGGCCAGCATCTTAATAGCTCCAAGAGCAGGGAAGTGGTCTGCTGCAGTTCAGCCTGCCAAGCAAGAGGTGAGTTGGCTTTTACTTTTTATTTACCATACTTTTAATGGTGTGGAATAAGCAAATAATAGCTCCAATTGCACACTCTCATGTCATGGTTCCTTACTAGGAATATTAAGTAGGATTTATCTGTTCTAGCCAGTCTCCTTGCTGCAGAAACCATTTCTGTGTTAAAGTGGACACTTGAGTAAGAAGGGTTCCCTGAAGTTCATTAAGTAATGTACTACTTGTAAAGATGGTAAATTGCACTTTGTGTTAGCTGGCTGGGGAAATCAGTGGGAAGTCAACAGGACTGAGATATAGACTGGAAAGTAATCCCAAGGACTTGTTCCATTGGCATTCCACATTAACTTCTCCTCCACATTATCTTCTCCTAAGATGCTGCAGGGTGTGTTCAAATGCCACAACAAAGTATGGCCAGGGAATTTGGGCCCAATGTTGCTGAAGGTGATGCTGTTGGCTAGATACTGGCTGTAATACCTGCCTGTCCTGACCCCTTTCTGCATGAGGCAGCTTCCACAGGGATTTAAGGAAAGCTCCTCCTGGAGCTACTTGGTATCTGGATAGGGATGACAAAATTTTGCATTAAACTATAACCGTGGGCAAAGAGTTCACATTTAGGCAAAAGCAAAAGGGCTACGTATTTTAACAGGACATGACAAAGTATAGGGGATGGGGGTGTGTGTGTTTCTCTTTATAGAGTATTTTTATGCATATATTGATCACAGCCATTTTATGGCACTCTTCCAGTTTATTCTAGAATGTGAGAGCAAGTTTTTATAATATTCCTCACTTAGATACAGGAAATAGTCAAAATCACATCTCTGGAGCAATTTTCTGGTAGTGAAATGATCTTTCCAATTAATCTCTTTTATTTCACCTGCAGGATAATTTCAGTTTTAAAAAAAACTTATTCTCTGCTGCAGTAGTTAGATTTTAGTTATATTTTGGATTCTCCCTTAGGAGAATATTTCCTCATACCAAACCAGAACTCAGCTAATCAGTGTTTTCCAGGACAATAGTGGGAACCTTCACTGAGCTCAGGGGTGAAAGACTACCCTCTCAAGCTGGCATGAACAGACTTTGCAGGTTGGTTGCCTCCAAGCTTGCAAAAGAAAGCCTCAGCCCTGCTAAACAGTGCGTGTGGGGTCAAGTCATCTGATCTTGGAGTAGTGGATGACTGAAACTCAAGATTCTGCAGACATTTCCAAGCATAGCTGTGGGGCTATCAGGGAGGTGAGGAAGCTAAGCGTACTTTTGAAGAGTTGTATAAGAATTAATTATAAATATCTTGAAGTCCATACATCATCATTTAAAAATGCGATCTTTTTTTTTTTTTTATGGTCACCAACAAGACATAAAATATTAACAGTCTGAGCAGTTTCAAATTGCTTTCTTGGCTTTCAAGTAGTGTTTTTAATTTCTGAGTAAGAGGAAGAAAACAAGTGCAAGGGAAGTTGAAGGTTGAAAATAATAATAATAAAAAGGTGAAACAAGCCATAGGAGTATCCTAATAGGAGTATTCTGACATTTTCTGCCTCGTAATCTCTTATCACCTTCTACTGGGTGTTCATTCACATCTTGCAACTTGAAAGGGTCCTTTAACTTTATCTGGATGTCAGTCTGCTTATTCTGTGCTATTTAAAGTAGAAAGTCTTAAACAATGTTTTTCATTTATGCCAACAGCTGAGCTGAATGTGGAATAAAAAGCAGAAGAAAACATAACTGTAAAGGATGTGAAAGAATATAATTGCGTTTGATTTAACACTGAAAATTAGGAGTTCAAATTTGTATGATCTGGGATCCGTGTTAAGGGTATGGGCCATGAAGTTCAGAATAAAAAGTAAGCTTTTTATTCCTAATAAAATTAGGTAGTAGAAAAGAAAATACATATTGGGATTGTTTTCAGCTTTCTGAGGAGTTCAGTCCTGAGCTTTAGCAGGAACTAAAGGTATGGGAGCAGAGGGAGGCAGAAACCAGCAAGAGGTATGGCTGCAGGCTCCAGCAGACTTTCTGCAGCTTGGGTGTGAGGAGGGCTCTGCAAAACTGGAAAGAGAAGGAAGGTTTTATTTGTTCTTGCTCATGCCTGTCAGCTTGGCCTTTGAAACAACTGCTTTTCTCACATAGGCAGACTTAGCTGAAAAATTTAATGGCCTTATTTAGAACTCAGACTGCTTACAGACAAATTAAAAACTTAGGTTTATCAACCCAAACACAGCCTGATTAATAAAATTATATTATATTACTGTTACAGATCCTGTTTTCAGAGCCTGAGCTGCATTAAAATTCAGAAGACATGGGTTGGCACTGCTATCAATGAAATAAATTGGAATACTTTATAGAAGCTCTTTGCAGACTGAAATTTACAATATTGTTCTCATTTTCTAACTATCAGAAAGGTCAGTAATGACTTTGAAGTTCCTGATATACACACTGAAATTCAACTCCACCCATCTAAGCTTATCTTAGTCTTGATAAGAGTGTGCTTAAGTTTTTGTTCTTGTAGGCTTATTGCAAAAGCCTGCTTATTGTCATCTTGTATACACAGAAAGGTCAGTCAATGTTTGTAATGGAGAAAGACACACATTTATCAAAGTAGATTACCTCTGCCTTGTTTACAATAGGCAAGTAAAAGCAGTTTCTAGATGTATTAAATAAAAAATCCATCCCCACTCCCCAAAACCACCAAAAGTCTGGATTGTATAACATTTCTCTCCTACAGTTGTCATCTGGCAGTTATAAAGAAAATTAGCATGGGCATCTACTTATACTCAAGCAGTACCTGGAATACAAGGCAACTTTCTCAACATTACCTGTCTTAAAGGAGCCTTGTACAGAGTTAAATAAATGAAAAGGATCAAATATCTCAGTAGGCTATATTTCATTTCAGTAACTTTCCAAAATGGTTTTCTTTACCATATCTAAGCAGCTGATTCAATTTGCCTATTCAGCAGAAATAAACAAAAACTTAAATATAAAGCTTTACACATTCAAACACCTGCACACACAGTGAACACAAAGCTAAGAAATCAGCTGTTCCCACCATTTAGTCGTTGAACACAGCATTATTTTGCACATATAAGTAGAAGAATCCATTACAAATATCAGTAAAGACAATTTCAAAATTGCTTATATTAGAGTGTGGGTTATGTACACAACCCTAGAGGTCTTTAAAAGACAGATAGCTGTAGCAGTTAGGGACATGGTTTAGTGGTGGACTTGGCAGTGCTAGGCTAATGGTTGGACTCAATGATCTTGAAAGACCTAGAATCATAGGTCTTTTCCAACCTATGAATCTATGTACATAGTCATATGAAAAGATATGTGCATGTCACTGTCTTGTACATGTGATACACAACATGAACACTTATTTTGTGGAACTCTGAATATGTGACTGCCTGTATTCACCCACTTTTGATGTCCTCCCTTTTGCTTACCTTCTGATCCTTCTCTGTTTTACTTCCAATATTACATGTCTGAGGTGAGCCTCACAAAAATGTGCTGGAAGAGTAAAGTAATACAAATACATAGAAAACCAGAGAGATTTTCCTTATTCATTTTCCAGTGGTAGTTTGTTCAAGTCTGGGTTGTATGGAAAGAAATATGTGGTCTGTAACATCCATGTCTAGAAAACTAAGAGAAGTCTTGATTGTAAACCGGGTGTCCTGGGTTCAGCAGTAGCAGTCATGTTTCTCCTTCTTGGTAGCTGGTGCAGTGCAGTGTTTTGACTTTCGGCCTGGGAACAGAGCTGATAACAAGGATGTTTTGGTTTGGCCAAGGACTTTGTGAGCCTCATGCTCTGCCAGGGAGGAGGGGAAGCCAGGAGGAAGCAGAGACAGGACACCTGACCCAAACTGACCAAAGAGGTATTCCATACCACAGCATGTCATGCCCAGGATGTAACTGGGAGTTACCTGGAAGGGCTGGGAGACTGCAGGGTTGGAGGAGGTATGGGTCGGTGCTTGGTCGGGCTGGGGGGGGGGGGGGGGGGCGAGTTATCAGTCGGTTGGTGGTGAGGTGATGTATTCTCTTCCCTTGTTATTTCCTTTATCATTATTATTATTGGTGGTAGCAGTAGTGATTTGTGTTATACCTTAGTTACTAAACTGTTCTTATCTCAACCCATGGGAGTTGCATTCTTTTCGATTCTCCTCTCCGTCCCTCTGGGAGTAGGGGGAGGGAAAGAAGGGGGAGAGTGAGTGAACAAGTTACCTGACTGGGTTTAAACCACGACACCGGGGCATAATCCTTCATTTTCATTATATTGGCAGAAAATACCATAAAATCGTTTAGAAGATTTGGGTTCACTGAAACTGTTTTCTAATTTACAGTATAGAGCTGAATTACTGTGACAGAAACAAATCTAGCAGACTCAAAATCTAGTTTGTATTGATACGCGGATAGACTCCACAACTTGTTAATGTTGTAAAGTAGGTATGCTTTTATTCAGTGCTGAGGCGCATGGGAGATAGCTCCTCCAAAGGCATGCGCACCTCAGCATTGTTCTCCTTCATATTTATCCTCTAAACTAGTACATATTCATGAGGTTACGCAATACGCCTATATATGTATTCATGACGTATCCCCGCTTCATATTATAATGAGGTAAAGGGTCCTTGCTGGCATAGTGTCTCCTGGTGGTCATGGGTGAGGGTCTCAAGATGAAGTAAGTGAGTCTTTCTTGAACTTTTCATCTCTAGTCGTTGTGCATGTTCCTGTGTGATTTAGTCACTGTCCAAACCACAAAGCTGATTTCAGCCAGTTTAGGGGTCCAGAGAGCAGGAGTTACTGTTCCTTCCTCTTATCAATAGCCTTGGTCCTCCCACCCTGTTCCGGCAAGCATGATAAGCACTGAGTACGCATTCGTTGAGTAAGCACAAGTAAGCAGTAATATTGTTAAGCAAGTGGCTTAACCCTACCATCGGTTAACCCTTCGCATCAGTATGCTTAGTTTGAGATTTTACTTCATTTAAAATTTACTTCAGTTTTAAGTTTACTTTAAACAAGCCTCAGAACTGATATGAAACTTTTGATTTTGGATTTGTTGAAACATTTGGTGGATAGACTAATTTCTACTTTTCCCTTGGTGGACTTTTGTCAGATTTTAAATGCAGTAAGTTTTGTTGTGCTGGGTCACACAAACTCTGTGAAATCAGCATTCAAGAGGGGGAAAAAAGGGGAAAAGCAAAAGAGAGGAAAAGAAATCTAAGAGAGGTGGCAGTGCTGTAATATATATTGGCTAAATGAAGATATTAAATTGACTCCTTTTGTCCTGTTCACAGGGAAGAGATGAGAGAACTGGCTTGTAGTTGGAGGGTGACCAGGCTCCTTTTTCCTGTGTTTCTGTACACAGTGAAGTTTTCTGAGATCAGGAAACATGCAAATAATATTGACTCGTGCTGTCATGTCCCAGTGACCTAGATTTTTCCTGTTGATCTTGCATCCTGCTGAACTGTTTTACCCTTTCCAAAGCACTGCAAATCAATAACTACTTGTTTAGCAGTTGATCATTTTGCAAATACAATTTGTGACAAGACAGAATCAGATCTTCAAATCTGCCAGGGTAACAGGGAGCAATTCATTCAGAAGGCTTAAAGGACTGATGCTGTGGCTATTTCTTCACACTTTCCTACTCCTATTGCCAAAGTCCTTATTTTCTGATTGACCTCACTGGACCTCCACAGTTATTTCCTGTTTTAATTAAGGCAGTTTTAAATAGCCCTCTGTAGACCAGATCTTCATTAGCTGCAAGTTGACATGACAGACTTGTCTTGATCTGGATGGAGCTTTATATTTACATCAACAGAAGATCTAATGGCTTAAAGTCAGACACTGTCATGGTGCTCCTGTAAGCACTACTAAGACAAGAGGGCCTTCTATGTAAGTAAAAGATACAGAATATGCATCTTTCATTACAAGGCCCATGGTAGAGGTAACCTCTGAGGTTTTGTTGATGTTATTTTGTCTGAAAAGTATCATACAACTGCTGTTGTGCCAATTAACCACACATATGTGAACACAGAAAAGAATCATATCCGTTGCTAGTAATGTTTCATTTGTCCCTCAAGTAAAACTGCAAACTTGTATTATCACAGTGGCTAATGCAAAATTTAAAAAAAAATAAACATAGGAGAAAATCCTGGAAGTTGTTATTAGCCAGAAGTAAGGGATAATTTACATTCCTATCTCTAAATCAGATAAAACTTAGGATAATTTGTAGCAGCACAGAATGACTTCAAGTTATTTTTAAGGTATGTCAGACAATAGTCTAAATATTTATACAGCCCCCATCTCTCATCTCCTGTAAGAGTTTCCAGGGTTCACTATTAAAAGCTAATAGGGAGGATGACTGGAGGAAGCTCTTTGGCTTTACTTCTAGTAGGTCTGGTGTGACCATGACGGTGCAAAAAAGCGTGAAACTTGAGCTGAACCAATGAGGAAGCTTCTGAGCTTAGTGAACAAGTCCATGGGCCAGCACATTGCAGGCAGCCTGGCAGCAGTAGTAGAAAGGCTCCTGGGAGTTGAAGAGAATGGTATGATAGAATAGGGGCAACTTGCTGAATTGTGCACTCACTGGACAGAGGTTGATCTCTACTCACTGAGGTCTGGCAGCTGGAGAAGCATAGATGATGCTTGAGCTCCATCTCTAAAGAGGAAGGTAGAGGAGAAGGTCCAATAATGGCACATTTTGGCAAGAGCCAGCTCTGTAACCAAAGCTGTTTCAGGCCACGAAAATAAGATAAAAGCCAGAGAGGGTGTTATTTTAAGGCAGCAAACATCCCAGAGATCTCAAGGAATACCATTTAATTTGCACTCCCCTAAGGTGGACCATCCTGAAGTTGAGAGAAGAAGGGTAGAAAAGCAGTTTAAAAATCAACACTTATTAATAACCTTAACATTGTCCTTACCTACATACTATTTCTTTGATCATATTTTTAATTTGATTTCTTTTCTCAAATTAGTTTTATTCACTTCTTTTTTTATCTTTCTTGTCAGTGATGTGTCAAGGACTGACTTCAATACTGGAAAGAAATGAGTCCCCACAGGACACTAGATATATGCCAAGAATTATAATAAATAGATGCCATAAGATGCTACCTTAAAAAGGACATCCATTCTTAAAAAGATTGTCTTCAATATTTGGTGATGCTGTAAGCAGTAGGCAGAGGCTTGAGCAGTTTCTCAATGGCAATGACAATATGCTTCAGATTTCCATTACTTGTCTAGATGATTGTCCACTGACTCAGACTTACATTTATTTCTTAGATAATTTATAGAAACAAGCACCTCAGAAACACAAACATTTTATGGCAACATAACGTTATTAATAATGAATGCCAATTACTGATTGTATTTATTGCTATTTAGAGTGAAAGAAAAAATGAAAACTGATTCAATATGGATCACAATTAGAGATGGGCTAAATAATCGCATTTATCAATAGCAGCCAACCTGTGGTTATCAGGAGAAATTATTGTTAGCTCTTTTTCTTTTTTTTTTGCTCAGCTCTGTCACTGTCTTTGATTTTGTTACAGGTTCTGTCCTCTAAACATTATGAAAAAAAAAGGTGTAATTTTCTCATAACTCCACATCACCTTTCAGTTCAAAATCTAACTTAAAACCTTAATTTTCCATTCCCAATTTCAAATGATTCCATAATCAGAAATTAGTGTACTTGTGCAGAACAAGTTAAGGAGAGCTAATGAAAACAAAACAAAGAAGCAAAAAGCAGTATGGGCTGGTATTGATTGGTGTTACACAATTGTGTTCTTTGTGGTCTTGTTTCTTGGCTATTGTGTTTTGTTGTTTTTTTTTCCCTGTTCAAAAGTTTTGCATCAATGGTAAAACCAGTAAATTTGCAGTATAATGGAAAGCAAAGAAGTAAGAAGTGAGAGAGTGGCAAGGAATGTCTGTTCATGAATGATCCTAGTTTTGAATCACTTTATTTCTGCCCATTTCGCAGGTAGTTCAATCCAATCTTGTAAAATACCCAACAAAACATCAATTCAGTCAGACCTCACAAAACAGAGGAATGAAGATAGTACCTTTAAAGAATTCATCAGGACTATGGAAGACTAATAACACATGTCCTCATCTTCTAGCACAACAGACAGGTATAACTGAGGTATATGTGAGTCTTGACTTTTTAATATTTAAATAAGTACATATTCACTAATTCATATTGACAGTTTGTCCCTACCTAAAAGAGAGGATTTGGGTATTTGCTGTTGTCCTGTAAATATGTCTGCTACACATAGCATGGAGTTGCTTGAGGGTAGTCCAACAACAGGCTGATTTAAGCCTCAGAAACAGCAAGTGCTATGCCTTAAATCTTAGTATCCTTGTTGAATTTCCTAGTCATTTTGCTGTTGAGTGGACAAGCACAATTAATGCTGTTTTTTTGGTTTTGGTTTTTTTTTTCAAGTGGAAACTAGGCTTAGTTGAGGTGTCCAACTTCGTAAACTAGTAGATTATGAGCTATGGTTGTGGTTACAAGTCAGAAGTGGAGCTAAACAGATATTTTCTCAGATACCTCTTACAAAGCAGGGATAGGAAACACCAACTTCTTCAGTATTCCTATATTTCCCTGTGCAGAGCAGTGGGTGTTTCATTTATGCATATAAACTAACTCCATGCTTGGAGTTAGTTTCTTGTCCACTATGTAGGTTTGGAATGGGAAACAAATATTTGGTAATAAAAGGAGAAATCATAGGAGAAAAAAGGTGCGCCTTTAGCATCTAATATTGGATTAAGAAATCTATTTGCCACAGCAAAAGTATAATAGTCTACAGCACTTGTCTATCAAATCAGACTTTGATGTGCATTTCTTTTTTCCCTATACTTTCTTTAAAAGTGGATTTCAGTCTTGTATTAGCTTTCATTACAGGGGAAAATTATTGGATCTGAGAAACTGGAGTAGGAAGGCGATACTGGGTAACTCAGCTGTACAGAGCGCCACTCCCTTTAAAAGACGAGATTTTTTTATTACAGAGAAACAAAGAAACATAGAGATTTCGTTTGGAAATCCCTGCTTTTCTAAACAAAGGTAAATAAACTACAGAGACACTATCTGTGAGTAAAGGTGTCTTCTAAACATCCAGGAAAGGCAAGTCAAACTGGATTTGTCTGAAGTGACGATGGCAGTTGTGATTAAACAGAGCACTTAAGTAAGAAAGATTGATTTTTCACAGAAAAACAGTAAAAATACTACAGCAGCACTGCTATAAACCTCTTAAACTTCATTTCAGAGCTGTAGTCATGGCTTTGCTGCTGAGGTTACTAATAGGGTGAAAAAGACTTTAGCTGTCTTTACATGATTCATCTGGACAAATCTTATCCTCTCCAAAATCAATTACTGCATTCCCTATTGTCTACTGAATAATACATCAGTGCACCAAATGTAATTTCATTGATGTCTGGTGATTTCTTCATTCCTGCAAAAGAGATTATATTTTTTTCCTTTAACAGCTCATGATTTATATTAGTGAATAGATTGTTCCTTATTCCCTAAAGGGTGTTTATAAACAACTCTGGCTTCTACGACCACACACTTCGATCCTTATCTATCACTACAGCAGCACATTAACATGTCCAAACCATGGTTCATAGACACCAGTGTCACAGGAGAAGTGCTTTTATGTGGTTTGTTTGAAAGCTTTTCTCTGAGGGATAATCATATTCCTAGCCATTAAGAAGAAAAAAAAGAAATTAAGTTCATTGCAGCTGTATCAAGATACAAACGAAAAAATGAAGAGAGTGACTGTACAATTTTAGTAGGTGTTTGTTTCCAGTAAGATGTAAATTCTGATCCACTGAGCTCACATTTTCCATAAATTTTGCCCCATCCTTTTGGCAGGAGTCTTCAGGCTTTTCCTGGTTAACTCATTCTCTGTCATGGTAATCTATAAGGATATCGAGTCTCTTTTTTGTATTTTTTTTTTTTTTCTGTGTGTGTGGGTGGTGGTTTGGTTTGGTTTTTCAATGAGAAAAACTCTGAATAATCACAATGTATGCACCCAACAGTGAACAAAAGGTTAATGCTTAGTTAGTTTTCAGACTGATCTGTAGATGGGAATCAGCTGTCACAGTGCTGGTGCCATGGTGTTTGAACCAGGTCCTAGAAGATTTCTCAATGTGCAAGTTAGACACCTCACTAACTATACAGTAATACTAAAGGACAGCAAAATGATGCTGAAAATGTCACACCAGTCAGGGAGGTAATCTAGCTAAAGAAAAACAATGACAACGGGAATGCCTCAAAACCCACCTGTTCCAAAATTTCAACACCTACCTCTGACCTCTAACCTCTAACATGTGGAAGAGCTATTTCACTTTCCTCCTTTGTCTAAGACAATCTGAATACACATCTACTAGTGGCATAGAGGGGTGTGATACCTCCACATCTCCCTTTATTCAGCACACACTATCTCACCCGCAATACCAGCATCTGCTCCACTCATTGATTTTAGATAGCTGTGAGAGTTTCAGGTATTCCCTCTGTTCTTTCTTTTTAAATGAAAAGCTATTCAGATTTGGAAGCTGTAGGTGTTGTCTATTCCAACCCACATCTTTTCTTTGAAAACGCAATTTAAAAGTTTGGAGCTCTGTCAGGTATATAAGAAAAAATTATGAAACTGCCATTCTAACAATAAAGGTAATAATACAAATATAGACAATCTGATAATGTAGATGTACTGGAATTTCAGCAAGACCCAGTTAAAACATTAGTAAAGACTATGGAATAGTACTTTTGATGGTGTGACTCAACTGAAACAAGCAAAGAAAGGATAGTTCAGTTTAGTCCTACAGTTGCTCCACATTGGATGGTTATTTTTGACATTTACAGAAGTTCTCCTCCTGTGTTCATTTGGTGCAGTGTCCACAGC
The DNA here is from genome assembly GCF_033815535.1 of Pezoporus flaviventris. Classification (NCBI taxonomy): domain Eukaryota; kingdom Metazoa; phylum Chordata; class Aves; order Psittaciformes; family Psittacidae; genus Pezoporus; species Pezoporus flaviventris. The sequence goes on along the minus strand of NW_026892550.1, from coordinate 38,399,655 downwards.
CCAATACCAAGCTTATGCTGGGAATCATTTTACACCTATGCAGAATGGGAGTTTAAAAAAAAGTTCTGTTTCTGTAAAGTTTTACATCTATTCAGTAAAGGTGTAAATAACAAAGAATCAGGGAAAGCAATTTTAGTTATGTGTGCTGTATAAAAGGGAGGAGATGGGTTCATTCCTATGTTGAATGTTTCCCTTTTTAGCATAAATATTTGCAAATATCTTGACTTTTACAACTAGATTTAAAAACTATCGTGAAAGATTTTTTTTTTTTTTAATTTTCATTTTTATAGATTATTCAGTCTACAGATATATACAGAAAGATGTTTGGAGTGTTCAAAAAGTTCTTAGTCCAGTTTAACATAGTTATATCCTGTAGATGCACTTGTCGAATCCCCTTGAGGTTTACGTTTTTAATTAGAACTCACTTATAAATTTTGACTGATAACTCACCTAGGTTAGATCCCAAGAGTTTTTATGATCATACCTGAATAATTTGACAGGTGTCTGGTTAACATATAAAAACTTACAGAGGTTTGCATGTGGACTATGAATACTTTTCATATTGTCTTCCTTTTGCTATATAAAAGATTAATCCATAACTAGATGTTCAAACTGAGGTTGTCAGAGTCTGAAAAGCATAGCTAGGATTGTCACTATTAGATCATATTTCAATACAGTTTTTCTTTATACAGCACTGAGGAAAATAATGAACAAATCATGGGAAATTTATTGCTCCTACAGAAGCATTACTTAGTCTCCTTTCCCATATTTATAAGCTTTCAGCCAAAACTGTTAAGCATTATTCAACTATTGTTTCAGTGATGTGGTAATATTTGTTCAACAAAATTTATTTTATTTCAAGGTTTCAACTGAAACAGATCAGAAACATAAAAGACCATAAATGCAGACTGAAGAAGAATGGTTGTACGTCAGCAGAAGCAGTAAGAAATATTTTTAATAAGACTTTTTAAAGTTTTACTAGAATTTGGTGTTCTTTTAGTTCATGGCCATAAGCACTTTTTCTTGTAATAAGTTATATTTTTGTACAAATTTTATATATGTAATAAATTTAGATCAGGATTTTTAAAAAGGCATAAAAAGACAAACACATTAAGTCAGAGTTGTTCATTATTCTAGAAAAACAAGAAATCTGAAGGCAACTGCCACTTGTTTTTGAAAGCACTGCATTACCAACAGCATTATTTTTTTAAAACATTATCCAGTTCTGTCAAATAGCCAAAGAAATATTAATTCAAAGGTCTACATCATCCAAAAACTTCACTCACAGATGGATCTCAGTTCTGTTTGACAAGTGCTACTTTGTCCCTGGGGCTCCGTTCTGGACTGAAACAACTAGTTTCCTCCAGGGCAAAATCCAGGTGTTGGTCTAGTAACAGTTCACTAGAGATCTTTCCTAATATGTGAAATGGATATGACAAACAGCCTGTGCAGGGGCTCTTTCCTCCTGACCTTCACAGGTCTCCAAAGATAGTCCAACCGGCCTTTGACTCATACATGTGGCCACAGAAGTACCTTGTGTCACACACATGGTGTGAAATGGTATAAACCCTTGATTTCATGCTATAGACAATTAGTGGAATTACAACTGCTGAGGTCAATAAGCCACCTAGACAAGGTCTGGACCAGGCCTGAATTCATCTGTGGTCTTCAAAGCTTTTGGAAAGTATACATAAGCCAGTCAGTGCTGCTTGGGAGGAAGGCAGGGAGTATGCCCTAGGGAATGCATACTTCTACGGGCAGACATAGCCATAGGGATATACAGTGTGAGGCTGGCATGGCTGAAGTCCATTTACATCTTCCTAGCATAGGAGAAAATTTGCTTTTGTTAATGAGAGGAAGAGTAGTTGAAATTAAATTCGTATAGTTTTTATTACTTACAGTAGTTGAAATTAAATTCGTATCATTTTTAGTACTTACAGTAGTTGAAATTAAACTCATATAGCTCTAATAGAATCATAGAATAGTTAGGGTTGGAAAGGACCTTAAGATCATCTAGTTCCAAACCCCCTGCTGTGGGCAGGGACACCTCACACTAAACCTATCACCCAAGGCCTCATCCAACCTGGTCTTGAACACTGCCAGGGATGGAGCATTCACAACCTCCCTGGGCAACCTATTCCAGTGCCTCATCACCCTAACAGGAAAGAATTTCCTCCTTATAGCCAATCTAAACTTCCCCTGTTTAAGTTTTAACCCATTACCCCTTGTCCTATCACTACAGTCCCTAATGAAGAGTCCCTTCCCAGCATCCCTATAGGCCCCCTTCAGATACTGGAAGGCTGCTATGAGGTCTCCACACAGCCTTCTCTTCTCCAGGCTGAACAGCCCCAACTTTCTCAGCCTGTCTTCATACGGAAGGTGCTCCAGTCCCCTGATCATCCTCGCAGCCCTCCTCTGGACTTCTTCCAACAGTTCCATGTCCTTTTTATGCTGAGGACATCAGAACTGCACACAATACTCCAGGTGAGGTCTCATGAGAGCAGAGTAGAGGGGCAGAATCACCTCCTTCGACCTGCTGGTCACGCTCCTTTTGATGCAGCCCAGGATACAGTTGGCTTTCTGGGCTGCAAGCGCACACTGCCTCAATTTACTCTATGCCTGGGATATATAAGTATGTCCCAAGAATTTTTCTAAATGAAAGCTCCCCTGGCCTACCCCTTCTTTCTGTTGATTTAAATGTGTTATATAAATCAAAAGGTCCAGAGAATAGTTAAGCTCTCATCCCAGGTGTTTACACAATAGTTACGTACAGTACACACTTGAACAATTAGAAGAGTGAGAAGCCCAGTGAGGAAATAGTCAGACTGCCACTATAGGAGCCTAGATTGCAAGCCAGCTACAGGAACTGCAACAGCTCGAGCTCTAAATCTGACATCTGTTTCCATATGCATTACCAATGTAATCCTTTCATAGCTGCAGCAAGGCCCATGGGGCTTTTTGCATAATTTTTCTGTATTAAGATTTACAATACTTATCAGATGTATTGAAATGATAACTATTAAGAGCTTGTTAATAGCTCACTAGAGTGATGTTCTGTAAGAATTTAACAGAATTATTATTTATTACAGTGATGAAAAAACCTTGATAATGCAATTTATAAAACAGTCAAAGCACTGTCTCTGAGTGGTGGGTAAAAAACAGTGCTAATAATTAAATCTGAAAGATGGCTATCGGAAAACTTAACAAGTTGGATAATTTGCAGCTCCATATTAAGTGAAACCCTTGATTAACATTTCCCAGTTAGCTGCCAAGAACATTTATAAGGTTCATTAAGAGAGGCCATTTAGAGAAAGAATACAGTGATGAGAAGATTGGAGAGTACCATAGAATTATTTTTTTATATATATTTATTTACCTCAGAAACAGATTCTAGCAACAACACAGTATGTTTCTGGGAAGTTAGAGCAGATATGGAATACTTCCTTCCATCAATACATACCTGTGAACACACACACATAGGAGATTAACTGCCATGTCTGTGTTAAGCATCGTCAAAGTGCTGCTATGAAATATACAAGTTTCAATAATATCTATAGCTTTTCTGAATAAGTGCAGTGATTTGCTTTCATGAGACACCTATCGCGGTTGCACCTAACTGATCAGAATGACACTAATGCTGCCACTTTGTAAATTTTATTGAACTGGCCCAAGTACAAGAGAGATAAATATGAAGCCCACACATTTTCATATGACATTTTTAAGTCAAACTAAATGAATGGAAAGCCAACTTACAATTGAATTCAGAAGTTAAGCATAAGTAATTTCATTATATTAAGATCAAATTATGGGTTTTTTTTGAAAGTATATAACTGTTTACAGCCTACAACAACATTTCAACACCATGTATCTGCAAGGAAAACGTGCTTGCAGATTTAGGCTGAAGTTAGGCCTCACAGAACAGAGTGTGGCTGATGGTGATCAGGGATCTCTACTGTAACCAAATGTGTGCTCCACTGAAATGTGTGTCTGACTATGCAAATTTTTTGTTATATTTCAGGGCCAACATTAAACTGAGCAGCTGAACTGACTGCTGAAAGTGATACTTCCTGCTGGCTTCAAATGGACAAGCAGTTAGCATAGTTGAGAGGTGGTTTAAAAACCTGCTGCTTCTGAATTGCTTGTTATGAAGTCTCACCTGGTCGACCAGAGTAGCTGGGATTAGTACACGCTGATTGTCAAATGTGTATTGATTCAAGTCATGGAAAAATCTCTGGGCTACAGCAAACTCTCCCAGCCCCTGAAAAAAGCTTTCGGGTTCTGCTAAGAAAGCTAATGCAAGGCAAACATTTCCTCCCTAATAATAACGCTCCAAAGAGATGTGGTTTTCACAACAATTATACACAAAGAGGTCAGCTGTAGATATGGACAAAATACAGATTTATAAAATCCAGATATAAAAATAAGCATTTGAGAGCATATGAGTGACCTGTCACGTGAAAAAATTGGGTTTGAGCAGAACAGGGGATGAGAAGACAATATGGCTTTTGTGTAACACACACTCCTATCTCCAAGGACTTAATTAAGAAGTTCTGTAACAAAACTGAAAGTCTTGTAAAACACAGCCAGAGATCCAATTTGCAGATAATTGCCATTGCTGTGGAGGATGTATGAGGCAGCATGATTTGCTTCATAACAGAGCTTTTATAAAGCTTTTTTGGAGCAGAAATTTCTCCCAACCCTGTGGGAACAAGAAAGAAACAAGTGCCTTTCCTATACTTGAAGCTGGTACTGGTAAAACAGCTGAAGAGGAAGAAGATATCCCCAGGTTCAAGCCTATAAAACTTACTTGCCTCTAAATGTGGTGTTGTGTGAGGCAGTCTGAAAGAGGCACTATTTTGAAGCTGATGAAGTACAGTGATAAAGGATTCACTTCCTAAGTATCTAGGAACTGAAGCTGAAAAATAATTATTTCAAAGGCTTGAAAGTATCAGGTGTATAGGAAGAATGTGATGAAATTCAGAAAGTAAAAAAAAAAATAATTTTCATTTCACTGTAAGGAAGGAACCATTGACATACCAAATACAACAAAACTCAGTGAATGCACATGGCAACCGACTGAAATCTGGTAAGAGTATTAATATGGAAGGATAGGAAATGTGCAAGAATTCAAATCACTTAACTGGATGCAGCTAAAAAAAAATATCTAATTAGTCACTAAATGCTTCTTTTGTACACTTTCATTTGTGGGGGCTGAAATTATATTTTAAAATGTATGCATAAAATATATAAGTATATAAATAAATACATATATAAATATATAGAAGAACTTGGGTTTTTATTAAGACATTACTTCATTTAGTTAATGTTTGATTTTAATTTAAAATTAAGTTCCAATATAAAAATCAGATTTACTGAAGAATTACTGTTTTATTTAAAGCAATTTAATTAAAAATTAAGATCTTCAATAAAAATTGGATATATTAATTGAACAGTGCATTATAGTTAGGTAAGTATGCTGAATCATAGCCTAACATCAGGTTACCTTCAACGTATTCAGATAGTTTGATTCTACTACTGAGATTTTATGTGCTTTCTAGTTTATTTTTAGTGTGAAAACACAGGATTTCGTACTTAGTTCTCTGGCTCTGTATTCATTAGAATTGAGCTTGTAAAAATTGCTCATAGAATAGCCTATCTTTTCCTGGGGCTTGAAAAAAAGAAAAAAAAAGAGAATTCGGAGCTAATCTGGAGTGCTATATTTTCTTGCATCTCTCTCTATATTTCTTCCCAGTGCAGTCTGGGTTTTTTTTTTAAACCTTTTGGGAATCTTGTTTTCCGTAAGCTTTGATGGACTGTCACATCTCCCATAATCTTTTTGTAGTTCTTGGTACCTCTCTCACCATATGTCTTTGTAAAAGAAGCGTTTAAAATCTAAAACCACCAAGGTTGTTGAGATTATAAAACCAATCTTTTTTCCTTTCAATTAATAGAAATTATTTTTGAACACTGTCCTGGGTTCAGCAGTAGCAGTCATTTTTCTCCTTCTTAGTAGCTGGTGCAGTGCTGTGGTTTTGACTTTCAGCCTGCGAACAGCACTGATAACACCGATATTTTCAGGTGCTGCTCAGTAATGTTTAGTCTGACCAAGGATTTTGTGAGTCTCATGCTCTGCCAGGGAAGAGGGGAAGCCAGGAGGAAGCAGAGACAGGACACCTGACCCAAACTAGCCAAAGAGGTATTCCATACCACAGCACACCATGCCTAGGATGTAGAACTGGGGGCAGTTACCCAGAAGGGTTAGATCACTGCTCGGGTAGGGCTGGGTATTGGTCTGCGGTTGGTGAGTGATTGTATTGTCTTCCCTTGTTATTTCCCTTATCATTATTATTACTGGTGGCAACAGTAGTGGTTTTGTGTTATACCTTAGTTGCTGGACTGTTCTTATCTCAACCCATGGGAGTTACATTCTTTCTATTCTCCTCCCTTTGAGAGCCAGGGAGGAGGAAGGCGGGGCAGTGAGCAAGCAAGCTGCGTGGCTGACTTGACTTAAACCACGACAAACAGGTTCATACAGCTGTCAGGGTATGAGTTAAATAGGTAATTCTCTGTTTATAAGCCCTTATGTAGAGCTTACGTTGATTCAGTTTTACCTTTACATGTGAACATGAAGTTAGGAACAATGCTGAGTAAGAATACTTGCAGGATGAAGAACTCCTTAGTGCTAGTGAGGATAGCGAAATTAAGCCATAGAGCTGAAATGAAAAACTTTACTCACACTGAGAGCCACTTTTATTCATTAACTAATCAAACTTCTCAGTAAAAACTTATTGACTAGTAAGAACTCCTCATTAAATAGTTGCTTATTTGTGACAGTTACACTGTGGATGTTCTAAGGGGCTTTTTTTATGTGAGTCAAATTTGAACAGTGGCACAAATGTGTAAGCATCTATTTAAAAGACAGTCCTATATTATCACAAACTGATATTAACTATGATATCAAACTGACTTTGTATTATAAATATTTTCATTTATTCTAATGTATCACTGTGTTAGGAAATGAAGGCTTTGATCTTCAGTATATATTACAAGAGACCTAAAAGTACTGAGATACTATAGCAGGAGTTAGGTGGAATTTAGTCTGAGTGGTGTCTCAGCTTCAATATCCTGCTAGAGAGAACTATTTAAATCTCTCTTTCAAGAGATGAGTAATATGGCTTTGAATTTCACCATCCAGAAAACAGAACTAAATGCCAGTCTTCCATGTGCTGTATGAAAACTCTAACAGATGGAGAAAAGATAGGCAAGCAATACTCCTCTGAGGCTTCTGATTTTGTTCATAAACTAGGTACTTTGCTGCTTAGCACTTGAGACCAAGACCTAAGTGTCTCGGTATGTGACAAGTTCTTCACCATAGAGATTTTTATGTCTGAAGGTTTTGAGAATCAGTTTCTCATTTTGGTAGCTAACTTCCAGGTTCAATGGGATTTTAAAATCCTGTAAGAGGACAGAGAGGGGGAGATATTCCCAAACTATCCAGAATTGAAGATTCTAGACGTACTAACATGCATGAGTAATTTTATTCAGTGGTTCTAGAGAACAACAGAATTACACTTGTGCACAGATGCTTTATGCGTATCACTTGTATTCTTACGATTTTAAGTAGTCTTTAGATGAAAGCCTGGCTTGGAAAAAAGGAAAAATAATGCACATTTTCACCCAAGAGCTAACACATTGCTGACTGAAATTCTGTGTCAGGTCCAATTCCATACTTCAGATAGTTCACATGTGACAGTTACTTTTATCATTAACTCTGCTTTTTTTTCTTAAAGTGCTATGTTCTGTTACCTTCCAGACTAGAAGAGATTTAAAATTAACTGTATAATATCCTTCTGCTTTCTTTATGTCATTGGTGTGTCTTGGCACTCAAGAAGTAAAGGATTGGCATCTCTTGTGTAATACTTGTTCTTTTATTCTGCCAAGTGCCATAAAACCATTAAAAGCACTGGGTTTAGGAGTTAATTCTTCAGTAATGATGTTGCTATCACTGCAACAGTGTTCTAATGCCATGGTGATAAATATTAAGAAACTGGTATTTCATTATTTTTGTTATATATAAGAATATTCATGAACTTGTGTTCTGAGAAGGTACTGTAGTTGATGAGCTTCACAGAATCCCAAGGGTTGGAAGGGACCTCAAAAGATCATCTAGTCCAACCCCCCTGCAAGAGCTGGGTAACCTAGAGTACATCACACAGGAACTTGTCCAGGCGGGCCTTGAATATCTCCAATGTAGGAGACTCCACAACGCCCCTGGGCAACCCGTTCCAGTGCTCTGTCACTCTCACAGTAAAGAAATTTTTCCTGATGTTCCCATGGAACCTCCTATGCTCCAGTTTACACCCATAGCCCCTTGTCTACCACTGGACATCACTGAAAAAAACCTAGCTCCATCATCCTGACACTCACCCCTTACATATTTGTAAACACTGATGAGGTCACCCCTCAGTCTCCTCTTCTCTAAGCTAGAGACCCAGCTCCCTCAGCCTCTCCTCATAAGGGAGATGTTCCATTCCCTTAATCATCTTTGTAGCTCTGCGCTGGACTCTCTCCAGCAGGTCCCTGTCCTTCTTGAACTGAGGGGCCCAGAACTGGACAAAATATTCCAGATGCAGCCTCACCAAGGCAGAGTAGAGGGGGAGGAGAACCTCTCTTGACCTACTAACCACACCCTTTCTAATGCACCCTAGGATGCCATTGGCTTTCTTGGCCACAAGGGCACATTGCTGGCTCATGGTCATCCTCCTATCCACCGGGACCCCCAGGTCCCTTTCCCCTTCACTACTGTCCAGCAGGTCAACCCCCAACCTGTACTGGTTCATGGGGTTGTTCTTCCCCCCATGCAAGACTCTACACTTGCCCTTGTTGAATTTCATCAAATTTCTCCCCACCCAACTCTCCAGCCTGTCCAGGTCTCACTGAATGGCAACACAGCCCTCTGTTGTGTCAGCCACTTCTCCCAGTTTAGTATCATCAGCAAACATGCTGAGGGTACATTCAGTTCCCTCATCCAGGTCGTTGATGAAAATATTAAACAGCACTGGTCCCAGCACCGACGCCTGAGGGACTCCACTAGTCACCGACCTCCAGCTAGATTCTGCCCCATTAACCACAACTCTCTGCCTTCTTCCTTTCAACCAGTTCTTGATCCGCCTCACTACCTGATCCTCAAACCCACACTTCCTTAGCTTATCTATGAGGATGCTGTGGGACACAGTATCAAATGCTTTACTGAAATCAAGAAAAACTACATCTACCGCTCTACCATCATCCAGCCACCTAGTTACTTCCTCATAGAAGGCTATAAGGTTGGTCAAACATGACTTCCCCTTGGTAAAGCCATGTTGGCTGCTCTTAATGACCCCCTCATCCTTGATATGTCTAGAGATGTTGTCAAGAATAAGTTGTTCCATCATCTTTCCAGGGATGGAGGTAAGGCTGACCGGTCTATAATTACCCAGGTCCTCCTTCTTGCCCTTCTTACAGACCAGCGTGACATTTGCCATCCTCCAATCCTCAGGCACCTCATCTGTTTCCCATGACTTACCAAAGATGATGGAGAGTGGCCCAGCAATGACCTCCACCAGCTCCCTCAGCACCCACGGGTGTATTCCATCCGGACCCATCGATTTATAGATGTCCAGATTGCTTAACTGATTGCTAACTCAATCCTCATCCACCAAAGCAAACTCCTCCTTTATCTTGACTCCTTCTGGGGCTATAGGAATCTGGGTCCCCGGGGAGAGTCTGCAGGAATAAAGACAGAGGCAAAGAAGGCATTCAGCACCTCTGCCTTCCTTATATCCTCTGTCTCCAGGGCACCCACCTCGTTCAGCAGTGGGCCTATATTGCCTCTTGTGTTAGTTTTATCCACTATGTATTTGAAGAAGCCCTTTCTATTGTCCTTAACCCAACTTGCAAGATTAAGTTCCAAGGAGGCGTTAGCTGTCCTAATTGCCTCCCTACATTCTCTAACAACTGTCCTATATTCCTCCCAAGTGGTCAGTCCCTCCTTCCATAATCCATAGATTCTCTTTTTCTGCATGAGTTTGCCCAGCAGTTCCTTGTTTAACCATGTTGCTCTCCTGGCTCCCCTGCTTGACTTCCTACCCACTGGGATACTCTGATCCTGAGCTTCGAAGAAGTGGTCCTTGAATGCTGACCAGCTATCTTGAGCCCCTTTACCACCTAGTACCCTTTCCCATGAGACTTCCCTTAGCAATTGATTGAAGAGGCCAAAGTTTGCCCTTCGGAAATCCAGAAATGTGGCCTTGATAGGTATTCTATTCCTCCCACACAGGATCCTAAACTCCACCATCTCAGGGTCACTGCAGCCAAGGCTGCCATTGACCATCACCGCTTCAACCAGACCCTCCTTGTTGGAGAGTACCAGATCCAGCAGCGCTCCTCTCCTAGTTGGTTCGTCCACCATTTGCATTAAGAAGTTATCATCAATGCACTGGAGGAACCTCCTAGACTGTGAATGATTGGCTGTGTAAGTCTTCCAGCAAATATCGGGGTAGTTAAAATCCCCCATAAGGACCAAGGTATGTAGTCGTGAGGCTGCTTTCAGTTGCCTGTAGAAAGCCTCATCAACTCCTTCGACCTGATCAGGAGGTCTATAATAGATCCCAACAACTGTATCACCCATACCAGCCTGTCCCTTAATTCGTACCCACAGACTTTCCACTTGGTTCTCATCTGTCCCTGGACAGAACTCAATACATTGTAGTCTCTCTCTCACATAAAGAGCAACTCCACCACCTCGCTTTGCTGATCTATCTTTCCTAAAAAGGACATAGCCATCCATAACCACATTCCAGTCATGTGAGCTGTCCCACCATGTCTCTGTAATTGCCACCAGATCATAACCTTTAGACCGCACACAGACTTCTAACTCCTCCTGTTTATTCACCAGGCTGTGTGCATTGGTGTACAGGCATTTCAGGGAGCGAGTAGAGCACGCTAGTGGCACCCTTGGGAGGCGGGAGGCCTTCTGGTCTTCATTAATACTAGAACAATGCCCCACTAGTTCAAACCCAGCTACAACCCCATCACACTTTGAATCTAACCTAAAGCTCTGTGAGTGAGCTCTACTAACTCTTGCCCAGGTACCCTTTTTCCCCTGCGGGACAGGGTCTAAACAACTATCCTTTCCCTCAAATGAAACAATAGATTGAGGGTTCTCCCTAGTCTGCCATCCTTCAAGCCCTAGCATGTTTCTCTTGGGCTTGTCCCCAACAGGCCCAGTTATCTCCCTTTCCCCCTTCCTATCTAGTTTAAAGCCCTGTAAATGAGCCCTGCTAACTCCTGCCCCAAAAACCTTTTCCCCCTCTGGGACTGGTGTATCCCACCTGCCACCAGCAAAACAGGTGTCTCATATAGCAGCCCATGATTGAAAAACCCAAAACCCTGACTTTGGCACCAGTCACGTAGCCATACATTAATCTGCAGACTCTTCCTATTTATCTCTTCACCCTTGCTTGTAACAGGTATGGAGGCAAACACCACCTGTGCTCCAGACCCTCTAACCAGCTGTCCCAGGGCCCTGAAGTCTCTCTTCATTGCCCTTGCCCTCCTTGTAATAATTTCATCACTGCCAACCTGAAAAACCAGCAGTGGATAGTAGTCAGAGGGCTGCACCAGATCAGAGAGTTTCCTTTTAACATCTCTAATCTGAGCCCCCAGGTAGGCAGCAGACTTCCCTGTGGGATGGATCAGGTCGACAAATGGGCCCTTCTGTTCCCCTCAGAAGGGAGTCACCCACCACAATTACTCTTCTTTTCTTCTTAGTTGAGGAAGTTCTAAGGCATGGGGGTGAGTGACAAGCCCTAGGTGACTCACTAGATGGATCTACCCCTCCATCTCCTTTTACTTGGCCCTGTAGTTCCAAGACCTCGTACCTGTTATTCAAGGGCAACTGGGAGGGAGAAAGGGATTGTAAAGGTTTTCACTTACCTCTCTGAGGTGGGACCTCCCTCCATACCTCCTTGTCCCTTAAGTTCACTCCTTCTATCTGATGGTAGGAGGGAAGGGGATCCATCACTTGTTCAACCACTTCCCTCTGCCCTTGCCTTAGGCTGTGGCTCCACCAATCAATTTCACTTTCACACTCTCTGATAGCTCTCAACCCTTCTACGTCCTCCCTCAGTTCAACCACCTGCTTTAGCAGGTCATCTACTTGCTGACATTGCACACAAGCAATGTCACTGGCTCTTTCCAATACAAGTGCCAGGCTCAGGCATTCACTGCAGCCAGAGACCTGCACGGCCACATGTCTGCAGGAAGGCTCAGTCTGGGTACCCACGTTATTCCTAACTACAGGTTTTGATCGAGTGGTGACCATGATCTATCTGGTCCATCTACGTCTCTGCACAAGCAAGCAGTCCTTCCTCCTCCTGCGCTCCAGTCGAGTCCTTTTGATCAGGCGGTCACCCCGCTCGCCTGCCCGCGCAAACTGCCTCGCCGCGCTCCTGGTCGCTCGCCCTCGCGCTCCCTGGGGCAGGCTTTTACCCAGCCAGGGCTGGTGCGGCTCCTCCTGGCTCCGCCCCCTGTGAGTCAGCTGCTGCCGTCAGCTGAGCTGCCGGCTCCTGGGCAGGTCCTGTCGAGGACTCGAGGCTCCCTCGGTGGCTCTTGCCGCTCTGAGCTGAGGCTCCTGGATGCTGATCTCACCCCACTCCGCTCCGGTGTTGCAGGCATCCTCTCTCAAGCTACTCGCCCCAGCTTCTCAAATTCCTTTCTGACCAATTTGTTTTTTATTCCAATACACCAGAATGTTCATGTTTTAACAAAACCTAAAAAAACATTCTTTACTACATTTGTCATAAATCTGTCAGATCTCCTTATGTGCACCCTGTTGATCAAGAACATATTTTCATGTTGAATTAAATTACCTCTTAAACAGAAATCCTGTATCTTTAAAAGAAAAAATATTTCAAGTGTGTGATGACATTTAGCATCCAGAATTATGTTCTTTAAATGGACTGTGCGCATTGGCATACATTGAATTATACACAGCAGAAATACATTTTTGTCATCTTTTCTGGCAGGGAAGTTTTTGCGGTGTTTTTTTCCACTCTGCTGGTATACCTCTCTCTTTGGTCAGATGTTCCGTGGGAAGGTAGTTGTGGTTGTTACTCCAGATGTGATGTCAGGGTATCATGAAATTGCAATGATAAATAAGTGGTAAATGCTCCATCCCTGTCAGTGTTCAATGCCAGGTTGGACAGACCCTTGGGTAACATGGTCTAATTAGAGACATCCCTGCCCATGGCAAGGGGGTTGGAACTAGATGATTTTAAGGTCCTTTCCAACCCTAACTATTCTATGATTCTATGATTTTAAATATGAAGAGGAAGGACACCAGCACATCTTCTTTCTGACAAATTTTCTCAGAACAAGAAGACATATATGTTATCTTAAAGTTGTGCCCTGCTGGTGCAGGAAAGCTTTGTGGGAAAGGGAGATTGTAATGTTTCTTTAAAGTAACAAAAATGTAGCTTTCTGTTATGTTATAAAAAAGAAAAAAAAAAGACTTTGTAATAAAAAAAAAAAAATGCTGCATTTCAAATAAATATGGATCTTTTGCTGTCAGACAGAAGAAAAAGACAAGAAAATAATTTTGAATGAAAAGATCCTTCCACACAGAGGCGTTTAAGTTGTTTTTATCTATATCTCTTCTTAGCTTTTCATCAATGATCTCTAAATATTACAACCACCTTTTCCTAATGTAAATCTTTATCTTGGTTTATCACATTCCCAGCGGCTGGCATTTTACAAAGGCATCCCCTGGAGCTAAACACATCTCTGAAAATCGTGAAACCTGTGCCAGAATTCCCCACACACACACCCGCCCCCCCCCCCCCCCCCCCCCAGCCAGTTCTGAAGGCAAAATTTCAAAATGAAGGCTCCACATAGTTTAGCTAATTTTAAATTAGGAACGCGATTCTTTTCTTAAAAGGGTATGAGCTTGAATGATTGTGTGCGTTATGGATGCTGATTGTTAAATGGAAACACATGTTCCAATGTCAAACAAACTTCCTGTAATAAGTCACATTCAGACTTCCTGAAACTCAATTATGTTTTCATTTTGCTTTCGTTATAGCCAGTTTTTACTGTCTCTTTACTTGCACAGTTGTCTGGGGGGGTTTTATTATTATTTTAATGTGCTAAATAAACTACTTTCCACTATGTTAATTTCCATTCTTATTGCTATGCTTAGGAAATAATTGTAATTTTAATCAAATAATTGTAGTCTACATTCTAACTAAAAGATCTTGAATTAATTTCCCTGTCTTTATGGGAGATGTGCTAAAATGGAAAGTTTAGCTTGAATCACATGCAATTCTGACTTTAACTAACTTAGAACATCAACTCTATCCCACTATGACACCCCCCCCCCCCCATCTCATTGTTGGGTGCTTCTTGGGTAATGCTTGTGGCAGTCTACAGGAAACACAGAGTGCCAGGTAGTGTTACTTCTGAGTGCTACTGAGCCTAGAATTAGCATGCCTGATAATTCCCAGGTCTTTTACTCCAGAAAAGCTGTGAAAAAAGGCTGAACACCACAGTCAGTGGCTATTTGCACAGAATTTGCAACATCAGGCTTTTCTAACAGTGGACAACACCACCGCTGCTCATGCCAGAGCTGGCCAAGGAATAAAAGCTTATTAAGGTGAGGATACCTCTATTTTCAGGAGGAATGTGGGCATCTGACTCTCATCATTAACAGAATTATATGTGACTGCAAGATTATAATGAAAGGAACTAATATTGTCTCTAGTTAAAGAAAAGTGCAGTGATTGCTACAAAATTATGCTGTTGTCTGTGGGGTTTTAGTTACAACATAGGTTTTCTATTTTGCAAAGCTTGTGCTTCATTAACAGTTAAAATACTGACTTTTTAAAGCCATGCAGTTGAATGAGTATCAAAGAACTCTCAAGAAGAGAAGTGACATTACCTGTCTTCACACTCAGTATCTTGGGCTTTTTCAAAATTGCGCCAATTAGAGTAAACTTGAACTGGAAGTACTCTTTGTGGAGGTGGCTTCTGGAGAATAGCTTGACATGCTGGTTTACAAAATACACTGAATATTTCAGAAAGATCATAGCTAAGAGTAAGCAATACCACTCTTATAACAAAGGAAATATTCTTCTTTTATAACTCTTTTTTTCAGTCTTAAATATCAGAACAGTGTTCATGGCTCCAGAGTATAGTTGTAATGACAATGTAAGATTCTTAAATTTAACAGCTGTGCGCTAATATTTAATCACCTACAAAAGCTATTTGTTATTCCTCATAGTCCTGTGATAAAGCCATCATATTATTATTAACAATTAGTTCTACTATTTTCATGTATGAACATAGATTGCTCTCTTGACATTAATACAAGTGAGAATTAAATCACACAAAAGTCTGTGTCTAGTAAAAGCTATGTTTTTTTTTAATGTGGTGTTTTTAGTTGTTTCTATTTATATTACACCTCTCACCTCCGTGGTTTCATAAGACAATTAGGTTTTATCTGAGTAGACTGGCCTTCAACTGAAAACCTGGGTAAATATTATCACTTGGGAAGTCCAACATTAACGAAGTTAGTATTTTGTTATTCCTTTTAACAAAGCCAGGAATCTGCGAGCCTGTACAAATTTGTAGTAGTAGCTGCTATTTTTATCTGTTTTCTATGCCTCTGCCACACACATGTTTTTTGAGGCAGATTATTATTTTTCTTTCTGCATGTAACTAAAATGAAATCTCCAATAATTTATACATTTTAGTAACAATATTCCATCTTAACACAGTAGTAGCTTTTTCATAAATGAAATTGTCTTCTCTAATAAGATACCTCTGGTTTTAATCTGAAGTCTGCATATGAGGGAAGAGAAAATAGTTACTTCTGGTACCTTTACTCTCACTAGTATGATATTTGAGTACACAGAAACCTTTAGGATTTGACTTCTCTATCAGAGGTTTTTTGCCTATTAGCTTTAGTTTTAACTCTCTGGTTTTGTGGTTATTCTTCAACAAAAACCCAGTCCTTTTATCCGTCTGCTTTACTAGTAATTGTGTCCCTTCTTTCTCTTTGTCAGGCCAGCTCTGCATCTTTTCCACTGTGCTCTCCCATAAGCTTCACCTGAATCCCTTTGATGACACCAAGCACTTCTGTGTGTGCCTATTGATGACATTGGCTATTTCTCTATCTGACAGCATTTGGAAAGCTGTCATCATTGCATGCTCTGAGAAATGCATTATGATGGCTATTGTGCATCTGCTTCTTCCTCTAGTCTTCTCCAGGATCCTGAGAGGACTTTTGCCTTCAGAATCACATTCATAATTTTATGCATTTTGCCTGGAGGAAGTAACGTCAACTCTCAACTCAGTACATGTGAGACAGTATGCTCAAAAAGCTCTCTGTCACTCCATGTAAAATAGTATAACTAGGAGGAATGGCACAACTACATTAGAGGGGGCTAGTAGGGCTGCCCTGGGAAAGCAGCCTTAGAATTGTTTCAGCATAAGGTAAAGCATAAGTGGCACTATATAATGTCATATAAAATGTTAAAGCAATAGCTGTTCTGATTTGTGACTAGTTTTCTACCTTGTCTAACGACCAAAGTGACAGGTTGTTTTCCCTCCAATATGAACTTAACCCAGCGGAAATTA
This sequence comes from Pezoporus flaviventris, assembly GCF_033815535.1. NCBI lineage: Eukaryota > Metazoa > Chordata > Aves > Psittaciformes > Psittacidae > Pezoporus > Pezoporus flaviventris. The sequence continues at coordinate 38,382,978 of NW_026892550.1, read as the reverse complement.
ATAATAGGACTCATAGAGTTCAGTGAGAGAACAATTAATGCTTCTTTTTTTTCCCTATTTTTTTTCTACAATTACCATTGCTTTTTGTACACTCTTAGCTGAAATCAAAGACTAGGGCCACATTGAATTCTTTAGGACAATATTAGTTTTAACAGACTGCACTTGACTGGAGGTTTGTAGAACAAATAATGACTTGCACAACAGCATGATAATATCAATAAAGGCATCACCTTTGTTTTGTTGCTTCTTCATTTTTAAGACTGCTTATAATGGCATTAGCTATCAAGAAAGATCCATATGAGCAATTTTAGGAAGCAGTTAACATCTGGCATAGAGATAAAAGGTGAAACTTTAGTCTTATAATCTGAGAGATACAGTTTTTGTGATTTCGTTTTTGTTTCTATTCTCTTCAAAGAGATGCAAAGAAATTCCAGTCACATAGCACTTCCTCCCTGGACTCTCAGACTGAAAAGTGCCACATGCACTGACAAGAATTCAACTTATAAACATGGGTAAAAAAAGAATAAAATACACAATCAGCCCAACAGTAGACATCTGAAGTGTCCAGATTGCAGCAGATGAACCACCAGCTGAAGCACATTTACATATTGAAGTCACCCAAGGTAAGCTGCAGGGAGTATCTCCTAGTACTACCCATGAACACCATACATGCTGAAATCAAAAACGAAGCTGTCAAACAGTAAATGTGGGCTGGTTTATATAATTCAGACAAAGCCTTGTATGTTTTTTTTGCTGTTGTTGTTTGCCTAGTGCTTTGCTAGATTTTTCTGGTTGTAGTTTCTAATATTTCCCATTGCAGAGCCTGTCAGATTCTGACAGACTCTATCAAGCTCAGTGTAGTTCATGTGACAGTAAACAGAATTCCTGGTTTTGATCATAGATGGGTGGGATCTGATAGTCAGCAACCTAAACAAAGGGAAAAGCCTACACTGAAGGGAAAAAACCATCCACCCTAACTTAAAAAAAAATTAAAATAATAGCATTGTGCTTCAGTGTCCTGGGTGTAGATGGAGCTTCACTTTTCCTGTATTGACAGTCACTAGGTTGGCAGAGCTTGTTTGGGGTTTGTAGAATCTCCATTTTGTGACAAAGAGAGGACTTGTTGTTGAGGAAAATCTCTGATCATAGCTGACAGACAGTTAATTGTTCCTATTGCTCAAAAAGGAAAAAAGCCTGACCTAAAGCAGAAAGTTTCACAGCCATGTTGTCTAGAACATGGCGTGTGTTAATAAAAGGAGTTTTCAGGATTTTCTTATTTTCTGTCAGGCTAGGTACATAAAATGGAAGACAATGTCAAATACTGAGGCATTTTCCTTGTTAGGAAAATGAAAGGGAACAGAAAGATACAAGATGCTGGCATATACAACATGCTGATGGTGTGCAATCTTTTGGTGACATCTAAGGAAAGTTATTTATGCATTGCCACCTGACAGATCTCATGAATGAATAGGTCCAAAAAAGATCTTTAAGGTCCCTTCCAACCTTAGCCATTTGTCATGGTTTAAGCCCAGCCAGAAACCCAGAAACAAGCAGCTGCTCTCTCACTCCCCCACCTTCCTCCCCCCTCTCCCAGAAGGATGGGGAAGAGAACCAAAAGAATGTAACTCCCACAGGTTGAGATAAGAACAGTCCAGCAACTAAGGTATAACACAAAACCACTGCTGCTGCCACCAGTAATAATAATGATAAGGGAAATAACAAGGGAAGACAATACAACCACTCACCACCCACCAACCGATACCCAGCCCGACCTGAGCAGTGATCTAATCCTTCCAGGTAACTGCCCCCTGTTTACATACTGGGCGTGATGTGCTGTGGTATGGAATACCTCTTTGGCTAGTTTGGGTCAGGTGTCCTGTCTCTGCTTCCTCCTGGCTTCCCCTCTTCCCTGGCAGAGCATGAGACTCACAAAATCCTTGGTCAGACTAAACATTACTGAGCAGCACCTGAAAATATTGGTGTTATCAGCGCTGTTCGCAGGCTGAAAGTCAAAACCACAGCACTGCACCAGCTACTAAGAAGGAGAAAAATGACTGCTACTGCTGAACCCAGGGCACCATTCTATGATTACAGGTACTGATTTTGTGGATGTGATCATGTATAAGAGTAAAAATATTACTCAGGTAATTCAGGACTGGAAGATATTCTCGATACAAGTGAGGCAGACCTTGTCATGGCAGAAGGAGATCTGTATTCACAGAGCCAAGGCAAAAAGTCTGCTAATGGTAGATACAATAGAGAAATGAGCTTATCATACTGATGGACGTGGACAGAAAGTACAAAAATATAATATTGACTGACAAGAATGCAGCGAAGAGCAGATGATCTCATGGAAAAGGAAAAGGAGGCTAAAAGATAAAAATCTGGAGAGAAATAGAGCTGATAAATGCAGGGAAAAATTTGGTTACTCCTTCAGCCCAATTGGGCTTAGACTATCTGTTGCTCGTTGTATCTTTCTGCAGCTGTCTTCTTAAGTGGCAGCAGTGGCTAACAGGGCTTAGATATAATTTCTCCCACTGTCTCATCTTTTCCTTTATAGAAGTCTAGACTTAATTAGAGATCATGAGAAAGAAGAGTGCTGCAGTTGCATAGGAATACCATTTAGATTTAAGCCTATGCAGCAGGCAAGTGTTAAGGAAAAATAACAGGATTGCAAGTAAATCAAATGGAGGAAAATAATTGCCAGGAACAGGTAGAAGTGGGGGACTGGGGTATCAAAATTATATTGATCAGAGATGAAATAGAGCATATTATATGATACTTCAGGTACTGTAAGAACAGAGAGCAAAATCAAGCTAAAGAAAAGGCTGGCAACCACAGAAAGTGAAAGCACATTTTTTAAAAGAGAAGGGTTTAAAATACATAAGACAAATCAAGGTGCTTTGTGGAATATTTGACTACTGGGATAAACACATGGAGTATGAGATTTGGACTGCATGTAGATGATGAGTTCAATTATAGATATACCTCTCCTGCGTCAAGATAGGCACAAATGATATTAAAAACTTTAAGAAATGAGGGAAGAATGTCAGAAAAAGTCATAATATCCAGAAATGGTAGAATTAATTGTAAGATACAATAATGAACCTTTTCCCCATTTGCAAAAAGCAGGTGGTGATATATAATTTTGCTAACTCAATTATTTTCTTAATGTATGGTAATACTAGACTAATCTTACTATATAGTATTATAAATAATATAAATTGATATTAAGTGTATTGCAGCGGAGAAAGCAGACTGAATATTTTAAGCTGTATTCTCAGGATTTGCTTAAAATTATATTCAAATAAACCATTCTCAATAGTTGCATAGCTGAACTATATTAAAAATGTTAATCATTCCAATGTAGTTCAGAACTTAGGGTAGACCCAAAAAGGACTTTGTCACACTCAGATGTTGGAACAATTGTGATTAATTCCAAAACCCTGTTGTTTATGCTACTCAATGAATGCAGGTTAAGTGGTTTGAAATGAGGGGTTAGGTAAATTTAGCATGCTTTGAGCGGTTTTTAGAGCATTTCAGCTTGTCAATAAGATCAACTAATGAGAAGAACCTGACTTTAAATTACAAATTTCTAGTGTGGAGGCTTGATTTCAAGACTGCAGGGAGGTCTTCTTAAAACTCCACTAATTCAGGGAGGCAAGAGTGATCTTTGCTTTTGAAAATGAAATAGAAGAGAAATATTCAAACAACTTTGGCTCTGTAGTGAAGTATGTCTTGCAGTGAGCTACCCTGTTTCAGTTGCCCTTTTATAAAACTTTTAACCCCATTACGCTTCTTCAAAGAGTTGTACTATTTATTCTGAAGCTGAAGAGAGAGGGGACTTGATAGTGTCCGTGTTCCTCTTTTGAAATTGTGTTACTCAAAGAAATAAATGGTAAGATTTATTAAGGCAGAAATAAAGTAGGAATCAGCAAGATTCTATAGCCAAGCATCTGAAGGTGGGAACCTTATTCCAATTCATCACCACTTTTGAAGCCTGTCCAATGAATTTTAATTATACCTGAATTTGTTTTCCACACTGAAAAAAATATTTTATCATGTTTATATAAAGAAAGTGGCAATTTTAAACTAGTGAATAACATTATAATTCTGTGTTTCTTCACAGTTGTAGCCCATGGTGTAAATCTGTGCTACATACTTGGTCGATCTGTTGTACATAAGACAGATGGGCTTTGTTGGCTTTGGACTCTACTGCAGCTTTGCCCCAAGCAAAGAACTGATGTTTTGCTACCCCATACAAAGACAGCAGCATGAAAGATTAAGAATTCACAATCTGCCTTGCTTGCTGTGCCCCACTCTGAAGTACTCATCACCAGGACAATAGCTCTTGCTTTTTTCGCCCTTTGCTCGTGGGCCAGAGCTGAGGATTGACTCCTGTCACTCTGTTTTTTCCACTGTGCTGCATTTTTGGTAGTTAGTCCAAGAGGAGAAAAAACGAATGAGAATATTGTTGTTCTCCACCTAATCTGACTCTTATCCAGACCAAACCATATTTTAACCAATTTATTGATGATGTTTGAATAAATTCAGTATAAAGTGCATTTCATTTACTGCAAATAAAATATTAACATTTTTAAGGTTTCAGAAGTTATCAATTTGAAAGTTCTTAAATAATACTTTAGTCACATCGAATAAGGCATAGAGGACTGTCTGCTATTAAAGCCCAGGAACTTCACTACATTTCTGGTGTTGCTACAGATTTCTTGTTTGTCCTTGGGCAAGTTCTCTGTTCTTGGTGCTTAGGAAGTATATTATTGGAGCTGTCCTTTCTAAAAAATGGAAGCTTTCTTTTTCTGGTGTCAATCACCTGATCAGATGTCTGAACTTCACTGGTAAGGCCTGGAGCCCTCCAGCTTTATGCCCTTATATTTTAGAGAGAGCACCAGTCCACTCCCATCACACAACCTCCCTCCCCCTTTCCCGCAAAGATTTGCATAGATATAGGTATATATTTTTAAATCAAACAGAAAAGTGCATCTTGATATTTCACAGCCAAGCTACAGTCACTCTGTTCACGGTGCAAGCCATCAGGGAGCCATGCAAATGCAGATATTTTAGCATTGATTCTGTGCCAATATACTCTCCTTCTCTCTTTTGGTTTTCTCTTAGTATACCAAAGAAAGCTTGCATCTGTTCAGATCACGGGTAGATCAAGTTCCTGTGTATCCACAAAATACAGATGCACCAAGAACCTTGGTGGACTAAGTGTAGGGGAATCTTTTTTTAAAAGCAAGAAATGACACCTCTCCAAAAACAGTTGATTTGTGCTTTGGATTCTAATCTATGGAGGAAATCTTTAGCATTCTCTTCAGCACAGTTCACCAGTGATAGTCAAGGCACTACAAACTGGGAATGTGTCATGGGGAAGATTCAAGCACGCATACTATTTCTCACTCTGATTTTCTGAGTATCTGTTAACAGCCACAGCTGAAGACATCTTCTTTCATTGGTCTGACCTAGCACATCAAGTTACAGTTGCAAGCAACTAAGACAAATTGTATACTTTTTATACTTTTATAAAAGTTTTTTTGGGGGATATACTTTTTAAAACAGCTTTTTTGGGGGGTATACTTTTAACCCCCGCAGGTTCATTGATGATGCTGGTATTTTGTGCTTGAATGAATTTGCATGATGAAGACATAATTCTCTAGAAACACTTTTAGTGTAAAAGCTGTTTTCAGAATGTTTAAGAAAGGACTTTCAAAGGGTTGGGGCTTGCAATTTCAAAATACCACTTTTGAAAGAAAAAGAGGAGTTATATTATTTCTCCCTTGACATGGACAATTAACTCTGGAAGTCTAGGGAGTGGGAGGAAAAGGACAGTGAGAATTTTTATAGAGTGTTAATAGAAGAAGAGCATTCATAGATTTGCTCTTCAAAATGTGAGGAAAATATATGTAACACAGAATTAGTATTTATCTTAACAATTAAGTAAATAATTTTCACTCATAAAATATGAGAGTGACTGCAAGATGTCCCCAGATGAAATGTAGCATTGGATCCCACAGTAAACAACACAGTTAATACTGTCTATATAATTGCACAACCCTTTCACCTCTAGATGCATCACTACACCAGAATATCAGCCAGTGATGCACCTAGCATCATGTGAAGTTTTAATCACTCAAGAAATGTAAATAAGTCTCTTTTTCATTTGTTAGTACTATCTCAAGCAAATAAGTTTTATATTTTTAACCAAGAACAAAACTAAGCAAAATAAAGCTAATTTGTTTATGTTTGATGCTTTCAGACAAAAGCAGGTTTTTTACACCTGAGACCAGACATAATCATCCTGTTGCCTGAAAAAAAAAATAGGGCTATTATTCCAAAGAAGAGACAAGCTTTAATATGTACTTGAATTTACAAATGGCACACTTACAAATAAACTATTTGCTCCATCAAATAGTTGGTTTCTGAAGCTCTACAGCTCTTCAAGGGTTTCTCTGTAATTTTATATTTCTCTTTGATATAATTTCAGGAGGTAATTAAATACATCTATAATCAAGAAAGCTATATAAACCCATGCTTGACAAAAGTAGATGTGCTTTGCAGTAGCAGATCAAGACCGAGTGAAATGTTCCTACAATTTATACATGGCAGCTGTATTTTCAGTGTTTGAATTTTCAGGCATAGGCCCATAATTTAATAATCCCTGGGTTGTTGGTCCTTGTGGGTATGTCTCAGTTCACAACTGGTAACATTATCTTAGCCCTGTACGCTGCTTTCCTTACAGTCCTTTTAAAAGATTGTAGTACCACATCAGTAAGTACATCCAGTCCAAGAATAGAGAATGTCACAATTTATGCAGTATCATATCCAGGGGCAAATTCTCATAATCACTAGTTTAAAAGGGGGCTATTTCTTCATTCATTTCAATATGATGCTCTCAAACATAAAGATGATGAAAGAAATTGATGCCGAGTAAATATAGTTTGCTTCAGATTCGTTAAACTGAATTAGCAAAACTGCTTATTGTGAAAGAGTTCATTATTTCTAGCAGCAGATTTTGCCTTTCTTACATGAATACAGTAAGGTAATTCTGAAATGTACACGTATATCTGTTATATATTTATAACTACATATATTCACTTTCTAGTGCATAGTTCGAAATACAGTGTGAGGGAGGCTTTTCTTTCATTGAATTTCTATTATTTTTTCTTTAGAAAACTCTTTCATCATTCTAACAGGCATGGTACATTGCAGATAAATCAATTTTCTTCTGCTTTCTGAACTGTTGTGTTTATGTAAATAACATTTCTTTCTCTGTCAAGGGGTAAAAGGTTTCAACTGTATCAGAAATTGCGTTTTATATATTCATCAAAAGTAGTGAGATATAATAGCTAGTATGCTAATAGTAGTAGCTAAGTAAATTATAGGGGTTTTTACTTCCTTTCCAGTTCAAGTTAAAATACTGAAGATTTATCAGAATACAATTAAAGTAATTTGCACAACTGAAGGGGAAAAAATATTCTGTAAGACTTTTTAAAAGTGAATTAGTTTCATATATTTGCAAATTTCAATGTCATAAACTTAAAAATTAGGTGAAATTTTAAAGCGGTAAGTTCCTTAAGAATATGGACTGAGAAATTTCACATAGCACTGTTATTGCTGAGTCTCTGATGCCACATACTGTGGTTGTTTCAGCTGGGGCATGCAGGAGTGAGCTGGCAGCTGCATGGTGCTTAACTGCTGGCTGGGTCTAAACCACATTACATCCCTAAAACTAATGAGCTCAGAGTTGGACTGCTTTTTTCCTTATGGGGCCCAGGTCTACTTCCTCTGACAGTACTGTCAGAGCAAAAATAGTTACTGCGTCTAATAGCACTCCTACAAGTCTGCTCCTGATGGAACTGTCTCTGTTGACCTCAGAGAAAGTCAGCAGCTTCTGGGTTTCCAGGGAATTCAACAGATTACAATGCTGAAGATACCACTGGGATGTTAGCCTGTTGTTCAGGAACACAAAATGCCATCCTGTAGCCACACATAGCAATAGATTTCTGTACTTAGAGTGAGCTCATAGTCTCACCGAAATGACCCTACAGCTGTCCAGGTAACATTACAAAGGAGCTGCAAAAAGACCATGAGTCTTGCGGTCTGAGCCCACAATATAAGAGAGAAAAACATTCCTATGTACAACCAGGTTCCCATATGATGGATATTGGATAGATATGCGAGTCTGACACCTGAACACATGTAGGATCTGAAAAACCTCCCTGATGCCTTCCAGTTACAGCAGGCAGGATGATAGATGGCTTTGCGTATCTATCTCATGTCTTCTACTTCAATACTCATTCTTCAAGGAGTGGATGGAGCACATGAGTACTGAAACAGATTGAAACATGTAGGACATTACTATACGCACAAGCAAAATAATGCCTGCCTCTGGGCACCACAGGTGGGTTTCTAACCCTGAAGAGGTTTGTCACAAAACAGAGAGGCCTGTTCTGTAAGGGAGGGCAAGCCAGGAGACAAGGGTGACAGCCATGCTGGCAGGACAGCACCCTCACCCTCAGGGTGCCCACAGTACCCAAGAAAAAAGAGCAAAGAAAGTGTTCAGCAGCCAGGTTCAGCTAACAACCCAGTGATGACAAGTCTGTAGCGATGAGGCAGGGCCAAGTTCAAGCCAGGAATTCAAGTCAGGAAGGCAAGGAAAACTGCAATGCCAGGCACAGCACACCCATGCCATAGTTCAGGCTAGAGCAAGGGGCTGAACAGAACTGCAGATCCTGACCTAATGCCTGGGAGGCTGCATGGGTGGAAGTCCCAGATGAGGCTTCCCACAGCTTTTTTCACAACTTCACTGTTTTCATAGCACTTAGACCTAAGCTTTGATAAGGCACAGATGCGTTATATCAAAGCAGGCCATGAGCAAAGGATGTTAAACACCTAGGAGAGAGGTGAAGGTGTTAAAGGGGAGGATTACGAAGGAGGTTATTAACTGGTCAGGGCAACTACATCCTGTTGGTACATTTGAGGCACTGGTAGTTCTGCAGTTGACATTATCTGAAAGGGTGAATAATGCTGTGGAGCCTGTAGGGGACCATAGGTTTCTGTCTATATTCAAGGGAGAGTGATCATACTGTGAATAGGACAGACAATGCCATTTGAGGGAACTGAAACTTTACTTGACTCCTTCCTTCTTGATTGTAGGTAGTGGTGTGAGAGCACTTTCTTACCTTACCAGTCTCAGTTGGCAATGCGTCTATCAACAATGTTGGAGTTGTCACCAAACAACTGCACTAAAAGCCTTTAACTGTAAAGCTCATGGGCAGGAACTTTAGGAGCTTACATGCAAATTAGGAGGGCCTATTTGAGGTGCAAACGAGTTTACAATACCCCGGGCAAGAGTACCCTTCTGTTCATGTGTGTTACAAATGCAGTATGTGAACTCCTAAAACATCTGGAGGCTTCTCCAATTTGATAACAAGCACGTGTACTGGATGGCTTTAGGCCTCAAAGGCACACACAGTTACAGCTACTGAAGGCAACACAAATATAGAATCATAGAATCATAGAATAGTTAGGGTTGGAAAGGACCTTAAGATCATCTAGTTCCAACCCCCCTGCCATGGCCAGGGACACCTCACACTAAATCATATCACCCAAGGCTCTGTCCAACCTGGTCTTGAACACCGACAGGGATGGAGCATTCACAGCTTCCCTGGGCAACCTATTCCAGTGCCTCACAACCCTAACGGGAAAGAATTTCCTCCTTATAGCCAATCCAAACTTCCCCTGTTTAAGTTTTAACCCGTTATCTGCTGTCCTATCACTACAGTCCCTAATGAAGAGTCCCTCTCCAGCATCCCTATAGGCCCCCTTCAGATACTGGAAGGCTGCTATGAGGTCTCCACGCAGCCTTCTCTTCTCCAGCCTGAACAGCCCCAACTTTCTCAGCCTGTCTTCATATGGGAGGTGCTCCAGTCCCCTGATCATCCTCGTGGCCCTCCTCTGGACTTGTTCCAACAGTTCCATGTCCTTTTTATGTTGAGGACACCAGAACTGCACACAATACTCCAGGTGAGGTCTCACGAGAGCAGAGTAGAGGGGCAGGATCACTTCCTTCGACCTGCTCAACAGTGAGTGACATGATTAATAATTTTAAATATCATCTCTCTAATCAGGTATTGTATCTTGTATCCTATCTGTTGATGCAGAGTTGAGCTGCTGACTGAACTAAGCATCCAAACAGAAGTGCACTTACAGCTTCAAGGAGGAACAAGAAGCCCTTTGGGGAAAATACGTAGATTTTTAGCTCAGGAGGTTGTTTTGGGATATGTCAGTGAACTGGTGTAAGTACAAACATGTCTAAGGGTTTTATTGTATTACAGTTAAATCATAGAGGCAGATGAACAAGAACTGGTCCCAAAGAGAAGGGTGACAGATAAGCTGTGGAGGGCAGAGCTGCTGGAGAAGACTGCATCTTGTTTTATGCTTTTGGGGTTTTTTTTTTTGTTGTTTTTGTTTGTTTGTTTTTTGCTGTAGGGGGACAGAACTGGTGTTTTCTTGGCTCTGAAGAAAGACTGGGGGAAGGGGGAACAATTTAGAAATATATAATGTGCATAGTAATTTCTACTATTCCAAAAGCAACTAAAACAGGGATAGTATGAAACAAGGAATGTAAGGAAAGAAAATAGAATGGGAAAAGAAGCAGATAAAAATAATGGATAATAGGGAAGCTGAGAGAGGAATGGGAGATATAAGATGGAACTTGTATGAGAGGACATAAAAAAAAGCAAAGACACTAAAAGATAAACTGAAAATCAAAGATGTTTAAGGCCTATCTTTCCAGTCAGCTTTTCAGAGGTTTTTTGAATTTATTAATGGATGAAATGATGTGCCACAGAGCCATTTAGAGGAATATGGTTGGTAGAACATTAACTAGTATTTATAATTTTTTACAACAACCATATGAGTTCTTTCATAACTCATTAATTAAATTACTGCACACTTTAGTGGCACATTGTGAAATTGGGAGCAGCTCCTAGCATCTTGACTCCGTTAGCATTTTTGAAAGTAGTATTAAAGACCAATTGAAACATCCTCTGAGGAGATAATAGGAAGAAATCATAGAAGATCATGCCTTTTAATACCTTCAGTATTTTTCAATACCTTTTGCAAAAGCACGTATTAAAAGATTGGTATGTACCTCCGTATTCTTTACAGAGCAGAGAAATTTGTATCTCTCATATTTTGTTGGGGAATTCATTGCCACATTGTTAATTGCTTTGAAAGAATGTTATTTTTTAACCAATAAGATGAATTGAAGATGGCTTGCTTTTTGGCACAGGAGCTATTTAGTTTGTCTGTAAAAAATGATTCATACTGAAGTAATACATTACCTTTTAAAACCACGACTCAAAACAGCTACCTAATATTACAGACCTATGGCCAGTTCTTTGAAACAATCATGTATTTAATTTGTGTATGCAAATGGACCAGTGGACTGGTCAATTAGTGGTACTGGACATGTGCGTAAGTCTTTCCAGATTTGGAATTTAATCATTTCTCTGATTTTGTCTTTGAATTTAAGATTGTTGTATACACAACATGAGTTCAGACAGCTCTAAACTGCTGTAGTCTTCTTATGTTTATTCAAAAAATGTTTGAAGCAAACATTTCAAGAAAAATTTGTAAAAGCTCTTTCTTGAGACTTTGTACTTCAAAGCAAATCATTACTGGTTTAACACAAAACCAAGAAAAAATTGTGTATCTCATATATTCTTTTTTAAAGGCTCTGCAAAACAAGCTGTAAGTAATCCTTTGCAAATGCTAGGCTTCAGTCCTTCAAATGCTCTGTGTTTATGTTAACCTCATGCATGTATTTGTATACATATGTGCAGATTCAAGGTCATTGGTAGAAATCTAAAAACTATCACTCTACTGTCTCCTTAAAGAAACTCCATGTTGCATGCTCTTTTGCATAATGCCGGTACTAAAAGGCTGGTTTGCTTTGTTTTGCGTGCTAAAATGGTGTAGAAGTTTTCAAAAAACCTCATTGACTGACAAGGAAAAATTATATTTTATAACTGTTGTGGTTTAGACCCAACTGGTAATTCAGCACCACACAGCCATTCACTCCCAGTAACTAAGAATTCCTTTTTGATAAACTAAGAACTCTTTTTCACAACACATGCCACTATTACATTAGAATTCTAGATGCTGAGAGTACGATTTTTTCAAATGTCAAGTGAATTAGAACCATGGTTTTTGAAAATACTATGTGAAACTCCTGCTTTGTTTCATACATGAAACTATTCTCTTGCCCACTAGAACAGCAGGGTCAACAGAGCCAAATGAATATGTGAGCTTCAGATTGTTTTCAAAATGAAGATGAATCCACAAGTTATTGGATAGATAGTTTTACATATTTTCAATTAAGTAAGCTGGATAGCCAAAGCCTTTTTACTCCATTTATAAGTCAAGCAGAAGCAGATACACCGAAGCAATTAATTTTGACAAGCCCTAAGCTTTTTATCTCTGTATTCTATAATGTGTTCCAAGTACTAAACAGCTCAAATACAAAAATGTCAAGTAGTGAGTCTAGTTTGGAATATAAATATGAGGTTTGACTTGCCTTAAGCAGTTTGGCATGGTGTTTTGCATGACGTGCAAGTAGTTTCTCCATGAGAAATGCATTCAAATGCATATTTTGATCTTGCGCATGATACATTTTCATAGCAGTACATTTCAAAGGTATGCTCTGATTCTGCACATGGTAGGATGGGCACCTTTTTCCTGTTCTTTAGGTGAATTTAGATCTCAGACTCTTGCTCCCACACTCATTAGATGTCTTTACAAAATTCTTAGAGTGCTTCAGTTTTATGGTTGAAATAGATACTTTCTTCCTGCCTCTTCCCTCATCCCCTTTTAAGCAAGGAATGCGTTAACTCCAAATTACTGTGTCTCTGGTTCTCTAGTTCCAGTTCCAGATGAAGAAACCTTTGTGACTTTTCACTGTTTATAATCCTTGTGACATTTTCCCTTTGGAGATCACCACAGAGTTTTTTGGTGGGCTTACTTGGTGTACATTCAAAGCTATTATGTTGACAATTTTTTCCCTTTTGTGAAGTCCATATGCTTCCTTACTAAATGCTTTCTGTTGAACTTAGCACAGTCTTCAAAGCATAACTGCAGATAATCAGGGTTAACAATAACTCTAGAGTACTCCATGATGTAAATTCAGACTTCAGTTAAAAAATGTTTATCTGTAGCAAACTATTTTTCAGTAGACTGGTTCTTAACACATAGCAAGCTTCTTTCTTATGTAGCTGATGGCACCATCTCTACAAAGTAACCTATTCAAGCAGCAAAGATCCATAACAAAGGCTAATTATATACAAACACTGAGCTTTGTTGAAAACCTAATCCTTTCTCTTTTTTTTTGCCTATAATTGATACAATAATCACATAACATGGTCATAAATGAGTTTGCGCATCTGTTGGCCTTTCACAGCTTTTCAATTAATAAGATACCTTTATTTTAAACAGTTATGTTTCATCCTTACAGTTGTTTTCAAAACTTTGACACTGCTGTAACTGGTTTTCTTTACTCAAATTAATTCATACCTTGTGAGATGAAGAATATGTCTCTGCAGAATATTTTTCCAGAACAGAGTGAAAAAGCACTCTTCTGGGTAAAGACAAGGCATTGAAGAGTTGCCAATTCAACCTTATGATGTCTCTGCTAGTTGTCCAGGAGTTTTCTCAGTTTTTACTTTTGTTTTATGCCTCTGCACAGGTACGGAATTTACAAAATCCACATTTTTAGCAGAAAAAGCATTTTCTTCCAAAGTCTTGATATTGCTGAAGAATCTCCCAGCTTCCACTGTGTCCCCAGAGATCTACTTTGGATGTTGCCTATCTGTTACATATTAAAGGACACAAAAACTTGTTAGTGTTATTTTTCTCAGTTGTAAAATACCTGTCAATATCCCCAAGGAGGATTTCACTCTCCATCAGAAAGCACTGACAGGTAAAAAAGTTCTTTTCAGCATGAAAAGTATGATATGCTTCTCTAGGAATAGTTTAGCAGTGAAGTCACTGAAATCTGCAGATCTATTCAGCAGCCAATCAAGTCTACATCTTCATCCTGGCTATTTGCTTTCTCGATCATCTATTTCTTGATTTCTTTATGTTGAAAATCAGTCATGACCTTGCTAGTCATTTACATCCTTGATATTTTCTCATGAGTTATTGACTTCAAATTAGAGTTGAAGGATTTTGACATACATGACAAAGCTGTAGCCTTCAGCAAAAAGTTTCAACTCTGAATTTGTCAAATAAGAAAAAATAACTTTGACACATTCAGACCTCCTGACCTTTTATGGATGAAAATGAGCAACAAACATTCAACAGTCAGATGTAAAAGGCTACCTGGAGGGGAGAACACTTGATAGGTCTCAGTTGTCACTTTAGCCGGTACACCTCTGAAGTGAACAAGGGGAATGAGAAAGCCATTTGCAGACATCTGCACTTCCAGTTTCCAATTTAAGGACTTGTAGCAGTTCTACAGATCAGGAAACAGGAATTCATGCAGGAACCTAGTAAACGGAAATAAAGCAAGAGACCTGGCCAGGTACATAGGGTTGTAACAATCCATTCAGGATGGTTTTTACTATCAAAATGAAATTCTCCACATAATTAAAATAAATACCTACCCTATCAAGCCTTTGCCTGCTAAAAAAGAGTTTTCACAATTTCATCACAACTAAAAGACAAAAATTGTAGATTCACAAAATTTTAATGTTTTCCTTTTATTTTTTAGGTACAAACCTGCTATTCATATCAATAGGATTAAATATGCTACATGGCAATCTAAATATGAGATTTAGGACAGAATTTTCATCTGACACAAGTCATATGATGAAATTTTAAGAAGACCCCAACTCAGAAAGCTTTTAATCCTGTAAGCGGAGATTGCAAGGGCATTTTGCCCTTAGGTCCCAAGTCTGGGGATCAGTAACTTGGGATATACTGTGACAGACTTGGGTGACATGGTCTAGCATGAGGTGTCCCTGCCCATGGCAGGGGGGTTGGAACTAGATGATCTTAAGGTCCTTTCCAACCTTAATTATTCTATGATTTATTACATTATCTATTTATTTATCATGTGATATATTATTCTATTATTCTATGATTTATACACCCCAATTCAAACATATCTAAACCATACCAAATAAAAACACAATAACACAATCTGACTGTGCTAACTCAACTAATTTAAAAACAGCTTAAGTAATAGGACTGGAGAAAATGTTTACCATGGTTACCATGTTCAAATAGGGAAAATGCAAAATGGTCACTACTTTTACAGTAGTTCCAACTGTTGTTGTGCCAATTGCTCCTACTATTGCTGTTGAACATGGTACAGTGGTGAGGAGGAAATCTATGCAAATGTGTGAGAAAGGCATCTGTTCAGAATTTTGGCTCCTAAATTGAAAGTCTCAGAGTCTCAGAGACCTCCCAGGAGCATTTGGGCCAAACAGAGATGATGTTTCGTATTTATATCACAGGTTGGTTTGCCCTGAGAGTTTTCTGCGTTGTCTATAATGAAGAGAACAGACAAAGGCAGAACTGTAAGTCACATTCCCCTTCAGACAATGTAACTAGGCCAGCTGACATGCTGAGGCCTCACTGAATAGACGCAAGTGCCGCTCGTTCCCTCTGCCAAACTAAAAGCTGTGTCAAGTACCTAAAAGCTTTGTAATGCGCATGTAGTCAAAATATAGAAGGGAGGGACAGGTTGTTAGTGCTCAGGCAAATGGCCAGGGGGCAAAGCCCAGGAGATCCTGTTTAACAAAGGTGGGAGATAGTGTGTTGTCTGCCCTGAGGCTGTGAAGATAACTGCGCTGGCAACAAACCACTCAAAGACAGCGGCAGGGGCACTGTGGTGCCTGTCAGGACACAACGTTAACCAGGTTTGGGGCCCACCAAGTACCCCTGCAAATTAGTCTCCACCTGTGGGAAGGTTCCAAGAGAATCTGACCCTTTACAAAGACATCTGTTCTTCAGCTGCATGACAAGCGCACCACCACCCTGGACCCCAGCAGACCCATTGACTACAAGGACCACAAGAACTCCAAAGACTACAACTGAATGGACTACAGCTTAAAGAATTTCAGCTCAATGACAGAGAAGACCTCACTGGATCCATGGGATAGTGAGCCAGTTTCTGTTTTCTTTCCTTCTTTCTTTTCTGCTTTTCTCCTTCTACTTCAGATCTTTTGTAAGAATAAGAGCTTTCCAAGCCTTTTGTTCCTTCTGGTACAGTTTTAGGGAATTTTACATCAAAATTAATTGTTGTTTAATTTTTCAACTCTGTAAATCACACAGAGTATGGTAAGAGATCATCTCCCCCATCATCTGTTGAGCAAGACAAGACATTGCCCAATCCCTGGAAGTGTTCGAGGCCAGGCTGGATGGGGCTTTGAGCAACCTGGTCTAGTGGAAGGTGCCCCTGCACGTGGAAGGGGATTGGAACTGGGTGATCATTAAGGTCCATTTCAGTCCAAACCAGTCTAGAATTAAGAGCAGGAATTCTGAAACTTAACCCCTTAATTCAGTGTTCAGCTCTTAGAGGGCTCATGGCAGTACCTTCTATACCTTTAGCTGTTCAATAGGTATGAACGTGAGCAAGATGAGGATTTGCACTTGCATTATGCTTGGTATGAAATATACTGTAATCCTAAACTCTAGCTTTCATGGTCTAGTTTGTGCTAAAGTATGTGACCAGAAGTCCCTAGCTTTACATGTAGAAGTTTTGCTGACAGCTGCAGAGCCTGGTGTAAATGACCTGGTTAGAGCATAAACTATGACAGACAGTGAATATAACCAATGCATCTGGAAAAAGTGATTTGATTTTGTGACAGTGAACTGAAAATGTGCTATAGAAATAAAACAATAATAAAATACTGCCTGTTTACGTATTGTGGGATTGAGTGTGCCCTCAGCAAGTTTGCCGATGACACCAAGCTGTGTGGTTCAGTCGATACGCTGAAGGGAAGGAATGCCATCCAGAGGGACCTTGACACGCTTGTGAGGTGGGCTGATGCCAACCTCATGAAGTTTAACCATTCCAAGTGCAAGGTCCTATACCTGGGTTGGAGCAATCCCAGGCACAGCTACAGGTTGGGCAGAGAAGAGATTCAGAGCAGTCCTGCAGAGAAGGACCTGGGGGTGTTGGTCAATGAGAAAATGAACATGGGCCAGCAGTGTGCACTTGCAACCCAGAAAGCCAACCGTATCCTGGGCTGCATCCAAAGGAGTGTGACCAGCAGGTCGAAGGAAGTGATCCTGGCCCTTTACTTTGCTCTTGTGAGACCTCACCTGGAGTATTGTGTGAAGTTCTGGTGTCCTCAACATAAAAAGGACATGGAACTGTTGAAACAAGTCCAGAGGAGGGCCACGAGGATGATCAGGGGACTGGAGCACCTCCTGTATGAAGACAGGCTGAGAAAGTTGGGGCTGTTCAGGCTGGAGAAGAGAAGGCTGTGTGGAGACCTCATAGCAGCCTTCCAGTATCTGAAGGGGGCCTATAGGGATGCTGGAGAGGGACTCTTCATCAGGGACTGTAGTGATAGGACAGCAGGTAACAGATTAAAACTTAAACAGGGGAAGTTTGGATTGGGTATAAGGAGGAAATTCTTTCCTGTTAGGGTTGTGAGGCACTGGAATAGGTTGGCCAGGGAGGTTTTGAATGCTCCATCCCTGGCAGTGTTCAAGACCAGGTTGGATGAGGCCTTGGGTGATATGATTGAGCATAAGGTGTCCCTGCCCACGGCAGGGGGGGTTGGAACTAGATGATATTAAGGTCCTTTCCAACCCTAACTATTCTGTGATTCTATATTAGTACATAGAGGATATGCTTTACTAACATTCCTGGAAGTAATGAGTGAGGAATTTAAACTGCCAAAGGGAACTGTATATTCAAATTGTATATAAAAAATATGGGAAAGTTTGTCCTAAAGGTCTTGTGACAGAGCTATGAATACACATAACAGCAGCAGGTTAGATGCATTTTAACATGGAGTCTTGTTGTGCTGTGCCATAATTAAGCAACTTTAAACACTGGGTAGAAAGAGAGTGTTATGGGGTTGGATTGTTTGGTTTTCTTTGTATATATCATAAAACAGTTTGGTTTGGACTGGGCTTTTAAAAGTCTGGACTTGTCACTGTAATTAAGAATTGCATTTTTTTGTTTCAATTTTATCAAATTGTTGATATCCTTTTTAATATTTTTTGTTGTTGTACATAAGTGACCTACTAAGTTTACTGGGTTTCACAATATACCCTAAGGCTCCACGTTTTTGTGTAAGTTACCAGTTATTTCCATTTTCATCAAGGTCTATCTTATAATCTTTGATAATAGTCTCACAATTTTCTTCACTACCAGACTCTATTTGATATCACAGGGATTGTGTTCGAGTAAAGCAGAGAAAAAAAAACATTATTAACCTCTTACCATTGTGTAACATAAGTGTAACAAAGTTGATTGTAGTTGTATTATTTTTACAGTAATGGAGTTCTTAAATTTTCTCACAGGGATTAAGATCTATGTCAATATTTAGTCTGAGATAAATAAACCCAGAGGATAAATTTAGGCTCTCATGTATCTTAGGACACTGCAATTCATACCTGATATTCACAGGAGTCAAAAATAGCTCCCTTGGAGTACAACAGGAGGAGCTACACAGTTGTCAGTATTGCATAGCCTACATGGGCTTGGCAAGGTGACTGTTCATCACCTCCAGCTCTGTGCATGCTAAGACTCCTGCCATTGAAACACATTTGGTTTCAGTAGGTGACAGCATACCTCTGTAAGTTGACAGGAAAACGTAAGTATTATATGGAGACCTTTCTCTACATAATAGGGATCGACGTGGCTTACCTTTTGCACTAATAGGTTTCTATTATTTTTAAAGAGATAAATTGCTGGAAATTAGCAAAACAACTCAGAGTAGAAAAAGAATTAAAAAGGACAATAATTTGATCAGAACAAGGAAATGACTGAGAATTGGATGTTCACTTGGACAAAATAATCACTTGGGATGTAGGGATTAGAATAATGAGGCACAGTAAACTGAACTACTTTGGCTTCCAACAAGGTTGTGATACTCTCCTCCATGACATTTGAAAAGCACAGGCATAAAATCACTACACTGATAAGCAGCAATACTGAAAGACTGGCTGTCCAGAGCACACTGACAAAGCAGGATGATGCTGCAAGGGCAGTGCCACAGGGGTATGTAAAGGTTCAGATACTATACAGAATACCAATAAGCAGCTTTGCTTAAAATAGAGTATATAGCTATTTTAACAATTGGGAATCTTGTTGTGAAAAGCTTGCCCTAGACCTTGGAGCAAGATGAAATTCAGGAAGCTTTGCAAAATCAAAGGCTTAGATTAGGTAACACTCTAAGAAAGACAAGCTAGTGAAGCAGTAGTACCACAGAAGAAAATTACGGTGATATTTGCAGGTAAATGATTAACATCATCCAAGAATGTAACATTATTGCACAGAAAGCGGATTTTATTTTAAGGTGTTCTGGTAAGAGCTGTCATATGAAAGATACGTCTGCAAACCTCAGAAAATGGGAAAAAAATCATCTTTTTATAACAACTCTGTCTTTCATCAGTATTGCAGTTGAAGAAGTGAATCTTCTTTCAAGTGAAAGGAACGTGAAAGCATTTTTTACCCTATTTTGCAGGGCAACAAACACTACACAGTATACTGAAAATTTACGGAAAAAATGTACAGTCAAAACAATCTGAAGTTTTCCTAACAGGGAAATGCCTGCTTCATTAGGATACGACTACAGGAGGACTGGATGATATTTGTTATTCAAGCAACAGCACTTTTTTTGTGGGAGAAGCCACTCTGCGCAAAAGGACTGTACTATAGCATACTATAGCTCACGATAATCACTTTCCCAGAGTGATACACAGCAGTGATGTTTTTAATACCAAATAGATCATCATCACAACACATTAAATAACTAGTGACAGACTGTTTTGTCAATAGAGATATTGTTCACAAACAGGACAGCTGGAAGCTGACGGTTATTGAGTTAGAGTCAAAGAAAACTTCATAATGAAAGGAAGAATTAGAATCCTTGGCTCTATCATTAGCCCTTATTCATGCATTTCAACTTAAATTGCCTTAAAAATCAAATGTAATTGCTAATAGACATCTGATTTCAAGTTGCAAATAAACTATATCAGACTAAAACAATGAGGTTGTGGGTTAGGCACAGTGTGAAAATTAGGCCATGATACCGAAAGTCTGAAGTTATCTTTAAATACTTTCAGATCACACAAAATGTTAATGGAATGAGCATTTTGCTGCACATAATTGACAGGGCTCTTTCAGCATAATAAAAGTTAGGCATTGGAGAGCCACACTGAATGAGCACCTCTGGAGAGCTGACTCAGCTTTTCAGAGATCTCCTTGGGGGTTCTTGATAATGAGTGGAAAGGGGATTTTGGGGAATAATTTTTCTCCTTTTAGCCACTGACAGTGTAAATGTCATGATGCTTCAACAAAGTGTACAGGATGTTATGCTAATATCTACCAGACCTTCCTAATAGGAACTGAGCACCTGGATGAATATTGTTTTGCTTTCTCAGTTTTAGGGGGAGTTACATTGCTCACTTGTTGGTCAGAACATAATCTTAAATATTACCCCCTGCAAGTAATGACAACATAACCATTATAACTAGCCTAAATGACAGTCAGACAAGCCTACTTTTGCATCCCATCAGGTTCAATAGATTGTCCAGCACTTGTGGGGTAACTGGCATATCACTATGTACACAAATGTGAGTGAGCATTATTAAGTATACAGGTAAACTGGAGGTAGTAGCTAAAGTAAGGGTCAGTGATAAATGAATTGAGCCTGAGTGCTGTCTCCCTGCACCAGCTGTGCAACAGGCGGTGAAATAAAAACAAATCGTATTCTTTATTAGCAGTAGGGGACTATATTTCCTTGTTTTGCTTATTTTGCATGATATTGAGAAGGAGAGGGTGACTTCCTAAACAAGAGATGAGGTGGATGAAGTTTCTGATATACTGTTTGCCCTCTGCATTTAGCAGGATTAGGACCTGATTAGGTGCCTTAGTGGCTCTCCTCCATTTTGTATGTGGTTGCAGTCAATGTTGATGTGAGAAAAAGCTCAAGAATCCCTGTGTGACCTAAAGTATGTGACGAAAAATAATTTAAGATGCCTTAATGGACACCATTTTAGAAGTTGTGCTTATTTCCTTTACCCATACATAATTCTGCTTCTCCTGTAGAATAGGTATTTTTCCTCATCTGAAAGTATGTCTTTAGGACAGTTAGCCCCTTAAAATTATTAACTTCATAATCTCTGCAGTTGTGCCAGAGCTGTGTACATTTATTTTATTAAACTGGTAGTTTCCTTAGTGATTGTGAGCACCTAGTACATCTGGAAAGAGTACCTAATTGAAAATATACTTCCTGATTAAAGGTTCTTATTAATACACAAGAATCTTAACTGCAGTGTATGATGAAGACAAGCAAGGTTGTTATGGGGTTTGTTTGGTTTTTTTCTGTGTGTATGTGGTTTTTATATGTTTGGTTGGTTTTTAATGTCTTTTAGGGTATCTCAGCTGTGATAGGGTCTATTGTCTCAAAGGATTATGAACTGTGTTACTACAACTCATTTGTCACAACACTGTCCATGATCATGCCAAACAGATCCTCAGTAATCTGTGCTGTATGTAACAGACTGCACAGCTGAAGCTATTCCCACAGCAGTAGGCAGTCTACTGCATACAGGTGTCACAAATTATTTTGCACTTCCTATACAGTGTTCTGTCAAAACACCTGTGGTACTGGATATTCTTTTTAAAGCAGCAGTTCATTAAGTTGTGGAAAACTGGTATCTTCATAGCTGTAAAGACTGCAAATGCAGTACTATTCAGGAACTTGTGCAGGAGCTAGAAGAAAGAGCCCTAAAATGTAATGCAATATATTTATTATTCAGTTCCATGATTTTTTAATAGATGTGAACTGATGACACCTTTAAACAGAACAGTCACACTCTCTAAAACCAAGTCCTATTTGCACGTATTACTAATACTAAGCTTGTATGCATGTGCTTTCTCAGTTTTTACTCTAAGTCATGTTGATTTATAGAAACAAACTGCATCTCTACTTTGATGCGACAATGTACACACAGTACATTCAGGGAAAACCAAGCTAGTCTTAGTCTCAGCTGGGTAACAGTGAAAATGTAAACAAAGTTGCTTGGGCATAACCATATTTATTTAGCTTTTGGAGCCATGTAAGGCAACTTCACAGCTTCTGCTAACTGAGCTGGATAGATCATATTTGGCACTTGCAATCTTACTTGATTTTGTACTTTACATTACAGAACTGCACCATCTGTTAGAAATAATATTGCCATTATCTAGTCTTCGTGCACAACCAGTGAGGTGTAGTAATACAGTGCCTCTTAATCACTTTCACTTTGAAATTTAAGAGCAGGCAGCTGAAGGATTGTAGAGATGCTTTACCTACACCTTACAATGAGGCAAAAGTGACCATAAAACCCTATCTGTAAAAATAATTTCACAATTGTGAAGTTTTAGCATGCACAAAGGAGCTCCCTGAAAAGAGCTGAATCTTTCACCAAAGCTTTAAGTCCCTTCAGGTTCCGCAAAATTTTGCTTACATTTACCTTACTATTTACTGTAAATGTTTTGCTTTAAAACACTAAAACTGGACCTTTGAGTTGATTGGGGTGGGAGGGTGTACCCTATGATATGTAGACTCAAGCTGGAGCAAGAATGGTATATATGTTTAACACATCTGAATTGAATTTTAAATCCCAGGACCAGCCATTGAGATGAGATGTTCTTTTGTGTTTTGAAAGGCAGAATAGAAAAAGCCTTAGGTTGTTTGAGGGTTTTTGTTGTTTAGTTGTTGTTGCTCAGTTGGTTTTTTGGGGGTTCCTTTTCCCCTTTAACTTAGGTCTTCAACATTTGGATATGGGATGTTAGACTTGGTGAGCTACGCCTCCCAGGGTAAGGCTTCATGTTAAACCACTATGCTTATAACTTCCTAATTCCTTCTGTCCAGTTATAAATCCCTTCCACAGGGACCTTATTTTGAGCCTTACAGGAATCTAGGGAATGAGAAACTGGACTGTGACTGATAGTGACTTGACAGGCACCTAAAAAGTATGTAACAATGTGACCTTCGAGGACTGAGCACACCACTTGACTCCAAGTTTCATTTCCCCCTCTTTGAATGACTATTTAATTATTGATGTGCAGATCAGCAGAGTACTATTAATATGTTTTGTCTCCCATGGATCCACATGAATTTAGTCCTTTTCTATACTATAAAATATTGGCTTCTGGAGCAGGAGAGTTTTGTTTCTATTGCTCCTGTAAGTCTGGTAAACTGATGATTCTGAAACAGTACTGTTACTGAAAAATATTCTAGGAAGTATTTTGCTGTAAAATACACTGCATTAAAAGTTGACAGAAAATGAAATTTAAATTTTGTGTTTACTGTTGTGCTATAAATAAATAAACACTATTAATTTTATAACAATAAATACACATGGTTTTCCTAAAAAATAAAAGTTAATTAATTTACTGGACACTTGAATAATTCTCACCAATTTTACAATTCTTCTCTCTACCTTCTATGGTTCTAAAAATAAGCTGAAAATTTGAATTAGGCAAAAGTGAGAAACTTTCTTGATACATTCTCTTCCAGTGTAGTGACCCTCAATGACTTCATGAATGCAATATCACTACACCTGAATAATGCATGTTATACCTTAGAAAATAGAACTGCATAGAACAGTATTAGTATCACATACTTCAGTTGAAATCACTTTAAATTATACTGACATTTAATTAAGTAGTTATTCTTAGGATATGAAATAATTATGTAATTCAAAATACTTAATTTATATAGTACTTGAATAAAAAAACTCCTTCCCTATCCTTTCCAAGAGTGCTGCAAATAACAAAGATCTGTAAGAAAGTTTCATATATTAAAAAATGCTATATTTTGTGATCAAAAGTATGTTTCGGTTTTTTTTTTGTGAAAAAAAAGAACAAACTCAAAGGCATTAGACATTGAGCCATTGACCACAACTCTCTGCGTGCTGCCATCCAGCCAATTCTTTATACACTGAATGGTGCATCCATCAAATTTGTGTCTCTCCAGTTTAGAGACAAGGACATCATGCGGGAAGGCAGATGCAGAGACTGTGAGAATGAAGACCTTGGGCCCACTGTAGGAGAAGGTCTGGTTCGAGACCATATAAAGAAACTGAATGTGTACAAGTATATTGGACCTGATGAAATCCATACACAGGTCCTGAAGGAGCTGGCAAGGGAAGTTGCTAAGTCACTGTCCATTATATTTGAAAAATCATGGCAGTCAGGTGAAGTTCCTGATGACTGGAAAAAGGGAAATATAACCCCCGTTTTCAAGAAGGGGAAAATGGATGACCCAGGTAACTGCAGACCAGTCAGTCTCACCTCTGTGCCTGGCAAAATCTTGGAGCAGATTCTCTTGGAAGGCATGCTAAGGCACATGAAAATCAACAAGGTGCTTGGTGACAGCCAGCATGGCTTCACTAAAGGGAAATCCTGCCTGACCAATTTGGTGGCCTTCTATGATGGGGCTACAGAACTGATGGACAGGGGTAGAGCAGTTGATGTCATCTACCTGGACTTGTGCAGTGTTTGATGCTGTCCCATATGACATCCTTGTCTCTAAATTGGAGAGACACCAACCTGATAAGTGGACCACTCGGTGGATAAAGAACTGGCTGGATGGCCGCATGCGAAGAGTTGTGGTCAGTGCCTCAGTGTTGAACTGGAGACCAGTAACGAGTGGTGTCCCTCAGGGATCGGTGTTGGGACCGGTCTTGCTCAACATCTTTGTCGCTGACATGGACAGTGGGATTGAGTGTGCCCTCAGCAAGTTTGCTGATGACACCAAGCTGTGTGGTTCAGTCGATACACTGGAGGGAAGGAATGCCATCCAGAGGGACCTTGACACGCTTGTGAGGTGGGCTGATGCCAACCTCATGAAGTTTAACCACGCCAAGTGCAAGGTCCTACACCAGGGTTGGAGCAATCCCAGGCACAGGTACAGGTTGGGCAGAGAAGAGATTCAGAGCAGTCCTGCAGAGAAGGACCTGGGGGTGTTGGTCAATGAGAAAATGAACATGAGCTGGCTTCAGTGTGTGCTTGCAGCCCAGAAAGCCAACCGTATCCTGGGCTGCATCAAAAGGAGCGTGACCAGCAGGTCGAAGGAGGTGATCCTGCCCCTCTACTCTGCTCTTGTGATACCTCACCTGGAGTATTGTGTGCAGTTCTGGTGTCCTCAACATAAAAAGGACATGGAACTGTTGGAACAAGTCCAGAGGAGGGCCACGAGGATGATCAGGGGACTGGAGCACCTCCCATATGAAGACAGGCTGAGAAAGTTGGGGCTGTTCAGGCTGGAGAAGAGAAGGCTGTGTGGAGACCTCATAGCAGCCTTCCAGTATCTGAAGGGGGCCTATAGGGATGCTGGAGAAGGACTCTTCATTAGGGACTGTAGTGATAGGACAGCAGGTAACGGGTTAAAACTTAAACAGGGGAAGTTTGGATTGGCTATAAGGAGGAAATTCTTTCCTGTTAGGGTTGTGAGGCACTGGAATAGGTTGCCCAGGGAAGCTGTGAATGCTCCATCCCTGTCGGTGTTCAAGTCCAGGTTGGACAGAGCCTTGGGTGATATGGTTTAGTGTGAGGTGTCCCTGCCCATGGCAGGGGGGTTGCATCTAGATGATCTTAAGGTCCTTTCCAACCCTAACTATTCTATGATTCTATGACATTGCTCTTATTGCAGACTGGTTTTGCCAGATGGTATTTAAAAGGTGTACTAGCATTTGGCTAGTTCATGAGGCCTGCTGGTGTCATGTCTATTACTTAGGGGGAATTCAGCTGAAGATGTAACTAGTGATCAGTCTGATCTCCCAACTGCATCTCCAAATGGATTTTTGGTATGCATGTTCTGAGCAAAGCTTAAAAATATCAGTACACCACTTGTGATCTGCGCAAGCAGCAACTTCCATAAACCTGCTATGCACACTAAACTTGCTGTCACCACCTCTCCACATGCTGCGTAGGGGTAGGATTTAGACACTCCTTTCCACCTGTAGCTCAGGAACCTTGATATGATTTCACTGCATCATTTACTTGCATTTGAAACATCCATTTGCAGTTCCCCAAACAGCCTTGAAAGCAGTTCAGAAGAACTGTGAATATGGCACATAAAAGCATTCTGAAAAGGATGATCATTTTTATGAACCCCGATATATGGTACAGATCAAAGGTAGATTTGGGAGAAAAGACAACACAAGGGAAGGTAGATAACATTTTGTAACCCTGTGCTCTGAAGTTGTGTAGGATTTTGTTTAGCTTTATGGTAACCAATAGTAACTAGATAGCCCAGTAAATCCAAACTTTGCAGAACACTTGCAAAATTACATGGATTTGGGATTGAGCATAAGAGATACACAGCAATTTTTTTTCCATTATTTTTATTTCCGGTTTTCTTTTTTTTTTCTTTAGGAATAAAGGTACTCTGGAAAAATTCAATTTTTGCAAGAGTAATATGAGAACTAGAGAATGTAAGTAATTCTTATGTGCCACTTTTTCTTTAGTGAAAGCCTGTTTAAGTTAGTTCATACTTGTTTCTTATTTTAGAAGAAAACGGCAAAAGAAAGACTGATTATTTTTAAGTAAGGTGAAATATGGAGCCTTCCCTACTTCATATTAAAACACTTCAATTTTTAGTGTCTA
The DNA here is from genome assembly GCF_033815535.1 of Pezoporus flaviventris. Taxonomy (NCBI): domain Eukaryota; kingdom Metazoa; phylum Chordata; class Aves; order Psittaciformes; family Psittacidae; genus Pezoporus; species Pezoporus flaviventris. Next base: position 38,356,109 of record NW_026892550.1, on the reverse strand, counting down.
TTTTTTGTCTGCTAATAAAAATAAACCACATTTTGCATTTTAATGAAACTGCTTTCAATTTATTAGCAACATTTCTGCATGTAATTAGTATTGCTGCAACTAGTTGATCACTACAATATATAGGAAGTAAATTATATTACATTCTATTATAGTCAAGCTGTATTTCTCTTCCAGAGGATACAATATGCCAAGGTCAATTTTATGACCCAGTCATCTTATGTTTATGTCCGTTAGTATATATTTGATATATTTCTACATTCTTACTTTCAAAGATTAAAGTTGTTTAGCTAACCTTTCTGTGGGTATTTCAAATTGCAGAATTCAGGAACATTTCATCCAAATAAAACCAGTTCATACTCCCATACAAGGTCAACAGAGGAAATAGAAACCCCATGAACGCAGTTCCCTCTGAAAGCCTGAACTCTGCTTACAAAAAAAAAGCCCTGCTTCTACCCAGTCTGTGTATTATGCTTGGAATAAGCGTTATCATTTGGAACAGTGTACAGACTGAAGAGAAAGTCAAAGCATTCTGAACTGGCTTGTTTTAACTGCACATCAGTTAACCCCTTAGCTATGCAAACGTGTAATGGAAAACTTAGCAATTTTAGTAATTGATGACGGAAATGCAAGAATTAGCACCACCACCACCACCCCCCCCCACACACACACACAATGCTGTTATTGTATGAATTTACCAGGGAAAATCTGTAGAAGCAGGTTTAATGAAATTATTCAGCTTGTCATTTGACCTGAAAGAAACAACACAACATTAGTTTTCGTAATGATAGTTCTCCTCTGAATTCACCTGTGTTTAAATGTGCCTCTGGGGCTTCTGAAAAAAAGGCCAATACCCTATTTAATAAAGTAACTGGTATCTGTATCTAGGAAGAAATTTACTTCTTGGTAGAGTCAGCCAAAGGTTTCCCTACTGTTTAAATGGAATTAAGAGTTTATTCTGACACTCTGCATTGTATTAATCTTACCTTGGAGAAAACTTCTATGCTGTCTTCATATTTCAGAAGTGGAATATATATTTTACTAAAAAAGCCTCAGGTGAACTCTTTTAAGATTGTATTTCAGGATTTTTGTCTCCTTTTCAGATTGAAATAATTGGTCAAGCTAAATGAAATTAAGACAATCAGAAAACTCTTTTCTGTCTTGCAAAATATGCATTCAGTTAAAGCAGCTCAAAATAGTCATGACATTCACGTTTGTGAATACCTAGTAACAGCGGCTCTATTGAAGGAGTGTCCATACATAAGAATAAATAAATAATCATTGGATAGCAGTTTATTTTCTGTGTTGGATGCCCCTGTATTCCTATGTTATACTTAGAAAAAAATTCCTTTATGGATATATTTGGAAGAAAAAAAAAAACAGATCACTTTTCCAGTCTGTAATAGAGGATTTCAACTGATGGCTCCCTTCCATGCTGCTGTGATCTGCCAAAGTGACGATAAATGGCAATGGATATCATTGCATTTGCATTTATTTGGTTTGTCTGTTTTCTAATGCGTGAGGGCCTTAGCTTATAGTGTTTAAGCAAACCATCAAATGCTGCGCCATGATACAGCTGTTTCAAAGAGTTTTGCATCTGCAGCCAAATGAACAGGTCAACTTGTCTGTGGCCAACATCATGTTTGGCTGCTTGCTTGGGCACTGGCTAAAGCATGCATTTTCCTTTAAATTCCACTGACAGAACAAAAGGCGTAAAACTCTCTTTTTTCCCCTTCTTCCACAGCAGCCTAGCTGAGGGCATGATACTGCTCACTCAGCCAGGTACACTCCAGCCTAGCATGGAATTGTCTCAGCTGGATGCCATTTCTTTACACTGGTAAATAAAAGGCCATATTGAGTCTGTAGCTTGAAAAACATACTTGCATATCTAGAAATACTTTCTAAGCCAATATAAACTATAGATTTTATTGAAACAGGTTTTTAAAAAGTTCCTATAGCTGACAGAAGTGATAGTGAGTACAGGTAGAGTATTGCATACTTGGCTAAATAAAATTTTAATGACTTTCAACCATATCTACAGAGTAAAACTAAGAGTTAGGTTAGTGGCTTGGCAAAGAAGAATCTGGAAGAAATTATTTTACCATTAAGTAGAAGAGTCCTTTTGCAAAGCAAATAGTGTCTCTATTGAGGTCATCTGCTCGCTTGCATTCAGTATTTGTATTTAAGGAAACTGCTTGAAATAGGCATCCTAAGAGGTAAAGAAATACACAAAAAATGAATAAAGGAATATGGGTTTTTTTTGTATCATGAGTATACAACATTAAGGACATCATTGCAATTTTTAGTCATCAGAGTAAATTTACTTAGAAAAATGAGCAAGCAAAAGCGATCATGAAAAAAAAACCCACATAACTTAAAGATTTGTTACTTGGAGATGTCATAACTTTGAAATGCACATACATGAGCATGAGAGAATAAGATGATAAAGGGAACTTGAAAAGAACTTTAAAGTGAACTGCAGTGGGTGTAAGCAAACGGCTATCATGAATAGTTCTTTGGTGATTTCAGAGAGAATTGAGAAAATCACGCACTTTGTCTTTTATGTACTGTAACAGTTTTGCCATGTAGCAGATATAATGGGCATCTGGTGTGACAGTGTTTGATAGCAGCTGAAAACAAGCTGACACTAGAACTAAAAGGCAAAATAATCAGCTTATCTTGCTGCTTGAGCTTGTACAAGCATTTTTATTATGTTATGGACAGAAAATTCTTGTTTGCTTGTTTGTTTTCTCAATGAGAAATACAGTGTGAAAAAATAGAGTAGAAGCAATGCCAAGTGCACAGGCTGTTCAGTCCTTGCAGTCACAGCTCATGTGGTTTCCAGGATTAGCTATACTTGCAGATTATGAAAGCCTACTAAGTGCCACTAGATCATAGCACAATTCAGGTTGCTAACTACCATAATACTGTGTAATAAAATAAGACTACTTGTCACAGTTTTTGAAATTATTTCTTTAGAAATGGTAGAAAAACTGTGCCATTAATGGGAGAAAGATCAAATCTTACTGCAGTAGTTTTCATGACTGGCTTCATGCATTTTGTATTTGGGAAGATAGATGACACTAAGAAGCTTGTGAAATGCTGTGATGGTTTGGGTAGACAACTATGTCTCAGACCTGTCTAGTAAGTAATTTCCAGGAAGAGCTCCCCACTGAAAATCTCCAAGAATGAAACCCAAAGTAACCATTTTAGCTCATTTTTCTGCTTAGCTTGGTGACAGAGACAGAATCATTAAGACAGAGTATAAACTGGGTATCTTTCCTTTTTTACATAAACATAGATTGAAAAACACAGAAATAAAATTAATCAAAGCAATGTAAACTGTGTGTAAGGGAGAGGAGAATTAAACCTTGATAAAGTACAGCTGCTTCTGCATCTCCCCAAAGTGAATGTTATAACCAATTAAAAAAATTACACCAGGCTCTCCCTTTTTTTTCTTTTTTGTTAGATGTCTCCTGGCTATTTTTCTCCCTGAAGTTTTGCCATATCACCTGTTACCTGAATATGCAAGTGCATCATCTTTCTCATCTAGGACAGTAATTTTCATTCTGCTAAGGAGTAAGCAGCCTCAGTTTTCAAGATGGTGCAAGTATTTTACCAGATTATGTCTCCAGAAAGGTATGACAAAAACATCTTTGTCTCTCTCTCCTCTTTCTCCATTAAAGAAATGGGAATCAGCAAGTCACTAGGAATTTTCTCTGCATTCTGTAAATATTCTAAATGTTTTCTTCTGGTATATTTTGCTCTTTGGTAAAACAATCTAAAAATATAGATACATATGCCGGATACAGTTTTTCCTGTGCTTGGAAAAACTTTCTGGTTTATTCTTAATTTCTTTTTCAATAGTAAAAAAATTACTTATTTGACTAATTTCATAATGTATTTTCATTTGCTGAATAGTGTTCATGATCAGGCTTACTGCACAACCTAACCTGTAGAAAGCCCTATTTAGACACCAGCTGTTATGTTGTTTTATTCCCTTCTTCTGTGAGATTTTATTTTGTTGTTGTTAATTTAAGTGTGAGACTATATAAAAAAAAAAAAACGGTAATCCTGGACAATTTTTATTCTTTATGGAGAACACTGGGTAGTATCTAACTATTCATTGTTCAGAATAATAAAAATCCACAGGGATTTTTCTCCCCCTGAGATCTGCCAATATCTAAACAGATTTTGTTTATAATGAGTGACATTTCCATCTTTGCTAGACTGGTAGACCCCCATAGATTTTTGGAAGAGTTGTGTCAGTGTAAAAAACAGGAGGATTAGTGAGTTCTTTTTCTGTGTTACTCCAACAAAGACTTCCCTCCTCTTTTTATTTTCTAGCTAGCTCTGCTGTTGTATAAATGAACTGTATTTGTATAAGAGCCTGGCTGAGTCTCTGAATAATTTATTTTTTTTTTACATTCATTCCTTTGCTACTGTAGGAAAAATCACTCTGGTTGCCCAATATGAAAAATATTCATTCGCATCTTAAAATGAGCAACACTCACAAAAAGATATGTGTTAAAATTTTTTCCATGCAAAACAAGAAAAAATCTGTATTGCAGAAACTGCTTCCTTTTATATAAAAAAAGAAGTGAAGATACACTATTTTAACACTGAAAATTTAAAAACTTACTGTGAAAAATGGCTGTTTCTTAATATATATAGTTCTATATATTTGGGCTACATACAATCCCTTTATAATAACAGTATGTTAAAATAAATTGGTATCCTTTACAACTGTAGCAAGGAATGTATACGTGAAGAGAGATAAAAATTTTCCATTAGTTATACTTTCATTAACTAGTTATGCATTCCTTTCTCATGATACTTGCTTACATTCAGTCATCTAAAGATGTGATAGATCTCTTGTTTACTCTTCAACACGAGAATCAGTAACACTTGTATGCTGAACCAATTGTTCCAATTATTCAAATCTTTTACTCAAATGTATAAAGAACTGATATGTTTCCATTTCCTGCAGAAAAATTTCCTTGCATCTGAAGGCTGTTTATTTGAGACCAACTGAGAAATTGTGTGTTCATTTTTATATCGCATCTCTTCATCTCAAACCCAAAAATCTCAGGCAGTGCTTCACTCCATTGCATTCTCTAAACTGATGCCAGTCATCTTCAATGTGTTTTCTTTCCCAAAAGAAAATACTCAGTCCAGATGTCTCAGTTTTTAGGGAGTGACAGTGGGTGTTGACTGCCTTTGAATGTGCATCTGTCTCCCAGAAGCAGTGTCTGAGGGAATGTCTATTCAGTGATATAACAAGCCGCGTTACATCCATTCACAATGAACAAGCATATTTGCTGGATGCATTCTGCTTGGTTATTTAGCAGCTATGGACTTAATTGTGCTGGCATTTAAACTGGAAATCATCAAATGAACCTCAACTTTATTAAGAAAAAAATGTATTTGTTAAACAGCAGCTCACTCGAATGCCAAACTGTAAATGAACAGTGCTCCCATTTTAGTCACATAATTCCTCCCTAGAATGAGTGCATAGCATCCATGCAAAATACTTGCTCCATCTTGTAGCTTTAGAAAAATATCTGATGTATTTCTTTCTGTTTTTTACCCTGATTTAATATCAGTTAAAATAGGGGAACGGTAATCTGGTTTAAGCACCCAGGTATCTACAATGCATAATTGGCAAAGAGGCCACAAACCGATAAACACTGTCCTGGCTTACTCTAATTCTTTTTCAAGGTGAATTGCAATATGCTGTGATTATCCTTTGATAGTGCATTTGGGAAAGAATAGTAGTCCTTGGGCCAGCTGGCCTGTCCTCACACTTGTTGAGAGAGCAGCCTGGAATCAGCTAGATGTCATAAACCTTGGTCAAGGACTTCTGTGGGGTCTGTCTGTCTCTTGGACACTGCATTTTCTCTTGAATGGAGGCTGTGGGGTTTTTTCAGTTCAAAGTTCACCAGATGATAAAGCAGCATTCCAGCCCCAACCATGGTGCTCATGTAGCATGAACGTACACTTATGTGCTCTGCTTTTTCCCGAGGCAGGGACACCTTCCACTAGACCAGGTTGCTCAAAGCCCATCAAACCTGAGCTTGAGCACTTCCATGGATGGGGTCTCCACATTGTCTGGGTAACCTGTTCCAATGCCTCACCATCCTCACAGTAAAAAAATTCCTAATATCTAATGTAAGTATACCTTCTTTCAGTTTAAAGCCATTCGCACTTGTCCTATCACTACATGCCCCTGTAAATGGTCCCTCTCCAGATATCTTGTAGGTTCCTTTTAGATACTGGAAGGCTCACTCTGGAGTCTTCTCTTATTCAGGCTGAGCAACACCAACTCTCTCAGCCTGTCTCCATAGGAGAGGCGCTCCCTCCCTCTGATCCTCTTCACTGCCCTCCTCTGGGTTTTCTCCAGCAGGTCCACCTCCTTCGTATGTTGGGGGCCCATCATAAGCTGGAAACAGTACTCCAGGTAGGTTTTCACAAGAGCACATTGCCAGCTCATGTTGAGCCTCTTACCAGCCAACAGCCCTAAGTCCTTCTCTTCAGGGCTGCTCCCTATCCATTCTCCAACCAGCCTGTGTTTGTGCTTAGGATTGCCCTGATGCAGGTGCAAACCCGTGCATTTGGCCTTTTTGAACTTCATGAGGTTTGCACTAGCCCACCTCTCAAACTTGTCAAAGTCCCTCTGGATTTCCAGAGAATATGCTAAACTCCTAAATAGCAACTAAGATCAGAAAACTTCACTTGTTTTGGTAAAACTGGAGTAAATATGATGGAGAATTACTGCAGCCCTGTTTGCTTTGACAATTAACTGCAAAACAAGGGCATCTCCCTGAAATATATTCAGCAAATCCAGACAAAGCTTTATTTGCCATGGCAGCAAGGCTTAAGTCCTAAAAGTGCAACCACCCAGATCCCTTTGGTTAGCAGCAGTAAAAACTACATATAAGCATGAGTATTATATGCAAATGTTTACTGCATATTACTCTTTCGGATACCCCTGATTTTCATCTCCCATGGATGAGTCAAATTTCCCAAGGTTTTCTCATAGATTATCCTAATTTCTTAATGCAATTCTTGTATTGTTCCAAGTTATTTGCAATCATGATAGTGCTTTTAAAATTAATAAATGCACATCTGAAAAATACAAACAAATAAATATTAACTAAAGAAATGTAGCATTTAGCATTAATTTTCACTGAATAGTGAATTTTATCTTTTGCAGTTATCTATAATACATGCCTAAGAATCATATTTCATAGACATCCTTGATAACTGTGGGTCTTAAGTGGAGCAGATAGCAACGACAATTTCCTAACAGAGCTTCTAAAATTTCAGAGAAGTCATTGTGAAAAATGTTGTCATTAATTTAACCTTGCAAATGTATGTGGCAAGACCTACAAACACGAATCCATGTCACATTTCAAGATATATAACAAAACTGTTAAAAGCCATAAACTAAGAAATTAAATTAGCTCAAAAGCACAGCCTCATGAAATTCTGGTTCCAGATACATTAAAAAGGATATAAAATTAGCTTTCTTCGTTGTACCTCTGCTTATTCAAAGGTATAAACACATATAAAAACTTCTTAAGATTTCTTTTAAAAATCTGCAAATAGCAAAATGCAAAGCTAGGACAGAAAGTTACTATTTTTGCCTTATATGGGTCACTTCACCCATTTCTGACAGGATATTTTTTGTGAAAATTCTAAGAGGTTTTTAAATGGTAGCTTCAGTGGCATTATTAAATATGTAGATGGATTTACCCTATCTTTGAGGAATAGGAAATAATCAAGAAATAACTGGAACTATAAGAAATAGGATTCCCCTGAGCAAAACTTAAATATTCCTAGTAAAAGTAGTTATTTAAATTATGACATCACTAGTCAATACCAAAAGTGAAAAAAATAACAGAATGAGTTTTAATAACAATATTTTGATTCTCTTTATTAAAGATGATAAACACATTAGACACCTATTATTTTCATGGTTCAGAAACAAAATGTTAAAGAATTTATGGGGCAGAAAATTATGCAGTAAAATATTCTTAGAATTGTTGTTTTCCGCCTCCTGTGAAGATAATAAAACTTATCTGGTAATAAGTTTTAGCTTTCAAAAATCAATTAGGCTTGGAAACAGGCATTATTCATATTGCTCCTGTTGCCATGTAGTTGATTTCTACAAGTTTCTGTCCAAATTAATAATGTTGTTCTTGCATCCATTCTGTTTAATGTTTTTGTTGTTCTGCACTGTCATGGTTGCAGGGGTACCTGGCACCTTGATCATACTTCCAAGGTTCTCTTCTAAGTTGTCTTCCAAACTTGTAAGCCCGTAATGACCTCCGTCACCAGCAGAAATAATTTTCCATTCTTGATTTACTCCAGGTTGCCAGAAACACAATTTCTCTCAATTAGTTTCCAGTTTCCATTTGGGTTTGGCTTCCTCTCTGCCTTTAATCTTCTGAGAGAGTAGGAAGAGATCTCAGAAATGGGTCTTAATTATAAAAGCATGCTCTTTTTCACCAGGATGGCAATTTTTGGCCAGCTGGAGAGAACAGTTTCAGTACAAATAGTTAAAGAAACAGCATTTGCCTCATGATGTCTTTAAGCAGCAGCAGCACTCTACTAATTAAGCCTATAGAACAAGCTATAGCCCCAGCCTGTCTTCATACCTATAGTGGAAAGCACTTGGCAGAGAGCCAACAATAGAATAAGAGATAATGGTAGTGTCATAAAATTGTCTATGTTCCTCTACCAGAGTTTAGGTTAAAGATTCTCTCTTCAGTACACAAAAATAGCTCTTCATTGAATTTATTAGGTTCAAAATAAAAGTTGAGTTGATTTCTTTATGGTGCTTTTTGCTGCTCATAAAGATCTGGAGTCAATAGGAGCTGGATTGGATGGCAGAGCAGAAATGTTATGATATTATAGCAGCACTAAAGACATCATCTCCTACCTACGGGACTTGCTGGTTGCTGGTATCATGATGAAATGTACTGGAGAACAGACTATAATTTGCTGCTGATGGTGTAATTCAAAACAAGGAAAGTTTCCATCTCCCAAGAATTGCTCTGATTACCACCTGCAATAGGCAGCAAGTGTTGCAATGGGGAAAACAACAGCAATTCTGTGTGGAAGTTAAGTCTTTGGCTTTTAAGCCCATAATTAACTCTGTACAGCTGAGAAAGCAGCTGCAGTTCCCAAACAAAGCAGAAACAACACGTTTTGGTTTGGTCTATTTCCCCACAACATTTGGGAGAACTCTGGAGGCCTAAGGGATCAGAAGTTTGGGGGCTTTTTATATACATTTTAAGCTAATCAGTCCCCAACTTTATTATTGTTCAAATAAGACAGAGTTCCAGTTGTGGCAATGTCATATCAGAAATACATTATTGGTCCCCCATGAATGCAAGAATCCAGTCTGTTCACTGCAATTTGCACACCCCACTTGTTGCAAGTAAATAATTGCTTCCTCTTCTGCACTCCAGTTCTCTGACATCTGCTGAGACTCAACCCTTTCTTGTAATTCTTCATTTCTTTCACCAAATGACATCTATATCTAGTGCAGTACAGCATGCATACATGTGGAAGAAGTTGTCAAATTGCTATATTCATCAAGGGAAAATGTCCACCATAAAATTACTCTGTGGGTTACTTTATTTGCAGTATTTTCCCCTGGAAACTTAATGCCTGAAGACACTGAGGCAGCAGGAAGTAATGAAATGTATTTTTCATATTCTTACTTTTCATTTCAATGTATCAAACAGCTCTTTAAACTGCCAGTCTAAACTATTATGTCTTATTTTAGAAAGCCTTTATAATAATTGTGAATAATTAGAACGCAAAGTGCTTGCTATTTGTAAATGAAAATAAATGCTTAGCCCTTCTCGCAGAAGCCATTTAAAACATTCTTTTTTAAATGCCATATATTTTTTTTTTCCTGCTATTGGTTTCTTATATTTTCCTAGAAATAAGGATATACCCGTCATTCCCAATATTTAAATACTTGAAATTACTACTGTAGTAGAGATGGTGTTGTATATCAAAAAGGTTGTATATCTGAAAGAATAGGAATAGAATTTTTCAACTTCACATTTTAATTTTTCCTGTTTGAGCAGAAAATTAAAGACCCTGGTATGATGATCCCATCTGACCCTTAGTGCCTACCATCCATATGCTTACAGGCATACTATTACAAATAAAAAAATTAAGAAAGACTATAAAATGCTGAAGTAAAAGTAATCTTTAATGTGAAGATCAGCAGGAGACAGATTACCCATTGCTGGTTAAATAAATGTATGGAGATATTAAAGAATAGGTTTAAATGTGCAGTACGCATAGCTCACCAAGTAAGCACAAACACTGTTGCATCTAGTTAAAAGAGACTTGACTTTGATCTACCACGCTCAGCAATATGCCTGCAGGCAATGTTATAAAGCTTCCAGCAACCGCCACTGGATGCTATTAAAGTCCTAGCACTTGCTCTCTGTCCTCAGTTTTAGTGCTGTGGGTTCTGGGAGCAGGCTTTCTGGCACAGAAAACCTGGAGGGCTTTTTTAACTTCCCATTTATTAAATGACAGTCAAACAGCTTACATAATGATCAAACACATTGCTTTTATGAGGTAAAATTTTGAATATTTAGATTTGTCTGGATTATTCTAGTGGCCTGTACTAGCACAGCACAATCAATGCAGAGTTTCTAGCAAAAGGAAAAGCATCACATAGTATTGAGAGACTGACATGCACTAAACAGTGTATCTGAGTGAGCCCCTGCATGCAGGTCTGTTGCTTATGCAGGAAATGCTGAAAGCCTCTTTAATTTCTGAGATCTAATATCAGCTAGAGTCTGTGTTGCTGCATGAGGCATCTGCCGTTCAGAGCACGCTGCATGCACTCCTAGAAACTACTGCCATCATAAAGGGTTATCTTTTAAAGGAAAAATAGTACTACCTGCGCTGCAGTGTGCAGTCTGCTTCTCACCATCCATACCAGGTGAATCAATGCATGAAAATGAGATGGGTCTCACTTCTGCTTTTTCAAAATGTTTGACTGTAAACAATATAAGGATATTTTGCTCTTCATCTCTTTTAAGGTGTGCTTTTTAGCATCATTTTTGTGATGGTCATCTCTGCAAGAAAAGACAGACCATATATAGTAATTGGAAGCAATGTGTAAGTCTTGGTGTTGCATTATGTATCAGGTATAGAAAATGAAAAATGTGCTGTGCTACACCTCATGCATGTGAATGATGAAAGTGCATTCTAGGACATAGATAAAATCCTTATCTACTGTTCTAGGATTATCTATATCACTAGGATATGTTGGAATGGTTATCATTGTATTTAATAGGCTTTTTTTCCTGATTTGTTTTTCTGTTATTCCCAGTTCAAATGTTCCATTTGAGTGCAGACCTGCAATACTTTCCATGGACAGGTGAGGATTTTGCTTCATTTTTTTTTAGATTAAGAAGCTTAAAACCACAGATGTTCTAGCAGCTACAAATATGTCTACTCTGGACATATTTAATAACTGCAGCACCTTATGTCATTTAATATTATGCTTATACTTTAAAAAAAAACAGAACTTTACTTAGAATGTTAAATCTCTATTATGATGAAAATTCACATAAATTTCTTGTTATAGTAATATAAATGTATTTATTTTGAAAATAATTTGTTTTCTGAGACATAAAGAAAAGGCCAGGCTGGACAGAGCCTTGGGTGACATGGTTTAGCGTAAGGTGTCCCTTCCCATGGCAGGTGGGTTGGAACTAGATGATCTTAAGGTCCTTTCCAACCCTAACTATTTTATGATTCTATAAATTATTGCCTTCTATATTTTCTATTAATGAAATTTATTACATGCAAAACATGTGATGTTAAGTTGGGAAATTCTAAACTTTGAAAGCTTAAAGACAGTAGAGATATACAAAAGCAAGCAATATTTAAATTGTATGTAATTTTGCTTTCACTTAGCTTTTGAACTGTTATAATTGAAATATTTTAACATTGATTTAGATAATCTGTTTTGAAATCCTGTGTACACGTATTTAACTGTAATTAAACACAATTTACACTTATTTAACATACTGGTATTTATTTTTACAAATTTTAAGAATATATTTAGAAACCTCACCTTTTTTTGTTAAACCAGTATAAGACTATCAGAATAAGAATGCTAACTGAAACACACAGGATGAAAAGTAATAAGTTCTCACTTTCATTTTTGCTATTACCTTTCAGCAGGGAGCTTTCTATAAAGTGGTAAACTTGAGGTTACGTGATAGTGAATACAAACATAAAAAACAGGACAAAATATCTCATGACTGCTTATAAAACTTTAAAAATGGTAAGGTTTTGGAAAACTCTGTAAAATTCTAGAATTAATTCTTTCTAAAATTTCCTTAAATTTAGTCCAATCTCTATCCTTTTCTTACGGATTTTTTTTTTAATTAGTATTATTCTTGAATATAAATTTTGATTGGGCACCTATTCACAGTTCATAGATATGGGGAGATGGCAGTTAATTTTTGTCACTGCTTCAGAAACTTTCAGGCAGTGACAGTGTTACACTTAAAAACTCCATATAGAGAGTATACTTATGTGTTATACTACTCATATTATTATTATTATTGATACTACTAGCAGCATCCTGCTTAAATCCCAAGACAGGTCTCATTACCATCTATTCTTTCACCTCAGAAATACAGGCTATGTCTAAGACTGACAAATCAATTGTACTGTAATTTGATAAGGACTTCAGGACCTGAACCCATTAAGATTGTTAAAAATGGAAATGTCTCATAACCTTACTGTGACATTGTAATGACTGAAGCAGCTACACATCACTGTAATCAAACTTTTTAGATCCCTTTTATTTCTGTCATTCAATTTTCAACTGTCTCATTTCAGTGGATGAGACCTGCTGCATCTACGTCAAGGGGGTTTGAATAATGTCCAAATGGTATAATTTAAATGTCAAGAAGCAGGAAATCAGAACTAATGCTATCATTCCCCCAGACTTTTGCCAGGAAACGTATCATGATGAATACATGACATAATTAAAAAATCACTGAGGTAAAGAATAGGATCATCTGGTTTCCAGTCTTTTGAGATTTGTGCATATATATTAAGTAGGTAGCTTAATTCTTTTGAAAACTTTTTCAACGTATGTGTTGAAAAAGTGCTTTGGTATTTTTTCATTTAAGAGTAATTCTGTGTTCTTTAATGCACAGGTTTGGAGAATGTACTCTCTGTTGGTCTGGAGAATTAAATGGTACTTAAAAAACAAAATAGCACTTCAAAAATATAAGAAATTTACTCAAAAATCGGATCTATAAGAAACAGCGGAAGAGTGAGTGATCACCTGTTCCACATCTGCAAGGAAAAAGACTTCCTACTCCTGGCAAACTCTTCAGTTATGCAAGTACATTATATTTATGAAGGTCATTGCTTTTCAAAAGATGCTAACAGTGGCAGGATAATCGTCTTAAGAATATTCCATTTTAATATGGGGGGTACACAAGGAAACCTAATGTTCTTTTTTTTTTTTTTTTTACATCATTCATGACTATGGCTAGGTCAGATTTGACAGCCATTTTCCTTACTGATATCTACAGTTTTGTGCATCCGCTTTGATTTATGGTTACCAGTCATAACTTCTGTTATGACTACATGTGAACATATTACTCAAATACACTGCTCTTACACTGCTTTTAGCAAATGACTAAATAATTTGTTACTATTATTCTGTGCAGAGCAATAGTAAGAACTAAACATGAAAGTTATAAATTTCATTCATGGGAACTAAAGTGAGAATGACAGGATTCTGGCAGAGATGGCAGAAACGGCACAAGAGTCAAGACTAAGTTCTCCACAGTCTGCCCCATTTAGACCTCCTAATAAGCCACTAGAGAATACTGAAGTAAATTCTGTACCTCTGGTGACTTTTCATCCATTTCAGGCAAGAAGACTCAAAAAGGAACAACAAATACAGCAACAGCTGAAGTGCAGATAATGTAATGGAAAAATACAGGCAGAGAGGGAGAGAAAGTTAACTGGGCAACTGACAGTCTTCAGTACTGAGTAGCCAAAAGGGTTATTCTGCTACTGCTGCCATTGCTGCCATACTGCAGCACCTTTTCAGTCATGCCTTCTGTTGGCATTCAAGATACACTCTTACTCTTCAGTCTTGGAACGTTTGGCATCCTGAGAGAATGGCCAAACCATTCAATTTTTAAATAGGGCCAAAATGGAACATATCTACATGCATAAGTATCCACCTACAATACCATTTAAATTATATTTTTAAAAAATCTGACTTCTCATAGAGAGGTAGGACTGGAGTTACCATGAAATGAGAGGCCAAGGACTGATGTGTCACATATAAGTGGCTGATGTAATTGAAGGCAGGCACTACTGTCTGGCCAGACAATCACTTTCCATTCTAAGGGCTCTCAGGCATTTTTGTGAAATTAAAGATCAGGGTTTCTCAGTGTACGGGGGAAAAAAAATCATTAAAAACATATGAAGTAGTGACAAAGAGAGAAGAAGAGCTCCATCAATGCAAACTTGCCTGTCAGCATGTTCACAGAGGAATCTGAACATACAGGTGTAGGATACATTTTGTCTGGGAAAGAGATGTCCCAAGAAATACTGCCCTTTCCTCTCTCCCATCCTCCTCATACCCACCCGTACTCAGCCCATCCCCTCCTCCTTATGTTATTCTCACAAAACTATATTATTTTGGGGCACTGCAAACCAGAGCACTCAGCTGATCTAAATTAAAATCCTTGACTGAATTTTGTTTTAAACAGGGAACATTTAAAATATGTTTTATAGCACCAAATGGAATATAGTTTAAGAGACTCTTTTTCTTAATGTATGATAATATACTTTAATATTGCATATTTGGAGCAGGTTTCCAAAGTTCATCTCTGTATTAGGAGAAATTATTAACTAAAATATCACATGCTCCAAATAATCAATTTTAATCTGCCTCCAATTAGTTTTTATCCAGAACAACTTATCATCTTTGAAGTAATTATAGTATATTAGCATATAACTACATTGAGATTTTTATAAACACAAATTGTATTATCCACTATCAATTGGACAACTTTTATTTCTGAGACAATCTTTACATTAATCTAACAAATTGTAGTGGAACAGCTTTGTTTTTACATAACTGTCCAATTGAATTTATGAAATTAAAAATATATATTTAAAATAGATGCCACCACTCCTTACATGTTTTTACAATAAAAAATGGGACAGACAGGTTTGTACTTAATATGCATACTTAACATTTTATGACAAATTTGGATTTTTTTTCTTGCTAAACTGATGTGTTCACAGACCAAAGTCCTGGTCTTTCTAGCATTAGTGCTTTGATAATTTCTGCTATGCAGCATAAGCAATAAAAGTGTGTATGAGCAATGCAGTGGGTGTTGACAAATAATGCCATGGACACCAGTCTGACCACAACTTCTCTTTAATGCCTCAGTACAGAGAGTAAATGATGAGGACCATGAGCTAATGTCCCACTTCTAAGTACATTTCATGAGTCACATTCAAAAGTAGCCCTTCCCTGTGTATGTGCTCTTTGTCCCTGAGAGGTGCAAAAGAAATGAAAGTTTGATGTTATATATGTCCAGGTTATTTATTTCAGACATTACTGCCTTTGAAAAATAGCATTGATAAAATTTAATGATAATTTGAAAAAAATATTTGTCATGTATATTTGTCAAACAATTATGCTTTCTGTCATCATTGCTAACTCCAGTGGTAAACAGGCACTCAGGTAGGTTTTCCTGTAATATATTTACTTTTATTAAATATTATTCTAGCAAAGAAAAAAAAAAATAAAGTGATGGATGTAGCCACATCTATTATATGCAAATAGTTTTAACAGTTTCTAATATCTGCTGAAGTGATGAACTGTTGTTACTGTGGGTGTCTGGCTCTTTTCATTCTGAAACAAACCAGAGTACACATACTTGGATTGTCCACATATATATTTAAGACTGAAAGTACAAAAGGCAGTAATAGATGGGGAAGCAATCTTATATTTTTTGACTGATGATGCAGTATCCTGCAGGCTGCCTAATATATGTTCTAAGCACAGGAGGTCCTTTGTAAGATTTTTGAGTTGCTCTTCAATTCCAAAGTGTACTACTAAGGAAAATATGTGCATGCTCTTCCATGAGGGAGCCTCAGTTTGCAGACTCCACATGAGACCGATAGGAAAGGCTGTTACCACTGCATGTATTCTTTGTATTTACATTATTCAGGACTGTGTAGATGATTTAGCAGAATGGCTGTAGTTTTACCAAAGCATAAAAATCAATTAGCTGGTAATATCTTCAGTTATTCATCTCTGTCACAATGTTGGAGTCGTCATTTGCACCCTGTGTGTTGAGGTTTCAAGCCACAAAAATGATGAGAGGGCTGGAGCACCTTTGCTATGAGGAAACACTAAAAGATTCAGGGTTGTTCAGTCTGGAGAAGAGAAGGCTCCAGGGAGATCTTATTGTAGCCTTCCAATACTTAAAGAGGGCTTAGAAGAAATATGACAGTTTTCTGCAGGGCCTGTAGCAATAGGACAAGGGATAATGGTTTTAAACTAAAAGAGGATAGGTTCAGACTAGATATAAGGAAGAAGATTTTACCACGAGGTAAAATGAGCCCAGAGAGACTGTGGATGCTGCATCCCTGGAAACAACCCTTTAGGACTATTTTTTTCTTTTTTAAGCACGGATCATTTGAATTATATGTTCTAGCATGATCTCCTGACCAGTTGTATTAGTACAACACACACAGCACACAAATGAACAGCAGCAGTTGAGAGCAATGATGAACCAGGTTGCCCAGAGAGGTTCCAGAGATGTTCCATCCCTGGAAACAGTGAGGGTCAGGTTAGATAGTTCTCTAACCAAAGTGATCTAGTTGAAAATGTCCCTGCTTATTGGACTAGATGCCATTTAATTATCACTTAATGTCAAACTATTATATAATTCTATGAATTTCAGATTACATCAGTAGCAGATGTAGCAAGACTGTATTTATCTCAATCTACATGTTGTGCTGTGAAAATTTCACGAAAAGAGCATCTGAGTAATTTTCATTTTCTTTTATTTTTATTGTTTTGTTGAGGATATCTAGTAAGTACAGCTAGGATAAAAACTCTCTGGGGAGAATAAAAGGAAGAGAACCATATGTGGCACTGAAGAGTGAGAGGAGACAGAGAAGGAGAAGAAATAATATACGGGCTTCCAAAGCCTTCCAACCTGTCAAACCACATTAGCCTAATCTGTATCTCACACCCTGAAAACTTTGCTGAGCACTGCACAGCGAACCCAACCAACTCCTTTGCACTAATTGAACCCAAATTTTCTGTCTATGAAGCCAATACCCTAACTGTTACACAAAGAGCAGGTGGGTCTACATTTGCTTTCTCCAGCAGAAATTCAAAAACTAGAGTAATCACAATTATGCTACATGTCTGTGACTCGAGAGTTATCACAAGGTTAAGTTCACTCGGAGAACATGATGCCTGAGTCCTTGTCAGTCTTTGCCGGAAAATGAGCATGGAGCTGAGGCAGCATATTGGGTCATTTCTGGATACATGGAAAATTACAGCTGTAAGCTTTCAGGGAATCACTGAGATGAACTGAATGCTGTCTAAAGAGTGCTGGCCCCTCCAAGATTACCCTGCCACATAATGGTTTCCTCAGAACAAAGATTTTTTCAGCTTTATATGGCTGATGTCATCTCAATATCTTTAGGCCTTTACCACTGTGATGTGATTTATGGCTTCAGAGAAACTGCCAGCCATGTATATATTTTCCATTAATCCCTGAATTTTGTAATCTCAGAATTTCTTTAAAGATTTAGCAGGAGATCGTAAGGCAGTCTTCATGATTGTAAAGGTAAAGCACAGAGATTCGCTGATACTTTTGTCACCATAATCATCCAACTGGTTTAAAAAATTTTGTTAATGGACAGAAGTTTTGTTCACTGGCGAATGAAAGTATCTATTTTCCTAGATGCCATTGGCATTATTCAAAGTGAAGTAGGTTTTTGGAAGAGTAGTTCCAAAAAGCATGTGCATATAGACAGTGTAAAGTCTATAAAAGTGATTTTCAGACTTTTTAAAATTACTGCTGCCTTTTGTCCTGTCTTTTCTGCACTGTGATTTGGAAGGTTGTCCAGAAATGCGAGCATGTTCACACAAACTTTTGTGTTTATATCATACTTGTAAAACATGAAATGTTGCCAGCAGTTTAAAGTAGATATCAACTCTATTGCTAAAGCAAACATCTTGACCACTGATTACAGGCACAGTCACTGTTCAGTAAATGATGCCTTAGTGAATATTTACATGGGTGCTCCTATAAGGATCTTCACATTGCCTCTTTTGGGATCTTCACATTGCAAAAAGATGTCACATTTGACACACAGTCATTTCTTGAATGTGTATCATGTAGTTTATGTGTGTTCATACTCATGTATGAGTTTGAGTATAATCATGTATGAGTTCTGTATACTCATGTATACAGAATCTCATTCTAAGATGTTTAACGCTGCATCCTTGTTCTGCAGGGTCTGTGAATCCCACCTGCCTTGTAATCACCCTCCCAGCTTGTAGATACAAAACACTGCAGGGAATATGCATGGAACAGCTCGTATCTTGAAGGTAAAAAAAATAGTGCTTTTTTTTGAAGTGATTTTTTTTTTTATTTTAATTTCACTATGAGAAATGGTACCAGAGACTTTTAACTTCTGCAGATGTTGTGGATGATTGGTAAGAAAACTGTTTCCTGCCTTCATTTTGTGATCTTCTGAATTAAAAAATCCTTTCTATGATTCAGTTATCACAGATAAAGACTTTCATCTCCACTTGCCCCTCTCCACATTTAAACACCACATCTAAATAACCAGAAATATTTCAGCATAAGTGGCAGTTTCAGTTCATGTAGCTCTTGGAGTCCTGTGACACTGCAAGAACACAGATTGCACAAATTTAGGCCAGAACCTGGCACTATGGGTTAATAGTTATCTAATCTATAGTAGCATAATAGTTACAGACAAGTTGGAAATGAGTTATGGGTGAGTAAGCCAATGAATTTACAACTGTTTCCACCCCATGGACTGCAGTCTCAAGAAGTAATGATTAGTCAATGTTTCTGTCTCTCGCTTGCAATACCACAATAATTTGTTAACAAGCAGAGTAATTGGAAGAATAATTTTAAAGAAAAGATTACTGAGTTTGACTATATTATAGGTGGAGAACCTAAGTCTGTATTTACATGTACAATAAATTCAAATTCAATAAGCTAAAACCCAAAAGCAGCTTAGTGGGTATTAGAGAATGATTGACGGATGGGTTGCCAGTAAATTAAAGACAGCAATATATCCAGGTTGTGTAAAGCTTTGTCAAACTGTAGATCCTTTCAAGACTTTTCTTTTAGCACAGAGGCAGAAAAGGAATGGGGGAAGATACAAATGAAATCCCATCACTTTTAAAATGGGCATGATCTCAGTGCAGACAGTGTTGTATATGATCTTGTTGAGTGCTTTAGGTTTTCTCAGATGAAGCACTATTTCTTTTACCATCACTCTTTGAATTCTGACTATCTCTCTCACAGCACTTAGTTCACAGCTGAAGGAGTCTTCAGGATAACATACTTTCATATTTCAGGAATTATGAAATAATTGTCATGAATCTCTACCCTGACAGCCAAAGCCTGTCCTTGTGCAGAAAGGAACTATGATCTTTTCCAAATCACCTTCACCAAAATCATTCACAACGTTGTTCGAGACATAGCAAAAAATAATGTGATTATAATAAAACAATCACATTCTCATGCTTTAAAGCAATTCATAGGTGATATACACAACTATATAATATACAAATTGTATATATATATCATAGGGTATGAATGTTTCTTTAGAAAGTGTTCGTAAGATTTGTAACAAAAATTTCTACTTGTCAGGAATGTGAAATGGAAATGTCTGATCTGACTATAGCATTAACAGTGTTTAAAGCATTATGTGTAGGTTTCTTACAGAAAAAATAACAAAGGCAAAAGAAAGTTTATTTGTTTGACAAAAATGTCAAAAGTTGTATATCAACAAAATATAAACAGATGTAAGTAGATAAAATTTACAACGTTAACCCATATATATATACGAAGAATTATCCAAAATACCATTCCACTTGGTCATATTTACATTCTTTCACGCTCCAAGCAAAAAGATTTTTTTAAGTCATCATATGATTACATTACATCTTTACCAGGTAGTGATTACGCTACCTCACTTATTAGTCCCATATGCTGTATTCAGCCCTGTCAGTTCTATTTTGATGTTACCTACATTAGAGAATGACAACAATGTTTTCTGAATGGGCTTTAATGGAAGAAATTCATATTTGCTAAGATTATCAGAATGCTTTCTTTTACACTGGTGACTATTTGCAATGGCATTTGAATGTGCAATCCTTTTGCATCACAAAGCCAAATAATTAATAAAGGGGAAAACCATATAGAGTATTACTGAGATGAAGAGCTAGATAGGCACTAAAAATTATTAAGATTGTTCATAATAGTTTTAGAACTATGTACAAGTATATATGTCGATCTGACAATTCAGAACACATTCTGAATTGAGACAAACTACATCCACACCATCATGCTGTTTCCTACCCAGTCTTCACACTGATTTCATGAGAAAAGACAGTTATTAGGATCCTCCTGACAGCACTGTTATCTGTAAGGCTGCAGTTTGGCTGTGATTGTGTCTCCAGCTGATGAGACCCCAGCACAGAACTCAGCGCATGGTAAGTCTGTAGGTACATGGTGCCCTCCATGGCTACCATGTAGCCATACCTGAACTAGCTTTGAAGTAGTTGCCTGGGTGCAGATAACAGTCTAGCTATGGCAACATGAAGCTCACGGCAGCAATACAGCTGTGATGGCAGTGTAGTCAAGGGAAATAAATTATTCATGTAGGGGTGTTATATAGTGGTGAGATGCTTTTCTCACATTTGTAGAACACAGTTTCTATTCTTCACATCATGAATTTCATTTTCTGATGGAAGTTTTAAACAGTAAAAGCATGAGAACAATGAGTTTTTGTGGAAAAATAATTACAGCAGCATTCTCTGGAAAGTAACTTGGTAGAAAAAATTGGGAGTTGACTTTTTTTACAGGTTGAGGAAGATATTTTTCTACACTGAATGGGGTATAAGAAATTATGTGCAACTTCTGTCATGAGACTCTCCCATGCCCATAAAATACCTTTTCCATATGTAAAAATGAAATATTATTTTAGATGCTCATATAGCATAGTTCGACTGATATATTAACATAATCCTGAGAAACAGAAAGATGATGGGGAGCTGAGTATTCCCGTTTATGGAGTCACCGCCAGCCCTGGTCCAGCTGTCTAAATGTTTGTTTCTGGTTCTGTATATCAAGTATTGTTTATAACTCAATTTTGACAGTATTGGTCTTTTCTATGGCATAACATGGCTTCAAATCTTTTGCTGCATGGGACAGCTGACTGACGAATTCAACATGAAAAAAAAATTATAATAGGAGTCATGTCATTCTGCCTTCCCACAGTCCATCTGTCCCTGCACCTGGTAGGAGTAGTCAGGAGTTGTCTTTGGCATGAACATCATGTGTTCTTTGCTGAACTGAAAACAAGTGTTTCTGTAACAAACCATAAATGCTGCTCACTGAAGATATACTTTCATTAATACAAAGCTTGCTTCATCTCAAATTTTGCAACCATCCTCCTTTGATTCAGCTGCCATCTTCCAAGTACTAACAGCATTGATAAAACTATTTGGAGTTGGAACAAAAAGACCTCTTTTTACTTGCCTTGCAAAAGTCATAATGACGCAACATGAAAGCTAAGACATTACTTTCAGTGAGGCTAAAATTTGGTACAGGACAATGTTAGAGTTCTGCCAATACACTTGAAAGACCAAGTCTCTGACAAAAAAAAAGTAGTTGAGAAATGCAATAACTACGTTCTTTCTCTAAGCATTTCAAATACTTCCAAATTTCATATCCTACAGAAAAGCTTAGTCATTGGGTTAGAAAACATTCAGAAATTCTTTCTTCATCTCCTGTGATGATGTTTTTCAAGTAATAATTAAATAACCACCATGAGTAAAAAGCTCTAATCAACCTGAGAAGAAATACCTGGATTCAAGTTCCTCCTTCATACAATAGTTGAAGTTTATACATATTTACAATATTAGCTCGGGAACTGAAAGGAGGACCTCTGACCCTCAAGTTTATTCCCTGATTAGTAGATTAAAAAGTCAACCTCTCACTGGTCGCACGAATTTTTAATTATTCATATGCAGACCTTTTCTTCATATTATAATAGTTTATGACCAACAATAAAATACTAAAAGCAATTTTATGTAGGTGGGTAGATGGTAAATGGATATTTCACGAATGTTATAGTATCCTTAGTGTGTAAAATCAGTACATAAATGCACATCATGTTTGATGTTATTTCTGATTGCAGCAGATCTCATAGAATATTATTGCTTTTTAAAGCAAATTCTAGGTGGTAATATTTATAAATAAGCAATTATCATTAATGCATTAAATAAGAAAAAAGAATAATAGCCATGTGGGCAGAATTTGCAAACACACTCATATTTCATAATTGAGCAAAGGTGAACTTTTTTATCATAGTTTCATAAAATAAATATATATTTAGCTAGAATAGACATAGTTCTAGCTTACAAAATTATATTATAAATATTTGTATTTTTATTCAAAAATGGATTTTTTTTTAATTTATTGAGTTGTTTGTATTCTAAGGTAAACAAGGATAAATAATTTCCCTAAAATGCATAAAAATATAGGGAAATACTTCAGCATGTCCATTTAAAAATAAGAACAACAAACCCAAAAATTAAAATGTGTTAGGCACTGCAGACCAAGGTTTGTATTCTAGAGAAAGATAATTGTATCTAGCTGTTTTGATTAAAGACTTAAGCGCAGTTATGCCTGTAAGTAATGTTATCTCAAGTTCACATCTATATGGATATATTTTGATTAAAGTGCTTCTTATATATATATATACATATAATCAAACTCTTTTTTTCAGTGTTTTCTTTATTAAAGCAAAAATCTTCATTTAGTTTTAAGTTGCTTCTGGATTATGTTTAGCATATTATAAAGGAATGTTCTCAGCTTCACATTTGCCTCAAAAAGGTCATGTCTTACATTATATTTTTATTAAGCAGCTAGTTTAATACATAGAATCATAGAATCATAAAATAGATAGGATTGGAAAGGACCTTAAGTTCATCTAGTTCCAGCCCCCCTGCCATGGCCAGGAACACCTCACGCTAAACCATGTCACCCAAGGCTCTGTCCAACCTGGACTTGAACACTGACAGGGATGGAGCATTCACAGCTTCCCTGGGCAGTCCATTCCAATGCCTTAGCACCCTTACAGTAAAGAACTTCTTCCTTATATCTAACCTAAACTTTCCCTGTTTAAGTTTTAACCCGTTACCCCTTGTCCTACCACTACAGCCCCTGATGAAGAGACCCTACCTAGCATCCCTATAACCCCACTTCAGATACTGGAAGGCTGCTATGAGGTCTCCAGCCCCAACTTTCTCAGCCTGTCTTCATACGGAAGGTGCTCCAGTCCCCTGATCATCCTCATGGCCCTCCTCTGGACTTGTTCCAACACTTCCATGTCCTTTTTATGTTGAGGACACCAGAACTGCACCCAATACTCCAGGTGAGGTCTCACTAGAGCAGAGTAGAGGGGCAGGATCACCTCCTTCGACCTGCTGGTCACGTTCCTTTTGATGCAGCCCAGGGTACGGTTGGCTTTCTGGGCTGCGAGCACACACTGAAGCCGGCTCATGTTCATATTCTCATCAACCAGCACCCACAAGTCCTTCTCCACAGGGCTGCTCTGAATCTCTTCTCTGCCCAACCTGTAGCTGTGCCTGGGATTGCTCCGACCCAGGTGTAGGACGTTGCACTTGGTATGGTTAAACTTCATCAGCCCACCTCACAAGTGTGTCAAGGTCCCTCTGGATGGCATTCCTTCCCTCCAGCGTATCAACTGAACCACACAGCTTGGTGTCATCGGCAAACTTGCTGAGGGCGCACTCAATCCCACTGTCCATGTCAGCTACAAAGACGTTGAACAAGACTGGTCCCAACACCGATCCCTGAGGGACACCACTCATTACTGGTCTCCAACCGGACATTGAGCCATTGACCACAACTCTTGCGTGCGGCCATCCAGTCAGTTCTTTATCCACTGAGTGGTCCACCTATAAAATTGGTGTCTCTCCAATTTAGAGACAAGGATGTCGTGTGGGACAGTGTCAAACGCTTTGCACAAGTCCAGGTAGATGACATCAACTGCTCTACCCGTGTCCATCAGTTCCGTAGCCCCATCATAGAAGGCCACCAAATTGGTCAGGCAGGATTTGGCCTTAGTGAAGCCATGCTGGCTGTCACCAAGCAGCTTGTTGTTTTTCGTGTGCCTTAGCATGCCTTCCAGGAGAATCTGCTCCAAGATTTTGCCAGGCACAGAGGTGAGACTGACTGGTCTGTAATTCCCTGGGTCATCCATTTTCCCCTTCTTGAAAACGGGGGTTATATTTCCCTTTTTCTGTCATTGGGAACTTCACCTGATTGCCATGATTTTTCAAATATGATGGACAGTGGCTTAGTCACTTCATTCGCCAGCTCCTTCAGGACCTGTGTATGAATTTCATCAGGTCCCATGGACTTGCGCACGTTCAGGTTTTTAAGATGGTCTCAAACCAGATCCTCTCCTACAGTGGCCTCAAAGTCTTCATTCTCACAGTCCTTGCGTCTACCTTCCAAGACTTGGGTGGTGTGGTCAGAGCCTTTGCCAGTGAAGACCAAGTCAAAGAAGTCATTCGGAACCTCAGCCTTCTCCAAATCCAGGGTAGCCAGTTCTCCTCATAGCTTCCAGTGAGGGCCCACATTGTCCTTAATCTGTCCTTTATTTGCACCATACTTACAGAATCCCTTCCTATTATCTTTCACATCCCTAGCCAAGTTTAATTTAACTGGGCCTTAGCTTTCCTAACCTGGTCCCTAGCTTCCTGGACAACATCCCTGTACTCTTACCAGGCCGCCTGTCCTTGCTTCCTCCTTTTATAAGCCTCTTTTTTTCCTTCCAGCTTTCCTCAGTAGCTCCTTATCCGTCCCAGGATGTCTCCTGGCCCTCCTGCTGCACTTCCTTCTAGTTGGGATGCAACACTCCTGAGCTTGCAGTAGGTGATCCTTGAATATCAACCAACAGTCTTGGGCTCCCCTGCCCTCTAGGGCTATATCCCATGGAACCTTACTAAGCAGGCTCCTGAAGAGGCCAAAGTCTGCTCTCTAAATGATTTAATGCTCTCTAGACATCTTTAAATGATTGCAGAAACAGTATTTGTTCTGTTGTTTCATATTTGCTTTTGAACATGACCTTTGTATAGTGACCTGTTAAAATATCCAAAAGTGTACACTATCTAGTGCATAGTCTATTGCCTTGTAGATACTTTGTTTGCAGCCTTCCAGTACCTAAAGAAGGACTGCAAGGAAGCTGGCAAGGGGCTTTTTATAGGAGCAAGTAGTGGTAGGAAGATGAGTAATGGCTTTAAACTAAAAGAAGTTAGATTTAGATTGGATATTAGGAAGAAGTTCTTTAACATGAGGGTGGTGGTAACTGGAACAGGTTGCTCGGAGAAGTTGTGGCTGCCCCATCCCTGAAAGTGTTCGAGGCCAGGCTGGGGTCTTTAAGTAACCTGGGCTACTGAAGGTGTCCTTGCCTATGGCAGGGGGTTTGGAACTAGATGATCTTTAAAGTCCCTTCCAATCCAAGCCATTCAATGATTAAGATCCCATATCCTAAAATATTGCCATCACTATCATGTAGGATGTTTCTCTTAAAACCAACAAGAAAGTACGAACAAAGCTGAAATTGATATTGGCAGCAAATAATTATGCACAGAAGTTCAGGTCTGCTAAAACATCTAACTCATGTTTTCCTGAGAGCTTCATGTCTGAATTATATTAACATTGTGAGAAATCTCAACCTTAGGAAGGAGACAGGTAGGTTTGAGTGTATGATCTTGCTCATATTCCCAAGCTACAAAGGAAGAATCAAGGCAAAAATAAGATATAATAAACCAAATTAAAAATTAATTTAGAAGGTTTAAAAATAGGACATGCTACTTAAAAACATATTTTAAGCCAAAGCTGATGAATATTATTTTGAATTAACTCTTTAAAAAGACCCCCTTAAAACTAAGTGTATATTAATTTAACTTATTAAAATACTGTAAATAACCTAAATCTACAATAGGATGTACTTGGTTCCCACCTCCACCTCATTTTTCATTTGCCACAAGTCATCTGGCACCCCTATGACACCAGAAGTGTGAATTGATCTGACCCAAGGAATTTTTTTAGGGTCGTTTTACTGGGTCCATATCTCAGTGCAGTGCCATATACTGTTGTATTGCTACTACCAGTGGAATGGCTTGCAGAGATAAGGTTCTGGGATGTAAGGAGAGACATGTGTGTATTATAAGACAAGGCAAGGTGTTCTAAAGATAATATTGCTGCTAAATTCCCATTATGAACTTCAGAGTTATGGAAGAGTGAACTGCCTGGTCCACCCAGGAAAGAACAAAGGGGGGTGTAGGGGTGAGTTTGGCAATTCAGTAAACTGATACATCTTAAAATATCATGGGCTCTGGAAGCTGTATCGCATATAGTCACTTTGGTGCAACATTAGGGGGGCTTGGGAAAGATGGACCTCTGGGTGCCACAAGGTGCTGTGACTGAGTGAGTGCACAGCATCATCCTTGGACATTTTCAGATCTGCAGAAGAGGAGCCCTGAACCACTGGACTGTGACTTCAAAATTATCCCTGCTCTGATCAAGAGACCAACCTAACTTTTTAATGCTACTTCAACCTCTGGCTTCCTTTTCTTAGGTAATGAATCCTATCCATAACTTTGTTCCATAGCTGGGGAAAAAGTTTCCTGCAGTATGTGGACAGATGCTAAATTCTTAAGTGTTTCTGTTTCTAAACAAAATCAGGAAGCAAACTGACAATTGCTAACTTTTCCTTTGTCATACACAGTCCTTGCTGACACTTCCAGCAGCATAGCCAAATTTCAGAAAAGGCCCAGTACAAAGTGATTTGGTCCTTGCTTGACTGTTTGGGTGTTTGAATAGCAGGTAATTGCAGTTCCACTGTACCTTTGCACTTTTCTTTTATATATTGGTTTCAAGGGAAAACACTCATTATCTCCTATTTCAAAACAACTTTATCTAGTTAACTTTGCAGCTGCAGTAGTAGGTATGTGACTATATTATGTATCAACTGAATACTGCCTACTCACACAGCATGGCATCTATCTACTACGGTATTGTGACTCAGCAGGAAATACAGTTTTGGTTAAGGTATTCATGGTTAGGATGGTAGGCAGAGGACTTGGACTAAAGGAATTTTCTTTCTCAGAACCTGTAAGACTTTTTCTCAAGTACAAAGGCATTTCTGAAAAATAGAAATCTGAGAGTATGGTCTATCTCATTGCATATGATGCAGAATGCTTGAGTTTAACTTATGTATATTTAGAAAAAATCTATATAAATCCTTAAATCCATAAATATAGATTAAATATAAATATATGAATCATTTAAATCTATATAAATCCTCAAAAGGCATATTTTCAGGCTACTGACAAAAAGTCTTTTTTGGAGATAGAGTAAGATGATAATTAAAGCATTCTTTCAGCTCTCCATCTCAAAGTTTATTCTTGTTCTTGGAAGTCCAAGCAAATGTCAATGAGACATTTAAAACACTTTCATGAGGAAGGCCCAAGCTACAATCACAGATCAAGGAAAATTCATATTCATATCTAAGCTGTTATAAACCCCTCAGAATAAGCCTAAAAGCTGACTTTTGTCAGCAGCTGCCTCTTGTTTCACCTCCAAGCAACAAGTAATTCAGAAGCTGAAGAAGCTAAAATTTATTCCTCTCATTATAAAACTCCCACTTCATTCAGTATAAAAGAAAAAGTGAATGAAATACCACATTGTTACTTCTTCTGCTACTGATACCTTTGCAGGATGGCCATAAATCTACCTACAGTGCATTTTGCTATCAGCCACAAGTAGACACTTGACATCCTGTGAGGCATTGAAGTAATTCAGGAAATACTCTCAATCACAAGTTTGCAGAGCACATAGAGCGCAGCTATCAGACTGGAAAGTTAAAAAAAAGCAATTATTTTTGGATACTATGAAGAAGTCAGTTGACACTGTTTATAGGAGTAGTAGGAAATAGAAGCTTTCTTGATATTCCTCTCACCTAGTCTTACATATTTGTGATCCATTGAGTGGCATTTCTGCTGTGAAACTCCCTCAGACAAGCTATATTGCAGCTGTAAATTCTAGATCTAGCCCACAACGTTGGGAAGCATTCCTGAGCAGGTGGTTTCATTCAATAAAACATCAAAGTACCATAGTAAATAATGCTCTTGAATTTTTTACCAGTCATTTTGCAGTGCCACATTAAACATTTCCAGAGGCAGCTGAAAGTGAAAGGGACAGGAACATTTGGCAGTGAACAGAGTGCTGTAGGGCTGTTTTGACTGGTGATGTTGAGACCAGGGAAGGAAATGAGTGTCTGATTGACACTGTTGAAGATGGTCTTTGACTTATAAAGAGAAGAGACAACTGGGCACTTAGAGGTCATTTGTTCTTTCCCTGCCTCTTCCCCACCGAAGAGAAGTTTAATTCTTCCCACTCTTCTTCAGTTGGCTTCTGTCTTTGTCCCTGATTTTGGGGAAAAGTGACTTAATTTTCGAGAGAATGGGGTCTAATAGCATGCAGGCAGCAGCAGGAGAAAATTTTCCTCAAAATCAGTCAAATTCTCACAAATCAGAACAAAATATCACGAGAGTGGAAAGAGATTGTGGAATTAGATGACCTTGTCCATATACTATAAACTTCATGCACTAAAAATAGAATAGATACCAACACTTTGAGGATGTACTGCACGTAAGGACAAGGACAGTGATAGAACAAAATTACCTAGTCAGCCAGGCAAGCAATCTGCAGACTTTAGTGTCCTACTTCTAAAGTCAAATGGCATGAGACAGTTCACTGCAATCAGCCTCAGGGAAATTTTGAAGATAAAAAAATATACATCTCTGTTTGATTTGTAGTATCCAGCTATTAAAAGAAAAGAACAGCTATTTTTACCTATGAAAAGTACATCCTTAGAATGATCAAAGGTTTCAGATTGTTCTGTGAACTAAATATCAGTATATGTCTGTACCTGAGAATATCTCTTTATATTCTTTGCAATGAATACTGTACTGCATGGATTAAACATTCAAGCAATTTAGCACTCGTAGGACTTCAAGTATAAAACCTAAATCAGCTAACGCAAAATGTGGTATCACTCCCTTGAAATTTCTTGAAGGAGACTTGAAGCATAAATCACCTTCCTATCAATATACAAATTGAAGGCACTGTTCTTTACTTCCTTCTCTCCTTTGTCTCAAGGAACTGAAAAAATGCAATCAGTTGCCAACACAATCTAGCCATCCTGCATCAGCTCTATCTAAAGATTTATCCATGACTGTCACCTCTAAAAAGTGCAGTTAAGGTGTAGCCTGGTCCACAGCAGCCCCACCTCTGCCTGATCTGGATTATGTAACAGGATCAAGCATGGGTCACACAACTGCTTTTTATAGAGCAGCCTGTGTGTGAGTGAAAGCAAAAGGCAAGCCTAGGTCACAAGGAGGGATAACGTGCGTCACTGTTGCTTCATGGGGGATTCCATAGAGATCTGGACACTGAATGGCCTGGAAGCTGTAGCTCTATAGGAATGCAGTTTGCCTGCTTTCCCTCTCATCAAACCTCTAATGGGATAAAGACACAGAACTGTGTGAAGTACAAGAGCAACAAGGAGAGAGCAGGCAAATGAAGAAGCATAAAAGTGAATTTAAAAAGATGAAAACAATTTTTTTAAAGATGTATTCTGGCTGGATCTCTGCAGGTTAAAAAAAAAAAAAAGAAAAAAAAGAGAGAGAGAATGAACTAGGTATAAACAGGACTTTTTTCTTCCCTAGTCATGACACATTTTAATGAGATTTGAAATGAGCACAGGAAGACAGAGTAAGATAACAAGGTTATCTCCAACTCTAAATCTTCACACTATTTATGAGGTTAAATTTGCAGGCTATGCTGCTCACTTACATTTCCATAAAGTAGCATAATAAAAGAAAAGGAACAACTAGATGGTAGCAATTTTTCCTCTGAACTGTCCTTTCTGAAAAAATATATGCAGTCCTGTGGGTTCTGGAGTTCTTTCTACCTCTGCAGAACAATCTCCCTTTTGTATTTTATCCTTTCTTTGTGCAGAGATAAAGAGAAAGTATGTACATCCAGACTCCTACTCCCCTAAGTAGTATGACTCATTCACACAAGCATCTGTACCCCTTAAGGGACTGTCAGTGCCTTTTCCTCTTAACTCATTAATTTTACTTTTCTGTTATACTGAAGAACTGCTAATAAAGTAACTTTTCCCAATTGATATTCAATTTCCTCTATGCCCCTGTAGGCATTTTTTCTTCTTCAGGACGGAAAATTCATGTTGAACTGTCCCCACAGATGCCGTGACAGTCATATATCTTCTAATATTCACTCCATCTCTTGAAATATCCTGTGTTCTGCAAACTGCAAGTAGGCATTAATGGCAGGCAGCAGTGTCTGCAACAGAAAGAAGTTTTAAATATTTCCCACTACCATCCAAAGTACACCTGCTCCTGCTACAGTGCAGCTACAAACTGGCCAGCCATTTTCTAAGCATTTTTTTTCCTTAAAGCTCTCAGAGCTAGTTATAAAATCTCATGGCTTCCTTTAACTTTGGATACCTTTCCTCTGTGTTCCTGAATTAATCTTAGAAGTGGTCTTTAAGCCATGGTAAACTAGAAAAAAAATATTTCACCAATTCAGTGATAACATTAACATATTAAAAAATAAACACAGTCATGCAAAGGAGAGCATGCCATTTTTCAAGACATTTTCTTTCTCAGCCTCTCTCACAAAGCATTACCAGTGGTCATATTCTGGTCTTTTATTGTGGGGTTGTATAAGTTAACAGCAGGAGAACTGGAGTCAACCTCTTTTGAGGAAAGCTGGTATATTGTCCCAGTTTACACTGGTATGAGTTGGTATCCCTAAGTCTTTTCCTCGTTTATGAGAAGTGTCAGTATTTGTAAGGGAGAGGAACAAAATAACTAACACAAACATTAGTTGTTTTAACAGTAAATGGAGCTTGCAATCAGTAATGGGTGACATGTATTTCAGCATCTTCCTTAGCACTTTCAGAAGAGTTGTAATATTAGGTAGCATTATATTATTCAAAAATGACACAGGTAATTGTAAGATTAATTGGAAACCTGAACTCTTGTCTCTGCTGAATGGAAAACATCCCATTTGCCTCACCAGTCTTTGATGAAATTCTCAGATCATATAGTATGTCTGTGTTTGCAGAGATTAATAGGACAACATAAAAGTAGATAAAAGTTCCTGTTTTAAGTAGTTTTTTTGGTGCTTCTGACACTTCAGAAACAAAGGAGTACTAACTATTGATAATTATGTCATTTCAAAGAGAAATAGCCATTTTTTCTCATCTATTATTCACCTCAATTAATTTTGAGAGTAGTGCAGTGTGTTGTGATTCTTTTTTATTTAAAGTCATTTAAAGGTTTAAATAGCTAAAAGTTCAGAAACTACACATAT
This sequence comes from Pezoporus flaviventris, assembly GCF_033815535.1. Classification (NCBI taxonomy): domain Eukaryota; kingdom Metazoa; phylum Chordata; class Aves; order Psittaciformes; family Psittacidae; genus Pezoporus; species Pezoporus flaviventris. The sequence goes on along the minus strand of NW_026892550.1, from coordinate 38,324,265 downwards.
AAATCCATGAGTCATTGTAGCACAACTTTGAAATACCACTTTCTTTGAAACTGCTGTTTCCATTAAAAGTAAGGTTCTATGCTACTTACTGAATGTTATGGGTATGAAAAAATAAACTATGCTAATGGGATGTAAATGATTAACGAAAACTAGGTAGAATAATAGCTCTGAGACTGTTGCTGTGCATGTCAGGGAAATATAAGGTGTGATACCCTTTTAAATCTCAAGAGGTAAATAAGATAGTAAGGGTTAGGGTTAGGGAGATTTGTATGACACAGTAGGAGTATGTTTTGGTGAACCCATTCAGAATCCTTTTCCTCCATTGCCATAGCAAGTCAACACCGGAGTGTCCTAAACTCAAACTGGACCAAGAAAATTGTCAAACATTTTCTGAATGTCAGTACCAGTATTCCCTCTGGGCCTCTATGTGTAAGACCACCCCAAAACAACATCCCAGCTGCAACCTCTAAGAGTGAAGTGGAATGCCAGTTCTGTTAGACAAGTGTGTACCAGCCCTGTTCACATTTTGATGTCTGTGGTCCTCTAAAGTGGCCTTATACTAAGAGTATATTTGGTCTGTAGTCATACAGGCTGAGGTCTGCAGATCGGTTCTGCAGGGTGAATGCTTTCACCCAGATATTTACATCTTCTTTAAAGGAGCAAATGCTATTACCACTTTCTAAGCATAAGAAGCAAATTTATTGTGTCCACATTGTCCATCAGATAGTATTTACACTGAGAGAAGTTTCAGGCAGAGATCCTTCCTTTATCACTAGCAGAGCTGGCTCTCAACTATACAAGTGTTAGGGTCAGGAGAGGTGAAGTTAATTAGCATTCATTGATTCTCTTTTGCTTTTGGGATCTCATCAGCTGACACTCATCCTTCTCCTGCTGAGGCTAGAGCTGGATAATTTGGGCTGGTCGAGGTCTCAGGTATCTGGGGAGACTGAGAAATGCAAGTGGGGGACAGACAAGTCAGATCTGGCCACATCTGGTCTTAACACCAACTAGTGGTTGATGTCAGTGCCTTTATTGGGTTCTTCATTGAGGCATAATATACAGTTCTCTGTATGTTATTAAATGGGAACTTTTCACCTCTACTTATCCTAACTTTGACAAAGGTGTGAATCTGTTTTATGTGTAACACTTACATTCTATACCTCAGACACAAGTCTTAACAAAACCACCATCACAGAGCTCACAAGAAAGAGGAGGTAAGCTGAGCTTACAGTTATACAATATATTGAACCTGAAATTTTGTAAATATAGACCACAAATGGCACCATCCCAAGTATGCTGGAACCACTAATACAAACTAAAGTTAGAACCAGATTTTCCTTTTTTCTATCAGGAAGAATCACCAAATTTGAACAAAATCACTGGAGGAAAAGCAGGTTGAAGAATGTGTGTGAATATGACCTCCAAAGTCCCAAATTCTCTAGTGCCTTTACAGAGCACTACAGCTATCAAGAATTACCCTTGGAAAAGGAGCTGTCAAGTAAATGCCTTCCTGTTCACATCATGTGGTGTGTACAGATCCTAAGCTCATCCATGCCTCATGATTGACCAGACAGGTGTCTTCCCTGCAATCAATGTTGATTAAAAACTGGTTTTGTGGTACTGACAATCTGATGGGACTAAAATAAAATCTCCTAAACCCTCTGGTAATGAAAAATTATTTGCACAAAAGGAAGGAGTACAAAAAGGATTTCAGACCCCTATTTATTACCTTTAAAATTGTAGAAAGTTTTTCTCCAGTCAGTAACTAATCCTTCTTTTCATTTTTGCTGTCATTAAGCACATTTTGATTGATTATAACCAGCTCTATCACAGTGGATCAGAATTCATCAGATCAGACTTCTGAAGAAGAAAAAAAGCCTTGTCATTGGTGTGCGGAACAGAAGAGAATCAAAGTGAAATCAGGTTAAAGTATCATTCACCCAACTGAACCAAGTGCTAACAGAAGGTTAACAGTGTTGGATGTTGTCTTTTATAACCTCTGACCTTTTTAGGTTATCATCTTGGGAAAGAGAACTGGAAATGTCTCTCTTCTGAGTAGCAAATATTCAGAGACATGTGTGTTATTAAGTAATGGTATCTGCTCAAGAAGGTAAGAGATTCTTCTCTCTTGCTTGTGCTTTGGACCCACCTGTTAAGATTTGTGATTCTCCATTGTCCTTGACCTGGTAGGAGTATTGTACAAGCCTGACTAGTAAAAGTGTTACAGAGTTAGATATTCCATAATGTACCAGTTTCTTCACAACTTCACTGCATCGAGCTGTGGATAAAACATCAGCTGATCAAGCTGTGGACGAAACACCAGCCAGTTTGATATAATTATCATTTTTCTATACATTTGTAACTCTCTGGTTTAGTTTTTGGTTTCCATATTTTATTTAATCTTGTATTCCAAGGTCCACTGTAATATGGAAGAGTTAACTGAATTTACAAAATCACATCTCATCACATTTATATTTCAAATAATTACTGAGTAAAAGAAGTAGACTTTCTCCTAAAAAGTGAATGACCTATGGTTCTTGAAAAGTATAATGAACTTCACAAGGAGAGGGGAAAAAAAATAGTTTCCCTCTAAATTGTAGTCCTGGAGGAGGTGGAAATAAAGGGCCTTTTAGTTTCAGTGACCAGAGATTTGTACTCAGAGGTAATTAATTCAAAATAAATGTATAATGAAAATGTGAAAGCAAGTTGCTTGCAAACTGTAGAGAAAAAAAACTGGCACAAGCTTTTAAGAGCACACAGGGTTTTTTGCAATCTGGGAAGATTGGGCATGAACCTCGGTGCTCTGTGGCAGAAAATCACATTGTAGTTCCCATGGCCAGCAAAATTCAGCGTTAGAAGCATAAGATACAAGCTGAGAGTAAAAAGCACTGGCTCATGAGGCTAAACCAGAGATAGTGGAACACACAATCAGTTTGTTTTTCAGGAAATATCCTGTCTCCATAAATTGATTCATGGGACAAAGTTGCCAGCAACCAGTGCATGAAGTCGTGCAGGAAGTCAGAAACATGCTGAGAATGTGTGAAAGAAGGAAGCTTCAGCAACTGCAGGGAAATGTCTCCTACAAAAACCTTACAAAATTTGGCTTGGTTTTTTTTTTTAAATCCAAACAAGATGTTGAATAAGAATTTAAATTTCCTGAACAAAGGCATCCAGAGGCACCTATCTGGTAACATCAGGTCCAATTATGGCCATAGCTGAGACAGATATGCTTTTTCACTTTGTGGTCAATGCAGCTGACATTAGGTAGTGTAGGCTGTGATTCAGACTAAGAACCTTTAGTTTTAGAAGGATTCTGAACACTGCAGAGATGATTTATATCCATACTCTTACTGCCTTCATAAATCAGATGACTTTGAAACTTGAAAGTCTTAGATCTTGTAGATTAAAAATGATGACAACTAGAAGTCTCATTAAACTAGCATGGTTAATAAACTAGTAAATAAAAAAATCCACCTGGTTAAAAAACAACAATGAAATCATAAAATTGAAGAAATAAAATACCTTTGACTAGTTCTGTACTTCCATGTGCCACATCACCTTCCACTTTATTTTAAAAATAACATGTAAATACATGAGGAATCTTCTACATCATCAGGGTAAAAGTTCCTGTTACACCACTTATATATCTTGATATCATTTTCTCTAGAAGGCGGGAAATGTTAGCCAATTAGCTCAAAAGTTATTCCACATTAAATTGCATAATAAGTAACTAAATTTGAAGCATATGCTAAAGACTCTTTTGTGCAGTTCTCACTGAGGAAAAATGAATGCATTTGTTGCTTTAAAACAAATGTCTTTGAGGTATATATCACTAGAATTAGAAAAATATGTCAGAATTTTTGAAATGTCGCATAATCAGACTTATATATAACCTAATATCTTATTAATACCAGCCTTTTGAGAAACTCTTTTTATGGAAAATTTCAAGCAAAACTGTTTTTAAAAGCAAGTTAGAGGTAGAAAGGATATAATTTTTTTACACAATATAAAGTGGGAGGACTTTTTTATTATTATCATAATAAAATCCTTCTTTTGAAGTACCAACTTCTCAAGAAAGTAGGAGAGATGAAGCAATGTGAATAGGTAAAGTTTCTCTCTTATGAAAACTAGATTCTTGTCAAATAGGTGAAGCACAAGAAGTCCTCGAAATTCAAACAGTATTCTGCTCCCCCCATAGTACCAACAATTATGCATAAAAAAACTACAGCTGGCTATGTGTGGGGTTTTTTTCCCCTAACCATGGTGAATTTTAGTCTGAAAACTTATTACACTGTTTTAATAAATGTTATTGGTTGTTTATAGAAGACAAATCTTAGTTAATCCCATTCTAAATGGGAAAATTCTGGAGGAACTTGAGGCAATTTTGGAAGATTCTTGCAGATCTTGACTATGCTGGTGCAGCAAGATGCACCACACAAAACAACCATTTCTTTTCAGATGTTTAGAAGCCAGGCTCTTTTTCAAGCTCCTGTTCCTTTCTGAACCATCATCAATTTACTGCCTTGTTTCTAAATAGGCACCCACGAGCTTACACATTCAGATACACAGCCACAGATGGTTCAGAGACCAATCTGTAATCTACCATAAGAAAGCTGAGCTGATTTAATAATGACTGCTATGAAATATCAGTACAACCCAAACTGAGTGGATTAAGGAATGGCCAACTGACAGCCTTCAAAAGCATCTGTCAGTGAAGAAACTGTCACAGAACAAGGATTATTTTATTTTTTTAGATATACACAGACTTCTCAATACAACTCCTACAAATAAAACCTGAAGTCACTCCTGGTAATATCTATGGATGCCTCAGAACTGGAACCTGTATCTTGAAGAAGGTCTAAGGTAGAACTGAAGTGTTAAGTCCCCTATTTTGATACAAAACCCTGATCTTGCTAGGGCTGAAGAAAAGCTCACTTTGGAGAATTTCAAGTATCATTTCAACTTTAAAATTTCCATCTAATACCATGGTACTGAGGCCTCAGATTTATCTAATTTGTTTTCAGAAAAAAATTTTGCTTTACAGTTCTCCTTCATACCAAAAAAATGGCATCACACACAAAATAACTAACTCTGGGTACATCTTGCTGTCTACTCTAGAGGTTTTTTCTTAATATGATATTGAAGTTTTATTTGAAATATCTGAATGTAACAGAATGCATTCTTCGTAACAGCATTTTTTATATTTTTTTTTAATGTCTTTATCTTTCCAATTTTTATGTCTGGTATCTCCCTTTAGGAAAGGCTAAGCAGTTATTGAGATTGATATTTCTTTATGCCTTTCATAGGAAAGAACAGATTTACAATATTAAATTTTTATTTTTAAGCAAAAAACTGTGAGGTTCTTCATCCAGGATGAGAGAGTTCAAAAATTTTATTTACCGACTATCATTAAACCAAGGATTGTAGGCAGTTGTGATTTTATGCAGAAATTCTGAATCTTGAATCTAACAAACTAAAGAGTTTGTTTAGTACAATTTTGTCATGATGAGTAAAATTAAACAAAACTATCACAAATCAGGCTTAGAAGCAGCCTTTACCTTTTTAACTGCAGCAATTAAGACAGTATTATTATTTATTGTGGTGAGGAAATAGAAAAAAAAAAAACAAACCAAAAAACCACAACAAAACCGAACAAAACTACAGCAAAGAGAGACAAGAAATGGATGTAGCTTGCTAGTTACCATTAACCGTGATGCCATTGGCCTAACACCACACACAATTGTTCACGCCAGAAACATCTTTCTGGCATTCATTTTCAAGTAAAGCACAATATTTGTTAAGCATTTTATAAATATTTCCCTTATAGCTGTTCCACTCCATCAGAACAGTTGAATGCACTTTATATTGTGTATATGTTAAACTGGATGCGTGAATGATTACGGCTGCCTTCAGATTCTATATAACTCCCTTTGCACATTTCTCATTAAGTCAAGGAACAAACAGAGGGGCTCATAAAGTCAGTATCAGTCACCAAAGTCTTCACAGAGCATCAGGGACGTCCTGCACTTCTTCAGGGAAATGGCTGCCTGTGTAAAGAGCTATTTAAATTTTATTTTTTTCCTATCTGAGCTGATTCCTCTCTCATTTTGAGCTCTCTGCTTATGTAAGACTGCACTTCCACAGACAGTGGAGAAAATGTAACAGTGTGCTACACTAGAACACTTTGAAATCTTTCACTGTCTCAGTTTACTTCACTAACCTTGAAGAAAACTACCCAGGTTTTGCATAGTGTTGTATGTCCTCTGATTTAATGAGTTACGTGGACACACAAATTCAGTAGGTTGTTAGAGCTGGCCCAAATTAAACAGTGGGACAACATGGCCAGGAGTAGTGAAAGGGTATAGGAAAAGGGAGTGGGACCATTTCTTTCTGGCAAGAGTGTGATGTGTGTGACATGAACTCAAAAGGTTTTTAGTCATGTAAACATAGGGCTCAGATCTGCTGCCCCAGAAGGGAAGGGGCTTCTTGTATGGACTGTGTCATGAAAGCTCTGTGGATGTCTTGCGTAATGTAGGATTTGAAAACCAGTACAAAGAGCTTAAGCTGCCTGCTTCATCCTGTGTCATAAAATCACAGCCTAAAAGTTAATTTATAACTCTGTAGACATAGTTGTAATTTAATCAGATGAGAGTGAACCGTAGAAGTAACATCATTGAAATATGTGCTCTAGATTCTCTTACAGCACTCCTGTTTACCTCATCAAAATCTTATAGGTACCTCATAGAGATACTGACTTAAAACAGGAATAGTACACAAATGCCCAAACGCCCAACAACCATGTAGGATGGTGCTGTAGTAGTATAATTGTAGCAGTGCAAGGATACTAGTTACATAGGACTGTAAGAGAAAATGTTTGTCCTCAGATCAACTATTACTGAAACAATGCAATCCCTTTTTAAGGAGTTACCCAGAATACCTTGATAGGGGAACAGCAGGTATCTACCATCAGTATTTGGCTTTAGTCAGAGAGAACAAACCCATCTGTTTTTCCTGTGTTGCAAAGGCAAGTCAGAAATATTTTGTAATTCACTGTGTTAAAATCAGCGCAGACAGCAATACTTTGAACAAGTTCTTACCATGGCCAGGATCTTGCAAGTAGGTCACAGTTTAATACCACTAATGTAATCTCTGTTCGGTGCCTGAGGCTGAACTCTGTTGATTTAATGTGTTATTCAAACTTGATGCTTACTGCTTACTAGTGGGGAACTGGAAGCCTGAGATGGGACCAGAGCTGAAAGGCTTTTGGCATATTGTAATAGTTTCTTCAGGATTCAGGGAAGAAATCTACTTTTTATTCAGATTTCTTCTAATCTTAAATGGCAAAGCTTGTCATTTTTTTTGATAGAATGTTGATTAGTTTTAAAAATATTTGACAAATATTTTTCAAAAAGGAAAGCAATAAAATAAGGGTTTATTTTGCACCTGGTTCAATATGTGATGAGACAATTTCATAATTTGCCTACACTCATAAGCAATTGGTGCACAGCTTTGGTTGCTGATCAGTGTTATTTATGCCAAAGACCTCTGCTGCATGTGATCTTGCCATTCTTGCTGACAAAGAATAGCAAACAATCTAATCCTGTAAATTTCATTTGTCATTTATATAGTGGTGGGATTATTCTGACCATATGTCAGAACTTGCAAGTTTTCTCCAAATCCTAATCCTTTTTTTGGCTCTGTTTTGGGGAAGAGGATGTTTGTAGCCATTAGTGGTAATGAACTACAGATGGCTCTATGGTTATTTCTATCTCACAAGTGTTTCAGTGATGAATTTGGATACATGGTACCTCAGCCTCTATGACAGACAAGCTGAGGCTAGAGATGAGAGACTGCCAACTTCAGAGCAGGGAGTCCCATAACACTGGATATTAACATTCTCCAGGAATGTCGGACTACTTAGATCAAATTAATATAAAAAAGGAAATGTTTAGTCTCTGACATAAAAGTGTTCATATAATATATCCATTTTCTTTTCAGAAACTACAGTTTTTTAGTCAATCCATATTTCTTCCTGAATCTGAATCTAAAATTATTATTTCCTCCTCCTCTGAAAAGGTTTGACAGTAATCACTGTTGCCAGTCTCAGAATTGGCTTCTGCAAATTTGTCCTTGATTTCCCTGTAAGAGAACTAGCACCCTCAGATGTGTGCATATCTGTATGTGTGTTTGTTTGTGTGTGTGTGTGTGTATATATATGTTTGGTTAAAAATTCACTCCTTAAGTTACAAGAAAGCATCAGAAGCAAGACTAAAATTTTTTGTATCTCCATTATTGAATTATTTCCTTTCTGATTTGCTTTTTCTATATTCACAAAACATTTACATATACATTGCTAAAGGAACATCTCTGCCTCTCTTAAACACGAATTCACCATTGGTGCTAGGCATGTATTCTTTAGTAACACTTGTAATTTCACACCTTAGGTTAATATGCACACTCTACCTTGGAGACTAGCAAAACCACCACAGATCTAAGCCTTGATTCTCCTTCAGTCAAAGACAGAGACTGCACTCATCAACCAAACTGCTGATTTAAAGAATAGTTCCTTGGGTTTGTATGGTATTAGCAGCTATTACACTTGTTCTGTTAAACCAATGCCTTTGGCAGACAGGCTCTTTGCATGTACATCATGAAGGTGAAACGGTAGCAACAAAACTCTCAACTATGGTAACAAAAACTTTCAGAAAAAACAGAATTTTTCCACCATCTTATAGATTAAATGATAGTTGGGTTTCCTTGGTTATAAATAACGCATCCTTAATATTTATTTGTAAATTAGTATGCCAGAATAATTTCCTAGACTGTTTCTCCATTGTGAGGTTTTTTTTTAGTATACTCTATTATTAGTTTCCTGTCTCCTTTAAACACAATAATCTTAAACCTACGTTTTGGACAAATAGCATTCTATCAATTAAAAAAAAAAAAAAGCAAATATTTAGTTAATTCTCTCCAGTTTTAATTTGCATCTATCTGTCCAGATGTGGTTCAAGGATAAATTCAGGAATTAAACCAGAGTGTTCAAAAAATTGCAACGATCTATGGGCTGAACGTCAGCTTTCTAGTCCTTCAAACAGAATGCACAATGGTGTCTGAAAGATACAGGTTCAGGAAGTGGATTAAGAACAATGGTCTAGAGTAAGGTAGTAGCAAACACTAAGGCTAGAGGAGGACACATGAAGTCTCATGCTTTTTTTTTTCTTCCAGTAACTCTGTGTACAAGCCTTTTGTCAAGTACCTGGAAGAAAAAAAAAACACTCACTTTTGCATACCTTGTTTGATCATCTGAACTCTATGCCCTGCACCTATAAACATAAAAGTAATATGGTATCATTTATTACAAATATATAAGTGTATAAATACAAAGCCATATGTTTAATACAAGTTCTTCAATAAAGAAAGATCTTCTTTATAAAAAAAAAAATTTTTAAATTAATGTTTCTGAAAATATAAGCTTGAAAAATTGGACTGTGGAAGCCCACAGTTGTGTATGGTGGCCATTAATATTGTCCCTCTTTGTTGGCACAGATGTCAACCATCCATTTGTAGATTGGATCCCAGTAGTTATTCCACACGTGTATCTACCACTCCAAGGATCCATGTATTTCCTGGCTATGTAATGATTAAATGTAGTCCCCAAAATCTGAAGATCAGAAACAAGCATTTCATTAATTTTTTAATAAGCTGATATTTTGGTAATAGTTGTGCTACAAAGTATTGCAGACATACACAATGATTGTCGAATATTAGGTGATATAATGCATACAAAGAATCTGTATAATTTAAACTCATTGATAACTGAGACGTTAAAAACAAATCCACAAACACTAATCATCTTGCATTTACTTATTTATCCATGTATCTTTTTGGCATTCAGATTGCCTTTGATTTCACCGCACAGAACATTTCTCATTCATGAAGGAGTACAATCTTATTAAAAATTAATTTAGAAGCATATTTAAAATTTAAACATGCTTATGAATTAAGACTTCAATGATACAAAACTTAGAGAAAAGTTTAGCTAAGATATAAAACAGTGGAATCTGAAGCTCTGCTTCTACCTGTTCAGCTATATTTCTTGTGACACTATCAGCAGACTAGCAGATCTCTTGAACTGAACAAATTAATGCTTTGCTGTTGCTCCTGCTGTGTTTGTCATGAACCATCTGTGCAGCAAAGGATGACTTTTTGTCACTTTCTCCTCAAGACTTCAGGATTAGCTGGTTTTCTAAAAGTGATTTCTTTGGTACTATTATAAATAGATAAGGAAAAAAAACATCCCCTTGTTCTCTCTCCCAGTGGGCTTTTATCTTTCCTCTGCCAGAAACCAGAATGCTGAACACAAGCCAGAACAATGTCAAATTAGCCTAAAAAACTTCCACTTGTCATCCTTTGAACAGATGATTTTCAAATTTAGTTTGTTTTGGTAAGAATGGCCCACAACAACAGAAGCAGTTAGTTGTGCCAAGTTATTTCATTTACGGTTAGCTTGAAAACAGCTGCCTAGACAAAACCAAGTTTTAGTTTTGTATTTATATTATGTGACATACAGGACTTTACATAATGTGACTTACATAGAGTGCCATACAGATTTTTACTAGCTGAAACCAATTCCAGTAATTTTAAATTACAACTTATATATATAAATTTAACTGAGATGTATATGTAACACAATAATTTCAGGAACCATAGAGTCATGTGTGAATTTGAAGTTTACTTACACCAGCAGTGTAACAAAAGGAGCAAGGAGCAAGAGCTGATATCCTGATGATGTTTTCTTGTAAGGAAAAAACATACAGTTAATGCCACTCTGAACTGGAGATCTGGGGCTAGTTTTGATCATTAAGAATTACATTAACTCAAGATGCTTTTTGCAGGTCTACATGTGACCCCTTTGCAATACATGGGAAATTGAGAACAAACCTGTCAGAATAACTGTCATACTGGAATACCCAACTTAGAACTATCTGAAAGCAAACAATATCTCAGGAATAAAATTCCAGTTTTAGCTTCTTCAACAATACTGGGAGAGAGACACATGGTGTCTTGCCACTGGGCAACATATTCTACTGATTAGAGAAGAATTTTCTTTGGTTTAATCAAGTTGGGTTTTTTTCCTAGAAAATTATAACTGTTTATAGTGAAGGGTGGAACCTACACCATTGTGGAAAATACTGGCTTAATTTTGCCATATTATAAAATGCTCTTCTAAATATTTCCAAGTGAGAAATGTCAGAAACTATGTTTTTTGATCCCCAGTGTCTTCTTATAACTGACATAATTTTTTTTCTAAGCTAGAAAGAGTCTGTCCTGATCATAATGATCTCAGGTGACATCATGCCAAATCCTTTCCCATTGTATCTGAGGTGACATGACAGTACATTACACAGTGAAGTGACCTGATGAAACCTACAAAGAATGTTTGGGCTTTTATATTATAGATTTTTTTTTTTCTTTTTTACTTTTAGCCTTCTTCTAGGTAAAAATAGAATACTTTTATCCAGCATTTTCATTTGTTGCTACACAGAGAATAATAGGATGACAAAGTACTCTCTAGAATTTTTCCATAACCCAACAGAAAAAGATATAAAAATGAACTTTGTGGGTGTTTTGACATACAAGACTTCTATAATAGGATTTAAATGCATCATAAAGTATTTAGATATACTTCAATTTTTGTGTGAATTGATTGTAAATAGGAAAATAAGCTACTTTGTTTTAAACCATAAAGTCATAACTGTGTTTTAATCTAATGTGGACTTTTTTAAAAACCAACTCATCAGTTTAAGGCTGAGCCCTTCAAACGTTATCCACCTCAGTGAGTCTACAGGCTGTAATGCTTTCACTTGAATAGAGTCCATTTCAAGGTGAACAGTAGTTAAAGGACCAGGCCTCGGATATAAGCAATAAAGCTGAGGCACTTTCCATGAACAGTGGAAAAGCCATAGAATTAATCCTAATATACCCGATTATACAAACTTTTTATATTACCTGAAAAATTCAACTTTGTTTATCGATATATTTGAACCAGAAAATACATTTAGAACCCTTTATTCTGAGCTCTTTCACACCAGTGTAATTTCATATACTTCAATTGTATTACATTTGTTTTTTCTCATTGTAGGCAGTCAGACCTAAACCCTTATTATCCCTCAAAATAAATTGCTCATTATTTTAACAGCTTCCTGCAGTCAGACCTTCTCAGCATGTATCACATTTCTATTTCTTAAGTTAGAAATGTAAAGCAGTTGGGGGTCTAGATGTTTTAACGTCCATATTTGCTTAGATGAAGTAGAGATGACTTTATGTTTCTTTGCTCTTGTGGTCTTTTAGCTTGTTCAACTATATTTAGAAGGACTTATCAGGCACCATTACTGAGAAGAGAAACACAAACTAAGACCAAGATTTGAATAAGCCAACTTGAATAAGTTTTTAAAAATCCAACAAACGTCTTTGCTGAACCAGATCCATTGTGCTGCTAAGTAAGATGAAAAGACAGGCAAGGACAGTTGAAAAGCTGTAAAAATGGAAAAGCTCTAATTACTTTTCCCAGAAACATTAAAATAAGAATCAAATCTATACCCAAATCACTTGAAAACATAAATAAAGCTTCTGCATAAGTTTGGTAAACACAGCAATTCAACTCATTAACTGGCACTTGTGTTAACCAAAATCCTGAGAAAGATAAAGCTACATTTTTTGGATGTTTGACCTGAAAATTGCCTGCTTCCTAGTGAGACAGACTTTCTGAAAAAAAAAAAGAAATCTGAATTATTTGGAATTTCTTAATATCTTTCCATGTGAACAATTCTTCACCTATACCAAATAATTTCTAGAGTGAAAGACACCCTTTCTGCAATTAGAGCGCTATCTTCCATCCCCTTGTTTCAAGCTAAGCAGTCCTTTGGGCTCAGCTAGCTTTTCATTCTCCTGTATTTAGGAACTAAATTAGGAGCCTTGTCATCCTAAATTCCTTCTAAGCAATTAGGGAAAGACAAGCAATTCCACAAGGTAACCCAAATATAAAACAACAAAGTTCTTAATGTGGGTACCTGCAGCCAGGTAGGATCAATCCAGGCCAGACATCCAACAGGAGAATCTAATATTAAATAATGATGTTAGAACATATCCATAACTTTCAGCTACCACCAAAACTTCATGAAGAAATCTTTCAGAAATAAATGAACTTTTAGCATAATAAATAATGAATAAAGGTTTCAGGATTTGGTTCTGTGTAGCAGCAACTATTTTAAGCAAGAGAAATACACGTGGAAGAAATCTGCACTTTCTCATCCACAGCAATTCAAAGCAGATACAGAGTGGATCTAAAGATTTTAGGGAATGTATGTTGACAATATGTGTTGAAGTAAAATAGTCCATTATACCCACAGCTCTTGAAACACATATATGACCTTCATTTTTTAGTTTCATGTGCCGGATCTCCACCAGAAGAATTGATACACAACATGGAAGAAAATCTAGTAAGCTTAACAAAAACCCATGAAACCCAACTTAACTGGTTTAAAGGGATGTTAAGTGCTCCTTCTCCTGAGTACTTAATAGATTAGACTTAGTCTATCACTGATGTATTTTATCAACAAAAGGTAGGATAAGGAAGTGCATCAGTGTTTAATTCCATTTGGGCCTCCTTGTTTCATCTGAAAGGAGGTTAAGTGAAGTATTGCTCGTACATGCTATATCTGTACTTTGCAATATGGCCTATTAATACACAGTAGATATGACTGTGTGTATCTATAACAAATACACCCATAATAAAGGAAGATGATTACGGAATGATCTTACATACTAGACTCGAAATCAAGCCTACTGCCACGCTGTTAGTTTGCTCTCTCGATTGGGCTCTGTACCTGGCTGACTTCAGATCAATTCAGTTTAAGACTTCTTGAAAAATGTTATAGGGATGCCACAGCACAAGTTTTGGATGCATGCGTAGTACACAGTAGTTATCACAATTTCTACCTCATACAGTAAAACATCTTAAATGATAAAAACCACACTCACAAAACACCATGAACAAAGGCTTGATTCAAAGTTACTTGAATCAGTGTTAAATCTTAGATTCTAATAAGCTTTGAAACCAGAATCCAATCTTGTGTCATATATGTCTTCTCTAACTTCTGAAATGGCTCTTCATGGGTGATATAAGCTAAAGGATAAATTATACTCTTGTGCAGGCTAAGGGAGGGTACTAAAATAAAGTGTGAAAGTGTTGGGTTTCCCAGAAGACTTGTCTATCTGCTCCTCTACAAATTCACTGTAAAGTATTTGATTCCAGCACTGCATAGAAAGCCATCCTGAAACCCAAATGAACCAGGGAGATAGTCTCAGGTTCATGATTTTAAACAATGATGGGTTTTGCAAGCCAAAGCAAGTAAAGCAAAAAAATGAACACAAACTGACAACCTCATCACAGTAACTTCTATGTTTTGAGAGTTAATCATGCTACATTTTGACACATCATTGATGAAACCTTTCAGATTTGGCTTGTCAGTCATTTATTAAGGGACATCTAATGAATAGCATATAAAGTAGGCTTATATATTATAAGTCATAAGTCATATGTCATATAGTATAACTATAGTTATAGACTGTCATATAGTATATAGACTATATAGTACAGACTATAGTATATATATATAGTATAGACTATAAGTCATATAGTATAGACTATAAGTCATATAGTGCAACTGCCTGCTGACAGTTCAGTTTAAAACTGAAGGATAGAGAAAATGCACTCCAGAGCAAGTGCCAGTTTTTCCACAGGAAAAGCTTTATGTTAACAGTCTGCCTAGGTCTGGTAGGGGTGTTCCCCATCTGTGTGACCCCAAGTGCCACAAGGACACCAGAACAGTTAGCAAGGAAAATGTTAAGCACTCAGGAGAGAGACAGGCAAGTATTACCAGAATGATGACATATTAATTTCCTTACTTAGAAAAGATAATTAAAATATACACCCCGAGGTATTTATATTTAAAGCTGTCTTTATTGTCATTTTTTTATTTTATTTATGCATAAGACTTATAAGAGGAACTATTATTCCCATTAATTTATCTTTTTGCCCAGCATAATACAGCATGTAAAATTTAGCATAAAATTTACAACGTTTCCTTTGGAAACAAGTTATAACAAAAAAACCTTGCTGAATGTTCAAAAGTTTAAGGGAAGAGATTAAAGCATATCCAAGGAAGACTCCGTTATAATTTTTACATGGGAATGTGCAAACATAAAAATACAGCATTGTTAAAACAGCACAATAAGAAAATATCTAAAGGGTTAATAGAATAACTTAGTATGAGAAATATATATATTCTGAAGAAATATAGTTTTGTGAAGGAACTTTGTAGGTTTTCATTCATAGTCTTCTAATTTTTTGACCTATGTTGGATTAAAAAACTCAACTAGATTTTACAACTATATCACTCAAACAGATTTCACTGGATGGAAATGTCACATTCAGGAGCAGTTGTGACTAGAATCAGATTGAGTATTCACTTATGAGTAGGCTAACACTAGGAAAACTTCATTTGTCTTCACAGGGTCTTTTCTGTACCTTTTGGTCATTACGTATTACTTGATAGACTTGTTACGGTTATGAATTCAGATATACTGTTATCCTTCATCATGCATAAAAGACTGCAAGTAAGAGACTGTAGACTAGAAGGGACAAATGAAAAATATAGAAAGCATTTCAGCACAGCTTGAACTTTCCAGAAATGCAACAGACCATGATAAGAAACTCACAAAGAGAAGCAGATACTCAGAAAAACACGATAGCCTTCCAGTTTTTTACTTTTTTTAAATATTCAGCTTTATAGCCACCAGATTAAATAGGCTAGAGAGACTTCCTAAGAGGAAGAGCTGCATGATTTTCAGATAGTGATAAGGAGAGGTGAAGAATAGCTGTCTACTGGAAAGAATGAATCTTTGAAAGGCTTCTGTTTCATATGAGGAAGGAATAAAAAGAGGAGAAACTTCCAAAGCTTGTGAGAATTTGAAACTACTGTTTCAAACGTGATTCTGGAAGGTTTGATATATTTTAAGAGTTCTTAATGTTATTATTGTGGTGATTAGAAACTGAAACAAATCAAAATTTTAATAATGAATGATTAGGAAAAAATAATATTAAGTAAAAGAAGCTTCAGAGGCTGTTGCTGTACATACAGATGTACTTAGGAAATACTAAATCGAAGATCAGAAAGAGACTTTCTGGCATAAGATGGAGAATAAAAATATATTTGTTCTAGATTATTAATCATACTACTTGGAAATACTGTCATTAGAGGAAAACAGTTATAGATGTTACTCTATATATGGAAGAATTTCCTAGAGCAGTTCTTCCTGGTGTCTGAAAATAATTAGCAGTTTCTTACTCATTCTGTATGTGAAACCACTGAGATGACTCAGGAGTCTGCAGGCCTTCCTACTGGTCTAGAATTCATTTTTGAAACTCAGTATGCTCATTAATGCCAGTTACATCCTAATACAAGTAATATTACTGGAAAAAATTTCTGCATTTAACAAGTGTTAGAAGTAAGCATGGGAAAGAACATTTTATGTAAGTTTAGTGAGAAAGTTGTATCTGAAGTTTTAATACAGATTTCACTGCAGACACAGGGATATGTTGCATGAAAAACAGTAGAGCAATAAATAGTGTCATACAGTGACTCCATAGCAATTTCAGCTGTTTTCATATCTACAGTTGACTAAAAAAAGTGGTCCCCCAAAAAATTATACATACTAGTAGTCCATGACTTTTCAACCTCTACAACCATTAGCACCATATAGACTGTTGTCAAATTACATTTCCACACTAAAATTAAGGGTGGTATTTTACATCCATTAAGAAAGATATGACTGAACTCTGGCAATTCAACATCATGGATGTTATAAGCTCTATAGATCTAAATTTCTTTGTTATAACTCAAGTAGGATAAATCTTTGGAGAAGTGGAACTGCAGTTATTTATTTATGAAAGACTTCTAACTATGCTTCTGAGAATCAGCATCTAGTAACTCAGATGGTGAAGATCCCTTTTTTCCCCCTCAGTCTTTACTCATATAAGGAGAAAAATAATCTTCCTTTTTACCTCTACAAGAACTAAATATGGATGAAGTCATAATTGTGTCAAGACTCCAATATGTGTTCCAATTAAATATGGAGGACATAAATATTAGGAGGTCACTATGAGACATTCATAGAGGTAGATGCCTGTATTCTTTGCAAAGCTTTAAGTAAATAGAACCTTCTTAAAAATGTGAAGCTAAGAGGGACATTTTCTCGAGGAAAAAATTAAAATATCTTAAAAAAGAATACACATTTAAAATATAGAAAAATTTATATGTACTTTATTGTACATACAATTATTTAGAAAGTTTTTGAAATTTCAATATTAAATGTTCATTGATAGCAAATATACCTTGTGTATTTTTTTTTTTCTCATGAGGAATTAACAACAGTATTTTATAACATTTGGTCAGGTAATTTGTTTTTACATACTATATGCAACATATTTATAGTCTAATTTTAGTAGCTGCAGTGTAACATTGTTTTAGGATCTTTTAGTGATACGTAACAGAATGAATGTGCTGAATTCAGTGTCAACAACTTTGCTTTGCCTGAACGCTGGACTCAGTGACATGGGTACTCTCTTCCAGCCCTGTATTCACAGGATAAATTTCAAACATTTCCAGCAGGGAAGGCATCTGCAGAGTTGCATATCCTGGAAAGGGCTGGAAGCATACAGAAAACCAAAAAGCAGCTGTATAATTCCCTCAGAAATGAGCAAAGAAAATCTCATAAAAATTACTGTGCACACAGAAAGATAAAACCCAAATTGAATGGACATTGGCAGCCAATCTCGTAAGTATCCAAGCAGTAATTTAAAAGTCCACCAACTTCACTGCCTGAGAAAGCTGCCAAAGCACAAATTCATTTGTTAAAACAAATACTTCAGACAGTTTGATAGCCACATCTGTGACAGCTGTGGCAGTCCGATGACTAAAACAGAAGGAATGAGAGAGATATTATATGGCACTTAATTAAACTTACCAAGAGTAAAACACACTTCCCTGTTATTTTAAAAGGACTTCAGAAGCCCCCAAGATTTTTTACAGCAAACATGTTTCTCATCCTAAATTTTACCATTCTGAGGGACAGACTCTCTTCAAGTCTTTCCTTCTGCAAATGGTTGTTGTAGCAAAAAGAATGATCACACTGAAATTGTTGTTGCTGATGCATTTCTGAAAAGCTAACCAGATGAAGTGGTTGGGGTGGGGTTGGCTGTGCACCATGTCTTCAGAATCAGCAGCAGGTCTGAAACTTCTAGATAGCCCAGACTAGTGAGACAGTTAAACTCTTCACTGGTCATGAGACACTCATGCATTCTTAGACAGATGGGTACTGTGAATTGGTCACAAAATTGGGAATCAAATGTCTTATTTGGGATCAGGGAGTCTATTTGGCTTTTGTCTCTCTTTAGACAGGTAGGAACGACATGATGCACCACAGGATTTGCGAAATCTCCCTCCTGACCTGTCTTTCCAGGGCTCTCCTGCACTGAGCCTTCAGCACCCCACAGCATAGTCTTCAGCAGACTGAAATGGTTAAGATCAGCTGAAGCTATTCAGTTCTGTACAGGGGTGACACATTGCATGTCACACAATCTGTGTATCTGGTCTGTGGTGCCAGTCACCCTAGCCTTCAGAATATATTGCAATCCTAGCATTAATACTGTAGACAGGTAAAGCAAAGGAGCATGGGACGCACACATATAATCTACTGCAAACTTAATGAATACTGCTTAGGGGGTTGAAACTATTACTCCTGTCTACTTTATGAATATTTTTATGTCCAGTTATTAATGGCAAATAATTATGGACGCCTATGAGAAATTTGTGCAGAGCAAAACTCTTGAAAAATACTCATTCTATTCCTTAGCTTCATTGTAGAAAAGATTTTAATCATTGTTATCACCACCATGTGGGCTATAAACAGTAAATTCAGTTAACAGGAGTGTAGAACAGGTCAGAACACTGAAAAAATGTTTTCTTTTTATCCTTACTTCCAAACTAACTCAGACCTAGCAATAAATTCAGGTTCATCATCTTATGAGGGTACCACAGAAAAAAGGCCAAACTAATATTCAACATACTTCAAATCATTCAAATGGATATTTAAGATATAGATGTAGTGGATTGAAAGATGAAATTATTTTTCCATTATTCCCTGTGTACAATCCCATAGTTCTCAATAATGATGGTTAATGAGTATTTTAAAGGCTTTGTTCCAACAGTTCTAAATGCATTTATGTATGGCACTGGAAGAAACCACTTGTCTTTCTGCCTTCACACTCTGCAAATTCTTTTCTTTACTCCTCCAATCTAGTCTGTCTCTAGTCACATTATGATCACACCAACTCTGTCAGATAGCTGGATTATTTAAGGAAAGCCATACCAGAGCCTGTACTTTCACTCAGATTTGTTATGCAGACTTTTTTTTCTTTTTTTTGTTTTAAATATATAAGTACTTAAGTCCCCATCCAGTGGCTTCAGTTATTTGCTGTCAACTCGTTTGTTTGTGAATTATACCAAGCCATTTGAAAAAAAGTGACTATAGTTTAAATGACTTTATGTGGATACTAACAAGCAGATAAACATGACAATTGGATTGTTTCTGGTTTAGGACCTGTCCCTGTCACCTTTCTGGTTTATATATTTTTCTCTTCAACAATGAAGTTCAGCTACTTTTTATTAGGTTGGTCTGTTATTTGTACTTGGTTACCCAGAACTTCAAATATTGCTCTATCTCTCCCTCCATAATGCTGTCTACATGGGTTTTTGTAACAAATTTATGTCCAAATATAAATGATTTTGTCTCTACAGCTCTTGGAAGTCGGTCAGCCTTTGCCTACAGAAAGCTTAAGGGAAATGCGTCTTTCTCTGAGTAACAAGTGAGAAGGGAAAGGATCTATCCCTTAGGAGTAAAGTGTTATCTAAACTATGGATCAGCCTTAGACAAGAGCTTGAATAGGGGTTTCAAGATGCAGTAGGAATTTGATAAATTTCACATCATTGGCTGAACAATTTATTTTCTGCCAGCCAAAACAGTGTTTGTAAACTGTACTGCCTGGTGACTGATGACGATGAGAGCAAACAAAAGAGAGTAAGAGAAGAGATGAAAAGAAGTTCTGCTGGCATAATGAGGAGAAATGGTCCTTCATCACCCTATCAGGGCTACTGTTCTGCAAGTTATAAATCATTGTCATCTGCCTCACAGCCTGGGATAAGCATAGCACAATAAACTCATTAAAATAAAGCATTTGGAGTGTTGCATGTATTTTTATGTGGTAAAAGGTTTGTTTTCTTGACAGCTTCACAGAAACGTCTGTTTTGTTGAAGTGTATCCATGCAGATATAAGCTGAGCTGTGTTCAAGATATATGTTAATATCTAAGAAACAGCAAACAAGAAACATACCTTATTTGACAGTGTGAATCAGTTTCAATACCATTTTGAACTAAACAACACTTTTTAATTGCCTTTATGCCAGATTCAGAAGACAGAAGCACTCTACTGGGTCTCATTTCCTTTTGAATTATTTATAATAAATGAAGATTGGTTTATGATTTGATGCAGTTTGAACTTATCAAACTAAGTTTAACAAGAAAGTCAGTGGCTTCAATTGTTTGATTAGTAACCAGGATATTATTAAAAAAAAAAACAACCCAACTTTTAAAAAGGGCTATGGACCTTCAATTTTTGGTATTAGGGAAGAATTGTTCTTTGATGGGATTCATATCACACCATTACTTTTATTATATATGTATTTATATATACTAATGAAAGAGATTACTTAATGACTGATGAAACTGTTCTTCATCCAAGACAACTACATAGCATTTTGTCTTTATGTAAGGCCACAGGTATTATGAGCCAGGTCTTGTAATCTCATAGTCTAATAAAGAAAAAATTCTATGTATTTCAGCCCAAGATGTGATTTACAGATTTGGACTCATGTTATTATCAAGAAAAACACTTCATTAGTTGTAAATGTTTAACATACTAAATAAAACTGAGTGGAAGACTTAATTTTATCAACAACAGTTAAACCAAACCTACCTTCACGGTAACCTGAACTTTAGAAAGACGCTCAGCTGCACCACAGTCACAAATCTGATTGGAAAAACTTTCTTTAATTAAAACAGAATGCACATCACAAAGGTTTAATTGATTCTCTATCTACTCCTTTAAAAAATTACTGTTTGCCCATATAATACTTAATTTTTCTAAAACTTTATAAAAAGTATATAGAGCAGATGATTAAAGAATGTAAAATGTGAATTACATGAGGATATCCGTACCAAATTTTATTTTCTCATTGGTGCCTTGCAATTGTTCCTTTAGAAAATAGAGAAACTTTTGCATACGTTTATTCATTCAGGACTGAAACACCCACAGATGGACTCACCATTTGTTAACCATTGCAAAAGCCTCAATGGCATCTAACATACACTTTGCCAACTACATTCACTACATGAAGATAAAACAAATGATTGATTGATTTCTTTTCTTTATATCTATACTGAATGGAACTGATGACAGTTTTCATAAATTGAAAAGTAAATCTGCTCTGTTAAGGAAATATCAAAACACCTACCCCCTCTCACTAACAGACCACTTTTTGTGCTATAAATGAAATTTTACAGGCAGAACTTAATTTTTCTCATAGTTTGTTTTATGCCTTCAGAGTCCCAGTCTACAGGCGAAAAGAAGTTCCAAGAGAAATTGTTTTGACATTACATTTCCTTTACACTACAATATGATTTGTGTATATCCATCAAGTAAACCTAAAATTAACTTATTTGGCAAAATTTCTCAAGCAACTACTCCTGCCATGGTTCAATGTATGTATTGTATTTACCATGTATTATTTCATAAGTCAGAGAAGAATTAAACACTGCTGTAGAGACATTTAGTTTTGTCATGCGATAGCTTTCTTTCATGTCATTGATTTAATCTGAAACAGAAAACACAAAAAACTCAGTGTGCAGTGTCATAAATCATGAACATTGATTAATAAAGCTCAGCATTTTTGTTTTCCATTAAGCACTCATAGTAATATTTCAATTCAAATATAAACATTTGACAATTTAATTAGTGCTTTCATAAGAAATTATTTAACTAAATTGCTTGTAATAGAAGAATTGAGAGAACCTTGAAACTAGGTTGTAGAAAATCTCCTATTGCAATTTCAAAGAAATTGGCAAACATCTTACGGTTGTACAATACAATATATTGTACTGATACTAGCTTCTTATACCATGGACACCTCTATAAAGTCCTAGAAACCTCTGCTGACCCACTCTGCAACATGCAACAATGTGGGCGTCAAGAACACACAAGACAAATACTAATCATCCAGATAAATTGTGACAAATCACCTAAAATTTTAGGAGGATTAGATGGAAGATTCAAACTCTCATAAGCAATGAATTTTTTGCATACATGTCCTTTGGGTAGCTACTTTTTTATTTAGTTCAATTTCATTTTGCTTTCATTGTTTTGATTGGAATGAAAATAACATTGCTAATAGACTGCTAGTTCTGGGTTTCAGATTTCCTGTGTTCCCAGAGGACTTTTAAAGTTCACAAATGGGAACGTGTTCTGAAAATCTCTAAACACCATGTACAAGGGGCCACAAAGTCTGGCACACAGCTGTTTACACAAAGAAGGCTACAGGACTAAGGTTGCATTACACAGTGCTTACTGTACACTCGTCTCACTTCCAGTAAACCCATCTCTGAATAAATGGTAGCAATAAACTGAACCTTTAGTCCACAAATGCAATTATGTCATAAATGACTAAAATCCTAATGCCTCCAGCAGACTGTTGTTGGACATAAAGCATAGAAGGATGCTCTATAACACAGTGCAACAGAGAAGTGACAACTCACCCTCTTTCAAACAAAACTGAACCAATTTCATAAAGAAAGATGCTTATATGACTTTTTGATTAGTCACTACCTAAAGCAGAGCTCAAAATTCACCTGGGTATAATGACACTCCCCGAAGGTCTATAGGCCAAGTCAAGCGATGGCTAAAATGACTGTTTGGATGGAGAGCGGGCAAAAGCAATGAGCACATATGTGGTGCAAGGGAAAGGGAGGAGACAGAAGGACATCCATTATCTGCAGTTTCTGAGAAATCTGAACAGCTTAATGCCAATCTCTAATGTGCATAGCCAGTGTGCTAACTAGGAATAAGCAGAAGGAGGACTGGCATGGCTGTGTCTCTTTGAATTAACCAGATTCAAAAGAGAGAGAATATAGGCTGAAGTGAAATCCCTTAGAGCTTCTATGAGTTATAACATCCAATAAAGGTATCTTGTATGCAGCATTGGATATTTCTATATCACACCCCTTCTATGAGGTGAAGATAACAATTGGTTAATCCAAGGGTAAGTGTTTGCCAAGAAACCAGCAATCAGAAATGGATTGTAATCATTGCTGAGAAACAGTTCCTCAACCAAGAAGGGTTAAGTGAAGATGCAGCTGCTCTGGTTTAGTAACAAAGTAATGATCAGCAACAATTAGAAATGCAGTAGGCATACATTGTGAATTTAAAAGAAGCAAAAAAGTAAATTTAAAAGCACAGAAAAATTGAGAAGACATGGGAAAAAAGGATGAAAGGAAGCTTTAAAAAAGTACTGAGAGCTGAAGAAAGTGGTGGTTAAGGATTTTTAGCAGGAGACAGTAAGATGCAAATAATGATAGGGGGCATGATAACTAGTACCAAGTGTCTAAAATCCAAGTAATGGCATGATATCTGAAAACCCAATCAACCCTCCTGACCATAAAAGTTTTGTACTGTAAAATATTACCTGTGGCCTAGAGCCAGGAATGCCATGCTTCCTCAAGCTGGGGCTGTCAGAGAGTTCATGTTCCCACTCCCAAGGGAAGCCAGAAACATCAATTCTCAGCAGCCCTGCACCTTGTTTCTGCATACGTGGGCCACACAATTCAGCCCAGTGGTGAGATGGCCCTTTCCTGCAACACAAGAGGTGCACTCTAGTGTCCAGGCAGAGGGCTCCCACCGTCACATACAATTGATAGGGCATGGAGGGGTTCTGAGCATGATCAGCTGTAGTTTGCTCCCTCCACACCAATGTCTAGAAAATAAGGAAGTGGTCATGTGATGAAAAGTAAATGAGGGGTTGCTTTGCTGTAAATGCTTTTTTGATTTATTGTGTTTCTGATATACTTTTATAACAGGGAAAAACCTTAGGCACCATTCTCACTTTATTAAGATGTTTACATAAATATAGCTCACTAAACCCAATAGGTTTATAACTTTTGTAAGCAGAAAATCATATTAATGGCTTGGAGATGTCTGCTTATAGAGGTGGCATCAGAAAAACCATAAATTTGTATAACAAATACATGAGACTAGAGAGTGTATTTTAAATACCTAGAAATTGGATAGACTGTTTTCTACTACATGAGTGGAATATAAATTAGCTAGCAATCTAGTTGGCCTTTAAGTTATTGTAAACATCAAGACAGAGCAATTCTCTTGCTTTTCAGTTAAAAAAAACAATCAAACAAACAAAGCAACTGGCAAGCTAGGACTCCATTACCTTGTCTGGACTGATTAAGAGCTTACTTTTTTATGGTATGGTTACTCTTCTCAGCTGGAAAGTACATAAGTGGAGTAAAATATGATATCTCATTATTCTGCCAGGTCTGATACTCTGAATCATCCAAGTGTGTTTTCGTAAAGAATTATCCACATACTCCTTTATTTTAGGAACAAAAACCCATGTGAAGAAAAACATTTTCTGATTCTTCTCACCATGGATGAGTTCATCCAAAAAGATTACATTTAATTTCCTGTCTAATATCTTACTTCCCAATTCTATTTCTGACCCTACCCCGAAAAGGATGTTCATTCTTCCTAATTTCAAGCACAAAAGAAAGAAAGAAAAAAAGCATAGCTAAACAAACAACATTGAACTGGGGTGACCTCCTTACCATGCAGAGCACACAGAATTAATGTAATGTAAATACCTTTGTGCCATTCAGTCAACTCTCCCTACACCGTTATCCATCCCACACTTAAATTCCACCTACTTACAATTTTTATATCTGTTCAATGATCCATATCTCTAATCTCATTATGAAATTGGAGGGGAAAAAATGAAATGTAGGAGTGGGAAAGAACACTTTCATGAATGCAAGGAGCAGTCATTTAACACATGGAAAAAATCAAGAATTTTAGAGGACCCACAGCACATCTTTTCCTACACTTTATTCTAACTTCTATAAATTTAAGTGCATTTTTTGAATACTAATAACCTTACAAGGAGGGTAATCACCAAATAACACCATAAGTACACCTTTGTTCACTGCATTTTCACTATTTTTTCTTAAGTAACAGCAGGAATACTGAAACAATAGAGATGCCCTTTCCTCCACTTTTTAATTATTTTAAAGGATTTCTTGTTGAGTTCTTTCTGTGTAAAAAATGGTATAAAACCAGCATTTGAAGGATGGATTTCGATCAGATAGAAAACACCAAAGCTCAAGTCATAATCTGGTATTTTGGGGGGTTTCCTCATAATTCATGGATACCTAGGTATAGGACTGAAGATGACACAGCATTATGAATCAATATTAATCAAAGCACTTATAGGCCTATCAACTAACGTTAGGCCAATGGTATAATACAAAACAGAATATGAGTTTTTATTTATTATATTTTATGTAATTTTTATATTTTATGTAATTTTTTATTATATTTTTTGCAATATGAAAAGAAAAAAATACTTTCTTAAATCACTTCAAATATATTTTAAAATAATACATTTTAAAATCCCATTGAACTGTAGAGATTATTTTAAATTAATCTTTTAAAATCCACTTTTTAAAATCCTTCCAACTGTAATCCTTGGTTGAGATAAAAACCCAATACCATTTTATTTTTCTAGTTGTTTTTTTTTCTTGTAAAACAGGCTATTCCATTTTAGGTCACACAAGCTGCTGTTAGAGTCAATGAATGATGATATTTCTTATGCAGTAAGAGCTTAGTCAGTCCACATCAGCTGTGGTTTATCCACGGGGGATTAAATGTTTATAATCAAATCCAGGTGGATTAATCATGCCCTGGATAGGAAGATTCAGTTCAGAGCCAGGTCAGATCAGCTGGGCCTCTTAGGGCAGGTGTGGTGCAATAACAGCACTCTGCTGTTTCCAGGCCACCTCATGAACAGAAAAAGGTTAATCACTCCTGCATTGTGCAGAACCTGAGCAAATCAAGCCCAAAGAGACAGGTTGGTGGTGTTCACTGTAAATTTGTTATCCCAAGCTCCATGAAATGAATGTATAGAAAAACATGATGCAGAGACACAAGTGGTGGTATGCAGTTAGCTTGGGTGCCATAGGATTTATTAGTCCTTACTCAGATGCTTCTGCATTATATTTCACCGCGCTCTTAGTCCAGAGCAGCTGTACGTAAAGAACAGAAACCAACTCAGTTCTCATACACATTAGCAAACCTGAAAAGCTTCGCAAATCTGAAGCACTGGGCACAATAAAGACCTTTTGAGTGGACTCATGCAGCAGACCCTGATTGCACCAAGGGAGCTAGCAAAAAGCTGAAGCAAAATGAACCCAAGCTGCAGTGCCACACCACAGTGTTCTTTGCATTTCAAGTGTTTCCATTTTGCGATTTTCCTGTTTTTTGGCTATCTCAATCTCTCATTAATGAAACACTGACTATATTTGATGTGGATCATGCAGCATAGAAATTCAATGTTAACTTTTGTACTGGCCTCTCTTATTAAGTGACATAGCCAAATTCATGAAGTACTACGTTCAGGCATAACTGCAATGCTACAGTATTAGAAGCTTCTTAGCATCCTGTGTTGCAGTTAGGCTTGCTTGTGTCTGCAACACCATTGTAGAGGCAACACAACAGTGACACAGCAAATCCTAGTACTGTATGTCAGAGGAAAACCCAAAGTCTTCCTGAGGCATGTTCCTTTCCTCATACCTCAGCAAGGGCTAACTACAAAATCTGCTACTGTCTTTAGCTCTGCTTTCATTTTCTGCACAGGCTTTCATATGATGATTTGGAAGGGAAGAAGAAAAGGGAGAAAACAGATAGGAAACAATAGTAAAGAGAAAAGGCTCATTTACCTAGTTGCTTTTTGTAGAACAAGTCAATTTTCTTCTTGGCTTATAGCAGATACTTTCTTATGTGCAAAACATCTATTTTTGTTATGATATCTAGGTAACAGCTGAAGATGAAGCACTAGAAACACAGCCACTTAAATTTCACACAACAAAGGTTAACTGTTTGCTACTGAATCATAAACAGACATAGGTAATATTTTTTACTTGCTTGTTGAAAGCAAGTCAACTACATGGCTGCATGTAGTATGAGCAAATTTTTCTTATAATTTTCATGTTATCTCTGGCATAGCATGCAATTCAGTGGGCCATGTACTGAAAGAAAATTACTAAATCAGTTTATTTATGAAAGACTAAGAAAACGTTGCTTTGATTTTGTTGCTCCTTTGGAATTATTAATGATTTTTAAAAGCCTAAAACTAAAGAGAAAGCAAAATCATCAGCTAACATAATGTATTTTGTAACATATTGCTCAGATGATTGTAATAAGAAAATTTGTATAAAGTATATAGCTTTGAAAGCATCTTGATTATGAAAAAACAAACACATAGATTTAGAATTTGGAAATCAGCTTACTCCCTTATGAAGTTTCACTGACAATCCTGAAATCATTTCTATATTCAGACATAAAAGTGCTCTTAGTAGCTGTAATTGCTTATTTTACAACAGTCTAATTAAAGAGCATATCCATTTTATATACAGACTTGTTTGCAGTGATCAGACATAAATCAGCATAAGGAAAAGCAGGCAATCTTGGTTTTTTTCGTCCCCACCTGCTGACTCTTCAGCCAACAGCTTGAAGAGAAGGCAGTCTCACAAGACAGAGGAATGATAAATTATTTGACTCCCTATTTCTGCACCTATGACTAGACTGACATTTTCTCACAGGTTCTTGTACTTCTTCAAATAATACCGGTATCCATACTAATAAGGGTGACAGTGATGCAGTATGATCATCTAGATGATGTCCAGCATAATCTATCGGTAACAAGTCATTTCTTCTAGAGAAAAGATAAAGAGTTGATTACTTAGGTTACTGAGATCTTCATCTGTCCTTACTCTGGAAAGAAAGGCACCCTTACCTCTTCTGGGAAATCAGCCTGTTGCCTGTGCTTTAGCACTCCATGTACCTGTGCACTGAGGGAAAGTGGTGACATGGCTGCTCACAGACAGACATGTGATTGTGCTATGTACTAGTGGAGCTGGTTAGCTGCAACTCAGCTGTGGCCCTGATGCTGTGAGAAAGCATTTGGGTGACCTGTGCCTTTGTCAATGAGCCCTGATGAAAAGTGTGGTATATGAAGTGGAGTACTTACTTACAGAGTAGAGCCAGGCTTGGTCCAGACATTTAGGAGTCCAGGCAAAGACATTCTGCCTGCTTATACCATCTCGAAAGATGCATTTACCTCTGCCTACTTTGCAGCCAATTACCTTCACAGTGAAAGTTAACAGTAGTAGTCCCGCATATTAATAAAGCAAGCTGGAACTCTGCCTCTGATTCTTCAAGCAACCTCAATGCTAGGAAATAAAAAGCATGATGCTGCCCTCAACATCACAGCCAGGCACATCACACAACATGAAATAAGAACGAAGAATGATATTTTTTATTGTACAAATGGACACCAGTTCTCCTCCTTTGTAAGTTGGAACAAAGTCACCAGGACCAGAGACGGAAAATTAAAGAAACTCACTTATGTTTCCTTTAGATCCCCCGAGGCAAAGCTGTAAGTGAAAACAAGCAATAAAAGCAGGGGATGGGATGGGTGGTATTGAAAAAATATAAATGACTTCTGAGAAATAAGAACCTGACATACCAAACATGAACCACAAGGCACTTCCAAGGAAGGTTGGGAGCTACTGGATATCAGCTGGAGTTGGACCCAGGGTGGCATTTATTGCATCATCTTCGGTGCTGTGACATTATTGGTAGAGCAAGAAAATTAACTATCTCAAGGAAGAATCTTCAGAAAACAACTGACTGGAAAGTAGATTCAGATAATTAGACATTAAATGCAGAAAGAGGCTAATTAAGGATTGTCTTCAACAACCTTTCTGTTTCAGCAGTTCAACTGATGGTAACTTGGATCATGTAGGGGTCAAGAAACAAAGAAATTGACCTTAGTGCATTGTGGACTTGATATTCAATGGGATATGAAATCCCCTGTTTCAGATCTCTCCTTTAACTTGGATAGAGCATGAATTTGGACTTGGATTTCCCATAGTATCTGCAAAGGTTCTGGTTCTCATAGAATAGTTTAGGCTGGTAGACATCCCTCAGGATATTCTAGTGTAAGGATCTGCTTAATAGAACTATCTTAAAATTTTGCTCAGGACTTCATCCAGTCAAGCTTTGTAAACCTCCAGCAATGAAGATTCTGCAGTCTCTCTGGGCAAGCTGTCTCAGTGTTTAACCACTCTCACTGTGAAGTGTTTTTTTCTTATGTTTAATCTCAATTTCCTTTGCATGTTAAAACATGCAAAAATTGCAACTACTGCACCCTGTTCTTTCACTATTCACATCCAAGTCATGAAAAAACCCTCTGTTCAGGCAAGCATGAATCTAGGCTGCTACCATTAACCTAAAGCCAATCTTAAAGTGTCTATCCTTCTCTGTGGTGTTTTGGTGTTTTTTATTTCATTTTAGATGGCAAATTATTAATTTTAATACAGATTAACTACTGTGTATAAATGGTGGACTTTCCTGGTTTTGTAATTCAACACTTGCAATATTTCGTGAGTTGAAGATTAAGACTACAGGTCAGTGTCAGATCTTTCCCCTATTCATCAGGAAGTGTGCTTGTGACTGCATGAGAAATAAGCAGAAATAAAGTTAAGTTTTCCCACTTCTGTACCTTCATCCTGATGCAGCATGGCACAGCTGTCATTTTATGTGGAAAATAAGGGAAAGTATAAGGAATACCATACAGCACTGCTACAAAGGAGTCAAGGGCAGGAAACCTTTGCGGTGATTTCAAATTATAAGAGCTCAGTACACAAATACTATGTCAACACATTTTATAAAAAGTAGAACTAAATAAATAAATTTTTGAAGTCACAATCAAAGAAATGTCATTCTCTTTCCTTCCATTTAGAAGCAAGATTGCTCTTGACCTTTGGAGACACTTAAAAGTTCATTGCGAAGGAACACTTTGCAGCTGTAGCTTGTACAAATCTAAACAAGAATAAAGCCACTCTAGTATTAAGTCCAACTTAATATATATTCCTCAAGGACTTTTAGTGCCACTTGCCACATATTTATAGGTTTCATACATTTTTAAAGTTACAAACAAAGGATTCTTAATGAAAAAAATAAAAGTCTTTTACAGTGCAAGCAAAAAAAACAAGTTACCTAATCATAACTGAAACTCACAATTCAAGTAGCTGTTGAAAAATTGCCTTTGTCTCCTTGCAAAACTAAGACCAGGTTCTGATATAGAAAATTTGGTTTTCATTAGCGATTGAGAAGTAATTCCAGGTGAATATTATACTCTCATTTTTTGTAACACATATTTATTTAACTGAAGAAATGAGAAATTTACTTATATCCCTGTTTGCTCTGGATTCTATTTACATGAATTTTGAGAGGTTAAGTAAGCTATCAAAAACTGCTCCACAGTCATTAACATTCAGTGATGAAATGATCTACAAATCTGCAGTCAGGAGAGAACTTTTTCTCAGCTCAGACAGAAATGAAGCACTGGTTTTTGTGGCGCTTTGGGGAGGAGGGCTTGTCTGTCTGTTTGTTTTCCTTTTGTATCTGAGATATGGGCAAGTACCCCCAAAACTCCTGCAACATTTATGTAATAATGCCTACTTATGAAGAGCTTCTGGAAATGAAGAACAACTACATTTCTTTCTCTCTCCTTGCAGCTTTCAATCTTTTCTGTAGATCATTATAGGAAAATACATATCAATGTCACCAATATTCTTAATCAATTATGACTGTGGAAGATTGTTTTCTCTTGACCATTATTACTACCTTCCTAAACCTGAAAATGAATTGGTAAAAATAATGTTCACCTACATTGACACATAGAAAAAGCTGAATAAAATTGATCAACTGATTCTCATATGCTAAACTAACATTGAAATATCAGTAGTCTTGCTGGACAACTACCTCTCCCCTCCCCGGAATGTGAAAGAATTTAACAGAATATGTGAAGAAAGTAGAAAGGTATTCCTGGTACATATTACATGATTGACAGAAAATTAATGTAAGAGCTGTTTAGACTGATTTACAGTGGCAATAAGGAAAATTAGATGGTGAGAACGAAAGAGGTGTTAAATATATTTAAAAATAGAATATAAAATAGAAATGTATGAAAGGAAATGAAGAATGGAAAAGAAGAGAATAAAAATATATGAACAGGAAAAATGATGAAAAGCAGAGTAACAATATAAAAGGTAAAGAGTATGAAGAGCAAGGAGCAATAAGTGACAGGAAGAGATATGTAATGAAATGTGCTGTACAGAGAAATAAAGTGCAAACAGAGGATATAAATCGAAAACACAGCATGTGCCTTATCTTGGAGGTTACTTGGTTACAAGAAAAATGCTAATTTATGTTTCATTTTAAGAAGAGATTTGACTATATATTCAAATAAAACAAAAAATAAATAAAATAAAATAAAATAAAAAAAATAAAATAAAATAAAATACAAACAAAAAATTATATGGTGCTCTGAGGTGGTCCAAAAACATTATCTGTGCTCTTGCAGTACTTCAGCACCAAGGTTCTAATATGATGGGGTCTATCAAGTTCAGTCAAACACTTTAACCAGTAGATAAGGGAAATGAAACAAAATATTTTGAAGCATATGTTCTTAACATTTAGACCAAGTCTTAGACTTTCATGAAGTATGTTTTGGAATGTGGAAGAAACTGTAAAAGAGAGAAAATTGAGGTATTACTATCAAGTGGATAGATTAAGAAGTTAGGCCAATCTCCACCCAATAAATTTAAGATTAACAAAAAAAGAGGCAGTCCAGAGGAAAGCTGGTGCCAATTGGTTGTTCAGTGACATAATGCAGGATCTAAAGCAGGAAGGCATGAAGCTCAGAAAAGACTAGTCTTCAAAGGCATTTAAAAAACATCTTTGCACAGATGTTGTTTAATATATGAAATGCACCATCAAAGACAGCACCAATAGCTGTAACCACAAACTCACTCCAGAACAGTTATACAAGCACTTAGAAGAAAAAGACTAGTACAGGGTACTAAGTCTAGACAACTCTGTGGTTGTCAGAGTATAGGATGTGACACCAAACATGTCTTTAATGCTCCGTGGATAGTTTTCTCTACACTGCACACTGCTCATAGCCATTATCCTGCTGTCTGTTTCACAGACATTTTACACACACATGTTCAGCTAATACATGTGAAAGTTAGATAGTCCTTGGAAAATGAGATATACTGAAAACATTATGGAGAAGGGCATCTTACAAGAAAATTTGCAGTGCCTGAGGGACAATCAGAAAAAAAATATTTCATAGTCTGCCTAAAACATGAGTCTTATCCCTTCCCTCAACCGCCCAAATAAAAATCAATTAATCAACAGAATTGGTATATTTCTTCCTCATTCTCATATTAGTACAGGACATAGATTATATAGGCTGAACAGGGTTTTTTTTTAATTAATCCTATATTCACTATTTTTATTAAAACAAAGAGTGCATGTGCATGTGTTTGTATGGTTGTCTATAGCAGAATTTGTGAGTGCGCATATAAGGGTACATGGACATATATTTGCCTTTTAAAAATTCAATTCCATAAGATAATTTAAGTATATGTATGAGATTTAATTTTGTAGTTTCCTGTTGTCATCTAAAGTCTGTTAGACAAAAAATTAAACTGTTGCTACTTGTGTCATCCTGGGAGAAGGAAGTCAAGCTGCTGCCTCCAAAAGTATGCACATCTTCTAGCCTCAGCCCACAGAATAAAGGGCAGAAGACAAACATCTGCTGCAATGAAAGCAAATGGAAAATTCTTGGAAAGAGATGGAAAATTGTCAGGGACAAAGAAGCCTGAAGAGAAAAGGGAACTTAGTGAATTGGCTAAATCAATGTCCTTAGAAATATCCCAAAGGCTGAAATGTAAAAACATGGTATCTTAATTCTTCGGAGCAGTGTATTTGTCCCCATTTATTATCACTGTTGTTTGATTCGTAATAGAGACAAAGAAGCATCAAGAGTGTATAGTAGAATGTACTACATGAATAAGAAGGGAGTTTCTTCTGTTGTGAAATAGGAGTCACAATAATCTGTGCAAGCAGAGATCACCAAGAAGAAGGAAATGCATGGTATTAAAGTAACCAATCGCATTAACCCAGGAGAGCAGCTAGAATCAGTGTTAAATTACTTCACCCTGGTGTAAAGTTTTTCATCTAATAAATATTATGTAATTATTATTTGCCCATCAATATTGTTAATTTTTTTTTTCAATTCTTCACCTTAAAAGTTTCTACAGTCTAAATAGAAACAGAAGCTCTTTCCTGTGACCTCTGCCTATTTGTCCTTAGATTCTGAATATCTTCTAGTGTCCAGATCTTTCAGTGAATTTTGGCAGGTGTCTAAGAACAATTCCTGTTGAAATTAAATGCTTTTCTGCTTCTTACTCTACTTTTGTGGGAGCTGAAAGATGAAAATCTTTCTGGTTTAGTGGCAGTGATTCTTATGAAGTCAAGAGTGAAAATAAAGAGGTGAGGGAGAATATATTTGCCATGCTTAAAGCAAATATATTCATGGAACCACTCGTACTGATGAGCGTGTCCTTTCCCGGTTAGTTGCAGCTAAAAGTTTTTACTTCAAATGTGTATCTAATCTGCATGAATTTTCCTTTCCTCTGTCTATTGACTGGGTTTGCGAGGTACTTTCATAGGCCCTAAAAATCCTCTTAGGTTTAAACCAATTTAAATAATTTTTATCCTTTCCCTTTTCACCAGAGCTTCAAGGTTTTTAGTAAATACATTAAGCCATGGCCTAATGTCACTTTTGGAGGGCTTTAACTATTGCACAGTTTCGAAGATGACAGTTTGGTTTTCTGTAAAAAAAAAGAAAAACTTCATTTTAATGATAACAGTATTTTAATTTATGATCATTGTAAAACAGCACTTACTGAAATCAAGTAAATGTCCTTATTGCACGCATCCAATTGCACATAATCAATGGAAATGAAATCTAAAGTAACAATATTTATTACTTTCTTCATACTGCAGCAGTTTTTATCAGTTTCTAGATCAGTTTATATTTTACGGTCTATATTTCTGAAAATCTAATACACTAATAATTAATGGCTCGTGAATAAAGCTTTGCATGGCTTAACATAACTCAGTTGCATGTTTTCTGTCCTGCTCATGCATAGATCTGTGTTACAGTGAAAAAAGAACAAATCTTTGGTGCAAAAGTATAATTATTACAATGTATTCTGTGCATTCATTGTAGTCCTCGAAGTGTTAAGAAACAGAGTTTTCAGGACTATGTAACAGATGGAAAAATAGAAGATTAGGGATGAGACTGCCTAAAGGTACAATCCTTTTGAACAACTGTGGATAGAAGCATTCTTCATGTGTCATTTTCAGGCATTAATGTTTCTTAAACTCTGTTGTCCTGCACCGATGAACAAACTCTTTTAGCTTAATATAAAATTGCACAAAATAAAGGGAAACACTTAAGTTTAAGGGATATTTGATCCACATCTGTTTAGACTATGGCAGGGAGGAACATGAGAAAGAAGAAACCAACCAGTGACTCAGAATCTAGAGAAACGCAAGAAACAGTGAAAAATAATAGAGAAAGACTAATATAAATGAATAACATAACAAGGGAGAAAAACTAAATGGTAATGTTATTCTGGGTTAGAAAATTCATCTAGTTCATCCATCTAGTCAGAAGAACAATCACAACTTTAAGGGCAAATACAAGTTTTCAAGGCCCAGTCCCAAAATACCCAGTCTGTACAAGATTTAGGCTATTTGTTAATTTAACATATTTAAAAGGCAAATGACACCAACAAATACTGCTATGTTGGGTTGACAGCCAGCAGCTACACTGCTATCCAGTCTTTTGCTCACTCCCCCACAGGGGGATGGGGAAGAGAATTAGAAAAACAAGTATCAAAATTAGTGGGTCAAGATGAAGACAGATTAATAGGTGAAGCAAAGCTGTGAATGCACAAACAGCAAATAAAACAACTCATTCACTGTTTCTCATCAGCGGGCAGATGTCCAGCCACCTCCCGGAAAACATGGCTTCAGCATACATCATGGTTATTTGGGAAGAGAAACCCCATAACCACAAATATCTCCACCCATTCTTCTTCTTTCCCCCAGCTTTTATTGCTGAGCACAACATCATATAGTACAGAATATTCCTTTAGTGGGAAGAAGAAGAAAAAAAACCCCAAGAATTAAAAGCCCGGCACCATGCAGACACTGATCAGCAATAGCTGAAACATGGATATATTAACAACACAGTTGTAGTCCCAGTCCAAAGCACAGCATCATTAGGGCTGCTATAAGGAAGAATAACTCCATCTTAGCCAGACCCGAAGTACACCTATAGATGTGGCATAGGGCAGATGCCAATTTTCTTGTGCCTGACAAACAACCAGCACCTTCTTCCATGAAGTGACCAAAGACAACGAAAGAAATATGGGTAATTTATGCATTCACTTTTGCAATGATTCAGACATAGCAGACGCTCTAACTGCTTATCCAGTTAGGGGTTGTTTGAATACCAGAATTTACAAAACAGCAGCATGATGCTGGTTCAGAATAGTTAGCAGCTCTTTAAGAAGTATGATCTTATAATAATACAAGATCCTTGTAAAGGCTCAGAAAATAAATATGTTCAGTGGATATGATCTGAATCTATAAGGTTGAGCTGGAAGTGAAATATAACACTTCATTACAGCATATAAAAATACAATGAAAACCCAAAGAAAACAGACTAATGTCCTATTTAGTGCCACTGTGAACTATTGCCATCTGTAGTTTCATTAAATCTACTGATGCAGTATCGGAGCTAAAGCTATGAAAGAGGAAACATTTCTCTGAGTAATGAAATGCTATTTATAACTATGGTCTCATTTTGTAAGGAAGATGTGTGGAAAAGATGAATAGTTTAACTGTGACTCATAGCCAAAGAGATCATGGCTGGAATTACAGGTAATTATCATTTCTAAGAAACTAACCTCTGAGTTTGAATGAAGTGTCAAGGATTCTTGATTAGCAATCTGCCACCTTTATAATGTTGTGGAGGGCACAGGAAGTAAGGAGGGCAGTCAAATCAACCTCCATTAATCTTGTATGCTTAAACTTACAAATTTTATATAAATAGAATATTAAGATAAATTACTAAGAGTCTTTGTTCTCCCAGGAAAACAGTCTCAACCTCTTTTGTTAACATACAGCTTTGACAGTATTTTAATCCATATTAACCGCCTGTGCTATATCATAAGTTTAAATCCCTCAAGCAGATGGCACTTCAATTATTCAGATTTGTAATAGACTTTTTAAGAGAAAGCTAATGTGAGATAAATTTTAAGCACTAAGGCAATATTTGAAAATTTCCTTCAGCTGGTGAGCTAACTGTGGAGGACTTCTCAGCCACTCTACCTGCATCCTTGTGGAAACAGCAAAAAACTCTTTAGGTCAGTTTTTATGGCATATTATTTCCTCATCAGCTGTGTTCCCATTAAGCTTAAGATAAATACATCCAGCTGCACAAATCACAATCTCCCTCAGATACAATTAAATTTAGACAAAAAAAAAAAAAAAGGAAGATATTGTAATTCAAAAGGTCTTTCTTAATTGGGTTAAGTGCCTTAGAAAATATCCAGACATCAGACTGAAAAGTTGTTTTTAACTTATTTTTACAGCACGGTAAATGCTTACAGCTCATAGGGAGAAGTAGCAGGAAATATTTTAGATACAGCAACACTGAATTCTAACCTGAATCTAAAGATAATTTGCATCTGCAAATACTCCTAAAAGAAGAGTGAATCACTTCTGAGGGGAAGGTTTTCATATATATCCCATAGTACTCTACATGTTGGTTCCTTATGGACCCCAAACCTGAGGTTTTGGGCCTCTTATGGTTATATTTTTCCTTTGCAAAGTTATTTTGTGAGACATAATGAGATGAGTAAATCTTTCAGTGCTAAAGTAAATGATGCAAGAAATTGAAATGAGGTATCTGGTTTGAAACAGGACAGGTGAACCAAGGCAAATAATGTCTGGTTCCAGTGACATTTTCTGTTAGAGCTTAAAAGTGATGATGAATAAAGACTTTTACATTAGAAATATTGAAACTCTATGGTTTTCAATTATGAAAGGTGTTAAAAGATAGAAAGGACCCGGAGCCTGTGCCATAAGGGAACATTTAAGTATAGATCATTCTCATACAGAATCTTGCTGCTCCAGGTGGAACTGATTTACAAGACGCAGGAACTAATCACTTAGGCACAGGGAATATTGATAAAAGATTTTCTTAAATTTTTAACAAATACATTAAAAATTAAGTTTAAAAATTGTATTAAAAAATGTCTGTGATGGAGAAGAAAATTACCCCACATAACACAGCTGTTTGTGAAAGTTCACCAGAGAGACGGGCTAAAGAAAAGGAAAGGAGGTCTTTGAATTTATCTAAATCTTTGTGATCTGTTCACAGAGCAAAACTCTGCCCATAGAAACAGCTCTGTCAGTGTGCAAGTTTTGATAAAAAATCCATTAGGCTGATTCTGTAACTCTTAGTGCTAGACCAGAGCTACTGCTCACAGTAAATGCCATTAATTCCCATCATCTAATAACATAGAAAAGAAGTATGTGTATGCCACATTGATCTTCCTTATGCTAACTTTTGCCACTTACGTGCTTAGCCACAAAGAGCATCCATAACTGTTTCTGATTTATCACATAAAAAGCTCTAATGTAGATTTACATGTTAGAGAACAGACTAATTGGCCTCCTTTTAGAATCTGAAGCACAAAATTATTTTTTAGCCAAGAAAGCGTACTTCTGCATCTAGTATTGTGTAAGTATTTACATAATGTAACTCACTCTCCCATCAGACCATTAATGTGCATGCAATCAATAATCTAGACTCAAGTAAGTCTGAGTTGCTTTATCTGAAAAAGTAACTAATCACAAATTTAAAAGCTATTTGACCAAATCTGAAATTAAATAATTGTATTCAAAGGCCAGATCCTCAGCAAGCACAAATGTAGGTCTGAAAACTTACACAAGATGACAAACAGACTCTTACTGGCAAGCTTTCACACCAGACATTAGAAATACTTGGTATTTTTTTCCTTTACTACTATGCAACTATTTTAAGCAGTGTAGATCATCGCAGTTATTTCCACAGTATCATATTTATAAAAAAAAACCAAGAACAATCACTCATCTTATTAATTACCTTTCTTGCTAACATAATAAGGAGCTACAGTACAATATGTTTAAGCGCAGAAAAATTAATTTAATCAACCATATGAATTTTATTCACTGAATGGTACTGGATCTGTCAGCCTT
The DNA here is from genome assembly GCF_033815535.1 of Pezoporus flaviventris. Lineage (NCBI taxonomy): Eukaryota > Metazoa > Chordata > Aves > Psittaciformes > Psittacidae > Pezoporus > Pezoporus flaviventris. The sequence goes on along the minus strand of NW_026892550.1, from coordinate 38,285,513 downwards.
ATCATGTATGGTTTTTCATTGCAACTTTCCTGGTTATTTTAATGTATATTTTCTTCTAGTGTGTGTACTAGATAGATATCAGTTCCACCAGTTATTCCTAACAGTAGTAGTCATGACACATGCCATTTGGAAGGTCATTTTTTTTTTCCCTTGTCTTGCAGAAATCTTCAGATTTCCTTAAGCAGCAAAAATATCAGCCCATTTTAATCATTCTCATCTTCAGTAACTTCTACTAGCTCAAAGTAATTGTTATTTATGATCATCAGGAGCATGTGGTATAACAGGCCTACAAACTGTCAGGGACAGCTCAAGTTCAGTATTACCATAGGATTTTCTCTGGTGTGAGAAAATTCTGAAAGCCAACACTATATCAAGGGTGACCACTGTAAAATAACTGGGAATTCTTGCATATTGCTTTTCCCCTAAGTCATTTACAGAACTTTACAACTCTCAGCAGGATAACATTTTACCTCTTTCATTCTGAAGGCCTCTTGGAAACTTGCAGTTTCCTCCCAAACTGACTTTGGCTGATCATGCATACCCTGGGGAAGACAAAGCTAAAATTATATTTCTTTTAACAGTCCTGGTTTTTACTGCAGCTATCAAACTTTGTACTTTTCAGAATCTAAACACTCTGTGCAATGATCACTCAGAACAAATACTTTCTTAGAGTAAGGACAGTGTATTTTCATCAGTTGGGTAGATTTTTCTAAGCAGCAGTCATGCTCTGCTGTTTCAGATTCAAAATCTCTTTTATTGCTTAGGCCAAAAAAATAGCAGTTGTTTATGTCCTATATGATTCCATGAGGATTGAGTTTAGTATACATTTCAGATGTGTTTCTCATCTTGTCATCACAGTTTGCAAAATTAAATTCTCCATCTTGACTGATAAATTTTCATTGCACTTTGGGGTTTGGGGGGTTTTTTACAATGTATGTACACATAAGATAGTCAGATTTATCTTAGTTGACCAGATTAAAAATGAAAGCATTTTATAAATGTTTTATCCAACAAGAGCATATTATGTATTGTGACAGGATATCATATAAATTAAGTTATGGAAGTATATAATATTGCATTTTGTCTAATGGTAGAGTATAATTAAGCTATAAATACATGTTTAGATTATATTAAGTGGCATATTTTCCAGTTGATGCACAGGAAATTAACTGTAAAAGTCCTATTAGTGTTAAGTGGAAGCTGTATTACTAAATCTGTTTGCATCACTCTAAGGGTTTACCACTTAAGTTAGAAGTAGTCAGGAAATTCAGTGAGAGGGAAATTGTATCTGTCTCTCCATATAGATGTCAAGAGTTTAAAAGCCTCAATATATGACAATATTCATCACATTCAAGAATAATTTTTAACATCTGTTACATACATATTACTCTGTCAGATTTAACAGCCTATCAATTTAAAGTAACAGGTAGACTGCAGAATGAAGCAACATACTACCAACCACATAACAAAAATCCTAGAACTAACAGTTTCGGGACCCAAATCTGCTTGTTATCCCCATTTCTTTTATTAAGGCAGATTTATGCAACTAGACAGGGTGGATACATCACTTTGTTTGCCTGTTGTCCTGTCAAACATTGTCATAAATTTCACAAAAATAACATAGGCGCAGAAGATAGATCATGTAATTGCCCAAAGCAGAATCAAATCAAATTCTGTGCCAGAGAGCTTGCACAAGTCTGATAGAACAATTGTGCCTTTCATCTAAACCATCGTAAAATCTTCACCTCCAAGTCTGCAGACAAGTCTCAACATTCAGTCTAGAAATTAAATTTTAGGAACTCTTGTAATTGTTACTCAGAATAGTCTACCCGTTTTACACTTCATAGCAAATCTGAGAACCACATGTATATAGTTGTGTAAAGTGCAACATGCACAGACAAAACAGACAGCTGTCCAACTAGTGGCACTGTAGTCACAGCTACGTTGAACTCAGTAGGCACAAATTTACTTTGCCTCTGTGACTACAGTATTTTGTGTTTTTCTAGGGGGATATTTTATCAGAATAATTCTCAGATTTCCATTAGAGAACGACCAGGATAAAGAGTTTTGATGTAGAGCCTGTCATCTTGGTGATTTACTTAAAATAGCAGATCCAGGTATTTTTAAATATTTTTATCAAGGCTTTAAAGAATTAATAAGAATTTTCTGTTGGAAAACACTGACTTATAAGTACTAAAAATCTTTACAAAAAAGGTCAGCTTAAGTGCAGTTTTGTCATATTTCTAGAAGTCTTAGACACTTGAAATATTTAAAATTAACATTTTCAAACTGAAAAAAAAATAATTATCCTGTTTTCTCATTCCAAACCCATTTTTGGAATCACTGTGCCTACATTGTGAAATCAAGGAAAGACTATTTGTCCACAACTTTTACACCTGAGAAATCACAGTTCAGGTGCAAATCGCAGGTGCAAGACTTGTTTATTGCTTGTCATGAACCCACAATCATATCTTTCCTCCAATCACAGTGTCAACAGCAATAAGTTACAGCACTCTGTCTTGACACCTGTGAGATTTCCAGTTTTATTTCCAAGCTTTTCTTAATACTCATTTAATTGTTTTCTCTAAGCGTTACAGAGAGTTTCACAAGAGTACATCCATTCTTTTTCAACTAGTTTTACTTTTCCTTCTACCTGTATCCATGGGTTTGCATCAGTTGATTCAGTTCAGTGGAAGGATATCCATTTACTTTAACAGACATTAAATCAGCTCCTAAATCTAAGGGAGTCTACTAATGATGTAGGAACAGTTACAGTTTAAAGATATTGAGCCTTAGGCTAATTTGTTTCTCTAGTATTCCAATATGCTATAAGTGGTCAATTACTTGATTTCTTAGCTTTATGTGACATCAAAGAGCACATCTGTTGGTTCCATCATACCATGGAAAGAACCTTCATTCACCAGTTTCATCACAGCTACACTAAATTCTTCAAAATTGTCAGTGCATGGAGCAGACCATCCACATAAATAGAATCTATCTTTTCAGCCACATCAAGACTGATATCAATAATTATCCATACTGTAAAAAAACAAAAACACATCCACTAAAGATTTTCTTTTTCTGCTAGGAAAATTTTAACACCCTTCCAAAACAGCTGTGAATATTTGCATTGCCAAACAGCATGCCCAGAAAATTATTATGACAGAAAAATCCTTTATATGCTTCTGTTGTACAAAACACGTAAAGACTTCATTTGTTAAGTAGGTTAAAGATTATGTCCCAAAGGAAAACATTATTTCAGTGCTAGCTGTGGAGTGCACTCGAGTAAAAAGACAAGAAGATGCTGAGAGAAAGGCCTGCCATTTCTTTCATCTTGGCCCTGAACACCATGGAAATATCCTTAACATCTAACATCTATCATATAAGAAAATAAGTATGAAGTAAAAGGAAAGCTGGGCTAAAGACAAACTGCACTGAGTTTGTTTTGCAAGTATGTGGGCATAGCTGTGGACTCTGTCCAAAGGAAGAGCTGGTTTTGGTACTACACAGGATCAGAAGTGGGCTGTCAGTCATGACACCACAGCGAGGTCTCATGCAGATAGCCGTGGAGCAGAAAAGGGAGCAGAAGCTCTTCATCTTTCATCGTAACCCTATTTCCTCAGATGCAAACATTGAACATTTACAGGTCTTTTAGGAAATACAGTTGGTTTTCAGTGACATTGTGGGACTTTTTTCCTCTACCTGTGAAAGAACTTTATAGAGAATAATTTCAGATCATTCAGTTTTATTGAGGTTTTGTACAAACAGGCTATAATATAAGCATGAGGTTTCAAAATTAAAATCAATGGAGAATGGAAAAAGAAATGCATATATAACCAAAGCAAGCAAAAATCATGCAAAGAAATTCACATCTTTTATTATTCATGCCCCTAATTGTTCCATTACCTTGAAGTGTGACATCAAAGGGATACAGGTCCCAAACATGACAAGCCAATGTAACCACATGTTTCTGATGAAAACAGTCATGCAAAATAAAGCAGCAAAGTTATCATGCCTATAAAAAAAACTATTTAAAAGTCTGCTTTTGAAAACAAACACTCTCTTCATCTATCTTTTACAAAGTAATATTTAAAATGCATGAATCAAAACCAGTCATGGACAGATAGCAGTATACACAACACGGATACCATAAATGAACAGCCACAGACCCTCCTATGTTTTGCAAACCAAATAAAAACACTACTCTTATATGAAGCAGCATGTTCAAAGCTCAGAGTTTTGTTTTTAAAAGACTGAATGGGCAGGTTTATAATAAATTCCTAGTACAGAAGCTTGGTTTTAGTTTAGGTAGGGGCTGCCAATTGTAAAGATGGAAGTCAATAGAATCATGAGTAGATAAGTTTTTATTACTACTGTCTTTAATGCTATAATTTTATAGGAAGAAAATGTAAAGTAAAAATAAAATCAAATAACATTTCTATCTCTCTTTGGTTATTACAGATTCTACCTGGAAAAACAGAACTTGAAGCTGCTAGCTCTCCACAATGTTATGGAGCCTGCAGAAATCATTAAGTCTGAATGTCACCTTGCTAGCTTCCTGTTGCATTGAGGAATAATGATCAGGTGCTTCCTATCACCACATCATTTGCTATTCAAATACCTTGATGTGTTTTTCTGCAGTGTAGAAATTAGAGTAATGAGGAGACACCTGGAGCTGACTCCCATTTATTTGTACAGACAGTAATAAGAAAAAAAACATTAAAATAATCTCAATGCCCCCAAAGACATCTAGTGCAGGTCTCATTCTTCCTCCCTGGATGTATCCATTCAGCTCTAAATGTTAACTACTATGCCTCCCATGACACAACTACTCTAAGCTTCATACCAGAACTGTAACCAAGTCTTTTCTGATACACATTGATTAGTGCTGCTTGTCAGCATCTTTGATGGGTATACCCTTGGAGAGAAATGCAAACATATGGCAAAGGCAGAACTGGGGTTTGGAATCACCTGCAACTCAGCACTGCTTGGTTATAAACTGCTGAAGATTAGACCATTGAAAAACCTGCCCTGACACCCTGACTCATAGCAGAGTGCACCCAGGGCTGCCACTCTGTATTCCTTTAAAAAGAAACAATCTTCACATATACTTAATTATCAATTAGAAGGTGCACAAAAAATGTATTACATCCTGTGGGCTGAATTTTTCAGATATTACTATCTCCTGGGAAAACAAGCAATGCTAATTTTAGTGCTTATAGATAAGAAAATATTGCATGTAAATACAGAAGACAAAGATGCTGATTAATATTTATGTTTACTTATGAAAATTCAGAGTTTACATGAGGCATACATAAAATAGGTATGCATTTGTCAACTTGTTATCTTACCCTAAAATTAATCTGTTCTGCATTCTGCAACACGGGCAATTTCAAGCTTCAGGACTTGGTGTACAGTAACTTCTTAGAAATTCCACCTCCTGAAAGAAAGTGTCCTGTGATAAACTGCACACAGTAATAGTTTTAATTTCTTCTGACAGCCTCTATTAATGTAGAGTTTGTGTCACCTTCAATTCAAATGTTTGTTAGCATATAAAATAGTATTTTGCTGTTTCCATTTTAGCGTTTCAAGGGTTTATACAATCCAAGCTTTTAAAAATAAGACTTAGATTCATGTTTCCATTGTAAAATTGCTTAACAGACTGAAGAAAATATTTATTCTTGAATAATTATTCCACCTACAAACTTGCCATACGTTCTTCTTTGAAAAGAATTATTCAGAGAAGCCAGGTATACAAACTGCCAGAATAAATGTCATATATTTTTTTAAGAGCAAGAAGTTGAACAGCAAACACATTTCACTCTTCTGAAAGCTATGGGGAAATAAGGTAAATATGAAGCCTATAAAACTGATGGAGGATATATGTTTCTGGACCCTATGATGGGATTTTAAAATTATGCACATTATTTAAAATAATACTAGCTACTGCATACAGTAACACAAACAATTGTATTTTTCTTTTCATAGCACACATAGTGTGTGACCAATCCCATAAATAATGTCACACTGCTGGTGATTTCTCATCCAAGAAAGCCTCCCCTATGCAAACCTTAGTGAGAAAGATAGATAGACTTTAAAATTGATGGCACACTGTGAAAGCGTTAGTTTGTATGTCATACACAGTGTTATGCCAGCTGTGAACCCATTTTATTTTTGTGTGATTTTGGCAGTTGAGAAATGTTTTGGCTCAACAACAGTAAAGACACAACATTTATCTACATCATGGGGAGGCAGAGCACAAACTTTTACATTATGCCCTCCTACATATATGCCTCATGCCACCTTCAATGAAATGAATCTCAGCTGTAGAACAACCCTCTGTGATGTGGCAGAAGATAACACCATCTCCAAGCTCTAATGCTAAAAAGGGCAGAAAAGGTATAAATACTATTTTCATGTTGAAAGTAACTATTCACAAAGGCTTGTGAATTGAAGGAAATCCTTCTAATGGCAGCAAAGGACCATTCTTCTGAAGGAGATAATGGTGAGACTTCAGCAATAACATGACCAAGAGTGCATTCAGTTTAAGGGCTATAAGGATGCTGATTTTCAGAGATTTATAATACCCACTATTTCTGAGTCCTCAGTATGTTTTAAAACCTCTGCTCATTTTTAAAAAAAACAGTTTCATTATTGTTTTCACAAAAGAAAAAATAAAAATTTAATAATTTTAAAATCAAATTATATTTGTTAATTATATTTATTTTACTAAGTAATATCAATGTGTATATAAATGCGTACATAAAAGATGTATTTACATTCAAGTAACTAACTTTTTAAACTTGCATATATCTTATCTTAATGAAGGCTTACAGCTGGTTCTTTCTCCATTAAGTTGTTGGGATCCATGATAGCACTGTTCTTTTAAGAATATTTTAAGGGTTCTCTTAAGAATCTTTTATGTGTTAAGGGTTCTATTAAGAACCCTTCACATTTTCTGAGTTCTTTACAACTTAATTTACATGAAGTTTTCCTGTTTGTTTTCAACTTCCATACCTTCAGGGTTGTCCAAATAGCTCTTTATTCCATACATATCAATTTTATGACAAATTAAGAGAGAGGCATAGAAAGCTATAATATAGTCTGTGTCTGGTCCAGTACATCTTACTTCCGTATCTAGTGTGCATACCCCAGCTGTTTCTATGCTCATTATTAGAGTTAGAACTAGCCATACAAGCTTCCTCCTTATACACCTCTCTTTCCATGCAAAAAAAGTCCAGTCACGAATACCTGATGACAGATATGATGTGTTCTAACTAGTGCTTCACATTCAGCCGTCGTATTGTAGTATTCATACGTACGATTCCTATGTTAGGCTGTTGCAAGCAACAGAACATCAGATTAAAAGGTGAGGGATCGCCTTAATTTAGTCCTATATTATCACTGGCAACTGTATAGAATCATAGAATCATAGGATCACAGAATAGTTAGGGTTGGAAAGGACCTTAAGATCATCTAGTTCTAACCCCCCTGCCATGGACAGGGACACCTCACACTAAGCCATATCGCCCAAGGCCTCATCCAACCTGGTCTTGAACACTGACAGGGATGGAGCATTCACAACCCCCCTGGGCAACCTATTCCAGTGCCTCACCACCCTAACAGGAAAGAATTTCCTCCTTATATCCAATCTAAACTTCCCCTGTTTAAGTTTTAACCTGTTACCCCTTGTCCTATCACTACAATCCCTAATGAAGAGTCCCTCCCCAGCATCCCTATAGGCCCCCTTCAGATACTGGAAGGCTGCTATGAGGTCGACATAACTGTATTATGTAGTCTTGTCATAATAATTTTCTCTTAGCTCTGAATACCATATATATAGAATAACAGAATATCTAAATACATACCCATCAATGCCTAGCTGTTGGGAAACAGTGGGCAGGCAAAAATGAGCAAAAAAACCCCCCAAAACAAGCCAAAACCCACTAGAATTATTTTACTTTAAAACGCAGGAAGACATTTGGTTTGTTAATGGGGTATAACATACCCGTTTCTTGGACTATAAATATTTTAAGGTTTATGAGGATATTTTGCCATTTGAGAATTATAATTTGTTTGTCACACTGAGCAATTTTTTAAAAATACTTGTAGGATAATAGTATCATTACAACATTGCAAGTATAAGTGTAAAATAGATATTTAATTGGGGGTATAAACAATAATATACCACGAAACATTAATTGATTCAATATTTTGAGTTATAAAGAGGAACATTTAAGAAAGAGTTTTCAGCAACTTTTTTCACAGAATGTCACCTTTTACATCTGTTGGCTATCTTGGTTTTGTGTATGAAGAAGGTTGTGAATGCTCAAGAAAAAACAGAGTTTGCTTCTTTGATCTTAATGGGCAATGATGACATTTCCCTCCTGGCTTTCGTTTAAATCCACCTTAGGTTTTCACTCGTAGCTCTGCATTGAGCAAAGAAATTACATCCTGTTTAATTGCAGTCTAACTTGATGATCAACACCATTATATGTGAAATCGTTACTTGGCTATGCACAAGTTCGAAGAGAAGGATGACAGCTTTAATTTTTGCTGCATGCTAATGGTGGTAGAAGATAAGGACTGGGAATAAGAGGTGGATAAGCATAACAGGGCTAGTTTTACAAACACATTCAGTAGAATAAACATGCCTAATTGCATTAAATATTCGCTGCTTTTGACATATACCAGGATGGAAAAACTGTCATACTATTGAACTGCTTAATGAAAGAAACAAATAAAACCTTGTCACCTGACATGTGGTGACTGAGAAGCTTCCTTTGAGGTACTTACAGATGTTTTTATTAAACTGCAATGATACTGTCGCAGAGAAAGCGATAACACTCTCCCCTAGACAGGGGCTTAAAATTGTATTTATGCAATTGCATTCAGCGCTAGGTCTTTGCAACTTATTAATTCTTGACAGAAATATTCAAATAGAAAAAATCAAACCAAGCTATTTTCTAGGTTAGCTAAACAATTATTTATTTTCCAGAATTTTCACCAGATCACTTTCACTTAAATATGCAGGCACTTTAACTAGATTTATAAATGAAAAGGAGGTTTAAGAGTCTTTATTGACTCACACTCTTTCCTCCTTTTTTCACCCCTCCAGTAACGAGAAAGACTCGCCTTGATGTCAAAGACATGGATTAATTCAGAGCAGCAGTTCAAAACCACATTAATACGATTGCCAGTGTGTAGTTCTGCGGTTCCCAAACTATGGCTCACAGGCAGTAACTCGCCCACAAGATCCTCCCAGGTTACTTGTACCTTCCACTTTCTGTAACTACGTCATCTTATAGGCTGACTGGAAAAGCAACATGTAATGTTGCTTGCAGCATCCTATTAGAGTGGAAGAGCTGCAGATCACTGCTTGGAGCATCAGATTTCATTCAAGTTGCTGAAGCAGCAAAAACCCGGATAATGTTAATTCATGATTTTTTTTATCACCCAGTAAATCCTGCAGCAGCAAGTTAAGGGGTGCTGGTGACATATTTTTTTTAAAGTGCCTTGGAGAATATATTGATGTTCTTTGTTAGTACCATAGCTGAAAACATTGTTGCTACCAAAAATAGAAAGCAAATAATAAAATCTCAATTGATTACTGTACATGTCTATTTCCAGCAATTCATATTGCATTAGTAATGCATTAAAACTCTCCACAAGCATCAGTTGCTGAAGTTAGTTAAGTACCTAGCTTTTCCTCATTATAATGCCATTAAGGATGGAAGCGTCCCTTGATGTGATTAATAGACTCATGCAGAAATGTCTGCTTAAGCATTGATCCATTTCTGGTATTTGCACTTTTTGATGCTTTTTGGTGCCTTCTTTTATCTTTCTGGAATCCTTGCCTAAAGAGTCAAAATAGCTTCTTTTGGCCTCAGTAACGTGTAACTTCTGCAGGAGGGAGAACTGGAGCCTGAACTGCCTGGCACTTTGTGGAAAGCTTGTGTTAGTTTTTATTAAGCAAAGCTATCCCACTGATATGACTGCAAATCTACTGACTTATGTTGTGCCCATGGGAGGAAACTGTTCAAATAAGAGGAAGAAAGTACTTCATTGCCTTGATTAACTGAGATCAAAGGGATTGTGCTGCTGCCAAAACCAAACCAATGGCCATGGTAACATGCCTCAAAGAACTATTCAGTAAACGTTATTGCAACATATTTTATCTTTTAATATTCAATTTTTATTTTAAATCACCTCTGCGCTACTTCTTTCCTCATTATGCAGTGTTCCTTCCAAGTTGGTTTTTAGCTTGCTATTATTTCAAGGCTAATTTTTGTAGGTTTTCTTTCCTTGTGGGCACTATTTAGTTCCTCCACTTTCAAGAGGTCTATTATGGAATGAAAAATAGACTCCAAAATGTGCATTTCATACTGACAGCAAGATACAGGTGGGGTTTCCAAAAATACTTCTCTGGTGAAGTCTCACTGGCTCTAGTTGGAGCAGGATTGACACTTTGCCCTTTAGAAAATTCTGCATCAATTGCAACTGCCATTCCAAATCTGACTACTTACTGTCACAGCTGTAGAGATGGGTCAGTCACGTTTGGGATGCTACCCAGAGTTCATGGGTACACAGGTGTGACTGCTGAAAGGGGCCACCATCAGAAACAATCCTCTAATTATTGAGATACTCTTTCTTTAGCCATCAAAGTCTATGCTCTCACAGCCTGCTGCCTCCCACTCAGATGTTGCTGCTTTCAATTGTTTTGCTTGTATTTAACTCAGTACATGAAGAATTCTGAGTGTCTAGGTCTTTAGTATGATTTTAAAATGGATTTGTGAAAGGAAGAGCAAAGAAAGTATTGCAGCAATGAACTTACAAATCAATATTCACACACTAGTTTTGGTTTTCAAAAAGGGTTTTCTTTTATCATTACACTGAAGATCCACAATTGATTCTCATTCTCCTTCAAAGTGGCCTTAAAAGTTTCCCAGTCTTAGCAATAAGAGATGCTCCGTATCAGCTAGCAAAGTTAACAATGGTAAGCATAGCAGTTTAATCAATACCGATGTTAATATCTTGCCTCTGTGTCAAACCTGCAACGCAATGTGAAATAATACAGACCTTAGGGATATTTGTTCTTCATCTTGTGGTGTATAAAGCCTGTTGAAATGTGGCCTCATGTTAGCAGGCAGACCTGATATTTCCTATAGGTAAAATTAAACGGGTCAGAGAAAAAATATCTTGAAACAATTTCTTGCCATGAGGATTTGATATTATCGCTACAGTACAGGTCCTATCTATGATCAGAACAAGAAGATGAAAGTTGGTCATTTTGACAATATTTAGGGCCTCCACTTGTTCAGGATACAGCATGAATGTCGAAGAAAAGCTGTAGGAAAATACTAGAAAATCTGAAAATAACAAACCTGCTAACGTTTTCCCCATGTGCCTCAGTGACTTCTCTTTTCCACACACAGAAATGAGGTTATGAAAACTACAGCTTTTCATCTATCTCAACCACATTTCAGGCAACCTCCTTTAAGAGCTCCTATAGTATTGAGCTGTCACCAAAGTTGTTTGTTACAGCTTTGAATTTGCTAAGACAGTGATATTTCTGAAAAGAAAAAAAAAAGAAATATATGTTTTTATTGAACAACTATTTAAGACCAGATGGAATCTTTTCAGGTTTTTTGAACTTACCTTTTCTTTGTAACTATTCTGTGAAATGATTCTGCAAAAAAACTTTCACCTGCCTTCCCTTTGAGTTGTTCTGCTTAATGAGGTGTGTATTTTGGGAGCTTTCTAGCTCCAAGCCTCTTCTGGGCTAGGTATACATGCCAGTAGCAAAGCAAAGGTCACCTATACCCGGACCTCAAAAGTGTACGAACAAAATTTTTATTCAATTGTCTGGTAAGAAAAGCTCAAGTTTAACAGATTTAATCTTTCAGTAAGTGACTATTTGAATGAAGATTAATGATTCTGTATAAGATGAAACAATATGTGCAAATGCTAACACTTTGTGTCACTCATTGTTACACTGAGGATTTGATAGAACTATACAGTGTCTAATTTCTTTTCAGAATTAATGTTTAAAACTTTCTGTATTTTCCCCCTTACCCAAGGAGTTTTACACAGTGACAGGCAAGCTTGGACTGGCAGTGTGCCCTACCTGAGAAGGGTCACGGATGCTTGGTTGACAGTTCTACCCTTTCAGGCTGCCACAGTGCAGTTCAGCCCAAGGGACCACATCTGGCTGTGGATTGGACCACATAGTTAAAAGAATCCCTTTGCTTAAGCTGGGGTTTTGTGAAATCCCAAAATAGTCAGTGTAAAGCTGCATGCCTTGCTTGAATCCCTGCCACAAATTTGCTAGTGATCTCTTTATATATCTTCCCTCTTTCAGCTCTCCTCCTCAGAATAAGCAGGATGGACGATGGCAGTATCAGACAGGGCATGACCACTTTGGATCCAGTGGCATTTCAAAGAGCAGTCTTTCTACCCACAGTCAGCAATTTTGACTTCTGGATATTAATGATTTTCATATTGAGCTACACACTGAGGAGCTGCCACAATATAACCTGGAAAAGAAGGAAAGGAACAAAGCCCCCTGCTTACTGCTTACCACTCAGATGGAAAGAGAGAGAGAAAAAGGGAGGCGAAAGGCTAACCAAGCATAGGATTACAGCTGGATTAAAGCTGATTTTCCACCCTATTCCCCAAGAAAACAGAACCCCGAAAATACGGAATACTTCAGACTGAAGGAATTTGTCTGCCACTGGTTAATGCCAATAGCTTTGGGACCATAAGTACCATTTGCACTGGTACCAATAAGACTGATAGCTTTGTGACAGGACATCATGAGTAAACTTCAGAGACATGGTCTGTACACACGTTGTGGTCCATTTAAAAAGCTGGTTAAGCCCCTTGAAGATATACTACAGCAGCATCACTTGTTTCAGTATAGCTGAGTGAAAAATATGATGGAAACTTTTTCTGTCATCAGAAATACCTTTTAGGAAACAGGGAAGAGTTTTCTGAATCTGCATTCTTGTGGTTTACCTGGTTGATTTAGTAAAAAAATTCTTTGTGGAAAAATAAATCAGAACTTCTAGTCCCCATTTCAAGCTGTGCTTGTATTTGCCATTTATTTTACTTTTAAGTTGTTTAAACAAAACAAATTATTTTTTTCTTTCAATCTCTTTTTTCTTTTTTTTACAGGCCAGGCTTTTTTGCCTTTTTTTTTGGGAGGGGGGGATGACACAGGGGGGACACAGGACTAAAAGTGTGTCTCAGCAGAAAAGCTGAGAATCAAAATACCTTTAATTTATTCATTATTTTAAAAACTAGTTCAGCAAACTTGTAATTATTATGACATGGTTATGTGCCTAGTCATATTATAAACAAAGTGGCTGTGAGCATATACAGTGGAATGAACTACCATTATGAAAAAAAAATCCCTGCATTTCCCTGATTGTGTTATTAATGGTGAAAGTTAATCTGTGTTTTCCAACAATGAAGCCCCATCAGGAGGCAATCTCTTCTTCATATAGCAGAGGCAATAAAAGGTGATCATGCAAAGAATCTGTTAATAAAACAGGAAAAAGCAGCTTATACTAATACTACTGTGTATAAAAAATTTAGGTGGTTTTGTAGCAGCAATAATGGGTCCAAGAAAAATATCAGCTAATTAATTTTAATTAATGAGAATTAACCTTAATGTTTTCACACAAATAAAACTCTCTTGCTTTTCTGCATCACCTATAGTAGCTTAAGAGTCAAAGCACACATCATGTAGAATTCTGTTAACATTTCAGGGCCAGAGGAAAGAAACACAGCATGTGCTCATCACAACATCTGGAGAGAAGAAAGGAGAAAAGAGAAACAGAGGTAGTTAACAGTGTAATAGGTATTAAGTATTATTACTACTAGGGAGAGACTTTGAGGCTATTAGTTTTAATTGGCTTGATCCTACATTCATTGATGTCACTGAAAATCTTTCCACCTATTTCAGTGGGATTTGGAGTAGTTTTCAGTATCTTACAGACAAGATGCAGTTGCCAAAAGAATTTATTCATTCCTCCCAGGAAAAGTTTTCTGTACAACCTTTTTGGGCACTTAATGCACCTTAAGATTGAAAGCTACTGCTGAAGAAACAAATACATGATGAATGTACTGTACCAGAATATAGTCACTGAACAAAAAGAACTGAAGGGTTTGTAAAAAGGAAGCAGGAAAACATCAAGGACATCTTCCCATTCTAATTACTGACAGAATTGTTGTTTATATTGTGCTATATATATATATAAACTGTGTGCAAGGATACATTATTTAAAAAGACATTCTATACAGGAGTATCACTACTTAAAACCACAAAATTTGTGCATTACTATTAAGCCCCTGGTCATGAATAAAGACCTTTTATTTTTATATACTCAATGTAGAAGCTGTAAAGAGATGTAGCAAGCACCTTTTTAACCTCCAAACAATTTCCACATTTCGACGTATTTATATCTGAGAGTAAGTCGTCCTTTGAGAGATATTTTCTCCATCACTATTTTAAAGGCATGTGTTACTTAAAGGTTGCAAAAGGGAGACATGGAAAAGAGAGCTGAGGAAGTAGGTAGAAAAATCTCTGTAGTAAAATAGAGGCAATAATAACACAATCTTAGTAGTAATACTTTCAGCTTCGTTTTTATGAGGTATTTATTTGTTGGTTGCGTACATACATGTAGTATTTCCTTGAGTCTCTATCAACCGTCATTTTGCACATCTGAAGTCATGCTCAGTTCTTGAAACACAATAGCTGCATATAAACCTGCTGGGTCTTTTTTGTTGCTGTTTTCTGTCCTTTTGTTGGTGTTTTTCTTTCTTTTTTTTTCTTTTTAAGCATCAATATCTGTTCAAAATAACGTTTGAGTGAAGAAAGGTGAATCCTCATAAATAAATAAAGCCAATTACTTTCCTGGAGCTCTGCAGAGCACCTGGCAGCATTGTCCTAAATTCAAGGTCTCCTCACTAGTACTTGCTGTTGTTTGCTCTCACATTAGGGCACAAGGAATCTTTAGCCCTCACTCAGCTTCAGCCTCCTTTTAAATCTCTTACCTCAGCAACAAGGTTTTTCTGACATTTATTTATAAAGTTCTTTATCATGAAAGAGAAAGCAAAGAAACTTGAGTAGAGGCCAGTGTCATTTCAGCTGATGAATCCATTATTTCAGAGCTCTAGAGCTTCCAAGTGGTGACAAAACCATGCTGCAGAGAATAATTTAAAATTGAAAAACATTCACATACAATAATGAATGAGGTCTGCGTCTGAAACCTAATAAATCTCTTGAGGAAAAAGTCTAAATATTTAAAGGCATAGAGTAGAAGTACTTAGGACTTAGAGCGTGTACAGATACACATGATGACATGTCTGCCATAAAATCTAACTAAAATTCACTTTTCTTATACAGACTTGCCTTATATGTGCTGAAACGCTCAAAGGAAAACCTGCAGGGAAGTTCTGAATAAAGCATATTGTTTTGGGGAAGTGAGAAAAAGGATGGCCCAAACAACATGACTGTTGTGGTTTAAACCCAGTCAGGTAACTCGTTCACTCACTCCCCCCCTTCTTGCCGTCCCCCTTCTACCGGAGGGACAGAGAGGAGAATCGAAAAGAATGCAACTCCCACGGGTTGAGATAAGAACAGTTTAGTAACTAAGGTATAACACAAATCACTACTGCTACCACCAATAATAATAATGATAAGGGAAATAACAAGAGAAGAGAATACAACACCTCAGCACTAGCTGACTGATAACTCGCCCCCCCCAGCCCGACCAAGCACCTACCGATACCTCCTCCAACCCTGCAGTCTCCCTGTCCTTCCAGGTAACTCCCAGTTACATCCTGGGCACGACGTGCTGTGGTATGGAATACCTCTTTGGTCAGTTTGGGTCAGGTGTCCTGTCTCTGCTTCCTCCCGGCTTCCCCTCCTCCCTGGCAGAGCATGAGGCTCACAAAGTCCTTGGCCAAACCAAAACATCAGTGTTATCAGCTCTGTTCCCAGGCCGAAAGTCAAAACACTGCACTGCACCAGCTACCAAGAAGGAGAAACATGACTGCTACTGCTGAACTCAGGACAATGACATTTTATAGATTGCTTCTAAAGAATACCTCTGGTATTTCCTAACTCTTAAACCTGTATAGCATTAGGGTTAATAAGAAAAGCACTGTCAGTGAATGGTTATACATAAATGTATGTCAGCAACTGACTGCAGACATATGTATGAAACCTGAGACCTTTCTTGGGCCTGAAAGATACAGAAATTATTTCATTCAGTCATCTGACAAGTGATTATTCAACTAAAAATAAAGATTATGTTCAGATTATGAAGCACAAAGAGAGAATTCTGTCATCATCTTGTTTTACAAAGAAAAGATTAGGCTCAAGGCCTGCTTTTACTAATTATCTAAACTAATAACTACTTTTCCTATGTAGGAAAATATTTTTATCTTTCTCTCACAAAATCTTGATAGCAAATATTAACCAAACCAAACCAAACCAAGCCTGGCTGGTTTCCATGACTTACAAGGGAAACAGTCCTACATATCAGAAAACTTCATGGGCTACTTACAACTTTCTAAAGAAAGAGTTGAAGTGTTCTTCTGGTCGAATCAGGAGCAAGAAGTGACTGCAGGCTCCCTTTGATCAGAAGTAGGGCATTTCCCAAGTCTTCTACCCTGCCATGCGTATTTCAGTCATGAAGGGAACAGCACAGTTCATTTAGCTGCCAAATGCGTTATCAAAGCACTTCAAATATGTTACAATAGTGAATTATTGAAGATGTCAGCAAGGACAGACTACTGGCTCATCAGAAACCTTTCCCTTCTGCTCCTAATCTAGCACTTTCAATTACCACAAGTACCTTTCTGCAGTGTGATCAAGAATATATCAAGAACTCATGACATCACAAAAGAATTCTAAACACTCAGGTCATTCAGCTGGTTTAAATTCAACAAACATGATTATGGGCTCCAGCAG
The DNA here is from genome assembly GCF_033815535.1 of Pezoporus flaviventris. Taxonomy (NCBI): domain Eukaryota; kingdom Metazoa; phylum Chordata; class Aves; order Psittaciformes; family Psittacidae; genus Pezoporus; species Pezoporus flaviventris. The sequence continues at coordinate 38,268,529 of NW_026892550.1, read as the reverse complement.
GAACCTGATACGGTTTTGTAGATATTTTCTTAGCATCAAAAGGTTAGAGATATGTAAGTAGAGAATGCTTTTGAATAACAATTTGAATTATTCTTTGAATTAATATTTGAATAATATAAATATTATTCATTATTCATAGAATCATAGAATACTTAGGGTCGGAAAGGACATTAAGATCATTCAGTTCCAACCCCTCTGCCATGGGCAGGGACACCTCACACTAAATCATGTCACCCAAGGCTTTGTCCAGCCTGGCCTTGAACGCTGCCAGGGATGGAGCATTCACAGCTTCGTTGGGCAACCCATTCCAGTGCCTCACCACCCTCACAGTAAAGAACTTCTTCTTTGTATCCAACCTGAACTTCCCCTGTTTCAGTTTTAACTCATTACCCCTTGTCCTATCACTACAAGTCCCTGATGAAGAGCCCTCCTCTGACATCCTTGTAGGCCCCCTTCAGATATTCACTGAGTTGTTGCTGTTTGGAGATATTACAGAATGCTCTACCCACTGTTAATGGATAAATTTGAGTGCTTTCTAAAACATCTGAAAAGGGTATTAGTCTGCTGAAAGCCCTGGAACAGCTTTCTAGAAAAGTAATTTTTCTTCAGTAAAGACATGAGCTACCTACGAGCTATTGGTCAAATCAGTTGGTGTATCAAGTGCTGTCACCCACTATTTTCAGCACTTAAGATTTGAACCTACTTGATCTGAAATTCTGACAATGATGGGGTATACAATAACATACTTTGAGAAAGATTTTCTTTTTCTGCCTCTAACAGCTTGAAATGCTTTTAACTTCACAAACATTTGTGTGGGCAAGACTGATCAATATTTTATTGGTGTTATGTGATATTTAAAGATATGAAATAAGATGCTGTCCCAAGGGCATTTATGTTGGCTTTGTCACACTGAGTAATCAGGTCTTGTTGATTTTTGTATGCTCTCTGTTGTCTCAGGAAAAAAATCCTCAGGTTTATCTCATGATGACAGATGGCTTTGTTAATAAATGTGGCAACAACTCTAATGGTGTCATAGTCCTGGCAGCTGGTATTCCAGGGCACACTGCACCGCAGTGTTGAATGAGTCAGTGCAGTCTTATACATCTCTGGATCTGTAATCACCTTTCCTTCATTTTCTCTGAGCTGTTATGAGAACAACTTGCCTCAGCCCGTTTCAAAAGGTCCACGGGTTCTGAACTCTCCCTGGTCAGAGGGAAGTTTCCTTTTCTTCAGTGACACCAGAGAACAGAAGGAACAGTGAGTGACTGAAAAGGCTTCTTTTATAAACTTGGAGGAAAAGTAGAGCTCACACGCACATACCTCTCTCACTCTTTTCCCCAGTACGGTTACGATGACTCTCAGGGTCTCTTCTCCCAGTCCTTGCAAGTACTTTTGTCAGTCTCAATGCCATGTCATTTCCTCATATCAGCAGCCTCTTCCTTGGACATGTCTGCAGAATGAGTTAAACACAGGAACTGGATAAAGAGAGGAAAATGGCATGAAGTGATTCCCAAGCAGCCTGGGTTTAGCAGAAAAAGGCAGGAGAAAAATTTAGAAAGTAAATTATAAAAGGTTAAGTGGACACTGGATGTGTCAAAAGAGGAGGGGATAAGCAGATGAGCAATTTTAATGAATCAATTACCAAACATGGAGTTAGAAGACAACACATAACAGTTTAGAGTTGCCGTTAGCCATTTTCAAAAGGTTCATTTTAAACAGACCTTTCTTAATAAAAGGAAAAAGGTGTCCGTAATGCATAAAAGAAGGATTTCTAGTGCAGCTACTGAAGGTCAGCTTTGAAAAGGTTGCTTTTAGAAAAGCTTTGTTTCTTCCTCTGTCTTTTTAAAGCAGTAATAAAGGGCTCTATATCTTGCATGTTAGTATTTAGGAGAGAGTTCACCTTTTGAGACTCAGAGCTTTACAACTTAATCTTTTTTACATATAAAATGGGACACACTATGTACATGATTTGACAGTATGAGCCAGCTGCCAAGACACCACATCCATGAACAACTATAGTCAATAATCCCAAAGAGAGCCTTGTTAATACTTTTCCAAATATACTATGAATGTGGTCTCACTTTCCTGTCAAGTTGAAAGAAGAGAAGGTGAGCAGGAAAGGAATTTGGTAGAATAGGAGCTGAGCTGTGCATCAAAGTATCAGAGACTCTAGGAGGCTTTAAACATTTAAAAACCAGTCTTTCTGAGCTAACAGACCAGTTTAAAACTGGATCCATTTTCTTTTTTCCTTTCATTTGCTTTCTTCTCCTCTTCTTTTCCATTCCTTTTTAAACCACATCTTTAATTTTTCTTTATAAGCTTCAGTGTCCAATAGCTAAAAGAGCGCATAAATCTTTACAAAAATAGAAACTCAGCCAGTGCTGCATTTTCATTCATCTTTCCAAAGACTGCCCCCTGAGTCTAGATTGCTTATTTGATACCAAGACAGAACTGATAATTTGGACAATGCAAAAAAAAGACACTAGTTTTTAGTAACACTGTCTACACTGTCTCTTTTTTTCTCACCACCATCTCTTCTGTTCAATTCCATTTTATAATCCTGTGCATTGATAAAATGATTTGGGTCAGGTTTTTTATGTCAGCATCCCTCACCTCTGCTTCTGGAATATGGGAAAATAATTTGCCTAAGCAATGCAATATGCTTCTCCAGGTATCTTCTGCACCCTTTTCTCATGACAACTTTCTGCAAAATGTCCATTTTGAGGAGAGGACTGTATTTAATGGGTGTTTCGATATCACTTATAAAACAGATTTTTCTTTGCATCTGGTAAACACTGTCAGATTCATTTAATCACACATTTCATAGTCTTGGACAAACTTTACCTAAGTTATATATCAGCAGTAACAAACTAATGACGAGAATAATTGTGCTCATTCGCATTTCAGGTTCTCTTTAAATTTAACAGTACTACACTAAGATACTATTTCATTGAGGATAAAACCAAAACATAATCAGATATAGAACTGACTGCTGTTTTATAAACTGTTGCTGTCCTCATGCATTCCGTGTGTCTGAAGGAGGAATGGATACCTGGCAACGATTCCTGCAGATGAAAATACTTAAAGTTTAAAATACGCATATTGTACCACCACAGGAAGAAATAGTTATCTCTGTTTATTACCTTTCATCTTTCCACCAAAAAATGAAAATCTACAGATGTCATAAAGTGTGATACACTAAGATGCACTTGAGCCAATTGCTAAGGTGGCGCTGGAATCTAAATCTGCCATTGTTCATTGGAAAAGACAAGGAAATATCTTAGAAATTGATTTATTTCTAAAATTAGTTTTGCCAAACCCTAACAGCCTTATCAGATGCTGATTGTTATCTTTGTTTTCAGCTGTTAAATGACATTAAGACATGCTAATGATGCCAAATGATGCACTGAGTGTTTTCGTAATATTATGCTTTGAATTGCTGTCATTGTTATAGGAATTCATTTGGTGGTAAATGACAGAGGGGCTGGCTCAGGAGATAACCATTCCAATCTACCTGGAAGTAAAGGTTTATTGTCCCTCATCCCTCCTACTCTCTCAACAGCACTGTGTTGTAAGTGCTGGTGTTGAAACACTGAGTTGTAAGTACCAATTTGTCATTTTAACTCTCCAACACATTCAGATTTTAACAGATCAGATTTTCCTGGAAGCAATTTAAAGAAAGGACTACCAATACCCCAACCCCACTCTTTTTAGTGTTACTATTTAATCTAGGAATATTTTTTTCCCCTGAAGATCTATTAGCTTTAATAATTTTTTCATGCTGTAGAAAATGTCTGTTTTGTCTTCTTGAAAATAAAATATACAAGCAAAGTATGGTGGGGAGATGTCATTTTTGCTATTCATCATTTCATGAACTAGGGAGTCTGAAAATTGTGGACTCTTTCTTCCCTCAGATATAAGTGTTTCATTCTCAGCCATGAAATATTATTTTTCTTGCACCCAGAAAAGTGAGGAAATTACTGCTGCAGAGAAAGCCACAGTTTAAATCCAAATATTGGCAGGTGAAAATGTGGGGGCTTTTTCTTTCCTGTTTGTTAGTTTTCGCCAAGAAATTAAATTAGCATTTGAGAAGGATCACAGCAGTGTATTGCACCTTTCACACTTAGCAGAGCCACGAACATTGTGACTAAAGAGAGTTACTTTTCTCAAAACACCTGACTTTACTCTGACAAAGATCATAACAGATTAGTGACTGGAAGAAGACAAAAAAAAAAATAAATCCCTGGTATATATGTTGTTCTATGTTTCTGTTTTGTAGCATTTAACTCTACGTCTTCCTTTTGATGTACACAGATGGCAGATGGTTTCTCAGAAGAGGTTTTTTTTTCCCCTGACTAAATATCTTAAATAAATGGTAAGTAATGCCATACCTTCATGCAAAGTCATGCAAGGCATTCAGGTATTTGAAAGTACAAAGTACAATAACACTTTAAAAACTTTTTAGAGAGCTCACTTTCATCTATACAACATGAAAACAAAATCTATTCTGCTTAGAAATAACATAAGTGATCTAGTAATTGAAGTAATCTTTACAATACAGCTTGTGCAGTCACAGGAGAAAATGCAAGATATTTTTTATTTTCTAGAAAATGGCTCAAAGGCAAAGTGAGCAGAGCCCTTTGAGACCTGCAATAACCTACAACGAGGGCAATAGCCATCATACAGAAAATATAACAGATGGCAGCATGGTTGCCTTACTCACAGATACAGGTTACTGAACAGATGCCTTTAGGGCTTAATATTAGATTCCCCCCCCCCTTCTTCTAGACCACGGAATAGCTTTGCGCATATGTCATTTATAAAACAAATGTAAAGCACCATGGGGAAATGAATAAAGTTTCAAATGGTAAAATGTCAACAGAAATACAAATTTAGAGAGGATAATGCGATTATTAATGTTGCAAGTATAGGCTGAAACATAACCTTACCCTTTGCAGTACACTCTATCTATCACACATTGAGGTATGTTACCATAGTTCAAAAAGCAAACATGTAAAATCTGTTATAAACCCTCCATTTGCTTTGCCAGAAAGGTCAGCCACTCAACAAGCTAAAAGTCACCTTTCTTGTTTACCAGCTTTAAACACTCAAAAGCAACAAGACTGGAATAAGGTGAAAAATTGTCAGCTAGCGTGAGGCTTTCTACAGATACCTGAAAAGCTAAATCATACAGAGAAATAGATCATACACTGGTAAACCAGATAAAAGCAAGAAAGATTATTTCCAACTCCTCAGACACCACAGAATTCACAACTTAACCAAGTCATTATGCAGATCAGCTTCCTAACATGGATTCCCTCTTGATAAATTGCTGTGATACATTACAAGACCCCTAAGGACATACTAGATTTTTCAGGTCCTGAGTCTTTTCTCTAGGTGACAAGACAAACTCCTTTTGTCTTCAATAAGACCTGCATTTCCTCTTACATATACATACAAAAATACACTTGAGCACAGACACACATTTTTTCCTAAAACTGCAACCATGTCCAGAAAATAAGAGAACCTATCGATTACTTCAGTCTTCCTTTCATGATGGGATGTTACAATACCAAAAATGGTCCATTCTTCAGGGCACTTTGGGGAATGTTTCTTAGCTGGAACTGTATTTTTCTACTAAAACTACATTCCTTAACCAAGGAAGAACAGTGTTTTACAAAGAAACTAGCTTTCTTGTTTTAAACAAAAGCACATTGTTTGCAATAAAGAAGTGTTCAGGTGGAAAATGTAGTGAGAAGTGGACATCACTGACACTTCCAACATTTTCCCTGTAGGGAACTGTATTTTTATTGGTCTAACTAGTAAAAGTGGAGGAAAGGCAAGGGGACAGTGAATACCTGAAAGCAGATATTGCGTGTCAGAGTACTTGCTGTAATTTACACTGCTTTTCCAGAAAAGTGGTGTTAGAAACACCACAGGGAACTTGGGAATAAGTTTCACAGAAATTTTGGTATGATACATTTTCCTCGGGAAAGCTGGATAACCTTCAGCTGAGGATGAATAGAGATGGTTTGCTTTCATTTTACTACGAACACATTACAACCTCATATAATCTATTTTCTCTGCCTCAATTCTCCTTCAGCATTGTGGCTACTTTCCAACACATTGTGAAGTGGCTGGACAGTGTGACATTGAAGGTTGGTGGAAATCTGTAAGGAAGGCAAATTTCAAAGGCTATCTGAAAAAAACTTAGAGTGTTCCTGAGGAAAAAAAACCAACAAAACCTAGGGTTAGGGAAATAGTGTTAGGAATAGACCTCAAAAATTTAGTATATGAATTGGGGAAACAGAACAGTCTATTTCTGTAGCCCTCTGGTCAGTTTTTCATCATGCTTGAGTCACCAAAACATTAACTGTCAATCAGAAGCCAATTTCTTTCCCTGGAAGCCAATTATTAAAACAAAATACTATGGAAATGTACTATAAGAGAAAATCCATCCAACCTACCCTGCAGGAAGTGTGTTAAGTAGTTAGAGTATGTTTCCTTCTTCCTTTTTTAACTTTCACCATCTCAAAGTATTCCATTTTCATAGCAAACAGGCAGACATTAACAGACTGACTTGGTAAAAAACAGCTTTCACTTAAAAAAAAAGTCTTTCACCCAATAGATTAACATGCAGAAAGGCTATATCATGAACTGGTTCATCTAGATAGGAAAGAAGGATGGTCCATGGGAATTAATATAAGGTATTGTGCTCGTCCTTATCTTCATTAACCATTACAATAAGGTAATACAATCACAGAATGATATATAAAGATTAAGGCAAAATGGAAAGGGACACAAAACAAAAAAAAAAAAAAAAAGAAAAAATCAAGAGAACTGAGCTACAGAAAATCATATAAAACACAGTAAACTACATTTTGAAAGATACTGGCTATTTATTTTATTATTGGCGATTTATTTTATTCAAATCAGGAAATCTTATTCCATCATAGTAACAGATACTAAATGCAAATGTTGAAAAATAACTGACAATTGAAAGAATTTTAGTCTGAAGATGCAAAAGTCCCAGTCGCCTTGGCCAAAAGAAACAAACGTGTCTCAGCTGTATGGGTAGCAGGAATACTGTGCTCCGTTTCCAGGAATGTGAATACAAGATAAGTGGAATTAAGTAAGTAAGTAAGTGAAAGATAATTGTAACCTTCATGATGTTGTGGTTTAACTCCAGCCAGCAACTAAAGTGCCATGCAGCTGCTCTTTCACAGCACCACCTCCCAGTGGAATGGGAGGAAAATCAGAAAGAAGGTAAAAGCCATGGTTTAAGATAAGAGAAGTTTAATAATTTAAATAAAATATAATCATTTAAAATATTATCTTTTAAATTTAATTAAAATGTAATAATTTAAATATAAGAATCATGATGATGATGATGATGGCAGGGGGGTGGGAACCAGATGATCTTAAGGTCCTTTCCAACCCTAACTATGATTCTATGATTCTATAATGATAGTCATGAAAAGGGAGACAATAAAAAGAGAGAAGCACCCCTTTTAAAAAAACAGGTGATGCACAGTACAATTGCTCATCACCTACTGACTGATACCCAGCACCACCTGAGCAGTAATCAGCCTCTCCTGGCCAGCTCCCCCCAGTTCTATACTGGGAATGATGTGCTGTGGTATGGAATACCCCTTTGGCTAATTTGGGTCAGGTGTCCTGTCTCTGCTTCCTCCTGGCTTCTTGTGCCCCTCCTCACTGACAGAGCTTGAGACACTAAAAAGTCCTCAATCAGGGTAAGTGCTACTGAGCAGCAACTAAAACCTCAGTGTGTTATCAATCAGCATTGTTCTCAGACTAAAGCCAAAACACAGCACTGCACCAGCTACCTAGAAGAAAATTAACTCTATTCCAGCTGAAACCGGGACACATGATTATTAAGAAAGAGCAAAAAAGACAAGAGTGGAAAAAAGCTGGTGCTCAGATTGTCAAGTTTGGACTTGGCGATGCTTTTAAAGGTGCATAATATGGTATTATAAATATTTGAAAGGTATAAATCCCAAGGGGGTGTAGCAGATGTAGTGGTATGAACAAACCCCTCTAAGCTGAAGTTATTGAGCAGCTAGATTTATTTTGGTTGAGCAGATCCTTAACTGGATTATTCATATTTCAGACACAGAAAACAGCTTCTTCTTGCCTCCTTTTGAGTCAGAAATATTTTTCGTTTGAGTACTAAATACTCCAAGAGATGTGAATGTTTCTGAGAGTCCCCTTTCTTTATACACCTGTATACAAAAGGTTAAAAATGTGCAAACTACCAGAGGAAACTCCTTGATTTGACATTCAGACACTATCCTGCCTTGAGCCAGCAATATAAATAAAACTCGGGGTCTGCTCTCAAATGAGTAAGTTCCATGGCTGGTGATATAACCCATCGCCAATTACATGCCTCATCTAGTTGAAGAAAGGTAGGCTGACTTTGCTAGAGATGCGCAGCAGCTGACTTCAACCTGCAGGGAAAACTGATTCCACATTTAAAGTATGACAGGAGGCACATTACAAACTGCAACACAAATTTAAGATGTTTGCAAATTATTTTCTCCCTTCTCTCCCCACCACTTCTTACCCAAAGCATGTACTACATTGCAGACTGCAAATCATTGGTGTGGGGGAACATCTGGTTAAAAATGATTGCTCTTTTTCCATTTATGTTTACATTCACTCACTTGTGTGTTACCAGATTGTTTTAATGCTCTGCTTCTAAAGAAATTAGTCTAGTTGTCTTCTGAATCCATTTCAGCTTTTCAGTGTTAATTGCCTTTTCCCCATATGTTCATTATTCTGTGCTTCACAGGTTTTGGTTTACTTTGTTTCTCTGGATTTAGGTTATGTTGACTTAATTTCTTCATTCATTACTAGCACACAGAAGATAACATTCTCCGAAGCCAGACCTTTCCATAACCAATGTATTGGGTGTATTATTTTGAAAGCCATAAGGTGAATAATAAATACTTTAGAAAAACAACATATTAGACAGAAAATGGTAATAACCATGATTTTAAGCCCACAGATTTTCTTTTCCTTCCTTTGTCTTTGCCTCCCTTCTTTCATATGAATTCTTTCAGACCTAGGAGCAAGTAAAAAATATGCCTCTCATTTTCTGTACCAACTCTGCAGATGCAGTAAAAAAATGCTTGCTGGTATTTTATTAAACAATAATCTATTCCATAAAGGCATAAACTAGATTAATTTGTGCATCCAGAATTCATTTGAAACTATGTCCCTTTTGTAAGTCAAATAGCAAGAGGTAAAGCGTTCTCAATATCACTGGCTTAAGTAAAAGTGACAACACGACCTCCATGAGAACATAGGAATGATTTCTACCTAACAAAGATAGAGTCTCGTCATAGCCTCTCAAAGCCGTCAGGGCAGAGCAGCTTGCCTAAACAGCTTAATGTCCCTGAGATGTATAGAAATGTATCTGACAGTTTCTGTGGTATCTGGTGTTCCCTCTACATGATGCTGTGATGGGCACTGAGTGGAGGTCTGAGCACTCTGCCTATGGGTTAATACAGGGTATTCATTGCAGGCTTCTTCTCATTCTGTCTTCTACTTTTCTTCCTTTTAATTAGGAACAACAAAATCCCCCCAAAAAAACCATCCAAAAGCTAACAGTTCACCTATAACTTCAAATGCAGCAATCCTGGGGCAGAGCAGCTGACCAGGTAGGCACAGCTGTGAGCAGACCACGAATTTCACAATATCATTAATCCTGGTCAAGGTCAGGTTTTTATGTCATAATATATCAGGGTATGATAGTGATTTGGAAAGACGGTTGCATCTAACTTTGGATTTATGACATCCTTATAATGTATCTTCAAAGTCCATATGCTAGTTTCTCTCTGTAATATGTACTGGATATGTCACAGCACAAAAAACTCATAGGCATTTTACAGGTTTATTCCAGTGGTAGCCATACAAATTTTGCCTAATTTGTCAAGCTTATGATTAACAGGTCTCATCAGCACACATGTATTTTGTAGGATATCACCAAATTGGAATTCAAGGACTGCATAAAAGTATTGTAGATATATTCTGTAAGAAAAACATTAAATATTATAATCTATACATGTTCATATTTCCTTTCTATTATAATCTAAATCCTTTGTTCCATCTATTGTGTGTGGGGTTTTTGTTGTTTTGTTTTTTTCCTAACAAACGGCAACTGTTGTGTTTAAAAAAAAAAACCAACAAAAAACCCTGAACAAAACTCAGGTTAATAGATTTTTAAGTAAAGGGGACTCTATAAATCTTTAGTCTGACCTGAAGAAACAGAAGTTGGAGCTTCCCTGAACTTCTAACCCTGAGATCAAACCCTCTAGCTGCACTGGGCTGCTCAAGCAGGTAGCAGCCTGTCTCAACTTCAGCAGCTGTGTGGAGGGACTTTTTTGTGGCCCATGGCAACCTGTTTCAGCAGCTACCTCTTCTCGCTGTTAACATTCTACAACATTAAGCATGACAGAATTCATCTTGCTTGAGCTCCTGGTTGTCAATCCTTAAATGTTTTAGCTAATTATTTACAGAACTTAATGCTGGTGTTTTCCAGGGGCAAACTTGTGAAGTGTGATCCTCCTTATCCTATGAGTCACTGCAAGTGCTGACAGCGCAAGTTAAGGGGGACTCCAGATTTATTCATTCTACAGATCACTGCATGTGTAGGCTGACAGTACAGCAAGGCCCACAATGTCCTGAAATTCATGGCTGGATACCTTAGACACGTTGCCTTAGTTGTCTTAATATTCCACTATTTATACAACCATATTTACATTCATGTGGTGTTTGACCAAAATGTTACTCTGTGGCTGTGATCTACTAATTATTCTTCACAAGCCCTTTGCAGAAACACTTCTGACCAAGAGAAAAGATCATCACAGACTTCGTTGTTTGTTCCCCAAATATGTGGCTGAACATTTGCCTATATTATAATTCTTCTGGGAAGGTTGGGTCCAGCTTACCAGGGAACTGTGGCACCGAGTGTTTAAAAAATGTACTCTTTGTCTGTCAGGGTTCAAGGAAAACAAAATATTTAGTATCTTTTATACAGGTGAATAAATGAGCTATAGGGAAATGAATGACCAGATCCATACAAAAGACACTGTGGGACTGGAGCTGAATCTCTGTGTCCAACTACAGTCCTGAAAATCACATTTACTACATTTACTTCTCCTTTATAACATTTTGTTATACCCTAGTGCATTGAGTCCTTTCACAATGCTCCTCAAATGACAGATTGAGTAAATCCGTATCTATCTCATGGTTTAGCCTGGGGATGAATCCAGAAAACAGGAGTGCTTTAGTCCTTTCTCTTGAGACTTTAAGTATAAAACACCTAAACATCCCCAGAAGCTCTCATATTTCACCTCAAAATTGTTTTCCATGGGTCAGAGCTGTGAAAATGTGAGTACTGTCACACTAAAAATTACTCTAATTGATAGGTCTTATGACAGAGCAAGGAAGTGAGAAGGCAGTGAGAAGTCAAGGGCAAGGAGGACGTTACCTTACCTTTCCACAGAATAATCCATGTAGTTTGTGGAAGATTTGTCCAATCTTCCCGTTACGGGCTATGAGCTTTCAGTCTATTCTGTTGGCTTGCTTTGAAGAATCCTTCCTACTAGGGACAGTTTTATCAATATTTTTTTTCTCTTTTTCTAATCTCAGTTCTGTCAATGCTGTGTAAAACACTGCCCTTACTGCGTCTTTATCTGTTTCCATATGAATCATGGTGGATTTTTTTATACCTGCTACATCTAAAAAAAAAGAATGGTAAGATGAGAAGGTGATTTGCCTGAAGGTTAGTTTGTGTTACACCAGCTTCGGAGAGAAAATACTTTGCTGACTTTACACCCCGTAAAACCTCAGGGACAGCCTTCACTGATTTTTTCTGAAGCTGCATGCATGCTCCTGAGAGAGGGAAAAAAGAAAAAAACAAAGCAGTAATACATTCTGTGGCTTTATACATTCCATGATTGGATGTACCTTCAGGGCAGGTGTACTAATGTGACAGAGTTTTGCTCATTAACTTCAGTGGCTTAAGTTAGGATGATATTTGGCCATAGAGCATTACCTTCTAATCTTTAGATGAAAGCAGGAAAAACTACTTATGATATACCAGCACACAGAAACAGATGTCAGCTGCTGACCACAAAACAAGCCTTTGATATGCCTAAAAACGCAAGTGGTTTCCACAAATTCCTAATAGCTCTCACTTTTGAGCATATCTCTGACTTTCAAAGTCCGCCTGCTAGCTTGAGCCCAAGTTGGCTCTTTTTTTTTAACTTCTGGGTTATATGTAAACTCTAACCTGTTTCAATCCATTCTGCACGCAGATATATCATTTTCTGCAGTGACGGATTTTTCAAACTGATCTTGTTTAAGAAGTGCTATTGACCTTCAGAAGAAGATAAATATATTTTCAGTATCAATAACTTCAAGAAACCCCCTATTCTGCAGTTGCTACTGTCAATTCTTTATAGCTTGTGTGCTTGTGCCACCAAATATATATGAAGAGGAAAAAAAAAAAAAAAAGGAAAAGTATGTTCCTTCTGCAGACACAAGCCCTTCTTTTTATATCGTTCCTTCAGCTGAGATCTCATTTTGGGCAGATAGATGGGGGAATGAATAGCACAATCCAGTAACCATTATAAATAATTAATCTATATTTAGGGGGAAAAAATACTGACTTCCTGTGCACACAGACACGTCAGAAGCTACTTTGAGGCACTTTGTCAGACAGTATATGAATGGAAACAAAGAAGAGTTGAAGTGGACCTACATGAGCACTTTAGTTCAGACCAGGAGTGCTCCTTGAGTATGCGCTGATTGTCCTTCGTTACTGACCTGTGCCCAAAGGCAAGGACTATCCTGAGGCACACAAGCAGAACTTCTTTTTTTCTGAATGTATATAACCACATGCATTTGAATGTTAGGAAATCTGCAGCTGTCATAGACTGTGGGGCTTCCCTACCAAATTCAGAAAAAAACAGTCTTACAGGTTTTATTTTCTGACTACACTCGAAATTACACCTGCAAAATCACTGATGCACCGCACTCATTGATCTTACAACCAAAATATTTTAAATACGTGCCTGGGGTTTGGCAGAAAAATCTGGTGGTGGGGGTTTGTGTTTTGTTTGTTTTTATTTCTTATTTTCTATCAAGCTAGAAGCAGCAGATGAAACCCTCTACTGCGTACAGACTCAGCAGAAGGACCTCGGCTGTGACTTGGCACAAGAGTGAGTGTCACTGTTTTCTGGGTTTGCTGTTGGACAAGGAGCGAGTTTGCCCCCTCCCTGCTGGTTTGGTGTGTTTACAAAGGGGCTCGTCAAGATCTTTTAACAAGAGCTTGTGGAGAAGAGCACCCAGTAACATAATCACCAGCCACACATGGAGTTACAGACTAGGCTTGAGAGGTTCATTAATCTTTTATATTATGGATAGAGATTTTAATCATATCTATGTTTATTCTGCTTTCCTATAATATATCTAGATGAGAAACTAAACAGAAGGGTAATATGATAGTGACAAAACAGACAGACACTATAAATGCTTTTCTGTGCTTCTTAAGTAAGGCACTAAAGCTGGTAAAAGATGTTTGGTAGAGATTCTGTTTACATCATTCACCCCTTGGTTGGCATCTGTCACATCTCACAATGCCAATGACAGACTAGCTGTAATTTCTCTACAACACAGTCTTAGAAAGAATTTGCAATACAGTAACCTGTAATGGCAGGGACCACAGTAACACTAGGGTTTAGTTTGACGCAGCCACGTATTCCTCTGCTTTCCTCTATGCCTCCCAGGTAGGTCCTGCATGCACTAGGGAGAAGAGTAATTTAAGCCAAGGCAAAGCCTTTGAGGATCAGGACCATCAACAATAAGTAATTCTTAGCAGTAACAAATCAATGACTTACAATATGGATCCAGGGGAAACAGCTTCTGAATACTAGGACAGAACTCACTTGGCAAAATTCATTTTCATCCCCGTCAGCCCCATTCAGATAGATGCCATCTTTCCTGTTACTAAAAGGACCCATACATTTTTCCGACCACCAGCTCTGACAATTCTGCTGAGAACTATCTTTTCCAGTATGTCATTATAAGTTTGCCTTTAAAATGAGTTATAAGTATCTAAGCCTGAAATATGCCAGAATGGCAGTTAAGCAAGTTCAGAGGAAGAGAAAAAGGTGCTAAGCCTGTCAAGCTGAGACAGCAGAGTGTTATGAATGCAGACACCTAGCAAATCAGTCACGGGAGAAAGTTAAGCAAAAAGCAGCACTCTTCTTGAACTCCGCAGTAAATCTGAGTGTGGAGTATTGACTGTCCACTAGAAAAAAGTTTAGAAACTTTTTACTGAGGCCATCAAATAAATTATTACGTGGTAAGCCCCAAAATGCCAAGGTCAGGTAATTCTTCTGAAAAAATTCCCAGTAAAATCGTCCCCACACGTTTATAAATTTGCCAGAGTAGCACAGAATTTAGAGCTGCACAATGACTCCACTTTGAAAACTGAGAAGCAAGGGATTCGGGTTCATGAGAATACTCAGTACCAAAGTTTAACCCTGAATATCTGAACCAAAAATGCATAGAGCATCCAGGATTTTTCTTTCTTCAGAACATGTATATGTGAGTACACAATCTCTTTCAAATAATACAGTACCTCTAATTGGAAATAGAAGAGGTCAAAGTAACTAATGATAGGGTTTTTTTATTGTGGGTTTATTACCTGTATAAAATGAGTTGAAGGCTTCACATTAAGCTAATGTAAATAGATGACCACAGAAAAGTTGTTTCAAGCAATCTCTTTGCTGATGGCCTCAGTAAGCATTTCTAAATAATTGTGACTATAAAGAATATAAAATCCTTTTACCCTGATAGTGTTTTGTCCAGATAAACACATTTGTACATGACAACACATTTTGGGGAAAGCAAGCCTCAGCCTATAGATTGACCCTTTAGTCTCCGTGGGCTTCAAAATTCATTCACTACAAAACAGTTGGAGGAAAGGCCAGTCAACATGCTAAGGGGAAAACTTTCAGCTTCCCAGCAAGTAAATGTCTGGTATTCAGAGATAATCCATTTCACATCTCCCATAGTCATTAGAGAAGGTCAGTTAAGCAGAGTTCAGATACACACCCAAGTTTGATTTACTGAGGTTTACCTCTTAGTTTGTTTTAAAAAGGGAAAACCAAATTGGTCAGGACGACTGCAGTATCTGTACCTGAGCTAGGTTGCAGGGAGAGTACAAATCTCTGTGTTTTAGAACGAGAGTGACTAAAGAGGTTTTACTTTCCTAGTGGTTTTCATCTAGAGCTAGAAACACACAAGTAGGAAAGCTTGTCCAGCTCATTATTGTAACAGCGAGATGCTGGCAGTTCTTTATGGTTAAAAGTTCTCATTTCATACACTCAGATAGTAAAATTGTAAGTGGGAAATACATTCCTTTCCAACCTTTCTATAGAACTAAATGTGATACGATAGAGCATTAGACCCTTTCAAAATTTTGAAATCAAAGTGATTTAAATGAGAGATGAATTAGACCATCTGGCTTAGGGACTTGAAATGACTTCCCACTGTCATTTGGTATTTAACTGTAATTAGAGCAATCTATCTGAAACTTTTCACTAGACCAACAAAAATGCCATTGCCTCCTTTGTCCTGCACATCTGTCCTTGCACATTACTGCACAGCCCCCAAAGTACAGGTCTGCCATTCCCTTGCTGTCCATAGTACATTTTCCCAAGAAGTTGGAAGTCTGCAAATAAAAATATTTTCTAGACCTGCTATTGGCTGCAAAGAAAAGCAGGATCAAGCTTCCCATGCAATGCAACTCCATCAGCCTGCAGCAGAGCAGCGTGGGGGATACAAAGACCACTGAATCCTGTTAAACGGGGACAGCTGAAAACTAGAACTGAAGTGTTGTCATCTATAGCTGAAGGGACGCATGCTGCTGTTGGACTCCAGAAGTAGCCTTGCTTCTCTGTATATATATTCTAGACACTGCATAGACTCATTTGCCAGTAACTTCATTTCAGGGCATTTCCTAATTAACGGTGAAAACAATTATTATTTTTAAGCTCTTTTTAGACCACTTTCCATATTTTTTACAGCAATTAAGGTGTAAAAATGTCAGAACTTGTTAATTATTATGTGTTTAGGGGATTAGCTGGACTAGTTTTCTTACATTTGACAGGCAAATCAGCTTCTCAAGGCTGTGAAGTCTTCAGTGCTAAAATGCTCTTACGTAATAAGGCAAAACTAACATCTACTAAGGACAGATTCTTCAGTTTTTTCCCAGACAAAATGCCATTTACCAGACAAGAAGGAGTTCCTTGCAAATTGTGCAAAGGCCTCTGCATTTTGCTTCTAAATAAAAAAAAAAATTTGCAGAGAATGGGCAAAAATATCTGGCATCCCGTAGACAATTCCTTTCATTGGAAGTAATACAGAAAGAGTTTCTTCTTTTATCCTTAAGTTGCCACATCACATTATAACTACAGACTTAATCAGAGATCTCGCAGCATGCTGCCAGTCTATCCCAGCCCCTGCTGTCAGTAACAAACATGTCTATTTCTGTAGGAAGTGTGGAGCTGTTCAAATCCTGATTCTCTTCACTGCTTAGCCACAGTAACATTTCTTTCCTGACAGCTAACATACAATAAATATTTAAGGTATGTAATAAAGACAGACAGAAGAATAAAAAAGTCATTCAAAGATTTATCTAGTGCTTTCCTTCATACAGGCTAAGAACATGCTATTGAGAGTCCCAGTTTCAAAGAACTGGGGAGAGGATTGCTCTCTCATGTCACTGGGCTTTCTAGTGACATTTGCTTCAATACTGCCAGGTGAAATCCAAATTTCATTTGTAAGTAGCCCAGCAAACCTACAGATATCTGTTCCTGACTGCTGAAACAGAATGAAGCTTTTAATCCCAGATTTATTTTAACATCAGATAAGTAGTGAAATAAATCAAGTAGCAGGGGAAAGAAGCTGATTACTAAAACCATTAGCAGGCAGGATGCACAGACACAAAACACAGTGACATGGAAAACTTACAGAATCACAGAATCAGCTAGGTTAGAAATACCTTTAAGATTTTATCTTACCATACTCTATCATATTCCCACTTACCACCTTTACTCCAGGACTGAGTATACCGACCTGTTTATCTTCTTAATATGAGCCAATCTTACCTTTCATCATCCTCGTCATCATTTCCTGCAACTTTTGTGCTCTTTGGAAACAGGGAAGACACAGAGATCAGCACAGCACATGTGTTTATACAGTGATATAACGGATGTTCTTTGCGTTTCGTTCTCTATTTCTTCCCATTCTCCTCAAAATAATTTCTGATGTAGTTGCCTTTCTTTGACTGTCATTGAGCATTCAAGTGATGTTTTTAGAGAACATTTTGTTTAAAACTATTCTAAATACTTTTCCATTTCTGAATCAGTAATATTTAATTTAGAGCTTGCCATGTATGTAAAGTTAGTGTCTAAACACTATTTTATATTTCAGACATGGGAAAAAAAAATTAGCTCAAACCTTCCAAATATGTATGGTTGAGCAGAAAATTGCAAAGCTACAAACAGTCTATGAGGTAGACTGTGAAACCCTGGAAAAGATTTCAACTCTGACAAGGCAGGAGGGAACATAACAGTGAATCAAAAATCTCTGCCTAACTGTAGCTGACAATCTTACTAAATGTTTCTTAACTTCCACTTGGAATTATTTAAAGTTGCCTTGAAACTGCATAATTCAGCTCATTTCCTAGCAAAGTAACTATGAAAAAATTCAGGGTGCTCTGGAAATTTCCCTGCAGCATTTCAATAATGTAATCCTTTGATGACACCAAGCTGAGTGATGCAGTTGACAATCCTGAGGGACAGGATGTCATTCAGAGGGACTTGGGCAAGCTCAAAAGGCAGGCCAATTTGAACCTCATGAAGTTCAACAAGCCCAAGTGCAGGGACTTGCACCTGGGTTGTGGCAACCCATATCTATACAGGTGGTGAATGATGGGATTAAGAGCAGCCCTGTGGAGATGCACCTGGGATGCATGAAAGACATGAGCCGCAGTGTGCTCTTGCAGCCCAGGTGGCCAACTGTATCCTGGGTTGCATCAAAAGGTAGTAGTGAGGTGCTTTTCCCCCTCTACTGTACTCTGCTCTGGTAAGACTCCTCCTGGAGTACTGCATTCAGCTCGAGCCCTTAGCACAGGAAAGACATAGACCTGTTGGAGAGGGTTCAGAGAAGGGCCACAAAAATGATCAGAGCGTTACAGCACCTCTCCTGTGAGGAAAGGCTGAAAGAGTTGGTATTGTTTATCCTTCAGAATAGAAGGCTCCAGGGAGACCTTATTGTAGCTTTCCAATACTTAAAAGAAGCTTATAAGACAGGGACAGCAGTTTTAGCAGTGCACATTGCACTAGGACAAGGGGTAATGGTTTTAAACTAAAAAAGTGGAGATTCAGACTAGATATAAAGAACAAATGATTTACAGTGAGGGTTGTGAAACACTGTACAGCTTGCTCAGAGAGGTGGTAGATGCCCCATCCCTGAAAATATTCCAGGTGAGGTTGGATGGGGCTCTGAGCAACCTGGCCTATTGGAAGATATCCTGGCTCATTGCAGTGGGGGCAGTGTGGACTAGATGACCTTTAAAGGTCCCTTCCAACCCAAACCATTCTATGTTTCTATGATTATTTAAAAAATCAACATTTTTGGTTTCTAGATTCAACTAAAGGAAATTCTTGAAAGCCATGGTTTTCAATGAGCCTTGCATGACATGCTCTAACGTCATCATTCTTACTGTGAAAAATAAAACCAAGTGATAACTAGATTTAAGATAGTGATTAAAAAACATAACTCTCAACATGCAATTTTTTTTTTAAGCCATTTTATCACAAAAAGGTGCTATGCCAAAGGAAAACTGTTAACTCTTGACTTTTTGTGTACATCTTCTGCAATTTCATTTCTTCCATTCTGAGGGAGAATTACTAGAATCTCTCCCCATGTGAAAAATGTAGCTTTGGCAATTTACAGATGTTTGCTGCATGAGCAGGTACAATCCCAGAAGTATGAGGATAAAGTCTTACCTACAGATTGATACAGATAGATAAAGATCACAAGACTAAAAGAGCCTTTAGAAAAAGCAGAGAGAGCAAGAGCATTGTCAGGCTTTCTCACCCTCACTAGGTTAGAATGAGAGTTTTCAGAACTGCCTTCGTAGTTTACTGTTTTTTAGACTTCTGCCTTGTTTTTTTCTCCCCTTTGCTATAATTTCTTTGTTTTTCTAATAGCTCAATGAAGAACACTTTAAATGCGAAGAAGAAAAAAATATAAACAAATCTCACAGCACAACATCTATTTCTTTTTGAGTCAGCTAAAATGGAAAATCAGCTAGCTATTCTACGCTAATCCAACAAGGAGAAAGTTGACATACCTGGCAGAGCAAATGACTCTTATGAAGAAGAAGTACAGAGCACAGAGGGGCCACTGTTGTGGGGCTATCCAGTTTGCATAACCTCACTATGCAAAAGAGAAAAATCTTTACCTTTCTTTCATCATGCTTGGCCAAGCAGCAGCCGCACTACCATAAGACCCTTAGGCTTAAGCTATTCCCCTTCAGTAAATCTTTGTGGCAGAGCTGATCCCTCTGTGGTCAAGTCTCAACATTATGCATCAGCTGCACAGGAGCATAAAGAGTAACACAGAAATGAGATGTGCCAGGCAGTAGAGATGTCTGAAACCCTGCGCTGCTCACTCACAACAGTGGCATTCTCTCTGTTGTGCCAAAGGAGATGAGGGCTGCATGGCAAGGTTCCTGTCTGCACACAAAAAACCTATCTCTGCACAGCAGCAAATAATAGGAATTTTATGCAATTTTATCTGTGCCGTTGAGGATTAATAGGCCCTTTTTTCTCGTTGTTATATTGTGGTTTTCAAGGAACAGTGGAATGGGAGAGAATTTAAGATAAATTGATCTTCAATTAACAGTAAAAGACACATATTAAGGATTTGAAAGGGGACAAAGGAGCCGCTTTCTCTCACTTCCTTATAATAACTGAAAACTAAATATGTCCAGAGAATAGTTTAACCTGGCAGCTAGTGCTTATGGTATAAGTCAGATCTATGAATCCTAGATGTGAATAGGGGATTTACTCATTACCTGTTCCGCCTTAAAGCATACCTTGTGCCAGCACTGACATTTCTTTTATCTTTACAAAACTGATACAGGGAATTTACTTAGATGGCAATGTTTTTTCTGCCATTATTGCTGATTCAAATGAAAATTACCATGCAGATAGTTAAAGTAGTACTAAATGAAAGTCAAGCTATCTTAATGGACAAGATTTAAAGCTTTCAATGGTATTATTCCACTGTTACTTCAGAACCTAAGTAAATTACCATTTATACAAACAAAAATCCTATACAACTTCCTTTCACTGAGCCAGGCAAGAATTTGTAATGGATGGACTAGGTTACATCTGGGTAAACATCTGCTACTACTTCTGAGGAACTCTTCTAATGTGCCAGCAACATGTCCTCCACTTCCAGGCCAGCCAGTGGTGCAATTCCTACAGATACTCTATGCCACAATCCCATTATGGGAGCTAAAATCCTCTCAGCACTCACATGGAATTTCCAATGTGAATTATACTGTATAAAGCTAGTAAAGCTACTAAAAACAAGTATGTGAGGAAATTGTGAGGGAAAAGAGCAGCATGAGCAATGAACTTAGAATCCTCACACTTTTTTATCCAGTGATAGGAGCAGACAGCTACTCAAATACATAGAAGCTGCCCCAACACTTTTACTCCAATTTTTCTCCTGCCTTGCTTTCCTTTGAGCTTGCCTGACTTAGAGCATTATTACTTCTTTTTTGTACTTACAAAATTGTCTTCACATTAGCAAAGATTAAATTGAGGTACCTTTTCAAGGAGTAAATTAAAACCGATGGCAGGTTTTCTTTACAGCAATCAGTCTTACTTAGACAATGCATTTTAAGCTACTCTGCTTTCAAAGGAGCATCCTTCTTACATTCTGGGATGATTTTTAGTGACAGATCCTAGAGCTCTTATCGCTGAAGGAAGCAGCTCTACTCAGCATTCGACTTTCTCTTCATGCACATGAAGAAACAGACTGGCATCATCATCTTGTGCTGTTGAAGTGTCATTTCACATTGTGTATCCTCTCATTTGAGTTGCACTAACACATGAACTCGTGACAACCATTTGGTCATAAATAATTACAATGAAGACACAGCTCAGCGATATTAGCTTTGCACTTATCTTTCTGACACACTGAGCAAACACAAAAACTTCCCAACATAAACTTCTATATAGGTACAATTGTACTTTTCAGATGGCTGCCACAGATGTTAGACCAGCAAGTATTTTAACCATTTCAACCTAAATTTTAAAAAGTATGCCTCATATGAACCAATGATGTTTTTATAGCAATTTTTTACTTTGAGGGAATTGGATTTATACTTGTGATATCTTTAAAATAATATCCAGATTTCTTCATCTGTTTTCTTCATGAACAAATGTTTATAACTAAGAAACAGATCAACAGCGTCATCCAATAGATTTTGAATTAAAGCATGAATCAGTGCCATAGCACTAATGCAGCACAATGAAATACACTGAAGTGTAGTAAAACTGAGCAAGCCCCAAAGTTGTTTTGCAAAATGCTCAAACTGAATTGATTTTGAATTACAGTATGCTTTTAAATAACTGCATTATTCTTGAGAAATAAGGAAAAAGAATCACATCGTTTTGGCTGAAAAATTATACTCTTACTCTGGATTGCTATTGCTGGGTGGTTTTTGTTGTGTTTGTTTTGAAAGAAGAGAAAACCTCAGTAATCTTTTATAGCTTTCAAACAAATTAACAAAGTATTTTGTTATTCACTACTATGTTCTAACACTCCAAACTCAGTAAAACTTGGTGTAGCTCTCCAGCCCCATCAGACACATGGCAATCAGAAGCATTATAGAAGAGATTCAACCTCCTCTTCTTCACAGGGACTAAGTCCCCCAGATAACTTAATCTCACCAAAATGTGCCAGTATTTAAGCCTGTTAGGTAAATAAACTGTGAAAAGGGAATTTGAGAATCTTCCTAAAAATGGGTATCTGATGTTAACAGCAATACTCAGACCACACCTTCAGTGCCCCGTGCTGGGTACTTGCCTGATGAGTATTTTAATGACTCAAACTGGAGGAATGTGTATTCATGCATAATTCAGCAGACTTGCAGAACTTACAAAGCAGCAGTGAATGTTAAAGGCTAGGGGGACAATGGGCTACCTCTCTGTCCATCTTGATTTTAACTTGATAAATTTCAACTATGTTGGCAAAAATGGTCACAGACATGAGTGTGAGGCCCCTGGATAACCTTGTCTGAAGTTTTAATCAGATTTTTCGATGGGGTCATGTGTAAAGCTGGTAAGAAACGTAAAATACTCCGTGTTATTACTTATGTTAGGACACAGAGAATCTTCTTACAAATGGCACACACATTTATACATAAAACTCACCTTCAAAATGACAGACACATGTTGTGCAGTAGCCTCACTTTCAGGATTTGGTTCAATTAGCATCTGAAACACAACAAAAAAATTCAAGCGGAGGTGTCATCCTTTAGCCTAGGCAACTGTTTCCAATTCTTGCTCTGGTTCCTTATCTTCAAAGAGTCATTCCTACTGCCTTTTCACTGGATGAATTAACAACCTGGCAATATGCACCCATCCTGTACAGTGACAGTGGAGATCTAACTCATGACAAGGGGTTACCCTATTATTTCAGCATGTCCAGTATGGTACTTGCCCTCAGGAGCAGATTGGTTTTCTTTAAACTTTTGATATTTTAATTACTTACCCAGTGATAACTGAAATATTCCCTTTGATGACTATATAACGATTTATTTCATTGAACTTGGTATTCTGTACTTTTCAGTGAATCTGAGAATTATAACTCCAAACATTTTCTGTGTGGAGTTCTAATTTTCAATGAGAATTATATTTCATTGAGAATTATAACTCAATCACTGTGTGAAACTCTTCAAATTTGTATCAGTTTCTCTGCATATTTTAAGTACATACACACATGCACAATTATAAGATCAGGAAAAAACAACCAATGACAGTGACACTGTAAAAATAATGAAGTTTTAAAATCAAGGACTCCCTACTGTTTTCTGAAAGAATGTACTCATGAGGACATACCTCAGTGCAAAGGTTTTGGATATGACAGAAAGAAGCAAACCCCTTCTGAAAGGCTTAGTTATTTAGTGTTTTTATATTATCAGCCTTTGCCTTTACTTATTCTACCTGCTCCTCGTCTCATGCATTTCTTTAATGCTGCAGTGAGTAGTTTCTGGTACATCTGGTATCACAAAAGCAAATCAACACCATAACATTAATCCATAGACAAAAAGGAGAACGTCTTCAAAGAAACTCACACTATCAGTACCTCCTCTGGCTTTTCCTCATGAATGAGAAACAACCCAAGTGTTGTTGCTGATTTTAATTTTGGATCACAGAAATCCTCAAAAAATGACCCTGAATCGGCATTGTCACTGTTCTTTAGTAAATTTAGCTATCTTGACATACTTCCGACTTTATGATAGGTAGCTTAGATACTCGGGGACTAAAATACATGCATATTCCCTCCTCTTCCAGTTCAATGGGGGATTTTCAGGGAAGAAAGAATATGAGTTCTTTCGTGCTCTTCTACATGACAATTCATTTTAGAATGACCTTCGTACTGTAATCATATAAGGCTAAACCCATTACAAGTTCTCTTTCCATACTTTAATTCTGCTAATATCACAAGTTTTAATGAAATCTGTTTTCAGTTTGTCATCTAATGACCATTTGTCACATTACCCCCCCCCCCATCCCCCGTACTTGCTACATCAACCAATACTGACAACGATTTTTCTTTAGCTTCTTTATTTAAAATCAATTTAGATATCAGTTAATTTCAGACATAAGAAACTGTCCTCTGGTAAAATCCCACTATATTAGAATGGTAAACTCTTAACTATTTTTATTTAAGAAAATAATATAAGTATGCCCAATAAATTATGACAGAGTTTGAAAAGAACTATCTCCTTTCTTTACTATGTAAAGACAATGTGGTACATAACACAGCTACAGAAAATTCAGGAAAAAATACAGAAAAAGAAAAGATTTGTACGGGTTTTGCCTTAGTCAAAAATTCATTACTATAAAATAAAACATTAATAAATGGCTTTATTCAAATAAATACATTTTTAATAGATGAAATGTACCAAATAAATACATTTTAAATAGGTGAAACACTAATTCTTCCTGTCTGAAAATTTCAAACTATGCAAAAATTCAAAATGATGGGCTATACTGGCCAAAGGTTGGTTACAAGAGTCTTTATTTTGCAAACTATACAGAAACAGTAAAAAAGAAAATGCGTTATACTCTGCAATATTACATAGGATAAACATTAAATTTAGTATTTAATGTGTAGAAATTAATTAAAATAAGAAACTGATATCCCTTTTAATTAATGATGGGAAACCAGTGATCCAATTTTGAAATTATACAACCTGTAGTATTACATTATACAGGTCACGTCAATTTTATTGTGGGCAGAAAGCAACACAAATGATATGAACAAAGATGGTGGAGTCCCAAAATGTCTATACAATTAATTAACATGCTAACATAAATAGCGATTAAAGTAATTTTCTCTACAATCAAATCTTAAGTGCTACTCTACACAATAATTATAATCTAGTCCACATGGTAATTACATAACAATAGGAGAAAGAAAAACCAGAACAAAACCAAACCCATTTTCTTCATTCCAGCAGCAGTACCTATACTGGTATTAATTTGGTAATTGGGTGTGCTTAGCTATTGCCTAACATCCTATACTGGTATGCATGCTAAAACCTCTCTATTTCTATTTTGCAAGGCACCTTTACAATACGTTCTCTAAGTTTCTGCCCTAGTAACAGAAAGCAACAGGAATTAAGATGCAAAACTATTTCCTGAATTAAGAAAATAAAAAGTATTATTATACATTTATTAAAAACTACTTTGGGGCTAGTACCAATACTCTGAACCACTTTCATATATAAAGGTAATATAATTTTAAGCAATTTTTTTTCCCCATGTAAAATATTTTACGCTACTCTAATTAGAGAGAAATGCAGCAAAACAACAAAGGGTGAAGCAATGTTTGAGTAAATAATGGTAACACCTATACAGTCTTGACAGGAAAGAAAAAAAAAAATAAAGAAATTACATGAAAACTTTACAATTACAGAATTGGTGCTTGTCCATGCTACTGCTCTTGAAAAATCCTTTCAATAACTTAGCCATTTTGTAAACAAAAAAACATAACTACCAATGCAAACACAAAGAAGGACTTTGCTTTATCTTTCCCTCCTGAAAATTTATCTCCATACCTTTGGTTAATTAAAGGCTGTTGAGATGTTACTTGTGCACCAATGCTTTTCTACTGTAAAACATTTTTGATTTATTAAATGGACAATTTGCAAAGCCCACGGGGCCTGAAACACTGAACTAAAGTTAAGTTACAGTATGTGTTCTGAAGAGGTCATGCACAGCTCCAAGTAAGGGCATATATCTTTTCACTGGAGTTTTAGAGACCAGTTTTCTTTACACTGTGTTTTGCTCATTTATATTTTCAGTAGCACATTACATTTCTTTCTTCAGGCTAGACTTCCAATGTGTTTTCTTCAGCGCAAAGGCATTTAAAAACTCAAAAGCACGTAATATAATTATTCTTGTTTAAACAAACAAACAAAAAAATCTATGACTCCAGCTGCAATGTTTGAAATAATCATACAAAATATACATGTTTGTTAGAATCCTTTTTATCTTTGAGAGCAAAGGGATTTTATGAAATGTCATCTTTAGAATTTTGGAAAGGTACAATTATGGAGCCCCTAATATTATCAAATATATCCATCATGGTCATCGTCATCATCAACATCATCATCTCCTTCATCTTCATCATCATCTTCAATTTCATCTTCATCATTCATTATTTCATCTTCATCATCTTCATCATCTGTCCACCCATGGAAATCACCAGAGGCAAAATCACCTGAAGTCTCTAAATCAATAGCTGAAAAGGTATGATAGTTATAGAAAAGGTGCAAAAGACATACTACATATTTGTTGCATAATATATATAAGCATTAAATGGGCAAACCAGAGTATTTCGTTTCAGGACAGTTACTTATTTTAAACTACAAAGTGTGACATAGAAAGAAAAATAAGACGAAGATCTTTTTGTCTTAAAATAAAATCACTTCAACAGGGATTAATTTCTCAATGTTAACAAATGGAGACAAATTTTATGGATTTGTAGAACTGTAATGAGCATCAGGAACAAATGAAAGAGATTTATGTTCAACTTACAGATGACAATAAGGACTAATGAAAATATACACTGTTTATTATTCAGTTCTTACATACTATCTTGAATTATCTAGAATTCTCCATTTAGCTTGAAATGATCCTGGGTTAGATTAACAATCTCAAGGCCTGACCTTGTAAATCAAACATTGTATTAAATTCACTCTTTGTTTCAGGCTATGTTCTTTGTTGCACAAGAAGTGGAAAGGAGTAATGTAAGGAGTAATTCCTTAAAAAAGGAAATTTTTCTTTTGCCAATTTTGTATCTGGGACATCAAATCAAAGTGACATGGGAATTCTTGGCAGAAGCTGCAGAGTGCTGCAGGGAAGGAAAAAATAAGGAAGATTTGGTGTGCTAGGAACTTTTGCCAATTCCCTCAAACATAAAGTAAAAAAAAAACCAACAAAAAAACCACAAAAAGTCAAATTGAATTCACTAGAATGCTGATTACTCAAAAGAATTTCATCAAGCATTTTGGGGCTTGTCTAATGTCTAGATAATTGATTTTCCCTATGTTTATATACACTATGCCAAGCACATATATGAGGTCTATTTAATAGCTGACAAAGTGAAAGGAGTTGCAAAAATAAGGAAGTAATACCAATAACAAATTATTATTTGGTATTGTTTCAAAATCCATGTACTTGGTCCTCCCATCTGCTCTTACTGAAGAAATTTAATCTGGCTGGTAATCAAAGAAGAAACACCTGTAAACCAAATGCCACAAAGAGTTTTTAACTTACCGCATTCTGCTGCACCATTTGTTCTGGATCCTGTCAACTCATTACCGTATCTGTCAACACACCAGCACTGCCCTACACTTCCATGGCACTGACTTGGTTTGTAATACCCATCTTCATCACATAAGGGGATGTACTGCCCTGTGATATATAAATATTGAATAAGGATATTAAAAAACGCCTCTTGACCAATGTAACAATTCTAGAAAGAAGTAACTACATTTTGCTGGTTTTCCTCATTCCACTGACTGCTTTACTATTACTATTACTATTACTGAATTCAGTTAAGCAGAAAGTGACAGAATATACCAAATGTGGGAGGGAAATAACATGAATCAATCTTGGACTGATCTCAAGATATAATAGTGACCAATCTTCCTTGAAATTTCTCATTGATGATGTGATAACGCATTCCTTACTCCCTGAACGTCTCAGTCAAGATCTTCACTGAATGCTCTGGAAAAGGCTCAAATGTAGGACCCAACCCTGAATGGGATATTCTGTAATCTGAGGAATACAAACAAGTCTAAATAATAAGGACCAGGCTTTCTGATCTAACAAACCATCTGCTACAAGGCTTAGGAGCTGTTTTTAAATATATATTTTACAATTCATTTAGTTACCTACTAATATTTAATTACCCCCCAACAGAAGACTAATGCAGTGTAACACACTAATTTCATAAACAACAAATGTTAACAAAAGAATGTTAAATTTGCATTTATATGTGAAACACCTATGCAAATTAGACTCTAAGCCAAAAGGGTTTCCCACCAGGAGCACAAGAAACAAAATCAGGCACTTATTTTGTGAGGCAGTGACTTGCCAAAGGCTGAATAATCCACTGTTTTTCATTTGGAGCAAACGGAGACTTTTTGAAAGAAACATGGTAGACAAACCACAATGAACAAAACATTCACATGAAAGCTTTTTGAAGTGTATAGTTGTTATTAGGAACTATCTTTTGCACAAATACAGTTTTGACTACTTTGGGCTAAGCTTTCTATTGCAGCTTCTATACAGTGTCCAATGGTAAAACGAAGATTTTATATTTAAGTTATATTGATACAGTATGAACTGATTCACAGCAAAGATTTCAATTACTTTAAGAATATTACAGGTAAAGGATCAGCAGAGATACTAATTTAGGAGTGCCTTAGACTGTCCCCTCTATAACTGTAAAAATGTACCTTCGATTAGGGTAATAAAACAGATGTAATATCTTTTGGTAGGTAGGGTAATAAAACTAAGTTTAATAGCTTTCAAAAATTTCATAAATTCTGTTGCTGGAATTTACTGCAGTCTATCTCTGTTGGATTAATATTGATTTTATGTTGCTGTTTCACTAGGATTATTTATGTAAGCAATAAAACCTTCAAAAGAATGATCTATGGCTCACCTAGGAGCTTCTTTCCTCCTTTCTGCTTCTGAATGTTGCTGAGTTCTGTCTGGCAAGGTGGGTCTAAAATGACATAAAAAATGTTAAACAGATTACACTGTACCTAGGAAAGAAAGCATATGACTAAGTTTTCAGTTTGCTATGTTCCAAGGTCACTCTTACTACTGATCTTAAGAAACACACACATCCTGTGTTAGTAGCCATGTTCTAAACTCTGAAATAAAAGAATTACTGCACCTTGCTACAGCTCCAGAATTATGAATTAGAGCACCACCAGGATCTTTGCAGAAGCCCATTTTCAGTTAACCCAATTGTAAGCATCTAGTCACTAGTTTGGAAGATGGAAGAATGCTAGACCAAAATAGTAACTATCGCACCCTATTTTATCAGACTACAGAAATCAGACTATGATTGTGAAGCTCTCCTCATGTATTCATAGAAACAGGATGTCTCTTTTAATTCTCTCTTTTGCCGTTGTTATAAGTCATGTTCAAGTTTTCTATTTCACACACTACACTAACAAATTTTCTCCACTGAAGTCTGCAAGATTCTGATTCTACTGCAACAGTTTAATAGGTACAAAGCCCCATGTTCAGCAAACCAAGTTAAAATCAGTGGCCAAACTTCAGATGGCTCTAAGAAGCAGAATAGGTACTAAACTTCAGTATTCCATTCTTCAGTTAGAGCTAACTCCGGTTCCAAACAATTCGATTTTCCACTGTTTTAAAAACAAGCCACAATATGACCCGTGAATGTGTACACATTACTGCCAAATAAGTGAAAGAATAAAAGATAGCAAAGGACTAATATCTGAACACTGACATTGCATTCTACACTACACCATTAGCACAAAGGCATTTCTCATTCTGAATTAGCAATAGTATTACCGAGTTTACTTGCATAAGTTTTTAGCTCACTGGGACTTGACATAATTGTGTGGGTTTGGGGCTTAAGTATTTAGTCTTTGAGCATATGGTGAGGCTACATGATTTTTTACATTTCTTCTTCTAAGAAGTGTTTTCATGACGATCATGCTCACTATTACACCAGAGATGTCCACTACCTTTCAAAACCAAGGTTTCTGTCTTTCCTGGTATTTAGAGTTAAGCTCTTAATTGTACAACATTCTGAGGATCAGTTATTCTTAAACCAAAGGCATTTCCAATTAATAAGTAATCTAAAAAATGACAGTCATTTATGCACACAGGTAATACGGGCTACAAGGATCTAGGATTTTGGTGGACTTGTCAGTGTTTGGTTAACAACTGGACTTGATGGTCTTAAAGGTCCTTTCCTATCTAAATGATTCTACTCTACTCTGTCTTCCGAAGAAGATGGGAAATATCCTAACAGAGAACTAGTCAAATAGGAAAACTACATATTTTTTCCTATGGAAAAAAAAATCCTAAATTAGAAACACAGAGTTGCACACATAAGCACTAACGTGGAAATGTCAAAATGACAGACTATGCCTAAAGAAAAACTATCTTAATTTATAGCTATAAATCTTCAGTGGTATAATTATAAAAAGGAATACCACTAACCAAAAGTTAACAAGGCAATGTGAGAACGTTACTTACCCGAAACTCTCTTCTTCTCAGAAGCTAAGTCTTCAAGATTCACACTTAAGCTTTGCTTCTCAGGATAAAATTCAAAACCTCTTAACAATGCTAAATCACTCAGATACTTAAAAATTGTCAAAAAGAATGACAGGCTAGGAGTTCAACCAATTCCTTTTGGTCTACAGCATATCCTTTTTCCTCTCTCCTCAGAGCATGCTGCTTCCTTCTTTATTTTGCAGTTAGTTCCTGAGTTTGGAAAAGCTTTGTTTTAGATTTCTGAACTTATTTCAATAGAAAACCAGTGTCACTGGACAGCTTTTGGGAGTCTTGAGGCAAGGAGAAAGAATTCCTTTACAAAAATCAGTCTGGTGGCTCCTTTTGAAACAGAAATGAATCTGACATCAGTCTTTCTGATGATCTGAAGACAAATAATTGAGACCTAATCATCTTCATCCTTAATCTACTTCCACAGATGTGGCAGGAACTGTCTCTCTGACAATAACACAGCATTGTTGAGTGATTCACGAACCATCAGTGCTCGAAGTTCTGACGTACACCAGACTACCCCATGTTATTAATACTGCCCCTTGAGAAATCAATATTCAGTTGTGCCAAGAGATGCTGCAAAGCTAGCATGATTAAGGTTTGATTTACCAAAAATAGGCACATCAACAGAGCAATGGGAGTAAAACTGGTAGATCTGACTAAGAAAGTCTAAGATTTTTAACAGACATGTCTCAAGGAACTGCTACCCACACAGTGCAACTCCAGCATTCACAGATTCTTTGCCTTATTCAACTACAAAACAGTGATTTTCCATCTATCAAGTAGGCAATATTCAGTAGAGTCCCCAGCTTCTGGCATATGGCCCATTGCAGATCAAGCTGCGAAGTTGTGCCTTGCCTGTGCTTGGGAACAAGTACTATAATTGTTCTTGGACAAACAAGGCTTGGACTTTCGGGATTTGAAGCATCAATTCTGCATTTCCAGAAATCTTTCTGGGGATCTCAATTATGAGTTAAGGCACATTATACTTTCCTTTATAACCATCTATAAACATATATGAATTCCTGCAATCTGAAAAGACCAGTGTAACAAATATGAATCACAGTATTTATCATTCTTCTCTAAGATGGACTAATTTTAAAGTCATAGAGATGCATTCCAGCCTTGTAGGCAGAAAAGCATAAAGGAAAAAGGCACCTAGAGAAGTGCTGGACTAATAGACCCATGCAGAGGCCTGTGGTAAAGAAATACTTAGGTTCTAAGAATTAATATTCCCAGCAAAATAGGTACTCTTCTACTCTGAAGCAGTGACACAATAAAATCAAGGCTGTAACAATGATCAAGTAGTGGCACAAAGAAATTCAACCCATAAAAGAGCAACACTGAAAGTGCCTCAGCATTCAGATAACCACTGAAATGTTAAGCTAGCATCAAACAACTAAGAAAAGTTCTGAAGAGGGCTGCTGAAGTGAACTGTAGTTGAAACTGGAGGGCAATACTGACCAAAGTGCACAGGAAGACTTGCAAAGGGGCACTGTCAAAATGCAGATCTTGAAATTTTGCAGAAATTAATTAGTGTCTTGGATGTATCTCAGAAATACTAAACTACACCTAAAGCAGAATAAGGGCAAGAAAAAAAGCAATGAGCAGCACTGAGTGGTACGTGTTTAAGCATTAGTCAAGGTGGGACAGCTACTACAGGAAGATCTTATACTGAGCAAGAAAGGTCTGGTTTAACTATTCATGAGAAACTGTGTATATCGACTAGAAGTTGTGAGTAATGTGTAGTAACGGGTCTGGTGTACTGTAATGCATCATGTCAGACCTCAAGCAGAAAGAAAGAATGAAGAAGAGTTGCAAGTACTTGTCTGATTCTCACAGTCTTGAACAGTGAAACTAAGATCAAAAAGCAAGAGGGTATTTAAAAAAACACAACAGAACTTCTATCCCAGTATGATACATCTTGTTGACTAAAATTTGTATTCACTTTGAAGACTGTTAATCAACAGCAGTGCTATAAAATTGTAGATCTGCTCAGAAAGCACCTACTATGCTCAAGGAATACAGAGAGCTGTCTAAATGGCTTGAAGCATTCTGTCAATATCAACTTATTTTAGTAAACATCAGAAAGAAGACACTGAATTTCTCTACCTAGTCATCTCTTTGCTATTAATAGCAACGGTCTAGTTAAAGGTCTTATTTAGGTTGTTCAATCAAGTAAAACATAACCAAACATGAACACAGGCAATTAAGTAGGTGACTAATACACTAGGGAGTTAGGACTCAGATAGTTGTGCAAGAGATAATAACATGTGACAGAAGAAGACTATAAGCTTTTTTTCCTCCTTACATCTTCATATAAGAGGGATAATACAGGTTTTGTTGACAGTGTTAATCTGGAAGAACTGAGTACATGTTTAATATGTAAGGATGGGCAAAACTGAGATTTCATCTTATTTACCATTTTGAGAATACATATTTTTTACTATACACTCAAGCACACTGTAGTACCAGTGTTTAAACTGCTGTTTAAATCAGCACCTTATCACAACAACATGGTTAAGACAGTGAGAAAACTGGAAAGGAAGAAAAGCTTGATAATGTTGGATTCTGCAATGGGGAGAATCAGTGTCACTGAAAGACGGATCCCTGATTTTTAGCCTTCAGGGTACCATTAATATAATTTAGTAGTGTTTTAGATTAGTCTTTATAATACCACCATTGGCCTCTAGTGGTACACTGATAAAATATTTTAGACAGTATTTAAAGGCTATAGAATGCAAAACTACGTGAAACTCATCTGTGGAAGTGCTTTCCTAATGCCCTGGTTATGCTGTATATGCATTATATGAAATCGGCAGAAAAGCCTATTGGTATAAGAACCTTGGTTGGTACTAGGCCACATGTTATGTGCTGTACTTTCTCTGACAATTTAAAAGAATTATGCTGCCCTCCAAAGAGTAAGGGTGTTCATACATTAAGCTGACATGATTCTGGTGATGGGTTTTTGTTTTTTTTTTTATCTTAAAGACAACCAAACAAAACATGTTATGTTCCTTACTTTAAGAACTACTTTATTTCTGGGGTGGGTTATTTTCCATTTACTAATTTTATTAGCAGTACACACATGCTTATAAAAGGAAAAACCAAACTATTGTTCTACTATGAAACAAACAAGGTGTTTTGAATGATTAAATGTTAACTTTTTAAAGTTTACTGAAGAAGTTTATTTAGTACGTACCCACAGAAGTACAGCTTTATTTTTGTTTAGATTTACAACTGGCAGATGTGGCATGATAAAAATCTTTATTTCCACAGAAATCAAAGTCAAACCATAGATGCTGAGCGCTAATGGGAATTTACTATGAGAGTTTTAAGAACATAAGTGAGATTTAAAAACTGAAATTAAAATTTTGCTGTTTATCCCTTTGAAAATCTCATGTTAGTAAGAAAAAATAAGGGGCCATTCTGTGCAGGTTCATCCAATATTTAATGACTAAATTCTTTGATTGACTACAACTAGTTTAATTACATAATTTACGTGGTGTCTCACCTACATCTATAATTGTTATATGATCCTCATGAAAATACTGCTTTTAGGTTGTGTTTATTTGTTCAGACGAATCACATCAAGACATTAACAAGAAATTCATCTAAGTAGTAAAAATGAATTGGTTGTCCAAATGACTGAAAATAACTTTATCCATAATATTCATTCAGTTATTTTAATAGGCTCACAAAATAGAACATTAAGATGCCCTCTTACAGGAAAAAAAAAAAAAAAAAGGTTTATTTATAATGTAGGCAAGTAGACTGGTAAAGAAACCATCTAAGTACTTTTGTTCTTTATTTTGATCTCCTTTCTTTGCATATTTACTGGAAGCTGACACAAGAAACTGTATTGCGGTAAAAGCATTAGTCAGTCTTCTGCACTTCATTTAGAATCAGTGAATTTCTAGCAAGCTTTTGCATTTAGTCTGGGTTGTTTGTTTGTTTTTTAATTCATTTTAGGTATTCCCGGGAGGCAAAAATCCTTAACACAAATTCATGGTACAGCATTTAAGAGCATGTAGTTCACTGTAATCTTAAAATGTTAAAAAAAAAGCACTACAAAAAGGTCAGTCATATACATATGCAGGTTGTTCTTATCTTTTACCTTGCTGTCTTTGGAAGCAGTAGCACCACTCATTGTTAGATATCAAACTGTCCTTGTATGTGTCACAAGAATTGAAGAATGCCCTGGTGCATGGCTCATTCTTGTCAAGGTAAATGCTTCCAAGTTCTGACTGGTCCAACAAAAGGTCATAGTTCGTATCAAGCCTGTTAAACATCCAGCCAAGGGAGTCTTTGCAAATTGGCAAAATGCTGGTATCAAATCCTAAGAGGAAAACAAACAGCTAAATAACATAATCATATAGCAGGGAAGATACAGCAGCTGCTGAGCTCAGACACCACAAAAGAATGCTGCATCATGGAAATTGCTCCAGCGGTGCATAGATACAGTGGATGCTACTGAAATAATACGCATAAATTGTATGTCATCTTCATTTAAAAACAGTATTAAATTAACCTGGTAAAAAAATTAATCTCACCATCAGTCTCAAAGCATTTAGAAATGTGAGTTTTCTTGTCAAACATTATACCTATAACACACATTATGTACAGTAATAAATGATCTACAGTGACTTCCTGAAAAATAATTCTGTTGAGGAATTCCAGTGGCATTATAAATCAGGAGAGTGAAGTTTAAGTGGTTTGCAGTGTTTACAGAACTAAGAAGAGAATAAATCCCAGGTAACTTGTTGAAGTCTTTTTTTTTTCATCCTATACCATTATCCTGGGTTCAGCAGTAGCAGTCATTTTTCTTCTTCTTAGTAGCTGGTGCAGAGTTGTGTTTCGACTTTCGGCCTGGGAACAGAGCTGATAACACTGATGTTTTTAGTTACTGCTCAAATGTTTTTGTCTGACCAAGGACTTTGCGAGCCTCATGCTCTGCCAGGGAGGAGGGAAACTGGGAGGAAGCAGAGACAGGACACCTGACCCAAACTGACCAAAGAGGTATTCCATACCACAGCACGTCATGCACAGGAGGTAACTGAGAGTGACCCGGAAGGGCTGGTAGACTGCGGGGTTGGAGGAAGTATCAGTCAGTGCTTGGTGAGGCTGGGGGTGCGAGTTATTGGTCAGCAGGTGGTGAGCAGTTGTATTCTCTTCCTTTGTTATTTCCCTTCTCATTATTATTATTGGTGGTAGCAGCAGTGATTTGTGTTAAACCTTAGTTACTAAACTGTTCTTATCTCAACCCGTAGGAGTTGCATTCTTTTCGATTCTCCTCTCTGTCCCTCCGGGAGTAGGGGGAGGGCAAGAAGGGAGGGAGTGAGTGAACGAGTTACCTGACTAGTTTTAAACCACGACAACCATATATTCAATTCTATGAAAAAGAAGCATGATACTCAGCCTCATCAATGTCCTGGAAGTTATGGTATTTCATCTTTACCTGATGTACTTTACAGATTAGAGGAGGCCCATGCAAAGATGATTGCTAAGAGCAGCCAACTGCCAGTATCAGGCCTCCTAATACAGCTTGCATCTTCCTAAACTGTTGCTTGTAAAAAGGTCCATCAGGAACAGGATAAGTTAATCATTCCCATAGCCAGAGCTCAGACTTCATGTTTGGTTTTCCTGCATTAACTGTAAAGTATATGCAGATTTGAATATGGATGGGAAATTCAGAAACTGCCAGGCCTCTTGCCTATGTAGAAGACATTAGCTGCGTCTGATACACACATACGCTATTTACAGGAACTCCTCTGTGGCTTACACACTAGCATTCAAAACATTTCCTCAAAAGGAACCAACAGAAATGCTCCTGTGTCCTGATTATTTCTCAGGGGGAGAATATCAACTCTTAGTAAATATAATCTGCTTTTCAAGGTGAAACTATTGTTTTCCTGCTTATTAAACTCCTAAGTAATAAATCCTAGTGCCCATTAAGGGAGATAGATAGCTTTTGACATTATGTAGAAATCAAAACAGCATTCATACAAAACGGCTTACATATTGTATAATATAAAAACTGTTTATCTAATATGCTGAGAGAAATAATCTACATGATTCTTTCTAATAGCAGTACATTGTCCAGTACAATAAATGACACTGACAAATCAGACGTGAATAAACACACATGCATTCTGCTACAGTACTGACTGCCATCTAGACCATGGCTTTTACTTGTTCAGCGCGCAAGATGCACAGCAAGAAGATTTTCACTTGTGATGGATTTATCTACTATCTTGGCTATAAGAAAACCTTCAGTTATCAGCATCTCACAGCTGAGGCCTACTGTGCACAAGCTGGGAACAAGTTTTCCTTCCTAATATAGTTTCATCAGGACAGACCTTAGCTGGAAGGACTAAAGAAGACTACACAGATGTGAATGTTTTCTGTCATATTTGTTGTTCACGGAAGTGATGATCTAGATGAGACTCATCTTGCTTCATCTAGCCCAACGAACACATAGCATTAGGCATAACATTCTCTTTCACCAGTCTAAAGTTGTAATATATTTGTGCTCCCTATGATTACACAGTTAGTAGCAGTGCTTTGGTTAAGGCAAGACACATGGAAGGTAACAAAGGTCTTACAATAAACCTAGGATAACTGACGTTCATTTTACAACAAAAGGTGTATGGGTATCCTGGGTTCAGCAGTAGCAGTCATTTTTCTCCTTAGTAGCTGGTGCAGTGCTGTAGTTTTGACTTTCAGCCTGCAAACAGCGCTGATAACACCGATGTTTTTTAGTTGCTGCTCAGTAATGTTTACTCTGACCAAGGACTTTCTGAGTCTCATGCTCTGCCAGGGAGAAGGGGAAGCCGGGAGGAAGCAGAGACAGGACACCTGACCCAAACTAGCCAAAGAGGTATTTCATACCACAGCACATCATGCCCACTATATAAACTGGGGGCAGTTACCTGGAAGGGCTAGTCCACTGCTAGGGTCAGGCTGGGTATCGGTTGGCAGGTGGTGAGCGGTTGTGTTCTCTTCCCCTGTTATTTGCCGTATCACTATTACTATTGGTGGTAGCAGCAGTGGTTTGTGTTATACCTTAGTTACTGGACTGTTCTTATCTCAGCCCGTGGGAGTTACATTCTTTTGATTCTCCCACCCATCCTTGCAGGAGCAGGGGAAGGAACAAGGGGAGGACTGAGTGAGCGGCTGCGTGGCTGAGTTGCCGTCTAGGCTTAAAAGTTCTTTTTGGCACCCAACGTGGTGCTTGAACCCACAACCCTGGGATTAAGAGTCCCATGCTCTACTGACAGAGCTAGCCAGGCTAGCTAGCCTATAGCCACACCAAGCTGAAAATGCTGAACCCAGGACAATAGGAAATAAAAAAGCACAGCCACAACATCCTTTAAACACCTGTGAGAGTTGGCATTTGGAAGTCTCTCACCTCTCCGCCTCCAGAAACTGTGTTAGAGGATTTTGTTAGATGATTCTTATTGCTGAAAGCTACCAGTTTCCTAACAGTTCAGATGAAATGTATACTGTGGGACATGAGACTGACCGTTTTATTAACAGAAGGGACCTGAGGAAGGAGAAATAAAATAAAATACTACAATAAACATCTATACATGTTTCATTGGGTACAAGGATAATTCTGTACCAAACATTGAGTCAAAATAAACTTCAGCCAACAATACTGATTTAGTTAACTCAAAATCTTAATTTTAAGCCAGGATTCATTAATTTAAAATTCCTGCTCAGAATTACTTCTAGGCTGGATTTCTTTTTCTGGACTTTTGCTGTAAGGATGCCTGGGCTTATGCTAACGTGACACATGCAGAAAGAACCTTGTACTTCTAGTAAACTAGAACTATGGTTCAGGTTGGTAACCTGTGCAACCTTGCAATACAGCTTATGGGACTTTTTCTGAGGTAATTTCAGGAAGTTGCCGAATTCTAGGCAGCCAACATTTTCACAGCATCAAAAATGATATTTAAAATGGCAGTTCTTTTTTATCTTTTATAAATCTAAAATGACTGGGTGGGAGGGTATTGATAGGAGTAAGCAAAGTCTTACTTTTCTGTTTACAAGTTCCGTCTGTACATTAGGGTTTCCAAATATAATTCAGCAATGAAGATCAGGGAAATTTAATTTTTTGCTGCATAATGTCAGCTGTGTTTCTTCATTGATAAAGACTTAAGATAGTCAGAAGGAAGTAAAAACCTCCAAGCAAACATCGGAAATTCTTAAATTTTATTTACACATTGCTATACAAGATTAGTCTTTTCCTGCTGCAAATTTGTAAGATATTTGGCAATTTAGTGTAATAATATCTCCCCATGCTCATTCTAGAAAAAACAATTACAAGTTATTTTCTTTCAGACTTCTTATATTTTATGTTATTTTCAAAATTATTAGTGTATATTAGACTCCAAAAAATCATATTATGCCCAAGCCATAAGAAGATTCACTATTACCTTTGGCCTCTGGTCTTTCATCTTCTAATATAACAAGGCACACAAATATTCCTCAGAAGTAGACTGTCTGTTAGCACAAATATTTGTGGGCCTACAGTATTTTTTTGTGCTTTGCATTTGATGCATTAATTCCCTAGTTTTATCACACAAAATTAATACAGAAATAGAACAAAAAAATTAACAGATTTTAACTAGGTATGTAAAAATCTCAATTTTTCAATGCTCTGTTTCACCATCTACGGGGAATTATAACGGAGGGGGTAAAGTGCCCTTCCCCCTTTGATTCTTCTATTTAGAACATACATGGCCTGAGGACGAGACTTGTGTGTTTATATTAGTATTTATAATAATGATACTTCTAGATATATGTAATCCAAATACCTCTGGACACAAATGGGATTTCAGAAATAAACCCCTATTAAATCATTTGAAATATTCTAGTCTATATTACTAATAAGATTCAGTTTTGGAAAAAAAAATAAGTGTCAGACAAAATTTTGTAACTCTTGTAAAAAACACCTTACATTTTAACTTGTTATCAGTGTATTGATGGCTGTAGCAGAACAACTTAAACACTATTCTTTGGTTTGTTTAGAAATAGCATCAATGATTGTACAGATCAATGTGGACTATTTAATACCCGAGACAACTCTGAAAAGCACCAGCAAGGCACTATAAACTTGCATCACATATACCTTGATCAGGACTGTGCCCAAGCCTTCTAATAAATGCTGTCCCAAGTGAGACTGAGATATGAAAAGTCCTAAATGCATACAGACAACCAGAAGGAATGACACAAATTGCTTTTTTCAATGCAGAATGGTTTTCAAATGCAGAAGGAACTCTATGACTAAAGGACAGCCTGGGGGAAAGGGTGCCAAAAGAGATTTTTAACTACCCAAAGGTAATGAACATTAGAACTCTGAAAGGGGAAGTTGAATTCAGGTGGCTTTTTGTCATAGGTGTTGCTCTGTACAGATCACTAAGTCCCATGTGCTAAGTATAAGGTTGTTATACATCATTAAGAAGTCCTTTGCAAGATTTATTTCTAAGTGTAGCTATCAGGCATACCCAAAACAGGGGCTGGACTCTCTGGTATACTTAAAAATTAATGCACCTGATGTCCTGGACCTACTATGACTTTGGAGGCTGACTCTGAGGGACTTCATTAGGGATGCTACTCAGGAGCTTAGCTCTTCAAGAACAGTTTTATGAATTTCCTAGTGATATTAGGAAGGACATTACCATGTTAAATAGTTATCATTATTTTAGTTTCTTTGTGTGTTTACAGGGACACAGTGACCTAGTATTTTCTTCTAAATTACAGACATGTCAATTTCTCATAAGACGCAGCACCTTCTGCTGCCTCAAGTGAGAAATCTTGAAGTTCACAAATGTACATACAAGAAAAAAAAAGTACATTTGCATAAAAACAACTTTTTAAACAATTTTGTAATCCCAAATTCACAAATAAAAGAAAACTACTACTGATCATATACATATTCATTCGATCGCTTTGTCTGTAGATGGACTGCCTTTTTGCAGTAACCTGTCAAATTAATTCAATCAAGTAAATATTGGCTATTTATAAAATCAAGTAAATATAGTGCAAATAGGATCAATTATATTTGAAAGCTTGCCCCCCCCCCCCAATTAAATGTATGCTATTTGAGTAACTGCGCACAGGACTAAAACACTAGATACTAAACAGTTATTTTCCAGATTTTTTATGAAACTGGGGGTTTTGCCAAAACACTTCTTTAAAGAGAAATAGAAAAGATAAGACAAACTGAATGACTCCCATGTAAATACTTTCTATAATTTGATTTGGTTTGTTTTAGTGAAAAGAAAACAAACATGCCAAAGCCTATCATCTAACTTCCATGTTTACATCCTAGCTCTCCTATGACAAATAGCAAACTTTTCATCATTCTTGTAACAATGCTACCCCTATTTTAAGGTTGATGAGCTATACCTCTTTGAAACAGAAAATTTAAATTAAAACCAGCACAGTAATCAAATAATATTTTGTACAACACTGAAACTGTTTAGGATTAATTTCTGCTACGCTGTTACAAGTGCAAGTCAAACATTTCTGACAGCACCATGTTCACAGAGAAATTAAAGTTAGTAACAGAATGAAAACAGATTTTTCCACACAGATTATATTTCCTTACCTGTTGATGAAAAAAGGCCCTGAAAAGACTATTCTTAAAATTACTTTCTGAACTTTTGCTGTACTAACAAACTTTTAAACAGCTGTGCTGTGTTTTTGTCCTTACCTATGCAGTGTGTTATCCTCAACAAAGTGAGTATTCAGCAAGGAACAGAGCCCTGTGCAGTGTTTCATCTAACCTTTAATTGAGCAATGTGTCAACACTAGCTATATTATTAGATAGATTAGATTTTAGCTATTACAATACAATAAATGCTTACTTAAGAGCTGCAAACTTTGTATTTCTGCTGTTTTCATTCCTGGATGAGAAGCATATCACATGCCAGTTATGGACCCCAACCAGAATGCAAATCATAAATACATGTTTTCGTATGTGTTTCCTTCAGTATCAATAAAAAATGACATTAGTGTATTACCACCTTACCTTTAAAACATTTTTCTCAGTGTTGAGTATTCCTAGATAACACATAATCAACTTTAAGTCACTGTGTTCTGCAGAATTACTTGCCTCCTTATCATGAAAAAATCACACAATGAAATGACATTTCCAATGAAATAAAATAGATGGATTTCTTCAAAAAAAGACAAAGTAATGCTACAAACAGCAATCAAGCAAAAGCTAAAAACCCTTGACAAAACAAACCTCCAAATACCTAATGAGCCAATAATGAAGGAACTAAGGTAAGCAGCCGCTGGCCAAGTTCTATGAAAAATGCTCTGGGGAAATTTATAGTTTTCTCCTCATATTAATGAAAGGTAGATTTTTATGGCTTATGAAATCTAATTTGATTCTCCTTCACAGCAGGACACCACTCTTGAAACTATTATTGCACACTTCAGTTGCTTTTTAAATAAGCCCTTTGACAATTGCATTTTATAACTACTACTATTCATAACAACAACAACAAAAAATTGATTATCTGAGGGGGTTAAAACCAAATGATGCACCCTACTGTTTCCACTTTATTAGTACTCCTGAGTTTTTTCCTCTCTGAAGTATTCCCATAAGAATTCCTTTTTACTTACAAGCTTCTTTTCTATGTGTTTTTCTGTTGCAGTACCTACAGTGGCATCAACTAGCAATGATAGGTCACACATAATTACAGCTCTTGTATCTTAGTTCTTAGGACTTGCCACTTAGTAAATCACTTTTCTTTATGGAAAAGTTGCTCAAAATCCCCACTTGTTTGTTCTGTTTTATCTCATTATTCAATTGCTAATTGTCAAGCTCTATCAAATAGACAAGTTGATAGTATTAACAAATGAAAGGATTGTTAATGGTAGCTGCCAACCATTCTTAAAAGCAAGAGTCCTGACAAACAATGTTGAAAGTTTAAAGTGAACATCTTATATTGGTACTAAGCCATAAATAAGAAAATAACTCTAGAAAAATGCAAAGTTATGGTTTTGATATGCGTACCTACTTAAAGCATATGAGAACAAGGCAAGTCTTAGCAATGGAAATACAAATGAAAGAAAAGTATCTAAGAGAACATCAAATAAGACAAGTAGAAATCTCTTACTGGTTCTTTCAGGCCTTTGAACAATCCTAGTCTTCTTATTCTGAACTCCACTTTCATGAAGTGCCTTAAACCAGTCTCTCAATCTGTTTGCAACCTCCCTGAATTCCAGGTCACTGCACACTGAAAAACAAAAGGCAGAGCTGTTTAATGTTTTTCTCCTGGGTGCTAAATAGAACTTTCAAGGTATGCTAAAAAAGAAAGCAAACATCATAATATAAAGATATGTTCCGCAGCTTCCTTTAATTCAGAAAGGTGACTTTCATTACCTAGGTATGCCTTCAAAACACAATCAAGGTATTTAGAAATAAATACATGATGTATAAAGCAACTATGAAATTATATATATATATATA
This sequence comes from Pezoporus flaviventris, assembly GCF_033815535.1. NCBI lineage: Eukaryota > Metazoa > Chordata > Aves > Psittaciformes > Psittacidae > Pezoporus > Pezoporus flaviventris. The sequence continues at coordinate 38,225,836 of NW_026892550.1, read as the reverse complement.
AGAAGACATCATTTACAAACTACTACAAGCACTTCTAGCACACATATTTTCACATCTTACTGTAAATGAGGCTGTACGGCACCCATGACAGCCTTACGGACTTTCATTTCTATGTCCATTAAAGCAATAATAACAAAAGCCCTACCAAAAGGGGTCAGAGATGCAATTTAGGCAGATAACGCAGAAACATCTAACTTGCTTTCCTTCACTGAAGCATGAAAAGGGCAAATGGGATTCACAGAGAAGGTGATTCAAGAGTGTCCTAAGAGCTTATTTGATTGACTGTAGCTTTACAAACCAACATTCATGCACACTTAACTGCAAACAGGCAGCTAGCTGTACAGCCGGTCAGGAACGGAAAAGATGGTTTCTTTTCCCACACTCAGCAAAGGTAGAGAAAACACGCAAGACCAAAGAGAGCATGTGTAGAACAAAGATCATCAGACTAGTAGCAGACTGACTGAGAGGTGTACAGTACTGCTAGTTAGTACTGCCTTTAAGCAGCAGAAGCAGAAAACAGAGATGTGCAGTAAGGAGTCGTATTCACCTTCACTATTAAGCTGCTGGAGAAGACAAAGAAAAGGTGTTCTTGGTGCAAGCAGAGAACTCCTTCCAGAACTCTGCTTTTCCATTTCATGTGTTTGAGAGAAGCTAAGACAAGAGAAATAATAGGGTGTGGAGGTTGACAAAAACAGGAAAAGCACTGGATGTATGCTTCCCTAGGCAACAGAATACCTTCCTGTCCTGGGTTCAGCAGTAGCAGTCATTTTTCTCCTTCTTAGTAGCTGGTGCAGAGCTGTGGTTTTGACTTTCAGCCTGCAAACAGCGCTGATAACACCGATGTTTTTTAGTTGCTGCTCAGTAATGTTTACTCTGACCAAGGACTTTCTGAATCTCATGCTCTGCCAGGGAGGAGGGGAAGCTGTGAGGAAGCAGAGACAGGACACCTGACCCAAACCAACCAAGGAGTTATTCTATACCACAGCACATCATGCCCACTATATAAACTGGGGGCAGTTACCTGGTCAGGCTGGGTATCGGTTGGCAGGTGGTGAGCGTTTGTATTCTCTTCCCTTGTTATTTGCTGTATCATTATTATTGTTGGTGGTAGCAGTAGTGGTTTGTGTTATACCTTAGGTACTGGACTGTTGTTATCTCAGCCCGTGGGAGTTACATTCTTTTGATCCTCTTCCCCATCCCTTCGGGAGTGGGGGAAGGAACAAGGGAAGCAGTAAGCGAGTGGCTGGGTGGTTCTGAGTTACCAGCTGGGCTTAAACCAGGACACTTCCACTGCCCATGTCAACAGGTACTGCTTCCAAATAAAGATCATTTTCCAGGTCTACCAGTAACTGACTAAGCTACAAACTGACTTAAGCTACAATCTGATGAGCTCATACATAAGTCAGCAGAGCTTCACGGTGATGCTCTGGAAAATAAACTCTAGTTCAGCTTACTTTTCCTTTATCATGTAGCAATCTATAATATTTGGTGACATAGCCTTCAGCACACTTCATTAAATTGAACAACGCTGCGAAACTCCTATTTATATTTTAGAGTAATATTGAAACATCTCATTATGTCAACAACTATCAATGCCTGTACAACAGCAGGCATCTAAGAATTTGTTTATTCATTCTTTGCTGAAGTCTCTCTTGAGACTGGTTCAATCCATGAAAGACTTAGGTGCAATCTATACATACACTTGCATATATTATGAACTGACATTTTTATAAACCGTGTATTGTGCTTTTCTCTTGTGTAATGGTTTTTTTTTCCCCTCTGATAATTCAATAGGGAACTGGGGAAAAGATTTTTTTTTTTAATGACATATTTGGAAATATATGTTCAAAAGTGTCCTATCACAACAACTAGACAAAAATCGTGTCCTGAGCCAAGACTAAAAGTCACAATTCAGACTTGTGGGATTTCTACGTTTGCTGTAATACTGCCTTCCTTTACCAAGCCTTGTACCAGCTAATTCTGATTTGTGTCAGCATAAGGAATCAGATATTAACTTGGGTCACCCTGCTCCCCTATAAAAAACCTTCTATTATAGATGAAATAGAGTGATATTGTTCCCTTCTCTAACTACTAAACTTTGGTTTAAAAGAAAGACTTTTAGAATTGAATCACAGGGTATGGAGCACAGCAACACCATTATGGATACCTGACCTGCCATCTAACCACTTTGATTTATCTACCCTGCACGATAAACACCACCACAGGTCCCAGAAATAACATAGCTACATTAATGGTGCAAATGCTATTTTAATCTATTTCTAACTTGTCTATGCAGTGCTACTCCAATTAACCTGATGCTGAGGTGACTGATTCAGAGCCAGAATTGAGCTCATTTACAGGCACAGACACACACACCTACATATATATCCAAAAATACGTGTGCGTATATGTACATATATAAGGGAGAATATGAGGAAGTGCCAGCTACAAGTAAAAGATTAGCCTGAATAACATTAACAGAAGGATGCATGTGGCAGCTACATGAAGGAGAGAATGTATGAATTTTTCCTTTTTGTAGAAGTAGCCAAAATGACACACTAAAACTAATAATCTCCTAAACTCATTAAGGTGTAAAAAACAAAGCACTAAGAAAAGGAGATAGTACCTCTTCAACTTTTAGGTATAAGAACAAAACAAAACTTGCTGTTTCAGCATCTGGTACCAGACACTGTCATGCACAATATGACATAAAACAACATTTTCTTTGCTCCTGTGAATTGCATTCCTTTCCAAATGACAGGTACATATGGCACATTTTGGGCATCAGACACATCCCACATCTGATCTCAGAGGAGACACTTTCTTCCTGCTTTAACTTAACTTTCCCAAACTTTGCTTGACAATTTATATTATAGTTTTTATCTCAAACACAGAGAATGAGAAAATTGTAATGATCTTGGTCCATTTTAATGATTTTGAAAACTTTATCATGCAAATAGGTCAACTTCAAAAATTAAGGTAACGCAAACCAAACTGATGCCCTTTGAGGATTTTACACCCCATAGCTACTCAAGTGCTGGAGTCAGCTCTCAAACATGACATGTAATTACATTTACTGTATTATTAATTTTAATGTAGAGTGAATTTTTGGTTCATTTCCAACACGCCAAGTAAAAGTAGATGTCTTGTATATGTGAAATATGCACAAGAGATACAGCAGAACTACACTAATGTACACAATAATTTACATGTACAAACTGTGTTCTAATCAAGGATTTACAGCATGATATTTGAGTATCACAGTTTTTTATCAAAGAACATTTAGTTCCTTTACTAGCATCTCAGAAAGGCTTAAATGGTAGAACCAGACAGCAAATCAGAATTCTTGCCATGAAACTTTCTATCAATTATTTCCACAGGATGCTTAAAATATGTTAAAATTTTGAGTTGGTTACATAACAACTGATCATGCAACTTAATTTTGACTGCTGACAAATAAAATACACTGCACTAGATTTTTTGATTTTTTTTTTTTAATCCCACCCTTCCTCCTCTACTTTTGAATTTTCCATTGAGAAATTCAAGTTTCAGATTTCGGCATACTTATATTTTCCACAGTGCTTTTTAAGATCTAGCTACCCTAACATTAATAAAAAGGAAAAGATAAAAAAAGATAATTAGGATCTTATTTTTTTTTTTATGGTTCCTATTAAGTGTTTTTGGTTGGAGCTACTTAAGTTTAATTGCCTATCATCTGCTGTCAGTATGCATTCACTTTCATGGTTACTCTTGCATATGGCCCTCTCTAAATATTCTGTTATATTACATTGTTTGATGCATTTCAGAAACATTAAACTGATGAAAATAATTCATTTTTTTTTTGTGTGTTGACTGGGACTGACATGAGAATATAGAAAAAAAGGACACCTTATAAGAACATAGTATTTTATACTGAAAAATGACAAAGCAGAAAACAGATTTACACAAGTATGTGAGAACATATGGTACTGGAAAATAGATCCTTAAAGTAGTACAGCTATTTCTACACTTAAGTATTAGCATTAGAGCACTTTCGGGCCAGGACCTCCCAGTTCCAAAGTTATTAGGAACAATGTGCTCTGATTACATAAGCCATGATAGTTGTACGAAAGCTGCATTCATTATAGCATCAAGTAACACAATCAGAGGACTACTGGCATGACAGAGAAATTTTCTCAAAGGAAAAAGACTGAATCTTTTGATTCCAAAGGTAGTAAACCCCCTGTTTGGTCCTATCTCAACCCAGATATGTATGCCAAAACTAGACAGAAAAGAGTCCACTTTGCATGCTTTCATGTTGTTATAAACACATAAACCCAGAATCTGTGTATTAGGTGTTTTGCATGTTCTTACATTAAGAAAATAGTCTGGAAGCTGCTCTACAGCTGTCATATGTATGCACAGCAAATTGAAAAAACAAATATAACTCTAATGTTTTATATATATATGATCAATATTATTCCTTAACAGCTTTTTGTACAATTATCACAGTATCACAGTATGCTAGAGATTGGAAGGGACCTCGAAAGATCATCTAGTCCAATCCCTCTGCCGGAGCAGGAACACCTAGATAATGTTACACAGGAATGCGTCCAGGCGGGTTTTGAATGTCTCCAGGGAAGGAGACTCCACAACCTCCCTGGGCAGCCTGTTCCAGTGTTCCGTCACCCTCACTGAGAAGAAGTTTCTTCTCAAGTTTAAGTGGAACCTCTTGTGTTCCAGTTTGTACCCATTACCCCTTGTCCTATCATTGTTTGCCACTGAGTAGAGCCTGGCTCCGTCCTCGTGACACTCCCCCTTTATATATTTATAGACACTAATAAGGTCACCCCTCAGTCTCCTCTTCTCCAAACTATAGAGACCCAGCTCCCTCAGTCTATCCTTAGAAGGGAGATGCTCCACTCCCTTCATCATCTTCGTTGCCCTGCGCTGGACTCTCTCCAGCAGGTCCCTGTCCTTCTTGAACTGAGGGGCCCAGAACTGGACACAATATTCCAGATGCGGTCTCACCAGGGCAGAGTAGAGGGGAAGGAGGACCTCTCTCGACCTACTAACCACCCCCCTTCTAATACACCCCAGGATGCCATTGGCCTTCTTGGCCACAAGGGCACAGTGTTGGCTCATGGTCATCCTGTCGTCCACTAGGACCCCCAGGTCCCTCTCCCCTACACTGCTCTCTAACAGGTCGTTTCCCAACCTATACTGGAACCTGGGGTTGTTCCTGTCCAGATGCAGGACTCTACACTTTCCCTTGTTATATTTCATCAAGTTATTCCCTGCCCAACTCTCCAACCTGTCCAGGTCTCGCTGGATGGCAGCAGCCTTCTGGCGTGTCAGCCACTCCTCCCAGCTTAGTGTCATCAGCAAACTTGCTGATAGTACACTCAATTCCCTCATCTAAATCATTGATGAATATATTAAATAATACTGGTCCCAGTACTGACCCTTGAGGCACTCCGCTAGTTACAGGCCTCCAACTAGACTCTGCCCCATAGACTACAACTCTCTGGCTTCTCTCCTTCAGCCAGTTCGCAGTCCACCTCACTACCTGATCATCCAGACCAAACTTCCTCAATTTAGCTGTGAGTATGCTGTGGGAGACTGTGTCAAACACTTTGCTGAAGTCAAGGTAGACCACATCCACCTCTCTGCCATCATCCATCCACCGTGTTATTTCCTCATAAAAGGCTAAGAGATTGGTCAAACTTGAGAGTTGACAAAAACAAGAGATTTCCCCTTGGTGAAGCCATGGACTGCCCCTCATAACCTTCTTATCCTTGATATGCCTTAAGATGGCACCAAGGATAAGGTGTTCCATCACTTTCCCAGGGATGGAGGTGAGGCTGACCGGTCTATAGTTACCCGGGTCCTCCTTCTTGCCCTTTTTGAAGACTGGAGTGACATTTGCTTTCCTCCAGTCCTCAGGCACCCCTCCCGTTTCCCAAGACTTGGTATTATGCTTTACAACTATGGCTCAAACTCGTAAGAATAGGGGCTATCATAACCTAGTAAGTCACAAATACTACTTGTTTTAATGTTGATTTAAACCTTAATTATTTTTTTTTATTATTATTCAGATCAATCTGATCAGTCTGTTTACCACCCTGAAGCAAGTGTAAGTAAGTAAGTGGCACCTCAAGCACACATTCTCAAGTTATGAAAACAGTAATTTCTGGCTTAGAGGGCAAGTACAAGTCTCAGGTAGTCTAGGGGGAAATTTTGCCTTAAGAACTTATATATGTAGTGCAAACTTCAAACAGACTTTTGAATAATATGGCCTAAAATTATCTATGTTTCTTTATGAATCTGCTGAACAGAGCTGTCTCAAGTCTAATAATCTTGCAAAAAGTTTGATTTTATTGGCACGTAGATTCCATATTAATTTTTACTGTAATGTTATGCTACTATAGAAGTTTCCCTTCCTTCTTGTTTCATAATAAAGCTGTATTTTTATACTGTGGCCAAAATGACTAAGGCAATATTTGTACATTCTGAGTAAACTGAGAGCCTCAGACTAGAGAATCTAATTTAATGTTACACGTAGAGTCAGCCATACATACAAAGAAACTGAAGATTCTTATCACATGGGTCATTAAAAACGTATAAATCCTTTCTAACATCTTCCACATGTTAAAGATATGATTTTGAATGTCAAATGTTCAACTACAGAATTTTTTTTTCAAAGTACTTATCACACTTCACATTTTTGTTCCTGTTTTGACATGTAGAAAGTAGCTAAATAATCTTTAAAATAGTAAAATAACGATTTATTTTCTCTCACACCAAAATTTATATAAGTTTTGCTCAACTCTCCAAGAACATTCAGATACACACTTAACAGATGTAAAAGATGTAAGCCTAAAAAATAGCTTTCGGAAAGTCATGAGAAGCAGAGAACAATATTCAGACATTATCAGAGTCACAAACACGTACTTTTTTCCACAGGAGCTGGGCTGCATAATGTAATCCTAAGTGATACTTAAGTAAAATCTTTAGGTCACAAAAAAAAAATCAGGTATATTTAGTGAAAATTACTACATTTATCTTAATTTCTGATCTGTATCCTGTCTTGGTGCAGTACCTGTCTCAGGAGTCCACCTTAAATCACAGAGATTTATGTGAATAAACCTTGTATTCTGTAACAGAGGGGATCAGGTAACACTGTTCACTGGAACACTATGTGCCATTGAAGCGTGCTTGCTTAGGGTTATGCTATATAATGAAAAATTACACTAATTAATGGGTTGATGCATTTTAGAATATATTTAGGGACTTTTCATTCCAGTAATCAGCTTGTAAAGGTACATGCTGCTGAAACTGTTGTACTGATTTAAAATAGGTCAAGATGAAGTAATTCAGATTTATTCAGACAATTATTTCACCTGATAGACAGGAAGCTTAATCTTTACTGGCGAAAGACAGACAGTAAAGGTTGTAGAAGGTTAGAGAGTAATCAAAAAATGCATATTGTGTCACATGAACCCACTGAAGAACCTGCCTGATTTTGTCTAATGCCAATGCAATGCATTTCTGCCATTACCATCAATTCTAGTACCCATTAAGAGAATTAGTATGGGGTAAAAGGAAGTCACTAGCCCAAAGGTTACTGGAGTGTCCTGTCATCTAAAGTAATAAAAACTGCTATTTGAAACTAACATATACAGTCATGCAAAAATTAAGGGATCTGAAAGTGTACAGTTATCAAATCCAGAAATTCCTTTATAATAAATATTATTTAAATGTTAGGTTGAACCAACTGTTAAATCTGTTTTCACATATAGTAAATGTTACAATTTGTGTTGGCATTTGAATATAATTTACTGATTGGAAGTAGAATATTGGAAAATGCTGTATCAGTATGTGTTCTTTTGGTGCCTTTCAACTCAAGCTAATTGATGAAGCAAAAATAGTGCTACTGAAAGCTGTAAACACATGCAGAAAATATTTTGGGTCTAGCATAACAGATTGAATTCCCTAACATATTAAACCAGCCTTAGCTTTCTGACATAACAGAAATTAGCTTATTTTAAGCATATACTTTTTATATAAAGAGACATACATATAAAAAAATATTTGTAGTTTAATGAGCGTAAATCATTAGTATATTGACATAATATGCACAACAAAATACCCTTTTACTAAGGAGTAGCTTTTGTTAAGTGAAGGGTCAAAAATTATTTAGAGAAAAAAAAAAGGAAGCCATGAAAATACCCCACATTATGTACCATCATTCACAATAATCCATGGAACTACAAGGCTGTAGCTAGAATCTGTGTCTCAGGTTTACTCTGGGAAGAGATACTTTCACCTACTCTTTCAGCAGCAGACCTCACTCAGTTCAATTTTCAGTTCTAAGAGTAGAAGGCCTAACAATTGTGAAGGAAGTGATTCAAAACTAAATAATTAACACACAGTTAAATGGTAACTTAAGTGTAGAACTCACCTATTGATCTATCTTCTTTTGTGCCCACAGCCAGAATATTCTTAATGTCTTTGCATAATTTAACAGAGCACTTCCCAAATCTACTAGTAGCCAGTAAGCCCAAAAACCATAATTTACTGATGATATGGCCACTGGGATTAAGTTGGAGGAGAAAGATTAAGGCTTTGATTCACAGAGAGAGATGAAGTACCCTGTCCTGCCGGAAGGCACACTTCCAAGACAAAAGGGGTACTCCACTATCTCATCATGTGGTTTTGCTTGCCACACAACCTATCATGTGTTTCAAGATACATCCCCCTCCACTACAACCAGAACTGCAGAAGATCATCCCCAACACATACAATCTCCTGCAGTCGGGCAGAACTATATTCATAAATTCATGTATATAATAAAATAACCAAGAAGTAAATATACACGTAACATGGACAATGTGGAGGACAGGGTACATATCAACCACCTCCTACATCAAACTAGGAACTACCCCACATGCAATTGGAAACTTAACTGTCAGTCTGTGTTAAAGCAAGATTTATCATCATCCCAACTTTTCCTACATGTTGGAATCACAAAGAAAATAATTTATGTTGGAAAGGAACTCCAGAAGTTGTTCAGTCTTATCCCCCGCTAAAAGCAGGTCTAATTTTATCAGGTTTCTCAGGGCAGTGTCCAATAGTTCATGTCCTGTGATTATTGTGTCATTCACATGAAGGTTCCTCACTATATGAAAAACTACCCCTCTTAAAAAGGAGAAATACACTACCATCTTGTAACTCTATACTGTTTTCACTGAAGAGTACAAGAGATTTTCTCATGCTGTAATTTAAGAATTGTACCCATTTGTCCAGGATTGTTAGACATCCAGAAACCCGGTTACAGCAGCAATTCCAACTCAACCGTGAGAAGGATTATTTAGAGCAGTCTAAAGTTGATGCTTATGTAGTCCAATGCTCTTTCAATGCATTATCTACCATTCATGCACCACTGTATGGCTCCACAGCACATCTTATGTATCTGAGATGCACTGATTAACTGCACATAATTTATGTGCATTTAAATGTATTCTTTCCCAGAGGGTCATGTGTGACAATACGGTAATCATAATACTGCCATTAGAAGTCAGTGCTGCCTTTAAAACCGGTATCTATTAACTAGAACATTATATAAAGCATACCTACTCAGGCTGCCATTCTGTGCAGGTTTATGAATTAAGCCCTGAGGAACTGATTGTTCAAACTGAAAATTACAGTCTTCAAACTAAGGGCTAGTCCCCGTTTGGGTAAATTTGAATGTCTAACAATACCAGAACTAAAATTGTACGCAAATGGCCTTACAATTCCTGCAATATAGGGCAGCATTTTAGGCTCTGTATCATCTCTGTCATAAATGGGAGGAATAACATATGTCAAAATAAAATGTGGTTGCAAAACCAATAAATTTGGCAGAAGGATGAAAGGCCCTTCAAACTTGTAACTAAAGGATGGGACAGTCATCTTTTCATAGTCCCATATGTATAACTTTTTTAAAAAACAGCTATAAATTGAAAATCATCTGTACATTTCTATTTTCATAAGCTCATGAAGTTTATTAGCCATCTGCTAATTCTAGGCCCAATGATTTTAGGAAAATACCTTGAAAATAACAAATGAAAGCATTCTAATTTCCTTACTATTTAACTAAACAATGAATTTTCTACTTCAGTTAGTCTATGTTACGAGATAATTATATAAATGCTGCAGATATTGTATCAGGGAACTGCAGCTGCTTATTCTTAAATGCGTCAAATTAATGTTCCATACAGGCATTCTGCTCATGATTAATGTTTCATAAGATTTTAAATCATTTCTATTAAATTACATTTTTATTAAAATAAATCTGATATTTTTTGACCCTCATAGTTTTAAAGACTTCACATTTAAATATAATGACTATGCCTGAGTGCACGCAAAATAGTAGTAACCACAACATGAAGAATTTATGTGCTAATATATTCTTTTTAACTTAAAAGATTTAAATTTACTAAAACATCGCAATTAAGTAAGACAACAGTAATTCTTTAATCTGCCAGAAGTATCACAGAACTATTGTGGAATTTGTTGATTACGTTTGTGGGGGACAGCCAATATATATGGCTTCCGTTGCTTACTGCTGCTAATCTTTACTGTTGGTTATCATTTCCCATCATGCTCTGTTATTCTGAACTCTTAATTACCGACGATGAAAATTACCTTATTAATCTGTAAATTGCGTACTTAGGAAGCTAGATAGTCAGCAAAAGAAGTTAAACACAAGGAGTTGCTCCACTGTGGTATGTTACATTCCAACATCTCTTCATTCCCAAATATTTTTATACATTCAACTGAATCCAGTATTTCACATAACAGAAGATATGGGAAGTATCAAATAGGGACAGAACATCAACACCATACCCCCAAAAGTGAGGTAGTTTTCTAAATCCAGTTCCAAAGATTCTTGAAAGCACAACACAGCTCTGTTACAAAGTCAGGACATATTTTTCCTTTCAAGGACAAGATTGATAGGGTCCCACAAAGACTTGTTGCATCTGACATAAAACTCCTTGAAACCTAGTAGGCAAGGATAAAAAGATCACCAAACAATGCTCTTTATAAGAAAATTCATATATATATATATATAATTTTATTATTTCAAATTAGATATTTTCTGAGATCAGAAATGTTCTGTGCAGATAAGAGGCTTCAAAGATTTTCCACACCAAGTAATTCTGCACATAGAACCTGGAAGAGAGTGATGGAACTTACTTTCTATTGTCAAAGAAAACTACGATTAAGCCTTGATAGGACCGTCTAGTGGTTTGCACCTTTTCTCTTGCAGGGAAGGATAGAAGAATTGAATATTGGGCTGAATGATCACCGACTAATAGAAATTAACTAAACTCTGTTCTGCAAGTGTCTGACATAAAGAAATTTTCTATCACAGTGGATACCACTGACAGATCTAAGGCTTGCATTGCAGCACTTTCATATTTACCTGAACTGTTTGCTTCTGTGTCTTTTGGAATACTTAATCATTAACATTGCTCTTAATCACTTAAAAGTGTGCATTAAAGAGTACAATTGCCTGTAGGCCTCTATGTGAGGACTGAGAGGGAATTACTTCAATTTAGCTAATTATTAGTGTCTTTCCTACAGTAAGGCCATCAGAGGTAGATTATCTCTTCCTCTAATACCGAAGAAAACTATGCTAGTCAATTAATTGTACCAGTAATCTAAGAGCAGGACCCATTCCACCTGGCACAGGAATCACATGCGCTGAGTTGTAAACTGTACTATACTGTACCATCACCTCACTGCACTCAGAACTCTAGCCAAGTAAATGCAACCTACGCCTGTGTCTCCATACAAATTCATTAATCAAAAGTCAAAAGAGAAATGAAGAAAGTAATGTTTTTTAAAAAATAAATGATTAGGGCACAAATATCTGAAATGTTTACACGTGTATATATGAAATATGCCAGCAAAGTGCAATTATGCTTTGCTAGTCTATGCACTGAACACTAAATGTATTGTTCGTGAATATCTGACGTAGAACAGAGAATTTTTATGACATATAAATGAATATTCATGGCGATACAAATTTATTTAGCCTTGGTAATTTCTGATGTGGTTATTCCTATACTTAAGTCCCAAAATCCTGCATTACCAACAGCGACCCTATTGAATTCTAATTATTATTTTTTAATAGGATGGGGAAACTCGTTCACAGTACTGTTTTATAAATAAATAATAAGGATATGAGAAGCATGCATTAATGAGGCATATGTGAGTGTATGAAATGTTGGAGGGTGCAGTGTCTGATAGGATGCCATTTGCTAGTTAAAGGACTATAAATCCTTAAATGTTGCTTTTTCATTCATATAGACTGCAGGAAGAAGTCCATGGAGAAAACTATTCCCAGAGTTACAACTGAAATGGGAACAGCTACTCCAGCAAAGAGTCTGGCACTGAACCGGTAGTGTGGATACCCGAGGACAAGAGCCAAGGAGCAAACCAATGACCTACATTATTTGTCAGTGCCAACACGCCCTTATGAGCTCCCATATTCTTTCATGCCAAGTCTGTGACCCAGAAATGGAGACCATGTCATGGTCAGTCTAAGAAGAAATGGCTCCAGAGCAAGTAATGATCACTGAATATTTTGCAAGGAATGACAACGTTCAGAAAAGAAATACATTTTGGGTGTTCTCCTAATTCAAAGGAAAGATTTAACATCTTTTTTTTTGTCAGGGGAGATATTGAATTGCAATGCTGAAAATGAACTGAATATCCTAATAAACTGCTTCAGCATAAAGCAGTTACTAAATAAATGCATAAGTTTACCCTTAGTAAAGCTTTGAACTTTCTACCAGAGTAAAGAAAATAACACTTCCAGAGGTTGGCACCCTTCTTTCAATATAAAATTGTCAACACAGAATTAACAAAAAAGGGAAAAAATCCCACCAAGAAAACTTTCCTCCTTTTTGATCAAAATATTCCATTTTTTTCTACCTGTTCGACTGACTGATGTACAGAGATAATACAGGTTTTGTCTGAGCAGACTGGATTCTAACCTCAGGGTTGCTGTTTTCCCATTACAGAGCAGGGTCCATGCATGTAGATACAATACAGACATCCAGGACCTAACAACAGCATGTGCTTTTTGGGAAGCTTAAACTGTGCTTTTCTGCTCTTACACATCCTGTCAATGAGAAACAAAATAATAGAAAGTTCCTCATCCATATAGGCCTTCCATTTATACTGAACAAAGAGTACAAGTAAAGAAATAGAAGACATTTGCCATTTAACCAGCTGGATTGAATAACTCCCCTAAATTCTTTAAAAGACCTTTCTTAAACACACTGATAAGAAATTATCATTTGAGACACCAAAAATAGAAACTAAGTTATCTGAATTGGCAACAGAAGACCATATACATTTAGCAAAATCAAAGCATTCAGTGAAGTCAACGTGCAAGGCTATCAGAGACTTTGTAGCTTCTGTCATTTGCAATTACACCAAATATAAGTTGAAGAAATCCGTAGTTATAACACTGCCAATTAGGATTTCAGAAATCCATTCAATTTCTCCAGAATAATTGATGGCATTTCTTTTGTTAAGATGAATACTTGGTCTCAAAATGGCTCAGTGCATTCTTCTGATATCTATACATCTCCTGTGGCACCTAGGAGTGCACAGTGTTCCTTGGGAACATGGTAGTAGCTGAACAAGAACTGTGGTATGTATTACAATTTGAGCCCATCAGAGAGGAAAATCAGGCTTCAATCAGAAAAACTGGAGAAGGAAATAAAACTAAGGGAAGGACTGTAAAACTGCAAGCGAATGTACTCTATTAACCTCCTTTTCAGGGAGAATGAGCTTACTAAATAGGAAAAGGAGATAGAAGAAAATTTTGACTACAGCAAATGCAGGAACACAGTAACATTCCATCATAGAGAACGATAATTCAGTTGCTGCAGTCTTTTCATGTTTCAAAGCAATATGGACTTTACTTTTATGAAAGGGCAAGGAGAGAAAATCTGCTTGATCAAGATCCTCCTATAATCTATTCACTATTTATTTGCTACCCTGTAAGGGTAAATTTATGACGGGCAAGTTACAAATCCTATTAAGAAATTGCTCTGTAGACAACACAACATGATAATGATGAAATATTGCATCACTATTTAATAGACTCTCCTGTTTACTTGAGCCAGGTAAACAGGCAGTGCCTCTAGTCATTTTCTTTTGTCTAAAATAGATACTGCCTACGAATCCTGGAATCAACTTCTCAAAACTTAGCCCTCACATGTCTGTGCTGGCTATGGAAGATCCTAAGAGTCACAACAGTGTGTCAGATCACCTAGCCCAGTACTCGGACTCCAAGGATGGGCTAATAAGTGTTAGTAACTATGAGGAAGAATAAACATAATAAATATAACATAATCCTATAACATACTGTACACGACACAGAGTACCTTTTTATAATATAAAGACAATCCTGGAAGATTATTTGATCGTTTTACTGTTTTAAGTAGGACTGGATATAGTAAATACTTTGGAAAGGTCATTAAGTTTAGATAATAATATTATTCAAAGATAACAGTATTAGATGAGCAGGAAATTCCTTTAAGCACACAGACAGAGAACAGCAGACCTGCAATACGTGCTCCTTTGCCACAGTGCCACAGACCAGCACCTCAGTGGACATGGCAGAAGAGGCTAACCGTGTCCCCGATCCTCTTCAATGGAAGACATTTAGTTTACATTTCTGAACATTTATGTTTAAATCTTATCTAAGGTACCTGACTTTGTACAGAAACAGTTAAAGAGCACAGCATTCATTCTGTCGGCTTAGCCCTAACGGCAGTAGCATAGAGCAGACACATTCAGAACACCACCACTTATCCTGCAATCATTATAGGACTGCTCTGTATGCAAAAAGGTTATAGCCACTTTTAACTGCATTTGTGGCAAATCTATTAAACAAGAAAGGGGACAGATTCAGAAACAGAGTAACAATTTAGCAATCAGATTAAAATAATGCTACTTAGAATACAATAGACTATTTCAGTTGGAAGGGACCTACAGAGATCATCTAGTCCAACTGCCTGATGAACTCAGGACCGACCAAAAAGTTAAAGCATGTTGTTAAGGGCATTGTACAAAACCCTCTTAAACACTGACAGGTTGCCCCTCAGCCTCATTTTCTGCAAACTAGAAAAGCCCAGTGTCCTCAGCCGCTCCTCACAGGACATGCCTTCCAGACCTTTTACCTGCTTTATTGACTTCCTCTGGACACATTCAAGGACCTTCACATTCCTCTTAAATTGTGGGGCCCACAGCTGCGCATAGTACTCAAGGTGAGGATGCACCAATGCTGAATACATTGGGATAATCACCTCTGTCAACCAACTGATCATGCTGTGTTACGCACTTTCCTCCGTTGCCTGCCAGGGCACACTGATGAGTCATATTGAGCCTGCTTCAAGCAGCACCTCCAGATTCTTTTTTGCAGGGCTGCTTTACAGCCACTCCTCTCCCCATTTATATTTGCACCTGACATTACTTAGTAATACTGTTTTTTTCAACATGAGTCAGTGTGAGGGTGCAGTGTGTACAGTACCTGATCCCTTAAACTCAATAAGGCTGCCCCTATAACTGTGACATTGCTGTACAAAATATTTGACATAAGTAAATAGCTTACCAAAATAAAATAAATTAAGACTGAATGTCATCACGGCTTTAAACCCAAATACGTCAGTTAGATAGGTATCTTAGTAGGAATTATTAAAGGAAACAGAAACTGACATTTTCAAAAGACACTGACATCAATCACCGTGAATAAGCTGTAGGCAACAGCTCCTCTGATTATTCAGTCACTCAACAGTGATGATAATCAGAAGAAATTTCCTGAGGATATAGGCAGTGATAACAGTCTGCAGGGGAGCAGTTCACACAAATTCTCCAAAACCTCTCTGAAAGGTGGTCACCCAGGTACATTATGTATCTACTTTTTAACTGTTTCTCATTCCACCCTCTCCTCCCCACACAAAAAAAGAGGTAAATTCTTCAACATAAGGTAGGAATATAAATGCATGTTTGAATCTAGACATAAAGGCCCAAGGCGTTCCTCTCCTCTCTCCTTTCAACACAAGACAGCCAAGCACCTGCCTAGTGGGCACAAAACTTCACTCCCAAGCCAAAGGCATAATTAAAGAGTCACCTCCTTGCTACTCAACATTTTCTTTTTCCTTTTTTTTTTTTACCATTTTCCCCCTTCAAAGCTGTTTCTTTCTTCAGTCTCTCACATTTTGAAGTGTTAAGAGATAATGAGCTACGTATGTTTCAAAAAAATATATTTACTTCTACAACACGTAATACAGGTGTCCCATTTAATCACTTTGGTCTTGAAAAGTTTTCTGTGAATTGAAGTATTTGTCAATCTGCGCATATTTCTGTATCAAAATAACTTTTACAACTATTACACTGCTACTGAGAGATTTTTGTTCTGGAGCAAAATTATACGTATTCTTTTTTTGAAAAATATTACAATGTAAAACATTTTTTTCTAGGGAATGGTAAGATGCTGAGCAGTTTTCCTTAGAGTACTGGAACACGCAAGAAAACAGTGAAGACGTCCAGTTTTGTATGATCTGATATTTCATAAGCATACTCAAAAGTTTAAATAAATAAATAAAGAAAGAAATAATGCAGTTTTAAACTGAGAGGCTGACAATAAAAAATAAGATATTGGCAATAATCACTAATATCAAAAATAAAGAATTCAAACTCCTTACACTGGATTCTCTTTTGTCTTGGAGTATTCATTTATGTGCTAGTTCCTCGAAAAGCTTACACTCAGTATTTTCTGTTTGTTTTACTACAAAGATCACACTAGGGAGATGCACTTTGTTTTCATAGTTACTCTTTGACTTCCACTAAAAAGAACTTCTCATCATTCAGAATAATATTTATGAGTGCTTATAATGTTTGATAAGAATTTTTCATTCCTGTTTTATATAACAAAAGTCGTGCCTGCCTCTACACGATACACTGGAACGAACTGCTAATTTAAATAGAACAAAGGTTACTGTATTTCAATTTTTTATAGTTCTAAAACTCAAGGTATAAAAAGGAATTTCAGTATCGTGGGCATAAAAACAGAGTATCAGACCGTATCAGAGCAAAAGCAGTATCCCTGACCAGGCTATTTCACGCTGTCCCAGAAAAGTCTACAATTCAAGCTGTAAGTCAATTAAGCTGCAAGCATCTGTGATGCACCAGATTCACTGCATATGCAATGCAACTGATGTGCACATATGGATTGGCTATCTGCTTAGCGCTTAAAAAATGCATGGCAACGCCATCAATCTCTGTGCAAATGCCTTCTTAATGGACATATGCATTTTTATTTCCATTACAGAAGTCCTAAATAGCAAAAGGGACATTCTTCCAGACTGAAGAAATCTTGCTTAGAGGCAGAGCAAAAGTAATAATAGCAGATCTGGCAATTACCTGCTGACCTCTGTAGTAATGAAATTCAGTGTAACCTCTTCCTTATGCTGTGTATAGTCAACTTTCTTCTACAGATAAATATATATGGTTAGGAATGTAAATATTTCTTCCGAGGTTCCTGTGTCCTTTGTCCAAATGTCAAAAAAAAAAAAAAAATCATTAGCCTATTAAAAAGCTTATGTCAGATTAAACTGAATGTTACTGTGGCTAAAACATATGGAAAGCAAAAGCTGTTTTGAAGGCTTTATTATCTGCAAACATTTTTACTGATCTCAAGGTACAGAAAATATACATTAGGTTTCTGGACTACTACTACTGATTATACTTTTCCATTTATCTTGTATGTGGTTACATTACTCTCCAAGTAAATCACAATGCTCAGTTACACAAAACAATTTCAATGTTGTAGTTGCTACTGGAAAAGATCTATTTGTCTTTGGCATATAGATCTGATATTTATTTATATATATATATATACACACTATATATAAAATGCTTAAATATAAGCATTACAGACTTTTGCATTGTGTGCATGTAAGCAAACTATTTTTTTATCCAAGACATCACTCATAATTAGGAACTCCAATATAAGTTAACATCTAATAACCACTATAAATTGTATCAAGCTCTCTAGGAAATGTATGGATTTTTATCACCATTTTAAAATGATAAAAAATTGTGAAAAATACATTTTGAACTATAAATCACATTTTCATGATTACACCTCATGTTATATGCTAAGCTACACATTTCTAGATTTGTTCCTTAAAAATGTGAAATCAGACAGCATTTCTTTATGTTTTGGCTGAAGGAGGAATATATGCTTTTGCATACAGAAGCACAGTCAACTAGCTTGGTATTCAGTAAGTATAGATATATAGTTATTAGACCATTATTTTAAAGTTTTTTCTCTTTTACAGGTCTTCATAACTAACCAAAATTGGGTATCAGATTCAAATAGGGTGCAACACAATAACCAAGAGCCTGAATTTGTTACTCTCCTTTTTCCTTTTACTTCATTTGACAGGTGATAAGAGTAAGGTCTGCTAAGTTTCTCCTTGAATTTGCCAGGGACAAAAGTTAGCAACAAGTTGACCCTGTTTTTTATTACTGAAGCTTCACTCTGGTTCATTTTCCACTGTTTTATCAGTTTCTGCTCTCCTGCTTTTAAGAATCTCAATAATTTATAACAGGCTTCTATTATAAACAGGATAAATAATGCAAACAATTCTGACAAAAATTGTTATCTGATATATACCAAATGTGATTTCTTCTGACTTGTCTTGCAGTCTTATTAATGGTAAATATAAGTTTTTATTTTTTTTTTTCTTTTCCCCCCACAAAGAGCACATTTCAGTACTAATAAATGACAATACAAACCTGTTTTTCAAAGCCATTTAATTTTAGGAGGTAGTTATGTTTTAAAGATGGATGCTTTTCCTTTAGCTTTCAGACTATTATAAAGGTGCCACCATGCTAATGAACCAAAGCTTACAATTTGATACAACTGAACAACTGCTGATGCTTGCATGGAAGGTGGGTATAGCACTTGATCTTGCAGTATCAGCAGGAACAACAGTTAAAACAGATGCCACAGTTAATTTCATGGATCTTGGTGCCTGCAGGGAAGAAGCTGGGTTTTTCATTTCCCATGAAGACTTTAATATTTTATCTAGAGGATTTCTGACATGTCAAGTAGCCTGCATCTGGGATGTAAAATTAAGATATCACAAACAAAATTAATATTGTATCCTGTGAAGCAAAATAAAAGGCAAGACGGGTAATTATGATAATTGGGGCCACAGAGCATCTATCTAATAATTTTATTAATATATGTTTTTATAAAGCTGTTTCATCAAGAGTACACAACAAATTATTTTTAATTTATAAATAGAAAATCTTCCTTCTTGGTAGTGTAAGTAGTGGAGATAAAAATTATACCACCTGAAACAGATTTAGATCATGCTGATACAAGCAAAATTTGTTTAACATTTCTTACAAGACTCTCAGTAAGGCTATAGTAACCTGTCATGAAGACACACAAACACAGCCTAAGTGTCATCATACCTTCACTGCACAAATAAACAGTTTCTGTCCATCAGTGGATATGCCCTAGCCACATAAATGCTCCCCTAGTGCCTCAAAATATTATACCAACCAAAAGAGCAGTGGTTCTCAATTGTGAGAGTTCAAATGTTTATGCAGAGAAAATAAAAGTGAAACAGTAAATCAATATTGTTCTTCTGTCTCAGAAGAGGTCTGCAAGATTTTTAGACAATGCTTGTACTTTTATATGTAAGAAATTATTGCATTTTAATTATTGGAAGAAAG
This sequence comes from Pezoporus flaviventris, assembly GCF_033815535.1. Classification (NCBI taxonomy): domain Eukaryota; kingdom Metazoa; phylum Chordata; class Aves; order Psittaciformes; family Psittacidae; genus Pezoporus; species Pezoporus flaviventris. Next base: position 38,206,033 of record NW_026892550.1, on the reverse strand, counting down.
AGGAAATTGTGTAACCAAGTAAGGACTTGATGATATGAACTGAGACTTTCTTCTTGCATAATAAGTTATTGGTGTATTTGCTTGAATTTAGCTTAAATAGAAATTAATTTTCACGACAGAGGTCAGCTTCAAAACATAGATGTTTAAAATTTTGCCTGAAATCCAACAAGAATAACTAAAAAAAAAAAAGTAACAAAAAACCAATTCAGAAAGTGACATCCTGTTACAAGGACATTAATTCGGTCATTAGCATATTTTCTTTCTGTCAATTTCAGTGCAGTAACTATAGAAACATTAACAAAGCTGCCAGACTTTTAAATCCCTGGCTTTTAAGGGACATTGCTATTTTAAAGAAAATCTCAAAATTCTACCAGATATTAAAACGGAAAAGTGATGCTGTAACTATTTAACAGGAAGCATAGATAGATAACACAGTTGAAGATGTGAAGTAAACAGGATATTAAACTACTAAAGATTCAATTACTGCTATTGGGAATCGGGCACAAAACATGTTTTTTAAATACCATTGGGTTTACATCCCACTTGAAGACAATTCAGTCAAACGCACTGATCCAATACTCCTTCAGAACACTACTGAACGATCACCAGTTCATTCCCAAGTTTCCAAAGGTCCTCAAGTACCCTTGCTATACATTTAACTCTGCACAATTACAGTAAAAAATAACTCAGCAGTAAGTTATACATTTGGCACATGTTCTACTTTCTGAAAATAAGCAGGAGGGTAAAATAAACCACTTAAAAAAAAAATACCTGATAAAAGTATTTTTTAGCTGTCTTAGAATCATAGAACAGTTAGGGTTGCAAAGGACCTTAAAATCATCTGGTTCCAACCCCCCTGCCACGGGCAGGGACACCTCACACTAAACCATGTCACCCAAGGCTCTGTCCAACCCGGACTTGAACACCGCCAGGGATGGAGCACTCACAACCTCCCTGGGCAACCCATTCCAGTACCTCACCACCCTCACAGGAAAGAACTTCTTCCTTATATCCAATCTAAACCTCCCCTGTTTAAGCTTGAATCTGTTACCCCTTGTCCTATCACTACAGTCCCTGATGAAGAGTCCCTCCCCAGCATCCCTACAGGCCCCCTTCAGATACTGGAAGGCTGCTATGAGGTTTCCACGCAGCCTTCTCTTCTCCAGGCTGAACAGCCCCAACTTTCTCAGCCTGTCTTCATACGGGAGGTGCTCCAGTCCCCTGATCATCCTCGTGGCCCTTCTCTGGACTTGTTCCAACAGCTCCATGTCCTTTTTATGTTGAGAACACCAGAACAGCACACAATACTCCAAGTGAGGTCTCACGAGAGCAAAGTAGAAGGGCAGGATCACCTCCTTCGACCGACCTGCTGGTCATGCTCCTTTTGATGCAGCCCAGGATATGGTTGGCTTTCTGGGCTGCAAGCGCACACCGCCGGCTCATGCTCATTTTCTCATCAAGCAACACCCCCAAGTCCTTCTCCGCAGGGCTGCTCTGAATCTCCACTGACCACAACTCTTTGTGTGCGGTCATCCAGCCAGTTCTTTATTCACTGAGTGGTCCACCTACCAAAATGATGTCTCTCCAATTTAGAGACAAGGATGTCATGTAGGACAGTGTTAAACGCTTTGCACAAGTCCAGGTAGATGACATCAACTGCTCTACCCCTGTCCATCAGTTCCACAGCCCCATCATAGAAGGCCACCAAATTGGTCAGGCAGGATTTCCCCTTAGTGAAGCCATGCTGGCTGTCACCAGCCACCTTGTTGTTTTTCATGTGCCTTAGCATGCCTTCCAGGAGAATGTGCTCCAAGATTTTGACATCTCCCATTGATGAGCAATGAAACATTTTTAAATATAACTGCACATTGATGGTATAAAAATAGTTTCAGTGAGAAATATTACCATCACATCAGTAATTGAGACACAAACATAGCAGCATCCTGTTAGCTTATTCATACATTGCATGAACAGAAAGATAATGTTGATCCAGAAACTTAGCATTTGATCTGCATCTCTTTGGTTATTTAGTCTCAATACAACTACTGTGACACACTTCTAAAGCCTTTAATGTATCATAAGATTGGCAAAGCTCCTTCATTTACATAATTAAGTTTTGGGGACTCTAGGACTGAAATTGTTTGTGAATTGTTTAATGACCTAGGTTAAAATTAATGATTATCAAACATAAAATTAAACAGTATTAATTATCTTCTTTACTCATAATGGCCTACCTAACTCCTTTAAAATTGCAGCAGTATGCACGAAACCACAGGATGATACGCTGAAGGTAACATTTTTGCCTCTGAAAGCACATTTACTATGAGATTTTCTGGTTTTTTTTTTTTTGTTTTTTTATTTTCCCCCTAGTGAAAAACAAGAGGAACAAAAATAAAGAAATCAACCAGGCTAGTAAAAATTTCCATTATAAATCAATTTAAAGCAATCTCCTACACAGGAGTCTTCTGTGAAAACTATATCAATACCTTGCAGTAGTAAGAAAATAACTCTGAATTACTAATTACTCATCTTGTATACACTAAGTCTTTACCTAAGTAGAACCAGTGTCTAAATGGCCCTGAGTGTCTGAACAGTCCCACAGAAATCAAGCATTAATAAAAAATTTAAAAAAAGAGTTTCAGGTGTCCATCCCATGTGTAAGATCACCCTCACATACTGGTTTGTAGTGAACCAGCTAGTGTTGCTGAGATGAAATCTGGGAAGTTCACCCTGAAATTGCTCCCTATGCACCTGATGGGCAAAGCCATCAAGGAATGCCAATCCTCAAACATGCATACCCGTTTTCAAAGCCCCAGTTGGCACAGGACATATATGCCCTTGGTGTCCTGTGATAAAAAACACTCACACAGTGAGCAGGGATGCAGTACTCACATTAGAAATTATAAACTGTATTATTCAAATATTTTTAATACAGGGCCAGATCCGATGGTTAAATGCCCATTTGCTGGTAAAAGAGGAAACATAAGAAGCAACTTCTAAAAGTGCAGGCCACCAGAGCAGGCTAGAACTGCTTTCCACAGCCTTGACACCTGAGGAATTTTTCACTGAAATGAAAACTTGGGAACATGATATACCTGTACTTGACAAAACCATGTAGATTTGAGTATCCAACACTGCCAAAAGCAGCCACAGAAAGTGGAAAGACTTGGAAACAACAGAGCAGTCTAGAGGAAAAGCAAACTGATTCTGGGGAAGACTGCGGTTGGAAAGACAATTGGAATTGTGAGCAAAGAGTTACATATCCATTTTGAATGGTCATGTAATATTCCAGCTTTCCCCTTAGCATTATAGCTTTCTGTAATATTGACAAGAAGCACTTAGCTAACAATCCTTTCTAAGGATTTCACTTAATCCTGGCAACAGTAAAAACGTTCTTTTTCACAGTATTCTTGAATATGTTCTGCAGTGTTACAGAGTTTATTTTTCATAAACACAGCATAAAGTTTCTAGCATTCTATTTTTTTTTTTACATAAACTGTACTATTATGGAATGGACAGTCTACCCTTAAGCCTTCATTTCTTACTTGTAACTCAAGTTACTGTAACACATCTCCCTCATTGTTCTACTTGCATTTGTGGTATCACTTCTTTTCTGCAATGTATTTCTATCCCTTGTTCCCAAATATTTTAACCCCTTAAGAACATAAAGCAAACAAAAAATTATTTTTAGCCAAGGTCACCTATTAATATCTAAACAGTCCTAATTACCTTTTTTGAACTAAAGGTATTTAAAACAAAGTGAATACAACCTGCTCCATACAAGATTAGTTTGAAATCCCAGGAGAAACTCATGCATTTGAAGCAAAAATGGTGAATGGAGTTACTTCCACAGCCTACCACTATGTTACAAAACTGTATCTCCATTTCCCATCCTTTAAACACAGTTATAGGCCCTTTGTCTTTCTCACACATTTTACTGCTTAGTCTCAGCCACGTGACTGAACTGTGGGGTCTTCAGAGTTTACCATCTACCAAGTTCCGGTGTGCTTTTCCACAACACACATGGACAAGACCTGTCAAGCTGCCTACACCCCTCACTTCCAACGTTTCCCTGGGTTCCAGGGGAAAGAACCCTGGGTACCTGGTGTGGTCTGTCTAAGCCCCAGGCTAGATGGCAAAGGTACCAGGGGACATGCCGTCAGTTATGCCTTCTCATTCCAAACACATTCTCTGTCATTCTACAGCACATTAGGTTGTTATTAATCACACTACATTAGATTATTACTAATTATGATGGAGAAGTCTCTTTTTAGGAAGTCTTAAGATGAAGTTTGATTAATGAAAGAAGATACTGCTGACAACTTTCCTTGGCTCAGCATCACTCAAGCAAAAAAAAAAAAAAAAAAAAAGTCCTGCTCAAGAATCTAAAGAAGATTCATGCAGAAAATTTATCAACACTGAAGGAACAAACAATAAAATCGGATCCATTAAGTTTATGTTATTACACAGAGTAATGAATATTAAATAAAAGTCTTTTACAAATACAATATTTTTGTGCTAGTAAATTCCCTACCATAGAAGATAGAAATAATTTACAGATACAAATGAATTCTTGATAAGATTATTAATCTACTATCTTAGAAATACACTAATATTTATAAAATATAAAGATACTAAAGCAACAAAATCTGATTAAACCATAATACTTCCTATTAAAAATCAAGTAAAAAATGGTCTATAATTCACCTTATATACAAGAGAGGAAAAAAAGACACTCCCAGTAAATTACCCTGACTGAATTTCAAAGCATAAAAATCTACAGTGCATCAATTTTCACTTTACCTTCAAAGAGCTTCTATTTATATGTAACATATACTTACAGCTCAACATTACTGAAAAGGTATATAATGAATAAAGCAAAGTGAAAACCAATATTTTAACTTGCATGCCTGGACAGATATAGGTCTAAGATGATCAGCTTTGAGATTTAAAAGTGAATAGTATGTATTACAGTATAAAAACCAATAAAAGCAAACGGACATTTACTGCTATGTCAATACCCTCTAAAGAACTAAAATGGATATATAATAATATATTTTAGCTTTGTAGCATCTTTAAAATCACAAAAGGTTTCAGAAACATTAGTAGAGTAAGAAAGCTTGCCTATAAATAACGTATTTTCCTCTAACAAGAAACTGAGTCATGGTGTTAGAGCCTGTTTACACTTAAATCAATGGCAAGATTCACATTGCTGCCAGTAGTAAAGGCAAGAGCAGAAATACTAGCCCAGATCTGACTTCTGTGGTCAGTGATGTCAGTCTCAAACCATATGCACCAAAACCAGACCACATAAATTCTTGGCTTTGAGTACTGAACTGATAGCTGTGCACTTGTACTTTAGAAGTCACCTAAAGACTATTTTGAGAAAAATTAGCAAAATTTTCTAACGAAAATTAAGCAACTAAAAAAGTATAGATGTTTTCATTTATTGTTGCATTCTATAGAATTGTAGTAGCAATTACATAACAAAATATTTTACTGAATCATAAATATATGGGTAAGAAAAACAGTAGACTAAAAAGCTGACAATTACCTAAGGCAAATAAAACTCACATGTATAAAATGTTGCCACTGTCTGTACTCCCAAACTATCGAGACCACCTCCTTCCTATTTACTGTACATATTCTTCAGAGAAATTTAACAACTGAGAGTGGTTTCTCCATGATGAAAGCCGGCATGCTTCTCTTTGTACTTCTTTTTATAGGCAAGTCAACTTATTTTCCATAGAAGCATGGCAGCGTAAAATTAGCAGCTATAATTAGATCTTTAGGACATATTTTAAATCATACTAACATAAGTATTTATAAGTAACCCTGAACAGCACTATAACATAACAATAATTTTATGTAGCCTCTTCTTTTTTTCTTATTTGAGGTTTGAATGTTAAATTTTACCCTTGACCACATGGCAAGAACTTCTTCATCTTACAGATGGGAAATTTGCTGTCTCATATAAATGGCTTCTCCTGGCTGCCCCATAATTAATTACCGACAATAACAGGCCTAATAATTGGTCTACTGTATGTTGGATGTTTGGATATGGATGTTATTTTACTGATGTCCTGGATTTAATCTTGCAGAAGAGAAAAGGGGAATTACAAAACAGTACTATCTGTCCTTGAAAGGTAATAATACAAAGTAGAGATTAAGGAGTTAACACAAATGTTATTTTGGGCCCTAAATCTCTTTATTTGTGAGATCTAGAAACCATTCAGTGTTCTCTTTGAACACAAACAAAACAAAAGCTCTTTTTTGGCATCTATACCTGTATTGTATGAAGAGTGGCTGAGATCATGTACTGAGAAGATGCTGCTATGTAAACAAAATAAGAGGATTTGGGAGAGTGCTGTTTTGCTATTTGTTTAAAAAGAGTCCCTATATTTGTTTTTCAAGCACTGATGCACACAACATGAAACAGAATCCACAGTCTCTTTAATCCTGCTATTACTTATCCTCACCTCTCCATAGCAATTAACAATTCGGCAGTATTCAGTATAAAATAGGATGCAGCTGAGAGAGCAGCTATATTCTATGATTAAAGTCTTTGAGATATGCTAACTGAAAATAGTTTCAGCATGCAAAGTTGCCTCTTCAACTTCTTTCTGCCGAAGGCTTAGATTCAAAGAGTAGAAGCTTCTTATGTTACCTCTATAGTACTCCACAGACGATCAGAAAAAGAGAATCCTTTTTTTTGTTCATTAATATAAGTGTACCTCTGTTATTTCAGTGAAAATATCTCAAGTGAGCTCTTACCACAGTATTTATTAAAAATTAACTCAAAAACTGTTGAGAGCAAATTCTTCTATTTTAGTAGCTAATGAAAATGGATATTACTTATTTTACCCACGTTACAGCTTTTTTCATCTAGCCTGCAAGAACTTCAACTGATTCTGAGCTTTTGGGTATGACTGCATGTCCCAGATGTATCTTTACTGTGTGTCAGGGCAGAACTGTTTCCATTAAAAAGATATACAAAGACACAATACAGGAGGATGCTGCAGCACACATCAGCCAAATATTTGAAACAGACTGTTTGGGAGACCAGGATCTTGGCTATGTATCTTGGCTATATATCTTGGCACACATTTATCACAGTGTTAGTGTAGCTCGTCAGGAACATAAAAGACAGGCACTCTGTCAAGCTTTTTGGATTTAAGGAAAATTAAACTTTCACAATGTATGTACTCTAGAGTAAAGCAAATTCATGTCAACTGACGCTTTTCTCAGATACCATTGGAAAGTCTTTGACCATAGAGTTGTTAGCCATATACCCACCTGCTGCCCTGGCATTCCAAACAAGTTTAGTGAGCGTACTGTGACAATGAAGAAGCACACCCCAGGTATTGGTCCAGGCAAGAAAAAATAACCAAAACCATTTGTCAGCACCATCTCGTGTCTTGAAGGTTTTAACTGTTACTACTCTCTCATACATTTTTTGGTTTTTTTTACTTACTCAATAGGCCTTTATATAACCTATACACCAAGTAAATGAGAAACAAAAGAAAATGTCCACAGTGATGCAATAAATGCAGCAACATTTAAGGCAGAGTGAATAACCTCTTTCTGTCTCAGTTTCTGAATGGATTTTTAACAATTTTATTTCTGAAACTGATAAATTCCTTCTGCATTATCCTGCAGCTTTTGAGATATTAAATGCTACAGCTGATCACAGAGAAGGCTGCTCGCTGGGACCTTCCTTTTTATTTTCTGAAAGGTGGGTATAAAACTCCTCAGTCCACAAACCTTTACTGTCCTAAGAAATATTTACCCATCTAAGATCATTAATCTGACATACCTCAGCTAGTAGTAAGTACAATGTTAGTAAAAAAGAAATACAAGAAAATATTAAGACTGGAAACAAGGTAAATTTCAACAGATTACAGATGAATCCAAATCTTGGCTCACGACAGTCCTACCCTGACTTGTTAACCAGTATCCCGTATAAGTCAGAACTGCTTTTTTCAGTCAGCTGGAAAATGTAAGGGATTATACATATATAAGCCTCATATATATTACATTAAATGATATTTGAGAAGTAAACACAGTTAACATTTTAAGTCTTTATTTCTCATTCCCCAGATTACCTTATTTCTTCATGTAGAAAAAAGACAACATAGTTCTTGCTGTTATTTAATTCTCATGGACCTATACCACAAGAATTAAATCACAGCAAAAATTACTTGTCCATATTTTTTTCCTGTAATGTCTTGAACTAATATTTTTTTGCTATTAAAAACTCTGAGGATTTTGCTGCTGACATTCATTCTTCCTTCTAAATTAACAAAACCTCTTAATAAACCTGGCCTTCTAGACCATGCAAGATACAAACTAAGAAGCAAATGCACTTTGCAAACTAAACCAAGTAACATTTTAATGCTTGCCAGGCCTAAACATGAAAGCATACAAACAGGTAAAGACATCTCATCTATTTGATGCAAAAATAAATTGCCTGGCGATTACATAATATACTGATTTTCCCTCTTATCTTTTTTTTCTAACTACAGCTTAGGCCATGAACATCATAAATCAAATTCTGACTTTATTTGGTGAGGCATGTACTCAAGCATTCGCATCTAGCAAGCTCTTACTTAAGCTTACTGGTATACAATTTTCTCTCTAGTAGAGCCTAAAGGATATTCAGGATTATTTTTCCACATTTATATAACAAGATACTTATTAAACTTTTGCAGAAATTAACAGAAGACTACAGTTAGTAGGAGAAGTCAATGTGGTGTAAGACTTGACAGTGGGTCAGACATATTTTCAGAGTAATTGCATTATAATTAGAGCTGCCAAAGTCACTGAACTAAGTTGAACCCCGAAGTAGAAAGGTTTGTGTAACCTTTATAATAGGTTCGAGGTGGGGTTTCTTTTTCCCTTTTCATTCATGCTGAAAGAGAAGAAAACCCGAACTTTCCATTATATATCTAGAGGCTCTTGTTAAAAACATTTCTGAGGATAGCTTTATTCACTAAAGGTTTTTATCATATCTTTTGAATTATATCACATACAATGCAAGGAACGAAGCAACATCTGCTATCTATGAATGAGGACCATTTCAATATATACTCAAAAAATATAAATTGTAACAGATTTAAAGCTAGTATGTCATGTTCAGTAAATGGATTGTCAACACTTATTTCAGAATTTGAGTACACTGCTATAGAGAAATGCATTTTGTTAGAAGCTCAAAATATCAAAAGCAACACTGAACAAACTAAAAAGCAAGACAATGCTTCTGGGATCATGCCAAGGTACCACTGTGCTTGTTAGGCAATTGCAACAGTCATTAATGATGTTCTTTAACATCAAAAGAAGCTCATGCACTTGAGAAAATATTTTGAATATATTAATCTGCAAAATAAAACATTATTGTGAAGCAGAAAGTTCAGTTGTGAACACATTCGCTCAACTTTTTGTTCTAGCTGTTTTCCAGCCATTAAGATCACAAAATTCAATAGCTCTTTTTTTTCTTTTTTTTCTAATAGGTTTAGCATACCAGAGCCCTGAAATCAGTTAAGAACTCGAAAAAACTCACCCACAACCTCATTCTTTCAATCAGATTTTAAAACTTGATATTTTTTTTCTTTGAAGAATGCTGGCAATATGTACTTATATTACACAAATTTGTCCATTTGAGTGTCTATTCAGAGGTTTCAAAACAATTCAGTGCAAATCAAACATGAATCAGCAGTGGACTAGAAGACACAGTGGAAGAAAAAAATAAGTTTAAATTAGGAAAAAGTGCCAAATGACAGAAAAGCACTCAATAAAACTATTTTTGTTCTAAACCCCATCTTTTTAATGGGAACAAATTAAGGAAAATTAAAATCTGTTAATGAGACAAGAAAACATTTCAATAGAAAAGCCTTATCTCCTTCACCTCTACTTCTCTATCATTGTCACCTAAATTTTCTAAAAGAAATTTTGCTGTTAATAATTTAATCTCAAATTAGCTGAAAGGAAATGATTTAAATAAAGTCAAAATAGCCAATTGTTAAAAGCTTTGTAATGTAATTTTTTTTACTTTAATTTACTTTAAATTACTGAAAGAATAGATGTAGGTTGGTGAATTGTACATTACTAAAAAAATGTAACAAAGCTTCAAATAAATGTGCTACTGCAGTATGTGAAAGAATAGTTTTAAATGTGAACACTAACAGGTAGTTAGTAGGTCTGTGGATGTCTTAAAATTGAACTTTGAACCCTCAAGCATAAGGTCACTACTTCTTAGCTGCAATTGGTATGGACTTGTGTAAATTCTGATATAAGTTGCATTTCCTGAATTCTTCATTAAATAAACTGACACAGAATGGAAATTACAGGAGACTGATTATGCATTGTGTCTCCACATACAAACTATTTACATTAGGAAAATCAGGGCAAGGATAGTGCGGGTACTAGGGGCTGGAAGGATGGGTCCTGGAAGAAGAATGGCTTTCTAGAAAGAAGAAGGGGTCTCTGAAAGAAGACATTTAAAATCCTGGCTGATGGAAAGATTCTGGAAATGAAGAGAGATCCCGGATATCAGTGAGATGCTTTCACCCAAATGCAGGGAAACTCCAAAGAACCATTGCCAGAAACACCCAATATGCACTGCGTGCAGCTGCATGGCAGAAACCAACATGATTTTTTGCCTGACTGTCCCAGGTCAGCAGTGACCTCCCTACTTGGAAGATAAGTTGAGATCTAGTGAATGCAGTGCTGGGTGGGAGGGTGAGAGAGTGGGTGCAAGAGATGAAATCAAGTTGAGTAAAAGCTCTTATCTCATCTGTTCTTAAACAAATTTCAGTATCCAGATGCGCTACAGGTTCTTGTTTATTCTGTCTTGCCTGTTAATAGTTACAGAATAGGCTGAGCTTCACTGCAGATGGCAGGTTTACGAGTTCCTATTTATTTTAGATAGCTGAAACCAGAAGCTAAGCATCCTTTATACCCAAAAAGAAGCAGAAAGAGGACTGAGCTGGTGCTTGTTTTCTGGGCAGCTGGGGATGGGCGGAAGGATGGGTGATCTGAGTTGCCAAAAGGTAAAACACGATGAGGTGTGCAAAGTCTTAAAGTTAACAGGACTTTGTGCGTCCTTAAAAATGAGCACAACTTCTGCATTTACCCCATTGACTGATCTCATCTCCTTTTCCAGTGATGCAATTGGTAAGTCTACACTTTGCATCATGCATATTTGCTCTTATCCATAAGACTGAACAGCAGGACTAGCAAAAACATAGTATTCTACAATAGGCAAAAGATCGTAACTGCTATTTGGAGCACAAAATGGTACCCAGACACTGTCAATGAGACAGAGGTCTCCCCAGTCTCACAATACGGGCACAGTACACAAAAGCCTTCTTAGTTTCTGCTTCCACATAACCACTGTAAAAAAAGACTCAGAAGAGCTTAGGAAAATAAAGACCTGCACATTCCAGCTCAGGGAAATCCCTACATGCACAACTGTGCAAGCCAGTATGACCTGGATAGACCAAATCCGGGCACATACTTGAAGGAGATTAGGGCAAAAATAGCACATGGAACAATGGCTAGGCTTGGAAAATAAGATAGGGTCCTGCAAGTGCTTCCTCACTTGTCTCTTAATTAACATCTCTATCACTAGTGATGGTGCCTCCCATTCTTTCTGATTTTCCTTTCTTTCTCATTCTGCTTCTAAGCAACTCCCTAAGTCATCCCTCTCTTCCCATCTTCGTTTATTTCTAACTTTGGGTGATCCTTCACTCCAGTACTGCCTCAAGACTTTATGTCAGTACACTAAGCTTGTTTCTTCTTCATTTCTCTTTTGAAAAAATATTGGAGCACCTGCTGAAGTTTACAGTTTTACCCATTTCTGTCTCAAAACTAAAAACAAAACAAAAATATGATGAAGAAAGATATTTATTTTATTGTGTCCTTTTTTCTCATTTGTTTTCTTACTAAGTTATACAGCTAGCTCCAGATAAACTTCTTAGGCCTTTCATTTTTGGATTCAGGATAACTGACGTGCACATGCAGCCTAGAACACTTCACAGAGTTCCATTTAAAGAGTATGATTATATTCTTAAAACAAGAGTTAAACCAAATTTTGTATTTTGTTACTATAATGGATGATATTTCAGCAGTGATACTTAGCTTACTCATATTTCTCATGCCTCCTGGCCTTTGGCCTTGTAAAGAAATTATATTCAAATTTCAGTGTTGCAGTAAAATGTAGTAGTGGAAAAGCCCTGTATTTCGCTTGCCCTGACAATCTGCGAGGATGGGATTATAGTGTTAATTCCCATACCCATACAGGATCTTTTTTTCTTTCTCTTTTACATAACTAAGCAAAAGTAATCTTGGTCCCTTGGCAGTATAAATCTTCAAGAAGAGTTCATTCCTAGGAGTTAATTCCTAATTAAAAACAATTCAATTTTGTTGAAGCAAATAAAATTTGTCTATTGATTGTTTTCAGTGTTAAATACAGGAGTACCAAAAAAAGAATGTACTTGAAAGAACACACACAAAGACAAAACACAACTGCATCAGGTGAACCAGCTTCCAGCAGAGAAAACGTTAATTTTATTTTGGTAAAAAATAAGGAAAATGATACCACATTAAAAAAACAACAGTGGACAATGACGAGGCTACTACTCACAGAGATGCTTCTCAGCTCATTACCTTCATTTTATTTCATGCCCACTGTTAAGCAGATATCCCCTCATCTATGCCAAAGATGCAAAAAACTGCAACTGCATTAATGTTATACTACATGTGCTATCAAAAGGGCCACATTAACCATGGGTCGTCAAGTGTTTTTCATTCAGGCTGGCAATATAAGCAGATGACAGATCTATCTATTTATTTATTGGTACTACATGAAATTGTAAATTAATGCTTTAAAAAAAATCTCAAGGCTGTACTGTTTTGCAGAGGGGTTATAGCATAGGGAATATTTAATTACACATTCAATTAATATTTGATTACACAATCAATGATACTGCTGAAGGCCAAAAACTTGACCTAAAGGAGTATTTCAGAGTAGTTTTAATTGACTTGTATGTCTGCACACAGCTCAATGCTTGCAGTGGTCATCTCAGTCACGCTGCTCTTGGCAAATTCAGATCCATGGTAGCCTAAAACCTCATGCCATGATAGCTCTCTATGCTGGAGCACCAAAGACAGCAAAGATGTTTAACAACAACTTTCTATAGACATCCGGGAGTCACTTAAATACAAACCCACTTGGCCACAATTTTTTTTCTCCATTTGCAATGGCTAAGAAGCAGTGCAAAACAACTATATTTTCCAGCAGCCTAATCTCATGCATGGTTCAAAAGGAAGCTGATTTATTCCTACCAAACACTTTTCAAAGATAAACTCACTTTTGTATGACAGCCTTTACTAATAGTTCCACAGTTTAAGAGCAACTGCTTGCTCCTCTGAGCAGTAACAAGGTCTTTTAAGTTTCCTTTTTTCCGTCATACTTCATTTTCTTGAATATTCAGTTGAAAACACTGAGGAGCCAGGAATGTATTTTTCTTTGTCTTAAGTACAGCCATATGCAGCTTGAGGAGTATTAGAGTAAAAAAGAACAATAATATCTCATACTACAATTGCTGCACTTGAAAAATACAGCAGTATTTTACTGGAGGCACATTTCAAAACCCATGGCAAAGAAAACATCCTTGAACAAAATAAAGCTGGTTTTATTCAACAATAATCAGTGTTTGAGATTACTTTACTGTTCTTAAGCAAAAATCTTACTTCCTTCTAGAAACAAGCTGTTAAAAATATTGTACAAATTGCCATCACTTACCTCTCCTACCATTTCTGCCTGCATTTGTGGATTTGTCAGGAGGGCAAGGGCAACGTCCTTCGCACTTCACTGAGATTCGTTTTCCTGAGACACACGCTTGATAGTCTAATTTGCACTGTAAGGAGAGAGAATGACTATCATTAACATAAACATCTTTTATAATAAAAATCATAGCTCTTTAAGTATTTTGAAGCAATCTTTCATGAAGTGCTTAACTCTCCGCAGATACAGATGATAGGAGAATTCTGCAGTATATGCTATCTTTGTATCAAGAATTAGATTAGATAAAGCTACAAAGTTTTTGTTCCCTCAGCTGGCTACAGTTTCCAGCTCAACTCAGGCATGTATGCACTTGTGGTGTTAGACTGATTTGAGTATGCATGTTAAATGAAGTAGACTGCATTGTTTTTTATTTGTATTATATGAACAAATAAAACAAGGCAACAAAATTCAATATTAGTAAAAAAAGCAGGTGAATTGTTACAGAATTTATCACTTAATTTCTACCTTTAAAACGACAGCAGCAAAAAGCATAATACACAAGCTTTGCCTGATGTAATTCTGCACAGCGACAGATAGCCTTTCCCAATATAAAAAAAGATTTAATTTGTATGGCTCTGATCTGTTTACTTACAGCTCCAATTCAGAAACCATATAATAATGGAAAACCATGAAATGGAATTGTTGTTTCAAACATATAAAAATAACAGTTAAAGACCATGTACATAGAAAATAACATTTTTGTAAGCATTGCAATTCCTACTGAAAAGCTGAATTTATTCCAAAAGAAAAGTTCTTGATATAAAGAACTTTCTGACGGATGCTTTGCCAATGTAATATTAAAAAAAAAAACCACAATTCCAAATGGAGTGGGGGAGAGAAAAAAAAGTTAAATATCTACAAAGAGCTTTTTCAGAAAAGGACAGGAGGAGATGGTTATGGAGAACACTTCATCCTTGAATAAAAGATGGAAGATGTCTCATTAGTTAGGTAAGCATAGTCAGAAAACCAATGCAAGTAACGAAAATACTGAGATTCTATGCATCTCAACACTTCAGAAGACCAATCTCCCCAGACTTTGCGCCTTATATTCCCCTGACTCATCTTATGCTTGGGTATCTAACTTCTGTTTACTGCAATTCCATTACACAATTATCAGTATTTCTGGCAAACCCTAAAGTTAAAGTTGCTCTGTCTCTTCTCAAATTGGGGGCGTGGGGGGGGGGGGGGGGGGAGGGGGAGTGGAGGGGGGAAAAAAGAGAGAAGGGAGGAGGAGTACTGCAGCTATATAAGAATAAAGGAGCCTCCTGAAAGACTGCACCTGAGGTTTCCAAAAGTATGCAGACCAGAGATCACAGAACACTGTGAATTTACAGAACTATCTCCACCTTTTATGCAGTCAGACTTCTAACCCCGTAACACTGTCATGCAGCTCTCTACCTAGCACAAGCCGTACCACATCACTGTATTGAAATACCTTTTTGCACCACTGGCAATACCAAAAGGAAGACATTTTAGGAGAGAAAAGAATACCTCAAATTTGGTGTATTTACATAAAATCATTATTATAGTTCAGTTCTGACTGTGCTACCTTTTGCTGAAAAGGCATGGTTAAAGGATAACAAAGCTAAAATAATCTAAAAAAAAAAAATCACAACAGCAGATCTGCTCCAATTGAAATCTATATGAAGAGCAACAGTACCTCTTAAAGGACCAGAAAATTGAAGCAAATCAAACAGCTCTGCATAAGCTGATAATGAAAAAACTGAATACCTTTCGTATCCCTGCACAATTAACCTGACTGGACAAGGGAGTACTTGCATTAGCTATGATGCCCACCAAACCTATTCCCAGGCAGTGCATGACAATTCATATTTTAATACCTGAAACAATCTTCAAAGTTAGTAGAATGGTTCACAAATACAAATTTAATAGGTATTTCTGTTAAAAAGAGATATCTTCCCCTTTTAAGATCTGAGAATTTTTACTATTCAATCTTAGTAGCTTAAGGAGTCAAACCTACAAATACCTGTGCTTTAGGCTTTGATTACACCTGTTGGGAGACTGAACTTAATGAAATCACCACTTTTAAAACATCAAAAATGGACATATAAAACCCATTTCAGGTTTATTTTACTGAGATCAGCATATGAGTGCAAAACAAAGGAATACTTTTTTTTTTTAACATTTCTTTAATCCTTTCCTTGAGACATTTTTTACAAAATCCAGTGCTTCTGTTTCGCTCAAATGTTGCTGAAGAAACTAGTAAATACTTCAAAGCTGCTGCAGCTAATGATGAGCTGTAAGCTTAGTCCTTTCGGTTTATTTTTCTTTAAAGTTGTCCACTCTGTAGTATTTGCAAGTAACATTACCCTTTTCCATGCTACAAAAATATAATGCACGAATCCTGCCACAGGCACTGATACTGAAGTTAGTGAGTACAATGTCAGCACATAACACTTCCAAACCAGTACTCCCATTCACAGGTATGCTAACATTTTACACTCACTGAATTCATTTTATGGACAGGCAGGCAGCAGAGACAGATTCCTTGTCTCTAGAAACAAAGCAAAATCCTGATGTTTGTATAAGTCAGGAATGAAACGAGAGGCTGTTTTGAGAATTTTGTATCAGCAGCTAATGACACCAGCAATATAACTCTGGCTCAAACCTCTTTTGCCTGTTGTCCAAATAAACAGTACACTGGGATACTGCAAATGCAGCTCAGCTAAATAAAGGTGGGCCAGACTTCCCTCAGCATTACTCTCAAACTGGCAGAAGAGCAAGCAACAACCTAAAAAAGTCCACAGAAAAAGAAAACTGTGGCATACACAATACGAGGACATAATGAGAATAAAGGAGAGTGTTTGGAACAGTGATGAAATAATTTGTTTTACCATGGAAATACCTGAAGAGGTTAAAGAGCAGAAAAATATATGAACTATTAAGTTATGTATAGGAATAAAATAATTCCAATTTATTTGTCTTTATTAGTGACTTTTCTATATGCAGAGAACATCACGAATTTTGCAAGAAATCCAACTGTTGTATTTCACAATATTCCTTATTTATGCTGGTTTTATAAACTTTTAACTGCTTGTGCTACTTTCATCACAATCCTTTATATGCGTGAAAAAAATACCATTTTACTTCTGAATATATCTAGATTTTTTCCTCCTGCTCTTGAATTCCCTTTCCCCTTAGCATACTAGTTTTCCACCTTGGAATTTCACCATGTCTCATTTGTACGTTTGATTCTAAGCATGCCTCAACTCTTGGAATTTGCCCACATTTTGTTTCAAGACAGAAGAGTAAGTATTTCTGACTTCAGAGAAATATGCTGAAAAGTGCTTAAAAAAGGAATAAATCATTTCAGTACAGACAAAGAATAAGTACTGTGTCAGGGTCTCTTGGCAATATATTTCAGCATGAAAAATTCTTCATTTATGTACTGTCAAGCACCCCACAGAAAAATGCAATTTCTTTACTCATATTCTGCCTGTTTGAAAACCTGTTCAGTCTTAAATGGACTTGACAGTCTTCAACATTTGCCTAAGGTAGTTGTTTAGTGAACTAGAGACAAGCAATTAAAATCTGTGGCAAGAACATATATGTCATTTTTAGACAGGTTTCTTGCAGCTTTACTGTTATTAAAGATGAGAACAGTTACATTTCTGAAACAATAACACTGTATGTTATTTTGAGATACATGAGCTCTGCTCTTAGAACTACCTGTTATAGAGTTGGAAAGATTAAATGACAGTGATACATTTTATTAAGCTCTGCCACCTTCCATTCCAAAGTAGCTACCTCTGAAAGGTTTCCAACAGATCTCTGGATATTATACATATAGAGCCTAGTCTGCTCCCAAATTGAAAAAAAAACAACACCCACTTAGTCTTCCATAGCATATAATGAAAACAATAAAATACAAGGGGAAAGTACTATTATTTTTGTGTGCATTTGATTGGCATGAATACAAGGTCAGGATACACTTTATTTATTACATGAAGTTCTAAATAATCCCAACTTCCCTTGTATTTGTAATATGGTGTGGTATTTGTAATATTTGGTGTGATATTCACCAAGTTCCACGTGAATATCACACATTTCCATATATACATGGTTACCTTCAGAAAAACCCCAAATGATAGTCCCGTGAACAACTGACTAATTTTTCAAATATGAATGACAGTGTGCATGACATTAATATATGGGGAGGACACTGAAAAAAACTGTGACTTGGGAAAAGCTTCTGATGACTTCAAATACATAGGAACACTCTATAAAAAGGAGTAGTAAGTCAGCACAAGTGTCACATATACAGCTAGGTAAAATCTCCAGGATATTCAAAGAATACTTGTACAGTCTAGAGGTTTTCAAATTAGCTGAATTTGATATTTATATCTTTGAACACTTGAGCTGGCTAGGCATACTTGCAGCCATTGAGAAACTGTGAAGGACAGAATATGCACCATTGGACTGGAAATGCATGAAAGATTAATAAAATTAAAAAAAAAAAAAAGGAAGGAAAAGCTGTTCTCAGAAATTACATAGAAAAAAAACCAGCTTTTGATTTCTGAGCACCTGGAAGGAGATGGACTATGCTATAGGGTTTTATTAGGCAAATCATAATAGTTCTAGTTTCACTCTATGGACAAACATCTAGAAAACACAGATATACTAGACAGCAAATACCTTGATTTTATCAAGGCATGTCATACGCCTTTACATTCCAACCTGGTAAACCCTACTGAAAAGTATGCTATTTGTGTGCTTATACTGTAAGATGAGTACCAAAGTAGTTGAATGTAATACTCAGGGAATAGTGATCGATGCTCACTTAAATGGGTAAAACGAAAGGCTGCACTGAGTAGACTTTGCAAGGGTAAGTCACAACCCTGGAACTATTCTGTCTTTTCATTAATGGCTTAGAATATGAAATAAAAGATAACCTACTAAGCAGGGAAGAGGCTGGAATAACTTTAGAAAATAGGAATATAATAAAATACTCAATGGAATAGGCTAAAAATATAATGTATTTAAATACAGAATATGGCTATGTTCCACTATTAGATATAATAATCACGTTCAAAATACAAGCTATGGAACAACTGGCTAGACATCCATTTCAATCAAAAAAAATAAAAATCTAGTGATCATTATGAACAAAATTAAAAACACTAACATATGAGGACACATAAACAGGATTTCAACCTACAAAGCATGTAAAAGAATTCCACACAGATCTGGCAGTGCTTAAAATAGAGCACCTTTAGTCCAGCTTTGTGAACAGGGTTTCCAATAGGAAAAGAGGACTAGAAAATAGAGGAGTCACCAAAAAGCTCAAGGAGAAGGTATGTTCAGTCTAGAGAAAAGAGGATTCAAACGACAGCTGTCAAATAGGTAAAAGGCACCCAAAAGATACCTGAAAAGAATACCATGACAAATGTTACACGAAATAATTGACTTAAATTGCTGAGGAAAAGTTTCAGATTAGATGCTAGGAAGACTTTCTAATAATAAGGGTAGTGAAGTATTAAAATAAATTGTTGGAGAAGTTTACTGAATCTTAATGATTGTCTTTACAACCAGAATTAGATAAATCTGTCAGGAATTACAACTGCGTAGTTTATCTTGCTTTGAGAAAATGGGTGGACCAGATGGCATCAAGCTTATTCAATGTGGAAGTATAGGACAACCTGCTCTGAGCATGAACCAGTGTCATGAGATTATTGCTTGCATAAATCTTGTTCATTTAACTGCAAAGATTGAAAGACATGAATGAATGAACGAGGGAGACCAAGTGTAAGAAGAGAAAAATAATGCTTATAATGCTTATGCTGGACCATGGATCTTTGATAACTTCAGCAAAATTCTGTGTGGTACTGAGTGTATTTGTGCTCTCCTGAGCTCTTGAAAACCTGAGATCTGATTTGGGAACATGGTAAATATTTTTAGATAAACTGAAAGAAAAATGAATTTAATGTATAAATGATTTGCAATGTGAAACATGAAAAACCTAATCTTTAACTGGGCATCCAAATTTCTGGATAATTGTTTTGTTTCCATCTGTCTGTAGAATCATTTTCTATCTGTAAAACAACACTCATCATGCAGAGGGACTATGTGTGAGACAGTGTAAATTAGTTACTATTTGCAGAATTCTCAAAATCTACAAGGAATAAAGACGTATTAAAGCAGATGATAAATTTAGTTTAACTGTCTGGCTACTGTATAATAAAAGATATAAGACTGTACTAAGCAGTGCAGAGAAAACAAATTGCTGATTAGATACAAGAGAGGAATGTCCATTCTTTGTTTTGAGTGAAGAGCTCTGTGGAAGAAACGGCAACATAATTAAGACTGCAGTATATGTTGCTTGTGCAACATTAACTTGGGCATTCCCCAGCATTTTGTCAATTGTGTTCCTTTTTGAGAATGCTATTACCTCAGTGGCAAGACAATATACTTTCACTCAGTAGTACTGTCTTGCCAGGAATATCTAATGGCTTCTAAACTAATTAAAGCTAAGTAGCAAGAGAAATGGCATGTATCCTTAAAGCAAGGAACAGAAGCTCATCACTAGTGCCTTCAGGAGCTGTCTGCAGATACTCCCTCCAAATCTTCCTTCCCTTCACCTTATATATACTGGACAGATGGAAGCAGATGTGGTGTACTCCTACAGTATACAAGTCAGCAGAAGCTATCTGTCAGTGCATTCTCCTGGATCTCCAATGTGTACTCTGTCCATTACATGCTTCAAGCCCTTGATATTGAAAGAATGAAATTTGTCCAGATATGTCAACACACCCTCTTCTACCATATAAACATAACCTCGCAGTATTGGGTGAAGTGTGAATTCAACATAGTCTTTTAGAAATTTTCATGTGCTGAGGTATGAAACGCAGGAATGCTTTCTAGAACACCACCTCATTTAACGCTGAGCATTTAGTAAATGACTTTTTAGACAACCAGTAGCTAACAATTACACAACTCTACAAAGCATTTAATCTTTGAAAGGTCACTGTCACCTTTAATTGTACTGAATGAAAACTCTGTATAAGTCCATGACTTTTTTGTGCATATATAATTAAACTGGGCATGCTATCTAAGTCTAAGGAAAAAAAAATATTAACAAAATTTTGTTCACTCAGCTCTAATCAAGCTTCCAGGGTACACAAAAGAAAAAAATTGTGATTTAGCGCAGGTGAAGCAGGGAATATCAGTAGGCATTGGAGAATTCAAAAATTCTGATCTATAGATGCCTTTTTTCCTGTCAGTAACTTGTTAATCATGTGTATTACTTACCTAAACAATAGGACTTTAGGTAAAAAGCTTTTCAGCACACAAGTACTACTATTTAAAATGAAAATATTTCAGAATATTAACCATTAGGACATGCAACCAGCATTTTGTGCAGAGAACAAAAGGAAACGTGCCTACTGAATCAAGACCCTGAGTAAAGAAAGTCTTCTGTGACTGAAAGAGAAATGACGATACTTAATTTACAAAGCTATGAGCTATATAAAACAATTTACACGACAAAATGAAAATCTGCATACAAAGATTTCTTCCTGTTCACTTTTGTAGCTCTTGCTTGTTTTCAGCACTCTGCAGTGCAACAGCACAAAAAGAAAAGCCTGAAAACAGGTCAACTAGCTATTCAGCCTTTTTTGGACACCCTAGAAAACATATTAAGTCACAGAAACAGGCAGATAAGATGCCTACTGAGATTACTTAAATTAGACACCTACCTGTCTTTGCATTCATATGTAAAGGCTTTTAGATACATGATGCTCAGGAGCTTCGGTAAATCCTACTTAGGACCCATCTAATTTTTAAATCAGCCATCTGGGTTTTTAGGCACCTACTGGAAACACATACCTCAACATCTTTTTCTATATATTTTGAAAACAGGTGAACTAGCATTTTATACCACTAAATGAGAATGTAAAGCTTAATTTATGCTAAATGACAAAACCCTATGTCTACTTGAAACATGATTACCAGTAACTTAAAAAAGTATTAGTAATAATGCTTCTAGTCATTTTTTTGTGTAGAAAAAAGTAATATATTACCTCAGATCCAAATTAATATTTCAACATTCCTTGAAGACAATAAATTCTGTAAAAAACAAGATATTTCAAATACAAAAAATTATAAAAAATATTTAGTGTTTTTAAAAAAACGATTAACAAAAATATAACCATATTACTCCTACCTATATTATTACTTCTGATCTTGGCTTATTCCAATATTATGAACACTGATGCAGTTTGAAATCACACAGCTTCTTGTAAGCATTCTTAATATTAAAAAAAAATCTCTTTCTGACATAATACACACATACACTAAAATCTATAAATCCTGGCTCTTTTACAGAGTTCTTGCCCATTCAGTCCAAATTTCAGCACTTCAGCAGGCTCCTTTTTTCAAACTTTTTCATCATTTTTGGCAGACCCAAGCTACAGAAGCACAGAATGTCACTCAACACTGTATGTACATGAGATCCTTGGTGTACCTCATTGCCTGTATTACAGTTTCATAATTTGGAGGAAATTTCTTGAAAAAAGAAAAAGAAATACCTTTCAGAGAAAACAAACTTTGTATTTTTCAAGGTCAAACTTCAAACTTGAAAAACTAACATTCAAAGAAAAATCTAAAATGTGAGCAAACCCATTTAATTCTCCTAAACCATCACCTTAAAAATTGAGCACTACCCTGGCGCAAAATCAGCTTTCAGCTGACAAGCAAATTGTCAGCAATTGGCAATGGTAAAGTAAAAGTAATGGCAAAGCCATTGGCAATGGTAAAGTAAAAGTAATGGCAAAGCTATAAAGCCTTATAAAAGACACAAATAGCTTGCAAAAGCATGGGATTTTTTGTTAAAAGAATCTGCTTACTGCTCATTAGCATGCATTATCACTGTATTTTTAATGTGGTATGGCTTCCTAAACCATGCTGGCTGATTGCATTACAAATTAAACAAGTCCAATTTATCTAATTACATCTAAACTGAAATATTTATAAAGTTATATGTGAGCTAAAATAGCATCTAAAGGGCATGCTCATTATTCTTCAATTACAGGAAAAATAATGAAAGTAATAAAAGTAATGTGAATGGACCTAGCTAGTCCACACTGGATTACCCTGCCCAAATTTCTAACACATTTATACTATATGAACTGGGGGGATTGGGGGAGAAAGGGGAATAAAAAAATCTGTATGGTTACTCACATTTAGGTGAAAGCTTCATCAATAAACTACAGAATCACTGTTGAGATCAGAAGTTAGACACTCCCAGGCACTCTGTTTTCTTAGCATCACATTGTCTCTACAGCTGTCTACTCTGTTTTTTCACCCACCTAAAAATGTATGCTAAAATTCATTTGAACTCAAAGTACTAGATTCTAGTTATTAAACAGTCAGAAAGAGAAGGCTGCGTGTGCTATCAGTGAAGGAATTTTTTTATTATGTTCCACATTCATAATAGTTCGCCCTGTCAGGGAAAGAACATACTGTTGTACAACTGGGAGTTAATACGCCAAGCATGGCTGGCTTTCCCTATATTACATATATCTCTTTTTGAACTTAAAGAGATTTATGTGCTGTAGAAACATACAGAACTGTGCCTAAATCCTTCCACTTTTGCTGTTAGTACTTGACTTCTAAAATATACATAAGATTTCCCTGCTCTGTGTCAGACACATATGGATTAAAAACATGACAACACAAAGTCAAGTCTTCACATACCATGCTCTGAAGGAAGAGCTAGATTGGTAAATTTTGCTACAAAACTTAGTTTTCTTCTAGTAAGTCCATGGTGACCTATGATGTTCCTTATTTTTCTGGAACTTTGTTGTCATTCAGAAGACCTACCTCTGATACTCAGTCATTTTTTTTCAGATCTCTGTCTCCCTCTCAGTTCTCATCAATGTTCAGATCTCTTCTTTTGGGACTTAAGTTATTTTACTTTTATACTATTTTCCTTATTTACTCAGGATCCCATCCAAGAGAACATCTGTTATGAAATACTTGGCTTCACTTTGATCTCAAGATTAATGTAAAAAAACAAGCAAGAGAGCAAGAAGCACTGTCAACTTGTATGAGAAAGGTCTATTATGTTTTCTTAAATTTAGAAGAAAACATCCATCTTAAAAGTCATTGGACATGTAAATAAACAGGTTGGATGGTTCTTTTCTTTGCTAGAAATGACTGAAGCTGAGGTAGATCACAACCACACCATTGAAGAAAACTGTTGAAGGTAGAAACAAGACAAGTTTCCTGAAAGACTGTTTGTTTTTTCAGGAGACCCTTTAAGGATTCTGTTTGAGAGCTGGCTAAAACATTTGAACATATCTGAATATCAACTTTTCATTTCTTCAAGGTTTCTTCTTCCTTTTTTTTTCCCTGCTTGCTTGTTTTTCCCCTAAGAGGGAGGGTGGCAGATGTATATTAATGCTTCAGAGTTCTGATGTGAACATGCCGTGAAACTCACACAACCCAGAAATTTCTGGAAGAGTGGCTTTGGATATTTTAAAGTGACATTGTTTTGGGAGGAAAGTGGATGTGCATCCCATTAGAAACCTGAATCCCGGATAGCTTTCTGTGGTTCGGTTGCATTATTTTATAGCCAAAAACTTAATACACCTGAGCTGTGCTAACATGTATTTGGTTGTTTGGGTTTTTTTTGGTACTATTGTGTGGCTACATATTTTATCCTACAGGATAAATTCAGGAAAATGATCACTTTTAAGGACATAAATTTACTGACTTCTATGGCACTCTGGTGACAGAAAAAGAGCAAATGCGTTCTGAAAAAAAGTATAATCATCCCATTCACATACCTATTACAAAACAAGAAATGTCTTTGTTGTTACATTTTCTTCCATTTCCTCATGTATCTGGACTACTGCCTTGTGTACAAGGACAATTTAGGTAACCATTGCTCTCCCTCACTTCTGGGATATTGGAAGGAATGTTCCAAGGAGAACAGAATGACATGCCTGGGATGGGAAGTACGGCTGTCAGAGACATGGGAATAGAATACACCTTTCACCACTAAACTTCTTCCTTTTACATAGATTCTCCATACCACCTCCTTCACTGGCACACTCTTTGGGGTCATCTTTCAGAGCATTATTAATGTAGTATTTGAATGCTTTCATGAGCCAAGATCTGAGCCAGTTTTCATGTCTGCCATTTGCTACTTTCATCTTCTTTAATACCACCGTCACTCTACAGGCATAAATATGCCAGTGACAGCACCTGTGTCCAGGTCCTATGCATTTCTGCCTGTGTATGACAGAGATACCTTCTAGAAAAGAATTCTTGTGCCAAAATCATTCTGATTATTTTATCTGTATTTAGAGTTATGATATTTTGAATACTGTTTTCAATAGATTAACTTCTGCTGGTTAAAGCTACCATTCAGAGAAAGACTGTTCTCCAGAGAAGTACAGATGTCTCCAATGCAACGTTAACAGTTTCAGAAACCTGAATCTTCAGCTATCTTCTCAAGTTCACTTTAAGCAATTTGATTTTTCTTGTTTTGCTGGCTGTCCCATTTGACAGTTAATATCCAGTTTTAGATTTTCATGTACAGGTTCTGAATCTGAGTTTTTTCTGTGTTCATTATTTTGTATCTATATACTGCTGCTGTGATATAAGAATTATTTAATAAGCCCTGACACTTGTTTTACTTTCCCTTGTTTGTCCTTTTATTTTATTGGTTTGTCCTTCCAGCCTTGATTGTTTATATTCTAGAGAAAACTGTTTACTGTTTTAAAAAAAACAACGTAAAGGCATTACATAGATTAAGGTTTAAGAAAATATTTTCTAGTCCATAAAGCAGCATTTTTTAATTTTGATAGAAGTATTAAAGTTTATTTATGTTTTAATAGAAACACAATATATAATGTCATATTAAGGAAATAGTATTATGGAAATGAAAAAAAAAGGAACCAAATTAAATTCTTGCTATTATAAATATGTCATTCTAGTCTAAGATATATTGAGCTGCCCAGAATTTCAAAATACTGAAGGTTCTATAAAATAGTTTGTAATCTAAGATACCATCTCTATACCTTTAGCAGCAATTTAATTTTAACACAGTTGATAAAAAAAGAGAACCGCTATATAGAGTTTGGAATTTCTAGTGCATCAGCCTATTTGACAAACTTGATTAAATAAAGTGAAGCACCCCTCTCATGTTTCTCTTTTTTTGAATGCAATATCCTATCTGTTTCAAGGTTCCAGATAAAATTTCAGGCATTATTGGCAAAAACCATTGATGACAGAAGCTGGCAAACCAGTCAGTCTCATTTCCCGATATTTTATCAATCTTTTTAAGCATATAAACAATAAACAAGGAGTTTCCAGTATTTCCGTAAAGATCAGTTTGTCCTGATAAAGTACACTCCATGGATCAAACAAGCAAGACACATTTTGTCTCAATGGCTACCTGTCAGTCTCATTAAAAGAAGGTTTGCTTTGGTTTTCAGCTTGGTTGTTTTTTTGAGGAGAGTTTGATTTGTTTTTTGTTTAGGTTTTTATTTGGGTGTGTATGTGGAAGAAAGGTTGGTCATGTTTGTTTTTTCTTTATCAGTCCACAACTTTGACTTGTAAATGTACCTCAGCCAATCCACTTTCTAGCAATCTTTTCTGAAGTAGAAAGAAAATGTCAACATCTCAGGAATGTGACCTGAAAACTCACAATAAGCTCATAAGTAAATTTAAACCAATTCAACCTTTATAATAAGAATATGTTTAAAATAACATCAAAAATTAAAAATGTTGATACTTAGTTTTAAGTGCTTCCTCCAAATAATGTTTCATACCAAAAACACTGCTAAGAGATAGATTTTTAACGTGAAGTCTTTAAAACACCTGAAATGAATAAAGGCAGCCATGATTTTAGAAAGCAAAATGTTAAACATGGAATTCCTGAGAAGAGAATCTAGAAATTTCACGTAAAATTATAAACAATATTTGGATAAAGTAAGCAACCAGTATCAAAATCCCCCCTCCCACAGTGTGATTTTACCCAATGGCTCTCTTTCAGTCTTCTAATAAAAAAGGAATCATAGTTTGAGAGACCGAAGAAGGTAACTGAATATTAAAATTACCTAAATTCACATACGTATCTAAAGTCTATCAAGAATAAATATACCCTTTACTGACTGTCTGCATTTCTATAACCTTTCCACCTTAGTCTGAGAAGGTAGTTTAGATCCATTATTTCTGCAAAACATTGTTTTATTGGTAATTATAGGGATGTCATCAATCACATGAAGTTTTCATAGGCAGGAAGAAAAAAAATCATAACAATTTCACTGTTAACATGAAACCAATGTGAGCAAATTGTTGCTAATAAAAAATTGATATACGACTTACTGCCAAGATGATTCTGGAATAAAATCATGGGGCAATGGCCATATTGTAGACTAACTTATTTCTGTGGTGTTTTCCTTTCAAAATACCAAAACGTTGCTCACTGATCTAATTTACAGTTAGATTTTGTTATAGTGGGACTACTTTTGACCACGTTCAATCTAAGAGAGAAAATTTCAGCTTATTAAAACAAACATCAGAACTGTTAATTAAAATACGCAAAAACCACCCAAAAGACAATTCATCTGATGTGTGACTATTTTTTTACCTTGTGGCCTTTTTTCAGAAGGCCCTGAGATAATATAATATACACTATGGGAGAATTTTCCCAACAGATACATCCAATCTTGAGCAGCAGCATCTCCTCCACAGTTACTCCAGCTTTACTGTATGCATGCTGGACAGCAGTGAGTTGCATCCCTGGGTAAAAGAACAGCAGGAGGTGGGTTGCTGCCACAAAACACTTCATTTGAGCTGTACTCCACATCCTTTTTATTTCCATATTAATTCCAGGAAAGATGAAGCTAGAAAAAGGCTGCAAGAGCCGTCTTGGCAGCAGTGACCATGGTTTTCCTGGATAATACGTATTATGCCAAACATATAGGGGTACCAAAGCCCGATGCCACAGGACTACTTGAGTATTTCTGTCGTTAAAATGAATAATAAACTTTCAAGTGCTAAAGTTTAGAGAAATGCAGAAGGTAAAACTAGACTAACAAGTGTAAAACATATACAAGTGTCATTTACAGGCTATTAACTAAAAATCGTTTTACCACCACCCTGGCAAGGACATGGCATGATCTCTATACTGAATTTCTTCCCACATAATAATTAATGTTCACTTTGAACACTCAACATTTCAGCATGTTTTTATTTCAACATTCTTGTAATGCTAATAATGAATATCTTACATCTGCTACTTTTCTTTTACACTGACTGCATATGACTAACTGTAGGCTGAGAACACAGTAAACATAGCGTGGCCTGAAAAAATAAATGGGAAACAAAACATGCTTACCTGACTGGATCAGTTTAACTTAGAAGTTAACCTTTCCTTCTACATTGCCTACCTATTATATAACATTTTTTCTCTCCAAAGCAAAAAATGTGTGTGAAATACCTACAGTTACAGAATTTGACACTAACATTTGCATGGGCTTGGCCAGCAAAGGGAGGGCATACTCCCAAAGTAGCGTCCATCCAATAACTGCCAGCTGCCTGGCTGTGTTCTACAATACTATTTACTGACTTGTTTTCAGAAAACGTATTCTGCAATTTGCCACAGTCATTGGCAAATGCATTCTAAATACAGAAAACTGCTATATAAAATCCTACGGGAGCCTGATGACACAATGAAACTAAACTTTGCCTGGAGTAAGGGAACACAAATATCCATCTTTATGTCAATTTTTAAAATGACTGCTCCTGAAATAACCTTGCAAGGACATTTTAATTCAACTGCACCACAGAGTATGAAATCATAACATCACTGAAATGAAAGTAAATATCTACAGGTTAGTACAGATCTCCTATGGTCATTAAGTTTTTTAGCATTATTTATAGACTTCTGCAGAAAACTTCAAGCCAGACCATAAGAAACCGTAAGGGTCACTTCTGCATATAGGACAATTTAGAATGCAGAATTCCCATATGATAAAATAAGAAATTACCAATGAGGTTAAAACTGGCTGCGATGTTTATATTACATTAGGTAAAGTATTACCTTCACATGGAACAACAAAAGAAATGCTAAATAACACTATCATCTAATGTCTAGTAGGATGCAAGCACATTTCAAGCTCTTAAGACATACCTGATTACCGTGAATGAAAAAAAAAGTCTCTTCAAATTCTTAAATTAAAACTTTAAGTCATATTATTACTGGAAAAAAATTGTTTTCCTGCTAGGTCAAAAAGTCCAAAGCTCAGTGCCTCCGGTATACTGGTGTAGGGCTTAGAACTTTTTTTTTTCATTTTTTAAAGAAAAACTAAGCTTCTTGAGCAGTTTGCTATAAATAAATACATATTCAGCTCAGAAGAAAAACATTTTCCAATAAAAACTGTTTTCCAATAAAAACTTTCCAGCACAAAAACTGTTGAGGAAGCGCTAGTTATATTTGATGTTTTTATTTTACCAAGAAGAAAACATCCTCGGAGCAGATACTTAGGGTTCAATCCAGCAGCCAGTCACTCCTGGAAACTCCAATCCTTTTCTGACACATTCAGACATAGTTTGCAATTGTAGGGAAGAAGAAAATTCAGCACAGCAAATACTAATCCTAAAATCTTTAAGTCCTGGAAAGCATCATAAAAATATTTTGCTTAAAATGTTATCTAGAATTTTTTTTTATAAGTAATAAACCAAGCTTCTCCGTCAATTCAATCTAGAACAATCACCATTATTATCATTATTACCACATTTCTCTTGAAGCACTGAATATTATGTTAGAAACACTTTGTTAGGGAAGGACACGGTGTCAGTATAACGGAACACAGTAGTTCCTGAGCACTACGGCACCCTATTTTTGACAAAAATGGGTTCCTCAAGGGTACTAGAAAGTTTTAAGAGAGGATGCTAAACAAATTGGTTTATTTTTAGCATTATAAAGTCCCTCAACCTCACAGGTTTCACCTGAGCACTGTACTAATGCAGTCACATGGATTCTGAACTTCAGCATGAAGAAGCAAAAATTTTTCTCCAAAACAGACTGGGTAAACTGACTAGTATTTTTTTATTTACTATTCTGTCTCCAAATAAGTATGAAGGAAAAGACAAGGTCAATGAACACAGAAGGAAGATTTGGTTATAGCCTTCAAATACATAGAAGGCATGTTGCAAGAAGGAATGATATGCAACAATTATTTACACTATTACAGTATTTTTATGTGGCTATGTTACATTTATGGCTATGTGCTTGGAATGTAAAGCATTCCCATAATTGTCAACTGGAAAATCTGACTTAACATATTTATCCTACCCCCAACTGGGGAAACACAACAATTTTTACCTTGCTCAAAACCCTGCCTTGGTGTCTGCTGCAGACAGACTTAATCTAGAGCTGTGTCATATTGTGGGGCACTCGCATACTGTGCTGCTTTGGGTATTACTGTTTCATGCGGCTTAGAATTTGCTACCGTTTTGCTTTTTTGCCTTACAATACACAAGAATTGCCGTCAGTTTCAATCAGTAATATGTATTTTAGTTTAAACAAATAAATGTTGATTTGTGCTACAATACAGTATTTTATTTTCCAAGAGCTGGAATTGATGGGAACAATGAAAGAATAATTAAGTTATTTATTTAATTCTTACCTGAGAAGAGTATGTGTGACCATCTGATCCACAAACAGGATTGGTATAAACTACCGGACACTGCTTGCAGTTTGATGAAATAGGACCGCCCCTCCACTGTTTATGGCCTAAACCAGCCTCTTTCATACTGTAAGTAGACAAAAAGTATGTAATTCTGATAAGCAGTAGTAAAAATACAACATATTCAGGGTATTTTAATAAGCCTTTACAAAAAGTAAGCCATACATAATTTCAATCATTAATAATTTCAATTTTCTTCTAAGTAAAGGGCTGCCACAGTCTTTCACATACAGTCGTTTACCTTTATACCCTACCGTAGCAATACATGATACCTGCATATTATTTCACTTTCTTAGTAGAAGATGATGATGAAGATGATGCTTTGGTGACTTTTACACTTAATGATCAGTGAAAGATGTCTGACTTGTGTAGTATTTACTTTTTTGTTGTTATTAAATAGTATGAATGGAGCTGTTTTATTAATACTGGTGTTTTAGAAGTTAACGTTTAAGTACTAGAAAATTACATCATAAATACTACAGAAACAAGTAGGTGGTCCTTCAGAGTACTGTTTGCCCCACTTTGACCACAGCTTTTCACAGCTTACATTTCTTAAAATTCAGACTCTAGCAACCAATGCAAAGTTCAAAGGAAAAAAAAAGAAGGTGCACTGGAGCACGGAACTGATCTGCTTTATCTATTAATGGCTTTCATATAAATAAGAAAATAGAAGAATAATGCATGATTTTTATACTGTGTTTTCTGCTTGGGATCTTACTGAGATATCTAAAACTGATTATGCTTATAATACAGCAATGACTTTTCAGGACATATTCAAGCAGTAAATGTTCAAATTTAAAAAAAAACACCTCTAATAAAATCCTTTCTAATGGAGCAGAACTCGTTGAGCTTGGATCACCTACAGATAAACAAGAACTATTTTACTAATTAGTCATGAAATGCTGTTTGAGAAGAACTTGACTGGAGTAATACAAAGAAGTGAAATGAAGAGAAAATAAACTCCTCATCCTTTGTTTTTAGGGTGTTCACAGTACAAGGCTAAAGCACACACTTAACAGTAAACTGGTGATGATCAAAACCAAAAACATTGCCAAGCTATGCTAATGTTTCTGTGCTGTTCATAATTTGGGCTCTAAATGTGGCCTTTAAGAAGAAAAAAAAAATAAATCATGTCAGCTAGAAGTTTACATTCAGATGTTGTTGTGTGGCGAAATTTTGAACTGTGCAGAGTTTTTTACAGTGTAAACAGGAACCCGAAATTTTGTACACAGAAATTATCAGTTACTTCTTAAAAAACAGTAACAGCTTCAAGTACATGTAGCATAATGAGTGGGGCTTATGTCCACCAGGAAGTATAAAGAAAAAGGAAAAAATTGAAACCTATCACCCTAATTAATAATAAACAACAGTCCTTTCTGCTGAGTTGCATCATTTAAACACTTAGAACAGACCATTTTATTTCTATTATAGCAAAGAAAAGCAAAGTTGAACTGTATCTCTGTACATGTATAATATATAGTAATAACCTAACTATTGCTGCTCCTCTCACTTGTCTGACAGTTTTCCAGACATCCACATGAGCTCAACATAATTAGATTTTTAGATGGCTTCTCTTACTTCTTATTACTTTTATAGCTCCCAGTTTTCCAGAAGTGCCCCAGTAGCCTGAGGTTACTGGCAGGACCAAGGTCCCAGCTACCAACCTGATGCAATTTCTGTTTATCTGAAATACAGTAACTCCAAACCACTGCATAAATCAATTGCAAAAGTTCCAGATATCAACAGGGAGAACACCACTTATGGCAAAAATCAGAAACTAGAAGCAGGATTTGTAAGACACACAGGGACTGTTGGGTGTAGATGCCTAAAACATATCAAAGAAAGGACCAGTGGTGACTAAAGGCCACCAAAAGCGTATGTGCACGCTTGTACATGCCCTCAACAAGAAAAGACACAAGAAAAAAAAAAAAAACAGAAAGGAAGGAAAAGAGAATCATGTGTCTCAGAAGTACAACAAGGAAGGTGGACAGCAGAACAAGCTCAGTAGATGGAAATCACAGGTCTGTGACAGCCAGTGGAGAGGTATGAAGAAAATGGAAAATATTTTATCCAGCCAGATAGATTACCTTCTCCTCAACTAACCTCTGCTTTGTTAGCCTTTTAAATGCAGAATGTTCCAGGGCACCCATTTACATTGAAGAGAGTCAAGTTTCCTATTACACAAAACTCACCTGAGACCAGCAGATCACTCTTATCAAAATCTAATAACTTTCCTGTAATATCTGTATTTTTTTTAAACTTGGAATGGAAGGTATAATTATAAATAAATTATAAATAATGATACCTTGAATGTATCAGTCCAGAGACACCTGGTCATGGAAATTCTTTGTATGGGCATCTGCTCAGAAACTTTAGTATGATGATGTGGAAACTAGACTCTGTATTATTAGAACTATTGAACAACTATTTCTTGCTTGTCAGTCACTGAGACGACAGGCAAATATGAAAAATCAATTAAAAACATTTTTAATACTAGTTATGGTAGACACATACATTTCATAAAATATATTAACAATGTCCTTTAATTATGTACACATTTCTACTCACCATTCTTAACTACATCATATTTGTTCCTGTTGACTAATTTTGTGACCAGGTGTTATGTTTATTTTCATTAAAGTTAGGCAATGAGCATACATACTCTTCTATGATTCTATGACATGGAAATAACTGAAAAACTATTGTGATGATATAAATCATGTTGAATTAAAATCAGTGGTGTATGCTGCCAACATCATGAAATAATACACAGAAAGTCTGCTCAACTACAATATAATTTGTTATAATTTACTTGAAATATGCAGCTAAAGCAATGCATTTTTAAATTTTAAAATGTTCGGGAAAGAATAGTAAACAAAGAAATCAATTACTTGACTATTAAGAAATCACTTCTATCTTGCTCGTATTTATTACTTTCGATTCTATATGCAAGACCACCCATACCACTACAACTTGCAGTTACTAAAATTCTGCCATTAAATTTTTTACCAGGTGGGCTTAAACCACAACACCACTGCAATCACTAAAAATGTTTTTGGGTTTGTTAGTATTTTGTCACAATAAATATATGATGCCACATAAAAGTCAACCTCTTCCACTGAAAAGTCTTAATTTCCTGAAAAGGGCTTTGGGATCTGCCTAATAAAGATCTATTAGTGCATGCACAAGCTCCACCTTATGTGATACTTGTTGACACCTAAAGTGTAAAATTAAGTATATGGGTTTAATTTACCAGCAACACTTGTGAGTGCATTAATTTGCATACACCAAATTGTACATATGATTTCAGACTGCATATGGAACTGCAAGCCTAGAAACATAATTAGCCAATCTGCCCAATTATTCTAGCCTATGTACCTGTTTGCATACATAAAACTTACCTTCCTGTGTACACAGTGATTTGTCTGCAAATACTTTGAGAACGCCTGAAGTAACCATTGAAAATTTAGCTGCAAGCAACTCTTAAGCAACGTGACTTACGTAATGACATCTATAAAATGCATGAGTGCCCAATTCACTTGGAAAAATTACATTGCATAGCTAGATATGAGAATCTTCAAACACAGGTCTTCAAATGCCAACTGATGGAAACAAATTTGAATTACTAAACCTCCAATTTTTCAAAGGACTCCTCCAACTCTTGTCCGATAGCTACGTTTGCATT
Organism: Pezoporus flaviventris; assembly: GCF_033815535.1. Lineage (NCBI taxonomy): Eukaryota > Metazoa > Chordata > Aves > Psittaciformes > Psittacidae > Pezoporus > Pezoporus flaviventris. The sequence continues at coordinate 38,171,778 of NW_026892550.1, read as the reverse complement.
TTTTAGAGATTTCAGAATTATTCCAATTTAAAGACTGCCTGATTATGTTTTGCCATGGCCTCTGGGGGACACAACTGGGCTCTGTCAGATTAATGTAATCTGAAAAAAAAACCCACTTATATTACAAAATCCAGTTTGGTTTCATTAGAGTTGAATGGATTTACTTGAAAAGTTACCTTATCATGTTAAAGCATCCTGGAAGAAAATGATAGCTGTCAATATATTGTTGAAATGTTTCTTTCAAATGTCAAAACAAACCAAGACATTACTGCCTGTCTCTGTGTATGCCTATATTAGCCTTGCTTCATTATTTTGCACAACTCCTAACAAATACTAGAGAAATCACTCTTTAGAAACCAACAATAATTGAATAAACCTAAGCCAAAAACAACCAAAGGCTAATAAAGTTACTGTTGGAATCAAAAAATATTTTAGCAACTTTAAATTAACAGTAGTGGCAAGACATTTGCATTTCTTGATGAACCACCATAATGCTTAGCAGGTGCATGTGAGATTATATTAATTCAGCTATTATTTTTCCCCAGCATCTTCACCCAACCTTAGGTTAGAAAATTGAGTATCATCTATCATTTTTGTCATGAGCTCTAAGCATCAGAGTATTATTTCAGAATATTTCTTTCTGTAGGATGCATGTAGGAAGAAAATGCTATTTACTCAACTACACAGGAAAAGGAAAACAAGATATCTTAAGAATACAAGTTCTTACTACCTCCTTCCACCTACATATATTATTAAAAAGATAAGTCTACGCTTTAAGGTACTTTTTTGCCTTGTTGTCACATAGCTCCATTATTTTCATCACTGTTCTGCCTACTTTGTCAGGTGAAAGAAACCACTACATTATTCTAAATGCATATATATATATATATATATATATATTAAACCAAATTCTAAACAAAACAGCCATATCTATTAAAAACAAAACAACAAACAAACAAACAAAAAAAAGCAACCCACCAAACAAAACCAAAAAACACCCCACCACAAAACAAACAACAGCTTCAAGTAATGCTGAATCCTGCTGAAATTTCCTGGAATAATATTTACTTCACTTTTATTGAGTGACATTAGGAAGTAGAGTATTTTAACAAGACAGAAAAAGAAAGAATGCACAGCAACACACAAATCATAGAATGGTTCGGATTGGAAAGGACCTTAAAGATGATCTAGTAATAACAACCCTGCCATGGGCAGGGTCACCTTCCACTACACCAGGCTGCTCAAAGCCCCATCCAACCTGGCCTTGAAGACTGCCAAAGATGGGGCACCCACAACTTTTGGGCAACCTGTGCCAGTGTCTCACCATCCTCACAGTAAGCTTCTTCCTAATATCTAATCTAAATCTTCCCTTTTTCAGTTTAAAGCTATTCCCCCTTGTCCTATCACTACATGCCCTTGTGAAAAAGTCCCTCACCCACTTTCTTGTACGTTCCCTTTAGGTACTGGAAACTGCTATAAGGTCTTTCCAGAGCCTTCGCCTCTCCAACCTGACAAGTCCAACTCTCAGCTTGTCTGGCCTTTGTGGCCCTCCCCTGGACTCGCTCCAACAGGTCAACATCCTTCTTATGTTGGGGGCCAGAGCTGAACACAGTTCTCCAGGTGGGGTCTCACAAGAGCGGAGCAGAGTGGAAGAATCACCTCCCTTGACCTGCTGGTCACATTTCTCTTGATGCAGCCCTGTACCCAGTTGGCTTTCTGGGCTGCAAGAGCACACTGTCAGCTCATGTTAAGTTTCTCATCAACGAACACCCCCAAGTCCTTCTCCTCAGGGCTGTTATCTATTCTCCACCCAGCCTCTATTTGTGCTTAGGATTTCCCTGACCCACATGCAGGATGGAGGAAGAAGGTAGTAGGACCTTGGAGTACCACCGTATCCAGTGAGTGGTCCATCCATCAAACCCATGCTTCTTCAATTTAAAGACAAGGATGTCATACAAGACAGTGTCAAATGTATTGCTTAAGTCCAGGTAGATGACATCAGTCAATCTTGCCTTAGCCACCAACACCATAGTCATGTTGTAGAAAGTCACCAAATTTGTCAAGAACCATTTGCCCTTAGGGAAGCCATGCTGGATGGAGAATGGATTGAGAGCAGCCCTGTGGAGAAGGACTTAGGGGTGCTGGTTGACAAGAAACTGGAACACGAGCTGGCAGTGTGAGCTCACAGCCCAGAAACCCAACTGTATGCTGGACTGCATCAAAAGGATGCACGGCAGAACTAATGATCTTAAGGTCCTTTCTAAACGTAACCATTCTACGATTTTATACTTTTAGGTTGCATGTATTCTGCTCATACATTGTAAAAATTGTTTAAACAAAGTGGTCCAAAGAGGGAAGATTAAAACTATAGGTCCAGAAGTAAAGAACACATTAGAAGAAGACCTTGGATGATGCAGGCATTTTTGCATGGCAGAGCAATTCACCTATCACAGGAATTCTGATTTGGCTCTTCAGCATACCTTTATGGGCCTCCAACATGAGATATGAAGAATTCTATAATGCATAGAACCAACACTACCTCTAGAAGACAGTTAAAATATGCATTGATCTCTAGATTATTCATACATTTTCCAGTTCTTTTAATGCTGGCAATTTTGTTACACCTGTACTGTCTTTCAACAAAGCAATAGGATTTTTTTTTTTACAGTAAAGGGTCTTATTTCCGTAGAGGCTATTTTCTATGCAGGCATCCGTCCAACATCACATGAATGTACAAAAAGTCCGAATCACTGCGCCATCTAGAGGCTACACTGAGAAATCCTTTCATCACTAACGATCATTACCTAGCAAAGATCAGTACTTAACAGATATTTGCAACATAAGAAGATAACCCCTTCCCAGCATAGCCTGGGATACAAGTTAACTTCCTACAGGCTTCAAAGCTGACATCATCAAATGCAAATGTCATGTTTTATAACTTCTACAGTACAATGGCAGTGAATTTTCATTGAACAAAGTTAAGATACAACATTTTTAATTTGTCAGTTGTGCGTAGGTTAGAATTTAAAGATTGTTGAGAAAATCTTGGTCCTGTTGAATTTGGTAAGAAAACTTCCATTGCCTTTCGGTGGGCCATAGTTTTAGCCTGTTGCATCAGGCTCCACATATGACAACTACCATTCAGGATGCTACGCTTCTATAGCAACAACAGAATGATCCCTAAAGATTATAGAAGTCTTTTGGACTAATTCAGCAGTATTTTAGACATAGACCTTGAATAACAAAATAACATATAACTCTGCCAATGAACACAACCACTACATCTGCATTAGCAAACAGGTACCACAGGATTACGCATACAGAGTGAAACATCAGGTGCTGAGACGCTAAAGACCATGCTTTTGGGGGAAAGTGGTGATGGACTGCTTTTCTGTTTAGTTTGTTAACTTTGACCTCATTCTTGTCTGGCATGCTGGCATGCATTAGGTAGGACCCTGGAACACCTTTTATGTTTTTTCATTGGAAATTTCATACACCCTGAGAGCCATTCCACTATTAAAACCAAAGCAACCTAAGTGAGATGATCAGATTTTCCTACAGTAGCACAGTCCCAATTGAACCAAATCATTAATGTAGACACACAGGGGGTTTTGCTCCCCTTTTTTAAGCTTCAGTTTTTTCCTTTCCTTCCTTTTTTTTTTTTTTTGAGGAAAACCAAAATTTCTTTTTAAAAGAACATTACATTACTCTCTTTATTAGCTTCACTGCACCCCAATCAACCTATCCAGAAAGAAGAGCTCATTTTAACACAGAATACCAGGAAAATTACCCCTATTCTTTCACTATTTTTTGTTTTTAACTAGAACAACAATTTGCCAAGTTCGTCTTTGTAAATTACAGCATCATTGTCAAAACCGTCTTCCTTCTAAGAGCCAAACTGCCCTCCTCACAACAGAAAAACCACCACCTGATAATTTGAGCCAGCATGTACTACATTCTCATCCCTTACTTTTTCTCCAGGCTCCACAGAGACTGAATAAACATCTGTAAAACTATAAAGGAAGAAAAAGTTGGATGGCAGGCACACAGAAACATATTAAGACCCAACGCACACATTCATCCACATGCAACAACAATTCCTACAGATTACATAAACAAACCATGGCCTTCACACTTGTTTTCTCCCTTTTCATGATGAAAACTATTTCTTCACCAAGTTCCCAGGGGCAGATGCGGTCAAAAGGGCTACAGCAATGTAATTTAGAAAAACCCCATTACCCTCAGAAGTAAAATGAAACTGCAGGAATACAAGTTGCTAAAGAATCATAGGCTTTGAATCCAGACTATGCAATATCCACACAATCTTTTTCAGATACCTCATAAAACAATACAAAATGTAATCTAACAGTTACTTGCTTATCCTGAATTGTTAGTTCTGCGCAGAACAGATTAATACAATGATCTGGGTTGACACCTACTTTAGCAATAATGATAAAAACCTGCTGGGTGTAACAGCCATAAGTTATCACAGCAAACAATTTCTGACAAAATACATCATAAAATGATACAGCAAAGCTGAGGCCATATAATAGTAGGAACAACTACTATTAGAAGTTTTCAAGGATTACTGTTTTCAGAAACTGTACAGAACATGAAAAGACCCTTGTACATGAAAGAAGTTTATTATGATCAAAACTCTGTGTATACTCAATATGCAAAGCAAAATGTTACTCAAAGGCTGGCATTTTTTTGACTCTCCAGTGCAACATTTTGAAGGATATATTTTGTAGCTATGTAAAGGTAAAGAAAAGAAAATCATGCAGGGAAAGAACAGTGAAGTTACAGAAACAGGTATTTCAATTATTTGAAATTATATGAATACTTACTGTCATTTAAATGATAAAGATGCTTTCTCTGCTAGTTATTATTTTCACATATTGTAGATGGTGAAAAATCACCTTGGTAATACTGACTTAATTTTTAAGCTTATCAACTCAGCTACTATTTTTCCTAATTCCCATTGGTTAGATGACTTTTGCCATTTCATAAAAATATTAACCTAAGCATGACAACTTTCCTTTCAGTGAATATACGCATTCTAACTCACCGGAACAGGCAGTGAAAAACCCAGCATCTCCTAATTTTCATAATAATTTAAGTGCTATTTTTAGAAAATGGCTTTATATTTTTCATCTGTAAAATCTTAAAACTTCCATGATATCTCCATGATAACAACCAATGGTTAAAGCTTCCACAAGCACTACAGAAACTGACAGAAATAAAGTTAAGCAAGTTTGAATAGCTCCAGTGACTACATGGAATGCTCACAATTTTCACCGATTTTGGAACTGAGGCCTCAAATTATTTTGTACATATTTGTTATAATGTACAGACAAAATTAAAAAATAAAATTGAGATTCATACATACAGACATCCCACTTTGGTAAAGCAATAATGTACTATTTCAGAAAGATTTTTAATAGAGAATGTTCACTTAGAAACTTCACCTTTTCATGACTTACCAAGATATGCAAATGTATTTAATGAGTGCTTTCTATGTTAATCTAAGTGCTCAACCTTGCTGCAAATGCAATTTTATAATCATTTCACTTAGAGTTATCACCTTTTCTGAAAAATGCTTTCATTTTATAAAGCCAAAAGAATTATTAAGCAGCTCTCAAACCCATCATTTTCTATTTGGCCAAGACAGAACATTACATAGATTTTGTGTCAGCCTTGCAGTTTACCTCTTTAAATATAAACATGTACACTAGTGATTAGTGTTACTGACGGAAAAAAACTCAACAAAGACATCAATTTCTGTTCCAAAAGAAAGCAGAAATTCTTCAACATTGTTTCTGATACAGATAACACGGAAGTGCAAATAATTTCCTTTTTGTTTTACATATTATTTAATAAAGCAGTATACTACTTTTTTTTTCCTGAAGACATAAACCAGTCCTCTTCAGTCAATGAAAATAATGTTAAGAACTAGATATAATAACCAGAAAAATGTGTCAAGTCTTACATTCTTAACAGTTTGTTTAGCAGGAATCTAAAAGGCCCTAATAAAAAGCAAAGTGCACTCATCATTTAAATGCTGGTTCTATGTATCAGTATGTTTTGTATTAGCAAAACTGCAGGGCTGTGTATTGATGTAATTTTTTTAATGCTTACATGTCTATTATTGACAAAGAATTCAAAGTTATCATTTCAGAGGCTGTTTTGCATATTACGATGCTTTTGTTACCTGCATTTGATAGCCTGATTACAGACACGGTTCTCATCAGAAAGCATTTTAATGCCTATAAGTCATAAAAACTCAGAGAAGAAGAGTAACTGAAACATAAAAAAGTAAATTAAAAATAAATGAAAATAAATGAAATTAGTCAAATAACTAGGAATCACTTCTACAGTCCAAAGAAGACAAAAAGTGACAATATTTTGATTACTATTACAATGGTCACTCCTACAAGATTTACTACTCTATTTTGAGTATAAATACAGAAAAATTTGCACTAGAAAATAGCTGGTTCAAAACACTGGCTGCTAAAAAAAATTTCTTTCTATTAAAAGGTAGATTGATATTCCACTCATCTCATTCAGAACCCTGCTGACAGAGTGATTCTCACACAATCTTTTTCACTGCTTTGCAAGTACAAGTTGCACTCTTGTGGCCCATACTCCTAGCTCATTCTTCCCTCACACTGGATCAATCACAGTGTCTACTTGACAATGAAGACACAAAATAAGGTAGCACATTTATAAGCATCAGAATATATATTTCAAAATCTGAAAGAAGGATTTCCATTTTCCCCTTTTATTACCATCATCAAACATGTCTGCTGTGCCAATCACTTGAATTTGAGAGTCAGCATGCAACCTAAAACTTTTATTTCTTTGAATACTTAAAAGGTTATTTGCATTCTTCAAAACTTTATATTCAGCTCTTCAGGTAGGTAGAAAATATCAGTTCAACATCAATTTCAAAAGAACATGCTTTTCTTCCTTCTGAATAGTAAGTACAGAAGAAACATTTCTGCAAAGTGATTGATATATTATTGGAGTTAAAATAATGCATAGCGTGAACATTTAGGCTTTTCATTTTTTTCCGTACTTGCTCATTTTTTTCCAAAATCTCATCTGTTTGTGTACTTTTTATAAACTATCCATTTCATGTAGTAAAAAAAAAAAATCTCATCTACAAGGAAGGTATTCTCATATTCCTATACCAATGCTAAAATTACTTAAGGTGACAGTGCATTCTCATGAACAGTATTTGTAACATTCTGGAAAACACATCACCTTCCCAGCAATGACATAAAATACTGAAATGATGCAATTCCCCTCAGGAGAAAAAACAAAACAAAACCCACAAACCAAACCAATAATCAAAAAACAACCCAAAATCCAAACCACACCAACCAAAAGCCCTTTTCACACTTCCTTATATATTCATATAATGTTTCTGATCAAATATTCTTACTCTCGAAAAATCCCATAGTATCCTCTATTCATCTTCCTCCAAAGATTTCAGCATTGCTTGGCAGCTCTAATACCTTCATGTCTTTTTCTTATGGGTTAAATAAAGGGATTTCTTTTTTCTCCCAGAAAGGTTACTTCCTCTCTCCCTCAAGAAAGCTTCTTTGGATTTTTGTCCATTTATGTCATTACCCTAAGGCAGATGTTGCAGAATCTGTTTCCTCTGTTCTATGATAACACAGAATACACAATACAAGTATAAAATTCAGCTTTACATTTAAACGAAGTGACAGTGATAGAATTTTTACAATTTCTTCTGTATGAAAATTCATTTTTTCAGTTTTATGTACACTACACATAAACTACATATTCAAAAAATCAAGTTTTCTTAATGAGTCTTTTCCTGTCAATATTTATGAAATTATTATTAACACAGACTATTCTTTGATGTGTGTCCCCCCTACAGAGCAATGATTGAAAAGCTCTCAACTAAAGTTTTTTGTAAGTGCTGATGTGATTTTACCATATATTACATATAAAACTTTAACAAGTTTAAAAATGAGATTGCAAAGTCAAAGCAGATATTATTTGAGATGGCCTACTGACAGCAACATGATCTTAGACCTACTTTATTTTCAGATCATGAAATGAAGAAGAGTCTCAGATCACCATTCTATGATTCTGTCATTGTATTTAAGCAAAGTGGCAAAATTCAGAACTAGAAGAAACAGACTTGTTAAGTGTCACACATTAGTCTGACAGACAGCAAGAGAATGAATTAGTAACCATGTAACAGCAGCAAAGACCTGGTGAAATAATGTTTTAGCTTTCTCTCAGGATTTTCATTTCACATTTGTTATTTATCTCAGACAAATATATTTGCCATTCTTGGCTTTACAGGGTCAGCCCAACCTGTTTAAAAACCTCCAATTTCATCTGTACTAAATCAAAGTGATTTCTTTCAGCTTGAAGTAGGTTTGGGTAGGGAGAAGAGGAGGGTTTTTTTGTTGTTTCTTTTTTTACTGAGCAAATATAATTCAGGAATTGTGCCACATGTCAGAGTGGTTACTCATACTTTCCTACAATGTTGTGATACCAAGGATGAGACACAGCAACATTCCCTGTACAGAGCAAGCACAAGGGGGGAAAAAAATGGTACGACATTATTTAAAGAAGACTACTTCACATCTGACTAAATTGCTACCAATTCTACTATCAGCACTTGCTTTATAACAAGAACAGGCTTCACACATAACACATTAAGAGACTTGTATATTACAAAGTTAGAAGAAGTTACCCTCAGACTTTCTAATACAGATTCCTCTCTGAAATCTTAACACATCTATGCTACTTCGAGGAGCATGTTAAAAAAAGATTCTGTATAAATACTCAAGCAGCAGTTGCACAGCCTTCTTTCTCTTTCTACTGCAAATACAAATATGTATGATTTTTCTGCTGTCTTTTATGATAAGGTATGTTTTCAGCTATTCTTGTGGATCTTTCCTGAATACTCTTTACCTCTCAATATTCTTCCTGAATTATAGGCATTCAAATGACACAGTACTGTGGGAACCGTTCCAGTAGAATAGCTACAGACACTACAAGTGCTCTATACCTAATTCAAGATTGCAATGACCATATCTATATAGACAGTCCACAGAGGCTGCAAGATCATTCAAAGGACCTTGGGACATTACATTCCAAATGCATTCAGGATCTGGACTACTTCCTGTTCCATATTAATAATTTTATCCTTATGCTGTGTACTGACTGTAAGGCATGGAATAATAGAAAGCACATTCACACGTATCTCTTAAACCACACTTTGTCATCTAGGGCTGGAAGCATGACTACTGCATCCTCCCACTATCTATCAATCTTTAAGGTCATAGCCAACTCAATGCTGTCTGTAGCACTTTAAATACTGCTTAGACTATAACATGGTTATTATGCCAGTCCTGCGATTCCTCACATTCTCCACTGCGGAGGTGGAAGAGAGGGAAATAATGCACAAATGCCTTCTCTTGAGTAGCACCTCTAAAACACCCAGGCATCACTACAAGACTGTATTAGTACAACTCCTCTTCATGGTATTACTATAGATTTTTACTAATGCTCCCAAATCCCTAACTCATCCCAATTATGTATTTGGCATTATCATTTAGGATCCAAATGTCACAGTTCACTTTTATTTCAATAGTTCTTCAACACTTTTAAATGTGGTGCTTTATCCCCGATAGTGCATGCTTCTTTCTTATCTTCACGATTTGATACACATACACCAAAATATATGTTAATATGTATGGAGATAAACATACATGGATGCACATATACTGCAAATCCACTCCACCTCTATGGTCTTGAGTTCTTAGTGTACAGCTCATAATTTTTGCAATTATCAGCAGAACACACTATCTCTGTTTACACACCTTGCTCAAATGAAAAATCACTGATTTATAATGTGCAAAGCAAAAGCTGACTCTTCCTTATCAGATCCCAGGTTTAGCTGACAAAACCATCACACTACAGAGAAAAAGAAAACAAAAAGTGCTGCTGATATTAATGGGCGCAGCTTGTAAAAGCTCTTCCTGTTTCCTTGACAGAAACTATAAGAAAAAAAAAATTCTTCAGTGGCCTTTTCCTGCCCCCCCTCCATAAAGAGAAAAGGAAGCATTTGTTTCCGTAATTGTTCAACTGGCAAATTGATCTGCCGCACTACTTATCTTTGAATGTTTTACTGGATTGATGTGGTTTCATATGTTTTATTGTTTTTAATTATATCAGCTTTAGTTTTAGCACTTCAACAGAAAAAGAGTATGGCACAATCTAACTTCTGGAAGTATCCTAAAATCAGCACTGAATTTAAACCAAACTTCTATTGCATTCACTATGGCTACTAATGTTCTTCTCTTTTTGCACCTTATTTATATCGACGATAGTTCCACCATCATCGTCTTTTCTCACATCAACTGAGACATGGGAAGAAAAACAGAGAATAATCAACTCTTCAGAGGGCAAAAATTACCTGAAATTGTTTTCTAACACCACATACAGCAGTCTATTTCAAGCTTACTACCATTTTCTTTTCTTTTTTTTTTTTTTTTTTTATAATGGATATGCAACACAGATCTATTTTGAGCCAAAACTGTAAAATTCAAGGAGAGGCATAAGGAAGTATCTGCATCTCCAGATTGTATTTAGCAAATCCAAGATCCTCACTGCACCTGTGAGGAATGACGAGCCACTGTTACAAAGAATACATCCAGAGTATTCACGTTCAGGGGGCTGAGAATCCCTTAATTGCTCCTTCAGAGTCTCCGCAGCACAGAACCTTGCAGCCATTCATCTTAATAAATGTTCTTTGCTCTACATCACAGCTCTACAGTGAGCATTACCTGCCACCCTCTGACCCTCCCTCCCCACCAACCCCCTCCCAAAGCTTTAGCTTTCATTCTACACTAAACTACATCAGTGTGACCTCCCATCACCTGATAGCTCAACTTCTTAAACCTGCCAGTTTTAATTTATTGTTCTCTACACCTCCAGAAGTACCATACCTGTTTTGCTTAAAAAGTTAAAATGTTTTTTACATTAATCTGATACATTATAGGTACTGTGTAATATAATTCTATCTGCTCTGAACACCTGTTTAAATCAAAAAACTTTGAAATTAGCTCATTCTAGTCTAAATCAAGAACAGTTCTGCTAAACAAGAAAATGACATAATAGATAGAACCAAGCCTCTTTATTTACTATCTACTCCCTTGTGCTAAGGAGCAATACAAGGGCATGTAGTGACAGGACAAGTAGGAATGACTTTAAACTGACAGAAGGGAGATTTAGAAACTTCTTCCCTATATCTAATCTAAAATTACAGCCAAAATGCATTATCTCCCTAAAATTATTTCAAAAGCATTGTGATATCATGCCTGTAGTTACAGATTCTAAGACAGAGCACATACTTGGAAAGAAAATTGTCTTACGCAATGGTGCTCAGGATTACAAGAAATCTTTATATGATATTTAAATTAATTAACTTGAACTCATTTTGCTGTTGTGATTACATTAACTCAGTTGTGACAAATGCTGTGATGTTTTTAGTTGATGTTTTTAATCAGGTGTTAGAAGAACACATGCAAGTCACAAATGATACAGCTCATGAGTTTTTAAGAGAATGCGACTTGTCCGTGTAGCAGTGCCTCAGAAAAGTAAGGTTCTGTATCCTAACACTAGTTTACAGCTATGGCATTTCTATGAAAATCAGAATTTCTTTAAGATCATCTAGCCAACTGTCAATTTATTGTACTGTTATCTTCCAAGTGCTCTTTAGATAGATGGAAGAGTGCATATCAGCACCACTTGTCTTGCACCCACAGAGAAGGGGGAGAAAAACCAAATAAAAAAAAGAGACAGGAAAGCTTTCAACTTTTTATCTTTTCCATTGGTATGATATCTTCTGAATTTATGAATGGTGTCTGATAACATCATAAAACTGGGAGATAATACTGACAGGTTGATGTAGAGGTCTGGGAAGAAAAAAAAATGCATAGCAATAAGTGTATAGTAAGATGACAGTCCAGCAAAAATGGGTAGTAAAAATATTCATAGAAAACCATCTGCTGCACTAAATTGTACTAAATAATTCTATTGATACTTTTTTATATTAAATAAAGGACACCCCAAACTCTGTATTTTCCTTTTTTTTTAATTTTCTTTTGCTTACTATTGAAGACAGACTAAGTTTCTCATAGGTCAGGAGTGTTTCTCCTTAAATCTCAGCTAATTCATCTCAGCATCTGCCTATGCAATGAAATTCATACATACACATGGCAAACCCAAAAGAGTACCATTTCTCCTGCACATTCACTTTGTAATAGATCTGTACACTGTGGTCAGCCATATTGTCAAATATGCAGAAATTCCTTGAACAAACATCAAAATCTGTGCTGCTCCTCATTGGCATCTAGAAATTAAACTCTTTTTTGAAACATAAGGTATTACTTGCACTGTTGCTTGAGGTGAGAAAATCAAATAGACTAAAAGTGTGAGGTTTTCTTGGCTGATAATTCATACACACAAATAAAATAGTTAAAGATGGAAATTTAACATAAAACAGAGATATCCATGATCAGGACATGGAGGAGAAATAAACTGAGTTTTACGAACTACTAGTTTTACGAACTACTCTAATGTTGTTTCATGTTACTCAGTCTAGCATGATAGTTCTCTTTTATCTAAGTTGGCATTATATTCCCTATGTGTCTTTTTATAAAAAAAAAAAAAAAACCTTGATCCCACAGAATAATTTGGTAGTCAAAAAGCTAGATATAACTTGCTCTGTCATTAGGAAGCTCCATAAGTTTCCCATTTTAATTTGATTTTTTTCTATTAATGTTCATAAGCATCCTCAGTCTAGCTTCTTCCTTCTTCTTTCTTCCTTCCTTAATTACTCTAATGTGAATTCCATAAAATGGTACCTACAGGATAATACATAACCTATCTCTCCACCATTCTAGATTCTAGCCCCCATTAAAGCATCTCTTACCATGGCTTATTTTGGGTTTGCAGACATGACTGCATGAATATTCAGCCATGCTAAGTAAAAGCTTCAAGTACTGTGAAACAGCAAAGTAATACATAAAAACGCAACCCTGCATTATTGTTGAAGAGAGAGAACAGTGAAGAAAACTACATGAAAAATATCAAGAGAACAAATTCTAAGGAAACAATAACACGCTATGAAAGGTAAAAATAAGTATTTACATGATGGTAATACCAAGAGAAATGTGTTTCTGCTTTAAGCATTTGGTTTAAACTTTGCCTTCATTCTGCATCATGAAGTTTGGAAAATCCCCTAAATATTTAATAATTTGAATTTGTTCAGAAAAACTGGAGGGAAAAAAAAAAAAAAAGAAAAAAGAAAGATAATTCAGGCTTCAGCTTTTGCTAAGGCCTCCATCTTCATACAACTGGGGGTCTTGCTGAGGCCCCAGCTGCGTACCCCTGGTATTCTGCATATGAAAACACAACTTTTATCCTAATTTAGCTGCCTAATTTCATCTTCAAAGTCATGATTCTGCAAAATTATGAGTTCATCACTCCAGCCTCAGAGCTGAACATGTTTCCAAATACTTTGCTTTAAAAGATCAACCACAAATCCAGCTTTGAAGTTCGAAGATTGCAATGCAATAAATGACAAAAGGGCTGTGGGTCACATGGGTGAAGGTAAAAGTAATCTATTGAGAGATAAATGGAAAGAGGTATTTTCTGCTCCCCCTATGAGGCACAGAAAGCATTTAATAATTGGCTTGGGAAAGCAACTGTTTGCTTAACAGCGTGATTTTTTTTTGCTTTTAGAAATCCCGAGAGCAGTCAATGCTACATTTTCCAGTGCTATTTTTCTCATCAGCAATTCACAGTTTAGTGCAATATTTATTTTTATTGTGGTCTTTATACGTTCAAGCAAATATAAAATAACTGTCTTCTGGTATCTGAATATCTTTAGCAAGGAAGTGAATTGTGGTATCTAATTGGTCCAGTCTGCTGATCCATTACAGCACCTCCTTTTAGACAGCAGCTGTAGCAAAAGCTTGATAGGACAGTGACTACAGGCAAAAGTTACACCTCTATTGCCAAGAACAATTTTGCCACGTCAGAAAAATTAGCTGTCTTAACTGTATGCTAGCTTAGAGGACGTTTTTATCTCTTCACACACATCTAAACTTTCATTTTAACCACAATGCTGACCAAGAGCTCTGTGGCAGTAGGGTCACATCAAAATAAAACAGGTTTCTTCAATCTGCTACCTCATGTATGCCAGTATTTTCAGAAATATTTATGTGCACGGATCTTGAGCTGATCAAGAAATGGAGCAATCCCTGAATCACAATAATGTTACCTACTTTAACTTTTTACGTTCTCTGACAAGAAAAAATCCACCTAGGCATATTCCTCTGTGAAACACCTTTCCCAGAGGCAAGATTTCAAAGACTGAAATGGCTGTATTATACAGCAGTTTTTATATTTTGGTCTCTGCATTAAACTAATCTATGCTTCAGGCAGAAAGAGTAGGAATTAGCACAATGGATAAATGATGTTGCCATGCACAGCATAAAGGATTAAATCACATGAATTCTCAGTGAAAAAAATTAAATGTTGATTACTGCATATTCTCTAAGAAGATAACTTTGGATGGCTTGATCCTTACATGCCATTAGCTAGTTTAGTAGTAGATATATATTGAAGGTTTGTATTTGAAAGAAGTCTCCCTGAAGGGAATTGAATCAGATCATGCTGGAGTCATGGCTACAGTGAGTGAAGATTTCCTCAAGTATGACCTCTTCTCTTCCTCACCTAGAAGCTTTGTCTAGACAGAATTTAGCATTTGTCTGAGACTTCCAGAAACAGAATCTACAGTGCGACGCATTGTGTGGATTGTGTGCACATGTACAATAAACCCAAAGCATCTCCGAAACACCTCTACTGATATTGCCTGAACTAAGGCAGTGGCTCCTACAGATTCAGGAAGCTTTAAATCCAGACTTAACTGCATTGTGATTATAAGAATTTATTATTATTATTATTATTACTACTACTACTACTACTACTACAGAAGTTGCTTAAGTGTTTTAGGAAAAGTATTTGTATAAGTATTTTAATATTTAGGTAAAGACATAAAATGGCAAAAAACATTTTTTTTATTTATTTTTTTTTTTAGGCAGTAAGACTCTGATATAAAATATACAGTGGTCTGTGAAACAAGACATACCTGTAAGTATAATATTACTGTTCTCTTGTATCAGACTACAGCGTTCTATAAAGCAAGCTTAATTCTGACAATCTGGACACATGAAAAGGGTTTTGGCATTTTGAAAGAGAAATATAAAAGCACTACCAAACAGACACAGTACCCCCTTATATAACTGGCCAAGTAACAAAGACGAACATTTAGTGACTGCTGACATGCCTTTGCTGTCATAAGTACACTATTTGATTTCCAAAAGCAGTAGTACA
Organism: Pezoporus flaviventris; assembly: GCF_033815535.1. Taxonomy (NCBI): domain Eukaryota; kingdom Metazoa; phylum Chordata; class Aves; order Psittaciformes; family Psittacidae; genus Pezoporus; species Pezoporus flaviventris. The sequence goes on along the minus strand of NW_026892550.1, from coordinate 38,156,322 downwards.
TTTTATTGTAAAGTACCAGTATATGGACATACTTCACTCTACAATCACAAACATGTCCATCTGCTACAATTAATGTATTTTCCATCACTGGAAACCTTAAATGTGTTGTTTTACACAAATGGAAATGAGAAGAAGGATTTCTATTCCCTAAATACTAGTTCTACTCCATTTCACATAGAGTTTTCTCACCACTGATAAGTGAACAAAACAACAGATGTATTCTGATTCTATAAACACAAATTATGAAGCAAGAACTACACATAAAATGAAATGCATTATATTTATGCTAGACAGTAATAAAAGTACCTAATTATAATCTGATCCAAATTTTAAAACCTGTAAAAGAACCCCCTCGCATATACACATCCTGAAGTTTAATTCTTCTCCATTACCCAGTATTAAGGCATTTTAGCACTAAAAGACATGCACAAAAACCCAAACCCACAACCCACTAACACTTTCCAAATTAAGCAGTAATTAATTACAAATGTTTGCATCAGCTATTTTACAATTGATAATGTAGCCTAATAAAGCACTCTGAAACCTGATACTGACAGCTAATTTTTCAAGCAGTACAAAAACAAATGGCAAGCTTTACTTTAGATAGATATTTGTAAGGAGGGGTAAGGAGGGGTTCCTGAATTCATTTTTCATATTTTTTTCTGATAAATTGATAGTCAAAGACTTTATTCTTATACTTTTCTATTATTTCAATGTTTACATTAGTCCACAATGAATTTTATTATTATAGACTACAATCACAACTTCATAGTTAAGGACAGAGAAATTATTTATAAGCACTATCTTCATCATTGTTCTTGCTTTTGTTGACAAAAAGGCAATCTTTTTAAGTAGTAGACTCTCATGAATACTGTGAGGAAAAAGTCCATTTTAAAATGATACAAAATCATAAAAGCTCACAAACAAATTTTTGTTAAAGGGAAGCACATTAAAATTCCCCAGGGTTTAGTCAAAAGTTTTACACTCTTAACAGCAGTGCTTTCCTAGATCACACAACACATTTCCTAATTCTTTCTTATGTTTTTTAACAGAAGTGCCCTAATTTACTGCCTTTTAGGAGGTAGCAGAACCGAGGGTACCCTCAGCAACTGGCAGTAAAGCAGAAAGAAATACAACAAATCAACCTCCATTTTCCTGCAAAAGGATCCCAATCCTAGTTTATAATCTCATTGCAGAAGTGGAAAGTAGGACACTCATGATCGCTGAAAAACTCATGATGCCAGCTGAGTATCCAGTGCACCCTGTCACTCCTACAGGCCACTGAGAATTGAATAAGATTACTGGAGCTGGTAAAATATGAGTAGGTCTAGGACTTACTAACTTAAGTCCACCTGTGTTAGTCTAAAGTAGGAGTCCTTATTTTCCTTAAAACTAGGTGTATCATGGTCTTTGAATGGGAAAAGTATAGCGAAAATACCTGTTCTGCTAATAAACAGAATACGGAAGTTCTACTTGGGTTTCTTATTTCAAGTTTGCTTTGATCTCCTACAAAACATATATTACATACCAAGGGGAAAAAAAAAAAAATAATAAAAATTCTATTTCTACAGACACAGTTTGGGTTGGGGAGGGATGAGGTTAATTATTTTTGTTTTTGTAAGGACAGCAATTTTTGAGTTTTGAAGTTTGTCTGCAAAAAGTATAAATATTGTATGGGTAAATTACAACCTTAAGAAATATTAATGCTGATATGGACAACATTGGTACTGCAATACACATTCTTGCAATCTAAATCTGTATCTTCTGTCACTGTTAGCAGAAGTTACAGAGAGAGAATGAACACCATTAGAGGATTCTGTTTTCCTCTAGCTCTATATCCATAATTCCCACTAAAATGAATGGGAGAAACACACACCAAGGAAAAAGAGGCCTTTGCAACATATGTAAAACCTTTTTTCCTTCCCAATGAAACGAAACAACAGTAAAAAAAAATAAAAGCTTCACTTTTTTTCTTATAATAAATTAATTCATAGAGCATACAGATATCTCACAAATATTCACATTTTCACCTCTTTTTTAAGCACATAAAAGTCCAAATTATTTTCTCAACAAGTTCAATTAAGCTATAGCTAAGCAAATTTCCTTTTCAGTACTCTGCAGAGTGTAAGTACGGTCACAATGGCATAGTTACAGAATAACTGGACTAATCAAAGCTATATAATGTTAGTATTGTGAATGAAGTAGTGCTGCTCATTAGCTTATTACAAAAGAATTACTGTAAATTCAGCCTATGTGCAGCATCACTTCCTGTGCAAACAAACATAGATAATGCAACAAGCCTGAAACACTGCCAAGCTGGCATACTGGCAGCACAAATTATGCAGAGAACCAGAAAGCCTTCAGTAGATTCAATAGAGCTTGGAGCATAAGAATGATTAAGTGTTTCTGTGTACAACTACAAATCACAGTAATGAATCAGAGTAAAATTTCCAATAAGGGACTTAACTGCACCAGCTGGCCTTCTTAAGCAGCATTATAGTGTGAAATGATGACATCCTAAATAGTGGTGTTTGCAACTTCCACACAATCTGCCCAGAGCAAATCCTTTGTTTTGCTCCATTTTTTTTAAGTCTTTATTTGACCTCGTAATAAAATGTTGCAGCACCTAAAAAGCTACAAAGCTATACTGCTCCTTCTCCTCTGCTTTTTTTCTTTTTTTTTCTGATCAAATGAGTGCAAGGCTATTTCAGATTCTAATCAAATACAGCATCTTCCATATCAGTTCTAACAGTGTCTCTTTCAAAACTGCGTGGACCACTTAATACAACTACATTTATTCTTTTTTTTTAACAAAGAAGATTTGCAATTAACAGCTTTTGTTTCCTTTTTCTTTTTTTTTCCCTAAATCAAAGACTTAGTGGTAGCAAGTCTAAATTGAAAACCCTCTTTCTTTAATTGTAAAGTGAGAGCAATAGTAAAATATCTCATATTTCAAAGTATAAGGTTCTGGAAATCTTGGATACACATGTCCATATGATATGAACAGAAAAAAATACATATACCTGTGCACACGTGAATGTATGCATGTACATGTGCATGTATGTGTGTGCACTTTTCTTATCAAATAGGCCTCTCAGACATGGATGCTTTTTATGCCTGGGAGCACAGTCTCAGCCATGCAGTACCACACCATGGATGCAGAAGTTCAGGTTTGCTTTCGCAATGGAATCAGTGACACAGTTTTGCAGCACTTGAAATTTACTCTAGACTTCTGTCACATCATCTATAACAGGAAAAGGTTAACCCGTCTCATGCTTCAGGACCCAACACTCACCATTTCAAAGCTGAGATGGAACATTTCCCTCATGTTATAATACTACAGTGAACGTACCTAGGGACAAACTCCTCATAATCCAGTATTTAGACTAGTTTTCCACATTCTTTAAAAACGCTGTAAAAGGGAAAGAGTCCAAGGCAAGAGAATGGACTAGATGACCAATGATTTGAACCAAATCAGCACTTGGAAATGTCATTTAACTCTCAAAAGCCTAAAGAAGTTATAGGAAGATTAAATGCTAGCACAAAAATCAAACCATGCAACTAACCTACCTTAGTAAATTAGATTGATTAAGTGATAAAACACTTTGCCATTCTGTGAGTGTATAGTAAACTGACACTCTTTGACATGCTCTAATAGTGAAGTCATTGTAACTTCAGGTCTGCACCCGCAATCAGTTTATTTTTTTTTTTTTTCCTACTCCACACAAGCTTAAGGACAGGGAACAACTCTCACTAAACCTAACTTCATTTCCTAGAACTCTGAAGAAACAGCAGAGGACACATTTCAGCTAGATAGTACCTGCAACACACTTTCACTACCTTAATACAGTGAATTCTGTATCATTAGGCCCTCTATATTGCTCACATCCGACCCAGCTTCACATTTCACAGGGGTCCAGCCTGCACACTTCCCTGGACCATGCCTTCTGAAGCTCTAATAAAAAAAGAGCAATTACAACTTTTTGTTTCTTTGTCTTAGTTAAGTGTTTGTTATGACTCTCTATCCATTACTAATGAATTCTTGTCATTTACCTGGAAAATGACAATCTGTAACTGAAATGCTTTTACCATTAAGTCACCTACCCTACCTTCACCTTTACTTTAAGAAAATGGGTTATTTTTAAGAATTAAAAAAAAAAAATAATTATTAAAATTAATATATGTTATAATAAAATATCAGAATCTTTTGCTTAGCTAATATTTATTGGAAATTAGTTACTCATAAAGAAGATCCAAAAAGCTGCATACCTCTATGATAAGACAATTCTGTTCCTCTTGTGAACACCTTCCCTAAGTTGTCAAAATGACATAGGTATAGACTGCAACCATAAAGAAAAAAGAGCAGTGCAAAAACAAGACAAAGAAGGGACTGTAATCCACAAAAGAGAAAATAAATCATAAGCTGTGTTACAAAAGGAATGATCCCTTATTTCTAAATAATTCTCTAGAGATTTCCTATAACTAGAATGTTAAATAAAACTGAATTAGGAAGCCATTGTAATTGTAATCTGAAACCTAAGAATAAATGATTGGAGAGTGTGAGAAATTCAATAGGAAGTTTGAGGTCCTTACACAAATAATAGCTGTTGGTCTCCAAACACTCTATTCCATCTTAACATGCTATGAAAATAACACAGCAGAGAGAAAAGCACAATATATTTCTCCCACAGTGGAGAACTGCTGTGTTGATTTGCACATTTCACATAAGAAAAAAAAAACAACAAAACAACAAACAAACATAAAAAGCACAGCAAGACCTTCACAATGGGTACAGGGGACATAACGTATGGTGGGAGATTCATAAAAGAGACAGATTTACATTTACCTAGGAAAACTGCACACGCATTTAACGCATTGAATAACTTAATGCATCCAAGCATTGATTGATTTAATGTATCCAATCAATTTTACACAGTACATTTTTTTTTCTCATGGAAAAAGAGACTGTTTTATTAGATTCCACTAGGATCAATAAGTACAATGTTAGTCACTAGGTTATAATATATCAGACACTCAGATTTACTTGGGGCATGTTTTTTGCCCCAAATCTGTCTTGCAATTTCCTCATTTTCAGAGCTTATACACGAAACACATTTCTAAATGTTATCGAGCAAGTCATCATTTCAACAGTTTCTTGCAGTAAGCAGTTGAGTCTTGGAATGGACTTCATAATAACTGGATCTCAGCTGAATTTATCTCATTTGTAAATTTTCTCCTGCAGCTGGTCTGAGATAAAAGTGAGGAGAAACATTTGAAGCCAACAGATGCTTTCCCCCCTCCGCCTCTCTTTCTTTCACCTTCAATGCATGTTTGTCTTGACAAACACGCAGTACCGAAAAAAAAATAAAAATTCCAGTAGAAGCAAACCGACTGAAAGCACAGCTATTATCCCATGTTTACTGTTATGCTCACATTAAAATTCTCTGCCACTCTGCGGGGTGGCAACTCTGCTCTGTTTTTTCAAGTTTTCTAGAATCCTGCTCTTTACCTGCAGCTAACCTACTTGCTTAGAACTTCACCTATACACTACTTAGTTTACTACAGCAGCCTACAATTCACAGAATTTTATTCTTCAAGCAAATTACATGATGTGTCACTTCAAATTATAATTGCCTGTTCCAAATCTAAGATTATACTAACAGACTATTTATCAGGACTTATCACGCAAACCTACAATAGACTGCTGCTGGAGTAACTCCTCCACTTTTACAAGCCTAGTTAGCTACCAGCTTTCTATGGCTTTAATGAGTTCCTATGTGTCATGGTGTCACCTCAAATTCTTTCTTTGTTCAAAGTGGCAACCACAAGTTGGTGAAGATTTAAGGGTTTATCTTTACCGCCTGCTGCTCTGCACACGCAAAGCGCACATATTCTACTGCAAGTATTCAGAAATATCCATTGCCAACTACAGCCCTTCTCCTTTGACTCACCCTTTTCACCTCCTGTCCAATTCTCTTCTAGCTGAGCATTCACTTAACTTTTTTTCCTCTTCCCCAAGCTCAGAGGGGTGAACTCATAGTTCCCACAGATTCTCAGTACAAGAGATTCAAGTATTTGAATCTCCTGAAAGCGGAGTGATCGAAAACTAAAACGAGTAGACAAATTTCTATTAGCATGGTGAACATCCTGCTTGTCACCATACCATTCACATCACTGCATCACAGTATTGGCAATTTTGTATTCTGATATTCTTCGATTTGTATTTGTATCTGAATGAAGTATACTCCAAAAGCATTTCATTACTGTGTGTACACTTTATAGGTTTCTTTTTCCTCCATAAAGCCTACCACTTAACCAATAAAAATAATTGGAAAGCACAAAGGGATGGTAAACAACCAAGCAAAAGTTAGCATCAACCTCCAGAGTTTCAAAGAATCAATGAAGAATTCTATTTTATGCCAGACTTTGAATTATTTATCATGCATTCTACTGCAGACAGCTACTCTCCACAGCAATCCGCATGGAAGTACTTTGATAAGTAATATTAATGCATCTACTGCATGTATTTCTTCTTTCTTTCCTAAGACACAGATAAGAGCATAGCACACAGAACACAGCTTCCAACACAGTTATAGCTAGCAGAGAATCAAATGCAACTACCTGCTACCTAAAAAAAAATCTGGCACTTCTAACCATGCCCCCACATTTTCTAAAGCTCTAGTACTCCAAACTAATCTCATGACCAATAATCTACAACATTTATATCTACTGTTCAGTCTTTCCAGGAAGCTCTTGCATCAGGATGCTGTGGCACTGCAGAAGCACGCTAGAAGAGGACTGGCCATCCTGGCAGTCTCCCAGAAAAGGAAATGAGCCTTGTGTGCAGTATCTCAGGACTGAGGGGAAACCATGATCTCTGCTGCCATGGAAACTGAAACCACACAAACATGCTGCAGCAAGAGCACAGAGCTAAGATCCCTGCGAACTAACACAAGTTTTAATACCTAGGAAAGTACATGCAGAATCACGTCATCAATAGTGTTCTGTCTATTAATCCTAATCTTAACTAATCCTATTGAGAACATGTCATATCACATCACTAACAGCTTTAGAGATAGCTGGGACAGCCACCGATTGCATGCTTCATTCTGTGGTACTGAGGTACCCTCAGGAATCCATACAAGGCTACAACAGTTTGGAAATTGCACGTACAGACACAAAAAAGTCTAAGAACACCCTGGACAGCATGGACAGAATAATGGAATGTCCACACCTAAGAGTTTTTTCTCTAAATGTTTTTTCTAAAAAAAAAAAAAAAACAACTATAAACAAAAAAACACAAAACACATACCACTAAAGTGATTCTCCATTTGATACAATTATCAGCCTTCATTGATAAGTAACTCTCTATGTTATTACTTTAAAGAGTGACAGGTTTTATATACAGAAATTTATGAACAAAGTAATAGGGCTGCTTGCAAATGCTGCTTCTAATAACAGAGGATTTAACTGTAAATCTGAGAATTTCAAATTGATGATACTACAGAATAATCTGTTCAGCTAAGGAAGAAGTTCTTTACTGTGAGGGTGGGGAGGCACTGGAATGGGCTGACCAAGGAAGTTGTGAATGCTCCATCCCTGGCAGTGTTCAAGGCCGGGTTGGACAGAGCCTTGGGTGACATGGTTTAGTGTCAGCTGTCCCTGCCCATGGCAGGGAGGTTGGAACTGGATGATCTTAAGGTCCTTTCCAATCCTAACTATTCTATGATTCTATAACTGTATTTCATGGTTTTTTTCCATAGCATAGCCCAAAGGTGCCCATAACCTTTTACTTATCTTGGAGGAATACAGCACCTCCTCTTTCCTGTCTCTTCAGGATAATTTTGCCACCGTATCACTTCACGTGATTAAAATTACTTTTCCTCTGCAAGAGTCTTGGGGAATAATCTCTGCAACATCCATGGATGGATCTATACAGCAAATATGCCCAAAGGGAATTCTATGGGCAAGTTCTTTATTAACAGTTTGAAGAGTTCCCAGTAACACGTGAAAAGGTCTCACTTTATTTTTTCCAGAAGATATCCCCAACTGCCTTTCTTTAATAAAAAGAATAAAAATTATCCAGGCATTAAAGAATACCACATGCACACAGACACAGATGAAACAGAAAGGGAAAATTACTGGGATTAAGTTTTCTAGAGATTTATTCCCAGCAGATTGAATACACATGACTGATGTGTTAGAAATGGATACAGGTAGAAAACCTGACAGTTGATAACATAGCCTTTCTCATTTAATTTTTACCAAGACATAAATGAGTGGACTTGTCCTTTGGGAACTTGGAAAAACAGATGGCTCTGGTGAAAATCAATATGCAAATTGTAGGTATGAGTAAAGGAACAAAATCTTGGACTAAAAAAAATAATAGCGGTAAAGGCACCAGCAGACACACCTGCTTGTGAATATGCAAATCATACTCTTACCCGACCATACTACAGAAAGGGCAGAGACTACATGAAGAGAACGTCTTTAGAAAGAAAGCACAAAGCAACTGATTGATCTTTGAACCTGATCATATAGGGGAACAGGGAGATGTAAGGTTGGAAAACATCTGTCCTGGCTCAGGACAGTTATTGCTTCACCTGGCTTACAAGACCAGACTTGCAGTACTTATTACAATCACAAAGTTGCTGTGATGCCAAAGTTTCCCATTATGAGATTGCATTATACCCAGACAAGCTTTGCCTCTTTAAATATTACCTTTCTAAAACTGTGCCAGGGAGGAACAATACAGATATGACGACAAATGTCAATACATTTATTAGTTAAACCACTGTATGCAGCTTCACCTAGTCTAAAAAAGTTTTCAGTCCTTAACATGTATACTTAACTTGGAGATGTCATTTTTTCACTGTTCTCAATGGATGTATGTGATACCTCTCAGAAATTGTGTAGTCTGTTCACAGCTGACGTATTCCCCTGATAGTTCACATACGGTTGATACTAGACTACCTCACTATATCTGCTAATAATTCTTGCACCTTATGCAATACTCTATCAAACCAAATTGTCTAGGTCTACATGGAGACTGTTTGACATAAACAGTTTAGCTCTTCAAATAATGTAGAGCTTTTTTGCTAATTAATTGCAACTGCAGATCAATAACAGTTTAAACCTTTCCTTTCACTTTGTACTATCTTGACTGTTTGAAAAGCTACAGATGAGTGTATTTAACACAACTACACACTCAGAAGAACGTTCCTTATATTATTCATAAAACTACTGGCTGTCTAAAAAGCTTGAAATGATCCTCTTACATCAGACAAGAAAGTCTTTTATTTTACTTAGTTCTTTTCAGCCCCTACTGAGTTAAGCACTTATTCAATCAAGTCATTGAAGTTTAGCCTTTCTGAAGTGCAAAAAAATGAACAACCTCACGTTAAAACTGCAACTTGACTCCATCTCCTCAACAAACAACAATCTCATGACTCAACTAAGCATACGATTCAGGTCCCTACATACAAAACTTTCTGCCTCAGATAAGCCACAGAAATACATTGATATTTTGCTACTCTAAGACCTACATAAACAGAGCATCTGGAACTGTTATTAAAAAAAAAAAAAAAAAAAAAATCTGCATTTGGATTCTGGAATAACTTTATCATGTATTTGTTCCACATATTGAACCAGTCCAGAATGCAAAGAATGGACAATCTGCTCAAATTCATAGAAGAGAAAGAAACAAGAAAGAAAAACCAAAAACCTACAAAACCCCAACATGCAAAAAAACAACTTATACTGCAACAGGCTGTTACCTACACTTTAACAGGCAGTTTTTAGTTCTCTAGCTTAATATAAGTGATGAAGTCAAAGTACTGTACAGCAGCAGAACATTATCATAATCATTATATTCATTTGGCAATGACACAGTAGGCATTCCCGTAAATGCATTTGTATCAGCAACTTATGAGGTTTAAATATGTACACCCTCTAGTTTACCAGCCTATCAAAAAAAAATCAAATATTGAACATTCTAATCAAATCATGCATACATAATTACTTCTAAAATCCACTCTTACTCTGTTCATATGTTGTTTAATAACCAAACTAATTATAGTGTGTTTATGGTTTATAGTCAAGTCATGAATGCTATAAAAAGTCTATAGGATTAACTTTTAAAGTATTTACCTGTGCGTAAGCCTTCGGTGACTAATGCAAACAGCAGTTTGTTGATCCTGTGCAACACAGACCTTATGGCGACTACATTTCATCTTTAAACATGGATCTTTAGCCGGATCTAAAGCTAAAAATAATTTTAGAAAATTGTTAACATTTATCTAGAAACATGCAATTAAGAAAAGAAACCCACCACACATAAAACCCACCACATATGTGGAAGGGTCTTGGCCTGCTGCTTGTACAACAGGCCAGACTGAAAGGCTGTGATTGTCACCACTCAGAGACAGTGCAAAATGAAGCAGTGCAAAATTCCTTACCCTATCCACTCCCTCCTGATCAGCATTTGTAACAAAGGCAGTCAAAGGCTGCTGGTTTTTACTGTAGCTGAAAAGACTTTTTAATATTAGAATTTGCTTAGGACTTATGGGAAGTTTGCATAACCATTATCACAGACTCATAGAATTGATAGGGTTCAAAGGGATCTCTGAAGATTATTTAGTCCAAGCCCCCTGCCAAGGCAGGAACCCCCTGCCATTATGTCATTCAGAGTACCAAATTTCCAAAGAAAACAATCTTGAACTGGATTCTGTTGCTTACAGTTCTCCATTTCAGTCATGTCCTTTCTAAACAAAATTAAGTTTGTGATTTTTATAGTTCAAAGGCCACTGCATTTCTGGAACCGCAATAAAACCATAAGCCATAAAGTAATGCAAAACAAGTCAGAAAGGCAAATGACATTTGATCAGGAGTTTGGAACATTTGTTCATTCAAATGTTGGCTGCCACATTTTTAAAAGCTGTAAGCTAGGATACGAATAAGATTAAATAAATGTAACTGTAGCTATAACTATAAACAGAAATATATATAAAATGTACTTCCACTCCATCCATTTCTTGTTGTTCTTACTATGAAAGAGTAACATCTACTGAGTACACTGCACAGTAATACTTCAGAAACTCATAAATGGCAATGGGCTGGTCCATAAGCAATTTAACCCAACCCAGAAAAGAGGAAAAGCATCCATCGGCCAAATTCTTCATTTTTTTGCTAAGAAAGTAGCCACCACACCTTCTTAAACAATTTCCACTTTCTCACTGTAATCCCCAAATACCAGTATTTCTACCTTGAAAGAAGTTTCCCTTTCTTACTAATACACAATTAGGCTCTTCTGATTCAACATTAAGTGCCGAACAATGACATTGACTGAGTTTATTGAGCAATTATAACTGAGACAAGATTTAAGTAAAAGAAAAGTAAACTAAAATATGTAGGTGCATGGTCTGTATGAGTCCATCCTTAAATACTAATTCTACCTGCAATATTCTAAGTCTCTTATTTCTGCTTTTTGGTTGTTTTTTTTTTGTAGCTGGTCCTTAAGTCTAATCCACAGTCATCTTTGAGCTACACTTCAAACCACAAATACTGATTTCTGGCTGTAATAATCCTGTTCATTACTTACCATTAAATTTGTATAGCATACTTCCTGAGTAACCATGTCTACATGACAATACAGAAAAGTTTCTGTAAATTTATGCTTTCAAAAGAAACAATCGACTTCTCCCTTCTCTGGTATCCATGATGTCTTCTTGGGATTCCAAACTCAATTCTTCTACTTAAGTTTAACGCCACCCACTCCATACACAGACTAGCCGCTCCCCCCTCACCCCCCCCCCCAAAAAAAAAACAAAAAACAAGCAAAAAAAACCAACACAAAAACATACTAGTAAGTTTAACACCAAAGCCTTGCTTAAAATCACTACTGAAAATGCTAAATCACAAACTCATGCAAGAAAGCTATGAACAACTAGAATGTATTTTTCTGTGTTCATCTTCACTTTAGCATATTACTGTCCAGTCTAGACTGGTATTTCAGAAATGCTGTTTTCTACATTTGCTTATAAAATATGTATTTGTGTACATATTTTCTGAAAGTAAAGTCATGTTTCCTCTGTTCCTCATGATCAAAAGTAAACCTTTAACCACACCTCTACTTGAACTGACAGATGGTATTAACATAAGGCTGACTAACCACGTACCCAGGAAACAAAAAACAGGATCATTAGTTGCAGTTTTGACACATGACTTTGTGGCGTGAAGTACAATTAAATATAGTCTAAGCAGTGACTCTGACAGTATTATTTCCTTCTCAACAGTATATTCAGCTGGGCAAAACATAACATCATACCAACAAAGCAGTAGAGTTATTGAATCATTAATATAATAATAATTCAATGCAGACAGAAAAGAAATATTTTGTTAGTTGCAGCATAAGACATATACAAAGATGTAATCCTCTTCCAGGTATTTTTATTTCTACAACAAAACAGTCATAAAAACACAATGAGTCATCCAAAATAAGTCTGATTATAACAACTCTAAACAACTAGGAAGCAAATCCAGCAAAATATGACTGAACTAGGATAACAGATTTGGAGTAAAAATTAACAACAGTATATTCAGTATCCTTCTCCAATATACTTTAGATTTTCGATTCCATGTCGAATACTTTCTCTTCTTAAAGTCACTTAATGAACTGGTCCAAGTCTCTCTTCCCAGAATGTTCTCTAATGGAGACACTAAGATAGCAATACTGGAATATGATACAAGCATATCTTTAACTGCTCTGCAAAACTGAATAGGTTAATGGAATAAAAATACATGAGAGGAGAAATCTGAAATAACATAAGGATGCCGAGTTCAGGAGTGAATGGAACAGATCATGTAACTTCCCATTCCCACTGAAATGGGTATTTCTTATCCCAAGTTCTTGGGACTCTGAAGGTGCTTTTAGACAATTAAAAAAAAATCTAGCAAGCCATAACATATTTTAGACAGTGTTACACAACTTTATAACCGTGAGATGGTACTGTCACTCTTCGCCTTTTTGCCAGGAAAAACATCTAGTTTACTGCTGGAATCAGAACGACGATCCCTAGAAAAGAGTTAAGATTCCATTTAAAACAAAATTTAAAAATATATATTTCAGTGGAACTCCACGAGATTTGACTAGGAAATCAAATTAGAAACTGGCTTTGAATGCATGATGACACAAAGAAGCGCTGGATTTTGATAGCACTATCAGAAAGATAGGAAGAAAAAGAAATCAAGAATTGCATTGAATGCTGATGCTCCATTAGGTTCCTTATGTATTTAACAGGCTTTCTCACCAAAGATGATTCTAAACCAGATTGTTTGGAATTCTGTGTTAAAAAATACATTTTGGTATAGCACCCATTCACAAACTGCGCCTTTTAAATGAAAGGTAGTGGTAAAGCTCTATTGCTAGAAATCAGTTGTGCAAGGCAGGAGTACCTGCAAGGAAAACACTTCCTGGCCCTATTGTTGATATCAGACTCAGCTGTCCGATATCAACATTTCTGTCCATTTTACTCCCCTAAGAATGCTCTTCAAAGAAAATTTAATATCTTACAAAAAATTACTTATAAATGTGGCTAACTGATAACATTCTGTGCACACACAGAGTGTTCGTTTCACTTGCTATGAAACAGAGAAGTTGAGGTGGTTCAATGCTCATGGTCTTGCCATTAACTCACATTATCACTCAGTGACCTGCTGGACTTCTTCTCTGTCAGCTACAGAAGTCTTTATATGTCACCTTAAATGTGATATATGGCCTCCATTTTTCCAATACATTTTTGTAAAAATGTCTTCATTCCCAGTTTTAGTGATGCAGAAGTCACAGGAGAATGTATGGGTCTGGACACATTTTTTGATAAGTTGCCATATCTTGTAAGAGCAAGGAAGAGACCAAACAGATACATAATTTTGGAATGTGAAAATATCAGCTACCTGAGGGGTCAATTCTGCCCAGACTGACACTATAGCTTAGCAAAAAGATAAAATACAGGCAGAAATGTTGCTAGGAACTTTGAAAAGCAGTGCAGGTCTTTCTCTTCATTCTTTCAGTATCACATGCTGTAGTCAACCCTACGCTGTGAAGTACACAGGATCCAAATTGTATTAATCTATTTTGCACAATATCACATTTTTTAATTTGCTTTTTAAAATTGGTGAACTTATGAATTGTATTAGTGATTTTCCCAACTTTGAAAGGACTAAAAAAAGTAGATATTTATGAAAGCATGGAAATGGCTTGCCTTTTTTTAAAGCCTGTTTTACTTCATACTTGGAACAGACAAATGGAAAATTTTCATTGAAAATGAAGACAAAACCACAAGAAAAGCATCTTCTAAAACCATACTCCGAAGTTTTTCATGCTGGAGAAGAACTGGACTTCTCTTACAATACAGCGACATATCTCGCTATATATATCCAGTCTCTACATGGTGCCATAAATATCTTAAACTACTATGAAAATGCATAAATTTATTCTTGGGAAAGCACTATTGATTTCATCTGAGCATGTAACTCAGTTAACTCTGGAAATACATGGCATTGAGCCTTTAATTCTTCACTGCATCCTTTAGAAACCCCTGACAAAACACGTCTGCTTTACCTGAGCTCACTCAGACTTGCAATGACAACAACCATATTCCTTTCCATTTCTGTTAAAATATGCCACTATGAAACAGCACAACGTTCACACCAAAAATATCACGTGTCATAATCCAAACATGCAGCCATTTATGTATCCCTCAGAGCTACTTATCTCAGTATAAAACAGATATCAATCTGAGTTTTCATCTGATTCACATCTACTAAAATATATCATAATTATGAAGGCTAGAGGCCTTTTTTTTCCATAAATGAAGTGAAAATGTAGATTGTACAGCATAATTCATTAAAAATAGGTGATAGTTTCCACTATAGTGGGGAGACCCTAGACATAAGTAACATGTATTTAAGGCTTGCCAGAAATCAGTTCTTTATTAGCAGCTATAATGTATCAGCTGACTTCGTTAGAAAGTCAGATACAACCAGCTTCTAAAGATGCAAATATGATCTTAGCTTCATTAACTTGGTAATAGTCAGCTTTATTTAGCTCCTGATATTCAGGAAAGTGTGCTTGCTACAGGTTATTTGCCTATATGCCTGCTTTACATTTGTTCATATATTTGCCTAAAATATTATCGAATGCTGTGTTAATTAAATTTTAACAAGCATAAAAAATAGCATTGTCATGACAAGTATTACGAAAGTATAAAATGCTATCATCTATTATTTCTCTAAGAACTTGTAAATGAAAAGCCATTTGTTCTGCTGAAAATACATGGAACAGCGTTAAGATCATCTGGTGAATTTATAGATGGATATAGACTTATTTTAACATGCTAAAAAAGCAATTAATATTTAAAAAAACAATTTGATTACTACTAATGGATCTATTTATTTATAATTCAAATTTGGATAAGTAACTCAGCAAAGCTTTCTATTATCTCTTTTTTATGTTAATTTACAGCTAGCACTCCAAGAAACTGACATTAGCCAGAACATATTTTTTATTATTTTTATTTGGAATACAATAGAAAATCAAGATTAGCAAGACACAGCATAGGAATCCTCTTAACACGAGCTCTGTGGCAGAATCCACAGTAACTATTATTTTACAATCTGCTGAGCGCATTCTGCCATGTTCCTAATATTCCGTTCCCAATAAAAATAAAGGGGAAAAAGCTTAAGGACAAAATTTTCAGACTTAGATTCTATTTTCTGTCTCCAAAGTTTGTGATTCATTTCTGATGGGCAAGATAAAAAAAAAGTTAGACATTTTGCTTTACTACACTTACCAAAACTTAAGCTATGTTTTTTAAGCATCCCATGAGTGGTTTAATTCCTCTAGTTTAAAAGGCAGGTCTGATGACTTTGCCTACCAAGTTTTCACATTTGATCACGGGAAACATAAATGTAAGTCATCTATAGGCTTTAACTAAAATACCAATAATTTGGTCAAATGCCTTGGTTACAGCCTTAGGCAGACAGACACCTAGAAGGACTCATATTGCCTGCTTTGATAAACACACTACTCCTGAATATACCTAAAGTGCCTTTACTTCTCCATTTTGAAAGACGGCGATTCTGACCTCCTAAAGCAGAATTTCTCATTGAGAAAAGCACTGATCTAGAGAAATGAGCAGAATCCCAGAACCACAGTTTCCAGAAACAGATGGGAGGAGAGCAAGGCAGATCACATAAACACTCAGCTGATATTGTCAGATAACGTGGAATCTTCATATACTGATGCTTATCAAATGTTTTGATATCTTTAATATTAAACTCTCATTTGAAATCTTTCAAAATTAACAAATATTACACTACCACAAGCTGTAGCTTCACTAGCAGAGTTTTTAACTGAATGAAGTTTATACTTAATCCTAATTATTTAGTCAGGTTTCAGGCAAGGATGTGAGTATGGCTGTGTGAGTGAGTGAAATAGGAATCTAAAACTTTTCTATCAAGATTTCTTAAATACTGAGTGCTAATTATATCAGAACTTCAGGCACAACCCTGAAATCTTACCATCCTCTCACAATCCTGTTCATCTAAATGCAAGAACAATGCAGAAGCTACTAACAGGAATTTTATATGTCAGTCCCACACTTCGACTTATATGTCCTAGGATGTATGTTCTTTACACACTGTAAATTAAAAATTACTAAAGAGTTATGTGTAAGTCAACCAGCGATAAAAAGGATTACAGAAACAGACAAGGAACATCTCAGTTATGAAATTAACTAAGAAAACATTTTTTAAATATGCTGAGGTTAAAAAAATGAAAATTGTTCCCAAGAGTCAGATTTCAACATTTAAAATGTGCTTTAAGAACTGTCATTCATCTATACAAGGAAGAAAAACTGTGCAGTCTTTTTTTCTTCTTTACATTCTTTATTTGGTTGGTTATGTTCACGGGATTTATTAAGGTATTTCTTTTTCCCTCACAACTAAATAGTAATGTGTGATTTCAGATTTCATATCCTTAATAACTATCTCTGTTAGCTATTTTACAAGCTTTCTTACTAAATTCCTGTGGCAAACACAGGAAAGTTCATTAGGCAACTAAGTAAACCTGTAAAGAAGCAGCAGTCCTAGTACACACCAAAACATATTCAAGCACACAGTCCTCAGGAACTCAAGACAGTAAACGAGGACATCCCAGCACAGAACACAGAAGTAGGAGGACTTTAAAATGAAGATATTTGCAGGACTAAACTTCAGTACGTTTGTGAAATGCAAAGAAACAGTTCCACACACCCTTTGCTCAGCATGCTGCCAGCTTAAAAGCTCTGACGCTCCACCTCCAGCCAGTCAGTCATTGTAGCCCCATGCCATAGTTCTGCTTTTCTGACATAACTAGTTGTAGGTCTGAATGTTTACCAAAATCCATGACTTAGCCAGGCTAAAAACAAAAATAAAAAAAAAAAAACTTTTAATTTATCTTATGACAATTCAAGATTTGGTGACTGTACAGACCTAAAAGGAAAACATAAAGCAAGGGTGGCAGGGGAGAAGGAATGAGGGGTTGAATTGTTACTGAAGACAAGCAAAATCTCGTATTATGGGCTGGGTTTAGCCTCACTAAAAATCTTTATATAGTCATTCTTAAAATAGCTCTAAGAATTTAGAATCCATTCAATGATTCCACATAAATAAATTCTGAAACAATTTGAGGACATAATTTAAAAAGTAGATTTTAAAAAGCAGGGAATCTGAGTTAGAATCAAAGACTGTGAACCATACAGGACAAGGCAGTTCCAAAGTACATTGCAGTAGTGAAATTTATTAGAAATAATAGCCACTAAAGCACGGCACCAGATAATGAACAAAAAAATCCACCCATTAAAGGTTTCCTCAGACATTTACAAAAGATCTTTTCAGGCAAGGGCTGGCTGAAAGTAATAAAGAGCAGTGGGAATCAGCTCAACACAGGAGTTGGTGTATTTTCTGGGTGAACAGGATTCTTAAACATACCCAAATACCTGAAACTGGAAACTATTCATCAGATTAAAATGTTGTCTCAGATGAAGATACGGTATCTTTGTTGGAGGACACTATGAATTTCAAAAAGAACAGAACTGAAAAGCTGTTAATATTTCATGATTATTTACTATTAAGACTAAACTGTATTTAAAGTGATATAGATTACATCTTAATTGCAAAGTACTGAATTTTAACTTGAAAGTTGTGGATATATATTTCTAGTTTAAAAAACATCCACAGCTTTGCTATAAAAACTAGATCATGACTGCACACATCAAATGTAGCAAAGTTAAATCTGCATGACTGTTTTCACAGTTGTCGTAGTTTAAAAGCCCCACACTTGAAAAACATTAATACAGCAAATACCGGATGGACGTAAGATATGATATACTGAAACTGTGAGATCAAGAGGAAAAACCTTGAGAGCCAATAAATCAGCATTGTGACGAGTGACTATCAATCCAGTCAGATCTGTTCTTATCTCAACCCCTCGTGCCCCATGTTGGGCGCCAAAAAGAACTGTCGTGGTTTAAACCCAGTCAGGTAACTTGTTCACTCACTCCCAGTGAGTGGTGCCGAGCTGACAACAATCGAGGTCCGTGTCCATCTCCCCCCCCCCCCCCCCCCCCCTTCCCCCTCCGCACCGGGGCTCTCAGCTAAAACAATGATAAGGGAAAATAACAAGGGAAGAGAATACGATACCACCGGCCAAGAAAACAAGTCCCACCCGGAAGCCCGTGTCCTTCCAGGTAACTCCCAGTCACCCCCCCACCCCGGCCATGACGTGCTGTGGTATGGAATACCTCCCCGGCTAGCCCGGGTCAGGCGCCCCGTCTCTGCTTCCTCACAGCTTCCCCTCCTCCCTGGCAGAGCATGAGCCTCACGGAGTCCTTGGTCAGGGTAAACATCACTTAGCAACAACTGAAAACATCGGCTTCACCAACACTGTTCTCAAGCTAGAAGTCAAAACACAGCACTGCACCAGTTAACACAAAGGAAAAACGTGACTGCTACTGCTGAACCCAGGACATTAGTCTTCAAGTAATAGATCTTTATTAAACTCCCTTAAGACCTCCCAAGGCTTGCAAATGACTGATTCAAATGATTTTATTGAATATGACTCTAAATCGTTTCAGTTCATAGTACAGAAATGTACTCACAAATTACAGAGAACTGTTTGCAGGTATTTGCATATCCTTAGTTACCCAAATTATTACAGAATTAAGTAGATGAAACATAAAGAGCTAAAAGGCAAAGGACTCAAAAGTATCTGAAATTGTTTCAGAATCTATTTCTGTTGTAAAATGGTATCTACAATACCTCTGCTGTAAACAGACGTATAATATAACCAGATACTATAAAAGCCAAAAATAATTCAGTGGAATGGTTTACAAGAAATGTTATTAATATATCCACAAACCAACTATACCTTCAGGGTGTTCATCCTCCATGGAAATGTCATTGCATATTTTTTCCATTACATGAAAATACTCCACTGTTCCTCCAAGGTATTTCTATTGAGCAAAGGAAAACATCCTTTCCACTTTAAAATATTACACCAGTGTCTTTGTGTATGCAACTTTATTCAATAGCTGCATCCTCCAAGCTCTAATACCATCTGTAGTCTAAAAATAAAATATACCTAAGCGTTCCATACATTTTTGCATGGTGTAACAATGTTACATGAAGAAAACATGTTAGCAAGTATTGTTGTTTCCTTTTAAGCTGAGAAAACGTAGATAAAACACACATTAAAGGTGTTCAACTTGGAATAGTCCAAAATACAAAACATCCTAATTGCTTGTTTCTAAAACCACTTAAAATGCAAAAACTGCGTTTTAGCACTAAGTATGATTAATAGAACATTCTGATTTATTCAAACAATAATACCTGGTGCACATGATTGTTTATTAAGAATTCACACTTTGGTGTTTATAGAAAAATATAAACAGTTATGTGCGCATATATATCATACAGTCAAAATATTTAAAAACTTTTTTCCATCTTAGATGTATATATGCAAACGAGTTCAACAGGAACAAGCACTGTTTGCACAAATGTCAAATGTTGCTTTAAGGAATGGCACTGGTGGATTGCAATGCGAATCCTAATATTTTTCCACCTTTTAAAGTAACTTAAACTTTGCAGCCCAGGAGTAAATATTATTATATATTTTCATAGTAAGAGCTAACCTCCTGGAATGCTTGGAGATATATTTCCATATAACTACTCTCACCAATACTCAAGGAATTACACAGATCTTTCTACATGAGCAATTTTTACATACTTAGCCATATCAATGTAAGAATGCCTTTAAAAATACACCTAATTAAAGCGGAGTGAATTAAGACACTATTAAGATACTGACTATCATATGCATATATGACTATTGAGTCACTGAACCACTGACTTTTCAAATATTAAAAAAAATTAGCATTAAGATTTGCATTCAGATTAATGATGCATTAAAAAAATAAAAAGTTATATTATCCATATATAGTAAATCTACAAAAATCTTAGGAAAGGTTTTAATAGTCATATAAATCTTAGGAAAATAATAACTATGTGTAGACCTCAAAGATATGTCTGTATGGCAAGCACTGGTTCCTCAAAAACACTACCTACAAGTTAATATGGATGTTTGCTGAAAACAGTTTGAAGGTCCCCATATATTGCTGATTTTGAGCAGAATATGTATATATAACATAATAAATTAGAACATAATAAACATAATGAGAACCCATTTGTCTGACTACTACTTGCATTGACAAGGAGTTACAACTGTAACAGGTACCTACCTATACAACAGCCTAAAAGACAAGGGGTGAAACGGGGGTAAGAGTACTTTGAAATGACAGCTAACAATCTGAAAACACAGACATAAAGCTAAAGATTCTACCACCGCCTTTATTACAGGTAGTCACTTGGCATTTATGCAGTTTAAAGGTCTTCATATTTGTTCATATAGATTTCAAAACTTCCAACTATTTGTAATTTCATCATGTAAAGTTGCTATAATTTTAATAAACAAAGAAAAATGTTTCCGTAAAAGCACTAGTAATTCCTATGATCCATTGGTTTCTCAGTAAACAGAAAAAAATATGTCATCTGGTAGACCTGGACTTCAGATCTTTTAATGCCAAAAAGATTCCTTACTTATTCCATACTTTTACAGATTTATGTGCAATTTTCTGAAAAGACAAATATTGATAAGTAAAAGAAATAACACACTGATAAATTAAGGATATTAATTATTTCTCTCCTGGAAGAACTTATCTGCATGTATCTTCAGCAGTATTACTACAAACTTAACACACGAGAAGTTGCTACTGCTCTTGTTCAAACATCTTTAGTGAGCAACTTTAGTCTCTGACTGGAAGTTTATGTCTCCATTTTAAAAATTTGTCTTTCACTTAGGAGTTTCGTGTTTTCACACGTGTTGCCACGGAGACTATCAGAATTTACACCTAAAACTCAGTTGTTATAGTCTACCAACTCTCACTTTTTCCCATCTTAAGTAATATGCGGAAAAAAATGTGTTGAGATTGTCACTGCTGTATGTCTTTTACTGGCAAACGCAGGGAATCATAAAAGATCTGATTTCTTCAGTAAATAGTGAATATTACATTCACTTCTAAGGAACTGACATTTGCAAGATTGCCATGCTTTTAAGTATGAATGGCTCTTCCTACAAAATAATACCCATGATCACTTTTTCCATCTGATGAGAGAGACTTGAATGTATTAACGAGTACATGGTACTTCCATAGTTATATTTTATTCTCAGGAATATTTTGCTATGTTTAAAAAAGATCATTTCCCATTTTACTTAAAAGGAAGAGGAAGCCAATTCTGCCATGATGTTGACTGGGAAACCTTTTCCTAACTTCTAATATGTCTTTCAAATCTAGTCAGTAATGTTCTTTACAGACTTTCAATAGAATAACAACAACATACAAGTCTCTGATTAGTAAAGAATATCTGTATGTCCATCAGTCTAAAAAATGTCTAATACTTGAGAAACCGTAAATCTTTTGACATACAGCTCCATTCAAAATCATTGCTAAATTCAATGCAAAAACTGCAGCCATTACTGCAGGAAAACTGAAAAGCACTGGGAGGAAAAAATACCCGACATTCTTTAAATTATATGACTGCCAAATTAAGACACTGACCAAAATTTACAGTGCATTCAATTCAATGGCTTCTGATGAAAGATTTTGCCACCAGTAAATCACTAAAGTATAACCTATTGTAGTTCCCGTACTAAAAACTTGCTTTATCAAAAAACAAAGAAGAAAGGGAATAGACTAAAGGTTCTTTGTAGTGAAGTGATAAGCCTGCTTCTTAGACGAGGTACTTTACCAATGAAAGGAATCTTGTTCTCTGAGGAGTCACAGAACTCCTTAAGTCAAGGACTTTTCCTAATGTACTAGAATATAATGAGGAGAAACACATGGTCTGCAAAATTGTCATGTTCTAAAATATTCAGTCTGCCATAGATCTAACTTAATATTTACAAATTTCCATCGTACCAGAAGAGAATCACCACAATTCAGAGTAGTGAAAACAACTGTGACTACTCCTGTCTCCCACTAACTGGCAAAACAAGCCAGGTGCATTCATTTAAGAAATTAAGGCATTTCTTTTCACAGGCTTAACTACAGCAATCCTAAATTAAAGTGACAAAGGCATAGAATGTAGTGGAAAGTCCATCTCCAAGAGATGTGGTTGTAATACAATATAATTCATCACAAACCTCCCTTTAAATTCAGTATCCCCTATGGAAGAATTTCCTTAAATTGAGTAAACTTTATTTTTGCAACATATTTTTCTCTCAGTCTCTTGTGTCCAAGCCCCTACGTTGTTTCTTCATTACATTTCTGTCACCAGTATTATTGGAAAAGACAAAGACTCTGAACAGCTCCTTGTAGCAATTACAAAAAATAAAAATGTATCCAGAGTCTCAGTAGTTTAACAACAGTAGTCATACACTTTGAAACAACATACATGAAGTAGATTATATTGACAGTAAACATTAAGTTCCAATGCCTAGGGAGGGAATGTTTAATGTGAAAATTTGCTGTGGTTGCTCAAATGATTGTAAGGCTGTAGCATTCTCAAAGCTCCATCTGTGTTTTGCCTCAAGACAGATTACTTGAACATGACAGAGACTTCCAAAACTGTTTTTCTAGATCTTGGTTTATCAGGAAGCTATAAAAAGAGACTTTCAACATTTTAATTTTTTTTAACTGCAAAAGACAAATATCAGATTACATGCCTGTTTTTTCTCAAATGCCCTACTGGAAAAACAGCAATGCATAGGGTATATGCAAATAAACCAAAACAAAATCTCCCAAACCCCAAGTTTGTATAAGTGAAACTTCAAGCTACTTTGGGAGCTTCCTAATGCTCCCCATCTCTAATCAATGAAAGCTTGCAAAAAATCACAGATAAAAGTTCATGATTAGGCTGAATTTCTGGCTCTCTTTAAA
Source organism: Pezoporus flaviventris (assembly GCF_033815535.1). Classification (NCBI taxonomy): domain Eukaryota; kingdom Metazoa; phylum Chordata; class Aves; order Psittaciformes; family Psittacidae; genus Pezoporus; species Pezoporus flaviventris. The sequence goes on along the minus strand of NW_026892550.1, from coordinate 38,132,791 downwards.
TCAAGCATTTGAAGAGGGAGAAAATAACACAGATTTACAGAATTTTCAAGAACAGGAACATAATTGCCAATACTTAAAATTTTATCCCATACAAAATAACTAGTAGCAGAATCTTACCTTGATCAAATGGTTTACCGGGACTCCATGTACGGAAATAATCATCCTGGAAAGGGAGAAACAACCTACATTTAGTAAAATATAAAGACTCCATGTACACATGAAAAACTCACAGAATAATGAAAGACGTAAGATGTATACCAACCTCTACTTCCTAGAAAAGGCAAGCAGTTAAGGGAAAAAAAAGGGGGGAGAGAAAAAGATTACAGTCATCATAATGGGACAAATGACTCAAAGAATAAAACAATGTCATTCAGAGGTATTTGTACTCATTAATTAAAAATGCTGTTTAATGTTACTTTCTAGCACTTAAAATAGAAAAATATTTCTCACAGTACTTACATAGGTAATGTTTCTAACACTGCTTTTAAAATCTTACAGTAGTTTTCCTGTACTTTAAGGTCTAAGATACTGATTAACTTAATTACATTTTCCATGAATGATTTTTCAAAAACCAAAGCTCCAAAATAGTCATCAATAAAATACAGCTATGTTTTAAAGAATGATACACAAATTTTAGAAAAATAAATATTCTGCCATGTAGTTTTCAACTGCATCAGTCAGAACTGTCATTAAGTAAGTCTAATTAACTCTGTTTTCTACAAACCATTTTCCTAAACATAAAATATCCTCCTAATTATGTCATCAGCTATATTAGACTACAATTTCAAGAAGGAAAAACTTGAATTAAATGAATTGCTTTCAAGCTTTTTAAGAAATTTTATTAACTACAGATTCATAGCTGATGTAAATAAAGCAATCTGCACACCTCAGATAACAGGTAGAGCAGAAAAAATACTAGAATCATTTTTTATGTCTTAATTTAACTCCTTATTCTCTAGAATAAAACATTTAAAAGATTGTACCAGACATTTTAATGTCTGCACAAATCAAGGTTCACAAACTGCATTGGGTGCATTGTCACATCCAGCACTTCCACCCCACTTGCTAAAATATCACCAAAACCGCCATAAAGAAACTCAATTTATAATAAATTGCAACCACTGGGAAAATGCGAGTCTCATATAGCTGTCAAAGCCACATAATCACAACTTCAGAACAATCAAGCATCAAGCACATCTTCACAGGAACAAAGCACTCTCTGGGTTTTAGTGGTTCAACAGCCTTACCACAAAGGGGATGAGGTGGGGGTAAAGGGGAAGGAGTGGTTGCAGCCTAAACTGTATTGCAATGATTTTTATTAGCATAAATGTTATGGAAATGTGTGTTTTGAAAGAGGAAGAAAGAAATGATTAGATCTGGAAGTGCAAAGTAAAACCAAAGTTCTGTAGCAATACGTACGCATTCCTCTGATGTGGCACAGATTAACAATCTATAATTTTTTTTTAATTATGCAAGAGAGAAGCAGGAATTACAATTATGGCAGTGTTTTCCAATTGTATCCCTCCTAATAGTAACTATGGAGATGTTATTTCTGCAGTGGTGTTCTGAAGAAGTTTGACACAGCATTAATGCAATGCTATTCATTCCATGAACCACACCACATCACTGGCAAATATTTCAACTCTTGAAAAAACAGAGGTGTCAGACTGCCTTTCCATTTCTACTAAACCAGTAACATTCACTCACAAGAAGGCTATTCAGACAATATGCTTATTTTTAAAATGGTGAAAACTTGGAATAACTAGAACACATTAGGATGAATTTCTTCACCAAAAGGGTATTCAGGCATTGGAACAGGCTGCTCAAGGAAGCACTGGAATCACAGTCCCTGGAAGTGTTCAAAAAACCATGTAGATGAGGCCCTTAGTGACATGGTTTAGTGGTGGAATCAGCAGTCATGGGTGAATGGTTGGACTTGATGGTCTTAAAGATCTTTTCCAACCTAGTTAATTCAATAAAAAAGCTGTTAGAACAAAAGAGCAATCATCCTGAGGTCAAAATCCCTTCTAAAACAAGGCATCCAGCATTATGCTTAAGGAAGAACATTGGAGTGGGGCTGCTTGTACAAATTACACATTCTCAATTTGGCCTCAAACTAACCAGACAATAAATAAATTCTTGTTCATCTCTATACTGCAGACAACTTCACAGATCCCAAATACAACATACCTCAGGCTTTTCTAGAAATAAGTCTTAGCTGACCGACTTCTGACTACAAAGCCACTCCATACCATTCCCGTTACCCTTTCCTCAATCATTTCCAAGTCTATTTTTTTAAAAAAGGCATGACTAGCATTACACAGATCTTTCAAGATGAAAAGGAACAACACACCTACACACAACACTATAACATTATTTTGTTCTGTATTCCTCTCCCCATTAAGGTTACCCCTCCTTTTTTTTCTTTAGGTTGGGGGGAGTGTTCTGGGTTTTGTTTTGTTTGGGTTTTTTTAATTGTACTATGGTTTGAACGGATTATGGTTTACATGAAATTTTCTATCTTAAATCCAAAACATATATATCCATATACCATATATATTTATACTGATTTTTCTAAGGGTTAATTTTTCAAATCAACTGTTACTTGAAGAAAGTCCATTACTGGGTATGTTAAAATCTTTATGTGCCTCTAACATCAACATAAAATAGTTGATTGATTCTCAGATTAAGTAAGGAAATTGCTTCAATAAATTGCAGTTCTACAATTTTACATATATTTCTAAAGCTATTTAACCTACCACATGTATAAGAATCTGGCTTCCTGTTACATTCAGACCTTTCCTGATCTTCAATCAATAAGAGTTTGATTATTATAATGTTCAATATCCTCTTGAGAATGTCAAGATGATTATGCAATTTACAAAGCCTCGATTTTAATATAAAATTAAAAACAGAATGAACAAATACACAGTTTACAATCGGCTGAGTAGCATCACAGCTCCAGCCAAAGCACCTACAAATGCAAAAGCAATGTCTCAGGACAGAGCCTATGACATCTGATTAAAGGCAGACTGTAAAAATACACAGAATAAAGTCTCAGATCTGTCACAGTAGCCATACTGCTTTTTTAATGTTTTCTAGCTAAAGGTATACATGCATTTGAAATAGAAAATTCATCCTTACTGCTCTACTGGAAACTACATGAAATGTCAATAATTCCTTCAAGTCTTTCTGTCTGAAAGACACATAAAGCCATGTATGATGGATTCCAATGAGTTTAATATCCATGCCTTAAAATTATACATGTTTAAACATTATGTTCAGTCAAGGTCAGTGTTGAACTGTTTCTAAGTGTTGAAGTTCATGCTACAATTACACATGCACTTTCAGACCAATAAATATTTTTTATGACAGCCTTAAGAAAAGGATTCAAAATGACCAAAAGCAGTTTAGTCAGAGAAGTTCTATTAAAATAAATAAATAAAAACATAATATTAAAAAAATTAAGTATTTTGTCTTGAACACTTCTATTGCTCTTTTTGGAGTTCTATATTCTTCTACATGAATTATTCTATTCGCATTCTTAAAAAACAGTACAGTAAGAGAGAAAAAAGCTCACTTAATAAAAATCATATCTGACAATGTAGTTATGCAGCAGAAGTTTTGAGCTTCCAAGATAGGAAATTAATAGGATCATATTATTGTGACTTGTGTACAGCATTTGTTACAGAATTTTATTAATCTCTGCAGCATTTTCTGTAGATGCTGCCATATACGGTTGACATGACATTAGTTGTTATCCAACAGAAATCTATATTGCTAAACATAATGATACATGGCAGACACAATGAGTCTGACTCGGAGAACAGCAGGTATCCTCAAGCTGGGAGGGCAGTTTCCTCACAAATAGTTTCAGACCAAATTGACCTGAAAAAAACCAACTCACAGATAAAAGAAAATCCAGGCCTTGTTCTGTGTTCACATTTCACCTCTAGTACGGCCTATACATTAAAAGCCTATATATTAAAAGCAAACCTGATTTATGTCAGAGAATCCATTGAAATTGAAGCGGTTTTCTAAATTTATAAATATCTTTGTATTTTATCCAAATATAACTTCACTGCTACAGAACAGGTTGTACAGCGTATGACTTACAAACTACCAATTTAGGGAAAAGCCTAATAGGCAACTGTTCAATGTGAGATACCGTTTCATACATAATGCCCTTTTAAGAAAGAATACTTCTAACAGTTACTAAAGCAGGAAAGATACAAGATTTCCTAAACTTTATTCAATACCAAACTGAATTCTGCCCATACAAAATTCTCAAGTTTTAAACGATTAAGCATGATGCAAAAATACAGTTTACTGCTGGCCTCTCTATTCCTACACAGGGCTTGGGGTTTTTATCAAAAAATAGCTACATGTTCCAATTTGTAGATGTACATGAAATCCTATTTTGACAATTTCAGAAACAGAAGTCTTTCAGGCTGCACATGCTCCATAATATAACTTAAAACCCACAGTATTAGATTGAGATTTTTTTCCTCGCTGCCATTAGCTTTAAGACTATTATGCTGTTTTTAATTTCAAGGAGCTCTTAATCAGTTTTCTATTACATTTCTTCTATCTCCATCTCAAGTACATACATCTGTTTTTCATCAGATCTGAAAGCTCTTCACCTCTTTTAGGCTAGGTCTTTGCTATTCAGTAGTTATGCTATTTTCAGACTCCATTTCAACAAGCCAAATGAGTTGAGCCAATAGTCCAACACTGCAGCTTTCCATCTGCCTCCATCTCACTTCTGCAGCAGACTTGAGCTCACAAAGTTATCTCTCCTTCACATCTTTCCACCTCCCCAATAGCAAAGAGTTTGACTCATCTGCACCAAACCTTCCCACAGTGACTCTGTAACACATATTTATGTTCTAAGTCTCACTGAAATAGCTCTGATGATAGGGGTGTCACCCAATACCTGTCCCAGCTTCATTCCACTGCTGGAAAAACAAAGTTAGCATCAACAGTGTGCAGAAAGTATTCTTCTACTGAGATCTTGCTCTAGCACCATCAGCCTAACATCAGCAAGATTGACATTACCCTGCAGAGCCATAAATTACTGGTCACATAGGGAAATGTTACAGCAATTAAAGAATGAGACACCATGAAAGCTTCCATTATATGCTAAATTCACCATTCCTAACTCTGCAGTTCCCCCAAACAAATGAGGGCCACAGGTAGCATACACAGAATAACTAAGATACTCCAGCTACATCTAATGAGAGTACTACCCCGAAACATAAACCGTAACTGGGGAAGGATAAGCTGAACCATGACAATGCATGATGCTTGTGTACTGGGAAATTCTTTGACCTGAAATCTGAGCCAGTCTGGAATTCTCATCCATGATACAGACATGCTCTTCAGCAGCATGTGAATACTCACCTGCCTATCAGATGCTGCTTTTCATCTCTGCTGACCCACATAGACAACTGATCTATCATAAGCCCTGTAAACACTGTCGTATAAATGTGGAGCATTAGTTTAGCCAGTTAACTGCAGGACTGTACACGCAATGGAATAAGGTAGCTACCACACTCTTCAGCACTCTATTTACTATCACAACATCTCATGTGTCTCAGAACATCTGTGAGGGCAAGAAGCCTGGACAGACCATGTGCTCTGGAGGACTTTTTCCTAATAGTCCCAGACACATTGAATAGGTTGCTTAATCTGTAGGACAGTATGAACATACCTTATGTGATACCACACAGCTTGAGGACATGAAGAAGAACTAGGAAGAGAACTAGTTTAGGGAGTGAAGGTACTGTTTGTATAGCAGAATTTTTTGGCTCTATAGTTTCTTCTCAACAGGATACATCACTTCTCACCAGCTGAGATACCTCTTATGTTTCCCCATGCCACCTTTGAGGATTCCTTTCCAACACTCAAAAAGAGGCACAGAGCAGGAACCCTTCTTTAGTGAATCAAAGTTTAAAGAATAAGCGACCAGATTTATTACCTAGACTGAAGAAATGAGAAAAAAATACTCAGAAGATTTTTACAGGCTAGCAGAAAGGTGACTCCTGCTATAATTGACTCCTTTCCCCAGACTAAGTCTTCCATTAGAAATACAATTAGTTTTGCAAAAACCAGCAGAAGTAATTCAGTGTATAAAGTACCTCAGACACAGATAGATGTGCACTCTACACCCACTACACTTCTGGGAACTGGTCAATCTTTAAAATCAGTTTAGTAAGTCAAAAGAATTCATATGAGAAAACAAACACCAGAATACTGAACCACCACAGAGGCAAGATCAGCACTACTTCTCTGGTAGTAAAAAACCTCAACAACTATAGGGAAGACTGAGGCTTGCTGCACAGCTCCTTTCTTGTTGTTTGGCACCTAGCTTTCCCGAGTGAGGTTCTGGAGTGACGTGTGGAAGGATGCCAGTTTGCTTTTCAATGCTCCAGGGAGGCTGATGTCAGCTTCCACTGCTGCCCCAGGCTCCTGGGCCATGCCACCCCCGAGGCCTGTATTCACAGAACTGGCAAAGCACAATTAGCATCAATAGCTGCTTCCAGCAACTCTGGCACTCAGATTCCCACACTCAATATTTATCCCGCTCCCCTTCTTTGCCTCACACTTCTAGTACCGTTGATGAGACTGGGCTAAACGCCATCACTTTTCAGCCCTCTCTCCCTCTATTTCACAGATCTCATTCAGTAAGATTTCTCTGAAGGCTAGTTGGTACTAGCAGCATTACTAACAGCACATCTGAATAGCACAGTACTGAAATCATTTGCCAAGAAATACCAAATGCTTACTTAAGCTTATATTCAGAAATACTGAGAAAATACTGAAAAACATTTTGAAGAGAAAGGAATTAACATCAAAACATGAACACTACAAGCTTCTAAATCCCAATAAAATTTTAAACATTGTCTCTTTAAAAGTGCATCTCATTTCTTATCATGAATAAAAAGCAAATTAACCACTAAATTAACCATCTTTCCACTTTAAACACATATAAAAAGTTTTGACCATGTTCCTATTAAGCTGTCAAGATTCAACTTGTGAGGAGGGCTTTAAAACAGGTTAGACGACAGGATCTGTAGTCTAATAAACCTGAGAGAAGAGTTGAAAACAGGCTATATATGTGAGATTGAAGGCCACCTGTGGGACTTCCACATGCCTGTTTAGAAGGGCTGCTGTTCACTTTCCTCAAATGCCCCTTCACTAATGGGAAAGCTCCTGGCAACAAGGGCAAAACTTATTTCATGACCTCTACATACAACGCCACAGTCCAGAGGACAGACAGTCAAGATTGGCTGAACAACTGTACAGAGAGACCAGATCTCATCTTGGGGCTGGAGGGTATTTACCTAAGTGTGTTAAAAGAGATGGCCAATATGATTGTGAGGCTATGGCTTGAATCTAAGAAAAATGGTTGACTGCACCAGGGAGATCTCTGGGAAGTGGAAAAAGAGCTAGCATCTTAAAAAAATTAAAGGCAAGAAGTTAGATGCAGGGAACTACAGGTGAAGCAGCCTTACTTTAGTCCTTGTAAACATCAATGGAAAACACCCTCTTTGAGTCCTTTTCCATGCACATGACAGACAAGAACAAATACTCAGCACAGACCCACCAAGGATTTGTAGTGCTTCATCACCCAAACTGCCTTCTACAATGAAGCAACAGTTTTGTGCACAAGGGGAAAATGGGGGCCATGCTGATCAAGAAAATATTGTTCTGTGGTTTTTAGCATACTCCATATTTAGAAACAAAGTCAAAAGAGACTTTTTTTGTTGTGCTACATCAAATAGTGATGTTCTTGCCTTGCAGCAGAAAAAGCAGGGTGCCATATTCAAGGCAGGCAAACTGCATCTTTGCTCTGAGGCAGTTCATTAAAAGAACACTCCTGAACAGTATCTCATGCAGAAAATACCATCTTAAGACCCAAACGCTAGATATAAGGGAACTCTACAAAAACAGGGTCAGTTTGATTGACATGGAGAACCACAGAAAGAAAATTCAAAACCAGAATTTGCATTTTCTAAGTCTTTTTCACGTCAAACAATCTTGACAGTGGGACAGCAAGTGATCTTTCAGTGGAAAGAAGTACTTTTCTGTAGCACTACAAACACAGCTCATGTACATTGCCATTGTACTTTGTAATGCACCTGATTTTCGGTACAGATCAGTCATAGCTTCATTTCTTCATTTAAGACTGAGAAAAGCTCATTCCTTCTTACAATATCCTGAGGGCCTCTATCATTCTTTATAAGCATTAGTCTCATAATTCCTGATGATGGGCTCTTGTCGAGTGAAGAATAAACCAAAATGATTTGGGATAAATCACCACTAAAAATCAGAACATTCACTGGAGTATCAATTTTGATGCTATTTGAAGCTCTGCCTGTTGAAAAAAAAAGTGGATGGTAGACTGGCTCAGCAGCCTACTTGGACCAAATGTGATTAATAAAATTGGGAAAATAAAAATGTCCTTCTGCTTCAAAGGCTGCAATAGTCCAGAAATAGCCAGGGCTCAGGTAACTGATCTGCCTTCCTCCCCCGCCTTAAAAAATAAATAATACAGTTATGAAAATTGTTGCATTATGTTCAGGACAAAAACCCTGAAAGGTGTGAAAGGCACAAAGGGCACAAAGACATAAACACTCTAGCTTTGAAGGGGCTTCTTAGTGTCTAAGAAAGGTATTTGCAAAGTCCTTGACCCTTACTCAATTTCTAGAAAACATTTTTTGAACCATATCTGAGGACAGCAAGAGGCAAGAAAAGTGCTACTTATCAGCTCTCCTTCAGGAAGCTGAAAGTTTCTGTATTTTTAGCATGTCAAGGAGACCAACCTGCAGTTACAAAAGAGATACTATACTTTTCCTGTTGTTGCTTGTTTTCCAGCCTGGAGAAAATTTATTGCAAAGATAATCATAAAGTGTGCCATAACATGCCAGCTGCATAGACAGGATTTGGTATGTTTCTTCCAACAGGTAGTCACTTACGCCAAGGCACAGAACAACGTTCTGGTATAACTCTCATTGCCATGGAGACAGAGAATACCCTAGTGTGAAAAGAGACCAAACCAGAAAAAACTAAAGGGAAGAAATTAAGAAATACAAAAGATTATGAGAGAGGCACTACAGAACAATTGACATGACAAAGCAAGTAAGTACAGATGTGGCAACAGAAAAGGGGATGGAAGGTCTACTAAGGACAATGTAATGAAGGCAGTTAAAAACTGAAGAGTGCTGCACAGATTTTAAGAAGTAAAGCAAAGCTATGCTGAAAGAGTTAGTACCTATTTTTGTATGATCTGTACCGGTGGTTTTGGTTTTGTTTTTTTCTCTTGTAAACAGCTGACGTCTCAAAAAAAAAAAAAAAAGGAAAAGAAAAATCCACATAATCAACAGATACCTGAACTTGGAATCTGTGAAGATATAAGCTGCACTTCAGAATCTCTAATTAAACCTGTGATAGAGACATTCAACATTCTTTGTGAATATTAACACTGCATGATTATACGTGTTCATTATAGTCAAGCCTATATAGCTTATACCAGATGGGGTACAAAAAATACTGCAAATTGGGTAGATCCACAGAGAGTAAAAACAGAAAAAAAACTATATTGTTAAATTAAAATGAAACAAATCTATATGCAAAAACATTAATTTGTTCAGAAATTTAATCATTATACAACTATACCCTGGTAAAACATTATTCTTTTTAAAGTCAAACATAATGTAAGCAAACTCCTCTTTGATTCAAGATGGAATTCAAAATTTCTCAAGAGTTTTGTCCTAAATTCATCACTAAAAAGCATCAACTTCAATGCATTTTTATGCCTTCTTGCTCCAAGTCACCCTGTTGAGATTACAAAATTTACTGATACAATCAGTAATACAGAAGCCTAAAAATATCATATGAATCATCAAATCTCATGAGTTAAACATTAAAAAACTGTATAAAAAGCAATCACTACAACTGCTGTAGTATGGATATTAATGTAGGAACATGTTAAACACTTTTTATTTTTAATCAACTAAAAAGAAACTAAAAAAAAGCAGCATGCACCAAGCATACTGTGAATTTTAAAGAGATAACTCATTTCAATAAGATCATCAAATTCTTAACAAGAATTTTTGGTCACTGATTTATCGTAACTGGACTTTATTGGTTAACATACCTTTATAATCTTTCAGGTATCTCATTCCAGTTGTTGAGAAATGTTATTATAGAGATCCTATAGGCCCTGACTCTGACATATCTTGCTTAAATGCCAAATACCTTCTCCAAGTTTTTAGGGAAACTCTGTTGTCTTCTAGCAAATAACTAGTAAGATAATCAATCTAGCAGATAATGAGATAACTGATATAAATCATTATCATTGAATGGTTTGGGTTGGAAGGGACCTTAAAGATCATCTAGTTCCAACCACCTTGCCACGGGAAGGGACACCTTCCACTAGACCAGGTTGCTCCAAGCCTCATCCAACCTGACCTAGAACACTGCCAGGGATGGGGCAGCCACAGCTTCTCTGGGCAACCTGTGCCAGTGCCTCACCACTCTCACAGTGAAGAATCTCTTCCTAATGTCTAATGTAAATCTCCCCTCTGACAATTTAATGCCATTCTCCCTTGTCCTGTCACTACATGCACTTGTAGAAAGTTCTCTCCAGATTTCTGACCCCTAAGGGATGCCCCTCACCACCAGTCTCCACTTAGAGCCATCAACAGCAACCTTCTGAGAGAAACCATGTGGCATCCCTGGCAGTGTTCAAGATCAGGCTGGACGAAGCCTTGGGTGATACGGTTTAGTGTGAGGTGTCCCTGCCCATGGCAGGGGGGTTGGAACTAGATGATCTTAAGGTCCTTTCCAACCCTAACGATTCTATGATTCTAATTCCTTTTTTATCAAGCAGTCCATCCATCAAATCCATGACTCTCCAGTTTAGAGACAAGGATGTCATGTGGGAAGGTGTCAAATGCTTTGCATAAGTTCAAGTAGATGATATCAGTCACTCTTGCTTTATCCACCAACAACACAGTCCTGTCATAGAAGGTCACCAAATCTGTCAGGCATTATTTGCCCTACGTTGGCTGGCACCTATCACCTCTTCATTTTCCAGGTACCTTGGCAGTTTCCAGGAGCATCTGCTCTATGATCTTGCTGGGCACTGAGGTGAGTCTGACTGGTCTGTAGTTCCCCAGGTTTTCCTTTTTAACCTTTTTAAAAATCAGGGTTATATTTCCCCTGTTCCAGTCAGTGTGAACTACATCAGACTGCCACGATCTACCAAATGATGGATAGTGACTTAGCCACTGAATCCAGCAGCTACCTCAGGAACCGCAGATCCATTTCTTCGGGTCCTATGGATTAGTGCACCTTGAGGCTCCTTAGGTGGTCTCAAGCCTCATCTCCTACATCAGATGGTTCTTCAGCCTACCAATCTCTGCTTTTGCCTTCTGTGACTTGGTACGGCAGTATGGCTGGAGCTCTTGCCAGCTAAGACAGAGGCACTGAATATCTCAGCCTTCTCCACGTCCCACCTGACAAGGTCTCTCATTTCATTCCAGAGAGGGCCCACATTTTCCCTAGTTTTTTCTTTCATCACTGATATGCCTATAGAAGATTTTCTTTTTGCCCTTGATGTCCCTGGCCAGCTTTAATTCTATCAGGGCTTCAGCTTTTCTAACCTGACCCCTGGCTGCTCAGACAATTTTTTTTTTATTTCTCCCAGGCTACCTGTCCCTGCTTTCACCTTCTGTAGGCTTTCTTTTTATGCTGGAGTTTGTCCAGAAGCTCCTTGTTTATCCATGCAGGCCTCCTGGTGTTCTTGCCTGATGTCCTCTTTGCTTGGATGCACCATTTCTGAGCTTGGAGGAGGGGTTATCCATGAACATTAACCAACTTTCTTGGGCCTCTCTTCTCTCCAAGACTTCATCCCATGATACTCTACGAAGCAGATTCCTCAAGAGGCCAAGGTCTGCTCTGCTGAAGTCCAGGGTAGCGCGCTTGCACTCTCCTCACTGCCGTAAAGATCTCAAGGTCTATGGTTACACTGTCATTGGAGCTAAAGCTTTACATTCCCCACCAGCCCCTTCTGGTTGGTGAGAAAAAAGTCCAATATAGCACCTCTCCTTATTGGGTTGTCTATCACACGGAGAAGAAAGGTACCATCAATATATTTCAAGAACCTCCTTTATGGCTTATGTCCTGCTGCGCTGTCCCTCCAACAAATAACAGGGTAACTCTTGCCACTATACTTGCTCAGGTCCTACAGTTTCCATTGTGAGTAACAAAAGAAAAACAAGTAAGCGTTATTATACAATTTATTTACAATGTTCTATAACTTTTCACAGAACTTACGAAGCAAAGGCTACTGTTTCCCCCAACCCGTTTGGAACCTGTGAAATCTGAGGTGAAACTGTGAAGCCCTGTCTACTTATTCACTTAAGAGGTCACTTATTCAAGTGTCAAAATGACTGAATTCCATTTCAGGATCTCATTATATATATGCATGCAAAAGGTAACTAAGTAGTATTAGTTTCTCTAGACAACTACATATTTGAAGTAAATGGTAAGCTGTGTCCAAGTCCTATATGAAATAAGACCCCATACTTAAGGGCAAACTAAGATGTATCATCACCTTTTATGTTTTTTCTTCCTCTTTTAATAGAGCTGAGAAATCTCAAGTCAAAAATCTGACTACCTAGTATGAAACCAATTCTGAGTCGCTATGTGCTGCTTTACAGACTTCCAGAACACAAACATTCCATTTATTATCTGCAAATGCAGCTTTTTCTTGAAGAGAGGAAGATATAAGCACTGTGAGGACTAAGTAGTTGAGATTCAAAATGCAGAAGGAAACCCATTTTAATTACTGTCATTTGGGACATTATTGCTATCTTTGCCTTCTAAGGGAAAAGCTCATTTTTTAAAATGCTGTTTGTAGCTCAAGAATGTATGTAGTCTGCCACTAAATTATGAGGAATTTACAAATCTAGTAGTAAAGTGTGTAAAATACATTACATGTCTGCATGAATTACTTGAGTAAGTTACTACATCTGCCCTCGGTCATTCTTCCATAGAAATAGAGGTAGACACGCTAATTTTCCACTGTCACTGTCCACAGACAAAACAGCAAAGCACAAGACTGAAAAGATTACTAGCTCACATAAAACCATTAGATACTTTAAAAGAGAAAGACTACTAAGATATGGAAACATTTAAAACTTCTCCACAATACTGAGGAAAGATGTTAGGAATTACCTTTCTATGCTGCTAGCATGCAAAGCGTTTTTCAACACGAGCAGTTATTTAGCTACAAAATCTATAACCAGAGAACAGATCCTGCAAAATTCCTTGGAATGTGCTGGGAAAGGCTTAAACCAGTTTCCCATGCCTTCTGTGACTCCCTTCTGCAGCCATTCTATATCTTACTAAGATCTTTACCTCCATCACTTTGGCACAAACCCAGAAGAGTCAGTAGCAGGTAGTACAGGAAATAATGGGATGGGAAACGGACTTTTCTTTCCTCAACTCAAAATTGATTGTATGCATGTATGTTTATATAAGTGAGAAATATATACTTATTTCTGTATTAAACATAGACAATACATTGGTGATACATATATACATTTTCCCCAACTCAGAACTAATTATACACAGCTCTGCTGGTACTGGCTTTTTCAAAACAGGTTAGTTATTATTATTTCATAATCCATAATCTATTTACAGACCAGTATTAATATTTTTACCACTATTTTTTTGCTGTTTCTGCATTGTACATTGAACTACAGCCAAACTCATTATTTTAGAAGTGATAATTTTCAGCAAAAGTACTACAGCATAGCACTTAACAACAGAGCAAGGATGTTTATAAGACAATCTGTACTAAAATTTTAGCCTGTATTTTACATTTAGACAAAATAAAAAATGTTAAATGAACATATTTTATTTGATTTAATTGATTGCTTTAGCTATTTTACAAGATCAAACATGCTGTTATTCCCATCTTTCAAAAAAATACTGATGAAAACTTAAAAGCTCTATCAAAACCGGTTTGACAGTATCTATTCACGAGGAACAACCTATTTTCCTTGATGGAACCAATATGTGTTTCCTGTTGGGTTTATCTATGGATTTAATTAAATGAAATAAAGCATTTCCAGTAACATGAAACAATGTTCTTTGGCCTCATTCTGTAAATGAAAAAAATATAGTATTCTCCCATACAAACAAACAAACAAAAAAATAAAATCAGCATTTAAACACACTAAACATACTGATAACCATAGAAGAGAATGAAAATTACCATCTCCTCAGTTCTAATCAATCATTGGAGTCCAGACTGAAGGCAAATCAACAGAAAAAAAACATTTTGCTGAAACTGAATATCTGCAATTGCTAGTCAACTACATGTTCTCAACAGTTCGCAAGATTGATAGTTACAGTCCAGAGAGAAACGGGTTCACAGAAGAACATTTAAAGGGTAGACTGAAAGGTTTTAGTGTTGAGAAATTAAAATTTATTTTACTGCTGTACCCAAATCAAGGTCATATGCCATTATATTAGATATTTCTCAAAGTTTATAAGGCCTTGGCTCTGTGTATCTAAAAGAATTGCCTTGAAGACTGTCTGGGGGTTTTTGTCTCTCTTAGCTTGACTGAGGGAAGTTGACAAACAAAAGTAAATCTTCAGCAGCTGAACAATGAAATTACAGACAAGTAGCAATTGTTCCTGTAACCGAAATCTTCTTTAAAGAGCTCCACAGGCAGTAAAGTCTCAGGCTTGGCTGGTTTTTACTCTCAAAATTCCCTGTGTGTTTGTGCTTATAGGGAAAAACTAGTTGTTCCTTTTAAGCAAGGTTAACAACTTCTTTCAAGATTGTATTTTCTAGCTTCTGTAGCTTGGGAGTTCCTGAGTCCCTTGTAGGCGTGGGCGAGCCAGAGAAACTGGGCAGAGGTTCAGCCTTCAAATGAAAACTAGATGGAGCAAGTTGGGGAACACGGAATTGTGGAAAGGACTGCTTCTGCATACAGAATGTTCAGTGACAGATTAGCAGACTGAAATTTGAAGAGAATGGGAGAATTAATCAGACTGCATAAGATTAGTGGTGTTCCTCACAACACCAAGACTGAATGAGTGTTTTATTACTGAAATCTAGAAATTTAGGGTAGCTAGAGACACATGAGAGACAGGATTTTTTATTATTATTATTTTGTGCATATATACATGTATATGTGTGTTTTATAAACACAACACAGATATAAATAAAGTTCACTGTCAGTCTCACATCAATTTCCATGTTATTTCTTAGCGGATATAGCTAGCACCCTTTTCCTTGAGAGCGTGTTCATCACCTAAGTGACCTTTTTTCCCCACTCAAAGCTGCACTTTGCTCACCAAATATTCCCTGCCGCTGCAATATGCTAACTTTCAAAAGTTAGATAGAAAACACTTTTATCTGAATGAGAAAATACTCACTATAAAGTTTAAAAGCAGTAAAACATCACTTTTTAGTACCTTCTAGGAAGAATCCTAACATAATGAAAGGTATTTCCAAGGATGATTTAACTTCTCAAGTATTAAATAGCTTGTAATTTTTTTATGTATACTCCGCTTTATATTACCTGCTTTTGAAATTGTATCTGTATATGCCCTATAGATATAACACCGGTTGAGGTATTATGATAGTTGAGTTGCTTTAATTTCCAACAAACAGTAGCAGTTTCATCAGTAGATTTCAGATTACTCTGAAAATACAATCATAATTATGCATCTACGATTAAGAAATGTAAATAAGGTGTCAGTCAGTTTACTGAACAAGTATACAGACAAGAGAAAGCTGGTAAGAAGAACTATATTCCAAATAAGTCAGTCACCCCTTTTGATTTGTGGGATTCCCACGTTTCTTGCCAACATTCGAGAAGCACAGATTTAGAAAACTGGAGAAGACACTAGATATAACACATATAGATTTCATGGTGATATGTTACTTAATAGAGCCAAAGTAACGTACAGTATGGCTTGGGAAAATAAATTCCAATATTAGAGGCATTTGGAAAATATCAACTGCCTCACAGAAATGAAAGTTACACTACAGATGAAAGGAATTTCACAGGTATGTCTTTGTCAGTTTAAAGAACACTAAGTCAGGGTTCATTACTTAGAAAAATATTTGCAAGCTTATGTTCCCTGTGATTAACAAGAAACTTAGGTTTTAGTTAATCTCCTTAGGATATGTACTTCACAACTACGAAATCCTTTACAAGAATGTGCCCATCTTTATCACCAGCAAGGTTTGGGCTCATTCAACCTACATTTAAAGTGAAAATTAAGACTAAAATTCATAATGCCATTAATTACTTCACCTACTCTGAACTTTGCCTAATCAGAAGTAATGTTTTCTTTCCAAGAAAAGTTCTGTATTCATTAATAGAATTAATATAGCACTATGATAGCTTTGAAATAAATCAGCAGAGGTTTAAATCTCAAAAAGCTTTCTGATGTTCCAATTTCTCAAACAGTAGTTCTAGCATGACTTTAAGCACTTTTTATTCACCCCTGTCGTGGTTTAAACCCAGTCAGGTAACTCGTTCGCTCACTTCCCCCCCTTTCTTGCCCTCCCCCTGCTCTCAGAGGGACGGAGAGGAGAATCAAAAGAATGCAACTTCCACGGGTTGAGATAAGAACAGTTTAGTAACTAAGGTATAACACAAATCACTACTGCTACCACCAATGATAATAATGATAAAGGAAATAACAAGGGAACAGAATACAACACCTCACCACCCACTGACCGATAACTCGCCCCCCAAGCCCGACCAAGCTCCGACCGATACCTCCTCCAACCCTGCAGTCTCCCAGCCCTTCCGGCTAACTCCCAGTTACATCCTGGGCATGACGTGCTGTGGTATGGAATACCTCTTTGGTCAGTTTGGGTCAGGTGTCCTGTCTCTGCTTCCTCCTGGCTTCCCCTCCTCCCTGGCAGAGCATGAGGCTCACAAAGTCCTTGGCCAAACCAAAACATCTCTATCAGCTCTGTTCCCGAGCTGAAAGTCAAAACACTGCACTGCACCAGCTACCAAGGAGGAGAAACATGACTGCTACTGCTGAACCCAGGACAACCCCTTAAGAATTACCTGTCTTGTGACATTTTTGCTCATCCGACTCGCAAATATTTTATAAAAAAATTTAAAAAAAGTTGATAACACCTTATATTCTTATTACTTTTTCCCTTGACAAAAGCCATGCTAAAATGGAGTTAACAGGAGAAAGTTTCAACTGCTTAAAATTAAATGCATTCTCATGATACCAGGCCTATAAACATGACATGAAGTTTAGGCTGAACCCTACTGACACTGAAGTGACAAAAAGTTTATGAAATGTTGATATCCCAAATAAAAGTAGATTAATTTTGAAGAAATTGCACATTTTCTTTTTTAACTTCAGCCACCTTGCCTATGTTGGGATAGTTAAGGTTGCTTGGATATCCTAACCATGTGTGGAAAATTCCTATTTATATATGACAGGTGTCACTAAAAAGAAAATAAGAATTTCCCACATCAATTAAATATTGCCTATGATACTTTGTATACTAAACTAGGACATATTAAACTACTTTATTAAATATTAACTTTCATAACAAGAAAATATGAAAGGAGCTAAAACACCTGACCCACTGGCATCAGCAGAAGCCATAAAATAGGTGAGACACAGCAGCCTTCCTCTGTCTTTTGAATGGCAGGTTTAAGTTCAGTAACATCAGAGGTGGCAGCAGAAAAGAGGGCTCAGCTTACTCCATCAATGTTTCCAGGTGTAACGTGCAATCTCTGTTACGTGACACATGCTTTCTCCTCCTGCCCATTCATTTCCAGAACAAGTGATCTAGCCCCAGATCTGGCTGCGTAAGCCAGCCCCTATGATACTCTTCTCTTAGACACGTAAATGTACTACACATCCTTTCTGCAACCACCACTCTGCTTATTTATACACACCTTACCTTCATTTTATTTTCCTAGCTTGCACAACTGTCTTTCTCCTATATGTATATATAGACACTACCCTTAACTTCATCCTTAACCTCTCTATTGAGCAGAGATGATAATATGTACAAAGCCACACTTTTGTACCATATAATTTTACAATTGTTTTTAATCAGTTATCTGTCAAATCTGCTGCACAAGAATAGTCTTCTCCAAGGAAATTAATGAAGAATTGTTGTCCTCCAAAATGGCTATCTTCTATCGTTTCTAAAGAAAATAGAGCCATTAGTCATTTCTGTTAAGAGCAAAGGCTGGCTTCATTTTCATTGTGTGTAACAGCAGCTATTCAGAAAAAGTGCAACATAACATGCAGGTCTCTGTAAGAGAAAATTATTTGTAAGCTCCTAAAGGAATAACTCTTACTGATGAAGCTTAAAGAAAACAGAATGAGATAAAGGTGTTCAAAGGCAGTTCAATAAAGGAACATAGTGAATTCTAAGCACAAAATGAAGTCTGAAATATCTGCATTATTCTTCTATTAGACTCATCCAGGATAATGAACCATATGCCACCAAAGGCTGAATTTATTAAAAGAATTATTCCTATATACAATTTCATTTCAACTCAAATCAATTGACCCATTTCTTGTAGATCATTAATGACTGCATTATTTTGAAATAATATATCTTCACATGCAGTATAACATGAAGTTCCTGCTTTACCTGAAAAACTCCAAACAACTTTGGCCAGCAGTGCCACAAAGAATCTTCACAACACATCCCTTGTAGAGCAGCAAAATGAGGAGCAAAAAGCAATCCATTCCTAAATGGTCCTCTAAACATGTCAGTGTCTCTGATCACAGACATCTTGAATTTATAACAAGACAAAGTTCTACAGTGAAAAATGTCAGCAAAGACCAAGCATGAGTAAAGTCTCCTTCCCTGTTTTGGGACCAGACTGATGGTGGAAAAGCTACCCTGAATTTGAGACGAGAATCCAATCCTTTGAAAGTAAAAAGTCTATTGCCAGCAATCCTGCTCCACCAGCAGATTACTAGATTACTAGTGTAATGGGCACTAACATACACTATCATTTATTTTCTCCAAATATTTTCTCCAAATTCCATTTACTAATCACCTACTCTCTGCCCTAATTTTCTTTCTATCTTTTAAAAATTTTCAGCCTTTTTTCTTTAAAAAGTACATTTTGCTTACTTAAGTCTTTTGATATATTATCCTATTCTTTGTTGTGTTTGCTTTGTGTGGCAAGGTTTTGGTATTGGGGGCTACAGGGATGGCTTCTGTGGGAAACTGCTAGAAGCTTCTACCAGGTCCAATAAAGCCAATGCCAGACGGCTCCAAGATGGTCTCACTGATGGGCAAGGCCAAGAACATCAGCGATAGTGGTGGCACCTTTGGAGTAGCATATTTAAGAAGGAAGGGGGGGTGTAGAGGTGGGTGTGTGGGTGCGTGTGTGAAACATCTATTCAGCCAGAGAGAGTGACAATATGTGACAAAACACTTGCGGACATCAAGGTCAGTGAAGAAGAGGACATGCTCCAGGTGCTTCAGCAGAGATTTCCCTGTAGCCCATTGTGCAGCCAGCCCATGGTGAGGCAAGATGTGCCTATGCAGCCCATGGATATCCACAGTGGAGCAGATATAGACCTGCAGCCCATGAAGAACCCTACGCCAGAGACGGTGGATGTGTCCCAAGGAGGCTGTGGCCCCAGAGCAGGGTTCTGGCAGGACCTGTGGCCAAGTGGAAAGAGGAGCATGGACTGGAGCAGGTTTGTTAGTGGGACTTGTGACCCTACAGAGGCCCATTCTGGAGCAGTCTGTTCCTGAAGAAAACACCCTGTGGAAGGGACCCATGGGTCTACAAGTCCTATATAAGACCAAACCCATTCCAAAGTCCTATATAGGACACACACCCCATAACAGAAACAATGCTAATTTAGGTGGAATTGAAGAAGAGAACTATGTGAATATCTTATTCTGTTCAAATGAAGTGGTGCACAGTGGAAGCAGAAATACAAGACTGGAACTAGAGAGTGGGGGAATGCACTATGCCAAAATCATTGCAGAGTAAATCTGTAAAAAACACTGGTCTAGTGATAGAGCCTCTAGGGTTTCTCCATACCTCAAGGACATCAGCAGGAATATTTCACTGACTTCAGTGAGACATGGTAGATTATCAAATACCTAACTGTCATTCGTTGATTCTACTAAAGGATTAGTTTATTCACATGAAAATGAAAAGCTATGTTTACCACAAAGATTGGTTCGTATCTGCAAACTGCCAATATCAAATTCCTGCTAATGTTACAGTAAAAGACGAGAATCAACACAAACAGTTATTCAACAGTTAAAGAAATTGTGTCACCCTCCTTTCATAACCTCGTTGCACCCCTAACATCAACCTCCTTTCCCATCCACAAGAGCATTCTGTTATCTCAGTCCCTCAGGTCCTGTGGCAGGTTATTATGGCCTTTAATCTCCCAACCAAGTAGATCTGGTCCTTGCTAGGTTCACTGACAAAGAGTAATCCCAGTTGCTGCAGGAAACCCTGCTGATGCTTCAGTACATGACACACAAAGTCAGCACTGAACTCACAGCAAAGCAGTGTATTAGAAAGGACTGTGCTGCTAGAAGCATTTTTTTTTAATGGGAATTCATACTGAAGACTATTTAATTTGGCTAAATTCTTGGCAGCTATAGTTAAAAGTGGCATGATTCTTTACACACACACACAAAATATTGAAAAAATTGAATACTAGCCTTTTTACTGTCCAATTAGGAAATCACATTCTGTATTCTTGAGATTTCCTTATGTTTCAAAATCAGTGAGAGCATTCAATATGTCTTAAAATAGAATTACATTGCTGAGCACTAGAATCTGCTATATCCTGCCCCAGAATAAAAGTAATTTCAGTGTTACCAAATGTTAATCATTTGTACAGCATACAGTGAAATTTATTTTGGGATTTTTTCAAATAGAAGGCAATTTGTGAACTTCAGCCTCTTCCTATTTTTTCTTTCATGCTTAGTTTGTGAATTAAGCCCTAATGCAGTGCTCTATTCTGAGAACGAAAAGAACCACAACTGTCTACTCTTCCTCAAACGGCGCTGTCTTCTCTGTTCAGACATCTTCTGTATTATTTTACTGAAGCTTCTCTTTGTTAAAAGCCTAAAATAAGATAAAAGGATATAAAAGTAAATACACTTTTTAGAATATGTCTAAACCACAGTCTGTATACTTACCTCTATTCTATTCCTGCAAGAACCTCAACAAGCATTATGCTGAAAAATTCTGTTAAAAGTCACCACATCCCATTTTTCATTTTATTATACCAGTTTCTAAGCCTAGCTTTCAGGAACATTTCCCCATAGACTTGACCTAAAATCCACATAAGCCAATAAAAGCTTTTCCAAAGATTTTCCTCACCTTGGGACCAAACTTCACCATTAGTTTAATCACTATTAGGGGAAAAATATCTATAAAGAGTCACACTTAAGGTTTGCAGGAAAAGAGGCTCTGAAAGTACAAGTAATTATAATGATCTGCTGAAATGGTAGCTTTCATACATCCGGCATGTATCTAGTTGGATTTTTCATACTACCCCAAAAAGTAACAGAAGAAAGAATTACTGATCCTTTAATATCAGAAATAGGGTGGGTACTCTTTACCATTACTTTTTATTTAACATAGACCATCTGTATTCAGAGTTTACCTAATAAATACCAAGTAGCACAATCTGTCTTATTAAAAGAAGACTGGCATTGAACTATACTTACATCACACAAATTAAACACATTCTCCTCTTTCCGTTTTACAGTGATGTCACTATGGAAATTAAGTATTTTTCTAACCAAGATTTATTAAATATGGGATACCAAAGCCAGTAAGATATTAGATGTATCTGCCAGTACAAATTTAGATTCCCTGCTCAAGTAAAGCTTGGCACAAAGGAGACTAGCAGAAAACAGCAATGACTTCCCATTTCCAACTGAAGTTGTGCAATAAAAAACAGTTACATATCACGACTAAGGATCAAATCCTTAGTACCTTTACTGTGCGTCTACGTACAAGCTCTACATGTCAGGTTGTCTCAGTTATGGTGACAAACAAGCAGTAGCAGAATGTCATGGCTGTCGATGTGCTAGTTACAAAATGAAAACAAAACAACATACCAAATATCTGAGGCAATTTCAATGCTAACAAGAACTACAGTTAACATTTAAGCCTAGATTCCAATTCTCTTCTTCACTCTACTGGAAACATCCAGTAACAATGCACTTTAATATATAAATTGCAATCATGGCTGAAGACTACTATCATTTATTATCCCTAATGCCCTATATGTGCCATCTTCCTTCTGCTCAAAAGAAAAACAATAGCCTGAAAGGACACTTGAGTGCATTAACATTTGAGTTCATTTCTTCTCAGCGATACTTTAAAGATAGATTGAGTTCTCATTTTTGACTACTCGTATTTTGCCGGGATCAGCTGTAGTTTGCTACAATGGCAAAAAATAAAATGTTTTCCAGGTCAACAGTTATGACCTTCTACACTGGACCAACAATCTTCTCCATTAAATACTTCAGAGACCCTGTCCACTTTGGACTATGAGGTCAGCTGGAATCCGAGGCCTTGCTCCAAGCCTCTGCATTCAGACTCCTGTTTTCTCTATGGACCTTAAGGTACTGCAGGAAAATCATGGTGCCTGTGAACACAATATATTCTCCCAAATCCTCTATCATAGCATCTCTCAGGTTTTAAGAGAGATGCTTCAGTAATTCTGTTAGATCCAAAAGCAGATGACACTCCACTAGCCCACCTCAAAAAAAATCGAGGGCCTGAGACTTTTGTTTTCCTCCCCCTCCCAATGTCATTATGAAGTAACATTTAAAAAAAAAATAAAATAAATTAAACAAATTAATAAATAGATGCCAGCTGCTTCAGGAGCAGCAGAATTAAAACAGTTAAAAGATTCAGAGGAAAAGTATGCCTCTAAGCTGCCCTGCTGAAGAAGGCTTAACTAAAAGTACTGATATAAGAGAAGAGGTAGAAATACTCTTTGCTATTAAGACCAAACAGGCATCTTTACTTTTATGAGATAGGGAAATTACTACAACAAAACCACTGTGCATATAGATAAAGGGAGAAAGTAAGACAGGCCATAACAGATAAGGAAACTTGAGCCAAAATGCCCCGAGTCAAACTTAAAACAGAAAACTAGCAATGAAAAAAAAAGTCAATGCATTTTTGTTTGTAATCATAGTTAAAAATCAAGATGAAACTGTGGTGTACTAAACTCATAGGTTTTCCACAAAAATCTTAAGTAACATTTGCTGCTGCCAAATGGCATGAACAGAAAACTACCTTTGTAAGATATAACCACTTGTCTATCTTTTGCTCTATACTTATTTGAACTAGAAACTAAAAGCAAGTTTGTCGTTTAATAGTGACACTTCTGATAATTTCTGAATTTGTAAACTAGCCCATGTACCCATGTATGCATGTGTAATGTACACATTAATACACATTTTTTCTAAAAAACTTTCTGCAATTTAGCTTGTATAACTATGTATCATTTGTGTTATTTCTAAAAAGAAACTAAGTTACTTATGTATCATCCGCTCTCAAATGTTTCCTCTACTCTGTCACTCACACATATTTTGAATTAGCGAAAGACAGAACATCCTGTAAATTTCCTCAGCAAAACAGTACCAGATCTAATACTTAAAGCTTTCAATTTACATGCACAAATTACACACAATATTTCCACAGACTGTTTAGCAAACCAAGTTTTAACAGCTTCCTTGTAAGTTATACTTCAAAAGTAAAATAATCTAGGTTGGAAACGACCTCTGGAGGTCATCTAGTCTAACACCTGCTTAAAGCATGTCCAATTAGAACAGGCTGCTCAAAGTCATGCCCAATTAAGATCTGTGTATCTCTAGGGATGGAGATTCCAACTCTTGGTCTGGGCAACCCATTCTCGTGTTTGTTCACTCTTGGAAGAATTTTTTTCCTTTTACTTAATTAGGATTTCCCATGTTATAACATGCCCTTTACCTCTAATCTTGCTCCTGTGTAGCATTGATGAGAACAGGCTGGTTCCATCTTTATACTGTTCTGTGACGCAAACTACATCTTCATTACAAATTTCTATCGCATACATGGAAAGGTCTCAATTGCCTTTTATGATTAAGTTTATTCAATAAATAAAAGAATTCATTTCCTTGTCCTTTCTCGCTTGGCAGCGCTGCTTTCAACCATGTCAGGACCAATCCATTTGCAACTTTCTGTTCTCTTGTTACCTTCTAGAATCCATTTCTGTGCTTCCTCCGGAAGTGGAGAGTAACATACTTGAATTTATCCACAATACCCTGTTGGGGAGACTGCTTTATCGTTAACACTCTTTCGACCTTTTTTTATTGATCCATCCACGGGTCCTGAAGGAACTGGCAAATGAAGTTGCGAAGCCGCTGGCCATCATATTTGAGAAATCATGGCAGTGAGGTGAAGTTCCCGATGACTGGAAAAAGGGAAATATAACCCCCATTTTCAAGAAGGGGTAAATGGATGACCCGGGGAATTACAGACCAGTCAGTCTCACCTCTGTGCCTGGCAAAAACTTGGAGCAGATTCTCTTGGAAGGCATGCTAAGGCACATGAAAAACAACAAGGTGCTTGGTGACAGCCAGCATGGCTTCACTAAGGGGAAATCCTGCCTGACCAATTTGGTGGCCTTCTATGATGGGACTACAGAACTGATGGACAGGGGGAGAGCAGTTGATGTCATCTACCTGGACTTGTGTAAAGCGTTCGACACTGTCCCACACAACATCCTTGTCTCTAAATTGGAGAGACATCAATTTGATGGATGGAACACTTGGTGGATAAGGAACTGGCTGGATGGCTGCACACAAAGAGTTGTCGTCAATGGCTCAATGTCCAGCTGGAGACCAGTAATGAGTGGCGTCCCTCAGGGATCGGTGTTGGGACCGGTCTTGTTCAACATCTTGGTCGCTGACATGGACAGTGGGATTGAGTGCGCCCTCAGCAAGTTTGCTGATGACACCAAGCTGTGTGGTTTGGTTGATACACTGGAGGGAACGAATGCCATCCAGAGGGACCTTGACACGCTTGTGAGGTGCTGATGCCAACCTCATGAAGTTTAACCATGACAAGTTCAAGGTCCTACACCTGGGTTGGAGCAATCCCAGGCACAGCTACAGGTTGGGCAGAGAAGAGATTCAGAGCAGCCCTGCAGAGAAGGACTTGGGGGTGTTAGTCAATGAGAAACTTAACATGAGCCGGCAGTGTGCGCTTGCAGCCCAGAAAGCCAACCATATCCTGGGCTGCATCCAAAGGAGTGTGACCAGCAGGTCGAAGGAAGTGATCCTGCCCCTCTACTCTGCTCTTGTGTGACCTCACCTGGAATATTGTGTGCAGTTCTGGTGTCCTCAATATAAAAAGGACATGGAACTGTTGGAACAAGTCCAGAGGAGGGCCACGAGGATGATCAGGGGACTGGAGCACCTCCTGTATGAAGACAGGCTGAGGAAGTTGGGGCTGTTCAGCCTGAAGAAGAGAAGGCTGTGTGGAGACCTCACAGCAGCCTTCCAGTATCTGAAGGGGGCCTATAGGGATGCTGGGGAGGGACTCTTCATTAGAGACTGTAGTGATAGGACAAGGGGTAACGGGTTAAAACTTAAACAGGGGAAGTTTAGGTTGGATATAAGGAGGAAATTCTTTCCTGTTAGGGTGATGAGGCACTGAAATGGGCTGCCCAGTGGGGTTGTGAATGCTCCATCCCTGGCAGAGTTCAAGACCAGGTTGGATGAGGCCTTGGGTGATATGATTTAGTGTGAGGTGTCCCTGCCCACGGCAGGGGGGTTGGAACTAGATGATCTTAAGGTCCTTTCCAACCCTAATTATTCTATGATTCTATGATTCTATGACTTTTTACTCAAAACGCCTCTATATTAAGCTATCTTTAAGTTTTCAGATGACACTACAGAGTATAAGAAAGACTTGATTTGCTTTGGCTCACAATGAAGAAGGCGGAAGAAACAATACTGCCCCCTCTATAGATAAATATATCTCCATACAGATTTAGTATCCGAACAGCTTTGGCTGATATTAAGGAATTTATTATCTCTGAGCTAGAATGTTCAGTTCCAGATTCTGAAGAATGTACAGGGGAAAAGTTCTTTCTATTTCCCATCCTCCCACTATCCATACCATTAACTTCATTGCAGCTTTCCTGCTTACTGAAATATTAACATTACTGCTGGAATATTTACACATACCTGCATTTGGACAGGAGCTTTTTACTGAGCTCTCTAAATCCACCCTGCAAAGTCAAATATTGAGGAATTCTTTTCTATCTTACTGCCAACAGAAAAAAAAAGAAAGTAATAATAATCTTCACTAAAGCACTGCAGTACTTGCCAATAAATATATATCTTGGAATAGTATTTCATATCAGTTTTATAATGCCATATTTTTTTTCTCACTATGAAGTAGAGACAGTGTCTAAAATGACCAATAAAAACAACTGTATTCGCTAAACTGTTTAATGGTTTAACATATATGTGCACACACACAAATTTAACAAATCGCTTTCTTATCTACCTGCTTATAAGGTATCAAACCAGTTATTTTCCAGAAGTATTCTGAAACCACTGAAGTCCTTTTTAAGAATTATGTACTGAAACCCATACATGTCTTCATTACACTTACACAAAGAAGCTTTTCTTTCAATCCATTTACTTAATCCCAGAGCAAAATATCCCAGATTAGGCAGTTTTGTTATGAGACACAGATGTACACACACACATTAGCAATGTTACTAATAGGAATTCAAGAAAAATGTTTCTATGTTCCTCTGCAGATCATGTGTTTTATTTGCTAAATAAGCTCCATTTTAGTTTGTAAGCAATATATTTAATTAGAAAATATTTTTCTAGAAAGATTGAGGAAGAGGAAAATGAAATAGAATAAACAAACTAGAGCTCACATTAAATCAAAAGAAATTGTCATCATCTCAAGGAAAGTCATTTTAAGCATAAAGAGCAAATGCTGCTTTGCAGGTAAGGTTAATCAGCTACTTTATAACCTCTCTTCCGAAGAAAACACCTGATTTGTACTTGAAACTCAGTAAATCTTCAAGCTGGTGCATTACTGTCACTGAATACTTATTTCTAGCCACATAATAACGTGCAGTTTAATAAAAAGATATTGTTTCATGCTATTTTTCCTGAAGTAGAAATGGATGCTATATAGATAACAAAAGACATACAGAAATGAACTTTGTGCTTGCAACAACTTGAATTGCATTGTTACACAACATATATAGTACATATTTCCCAGCTATATGAAAGATTTTACTAAACACAGAGAAAAAGAATGGCCAGAAGAAATACAAAGGCAGGACAACAGAAAGACACAATATTCAAGCCCCACTGAGGCAAAAGAACCTTGGGAACCAAAATGTCTAAGTAACATCCCGAGTAAAAACCAAGATGATATTACTTCATCTGGAACAATTTAAGTCTGAAAGAAGGGAACACTGATCATAACTTAAAAAAAAATTTCTTATTCTTTATAAACAAAAGCACTTGTAGAAAAATACAAACCAGTCTATTTTAAGAGTTGTACCATTTAATTTCTGTGTGCGCACATGTAACATATACTTGCACTGCTGTCACTAAAGATACAACAGAACACTATCAAAACATGCTATCCTCATATACCAACACAACATACCCATAGCTGGGACATACCAAAATGTCTTTGCTAAAGAAAAGAAAAAAAAAGTCAACACAAACCACTGCCAAAAACCTAAACATAGAAGATATTTAAGGGTTTATCAACAGCCTACTGTCAGATATAAACTTGAACATAGTATCTGATAGCTTCGTACGTTATTTCAGGGAACTACCAGAATTTACATTTCACAGAATCAGAAAAGTTCAGGTTGGCAGGAGGCTCTGAAGACTGCCTAGTTCCACCTATACTTAAAAGCAGGGTCAACCAGAGCAGGCTGCTCAGGGCCGCATTCAGTTGTGGTTTTAATTTATAATTCACTATGACAACTTGCATGAAAGAAACTTTATTGAAACTTCAAGTTTAGTCTCTGCAGTTTCTCTGCAATAAAACATGCCAGCTGAATCAGTTACCTTATATTTTAAAGTAGCATCAGGTTTAAGAATTTAAACAGATTTACAGGTATGTTCACTGTGGGGTTATGCAACCTTTCTCCAAGTTTCACAAACACAAAGCCCATTGGGGACCTTCCTCATAAAAAAAAAAAAATCTTTTAATTAGGTTAGTCAGGCTCTTAAGAGTAACATTCTCTTCAGGTATGACAACCAAGTGTATGCTCCATTAAACATGAAAATGTTAGAGTATTGATCCATCACTTCTGTTTCACAAAACATTTAATAGCTGTTTTGTGGAAAACATTTACTTAGATTAAATTCTCTGAGTTACACTCAGATCATTTTTACTTCCTTCAAGTTAGAAAGATTGAATATTTAAGAAGTGGAGCATTTATTAAGAAATAAGCATAGAAACAAGAAATTAAATCGCGGTACATGACTTGAAGTATCAACGACCTTCTCCAGAAGTCCTTCCTTTCTCTTCCTGCACTTCTGTGCCTTATTTAGTAACTGTTCTGTACTCTGAAACATGACTGAAACAAACATAATGACTCAAAGCCCTTCAAAAGACAAGCTTGGTTCATCTCCAGTTCATAGAAAACCCCTTTCACTCAATAGGTAAAAAATAAGTTATAGCCTACATCATGCTGCATATCAACAAACGGACCAGTCCAGGTATCAGGTTGAAAACTTTATTTAATAATTTCTAAATGCTTGATTTGATAACTGTCATATTTTAAGGCTCAGACTGATATCTGTAAATAAGACTGAGAGTATTAAGAAATTATTTATTTTTTCAGGTATTAGTAAAATTATTTGGCCTGTGTAACACAGGAAGTCAGAAAAAATAAATACTGAATGTTTTCTGGCCTTAAAATTATCAGTCAAGAACATTGCTTCTCATCCCTCAAACATTCTCTACTTGTGGGTCTACTTGTGATATTTCAGGAACAGTACAAGGAAACCTAGAGACTGTCAAGTAAAGAAAAAAAAAAGAAAACCCACAGAAAAAAAAAAAAAAAAACCACGTTACATTTACCTTACTAGAAATACTTGGGAAAATACTTAAAAAAAAGCAAAATTTGGACAAATGGTAGTCAATCAAATCCTTCTTAAATACACAAAGAGGGATTTTTTTTTTCAGTTTCAACTGAATTAACAAAGCTTGTTTGCCACATTTCTTTGATGTCAGTGTCCTGTTCACTAGATGGAGGAAGACATCCTGTTCTGCTACCTAAGACCTCCTTACTTTTGGTATTTTATTTTTTCATTCTTCAGTTTTTTTCTAACCTTAGACACTTTAATGCTACCTTAGATACTTTACTGCTACTTAAGTTTTCTTCATTTCCAGTACTCATTTTTGTTTATTCATCAGTTTTTTTCCTAATCTAAGACACTTTATAAACCAGAGGGATGGCACTATGAAAGTTAAAAAGAAAATAAGACTTTATCAATATGATGCTGCTTATTCAGACTGTGCTTAAGGGGCATCATCCTTGTGTATACCATAAAAATGCATACAAATTCCACTGACCTGACCAGAACTGCTTTACCCCAGCTTTACCAGAGAAGGATCAGAACAATGCAAGAGTAATACTTTTGCAGCTGGACTCTATGATCTTAGCAATCTTCTCCAACCTAAATGATTCTACAATTCTAAATAAATCACCCAACATTCTTAAACACTCCCACCCCATCATGAGAAGACAACTTTAAACAACAGTTCTACATACACCATCAAGTAGATATGAATCAAGATGCCAAAACATTACAAGATTTGCAGCCTATTATTTCTTCAAAACTTCAGAACACTGAAGAAGGAAAGTAGAAATTATGGCCACATATGGTCCAAGCTCATTTAAATTAAAAGGAACAAAACAATCAAGAGGAACAATAAAAAAAAAAAAATCCCTCCAAAAAACAAAGCCACCAGCATTCTCCCCACATACTCAGCAACTCTGCCAACCAATTTCTTTTGTGAATTCAGACTACTGCCACATCTGAAAGTTTCAAACATTTTAGGTCTTAGGTCAAATTTCCTCTGATTCTAGCTGTATTATTCATACAAGGACAAAATGTGCACACTTGGACTGACAAGGCCAATTACTATTTCAGTTACACCATCTATTTCAAACAAGTATACCAGGAAAAAATTAATTCTTTAGGCAACTCATATAATACATGCCAAGCAGCAGTCCTTCTACCCTCTGCAATGAACTTCAGTGCTCATCGTTGAGACCCAGTTTTTGACAGTGAACACAAATTTAGCACTGACATCATGAATTATCTGCTGCCAGGCACAATGTTTCCTGGAAGACTCTTTCTCCAGGGTATTTCTGTTTTTTCTTTTTCTTGGATATCTTGTACAATCAACAACAGGAACAGGATTTAAAGGACCACATTTCAAAAGCATCACTTCTTGTCCTCCCAAAATACAATGCCCGCTTCTCTAGTCATACCTCCCCAGAAAAAAGAAAATCATCACCCGAAACTAAGAAAAATAAATACAGCAAAAACAAAGTTTGAAAACCTCATTGAAAAAGGAAGAAAAAAAAAAAAAAAGGCAGCAAATGTCAAACCCTACTCATGCTAAATATGACAGTCCTGAAAGATACTGAGATCTTCATGGGGAGGACAAAGCAATGTGGAATCACAGAAAGAGTCCTCCTACCCATATCTGTCACCTGATACTATTTTTTCAGCCGTTTCCCAAAGAAATGTAAGTTCAGTGTTGCAGCAGTGATATTCCACACTTAAGATTCCACTCTTTCTCAGTTACTGAAACCCACCACAACAGTTCTATTCACAGAAAGTACAGTAATAAATATGGAACTTCTGAGAACAGGGCTAATGAATCCCAACTCATTAATGAGGGTGATGTTTGTGCTTACTGATATGCAGATAGCTATCTACTACAAAAAAAAGAAAAAAAATAAAAGCAGTATCCCTTCATTACCATTTCTTTTCATATCAATGTCCTAAAATATTAAGTACCTTCTTATGAGAATCTGCTCTTTTTCATACTGTTTATCACTTCTTTTGTTCTTTTGAATATTTCTTCTAACTATACTATATCTTGAGGGGTGGGCAGAGGGGGAATGACAATGTACACAATGTGTATTATAGGATTATACAGGAACTTTATCCTACCTTCTGATTTTTTTCTATTCTTTTCTAATAGTTACTTTTTGTCTGTTTGTTTGTCAGCTGGCTCTTTTTAGTAATGAGAATGTTCTGTAACTCATTACCTGAATTTCGGATGTATACCAACTGGACTACTTGCAGAAGAAACACCACTCAATAAAATTAAGCAGAAATTTTATTCAGAGCAATAAGTGGTTCCACTGTTTTGCACTCTCTATTCGATGGAATTATCCCACAAGGTTACTGCCAAGAGAGAGTAAATGCAAGAGGATGCTTCAATGTAACTTCAATATAACAGCATTGTATTGTAATGCCCATTATAAACAAAAGCCTTATGCCTTCAGTGTTTTCAGTTCACTGACAAGAAGCTACTGGGGAAAAAAATAAAAATAAAAATTATTGACAGTGACAAGAATCACAGCTAACAATGAAAAAGGATGAAGTTTTCAATACTGCAATCTTAAAAGGTTGAGTGGCAAAGAACTATGGTACATAGTACTCTTAATACATAAGTACATGGCAGGGATGAATTTGTGAAGCTGGTCAGGCACAGAACTCTGCAACACTACCCATTACAGTGAAAGTTTTATAGTACAATTTCTGTAACATCAAAGTTATCTAAAACAAGATTCTGCCAAGTACACCAAAACAATGTCTCCTCCTCTACCTTGATGTGTAGTAATGACTGTGAACATCTGACAGCACACACACTATATGCTTATACACCTTGCTTTAAAAGAAAAAACGTACTACGATCTTCATGCATGCTTTATCCAACAGCATAATTTCAAAACCCCTTGAAGAGTTAAGTCAGCCAACCTCAATTCAACAATTTCAAAAATTCAGCAGGTTTCCATACAGAAATAACATATTTTACAGTGTTTCTTAGATAGTTTGACTCATTAGGACTCTAGAATGTCTGAGTCATCCTTTGTTTTGTCTGTTTGCTAAATCAAAGTGCTTATTTTGCATTAGGGAAAGGACAATAATAATTTTAAAAGATGAAACTATAATTAAGTTCATCAAAACCAAGTTCTATATATGTATTTAAGTACATACAAAATAAAATAATCTCTCTGCCTTGACTGCAGCTGTTTTGGCCAAAAAGACTGGAGAACACACAGTGAAAAAAAAGAAAAAAAAAATGAGTAACACAAACCAAGTGGGACATAAGACTATGAAAGTACTCAACTTAGTCAACACCGATGAAGTGGGTAATTGTCCTTTTAAGAGAGGAATACATGTGGGTGAGTAATTCAGCACTAATTCATCATGTAATGCTTCTACATTAGAAGCTATATTGAAGACTGGGAGAGGCAGCCACCTCTGACTTCAACCATTTATGAGCAATGTATGATTACAGCAAGTTTGCAAAGTGCTCTTATAGACAGAATGAAAGCAAATTATGTGACAGTCTTGTCTCTCACAGCAGGCTTCATAGCAGGATAGTTAGTGAAAGCAAACATGGACAAAACAAGGAAGAGGCAGAACACTGTCAAGACAGGAAAAAGTACTCAAAGCTTCAGAAATTTTCCTTAGCTTTGATGGAAGTCATTCATTCAAGATATGAACTGGCAACTTTAGTACCAAGCCTGGCTGGGATGGAATTCCTTTTTGTCATAGCAGCACAGTTTTTAGATCTGTGACCAAAACAGTGCTGGTAACACATTAATGTTTTAACCATTGCTAAATAGTCCCAGAACGAACCCAAAATTAAAGTCTTCTCTTTTTCTCACTCAGCCCTCTTTGCAAGTGGGCCAGAGGTCAGCAAGAGGACAGGAAGGGGGACAGAAGAGACAGCTAAGCCAAACTGACCAAATTGATATTCCATAACACAACTTAATGGTCAGTAGTAAAAACCAGGAGAGTTTTCAAACCATTTCCAAAATGGCCGCAGCTCAGAGACTAGCTGGGCATCAGGATGCTCTGTAAGAGGTGGCCTTTACATCACTTAATTCTTTCTTCTTTGTTTTACTTCACTTATTGAATTGTCTCTTTGTTGACCCATGAGTTTTCACTCGCTTTTGCTCTTCCTATTCTCTCCCAAATCCTGATGATGAGGAAAGGAAGAGGACCCATGCAGGAATGAGCAAACAGCGAGTGGAGGTTTATCTGATGCCAGAGGTCAACCCACCACACAGGGGCACCAGTAAAGCAGGTACAGCTATTAAACATTTGCTTCCACACTTAAAAATACTGATTGCTTATTTTTTGTCATTATCTAACTTTACACTAACAGAAAAAATTAACTTATTAGAATGTATCACTCCATTTTCCAGGTCCATGTTTGGAAGGTGCAAGAAACTCAAGATGTGCTAACAAAGGATACAGTAAGTAGCAGTTTACGTCAATGACTGAATTCTAAGATTACCTTACCCTTTACTATTAAAGTAGCTTTATGTTTTTAAATACATATAAATATAAAAGGCAGATTTTTGCACTGATGACAAAAATAGAACACCTATTAACATAGAACTATGAACAACCTCACCAAAAAGCGGCAAAGCTCTGGCATGTGACTACACATTCTGTTTTAGCATGACTGCCTGCCAAAGTATACTTTTTTCCTCACCTATGAGCCAGCTCCATCAACGTCAGTTACCTCCACAGCAAACCTGATGGATGTATAAATTCAAATTCTTCAACACCACATTCCAAAAATATACTTTACTTCCTCATCCTCTGAATTACACCGGAGTTACTGAAAACTGTGTTGCCTTTTGCTTCATTTAGTTAACGTTTTTCATGAGAAGGAAAAACAAAGGCGCAATTTTCCAACCTTACAAGTAATTCACACAATCTTAAAAATATGACTTGTTCTACCTGAAGCCTGTGTTTTCCAGAACTAGAGATGTAAGACACCATTACAAAGTTTAAGAATTTTATCCAGCACTTCTCCACAACATTGCACAAACTCACTGTTTTGTACTAAATGGCTACTGAGAGCCCACAGCATCTATTAAGCTTTTGTCAATGGCCTTGTTATTTTAGATTCCTCTACAATTAATAGGCTATTTAACTATCAAATTT
Source organism: Pezoporus flaviventris (assembly GCF_033815535.1). Lineage (NCBI taxonomy): Eukaryota > Metazoa > Chordata > Aves > Psittaciformes > Psittacidae > Pezoporus > Pezoporus flaviventris. The sequence continues at coordinate 38,098,473 of NW_026892550.1, read as the reverse complement.
GTAGTTTATTAAAGTAAACTTGAAGTTTTTCTCCTTACTTTCTTTATTGACTGTTCCCTACATTATCAGAAAATTTCATATTATTTTGATGTTTTGAAGAGTGACCTGTGAAGAAAACAAACAACACTTAGCCAGTGTATGCTAGTTAAAAATGTAGAGCACTATGTAAAATAATTCCAACTGAAATTCTTGTGATAAAAGGTAATAGTGAGATTTGCCTTTGAATAGAATGGACCAACCCATGTCAGTATATATTTCTAGAGATACTCATTTGTCTTTCTAACCTGAATTGCTGTACGTTTCTCCTGATCATTTTAGCAGCAATACAACATTTCACTATAGTAAATTTTATGCCAAGAGAAATTACAGAAGAGCCTATCTCTTAAAAAATGCCTAAATATAGCCAGCAGACACACACACAAAAGAGCAACTGAAGTCCCACAATAGTAATTATGAAAGCTAAGTTCAACACAATCGTCAAGTTTATCTTAAAAATACATGCTAAAATATTAATCAATACAGAAGGCCAAAGAGTAGAGGATAGAATATATGAGAATGATAGGAGGGTAAGATATGAAGAGCTGTGGTACTCAGTTAATAAATTATTTGGCAAATTGATATTTTATCCTTTTCCTTATCTGATAATCAGGTGGAAAAACAGCACTGCTAAAATTGAAACACCTACTAAATTTCTAAATATTCCAGATTATAACCTAATCTGAAAGCAGTGCATCTCACTTAGTTGTCAACCAGAGGCAAAAAGAGGGGGGAAAAAAAATCATGCTGAATTGATTGTAGCTTGATCAGTATTCTTAGTGTAATTTAACTGGTACACAACAAAACCCATACAAGCAACATAAGTGACAACTGAAATTTCTTTAAGAACATCACCAATTTCCAAATAGTGGTAATTCCACAGCCATTCATAACAGTTAAAAACTCCTCCAGCATAAAAGGAGGCTTTACTTTTTTACCTCTTTTTTTAAGCTTTCAAAACTAGGAAATAGGGTTTACTGACAGATACAAAAATAGTGCTAGGAAACCATAAATAACTGATGAAGAGGAAAAAGGGAGAAATAAATGGTCAAGCTTAAGGAAAGCGGGAGTAATCTTTACACTCAAAAAATAATCCTAAATATGTTTTTCCTTCATTATCAGATGGAAATGTTGTTAATTAACAGCAAAAAGCTTCTCTGATTTTATCTGCCTTTTTAGATGCCTGTTACTGGCAACTATTCAGACACAAGGTGTGGACGAGATGGACACTAAGCTTGACTTGTGGGATGTTCCCACACATTTCATACAAATGAGTGATTATTATATATATGAGATCCATCTCTTGTAGTATGTTATGAGCATTAAGCTCCTGACCATATGCATTTCTTATCTCTTCAATAGTTCTGTGTTTTAAGGGAAAGGGGCAGGGGGAAAGGGAGAAGGACGAGAGGAGAATACAACCAAGAGTGTGAAAGGAAGAATTCAAAAGGCAAGCCAAGTGGTAGTTTGACATCTCTATAGCTGTGCATTACTGGCCTGTCTTCTGCAAGCAAACATGATATGATTCAAGCAAGTTTCATACAAAGCCATAAAGCTGTGAGCAGAAGTACAGTTCAATTCAAACAGAATAGCTATCTCCAAATCTATTAAAAAGGAAAATTTTAAATGGAAGGATAGGGGTCTCAATACAAACCTGCTCATCTGTGACCGGGGCACCAGAGCTGTGTACACTATTCTAACAGCAATCTCGCTAAGCAAGAGTTGATTGGTAAAATAGGGTAATTTTCATAAACAAGACAAATCAATAACCTGAGATTTATAAATTTGCTTCACACCATGGATACCATTTTGGTGTATAAGGGAAACTCCTGATCACTGGTTAGGAAGCGCTTATGTAAACTTGATAATTGGCCAATGGAGGTTACAAGCCGATTCAAATACTTACAAATACTATTTACTACTCAGTGCTCTCAAATCAGGCAGAATGTTTCAAGGAAAAGGTACTAAAGACAGCATAGGGCTAACTCAATCTCTCTATTTGGTATTGCTTTCAGTAGGAAAAGGATACTTAGTTTTCAAGTTGCAGATCAAAAATTGTTTTTCATAGTTCTCACCTGCTGCTTATTAAAAAGTTCCTACTGGCACTTGAGGTGGGGTGCAGTTGCCTAAACACTGTGGGATCTAGGAGATTCTACACATCTACATGGGGCAGTTGTGTATAACACAACGTTTAAGGGAAATCTACACTTCTGGCCAGTGGAGAGCAAACAATTTCCAGCATCTAAACCAAAAGTAGATGTCTGTGCTTAGCTAACTCAGTTGTACTCTACGCATCTTAACTTTGGCCAACTGATGTCTGCCTAACACTCCTTTCCCTTAAAATATGCATAGGTAAACAGCTTTGCATCATTAATGTGTCACCCCAAAGCCATTTTCCAAGCTTGATGCCTTGTATTGCTATTGCTTCAGAGACTTTCAACATCACATCACATACTTTACCTACTCTTTAAAGCTTCTTGTTAGATTATGAAAGCAATACTGAGAGAACTAAAATATGGAAACTTGCATGCAATCTTATCAGAACCTAATGTTAGATCTATATCTAATGTTTGATACATGGACTGAACATCTTGGTTCCAAGCAACCTTATTCTTGCATCACTTCAGGAAAAGTTGATGTTATTTCTTCTCTCAACTCTGATACATTTGTAGAAAATATTCCAGAGACATTGATATAGTTACTTCAGAATCTATTCTACAGAAGGATCAGGTCCAATTATGATTTATTAGAAGCTGAGATAGCTAAGTGACTCCTGAAAAACTCCAGATTCAATTCAAACACGGAATTACTAGCCAGCAACACAAGAAGCAATAGGCAACTTTGCACATGTGTGGGCTTGTCTATCAATGAAGAAATTCTTTTTTTCCCTTCTAGAAGACCTTAAAGTTTAAATCCCCACAGTACTTACAAGATCAAATAGACCAATTGGTTTATTTATAGAACAATCCACTTAAAAGACTCTAGAGAAGAGACACAAAAAGCTGAATGGGTATAACTGTAAAGTTGAGAGCATTAACCAGCAAAAGACAAATCATAAAGTGGATGCAGACTCTTCTTTGCACAATAATTACTTCATTAAGGTGTAATCTATAATTCACTAACTGCACATTACTAAAACAGTAATAATAAAAAACCTACAAACTAAGCTTGTTAAACAACAAGCAAAGTCACCATTTAAAAAATGCCGTATGACGTAGTTATATGTACAAAGCATGTTCAGAATGATTACCTGAAAACACCAGCTTGTTTTTGGTTTTTTTAAACAAACCACAGAGAGAAAATATGCATCCTAAATCATTAAGGTTCAAGCTGTCAACAGTGACCTGAGGCAGTTCTGACTTAATATAAACTTCATATTAGTTTCATATTAGTTCATATTAGCATATAAGGAATACAATTACTGAAAAGCCATTTTTTCTTTCCGATGTTCCATACTTGAACCATCACTAACTTATCTCATACAGAGGCAGCAAGACCTTTAATTTGGAACAGAAAATGCAGTGAAAGGAAAGCATCTACATCAGGTTTTTTGATGCATCTGGAAATCCCTCTGTTGACACAAGAACAGAACATTTTTGTGGAATTGATACATCATCTCAATAATTCAGTTGACAGGTTACGAATCACCTTGCTTTGAGTTGTGCATTATACTCTGTTCATGAAACACAAGTTGTACAACAAGAAAAACATCAAGTTCCTATTTTTGCAGTTACCTCCCAACATAGTTTTCGTATCTGGTAGTCATTTGGAGTAGACATTCCTACATCTGCTCAAGAACATGAACAACCAAGCCAAGTCTGAGGCAGAACAAGGGAGAGGGAAAAGAAATATTTAGTGTTAAGATTGTTTACAGTTCAAACAGGACAGGACTTGGTAGTCATGCAATGAGAACAACAATTCTAAATTAATTCTGAAACATATTCCAATATTAAATTCAGGAAATATTCTTGTGTAAAACCACAGGTATATTTCCTTCAGCTGTACATGTCAAAACCACCGTTTCAGTTTCAAAAAATGAAATACAATTGGACTGAATATTTTTTCCTTTAAATTGCCAAATATGTATTAAGGAATTATAAAATTATCTCCCACATTATTAAGTTGCAGTCTCTTGTTTCAGTTTCAGCATAGTCAATTCTTTCCTGTAACGCACATCTGTATGCTACAGAACAGCTCTGGGATTCAAGAGTGTATATGTTGAACATAAAGTACTTTAACCTACTTTGGGGAAAAAAAAAAGAAAAAGGAGCAAAATATATGATGTTGTACATATGCCATATGCATGTACATGCTTTAGAGTGATTTATCAAAATAACAGACAGTTTTTTGACTCTTCTCATGCTTACTGTGTTTTAATTCAAAATGAAAAGTGAAGTCAGACAAACAGTCGCCATTATGGGCTACTGCATATCAGTAATTTGGAAGGATTTACTTCCATTTTCTGCTTACTTGGGAGCATTTACTATGGGTTTGGTGGGTTGTTGTTTTGTTTTTTTTTTACTCTGGGTTTTGTTGTTGGTTTGCTTTGTTTAGTTTTTAAATCAGACCAGATCAGAACCCATGGATTTAAGTCAGCTAATCCTGGACTACCTTCAGGTAAAGCTCCTTCAAAATCCACCCAAATTTTGTTTTAACAAATTTCTGCTGAAAAAGCAAAACAGCACTGAATTTTATCGAATTAGTCTTTAAGCTGTTTGACCCACAAAAGAGATCCGGCACAAACAAGTATTTTACAAAAGTCTTTGCAAAATAAAAAGTAAGGAAATGTCATTATGTAGAAATTGTTTCTAAAAATCTTACATTTGAGAGCAAAAAATTACTTAAAAATCATCTTTCTAGCTTCCAACCCCTCCTACTGAAAACTGGAGTCACCAATAAAAGAAGAGTCATTCTGCTTTTAAAGGCTGTTCTTTCCATTAAGAACAGTCATAGTCACACTTTCTCACTTACATGTGGTTTAGCATCTAAACATTTAAGTTCTCTAGAGCTGTTAAGTGGAATAAATTTAGTAGGTGAATAATCAGTATTTTAACAGTGACTAAATCCTGAATAACAACACTGGATATCTCCATCTTAGCTGCAATAGTTGCAATGTAACGTATAAAAAGATTTCTGCCATTAAGATCACTTTTTCTGTGCTTGCTGACTTCAGGGGCCTCCTCCTCTTCTACAGATTTCAGACATATTGTTCCTTCCTTCAGCACTGAACTGCACTGCTCCAGAACAGGTTTCTTTTTGAAAAGAGTTTCTAGTCTTATGCCTGTTTTCTTGGATTTTTTAATGACTCAGAGACATACCTCCACACAATAACATGTTTATTTTGCCCACTCTTTCAAAAGAAAAGCTTTGTGAAGTGTAATGGATATGGTCAAGACGTTGTGGAAAATATAGCAAACTGCCACTGAAAAAAATGGTCCTTTAATTCATTTTGGCAGGTAGGTAGGTGTATATAGATGTAGTTCTCAAGCATACAAATTGTACAAGTCTCCCTCTACCTGACAGAAAAAAACATTATTATGCTACAACATACTGTCTACAAAACACATCCACTTAGAAGTTGTCAAATACTTAATCTACTCTGTCAGAATTATTTTCCAGCTGTTAAGTGGTTTCATTATGAACTGAGCAATTCTAAATTAACCCAATACAAAATTTCTACAAGGTCACAGGAATCCCAAAAGAACAAAGAACAAATACTAAGATATACTTAGAAATGTTGATAAAGAATGACATTAATTATTTCCTTGCAAAGAGAGCTAAAATTCACGAGGGGTAATAAAACCAAAATTTCTGCAAATCAAAGTTACTCAATATAGAACCTGTCAAAGCACTTCCTTCTAGCCTGCAATACTTCATCTACCTTCACAGTGGTTGGATGCAGGCCATATTGAAGTTTTGATGAAATAAAATTAACCATAGCTAAGAAGCTTGAATTCAAACAGAAACATACCAAATCATAGCCTGATACTAATAAACGCTGGGAAGGAAAGTATACTCATACATATTCTAAAATCAGTGTGTCAGTGTGTAAACTGATTTTTGATGTAAACAATTATTTGATCTGACAGCTATAAGATTATTTGAAATAGGAAACACATCCTTTTAAAGGTAAGGCAAGTTAAAATTAAGATGCATCTATCACTACACAATGACAGAAGATAATCTAAATTTAAGCTACTAATGGCTCAATGTTCAGCTGCAGACCAGTAACGAGTGGCGTCCCTCAGGGTTCGGTGTTGGGACCGGTCTTGTTCAACATCTTGGTCGCTGACATGGACAGTGGGATTGAGTGCGCCCTCAGCAAGTTTGCTGATGACACCAAGCTGTGTGGTTTGGTTGATACACTGGAGGGAACGAATGCCATCCAGAGGGACCTTGACACGCTTGTGAGGTGGGCTAATGCCAACCTCATGAAGTTTAACCATACCAAGTGCAAGGTCCTACACCTGGGTCAGAGCAACTCCAGGCACAGCTACAGGTTGGCTCAAAGCAGCCCTGAGGAAAAGGACTTGGGGGTGTTAGTCAATGAGAAACTTAACATGAGCCGGCAGTGTGCGCTCGCAGCCCAGAAAGCCAACCATCTCCTGGGCTGCATCCAAAGGGGCGTGACCAGCAGGTTGAAGGAGGTGATCCTGCCCCTCTACTCTGCTCTTCTGAGACCTCACCTGGAGTATTGTGTGCAGTTCTGGTGTCCTCAACATAAAAAGGACATGGAACTGTTGGAACAAGTCCAGAGAAGGGCCACGAGGATGATCAGGGGACTGGAGCACCTCCTGTATGAAGATAGGCTGAGAAACTTGGGGCTGTTCAGCCTGGAGAAGGCTGCATGGAGAACACATAGCAGCTTTCCAGTATCTGAAAGGGGGGCTTATAAGGATGCTGGGGAGGGGCCCTTCATTAGGGACTGTAGTGACAGGACAAGGGGTAACGGGTTAAAACTTAAACAGGGAAAGTTCACGTTAGAAATAAGGAAGAAGTTCTTTACTGTGAGGGTGGTGAGGCACTGGAATCTGTTGCCCAGGGAAGTTCTGAGTACCCCATCCCTGGAGGTGTTCAAGGCCAGGCTGGACAGAGCCCTGGGTGGCATGGTTTAGTGGGAGGTGGAACCCATGGCAGGGGGGATGGGACTAGATGATCTTAAAGTCCTTTCCAACCCTAACTATCCTATTCTATGATTCTACTAAACTTAGTAATCAATTCCCTTCTCATTGAACTGTTAAAAGTTATTTCAAAGGGGATTTTTTTTTTTATTAATAGATTTAAATTTTTGATAATTTAAAGAACCATGTACTGTCTTCTATTTCTATTGACATAAAAATACATCAACACTGGGATGTGTCATCTTCCATAAGTTAACTGAGAACAAATTCAGTATATGCCTTAGCCAAAACTTTCCTAAATTTTTGTCCAGTAAGCTAGTTTGATCTAAAGGGAAAGTAAAGAACAATAACTCTAGGAACTATTTTGAATTCTAAAATAACAAAATCTTATCTTGATTCAAACATATAGGAACTTTCCTTTGAATGCCAGTGTTTGCAGTGTCATGGAAAGGGACTTTGGAATAGTTTGTTCCAATCTTACATGAATAAAACCTTCTTATTGTATACAGAAGAACTTGACAGCCTCATAGTAATTAATGTTCTTTTAGATAGTGATTAGAACCAAAAGAATCACACACTATCTTCTGCTTACAAATGTCACCTATCCAGCAGTAAGATGTATTACTAGTTTGCTCATGTGAAATTTCTTCTCAACAGCTACTTGCTGTCTTGGACTTGGTCTTTCAGGTTATTGTTGTGACACAGTGAGCCAAGACAATACAAACTCTTCAGTGAAAAAGAAAATTTTCTTGGGAGAAGTAAAAAATTAAATATTTACAATTACTGTAGAGAAAAAGCAAATTATAATGGCATGAACAATCATGACTGATTTGCAACAACATAGAGAGGGGAGCATGTACGTTTAGTTTGCCCTCCGGTGGCCACCATTAGAGAAGAGAACAAAAATGCACATTGGGATCAGTACAATTAAGAGGTAGTAAGTGTTACAATTACTTTTTCAGATCTTCATCTAACTTCTCACATATGTTTTAGCACACGACTGTGTCTGTTAACTTGGTATTCCTCCTACAGTGTCTGGCCACATACCTTTTGAATGTCTACCAAACCACTGGTAAGGATTCAGATTTTAGCCAGATTCAAGACAGTTTAAAAACTAAAAGAATGTAACTTTTTAATCTCCTGGAAAGAGAAAAACATCAGGAGTATAGACAGTTTTGGAAGACAGAAATAACAGGCTGATTTATGCCACTAGACTTCATCGAATCAGAGGATAAAAACAGAGAACCCAGAGAAAATTACTGGAGTTTTTCAAAAATCACTTGTGAAACTGTCTGTACACATAAGAGACAACAATCACTCAAAAGCAGACTTTTGTCACTACATACCTCTAAGCATAGGGAATTTGATTCAGTAAAGTATTTGGTAGAGTTTGATGAAGAAACTCACAGCAGGACAGAAAAAAAAAACTGAAATAAACAGTGGCTACTGAATTACCAAATGAGAAGCCCTTTCATATCTCTGCAGGGGATCATGTCTGTATGTGCTGCACAGAAATACCACACTAAAAATTTCTTTTTTTTTTTTAGTTCTAGATAAGCCAGTTGGCCAGATAAGCATTACTGGAGAATACTCTGTGAATCTGAGCAGCAACACATCAAGTTGACCAGGACACAATGGGACATTTTTTCTCATCTCCTTCTCCCCAGGTTGCAACACTCTGAAACAAATACATGCATCAACTGTACACTTATCATTCAGGACTACTGTAAACCTTTTTTGAAACTAATTAGCTTGGTAGATACTCAAAGGGGCTTTCTTTTGCACAAAGAGTTTCAAGTATAGGAAAATTAAGAAGGTCTCAAGACTTCAGGAGTTGGCAAATAAAGCCTGTATTTCCAAATGACACTGACATTAACAGTTTATCCCAGTGAAGATTCTAGGCAATCCTGCAGCCCCATTATTGCTACATCCAACAAAAGTATTCTGATTGCAAACGTTCAGTAAAGTTGCAAATACTGCTTCACACTGAACAAATGCAAAAGCAGCAGCCTGAAGTTCTGGAAAGACCAAAAGCAAGGTGAGAATGTCTGTTTTCCTCTAATGACTACCTACTAGCTAAAGTAGAGGTCTAAATATTTTGCTTGTTGTATTCTGTATAATACACGCAAGGAAAGGGACTTTCTTGACACAGGTGCAACTATATAAAAAACAAACAACCAACACTATTCCCAGTGACTTACGCAGAGTAAGACATATTACTGCATCTGAGCCAACTACTTATTTTAAAACAGCCTACAATGAGCATAGTGATAAAATAACAATATCTTTATGAATACATTTGATAGATGAACTGGGGAATTGTGGATGAAATAATTATTTCCTTAGTTGCAGTTATCTTAACTATAGTGGAGATAAGTAGCACCTTTTGCTTTATATCATTTTTGTCAAATACACTGTTTCGATTTGTATAATAAAGCAGTTTATGGATGAAAGAAATGATGCAATGCTGATAAAGTCTGTAGTATTATTCGCTATTCTGAAGTGCTTTTGTATCATTTTGAAATGACAGCATTATGCCTTTGTCACTTTTGCATTTCTGTCTTTAGTATTCTTCATAATTGAGTATACAGGGGAGTGAACGGACAGCTTTTTGTCATAGAGCAACAGATCTTGGGATACACAAGTTACATAAAGCCTTCCTTTTCCAGGTATATCCTTATTATTATTTTCATTATCATATGCAAACAAGATTTCAAGCCAGACGCTTGCCAGCAATATAAGCCAGCGAAACCAAAAAAAGGAGAAAAACAAAACCACCTAAGAATACCTGCCTGGTTTCTCTTCACACAATTCTGTAATATAAAGGTCTAACTCTTTAACAGTGGAAAAGCCATTTCACTAGTTCTCAACAGGTTTCTTTACCAGTGACATTAATTCTGGCATCAGCATAACTTGTTTGCTTCTATTTTAACTGCCTTCTGAAATTGTCCATGTATTTCTCTCCTTTCAAGAGAAACACAGCATTACTTTCCTCCCTTTTCTATCAGACTGTGATGTTCCTAAAAAGAAAAATTTTAAAAAATCACATTTTCTTCTTGAACAGGTGCACACTTGAGAATTCAGATTCCTTTATGATAATCTAGAATAAGAAACAGGCCACTGACATGAGACAAAAGCAGTACTGGAGTTCATCTTAACAATATTGACTATATTTTAAAGATGAGTGCAATTTCCTATAAAATTGCTGAATAGACGGCTGATAGGCATGCCATGTATTTAGTTTTTAACTTTTAAAGGTTCCGTTTTTCTCCAGAAAATTTCTCCACAGTGTTGTAAGACAGTATAAAAAGAAATTATACACCCATGGTCAGAGCACTCTTAATTACAAAACCACTAATCCAAAACCACTAATCCAGGCAAACTCTTACTTCAAATGGTAAACCACTCACTGAGTCTACTTCAGGATCACATACACACCAGAAATTTCAACACAATGAAACACAACTCTAAATAAGATGCGTGCCTTATAAGATGCGTGCCTTACCACCTTAATCATTAAAATGTAATTTTTGTCAGTAAAATTGAAGATATTTCTTGATCCTAGATTTTAGAATGTCTCTGTCCTTTACACAAAACAACAATGAAAACATTTACTGACAAGATAAACAACTTAATTCTGCAATTACCAGAGTTATTATGTCTAAAATAACTAGGGAATTATTCCTGCTTATGATCATTTAGAAATTTAAGGCTCTCCTATAAGACTTTCATAACACCCCTGTCATTAGTGTACTTTCTGCACAATTACACTGTCTTAAATAAAGAGAAAGGCTCTCTAGAAAAAGAGAGCAGAATTGTATTAAGTGTCTTTAATTTCAATACAACATTCAAGAGCAGTGAAGTAACCACACCAGTCTCTTGGCTCTAAGAGCAGTCAAGTTCTCATGAGGATGCAAAATACACCTTTTTCCTCTAAACCAGTGAAAGCACAAAACAGGAAATCCCTTAGACAGCTATATCCCATTCAGTACACAAAGAGAGATGAAGGCTTCTGTTCTAAAGAAAGTAATCTTTCTTCCCAGGTTACTACTAGAGGACAGGAGCACTCTAAATAAAAAGGGCTGCCAGGGCTCTCCAGAACAAGAATTAATGACTTTCAAAGGGATTAAAAAATATTTAGGTTCAGTGGACAAAGCATACCTTCAGAAGGAAGAGAAAAAAAAGAGAAAAAAAAAAAAAATCAAAATCAATCTACCACCAGATGGTCACAGCTGTGTGTGACAAAAACTGCAAAAAAAACTCAGGGCTTGCCAAAAACTAGAGAATTCCTCTTCAGGCTACCCCAATATAGGTGAAATCAGAAGTCTGAGGCCTCAGGATACACTCAAATTTGACTAAAAAAAAAAAAAAAAAAACAAAAAAACAGAAGCCTGAGTCAGACTTAAAAGTACTTTGCAGTAAAACTACTTTGAAAGTAGAACAACATATACACACAAAAACTGTTTTCCTATTAGGGTGTCTCTGAAAGGAAAACTGTAACTTTAATTACTATAAATTATGCTAAGAAACTCCACTGGAAGTTTTAAACAAAAATATAATTGCTTAAATAAATACCCCATACAAATACCACTTCTGTTGTTTTTTTCCCCCTCCACTTTCACTGAAGAAAATAAGAAGATGGGATTAAACCTACTTACATCATCCTCTAATCTTTTCATAATAAGTGATGCTTCAAGAGAATCAAAAAATGAACTAGTGAGAGTATTAAACTGTTACTGAACCTCACATAGACTGAGGTATCAGAATCTTGAGTTAACACTTCCTATTTCAGTAAGGCTGCTGTAACACTCAAAAATATAGAAAATACCTAGGTTATCTGGAGGAACAATAAAGGAAAAGTAAACTAAGATTTTTTCCAGTGTACAGAACCAGTTGTTCTTTGCTTTTAAAGGCAAAAGCAACAATGACCATGTCATCATTTTCTTAATTCCTCAGCACAACACACACCAGCATTTTTCTCAAAAAAATTTAAAAGCATTACTCTATTAAAAAACAGCACTTACTTATTCCCAGCCGGTCAAAATTTCTTTACTCTCTTTACTCCATTATATAAAGCTTCCATTTAATGCACTCAGAAGACTTTCTGAAAGTATTTCACATAGACAATTTATATGAAACAGTCTACTTCTGATTCTTCTTTCCAGAATGTTTTCCTGAGTATATCCAGTGGTCCAAAATACTTTAGTTCTATAAGCTGAAGACAAGAGATCTCATACACCAGAATAAAATTTGGTATTTTGATTAGATAGAAAATAAGATTCAATCAGAAAATGTTTTTAAAAACTACTTGCAAACACCTACTGACAGGGAGCTACCTCTTCTCTCTTGGCTGAAGGAGAAAGAATGCCTTTAGTTAGGATTTTTCAGGAGCTAATGAGCCACCAAAATCCTTTCTTGGCCTCATGTGCCTGCCTGTGCCACCTTCCTAAAAAAGTTCCTTAGGTTAAGTAAGACCCTATTTCAGAATATTTTTACTTTGAACTCCCATTGCCTCTCAGCCTAAGGCTATGTAGGACAAGAAATGTTTCTAATGAACACATTTAAGAAAACATGCTGGAAATAGTCATCACGGTTTGTTTTTTTTTAATATTCTGGGCATTTTTGCATAAAGTCCCAAGCTTTTATCTCTGTACAGGTGATACAATAAATACTGTGTGCAATTCTCTTTTTTTTTACTTCAGGCTTAAAACCTAACAGTTGCAGTGCAAAACTTACAGGTTTCCCCATATTTCTTTGTACGTGCAGCAGCCACTTCATAATACCCTATAATGAATCCCTAGATAACCAGATTATGACATGTAGTATACACAAAACTGTTTGCTTCACTTCTTTTTTTCAAATTTTCCCCCTTTTTTGCTGAACATTTTTGCCCTATGCATAGATATACCTGCATATTTTACCTCATATTTGTGTCACTTTTGCTTCATTTATGAAGTTGGGAGATTTTTAAACATTGACCTCATCTGCTTTCATTTCCTTTTTTTTTCCCTGCAGAATTTATTACTGATCCATTTGTTACCCTGATCAGCAGTTTTGAAGGCTCTCCCAGAAACTACTGAAAATAAGTGGATGTGGTTAGTTTGATTGACAGAAGATCAATGCACAGCTATACAGCTACACTTCCTTAACAAACTATACCACACTTTACACTGATCTTTCTCAATCACTCTGAAGAAAGTAACATCTGCTCTTGCAGACTGCAAAAAACAGAATTCTTGACAAGACATATATGCCTTCACCTACTTCAGAGAAAGTACTGAAACATATCACACACAGGGCAGTGAAAAAGTATGTTACAAGACATTCATATCAATTGAGTGCATTAATCAGCGCATTGTCTTCAAGGTCCAACCCACAGCACACTGAAGTACTCTAAAAGATTTCCAAGAATTTCAGGTCAGTTCTGCAATATTACACATATAAACAAGCTAATCTGAAAATCAGCCTCTTTCTTCTGTGAAAGATCTGAGAAATAGTTAAATATCTTCTCTTACATAGGTGTAGTCATAAAAGTCATAAAAATGATCTATTCATCAACAATTTTATTGAAATTAAAGGATAGGGAAAAAAACAAACAAAAAAAACCAAACATCCAACTGAAAAGTCCCTGCAGAGAATAACTCTGAAAGTCTACATTATTGTGAAGGAATAACGTTCAACCTGGTTAGAAGTAGAAGAATACTGAGACAATAATAAATGTTTATGTTTCAGTAGATGTTTGGAACAATAGGTTTTAGAGAAAAGACTGCTAACTATGTAATAATTATACATACCAAGGCTAATATTTTTCTTCTTTTTTGTTTCAGCAGTATCATGCTTCACTGAAAAAAAATTAAATGGTCTACACATAAAGCAACTGTAACATGCACGTTCTATACTTTATTCTATTCCAGACTGAACTTACAGAAGAAAAACAGAATTGTCTCTCCATCCACCTGTACAAAACACCTATAATTTGGGTCTTGGTCTAATACAGACTAACTGTGCCTAATTTTAGTCATTCAAAATCTAGCTGTTTCATCTGTACAGAGCATCTAAGATAACCAGTCATCCCGACAGAAAAAGGTGATCACTTTCAAAGGATGATACATCATAGACAAAATTGCAAGAAAAAAAAAACAAACACCTGCTTAAAGCAGACATCTGTTTCCAGAAGGAAGTCTGCAGAAAATTAACTTATTCTAAGCTTTCACACTATTAAGATTTAGGCAAGATGAGTCTCAGCTCTACCTTAACAATACCACAGCTTCACTACCCAATAGTTACTCAGTTAAGCAAGAAAACCTTATGATCTCACAACCCACACAAAACCCACCCTTACCTAAGATACTGAACAAGTTTCCTTCGTTTTGCAAAATTTACCCAAAGATAACTGAACTTTTTCAAATGCAGCTATTTCCACAAGGGAGATAAAAAACCCACAAACACACACAACTTACATAATAGTTTTAGGCTTGTAACATTAAGCCTAAACAAACAAAAAGAAGGAATACATTGCTATCACAGTTAATTCAATCTCCATTAGAATTAGCTTTCTGGAAGTTCATAAAAAAATTGTTCGTTTAGTTTGGTTCTTTTTTTCCTCGAGGAAAAAATAAAAGTATTTTTTAATGTTGATTTTTTTCTAGGCAAAAGGAATCAATAATTCCACTTTATAATATGGCAATATCTAATTTACATTCTCCACTACTCATAAGAAAAGACCATTTATATGTCTAGCCTCAAGTCTTGGTGAAAATAACATTCATAATTTGGAAGACTTGAAACAGCAGAAATGTAAAGACAGAAATTAAGTATTGTAAATAAGGGGAAAGAAATTTCTGATTATTTAAGGAGCCACAGTAAGAGTCCTGGCATTGAACAGCTTTCCTAGTCCAACAAAAGCCATGGTAATCATATTCTAATTTTACTTCTTTCCCAGTAATAATTTGAGAAAAAAAAATACATAAATATATATGATCTGTACAAAGCAGGTCCCTCCTTAAAGTTTCTCCACTACTAGCTATGTAATTTTTAGTGCAATAGATGCATCTAGCCATGAGAAACTGCATGATATCCTGACATCCTTGAGAAATAGCATTCTCATTATCAAAACTTTTCATGGCCCAATTCTTTAAGTTTTCTCAGGTTCGAATAACTTTTATCCCAATCATTAAGATACAAATTATGAAAAAAAGTAGATTTTGTAGCGCTCAGAAGGAGGGATGAAAGGTTACAGGCAATAGCAGGTTGGTTTTTTTTTGCTTCTATTTCTACTAGCAAAACTTCTGCAATATAAAAATTAAAATCTTTTGCCCTATTACAGGACATTGTTTTCCCCTCCTAGCACAAAGAAATGCAACAAAATTTTGAGGTACTTGACATTTGGATTAAAGCAAAGCTCCCCCATGGAGACTATGTTCATAACTACAAAGAAAGGCAACAAACACTAGTAGTGCACTACCTATCTACTGTGGAACTGATCCTGAGCTGGAAAATTTCACCCATGACATATTTTGTCAGCAGTATTGGTCAAACAATTCCCTAGCAAATTTCATGTCTTGATATAGCAGAACTAGAGCCAAACTCTGCATCTGCAGTAATATGGCACAGTTATCAGACCAGGATACTGGGGTAAAGAGCACAGACCTTTCACACACCACACACCTTCTGATTCAAGGCAGAGATCTTAACAGCCAGTCAACCAAAACCAACACTGTAATCTACAGAGCTTGAAAGCTTTTCATTCCTCTGATGATAATGTCAGCAATTTACTCCTGCCTGGACTGTATTCTTAATGATTAGGATGGAGAGGGAAAAAAGCCTACATATGGCTTTAAAAGGCTTATAGAAGGGGGAAAGAAGGAGAAAGAGCTCTTTAGAAGGAAACCCAGGCACCTGGGAAGCAGAATTTGTGCTGATAGCAGATTTGCCCTTTTAAACTAGCATCCATTAAGCTCACTCCCCTTTTAAACAACTCTGCTTTTAATTACAACTCAGGTTACGTAGAAAATGGATGACCTTTGAGGAGCTGGAAACTTTTGCAAAATTTCTCCTTCTCCAACTGTCACACTAATCAAAGCTGAAAGGCTTAAGAGATAAACATCTTACTAATTCCTCCATTTCCAGATAGTCTTACAATGAAAAAACAGAAAACAGTCTAATGTAAAGGAACATAGTTACCAAAGTAGAAGGGTTATTGTAATATTGACTAGTAACTCCTAATATTAATTATGTCAAGAATATTATATACACACTTAAAGAGACTTAAGCTTCTCTTAAATAATCTCATAATCATAAAGCTGTCATGGAACAGCGGTAACAATATCCAATATGAATCATATGCTTTCCCACATAAGTATGATTTGTCATTTCAGTACTTTGAGGTCAAGCTCCTAATCTTTCTTTACAGGAAAAGGGAAGATGCAATAGCCTAAAGTAAATTAAATTACACCTCTAAGAGGTACTTGAACACGTATCTATTTCCCAGAGGTTGGTTTATATTTCAGAACCCTGAAGCAACATATCATCAGGAAGAGGCATCTCTCATTTTGCTGCTAAATGGGCAAATCAGTTAAATATTACATGTAAACATAGCAAATATTATGTGCATTCATAGCAAAGGATATGAACATATCTCAGTTTTCAATCAGTCTGTCAGAAATTTTCTTTCTCCAATCACTGTCAGAGAAAGATATGGAAAAAACTCTTCTCCCCCTCTACTCTAAAATTTTCAGTGTGAATATTCTTTTGTTTACCTCTCTCAATTCAATTCTCTTTGCTCTTACTCCTTTAGTTAACAGCCGAGATTAACCACGGCTGAGAAAAGAATTTCCCCCGTAGATTAAAGACTTTCTCCTTTCATACTGCAGTTGCTACATCAAAAATATTTCAAAAATTAAAAAAAATGACACTTTGAAACCTTGAGGGTCCTGAATTGAGTCTCAATTGAAATGTGAGAAATGCTACAGCAGTATGGATGATTTAGGAATACTATTTGTAAAGAGAGATACGGATCTCCATAGGATCTTTCTCTGGTACTCACAAACATTCGGACAGCTCCATAGCATAACTGAAAGAGAAGGCACAACTTCTGAAGTGTGTTAAATATGGTGGTATGGTTTGGTTTAGTTTTGGTTAGGTTTTTTAATATTATGTCCTTTACTTTTGAATTAAATTTTAGTCACCAAATCAGGAAATAAGGCACACCAACAACTGAAATTTGAAGTTTCCGGTTTAACAATCCATAAGCTAAACTACTTAGGACCTTTTTGATAAAAGCAGTGATTTTCATTTTCTACTTTTATAACATCATTCAAAAATAAGCTCAATGAACTAACCACTGTACATAAGCAACCAAAATAACCGTTCCGCAACAACTTTTCAACTGGTGTTCGTAAAACTGAGTTTGATATTCAGTTACTCCATATAAAGGCAGCTAAGGACTTAAGTTATATAACCAGACATTTTGTCTAAAATACTATCCGGATATATCAAAACCATCTCTGCACACCAAATTCAAATATCAAAATCAATAAAAAGGACATGGAACTGTTGGAACAAGTCCAGAGAAGGGCCACGAGGATGATCACGGGACTGGAGCACCTCCCGTATGAAGACAGGCTAAGAAAGTTAGGGCTGTTCAGGCTGGAGAAGAGAAGGCTGTGTGGAGACCTCATAGCAGCCTTCCAGTATCTGAAGGGGGCCTATAGGGATGCTGGAGAGGGACTCTTCATTAGGGACTGAAGTGACAGGACAAGGGGTAACGGGTTAAAACTTAAACAGGGGAGGTTTAGACTGGATATAAGGAAGAAGTTCTTTCCTGTTAGGATGGTGAGGCACTGGAATGAGTTGCCCAGGGAGTCGTGAATGCTCCATCCCTGGCAGTGTTCAAGGCCAGGTCGGACGAGGCCTTGGGTGGCATGGTTTAGTGTGAGGTGTCCCTGCCCATGGCAGGGGTGCTGGACCTAGATGATCTTAAGGTCCTTTCCAACCCTAACTATTCTATGATTCTATGATTTTATAATAAAACTGTAAGTACATATCGGTTTTGCAGGCTTTGCTCAGAAACATGACAAACTTGCTTGTTTAATGCCCTGCATTACTACAGCTATACTATTTCTATTATTATTAATTCTATATCCTCATTTGTTACACATATCTCTTGAGAACATTTTGCCATGTAGATGCACCTTCAGTCTCCCCATAGAAAGCTATCACAACGAATTGCTAAAGTATTGCAATTTGCTCTCCATCCCTACTTATTCTACAGTAATGTTCACATAAACGTATGAGTTGTTGATAAGAATTTTGTAATCAGGACTCAATTACACAGATATCACTATTTTCAGCAAAATACTACCTCAACCAGTAGCTCGTATCACTCTTCAAGATACAACTCAAAGACATAAAACTCATCTGACAGAAAGTGCTCAGTAGAAATTAGTACCCATTGGAATGACTGATGCCCTCGTGACAAGAACTTTTTTGAGCAAATGATGAAAAATTGTAGGAAGATATTCCATTTTAATTTGGGGAGAAAAAGTAATTCCAGGCTTCTCTATGCTTATTAAAAATGAGATAGCAAGGATGACATGCTGTCTATTTATCACAAACTTAAGTTCTTCCTAACCTTTCCAAGTTAACTGAAAAACTTCTATATGAGACCCTTTGGTCTCTTTAATTGTACACATGACAAACACCCTTCCCTTTAAGCTTAGCTCTGTAATTAGAATTGAAGAAAAATAAAATTAATATCTGGTCTCATCTGTTATTTCTTGCAGTCTAAAAAATAGAGACTAATATTAACGTCTTAATCCTATATTTAACAGTTAAAGGACTTTAATGCAGAAAAAACGTCCACCACTTGCATACATATGCACAGAAAAAAAAACAACAAAACCTGCTCCTGCTGCAAACAGACACATACGTGCCTTGCTGTTTTGCTTATAAATCTAAAACACATAATACCAGCTTTAAAATTCCAGTTATGAAGAAATTACCATACTGCTGCTACCATTTTTAACATCAGTGAGTATATCCTTCTAGTGCTTATGGCGCATATTCATCAACATTTTATTTTGCTGTTTTCCCCTTGAGAACCTCTCAGATTCCTTTGTTCCATCAGTTATCTAATAAAGCAATAGGAAAGTAATCAAAAGACACAACAATATGAAAAACATGGTAGTATAGCAATAAAAACAAACGGGAAAGTATACGAAAATGTAAAGTGCGTGAAATTACTCCTTAAAAAGGGAAAGCAAATATTAAGAGCACTTTTTGCCTTTAATTAGACTATGTAAGCTAAAGAATTATTCACAAAAAAAATCCATGAATACTGACTTAATAACCAGAAAAATTGATTACATGCATCAGGTTCTTTCTTTTTTGGCTTTTTTGCTGCTTGTTTGGTTTTTTAAATACCAGCATAAGAACTACATATACCTCTACATACACTCAATCACCAAAATCCATCAAGAAACACAATGCCTATTGTTAATCAAACTGCAGTATCATATTGCATGCCTTCACACTAAGTCAGCGATACAGGAGCAGAAAGAAAACTGATGGAAACAACCAAGAAACACATAGACTACAAATAACTTTTAGCATTATGAAACAAGTGTAAGAATTGGGAGTGCATAATACCATTGCATTGTACTCTATATCACACACCTAGCTGTCATTCAAGAGTTTCCAACATGTATTTTACAGCATTTTTCAAAAGCCTGATAACATACAGCATTTTCAGTCCTAGATCAGGGTTCTCCTTGGATTCACTGGAACTCATGAGAACTCTTCATATATAAACAGTACATCTGATGACTTTTTTTTTTTCCTGCAGATGGTGTTCCATAACAATATTACATGATTTTGAGCATGCAACTTTCCATATAAGTTTCTCAACTAAATAGTACGTCATTTCCTATAATAAAAAGTCTCGATGACAAATTGACTGTTCAGTTTCAAACACTTCAATGCAAATCATCAGATCTGATGAAAATAATTAATATTTTAAAAGTCCAAATTGCTTTTTTTAGTTTGTTTTTTGTTTTACTTTTGGCTTTTTATTAATTAACAACATAGAGGAAACCTTGGATAAGGTTATTTTCCATTTAAAAAACAACTGTTTTCTACATAAATTCAATTTAAAGTTAATCTTCTGCTGAAATGATCTATTGTCCTACATAACCTGAAACATTCTTTTTATCAACACAAAACTTTCCCAGGGAATTAAAAAGCACACATATCTAGTTCAGAACAGTTCAGAACAGCATCTTCAGCGTAGCAGCTCTAGCTGTAATAAAATCACAAAAACAGTGGGATTTGGTTGCTAAAGGAAACCTGGTCCATAGTTCATGATACTCATATTACACTTCATATAGTAAGTGCTCCCCTACGATATAAAAAATTGAGGTCATGCCCTTGAGTTCTGTTGTACTTGACTCGTTACTGCTTATTCTTCAGGAAGTTACTGTGAGAGATCCAGAATAAAAACACATTTACAGAGAAACAAGTAGGTGTACAAATAAGGAAAGTTTCTAAGAAAAAAAAAAAAACAAAAAAAAACACAAAAAAAAAACAAACTGTCAATGTGTATATTATAAAAATATTTAACTTTAAAAAGAGATAAGTCATGGACAAGGGTGGGTAGGGTTTGTCTACAAAATATCAGAATTGTCAGGCACAGAAAAGCACACTAAAAAGATGTGATACACAGCTGAAGTTGCAGAAATTGTTTAAACCACAACACTGAGTGACATCTTAAATTCAAATACAAACTTCCTGTCAGCTTTTCTGTTGAACAAAAAATTCAAAGCTGTCTCAAATACTATAAAGACTTTGGGTTTCCTGATGTATATTCCTCTTGAATAAAGCTTAAAATACTGAAAAGAATAGTGCCTACTCAGGATAGTTATACCTGCAAATAACTAACTAGAAAATTAATCCACAGGTTTCGACACAAGTGATCTGATATTTACTGGCAGTAGTATTATTTACTTCTGCACAGCAGATCCCTCCATAAATTCTACGTTCTAGATATTTACATTGCATAGTAATGAGAAACTTAATCTTTCCAAAGTACAAGAAATTTTACTTTGTGAAGTGTCAAAGTAATCATGTAACAAAAAAACACAAATGTTTTACACAGGAAAAAGATACTACACACACACCAAGCAGTGTAGAGAAGTGTTAGTCACTGAAGAATTAGGATAAACTTAAATCTGAATAAAACTGAATACTGGTGTTCGTTCCATTAAATTTAGTATCTCATTCCCCATGCAACTAACATTTATAGATAAAAATTGTTGGTTTTCAATAGAGAAACATCTGTGAAAAAAAGAAATGCAAATGTTTCTTTTAAATGCTATTAAAAAGAAGATGACCTTAAAAAAGTGGACTTAAAAATACTGTTCTATGGTTCCATGTAATCACATCATAACAGTAGTTTAATTGGATAGGTAGACCAATATTTCTCCCAACAAAACATAACGGCAGAGGTTGCTCGACCACCTCAGAATTAATGCCTGCAAGTTTTGTTTTCTTTCTGCTCTAAAATTAACAGTCTGAAATTTGTGTTTTGCTATTTAAGAAATTTATTAACCAAAGTGTGAATAAACCAACCAAACTGCCCAATTTTTGAGATTAAAAGGAATATAAGGCATAGAATACTTCACTTTCCACATTATTTTTCTCTGAACATAGTTTATTAAGTCATTACATGCTCCTGAGAGGTCTACTAATCATTAGTCAAAGCACAGGCTACACTTTTAATCTAAATTTAAAACATATGGGAATTTAGTCAACACAGAAAACTAAAGTTTTAAAACTTCACATACCTTACTTTAAATGACAGTGGCACCAAAACCCTTTTTTGACAGCTAGCAAAACAAATAATAGAAGAACCTTTAAGAAGAAAATACCT
This sequence comes from Pezoporus flaviventris, assembly GCF_033815535.1. Taxonomy (NCBI): domain Eukaryota; kingdom Metazoa; phylum Chordata; class Aves; order Psittaciformes; family Psittacidae; genus Pezoporus; species Pezoporus flaviventris. Next base: position 38,076,390 of record NW_026892550.1, on the reverse strand, counting down.
TATAAACTCAGGGAAAAGCAACAGAAACTTAAAATTACCAACAGGAAAATTAAATCTAATGCCTGGTAGCTTGTGCAATATTACCTTCATCACTGCTTCCAGTTTCAGGTTTCCTAATCAAGATCTTATGGGAAGTGTTTAGCAAAGGAACAAAGCCCCTAATAACACTGTGGCATGACTTCTCCAATAGAACACACAATGACTCACAAATATTCTCATACAAAATTTCCACTTGTAGGAAGCATCCTTACCTCCCCCCCCCCCCTAAAATGCCACATATTTTATACTAACTTATTTTATTAAAAAGCTTTATGGAAAAAAAATTTAATAGGAAATAACTTTCAAGCCCACCAATAATAGCATTATTCATACATAAAGCAAACAAACTCACTTAGCTGAAACATAGCAAGTATCAAAGGAAGCCTGCTTGTAAGGCTTATGTTAACCCTAAGCTCTTTGCTGGATAGAGCACAGAGCATTCAGGACTTAAGAAATTCGAATTCGTCGTGCAGAAGTATATACAATCACAGTAGCAAATAACTAATCACGGCTACCCTGTTAGTAGAGTTCATTTTGGGAACCCACTGTCAGAAGCCCTCTGAGAATGATGTCAATCATAGTGATCAATGGCACTGGACTAAGCATAGATCTTTATGTTTAAATTCTGTATTAACAGATCAGTTTCTCAGACCATCTCACCACTCATAGTTAAGGATGCAAGACACGTGTTTAAACATTAATGATCATTGTGAAAACTGACACGTGGCACACAGTCTTACTTTTACCAGATTACTAAGAGATTAAGGGAAATAAGCATGGTGGTTTTCTAGTGTACTAAAAGACAAACCTCTAGAAATAAACAAGGATTCTGGTATTTGGAAAAGAATCTGATAAATTTCATTTCTCCAAATAAGCACATATAGTAGGTTTTCTAGATAGGGTAACTAGACATCAATAAAATAAGAAAACTGAGTACCCAGAAACTTTTGGATATATTATCACAAATTCTGCTGTTCTATTCTCACAAGAAATCATGAAACAATACTCATGCAACTGTAAAACAGTGATTTATTTTTTTTTTTAGAACCCTGTGAATTATTCTTAAGCTGTCTCCTTAGAGTGATGATTTAATTGCTGTAAGAAATGAAACAGAAACAACATAATTTGAACATGAAAATTAAACAAGGAGAGAAACAGTAAATCAAATAACAACATGCAATAAATCATTCATATTTGTATTACCTTTTTTTAACTTTAAAGAAAGATTATCGCAGTGGAAAATACTATTTTATATTTAACATTGAAAAAGTTCAGAGTATTCTGTTGTGCCATAAGACTTGACATTTTGTCAAACTATTCTTAGAAAAATAATACATAGTGTTTGAAGACAGTTTTAGGATTCTCCCCATCCTGGAAATCTAGTTGGCAGCAGACATACCAGCCAGTCATTACAAGTAACTGTTCATAACAGCTCAAGCCAAAAATCACTCAGAGAGGCAATGCACAGCTAGATTACAGTATCGGGTCCTTAAATAATTTTATGCCGTTGAAGTGAAACTCTTAACCTCTTCTCAATCACATATAACTGGATCATTTCTTAAACCCTTTTCCCAGTGAGCAGCCTACAGAGTCTTCAGGACATTTTCCCTGCAAAAATTGCCCTGGTTTGTAATAGAAATTAGGGTCATTGTAACTTATAGCTTAATCAGGTTAGGAAAGTTAAAGCCAGGAGAGAATTACAGCTGGCTAGGGACATTAAAGGCAAGAAGAAAAGTTTCTATTGGTACACTGGGGATGAAAGGAAGATAAGGGAAAATGTGGGCCCTCTCCAGAAGGCAACAGCAGACCATGTCACCCATGACATGGAGAAGGCTAAGGTACTCAATGACATTTTTGCCTCGGTCTTCAAAAGCAGGAGCTTCAGCGACACTGCCCGAGTCACAGAAGACAAAGTCAGGGACTAGGAGAACAAAGAATCACCTGCTGTGGAAGATCAGGTTTTAAACCACCTAAGGAAACTGAAGATTCACAAGTCCATGGGACCTGACGAGATGCATCTGCAGGTGCTGAGGGAACTGATGGATGAAGTTTCCAAGCCACTGGAAGTTGGGCTTGTTCAGTCTGGAGAAGAGAAGGCTCAGAAGACACCTTCAGGAAGTCTTCCGGCACCTGAAGGGGACCTACAAGGGCATGTAGCTATAGGACAAGGGGGAACGTCTTTCAGCTGCAAGGGGGTAGATTTAGTTTAGATATTAGGAATGGGTCCTTTACTGTGAGCGTGGTGAGGCACTAGAACAGGTTGCCCAGAGAATCTGTGGATGCCCCACTCAAGCAAGCACACCATTTATTCAAATTTGATAGGTGGACCACTCAGTGGATAAAGAACTGGCTGGATGGCCGCATGCAGAGTTGTGGTCAATGGCTCAATATCTGGCTGAAGACCAGTAACGAGTGGTGTCCCTCGGGGATCAGTGTTGGGACCGGTCTTGTTCAACATCTTTGTCGCTGACAGGGACAGTGGGATTGAGTGCGCCCTCAGCAAGTTTGCCGATGACACCAAGCTGTATGGTTCAGTTGATACGCTGGAAGGAACGAATGCCATCCAGAGGGACCTTGACACGCTTGTGAGGTGGGCTGATGTCAACCTCATGAAGTTTAACCATGACAAGTGCAAGGTCCTACACCTGGGTCGGAGCAACCCCAGGCACAGCTACAAGCTGGGCAGAGAAGAGACTCAGAGCAGCCCTGAGGAAAAGGACTTGGGGGTGCTAGTCAATGACAAACTTAACATGAGCTGGCAGTGTGCGCTCGCAGCCCAGAAAGCCAACCGTATCCTGGGCTGCATCAAAAGGAGTGTGACCAGCAGGTTGAAGGAGGTGATCCTGCCCCTCTACTCTGCTCTTGTGAGACCTCACCTGGAGTATTGTGTGCAGTTCTGGTGTCCTCAACATAAGAAGGACATGGAACTATTGGAACAAGTCCAGAGAAGGGCCACGAGGATGATCAGGGGACTGGAGCACCTCCCATATGAAGACAGGCTGAGAAAGTTAGGGCTGTTCAATCTGGAGAAGAGAAGGCTGTGTGGAGACCTTATAGCGGCCTTCCAGTATCTGAAGGGCCGCTACAGGGATGCTGGGGAGGGACTCTTCATCAGGGACTGTAGTGATAGGACATGGGGTAACGAGTTCAAACTTAAACAGGTGAAGTTTAGGTTGGATATAAGGAAGAAGCTCTTCACTGTGAGGGTGGTGAGGCACTGGAATGGGTTGTCCAGGGAAGTTGTGAATGCCCCGTCCCTGGAGGTGTTCAAGGCCAGGCTGGACAGAGCCTTGGGTGGCATGGTTTAGTGGCAGGTGTCCCTGCCCGTGGCAGGGGGTTGGAACTAGGTGATCTTAAGGTCCTTTCCAACCCTAACTATTCTATGATTCTAAATCCTTCTTTAACTTAACTTGCAATATGCAAGAAGACTTTAGATTCATACAGTCTACCATCAGAAAGTGGCCTAGATGCAGAAAAAGACTCTACTAGTCAGAGAAAAATGTTTCCACTCTGAATTCTCTCACTCAAAGTTTAATTCTCAAATTTCTTTTTCCAAATTCATGGTATAAGTAATGATAAGATCTGGAATTCCGATCTGACTGATACCCAAGTTTTGCCACATTAGATAAGTTCTATTTCTGATACAACTAAACTGAGCAGCTTTCTACTAACCTACATTCAAAGACAGCAGGGAGTTACACACGTTTACTGACACTATCACTCCAAGTTTCCAATGGCTGGTGCTGTTGACCTTCATTTCCAGAGTTTATAGTCTCATGCATTTAAGCGATTAAAACAGAAGAGACCTTGAATATCTAGACCCAGGCTGAAACAGTGCCCTGTGTTTTTCTAGTTCCTTCACACCACATACATAAAAATAATTTCAGCCAGCACAAAGAACACATAAAAATCACTGGTTGTGGTCTGGAGCCTCCAAGCAAGGACACTGCCACTGAAATGTTTATGTGAATGACTAGGAATTTGAACCTGGTGTAAAGGCTGCATAGAAAGGGACATTTATCACCAAGACCAGTATCAAAGAAATCTCCATACAAACAATCTACATGCTGCAAATTCCTGCAGTTGACAAAATGGCCATACAATTCCGACTTTCATTTTACATTCCCTTGTTTCCAATTTTCTGGAAAACCTGTAAAAGGGAAGTGACGTAAAATGTTTTGGTTTTAAAGAAAATATTTAAATCTCTGTGCTGCCTAGGCAGAGGAGGGAAGGAAAGAACAGTCTCACTGATTTCTGAATAAAGATGAGAACAAATACATACGCTGGAAACATCAAGTTACCCAGTAATGTTTAAGAACATAAAGCTTAGGCAGGTGTAACAGAACTTCAGAACTCTGAAGACAAGCAAAGTAAGCAGGATATACCAGAATGAGAACAGAAAATAAACTACAGACTTCAAAAAAGTTAGCTTGAGTTATACTATGGCGCCTTAAACCAGATTTTTATTTGCTCCAGATCCCTGGTTTATTGGTACACAGAAGTTTCCTTATGTGAGATTCTGATACAGAAAGAAATATCATATACTTGTAAAATCACAATAAAGCACTGCCTGCAGATTTATGCCTTACTTTGGATATCTAAGAATCAGTATACTAGGTGATCCATCTAATCCAGCATCAGATCCCAGGGAGAAAGAAAAAAAATAAATCCAGTTTTAAATAAAAGAAATAAATACTAGGTAAAATCCATCCCAATGCTCAGCTTTGCCATAAACTCTTATAATTTCCTACAGAATTAAGCCGTGCAGCAGATGCTTTAAGACCTCTCACAAAATACATTATTCAGCTTTAGTTTTTAATAGTATTATCTATATAAATGGCCTTTGTGATACAGGATGAAAATCTTTTCTCATAATAGCGTAATATTGTCTTGCTATGCTCTGTACAGCTTTTTTATGCTGGTCTGATTTTCTTTTTTTCTAATTTAATACTTACCACCCTCCCATTTAATTGAATCTCTGTTTCTCAAGTGCAACATGGGATTTGGCTACAGGGGAAAGCAGAGTGCATCATACAATATGCAATTTATTGTAGAAACATGGCATGTAAGGCAGCATAGAGGCACCTACCTACAACTCCATGAAGCAATGTAGCAAATGAATCACAGATTATAAATACACAAACTGAAATCCTCTCAGAAGAATTAACCAAAATGAAATATTTTATATTCAGGTCAGTGAAACTGAAAGACTGCTTTCTACCCTCACCTCAAACAAAGGAGGGGGGGAAGCAGTATAAAAACCAAGTAACAACTTACACAGGAAAATATTTCATTTTAAAAGAGAAATAAAATCCCCAATCAAATCCAGTAGCTTAAGGGGAAAAAAAAAAATGTTTCCATTGTTCTCCAAGAAGTAGGAACAAATTAAGAATTCGAAGAAAAAAAGAAAAAAGGTGAAAAAAACCACACAACAATCTTAAAATGTATTCTACTTTAAACCACTAGATAGGATTTTCTAATGAAAAAGAAGTTATCATTGTATGGATGACTTGGTTTGCTCTCCAGTTCAAGCTTGGTTTCTTTCCATTTTTCACAGAAGCAAAATACATTCAGAAATCCGTTTTGTAGACCTAATGTTCAAATCATGATTTTAAGTAAGTAGACTGGCATAATTAAATATTTACTCCATATCTCATAAACACCAGTGAACATATTCTCAGTAACCTCGATCAGGCAAGAAAAGAGTCCAGGCAACCTGGACTGAGATCCCACCTGCTAAAACATTATCCCAGTGAAATCCTCAGTGAAGGTTTGATAAAGAGGTGGCGGAAAAGCATTTCACTTCCTGCATAACTACTTAAAAATACACTATTTGAAAGAACTCCTATAACATTGCAGGTACTACAGGGTTAGCTGACTACACATCACTGAGGTTTTTCAAATTATATAATAGTAATTAATTCAGCATTATGAAGATTTTTTTCCTCTTTCCCTTTTTCCTTCTTTTTCCTTTATTCAAGCACTTCTCTTGATAAATGCCAGCATAAAATGGTAAATCACAATGTCCTTTGTTTCATCCCTATGCTTGATTACCCTTGGCAGTTTTTTTGTCTAATGAGCAAGCTGTTTGGCTAAAGCCACCTAAGTTAAGCAACTGAAAAATTCAGTTGTCAAATCTGGACAGCTTGATTTTCAAGCTTTTGTTTTATCGCAGTATAAGTAAATTATGAAGATTGACATATTTTAAACCAGTTGCATAAATAATGTGCATAATTTTATAGCTACAGAAATTTCAGCTTCAACTAGAACATTTATTCAATAAAATATTTTCTGATAAAACCAAGCAACAGTACAATCTCTGTATGTGGGAATTAAGCATTTGCAAATCACTAACTTTTACCTGCACTAAAGATTTTAGAGTAGAACTATCTACTGAAAAAACAGGATTATACAAATAATAATAAAATTTACTATTTATTATTCTAATTAAAGTTTGACAGTAACTTGCAACATTTTAAGAAAAACGTTTCATAGCATTCATGCTGCTGAATAGTCCAACTATACATAAAGTAGGTTGGAAAGTCACAGTCCAACTCTTTGTAAAAAAACTCTAAAGATTCCCTTACTTTCGACCCAAAGGAATAACAGGTTGACAAGAAAGATTTTTTTTTCTTTTTTTTTTAAATTTAAACTATGTAGATACTATCCCATTTTACAACCAGATGAGCACCGTATTATTCTAACTTCAGGTTTGCTTCACAGAATAATTTTGCAAATTGTATTAAAATATTTTTATACCTTCTCCTAGCTTTTTGGGGGAAAGGGGAATTCACCACATTTTCTTGAAAATCACTAGATGCTTGCAGTCATACTTGTCGTATGTAATATTTAAAGGGAAGTAAAAAATCAGGTATTTTTTCCAACCAATAAACTGAACTACAATAAACAACTGCCCACATATGAGACAGGAATTCAGAATTATTTTATTCTGTACACCATAAACATTGTTAAACCCATGTCACGCTCAGCACATACCCCAAAATGATCTGCAATCAATGGGATATCAAAATCTGATGGTAAGATAAAATCTGCAGACACCATGAGGTTGGACATGTGAAATACTTGTAAGACTCTGTAAGGCGCTGCAATGCTCCCCAGCATGAGTGATGGATGGAGTAAAATCTCTTTAAATTGTTTTAAATAGCTGAGATATCAGCCTGTGCACGAGTGTGTGCATGCACTCAGACATGCATGTGGCATGCATTCATAATTATAAAAAACACAAGAGCTTGACTTTTTAACGTCCTGGACATCAAATACTAACATTAGCACCTAAAAATCATCTACAAAAAAATGTTACTTACTTGTGTTCAACTTATAGAAGCTATGCGACAATTCAAATCCAGAAAACTTGGCAGAAAAAGAGGAAAAGTGAGTTTCATGTGCCCTATAACACTAGGTCACTTTTATGCAGTGAAGAAAGGGAAAAAAAAGAAAAGTGTAAACATTCAGTGTAAAGCAAGCAAAGACAGAAAGCTGTGGCAGCTGTTGCCCAAACCAGGTACTGGGGATTAACACTGTGTAGAATTATATATAAATATTCAGTCCTACTGAAGAGTACTGAAATGTTTTGAGGTTTTATATATCTGTATTAGTTTAATCTCTAGTACAGAACTACATACTTAAGTTTACTTCTGCATATCCCTCTTCCTCCATCTTTATGGGACTAGACAGACAGATCTTGGAACAAAATCCCAGGATTCTTCAGCGTGTTACACTTTACTTAGCTCAGGTGCTACAGTAACTCCAATGAAGTTTTGGAGATACATTCCTGTATTCATTGACAGGATATTTTATTTTGAGGAGCCCATGCATCACAGGTGGCATCAACTGCTTATTTTCCTAACATAACTGATTCTTCTTCTTATTACTGTAAAAAAATAAAACAAACCTGTCCATTCACACCCCAACTATCAGAGTTCACCAAAACAGGACCTTGCAACTGCCAAACAAGAATTCCAAATAAAGTTAGATACAGACAACTTTAAAATACACACATGGACAAAAAACTAAACATCTCAACAGCTTAGAAGCAAAATCCTACATTTATTAAGATTTAGAAAAACAGATATGCATTTAAGTGCACTTTATTCTCATTCACATAAGTATTGCATGCTACTTGCCATAAGCTGTGCCCTTTGCTGGCTTTGGAATATACAAATCTACTGAGCTTTTCACGTTCATGCTTCTCAATTCTGGTTGCTGGAAACAAGACTGCCTAACTAATCCTTAGTATGTTTTAAAACCTACACTCCAGATTAAGAAAAAAATATGTATCTCAGTGAATACCTTAATGGAAATTCAGAAGCCATTTCTCCATCTTCCTTAGGCTGTGAATTGGTTTGTACTCCAATATCATTTGTAATTTTTTTTTTTTGCACAAAAGTAATCAGTAACTGCTACTGACAATACACTTAAAAAAAATGCTATGAAGGTGGCAAAACGGAATTCCTTTTAAACAGCAAAGGAAGGTGAACCAAGCACCAGCCATTGTCATACTTGGGCCAAAGAAGGGAGCACTCCCAGATTACTTTGAACTTAAATAGCATTCTTCCTTGTTCTGCTTAGAACATAAATTTGTTGCCTAGATCACAGGGGAATATTGCAGCTAATTAATTCCCTCGCACTGCAGGCCTCAGAGATCAAAATCTTTACCATAATCAGTGCAGGCAGCATCCAGTACAGCCTCCTGAAACACCTTTGCCCAACTAGAATTTTTGGGTTTAATACAATCTGTCACAGTAAATGTTAATGAGCCACTATACACAGGCAAGCATATTATCAAATCCAGTGTTGTATTTTTGACCTAAACTTGATTAATACAAAGAGTTCTCTGTTTCACATGGGTGTCGTAAATCTGACCAAACTGGTGGATCAGTTTGCAAGTCCAGAGAAGGGCCACAAAGATCATCAGAGGGCTGGAGCACCTTTCCTGTTAATACAGAATTGTGCTTGTTCAGCCTGGCGAAGAGAAGGCTCATGGGAGACCTTACAGCAGCTTCCAGTAACTAAAGGGGTCCTATAAGAAAACTGGAGAGGGACTTTATACAAGGGCACATAGTGACAGTACAAGGGGTTTACCTTTCAGCTGAAAGATGATAGATTTAGATTAGATATTAAGAAGTTCTTTAACTGTGAGGGTAGTGAGGCACTGGAACAGGTTGCCCAAAGAAGCTGTGGATACCCCGGCCTTGGAAGCTTTCAAGGTCAGGTTGAAGCAAAACTGGTCTAGTGGAAGGTGGCAAGGGTGTTAGAACTTTTAAGATCCCTTCCTACACAAACCATTCTACAGTTCTGTGATTCTATGAACTTACTCCTCTGCAAAAGGCTGGAAGGGCACTTTATACAGTGAATTCCTGAAATTGCTGCTTTATACACCAACTCACTGATTCTGCTTTTAAGAACCATTGTTCCTGTTTTCTGCTGAAGTGATATTTCAGTCACCAACACAACCACCTCCAAATCCTTAAAAATACCTGCATCAATAATATATACCCCACAGCCTTCGTATTAATAAATTTATTTTAAGAAATAGCAGTTAAAACACAGGTCATTTTCCATACTCCTTGGTATATACTTCTGAGGAAGTTCTGTACTTCTTATTGCTATGCTACACAGACCTAATAACTGGAGTGAATTTTGTCATCAGTGCAAGCTCAAAAATGTCAAAGGAGCTCGTTTTCAGCTGCATGCAGGCCCCAGTGTAAGTGCACTACATAAAATTATTTGATGACTTGCAGACTTTTTTAGAGATGCTGAACAAGCTACAAACTGAGTGCCTCCTTTGAGCCAATGATTACACATCACTTGAAAAAGTAAAACAGTTCGTAAGAATTTTCTGAAGAAAAGTGTCAAGCACTGGATAGCCTTTAATAACAAAATATTGAGACAATACTATCTAGAAGTGGCAAAATACCAAAAAGTTTGGATGATTTACATCTTTTAAATCCATTCTTTTTGTGTGTTCTCTTAAAGCAGTCACTTCTGAGATAACAGAGCAGTGAAATTGTGTCCTCATTGTAATGTAAAAGGTTTGTCATGGGTTTGAATGTCATACCGGCTCTCTCTGTGTCCTGTCCAAGACTGCTACCTGACACTGCACCACCTTTCTTAGGTAAATGTCCTTAGGTAAATGTTCAGCAGTAGCAATCATTTTTCTCCTCCTTAGTAGCTGGTGCAGTGCTGTGGTTTTGACCTTCAGCCTGCAAACAGCGCTGATAACACCAATGTTTTCAGTTCTTGCTCAGTAATGTTTACTCTGACCAAGGACTTTGTGAGTCTCACGCTCTGCCAGGGAGGAGGGGAAGCTGGGAGGAAGCAGAGAGAGAATACCTGACCCAAACTAGCAAAGGGGTGTTTCATACCACAGCACATCATGCCCAGGATGTAGAACTGGGGGCAGTTATCCAGAAGGGGTAGATCACTGCCGGGGTTGGGCTGGGTATCGGTCAGAGGGTGGTGAGCAGTTGTATTGTCTTCCCTTGTTATTTCCCTTATCATTATTATTATTGGTGGTAGCAGTAGTGGTTTGTGTTATACCTTAGTTACTGGACTGTTCTTATTTCAACCTGTGGGACTTACATTCTTTCGATTCTCCTCCCCATCTCTCCGGGAGCAGGGCAGGGGGGAAGTGAGCGAGTGGCTGTGTGGTTCTGGGTTGCCAGCTGGGCTTAAACCATGACAGTAAATCGTTCATTCCTGCAATAGATTTTGCTACTGTAATCTATCAGTGTGGAATGAGATGAAATTAGAAAGCAAAAGCGAAAAATCATTAAAAAAAAAAAAAGACAAAACTCTTTCAAATAACTAAAGAATATTCACCTTTGGTAAGAACATTCAGTGAAGCTTTGATCACTGATATTACTAGCCACAGACTTCTCTTACAGAAATTAAACTTCAAAAAAATATGAAAATTACAAGAACTTTTCATAAAACATAGTCTGTTACCATTTACTACCATTGCCTCCATAATATTTCTTTCTAAGGCAAACATGATAGATTTTTAAAACTCAGCATTGTCAAACTGAGACTTAACACCAGATACAGAAAAAGCAGTGCTTCATCTGCGGTTACTAACACACTCAAGTATGTCAGATTAAGACAAATATACAATAGGAAAAATACCACTGCAAAATTAATGTTGATTTTTAAGAAGGACTACATTAGAAAAATATCCACAAAGAAAAACTGAAGCTATCTTACTAACAAGTACTTTTCATGTACTGATAGGAAAAAGATACAAACGTTGTAGTTAGAATAAAAGTTTCCTTTTGCTTGAAAACTTAGGAGTTACTCTAGGTACAAAAAAAAAATAATCAACTGTTCAAAGATTTCCTTTATTTCATTCAGCATATCTTGGGAGGGACGGACCAGCCTTGAAGGGGAAGAAAAAACGACACAACACATAACTATATGAACTTCAGTGCCCATTTAAAGGGGTTATGCTTGAAAACTGGCCAACATTCGCAAACATATTAAGCACAGTTATTATTCCTCCTTCCTGCAGCTAGTTCCTTCAAATGCTTTGATGATTATGCAGTAATAGAGATGGAGGAGACAGCAAAAAGAATTGACGGTGTAAGTCTGAAAACATGTTCTAATTATGCTCATATTCCATTGTTTCCTATGTTCAGCTTCCCCTCATAATATACCTCTTGCTTAGACTTCTTTCCTTTCTGGTTGTAAAACAGTCCATGGTGTTCCTGTTACTGTTACCATCTATTAGCGTATTACAAAGCTATTTATACTATACTGTAATAAGCACAGATGGCTAGAGTCAATTCCAATAAGATTTAATGATAAGACAAGAGAAGACTGGGTATCCATATCCCCTAAACAACCTACAGCAAATAAAATAGAGATTATTCTTTGGAGAAAGGAGATAAAGATAAGATGAAACAATGTTATCAGCTTTACTTTAGATTATGAGGGCAATCTAAGGAAAAGCACATTACAGTTTACTTAACTCCTGAACATCAGCTATATAAAGAGCTTCCAAGCTAATGCCTTCTAAGAGACAGTTAAGAGTTCTATGTTAGCAAAAGTTTGAGATTAGCAGACTCTGGCTCTGCAGACAAAAAATACTTACCATTAGAAATAAGCAGCACAACCAGACCAGAGGAATGTAACCATGTGAAAGAAAAACGAAATCCATACTTGAGAACAAGCTAAAAGCAAATATAAAAATCAGAGGCCTTTTTCTATAATACAGAAAATATAAAAAAAAAAAAAAAAATCAATATTTTCATTACTCCTTCCCATTGTAATTTGACATGCTCAGTTTATAAGTGCTGAACAATTAAACAGCTTAAATTTCCTTAATTAAAACTAATGTAAATTCCTAATATTTTCCTATAGTTCACAGTTTAAAAATCGGTTCTTTACTCTCCATTAGTTTAATTTCACAGGCAGAAATTAGAGGTGTAGGTATAAAATACTCATTCTAGGATGACATCTATGATGACATATAGGAGTCAGATCTCCTAGGTTTCAATTTTTTTCCTCCTTCAGCATATTATTAAAAATAAGATCATACAAAATAAGTCATGAAAAAAGATAAAGACTGATACCACTTTAGAATAACCAATAACAAGTTTCAAGCAACAAACTGGCATGAGGCAAACAGATTCAATGACCTCATAAAAACTAACTTATTGGCAAGTTCTTGCTTTAACTCAGGCTCAGGACAACATAACAAAGAATTTAATCTTTCCTGTTTGGCAATTCCATTTTTTCCTGATGTCCTAATCATGATTTTCTATCAAAACACATATACGTAATAAAACAGCTGCCCTACTCACTAATAAGGAAAGAGGTAGTTTTACTTGCCCAAAATCATAAAAAGTACAGGACAAATAAGCCTACTGGACCTATTTTCACAGTTACCGAGTTAAGACTAGTGAGGAGAGACTGCTAAGTGTTCTTAAATACCAACTTCTTCCAAAGTACATTCATGATCCTCCATAAACTACGAGGGATTCTAGCACAATGCAATAGACTTGTTGAACGCAAGTCCTTCTCCTGTTCAAATAAGATTATCGGTATTCCACTCTGGAAACATGAAAGCCTTCCAAATATTCACACTGTGATTTTGCAAAATTAAGTGCAAAAAACTTGTGAGGAATCCTTTCTAAAACAGCCTTTCGCTTTCTTACCTGTACAATAATGAAGTTCTGTGGATGTACAGTTGAGCAGAGATGCTCTGCTCACAATAGTAAAGAAACACTGGGTGTATAGTTGGTGGGGAGCTTAATTGGGAGTCTGGGGGACAGAGTGCTTCTTCTTGGGAAGCCTCAAACCTCTAAACAGATAAAAGAACTATTAATACTGTCGATTGCTGAATCAGTATGGAGACCTAGTATTTGATTCAACTCCTTTCCAAACAGAAAGGTTTAGATTTCAACTAATGTTGAAAAAACATATTCTTTAAATATCTTCAGAAGACCCATCTGGGAGGCCAACATGAGCTGCCCAGACTTGCCAAATTTTAGAAGATAATATATTGCCTTCATGGTCAATGTGAGAACACTTCATACAGAGGCAGAGAAAAAGGTAGTATTGCCAGCACAAACTTCCCCTTCATAGTTAATAGTTTATAAGGTCTGTTACTTTATTTTTTTTTCTACTTTCTTTACCTTTAATATTAATATTGTAGGATGATAGTAACGCTATGATATGATGCAAAGTGATCCCACTGATCAAATGACCATATTATTTTGTAACAATACTATGCCATAGCCTAGTTGTGCAGTCTATTTACATGCTAAAATATCTTGCACTACAAAGCTCCTGATGCATCTTAAATTTGCAAATACAGGAATTGCTAAATTCTGATCTCTTTGAAAAGGAAAAGTAAAAATCACTAACAGCAAGTTAGGTTATAAATAACTCTCATTAAGCGGCATGTAAAATTTACCATAGAAAATACATTATACAGTCTTTTTAATGATCAGGACTCAATTTCCAAATATATATTTTTTTTTTAAATTGTGTTATAGATGACAAATCCATTGTGTTTTGCTCTACAATTAAAAATAATACCATTACTTGGAATCAAGTAATAAAGAATAAAAAATTATCCCTATATTTTGGGTTTCTCCACAGATTTACAGCATTATGAGTAATGAAGGCTTGATATATAAGATTTAGGAGGTACTAAGCAGAAGAGCATAAATGTAATGCCATTACCCAACAACATTTTTAAAAGGGATAATATTCATTTTAGTAAAACTCAGATTCATATCTATTTTTACCAAATGTCTGGTGCAATCACCATAGACTAGTCCATCAGCACAAAGCTCTATAAATAAAATAAAATATGAATGAAGAAGATTCCTGTAACTTAGCATCTACTGAAGAACCTCAGTTCCCAAGCATGAAAGTAAATAAAGGATATGTACACATGGGCTAGGACACAGAATCACAGAATAGTTAGGGTTGGAAAGGACCTGAAGATCATCAAGTTCCAACCCCCTGCCATGGGCAGGGACAGCTCACACTAAACCACGTCACCCAAGGCTCTGTCCAACCTGGTCTTGAACACCACCAGGGATGGAGCATTCACAACTTCCCTGGGCATGACACCACTGTTGAAGCAGCCTAAGCAGGCTGCTTGAAGGACCTTAATAAACACGTTAGCTCCGAGACTTAGTTTAGTGACAGACATGAGCTGCAGCTACTCACCAACTACACTGCAGCAGCACTAAGACTGGGTTAAAAATTCTTCCTCCCCAGTTACTGTAGGCAAAAAGTAAACATATCCTTGTATATAACCCAAAATGTTTGACTCACATAAAAATTGAGGTAGTTGATATTCGACATATGAAAAATATAATTTCCCTTCTCCCCACCTTTAAGTCAGAAAGTCTCCTATTTCTTAATAAAGAGCTCATTCTTAGTTTTTGCACAAGAAAAAGATGTGAGAAAATAGCCTCTAACACACACCCAGCTTCTCACTGCTCTGCATGAAGGCACAGTTCTTCCCTAGACTTATTTCATTATTTTCAACAGATTTGTCAGAATGATCAAGATCTTTCAAGAGAATTGAAGAAATAGTTACAGTTTTGCCTGTACAAAGTACTGAGAAGATCTTAGTTAATACTATCATGCTAATAAAAACCTTTACAGGCAAATCTGACATTTTAGAGGATATTAAGGCAGCTAGGTTTGGGTTTTCTGGGTTTGTTTGGGAGGGGGAGGGTTGGGGAGTTTTTTTCGGGGGGCAAGTGTTTTTTCTTGTTTTTAATACAAGATCATAGCTTGGTTTATTAGGTTTTGTATGGGTTCATTTCTGAATGACTATGTTCCTTCTCACTGTGATCTAAAACTCTAAGAAACTGAGCCAATGAGCCAGAAGTCAGGGTCATTATCTTCCACATTAATCAGTCCTGTCAGTTAAGTCTTAAGCCTTTAAATACTTCTTTTCACACTAGATTTCCAGCTCACCCTAGGAGTAGGATATTTAAAGCCCAGAAAGATACACTGCTCTCTGATCAGAGAAGTAAATTACAAACACAGGCCTCGCATACCTTTATTTTGATCTAACTCTGCAAGAATGTTATTCCCACATATGTTTAAAATGCAGTTGCGCTGTTCCTTTAACAGGAGGCAACGTTTGAATCACTAATTAAATTGCTAATCAGTTTCAAAACCAACAAATTAGTAAATTTACCAATTATATAAAACTGAAGGATGTTAAAAGAACTTCTCCAGCATGTTATATTTCAGGATGGTAATTGATCAGTGCTTCTTACAAGTCAGATACTTTTCTAATGTGTTCCTGTGCAGGTAGATTAACTCATAATTTTAAATACTTTTTTTTTTTCACAATTATACTTCGTGAATTACTGAAAGCCATCCATGCTTTAAAAGCAGTCTTGTGAAGCATTAGGACCATCCAGCATATATTCCAAATGAAGTACCAATCAATAGGATACAAACACTCTACACAAGAAATAAAAGCATATTCCTCACTGAAGTACCAGCCTTAGAAAACTTCAAACAGTGTAAAAATAAATATGCCAGTGTATTTGCAAATTGCCTCAGAAGAATCAGTATCCAGCACTTCCTCTATGCAGTCACTCTTAAAATCCTTGGGGACACCTACTTGTCACAGAATAAATTATCTGGCTAATATCCAATATTACAGTATATGTCATCGGGCACCCAGGAGACAGGCATTAAAGAGCACTTAGCTTCTTCAGCCTTGCAGGGCAGTCCTTACATAAATGACTTTGCCCAATTACAAAACATAACTGACGTACTTATTTTGGAGTTTTCTACCAGCAGCCTTTCATCCTAAAACATTTATACAGCACAGAGTATTTTTTTTTCCAAAATCACAGATCCCAAAGTACAGTACACTAAACAGGTTGTTAGGGTTGTTGTTTTTTTTTTTTAACATGAACATAATTTCTTAAGATATTTAAACAAAACAAAAATATCTGAACACTGTTTTCAGTGTTCTCAAGCACCAAAGAAATGCTCATTAATAAAACTACTGGGGAAGCAAGTTCTCCCACAACTCTAACAATAGCTCTTCTTTCCGAGTTACTTAACATAAGTAGACAAGTTTGCATCCCACATGCAATATATACAGAAAGCTAGAAAAAACATGCATCACAAGCATGCTACAGCTCTCAGAATAACAAAAGAGACTTCTTGGAGACATTTACTTCAGTTCGCTATAGCAAACCACAGCCACCAACAAGCTGTAGCACAAGAAACCTGTTGACTCTGAAGTTGCAAACCAAATCAGTGCTTCACACCAACGCAAAGAAATCCAGTAGGCAACAAGGTAAAGCTGACCAAAAAATTATTTCACAAGCTTGGAATTTAGGTTTTTTAATGTGACACCAAAGAAAGCCGGATACTGGTAACTCAAGGAAAACTTCCACTGAAAGAAACGTGAAGGACTTGCGAAAACCGACTGGGCTTTACTGAACTGGCAAGAGAGCACGAATTGAGCGCAAAAGCGAAGCACTCTGGAGGACGAGGGCCACCTTTCAGTAGCAGGTTTCGTAACTGACGAGGATTCGAGTCAGACTGGGTCTGGCGTTCACTCACTCCGTGCGTGGCGCTCCGGACGCACCATTCATTTATACGACTTACCTCCTTACCTAGCAGGATTCCCTGCCGTGACCCGCGCTCCGACTACCCCGCAGGCCCCCGTCCCCCAGCCCGCCCTCCCGGCACTCCAACAGCGGCCAGGTGAGGCCGGGCAGTCCCGTCCGGCGCACGCTCCAGGTGCCCGGGGCTCTGCCCTGCCATGCCCAGCGGCCACGGGGTGAGCCCCTGTTTCTCCCGCAGCGCTCGGCTTCAGCGGGGAGCAGGGCCGGCAGAGGGGGCAGGGGTGTCCCTATCGCAGCCCTTCCCGCAGCCACCGCGGATCGGAAAACGAGGAGGAGGAAGAACAAACGCAACTGCTCCCCACACACACCTCCGCCGCCTTTTATCGGCTGGCGACCCGCAGGGCAAGAAGCAGCTCCCGTTCCCCGGCTCACTGGGCCGCAGGGGTGCTGGCTGGGCACGAGACACACCGGGCGGTCCCCGCCGCGTAGCGGCGGCAGCGCACCGGGAACTGCCCGGTGGGACCTCCCTCGTCCTGCCGAGGCGCCGCGGGGAATTAAGAACTGAAACCCGGGGAGGTGGGGGAAGTTAAGGTGCACCCCCGAACCTGTCTGCCCGAGGGATGCCCTCAGAGAATGGAACCCGCCCGCCGCCACAGGAGCTGGCGGGCGCGGCTGACGGCCGGCAGGGTGCAAGGGGCGAACTTACGTCTCGGAATTTGTTCCACTGCCCGACCTCCTTGTCGTATTGCGAGATGGTCGTGAGCCATTGTTTATCGTCCAGAAAATTGCCGCTGTCCGGTCTGCCCCCGGCCGCCGCCGCCAGCGCCGGGCTGCACCAGGCTGCTGCACACACGCACACCAAGGCTGCTACCTTGAGCATCTGGGCGAGAGGAGACACGAGGACGGTGGTTACCCACACCACAGCTGAACCCCTGCGGAGGGACCGGGACAGTCGCCCGCAGCAGACCCCTTCGCCCACCTTGAAGGGGACAAGGGCTGCGGAAGCAGGGGTAGAGAAAGGGGCGGCCGCCCAACCCGTCACCTTGCTGCCAGCCCCGCACACGCGCTCCTCGCCGCGGCCGGAAAAGCGGCCCGCTCCCGCTCCACACGCGCCGCCGTCTGCAGCCCCGCGCCTCGCGCTCCGCCCGCCCCCCGGCCCGCCCCGCTCCGCCCCCGTGCCGCTCCGCGCGCGCCGCCGCCGGGGCCGCCGCGCCCGGGGCTAGCGGCCTGCGGGAGGGGCTGTGTACGGAGGTGAGTGCAGCCGGGCAGAGCTGAGCTACGGCCGCTGCTCCTCCCGCTGCTCCTCCCGCTGCCCCTCCCGCTGCCGCCGGGGACAGCCGTGGGACTGGCCGCCGCCGTCGCTCCCATGATGGTCCCGGCGGGAGCCGCGCTGTGCAGCCCGCACCTCCAGGCTGGGGTGGAAGCCGCTGAACTTCTCTCCAGCGGTGCGAGCGCCTCGTACCCCAGGTTAAGCCTGCGGGAGCCTGAGGCGGGTACAACCGCTAAGAACTCCCAGTGATTTCGAGATAAAACTTGATGTACCTTAGGGGAAGGGAGACGCACAAGCTCTCCCATCGGCACAGGGTGCTGATTTAGGTACATCCTGGCATTGTAATGCTGCCTGTTACTCCCTTTTGTAGTGATCATGCATTCCCTTCCCCTCTTCCTGGCTGTCTTAAAATGCAGCTATATAGTAACTCAGAGTTCTCAGTGACATACAGGTTCTTTCTCAAATTAGTTAAACTTAATTTAGCAATGAGCAAGGTGCAGAAACAGTTCGATTACCTTTCTGGCACAGCTGACTCAATATTTAATTTGAAATTCCATCTGCTATCCTGTTGACCTAAATCATCTAATTTTGTAATGTTAGCTTTATTCCCTAGAATTGAGTGACATTCTGCCTTTTAGGTTTGTATTGGCTGCAAAGTTTTGATAGCAAGGGACTGCAGGGCTGACCTCTGTGGAAAGAGGTACAGGGCTGCCCCAAGTGCTAATTCCTGCCAGCTCCGGAGTCAAGCAGGGCTGATGGTGCCTCTGTGAAAGCATAGCTAATAAAGGGCAGAAAATTCTGTGTGGAGAGAGGAGATGGGAACAAGAACAAGAAACGAAGGAACACCAAGGTCAGAGAGAGATGAAGGAGGTGGAGGAGATGCCCCATGGCAGAGCACTGCAGCCCAGTGCTGCATCCATACTTTTGGATGTACCCAAAGTATCTGTGGTGATCACACATGGGAGAACATTTTCCTAAAGGGCTGCAACTCATGAAGAAGCCATGCCAGAGCAGAGCAAAGCTTAAGAAGGAAAGAGCAGTGAATTAAAAACGTTACATACTGACTGTACACCTCTACCTCCCCCAGTTCGCCCTGTGTTGTTCAGGAAGAAGAGTCTGGAATGACGTGGAGCCTGGGAAAGTGGGAAGAAAAGGTGTTGGTTTAGTATGTGTCTTCTTATTTCCCGCTACCCAAATTAGCAATTACATTTTTAACTAGAAATAAACTAATCTTCTCTAAATCAAGTCTGTTTTGTTTCCAAGAGTAACTGTTATGCGATATCCTTGATTTTATCTTAACCCATGAGCTTTCTCATTCCAGTTCTTCCTATTTTCTCCCTCTGCCCTACTGGTGGGGGGGCTGCAAGCAACTGGGTGGAAGTTTGGTTGTCGGCCAAGGTTAATCCTCTACAAGGTTGCCAAGTATGTTAAGAGAACACAAAACTTGTAGTGCGATATCTGAAAGTATTTTCCATGGTAAAAACTGAGAATTACTTTCAGACTTTAAATGAGGGCCAAGTCCATCAAGAGATTTTCAGATATGATAAGCAATGTCACTTCATGCAAAAAAGAGAAGTAAATATGAGATTGTGACTGATCTTAGCAAGTTGTAAGTTTGGTCATAAGCTGTAACTACAGACAGATAGTAAAGAAGGAATTAAATCCACTAACCTGCATCTTACACTAAATAATACATGCCCTTTTGTTCCTAAACCTGTATCACTAAAATCAATGAGAATCTTGTCACAAGTCTGACATATCAAGAGGATGATTGCCAGATTAGAATTTATGTGCCTGACTCTGAAAATGTTACCTATCCAGAATGATATTATATTCTGTAATAAATGAATCATAAAATTCAAAGCACACGGATAGAGGGACTGGACAGAGGCTAAATAAGAATCAATAAAACAGTCATGTTATTCTCAGGGTGGGTTATAGAGTCAGTCCTTCATACAATCTTTCTCTGACAGTCCAGTTTGCATTTGTCAGTCTTTATGTTAATTTCCTGCAGATTGTTCTGTCCTTTGGCAAAGAAGAAATTTATCTATAAATGATTTTGGGGCTTGGGGCTATTTGTCTTTGATTGTGGTTTTTTTTTGGTTGTTTTTTTTTTTTCAAGAATCACATATTTTTGAACTTTTTTAAAAGCATCACAATCCCCAAATTTGTGGTTTCACTTACCAAGCAGTCAAGGTAATCTATTTTGGGCTTGCTTCATCTGTTTCACGTTTTCATCCAGATAAAATTATTCAGTACTTTTAACTTAAGGTGCATCTTTCCGTACTTGGGAGAAGATGAATAAAAGTGCTGGGATTTATGTTCAGTAACAACCCCTAGAAAAGGGAGCTCTGGTATGGTTTGGGTTTTACAAAAGTTTCACTGCAATTTCTCTGATCTTCCATACCTATGACTGCAGTTTTTCCTGACAACACATACTAAATGATCAATTATATGTAATTTTGCCTGAACCAAGCTATTTGAAGCCTTTAATAATTCTAAGTGTATTCCTTATAATTTTAAGCACTCTGATCTCCACATAATTGGTTTAAGAGCCTCATTCTGATCAAGGACTTTACAGTAATTCCATTTATTCAAGCACACAAAAAATGATACTTGATTGAAATGGCATTTTGAAGATACAAAACTAAGAAGTTTTCTTTTTTTCCTCAATAATTTCCCTGCTCTTCAAAGATTAAATTTATGTATCTAGAGAATTATTCTTTATTTTAAATGTACATACATTTCTCGCAGAAAATTTATCTGTATTGTTGTTACATATTGACATGCCCAACAATAGCATCTTTAAAATGTGACAGGGAATCCAGTACTGCAGTAGTGGTAAGAGAATAATGCTAATGGTAACAGGTATTTAATTTTAAACAGGGAGTTTAGAAATTCTAATAGCTCCTTCATCATTGTCCAGTTAAGAAACACTGCTGTTATTAATAAAAAATGATCTTCCTTCTCAGTTTCAAAACATTATATATTTTCCAAGTTTTCGGTAATACTGATTTTTCAAATATTACAACTTAGTAGTTTAAAATCATAACCATTCAGGTTGCTTTACTTCTGACTAGCTGATGGAGCCTACAGGGAGAGAGCAAAGAAGATGGTGCAGCTGGTAATATACTTGTAGAAGATTACAAGATTCCCCTGAACAATATGCATGTTGCATAACTGAAAGGATGGAAAGCTGTAAAAAGAAGGAGCGTACATGTAAATAGGTATTTTGTATACACATCTGTATGTTACATGAAAGGTTGTTAGAATTATGTAAGAAGCACCAAGAGATATATTGGAAGAAAAGTTTGCACGTATAGGTTAATGATGAAACAGAACAGAAATGCTGTGAAGTTAACTAGGAAATACAAATACATTTATACCCTGAACGCTCTGTCTCAAAAGTGCTTTACCTGCCTTCCTGAATGTGTTCATTTGAGGCACTAAGGAATGGAGTTACGTTTATCCAAATATAATAACATACCCCTTGCACTTCAAATGTTTATTTTTAATTATGCTGAAAGGAATCCCAAGAGAACATCTAGCTATTTCATTGCCCACAAACAAAAGCAGATACAACTTATCACTCCTGGCAGATGTAGATCTAAATCTATTTTTAGACCACAGGGTCATCATTCATGGTGTCTCTGTCAGTGAAGGAAACTCCAGACTAACCTATGTCAGTGACTTTTGCTAGTCTAACTTCAGAAGAGGTTTTCTATACCTGAAACAAGCTGTTCTTGCTGTAATTTAAGCTTATAAATTCTTATGGTGAATCCTATTCACCAAAACCACAAAGAACAAATTGCTATCTTCCTCTGTTCAGCACTCTCTTCTATATTGTAAACTACTGTAACCCCTTTCTGTATTTCTTCCCTGTGACATGTTTATTACCATATTTTTACCCTTTTCTTTTAATCTTACTACACCATGCTCTTGAGACCTCTGATCACTCCTTCTATTACCCTGTTGAATGTTTCAGATCTATCTGGCTACCTGTTTTTTCATCTTCAGTATCTGGAACACTCGAATACCCTGTCTATGCCTCCCAACTGTTGAACAGAGCAGAAGGATTACTTCATAAGCAGAAATTATTTTGGCTTGGTATGATTTGTTGAGTCAAATACATGCTGAATGTGATGCATCTTTTTGGTATATTCCAGGCATCTAGTGATAGTGTATGGAATTACCTATCCCTGTATTGTCTAGAAACTGAGAGTAGGACAACAGAAGTTTCATTTTCTGATGCTTTTTTCAACCTACTCTTTCAAAGGTCCCTTTTTAAAAACAAAAAAAAAAAAAAAAGAGAGAGACCACAAACAAACAAACCCCACCAAAACCAGAAACTTTTAATTTGCTCTTTTGCAGTCACCTGGTACCCCACTTGTTCTCTACAGTGTCTCAAAAGTAGCTGCTAACAATTCTGAGATTCTTTCAAACAATTCTGTAAATTAAAAAAGCACATTTTTACAAAAATTGCAAAACTGAATTGTTACAAAGTCTTATCTAAGCCCTTTCTTTTTTCTTGTCACTGCTGTGATAGCTAACTACCTACATGCCACTGATATTTGGTACATAGGCTTATGATTGTTTCTTCCATTTCACTGCTTACTACATTCTCCCTCCCCAACAGGGCACCTACCTTTCTTTTACTCTCTTTATAGTAATATATACTGTGTTCATAATGACTTCTCCTCAGAAGTCTTCTGCTAGCTGTGTATTTTTACTGTGGAGTAAATGCTCCAAAATGTTCATAGATCTTATTCTTCATGAATATGATTAGATTGCTAAACATCTGTGATTTCTGCTGACACAAAAAGACAGAAACCACAAAGACCCAAAGAGCACGGAAACTCAGGTGACCAAGAAATCTCCATCTGTGATTACTGACAGCTTATATACCTTTCAGAATGGGCTTGTCCAAAGTCGGGGGTAGAACACCATTTCAAGACAGGTCTGAGCACAGTTCTTACAGGCTTTGAACTGGAAAAGAGAACATCTTCTTCCTGGTGTGACATCTGTGCCTTACATCTCATTGAATCTTTCTGCCATTCTATATATCCACAACAACGACAGCAGGTGAGACAGGCATTCACATAAATAAATCCCGGAACTCAAACCTTTAAAATTAAGAGCATTTAAAGGGGTTTGAGTTCTTCATCCAGTGCTTTTAAACACGGAAGGATCTAGCTTTTCATCTAATACAAGCTACAGAACTTCTACACCAACCTCAGCAGCTCATGTTTGATCTATCCTATTAAAAACACCTTGTCTAGATGCATACATTTTCATTTTTCACTTTGACTACTGAATATTTTCACTTATTGTCATTGCCAGAGTTAAGGTTATATCTCTAGGAAAGCATGCAATGAAGTTTTGTATTTCCTGATGTTCAAAAATTCAAAACTCTCTTCATATCTTCTGAACAATTTAAACTGCATGTTAGAATTTAGAACACAATAATATGCAGTGTCTTGATGCCAAGGACACATTACAGCTTCCAGAAAAATACAGACATCTCACTGCCCCCTAGATGGGGACATGCCCTTTCAAAACAAACATTTTATGCAGTAAATATTCTATGAACAAAACAGTCATAACATGCTAAGATGGATGGATCCTTTACCTAAAGTCATCTTAAAACAATACCTGTTAAAACCTCCATGTGTTATTCATAGCCTCCTTGAAAAAAAAAAAACCTTCCTAGTTTAGGCACCTCTAGCTATTTTATATGTGCCTTATGCAGAAGCAGGCAGCTTCCATAGCTGAGGTTTGACTCCATGTAAGCACCAAAAAATTTTGAGCAGCCAGTAAAGCTTTGTGTTTTGTAATGATGTTTTAACCATTTCAAACCATAAAATCTCAATAGAAGCAATTTAGAAGTTGGGTAGGACTTTGTGAGCTTTGACTGCTCTGTATTTCTTTCTTATTAATTAATAACATTTGGGTGTTCAGGTTCCTTTACCAGCAGAGTGGACTCAACTGCCACAGTATTCCCCTGATTCTACTCTGTTACTTATAATTCAAGACATGCTTTGTAAATTAGTATTTTGTTTTTAGTGATTTTTTTTCATTAAGAGGGTACATATGATGAGTTTGGTGGTTTTTTTCCAGTTGTGTGATTTTTTTTCCTTGACGTCCCAAGAGGAGTAAAACAATTTTCTACAATTAAGTATCCTAGAAGTTTAAGGAGTAGGTCAACAGCTCTCTAATTCATATGCCCTATAGTTTCTGTTTTCCAAAGCATATGACTGGAGAAGGTCTTCCACACATTTTTCATCCTCAAGCAAAAATGTGAAATAAGGATAAGCATAGAGAATTAGCTACTTCGGCTACTTTTGCCCACTGAAATTTTCTTGTTAGCCCAAATTTATTGCTCAGAAATACAGAGGTGCAATTTGACTTATGATTAACAAAAGGTACTGAGGATAACACTGTGATGTGAAAAGTATATTGTAGTATATAACCTTATTTCATAAAGGATTTTTAGGTCTGAAATAACTTAGAAGGATAGTTTTGCAAATCTACTTGCGTAACTTACCTGGGCAAGTATTTCTAGTACAAAGCTAGAGGATGAAATATATAATGAAACTGGTTTTTACAAATCCCAGCTGATAGTTATATGCAGGTTAGGTCTTCATTCTTTCAAATAAGAACTAAAGTAACATCAAAAACCATGCTGAAACAAGCTCTCCTGTTCTTCCTTACTATGGATATCACCAGCATCTCTTAAGTAATGTCTCTTCATCATACAGTTTCAAAAATCCATTAATTATTCTAATCATTGTGGTTGATTAAACAGGTAGGGGTCCTTTTTGATTCTTCATTTACCACTTTTTCCTCCTTCCTGATAATTCTGCACAGCTGGAGATTTTCAGCCCCATTGTATACTCCTCATCTTGGTGAAGTTCTTTTGGCATAATTAATCTCCTTTCTAATATTTACTCTCCTGACCACAAGCTATTGTCTGCTTTTACATCTTATTTTGAAGAGACAGGGTTCTTAAAATTCTTGAATGTCTCTTTTTAACAATAGAACAATAGCTCTAGTCTATACATAATGTGGCAAGCAAGAAAATGACTTAATGACAAATAAAATTCTAACACATTTTTCATTTTTTTCAACATTGCTCTGCTTTCTTTTTTTTGTGCAAAACTAGGGTTTTTTTTTTTATTTTACCAAAATACTAAGCAAAATGACAAAGTTTACTCAAATAATTAAACCATTTTTAAATTAAATTTATCAAATACAAAAATATTCTGCTATGAGTTCATAGTCTAGGCTTTTTTAAAATCTCATTTATTGAAAAATAAATAAAACTGGGCAGCTTGTTTCAATGCTTGAAACCCTTTAATATCAAGTATAAACCTTCCCTCGTGCAACTTGAGGTCATTTCCTCTTATACTATTGCTTATTACTTGGGAGAAGAGACCAACACACCCCCCCCCCCAATACAACCTCCTTTCATGTAGTTGTAGAGAGCGATAAGGTTTCCCCTCTAAGCTTTTTCTTCTCTAGACTAAACAACCCCATTTCCTTCAATCAAGTCTTCTCCAGACCTTCCACCAGCTTTGTTGCCTTTCTCTGGACCCACTCCAGCACCTAGATGTCTTTCTTGTAGTGAGGGGCCCAGAACTGAACGCAGGATTTGAAGTGCAGCCTCAGCAGTGCCCAATACAGGGGGATGATCACTGCCCTGATCCTGCTGGCTACACAATTTCTCATATAGGCCAGGATGCCATTGGCTTTCTTGGCTACCTGGGCACACTGCTTGTGTTCAGCGGGCTCTCAATCAACACCCCCCTAGGTCTTGTTCCACCAGGCAGCTTTCCAGCCATTCTTCTCCAAGCCTGTAGCATTACATGGGGTTGTTGTGGCCCAAGTGCAGGACTCAGCACCGAGCCTTGTTGAACTTCATGCCATTAGCCTGAGCCCATTGATCCAGCCTGTCCAGATCCCTCTGCAAAGCCTTTCTACCCTCCAGCAGATCAACGCTTCCACCCAATTGATGCAAATTTGGAGGACCGCACATACTCAGGAGAGTTTTGCTGTGAAAGTCACTGGGATCTGGGGAGAATCAGTATGAAGATTTATTGATACAACCATAATCAAAAAGCAAATGACAAGTTTGTTATCATGTTAGATTCTGGAGCAAAGTGTAAGCATCAAAGGAATCTCTATTACAACAGGAAAAGAATCTTATTCCCATTTTCAGTCAGATCACAAACTGTATTTATTTATTCTATGCCTCTGTTTCTATACCTCCAGAAGACATTTTGGAATTACATGGTTTTCCTTTACTAGCATATTTTTCTTCTTCAAAACCACATCTTCTGTTGGAGCTAATTCCATTTATAATCAAATCATTTGTGCCCATTACATTAATTTGGTTTGGGCCTGTAGGCACTGTTACACATGCTGTATGTCTTACCTTGTTACCAAATCATTTAGAAGCAAGAGGAGGCTACACAATTATGTATAATTTCTTCACGAATAGCCTTGATATGCAGTCTAGGTCTTTGAAACTATATATATATATATATATATATATATATAAACTTGTGCTGTAATCATTAAACTTTCTATATAATTTAGAAGTAAATTTAATCATAAATCTTGCAAAAAGTAAGGTGGGATTTTTAGGATATAACTCAGAAGAGGCTGATTAGGAGAAATCTCCAGGAGCTTGCCAACAAAGTTGACAAGCAGGTATTCTTTCTTGTGGCACTGGGAGACACTGGGGATAGCTCCTTCTAGCGTGTCTTGTCCGAGCATCAACCAGGCTGTGATTATGTTGTCCTTAAACATACATATTCATTAGATTGCATACATATTCATTGAGTTACTTATACATTACATCATAGGATCGTTGTCATGTCAGTAACCACCAGGACGGTTCTGGCCAGTTCTTGGGCAATGCTTATTTTAGCCATTTCCTTATCTCTATAGTTGCTAACAAAGCCTAAAGTCCTTGAAATTATTTATTTACAACCCTATTATTCAATCAACTCCATTCTTCAAGGCTCTCCATATCTCTATAAGATTTTGAAATATGAAAATATGAAATTTACTGCAGGACAAAACTTTTCAATGATGCATTGCATCGCAGGCCCTGTTTACAGATTTATTTTTTTTTATTAAAACCACTTATCTCTTTCCCACCTTTCTGTCACTTGCTGTCTTTCAAAATCACTTCTTTACAATTTATGTCCTTTTCTATGATTTTTCAGAATAAAAACACCTAGTTTCTCTTCTAATTACTCTTTTCCGTCTTTTTCTTCTTTCCCTTACCCTCTCACCTTCTTCAGTTGACTGCTTTGGCTGCTTTTTTGACTTCATAAATAATCACATATGTGGTCTATTCCAGAAGTGGAAAATTGATGTGGAACAACACAAACAACACTGCTGTAAAGTGAAGTTAGCCTTCCAGATTACTGGGGTTGGTGAAACTGTCGGGAGTAGATTGGTACAAATTTATAAATTATTTAATGTTCAGCCAAATCTCTCTATACTGAGCTGGTCATTTTGAATTGGCAGCAGCGTTTCTCAATTGGCAGCTTGTCTTAACCAGGAGAGCTAGAAAACAAATTAAGATTTGATATATGATCATTCTTGTTACTGTTTTTTTTTTTTCAGCACCTGTGTAACATCAAAAATCAGAAACAAAGTTCCAAAGGAAAAACAAACAAAGAAACAAAAAAAACCCAACAGAAAATATACTTAATGAACAGAGGAAAGGAACATCAGTTCCATGGTACTCCAGTCAACAGTTAAAATGTGCATCTGCAAAGTAATTTTTTTCTGTGAGATCCTAATTCTTCTTGTACAGTGCCCATTTTCACACATCAAAATTAATCACTTTATTCAACCAAATGGAAAGATTTCATTTTGTCAAAAAGTAGCTGAACAGTAAGTTTCCAGGTTGGTCAGAATTAATTGACTGCAATTTGTAGTTGCTGTATTTCAAAGACTAAGTTCCTCAGAGCCCCTGTCTCTGTGGGCCAGATGTGTGTCTGAACCTCAAAAGAGACCATGATGAATTCTAAAAGATGTAGTTTTCCTACAGAGCATGGTTAGAGACCTGGAAATTTCTAACCATCTGGCTTCTTAGGTAGACCACAGGAGAGAATAGAGACGCAGAGTCTTTAGACAGTAAGGAAGTAATTTAGAGATACCAGTAGATGCAATTTGACAGACTCAAATTTGGAATATTCAAATGATATTAAATTAAAACTAAAGTTTCAATTCAGTGCAATCAAAACCCTCAACAGAAAAAAATAAAGCTTGTATTCTAGAGGAAGTTTTAGGACGTTAACTTTTTGTCTAGATATGACATGGAAGAAAATGTGAAAAGAATGAAAATTTTACCCATAGTGAGGAGTCTGGAAACCAGTTTATAAATCTATTGGAAACTTGCATGCCTTTTACATAATGGTGATTTTCCTGTAGGATGATCTGGCTCAAAGGGCACAAGATACTGCTGAAAGAATTACCATAAATCCAATCTCAAATCTAAATCCCTTTTTGATGGCAGCTTTTACACACTTTTAGCAAAAAATTTCTTCTTAACATAGACCCATGGTATACCATGGGTCTGTGGATACCCATGGTATCCACATGCACACTCATAGCTGTGCATGGGTGGGGAGTGTATAGGGAGAAAAAAATGCCTAATCTGTTCTTTGCCTCTCCACACATGCTGCTGAGCACAGACTTTTAAAACTCTGCAATTTATCCAGACTTTAATACAGGTTTGACTAGATTAGTCAGGTCACAGTTTTAACATTTCTGCTGAAGTTTTCTGGTTTTGAATAAGGATCACATGTTTTAATTCAGCATTATTTCAGTATTCTATAGTGCCTGTACAAACAGCAGTGAATATGCTAGCATCAGGTTGATGGTAACCCACTGAGCTACACTGTAGATGCAGGAGATAGAACCCCACCAGCAGATCTCAGTTCCTCCAATATTCCTATAGAGCTCAACAGAAATGCAGAAATTTATTAATCCAGTTGAAGCTTCCTTCTTTGTTTTCTCTCTCTTCACACGCAACTAGGCTGTATACTAGACCATAAGCTAACTGTCAATTAATAGCTCTTCAAAGAGTCCTTGTTTAGGTATTTTATTAGCTTGAAACACTAGGTGCCCAATAGTTTTCCAATTCACTAAAGTAAAATAATAGTATGATAAGACACAACTACTTCCCATTTTTTTAAAGATTGTGATATTTTTGCATTTATGTCACCATAATAAATATGTTTTATCCTTTTATTATATTAACGTGTAGTACTCCCATTTTAAGTATACCAACCTGTGACAGTACAACAGCAAGTAATTCTACTCTCCAACTGCTATGTGTTTTGTGTTTTTTTTTATTCTGGTTTGGGTTTTGGTATCCCCCCCTCCTCTACTTCAGGTCATCAAGATAAACACCAAGGATCTCAGAATTCGTCTTACCTTCAGCCACTGTGAAGATTGCATTTCTTCCCTATATTAAAATCAGTAACTTCAGAGTTTTTCTTCCAAGCTCCAGCATTCATCTCGGAGAGGATGCTTGTATTTCAGAGAACCTTCTTATACCCAGCATAGTACCTCCAAATAAAAAAATAAGTTATTACTGAAATATGAGAGGAATATATTTATTACTGAAATATAAAAGAGGAAGAAGGCTGGCCCTCCCAGGATTTTTTACTTGATTGTACAAGCATACCTCCAGATTCTATACAGGAATTTAATTTTCACATGCCACTCTGATTCATACACTCAATAACAGAAGGGAGAGTCAAGAACACGGGAGTTGATAATTGCCAGCACCTTTTGAGAACCCAAACCCCAAACTATCAACACCTCTGAAGGAGGGATTACATTGCATTCATTAAAGTATACAAATCCAAAGAGATTCTAAGAAATCAATGTCTCAGTTTTTCCAAAATACTGGAAAGCATCCAGCCTTGTGTTTATTAGAATTATATCAAAGAATTACCTATTCCTAATAACAGGGTTTCTCTGAAAAATTCAGAGTTAAAGAATAGGAACAGTGTTAGCCATATGACAGAAGACTTCCTTTTGCTCAAGGATGAGGGACATCCCCATTCTTCATCTCTCTGTAACATTTTATATCGCTGACCACATATCAAGAGTTATAATGCTGGGGTGACTCAATCTTTTCTTTTGAGAGAGACTCAAAATAAACAATTACATTTTCACCTAAAATACTCCTGTGAGAGGGAGCATGCACCATGAGAAGCCTGAAAACCAGCAGTGAGTGAATGACAGAGCTTTCTAATTTTTGACATCAACCTCTAACTATATCATTAGTGTGAAAATTAGCTCCATGATTTTTGAATAGACATTAGTTTTCAGAACAAAACATAAGCTACGATGATAGGTAATATTTTGATGGACACGGTACAGACATTTTTTAGACAGTGTCATAGAACTTGTGCATATAAAATTTGCATCTTGATGCTTCCTTTCAGAAATAGTTCTGAAAATGGTGCATAGAATTAGAATAACAGAACCAAATTATATCTTCCACATAGAACATTAAATGGACTGCATTGATCGATATGTATCAGGTCATGTTATGTATGCCAGAAGTCTGCCTTAATTACTGAAGACTTGATATTATGTCTGAATCTGATTATCCCTGATCCTAGGCCATGTACACAGAGAATATATGAAAACAGGTAGTTATAAAGCATGCAATTAATGTTTTTCTCTTAATAATAATAAATTTGGTATTTAAAATGCAACTGCCCTTTTCATAACTTGTTCACTGTGTTTTTTCCAACCCAAAAAGCATACGTAAAGTCCCCACTGTTCTAATACTTTATTATATTTTGAAGTTATGTTTTCTTAAGAGGTTATAGCAAACTAAACTGAAAGTACATACTGAAATTTATGAAGTCTGATATATAATACTATATTTCATATTTTAGAGTGCCATTACTCTGCTTGGGGGTTTGGGGAGGTTTTTTGAGGGGTTGGGTTTGTTGTTTTTTTTTTAAATGGCAGATCTTTCCCCTCTTGTTCATTTCTCAGATCCTATTCAGATTTACTCATGAACTGCTTTATTCAGCTGGAAATGAACTTTTTTTGCCCTGTATACAGTGTAAATGTATTTGGAGGGAATCAAATACACACTTGAGTTAAAGGTCTGAAGAATGCTAACAGTTACATACACAGAACATTTTTATCTTTTGTTACTTGAAGTTAAAGAGTATTAGATTACAGATTTTTTCAAAAGTATATGGATATTGGATACGTATTAACTAATGTTAAGTTAATGATTAAAAACTGACAATGAAGAACATGACAGTCTTATGAGAGTATTTCTGAGTTCTAAGCAGGAATAAGATATTTAATGATCTTCATGAACTAACACAAATCAGGAGAATACATTAAAAATCACTTTTCCTCAAGGCATGGTCCTCTTTTTAAAATAGAAACCACTGTTTCTAAACAAATTTTTAAATTGAATTTAGTCAATGATTAACAAAATCAAGGAATGTGATGAAAGGTTAATTACAAACATATTCTTAACTTTTAGCATTTACTTCTAGAAACACAGAAAACTCTTTAAGAGGGCCCACGTCCATGTACTTAACATGTCGTCGAGAAAACCTATTTATTTATAGGAATGTAACTTTTGTAGTTTTCTTTAACGTATTTAGGAGAGGAGCGCCCCCTGGTGATAAGCGAAAGTGACTGTTTTGAACATCAGGCGAGCTGTGTTTGAGATGCAAGCAGAGTTATTACAATTCTTGTACTTGCACACCATCCTAGCATCCTAGTTTTATTTTTAAATTAAAATATTTTATTTCCTTTAAAATTATTTATTTAGTTAAAATGGATATTTCTTGACAATGGATGTGTTTCTGTTTGGCCCGTACAATGTATTTATACCTATAAAAATTTTTCATCCTGGAAACTGTACTGGAAGATACCAGAACTCATGCTTTAACAGCTATCCTAAGCTTTTCTGGCGCTCCTGTGTGATTGAACGTGTGATTTAGGATTGCTGCTCTTTGAGAAGCTAATGCAAGAGCATCACTAACAGCCATGCACCCCTACGACTCTTATAGTGACTCGCATTTTAACGTCAATAGAAGTTATTTGTGCAGATCTGTCTTAGAATCATTTTCATTTCCTCTCAGCATGTCATTTCCCTGCCACAGCACTGCAGCGAGCCGGCAATAGTGTTACCTCATTGTACTAACACTATGTCAGACATGCAAGTCCCATAGCCTTCCTCGCACATGCATGCTTCCTCAGAAGATGACAGAAGCTGGAATTAAAGTACTGTGACATAAGCAACTTACCTTCTTAGGGTGCTTGAAAGGCATCTGCAATTGTTCCATGGATACCAAGGAAATCTGACAATTTTTCAAAGTGTAAGCCTGTCACAAATCGCTAAATCTATGTACATGTGCCCAGTAAACCAGATTATTTGGGAAGGGGAAAGCTGCCTCTTGTTAACAGAGAAAATATATGTGTCATAATCAGACACTACTACTGATGTGGTTGGCAACTTCATGCAAAATAGCTGAACATTTTTTACCATTATTTCCTACAGATAATACTTCATGCAAAAGATTTAAGCAAAATCTAATTAATTGTTTTTAAATCCATTTTCAGGAAAACAAAAGGAAAATTCATATACAGGTCATAATTCTGCCATAGCAAAGGAGGCAAGATCAAAAGAAAGGCTTCCTGGAGAAAACAGCCCAGGACAAAGATGTAATGAGAAGTGCCACAGGATAGTAGTCATTTTCAGGCAACACAAATGCTGCAAAGATACCCTCAAAACTTCCACATCTGTGGAAATGTTTGCACTGACCTGCCTAGAAAGCACATTTCAAAGCATCAGTCATCCACACCAAGACAACAGTCATATCACTATCTGCCACTTAGAAAGCACCACTGAAGTTCAGATATAGTAAAAAGTTAAAGCTCACACTTAACTTTTTAAAAACACAACATTTAATTATGACTACCTCTTATGAGCTTTGAAAGTTATTTTTAGTGTGTTCAGTTTTTGTTAAAATGTTCTAACATAAGTCCATTAATACACTACATCAGAACTCTAATTTAAAATGGGCTTTTGAGGATCATTTACTATGTGTACTTGAGCCAGCTACAGCAAACGATGCAGTAATTACCCATTTTTGAATCTGCTAGAGCTGCAGCACAACATACGATGGATGCCTGGCACTCAAAGACATTCCTTTAAGTCTCTCTCAGCCAAGCACTCCAAAAAAAGGGTCTGTAATTCCTGTCTAGTTGTCAAAGGAGCAGCTTGCTTTCAACCTTTTCTTTCCCCTTTCATATTTATTCTTTCCACTTAATATTGTCGATTTTTCTTTAAACAGTGTCACATTGCAGAACTGGGGAGCAGCAGACGTTCCATAAACCCAGTATTACTATCAGAGAAATCTCTCAGTGATTCACTGGTACTCCCAAAGTACACACAAACAGCATTAGGGAATGACGTGTCAAGGCTATCCATCAACACAGTTCTGATATCTTCAGATGTGTTATCTCATTTACTGCATTGTTTAGAATTACCTTTCTGCAAGATTCAGTATCCCCATCTGCATAACTATCATCCCTGTTGTAAACCACTTGCATACTGACATGTATCAGTAGGGAGCTGAACGTTTATTTTCAAAGAAGCTCTGGTATTTCAGTTTTTTCATGCTGAGAGCCTCAGATGAGGCAAGCTTACTACCTGGAAGGTTTGTGCATACACAGTTAATTATATTGTATCTATAACATAATGCAGCCGAGCTGCTTTTCAGAAAATGAGAAGCACCAGTTAGCAGGGTACAGAACTAGTTGGCAAGTGTCTAATACATCTAAAAACGTTTGTGTGTTTTCATTATCTTCAAGTTTCTCATTTTCAAGATAACATGTAAGTGGTTTAGTAGCTGAACTGCTACAGAAACCATACACATTGCTTTTAAACCAGAGATGAGAACACTGTTAGCTGCACAGGATCTACCTTTGAGAGAAGAGCAAGAGCAAAGAGCAGTCTTGAAGGACCCTGGGATTTGAGGGGTGGGGGCGTGGGGGGGGAAGGCCTAGATGATAAGGGATAAGATCATAACAGGAAAAGGAACTATGACTCTTTGGATTTGAGTACCCCAAATTCTCCAAATGAAGTGTTTCTACTCTGCAACAAGCTGGGTGAAGGTCTGGGAAGCAGAGGAGTATCCATCCGTCTGCTAACAGAATTTTTCTTGAGGAGGACATTTTTAACAAGAAGAGGAACCAAATGCAGCATCTGGATCAGCACATGCAATTGTTACCTGTTTACTGGCAGAACTGTGGCTGTAAAAAGAGAATTTTTAGAACTTGGGGGATCTTTCCAGATTCCTGTTTGGTTTCCCCTAGCTGAAGAATGCAGGTTTTGACAGAGATAACAGCAAGCTTGTGTACACTAAGTTCTGTTGTACTGCATGCATGATGTTCTTTTAAAAAAACTATGGACCTTTTTATCACAAGCAGCTGTTAGTATAACACAGCTTTTGCCTAAATGTGAAATGGCAGTCTGATGTAGTTTCTGTTTATTCTCCTTGTATTAGCACTTTACTCTGTCCTTCTGCCAGAAGACTACGAGACTTTTAAAAGTGTATTTTAATGGCAGAAAGATTCCTGCTTGTCCGTCACTTTCCTTACTTAGATAAAGTCATTCTTCTCCCAACTGTTCAGTGAACTTAATATGAGGGCACACTTTTCTCAAGCGCTGCTGAGTAGTGTTGTGCAAAAAGAGGCAATGTGTCCTTCCTCCCCCACCCTATTTTTTGCCTCAAGAATAGCATGCTTCACAGAGTTTTTAAGATTGTAATAGAACATTTGAAAAGTTTGAATGGTCCATGAGAAACAACTCTCCCTTCAAAGCACTCACAAAATGCAAAACATTTACTAAAAGCATGCAATCTATTTTTGCTACATAGATTGACATTTTGCCTTTTGAGACATATATAACATTTTCAAGAAGCTCCACTAAACTATTTGTAAAATAGATTCTGATTTTGTAAACACAGTATTATTTTTAAAGCATGTATTTTTAACCCTATAGGTTTTTCTCTCTTGCCAGTAAAAAATACTGAGCAACCAAAATCCAAGAGTTCAAATTGGCAATGCTATATTTGCATTCTGCATATTCTGGATGGGGTATGAAGTACATAAATAACAAGCCCCATCTGCCCAGAATGCAACACAGCTACTGGAAACAGTCCAAAGCAGACTGATCTTATCTTGTAGAAAGCCACTTGTGATGCAATCACATTGAGTGGACCTGGGTTTCCCCACTGAGGCATAGCAAAGTGTTGGCCTCTTGTTGTTGAACTTCTGCCTGCAGAAGTCTCAGCAAATTCTGAAGAATGGAAAAAATACACAAGCTGTATAATGTTGCTTTTTGTCTACCAGAGCAGCTGTGCTATACGTACTCCTCTCTGTTCTGCTAATCCCTTCAGTGTCCCACCTAATGCAGTCTTCGTTGATTGAACTTTATGAACATTACTTGCAAATGAACATCAGCAAACTATGCAGGACAATCATTTGTGAGCAGTAAGATCTTACTTCAGTCAGATTTCTTGAAGCCTAATTAGGTGAATTAAGGACTCTGAGGAATATTTTTTGATTGTGCCCAAGTACCAGATCTTCCAAGTTTTCCATTAATCAAGACTTATGGTTTAACTGATGGTTCCAAATTTGACCCAGTACAACTGAAAATCATCTGATCTTCAGAAGTATTCATCCCCTGCAAAAGCATTCCATTAGCCTTCCTGGAAGATCAATTTCAGCACCCAAAGTGCTGAACTACGCCTTCAGTAGTTTTGTGCCCCCAACTGTCAAGTAAGTTGTGCCACATCAAGATTGTAAAAGAGGGGAAAAATGGCAGCTTGCAAAATTATGTCAACTTAGAGGCTACATATTTCATTTTTCATGATTACTCATTTCATCTTTCATCTTTCCCTCTCTCTTCCTTGCCACTGGCTTGCTTACTTTTTCTTACCTCTGAGAAACTCTCATTTGAAGATAAAGGAATTCCAATTCTCATCCCTCCTTTCATAGACAGTCCCAATCATGTCATTGCTTGAGATAATGGAATCATCTGTAAGACAAGGACAATGCAAGTTATCTTCTTTAAGAGACAACTGGGCAGAGATGGAAGAAGGGAAATCTGAAAGTTTTCAGCAGAAATAAGATATCTTATTCTTTCTTACTGTAACTAGGAAAAGTTTAACTTTGTCAAATGGCGACAGATTGGAATAGTATTACACTCTACAATTACTATTATTTAAGTTTAATGGCAATTTTCATTATGTGTTTTTTTGTGCAGTGGTTGGAAATGCTTAAAGCTAGTGTAAACATGGTCAACCAGTTTGATTTCCTAGTTTGGTTAAATTTCCTTCTTCAGTATTTCAAAACATGTTATGACATCTATATTAAAAATATGAAAACTTAACCCGTAATCAAAGCACAGATTTAGAGGTTTCAAATTTGTTATTCTCTATGAAGTCAATAATGTACATACAAAATATGTGTATTATTAAAAAGATGCTCAGACTTTCCAGATAAAAACAATGCTGCTAAAATTAATGCTGCATACTTTTCCCTATCAAAATAGACCTAAAAAATATAGTTTGAGCATAACATCAGTGGAATTTCAAAATACAGAAATCAGTCTTTTTTGGGTTTTTTCATAACACCATAACACTTCTTAATCTTCTTTAATCAAGTACTTGCATCTCTGTTTCACAAAGAATTTTATCACAACAGGTAGAACTCAAAAAGGTCTAGTTTATGGTTGAGAACCAGGCATACATTTTCTTATTCACAAACTGGTAAACACAATGTATGATAAAAGGTGGAAAATGTAATTATATAGTTTGGCCATTCATTCAACCTGTGGTATGATTAAAGGACACTTCATGAACTCTGCTAGATCAGTTGCACTCTTCAGGGGCTTTTGCTGCTGTTCCACTTGTAGTGAGATGTTTATGTATGTGATCAGTTACTTTTGTAATTACAGCAGTTGGAAAGCTCAGAGTTCATTTCCATTGTAACAATCACCCTTCCCCTGGAAATATCATTTTGAGGAGTAACAGATATCTGTTTTCTCCTTCAGCAATTTTCCGCATACATGTAATTAAGATGGAGGTATGAAAACACAGAGTGATTTATGTAATTAATATATAGGGTGATATTACAGTGATATGGAATTAATATACAATGATATTTTGAAAGTAGGTGAGAGTAGCAGTAATTTAAATCTAAATGCTATTACAAAGGCTATTTAATTTCTGACTAAGCTAATTATTACTAGAGGACGCTTTCATGGCAATAGTTTTTTGTGATTATTATTTCTTCTGGAAAGACTTGAACATTACTGTATTAGTACTGGAAAAATTAATCAAATATTTCTCCAATTAGTGGTCTATACTGATGGATAATTCATGTGCAAATTATCAGAATGGTATATTTTATTTGCTTTTTAGTTTCTTTAGAATCTAGTATTTTAAATTAAAAATAAGTTATAAAATATTTCTAAAAACTATATTAATTTCTAAATGTGTGTTAACCCTGGTGCAAGGCTCATGTTTTAAATAGAACATTCTATTTTTTTTTTCTTTTAAGCCAGATTTTCTTATTAGCCACAGTATTTCACTTCCTTTATCCTTTTATTTGATGTTTTACAGAGGCAGAGGCTGTCAGTGGGCAACACAACATCCCTTCCTGGACAGGTAGACCAAGTCAAACTAAGTCATGAGTTTCAGTACTCTATCAACTGCATGCACATTACTTCTCCTATTCAAGTTATGAATAGGACTTTTTATTGTGACTTTAGTGGGCATCTTTGGAAACTGATTAACTGCCAGTTAAAGGATATTCATTCAAGGCAGTTTGTTCAGCTGATTCTTTAAACTACCTTCAATACATTTATTTTGCATTCTGCTATTTAAGTCTTTCAGTAACCTTACAATAGATTAAAGTCATCAAACAACCTCCTGCACTTAATATACTTTGCAAATCCTCTAACTTTTTAAAGTGCACCTGTGAAAAGCAAAACAGTTTTAATTTTCAATATGTCTTTTAGAGTACTTTTTGGTAAAAACAGTTTAATGTTAACAAATCTGTATTTTTCTTTCAAAAGCTTGTAGAAA
This sequence comes from Pezoporus flaviventris, assembly GCF_033815535.1. Taxonomy (NCBI): domain Eukaryota; kingdom Metazoa; phylum Chordata; class Aves; order Psittaciformes; family Psittacidae; genus Pezoporus; species Pezoporus flaviventris. Next base: position 38,037,811 of record NW_026892550.1, on the reverse strand, counting down.
AAATATCTGTCTCTAAATGAAAGTCTTCCACTGACTTCAATCATCTCTGGCTATCACCTTGCATTCCTGAAAGATATTTGTAAAACCACTTGAGTCAGTTCCAAAGTGAAATATTTGTTTAGCATTAATTTCACCTGTTCTTTTTAATACAATACCTGTCTTCTGACACTCAGTGTTTACACACACTCCACTGGGACTTATAAAAAGCCTGTGAAAGCCAAAATAAGAATTATTCTAGGATCCTGTGTCAACCCAGAAGAGATAATGAAGTAGAAAGGCAGGACAGAATCCAGAGTTAAAACTTAATTCACTAAAATGACAGAAACCCAATTAGAATGACAAAAATCCCAACCACCACAAGACCAAGTGAAAGGATCCCAAGCAGTCACAAGAACTACAAAGAGAAACTGAGTACTTTTTCAGCCTTAAAATATCATTTATTAGCAAAAATGAATATTTAAAATACTAGTGCAAGAAAATCACCAAAGAAGGAAATACATTATTCATAAGTCAAAAAAAAATAAACAGAAGTTTAATCGATATTGTTTTCCTCTGCAATAGACTCCTTGAAAAGTTTATTGCATGTTGAGGATTTGAAGAAACTAATAAAACGTTCAGAATGTACACAACTTCAAAGGAGGTAGCCTTCCCTATAACAAAACCAAACTGGAGAGAGAAGTGAAAGTATTTCTCTGTAAATGAGCTTTTAAGATGAAAAATGGGGAAGGTGCATATAGAAGTAGCACCCCTTTGGAGAGAGACAGAATATTCTGTGAAAGCTAAAGAAGCTTCAGAATCTTGTCTTGTAGTGACAGCGCATGGTCTCAGACTTCTCCACCAAATTGTGGGGAATGTAGGTCAGATTTTAATTCATGCTGTTAGTTGAACATTTTGTTTTATTGTTATGCAGGTTGTAATGATATCCCACGGTCTGATCAATTCTAGCATCGCTCTATGCCATATTTCTTTCTGCAGCTGAATGGCCATTAGCTCAACTCAAAATGGATTTTTCAGAGCAGAGGCTGTGCATGGCAAACAAATACTGTTATGTGATGCAGAACTGGAAAACTGATTTCAAGATAGCTCTTGAAATACCTAGTGAGTAGGTTATAGTCTCTGAAAATCTGAAGGAGAAAGCATGTGGAATTTTTCATCAAAGCAAACAAACATTAAGTTCAGCCAAACAGAACAAACTAGCAGTTAGATCAGTAAATCACTCTGAATTGGTCCACTCAAGATGTGGAGGCAGGCTAGATCCAAAGCAATTTACTTTCCTTCCAGGAACTAGAAGTCAACTAGGGAAATAACTATGATTTGCAGAGTAAATAGTCCCATCTTTCACTATTCATAATATAATTTAAGCTAACAATTTGTTCCTAAAGGTTTTGTTTAAAAAATAGTTGTGGAATGATGTTCTATACAAGGATGTTTATAACAAGGTTTGAAAATGCAGTACTGAAAAGAAATATTGTGTGGGACTTTCCAATCTGGACAGTTATCTGGCTATCTGAATCATCTCTTTATAAGCTATGATATTCTGACTTTATTTGCTTTCTCCTTTTTTACAGCTTATTTGCTTTAGTTTCTTTCTCACAACAGACCAGTGAAAAGATAATAGTGGTGTTTAATATGATTGTCTTTTATTTACTACTTCTCTTTTTCCTTTTCTTGCTCTACTTGTGTCTTCTCATTCACTTCAGTGAAAAAAAAAAGAAACCTTCCCAAGAGTGCAAAAGGCAACACTTGACTCACAATTCTAATTTTCATACACTTCTGTAAATCTAAGCAGAAGTCACTCCAAATGAATCAGTGCCTGAAATTAGCAAAACCTTCTCTTAGTCCATGATCTAACAGCTTCAAATACATAGCACTGACGATGAAGTTCCATAATCATTGATTACCCATACACAGTTAATATCCATGTTTTAAGCCAGTTAACCATCTTTTTGTTACAAATCTTCAATGGAAGGCTACATTGATGGGGGGAAGGTTAGTTTCAGAAAGCAAAAAGAAATCTATATTTAATATAATGAAATTAAACTTCTAAATGACTGTTCATAAGCTCAAGGATGGCCAATGAGATACATCTGAAAATTTAATGTTCCTCCCTGAACATAACAATTATCTATAAAAATGCTATAGCAGTGAGCTCGTTTGCGAAAGATAATGTATTCTGTATTTTTAAAAGTTCTTAAGACACTGATATTTTTTAAATTCATACAGGTTTTATCTGAAGTCTCTAACAGCTGTTCACTAACGTCATTAGATAGCTGCATACAAATGAAATTGTCCAGAATTTCATGTTACATACACATCAGTGCATCAGGTCTGAAAGTGAAAATCCAAAATTTAAAGTGAAAAAATTACAATACTCATTAGGCTTACGTATTTTGTTCTGCCCTTTTGACTGGGACATTTTTTTCAAGTGCTTTGTCATTTAGTGCAATTTTTGGGAATTTTTTTTTCTCATGGTCTTTCCCTATTTGAAAAGAGAATTCAAATTCCTCATTTAACAGTTGAAACACCTTTTTTTTTTCTCTCTCTCTCTTTTAATGACAAGCAACTCTGGAAGCGAGCATAACTATAGGAACCTCAGGCAGAGCTGATGTATCAGCAAAAGCAGCACAGGTCCTTCAAACACCAGGAACTGTTCTTATGATGTGCTGATATTTCCCTGTTCTGGTGTCTGATCTAACCTGATTCTTTGGTTGGTTGTTTTTTTCGCCTCCTCTCGTCATGGCAAAACTGGCTTTTTCTCCTCTCTGGTGGTTTCTGTGACTAACTGGTGTTAACTGAGCCTTTGCACAGAAGAATGTGCATAAGACATCAATAACACTGTTTAGTCTTCTGCTCCAAATGAATCAAATCATTTCTTGCTATTGTGCATGTTAGAAGGAGGTAAGGGAGAGTCTTGGATGATTTGGAAACAAGACACAGAATTTTTTACTGTTGCCGGATGTTTTTGGAGGTAGCGAGGGAATCCAAGAGAAGAGGAAGAGGTTTAAAGTAATCGTGTATAAATGAATGATTCCAGAGTAAATGCCTTACATTTTAATTAAAAGATAATTTAAAGGGGTAGGTGTGGAGTGTTTTACCCATTAGGCTATGCCATGATTAGGAAAAGTACCTGATTTGAAACATGAAGTCTGTGACTTCATGAGTGTCAGTCTCAATGTCAACATGAAAGGAAGCCTTTTCCTTTCTTTTTCATCTAGAAGAAACTGAAAAGAACAAGAAGGATACATATAGACCTACACAAAATAACTGCTAGCTTACAGATGTTATAGTGATGTTGCTACCTGGATCAGCCCTTAGCACTGATCACTGTCAGAATAATGTCAAAATGATAGTATGATAGTCCTGACTATTCTGATTTCCTTTGTTGGAAAGGAAAACATCTAAGAAATTCGTGTGCCACCAATAGTAGCTGGCAGCTTTCAAAATGAAAGGGTTTATTTATTCCCATCCAAATATCAGGCTGGGATGGGTATGTGTATGTATGTAATCAATGCTAAAAGCACAGGTCTAGTGGTGCCATTTCAAAGGAGTATCTGATTCACAATAAATACTAACCAACTGCTGAAAAGACAAGTTATTAAAGCAAAAAAAGATGATCAGGAAGTCCACTCTGAAAATGTAATTCTAAAATTTAACCTGTGCATTTCTCGGCCATCACACTCTGGGAGAGTAATGCTGAAAAATTTTTACTTGCCTGCAAAAAGTTTCAGAGCACCAGTTTGAGCACAGGAGTACACTTTACAGAGTAGAGCTCACTGTATTAGAATAGTTTGAGAAGTTTTAGAGACATTAAATCCAGACCAACAGATCATCTGAAAGGTATCTTCCAAGTGGAAATCATCCTCAGTGCTTCCTTGTATCTGAGGCACTTCATCTTTTGTATTTGCTTTAGCAAGACTGTTGTGGAGCAAAGACACTGCAGATGAGGGAGAGAATGCCACACAACTACAATCGGTTGGACTGTTTAGAGACAAATGAAATAAATCCATAAGCCTATGAGTTTTCCATTAACTTTAGAGAATTTCCTAGAAATAACACTGTGACTGTGGCAATGAACAGAAACTGAAAAAAAACGAGCACATTTAAGGATGAGTTTGGAACAGGCAGGTAAAACATTCCTATTCAAGCTCTTTGAAGATGTAACTGTTACAGATAAGGGGAGCTAAGAAAAATAGGTCTTTGAAATATTCAGATAGCCTTTAACCATCTCATTCTACATCAAAAGGAAAAATAGTTGAAGTAGAGTCACTGTGACTAATATCTAACAGTCACTAGGATGAAAGATGAGCCAAAGTTGCAAAGGTGAATTTCTAGTAGTTCCGCACTTACAGTTGAAACCTGAAATATTTTTATGCTTATCCAACCACCAACCTTTCTTTTTTTTTTAATCAGACATGTTAAGTTAGGATCAAAATATAACATTAAGTTTGTTAACAAGTTATTTTGCTCAAAATAGCTGAACCGTTAGACAGCAATCTTGTTGCCCTGGGTCCTGAAAGATCTAGGTCCATTAGATTATATCCCATTAGGAAATGGCCTATGAGAATCATGAATCTTAGAATAGTTAGGGCTGGAAAAGACTAAAAGATCATCTAGTTACAACCCCCCTGCCATGGGCAGGGACACCTTCTACTAAGCCATGTCACCCAAGGCTCTGTCCAACCTGGCGTTAAGCACTGCCAGGGATGGGGCAACCACAGCTTCTCTGGGCAGCCTGTTCTAGTGCCTCACCACCCTCACAGTAAAGAACTTCTTCCTTATTTCTAACCTGAACTTCACCTGTTTCAGTTTAAACCCATTACCCCATATCCTATCACTACAGTCCCTAATGAAGAGTCCCTCCCCAGCATCCTTGTAGGCCCCGTTCAGATACCGGAAGGCTGTTATGAGGTCTCCACGCAGCCTTCTCTTCTCCAGGCTGAACAGCCCAACTTTCTCAGCCTGTCTTCATACAGGAGGTGCTCCAGTCCCCTGATCATCCTCGTGGCCCTTCTCTGGACTTGTTCCAACAGTTCCATGTCCTTTTTATGTTGAGGACACCAGAACTGCACACAATACTCCAGGTGAGGTCTCACCAGAGCAGAGTAGAGGGGCAGGATCACCTCCTTCGACCTGCTGGTCACGCTCCTTTTGATGCAGCCCAGGATACAGTTGGCTTTCTGGGCTTCGAGCGCACACTGCCGGCTCATGTTCATTTTCTCATCGACCAGCACCCCCAAGTCCTTCTCTGCAGGGCTGCTCTGAATCTCTTCTCTGCCCAACCTGTAGCTGTGCCTGGGATTGCCCCAACCGAGGTGTAGGACCTTGCAATTCACCATGTTGACCTTCATATGGTTGGTATTGGCCCACCTCTCAAGAATGAGGCAACTCACCATACTTGTGAGCAAGACAGTGACTTCACTTGTCCTGCATCTGTGCAAACCTGAGAGCTCCGCTTCCATATTCAAATCCAGCTAACATTTCACATGTCTCTGATACTGAAGCTTTTCATAGCTCTGATCAAAAGATCCTGATCGGAGTCAGTGTCTGATATTGCTAGCCACTCACCATCATAACATGATAGTGTTGTAATACTGTGCACTGTTTCTGTCACTCTGCTGAAGTGGCTTATCCTGCCATTTAAAACTTAGAAGACACTGATGAATTTTTTTTTTAGTTAAAACTGTATCCAACTCTCTACCTAGGTTTATATTATCTTCAGAGAATTTATTCCAGAAGCTGCCATGAAATTTGTTTTATCTTGCTTGATGTTTTCCATCACTAAAAGGAAAGGTTCTGAAACATAAACCTGAAATTTGAGCTTTCCCTCATTTCCTCATGTTACTTAATTCTCCAATTATTTTAAATTTTATTTTAAAATTCTTCAATCATTTACCCAACAAGCGGTTGCGCTACCCAAATTATTTTTACTACTTTATTTTTTCATAGTTAGAGAGTGACTTAGTGTTTACTACATGAATTACTTAGATTAAAAGATTCAACTATTTTACCAATGTTGATCAGGCATTCATGAACAGGTAAAAGTCTTAACATTAGATTGGATTGCATTGGATTAAATTCAGTCCTGAATTTCTAAATTCTACAAGAATTTTTGGACCTCTGGTTTTATTCTAGATATTTGTTATGTAAAGACATGAAAGATAATCTCTTATAGAGGCTACCAAGTTTCTTTCAGTAATATCCACCATCTCCCAAATGCTGAAGAAAAAACTATGCTGGAGAGCACACCCCTGTCTCCCTCATCTTCATGCATACTCACACACCAACTATTGACCTTGCTTACATATCTCTTACACACTTAAAATGCTCATCTTACTTTCTTCCCACACACTTTCTCTGAAGGGGCTTAATACCTTTATTCCATGGAGGAAGGAGGGTCAGTGGGTGGGGTGGGGTAATCTATTTTTATTTGTTAAATGAGTTAAAGAAACTCCATTGACCCTCATACACAAAACCAACCAACTTCAAGTCTCCTCACTTTTTCATTTTCCATATGCTAATCATTCATGTCCAGCACTATACTCCTCTTACCTACTTCAGTTCCTTGGGGAGTGGTTAATACATCATTCACTCCCATTTAGCAATATGTTATTCTCCAGAGAAAGACCCCTTCTCATTTAATCTAGTCCACCTGTTGAAGAGGCTGGAAAACACTGTATAACCCCTGTGAAGGTTATATGGTGGAAAGACCCACTGTTTAATGCAACACAGTTAAGTACCCTCAAGTACTAAAGCAACTAAAAGGTAAAAGGAAGAATGAATATAAATGGGTGGAGAAGACATGAAGCTCTCCTTTATCTACTTCCTGCAGGTGTTAGGAATGGAAAAAGATGGTCCTTCACTTTTTATTGCTGAATTTGAAGATGTGTTTCTAAAGGAGCTGCTCTTGCTCCCTGTTGCTTTATGTAATAGATAGGGAAATTATAATGACCTTACTGATGATGTCCCAAATTCATTTAGTCTCCTAGTGATCCAGCTGAATATATTTCCAAACTGTCAAGATAGCTTAAAAATAAATGTTGATATCTCTCTAGGCTCTAGCAGTGTTTGATGAGCTCTTCTTTGCTCCCCCAAACCAGCTGGAAAACAGGTAAGACAGCAACCTTTCTTCCATCTGGGTAGGCAAGGAGAAATTTCTAATCAAAATGCTTTCATTTGTGGAATTTTTTCTTCTTCATTTCTTGTAGCATCTGGCTTGAATTAAAGTGTCACCATTTAAAAAGTGCAGGGCACGGTTCAGAGAACAAATGATGCATTCAGAAATCACATACATACTCTTTTTAACTTCTTTTTTTCTCAGAAATTGTTATTACACCCTTGCCAACAGTGTGGCAGCATCACTTGCAGCTATTTCATGACTCACCAACTCTAGTAAAACGATGAAGGAAAAAATTATAATCATGCTACCTATCAAACTTAAAGCAAAAGTTACTTGTACTTCAAATGTGGAATGTAATTATGGAAAAAATAATCACAGAGCAATAGGGACTTTTTTTTTTTTTTACAAAATGGGGTCTTGAAGATAAAGCACAAATGAATTCTCAAGAACCCAAAGAGTAATAAGATGGCAAAAGCTTGCTCTTTCTACTTTCTTCCTATGCACTTTTGCAGGACCAAAGGAGGTTTCACTTTGCCTTCTCTTAAAACTGAAGGAAAACACAAATTCTGCTATGAATACTGTAACACTGGGAAATGTATTGGTGATCAAATTGCCTATAATGTACAGGAGATACTGTTCTCTAGGTGTAAGATCCTCAAATCCAATGGCAAATCCGGCTCTCTATAAATAAAAAAAAATTAAAAGATATTTTCTCTTAGTCTAGATATTTCTAATCCTAAATCTGTAGCTGACTTTTTCACAAATCACCCTACTAATATGCCACAGGAAGCCACAGAGAGCAAAATTTCAGAGCTGTCAAACTCTTCCAACGATTAGTACCCTTACAGAGCTCTAAACTCTATTAGATTACATCTCCAGAGGTCTTGTCATGTGCAATTTTGGTATAAATGGTTGGTGTCTTCAAAATTATTTGCTGGATTATCTAGGCACATATTATCATATCAGTTTTAAGTCACTTGAGACCTTCTCTCTGAAGAAGAAAACTTACTTTGTTCTCATAAAAGTGCCCTTGAAATATAAACCAGGGTGGATTGCTATGGTCATACTAACATTTAAATACACTGTTTTCATGTATAACTTCTCACATTTCATATCTGGAAATCAAAATGGAACTGTATAAAAGTATCACATTGTGTTTTTACAGTGCTGAACAAAACCAAAAATTTACAGCAGAGTTTGGTAAGACAACCCAGAAGCTATTCTCTTCCTTTACACTTTAAAAGGTATTGAGTACAAGGAATCTCCTGCCATGATTGTTACATTGCACCATTGATAAGTTTCCTTGCTGAGCAAAGAAATCTTTATCAGGCTTGATGAAAAGTAAGTAGTCATTATTTTGAACTGCATTTATTGTCATCTTCATTTTAAACTTCCTGTTTTTCTTTGTCATGGCCTGTTTTCTTTAAAGCCTCCTGTTGCTGCTCATTTCCTCCCTCTGCTGCAGAACCCCATTTCTAGGCAGGGAACATTGCAGCTATAAAAACCTCAAGAGACTGTTGAATTGCTAAGCTTCCCCTTTTGCAGAGCAAAATCCTGAAATCACCATGCATAAAGCAAAGCAGGCACTCTCCTCTTGGTTCCAGGCCACATGTACTACCCCTATTATGCACTGAGCAAATTCAAGGAGATCATGCCAGGGAAAAACAAAATATTAATTTTCTTTGTATATCCAAGAATAACACTGTGAAAAACAGCTTACTGACTCTTTTCCTATGTTTAATTTGGATCCTACAGTGGGAGTATTGCCTTGCAGAACACTGAGAAAAACCAAACTAAAACAAAAAAGCAATAAACAGATAAACAAAAAATAATCCAAAAAAGCAGAGTGCAAACCCTCATCCTGACTGTATTCTTGCAAAGGGTGGATATATCGCTGGGTAATGAATTTGTATTTACACATTCTTCCTGCACTACAAATAGGTATTAGACATATTTCAAGTGAATCAGTCATTAACCAAGATGCCTCAAGTAAACAAGGATACCACAAGGTATCAAGGTACCACCAGAGGAGGATGGATCACAAAGATGTTCCCTGGGAGGAACTGGCATGCCAGTTAAAGCTCAGAGCTAACCCACTGCATCCAACCCTAGCCTGGACTCTAGCTAAGCTTTCTGTACAGTAACCAAGCACAGAAGCTCTCTGTGCTTTTCCTCCAGCCAGCCTCACCCATCTGAAGTCTTTCTCTAAAGGTCTAGCTTTGTACAATTTACCATTTTCTCCAAGTAACATAATAAAGTCACATAATAAGAACACATCTTGGTTGCTATGAAAACACCAATTTAAAATGTGAAAATGAAAAAAATCTTGTGTTAATAATTTTTGATGGTTGATTGTTTTGGTTCCATTTGTGATTTGTGAGTTTTTTTTATGCTTACTTTTAGAACAATGGGCTAATACTGCTAAAAAGTAATTTATTGTTGCTATTGTAAATCAGGATTTGAAATAATGATGGAGTTTCATATACAGACTTCACTTACATGGCTACCAATATGAAAAACGCCTGATTTAATGAATAAGCCCAGATTTTCACTAATTGCAAAAATGAACCTCATCCTCCACAGCTAAAAGGTTCTTTTATATGGCACATTGTACTTACTCCCAGCAGTATTGCCAAATAAATCTTAAAATAGTTCCTAAGGAAATTGAATTAAGTATATTATGCAACAATTAACTATAATCACTTTTTTCCAACTTCTCATACAGTGTTTTTATTGTTGAAGTCTCAGGTACATATCCATCAACAGGAAACACCAAGACATTTTAAAAGCTTTGCATGTAATTGCCTTTCTATACCATTATGCACACTTTGCTTAAACAGTCTAATTCCTTTTTTCCCTGATCTACTCTAAACACCATGAAATAAAAAAAAAATGTAAAACACAATTTCCCATATGAATTATCAAATTTCTTGTGATTAAATTTTGGTTAGTTATATTGTTATCTGTTTCTTTTGACAAGTACAATTACTGTTGGCATGTGCACCTAAACTGTATTTCATTTTCTGAAGAAGCAGCTTATTATGATCCGTGTAGTTTCTAGTAAAAGGCAGGCATAGAAAAAGTACTTCATAAATATTGACTTACTCTTAGTACCTGTCAGCAAAAATACAAATGGCCACAATTCACAGCTGCAAAAGAAATACAATAAAGCCCAGAAACAGATACAATATACACTGGCAAAGTTAAAGTGATATCCAGACTCCCATATGTCTGAACTCGAAACACTTAGACTAGACAAAACAAAGATTCTCCAGATGGATGTTCTGGCCTGTACTTATATAGATACGTTATCTCTATATGCATTCTGTATCATTAGAGGCTACAATATTTCTTCTTAATATTGGTTTTACAACATAGCTCAAAACCAACATACGGTTCATAGTTGTTCTATTCTGTTCCTTGCCTGGCCTATGGTATATTAGACTTCACCCATTTGAACACAGTATCTATCTACATTGTCTTGTCAGTATCTATTGTATTATCTACATAGATCTCACTCCCTCAAATATATCAAAGGTTGACTGAAGGACAAACATATGGAACTAATACCATAATGCACATTTTATCAAATTAATAGCAAAAAGCAGTGTAAGAAGAGGGCCAATGATAATAGTAAGAAATACAGGGAAACTATCTAGGTGTTCATTTTCCCTCTTAGATACTTGAGTGGTCCAGGCTTTGATTGTCATCAAATGATAAGGACTAACCCACGTCCATATTATTCGAGTCACATTAACTTGCGTCCATACTACATATTGTCTGAAGTACACAATGACACCATAATTATCCTGTACTGTTTTTTCCTTCGAAACATACATAGCTATGGCATGCAGTGTGTGCTATGCTCGCATCCCTTCTGCCTTGGGCAACTAATACACAAGTTTTATTTATGTTGCCACACCATAAATAGGTCGGCCTTTTTAGATCACCCATGACCCAGGGATGCAGTCTGATTTCTGGTCTAGAGCCCTCCTGCTGTTGCTGCTTGTCAAGAATCAAGAACTGCAGGGATGACGCTGAGCAGTTAGTTAGCAAGTGGATCCTTGCCTCTTGGAGAAATAGTGTTCCTGGACCTTCAGAGGACTGCATACCAAATGTCTTGCTTTCCTGAAGTCTTAGAAATTAACTAACTGTTCCAGCAAGAAGATTGGTAATGAGGAATAGAATTTCTCTAAGGTTACCGCGGAAGCAAGTTCTTTTCAAATGCAAATTTGAGTTTATTTACCACTATACTATCCTTATGGTAGCTACAAAAGACAGTTTGTCTACATATATGTAATATCCATTCACTGCTGTATTCCCTTCCTACAGAATAAAACTATGTTTTTGAATATTCACTGAGATCTCTGTTAGTGCAATTACTTGCAATATCTTAGTATAGTTTGTAACGGTTTCTCCACTCAGCTCCATATGTACACCCAGGATAATTAGGAATGGCTCCTGGCTCCTCAGGTGAAACCCTGGCTCTCTCCAAGTCAGTGAAAGTTTAGCACTTAGCACTAAGACCACATATTTTCTGTCCTCTGTTTGATACATTTTGATACATTAAGCCTCTGTTTGATACATTTTCCACTTGTATAACTGATCAGCCAAAGCAAGCTGGAGGAAGATACATTCTGTAAAACAGTATTCTCCAGGATATGCAATGGTAATTTCCATAGAAATCCCTGAGTTAATTTATGATTCAAGTCTCGAGTTGGTTCATTGTTTTGTTTCTGTTATGTGGTTGTTGTGTTGGTTTGGTTTGCTTTGCGTTTTTCCTTGTTAGCTTTGTTTGTTTGTTTTAAACCCACACTGATAAAAGTGGTTCATAGGCGTGTCATGTAGAAAAGGAAGAGAATACAAAATACTACTTGATTCCTTTGCCTTCTGCCTCTAGAACACAGGAGCCGACTTCGTATACATTACTGACACAAAACAATTATGGTTCATCATTGCAGAAGCATAGGCGTTAAAAACAGACCTCAGATTTTATTTAGTGTAGTCATTTGTGCTTTCTCTGCAGATACAAGCCTTGATATTCAAGTGTTACACAGACAGCAAAGACAGGCTTGCCTTTTTACCTCAATGAAGACATTTAGAAGACACCAATCAAAAAAGAAAAAATTCCCATACACTTCAAAAATCTCACTCCCTCAAATGTATCAGAGGCTGACTGAAGGACAAGCAACATATATGGAACTAATACCAGAATGCACATTTTATCAAATCGATAGCAAAAAGCAGCGCATGAAGAGGGCCAATGTAACGGTAAAGAATGGCAGATGGTAAGAAATACAGGGAAGTTATCTAGGTGTTCATTTTCCCTGTTAGATGAATCATGTATGCTGCTGTAAATCTGTAGAACAGCAGGGAAGGTTTCATGAGACCTGTGAGAAATGCAGAGGTAACGTTTGGGAGAAGAACGGCAGCTCTGAAACATGGAGATATTTACAAGAAGCTGATCCTCCTCCTAAATAAATCAGAAGGATTTCTACCATTGGCTTTAAAAGGAACTAGTCTGATCCTTTTGATTTCCTGACAAGACAATGTGGGAAAAGGCTATCCATGAACTTTTATGCCAAATGAGAAAAAGTAAAGCTGGTGAATTTGATATTAGGGAACACTTACCTAAAGTGCTCTCATTCAACGTAAACACCCAGGAGTGTAAGTACTGTCACAAGAAACAAAGCCATTTTCTTTTAATATAAGCAGCTTTGAAAGAATGAAAAATACTCTAAGGACATGTAATAAAAATTCAACGGTGCTAAAGAAATCGAGCAAAAGAGAGCACAAAAGGAATAAGAGATAACTGAAATTCATCCAGGCTGAAGCTAAAAAGAAACAGGGTAGCAAAGACCAATTTTATCATGCAAGACTGAATAATCAAGAACAATAGAAGCAATGAGAATATTTTTAAAAATTGAATGGTCTGAAAAAATGCAAAGGAATTTGAGCTCCCTAGATGAATCACAATCAAATTGAAGAGTGGGAAAGGGGCTGTTCCTCTGTTATAGGCCAGGAGAAAAGGGAAATATACACACACAGCAATCTCTACTACACTAAAATCTTTGCTTACAGTTTGCATATCTAGTTCTCTAAAAGTAAATTAACTGGATGTGGCAATCCCACCTTTCAAGCAGAAATTCTGTCAAGAATCTGGATTAAGTGTTCTTGTAAATACTTTTTAAAGATCTACAGTCTTAAAACCTGTATTTTCTCTGTACAGAATACAGTTCTGCCTCCTGCTGTACTTGTTTGTCAACATTCAAATATTTTCTTCAAAGATCCAAGGTAGCCCCCCCATTGTATTAGACCACAAGCCACAGGAAGCCTGTTTTGTATCATATACTTGCTATTTAGTCCATTTTATGTCTGAAAAAGTTCACCTTTCCTTGAAGAAATATTTGTTCAGCTGAACTAAGAAAGCTTTTCTCTTGTTATTTTTCCCATTATTTTGAAAATGCAAAAGTTAAAGCAGTAATTCTTCCACCGTATACACCCTTATGTACTGCTACTCTCCTAGAAATAGAATCTTTTCCTATGTTCCTTGAAGCATAAGTCTGGAGCTGCGTGTTGTACCATTGTGCTTACTTTCTCAAAATTGCTTATTCCTCTTGCTTTGGCACTCAGTTCAAAATAAATGACGGACTTTATATCACTCCTGGATCTTGATGTAGATTATAATAGTAGCAAGCAGCAGAATATTTTGTCAGTTCTATGCAAGTTCTCTTGTGCTTTTAGTACTTTCCGGGTATTTATTTAAGCTAAATAATTAAATATCAGGTATAAGTTTTCATTTATTTATGTTCATTAACTCCATTTATTAACTCCAGGCAATCAATGGCTTGATTTGGTGGGCTTTCTAGTTTGCTTTTTTCTACCTATTGCTATGTATTTATTCTAGCAAAGGTATAGTTTAAGGAGAAGAGAAGCTTGCAAGATTTGTGTTTATCCAAAGTCTCAGTTTCGTCCATGGTCTCAAGCACAGCCTCAAGAGTTGTACTATCATTAGAAATGAGGTTTAATCCTATATAGGAAGGTGCAACATGCCAGTTTTCCAAAACTGGGTTTATGCTGCAATTTCTTAAGATCTTTCACATATATGCGGACTCATGCTGCGGAGTTCCCTCAAGATGAAGACATGGAGCTTGAACTTGCTTTGATATTCTTACATAAGCCTAAGGAGTAGGAGGTATAGGATGGGTCAATTATGTTCACAAACAGCTGTTTTTCTGATGAGATATGCATTAGAAGTCCACAGCAGTTCATGCTTCCTAAATGCTGAAAATTTTCACTATCAGATCTGAAGATCTGCTCAACAGGAACTCCAGTTCAGAAATGGCAAGAAGTACAGATAAGCAAGATCAGTAATAAATGCTTTCCTACAAATCTTCCCTATCACACAGCTCAGACAGCAAGTTCAGAAAGTAAACAATTGTAGAAAATTAAACTCCAGTTACATAATGAAGTATTCTCAAGCTTCCTTTATGATCACAGGATAAGGTGTAAAACAGAAGTATGATTAACAAATAAGCTGAAAGTGGTTTTCCTTTGGTTTTTTTAGCTAGAACTTCTAGATTTCTTCATGGCAAAAAATTCTTGTTAATATATATAAATAACTGGAATCACTAATAGTTTTAGTTGCTTTCATGTCTGCTAACAGTCTACTATTATAGCAGAAGAGTAACGATAGGTGAACCTGAGGCAAATCAAGACAACACTATCCATCCGAGGTGCCCAGGACAAGTTCTGCAAGGGTTGGAGCTATGCATGACGTTAACAATTCCATCAAGATTTAGTACCCATTATTAATAAAAAAATATTAATTCACCATAGAATCCTATTGCTTTCTCTACTATAAAAGTTAGCTATCGTCCTATCTTGGCTAGATGACCAGCCAGCCCTAAAGATAAAACTACTAAAAATGCAAATGGGGAATTGGAGACTAAGATAAAGAAATGGCAGATTTATTAAGCAATTACTATATATTTTCTGCCTTTAGATGAAGAAAGAGGATTGATGGACTGCTGCGCACCATATTCCATGGTATAATACAGTTAGCAATTGTAGTGCACAGCTAGCAATGGAAATGGGCTTGAAAAGATTAGTCATATATTAAAAAAGACAAAGTACTATGTCTAGTGGTACATCGCTAAGAGACTGAAAGGAAATGAAGATGGAAAATATTAGAACATTACAACTATTCAGAAAATAGCCATAGGAAAGACTCCACTCTACCCAATTTTACACAAAACTATCATGACACAATTCACAGCTAGGTAAAAGGAAAGAAAAACCTTTTTTTTGAGAATAAGCCCCCTCGCACTGCCTGAAATAGCACAATAGATGTGCACTTGCAATGTACCTGATAAAGGAGTGCAAAAATCAGAAGCCTCCTATGCTATCATGGCATAGGAGAACATCCTGCTACTCAGATAGGTTTTGGTGCATCCTCTAAGGCAACCTTAGGTGCATAGCCTAAGGCAACAAAACTTGAGAGTCCTGTGAGTGCAGAGCACACACAACCAAACCATAGTTTAGCTTAAGGCAAGAGCAGAACAAGAAAAACACTGTAGCTAGATTTTCTTTTGCCTTGAACCTTCAGTTCTCGTTTCTCCATGCTACTACTTTGACTGTGAAGTAAATGGAGGTTTGGGGTATTTAACAGTAGAAGCTCACATCATCTATGCTAAAATTTTCTTTGTGTGAAAAATAATGCCTCTTTCCTGTAAGTGGCAGAAGATGCAGTTTTCTAAGTGCTCTTAAAGGACAATGTCATTTTCACCATACCCAAACAGGTCCAGTATTTATAAAACAGCTGAGCACTACTGAAGAAGGATGGGCAGAGTTATGGACAAGTTAGTTAAATATCAGTTTTTCAGCATAGGAGATATCTGAAAAACACTTCACAGTAAGCAAGGCTCATGGAAAATATTTGTTTTGACAAAGACCCAACATAGAATTAAGAGATAAAGGTCATAATTAGATTGCTGGATATCTTTTAAGAACTTCCCATTGTAGCTGGTATGTGGAAATATTAAATACTTTGGGTTTTCAGAAGTAACAGATAACAGCATACCCTGAAGATCACCTAAACAGAACTTAAGGCAAGAATCAAGCATAACAACTGAGCCCAGCACAAGTACACACTTGTGGGACAACAGCAGAAGCAAACTGAACCCAGTGATGGTTGCAGGCTGAGTTACATGTCCTTGTGCGGGAGAAAAGATGTCTGCTGATCTGAACTCTTCCATGTGGGGAATGCCAGATTCTCTGTTTGCCAAGTAAAGGGCTTCTGCAACAGAGTATCACTTTTGCTCCCGAACAGGGAGGTGAAGGATGAGCTGACATGAAGAAGGGAAGACATACCCCATGAATAAGAATGACAGAATTTACTTCCCCTCTGATGCTAACCAATAACTGAGTTGTGACTCGAGTATCACAGTCTGATCCCTGCTGTGCACCGGGACTGCGCATTGTCCTCTCCTCTGATGAGCTGTCAGAGTTCTGAACAGAGCTGCACCAGAAATGCCCAAGATAGGTGTATATCAAATAAATCTCTTGAAGGAAGGGGGGAACCAAACCCCAAACCAAAACAGAGCTTAATGCTTGTGCTATAAATATTTTAAAAGTATTTTTAGTTAAAATGATTTTCAAAGTAAAGAAATCTGTATTTCAAAATGCATTGGAAAGGTCTAACATTCTGTATCCTTTCAGAGAAACATTCTTGAATTTGGGAGTGGGGGCAACTGCTGGGCAAGAGACAGGATCACATAAGACACATGCAGAGAAGACAATGTGAGCAAGATGACATTGTCACAGTAAGCAACAAAATTGATTTTGGCAAGAAGAGGATTAAAATAAGGAATAAACCAGGCAAGGGGTATTGGAATTTGCCAGAAGCGCATTTTCTTCTAGAAACCCTACTGAATAAAGTTAAGCTTTTCAAATCAAGAATCTTGCAGAAATGCATGAAAGTAAAATCCTCCAACACCTTAGTTTGCCCCACATGGTGTTAGATATTAAAATTGGACCTGTTGTCTATCAGATCATATATTGTTTCAGAAGTTAGAATATGCATAGTGAATAAAGACAAGGGCTTTCACAAAGACAGAAGCTACTCCTATGAACAAGGGACTTAAACAGCATCATGCAGAGCTGGCTTCTACTGCTGCATCTGATACTGTGCTGGATCCACTCATGCTAAATAAAGCAGTTCCTTATTACCCAAAGTGGGAATGAAATACTGATGCAGATCTGCTGGTCTCAGTATTTAAGCAAGCAGAAGTGTAACTGTACAGCAAGACACTAATGTGAAATGTAACAGAATAATAGAATTGTTTAAGCTGGAAAAACCTTGAAGATCATCAACTCCAACAATTAACTTAGCACTGCCAAGTCCACCAATAAACCATGTCTCTAAATACGATCTACACATCTTTTAAATATCTCCAAGGATAGTGACTCCACCACTTCCCTTGGCAGCCAGTTCCAGTGTTTGACAACCCTTTTGGTGAAGAAATTTTTCCTAATATCCAATTTTAACCTCCGCTGGCACAAGTTGAGGCCATCTCCTCTTGTTCAGTCACTTGTTACTTGGGAGAAGAGACCAACACCTACCTCACACCACCCACCTCCTTTCAGGTAGTTGTAGAGAGCGATAAGGTCTCCCCTCCACTTCCTTGTCTCCAGACTAAACAACCCCAGCTCCCTCAGCTGCTCCTCATAAGATTTCTGCTCCAGACCCTTCACCAGCTTCTTTTGTTCTTCTTTGGACACACTCCAGCATCTCAATGTCTTTCTGTAGTGAGGGGCCCAGAACTGAACACAGTATTTGAGGTGCAGTACCAAGTATAAGGGGATGATCACTTCCCTAGTCCTTCTGATATATTCTGATGTGAATAGTTATTGAAATTAAACTCCACAGTTGATTACCAATATACATTCTACTTGTAAACACTCGAGAGTATGGAATCTGAGTCAAAGAATAGTCACAACTCTGTCTAAAGCTGACTAGAATCATGTTTTCAAAAGCAAATTTGCAATGCTGGCTATTGCAAAGAAGAAAGCCAGAAGCTGCTCCAGTATTAATGCTATTCAGTGTCCCAAGTCTTCTGTCTGGGAAACGGAGCTAATGGAAAAATATCCTTTTTTTCAGTCTCATAAAATTAGTTTAAGCACTTCAATAGGATAATAAAGATTTGCAGAAAAGCCAATGAGGAAAAAATATTTTTTTAGTAGGGTTATAACAATGAACAGTAGATAAAGTTGAGCACCATATACTGAGAAATAAGATTAAAAGGTAGTAAATAATGGATGTGACTATGGCACATTCTGCACACTGAATAAGCCAGGGGTCTGGCAGGGGTAAGAGCAGTACGTGACCACATTAAGATTGTTGCAACTCACATGCTCAAAATGGCACTATTGATGTAATCCTAGCATTAACCACTTTTGAGTTTTTGACTCTGCATTCCTAATAGTAATGTTAAATTCTTTAAGAAGGCTCAAAGTTAGGCCTTAACTAATGCAGAGAAACCTGTCTGCTTCTTTATACATTTTTATGATGTTCTTTTCCTCATCTTCTGCCCTTGCATTTTCGCCAAAGGGCAGTGATTTCCCCTCAAGTCCAAAATATGCAAATAACCCAAATGCAACACTTGCACCTCCCAGATGTACAAAGGTCTAAAAAAATATAAATGCATCACAGAGCCAGTGCAGTAGCAGATTTATGGCTGACAGGAAAGGAAAACAAGGCTTGTAACAGGATAAGATAGACGCACAGATCTTATTTCAGGGTCTTGTTTTGCCTTGCCTCCATCCAACCCCAATGCAAAAATAAGTGAATCTACTGCTGTTCATGGTGATAACAAAACATATCATTAGTACTCTGCTCCCTGTTCCCCACAACGCTGCCATGGGCTCCTCCTTCCAGTCAAAGCCATAAAGCAAAGAAAGAGGCTCTGATGTTATGTCAGATCTGGCTTCCACATGAACTAGCCCTGAGGTGATTTTACTACAACTGCTTGAAAAAACAGTCATAGTAGTACAAGCATGACTCACTCATATATGCTTGGGAACGTATTAAAAAGACAAATCAATTTCTATCGAACTTTCAGTCCAATAGATTTTTATTATGAATAGATAATAATGTAATTATACCATGACAATCAGATGAGTTTATGACCATCACTCAACTATAATATCAGGCTAGCCTTACTCACTGACAGATGACAACTGCTTTTACAATCAGATTAATCACAAGAAAATTATAATCACCCATTAGTTTCAATTGTGCATAATGTCAGATCAGTTTGAAAAAATAATTAGTTTCTGTACTGGAATTCCCCAGGTAGAGCATATTATCACACATATACATATTTTTCATTTAAACACAAGCTATGTAGAACCATAAACATATGGGAGTGGAACTAAAGTGTTCAAAGATTCAGAAATAACTGAGCAGCTTTATATACAAAGATTTATTCATATACCCTCCTGACAACCTATCACAGAAAAAAACCACACCTTCTCCTCATTATTTCATAGGATTTTTACCAAAGAGCATTTAGCACAAGCATTAGTTTCATTTTCTGCAGGGGAAGCATCTGTATTATCTGCTCCAGTTTATCTCAGGATATGAAAACTTTGTAGATTTGTGTGTGTGGTTTGTGGGAACACAGACAAAGTTAGGCTCTAGACACATCCCCAGACGCACAGGGAAGCCATCTTTTAATATTGCAAGATGTTGATGGTCTTCCCAGTCCTCTATCTAAAAAATCAAAAAGTTGCCTTGGTAAACAAATAGCTTTTCAGCACAATAACATACTGTTTTGTGTCCTTCAATGTAGGATTTAGATGTGCTGTTCATGAACCAATATTTATTCCTAAACACTTTCTATCTTATTGCAATCTTACAGATGAGGCATTTAAAACCACCTAAAAATCAAAGTTCAGGACCAAGTCCTTTGCTGGTATAAGTCAGTAAGGCAGTGCAATTGATGTAAATTAATTTTTCATCTTTTTTTGGATGAAGGAATAGATTCCTGTATTGTTAACTAGCACCAAATAATAGGTTTAATTTACTGCATTTCTTATTTTTGGACCCTTTAGAAAGAGTTAAGGGAAATCTGAAGGGCCCATAGATGGCAGGTTGTAAGTCACTGTTGCAGCAACACTCCCTTTGTTCCTTCTCTGTTACAAGCCAGAGAAGGCATCTTGTACCCTGAGGTGCTTACTCCCAAAGGCAGCTCAGCTGTCTGGAAGGGAAAAAATCTGTTTTACCTCCTACATAAAAATGTTACTGTACTTAAAAAAAATAAAAGTGCAAGGCTGTTATGCATAGTAGTGTTTGAGTGCATGAAAGGGGAGACACGGCTTGCAGAGTGTCGCCAAGAGCACAGATATTCATTGTAGAGATGTGGGCTCTACAGTTCAGCAGACTTTGGGAAAAAATAATAATCTACTTGCTGGAAAAAAGATCACAAGCTGGGCTAGAGAGAACAAATGAGAGTTTGTCATTGGGCCATCTGTGTAAAATTTTCAAACAATCCTTTCAAGATGTAAATTCTAAATCCTATTTCCAAGAGAGTTAAATCCAATACAGGATTTCAGAAGGGTTCAAATTCTAAGTGAAGGGTCACTAGATCAGAATCCAGACGGAGGTATCCATCCAGATCTCCAAAGGAGTATCCTGTTATTTGGGTGACTGATGTAAATAGCAAGGAACACCACCATCTTTTCATCTGCATCCTATCACGTATGGAGAAGGGCCACCACAGTCAACATTTTGAGGGTCATCCCCAGAGCAGTAGTGCAGAAAGACCTTCTGAAGGGCTTCAACATCACTTGACCTAACTTCTAGACCTTTGCAGAGCTTAGGTAAGAGTCAGCTGGTCAGACTGGGGCAGCTGTGTGGCTATATGGAGCAAGAACCTACGGAAATGCCAAATCAGGTAAGGACAAAATACTGGACAATTTAGGTAGTTTTAGAAGGTTACTGCTGAATGGGGCTTTTTGAACAGATGTAAGGGCTTGAAGTCTGTTTAAATTACATTTTTATGTTCAATATCCTTCTGTATGACTTCCTAAGACTTTTAGACGCCTGTGTATTATTGAAAGTCAATGAGAAGGAAGTCCTGAGTCACTAAAGTACTTTTTTCTTTATTGTTCTTTCCATTAGTCAGTGTGATGTAATTATTTATGTCAAATACCACAGAGAGATTTTTACAGCAGAGGGATCCAAGACTTTTATAGTGAGTAAAAATACACTGTTATGTGAGTTTTATAATTCTAGTAGAAAGAGTAGTTAAGTATTCTTCTGGACCCTTGCAGCCATCTAAACTAAATGAGAATATTAAATTCAGTGATTAGTCTGCAGTGTCTCTTACTTTTTCTCTGTGTACATAATTACTTTCTGAACGCAACAGAAGTGATTTTTTTTAGATTATTTTTCACTATGCATCTTTCGTTCATTATTATTTGGCTGTACTTAGGAAAAAAAGGATTTGTAAACCACAATCATTCTTTGAAGTACATCCAAGTAAATTACACATGCAACAATATAAAAAAAACATAATTCAAGTGATTTTTAACACACTCATTCCTTTTCTTTTTATAGAAGCTTTTATAGAAACTTTATTTGTATACTAAGGACATAACAGCAGACCCTTTTCTCCTACAGACTTTATCTTCAATGTAAGTGTTGGAAATACAGACTTTAGAATGCAAACCAAGGTGTACACCTAGCAACTGACAGCACACAGAGTGGCTCCTGTTCTGTGCAATCTCCTCCACTGATCAGAGATGCCACTAAGTGCTCTAGTTCTGTTCCTGCTAAATGCAGCAGTGCAAACCATTAAGCTTAGAGCCACTGCATTTCAATATTTATTTCTTTATCTTTTCTACCCCAGTTGTCTACTGGAGGAGAACTGCAGCTTCGAATTATTAACTCTTAGGCAGACGGAAAAAGTAAAACACACATTGTGATAAGTATCACACATTTGCTGGTTTAGTGGCAGCCAGTGGAACTAAAGAGTTTTCAGACCCTCTTCCTGAAACTGAACCTACAATAGAGGCGAACTTTACCCTGCAATCATCCACAGACTTTGAGAGCCAGCAAGCAAGAGGTTCAGCTGCAGAATCAGGAAACACAAAGGATCTAGCACAGTGAGCTTTTGAGCACAGTACAGGAACAGAAGAAAAGGTCTGCTCATGAAAAGCTGTTAGATATGAGTGTATGGGCATAACAGAAAAGGAAGACAGACAACGTGGCCACATGGATTGGCCAATTCAAATATCTCAATCTGTTTCTCTGTGTGAACCCAGACAGTGCATGTACGGTTTACCACTTATTTTCCATTTCACATAGAAAACAGATATTCTGTTTTTCCACTACAAGTACTTCACAACCCATAAGATCACTTGTGTCAGGTGATGCCACCACCCTAATTTTCAAGAAGACACCCACTCAGAAGCCTTTTCCTTGGAGGTTGCTTTTCCCCAGCAACAATTTTCTACCAAAAACTCACGAGCCGTATGTCGGCTCATCAGGCACACTAGTCCAACACTCTGTGCTGCTTGTGCTTGCCAGCACAGTCTGCTACCTTGTTCTCATGTCCTGAAAACCTCATGAAACATCAAAGCCTCCTACATCCGCATTAAGGTAACCTGACAAGTCTGACACGGACACACATCTTCTTTCTGAGAGCACTGTATTCAGCTCTCCAGTGTACAGCAGAAATGAATGGATGAGTTACGTGGTCACATTTGCAGCATGATCACCACTGCCTTAGAAATCAACACATATGTTCTTTGCTAATTTTATTGTAACTTGCATTGAGTAAACAGTACCATGTATCTCACTTTGTCCCTGTTACCAATCACAATAAGAAGTAATCACAATATACTTTCAGGAAGAGGTCATCAGGTACAGTGTATTTCTGCAGCACAAAAAAAGAGACAATACAATAGCTGAGATTTGTAAAGCACAGTGCACAGACATAGGTCTAGCTAGGAAATCAGGATTGCTTGGACGTACAGAAAGATTTGGCAGAACCTTCACATGTTAAAGTAGATCCCAGTGCTGACCTGCAGAAACGAAGCAATTGCTATTCTACTGCAACAGCGGGTATTGAAGAGATGACAACCTTTGCCAGTTTTCTGTGCGCTCTGCTTGTTACACAGCTGTGGCTTCCCTAGCAGTGCAGAGGTAGCTTGACAGCGTAATAGACAAGCCAAGCTAAGAGATGAAGAGCAGTACATCCTCCACTAATGCATTAAGTATATCCTAAGTCTTAATGCAATCAATTTAGAAACTCTACAGGTGCTTCAGCACCTACCACAGCTGCCAGGTGATGGAAGAAGTTGCTGGGCAGTTCTTCTACCCCAAGCATACTAGATGTCAAAGGTGGGGAGCTTCCGTTCTATGACTTCTTTAAGCAAAGTCCCCTCTAGCTTAGAAATAAGGAAGCGATTTCACTTTCCAATTACAGGAAATTTTAAATGGGTATCTACCACTGAGAATAAATTGTATTTAAAATGCCTGGAGGTCATTAGGTTTCTTCTGTTTATAATTGCTTATTTTTTGTTCAATATCACCCATTTTTAAGCTTCTGTTTAATTTATTCTCTTGAACAGATTTTTCTTAGCATCTGGCTTTGAATTTTGCCACTATTATCCTCGTTACATAATCTATAGTCTTTGATAATTTAAAGAGCCTGAAACTAGAAAATAAAATACTTTGAACCAGAGCAGGTTACCTTTCAATACTGTGCATCATAGTCACACATACAAAGACTAGCATGTCCAGTTAAGCATCTAATTCTGTCGATCAATGCCCTTGTCCATTTAAATACATGTATCCAGAGTGAGGCCAGTTTCCGCTGTCTATTATTAAGGTATGCAATTATCAACTATTTTTTCTTAAACCTTCATGACCATGAACTGCATGCAATATTTCTTTATACTTTCCTATTTTCTTAACTACCTCCATTAATATTTCTGCTTTCCCAAGTATCAGGTATTGAGATCTCTTAAACGCAGAGAATAATTCAGTGCTCAGTTAAGTGCACAATAACGCAGGCGAATATGCAGGTCCAGATATCTTTTTAATTTAATATTTCTAACTAACATGCATTATGTTTATAAATTACTGGTCTGATAAGGAATTACTTTGCTGGTATACATCTACCTCTGATGTCATTTCTAGCAGGCTCTTAGGAAGAGACAGATGACTAAAGTATGACAAATTCCAGAACACATAGTTGCAATAGATCAAGAAGAAAGCAAACCAACCACTGTTGCATCTTAATTTTGCAAAAGGACAGCAAATTATGGCAAGTAAAATTTATATGGCCTGTACGTATGCTGAAGCTTTAGAGGCTTAAGATTTGGGGTTTGGGTTTGTTTTTTTTCTTGTGGGTTTGTTTGGTATTTTGTTGTTATTTTGGGGGTTTGGGATTTTGTGGTTATTTTGGGTTTTTTTAGGTTGTTTTTTTCGTTTGGTTTTATGTGATTTCATCTGAAACTGTAGACACTTTTTATTTCAAGAAGTGATAATTGTTGGATAGAAACTTCAAAACAGAACTCTGTTTTATTCATTTTAAAGAATAAAAATCTGATAACCAACATTATTCCAAAATACTTTGACCTCCTGAATTAAGATATCTTACATAGAGAGGATAACACTTGATTATATGAATCTAAATACACTTCACTTACTACCTTTACTGCAGCTTAACAGTTTCAGAAGGGATCCATTCTATGTTTTACATGCAAAAATTAAATTACACATCACTCAAGCCAAAATATATGGACAACCCACAGCATGGTTAATCTCTAAATTCCTCAGCAGTTTTAGTGGTTCCTAATTATGTAAATAAAAGAAAACCAAGTATTGTGATAACCTCAAATATTGAGCAATATTAAATTACTGATCATAAACTGATCATAAGTCAGTTACTTAGGAAGTATTACCTACTACAAGCTTGAAATGAATTGTCACATGACAGACTTCAGGATGCTGCATATTTTGTGAGAAGGTGTTTCACTACAGTCAACAGGTTCTATTAATGTGTAAAAAATATCATTTCAAATCCTTGCTTGGCATAGTAATCCTCAGGAAAAATCCACATGATTAAATTCCTACAAGAACCATGTATACGTATTCTAAAGCAAAGCAACATATGCATGTAGGATCCTAACCCTATGGAATACCATATATATGCATTTAGATGACTCTAGGCAAAAGGGCAATACATGAGAAACAATGCTAGTCATTCATTTAAAAAGCAGTTCAACACAGCTTTCTCTGATGACACATTAAATATGATAGGCAGAAGTGGCAGGGTGCTAATTAGTTAGTGATGTGATCCATTTTCTAAATAGTGAGAACATCAATAATTCATCAGAAGTGGCTCTTAAAAAATTTAATGTCTGACAATCCAAGCCTGGCAAATAGGAAGATAATCTTTTGTGTCTACTACTTGGCATTCAGAGGCTTTCTTTTCATTATAAAATATAAATGCATTGTTCTTACTTGAGGCGGTTTAGATTATGAAAGATGGCAGATGTATAATGTGCATAGTTTTGATTGTTTCAGGTAGGAAGGCAGAACCCAGTAGAGAGAAATGCAGATGTCACATATTTATGAAAATGAGTTTTACAAATACGTTTAATAAAGTCTGAATGGTTCCTGCTAATAGTAGCAGCCCAATTACATGGAAGTGAGTATAGCTACATAAACATAAAAATATGGAGTAATCAGATGGTTCTGGTGGCTGAATATTGCACTGCCAGTTAAGAAAGATCCCTTGCTTATTCAGAAGAGTTTAACTTGGCTGTTAATGTTGGCATCAAGATTTCATGAAGAGAGCATTATTGCCTACAAA
This sequence comes from Pezoporus flaviventris, assembly GCF_033815535.1. Lineage (NCBI taxonomy): Eukaryota > Metazoa > Chordata > Aves > Psittaciformes > Psittacidae > Pezoporus > Pezoporus flaviventris. The sequence continues at coordinate 38,011,801 of NW_026892550.1, read as the reverse complement.
GTCAAAGTACACTGCAGAAATGGACTGTACGAGTGTTATCTTTGTTTACTTGAATGTCTAGCTTTCGTATTTCTGCAGCAATGTAGACAAAAATAACAAATAATGATAAAAGCTTTTCTGTTTAGCCTTGGCACAGTATAATTTACAGATATGTATTGTTTGAATAGGAAAGGTGAAAAGGGTGTTGCTCTGTCTCCCAAAGAATTAGAACAAGAGTACCTCTATAAACCACAGCTCCAAAGAAAAGCGGTACAGCTCAGCTATTCAAAGGTATTTGGGCACTTAACTCCCATTCTGGAGAGTACCTTCTCCTAAAATTGGTGACAATTGAGTGTTCAAATAAGAATTTGGTTCCCAAATGGATTTGTGGATATAGGCACATGTCCCAGACTGAAACAGGTTAAAGCTTCAATTAGAATATAAGTGGACCAAAATCTAATAGTCAAATGACAAGAAAATGGGTTTAGCGATGCTATTTCTCTCCTTAACTTCTCAAACAAATATTTAATGAAGGTCTTATAAAACAATCTCACCATACACAAACTGCTTAAACCCTCAAATCCTTGAATCATCAGTATTCCAGTCCTTAAGATTTTTCTCACCATAGACCAACAGAGAGAGCTTTATGCTGTTTCATAAGTCCCAAATGTAATCCTTCATTAAAATTTAGATTGATCCCCAAAGAAGACACTTCAGACTTTCTTGCCTCTGAAAACTGATAATTGAATTTTATCAATTATAGGTGGTAGATGCTGAGAGTATGCTTGAACTACTTGCCACATAATGCAATGCATGCAGCATCTTTGCTTGCTTTCTAAAATTCCTGTGACATTAGCTGCAACTCTTCATTTCTGTATCTCAAAGTAATATATTTCATATTAGCATCAGATGAATTCCTCTCACATCACAAGTGCAAGCTTCCCATAAGCAAAGAGCAGCATTAGCCCAGGACTAACTAGTATCTACTGATACTAGTGACCTTAAATACTTCTGTTTTAGGCTCTTAAAAGTAAATATATTTTCTCTTATTTACTTACCCAAACCACTTGCAGGGTAATCCAAAGTGAAATCCAAGATGCCACAAAAGTAGTCACTTCTCAAAACTTTGGAAAAAATGGAAATTATTTATTACTCTGGGAATGGGTCCATGCAAATCCAAAAATATTTTCTCCAAAGTTAGCTCAGAAGAGGTTATGTGAAACAATAGGTGATCCTGTAACATATATTCACTGCAGAGCCAGTTCTCAGGATCAGAGCAATTGTATCTTCGAACTCTGCTGGAAGAACAGCTCTCAAGGAATTGTAAACTGGCAGAAAATCATGCTAGCAGAACTGTAGAAAAGACCCTTCCAGACTTAGCTTGTGTAAGGAGATAGGAAAAAGCCCACAAAACAACCTACAAAACTCCCACTAAAATTAATCTACCTAAATCAGTCTAAGCAAACCATTCTTAAAATCTTACAGCAGATCTTATACATTAAAAGAAATTTATCCATGCCGTACGTGCAGAGATAATACTTTGCATGAACTCCTACCGGAAACAACCAGACTGTAATTAAAGGTTGACATGAATGCTTTATATTCTGTCGAGATCATTCAAGGTTTATTAAATAGTGTGGTTAATAGTTAACCAACTTCTATAATTGCTTTTCTCTAAAAAAAAAAACCAAACTTTTTTTTTTTTTTTTCCAGTCACTATATCAATGTCTGGGGAAAATAAAGGTACATTTCCATGCCTTTAGATTTATTATTTATTTTTATTCTTGATAACCATGGGCATCCTCCCCACATATTGTTTTGCAGATAACCCAGTTCCGAAGTATTAGAGAATGTTTTGTGAAGACCAAATCTTTATGCCTATAGAGTAAAAAAAAACAAAACAGGCACAGAAACTCTAGAGATTATTATAAGAGGAAAGATACAAAGATATCCATTGAGACATGTGCTGCGACCCCACCACTGCTGACAGCGTAAAGAAGGTCATGAAAGGAGAGGTTGCCCAAAAATGCTGGTAGTTCAGCATGTGGTATCTTTTGAGACTTTATTTATGGCTCATCATTCCAAAATTAATCAATGTCCCCAGGTAGGGTTGAGAGAAATGCATTTCTGGAGGTACAAACTTTTTCACTGAATAAAACCCCCCACGTTCTGACTGCAACTGGTTTAAGCACTGGATTTCTGGGAAGAAGTCCAATATTTCAGAAGAAAAAGATGAAAAATAACTAATAGTGTAATTCAGTAGAATTAACTTAAAATAGAATTAAATTTCATAACAAAGTGACAGATTTATACTGCATGTTATGTGGATATATTATATGGAATTATATTGATATGCCTGCATAATATTACCTATGCCTAAATAGAATTGGATTTTAGGAGACAATATAACATCCTTAAAATGGAATATTTATTTTTTCCCCTTGAAAAATGATACTGATATAGACTCAAACCTCAGTAATATTAAGAATAGAACATTAGGAATGCCAAACTCTATTCTGCACAGTATTTTATAGAAGACTTCTGTAAACATGGCTTCCCATTCTGACTTAACCTGGAACATTTTTCATAAGACATTTGCTAGCTTGCATTAGCCCAAATCACCATCACCTAGTGTGCTTCCAGCTGCTGCCCTGAGGCTGCTCTAGCACAGATTCTTTTTGTCTATAGCGCAATCATTACTTTGCACTTCTTACCAAAGCCTTAGTAACTTTTTCTTTAATATATAAAAAAGTTACTTTAATGCTGTTCTTTTATCACTTTGCAGATGAAAAGCTGCTTGTGCCTGTTCCAAACCCTGTATATCTGGTATTTCTGAGGTATTCCTTCCTGTTGTTACTACCTACTGCGTACAAATATAAAACGTAACAAGTTAACTTTGAAGAAGTTCCTAGTGCCTATTGCACCAGTTGAAGACATACCTAAAGCATTTTTAATTCTTTTTCCCTGTAGTAGTTAAAACATTTACTGTGTAAATATCTGCCTTTTTTTCCTCTGAAGGTGGTTAAAGCTTCGCTTTTGTGGTAACTCTAAAGGTCATCTTCATCAGGCAGCATTAAAGGAAATAATCTTTCACAGATGTTTGTTTCCTAGCAGGCTACACAGAAGCTATCAGAATGTTACTGTGATTTTTGTTACCTTTGGGGAGCGTTTATTATTTAGCTGTCATCATTAAAAATTCAAAGCAGTGAATTGGCAAGGCAAGCTTCAACAGACTTTTACAGCTAAACAGTTATGAGAAGAGGGATTTAAAAATAAAGAAACTAAGAGAGTGTGGGCTGCCCTTATAAACAGTAACTTCAGGCACCCTAACAGCAGCAAAACTTGATTAAAAAGGCCACAGATTACAGCAATTTTGTTTCCAGAAACTTTACCCAACATAAACCTAGGTAATTATAAGAAACAGCATAGAGCTAGTGATTTGAAGAGCATATTAATTTGAATAGCAGCACTGAGATTTGGGGATGACTAAGCCATTCTGGTTTTTTATTTCAAAGAGTTCTGTATTATGCACTGTTAAGACACATCAAACTCTTTGCATTAGTGTTTCTCTTTTGTGTGGCATCAGGTAACATACTTGACATGACCAAACCTTTCATTTTGGCTACATAATTTCTACAGGAACAGGTTAGGGGCTTCAGAGTAATGCCAGTGGCTTGGAAGTGAGACCATGTTCTGGATATACACGGAGTATGACCTACTATATCTGTCCTTTTGCAAATATCCACAGGTGCTCAAGGAGTCTGAGAGGGGAGAGAACAAGGTGGCTGAGAACCATTCTTCTGTCATTATCACATTACCAGAAGGGCCTCCACAGCCCAGCCCATGAGCTCCATGGAGGTCACTTTTTAAATTGTTTTTGTTGGTGGTGGTTTTTGTTCATTTTTTACTCAGAGTTGAATTTAAAGTTTATTTCCTATAGCCTACAAATTTTTAGTAAGAAATGGCGCAGTTCTAAAGTAGATAGCAAGATGCTAGAAAGAGGGACGTACCTGAAATCTTAGCCTTTCTCCAGTTTGGGCACTGATTTATAGGATGTAGAAAGGTCCCTTTTGTGAAATCAGTCTTGTCAGCACACATCTTTCATTAAGGTTTTGTAGCAGTATTCCTTATTAAGAAAAGTAAAATAATGCAAACAAGACAAAATATAAAACAATCAGCTCTGTTCACCTACCTCACTGTTCTGTGTTCAACGGTTAAAGAATTCACAGAGAAAGCAAGAAATATGAATTGAGAAAAAAAGACTGAAACCTGCTGCTGGGGGCCTTAGCCCAAACTATCAAGCATAGGGACACTCTTCCTACTGAACCTGTAATACATCACAAAAAAGAGTTTAAGGTCTGTAAATTTAAATTAGTCATATCTAATAACCAATTAGCATCTAGTTATTAATTTCCAACCCACATCTAATTAAGTCTCTCAAACTGAGTGTAGCCACCCAGACTCCCTCTGTCATCAAAAGACCATAAACAGCACCTAGCTCTACAGGAGTCACTCCCTGAGGGCCTCTCTCTGCATCATATTAAGGTACTGAGGGAGCAGAGGACAAGTTCTCTCTCAACCTCTCTGTCAGACATATAAAGTTTGTATAGTTTATATATGTGAAACTGAGCTACAGGATTACTACACATACAGAAAGACAAAGTTTTATCTGGTTGGCTGAGTCAAAACTACTATTTGTCTCGTATTATCCAGAAATGTGCCAACACAGCAGGCTGAGTTACATCCCCTCCTAAGGAATTTGATGGTGTAAGTGAATTTCCCTGACAGAAAATTCATGTATTCAGCCATCTAGTGAAAACTAGTGAATGACCTAATATATATGCATACGACATAAATCTTTCATTGACTTATTGTTGTAATGCACTTGCCAGTCATGTACAGTATATTATAAACCCCAGACATCTCAAAAACAGATTCTTCATGTGAACGGGAAAGGATAGCACCACAATCTATATCTGTCTCAGAGCTTATCAACAAGCATGAAACCTATAAAAAATTCTTACCTAAATTTGAGGGTAGAATCAATTCCCAGGTCCTTGACAAATAAATTATTCTGCATATTCAAAGTGTGATGGTTGAGGTTTGTTTGTTTGCTGTTGTTCTGCTCTATATATAGTGTTAAAGTCTTGGAGCTGCTAATTAGCAAATTCTATTTCAGAGACAGGAAATGCTCCCTCTTAGACTGTGACAAAATAGAAGAGACCAAACCTTAATTTTTTCATTTCAAATGGATACTCAATGGTCAGCTTGAGAGGTAGAAAATAGGGCCTCTTTTACAGACTGTATCGTGTGCTTTATTTCTAAAGTCATTCAATCTTCCACACCATTATTGAACACCCTGATACATGCTTTTTCTCAGGACAGCAGTCATGAGAGAAACACATTATTCTAACTAATACTGCTTTCCACCTCTGAAGTTTTGAGTCCCCTTCCCCTTTAATTCTTCAATCAGCTCTCCTGAGGGCTTACGTTGAGATGTTGTGAAGTCAATCAGGTTTCATGCAGGTGTCCCAGAAGGCACCAATAATATGTTACTTAACATGTGAACATGTCTGTAGGCAAATGAGGCAATGGTGTGGCTGAAGCCTTACATATATTTAATTTTAATGCCTCTCATTATAAGAGGCTGTAATTTCTCCTTCCCACTTCTAGGCTCTTGACAACTGCACCTCAATTTGGAGACTGTTCATGACTTCGATCAGAAAGGGAGGGGAAAAAGTGACACAGTTTGCCTAGGATCACAAATACCTTCTGAAGGTGCTTATTTTATCTCTCTTTTCTCTCTAGACACAGAGGCTAGATCAACTCCTAATTTACGCAGCCCAGCCAAGTGCTTAACATTAACTCTGTGACAATCAGTCACATTAATTATCCTCTTTGCTTTTCAAGTCATTATGAACTACAACCATATATATTTGCTGCGGGAGCAGTGGTCACACCTCACAGGTTGCCTCAAAACTAAAAAATGTCCAAAGCAATGGCTCTACAGAGCACTGCTATTTGGGCTAATTACATTGTTTTATTCCAGTAATGCCATTTTTAAACAAATACTGGAACATCAGTTTAAATGTATCTGTATTTTTCTGTTCCTTCTTCTGGTTGCGCATGTTGTTGTCATCACTGTCTGGTAATATCTGCAATAAACTACAGAGCACTGGAAAATTAACTATTATTGCCTGACAAGTTTTGATAAGGGAAAACTGAGCCTTTTATAGACACGCACTTAAAATCTCTGGCATTGTGACCTTCCATGTGAAATATGCAAAAGAGAATAACACAGTTAAAAGTTTACCTTGTTAAATCCTCTTTTATTGCTAAACATCCTCCTGGAAAGTACTTCCAAACACATGAAGCACAAGAGAGTGATTTCCAATAGTCAGCATAGATTCAAGAAAGGGAAGTCATGCTTGACCAACCTTTGACAGTGTCTCTTATGTGACCAGGGGCACAAGGTCCTGTTGGAGGCAAGATATGAGTGTTGTGTCCCTGGAATGTTTGAATGATAACTTCCTTCTCCAAGCGTTAGAGGAGCCAGTGAGCAAGGTGCCATGGAGGACCTTGCTCTCACTAATAAGGAGGGGCTGGTGAAGCTGGGAGGCCTTGCCTGCAGTGACTATGAAATGGTGGAGTTCAATATCCTTAGGGTGGCAAGAAGGGTACCCAACAAACTCACTACCCTGGATTTAAGGAGAGCAGACTGGTCTCTTGACGGATATGCTTGGTAGAGTACCATGGGATAAAACCCTGGAGGGATGAGGGGCCCAAGAAAGCTGGTTAATGTTTAGGGATCACCTCCTTCAAGCTCAGGAATCATATATATCCCAACAAAGAGGAAGTTGGACACAGACACCAGGAAATCCACATGGATGAACAAGGAGCCCCTGGACAATCTCCAACACAAAAAGGAAGCCTACAGAGGGTAGAAGCAAGGATAGGTAGCCTGGGAGGAATAGAGAGAAATTGTCTGAGCAGTCAGGAATCAGGTAAGGAAGCTAAAGCCCTGATAAAATTAAATCTGTCCAGGGACATCAAGGGCAGCAAGAAAAGCTTCTTGGTATGTTGATAAGGTGTGATCAACACACTGGAGGGAAGGGATGCCATCCAGAGGGACTTTGCCAGGCTGCCCCTGTGAACTTCATGAAGTTCAAAGCCAAGTGCAAGGTCCTGCACCTGGGTCAGGGCAATCCCAAACACAAATACAAAAGACGAATGACCAGCAAGTTGCAGGACGTGATTCTCCCCCTCTACTCAGCTCTCCTGGGACCTCACCTGGAGTTACTACAGCTGAGCAAGTTGGAGTTGTTCAACCCGGAGGAAAAAAAGGCTCTGGAGAGACCTTAGAGCAGCCTACAAGAAATCTGGAGAGGGACTTTTTACAGGGGCATGTAGTGACAGGACAATTGGGAATGGCTTTAAATTGAGAGAGGGGAGATTTAGATTAGACTTTAGGAAGAAATTCTTCACTATGAGAGTGATGAGGCACTGGCACCAGTTGCCCAGAGAAGTTGTGGCTGCCCCATCCCTGGCAGTACTCAAGGCCAGGTTGGATGGGGCTTTGAGCTATCTGGTCTAGCGGAAGATGTCCCTGCCCGTGGCAGGCAGGTTGGAACCAGATGATTTTTGAAGGTCCCTTCCAACCCAAACCATTCTATTATTCTATAATTCAAAATGTATTAATAATAAATGCTTAATTATTAACATTATATGTAAGGTTTTTTACCTAAAGAGTAAAACATGTATCTCCAGACAAAAATCAACAAGCAAAAATGAAGCACTCCCCAGGCAGGGTAGAACTGGGGCTTTTGCTAGTGTAGCTCAAAAGGGGAGAGACAATACAAGCAGGAATATACAGCTGATAAATGGGATAAATTCCCTTAAGCTGGAATGAATCTTTTAAGCTGTTTAGCAAAGCAGTTTCTTTCTCAAAATCTTGCATTCAAAATATACAAGACCTATTGCCTCCAGACACTCTTTACCTTATATTCTTATCCTTGTAAGAGTGTAGTTAATCCATTCCCACCAACTTCAGTATTGCATCTGTCCCCTTGTATGGGTTCCCATTTCTCTGCCTCAGCTTCTCACTTGTTACATGGGTAAAATCACATTTTCAAACTTGACAGGAATGCTGCTACTACAACATATTAAAGATTGAGGCTTTTAAGTATTATACTGATGCAGATTGTAACTATGATAAGTAGTTCTATCATCTGTATTTATAAACACAGTAATGGAAATAATCATACAATTATCTTTGAATTCCACTTTCAGAAAACCATGGTGGTATTTGTAATTTGTTCATGTTATTCCCAGAGAAAAAAAAATGGCATCTGTAGTGCAAACTATAAGATAATAAGCTAAAATGTTAGCTTTCCTGTTGCTCTCTCATTTCTCTCCTGTCTGCTCATACGCTGTATCTTTAAAATCCATTCATTCCATTTGTATTCTTTCAAATTCATCTTCATCCTGCAAGGTTCTCCAGTTCCATTCGTTTTTAAATAAATACTGGAAAATGAGGGGTTTTGGGGTTGAGGGAACTGGGGGCTTCTGCCCTCTGGCTGATATCATTGCTCTGTATTAGTATGTGTTCTCAAAAATGTGGTAGCATGACTAAAGGACTCAAAATGTTCTCCTAAAAAAGATGCAGCTAAAGCTGCAGCCATCTGGAGCGAGAGCAATGCCTGCCATGAACTTACATACCTCAAACTCTGAAAGGTTTTCAAGCTGAATGAATTCGCATCTGTCAGAGAAACAGGCACACTTTTATGCAATGAAATGCAACACGGCAATTAGATGCAATTAAAATTATAATTAGAGAGCCGTATCCAGTGTGCTCCCAGTAATGTGGGATAATTCTTCTTCAGTACAGACAGAAACAAAGGCCCAGTCTAGAACAGAGATCTCTGACAGACAGTACTGTCTGCTGGTAGCTTCCCTTGGGTAACTTGTCCCTTCCCCAGGAATGGCTCTTCTGGCCTGGCACAACCCCAGGCACAGCCAGCTGCTGTTGTCCCCACAAAGCTATTTATGTTTTTGAAGCCCAGAAGCAATTATTTTGAGTTCTTGGCTATGTATCAGTACCAAATAAGGTTACCTGCTTTCCTCTTAATATACAAGTTATATAAAAGGCAAGATGCATACTGGTCATGAACACTGATACCCACTGGGGACCCAAGTCAGCCATGTACTCCATGCCTGCTTGGTTTGATTGAGAGTATATGTGGATACCACAGGCAGTGTAACCAAAACTTCAGTCTAGGAGTCTGAGCTGAGATCTCGCAGGAGCAAGGCAAAGCTATCCAGTGCATGCCTATTCAGCATCCACACAGATTTGTCAGGAGAGAGAGAAGGGGAAAGCAGCATCAGTTGGCATGCTGATCTCTCACTAACGAGACAGCGGATGGCACGGCCACCACTGTTACAGGGGCTCCACACCCTGTATGCTGGCTCCATGCCCAAATATCCTCAGTGAAGAACTACATTGGGTTTAGTATATTTTACCGCCTATTATAGTCTTCTGTCTCTTCCTCAGAATTGTGATTTCTTGCACTAAATCTGTAGATTTAACACATATATGAAAATGAATATGGTATGAAGTTCAAAGACTAAAAAACAGCTGAAAAGGCATATTTTATGTCTTTTCAAAGTAAGGAAAATTTATGTTTATTTATAGCAATCTGAAAGAAAGTAATAGGGAAAGTATTCAATTCTTTAGGAGCTGTTGAAATTATAACAATTGTGTTTCTGGAGTTTAGATATTTAATTTAGATATTTAATTAAGCAATTGATTTAGATATTTAATTAAGAGTGATTTAATATTTCAAATAACCTGATCAAATTTACCCACTTGCAAGAGACCTAGTATTTTATGAAAGCTTTGGCTTTACAGATATGAATGACATTATAGAAGAGCATGGCACAGCCTTATTCGTCTTGACAAGTTCAAGGCAATGATGGATGATTTCTGAGAGAAAACTCTGTCGCTATGGTTTGTATAGTACTAAAGGGAAATGTCAGTAAATAAGCCACTGAATAAGTGAAACACAGTGGTATTGTTTGCATGTGTTCTATAAATTAATTTTTAATAACTGCCATCAAAGAACTCTAAGCTTATCAGCTGTTGCAATAGAATGACTATTACACACAAAGGTGTAGACTTTAAAACTGAGATTTTAAAACTAGATTTTAAAACTGAGTCTTCAATAGGAGAAAAGACAGGAAATTAGAAGCAAAGATCTCTTATGAATTCTCTTTTAGTTCCCAGGCAGACCTGCATGAAATAATTGCATGATAATTCAGCCAGGATGCAACACAACACCTCTAACAGTTTAGCAAGAAACCAATTCATTACCAGCATGTTTAAGAGGATTTGTTAAGTGTTATATGCAGATTTCTGTGACCTAGTACTTTAGTTATCTGACCAGGAAGACTGGGATTCTATTATGGAAGGCAAATATGAGGGAATAGAGTCGGTACAAAAAGAATACTCTCTCAACATGTTTTTATATGTTAACAGAAAACTGCCAGAATGGTCCACTGGCTTGAATGATGACTGCCCCCAGGCTGAGTGGGAATATTGTTCTATGTCCTTTGAGCTTATCCCCTAGCCTCCTAACTGGGAAGTAAAATACAGCAGCTGAGACTTCCTTAGCTTGGATTTCAGATCTCTGGATTCCCTCTGCAGTTGGGATAGGCTATGAAGATCTGTGCCAGCTGTTTCTGTAGCCCAGCTGACAGACAGGACCTTGTCAGGAAGCAGTAACACACCTGAGATCTACCACAGGCTTGTACCCTGTGTCACGCTCAGGTTTGCTTTTAGCTCATGTATCATGTCTGCTGCAGTCAGAGAGCCCAAGTTTCATGTGACATTGCACTCCATGGCAAGTGTAAATTAGCTCATGACAACTTTGTCCTTTGGCTGGGGTCACAGACAGCTACAGCTTACTTTGAAACCCATTATATTTTTCATTTAAGGATGATCTTACACAATACTGTCTGTGGTTTATTATTTTCAATGAGCACAAGGCAAATTAAGGAGTTCAGAATGGTTATTGCTTTATGATAAATTTGCTTGAGTGTATAGCTGGTACACTACTGTCATCATGAAGAAGAGCAGGATTTTCAAAAGCATCTTTGGAAGTGACTCCATTAAGAACATGTGATGCTTTTAATCCTTCAGCTCCTTAATTCTGATGTGAATTCCTGACTGCTTGAAGCTGGTGGCAGAAACTCCAGACACTTCAGACAGGCCACAGTCTCACTCCTGACATGAGGAAGCTTTTCCAGTTCTAATAACAATACAAACATTTACTACTTACATGCTGTACTTTTTCTGCATTTCTCTGCTAGTGTCATCACTAGAGTTTAAATCAGTTATTACACAGCCAATGTGGATTTAACATCTCTATTTCAGAAACACCATCTTTCAGCTGAGCTTTCTGTCCATGGCAAAGAACCTAGTACCAATCTGTATTATGCATGCACAAGTGCAAAGAGAATGATCTCAGAGCTGAAATGCTCTGAAAAGCTGCAAATGTATTGAAAAATACATTGACTTAATGATAAATGTAATTCACCATAAATGGTGGTTTTTAAAGTCACAGATTGATTTACAAAATAGGCCTGATGATGAGACACCTAAATCAAAGATAATTATCAGATCAAATTTAAAGTGGCTGTAAAGCGTATTTTAGAATGCAATGTCCAACTCACCATAATAACGCCTCAAAATGGTTCTTTTCGCTGATGTGCAGTTAAACCAGGATATGATTACAATTCTGCTTTGAGCAAGTCTCTCCAGGTGCATCAGAGAGATTGCACTAAAGCAGTTATGTCCAGTTACTGCTGGTTTTCAACATTACCATTTAAATAATAAATATGTTGTGGTCTCGAAAAATCACTTAAAAATTGTTTGCATACACCCTCTCCTTCAGAATACTACTCATGTCATCTGTTACTCCTCTCCCAAAAGCAAATGGTACTAGTGCCATATTATTTCACTATATTAAAAATTATATAAATGGGGGTGGCTGGGGCATAGACATCTCAGGACTCTGGAAGATAAATCTGGAAATGCACTTTTTACATTGTTTTATTTAATATCACTGTGCTCTCTGATCCATGCTAATGGCCAAAATAACTCCCAAAAACATGTTAGGAAAAAAAAATGCACTATTACTCTGCTATCAGGAAAAAATTCACTAACAGACATATATGGGTTTTCATATCTAGTTCATAGAAATTTAAAGACCAAAGCTTTTCTTTGGTGTAAGCAAGGGGATAATTTGGCCAAAGGCTATAAAACTCATGTATTAACAATAAAAATGTGACTGTCAGTATCACATCTTGGTTATGTTTCTGGAATATGGGGAAGGTTGTACCAGCTGAAACAAAACAATCATCAAAAAGGTCAAAAAATCGCATGGGAAAAAAACTTAATATTGCGGAAATGGAACCTACACCTAAAAAGCTTTTAGAAAATACTATACAGAGTTACTTTTAATGTATAATATATATGTTTGTTCATATAATAGCCATATTCAAAATACAGGTATGGTGAGTGGTGCACACATACTAAAATCAGGTACAAAAGACATCTGCATTCATCGAAGTCCCATCTCAGTAAGCCCTTACTTCTTGCTTCTGCCAATGAGTCTGCATGGTTTACAGCAGCCACCAGAAGATCCTTGACTTGTCAACTCAACACAAACTGGCCTGTGCAGCAAATCAGGGATGCAAGCTGAGAGTCTACAGTCAAGTGCAGCAAGCCTTCCAAAACAGAGCTCAAAGTCTGCAACAACCAGTGAGATGAAATGCTTTAAAGACATGAGAGAGGTTATTTTACTCTGCTACCCTGAATCATTGGTTATGCACAAGAGTCTAAGGCAGAAGCAAAGAATGTTTGTATATTTTAAGTTTTATAAAGTTATAAAGACTTACAAAGGCAGGTGTTCGAGATGAAAGAAGACCAGACTACATATTGGAGCACCAGATCCAGAGATCTCCTTCTTCCATTCTGTCTCAAGCTGACAGACTCCTTGGGATTCATGTTGTATAGGTAAAGCATTGGTCCCAAAGCGCAGCCAGCTTTTTAAGGGTACATTTTATAGAGAGGAAATGTTAGGACCATGAAGTTCTTACAGTCAACTCTTCTAATTTTTTGCTCCGCTTCAGTCCAAATGTCATCAGGAAGAAATTAGACTTTTATTTTTACAAAATGATTGTGCAGTGTTTGGCTAAATCCTAAGGAGATTCTTAGCCCATTTAGAAGATGAACAGAATTTCTCACCTTCTGCTGGACAGTAGTCTAATCCTAAGAGGAAGCTTTCACATAAGGTGCTACCAGATTTTTACTGAGCTCAGACATGATGGTAACTAGAAAATCTGAGATGATTATGGGCTAAAAAAAACCAACCAAACCAAACAAAAATAGAACAAATGGCTAGTTAGAAAAGATCACCTTCTGAAACACTTGCTTCACTATCCAGCTAAGCTACTTTTACTGATCCTTTTCCCTGTAGTTTAAGAGGGCTGCAGTATTACCATTCCCCAGTGATTCCATTAAAATAGATGGATCTTGTCTTTCAGGTTAAAAAAAAGGAGGCACAATAAAATAAATAAAGCATGCAACTTCTTTTTTACCAACTTTCTCACGATAGTTCAGTACTGCCTTTAATCTTTTCTGTATGACCACGAAAGAGAGAAGTATTGACAAATTTTACGAAGCCGTATAGCTCAACATAACTTCAGAAAACAGCTCCATAACCCATGCTCAAAGTTACCCACACATTTTAGTGAGAGAATGTGATCTCTAAGCTTTAACCACAGCGTTACCAGTTAAAATCCCCAGAGGAAAAAAAGAAACACAGTTAGAAATTACTCGTGTATCCATTTAAGCTGTCAGTGTTAACAGGCACCTCTCTTTGGACACCAGACACCGCATCGTCTGCTTGTTCATTTTCTAATGAAACTGTCTGCAAGTGTCTGAAAAGTGATGTCCTTGAGAGTAGCAGCTTCAGTGTGAACAAATAAGTCTTACTGATTTTTCACACTGCCATTGAGGTGGGGTGTTTTTTTTTTTTGAAGGAACAGCACAGAATGACTGCATGACCTTTGCTGGTGCTTTGTAGACATTCTGGTGTGTATTTCCCATTTCCTCAAACTACAACACTGGAAGCAAACCTTTATTTCTATTTTGTAATGTGTGTCCCTATGTCAAGATCAGGGTTATTTAGCTATTCAACAGTGTTCTGAACATTTTCAATAGCCTTTGCATAAGCTTCTCAATATATCATGAAGGAAAAACAAGAGGATGCTTTATCATATGTTTGAGGATGCTATGTTATTTAATGATTTTTATTTTCCTTTTATAATAAAAATATTTTACAACACTATTTCCATGGTTATTTTACTTCCCATGTTCCTAAGCTGCAATTCCATTTTATTGTAAAGTTGCTATTGTCAGAAACCAGTTGAATAGTATTACTGTGAACTTCTTCAGTACAGGAAATATGTTAACTTTAATGTTTGGAGGGAAACACTACGAGCTTCTGAAACAAATTATTAATACATAATATTTTTACTATTCCTATTGGTAGATTCCTACTGGAGACTCTCAGGGGCTAAATAGGTCTTACTATGTCAACTGTTATAGAAAAAGCACTGAGTAGGAAGCAGCTGCTGCAGTGCTTAGTCAAATCAGAAAACGGTTTGGAAGAGAAAAAAAATAGATTCAGTAATTATCCTATGTATAAAGCATATTGTTGGATACCACCAGAATAAAACACAGCTAAATGTGAGGAAAACAGTATAACTAAAAGTAACACAATAGTATCCGTATCAATAGAAAATGCTATATGCACTAAGCAAACTGAAGAGCTATCTCATAGTTTGTGTCAGCACCATGAAACATTGCTGGAGTAGCAGTTTTCTTGATATGGATGTCTTCCTTTGACCTTATTAATTTTTTTTTTTGCAAAGACACAGCTGTCAAATTCACAGCAAAGATGGGAAAAGTGTTGATCTATCATATTATTCACTAGTGCAGGGTCTTCCTTTCTTACTTTTTTTCTATGTCAGCACTATCTTATATCAAATTAATCATTTGGTATGATTTGTAGAACAAAAAAAGAGTTACTGCAGGGGGTAAAATCAATACAATAATGTAACTTAACATGACTACTTGTACTTGAAAAACTCTAGCCTTTAATTCAATATTGAGCTATGCTGTTTCCCTCATTCCCACTTGTCTTACAATATACCAGAATTATTTCACATGTATTTTTGTTTTATTTAGTTTTCAATACCACACTGCTCCAAACACCCTGTCTTTACCTGAACTTAACCAAAGGAACACTAGCAATTGCTACTAATAGTAATTATGAAGTGGGTTGATCTACAGATAGATAACAGAAATTTCTAAAAGGTCTTGAAGAGAGACTCAAATTTGGCATGTAGGACTGGGGGGGAGTGCAATCAGCCAGCATTCCCACATTTTAATGCTTTTTCACCTTCTTTAGCAAATTTTACATCTCTGTATTACTATACTCACAGACTCTTTCCTAGTTATCACCAGCTATTGCTCTAAACAGATAACTTCTGAATCATTAACACTTCTTCAGGAGTAAAGTTTTAATCATGTTGCTTGATAGTCTAAATTCACTTGTCCACATCCAGTGTAGATATTTTGATTAAGATTAAATTTTTCAATCTTCTATGACACGTCCTCAAGGGACAATGACCCACATGGAGTTGGTGAACAGGGCAGAGGGAACCCACATTGTTCTGCAGTGGTGGCTGGAGGGCAGGCAGGATGCTTTAGTATGTCTAACTTGTCACCAGATGCCAATGCTGAGGGCAACCAAATTGTGCCTTCAATAATGAAAGTAAAGACAGAAGAATAAAAGAACCTGACCTGCTCACTCACCTTTTAAAATGACCTTTTCCAAATAAGGTTAAGGAAGACAGAGTACTGAGTCCCTGCTATGACAAATAGAAACCTTGGCTGTGCATCTCTGGCAACAGTTGATAATAAGCAAGAAATAGCCTGTGAGTATCTAGAGGCACATGTGCATCAAGGACATGTATAAGACAGTGGTAAAAAAGAATTATTGTGATGCAGGAACTGTAACCAAATACTATTAAGACAGGAGATAATTAGAAACTATATTAGAAATACCTTCCTGACATCTATATAAATCAAGTTGTCAAATAGCCTTTCAAAAGCTGTCTTTGATACCTATTGCTTGAGACTCCTCACTAGACAGAACATAGAAGATTTTTAACAAATGCATCATGGAGAACAAACCTGTGTTAGAAGAACAGAGATTTCCCTACCGAATAGACGTTTTCCCATTTATACCCACTCTGTTACATACAAGAACATCCAGTCATATTTTTACCAACACTATACTTCATTAAAAATGTATTTCATGTTACCTTCTGTTTAAATTGTTTCATTCACAGTTATGAAGATCAATGGGGTGTACATAAGGAGATGCTACTTTTTGAGGTGAAAGAGCCTCAAAAGGGGAGGGAAAGAAATGAAAACACTCCATTTGGAAGGGATTTTGTACATTCTTCAGTACTCGTGCAAAAGTTGGTGGGGAGAACAGTATCTCACAGGACTGAACTGTTGGACAGTCAGTATCTTCTTGACAGATAAACTGGTTCATTAATGTACTCTCAACTTACTAAAATTATAACCCATAAAAACAGGCCAGACAGTGAATTCTGCTTCTCATTCACCTCAGCTTGTCATTCAGCAACTTGTACTAGCTGATATGGTTCAGCTCCTCATACAGGGCCAGCTTGACTCTAAATCAATAGATTTTAGTAAGACATTTACCTGCCTACAACAGTCTGATCCATAGCCCATGCAGGAACCCTTGCATGCAAAAGTTGATCTGCGGATGGATGACCCCCTCTTCCAGTGCCTTGTGATGGCTCATAACTCTTTCCGAATTCCTGTAGGAAGCATGGAGCTGCTGCCACTGATGTAAGTAATCATCCATCACATACTTGCATCCAAAATCAGTAGCAACGTATGGCTCTAAAAATTACTATATTCGTAACTATTAAACTACACAGTGTCGGGGCATACAGTGGCCCATACTGGTTAATTGCTAACATGTTCCATCACACAACTTGGCTTCTTCAGTGTAAAACTCATACCAGCAATGCTCACATGAGATAACAATGGCTTCCTTCTGGCAGAGTAGGCAAAGGCACCTTGCTTTGGAGGAAAGGCAGGTTCCCCATCAAGATGCAGGCCATGCTGTACTACTTCCCCTCAACTACCTCTATTAACTAATCCACATAACTGGCAAGATTAAAAGGAGCTGAATAAACACTAAAGTTGTGCATCAGTCTTTTGATGCTTAGTAGTGACACTTTGGTATCTTCCACTTGAAATACTCCTAGAGGATGGCAATTCATTCTGTCACTGTAAGTGATCTACAAGCTTAAAGCATGAAGATTTCATCCTGAGTAACAATAAACCTTGGGCTAACAAGGTTAAGACATTTAATTAGGGGAGACTTGTAATTTAGATATGCCAGAAGACTAAAACTGAAAAGCAGAAGCTTATCTCTAACACTAATAATTTAGTTATATTTTTTCTGCTGTGACCTTCCTGTGAAATGCTTCCAGTAGATATTGTACCTTCACTGTAAGAGCATGACAATCACCTGATAGAAACACTCTTCTCTAGTAGAATTGAAACAGGAACTAATTAGCATAAAAATCAATACACTAATCCTGCTTAATTATCATAAATAACCAGGGCAAGTCATAGATAGGGAAGGATTCTTCCTATTTGGACATAGGTGAATCTTTCTTGATTTAACATAGATAAAAATCACTGGGGATTCATTTTTTTGTGTTTGTGTCACATTCTATTTGGCATAAACTTGGAAATTTCACAATAATGGTAAAATATATCAACATTTAAAAAATACTACTACTAAAAATGAAAAATTTCAGGGGAAAATTCTGAGAAAAAGGGGCAGAATGAGAAAAGAAAAAGAAAACTGCAGGAATAAATAACAAAAATTTAGGAATCCGGAGAGACAAATGTAAGCTCATGTAAGTTGACAGTTTTACATGAATCTTATGGATGTTCACTCAACTCCTGCTCAAGTTTTGGCCTAACACAATAGTCACGCTAAGATATGACATTTGTTAGGAGCAGCACCAGAATGGATTGACTCACTGCGTGTGTTGGTCTGTAAATTTGAGAGATCCAAATGAATAAATATTCAAAGTGAGCAAGAAATGCATATGAGCACGGTAGTTAAGAATAGATTGAAAAATGTGAACAACTACTTCAAAGATGTAAGTATATCAGGTCTTCATAATCCTCTATGGGTTATGGACCATAATCAGGTCTTCAAATCCTCAGTGTGTTGCAACCGAAAACTATTTATATTTCTGGTAATTATACCTATGTGCTTGGTCCATTGGAGATTTAAAACAGTCTGTGTTTGTGCTACCTACACTAAAGAAAACTTAACTCTGACTGCAAGAACAAGAAAAGAACTGTTAAAATAACAGAAAATGTATTTTTTTGAATCTATTTATATCTTTAATCTTATACATTTATTTATTTAACCAAATATAAGTCAGATAAAGATGTGCATCTAACTATATCCCACTTACGCATCTAAAGATTTGTGGCTATGTAATCTGCCTTATTTTGCCAGCTGTGAATTAGAAAGTCTTTTCTAAAATTTTATAATTGAACAGATTTACTACCTATTTTTTTTCCCTTTCATGTAAATTCTCATCATGGTTAAAGAAATATTTGCACCACAAAAAAAAAAAAAAAAAAAAAAATTTCCAGATCTTTCAAATATGTATCTTTTTTAATCTGGAAATCATTTTGTCTAGAAGAACACTTAAGTCTTCTGGTAGGAAGGAAGTAGAACATGCGCAGGACTCCATATAGAAAAGTCAATAGGAGTTTGCTGCAATATTAGAAATGTTCTTATCCAGTTTTGCACCTTCTCTTTTAACAGGAGTTTGTATTAAAATGTTTCATACCATAGCAATAACCTACTCTATTAGAAAAAAAGAAAAAAGTGGCAGTGCAAGTAGAAGGCTGCAGATATACAGACATTCCTAGGAAGGCTTTGAATCATATAATGTAAACAAATACACCTCATTTTTATAAATAATAGTAGAAGTATTAATATAACACCATTTTCTTTCTCCCAGTCGTCTACTAACACCAGTTAAGGGTGAAACATCTCACAGTCTCAGCCCTGTGAAGAAATGGACTCTCATGTTCTGAAGATAGAGTGATGGCTTGCTGACAACTGTAAGCATGGTAAATAATGCAGTTTCCATGAATGATCTTTATTAAGTTTGCAGGTTTGTGTCTGAGGTTTGAACCTGATCCCACCACAGAGTGTATATGAACAGCTGGAGCCAAGTAAAACTGAAATTAGAATCTGGCATTTCATCATTGGGATATTGTAACTTAAGTGTTTTCATAGTAATTTTCATTGGACATTACAAAATTGTCAAAATTAATGCTAAACTTTGTAGAGCAGTACTGAATCTCATGTTCCGGAGCTTACTCTATTATAAACCCAACATGGAAGGGTAATTAGCTTTCTGTACTAAGTCCTTTCATCTGAAGCCTTGGTGCTGGCCTGGACAATTGATTGATTGTCTATTTCCAATTTAAGTATTTGCTTTTCCAAAAGGACACTTCCCAAATTAAACCGCTTGATACAGTTTCAAGTGGAGTCCACTGTTCAGTATAACCATGATTTAAAACTGGAATTAATCCAAAACTATGATATGCCACTTCTGCAGCAGCCAGCCTTTAAATGATTCAATATAAAAGCACTTACTGTATAGCCAGGTAATTAACTGTATGAATAACCAAGCAATTTTCCTGTTATAGTTTAATTTGTGAAAACATTTTAATCACCTTTAAGTTGGTAGCCCCCATGCAAATATAGTTCGTGTACTGTGAATTTTCAATTTCCTTTTCTTAATTTGCATCTTTTCTAATTGTCTCATCTAAATGCACGTTTTCTTTTTCATTAAAAATGGCTTGAGTAATGATGTAGGAATTATATTCTTCAGGGTCTTTTATTTTCAGTTCTAGTCACCTGTGAATTATATCTTCTTTAATACCTGAGTGAAGACCTACCATTAGGAAGACCATAATAAATGTGGCTCGTTATCAGAATACAAATGAAAAATAAACCTATACTTCAAAAATTACTAGACCTCTGGGAGGAGTTAGAGCTTGATTTATATTTGGTCCCTGAAGACTAAGTCTGTGACACACAGTTCTCATTACCTATGCTCTGAATTTTATCTATTGCAGACTTCAGGGCAGACATTTAGAACATGCTTATTATAAAACAAGAAAAGTAGATAAAATTCTAATAAATATTTACACAAACTTATCCATATTTGAGTAAGACCTTGAATAGTCTGACTTTTTATAACAATTATCATGTTAATTTACAAAAGTGCTGATAGTATTTTATTGGAAGAATATCGCTGATGATATCCCTTACAGCAAACAGGCTCTCTCCTAAACACCTCCAATTTGGGATGAAGCTGAGTGAAATGACTGGGTCTTAGAATTTTCTCACCTGAAAATATAAATTTAACACAACTAGGGCTGCTTGCTGTATTTTGTCACAGTCCCCAGCTGTTTTATTACTTTCTAGAAGCAAATGTTTTAGAAGCCAGGGAATCAAGAACAGCAATCCATGTGAAAAGCTGTTGTTAAGGCAAGATGTTGGTCAGGTACAGCACGATTCACCAGCAGTGTTTCCAAAAGGCTGAGGAGAGCTCTCCTCCACTGAGGTTTCAGCAGCTCCAGCAGACGACTAGAATGAGAAAAGGAACCTGAATTAATAAGAAAAGACCTGAACTGTGGGCTTGTAGGGACATTTCATTCACTGCCTGAGACACCCCATGTATTTTCCCTGTGTGGAAGGAACTTCAGGGCAGGTCATCATTCACCCCCAAATCTCACCCTTTTCTGAAGCATTTTCCCAGACTGTGAGGAGGCAGAGTGGTTTGAAAAGGCTTGAATGTACTATGCTGTTTTAGGTAGACACTGTTTTCTCTGTCTCTACATCAGAAGGAATTGTATCTTAGGGGGATTTTCCTGAGCTGTACAATAAACTCTCATTGTGTTTCTCTCTTTGTTTTATTCTCTGCTATTTTTTCTAATATTTTACTATCCAATACAGGATAAGAATAGTGGAAAGGTAGAACTGGAGGAAAATCCTGCCAATTCCAAATTCAATAAGGTGCTGAGCAGCTAGCACATCTGAGTGTGTCTTTAATTCAACACAAGGTGACAGTTGTTAATCTAAAATATCTCACAGAAAGAAATACTGAAGCTGTGAGCAACATCTGAGTCATGGGAATGTCCATGAGTTCTGTGTGCAGATCACACAGAATGTATTTCTACAGAAAGGGCAAGAAATTAAGAGCATTATCTTTTTCGTATGAGTGAGGCACATTTTCATTTCTAAAGAAAAAATACTCAAGCATTTTGTTATTCTTCCTTCCCTCTTTATCAGAATACTTCATCACAACCTGTTCGGAAAACACTTCTTAGTCTCAAAAATCAGGTTTTTCCACTTGCTTTTTCAATAGAAATTCATTCCCATGCGACCATTTTGCTCTTACTGAGCTACATCTCAATCAGGAGACAATTTACTGAGGAGACTTGGTTTGAATTCTTGCTTTATCTAGTCACGCTCAATGGAACACAGATGCCGGTGATCATTAAAGGCCGCGGCCTTCTTCTGGCAGTATTGGGGAAAACATCCAAAATACACACACTGTCTGAATTTCCTATTCCTCTGAAATTAGAAGTGCACACTGCATGGCGAGATGACATCCCTCTATTGCTCTCCCCCCAGCGCACTCGCACTTTGACATTCTTATACTTACATCAGAAATAATCAGGACAATATGACCAGCATAATAAATTTAATAGCAAAAGTTGTAGCAACCACTGGATGCTAATATAAAGTAGACATAGACCCTTTCCCTAGCTTGCCATGCTACAAGTAGTGAAATGATGTAGACACCTGACAATTTCACAACTATCTTTCCAAATGATAACTTACTGAATCCATTAAATAATAAAAAGAACCACTTGTTACGCAGGCCCTATCTAGGACTCCTAAATGCTACAGATATATACAGGGAAAATGTTTTGTGCCTGGAGGAAAGCAGAAAAGCTGCCTGTTGCTGCAGTTCTTTGGTATGGCTAGGAGGCCAGCCACAGCCAATGAAACAACTTTTCTTTCCACCTGTTATTGAAAAGACCAAGCAATCCTTAAACAAATAAAAAAAAAAAAACAAAGAAAGAAACAAACAAAACACCAGCCCTCCCTGTGTAACTCCACAAAAACTTCTCCAGCCTGTTTCCTAACTTACCCTTGTCTTACCATTGCAACTGGGAGAGGAAAAAACAAGGTCAACATAATGATTACATCTTCTGCCAGCAGCTTGAAGCTGGTTCCTGCGTATACTGCGCCTATGGCTTATGTCACACCTGGTGGTTGTGCCTGTACACTTGCACATACCTGTTGGCTGCATGGGAGCTCTGTAAACAGGGGGCTTGTTCTTACCATAGATTCCTTGACTTATGAACTGAGACCTACAGACACTAGATCCTGTCAGGGGTACCTGTTATCTCACCTTCCTGGCAGCATAAGAGAGACACCACCAAGACTCATCAGGTCAGACGCTGCAGTGTCCAAAGTGGATGTAGGTAAATTTCCTGAGTTTTCCCCTCAGTGAGTTTTCATCATGCGTTTTAAAGATGATCCCATCCAGAATGAAAATTATGTATGCTTGTATGCCTGGGACTTACAAATACTTCCTTTCTGTCTTGGTACATGTTCAAAAGGCCTCAACCATTTCTATCATCCATAACTTTAAACCAGCCTTAGAACATCTCCATCAATGCAAGAAAAGTATTGCTTTGAATATGTCAAAGTCACTACATAAAGCTCCAAGATATTGCACAATCTCATCTTTGAAATGGATATTACAAAAAGGCAGGGGAGCTCAACACTATCATTTACAGGTAAAAAATATTCAAACACTGCTTTCTGATCTCACTTTAGCAAAAATAATATTAATTTAATCATGGTACAACAGAATAAAGTTCCAAATACAGTGGAAATCAAGTGAAATAATTTCTGTAAGGGAATGGCAGAAGTATATCGGAGGTTGGTTGTCATGTTCACCTCAAAAAAAGAGCTAGGTATCCTTTATACAGAAAAATGGAAGCAGAATAACAAAGCAGTTATTTCTGTTCTTTCTAGTGATGCCAACAAAAGTAGTTCATAGACATTAAAAATAGAAAATACTCACTGGGTCATGTGTACCATCTCCTTACCAGGCCAAGATATTTTTACTTACCTGCAAGTCACTTGGAAAAAATCACATTTTTCATGCTTAATAGTATAAGTTGTTTAAATAGCTTTCAAGTAAAAGTAATGTTAAGGCATAAGGTAATAAAGCCCATACCTTCATTATTCTATTGTTCAGCTGATGGAGATTTTCAGCAAAGGAAATTTATGGAGAAAGTGGCACATCTGCTCACATTATGAATAGTGGTTTTGCAATGCAGGAAGCCTGTTTATTTATTTATAAGTGACAGCTTGGACTCTATCAGCTGCAGTACTTTCAGGCAGTGACAACCAGCTGACAGAGACACTGGGACCAGAGCTCATCCTGGAAGAAAATCCTGCCTGCACAACCTATGGCCAAGACAGAAATCAGGTTGAATCCACCCCTTACGGTGGCAGATGAGGTTTTAAAATGATCCTT
Organism: Pezoporus flaviventris; assembly: GCF_033815535.1. NCBI lineage: Eukaryota > Metazoa > Chordata > Aves > Psittaciformes > Psittacidae > Pezoporus > Pezoporus flaviventris. Next base: position 37,987,969 of record NW_026892550.1, on the reverse strand, counting down.
TTTGGTAAAGCCTTCTTCCAGAATCACTGTTCTTAAAACACACCCATAGACACAGTTTTCTTCCTTTCGGCATTAAAAGGATGGAGTGCTATGTTTATAGCATTTTGCTCTAGGTTTTTTTGATCTCTAAGGCTCTTACTGAGGATTTTACCCCCAGGCACTGGTTACCAATCTTTAATGTAAACAGCCAAGCCCCATAATAAGACTTACCCTAGTGTACAGTGAGATAATAGGATGCGAGTTCACAGTGCATTACACAGTAAAAGAGCCTGCCTACATTATGCTTGCCCTGCTCTCTGTTCCATAGTGGCTGTTGAGGGAGGTAAAATCTCAACATCACAAATAAAACGTACACAAAACTGAAGTAATCAGATAAAGTATTCTGTGTACTTTCAGACTTCATAAAAAACCATTATGGCAGACAGCATATTTTCATCCTTGTGGATATCAGGCAGATATTTTAACTCATAAGAAACAGAACTAATTAGTGGAAACATATGGAAGTAAACAAGTAGGTTATTAAATCTGCTTATGACAGTACCTAATAATCCTCATATAGGTAATGTATCCAAATAGCATCTCTCAGTTTATAATTTGCTCTCCCATTTTTTATTATGTACACTTAATAACATTTACTTCCAGCAGAGCAAACAAACCTTCTACATCCCATATCAACAGCTATCATTCTGTGAACTAGGCAAAATAAAAAATGCATGAAGCCCTAGAATCATGGAATGAATTCTAATAAATAATATGTCAGTTTTGTTGTAGAATTATAGGACATGTGAAAAATATTTATTATCCTTTGTATAATGCTCAAATGGCATAATCTGTATAGACTGAGACTGTGGAATTGTACAGAATATGCCATTTGTATCTGTAGCTATTCTATTCACAGAACAGTGTAATTTTTTCACAGATTATTTATACAGTACACAAAGAAGAATTTGAAGTGATTGAAGAGGCTGCCAAACATCATACTCTGCCTTCAGGATATAGATGATACCTTTAAAATGGGTGAAAGGCTAATTAATCTTGAACCATTCGTGGATGATATATAAGATAATATGCCTTTGCCTGACAGCATTTAGGGAAGGCAGACAATTTAAAAATAAGCCCTGATTTTCTTGGCAAGACAGCACACACACAAAAATAAGACAAGAGATTTTCATATACAGGTGCATGAGAATTTAAATGCGTCTTGAAATACAAGTTGAAACTCGTTCTTCTCTGCAAACATTATATGTAGCTAGAGGGTAGACAGTTTGAGTTTGACAGAACCCACAGCTTCAGGCCCTTGAACAAATATTTTACTAGGGGAAAAGACTCATATATGGTTTTACTGTAGTATCATTTTCTAGCAATGAATAATCTGCTACTTTCTAACAGATGCAACTTTCATAGCAAATTAGTATTATATTCTTCCATTTTCTCAAAGAGAACCATCACGATGCATACAACCCATAATGGAACAACAATATTTTTTCTGTTTCATTTCATCTTTGTTCAATATATGTACACACCTGTCATTATTTGCTTTTCTTTCTTATAATGTCTTAAATTAGATGACAAAATTCCTAAAACACTGTATCAATCGCAGTTATGACTGTATCCAGAGTGAAACAGAGAATTTAAAGATCTCATGTTAGAGTAGTCCAAACTCAGAAGGAGGAGCATCCAGCCACAGAGCTCCAGCATGGAGCACAGTAAACACTAAATTACAGATGAGTTTTGCAGTTTGCCCTGCACTTAATGGCTAGATTGCTTCCTGTACCTGAGCTAAGAGGTTTCAAGTGATTGACAATAACCAAGCTTTTTTTTTTTCTACAAAAGTACCTGGCAACTTTTAGACTTTCATGAGCAAGAGATAGCAGTTACAATGGGTGAGATTTTGAGGTCTTATTATGCATACTGCTAGGTTCTTCAATCCTCTTTTAGGTACTGAACATATGCAGGACATAATGAATCAATGATGTAAGCATCTGACTTTTTCTAACTGCTTTGATAGAAGTGCATCGCATGTGAGTATATCAAAACTTATCTGCTAGAAATTATAACATCTCTCCTTGAATGTGGGGGAGGGCAATGAAGAGACAACATGGTTTAATCACCCAAGACAGCAGGCTTGTTTAACTTACCACTACAAACAATTCACCTCTTCAATGCGTTTTTTGTCACATTCCTCTGGCTTGCACTATTTCATGCTGTATGTGATACAACTTTAAGTGCAATCAAAAGCAAGGTTGTATTTGCAATGACATTTGGAAGAAGTATTTTCTCTTCTGCACATGATGTCAAGAATGCTGCCTAGCTTCTAGCTAACCCACTGGAAATTTGATTACTTGCAACCATATGAATGGGTGGTTGCAGTTAGCAGATGCCTCATGTGGCTCACACATTTTTAGCATCCATCTGTAAACGGAAGTCTTCATCCTTGCTTACATTCCCAAAAGTATCTTTTTCAATGATTTGTTTAATTATGGCTTCTTTTGAAAACCACTAGCATAATGCTTACTTGCACACTAGAGAAAAGACCTACTCTCACAAGTCTTGGTTTTGGTCTCTAATCTGTGTGTTTTGTTTTGTTGGTTTTTTTTATCCAAACTTATGCAAGTATGACATCATGTCCCCCATCACATTTTCAGCTGCTCAGCATGACAGCGGGACACATGCTGCTAAACCAGCCAAAAAACCTTTCATTTATCATTCATGAATCTCCAGAGTTTCAGTACCACTCAAGTTAACATACTTCTCATAGAGATCATTTCACACTTAAGTGTTCAAAGGACTTTAAATGAAAGCAGACACCAGAAACTTCTCAAGGCAATTCACCACTGTTGAATAAATCACTAATTTCTGCAGTTCTTACTTGTACCATTTTTATACCTATTTATCTAGATTCTGGGGTCTATGTGACATGGTTTTACAACCAATATTTCTAGGGCGCAAAACCAGAATTAAGCGGGTGTTTAATTCTGGAAATGTCTGCCTAGGACAAATTAACATGGCTCATCCAATGATGCAAAGAGACACCAGATGCGACATCACTCCCAGCTTTAAAAAATCTCTGTTTTAATTTCCTAACTTTTTCAGCTACGTAGCTTACTCTAGGGATTGTAAATAACTCTAAATCTGAGATAAAGATATCAAGAGTGAACTCTTTACAAATTAAGGCTGTGGAAACCTCCCATTCCTGTATAAAGAGATAGCATTTCTCCAATATTTTGAAGCAAAGCTGCATTAATGTTTTCTTCACAGAACCTGACTGTGAATATACAATTGCATAGAACAGTACAATACATTAAAAGTAGGCCTATTTTATTGCCTTCTAGGGAGTGGAAACAGAATTCTTAACTTGTAGAATTAGAGAAGGATTCTTTCTGCAGTTCTGTCATTGATTTGATAGGTATCTTAGTACAAGTTCAATAAGCCACTGAATTACTGTGAGTTTAATTACTGCTGGTGGAATATTTAGCAGTTTCTGAACAGAAAAGACTATATAATGTTCTAAGTGCTTGGGATTAATCCACCCTGGACTTAATATACAAATAGCACATAACCCCCAATTTAATCAAGGTGACCAGGCCCCTGCTCTAATAGAAAAAAAACTGATAATTTATAAATTCAGAAGAAAGTCTGTCGGTTTTAACACCTGAGGAAATTGAAATTTGGAAAAGGTAAAAAAAAAGAAGAAAACAAACCCAAACTGATGTTTTGCAAAGAAGAAAAAGAGACCTTGGTGATCACAGATTTGCTAATCAGAAAAAGCAATAAACTGAAGGTCCCTCAAGAGTCAGCAAACTCAGATTCCTGCCATCACAAACAATATAGATAATTAATTGATTTTGTAAATGCAACAAAGCAGCACTTAGTTTTGGGGGTTTGCTTCTCCACTGCTCCAGTTTCAAGGCTGTTCCAGAATATAACTCCTACACTATTTATAGGGCTTTTTTCATCTTAGAATTGCCATTTAAGTTTACTCATGCCCATTACTATTATCTTTTTAAAAGTTTGCTTTATGTTTTACCTTATGCAGTTGTTGTGGTTTAATGCCAGCTGGCAACTAGGTACCTACCCTGCAGCTGCTCGCGCGCTCCTCCCCTAATAATGAAAAGGGAAATAACTAAAAATAGAGAAAAAAAAATAAAAACCCCAACGACCAGCAAATAACAGTGATGCACAATACAATTGCTCACCACCCGCTGATCAATTCCCAGCCCAACCCAAGCAGCAATCAGTCGTTTTTGGGTAACTCCCCCTAGCATATATACTGGGAATGACGTGCCAAGGTGGATTCCACAAATGACATGGAATACCCCTTTGGCTAGTTTGGGTCAGGTGTCCTGGCTCTGCTCCCTCCCAGCTTCTTGTGCCCCTCCTTACTGGCAGAGCATGAGAGACTGAAAAGTCCTTGATCAGGATAAGTGCTACTGAGCAACAACTAAAACATCGGTGTGTTTTCAGCATTGTTCTCAGACTAAAGCTAAAACACAGCACTGCACCAGCTACCAGGAAGAAAATTAACTCTATCGCAACCAAAACCAGGACAGTAGTAACCTTCTATGAAAAACTACTTACCCTACTAAAGACATCAATGGGATTTCTAGCAAAAGCAATCCTACCCTCCTGTGGGCTCAAGTTCTATAAGCTAAGCAGAATTCTGTCAAGTCTTCCACTATAAGATACATCCTCTGTTGTCCTGGTAATCCCACAAGGTCTTTTGTATAACTGTTTCACTTTAAAAGTTCACTTAAAAAAAAAAAAAAATCTATAACCTGTGATTAATGTCAATTAGAAGCACATTTAAAACAGAAAATTACATAAAATCAAAGATGGAACTGGATCAGGAGTATTTGTAGGTGTAAAGGGTTGGGGCTGTAAAAAACTTAGGGGAGAGAAGCACCTGCAGTAAAGAAAGAAGGATTTCAAGCCACCAGGCTGTTATTTAATGTCCTGTTTTGAGAACAGACATGTAATTGATCATGCTTGTGAATTACAGGGAAGGGCTTTATTCTTGCTGGGCTTTGTATTTTTCTTTAACAAGATAATTCTCAAGTTATATGCATGAAAGTATGCTTGTAGTTTTGGAATATGATCAGCCATTACTTCACCAAAACCTTTTACAAAGCAAAAAATACTTAAACATTCTTAAACATTCTAGAAAGGCTTCTGTCTTTTCCAGAGCTGTATCACATAATTATTCTATGATTAACTGTGCCTCTGTCTTAATCACTCATGTTCAATTTACAGTATATGACTTGTTAGTACTTTTTAAGTATCTGACCTTGTACTAGAACATTTCATTCAATTTCTATTAATGCTGTTTTAAGGTTATCCGGATCTTCCTATGCAGTATTCTCATCTTCCTGTGAATTTTCTGTGTATCTCAACCTTGACTGGTTACCAGATTTTTCTACCTGGCCCATGACATTTCAGTAGTACTCCATTATTTCACATTGTTTAGGATGACATAGACTACTGGGAAAGAGTGAAAAGAACAGATGGATGCAATATATGAAACTGGTGAGAAACTCTGATTTCTCTTAGGCACAAAGAGAAGCAGCTGAAGCACCACAACTGTAGATGGCCTTCATATTCATATCACTTCAACACTTGAAGGAAATCTATTACTACTTCTTATACTATCCATGATTTTCAAATGATGCAACTTTCAAACACAATTCAGTCCACTGAAGATCTAAACCACCGTTAGAGCACGACTTTCTAATTTAGAATCCTAATAGAACTATGACAGCCAGGTTCCCACACTTAAATGGAATTATTCCGAACTTTTGTGACTAGTTTCTAAATAATACAAGCAACTTCAACCAAACTTTCCTCCACACAGTGTCATTTTAAAACATGCAAATGAAAAAGTAAGTTTGATATGGATGCTTCATCCCTGGCAGTGTTCAAGACCAGGTTGGACCAGGTCTTGGGTGATACGGTTTAGTGTGAGGTGTCCCTGCCCATGGCACGGGGGTTGGAACTAGATGATCTTAAGGTCCTTTCCAACCCTAACTATTCTATGATTCTATGATTCTATGATATACTCATCGACACTTTGGAGTTTTTTCTATGGATTCTTCTATAGATTTCCTTCTAGCATATTTGGTCCTTTGAACTTGAAAGTGAACACCCATGAAACCTGTAATAAAATAATAAATTAGTGTGTATTTGTGTGTGGGTGCACGGCGCTACATCAAGCAATACATACAAATGACATACATGTATTGTATATACAAAAATGACATACATGTATTGTATATACACAAACAATGGCATTTGTTATCAAGGTACTTTACATACGAATCCCCTGTCAGTCACATATTAGTACTTTCCTCTCTTGGTCTGGATTAATATTCTCTATATCAGTCTTAATCAGTCACATTTTATCAACAATAACATATCTTCTGTCTTAAAAGGATCATTTTAGATCTAACTTTATTTATCCCTACTTCTGTTAAAAACATTTTTCATTAAAAATACCTTGTCAGGCTGTTCTGGGTCCAAATGCATGCGTAATATTGTGTAATCTCGGGGGGGGTGGGGGTGGGGGGGGTGATAGACTGAGGTTTTGTCCATTTCTAAATTAATTACCTTAAAAAATAATCTAACAAACAAAACCAAACCAAAACAACAACAAAAAGCCCCACAACAAAAATAAAACTGGCCTGCATTAGTTGGGACTTTATTATACCCAACGCAAATCCAAACATTCTTGAGAGAAAAGTGCTGCGGATCCAATCCCATGCACTCTGATTGCTGCTCTCAACTCTTCTAGTGGCAGAAAGAATCATATCATCTCAGGATCACAAGCCTTCCTGTTCCTCTAGCAGATCCTGGTTCCAAGCATCATCCTCATCTGTAAGTCACAACACTCTGCTACCACACTGCAACTATGAGCTTGTAAAGGGGACATTCAGACTGCTGTAAAGACAAAAGTAGGTTCATTTTGTTAAACCACCCAAACAGATATCAGCAGGTACAATGTGGGATGTCACAATCAAAATTCTATTTCTGGTCTACATTCTACTTTAGGACCATAAACGCTTTCACAAGCTTTCAAAGATTAAGTAGGCTATTAAATAATGAAAAGTGATGTGAGGCTGAAGCAGGAGCTCAGGGACGAAATGTGCTCTTAAAAACTGTAGGGGTACAACACAGTTACACAGCACCTCACAGCTCCCAGTGACACCAGGAGACAACAGAAGCGTGTGTTGCAAGACGGCCAGGGAGAAGGGCAGTGGGAACTGGATACTGTTTGTATTGTGGGAGTCAGAGACAGACTAGTGGAACCTCCAAGACGAGAAATGTAGCATGGTAGCTTTTACATGCAACCACAGAAAGTAGAAGTTTGCCCTTCTGAGAAGCAGTCCTTCTTTCTGCAAACAGATAAGCAGCTTGGAAGGTTGTAGGCACTTCCTGTGGAACCAGGCTCTCTGTTTCTCCATCCGTATTTGTCAGATACCATTACTGTTTTCAAGACCAATCCAACATTGCTCAACACACATATATTTCCCTGTTATGCATCTCTCTGTGTAAAAGAGATAAACAACAGCCTTCAAGAAAAAGCTTAAAGCAGAATCTCATAGGCAATAGACTTAAACAAGAAATATAGTATTTTCCTTCCATGAGAAAATGAAAGCAACCACTCTTCCACGGAACACCCACAGAATCAGCTGAACATTAATCAGCTGAACAAGCAAAAGGGAATACATACCAGATCCTTTGCCTGCTTTATTGGCTCTGCCTTCCCGTGAATGGCACAAGATATAAATATTATTGTTAGCCTTAGGGCTCTCTTCAAAAATGCTTGTCTGTATCAACTCATATTGTGAAAAAGTGTCAGTAGCTGTGTTAAACCACTGCAGGCTGAAGCTGAAAAATGGCACAATAATTTTTCCAACCAGTGCATGTAAGATCAAAGCTTTTAAGAGGGGATGACAGGTGGCATAGATGTCCCAAGGCCCTGACTCACTAGAGGCATAACAGCATCCACTATAACTCTAACAAAATAGTTCCAGTAAAAGTACCGTAAAAAGCAGCAAGTAGCTTGTTAGATCTTTGACCTTGGGGTCACTCCACCAACAGATCATCTGGCAGCCCAGTGAGAAAAGTGCAATTGTATTTTATTTCCACACACAAGGCTAAAAGTGTCATATATTAAAATATCAGAAAGTGGCTTGAAAAGACATATTTTTATTGATTGCAACAATCAAATCCATGCCAAAGGACAATCTCTTTATAGATATTCATCTTCAAAGAAATTGCACAGTTTTACGTGACTCTGGTTTTGTTCTGTAAACTAACGATTTTGGAAATAATGCTCTGGTGCTCAGGCTTGTAGCTGTTACTTAAAAAAACTAATTTGCTTTGGTTATGGTTAGTAGTTAACAAAGACTTTCATGCATCAGCTATTTGTGATGACTAGTAATACTTCACAGGAGATAGTACAACATGTCAAAGCTATACCTAGTCTTTGAAAAATGTTATGAAAATTAAAGAAATACTGGAGGCTTTCCTCTATATTCTGTTATGGGGGGGGGGGGGGGCTTTTTTTTTTTTTGTTATACACCTATAATCATGTTTGAAAGAAACCCATCAAACCTAACAAGTTTTACACAGTTAGAACTCCTTGCTGTATCTTGAAATACATATCGAAGTAGATAAACCAGTGGTAGTCAGATGTCTACTTTGGAAAGAAATAGAATTGTGAGAGAAATTAAGTGAGGAAAGGATGTCAACAGCAGCACTACACATACAGCACTACACAGACTAGATTTAGGTGTTAGTTCTTCAGGCTGGAGAAAAACAACTTGTCTTTTTCAACACAGTGCATAAAATGTAGCAGTATTCACTGTGATAATAATCTGAAAGCCTTAAGAGGCACACAAAAAATGCAAAGTTCAGAAAGGAAAAAATAAGGCTAAAGCATTATTTATGGGGATGTGCTTGGGCCCTTAACCTGTAAATAAATCATACTGAGATTCTTCATGTGAAAAAAGCCTCAGATTCATTCCTCCAGAGAAAGACATGAAAGCCTGCAATATTTTGTGAAGTAGACCTGGTACAACAGTAGCTTAGAGGCTGAAGAGAATTTGAATGTTATTTAAGCACCAGCTCTGCAGAGTTTAAAGTTATCTCACATCAGCCTGCAGATTGCTCCAAACTGCAGCCCAGATAAGCTTTGAGGAAAAGATGTAAGCAGAGCTGCAGGGGAAAGGGCTGTGCGCTGTAGGAAACAAGGCCATGTGCTCCCAAACCAGGCTGTGAAATCCTAGTTGCTCGTAACAGGAAGGTAAAGTGGTCACTGATTAATGGGAATTTTCAGACGTACAAAGTGTATAGTAAATGGTTACTTGTTGTTTTATATGTAGAACAGACTACCACCCAAGTCACTGATACCACACAAGTTCAAGTAGTACTCACTGAGTACAACCAGTTGGGCACCCTGATTTGAATGAAGCTGTTGTGCACCACCCGACAGCTCAGGTTTACCACTACACTTTGCTTATCCCAGTTAAGGAGACCCACTTCTGAGTCATGGTGAAGAGCTGATGCTGGGGCTGCTGGGTCACCTGTGCAGCCCTGCAAGGGCAAAGGCACAACCAGGCCAAAGCCCCTCTCTGTCATTACCCAACCAACAAACTACCCAGCCGTCTTTCTCGCATGAATTTCATTGTGCTCAGCGCAAGTACCTACTCACATGCTCTTTACACTGTACTTAAATAGGCTAATTGGTTACATTATTTAAGAACACAACCATTTTATATACTCAAAATCTTCAACTATTCCACATCATAACCCTGGATGTGCACATCTGACTCCTAAGTGAGAAAGGTGAAGATAATGTCTGCATGAGAAAAAAGAAAGAGAAAAGTTCCCAGGCATTCCCCAGCTTAATCATAAAATATGTTTTGAAAATCCTAATGTCGTCTGAATAAAACAGCAAGACTCAACTACGGCACAGACCAAACGGGCTTTAAGTCTTAGCATAAGAATGGTTACTGCACTCAAGCTGAATTGACAAACACTTCCAGTGTCTTAAAATGGATGTCTCTATCTTGCGTTTGTGAATGCTTCATAATCACAAGCAGCAAAAGAAAGGACAAGAGAAAAGCCAAAAAGGGATTTGATTTTTCAATGTCAGCTTACAATGTTTATTTAATTGCCAGTTATACCCATTGTTTTTCTAGCAAACAAACAAACAAACATGAGCATTTCCAATGCTCTTCCTTCTCTTTTACAGTTAAGTGATTATGAAGTTAAAAGATCAGACAAGGAGAGGCAGCAAATCTTCTTTCCTTAAATGAACAGTCATTATGGACTGTCAGCACGGTAGTTCATGTAAGGCAAGTAGTACTTGCCCACAGAATAATTTGCTGGTAGAAAGACAGTGTGTCAGTACAGAAGAACGTAGTGCCTAACGTGAAGAAAAGCAAATCGTAAGTTTTAAAAATGAATCAGGCATGCCATGTGCTCTACAGGTGTAAGGATTGTGTAATCCCAATAAGCAGTGTCAGAACATGCCCTACCTGCTGCGTACAACATGTGCTGATCAGGATTCTCAAGAGCAGATGTAACTTCAGTATTTGATTTCTAAGAATTCTCTGTCACAGAGATTACTATAATTTTCTCTCTTTTGATAGATGTGATTATTTTCCTGCTTTCCACCCTTTTATGTAATACTGCTGCTCGTTCTGTATCAACTGCCTGCCTGAAAAGGTGAATGCTAATGTCAAATGATTTACAAAAAGGAAAAACAAAGACATTTTTTGTAATTGTTGGCATAGAGTAATTTGCTTTTTGAAGCAGTAAGATTCATTGGTGACAATATTGTTACAACATATTTAAATTAGTAAAGCATTGATCCTACAGGGGAGCATAATTAGCTCTGCAGAAATATATGGGGGGACTAAAAAACCTTGTTGTGACTTGAATTATAATTAAGTTGCTTTGCTATTTTTGCTATATATACATTTTGTGTAGAGCTGCCGAAATATCAAGGCACTCAGCTAGATGGAATAAAGGAGAAGGGCATGAGCTACAAAGCCTTCTTCCTTAATAAATATTTTGTTTGACAGGAATTTCCTTTATTATCCTTCCTGGAGGGTTCTTTAAAGAGAGTGCTGAGGGATGCAGCCTTGCATGCTGGTTACATGCAGAGCAGCTCAGGAATCCCCCCTGCTATGTGGCCCTCAGTCTCATAGAGGAAAAGATTGAAGAGGACAGCACAGGAATTGCAGTGTAAGGGGTGAATGAGCAGCTAACCCGGGAAAGACCAGGGAGCACCAGTTATGATGCTGATGGAGGGAGGAGGAACAAGCTCATGGGATAGAGAGTGAGAGGGGAGTTGCATGCATCCTGTACTGCTGGCCATGTTACCAGTGTGTCAGGGAGGAGGAGAGGCTAACACTGTCCATGGGGAGCGTGTTCAAGCAGAAGGCACGAAGAAGAAGGCAAGATCTAATTTTTTTATTTAAAAATCAAGACTTAAACCAGATGATGCAGTGCTTCTGTGACACTAATTACAGCTCAAATCAGAGGGGTCAAAAAACAGATGAGCTGTCACTATGTTATAAAGTAACACTTGGAGCCCTACAGACCAGAGTCTTTGGGTTTGGAAAAGCATGCTGACAAGGCAGTAAGGAGGGGTTCCCAAAGCACTCAGCACAGCCATGTGATAATAGAGTACAGGCTGGAAGAGCACTGGGGGACATGTACACAGAGAGGGGCCCACAGAGTTTATACATGTCAGGGATGGCCCCACACACCATACAAGTGAGGTAAGATGGGATGCTAGCACTCTGAGGAGCTGCCAGGAGGTGACCAGAAGCTATTTCATCACCTAGAAAGGGTATGGGTTTCCCCAATTTGTCAGTGAGAATGGAAAACAGTGATACAAAGTCAAGCTGTTTTGACAGAAAGCCTTTAAAGAAAATAAATGCTAGTACAGCTATGTTAACACTTTGATATTAATGACTCTGCCAATGCAAAATTGACATAAATGTTAACCAGTGATCTGTGTAGATTTGGACATTCTACTATGAAGGGCAGTGCTGACTATGGCAGCATCTCAGCCTCCAAGTTTCACATTAAAGGAATGCTTCCTCACATCTGAGTTCCTGCCCATGTAGAACTGTGGCTCTGCCCATTACAAGAACCCATGTGCAAACCAATATAATGTGTGTTGGATAAGTTCTGTACAATTTAATTCTACTCTGACAACTTAGACAGCTTTCTTGTGATGTATTAATGATTAATAGTTTATAATTAATTCATAATTAATTGTTCTATTACTTTTCTTAATTTTAAGCAATCATTGTGACAAAATTGCCTAATTGAAATCAGCAATAGAGTCAGATTCAAGATCCTTAAGCAGAATGTTTGGATTAATATGAAAAACCTTCTGAGTTGCCGTACCTAAACATTAGGGAAAGCTGGTTAATTAACATATGTCACTATGGCACTAGCTGAAGTATAAACTGAAGTGGACTGAATCCTATGATCATCGATATGCCCAGGAAGTCTGGTAACTAAGCTTGTCAGCTGTATAAATTATACTGTACAAGATCTCTAACCAAAGCTGGCAGCACATCAGAGAGGAGATGTAAGACTGAGTGAAAAGAAAAAGAAAGATTTGAAATATCTCATAGCTGTCATCTCTGTTTCTCCAGACAGACATTTTTATCCCCAGATCTAACTAAAAACCCTGGGAAAGGAAAAGCATCACCACCACCACAATCTCACTGAAGTCAGGGAAGAGTTACGACCCACCAGCTCACACCAGTGTTTGTTTTGCTACTACAAACACTGGGACTGCCATAAGTGTAACTATTTTTGTTCTCAGTTATTCATCTGCTAAACTTCAAAACCTAGCCTTGTGCTACACAAATAATAGAGAAGTTGTGGTCTGCCATGCCAATTTACAATGATGATGGCAGCAAATAACCCAGGGTAATAAAAGAAAGCAAGTTGGAGTTAAGGAGTTTGTCTCTTCACTGTTTGCCTAAGAGCACTCATACCAGTGAAGTGGTAGAGAAAGTGGATGGAAACACTTTTAAGAAGAAATCTGGGCACAAATTGGGTGATTATTGTTCTCAATTGGATTAAAATGACCGTGAGGTATACAAAGCATTATGGGAAGAAATGTATTAAGCCTTAAGAGTCAGAAAATTCGAAGAATATTTCTAAGGTAAAATTGTCCATTAAATGGGCTTTGAGGCTGGGAAAAAAATTCCTCTTACCTTTGTGAACTAAGAACCTATTTGGAATGAATCAGGAAGGTAGTCTTGATTCATTACAAATGGTTGGGGTTTTTTTTGACAAAGGGTTACCTTTGTCCTTACCTTTATTATTTCAACAATCAATTTTTGCACTGTTTCTGCAGAGGTTCTTGAACAAAACTCAGACCTGCAAGCTGCCCTAAAGTCAATGAAACTAATCCCAACTCACACGCTTGCAGCAAAAATAAGCTGAAATTTAGCTGTGTACTGAACTGCTCTGATAGATTTGATTTTGTACAAAGGGGGTGAGCTCATGCTAATGGAACACATTTCTGCAGCATCTGCTTACAAAAAGCCTTTATTGAAATCTGTACGACAAGTCAGGTAAGTGCAGACCCTTTAAAGAAGGAGTATCTTTAGCTCTGCAAATTTTTAATTATGCTCTTAAAAATAATCTGAAAGACACATTACAATACATTATTAAATGAGTACGTGCTGCAGAGATGAGAGCAACTTCTGTTCACACAAAGCCTTCCACTTTCATTTCTTAACTTACTACATAGCGCACATCAAACTTTAACACTATCACATAGTCTCAGACCAAAGGCTAATTTTTCTGGTTATTCATTCTTTACTAACCATCTGGATAAACAATTACTTCCTTCAGGCCTAATGGTACTTCTTACAGCTCACAGTCACTATTGCTAAGGTTACCACAGTATCATCTGGAGATAAGAGAAAGTACTTTCAGAGATCTCGAGCTATCTCTTTCCTGCAAGCACTCAGATTTTATCTTGGAGAACAGCAGCACCCCCTCCTTCCCTCCTCTCTCCCTCAAATTAGATCAGGTAGCTGGGACCAAAGATGAGACACCCAATTGCCACAGAAGTGCCCTGTCAGTGTGGTATAGGGCACTTCCTTCCTTCTCAGCTTCATTAAGGTTTCACTGAGATTGACAAAAAGCCACAGCACTGGAAAAATCACTGGTTTGCTCCATTTCCATTTAAAATGCAGACAAACCAGCTTGCCTGAAGTGAGAGGCTTTCACAGTTACCCACTAGCTACCCGTGGGAAACGCAGCACTGCTGGCACATTTATTGAGTGCTTTAAACTTACTTCTGCCTTTAAATTAAAGCTGCAGATAAATGTAATGTTTCACACATTGCTTGAGAGAGTAGTGTGGGAATTAGAGACTTAATGTCATTACAACACCGAGTGCCTTTCTCTGCCCCACTTGCAAATACAGATATATAGATGCATTTGACAGTTTATGAGGAGGCTGTGCAAAATTCATTCTGAGGAACTTCATCATGCACTGAATGCTGTTGCCTCTGGAGCTTTTTTAATGTCAGTATCAGATGCTTTTCAAAACTTAATAGATTTAATATGGTCCCCCCTTCCCTGACAAATTTGCATCTCTGAAATTTTGGGTAATTAAATTTCACCTGACATCTTACACTTCACCGATGATGAGTTATGAACTGCAGAATCCAGAGGCATGGATTAAAAAATAATAATAAATGCCTTGAGACCAGCATCAGTATCTGAATGAGATGGTTCCATCATTCTTTTCCTGATGACAAGCAGAATTTTCAGAGAAAAATTGCTAGTGGATAATAAATGTGATGCCTGATGGTCCTACAACACTACATTATAATACCAAGCTCAATTAAGGTCACCTTGATATAAAATTGATATCCCAGGAATGGAGAAAGGAAAGTAAAAGGAGCACTGAATGATGCATAAAACTGGGGAATACAGAAGGGCCGATGAAACTAGGCTTCTTTGAAAATGGAGAGACAATAACTGTAAACAACTACAATGAACCAAAATTAAATGATACTAATCATTTAATTTAACCACTGCCTTCTTACGAACACCCAGCCTAGCACAATGAACAGCAGGAGGATAGCATGTAACCCAAAAGCCACTCCTGCCTCATTCAAAGTTCTCAGCCTTACTAGCCCAGCAGGCACAGGGGCAGCTGTGACCTGGAGCATGAGGGCAACTAAAGTGGCACCGTGGCTGTGCAAGTTTAACCACTGCCTGAGCAGCACATGCAGTTCCCACAAAGTGGAAGAGCAGAAAGAAGGGAAGGTGAAGCTGCCTGGAAAAGGAGACATTACCGGAGAAGCTGACATTGAAGACAGCTCCCTCAAAAACCTCTGCCTCATTTTCCTCTTCTCCAAAATGAGTCCTATATCCCATTTGCATCCTTCTGTGTCATCCCCCTGTGCTAACTCAGAGCTATTTACCACCTAGAGGAACAGAACATAAAATCAGAATTTTGTTTTTCGATTCACTCCCTATTAAGTAATGATTCTAAAGTTACACCAAGGCAAAACAGAAATGCACACACAAAAGCTTCACGTTGTGGAACTTTCTGTTTCCTTTAAAATTTATGATTTTTCTGTAATTCCAGCATTTACTTGATTAGAATGCAGGATGAGAGCAGCTGCAATGTGATACAGTATCATAATCTAAATTAATGAAAAATTAATAGATGAAAATACACAGTTCCACCTGAATGCATAATCTATAACATTAGGCAAACATTTTTGTTTAAAAATAACATTATATATATGCTTGTCCACAGTTTAGGTTATTATTGTCTGATAGATTCTAAAGAACTTCAAGAAAATGTCTGATTTCTCCACAATAGGTTTTTTTCTTCTTTTTTTTTGGGGGGGGGTGGGGGTGGGGGAGGGGGCAAGATATGGTGTCTTGGTGATATCAAATTTATTTCGGATTTTTAAGATTGATGGTAAACAAAATAGATTTTATGTTCAGGGAAGGCAATCCAGAGTGTTTATTCTCTGCGCTTCAAGAGTGGCTAGCTGCTTGTAAGCTTGGATTACTTCTGCATCCCATGCAAGACCTGAAATAAAAACAGGATGTACAAGAACACAGAAAAGGGTTCAGGCTTCGTTATTAAATCCAACAGAGTACCATTAACCTGAAAGAGAGTTGATGAAGCATTTTACACCAGGATGGTTCCTTTGAGATAACATTTCTCACAGGAGGCTCAGTCTTCAGTGTTATCACCTTACTACAAATAAGAAAATGGAATAAAAATACCCTATTGTGTGTGTACACAAAAATTATATATAGCAGCAGAGAGTGAACAGTCCAGAATGGATTACATTCTGCTATAATAGCAACATGGATGAGACAATTTTCGTTTTAGAAGTTCTGGCACGATGAATAAAAAGCTTGAGGATTGTTTTTATAGTTTATTTATGAGCTCTCAATGAAAGGATCTAACACAATATCATTTTTTTTAATATAAAAATCTTAAATTTAATGTTTAAGAAGGATTTTTCCTTCCTGCTGCCTAGGCCAATCTGAGAGAGGAATTTTTTTCCATACCTCTGTCTCAGCAGACTGGTAAGTGAACAGCTGAGCATGACTGCAGGAGTTGCCTGCTGTGTCACACCAAGATTTTTTCCATCAGCTTTTCCCTTTTTGTATTAGCAGGAAAGGCTGCATTCCTCTCTGCAATCCACTTCTGCCCCCAACTAGCATTGCTGTTTTACATTGTGTTAATACAGTTCTGTTTAAGCTGCTGTCATGCGATGTGTCATAGACTTAGCAGTTTGTTCTTTAAAGCTTGTGTCAGATTTTTCACCTCCCTGAGCCTGTGAGTTCCCCAAAGAAGAAAAAGAAGAAAGTGCTGCTTTACTTCTGCTTACAGTGTACCTCCCCGATTTCATTCATGGCTGGCTGGAATATACAGCGTGATGCATGTCTTAGAGAGGAATTTCACTGTGCTCTTGCATGCATATTTTAACTTTTTTTCCCTTTCTCCTTTTGTTACTTCCTAAAATGCAAAGTAAGAGCTGCTAATATGGCAAGTGTATTGTTTCTCTTTTTGTAGGGCAAACAACAGTAAGAACACTAATATTTTACTCTTCGACTTCTCTGCCATTTGAAAATCTCAAGCTGTTCCCTATTTATTCCTCACCACATGGTTTACAGACCTTTGTCCCTGAGAATCTCTCAGTGATTTAGTATATCCAGCCATGCAACCCCTGTGAGACAAGGAAGCATTACAATCATTTCATAAATGTGAAGTTGCACCAGAGAGAGATTACAGGCTAAAACTATGCAAGTGCCTAGGTATGCTCCACAGTGCATGACAAAAGACAGGCTTGTCATGTGGGATACAGAAAAAGGCAAGCAATTTATTACATTTTCAGCTAATTAACCAAGAGAAAATGTTGAGGACATTCACCTCCATAGGTAGGTCCTCTAGCATACATAGTGAAAAAAAAAACCTCTAAAATACTGGTGCTTTCAAGTTTTCACAGTAACTGTAGAGACATTATTGCCATTTAAAAATAGTAAGGTTGTGCTATCTAGTGAAATACAGCTTCTTTTGTTATGTCCCCCCATCTAGAAACAGTGGAGAGAAGAGATGAAACTGTGGTTCTGAGATAAGACACCAAGAAGGAGGCTATTGTTAATAAAACTGGAGCAGACTGAGAATGAAAGAATGTCATTGGCTCGATGCTGCCCTTCAAGTCTGTCTTCCTAGACACCACATAAACGCTATTGCGTGGAGCTTTCCAGGGAAATTAGGTGTGAAATGACCTACTTCTAGTCCCCAGCTGGAATCAAAGCTACAGTAGTCCAACCAAACGTGTGCATGACTTTCAAAAGGGAAACACACAAAACAGTCACTTTACCTTTGATCTCTTAGTCCTAAACCTAAGGGAGACATACAAAATATCTTCAGAGGGTAACTCTGCAGTGCAATTTATAACTCGCTTGGTCACCAGGTATGGAGGATCCAATACAGGTGCTGTTTTTGTGACAAATCATAATCTCTCTCCCCATTAACCTCTTCATGTTTCAGAGTCTGGAAATGAGATTACCTACCCTGCAATGAAAGGATCATCACTTTGTATGTTTCTCCCTGGTAATCTTCCATCTATCCCACAGATACGATATCTGTTCTCTCGGTCAGGCTAATTGATAGGTAACTAATGATTTGCATCTGTCTCAGTTTTTACATAGCTTTGAAGCTTGCTGCTTCTACTTCACGCTGGAAGAAAGGCACATGTGCACAGAAGCTTTTTGATGTCTCTTTTTCCAGCTGTGCTTGGAAATAAGAAAGTTGGTCTAATGAAAAGTAAAAAAAACAACTTCGACAAATCTGACCTTGCCAAGTCTATCAAGACTGCAACAACACTTCTGCAGAGAACTTTGTATCTAGCCTTGTCAAATACAGGTCATATTAAATTAGCATTTAACAAGCATAGTATTGGAGAGACAACTACCAATATAATCAGCACTTCTTCACCTTTTACTACAGACCCAGACTACCGTGGGAATGAGTCTGAGCCTTGCAGTGAGTGGGCACACATAAAAAGAGTATTCTAGGGACCTTACTACATGAGATGTCTACCATATGGTTCTCCATGTGGAAAGCCTGACTGAATGATTGAGGCTTTTTCTGCCAATTCTCTGTTAGCAGGCCTACGTCAAGTCACAAAAAGCCCTGAAGATAGGAACACAGTAAAATTAAGAGCTCAATTAAGAGCTCAGTTAGTACAACTACTGTACCTTTCCTTCTCTTTAATGATATAATTAAATATTTAAAGTGATTAACTCAACCACTTCTTTTTTAATTAAGAGATTACAGTTATTTTGGGGGTACATTTACTGGGAAGATCGAAGATCATAGGGTTAACTAAATTTGCTTACTTTCTACGTAAACTAGACAAAAGGGTCTTATTTGAGTATCTTGTTAGAAGTGGCCAACAATTACCTCTCATATGTCAGTCTTGATGAGAGCAGTATTTCAGTCCTTCCCTCTTCAGGTTGCAGTCCTGTGGCCGTCACCAGCTTGGCATAGCCTGGAAATGCTGTAACTGAGCAGCATGATGGAGACGAAGCAGATGGGCACCTATGCTTTGGGTACTGTGTGTTGGAACCAGCGAGTACTGAGAACTTCCAGCCTTTCTGGGTAATCTGCTCAGTCAAGGATGCTGCTGTATGTCAGGTTACCAATTCTTCATCAGTCTGCATGGGGAGCATGGTTTGGCTCGCTGGGGAAAAGAAAAATAACAGCCCGGGTAGAAACACCCCAGTCTGTTTGGCCAGTATCCAGTATGGAAATCAGAAAAGGCTTGACACATTTCACATGTCATCCAGACCTTTCAAAAGATTAGCCTTCAGAAATGATCCAGAAGTTAAACCAATACTGACCACTAAGATACTTTTCCACACTTTCTGGGCAGAACAACTCTTGACTGAGCTTGCCTTCTGAATCTGGAGGTTGAAATCAAAAAGAGATCAAGGGCTTTGAACTTCTGTGCTCTGTTTGTAATGGTTATTAGGTGCTTGTAAGATGAAGGGGAAATCCATATTCTTGTTGCTGTAGAGGTTTTCTTGGTGTGACCTGGGAAATAGGGCTGCATTTGTTCAGTGGTACAGACTAAATATCACCAGACATAGAACTGCAGGGAAGTTTTAGGCAGCTCATCATACTTTAAGTAATAAATAAAACTTTAGTTGTTAACAGTGCTTACTACACATTTCTATAAGCATAACAAGCGTAACACTTGTTATGCCAAATGCGTCGTCATAACTCTTGAGCTTCAAACTTTAGATTAACAAAGTACTGCAATGAAAATGTCTAAAAGCCACCTCAGGTGTCTGCTGCGCCACTTGACCATGGTATGTCGACAGGTGCAGTGGGAAGGAGAAGCACCTGCCTGAAGCAGTGACTGATGTCAGTGACTCCCTGAAGAGCACAAATCCCTGTCTTTATTGCTCCTGAGAAGCTGCTCACAGCTGCAGGCCAGCCTAGGAGAAAGACTTTAATAGGCGCAGAGCAACTTTCATCAGAAAATAGCCTGTATCACTATGCAGAACAGGCAGAAAAGTGTATCTTAATGCTGAAGAATGATTGTAAAGAAACTCCTATTATTTTTCAACTCAAGAGCACTGTTTTGTCTGAATTTTCCACGGCAAAATATTTGAAGGGTGAGAAAAGCAACTATATGGGACAGCTTCTGCACCAGCTATAAACATGTCCTGGTTTCAGCTGTAACAGTTATTTTTCTTCCTAGTAGCTGGTATAGTGCTGTGTTTTGGCTTTACTCTGAGAATAATGATGACAAGGCTGCATGGTACTTAGTTACGGCTGAGTTTAAATCACAACAAAACACATAAAAGCGAGGTGCCTCCTAAAATGTCCTTAAATTAAATACATTTAATTCCCTACTTGTCCCTACTCAACTAAACATATTTTTCATATAATTCCCAGACCTCCTTTCATTTCTAACCACAGAAATACTTGTGCTGTCTCCAGGCCACTATTAATTTGCAGGACACAAACAGACCATGTCACTGAGCAGTGAGAATGTTAATAAAGCAATGGAGCAAGGAATTTTCTTTTTTGAGCTTCCATCACCACAGGCAAAAAAAATTAACTGTATTCTAAGTAACTTTTTGGAGAAGATATTGTAACAATTTACACATCACTATAGAGGAAAGGGAGTCAAAACCCTCTGTGAAAATTACTGACTTGTAACTGATAAACCTGAAAGACATTATTTACTGTAATTTTATGTTCATTGTATGAACATTTTTAGTTTGCAGGAGAGATATAAAGCTGTCATTTACTCACCTCTCTTTCAGTTGGTAGTAAGAGGATTATTTAGGATAAGGTAATTTTGGAAATAATACTTGATAACTGCTTAGACATCGAATAAGAAAGATAGCAGTTTAGCACACACAAGTCTGCACAAGCTGCTACTCAAGCAGCTTAAATCATCTTAGCTTTACTTAGATGGCTAAGAAATTAGACAACAGGAAAAAACAGCAACAGGTGGATTTGTGAGACAGAGACCTTTCCACAGGCAAAAATCAGACAAATGAGACTGCTCACAAAGTAGCCTATACTTGCAAGTCTAAAAAATTTGGATTAAAATAAAATGGTAACATCTTCTATGATTCTATTCTATGATTACCAGATGAGATTAAGATTACTGTCTCATTATAAAAGACAGTAAAATCAAGATGCAGCACCAGGATGCTGTTCCCTAGTGCTGAGTATGCGTCCATGCAAGGATTTCTATCTGCAGTCTCTAAAAGCTCCTTTAAACACAGATTAAATACAGATTTTCTGCCCTAATAAGTAAACTGCACATTAAAGGTATGCAAAATAATCTTAACTATTGTATTTTAAAAAATAATCTTATCTGTTTTCATTATTATTTATATGTGCACCAACTGCATATGTTATGTATTAATGCATCATATGGATTTTCTGTGTCATATCTGAATTGCTTTTCTTAAATTACTCATGTTATAGACTGTAATTTTTCAAGTAAAACTATTTCTTGTTTATTGTTGTGGGAATCTGGTCTCTTTGGGTTCATTTCTACTTCCTTATTTCCCATCTAGTATCTAGTAATCTACAGAGAGCTACAGATTTGTGGCCCTGGATTAATAAATTGTATTTCTAGATAAATCCTATTCATAACACCTATGCTAAATCACTCAAAACTAAATCTAAGAATGGAAAGTGCCTTGACCTGTTCCCTTCACCAACGGTCCAGGCTCCAAGACTCCCTAAATGTTCAGTGTTTAGAAGACAGAATACTTGATTTTCAACAGTGACAGGAGAAAGACGTCTCTCTAAACAGTGTTATGAAGCCCCTACCCACCCAACATAATAATTTATCTTCCTTTTAAATGTCAACTTCTTTTCATCCTGACACATGGAGCACTGAAGTTTCCAAAGGAGAAAAAAAAATATATATAGTTATTAGAAATACAGCTACTGGCCCTAACGTCATTCTCAAAGAGAGATGGGGAGGGGAGAAAAAAATCCTATAGCAGATCTCAGCAGAAAAGCTTAAAATTTGGTAAGTTTATTAGGCACCAAAAATATCCTGAGATAAAATGAAATGACAAATTCAACTGTGGAAGGGAATATCAACTCTCCTTTTAACCATGTTTCCGCCCTAACCCTCAGCTAGGGAGTGCCCTTGCCAGGCTCTTCAGAAAAAAATCTCAAGCAGCATGTTTGACTAATTAAGGTTACATTACAGCACCACCTATCACAAAAGCATTGTGCTCTTTTGTTTGTAGAACATCTTATCTTCACGAACACTCTGGCTGGCAGAAGTGCCTTGAGAGTATGTGGGACAGAGAGATACTAATTTCAGAAACAAGAGCATGCTAGAAACTTGCTAGCATCGGTGTCAGGTAACTTGTGGTTATAAAGTGGCTCAAAATGAGGATTCAGTTGTGTAAGAGGTTGGCATATATAAAATTGATAACACAGACTCATAGATTTTAGGGCTGGAAAGGACTCTTCTGATATTATTTAGTTCAGCCTGCCGTGTACCACAGTTCTCTCTGTAGTAGGACCTATAATTTGTGCTTAGCTAGAATGTATCTTACAGGAAGACATTCTGTGTTGATCTGAGGACGCCAAGAGATAAAAAATCCAGCTCTTCTCAAGAAAGTTTGTTCCAAAGATTAATAATCCCCAGCATTAAAAAAAAAAATGTGATCCATATCACAAATTTAAATTTGTCTCATTATCTTCCAGCCACAAGTTTACATCATACCTTGTGCCAAATATGTTTAAAAGCTTCTTAGAGCACAATAATATTCTTGAAGATTGTTATTCCCAATAATCAGGCTTTAAAAACAAATAAACAAACCCCACCACCACTTTACAGATCCAGACAGCTGTCTCTTGCTCTAAGATATCTTTTTTAAATGAACTTCATCATTTATGATTGCATGTTTATAATCCTTTGAAACTGTGGATACTAGAACTGTATCTGACATCCTGGTCACAGAACCGTAAATAAATCCATACCTATTTGCTAAATGATCTCTTATCCTACAGACCGTGTTTACACACGAAAGAGCCCATCAACCCTTTTTGCTATCATGACACGCAGATTTCTCAAGCAGCTGCATGCCTACACTGCACACTTTTCCAGCAGATAGTACTTTGGACTGTATCTAGCCTGGTCTCTCCAACGAGGTGCTCCACAACACAAAATAAAGGATAAGGGGATGATAGGGAAACAGGTTTCAAAAGCACATTCCTCATCTGAACTAAGGTATCAACACAGGTACTCTATGAATCCTAGGTGCATTCAAAGTCACTGCTTTCATGGACCTGTATTTGGTTCCAGTAAAATACCCAGTCACAAATTCACATTAGCCACCTGCTTTTTTTAATTATTTTCCATCATTTTTTGTCTTTCATGAGTTTTATCAGAAAACACTTTGCAATTCTTTTTTTTTAATTATTGATGCAAATCATGCATGACATCAAGCTGACTACTAATTCTGTCTATAGGACCATGCTTTTAATATTCCCAAGAAAGGAGAACATAAAACATGTTGTACTTCAATTGCAACACCTTTTATGCTTTGTGACCATGACCACTCACAGAAGGCTGCTGCAGCTTACTCAGTCTGCCTGGCTCCATCCAACAGGCTCCTAACACAGCCTTGAGGGGTATCACATAAGACCAACCTGGCATGACAGAAAAGAAGAGGTGGCAGGATCATCAGGGAGTTAATTATAGTCATGCTAATGTAAGGAAACACTGAGTTGCCGAAAGACAGAACCATCATATTTCAGCTGGCAGTGGTCCCTAAGGAGAAATGGCAGACCTCTGCTTTGGCCTTTTTTCCCCCGGCTGCTCACATAAAATGGCAAGGATAGAGAGTGACAGAAGAACCCACACAGCTGAGGAACAGATGTTGTAAAAAATGTTTTCACTGTTGAATAAAACTCAGTAAGGCAAAAAAGTTATCATCCTTACTTCACATTTGCATTATGAAGGAGCTTTAAAGGAACAGATAATGTATTCGGATAAGCAAACACATTCTCTCAAAGAATGAAAGAATGGCTAATTTGCCTTCACACCTTATGAAACACCAGATTTCTATCAGGGATTCCAAGTTCTTTGAAAAATAAAGGTAAGAGTGTCCTGTCTAAATTAATTCTACAGATATTTACAGGTTTGACCTCAACCCATGAATATCTGGTGGTATGTATGTCCCTTGAGGCCTGTAGTTAGTGAACTACTCCATCCCTCCTGAAAGATTCAACCCACATGCCTTTCCAGGCATCAGAATCAAAGACATTTATGGCACAGAGCCCAGCTGCCAGGCTCCATTGGCAGGAATAAATGGCTGTGATCAGCCGTGTGACGAGGACAACTTAAAGGGGCACAAGGCAGGAGGAAATGCGTGCAAACTGCTGCTCAGTAAAAGGATTTGTTACAATGCAGCAGCAGCAGCAGGGTGAAACATTGACAGACAAAATAGAAATTCAAAGGAAGGAGTTGCATGAATTTCGCTGGTACCAGAATGCTTTCCTACACCAGAAGCAGGCAAGCATCTTCCTTAAAAAGATTAAGATTCAGCGCAGACTCAAAACCCACCAAAAACTTCTGGGATCACTTGGTTCCTTCCTGCACTTATTCAATGTACAGCAGATACTAATTTATTTTAAATATCATTCTCAATCTTTTCACAAAGATAATTTTGTCTTTCATGGGGCCACCTTGCTAAGATACATCACTCATCAAAGAAGAATTTTTAAGGAAATGGCACGTAGAGAAGACAGAAAACAACTGACACTGGGAGTTTAAAAGCTATGAAAAAGGCAGTACCTTCTAAAACTGCTTCTCACCTTAGCAGCAGCCAAGGAAACAATTTGAGGTTCAGATTAGTTCCTTCCACTGCCTCTGCTGGGGAGGAAAAGTAAGGGCTCCAAATATTTTGCATAGTGAAACAGCATGCATATGTTATGGCCCAAGACTAGGACCTTAAGCTAAAATAGCTCTTAGCTGACCATTGTGACAGTGGATTATCAAAATCTATTGGTCAAATTCTCTGTCAGATGTGGGCTATAAAAATCAGTTATCATGGTAAGCACTCATATTTAGAAATGATCTGCAAAATAAATATATTTGCTATGGCCAGATTTTTCTGTAATTCCACTTTATTTAAAATTAAACTTAGTTCAATTCTTTACAAGTGCATTCTGAAAACAGGCAGGAAGATTACCCATAAACCACAAAGAAAGATGGCACACACACTTTTTGTTTGCAAAGCCTCCTGTATAACAGGGCATGTGCACATAAAACAGTGTTCTTCTTTCATCCCTCCTCTTTGGTAGCTCTGTTTCACATCTTCATGGTGCCTATAGCTTGTGAATTACTGCTTTTCCTTTATTTAAAATAATAAAGTTGGGTTATCAGGTAAAAGCAGATGCTGAAACTAGATTCTCTAATTATCCCATAAAATGGATCCATACATATTTATGACTTTATCAGGTAATAACAGGTACTGAATATTCATCCCCCCAGCCACAATGGCTACACATTACAAATTTATGACTGCATGGTATCTACTGTGCAGCCACCTTCCAACAGTCTCAAATGGACAAATCTCACTTATCTCTCCTGGGGTTGTGATGTTTGTTTTGTTTTCACTACCTCCAGCTTGTGTAACCACAACTGACCATGCCATTGTGATGCCCTCTGAAAACACATACGTATTAATACCCACCAAATTTCAGGGTTTGCTGCCAAGGACCTGTCTGTGTCAGGAGGTTAATAAACACACTAACTCAAAGTATTAAACAGGCAAATGATGGTTCCAAATCAAATGGAGATACTTTCCAAATTATCTTGAGATATAGCACTTTAAGCATCTCATGAATTCCCCATGATGATGGCCTGAGATTAAATCCTCATAGCACACTATGAAATCCAAAGCTTTCTGCCCCTGGATATGTATAGGATTATTTATGTTTCAGTAAATGTAAAAATAGTTTTGTCCTTCCTTACTGAAAGGAGAAACCTCACAATATGAAACATTATACAGGTGTGTAAGCCAACACTTTATAAACAACTGGAAGTATGCTATGCACATACATTCTTGCTTTATCATAATCATAGAGTACAGCACATGCAATACGCAACAGTTGAAGTTTCTATTACCATGATCTCACATAGCACACTGCCCTTGCTAACACACGACATATATGAGGTCACTGAAAAAAAAGATCCCAAAATTCCAAGTCAGGAAATTGCTTACATAGCAGGCTGATGGGACAAAGACGACAGAAAGCATTTAGGTAAAGTATTTGACATTTGACATCCTGCTCTTGACACCTTCACAGTCTCACTACCTCTCAACCCAAACCGATACCAAGGGTCTTCTGACGATTTCAGCCCTCTATCACAAATGGATGAATTGTTCTGAGTGTAGTGACTCTATTAAAGCCTAGATTGCTATGTCTTTGTGCCCTTTGATCCTTTATTGCTTGCTTTTCGCTTCCTTTTTTTTTTCCCCTCGACCCCCTCATGTCACTTCAGTGAGGACGAATGGGCACATTCTACAGCTGGGAGCTTTAAATCTGCTGAGTAGCTGACATATCTGTGCCGATTAGCCAGCTGGCTACCACCAAACAACAGCCAAGCTTTGTGTGCCTTACTTTTGTTCCAGTGCTTCTGTTTCCATTTGTTACCAGTAGCTTCAGTTTTACCAGGCTGAAATTCTCTTAAAAGTGAAATTGTCTGTGTTTCTGTTTTGATGTTGCACCTGCACAGCTCCACCTGAAGGTACAGGAGCTGGGCTTTCAGCTTCCCCAAAACATTTAGCACTTCTTAAACTGTTCAGCCACAATTTTGATGTATCCTTATGACTGAATTGTTTCAGAAATGTAAAATGGGAAAATGTATCACTTCACAAGATGTTGGGTAAATAAATTCTTTGTGTGCGTGTGTGTGTGAAGAAGACAGTCTAGCGACGGAAGAAGTAAGAAATACCTGGTTTTGTCTTCAAAATATAGTTTGAACAAGTCTAATAAATCAGCAAAGAGCATTCACAGAACTATGAGATAAAAAGAAAGTTGGGGCTGTTCAGCCTGGAGAAGAGAAGGCTGCGTGGAGACCTCCTAGCAGCCTTCCAGTATCTGAAGGGGGCCTACAAGGATGCTGGGGAAGGACTCTTCATTAGGGACTGTAGTGATAGGACAAGGTGTAATGGGTTAAAACTTAAACAGGGGAGGTTTAGATTGGATATAAGGAAGAAGTTCTTTACTGTAAGGGTGGTGAGGCATTGGAATGGGTTGCCCAGGGGAGCTGTGAATGCTCCATCACTGGCGGTGCTCAAGCCCAGGTTGGACAGAGCCTTGGGTGACATGGTTTAGTGTGAGGTGTCCCTGCCCATGGCAAGGGGATTAGAACTTGATGATCTTCAGGTCCTTTCCAACCCTAACTATTCTATGAGTCTATGATTCTATTTCTGTTCTCGTAAGCCAGGAGGCTTTGGAAAAATAATATGAGTAAATGAGTAAATAATTAAAGACTAAATTATGTTAGCCTGGAGTATTTGTTTCCTGTTCCTAATGGAAACATTTTCCACATCATTTCAGCAAAGGCTGGCAATATCTGAAAAGGGGCAAGCTAGACTGGCAGGCAATAAATAGCCTCAGCCACCAGAGAGAAACAAAGGGAAATCATTAACACTTACAGACACCTTTAGATTTTTTTTTTAATGCATTCATTCTCACTCAGCAGCATGGACTATGAGCTGTCTTTCCTGTTGTAAAGAAAAGGTGAGTCTTTTTGAGAGTGAAAAACTCAGAGTCAAAAATGAATGACAGCTTCCTATCCCTATACTCTGGTTGCAAAAATAAAGCCCCCAGTTAATTAAATATCATAAAAGCTTCCACAAAAAGTCTTCTTTGCACAGTATCCATTCCTCTAAAACATCACGTTCTTTCTTTTCTCTAGAAAGTAAGAAAAGAAATTAAATCAGCTTTAAAGTGTCTAGAAATACACAGAAATATGCTCAAAATGCAACCATATAGCCAGTCATTTCTCTGTCTCAGGGCTTTCACTTGTTCTTCTTTAGTCCAGGAGACAGTATTCCAGGTTTTCTAAATCAGGATTTTTCAGTAATGGATTAGGATTTTCCTTTCAGAAAATTAAAAGGGCATTCTCATCTAAAGAGCATTTGTTGATTCTCACCTGTTATCCTAATCTCTTCGTTCAAAATCCATTCTCTTGCATTATGTTACAGTACAGAAATCCTTGGCTTTCCCTCAACAATATAGCATCTCAGCTTTTGGAAAATTCACAAAGTGATTACGTGTGCATATTTAATTGTGAAGATCATCAGCCCTATAGAGATTACCAGTACTGTAGTATTCCCAACTCCACACTGGGATTAACAAGGCATCTTTTTGAGCTCAACAAGGCAACCCTGTGAATTAGCTCAGCATCCTTCTGCAGTCTACCACCTTCAAAATGCCAAACCATCTGCTTCTCCTAGACTTATAAACTGTATTTAGCAAAGAGAAATGTGACATTTTTTGCAGCGCATTAGATATCGTGAAAAGGCAATTACAGTAGACTTTTTAATTATTCAGGACACAAGCCCTCTTGAATGCAGGTACAGAGAAAGAGGTATTCCAGCTGAGAACTCTTCTGTGAAATGACAGTATTATAAAACTGAAGGTAAAAGCTGCAAGCCCGGTTGTTTTCATACTTACATAATGGGTATTGATGGTTTTTCCTCTTTTAAATCCGATTAAAATGTCTCGTCTCCATAAAGGAAAATGGACAAATGTTAGAAAACATATGACTGTCCCACCAACACATACATGCAGTTCTTTTTGATTTCACACGGCTATTCCTGTCCTATAGTACAAAACAGGGTGCTAGTAAAGAGAATAAAGTTTGTTCATATTTGAATAATAGAACTTTAAGCTTTGAAGCAAAATGGAGAGACTGACCTTTTGTTGCTGAATGTCAAAGTTATTTGCTCAAATCGAAGCTGATACATAAATGTCATCTTCATAATATGACAGCAATAAACAAGCTGATATAATAAATTAGAGTTGTCTTATTATCAATCAGTAACAATAGTTATTTTACTCAAGCTAGTGTAGTGCTGCTCTAAAAATGTGTTCAATGTAAAAGGGGATGAGACTTGTTTCAGTCAATGGGTGCTCAATCTTTTCTTACAAAGACAGCTTGGGGAGTGTACTGTTTTCATTTCATGCATAACAACCTTCTATTAGAGTATGAAGAAAGTCACAGAACTGCATCCGGGACTAATCTCAGACTGAAATGTACAGATGCAGGAGAAATCTCTAAGAGCAATATTTCCCAAAGTTGAACATTAATTTTCAGAAAGTCAGATCTTGAGGGCCACAGAAGATAAGAATGATTTTACCCTCTACTGACAGGGGATGTTCTGAGGAGTACATTCTGTTTCACAGATTGCATGTTTTTCAATAAGGAGTTATTTCAGAAAATACATAACAACATGACAGTCAGGGTAACAGTTAGGAAGAGCTTTATGATTTGCACACCCTGTCCTGATGCTGCCATTTGCAACACGTAAAAGTGCACCATCACGTCATGCGCCATTTAAAATTCTGCAGTAATATTTTTCTCATTCGTGTACATAACCCAGTGTTTTTATTATTAATGGCCATGTTAAAATGCTAATAACTAAAGCTTAGTAATGAAATATGCATGTTGGTACATGAAGATATCATTAAAACCAATCCACTTATAAGATGTCATATAATTTGTGGCTTCATGTTTTATACCAGCTCTTAGCAGAGTAATTAAAGAACAATCAAGTCTTTCTCACTAATTAACATTGTCAGCATGTCGGTATCATATGTAAAATATGATAATAAGCTAAGAGCTTCCAGCATTTAGGATGACTTGTGTTTTTTCTCTCTCCTGGAAGGAATTTAATAAAGAAACATCTGGAAGCGGAGGCATCATTATAGTTACTGGAGATCAAAGAACGATAATGACTGGAACAAGAGGTTAGAAATCAAGAGGCATTAATTTATCTTCCTCATTATGTTCTGTTAAGTGAATCCATTTTGTCAAAGAAAAACGATTTTGAGCATCAATGCAAAATATTTCATCCTAGTTTGAAACGGTGAACTCTGAACATCTGTATTTACTTCTCAGCTCTAATACGTTTATGACAATAGCCTGTCGTTTCGCATCTTTTTAACTTAATTTGAACGGAAAGCCCAGAGAGTAGTTAATATGGGTTAAGTATCTTTAATCAAGACACTTGAGTACTTTCCAGTAAAGATTTTTTTTCCATACAATTAAGATGTATCAGCAATGACCTTCTAATGAGAAATGAAGCTTTGGTAAACTTTTGCTAAGTCACAAACGGGTTTCCATCAGACACTATCTTAAGTTTTTACCATCTTCCCATGCATTATCCAGGTTCCCAGATTTGGTCTATTATTCTGAAATAACTTCAAGAGGCAAACTAACCCATTCTTGGAAATCTACAGGCTTTCAAGTTGCCTCCTCCTAAAGAGGGGCAGATCAAGGGAAGTGAACAGCAGTCGGGATTCCAAGACTACCAACATTTTGAAGACTTTCTGTGCAGTCTGCCTGGCTGTCTGGCACAGCATCAGAAGTTTACATCCTGTTTCAGCTCCAAACAGAACTTGAATTCCAGCTTTTTAGATGCTTATGTATCTGAGTATAAGCATCTGAGGTTTACCAAACCTCAAGATCAGAGCCCCAAGCCAGGAACTCCTTGAACCAAAGAAGCAAGCAAGAAATTCAGGAAAAGAACAGAGAGATGGATGAATGTGAAATATGCCTCTAGCAACCTCTTATGTTCTGACATGTTTCATTTCAGTTTCCAGTGCAAAGAGATGCATAAACACTGTTTTTTCCTGACATGACCAGAGGATGAATGCTGCCATGTGGGAAAGGAGAAATTGGAAAACCATGATCCCTCTTCCCTATGGTGTCTGAAAACTAAAATGACACCGAATGTATGCATCTCATCAAGAGCAACAAACAATATCCCCACTTCACTGTCACTGGGCACTTTTGGAAGCTACTGCATTTCAAGAAAACACTTGTGTGCAAGTGGTGAAACTCAACATATAAATTGCAACACTTTGGGCTTCAGTATATCACAGAGGTAACACAGGTCCATAATTTTAATTTAATTAATTTTAATGGCAGTGCACTGCAGTAGCACGAATAATACAGAGAGTCTTAAAATAATTAGCAATTTGCCATTATGAAGGCAGATTTACTCTCAAAATTCTCTCCTTTTATTAGATTGAGTGAGAAAAGGTTTCACATTCTTCTTCACACATTCTTTCCTGTGGTTTATATTATTATTTTCTAGATGCATAATGCTTTATTTACTCTACTTTATAGCCCAGAGGCCTTTTTGCAGTTTCTTCTTTCAATGTACTTTGCAGAAGAGCCACTAGGATAAATCTATGGGTTTTTTTTCCAGCCAATTAACACTGATTGTACTACCTTTGAAGATAAACAACTTTTCTTTTATGTTTAAATCATGTTCTTTACCACAGACACAAACAACTGTAAAACCAGATAATCAAACATTCCTCCACTAGGGTTATAATTTTGCTTTACTCAGGAGGGTAAGCTCTGGGGTTTTCTTCTAATATTTGGACTGCACATGCAACCTAATTTGGGTAACTGAGTGAGTTGTAACTGTAATTATGTCTCTCCAAGAGCTACTAGGCTATGAAATCATGTTACAGAAGCATAGATATATGAAATGTAGTGCACTTCCTGAAGCGATATTCTAGAATTAGTTGCATCCAAATAAAACACATAGGACATTTTCCAGAGGAAAATATCTATTATTCTCTCAAGAATGTGAATGGCTAATCAACAAGCTAAATGACAAATGGATGTTACAGCAAGATCAGAACAAGCCCTGCTAAGATTACTGTGTGATAGTAGTCATAAATTATCTCTCAAAGTGGCAGGTAAGTCTCAGTGTAGGACCCACCACCAATTCACTGAACTCAGAAGTGTTTCTTAGGGAGTAGTTTTGAGAAGAACTGCACCGCACTTCCAGATTCAGAAAACTTCTGTGGTAAGCTTAAAACATCAAATATCCAAGGAGAAAGGGGAATGGGGGTGGAAAAAGACCATACGGCAAGTAAAGTTGGTGTAACTCAGGAACTCTTAAGTATCTTCAGTCCATCATGTCTTGACTGCTGGATACCGTCATACATACTTCATAATAGTTCTTGTCATACTGCAGTCCCTTATTTCACAGTCTTGAGTATCTGAAACTGTCATAAAAAGCAATACAGACCTTTCTATTCCCTGTGCTAGAATACCCGGACTGTTAAAAGCAAAAGAACTCCTAACAATACTATGGCCAATTTACAATAATAGGTAAATGTGAGTCATACTTTTCCTTAGACAGCTAGAGGACTGTGAGGGGGATTCGTGGTTTACTGCATGGCTACTATGCACAATTGCTGAGGGCCTTGTGAAAATGCTAGAAAAATTGCAGCTGAAGAAGGGCAGGGTTTTGTTTTTTGCATGATTAGTTCTTCCACTCCTAGGATTTAGGCAGGTAGGACTAAATCTGCATGCCTGTCAAAACTTTTATTATGTTAAAACAAATGCCTAGTATAGAAATCTTCAAAATTCCTGAATTTTTGTTAATTTTAAAATAAACTAAGAATTCAAGAAAGCAGTAGATGCAATGTGGAAAGTTCCTGACATATTTTTGGAGAAGAAGAATAGTATCTACTGAATGAGGCAAGCATCCAAAGAAGTTGAGATTGGATAATGTGGAGGGAATAAGAAATGAAGCTTCACAGAAAATACATTACATATAAAGAACGGAGCAGATGTCTTAAATGCATGTTATCTAGCCTTCAGTGTAAGCAAGGCAAGGGTCTTTTTACAAACAAAAGCAAGTAGCTAAGCCTTTACAGGTAAACATCAGTCCCAATTCAATTTAGATTGCTGATGACACATCTAACCCATAGCATTGCTTCACTGTGACATGCACAGAGGAAAACCAGCTTGCAGAGGCAAAGTCCACTTTCTGAATTCTTTTCATACTGCTAATCTGCTTTAAAAATTGATTTGTACTTCATTTGTTAGTGTCCTGTGTCCTATTTGTATACAAATCTTGTGAGACCCTACTTGACACAATATTAATTTTCCTCACAATCCTACATTCATTTCCACTTTGCCTTCTGAAGAACTTTCATCTTCTACATGGGCAGCATTCCCCAAAGTGCAAATGTTGTAATAGCTACGAAAAAAGCAGCAACTCTTACCTACCAGTCAACAACCTGGCACCAGGATTGGTAGTTATTAATTTGCAAGGTCTAAATTTTATTCCCAAGAGCACCTTTACTATCTGCCCAGAGAACATATTAAAGCCTTGAAAAATTGAGTTGTTTATCTATCAAAACCTGCAACTTGAGAAGTTTGAAATCTGAACATACTACTTTGCATAGCTGGATGATAAGATAAACTGAATTTTTCCTTTTCACTGTCATTAGTATATACAAATGCAAGTACTGAAAAGGAGTACTTAAAATGGAGAAGTAACAAATCCCTATCAAATCTGCCATCCTGAAAAGCCATGGCACTAATTTTATTCTATGTTCCACAAGAAGAGTAAATGCCTGAATAGGTGCTGCTAAATTCCTTTTTCTAAATGAATATAGCAAATCATCTAAAGACTCTAGGGTTTTTTTTTTCATTAATAAAAAGTCAGATACACAGGCAATTTAATTATGTCAGTAAAAGGAGTGTGCATTTTCAAGCATAAAGAGAATAATTTAGGTCATTATTTTTTCAAAACACTTTCTTGTTGTTTCAGAAATGTTTCTGAATGCCAAATATAAGCCCATATTGTTCTACTCAGTTTCTTTAAGTTGATTAGATGGTCAAACATTACCTACTTAAATGAGATAATGGCTATGAGATTAATCTAAGGCGAGGCAATATAGCATACATCAGAAAGCAAAGGGCTGTGAGATGATTGCATGTTACCAGGGCAATAAAATCAAGAGGAAAAAACAGATACCACTAGAGGTTTGCCAATGGGAGTGAAAGTTAAATTAGAGATCATTTAATGAAATATTTATCACTAACTGCAAGATATGGCTTTTGTATTTTCCAAAATGAGGCTCCTTTGAAAGGTGTATTGATTAAACCATATGCATTATTGCACTCACATTCACTGCAAACTCCACTAGCTTATTGAAGTTTTTATATAACTATAAAGACCCTACGATACTGAAGGGGACCTGTAAGGATGCTGGGGAGGGACTCTTCATTAGGGACTGTAGTGATAGGACAAGGGGTAATGGGTTAAAACTTAAACAGGGGAAGTTTAGATTGGATACAAGGAGGAATTTTTTTACTGTAAGGGTGGTGAGGCACTGGAATGGGTTGTCCAGGGAAGCTGTGAATGCTCCATCTCTGACAGTGTTCAAGGCCAGGTTGAACAGAGCTGGATGGGTGACATGGTTTAGTGTGAGGTGTCCCTGCCCATGTCAGAGGGGTTGGAACTAGAGGATCTTTAGGTCCTTTCCAACCCTAAGTATTCTATGATTCTATGATACAACCTTGAATGTGTTTTATTTATAAATGTGAAGCTTTAGTACCTTACTTGCAAAAAGTGTCACCAAGGAAAGGAAAACGTACCAAAGCATATTGCCAACATTTACAATAGAGTTTAGTTTAGTATGAATGAAGTGTTTGGCAAGCAGTATTTTATGTGTATTTTATATATAATAAAGAGTTATACTGATTCAGTAGCTCGTGTAAATGCCTCTTATTTTAACAAAGTTCATGTTCACTCTCCTAGGATCCCCACAGACTGTTTTCCATCACACACAACAGTTGGCTTCTGACGTTTTTTTCTATTTACATACTTCCGCAAACAGGGGTGGATTTGTTCAAGACATGAGAAGGCCACAGGTGTATTAAGACCCTCATCACTGCAGTACCTGAGCATCATACCAGCTGAATGTATTTATTCTTAAAGGACATTCATGCTGCTCTTCAGCATTTAAATGTGACCTGAGACACAGTAAGCCGAATAAATGCCTCTTTACAATTTGCATCGCTGCTACATTTTTTTATTATTTTTTTTTAGGAATAATACAAATAAAGGATTTATTGGACTCCATAATTTTTTTGGTACTCAATATAAAAAAAAAAACCTGTGTGTAAGATGGAAAGCCTCAAAATGTGATAATAAGCTGGGCTGTGATCAGAATGGGTTTTCAGTAAACTAAAAAAACTGAAAGTTTTCTCAACAAGAATTTGTTTAAAACTTTGCCTCGCTTCAAGTCTTAGCTGCCTGACTTCGATATGCAGGTCAGGGCACCCATTCACTTACGTTTACAGCTCACTCTTCTGTTCAAACAGGTAATGTTTTTTTCCCAACCCAGAACACAGTGATGCCTATCTGCTAGACAGCACACGGGTGAATAAGAAACCTTTCTTTATGACCAGTACATGACTCTGCAAACTAGCTGCTACATGATCTGATGGAGAGCAAAGCCCTGGGGTTGCCCATTTATTTATATCAAACATAAATCAGTATCCAAACCCTCCTTCTTTAGGCAGACCAGCTTTAGATGTATGTTTACTTTTGCTTGCTCTTTCTGGTAAGTTTTTCCACACTCTGACAGCCATCCCAACATGCGGTAGTTTCTGGAATTCAGATTTGGATCCGTGCATCTGAAGTCTAAAGAGGCTCTTCAGTTCTTCTTTTCAGATCTGGATGCATAAATATTTTACTTTTTTTGTCCTCAGTGACATAGCAGAGAACACAATGAACATGTGGAGTGAATTTGGAGATACAGGTAGTGATTACCGCATCTTAGCCTTGTCTTTAACATGCGGTCATTTTCCTGGTTTTACATTGAACTCTGACAATCTCACTGCCTTGAGTAGGCTTTTTTTCTTTTGTTTTGGTTTTGGCTTTTTTTTTTTGTGATGAACTACTGTACAGCTCAATTAAAGTGAGTATAATCAAGTACTTGCTGGCAAAATTAATAGTTTGTGGCCTGATTTTATAAACAGCCACAAAGGGAGGTCTCAGGTTAGAATGCTGTTGTTGATCTAAAAGTATTCCATTAATAAAGCATTAAATAAAATGAACTCATGTTTAAACAACTATATACTCCTGAATAAATCAGCAATAACTGACAATAACATTGGTCTGGGAACCTTTCCGAATAAATCCCTCAAGAAATATCACCTAGATTAGTTATTTTCACTCATGAATAGCAGTAAAACTTTAGGACACCTCATGGGGCAGTGAAGATGCAGTGTTTTAATCACTTTCACCCATGACAAAGCACGACAAATTCCCTAGTGTTGCTTGCATTTAAAGTGATATCTGTTGATGGGTATGAATCCATACTCTTTCACCATATTAGCACTGTTTGTACAATAATGTTAATTATCCTAAAATCTGATAATATTGGGCACTGAAGAAACATGGAAACTGTGTATAAGACAGTATCTAGAGAAAGACAGAATTGGAAACAGTTGGGTTCTGCCTAACGTACTGCAGAGATTGAGGAAGGTAGGGGACACATGTAGATGTTTATGTGAAATCGTCAGGGAGCTCCTCCAAAGTGGGAAAGCAGTGCAGAACTACCACAGTGCTTGGTTGAAAACTTGGCAAGTGGATGATGGATGGATGATAAAAAGAAAACTTTTCCTATGCAGAACAAGAGAAAACAAGTAGAACTGGGAAACTAAGAGCTGCAGAACTTAAAATAATCAACTTGTGATTGAGGTGACAAAGAACCAGACAAATGCATTGGGAAAGAGGTCAGAAGTTTGAAGGACACCGAACACAATCTAGCTGAAGGTTGGAGTCCAGGCCTGTAGCAGAATTCTTCACAAATATTGCTGTGGCAAAAACACATTTGCTAAAACTGAAGAAAATACATGAGTGATGAGGTCCAGGAGACTTGAAACCTTGTGGATATCTTGGAAAGGAGATAACCTAAGGTACAGCTCTATGATATTTTGCAAGCAGAACAGGATGATTCATGCTGGTCATTAATGAGGAACAGGTTTGAGAATACTCCAGCAAACTGGACATAGGAATCCATAGGCCCTGATGAGATGCTCTCACAAGGGCTTCAGGAGTTGATGTCACTGCAAAGCTACTCTCAATTATCTTTGAGTGATCAAGGCAATTGGGAGAGATGCTGGAGGACAGGAGGACTTCCATCTTCAAAAAAGGGCAAGAAGGAGAACCCAGAGGACTACAGGCTGGTCAGATTTACCTCAATCCCTAGCAGCAACTAGAAACCAGAGGTCCCTTTCAACCTCAACTGTTCTGTGAGTGTGTGAAGACAAAAGAATTTCAAGAAGGAACAGGTATATCATCTGAGGCATAGCACTATACTTCTAAGACATGATCAACTCAACTTTGATTCAGATAAAACTTAAAACACAGCTGCCTGTAAAATACTGCATAGGTTACACAGAAAAAGTCGTGACATTAAGTATAACCTCAGTCCCAAAAATCTACCACACATACCTCTACACTCTAAAAACATCACTTGACAGCATAATAACGTATAACAAATATCCTAAAATAAAGGCATATTTTGCTGAATTCGTTTTTCTTCTCTTTCCAGCATATTTAGAAGTGTGTTCCTGGAAAATATTACTAAAATCAAACTGAATTAATTACATTCTGGGTGGTGTGTAAGACAATATGATTAAATGAAACCTCTCTACTATTTACCTCCTGAATGCATTCTGCTACGTACCATGTTTCATCAGGTTTGAAAGGCTTTAGTCTAGAACTCTGAACGTCATTTGTAAAGGCAAAATTTTATCTATTTGTAAGTTCATTTATTCAGCCTACACTCCCAATTGTGCTAATTAATACACCAAGGCAAAAAAAACGTTTTTTGTGTCCCACTCAAATGCCTGAGGTAATGAAAAAGTTTCACAGCCCAAACAAGAACAAAAAGATCTATTAATTTTCTTTTACAATTTAAACAGCCTTTAAAAAGATATTCAGCTCTAACAAAAAGTATAAATTTTAATTACTTTTCCTGAAGTTTTTGGTATTTCTAAATAGCTCCAAATAATTATCTATATACTTGCATCATAACCTTTTTTTGCCACATTTCTGCTGCTTTCTTGGCATTTCAGGGCATTAATCAACAAATTTTCTCATTGAAAATGTCTGTCATGCATGGTTGCTTGTTCTTCTCATGTTGGCCCATTCTTTGCATAATCTTAAATGGCTTCTGATGTGCTCCAGTATAGGTTCAAAATCTGCATTCATTTACAGAACATAATTTTATTATATTTCTGCTTCACAGTGAATAACTGCAGAGCAATAGGAGTAGGTTAAAGATGAAACACTACTTAGTTTTTTAAAACATCATTGTTCAGAGAGGAATATAAATCCAAGGTTCTTTACAAAGATAGAATAAGAGAAGACTTTAAATTTGTGAAGTACCATTGCATTATGGAACCGAAAGATTTATAATGTAATTGTGTTAACAGCTGGGGTTCAGTGATCTGGATCTGTGTGTTGCTGATCTTCAAACTTCCAAACTCCCTGCTACTTCTTAGACACTGTCTTCCAAAAGCTATGTTTCATAGATATCATACTACCTACTCTACACTTTACCATAAAACTTCCACTTAACTGTAAAGGGTTAACAGATGCTTAATAGATGTTATGTGGCACAGAGCCCAGCAGGTGAACAGCAGTGACTCAGAGTGCAGATATACTCTCATGCTGGATTCATAACAATTTATAATATAACCTATTCATGTCCATAACATCTTCACAGTAGTTTTTTTACTAAGACTCATTACCTATTGACCAACATCCTTTTTTTTTTTTTTTTTTTTTCCCAGACTCAGGATATGGTAATTTTAGTATAACCATCTGTTTTCTTTATATTGAAATATG
Organism: Pezoporus flaviventris; assembly: GCF_033815535.1. Lineage (NCBI taxonomy): Eukaryota > Metazoa > Chordata > Aves > Psittaciformes > Psittacidae > Pezoporus > Pezoporus flaviventris. Next base: position 37,948,940 of record NW_026892550.1, on the reverse strand, counting down.
CTCCCATCTGGATACTTCTTGCTTCTTGTGCTAGAGAAGTTTAATTCAATTTCTCAGGTATTATTTCTCTTTTCTTTGGTGTTTCTCATTGCGCAAGGGTGGCATGGCTGGCAGAAGAGTCATGAGCAGAATTTGGCTTGCATGTGGTTTACGTTCATGTAGTAGTATCAGGCGGTACGGACTGAACAGGTAAGACAAGAACAATTCAGCTTCCTGACATCTACAGAAAAATTAGTAGGCAATGCGGCAAAACAGAGGTATCTGCCTATTCACACTCAGCTAGTGGGAATAAGCAAGAGCAGGAGACTGAGAAAGACCCCGAGCACCGGTTCAACCATCGTATTACTGGTACATTGTACAGAGACATATATAAGGAGATTACAAGATTCAGAGAAAAAGTTGTAATTGACAGATATAACCTCTGAGGCATGATGTCTCCTGTGGCTACTCTGATTCTCCTTGTCAAATGTGACTTTTTACTTATGCTCAGATTGAAAATCTAAATCTAGTCCTAAAACCCCTGTATTTGTTCTTGTATACTTGGTATTTTAACCTTTGACTTATCTCCAGATGTGGTTTGATTTGGATGAACAAATGGGATCTCTGATCACAGCCCAATCTACCTCCTTGAATTCATACATTCTTTTGCCTCCCACCTACTGACAGAAGAACTGGATCAGAATCAGCAGTTTGCTACTCACTGCGCCATCACCCAGGAGACTACTGTGACCTGGTTCTTCTTTCATCTCATGGTATCCCCAGGCTGGAAAGATGACATCACACCTCTCTGAAGTGGTGACAGTGTAATCCCATAGGGGGAAAATACTCCATCACTTAGTTTTCAGAACAGTATCAGTGGAACTGCTGCCTTCCCACAGCCAGGTGGTCCAGAGGAACCTCTCTAAAACAGCTAGACTAGTCATTTCAAGACTGATTTAGTTTCTGGGTTTAGCCTCTTCTAAGCAAGGTGTATAATAGCAAGACTACCAGCTAAAACAGAGCAATTATTACCATCCGTGCCTAAACTGAATAGTTTCTGATGATCTGACCATTGGCATTTGGGAAAATCGGCCCCATGTAATGCCCAGTATGCAGGTGAGTAGCCTACACAATGCAAAATTGAACTTCAGACACTACAGGACCACTGCACAATGGCATTTCAGACAGCCCAAACCTTTAGTCTTACTGCCCTCACCCTCAGTGCATATATCAACAGTTCTCGCAGCTGGGTGATCAGCACCAAGACACTGTTGTTGGGCCATAGTCATATATTAGTATTCCTGTTGTAATTCTCAGACGATGGCATGGCTGTGCTTGAGAAAGCAGAACAGACCTTCCATAACCTTCAGCATGGAAGAGGGAAGTTATCACACTTTGGGTTAATGTAGCAATGTAAAAGGATAACCTTTTCTAGCTAGGGCCATCCTGTTCCAGACCAGAAATTTACCTACCATCTGTTGTTGCTGACACATACTGGCCATATCAGTTTATGAGGCCTTGTTTGCAAATAAGCTTTGATAGACATGTTATTTTTTTCCCTCAGCAAGTCTGCGTATTCCTCCTTGGGAATTCAATCTACTCACAGATTGGATTTTTCCAGAAAACTTTCTCCTCTTCCTAGTCTTCTGCCAGTACTTTAATCTGCAGATGGGTCCCTCCACAGCTTTAGATTTCTTATTGCTGCCAGTTTTCTTCCCTGCTATACAGGGCTTATAGATCCATCACTCCACAAAATAGTAATTTTACTGTAGGCAGCATTAATCTACTTTGCTTATGAAGATGTCAAGATCTATAACATCTATTATTTTTCTCTCTTTTACTAGACCAATTATTATGTCAATGAAGAAAAACGGATTTTTCAAGAACAAATCAATGCTCGCTTTTACTTTCCAGGTATTCGTACATTTCTTTATACTTTGTTCAAGTACCTTTTAAGTTAACAAAACAAGGAAGACTGGTTCATAATTTCCAGAGACCTCTATCAGTCCCTTCATCTGACCCTCAAGATCAGAGGGAAGTTCTACACTACAGCTGCTTTATTTTTTTCAGATGTCACCTATTCTCCACCACCTCCTCGGAATAATCACTAGAGGTTTTTGCAAGTTCTTTAAGTACGCCAGAGTAAATTTCATAAGGCTTAGCTAACTTATGTAAATGGTCTTTCCCTGTTGGAGCCTACATTCCTCCTTATTGAAATGATCATACTAATCTGCAGGTCACTATTAGCCTTATTTTAGTCCATGCAGACAGGTGCAGAAAAAAAAAAGTCATTGAATACTACAGTCTTTCCTCTGCATTTCATTTTTCATTCTCTTTCCTTATTAACTAATGGGGCATCGCCTTTATACTAGTATAGATTTCTTTCTTGCCTTTCTTAATAGCTGTAATCTGTATATTACCTACTTCCATAGGCTACTCCTTTATATTCACACCTTAATTACTCATTAATGTGTATTTAATGATTTTATTCTTCATATATATACATTACTGATTAGCCGCAGATATCATAGGGAATATTTAGATATGGTTTTCAGCTTAATGGAAAGATGAATTCCTTAAGCAGATGGGCAAAACCTTTGAATCTTTCCTTAGACCTCATTGCCTTCTCCTACCACCCCAGATCCGTGTGTGTTAATACACTCCAGGAAAAGGGCCCATACTGAGAATTATTAGATAAACATGTCCTTCTTCATCTACAATGAAACAGTTTATATTTCAAACCTGATTGATAATGTTGATTTTTTTATATCTATCTTGGTTCTTTTGATAATTACACCCTGCATTCCTGAGCTGCTTTCTTATCTCCCTTAATATTTATTCCCTAAAGATCCTGCACAACAATTCCCTAAATAATTAATGCATTCTACTGTCCTTATTCCTTGTTCTTCCTTCCTTGTGAAGACTGAGGTGCTTCTAAGAGATGTTTTTAGATAAAGAGAAAATTAAGATGATACTTCATCTCAGCTTATAAGGATACACTGGATACCCAATTCTAAAGCACAATATTACATCCTTCAGACACAGCATTTGGCTTTTTAGAGAAAAAAAAACAAACAAAACAGCAGTAGTAGTGCAGTAAATATTTGTTGTAGAGAACCATGGAGCAGTATAAGCATTCTAATGATACCTTTAAACTGTTGGAGACCAGCTTCTAATAAAAAGGAATTTTCCACCTTTCAAGAGGGTCCTCTATCCATTACTGTCTTTGAAGACCATGACCCCTTTAGGATGTAATAAAAAAGACCAAAATTAAATATTTCCATTGAAGAAATTGTGCAATTATAAGTCGTGAAATGTTATTTACGTTCTTCTTTACATTGATATACGTTGCCTGGTTTTAAATGTTCTACTAGTTTCCTTCCCATGTTATAAAAAGGTAAAACCTCCTTCAGCATAGTTTCAGATGGTGCTGCAGGATGGGTGAACATCACAATTCACGTGGTTTTAAAGAGGCTTGTCTGCATTAAGATTATTTCCTTGCCTTGCCTCAAAGCTTTTTATTATCAAATCTCTGAAAATGTTAATAATAATTTAATAATAATAATTTAAAAATAATAAACTGACATGTTACTCTAGGAAATGGCAATGAACAGTAGTTTGTGATGTCAGTGAGTTTGTCTTAGTGAAATCTACAACTTCCACAGGCTTCACAGATTTTGAAGGTTTGTTTCTTGGCAATTTTAGCAGATGGTATATTTTAAGAAATGTTTAATTTGCTGTTATGGATCAAATGACACTCTTTAATAGAAACGCATCTTCATAAACACATATATCTGGGATGTTCTTAAAATGGTAACAAATATGTTGTGAGAACTGTGTGCTTTCAGGTACATGTATTTAAAACAACTCCTGCACTGCAGCAGTTGAAAACTTCAACAGTTAGAAGTACATTTTGTTTTGGCTCAGCATCGATGAATTTTTTTTTGTTGGTTACAGAACAATTTTATCATCCTTGGCAGTGGAAGTTGTTGCATTGCCTTGATTAGCACTAGTGAAGCTATCTTTGAGGAAAACAGAAGTAATTTGGTGCTGATTGCATTTCAAGTGGAAATACAGATGGAAGTTTTTTTCAGCATAAGTAACACTGCTTTATAACTTTCTTTCCTTTGTTGTCACATAAAACTAAGCCACAATTGGGGTGAGCAAAGGATTTAAGACTGGTTCATTAGAATTCAGCATGTCTCCTATTGGAACTATTTAAATGATGAAAACATCAAAGAGAGTGATGTAGTCACCTGCTTAGGACTGCCTGAAGAAACAATTCTCTGGTTTTTATCAGTATTTTTTTATGGCAAGGCATTGTACTTTTGTCAGCAACTTCAGTATCAAATCATCAGAATCAGTTTGTAGCTGCTTCAGGTGCTAGAAGTTTTATGTTATTTGGCATCTTCACTACTAACGCTACTGAGAACACCGGAAGTAATCTTTGATAATGTTACTTCCAGCACAGACACAAATGACTGAAGACATGAACATACCACCTTAGTTTAAAAAAATGTTGCAAACACATGATAGTGTGTAGCCCACAGGTACCCTTTTCCTTTATGTGGCAAAACACATTACAGTAAGCCTCAGAAAAAGGACTTCGTTTTGGGAGGGTTTCAAAAAAACTCAGGACAGATCTGCTTTTAGCTTTCATGCACTTGACCTGAGAAAGTAAACCACAAGATATATGAATCCATTCCATCTAGACCATACAAATCTACAAAGAAAGGGAAGAATGAGAAAGTAAAGAAAAGGAATCAAACAGAAATCTGCTAAAACAGTAAAGTCATAAACATTTAAGAAATCTAACTCTTTGCTATTTTTTTTTTTTTTAGCCATTTGTTTCTGTACTATTTTGGAACTTCTCAAGCAAGAATAACCCCAGCACACCTCGGTATTTAAACTGACTATGCAGCTTTGCTGTGTGCATTAAGCTGTATCTTCCCTCATGGTCCTATCAAGCTGGCAGAGCAGTATGTGAGTATAGTAGGTTAGCTATTATTCCAGATGAACTAACACATTACCTGACTCATAAAATGCTTCTGAAGCAAGAATAAAAAGAAACATAAATGTGTTGTCAATATCATAGCATATATCTGAATTTATTCACGTGCAGAAACATTTTCTGCTCTGATAAATTGGTCCTGTAATTTGCATGATACAGTAGTCATAATCCACCAATAGGCTGGTGATGGAAACTCCAGCTGTTTTCATCAGTTCACCTCTATTAAAGTCCAGGACTATGCTTGATTAACAAAGCCTTAGTAGGTCAAGACCTTTGGTCAAAGGAAGAAAACATGGAAAAATAACGATAAGACCATGTATACTGTCACTTTAAAGTCCTGATTCAGACATTACTGAATCTATCAGGCAGACAGCTTTTGCTGAACTGACCACTATAACTGGAACAAACCATGCTCCTAGCTGTACCTACATGTTTGCAGGGAGGCAGCCACAAGGAGCTGGGCATGCAGTCTGCTAGCAGCACATGGGGCTGCACAACTGGGGCTTCCAAGCAGAGCTCACCCAGTGCTGTTCACCAAGCCTCTCATTCACACCAACTCTGTGAAGCTGTTTGGTTGTGTTTCGGACATCTGTTGCTTTAATGAGATGTAAACAGACTGCAGGATTGGTACCAACTATAATCCAAACAGTAGGATTGAATGCACCCTCAGCAAGTTTGCCGATGACACCAAGCTGTGTGGTTCGATTGATACGCTGGAGGGAAGGAATGCCATCCAGAGGGACCTTGACACGCTTGTGAGGTGGGCTGATGCCAACCTCATGAAGTTTAACCATGCCAAGTGCAAGGTCCTACACCTGGGTCGGAGCAATCCCAGGCACAGCTACAGGTTGGGCAGAGAAGAGATTCAGAGCAGCCCTGCGGAGAAGGACTTGGGGGTGTTGGTTGATGAGAAAATGAACATGAGCTGGCAGTGTGTGCTCACAGCCCAGAAAGCCAACTGTATACTGGGCTGCATCAAAAGGAGCGTGACCAGCAAGTCAAAGGAGGTGATCCTGCCCCTCTACTCTGCTCTGGTGAGACCTCACCTGGAGTATTGTGTGCAGTTCTGGTGTCCTCAACATAAAAAGGACATGGAACTGTTGGAACAAGTCCAGAGAAGGGCCACGAGGATGATCAGGGGTCTGGAGCACCTCCCTTATGAAGACAGGCTGAGAAAGTTGGGGCTGTTCATGCTGGAGAAGAGAAGGCTGCGTGGAGACCTCATAGCAGCCTTCCAGTATCTGAAGGGGGCCTATAGGGATGCTGGGGAGGGACTCTTCATTAGGGACTGTAGTAATAGGACAAGGGGTAACGGGTTAGAACTTAAACAGGGGAAGTTTAGATTGGATATAAGGAGGAAATTCTTTACTGCAAGGGTGGTGAGGCACTGGAATAGGTTGCCCAGGGAGGCTGTGAATGCTCCATCTCTGGTGGTGTTCAAGGCCAGGCTGGACAAAGCCTTGGGTGACACGGTTTAGTGTGAGGTGTCCCTGCCCATGGCAGGGGGTTGGAACCAGATGATCTTAAGGTCCTTTCCAACCCTAACTATTCTATGATTCTATGATTCTATGATTCTATGATTCTATGATTCTATGATTCTATTTCCATACTTATGATGAAATATATATATTTTAATGCCCTTTTTTGACAGGGTTATAAAGCCCTATACATTGTAGGACTATGCCCCAGTCCCAGGATATTAGTTTTCAAACACATTTTGCACATCTTGAAGAATCCAATAATAATACACTATGCTAGTGACACTAGATATGTATCATTCATTATTTCTCTTTCAACCTTATTTCATAAAAACACTTTATGAAACTCATTCTTCTAACCCCACAACTACAAGTCACATTTAATGTCTTTACTGTTGTGAAATAGAAAAAAAATGGTTTATGATCCAGAGAAATAACAGTTTCATAAAAGTTATACAGGGATATTTCTTAAAAAATTTGCTTCTAAAGTTTCACTGAAATGAATAAAATACCCAAATTCTTGCCAATGATTTAAATGAGGGGTTTAATTCCCATCTAAACAGTCTGCCAAAACTACCTGACGGCCAGCTTCCTACAGGATAAAACAGATAAAGGAGTTTTGTTTTCTTTTTCTCAAGGAAATGCACCAGTGACGAGCCTACACCTATATACACTACATGCACTGTGAATAAATAACCTCCATGTTCTCTAAGCCCATAGAGAAACATGGGTTAATTCATTAACTATGAAAGTTAACATAGTGCCTCCACTGGTTGTGAAGATGAGGAATGCACACCATTCACAGAACTATTTTTGTATATATGTAAAATTAAGATCATCTCAGAAACTGCATGAAAGGGGATTTTATTTTTTTTTTACAGAAAAACGAAATCAGCTCATTGCATGTATAATAACTAATACACAGAGATGACCATATTTCACATAAAATGAAGTCTTAATTTCAGTACTGCGGTAAATAATGTCTTGGAAAAACAAATCTATGTATTAGAAATGTGAAACACCTTTTATCAAAAGAGTCATTCATATTTTTTAAAGAGGAAATATTTCCACTGTACCTGTTTGGGAAACATAATCAATCGTTCGGCATGTTTTTAAAACCATTTTTATGGCTTTCATTCTAAATTATTTGAACAAAAGCCACCAGAGTTTGCTTTGTAAGTAGTGTTATATGAAATACATTAAAAACTGAAAGCATAAACCACCAGAATAGCTTTTTGTGTTGTTGTTTTTCTTTAAGAGCATGTTTTCTCATTAAATGGTACATTTATAAGTGAGTGAACATTTAGCTATCTTAATCCATTTGCATTCTGTTGAGATAAGTTATCAGTAGTTCAGTAATTGAATTTCTTTCTAATTCATACAGAGTCTGCCTGCAGGGGACACATTAACTGCTAGGCCCAAAATTACATAAACTTTACAACGTTATGCTAGAAGTCAAATACCAGAAAGCCAAAACAAACACATTCAAAAGCTCTGGGACAACTGAATTTTAAAGTGTTTTCAGGGTGGGGGAAGGAGGCGATTGGCAAGTTTATTCTTGAGATTCAACTCACCAGGTTTACCGAACTGTGATAAATGCTGTTTAAAATCTGTTTCAGCATTAGTATAGACATGATGTTGACAGTATTCTAAATCAGAGGTAATTACTCTGTAGACCAGCACAACTACCTTAATGGAGCAGTGGGTTTGGAATACCACCCTTTCCCCTGTGGTTAGTCTGCCTAATGGCCAATAAAAGTGAGTCATCGAACAGCTTGTGTGGGGAATGGGCATATAAAAGGACAGGTACCTACAAAGACACAGTTCCAAAGAAAATGCAGATTTCTACAGTACTACAGCCTAAGGCCACCATTTCTTCAGTGTAGCTATGTAAAACAGCTTAATTAAGAGAACAAATTATAGAGAAAGCATGTCAGGCTCTCTGCTGTATTGAACAGTGATTACATGTCTCTCACCAGTACAATTGCACCAGCCAATGCCATTTGTGGATCCTGCCCTTTGAGCAAACCATCAGTGGAATTTTAAAAGAAAATATTAATCCAAAATTTTAAAAGAAAATATGAATTTCAAAAAACAATTTTAAAAAATGAATTTTAAATAATATGAATTTTAAAAGAAAATATTAATCTCTTCTCCTCCCTTCCACACCCACATCCAGGATTCCATCTGCAGCATGCTGTCATGTTAACATGTACATCTAAAAGCTACTACTTCCACCTTAGTTGTGTGATCATCACTTATCCTTGCACTACAACAGATTCAACTGAATTTATTCCTCCAGTGATGGCAATTCAATTTGTTTGACACTGGGCACAAGATGTTACTGCTGCTGATTTCAAACCCATGATAATGTATATGAAAGGTTGTTGTCTGTGAAGCTGATCATATTCAGATGGCATCCAACAGTTTACAAAGCTGACTTGGACCCACACTGTAGTGGGGCAGGTAACTACTGATGGCTTATTTCTGGTATTTGGGGGTTTAAGATTTGATGGTAAAATACCACATTTAGGTTCACCAAACTGGAACTAGGAGTGACTACTGGGAAAATTTAGAAGCTACGCTGATGAAAGTGTTCTCCAAGCTAAACAGTAGAAGAGAAAGGAGAGGGGTTATTTCTGGCTTTGACACTTCCTTCAAACCCACTGAGTGCCAAGAAGGACTGGAGAGACTGTGACATTAACACATCTCCCAGGTGAAATCTGACTGGAACTGATCAGTACTTTCACAGCAGTGAGCTTTATTGCATCTGGTAGAACAAAGCAGCTTTTCTTAAATATATGGTATTGTCAGTATTTAAATGTTACAGATCAGAGATGTGACGTCACCCTAGGATCATCATGACCATTTGTCTACTTCAGTTTTTCTCATTAGCAGTTTGTTGAGAAATATGGGCTCCCACTCTACTATTGTCTGAAAATCCCTGGTTGAGGTATATGGAAGTCATTCTCACCTTGGGCTGCTGATGAATAGCACTGTGATGCAGAATGTTCACATCCATGCATGGGCTGCAAAAAGGCTTAGGGATTTAGAACCACTGATATTTTTCTCCCTACTTCCTTTGTCATCCCAAGTACCTCCCACATAACAAAAGCAGGTTTCTTTACCTCTTGTAAAAAAAGTATCGAGCCCTAATGTATATCATCTGATTTATTTTTTTTTATCCCAGGAAATATTTGCAAGTAGAAATTGAGTGATTCTTTACTTTCTTCAAATAAAAACAGGTGGCAAACATGGACACTTTGCATGTCAAAAGCTGGTATTCCTAAAGGGTTGCTAGTGCTCAACCTTGAAACATCTCAAACAAATACTACTCAATGGACAAGTCACAGACTCAGTGAGAATAAACTGCAAAGAGAAGCGGAGGGGATATGGAATGCTCCAACAGTAATGAACATAGCATATTAAAGATACATGCTTTTGAAACTGTAAGTGTATGGTTCCTGTAAACAACTTTCTTTGAATGTAAATCTCTATTGTTTTCCTACTTCTGTTGAAAAATAGAGCTGAAGCACAGTGAACCCAAAGTCTCTAAGACACCACTGTGATCTGTCCCTGAACCTAGACTGGAAACAAACGCTCCTCTATAATGCTTATGCCCATAGGCTATACAGAGTAAATAGGCTGATCCGTATTTTATATTCTTAAATATAAACATTATATATAAATATTATAATATTTCATAACATCAATATATCATATATTTATATAATATATAAATTATTATATCATAATGCCATAAATATAATAGAGATTCTATATAAACATTATAAAATTATCATAAAATATTTAATTTTTTAACTATATATTTAACATTTATTTAATTTCTCTATCTCACTGTAACCCAAACTAACAGTACATTAAAAAATAAAAGGTGAAAGGTATCCTTCAGAGTAGCAAAGGTTGCATAAGAGACTTAGCACTAATCACTGTAGCACAGCAACATGAGATAAACGTGACTTAGTGTAAGGGATAAAGAAGCCTACAGAGATAAAACAATTCAGTAAACCAAATTAAAGCTGTTAACTAGATATTGATGAGCTGGTTTGTCCATTATTGTTGAAGGATTGTGGGTGAAGAATCACTGAATAAGTTGCTATACCTGAGAATGGGAAAAATGAAGCTTGTTATTTTTTATTGCCAGTGATACAAATTTAGTTGTTTACAACTGATACATTACACTGATTTTTATTTTATATTTTCCTTAGTGGCAAAGTCTGTGACTCATTTTAATTCATTTTAAATCATTCCGTGATTCATTTTTCACCACTTACTTAGATTGCTGCTAATCTACTGCACCTAGCAGGTTGCAGGTCCATTTGAAACAATTACTCATCTATTTCTAGCTCTGCTATTTTCCTCTGAATTCCATAAAAAAGAGAGATTGGGGTAGGGGCAGAGAAAGAGAGATCATAATTTCAGGTCAATTGTTTAGTCTGAATAAAGTTGGATCAAGATGATAGTGACTGGACTATAAGTACTGATTCTCTTCTTGTTTACATTGACAAAACCAATAAAGACTGTGCAAAACTGTAACGAAAAAGCCTCAAAATCTGAATTTCTAAAATTTCTGAGGATATCTCTAGAGAAGTTAAAGGACAGGGATGGATCTAAGGAGCAGTGGGAACCAGGCAAAACAACGCCCATAAGAACTGGCAAAGATACCCAAATCATTCTGAGTGAGAAACTATTAATATAACATACGGCTGTACACTGTATGTACAGGTTTTGTGGTTTAAAGCTTACCTACACCAGGGACTCTTCAATAGTGTGGTGGGTCACCCCAAAGAGAACTATATGCACACCACAGCTTTGCAAGGAATTATATAGAAAGATCTCTCCAGTTTAAAATATCTGCATAATTCTATGGTGGACATTAAACAGCACAATACAAACCATGAAAATTATGCAATTGGCAGGCTTTGGCTTGGAAGGTATTACTGAATTATTAGAAAATAATAGCTTACGATAACAGATAGTAAGATGGTCTACCAGGGTGAAGTGGCACAATTTTAAACTATACTAAAATTACCAGGAACATCTGAATGTCAATATAGAACTAAATCTCTTCCACTTCCCCTTCTGTAATTTTTAATTAAGCATAGTGTCTGTGCTTTTCTTCATCTATCCTCACACAGATATGGAAAACTATCAATATCAGCTTGTTAGGCTGTGTAAATACTAAGAAGTCTTAATTTCTGATAACTTTGATAAGAGAAGAAAGCAAATAATGAACATAAATCCATTTTTACTTACTTTGTACACAGAAGTTACTTTCTCTGAGGCTTATTTCTGATCTACAGCCCCTGAGAAGATTATAAAAAGTATTCTGGTTTATGCTGGCAGAAAATGGGGAAATAATTAAGAGGGAAGAAAATGCACCAAAAAAAATCTTATGAAAATCAAATATTAAGAAGAATTGTGTTGTAAAAAAAAAAAACTTATATGTGGACAAGAAAGCCATATTACAAATACAAGTGAGAGAATTTCAGTAGGACAGGTATGTACTTACAATACTAACAGATAAGGGAAAGACATTTTATACAAAACATGACCTAATAGTTCTGAATGTGAACTGGTGTAAACAATAGTGAAAATCATATTAAAATAAACCAAGAAAAGTTAGCCACAGTATTTTCTGTTAAGATTATCAACATGCAACTACTACAAAATGACAAACAGTCCTCTAGATAGCAAGGTTACACATTCTTTAAGATGTCTCCATGGTCATTAAAAAAAATAATAATAATTTCACTGAAAAATACTAAAAGTAAACTAAAAATAATATATTCCAGTGTCAAAAAACATAAGCAAGGGAAAAACATTTTTCAAGGTTCCTTCATTGTAAGTAACATTACTATTATTAGACAGGTACTAACAGCAGATAGTCAAGGTAGTAACATACATATACACATCTAAGAAATCATTTCTGTGTCAAACGAACTACCAGTGACCCTAAAATAAGAAAATGCATAGAGTGAATGATTGCAGAATAGTAACAGCAGCCTTGGAAGAACAAAGCACAAGCACATGTTGAAACCAGAGGGGACAGATCTATGAACACCAATGGTCACTTACTGATCAATCTGAATGCAATCTGGGAAAGCTCTGTGTTTAGAGGACAACAGAAGCAATGACCATGGCTTAACTGTGCTGATGAAGTCATTAGCAGGGTCTCAGAAAGGTGTGTCTCCTGAACAGCAGTGACAGAAAACAGGAATCTCCAGCTGAGTGGAACTTTATGGTTTGAAGAATGGTGAGGGAAATCAGGAACTTTCTCTTAAGTTCTTGGTCAGCAACTGTCCAGCTATCACATAACTTAATCATACCTGGAAATGTGTATCAGCCTATGAAAACTGCCCATAACTGATCACCTGTACGAATCTGCAACAAAACCCACTGCTTCTGTTGGCTCCACGCTTCAGAATCAGGAATCTAGAGCAGATGACTGTTAATCTGTAGCATACTACTACATATGTAAGTGTTGTCTTATCATCAGAGGGAATGGCATTTTTACATTTGGTCTAAGGTCTTGCTGATAGTGCTCAACTTGTCTGGTCACACTTCTGAGGACTGGCTGTTAAATGCGGATGTCAGGCTGTAATTTTTCTTTCTAGTTTTAAGATGCCAGCTTTCAGTGCTCCAATAAACTGAAGGTATTGCAAGATTGAAAAGCCCAACCTGTTATTTCTCTGGAAATAAGAAATTACTATATAACACTGTTTGGTAAAAATTGTATTCAGACAATATAGGAGTAATTTCCAAAACTAATGTTGAAGTGTGTATTGTATTATAAGCTCAACTGTACCTCCTGCTTAAAACTCTCATTAAAAAGGTTACTTCTACTTCAGATATTGCCTCCATGAACCGTGACAGCAAAATTTATTTTACCTCCATTTAAAGTGGTTTGGAAAAGCTATTTTTGATACAGAGGCCTCAAGAAAAAGTGCTGCTCATCTTGTTCAAAATGTCCTCTAAAACATTTCCAACCTGATCTATCTCAAAAGCAGCTCATCTTAGTAACTGAAAGTGAAGGTTATTTGAAAGATGTGATGACATTTACCATACAGGGCCATTCTTCAGAGGAAGGAAAGTTTGCAGGAGTTATTTACTAGTAAAACAGAAATGTCGGAATAAAGTATCAGACACCTATACAGCATAACAGCATTTGAACTGCTAAATTCAAAGCAAAAGCCAATGTGTGCAGAGCAATGCCTTAGCTCTCACTGTCAGCTATGTCTAATCCTGCTGGCATTTTAGAAAGCTGATTACCTGGATTACATATACATTTTGCCCCAGGACATGGCAATTCATTATGATCTCATTAAGAAAGGCACTCAGACCTTGCAGCAAAGTGTCCCTTAAAATGCCATTTATTGGAGCTAAAACTATAAATAAATAAATAAATAGAATAGACAGTCCTGGATGCATTCACCTGCTGGAAACCCTGAGCTGGACAGCACTGAACAGATGTACAACCAGGGCATGGCATGCCGCGCAGATTCCATCAACAGTAAGGTAAACTCATTTTGGTCTCAGTTCTTACAGGATTTTCTTCACAGAAAATCATACTAGTTGTCATTTCTATTGTCAAATAAAAAGCATTTCACACGACAACTTGTTGCTTCGCTTTAAGATAAAGGCAAAGACACGCAGGTGGCATAATCACTGGTACTGGGTGGGAGCTGCCTGCGGACCAAGGCTATCTTGTGGCCAACGGACATGCACAACACAGCACTGGCCTGGGTGCCATGCGTGCAGCACAGCACAGAGCAGGACAGCATCCGCACAGACTCATTGCTATGGGGATCACTCAATCCACAGTGGACCTCCAGTCAAGATCATAGCTACACAAATTTTTCACAGAGAATAAAAACAGAAAGGAGAAACAACCTTTTTGAACATGTGGTCTTCGTCGACTAGCACAAAGTTAGACAAGTGGTGTTTGAAACATTCAAGTGTAGAAAGCCAGTTCCTTGAATTCTGTTTTACAAGAATATAGCAGAAATAGCATATTTTGCACTTACTTGAGCAACAGAGTTATTTGGTATTTAACTCAAGTAAAATTGTATATTCACATGTGTGCAAAAAGCTACAAAAATCTTTGTCCTGGAAAGCAAGCCCTAGAGTGCTGTCGTGGTTTAAACCCAGTCAGGTAATTCGTTCGCTCACTTCCCCCCCTTTCTTGCCCTCCCCCTGCTCCCGGAGGGACAGAGAGGAGAATCGAAAAGAATGCAACTCCCACAGGTTGAGATAAGAACAGTTTAGTAACTAAGGTATAACACAAATCACTACTGCTACCACCAATGATAATAATGGTAAAGGAAATAACAAGGGAAGAGAATACAACACCTCAGCACTAGCCAACCAATAACTCGCCCCCCTCAGCCCGACCAAGCACCGACCTATACCTCCTCCAACCCCGCAGTCCCCCAGCCCCTTCCGCCTCACTCCCAGTTACATCCTGGGCATGACGTGCTGTGGCATGGAATACCTCTTTGGTCAGTTTGGGTCAGGTGTCCTGTCTCTGCTTCCTCCCGGCTTCCCCTCCTCCCTGGCAGAGCATGAGGCTCACAAAGTCCTTGGCCAAACCAAAACATCCTTGTTATCAGCTCTGTTCCCGAGCTGAAAGTCAAAACACTGCACTGCACCAGCTACCAAGAAGGAGAAAAAATGACTGCTACTGCTGAACCCAGGACAAGTGCTTGGATTACCATTTTTTGCCATGTTACCTTACTCAAGTAGATTAATGCTTACTTAATAGGACTTAATAGCAACACAGACTGGGCAGATACCAGCAGAACACTCCTCTTTTCAGTTATTTCACTACCATCTGATAATTTTAAAAAAAAAAAAAAGCAAACAAACCCAATAAAAGCCATTTTCTTGCAACTTTGCACTTGGCTGATGTAAAAATTAAATTTCAGGCTTTTTAATGGTAGGTTATCTGCTTGGGAAGTTGGGAGTTTGTGGTTCTGGGTTGGTTTTCTCAGTTCATTAAGTCACAAAATACTGAATAATTCTCTATACTCTGGCATGGCTCAAATCCATGACTTAAAATTGAAGACGCTCTTCAGCTGTGCCACATAGACATGAAAAGTGTCTTCTTGGTTTTCTTGCTGACACATATTTGCAGTAGAAAGACTTTATACAGCTCTGCAGTTTATGAATTACTGCACTGTTTCCATGGATACTTCTCTTCTCAATACAGACACAAGTAGTATCATTAAAGTTGAAACTCCCCAACAATATCACAACTAGACAGTTTCATCCTCTGACGAGGATGACTAAATTTGAATAAACTACTTGAAATGGAAAGGATGTTTCCAGAATTAAAGTAGACAAAAAAGGTTACCCTTCTCCCCACCTCAAAAAAAAAACCATTTTGCTTTAGCTTAAGGTCTGTGGCAATCTTTAAATCATGGTCCTAAATAGGAAAGGTGATTTGCTAAGGCAGCACTGTGCTATTGTGCCTCTGTGATTTTTTTTTTTTTTTATCTACCTGATCAATGTACTTTGTACTATTTGGTATTAGCTACATAATTGCATACACACTGAGCAGGGGAGCTGAACGTTATTCCCTAGTTTGGAATAATCTTTGCCGCTATAAAATTTTCTTCATCACTTCTCTCTAAAGCCATTGGTGCTGGGAAGGAGAGCAGACAGCAGACCTTTTAAGAAAAACATGACACAATCTGCTGATCTCTGACATGGCAAAGCAGTTTTGACTGATGACATTTAGGGCGGCCCTTCAAAGCTGTTGACGGTATAAACATCTCAGACTTCCCTCCTTCCCAACAGAAGCTACGCACAAATGAGAAGGATGCCCCATGTGCATAAGTGTGTGTGGGAAGGGGGCTGATTTTGTCTTCGAGCTGCCAGTCCCGCACACCCACCCCACACTCCAAAAGTCACCTAGTTCTTAATTCTTCCAGTGCCTACATTTTGCAGCCCACATTTTGTAGCCAGTCACATGTACACAAAACGTGTATTGTCATGTTACTTGGATACTTCTGCTGTCAGAAGCAAGCTTTCATGGAGGAAAGAGGCTGGAACACAATGAAGAATTCGAACCACACATTAATGCAACACTGAGCTGGCTGGAAAAACATGCATCATAAGTGTTGCAACTGAAGTGAGAGGTGCTTTAGAGGATGCTTGATAAAATGCTAGATAATAGACTAATGAGCAACGTGTTATTATCTGGCAGTGAGTTAGCAAGGATCCACATAAGGCCATCAGTCATACAGCACAATGAGGATGTGCATGCTGGATAACATTATTCATATAGCATTTGAAGACATCCTAAATGAACTCAATGCCATAGTGCTGCTACCACAGAGAGCCTAAATGTCTGTTTGACTTTTGGCTAAATCAATTAGTAAGTCAATAAAAGCATAAAATTTTCATCACAGAAAACAATGTTTAGGAAATAAATGGTACAACATATACCTTAACTGAGTAGAGATGCATAGGATAGGTGCAAGGAACCCATGGGTTCTTTGAGCTTGGTCTGCTGGACTTTACCAAATGTTCTTTTGTTACTGGTATTGCAGAGCTTTGCTTTTGTTTACTATTACTGCCTGAATAAAGATGCCTACATATAAAACTCAATCTTGAGTTGTAGTCCCTACAATTCCCAGGTATAATTATGAACTTGGAGAGAGACAAGATCTGTTTGGAATTTCAGAGGAAATTACTGAATACTTTTCAAAGCAAAGCTGTACAGTGAAATGTATTTTTGTTTTTTAATTGGGATTTCATCTTTGGTTTTGCATCTTTTTGTCCTCTTCCTTATCAACTGAGCTTGATAAAGACTCCAAACCTCTGATCAGACTGACAAAAAAAGCAAACATTTCTCCTCACTGCTGACTTGACACATCAGCCTTGCATTCCGTTTCTTTCAAGTGTCTTTAAACTGAATGCAGACTGACTCCCTTTTTCCCTGAGCATGAGGTAATGCCAGTCTTCAGGCACTTATCCCTGCGTATGTTAGCTCAGACTTTCATCAAACTGCCTAGCTATACTGACTTCCACAGCGCCATATGGACCTACCTTAACCACATACATGGTCACACTGCACTGCTGGAGATAAGTACATAAACTTCATTCTCCAAGGGGTCAGTTAAAGGCATGAAACTAAAAAATCCGTTTGAACTGCACTCTTCTAGTAAGCGCACAATTGGTGTTCTGCCTCACCATAATTTTTAATCCCTACTGGTACATCAGCTCCCTACAGCTAACAGAACTGTGTAACTTTCAATGACAAGACATAGTCAAAGACGTGGCTCCACGCCCTGGGATAAATAAGATGCTGCTGACTCATACACAGCATTTGAGAGAGGTGAGTCTCTTTTACTTGAGAAAGGTATCGCTATAAAGAACCTAAGGGGGAAAAAAGCCCCAAAGAATACCATGCTGTTTAAATCTATTTTCCCCTTCTCAATAACAGATTAAAATCTTAATTATCTCTTTAAAGGCACTCCCAGTTCCATCTCCACAGTACACCCTGTAACCTCTAATGCAATTTTAAATACCTTTGTCTTTTAGGCTTGTTTTTTGTTTGTATTTTTTTCTCTTGCACTCTTATAGTTTATCACTTTTTGAGATCCTTTATATCCCAGGATAAAGTCTGATCAAGTACCTACTGAAATCTCCCCCCTCCCGCAAGCCGATTTAAAGCTGTTCTGCCCTCAGGTATTTTCAATGCTACACAATTTATCACTCATAAATTTGAAGACAAGCTGTTCTAAAATGAGTTAGCACCAAAAAAAGGACTCGATACACAGCCAGAAGCTCTGAGAACATGTCCTTTTCTCTCACTCAGACTTCTGTCAGTTTCTGGGAGAAAAGTAAAGCTTTGAAAAATCAAGTTTGAAAAGAAGTTGTATCAGAAGCAATTATAGATTAGTTTTACATAAAATGCCATTGGCAAGTATTTGCTTTGTTACTTTGTTATACACTTATGTCACCGGTATCACGACTTAGCATCATGAGTTGAAGATGATTTCATTTGAGACTCCAGAGTGCTCGATTGCTTTTTACCCAAAGATGTTACGTTTCTATATACTCCATCTCTTTGTGTGCATATGAGAGCTGTTGAAAGTTTCTTTTGTTGAGATCTACAGAAAACTAGATCATCTGCTGCACCACTGGTGGTTTTGTTACAGGCTTTAACAGACTGTCAATCAGAAGGTATAAGCCTTACAGTCAGATGACTGTAGAAAGCCAGGTTTACCTCTCCCTCCCTTTAATAAAGCGCAAACAGTATGTGATGGGATGTAACATAAAATCAAATCTCTCAGTAAACAAATCCACAAAATAGAAATTGTTTTACCTCCTGAAATGGTAAAACTCAAAAGCCTCACAGGTGGTAGGATTATTCTGCTGCTTAACAATTATCTTCCAGACACTGCTAAGATCTTGTCTTCGGGTCAGTCCCACACGAAGAATCCCCCTTTCAAAAGAAATAACCCATATGCAGCTCTCAAACACACAGATTTCAAGATGCCAAAATGCTGAATAAGGTCCATGGTTCTCATGAAATCCTCTATAGATTTGGATCCTGTGTAGATCTGAAGTACAATGTAGATTCAAGTGACTTTTTGGAGTTTATTAAAATCTCACCCTTCACACTCAAGAAAGACTTCTAGGAAGCCTTTTAACAGCTTCATTTGACTGTGATCCCACTCTTCTTCAACAGGGTTCACAGAAAACAAAGCAAGGGCCAATGTCAGCTCTCAGAAACTTGAAGGAACTGTAATTAATAGCCATAATGCTCCCATGATTTTAATAATTCAGAAAGGCTGAATTTACAGTGTTTACTCCAGCTTTGTTATAATCATGACATCTGTAAATAATAATTAGGCACTGAGTTTAGACCTGAATATTGCATCATATTTATTTGCAACTAAACTATGCAATTATATTCTAGTATATGTATTATATTCAAATTGTGTTCTAATTAAGAGGATCTTTATACACTTGATAAAGTGATGAGGAATACAATCCTCTCCACTAAGCCACCAGTTGGTCTTTTAAAGGAGAGGTCTGAAAGCATCAAGCCTTCTCAACTATGATCATTACAAACCCAGATTTCTTTCCTTTATCCAAACTTCATCTTAGAGGTCAGACTTCTGCTTCAGCTAAATTGAATGTTTTTCCACTGCCATCAGCAGCATCATTTTTCCAGACATTATCAATGGGTCCAAGAAAATGTTCCATATAGTCTTATTCCTTTAGAATACGATGTTTCCAAGGTAACTGTACCCAGGAGATCTACTAATAGCAAAAAGAAGAAAATAATGTAACTTCTATTTTAAAATTACTTTTCTAAGGGGAAGAGGAATTGTATTCCCACAAACTTTTCCCTTCGTAACTCTGTCAGTCTCCTTAACAAAATCAAAGAATTCAAAATTTAATGCTCAGGCTTTATATATAATCATGCTGGCAACAGACAGAGAGGATGCATTGGGATGTATTGTATTATAGTGCTAAGAGTTAGCTCGAAAGGAAGAAATTGGGTAAAACTTAGTTACATTTTATGGAAGGTCAAAATGTTTCAGATAAAATAAGATCCAGCAAAAACTTCTGTCCAACTGTCAAACCAAACCTGCGTGAACATTTTTTTCACAAAGTTTAGTTTTTAATTTTTGTTATAAATGGTTTTAAAAGTCCTAGAGAATATTTCAGTGAACCACTGAAAACCAACCTGGAAAATAAAACATTATTTAGAATTCTATCACTCAGCCTTATGAAAATTCGTGTTAGACTGCCTCATGAGAGCTTAAGACCATCACATTGGCCAAGATTTCCAGCAGGGTTAACTCTCCTGTGATAACTAAAGGCACATACAAACAACTGCAAATGCAATTACTTATGCAAACATTTACTCAACTGCTTTAGGGAAATATGGCTTTTTATGCATACAATGACACTGCTCATCTTATACTACAAGTCTTTAAATACAACCTAGTGCAAATTCTTTGGTTTTGGCAAAATGACAAAAGTCAGATTACAGGGATTTGGGAGATCCATGCTTATTAAGCACCTTAACTTAAAGGTTAAAAATGGTCACTTTTTTAGGGAAATACTAACAGAGAATTAAAGTATGTAAAACATACAAAATAAGAGGGCTTTTAGTAGTTTTTATGCCAATGATTGACAAGGAAAAGGAAAGGGAAAGAAAAGGGGAAAAGAGGGAAAAGGAAAAAAAGAAAAAAGGATGCCTACCATCTGCAAAAGGAAAGCAGAAGAAATCCAACAGCTGTATCCTTAGAAGTGCACTAGATTAAAATTTCTGCACAAATTATAATAAGGACTATGGGCAGTAAATGAACTTTGGCAGAAGGAAGAAAAGGGTCTACTGATCATTTATTTACTTGATTTGTCTGATTCTCTGATAGACAAATATGTAGGTATATTAAACCCATGATATTTTATTTGCTAGATATTCACACATTTGCTGTTTGAAATATCCATCTGAAGCTGGTAACAGAATAAACTGGATTCAGATTTATGTTTCATCCAGAAACATGAAAACATAGCCCTAGATCTATAGGAGCTCCACATAATTATCAGTTAATAAGAAGACATAAGATTGTTAAAACAAATATTTAACAGCTAAGAAGACACTGTGTTTTAGTTTTCCCCATTCCCTCTTCACTCTGATCCACTGATGTTTATTGTGTTTGCCTAAAATACGACTTTCCAACAGAGATCTTTATGGCAAGTGAATATGAGCCAAGAACCAAACAGTATCATGCAGTCTGCTGCTAAGCTACAAGGTTTACACTTCCTTGTAAGAGAAGAGGAAAACAAGCCACATTTTAGTGTCAGCCCTTGCCATATATCTCCACCATAACATGACGCTCTGTGGAATCAAACACCACTGAATCAAGTGCAGTGTAGTAGGTCTGTCATTTAAACACAGAAACAAATTGCTGAGGCTAAGCCACTGTGCAAGCAGAACTAATTGTTTTCAACTGAAATATTACACTTAACAGCCTAAACAGAAACTATAATCAAACTAGACGGAAAATGATGCATTATAACGCATTTACTACAAAGGGAGTTAAAATAGACATTGGGTTTCACTCATAAAGATCCTTCCTGGTAGACTAGATTTTACTACTTTTGCCTCGACTTCCTGGAGTCCAACAAATACTGATGATCCAGGCCTTTCCAAGAATATAGATAAAAACATTGCAACAAAAGTTCAAGAAAATGATGAAGTATTGCATTTTTGAACCATGGAGACTTTCAGTGCAAAAACCCGAAGAAAACAAAACATCCAGTCAGACGTGATACACTGAGGAGGAAACTGCAATTATACATAAGCTAGAGGGCTAAATGTTTGCATCCTAGATTCTTACAAAAACATAGGTCACGCAAAAGCAATGTACAATGGCACTCCAAGGCGATCAGACATGCAGTCAGTAGGAGGGTTGCAGTGTTAGCTGCTCTTTGCTGTGGTCTGTAGACCACTTTACATTAAGATCATAGGCTTGCAGGAGAATTAAACTCTTCCTTAAATAACTTAAAAGGCACAAATTACAAAAGATGGTAAAAAAGGCATGAATTAGTTGGTAACCTTACATTTTAGGCATAAGGCAAAATTAAATTTCAAGACAGAGGGCAGAAGGGAAAAAGGAAGTGAGAGAGACAGGAAGGCAGAAAGGACTAACTCATCTGAGGTTTGAGCTAGAACATTAGATACTCATCCACCAGACCGGGATGTTCATACATAGGCAGTGATGTGTGCCAAATAAAGAATACACACTAGTGTCTCAAAATTCCTCAGAGCATTTCTCACCAGTGATGCTGAGTCTCCATGATCAGGATGCTCCACGATCAGGATGGCACCACTGCAGCTAGCAATCAACTCCACAGGTAACTAACCCATCATAAAAACTTCATTGCCACTTTCAAGTGTGCAGCCATTATTCTAATTCGCAGATTAGGAAAACCAGAGCTCTTGCTGTACACCTATAAGCCACACACTTGAGCAAGTTAAGAACACTTTGAAACCAGCTGTTTTGTAAAACAGAACGACTATGATGTACAAATAATATTAATGTATAAAATAACTGATTCACTGTGTAACTGAACATGATCCTACAGTTCTGCAGAGTCTTCATTAAAAACAGAAGATAAATAGCTATGCATTTCACTCTTCTTTAAGAACTTTAAAATGTAGTTTTCCCACACTATAAGGTTAATGGAAATCATTACTTACTTTGACGAAAGTAGCACTTGTAAACTGGTCCTTAATCCAAAAACCAAACTCCAAAACTTTAGAAGAGTAACTCAGAAAGCATACAAACATATGCACATACAATTAAAAACAAAACCATATAATTCTACTTGCACTCAAAAACCGAAAAGAGCAAAGGTCTCCTGTAGAGATACTTGTCCAGAATAATCAAAATAGAGTTAACAGCGTCTTCAAGGGGCCATCTAGTTTGCCCAGTTGCTCCTTGTGTTTTGAAGATGTCATCCGTATGCTCTGAACTCTCCCCTTGTGTCTCCTTATTCTCTTTTATGTTTGGTTTGGTTTGTGTTTTTTTTCTTGGTTAAATCTCTCCAGCTCTTTCACTCTCTGCACAAAGTCTGCCCATTGTTTATTCTCTCTTCTCTCCCTGCACGCTCTATGGTGTGCTGCCTCAAACTGGATGTTTCACTCTTACTGGTATCTCATCAAGCTGGGTAGAGAAGAAAACAACTTCCTATGTCACAGACATTCCCTTGGCTATGCCTGTTGCTTATTGCAACGGCATGGTGCTGCTGAATTACCGTCACAAAACTTACCAGTTGTTCTCCAAAAAGAACTTGGGTAGCTGATTGCTACACTTAACAGAAGATTGCACTTATCCATATTACATTAATTCATTATCATAATTTTTTCCTTATGATTTTCCAATAATATTTCAAATTCAAATCCTGTCCTCTAATGTGTTTACACCCTTGACAAGCATATTCTTTATTCTGTTATTTATTTCTTTCTTAGGGACCTGAAAATGACCCTCCCAGAATGGAATGGATTTTTTTTTTTTTAACAGTATATCACTGATAAGATCCTTTTGAGTACAGTTAATCATTGAGTTTTACATTTACTTTCTAATAGTTTCATCTAGAATTTATTTCCCCCCAGCTTATTTATGAAGATGTCAAAAGAGACAGATATCTCTTACTACATTCAAGATGAATGATTTCTATTTCACAGCAAGGCCTGTTAATCTGCCAAAAGGAAATTGGCTAGTTTTGATAAATCCATGTTGATTGGTACTAATTTTTTTGCAACCTTCCAGGTGCTTGCAAATAGTATTTTATAGACAGAGGTTGAGGGTGTCCTGGGTTCAGCAGTAGCAGTCATTTTTCTCCTTCTTGGTAGCTGGTGCAGTGCACGGTTTTGACTTTCAGCCTGGGAACAGAGCTGATAACACTGATGTTTTTAGTTGCTGGTCAGAGTGTTTACTCTGACCAAGGACCTTCTGAGTCTCATGCTCTGCCAGGGAAGAGTGGAAGCCAGGAGGAAGCACAGACAGGACACCTGACCCAAACTAGCCAAAGAGGTATTCCATACCACAGCACGTCATGGCCAGGATGTAGAACTGGGGACACTTACCCAGAAGGGCTAGATCACTGCTCAGGTCGGCCTGGGTATCGGTTGGTGATATTGGTGGTGAGCGGTTGAATCCTCTTCCCTTGTTATTTCCCTTATCATTATTGGTTGTAGCAGCAGTGGTTTGTGTTATACCTTAGTTACTGGACTGTTCTTATCTCAACCTGTGGGAGTTACATTCTTTTGATCCTCCTCCCCATCCCTCTGGGAGCAGGCGGAGGAGGTGAGGGGAGTGAGCAAGCGGCTGCCTGTTTTTTCTGGGTGGCCAGCTGGGCTTAAACCACGACAAGCATCTTGATCTAAAATTTCTTACCTTGGCTCTCCCTTCCACCCCTGTATTTCCCTACTATATTTCAGTAATTCTACTTTATCAAGATAAAAATCCCCAAAGATAACAGCTTATGGTTCTGAGATGGCATTAGTCATTTCTTTCAGTTGATCATGCCCAATATATAACATGTCATAAGCCTTTCTATTGTGTGGGATTTGTCATGCCTCATACTTTGATAACAGTCACTACCATAAAAAATAGAGATATTTTTGAAGTTATTCACATTTTTAAACTCTGAATCCAACCATAACATTTCATAATGAATTCTTCAGTTTGCAAAATGGAACAAAGTTCTGTCATTCTTTGAAATAAATCCTTCTCTATTTAAAATTAATTAATCCCCTTACTGTCTTCATGTCTATGTAAAAAACAGGTACCCAGAGACACTAAGAATAAGGCACAGGAGGCTTAATTTTCTAATCTTCAGGTCAATTTAGGGTCACACAAGATATTTGAGATTTTTAACTTTTTTTTTGTACAATGAAAAAACCTCCCTGAAGTAGTTTCTTCCTTTGCAGGGATAAAAGGCTGGTGTAAAAAGGATGTCAACAGGCCCCTGGGGTGAAGCACAGACAGAAAGGCAGAACTATCCAAGCAGAGTAGTTGCACCTGATATGTCAAATATAATGCTGGAATTGACAGGGACTTTATAGCTCTTCCCACCTTCTTGACTCCCCAAGCAGACAGAGCCCATGCACTTCCCACCACAGTGACCATCACCACCACAACCTCTGATTCTTTGTTTTCCACAGTAATGAGCCCTACATACACTGGAAGGAAGCAACTCCTGGCATGGCTGGATGCTTAATAAAGCACAATCATGAGAGGATGCACTATGGAGACCCTTGCACCAAAGCCTAAATCTACACTGTTGGTCCTTGCAGTTAAGGTTATGTGGCCTGAGACACATCAGTGACATTTACACAGATTTACTTAAAAGAAAAATATCAAGCCTAAAAAATTCATGAAAAAGGACAAAGCTGTTACTGTGCAGTAGTATCAGAAAATTGGTATACACAGAAAATTCAAAGGGCAAGTTTATAATTTAGGTTTCATTTTCAGTGAATACCAATTTGAAGTGGTCTGCAAAGTAATCACTGAGACCATAGGAATGATTATGCAAAAAAACTACAACACCCATTTTTTCTTTTATATTTATTATATCTCTGGATGCACTCATCGTATGCAAATATGAAATTTATGGTTTACTCAAAGACTTGATTAAACTCTCTCTGTTTACTGTTCATTCTTGATATTTGATGCTTGTTGATTAAGCTGTGCAAGTGGCCTTTAAACCACATGGATTTTCATCTCTAATTGGATGACTGAAACTTGTAAACAGAATCTTCTAACATAAATAGAATATTTTAGGGTTTTTTCTTGAGACAAAAAATAACTGGACACAAATTTAGATTGTTCTTGGATTTTTTGCTATGGCTGCAATTCAAAACCAAACTGTAGCTCACCTGCATTAATACAAATAAGTAGAAAGCAGAGAAACCCCTGTTTTCTGGAATGCTTATTAGTTTGAAAAAAAGCCTGTGTCATTTACTGAGTTACATGTCTGGCTCTAGCAGCACACTCCCAAGACACCTAAGAGATGAAGGAATATATATTTTGGCATTACATTTATACATAATTCATTAATATAGTTCTAAATTTCAGAGAGCAAGTTTCAAAAGCAGAAGGATAAATAATCAAATAAAAAAGTACAGTCTATGCTTCTTACATATCAGATTATACCTTGATTGCTATTAAGACTGAGTAGTTAATCCACAGGAAAACTTAACCCAACCAGAGATCTCATGTATTTCATTATTCTTTCAGAACTATACAGAAATATGGATGACACCTTTTAACTTTCTCATGCTTAAAATGGTTTATAAAACATGTTTTCCAAATAGTATTTTTAATAAAACCAGGAGGAAAAAACCTATTGAGTTTTCTACATCATTGTTACACCTACCTTCCCGTTATATCTCCTTTCAATATCGTATAAACTAAGAGCCCTGTAATTTCAATGTTTCCATCTGTAGACTGCGGGAAGTAATTTCAACTTTTACCCACATGTTCAGATATTCAGCACCAGCGAAGTTAAAATGATTTATTCCTGCTAATATTCTTGTTTAATACATCATTATATGCATAACATAAAGTCAAACACCCATGACGTGACTGCTGAAGAGACTGGATTGAAGGCAGCATCCTTTCTATAACTGTCAGGAGTTATAGAAAAGACTGAGTGCAACAATAAAGTAGGAAAGGAAAAGAGAAAAAAAGGATCAACAAGGGAAAGCGAACATTATTGTTACTGCAAGATCTGGAGAGTACTGTAAGTTTTGGAAGATGCTTTTTAGGATCTGTTAAGCCCTTTCAATAAAGTGAGAAGGGCATACTTGTTAACCTGTTAGCTAAGCATATTATCGTGGCAAAGTGTGAAGCAACAATAAATGAAATTTGTCTGAATTATTCTTTCAGACCCCTCTGAGGAACAAGTAGCCACAGAGGTAATACAGAGTATTGTAAAGATGGTTTACAGCAGTATATTGCAGTTACAGATCATGCCACTGTCATTTAAAATGAAAGCCTTAAAAATCTATACTTTTAAATGCTACACTGCCTGTAAAATACAGTAGTTGCCTCTTCTACAGACAGCACAGATAGTTCTCACTCTTATAATGCATAGCTCTGGCCTCACACAGGTTAATTACAACTTCTGAAGGCAGACAGAAAACATTTCTTTTAAAATACTACAGTAATCTTTTCTCCTTGCCATAGAGCTTATCCATCAGCTGCAAAGCTGCTTTATTTTCTAAGGAACTCATTCAATCCATATTGAAGTCAAAGTCAGAATGGCAATGGGAACTAGCTTGGGGTCTTAATAACTTTTTGACCCTTGCCACCATCCCAGTTGATGATGGGCTTCAAGGATCTATTCTTAACACTAATTCCATTTTCCCCTCCTTTGAAAAAAGTAGGTAGGTAAAAGGAGGTTTTTTTGACATGTTTGTCTAAAGCATAAGGACTATGGCTGACAGCTCAATTCCTCAAGCACAATGGCACATCTTAACTGCAGGAATAAAGCCTACTTGTGCATGACTTACTTTGAGCCAGGCTGAGGCTAAGGAGTGAACTTCTACAAGCACCAAGAGGTGATTCTAATCTTGCCAGCCTCAGTCTTTCCAGAGAAAGACATTTTTCTAGATCCTTTCCTCTGGGAACATGTGCTTTCAGAAACACATTAAAAAAACAACAGGCCTCTGTCAAAACAAAGAATTACTCCAAAAATTAAGGTGCCCCACCTACCCCCTGCCATCTGGCTGAAGATGGGAGAGTAGAAATCAGCAGAGAACATCTAATTCATCACTCATTAAGCCTAAATTACGTTTACCTTCTTGAAAGGTAGAGGTCAGGAAGTGGGAGGGAGAAGCAGAATATGCAGTTGAGGAACAGAGGGCAATGGGGAAAGGGGCACAAGGGCTGTGCTTTGTTTGGGAGATATGGGGTAAGTAGATGGAGAGTGTGGGAGGAAAAAAGTGCAGAGCTGAGGAAGAGTAGGATGAGGGTGAAGGACAGAGGCAGAAAGAAATGAAAAACTAGCATCAGTTAGAGCTGCACCTATAAGCCCAAGATGAACCTTGCCCAATTACCCTGTGTCTCCTTACATAATGTCCTGATTTGGAACCAGGAGAGCTATAGGGAGTAAGTCCAATAACTGTACATGGGCTTTGCTTCAAGAAGTGAAAAGTACACATGATTTCACCTTAAAAATGTCACCCCAGTGCAGTGCTGAATTTGGAAGTTCTTTAATTAAATGTTTTCTTTTCTTGATAAGTGGCTAGTAAGTTCAAGAACCTCAAATGACAAAAAACTAACAGTAAATAAATATATGGTGCATCAGAAAGCTATTTCTAGAACACTGAGAGGTTGTGCAGTGGCATTGCAGGATTCGTTAGGTAAGCAGTGTAAATTTGGAATAGGGTGGCTACAAAAATCCTTGTAAGGCACCTGATCTTCGGCATGGATTTAGTGATTTACATTAAAGATGACACTGTGTGTACAGCATGCAGACTATTGCTAAACTGCAACAACACAGAAGCTGATAAAGTAACCGAAAAGAGCTGAAAAGAAGAAATCATAATTGAACTTCAAGTAACAACTTCAAAGACAAAAAATATACAAGATCCCAAATTCCTTTAACTGTTTACATAAGTGATGTCATAACCATAGGCTAAGTCAATCTGCAAGTATGTATTTATCTCAATGAACAGTCTGGAAAGCTTGCACAG
This sequence comes from Pezoporus flaviventris, assembly GCF_033815535.1. Classification (NCBI taxonomy): domain Eukaryota; kingdom Metazoa; phylum Chordata; class Aves; order Psittaciformes; family Psittacidae; genus Pezoporus; species Pezoporus flaviventris. The sequence goes on along the minus strand of NW_026892550.1, from coordinate 37,920,208 downwards.
CACATAAAATATCTATCAGACTTAAGGAGTCTGCCCCTTCTTTACACATCAAACCATGGGAAAGGTGAAAATGTCTAGGACGTCATAAGAAAAAATGAAAAGAATCAGGGATTATGAAATCAAATACAGTATTTTTTCAGAAGTTCTTTAAGAGTGATTCAAAACATACCAAATACCAACCAGTACATATGAAATAGCCCTCAGACTAGAAATTCAGACAGCTTGTGAAGAACGAGAAAGCAAGGGTAAAAATCCCTAACAATACCAAAACAGCTATAATGTCCTTTCCTCTTTCCCATTAAATTGCTGTGATAAATGTATATTCTGTAGAGCTGTTTCTTTCTTTTGAAAGATGCTTCCTTTTCATTCACAAAAATGCCACTTGCACAAAAAGGTGAGAGTCATTTGCTTCTTGAATTGAGGGGCATTTCTACAATCATGGAACATGCCTTAATATCACTTACCTGTTTTCAGCTAAGTGATATTAGATGGAAAAACAATCTTTATGTGATTGTTTTTCCATCTAATCCTAGATACAGTCAGTTTAAGCAGAAAAATTATGAAAACTGCAATTCAAGCTACCTGGTCTAATAATAGCTGATCTATTAAATCCTAGCTAATACGCTCTCATCATTAAACCACAAAGGTTTATCCCCAAAATTGCTTCAGAGAAATCATTCAGAGAGCTATCTGATGTAACACAGTGAGTTCAAATTATGTTTTTAAACACTGATATGACTTGGGGACCTTACCAGAGACCTATATATGTAATCTGAAATGCATGGCATGAAAAGAAATAACCCACAGAGTGTGGTTACAGAATAAAAACACAATTATCAGTAGCAGTGAGCTCCTGCCTGTCACACTTGTCTACGATTTCTGCAGGAGAGAGAATATTTGCTCGGATTCCTGTATTTATTTGCCTGCCATGCTTGTTTTGATATCCACCTGACAATCTGCACAGAATGAGTGGCACAGGCAAATGGTGAGGAGTGTCAGTGCCGAGATGAGATGAGGGTTGACTGCATTATCATTTTAAATAGTCTGCCTGTCGAGTGCTGTGATCTCATACCTCCCTTACCTGTCACACTTCATTAACCACCTCCCACCACAGCCCTGCGCTGTTGATAGCCCTGCTCAGCCCTTTGCTCTGGATGACAGCTGCAGTTACCTCTTTCTACTGCAGCAGATTTCCTTCCCTCCCTACACCCTACACCAAGGGCACTTGTGCCATGTGTGTGCAAAGGTATGCATACAAGCTGCACTACACTGCGCAACTGAACGTGCCTTGGCTGTGGAAGGTTGGTTGCTCTTTTCAGCTTATTAAGCAAGAAAGCCTCGAGTGCTTTGAGGACTGCTCCTAGGCTAGGGCACAGGACAGAAATACAGAAATACTTAGTTCCTTGCTGTGCCTTTGATGACGCCTCTGAGGCAAGAGAGACATGTCACAGTACATCTAGCCTGCAGTTCACATCAGGGTTTGTTTACGCAGCAGGCTTGCAGTAGCAAAACACTGCCTGCAAAGGAGTTCTCTCTCTCTTCATAATTTATATAATGATAGAAAAATTAAACAGTATCATCAAACAGTTAATAGAAAGACTGACAGTAGTATAACTACTCCTTTCTTTCTATTTTAACATTGAGTAGCTGGACTAGCTTCCCTAGAACACAAGCAATTCTCTGACATGAGAACAAAGGTACATTTTTTAATGGTGCCACTTAGGAAAACAGAAAAGTTTCATTTCTAGATGAACATTCACAAATTCTTCATCTGACTCCTTGCATAGATAAGCCTGATCCTACAGTATACTGAGCAAATATTAAGTTTTCCTGGTCTTGTGTGTCATAATCTTAATCTCTTGAACTATTCACACTCAGGGACTTCAAATCAGCTGGTCGTTTGGGAAATAGTGGGCAGAAGTGAGGTAGTGATTTCTGAGTCACTCTCCCTGAACATAATGTCAATAATTACAGACAAACCCAGTGTTTATACGTGGCCTTACAAGGAACTTGTTTGCAATCCATTTCACTGAAAAGTACAAAGTATTACAGTGTAAAATGTATCTTTTTCTGAAATTATTTAAGCTGTTTTTTTTACCCAACAGTCGAGAGTAGAGGTTGAAGGTTTTCCTCCATTCCCCCTCCCCAAACAATACATAGACACTAAAAGTGGTAACTGGAATAACTTGTAACATTTGGAACAGCTAACTGCAGGTTCAGCCCTGTAGCAGAAACTGTTTACATCTCTGTGAAAATCCCCATTTGTCAATATTTTACAGTATCCCTACGTAACAATGCGGTTATACCATAGAGTATAAACAAATGCATCTGAGGAAAATGAATTAGAAATTAAAACTTTTTTTTTTAAATGTCAGGAAAGAATTAACAATTTTAATTTAGACAATCTCCAGTATTTTAATAATACAGTTAAAATGTAAGAAACATATAATTGCCTGCAGCAAATCAAAAATATGGTCCAAGATGGAAGGACAAAAACATCTACCATTTTCTTTGAAATCTTTTGTTTACTAGTTACAAACAACTGAAAGTTTAAAAATTGAATGTATAAGCATTTCAGAAATCTGACCAACTCTAAAACTGCAAGCCAGACCAATGTAACAGCAGCTAGATTGCTTTCAACTACGGTCACAATCAGAACAACTCATATATTGGGTAACTATAGAATACTTAATCACTAAAGAAAGTTTCCTTAACTTTCTCTCAGTTATTAACTGGGTTTTGTTCTGAAATACAAAAATCTTTATACAATTAAAAAACTTGAACAGAGTGTTATGTACTGCATAAAGGTGGATTTACCTTTAATAGCATAGGCTTTTTAATTTTTTTTTTTATTTATATGATTTTTCTTGCATGAAGAAAATGTAAATCAATGAGTTCCTAAAGAATCAGGGAATTAGGTAAGATACATGGTTTAATAAACTGCAATTTAGAATGAGATCTTGGTTTTCCTTGAAATGAAACACTTGGGTAGAGCGCTTGACACAAGTTCAGGTGGTGGAGGTAGAGCTCTTTATCTGTGACCTTCCCTTGCTCGACCAGGTTTCTGGAGGTTTTAGGGTGCTGCAAGGCTATTTCAGTAAAGGAACTGACTTAAAGGACACGTATCCCCTTCTTCATTTGCCTGCCTTTGACACTATTTCCCAGGCCCCTACATGAGGATAAGGCTTTCGGGAAAATGTCAATATCAGAATGTGATTTCTCTACAGTAATGAATTTATCTTTTCTGAAATATAACCAGCATCACAAAAATCAGGGATTCCTAAACTTACGAGGAACCTGTACTTGCTCTGTTTGGCCAGCTTTGTAACTGCTTCCTGCTAATAAACAGTACAAAAAGCAATATTGGGAAAATCCTTTTGAATAAACAGTAAACATTTATTTGCGCTTCACTAATAAGAAGCTAAAAAGTACCCACAGCACTAGAACATTACTTCAGTATGAGTGAAACCTGTGAATAGAGCATGGTACACAACATGCTACAAAATATTGCAAAACAAAGCAGCATGTACATTTTAATGATAACCCAGCCAGACCTTACATAGTCTCATTTCCACACTTATGGTCTTCATTAAATCATTTGCTGCAGCTGTATATGTTTATGCAACAACACAGTCTTCCACAGGGAGTTGATTTAAGTAGGAGGAAAAGTGGACCATAATGAAAAGATACAGGTGCTTCATTCAGGCTCATAGAGTTGATATAAAATTCAGAGATACTGCTTGATACAGTGCCAGGAATATCCACTGTAATGGCTCTGCATAATGATGGTCCCTTTGATAAATATGAGATGTCCTGTAACATTTACACCATAAAGAATGTTTTAGCCCTTGCCTTTCTATAGTTCATGATTGCCATCCTTTTAGATCAAATAACAGTTACTGGCTCAGCGGATTAAGGTTTAAGCATTTTTTTCTTTTTCCAATACGAATTATAAAAGGCTCACTTTTTTTCTTATATAGTGAAATGTTAAAATGCTAGTAAAAGCATAAATTGTATTAAAATGGAACATTCTGTGAATAACTTAACAGCATCACAAAAAGGCAAGAAAATAATGCATTCATTTTCTCTTTCACTTATAAAATCTATAAACTACAGACCCCTTCAGGGAGCATTAGATATCATTTACAGTATGAAAAGGAATGGCTTTCAGATAAGGAAATTAATCAGCATGAGTTCTGTGAACTACAGATAATAGTTACTGAATGGTTTTTAGGCCCTGAAATCAATAATCTGCAGCCACTCTCCTTTTGTGACCTCTCCAGACATTGTAAGACATAGCAGGGCTCTCTTTAATTAGAATTTAGGTCATTGGAAAAAGTGACACTCCAAAGAGATGTTTGAAAAGTTTGAACTTACACTTCACTACCAAATTTGAATCAATTCTAATTAACATAAATTTTAAAACCCCTATCCCCCATGAAAACAAAAGAACAACCTCTGCAAGCTTCCAGTGTCTGCATCTATTCAATCAAATGCATATTCTTATCACCATTAGTCCTAACAACAGGGTGTCAATATTATGGGTCAGCTTTCAGGCACTAGCAGAACAGCCAGGTGCATACGGACTTTCCTTGCCCATCTAAGCTGAGGCTGGGGATCCCACACCCAGCAGGATCTCTGGGTGGACTGACTGCAGAGATCTGCACCATGTCCCCATGTCCTCAGCATCAGCTCATGCATGTCACAGAGCTGACACTGGACCCTTCAACTTCTAGGTCTCAAGCTCAGAAGGTGAAAGCAGGATACCAGACTTTCTGCCATCTCTGTTTCAGAGCCAGACCCAAAAAGTTTCTACTCTGAGATCACATTTTCTAGCATCTCTGGCTACAGGACTAACACAAAGGAAGCTCTTGAATTCTACCATCTCAATATTGAACCAGTAACTCAGGTTGTCTGCTCATGCACTTAATTCAGAGTGATCTTACTCATTTTAATTCTCTAAATGATTCACTTTTCATGCAGATGTACTGTCCTGTCACTACAGTGGCTTAAAGTTATTTATTATCCCTAGAACTGGAATTTTAAAATACAGTCATTTAACCTAAGGAATAAAATCCATAGCACTTTAAGCAAAAAAGAGATTCATTCCCCTCATTTTGAGTTTCTTTCACATATTATGTTCTACGTTGGGACTTGGCAGGATGAGATATGTGCTGCTGGAGATGCTGTCTTTCAGATAATGAGACATAAGGCCAAAACTGTCACATCACTAAAATACTTCATAGCATTTCTTCAGATGCTTTTCCAGGACATAATAAGATATAATAAAGAATGATACCATGCAGAAAAAGAAAAAAAAAATAGTCCTTAAACTGTAAAAGCATTCCTAGTAGCCTGTAGTAGGGGAAAACAACAAAGATCATATAATCACTAACTTGAATAACTCAAAGAAAAAAAGAAGGCTCTGAAATGAAAGTGAGGAAAAGAACTTCCATTTTAAGAGGTTTCCCACAGCAAAAACAGAGAACAGAATTAGTGTAACTTCACTAATTCTCAAAGGGAAGGCAATCTCTCTTGGGTTAGCCAAATGGATCCCTTGGTATGCTCTGAATTAAAAACTAATGAAAGATTCAGAATGAGTACTAGAGATAGGTTTGACGAAGTTAGCTGTTGAGGTAACTTGTTAAGGTTCCCAAACAGATGAAATATTAAATGGTAAAACGTTTTCTAAAATGATCATAGATTAAAGAGGTGCCAACAGAAAAGTACAGTGACAGAGAAAGACAGCGACTGCTGCACATCATTTCTGTCCCTTACAGATATGAATCTACTTTAGAAGATTTATTGATATGGGACAGCTTTGCCTACAACTGACAGAAAGTTATTATCACCCCACAAGACCAGGAATTGAGGGCTCCAGCTGCACAGTCTTTCTCAACGCTAACTATATAGTCTCCCATCACAGAATTTGCCTAGCACGACTGCCCATAGGTCTTGTGGACAGAGAAGGTCTCTTTTCTCTACTTAATGAGCCCCTAGCCTGTGGCGATACTGGACTGTCATTCCAAACAGCAGAGAGATCACCTGGCAGTGCAATACAGGCAAAAATAAGCAGTAACACAATAGGGTTTCCACAAAAGGACAGTAGCCTATACAGAAAAGGCATTGAGAAGACTGTATGCCCTCTGATGTAAAAAAAAACACTCATGCTCCTACTCTCTATAGCTTTTTTACATTTGTTATAACTGCAGATTATGACAATGCATTAATCTTGATTCTATTGTTTATTCACATTGCCTTCTAATAGGAGCAATCCTTCTCTTCAGTCAAAAAAAAAGTATACCAAGAACTTGAATCTGTGAGAACACAAAGTCTTAACAACAGTTAATCGCGCAAACAAGCGTTACATGCCCAAATTAATACAAAATGATGAACACAAATATTTCTAAGTATTCCTTTAGATGAACTGAGAGCCTGGCAGGTTCCTCTGAACAATTTGTGATGCTACTAGAAATGCCTTCTTGACAAGACTATAAAAAACACAATCATGTAAGTACATATAACAGTGACTACCTCTATAAAATCATCAGTTGCTGCAAACAAGTAAGGCTTCACCAAGTTCCTACAAAGTTACATTAAAATACAGCATCTGAAGTAACAGATCTGTGAGATTTCTGTTACATTTATGATAGCAAATTCTGATAGAAATTTGGGGGTTTTGTGATAGATTGTGCAAGCTAAGGGAAGCAAGTATGAAGTCTTTAGATAGAAGATCTGAACCTCTACAGATTTAACACAGAAAAGACACGTTGCAGCATTCTCTCCATTTTCTAGAACATCCACACTTGAAAATGGTAATTCACAGAATGCTTGCTGTGCTTCTACGTCAGGCAGGCAGCTAACAGAGCAGAGATGAGCTTCTTCAGAAAAAGACCTACATTTAAATTCCCAGACACACACGAGAAAACTTAGGACATTTTGCCCATGTGGAAAAAGATTATTATTCCTAATGGTTACTGTTTTCCTGTGAAACCACAATGCCCCTTGCTGTCCCAAGAACTGCACACTCGGAGTAAAAGTAGTTTCATATAGAATAATCCTCTGTCAGAAGGCCCTGTCTAGGAAAGCAGATTTCCTGATGGCTTGATTGACTTGCATACGCTAAATGCAACTGCACAGTAAGGTCAAGCATAATATTGACAACCCCACCTACACAGAAAGTACAGACATACATGCACAGTTTATAGATGTGTTCAGAAAGGCTTCTGAAAACATATACTCCCAAAACCATTGTAGAAAGCCTGCAGGCTTCATATATTTGGTTTAGATTTGCAGCTATTTCTCAGATCATTAGGAAGGGCTCCAGCTAGCAAGTCCTGGGCCCATATCTTCAAATCATCAGGGAGTTTATTTTTCAAACCACACCAAGCCAGCCTCTCAGCTCTTATAAATAATTACAGCGCATTTAAAATCATGCATGCATGACAGTCTGGACACAGCGTATCCACTGCACTACAGAGATGCCATAATTACCACAGATATAGAGCATGCTTCCCTGCTTTAACAGGCCTTCTTTGAATGTACTGTAATGTTTTTACTTAGATGTCCTATCTAGGATTTCAGCAGCTCAACAGTTATCTGTTGTATTAGGATGCTTCTTACTTTGCTATTCACAGTTAGTGAATTAATATCTGAGAGTACAGCCTTTTAATTTGGCTATGAATTCTGGTCATTTTTACAGTGAAGAATCCTCATCCACAAAAAAGAGCAAGGCACCTGAAATGTCTGGTTGATAGGAGTGGTGGAGACATTAGTAGATATTGCTAATTAAAAAAAACGGGGTCATGAAGATCCAGATTATGCACAGATGCACTGGCATTATCTTTGGTGTATCTAAGCCTCCTCTATCCATGGTGTTCATTGAAGATGTGCTGCAGCTGGTACACATGGAACTGGAAATCATCTGTGTGTCACTGACACTTGCTTAGAGACTTAGCTCTCAAAATGCAAACAATGATGATGTGGGAAATGAGACGAAGACTGAACATAAAATTAGCATTGCAGTGACAAAGAAACACGTCAAAAATATTTCAGAAGTCACTGAAGTTGCTAATTTGTGCTAACATATCTCCTTTTGCTATTCTACTGGAACAAATACAGGATTCATATTTGTAAGTTCACATTTGATTGGGAAAGGAGAAGTATGAACTGTCAGCTTAGTATTTATGTGTCTTAGCTGATAGATCTGAGTGAAATATGTATATGACAAAGTTGTCATTTCCTTGAACCTCATGAAAGTGCATTTTGTTCACATACAATACACCCCTGCTATTTATGATCTTTGCAGATAGTTATCTCTTGGTGTTTCACTCACTCTTCCTCCACCATCATTGCGACATATTTCTGAAAATATATACAGTGTCCAGTTAATAGGTGTGGTTTTCTAGTGAAGATAAGCAGCTCTACCAAAAGTTCAATAGAATGTAGGAAATTCAAAGCAAACCCTTTCTACACTGTTACTTAATGACAAAGTTCAGGCACAACCTTTTCTGTTCATCAGTCTTCATTGTTTAGAAGATCCATCAGAGTCACTTAGGACGACATATGAAATGAAAGTAAGACACAATCAATCCAAAGGAAGAAGTGGGAAAAGGAACACCTTTCCGAAGCATACTCCATCACCAATCTCAACAGAAGTAACTGTCAAATCTGACAAAACTGAGGGAGCCATTTTATTGCAGGAACAGGCAGCACACAGCAGATGGCAAGGTATAAGAGTGTCTTTTGGTGAGAGACAGTGTCTGAGTATGGATGGATTCCGCGACTGAATGTGTTGTGAGAAACAGCCGGCTTGAGCAGTCAGCATGAAGGAAGCGTGCTGTTTTGCTTGCTGAAAGGGTCTAGTAGCCTTTTCAAATTATCTTTTTTCCTTTTTTTTTTTTGGTATGTATCTCAACCAAATCAAAGATCTGAAGTGTTATATGGGACAAGCAGGAATAGTCTGAATAGCTGATCCATCATGGAAAACTCCAGGTCTGTAAATCATTAAATCATTTAACTGCTACTGAAAAATAATTAGGCTTCCCAGGCCTGTTACTTAGGTGACAAAACATACTTAGAAGCAGCAGTGAAGCTGTAATCATTTGACACAAGTGGACACATGGATTTTTTTTCACCTGGGGAACAAATAACTCTTTTTTGATATCAGTTAATAGGACAGAGCCCCCAACAATAAGGAAAGATTACATCAACAGGCAAAGAGTACATCATATTCACCACCAAGCGTCATTAATCTTTTAAATCTTCAAAATGTAGAAAGGTCAGTATTTTTGTTTAAAATGTTTTTGCTATATAAATAGCAAGTGCCCTCCAGGTCACACCTTCCCTTTGAGTGAATAGCCAGAGAGATTATGGCCTGTGCTTTACATCAGGGCTTCATTTTAATCAGATGGTCACCATCTTCCAAAGACAGCAGGTTTTGCAAATTATGATTACACTTGTATCTGTGTCACTGCAGTGAAAGAATCCTCTTCCCATACTATGCAATCACCAGGCCTTCATGAATGGAATTGATGATGGATTCACAGAAATACATAGTCGGTGTTCTCACAACCCTCACCAAGCTGTGCCGAAGCTTGCTAGCTACTCTGTGAGTAACCGGAACTTAGCTGAAACCTCCAGCAGCGAGAAATTCATTTTCAGTGGAAGGATGGACACTAAGCATAACTCATGAACTATAAATCTACAGTTCATTACAGTCTTTACTTAAGCTGTTCTTTCAAAGAATCATCTGTGAGAATGCTCAAAAGGTGAAGGACCAACTGCAGACTTAAATGCTTTTTCAAGACACACATGCAGAGTCAGAAGTGAAATTGTTCATCCAGGTGGCGACAATTTTGTCGTATGTTTCCATTCTCTCATATATAAATATATACTTCAATTTATATAAAAACTGAGTAAGCAGTTTAACTGCACGTGTTTTTCCTACCTTTGGTTTGCATTCTGTGATGAAATTTTTTTGCCATTCTAGCAAATATGTTGCTACTATTAAGTTCAAAATTGCCAGAATTTCTCCCCACAGTCCTGGTTTGTCAGAGTTCCCAGTACTTTCTGAGGAATTCTGACTAAACATAGATTACAGATCATGTATAAACTTAAGGAAATTTGGCCAGTTACCATTTCTTGCAGCATTTTGTCAAATAATATACTTTCTGATTCTTAATTAAATGATTTGCTAACTTTTTTCAGATTCAAACATTTTTGCCTATATGAATATAAATGTATAAATTTTTTTGTGTGTGTGACACACAAATATATTTTATGCAAAATTTAGGCAAAAAATTACAGCTCTCTTGATAAACATACTTTGCATGTGCCTCTGCCTCTCAAAATGTTACATACTGAAAAAAAAAAAGTGACAACAAATGGTTTCCTAGTATGAGAAAATACATCCTCAGAGCAACAGAACTGATTATTCCTATTTTGTATCAGGAAAGACACATATACTTGGAATTACCAACGCTATTTCACAATGACAGAGTCAAATATCTGTATCAGAATAGTCCAACTGGTGCATACCATCACAGGTCTCACCATTTTTCTCTACCCCTATTTTTTTTTCTTTAAGAGTCTAGTACTAATGGAGGAAGTCAGAGCCCATCCAATTTTTCACACATCCTTCACATTATTCAAGTAGATTTTCTTCTCCCACAGTTTCCTTGTAAGTTTTTTTCTTTAGCTATGCTATTAACAGTACAACAGATTAATTTGCTCATTCTTACTATCTGTCATAAGATGCCTTTAGGGTCCTGTAGAGGTCAAAAGTCCATTTAAAGTTTCAAATATCCTTTCGTTGTTCAGTGCAAGCCATGGTTTTGGCCTTAGCTCCTAGCAATCATGAGTTTCAAATGGCCTGAAGATGCATGTTTCAGCTTTTGTACCCAGGTCATATTACCAAAACTACCAGCAGTGGAGGGAGGAATCATCTCTCTCACCAACACTGGCATTCTGCATGCAGACAAGGGCAAAGCCGGACCCATACCCATAACCAGAAGGCAGCTGAATGCATCTGTCAAGCACTGCCCCCTCTTAGCCCGCTGCTAATTTACTGCTAATTCACAGAAGAGTATCTATTCAATTATATACTACTTTATCAAAGACAGAAAAATTCTCCTGAATATAAGAAGAATTCATTACAATGTGCCACTTATTACAGAGAGTTTTTTCCTTTTTTGTAACAGACATGAAAATGAAACAAAAATGCTATTTTTCTTCACAATACTTTGTAACTAAAAATGAATTGCAAATGTGATAGAATTTAATATATTGTCACAAATTGCACTTTAAATATTTTAACATTAAATAATCACTGCTGTATGTCATGATTACATACATTTCTCATCCACAAAATTTATACAATTATTCATTTTATTTACCTTCTGGTTTGAAATTATTAATTCAAGTAAAAAACAAATATTGGACATTGGAACAATGTTTCCAAAGAGCATAAGTGATTCAGAAGCCAATGACCTATTTTCAGAGTTTAAAACCAGAACTTCAGAGAGATGCTTCCCTTCCTACTTCAAGTATCTTTGCAAAATGGGCATAAAGATAAGGGAAACAATATTCCCTTTACACAATGCTTGGCAATCCATATTAGAATGAAGAGCACCACTACATTTAACAAAATTCTAGTTTTAGGGGGGTACAAGCAGATGTTCAGGTAATCACATGCAATAAACATGTAATAAACATGCAAACATAAAAGGAATGTAGACAATCATAGCAAGAGAAATCACAGCCATTATGCATACTGCTGTATAAACATGGCACAATATATCCCCCATGTCGTAAAAGAGCTGCTGAAAATACACCCGTAGTTTAAGAGTAAACTACTGCATTTTAATAGCCCTGCACAGTAATTAATTTTGTACACTATAAACAAGTCTGTATGAAAACTGATCTTTCTTCTGTGTTTATGAATCAGATTGCCATTTCTGTCAACACCCACTGAAAACGATGATGTTACACCTTGAGTTTCATTCAAAACTCATCTTCACTGAAATACACATGTAAAAATACTAGCAGAAAAATAGAAGGAAAAAGGTTTCAGCTGTGATAGAGTTAATTTTCTTCCTAGTAGCTGGTACAGTGCCATGTTTTGACTTTGAGAACAATGCTGATAACACACTGATGGTTTTAGTTGTTAAGTAATGATTACTCCAATCAAGGACTTTTCAGTCTCAGTGAGGAAGTGCATGAGAAGAAGGGAGGAAGCAGAGACAAGACACCTAACCCAAACTAGCCAAAGAGGTATTCCATACCACAGCATGTCATGCCCAGTATATAAACTGGGGGGAGTCACCAAAAAGGAACCTATTGCTGCTCAGGTCAGGCTGGGTATCGGTTGGCAGGTGATGACAATTTTATTGCACATCACTTGTGTTTATTGTTTATTCCTATCTCTTTGTTTTATTTCACTATATTATTATTACTGTTATTGTTATGTTTTACATAATTTCAGTTATTATACTGTTCTTGATCTGTGGGGTTTACTTCTGACTCTCCCCCCCATCCCACTGTGGGGCAGGGAGCGAGCGATCATCTGCATGACACTTGGTTGCCAGCTGGGATAAAACCCTGACAATCTGATAAATGAAAATTATTCAGAATGAACCTTTCTTCCTGGTTTTATGTGGTGCTGTAATATAAAATGATAAGCTGTAAGCACAGTCCTTATACACAGCATGCATGACTATCTCTCCTGACACAAAACAGGCTGTCAGGAGGAATAGGGCAGAAAGGTTCTCTTTTGCTCATGCAGAACTTGGCTCATGAATAAGCAATTCATTTCAATGCATGTCCAAAAGTAAATACACATGTATGTATGGTCTATGAGACAGCACAAACACATAGTGAATCTTGATCGCCTCCATAGTTTAGCAGCATCTGTAACTCAAACCTCTCAGAGGTCAGCATATACAAATGGCTAATTTGAGCAGTCTGGCTTTTGAATTTGCAGGAATTTGTCTTGGTTTGACTGGATATTCCTGGTAGAGGAGCCATACACATCAGTACAATAGTAAGCATGTAATTTTAAATATCTGAATAGTACCATTGGGGCTCCTCACTGATTAAACTTAGCCGATTGATACCTCATCATTCTGAATCCTGATCTGTCACAGAGTCTTTACGCTGATGTCAAGAATGCTGAGGTAAATTCAGCAGTTTTATGCGTTGTACTTTCAAAAAAAGTTATATTTTACATTCCCCTGTATAAAAATAGGTGCAGAGAGCACCACTCAGAGCATCTGCCTTACAAATGTATTTACTACAACAGCAAAACTAAGCTTACTAAAGTTCTGGGTTTACAACTTCCATCAGAACATTACTGTATAAATAACAAAATGTAATGTTGAACAGTGTGCCAGAATCAAAACCAAATCAATAGCAAGTAAATTAATTACCTCCTTGTGCATGTATATACATTTAAATAAATGCACACTGTTTATACTGCTCTAAAGATCAATAACAAATTTAGCACACATGAACTGAAGAATATGTATGTAATAATAGCAGTGTCAAAGGGAAATAATTGATCGCACCCGTACACATTGAAATCCAATGACAATCTCTCAAAATATCACAGAACAATAAGAGCATCCTGAGGTCTCTTCTGGCCTGCATGTAAGTCAAATAAAATACCAAAAGTAATACTCTCAATGGACTAAATATAGCACTGCGAGTCCAGAAAAGTTGGAGCAATTTAAATACATGCACTATTAAAATTAACCTTTCCAAAAATAAAAAAAAATGGAAGGAAAAAAGCTAGATTTTCTATTTCTTTACATTATCATACTGGTTAAATGCTAACTCCATAAACCCTTAGTAAGCATTTTAGGTGGAATTAGACCAGGTTTGCAAGGTTTCCTGGCATCCTTCCTTCCACGCTTCCCTCCCTACTTGGCCATGTCATTATGCTGACAATGCCAACACTCCCTGCTACTCCCCTTCCAAGGAACAGTGACATTTAACCCTTCCAACCTAATCACTTCCTGTTATGTCATTAAATTACACATTTCTTTTGTTACAAACCAAGCACACTTTTTACCTTCTCATTTTACCTTTGACTCCACCGCAAAAATTCAAAGACAATGGTTTCCTTGCAGCTTAACAGAAACTCAAGCGCAACCTTGTGAGAAAGGATTGATTACATATTGCTGTAAGCAGTGGCACCTCTGTATCAAATACTACTCTGGATGCAGTGAGCTCATGGTCCAAAGCAGAGAACAAGTGTAGGAGAGAAGTGCAGAGCCTTATATTCTACCAGCAGTATGAAACAAGACAGGAATTAATCTGACAAATTTTAAAACATTCCACACAAAGTGTCTATGGAAGATTCCAGTTTCAAATAGAGGCACTTTATTTATTTAGTATATTAGAGTTATTTCCATTTGTTTTTCATTCTTATTTACAATATAGCCTCTAAATGAAAAGACAGTCAGATAGGAAACTACCATAAAACCATCTTCACCCTAATGAAAGCCTATTGTGCCTTCAGATGCTCATGATCTTTTCCTCGGATGCATATTGAGTAATCTGAGGTAAAAAGTAAGTAAATAATCAGCAATACTTAAATAATGTGTAAGAGTAGTTAACATATTCATTATAAAAAAAAGATTCTGTAAATATTTGATTGATGTATAATGTAACAGACCAGTCCCGCAATTCTTCATGGGAAATTCCTCTTTAATTTAAAAAATCCAGTTCAAGTTTACATTCACTTTAATGCTTTCATCAATTTCCCTTTTCATAATGATTCTGCACATTTGTGAAGGAGCATATCATCACCCTAATTGTCCTAACATCGCAACAGATCTGTTGTTGAGTTCATAATGATGATGAACCCTCTCAACAAGCACATCATTGGCTCACATCTTTAGCTGAATCACTGGCAGTCCTTCTGTCTAGCATATTCAGGCTACATAAACCACAGTGACATTCTCTTGGAAAATAACTTCCTAATTATCTGTGTGCCAACATGTCCCAAGGCATTAGAGTGGACAGATTATTTGCTTATTGTGTCATTTTAGAAGTCTGAGGAGATGGAAACAGATTAACTGTTACTAGACTACTTTGACTTTGTATTTCCAACATTGGTTTTGGAGGAATTTTAGTCCAATTGCTTTCTTTAAAGAAAAAGAAATCTATCTTTCACTCTGTTTCAGAATAAGAATCACATTTAGCCAAATACTCTGTTGGCAGGGTTTACTCATAGGAAAATAAATGAGTAGGGTAAATAAATAAATAAACCAAAAGAATTAGGGCTGGGATAAGTAACACAAGGAGGTAGGTTTGGGGCTTTTTTTCAGGGAGGGTGATGGTTTTGTTTGCTTTTTTTTGGTTTGGGTTGATTTTTATTAACTGTATATACTTGATGTATGCATAGTCTATCTTAAATTTTGCAAGTCATCTTCTAGTGTTGGAAAGCGAAGGGTGTAATGGAGTAGTTAGAAGAGGATGTAAGTATAAAAGAGAAAATTGGGAAAAGGCTGGGGGAGGCATAAAAGAGACAAAAGAAGGGCAAAAACTCCATATAGAATATGGCTACTAAGGAAACATAGGAAACATTCAGCCTGAAAAAATAGTATTCACCAACAAAAGGTCAACAGCTAGGTTTCCAATTGTTAAGTTAAATTCCCGCTTAGTACTGCAAATCCAGCTTGGATCCCTCTGGACTTACTGTAAATGCTTGAAGAATACAGCAAAAGGCTAGTAACTATCACAGAAGTAAGGCATGTCCAGATCTTTCTAAGCAATTTAGCAAACTCAGAACTGTGCAAGGACAGCCTATTCATTCTGGCCTGCACAGATGATAAGAAGTGCAGCAGGTTCTTCTCTGTTAGACATGCTGACATCTGATGGTTTCTCTCTCCATGAGAATGCAGGGCTTTGCAAGTAAGAAAAGCTGGAAAGAGGGAAACCTGATAGCAATTCCACACACTCCCTCCTCCTTTAAACTCCCTGAACAAGGAGCGTGCCACATCAGGTGCAAGTAGCTTCCAGCTAAACAGTCTGCAGTAGCACTTGCAGCTTGTTCTGTCTGCAGCATAAAACCTGCATTCAGGGAGGAGTTTTAGAGGCTGTAGAAGCCTGGCATTTTGTTCAGAAAAGCACTTGAGCACATATTAACTCCTCCTGCATTCAGCAGTACCTAAGCTTGTGCTGAACCTTTAATGAGCTGAGTGTGGTTCAGAATAGGCCACAATCTTAAATCTGAGCCCAAGTAAATCACTGAAATGAGAACTTATTTGTCATGAAATGTTTTTGTTTAGTTTGGGGGGCTCTCCCCATGCAAGTAGTTTTCAACTAGACACCGCAATAAATAATCCTACATACATTCAAGAAATGCCAACAATCCCTAGAACATGTTCACTCAGAATATTAAAGGATTTCATAGCAACAGATTTAAAAAGAAATCTGCATGAATTATTTATTTCTGTTATTAAAGTATTTATAAGCTACTGGAGTCACCCACCTAAGCAGTAAGAGTTCTATATGTAAATAATTTACATTTTAGAAATTGTTACAAAATGTTCAATGACTTGTTTATGTAAAACCTGATGGGGGAGCACTGTAAGGATGGCATAACTGAAAGCCATTACCTACAGGGCAAATAGCTATCTAGCAAGTTTCACATACTTACAAGCTAGAAAGTTCTACTAATGTTTCCATAAAACAAACACACACAGGCTTGTTTATATACCTGTCTGCATAAACCTGAAAGTGCACATCTGTATCTACAAATAAACACGTATATATAACTGTGCAGAGAGGCTGTCTTGCCTAGTAGCACATTTTGACATGATTGATAGTCACTGTCAATATTGTCCTCCTTCATACAGGACTCAGTTGGATATTTAATCTCTTGCCTGCTTTTTCCTTTAATTTTTGAAACATATCTCTCCTGAATCGCTTCAGGATATACTTTTGAACTCCCTCTTTAAATGTGGAAAGAACTTCAAAGTTCTGTTAGTAATTTATGTATAGCATGATGGACTGGGGTCAGTTCACAACTGAATTCCCAAGGCAAGAAAATCAGATGATGGAAAAGAAAATTTAATATAAAATGCCTCCTTGCTCAAAAAGTTCACACAGAGGCAGGCCCTGCATACCTTGTTCATGCAGGCAGTCCCCTTTGAAACCAGAGCCCTCACTGCCTTGTGATTTTTATAGTTGTTCACACCAAGGTGGATAAATGTTAAAGATGCCAGACCTTTAACCTAGCAGCAATTTATCATGCTGCATTCTCTGAACCCCCAGTCAGACATGGTTCAATGGAGACAGTTTCCAGTTATAATTAGATGGCAGTGTAAGAGTAGTCCCAATGCTAAGCTGGCCAGCTGCCTGTGAGACATATCTCCTGAAGCATTCTTCACCATTTAGGTCCAGGATGATGCAGTAGCTGATGCACCACGGGGAGTGCCCTGCATGCAGAAGCCGATTTATCTGCCCTGCATGTCTGGCTTAACTACTCGATCCTGTCCGCCTTTGCAGCCAAACCACAGGACAGACCACTGAGAGAACAAGACAGAATAGTCTCCTTTGCAAATCATCCTGTTGCTGTCCGAGGCAAGTGCAGAATAGGCTTGCAGGCATGGTGAATTCAGGCTGTCTACAGACAATGAGGTTCGGTCTCTGTAACTTTCCCAACTGCTAGTCACTGCTGGAACCATCCATCTCAGGGCAAGTGTAGGTTTTGCCCACGCATTAATAATGGCATCAAGATTTTCTTTTGTTAAGTCTTTTGCTTTTGCACTTTGAAACCTAAACCCAGATTTCTGGTATAGCATATTTGTGGATTAAATTTGACCCAGGATGTCACAGCTGATCCATGCGGCTCAAAATCCCATAAAGATCAAAACATAATACTCAGGAGTGATTGCCCCTGCAACCACCTTTTTCTTCCCCAACAATATTTTTTGGAGCTTGTCGTGGTTTAAACCCAGTCAGGTAACTCGTTCGCTCACTTCCAGTGAGTGGTGCCGAGCTGACAAGAGCCATCAGTAAACAAGGCATACTGCTTTTCACTTTCTGACAGTTTATTATATGGTGGGGCCTCTTCAGCACGCACCACCTCCTCCTCTGGTGACATTCCGAAATCTTTGCCCTCTGGCCAGTCCATGATGACTTCTAGAATGCCTGGACGACTGGGATTTCCTATTCGAGTTCGTTGTGTAATTAGTGCAGCCCATTTACTCCATGTAGCATCAGTTGCATGATGTGTAGAGGAGACCCTGCCTTTGAACATCCAGCCCAGCACGGGCAGCCGGGGTGCCAGGAGGAGCTGTGCTTCAGTGCCAATCACTTCCGAAGCAGCTCGAACCCCTTCATACGCTGCCAGTATCTCTTTCTCAGTTGGGGTATAGCTGGCCTCAGATCCTTTGTATCCCCGACTCCAAAAGCCGAGGGGTCGACCTCGAGTCTTCCCTGGAGCTTTCTGCCAGAGGCTCCAGGTAGGACCGTTCTCCCCAGCTGCAGTGTACAGCACATTTTTTACATCTGTCCCGGTCCGGACCGGTCCAAGGGCTACTGCATGAACTATCTCACGTTTAATTTGCTCAAAGGCTTGTTGCTGCTCAGGGCCCCATTTAAAATCATTCTTCTTCCGGGTCACATGATAGAGAGGGCTTACAATCAAACTGTAATTTGGGATGTGCATTCTCCAGAACCCCACTGCACCCAAGAAAGCTTGCGTTTCTTTCTTATTAGTTGGTGGAGACATTGCTGTTATCTTGTTGATCACATCTGTGGGGATCTGTCTACGTCCATCTTGCCATTTTATTCCCAAAAATGGAATCTCCTGTGCAGGTCCCTTGACCTTACTCCGTTTTATGGCAAAACCGGCTTTCAGCAGGATTTGGATTATTTTCCTCCCTTTCTCAAAGACTTCTTCCGCTGTATCGCCCCACACAATAATGTCATCAATGTATTGCAGGTGTTCTGGAGCTTGCCCCTCAAATCCGCCGATATTCTTTTCCTTTTGAAGGTGCTGGATAGTGTTGAACAAGGCCCTGTAAGCATAGGCCAAGCCCCAGCACGTTGCCGTGATTTGTCCATCTCTGGTATGGCCAGAATGACCACACACCTCATTTAAGTGTTTTACTAATTCTTCTGGATTTTGCAGTTGTTCGGTAGTGAAATTCCAAAGTACTGGAGGGGCCCACTGACCTAGATACTTGCCCATACTATCCCACACACCCTGCCACTCATGGCTGTCCAGCCTCTGGGAAAATCTCTCGGTCCTCCTACATCGTCTTTTGACCCCAGACAAGACCCAAACCTGAATCTGCTTAACTCTTGAAATCAGTAGTGGGCAAAACACACTCTGTATGCGTGTTGGCATGGTGATTCCCATCACCATCAGTAAACAAGTCTCAACAGCATTAAAAGGCCATTCAAAAAATTCAAAACTCTCAAATGTAAATGGTCTGGGGGGACGACTAGGAGGGTAAAAGGATGTCTCCTTCACAGGTTGAGCACCTGAGAAGGAGAAAAAAGATGTGTAATTGCTAAGCACCTCCATCATATACCTCCCAAAGTAGAAAGGTGGTGACCACACTGGGAACATAAACCAGATCAGTTTCATGATCAATGATTCTATTGTATTACAAGTCATTACCATAAAGTACAATGGGATAAAAACCTTAGCCCAAGCCCCACACTTGAAAAACACTAATACAGCCAATACCGGATGGACGTAAGATATGGTATACTGAAACTGTGAGATCAAGAGGAAAAACCTTGAGAGCCAATAAATCAGCATTGTGACGAGTGACTATCAAACCAGTCAGATCTGTTCTTATCTCAACCCCTCGTGCCCCGTTGGGCGCCAAAAAGAACTGTCGCGGTTTAAACCCAGTCAGGTAACTCGTTCACTCACTTCCAGTGAGTGGTGCCGAGCTGACAACAATCAAGGTCCGTGTCCGTCTCCCCCCCCCCCTGCACCGGGGCTCTCCCCTTCCCCGCTCCCGGAGGAACGGGGAGGAGGATCGAGAGAGTGCAACTCCTACGGGTTGAGACAAGAACAGTCCAGCAACAAATCACCACCGCTACTATCAGCTAAAACAATGATAAGGGAAAATAACAAGGGAAGAGAATACGATACCACTGGCCAAGAAAACGAGTTCCACCCGGAAGCTCCTGTCCTTCCGGGTAACTCCCAGTTACCCCCCACCCCGGGCATGACGTGCTGTGGTATGGAATACCTCCCCGGCTAGCCCGGGTCAGGCGCCCCGTCTCTGCTTCCTCACAGCTTCCCCTCCTCCCTGGCAGAGCATGAGCCTCACAGACTCCTTGGTCAGGGTAAACATCACTTAGCAACAACCGAAAACATCGGCTTCACCAACACTGTTCTCAAACTAGAAGTCAAAACACAGCACTGCACCAGTTAACACAAAGGAAAAAACATGACTGCTACTGCTGAACCCAGGACAGAGCTATACAAAAATGTTAATGAAGCTTTCAATTACGTTCCTAAACCTATAATATGATTTCTAAATCAGCTTGACAGAGCTGAAAACCAGGCCACCTATTTAAAGTGTTAAATAACTTATTCAGAGAGAACATCTTCAAAATTGTAACCTATTTCTACTCTCCTATCTCTTGTTTATAAGTATTCCTCCTACCAGTGTTTTGACTCTTTTTACGTCTTTATGTTTTTTAAACACCTAACCAGTATTAACACCAAAGAATAACACCATACATCTATTCTGCAATAATATAAAATTTTTCATATCAATTATATATGAAGTGTGTGCTCTGGGGTAAGCAATACATACTCATTTCGACACCGGTCCACACAAGCCACTGAATTAGCTAAATAAAATGAAAGATACTAAATGCAGGCAAAGAAGCAGGTATGTGTACTTGTCTATACACAGCAACTGTTGTCCACTTAAGATTTTGGCAAAGGGCCTGATTCTGGCCAGAAGAAAGTTTTGTTACCGGTAAATTTCTTGAATTATCAAAATGATCATCAATGCTGATTCACTAGTGATAAACAGTTTTTTAAATGAAAGTTATGCTTCTATCCAAGTGGTGATTTAATAATAACATAAAACTCAGTATTAATGCTGTAATTACTTCTTTCTCTGTGTACTGATAAGCAGATATTCACCATGGAAGGCTTACAACAGCATGTCAGCCTCTCATGCCATAAAACAAGCCATGGTAATACCTATATATAAAAGAACCTTAGAGGGAGAATTATTAAAACTCATCCATAAATTTCATGGCTTTTCTGAGCTTAAGACCTATCCTCTTACATTAACATAGTTTCCTCTGATCTGCACTGCTTTTAACTGAAAGTGTCTCCAGCTTATTATTCAAAAGAGATATTTGCGAGGAGTGCAGACTGCAAAGCACAATTACAAAACAGCTGCTGTTTAGCATTTGCCCTAAAACTTCAGGATTCCTAGTAGGTGTTCTTTAGAAAAAGTCAATTAGTAATTTAGAACAGAACAGAGCTCATCACAATTTTGTGTCCTCAGTAGCACTAGGGGAGCCCTCCTTTGATTAGAATACTTGCAGTGGGGGCTTCCTTTGTATCCTTCATAATGGAATTTACATTATAAGGACTTTAAACAAAAAAAAAAAAAACAAAACACCAAGAAAAAATCCAAACAAAACAAAAAACAAAAAGCCAACACTACAGAACTCGGAATGCCAACAGGCAGCCCTGTGCCTCTAACCTTTATCTCAAAAGACATGGATAAAGTCTGTTGTCAAATTAGTCAGTAAAGAGGAAGGATAATCCCTAGCAGAGACGCTTTTAGTCAGATCAAGGATGAAAGAGTATCTAAACACAGGGATCACCTATGTAACTAACTGCACTCACGCAGAAGTGCTGAACCAATAGTGCAGTCCCCCCAGCTTAGGATATTGATCTCCAGGAAGCAATCTATATGGTATCTGGCAACTGGTCAGAGATTACTTCTAAATATCACAGCTGGGCATCCAGAGAAGCAGAAAAGCACAGTGAGTATATACTGAATATATCCATAGTTGCTGCAAATAGTAGTTCCACTAGTACCAAACCCAATCAGCAAGCGCTAGGATCAGGTGCAAAAGGGCTGCCACTTTCTTTCAGGTAAGATGTATTTGAAGGCATTCACCATCTCCTACGTTCTGCTCCTGCTTTGTCAGAAACCTTTGCTGGAGTAAAACTTTCTGATTATGCACTGTTGCTTGAGCAGCCAAGTATAGCAATGCAACAACATGAAATCTGACACAAGTAGGCTCTGTATTAATAAGCAAAATAATGTGACTTGAAGGCAAAAGATACTAGGCACACTGCACTCTACATTAGAGGCTTCTAGGAAACAATACTGATTACAGATACTCACAAATAAATTGATCATATTAGTCAATTAAAAGGGCTTCTCCAAAACATTTCACAGGCTACAGATTTTTTTCACTGATACAAGTACAGTCAAGAGATACAGTTCTATCTGCTTTAAACATTCCTTTTTGTTTAATTATGTACCAAGGTATGACAGATTATATCTAACATGCACTAAAGCAGTGACAGCATACACTCATATTCAGCATTTTTGTACCATCCCACAGCACAAGACACTCCAGTTTTTAAAGATACTTAAATTCCCAACAGTTGGTCTCACCAAACTATTCTTGACTACAAGCTGTGATCTAAATCTTCCCACGGTTTCCCGTTTCAGCTTTATATTCAAGCTGATGAATAGCAACGCAGAATAGGACTGAGGCCATCTGCAAAGTTCAGAGGTTATCCTACACTTAAGGACACAAGTTGTAGAGGAGACTTACCACCACTCTGACTATCTTTCCCAGGTATCAAATAGAGAGGATGCTCTGCTGGTGACTGCAGAAGAGCACTTCTGCAGAGACCAGGATTCCATAAATGCCTTACACCTCTTTGTTGATCTGCCATATCAATTTTTAAACCTCCTATATGGCTTCTGGAAAGGATGAGAGGAGTCATTCTAAGCTAGCTCCTTCTCTTTGTCTTGGGAAATGCAGTAGAGGTTTGCTTTCAGTGCTTGATCATCTTCTTTGAGACACACAGTGTCCCACTGAGCTTATTTCAATGTTTTTGTGTTTCCTGTTCAAAACATATGCGAGGCTGCAAGAGAACATCATGAACTGACTTGGTGTGCAAATAAATAACAGCTTCAGTGCAATACATAGAGTGTTTCTTTCCCAGAAGTTGTGTTACAGAGAATTTGACATGAATTTTTATTTGAGCATTGAAGTTTTTTCATAGAGATGATGAAGAATCAATAATTTGCTGTTGAATGACTTTGCTTGCAAATAAATTAATTTCTTATCATATTTAAAGGCATATATAATGAGGGATATCCTATAGATTTCGCATTCATTGGCTGAGAAGACTCACATGCAAGTAGAAATGTAAGTGAAAAACAGACAGTTAAACAGTAATGTTCTTTTATTTATTTACTCAGCACTTACTATCTGTGCATGTGATTTAATTTGCAAGGATATAATGGGGCACATACAAATACTAAGCAGCAGCTCTTCAGGAGATTGTCTAACATGAATTGATAATGTAAGAAGTTAATGATATCTGTCCACAGGATTGTTAAGGCATAGTGAACCATGCATGTTTTCCTTCATTTGTAGCCTGAAGCTCCAACCTATGTGAAACTTTTTCAGTGCTTGATTAGTGGTAATCAGGCATCAATACAGCCTCAACCTAATTGAGGGGATGGGACAGCTCTCCAGCTTGGCAGCTATTGCCAGAGGCAGAACAACACATTTCTCTAATATTCAGCAATTCATCTTTATTTTCTTGTTATTTTTGCTGTTGTTTTTCTATAAGCTGTAGTAAACAAATCAACAAATCAAGTGTTATAAACTGAATAAAGCAACAGTTTGATAGTCTGTGAAACTGGGTATTAAGAGCTAGTAAGGCATCTTTAGCAAATAATATTATAGAAAGCACTTTATATACTGCTATATAAAAATATAACACTTTGAAAGTGTTTCTATGTCACAGGACAATGTTGTTTTGTGAGATTTATCTCCTGACAATTAAAAGGAATCATATTAATACCAGAAATGTATGGACATGGATTTTAGGAAAATGAGCTTGCCATGTCTTTTTAATTTCTCAAATTTAGGTTGTTTTCTGATACCTCAACTGTGTTTTCCTCAGCGAAGATATAATTTTGCTTGTGAGGAAATTAAAAGGAGAATTAGAAGTATGAATAGGAGGGACTATGTTTTTTAGCTCCTTAAGGAACTTCATCTCTTTGTATATGCACTGTCTTATTTCCACAGTTGGAGAAAGATAACACCATAGCAGGAAGCCTAGCTTTAAGTGAAAAGCATCTACATAGTGAAGAAAACTCACCGGCACTTCATGAGGTATAATGATGCTCTAAATGAGGTATAATTTCTTCCTTTGTTACAGCTACTAGACCCGCTTAACATGCAAAAGCTAAATACGGTAGAAAAAGCTGACAAAAATACATGCATCTTCAGGCAGAAGCAGCCACCACAGACACAACCAAGTGAGATCTACAGCCATAAAACCCCGGCATGAGACTGAATGAAACCCTTGGAGTGTAACATGCTATAAATTCATCTCCAGTCATACAGCATATTCAAAATACGCTAATATGTTATTCCAAAAAGTGTGGGTGTTTTTTTTCTAAAGCAAACGGAAGATTTTTCTATCATGGTTCTTGCATCCAGAAACCTCTTACTGTTACCAGTTGAAAAGTATTTTAGTAAACAAGAGTGTGGGGGCTACAGTAATTGCAGATTTCTTACAAAACAAAACATAAATCAGGTGATTTAAAGGAAATTATAAAGCAAGCTTTCAATAACTCAGAAACCTTACATACTCTGACCAGAAAAATAATTCTAAACTTTTTATATTTTATAAATTCTTCTTATCCTCAATGAAAAACCTTTTTGATGTTTCAAGACGTACTAGAAATGCTCATAGATAATTGCTTCATTTGAATGACTATTTAAAAAATTTATTGCAGCAATGCCACGAGAAATTTCCACAGATTAATAAAGTTTTATGGAGGCATAACCAGAGAAAAAAATGTGTGTGAGTTCTACTCATAAATACTGTCAGGACTGACAATCATCTCTCTGCTGGTTAAGTAAAATACCACATTTCATACAGACTACTATATGCTAGTCAAAGCTTTATGTCTCACTCAACACCCTTTCACAGGTACAATTGTCAAAGTGTTGAATTTCTGTTCTGCCTAAAATCCTTCTTTCCTTTCTCTGTTCTGCCTAAAATCCTTCTTTCCTTTCTCTGTTCTGAATATTTATTTGGGTCCTTTGTTTGTTTGTTTGTTTGTTTTTTTCAAGGGGTGAAGGAGGGTGGGAAAGGGGTCACAGAGGTTTTCTTTGCAATAATGGAAGAATCTTAGTCAGTTTTCCCCCATCTGAATAGGAAAAAAGAAAATCTGAAAGAACCTTGACTATTCCACCGTGTAATTCTTTCAAGTGGTTAACAACAGGATTTTATCTCCTTTCTTGCTTAAAATAAATCACACAAAGGAAAATCTTCCAAGAACAGTCCAGCACCAGAAGGTTTCTGGCTTTGAAAACATATTATGCTATATAGTACCATTTTATGCTAAGAAGAATATGGGCTGTGAATAATCGATGCAGAAAAAGTATTTCTAGTAAATATCTCTAGCAAATGGGGCAATTCTACTCTAAAATGTTATTTGTTTCGCATCATTTTGTGTCATCTTTGTGATGCATCTCACAGCTGCTTCTATTTTATTATGTCACTTTCAGATTTTGCTGCTGTATATTGATGTGCGATTTGATATTAAGTACCGTAAAAGAGTAGGCTGTAAAATAAATAGCATCAATATCAAACAAGACATTACGAAATACATCTATGGCCTCATCATGTGCTATGGTATGGCAGAGAAGTACGCTCAGCACTGATGTTTGTCCTGCTTACTTTTGGACATGCTTCTAAGCAAACTTCTATTAATGTGACTTTTTGCAGTAGCCAAATGTTCATTACTTCTCAACCACCTGTGAAACTGCTTTTCTTAATGCATCGCATTAAAATCACATAAAAGCAGATGTACTCCCTCTTTAAGTTAAAAAGTCCCCCTTTAACGAATGGGTTTTCAAGTAGGATCTACAGCCCATCATTCCACCAAAAAAGACTCTCAGAAATAAGATCATGTTTTCAATTTACCTGAGTACAAAATGAACAAACATACTTAGGCCATTGTTTTCAGTCTCTCTTGGCCCAACATAAATGAATCCTCTGAAATGAAAAAACCTTCCGGCAG
This sequence comes from Pezoporus flaviventris, assembly GCF_033815535.1. Classification (NCBI taxonomy): domain Eukaryota; kingdom Metazoa; phylum Chordata; class Aves; order Psittaciformes; family Psittacidae; genus Pezoporus; species Pezoporus flaviventris. The sequence continues at coordinate 37,893,899 of NW_026892550.1, read as the reverse complement.
TATTACTGTTCAACTTGCTGCACAAGCTTGAATCTGGGCCTATGACCATCAACTGCGTCAGCACCTTGCTCTGAAATATTACCACAGACAGACAGTCTTAATTAAGGGACCAGCATGTATCTTAATGAGTGAACCAGCATGTATCTCATATTCACGGGGTGGGAGGGTGTACATTAGCACCTTCTGTAATGCAAAGAATGGGAACTCCTGCCTTCTGCAACCTCCTGTCTCAGGCACTATACACTCCAAGCTGTGTAGCTACAGATCACCTACAGTATGGCTAGCACAAAAAGGATCAAGCAGTTTGCAAGTTGACTTAAAAAACCCTGGCTGTTATGTACAATTACCAGCTCTTTGAAGGCCATGACTTCGTATGAAAAATGCATGAAGAACAAACTGAGAAGGAACACTTGCAAAGAAACTGCTTGCTGAGTTAAACATGATCTTTGAATTAGCTTAAAATGGCTATGACCTTAATTTGTTCTGTGACCACTTTCTTTAGTTTCCGTAGCTCTGAAAGTGGGATAATGTAATTTTCCCACAATTTGGTTATTTAGGGCCAGCTTCAGTGTCTAGGCAAGAAAGTAAGTAGTAATAAAAACCTGCTTTAACTACACATTAAATGCAGAAATTATTGGGAGAGGGCACAATTTTGGGAGAATGATTGTCCCATCAGCAAGAAGGCCAAAATGCTTCACTGTTCATATAGATATGTGGTTAGTCATTATTACCTTGAACCTACATGGAAACAAGGAGATCTATGACTTTCTGCAACAAAACACCAACTTCATCTAGACTTAGGCTTAAGCTTTTATAAAAGTATGAAGATGACAAGGTGCTGTAACAGTCCTAGAGGTAAACAGAAGACAGAAAAAACATATTTTCAGAAAGATCAATCCTTTATTAAAATTGCTTGTATTTTTATGTTAGAATGTTGCATCCAACTTTCCTGGTAAAGTTTTATAAGATCCTTCAGACTCCTCCTTTCTGTCATGCCCATACTTCAGAATAAAAGAGGAAGGTGTCTGTTGCTGGGATAGTTTTTGACCTTTCATTTATTTTTTTTTTTAAGTGAGAGAAAAGAACTGTTAATACGAAGGCATGGGAAGTGCAATGTAAGTGCCTAATGAGTACATTCCCAGGTGTCGGCTATTCACGCTATTTTGGTCCTTTCTTGGAGACTCCGTCTCTCAAGTGCATTCAAAGTACAAAGACCAAGTAGTCAAAAGGATAAAATGCACTTCTGCCTTTGTCAGTTCACAGGCAACAAACACTACAAAAGCTAACTTCAGAAGCCAAGTACTTATCTAAAACAACAAATAACATTGTAAACAAAGCAGTCCTTGAATAGATGGAAGAGATACGTGCCGAGATGTTGAAAGAAAACACATAAACATAGCACTAGATTTGTCTCTCCAAGAGCCGAATCGCCAATGTTTTGCTGGAGTTCACATAAAGAATAAATAAATACAAGTTTTGTTACACTAGAGTAAGTAAAGTTGTAAAACTCAGATGGGAAAATAAGCAATGAAAGAAGGAACAGGTTATTCAAAAGCTGAAATTTCTGTTCAGCTTGCCTTTCCCACATATATTGCTTTTTTCTTATTCCCTAACTCAGATACAGTGAAAAGTTGCTCAGATGACTAGGCATGAATTGCTTAGACACCCAGCATAGATTAAAATGGCAAACTGCCACATTCTTCAGCACAGAGGCATAGTACTATAATCCTACCAGACCTAAATTGAATCCAAGGCAAGTTTATTGGATAACATTGGATTATTGGATAATGCCAAAAAGGGGTGAAAACACAACCTTTTTGTCCACTCAGTTTATGTATTGTGCCAAGAGCTAGGAGTTATCTTCCTAGGACCAAAGGTCTGGCCTTCATATAAAGCTCACCCATATGGAAATGTGTGGAGAGACACCTCCTGATGCAGTGGTGACAAACTTGCTACCCTTACCATCCGACAGCCTCCACATTGGACCTCATCTCTTCATCCCCTCTTCAGCTATAGATACAGAACAGGATTCTTTTTATCCTGATACTATTAAAAGAGTAAACATTGCTTACCCTGGCCAATCTAGCTTGTATTGTTACCACAGAGGATCATTTTTTCTTCAAATCACTATCTTCTAGGCCAATTTATATGATGACTAATAAAAGAATCTCTCATGAATCTCAAACAAACAAACAGAGCTAGCTTCCCTTCTAACAGCAGGAGGGCACCAATGAGTTTCAATAAATCAATAGGTCTGGGTCAAAATTCATCAATTTTAGTGATAACTCGAACACCAAGACACATTAAAGCTCCACTGCTTACCCATGTCTGCAGTGAAAGAGAGAAATTGTCATATTATGAAAGTCGACACTACCTTTCTTCAAGTATTTCTCTGCTGCGAATAAAAGACTACTAGAAATGGTGTACAGGAGAAGTATACACAAGACTATAACATCTGATAAAGACCAGGTTGCTGAAACTGATGTTGCTTTCTAGAAGACCTACCTTTAAAAAAGTTTTTGGAAACGCTATGATAGCCTTTAAGTAAGGTGAGTGAACTCATCTCAAAGGCATATATTGGTACAGAGTATTGGGAGAGAAATCAGACTGCTAGTCATCTTTGAGCCATTACTGAGGATGGAAAATTGCTTACAAGTATTTGCAACAAATGTTTGTTCTTTCCCCTCACTAAATGTCATCTCTTGATAGAATGCAGTGTCTGATGCTTTATGGAAAACATTTCAGTGGAGTAATTCTGTTCAGACTTATAAGTCTTGTGCAATTTACTCTCTACACACATACAGATTATAGCCCAAACATCAATAGTACTAGATGTCAGAAATCTGGATTTGAGATTTTAATTTTATAAGAAAAAAGCCAGTGGGGGAATGGCATGACTTCCTCTTTCTTAACTGACTACATAATTAACAGGTTTGTGAACAAAATGACAGAGACTTGTTAAGTACAAGTCTGATGCAGTCCAAACCACGTCTCAACCAAGTTTGAGTGTTAACTGGCATTTGGGCATGCGTTGTGGTTTAAGCTAAACCCAGCTGTGGCATTTCAAAGATCTCAAATTTGATTTATGCTGCATACTAGCAGCAGGAATCTGGTGTTAGACAGCAGATGATGAGGTAATTAGAGATGTCAATACAGGCTAAATGCGTTTTCTTCTAATGTGCATGATCCTTGGCTAATGGGTCACTCAATGACTAAACAGGGTCTCAGGGATTCAACCACTGCAGTAAAATTGCACACCTGAAGTGGCATAATATAGTCCATAATTAATAGTTAAAAACCTACTTTTTGAGCAGTTATAATTTTAAACAGGTATATATATACCTGCCTGATTTAGTTATATTGTGGAACTAAAAATTTCCTGAAATTACAGTCTTTATAGAAGAGAACCACAGAATAGAATAGAATAATAGAGTAGTTAGGGTGGGAAAGGATCTTAAGATCATCTAGTTCCAACCCCCCTGCCATGGGCAGGGACACCTCACACTAAAACATGTACCCCAAGGCTCTGCCCAGCCTGGCCTTGAACACCATCAGGGATGGAGCATTCACAACTTCCCCGGGCGACCCATTCCTGTGCCTCACTACCCGTACAGTAAATAACTTCTTCCTTATATCCAATCTAAACTTCCCCTGTTTAAGTTTTAACCCATTACCCCTTGTCCTGTCACTACAGACCCTGATGAAGAGTCCCTCTCCAGCATCTTTATAGGCCCCCTTCAGATACTGGAAGGCTGCTATGAGGTCTCCACGCAGCCTTCTCTTCTCCAGGATGAACAGCCCCAACTTTCTCAGCCCATCTTCATACGGGAGGTGCTCCAGTCCCCTCATCATCCTCGTGGGCCTCCTCTGGACTTGTTCCATGTCCTTTTTATGTTGAGGACACCAGAACTGCACACAATACTCCAGGTGAGGTCTCACAAGAGCAGAGTAGAGGGGCAGGATCACCTCCTTCGACCTGCTGGTCACGCTCCTTTGGATGCAGCCCAGAATACGGTTGGCTCTCTGGGCCGTGAGCGCACACCTCCTCTGCAGGGCTGCTCTGAATCTCTTCTCTGCCCAACCTGTAGCTGTGCCTGGGATTGCTCCGACCCAGGTGTAGGACCTTGCACTGGGCATGCTTAAACTTCATAAAGTTGGCATCAGCCCACCTCACAAGCATGTCGAGGTCCCTCTGGATGGCATTCCTTCCCTCCAGCATATCAACCAATACACACAGCTATCACATAGCTTGGTGTCATCGGCAAACTTGCTGAGGGCGCACTCAATCCCACTGTCCATGTCACCGACAAAGATGTTGAACAAGACCAGTCCCAACACTGATCCCTGAGGGACACCACTCGTTACTGGTCTCCAGCCAGACACTGAACCATTGACCACAACTCTTTGCATGCGGCCATCCAGCCAGTTCTTTATCCACCCAGTGGTCCACCTATCAAATTGATGTCTCTCCAATTTAGAGACAAGGATGTCATGTGGGACAGTGTCAAACGCTTTGCACAAGTCCAGGTGGATGACATCAACTGCTCTACCCCTGTCCATCAGTTCCACAGCCCCATCATAGAAGGCCACCAAATTGGTCAGGCAGGATTTCCCCTTAGTGAAGCCATGCTGGCTGTCACCAAGCACCTTGTTGATTTTCATGTGCCTTAGCATGCCTTCCAGGAGAATCTGCTCCAAGATTTTGCCAGGCACAGAGGTGAGACTGACTGGTCTGTGATTCCCCGGGTTATCCATTTTCCCCTTTTTGAAAATGGGGGTTATATTTCCCTTTTTCCAGTCATCGGGAATTTCACCTGACTGCCATGGTTTTTCAAATATGATGGACAGTGGCTCAGCAACTTCATTCGCCAGCTCCTTCAGGACCCCCCGATGGATCTCATCAGGTCCCATGGACTTGTGCGTGTTCAGGTTCTTAAGATATTCTCGAACCAGATCCTCTCCTACAGTGTGCCCAAGGTCTTCATTCTCACAGTCCCTGTGTCTGCCTTCCAAGACTTGGGTGGTGTGGTCGGACTTCCTCTCTTTTTATTTACATTTGTTTTTATTCATCATCTCAGCCTGCTTCTTAGCACAGGAAGGAAGAATCTTTTTCTTTTTAGAGAGGCCCTTCATCATTTGGGATGGATTTTATGCCTCTGTTTTGTTTCCAGAGAAGGTCTTCCCCTCCAAAGCTGTGCAGTCAATGGATAAGGGTTATTGTTTGCTTTTTTAATTTTGGCCACAACCAAACTAGCGACAAATGTTTCTCTGTCCATTTCGTGAAGCTTCAGTGAAGTGTCTGAAGCTTAATTTTCCTTGCTTGCCATGGTAATCAAATTAGCTGGTTATAGCAAAGCACATGAAAGTTTCATGTTCTGATAACATAAGTGCCACATTAATCCATTCATTTAGGCCAGGAAGAACTAAAGGACTCATCACTAGCCTCATTTTCAGGATTCATTTCAAGGCAGTAGGGGCCAATGGAGCTGCCAAGGCTCTACGCTCGGGTTATGCTTTCTAACTGCAACCCTCGGACTTGATGCTACACACAGGCATGCGTGAAACAGTTGCAGAAAAGTTCTGTGATCAGATCCTCCCTGAGAGTGGTCTAGCCTCTTCCTCATGTGCATCCCTTCAAAGGGCATCATGATAGCTCTCTTCCTTCCACTTATGCTAAAATAGTTTAACTGCTGTTAGTGTTAAGAGCTGAAAAGTTCAACAGCATAGTGATCTCCATGCTGAGAATACAATACAAAATCCCTGGGATGGATATATTTGATCTGTAAATTACCACAGCTCAAGCTGCCTCTGCCTTTTTCAAGACGTATCTCAATCCCATACACAAAACAACCTGCTAGAGTTATGTAATTGTTCCAGATATTATGCCATCATGCAGGCATAATGAAACCATATTCAATGCACACTTGAAAAAACACATTTGGGCAAACTAAAGCAGAGACACTGCTTAGAATTGCCTGTATTGTGAAGTTGTGAACAGACAAGTAGTTGTTAAAAAAAAAAAAAAAGGAAATCATTAACTTTACATATCATTAATGCTCCTACATATCACTCACTCCTCCTTCTCCTCCTGTCCTTTAGGCTTTGTATTGAAGTAAATGAAAGAAAAGTGGTACACAGTGTTTAGGGTCTGGAGAACAAGACTTACGAAGAGCGGTTGATGGAAATGGGGTTGTTTAACCTGGGAAAGGAAGCTCAGGGGACACTCTATTGCTCTCTACAACTACCTGAAAGAAGGTAATAGCAAGGTGGGTGCTGGTCCCTACTCCCAAGTAACAAGTATTTGGATGGGAGGAAATGGCCTCAAGTTGTGCCAAGGGAGGTTTAGATTGAATATTAGGAAAAAAATACTTCACTGAAAGGGTTACAAAGAACCAGAGCAGGCTGCCCAGGGAATTTTAGTTTAATTAAATCCCTGGAGGTATTTAAAAGACACATAAGATGTGGCACTTGGGGATGTAGCTTAGTGATGGACTTCATAATGTTAACTTTACAGTTGGACTCAGTGATCTGAAGGGTCTTGAAGAGAAGCAGGTATGGGTACTACAAATATATGCTTCTCCCTGAGCTCCAGCATTACCTACGTATACCGAAACTGTGAATGTGTACACAGCTCCAAAACTCCACTTCTGCTTCACGGAAAATCATATGAAAGCTTAGGTTCTGGAGACCACAAACTGAGCAACTCAGCAGTTTAACAGTTTGCACAAGATCTTACCAGGTCAACTACTGAAAATCCTCAGAGACAGATATTCCACAATCTCTTGGACAACCTATGTCAGGGCTTAACCCTCATGATGAAATGATGTTCATTGTTACAAATATTCAGAAATGAATACATGTGAAAAATAGTTGGACACTTCATCTGTGCCTACAACTATTTTGATCTCAGCCACAATATGGCCGCAACATTATATATTATACCTAAAGTAGTTAGCATAATGCCATAAAAACAGGAAGCCGGTTCTGAAAAATCATTTTTGTCACATCCTTTATTCTCTGTATAGTGTTTTAAACATAAAATTTCCTAGAGAAGAGGATACTCATTCTCTGCTAGCCCCTTCTGATCTCTTGACTAGGTAGAGCACTGTATACTCAGTAGCAGAATGATTCTCAAGACTCCAGATAAATAATCATTTTTCCTAATGTTTTTCTGAAATACACTGTAAAGTGTGTTTGCAGAAGCTGGTATTAGCCATAGAGGCTTTTGAGCCCCCTTTCACGGATTAATATTCTGAAGACAATCACCATTATAAATAAAACAATAACGCACGCTTATCCCTAGATACAAGCGTTTGTGCCTAAACACTGCTCTTTTTGCATGGCAGCTTTTAATTGCAGAGAGCAGTTCATGGAACTGATTGACATTTTTTAGACAGTCTGCTGTTCTCTCTGCTAAAGGTAGAAGGGTAGGGCCTTATGTGTTTGTTTATTTTTATGCTTCCTCCGAATCGGATAATAAAATTCCTTCTGGCATTTCACTTTTCATTAACTGTATTTTTTTTTTTTACATTTGCACATTCTGGTATTCTGGTGCAACAGAAAACTGCTATAATGACAGGGCTAAAAATACTGGAGAATATAAATGTTCTTTGCTAACAGGACCTAATATTTATTATTTGTAATATAACGAGACTGAATAGCGTTAATACAGGCTTGCAAATGCATTACAGACCCCATATTCAGAAAACGATGCTTGTTCCAAGAACAAGTCTAATAATGTTTAACATGCTTTAAGACTAAAACATATTAAAGCAAAAACTAAAATGTAAGACCACATTTAGCAGATTTTGGTTTTTTAAAGCTCAATTGAATATAAATAGCCATTCCCAAACTTTTAAAGTATATATTTTTTTTCTGTTAGAAATTACCATGTTATTTTTTTATCATCTCCTCCTATTGAAAAGTTAATTATTGTCTCATTATTTCTGCATATTCTCTGAGCCCTAATCATGGACAACAATCCCATTGTATCAGGTTTTGTAGTAATATTAAGTAGTCAGTCACAAATGCATTCATTACTAACTTACGTTCGTAAAAGTAACATGTCATCAAACAATTCCCATCACCAGATTTCACAAGAAGTCCATCCCATACCCATTATTTTTCAAAGCTGTCCCTATTATGTCCTTAAGAGGCACAAGGAGGATGCAGATTTTGGACAGAGGAGTCCAAGTTTCTTACAGCTTCAGAGACTTCCAGATGTCAGTCAAGCACAATTACAATCCTTTTCCTCCCGTATCTATTCCCAACATGAATATTTTAATTCAGTGCCACAGCTGCCCTCAGTCCAGCCTACCTGGTTAGAAATATGAGGATAAATTATGTAACACTCATTTAATCTTTGTCCTCTTAGTATTAGGGACAAGCCATCTTGCACACCAGATCAAAGTTCAGACTTCACTTCCCATTATCACAAAGATAAATATGTTCACAAGAGTCTCCCCCCATTTCAGTGAATGATCACCATTATTTCACGAGGTGACCCCACACTTCATAAGACCTTTTCCTTTTTGGCTGTAAAACTCCCTCTTAATATCACACGTCTTGAGCTTTCAGTTTTGGTGGGAACACAAACACCCAAAAAAAAAAAAAAGACTACAGAAAAACACCATTGCACGTCAAAAAGTAAAGAAAATAAAATAGAAGATAAAACAAAATATAAAGATAGGATATAATATGATACCGTGGACGAAGTATCTTTGATACCTAAGTACTACATAGCAGCCTACCCTTAATAGAGAATTAGGACAACTTAATAGAGAATTGGGAACAGAATTCTGTAGATTTTCTGAACACATTATTGAAGATTTAATATGTTGCTTTAGAGACTTAACCTTGCCTAAGTACTTGAAAGTTTGCAGAATGTCCCATAATCTTTAGAGGTTCCAATTTATTTTTGTGGTGAAGAAAGCTAATGATTTCATGTTGCACAATCAGATAGAAAACATTCAAGTACTGGCTCAGTAACAGAGAAAGGTTTTGTTATTTGTTGTTTACATTACCATTAATACTTGCATCAATACTGAGTACCTATCTTCCATTGAGATGAACAAGAAAAAGATGCACCTTAGTTAAAAGTAGGATGGACTGATGTGAAAATTGTGGGCTTTCAGTTGTTCCTGTGGAGGGATGTGAACTGCACTCATTGAACTGGGATGCTGTTAAGGACATGCTATAAATCTGAAAACAGGTTGCCCCAAGATCCACAGTGGATTTGAGAAGGAATTTTGCATGTAGAGCAAAGAGTTGACAATAAAAGCAGTGACAGTATTGCTTTTCACAGGAGATGTTTCTTTAGAAAGCTAAAGAGAAAAGCCGCCTTCTTTACATCATATATATATATGCTAGATTTAAAAATTCCTGCATTTCAAAGGTTATCAGAGAAAGCAAGTATCATCAAATGGTTAATATAGTTTTATTATAGCATGAATATGGCAAGAAAGAAAAGGACCAAAGCAATTGCTGAGAAAATGAAATATAAAACTACTACTACTTTCACAAATAGTGCTTGCTGTATTTGAAAATTAAGTAGTTTGTGCTCATCTTGCATGAAACAAAGGCTCATAATGAAAACTTATTGCAGATCCACTTATTAGGCATTCTTTTCTTGATTCGGCATTATGTGGCACTATCAGAGAGCTGTAAAGCAAAGCCTCTTTCAGTTCTTCGTCAAGGTGAGTGCAAAGTAATGAGAGAACAACCTAGTATTATATAGGAAGCCATCAGAGACCTAACCAAGATGGAAAAGAGGACAAGCCCCTCTGCCTGTACACAATAGAGGGCTGTAGAGCTGTTACTGCGGGATGGCTTCAGAGCAGGTTTTGCTGGGAAAAACAAAGCTTCAGAAACTCTCTAATGTAAAAAGGGGAAGGGGGGAGGGGGAGAACTGGAGGCACAACTTTAAGAAGAAAGAAAAAGGGCAGAACTGAAAGTAAAGCAAAGAAGGCCATAATAAAAAGGAATATGGTATCCAGATGAGCAATTTTGCTGTCAGCGGCAGAGATGGGAGGCAAGCATTGAAAAGGAGAGGGAGGGAGAATCCAATTAGAATACTGGTTTTGACAAAACATTCCAGCATCTTAAAGACTGTATTTCTCTCTAAAAAGTCTTTGCTTTTTTGCACAGCCTCACAACTGAAGAAGAAAATGAGGAGGAAAATAAAATACATTTTAGTAAAAGAAAGAGGAACAGGAAACACCAGATAAAACAAAACTGCAATTACATCTGCTGCACTTACGTTTAAATCTTTTAAGAATAATCAATAGAATCAATAGTTATTTTAATAGCCTCCATAACTACTAATCACATAATTTAAAGAACTCTAGTAATGATGCTGATAGTAATTGCAGTAGCATTATGGACAGACATAATGGAGAGGATGTCTTCACTGATTCTATTGTAATGCAAAGTAACACCTGCAATTTCTGCTTAGCAGAATCAATTCCATTGGAGATTATTTGTTCTTCTGAGCAGAATATTATATAGTCATAATCATTTTATAAACACTAGATATCAAAGCATATTATTAAAAAAAACTCACCAGCTTCTGCAAAACCACTGAAGAGGTAGTCCAGCAAAGATAAAATAGTACTATCCATTTGCCACCATATTACTTGATCAAGCTGCTCCATCCTGGATCATTCTAATGTTTTGACTATTTAAACACATGGTAATTTTTGATGCAAAGAATGTTTTCTTTTCCTCCAAATTCGGCAGTAATATTACTGTGACTTTTGAAAATGATCCCAAATGGCTATTTGGCTAAGTAATTGCTGCTTTGAAATACAGGCAAACACCAGAGATGCATAGCAGAAGAACGACCCAATTATTGCACTTCAGAACACACAAGCAAAACTGCACAATCATTACTTTTATTTTATGGTTACCCCTGTTGACAATGTGGCCAGCGTAAATATTTCTGCTCTACTGTGACTCAGTTTTTCCCTTCTGTCTAATACAGTTTGGAAATATATTCATGATGAATAAAGAATGAGAAATTTTTTTGTTACAGTTATAAGACTCAAAGTAACTCAAGTATTACAAGTTATACAGATATCATATTTTGGAACAATTAACATGGGGTATCATAAACTCTTTGTTTGGTTGCCTCTCCCCAGGATTTGGGATTGTATTACTTTTCTCGTACTATAGAGGGATTTTTCTCAAAGCAGTATGTTTTTAAGTTCTACAAATGTACTTCATATTTCTTAAAGAAATACACAGCTTAAACATAACTAAAGAGACAGATATAAAACGCTCTTAGTGGACAAAAGATACTCACTCTGCTCAACAGCACAAAGAGACCATATATAACACCAATTATAAAATATGAGATTCTAACAAACAAATAATTAAATCAACAAATATAAAATACTTATCACTGCTCTATTTTCATTTGCATGTTTCCTTGAGAAAAACACTACTAATTTTTTCAGTGCCTCAAATTTCTGTGTGCTTAAAAACGCATCCCATCTTGTTAACATGCACATTCATTTGTCCAGTTTTACCCCAAGTGTAGCTGAATGCTGAGCACACCTTTCCCTGCAGTGCTGAGCTTGGCAAAAAGTACATGCATTAACCTGATGACTAGGAATATTTGCAATTTTTTTTGTTTCTGTTGACAGCTTCTTATCAGTTTTACTGTCAAGGATCTTTGTAAAGTACTGTTTGTTCTTCTCACTTTTGATTCCTCCTTTAAACTCTGGTATTATTGCTTTCCTGACAGCTAATCTCCATCTCCCTTTAAGTGCAAAGATCTATCCTTTTGCTGTCAGAGCATTCTGCTCCACAGCTTGTTACACCTCCCCATTTAGCATCTCCTAACCTACACACCAAAATCTGAATTATATTCTTTTAATCACGATCTTCATCTATTCCTTGGATGTATTGCTTTACAGACCAGTGATCAAAAGCCAGTGTGGATGTCTGGCTGACTCCCTGATCCAGCAACTCTGTTAACACTGGCCCTGTACCTAATGCATGGCCTGCAAATTAAAAAGAGGAAGAGACATCCCTCCATGTATTGGGGGCACCAAACAGTTGCAAGCTGCAAGTCAGACAGAAGCAGACTAGGAATAAGAAGCAAATTTCTTGAACTCCAGTGCATTTTTCTAACTACCAGCAAATATTTCTCCTTTACTTTTTTCTCTACTGAAATATTCAAGTGCTCTCGCGCAGAATCCCAAGAAATGACTCAGAAATAGTAACTGTTTCTGATTCACTGCTCTGATAGAAGAATGGGCACAAAGAAGACATTCTTGAAGGGTTGAGATCTGAACAATTGTAATTTGCATTTACTGTGAAACAATACAAAATTATGAATGTTCTTTCAGTAGCACATCAGGTCATTTGCTGACTCTTGATTGACTGTGAGTCTCTCTGTGCTTGTTAAAATCACAGCACTGAGCTTAGTACACTGCTTTTACCATCTGGCACTGTAGCAGGAAGGCTACATTAGCATAACCTGTCTTGCCATCGATTTTAGGGGGCATGCTGATTTCTTTAAAATAAATAATGTCTGTCTTCTGTCACCCATTTTGTATCTTATACTTCTAACAGCTCAGAAAACTGGATACCTAGTATCTTTGTTGATATTTTCATCTATATTAAGCTCACATCCCATCTTTGTCAGAAAAATAACGAATTATCACAAATTTTCTGTGGGTTTGGGCCAATGATACACAAAGACAGTGATGTAGATGGCTTATGTGGTAAAACCGTATGGTTTGCTTATTATTATTACTGCTATTTGGTAATAACTCCCTGGTTTTAAAGACACTTTTCTTACCTTGTATTTCAAACAATTATTTCATTACACACTTGTTAATGCAAGAATAAGCATGGAATATTAACATTAACAAATACTTCAAGTTGAAGTTTCCATAGTAACTTCCTTCCACCCATTGCATTGTGTGCTCATGTGCTTTAATTTATGCATTCTTACCAACCTCTGCTATTTTATCTACCAACAGCAAGTAAATAAAAAGAAAAAAAAACCAAAACCAACATTATTTTTATATTCAGACTCTCAGAAATGTGGTAGGAAAGCTGAATACACATATCTTGAGATAAACAGTATCTCTCACTACAGTCATACATACTGAGTATGCAACATTAAAATAAACTATTTTGCCAAAAGCCAGATTAAGACAATGGTTTCTGTTACTGCTGTCTTATTGCAACTCTAGATTCTTAGAGGAGAGAGTATTTCCTCTTATCAGCCTTCAGCAGAGCTGAGTTGTTGCACTGCAGGGGACATGCTACACTTCCTCTTTCTCTCTCTGAGGAACAGGAGGTTAAAAGGACAAGATGATATAGTTCAGCATGCATGAAGAGGCATGGGCAAGGCTTCTTGGGGCTTTCAGACTTCCTTGGAATCCAAGGAAGTGCCAGCAAGGTTTTATCCCACAAGAATATCTAAGACTTCAGAAACATAACTGTTTGCTAGTTACAGGTCAAAAGCAAACTTAAGCACATGGGTAACTTCAATGGGATTAATCTAAAGCTAGTAAAATGCATGAAACACTGAAAGACTAAGGTTCTAGTGTAAAGGAAGAATTATTTCAGCATGTGCTTATACAGTTTTCTTCAGCTTGTAAAATAACTTAAATACTAAATAAATACTAATTTAAATACTACAAATAATCATTAATAAAATTTATTTATTCATCATGATAATGGTGAATGCAGCAGAGCTTTCACTTCACCTTGTCTCATCAGCAAACTGGGTAACGCTTTATCAGCTCCATCAGTGAAGTCTGCTTCTTCCATATGAATCTACAGGGGACAAGTAGTGGAAGAGATGTCCTCTTTGAAATGTATTTCTTTTTCCTGTCCATCTGCTGTCTTCTCCCATAGTGTGTAGAAGCAGATTTTTTGTTTAACCTTATTGCCCAGTATTAATTAAAAATCTGAACAGAGAGAGAGCATCAATGAACAGATGACTGAAATAAATTATGGGAATGGACAAGACGGAAATTAGAGACAGAAATGGAAAACAATTCAACAGTGCAAAGTGAAAGGGTTTCATATCTATATTATTTGATGGAAAACGATGGGTTTGAGAAGCAGAAGGAGAAAGATCATACACTATAAATGAGGCATTTATTAAAAATCATTCACATTTCTGGTACAGATAAACAAGTATTGATGTTGCTATATTACTGAGGTATCTTCCCAAACATGCCCTGGTACGGGTCCAGTTATCTACATTCCATTAACATGAATCAACAACTGCCAGGATGGAGGTGGAAGGGCTGGTATTTATTTCTGGTTAGCGATGGTAGTAAACCACCAAATTCTTAGAAGAGCTCTTTAAAGAAAAAGGCAAAGGTGATGACCATATGGCTATGAATTAATTATAAATAAGGCTGGGCTTGAAACTAGAAAAAAAAAAATAATCCTTTGAAGAGTGAATCTCTAAAACAAAATTTCAAAAGGAGCCCTTGTTACTTTACATGATGTCAGTTGCACAGTAAGCAACACTGAGTCCTATTTATTTTAAGAAAGAAGGAGGGTTGTAATTAAAAATAACAACGAAATTACACTTTACGGATAGAGGTTGAAATATTTTTCTAAAAAAAGAGAAAAAACTACTAATCAAACAGCTGTTTAATATTAAGATAATCAGTAGCAATGATGCTCCTTTGATCACCTTTAGAAAGGAACCAAAGAAAAAAGGACTGTCTACCCTATAGGATTAAGTATTCTGAATCCAACATGCTGAAGAGAAAAATCAGGAGTGGTAAGATGATTTGGTTTAGTAAGAACAGCATTTAAAATTCAAAGTTGGTTTATTAAATGTACTTTTTCTCATTTCAGTAAGTGTGGCTCAATTTTCTGGGCATACAAAAATCATGCATCAGAACTACCTCAAAGGAATGAGTGACTACCTCAAAGAGAATCACCTTAAAGGGAAACCAGAGCATTCCAGTAACAGGGTATTTCCATCGCTGTGACCCATAAACAGAGACTAAGGACTATGACTGCAGTTTGGGAATATTAATGCAGAAGTCACTGGAGTTGTAAGAAGTTTACAATGGTGACTTTATGGCCGATTACACAGCCTGATCTACCCTGACAGAAAACCTGATGATGTTGAACAGCCGTGATCTTAACTGTCAAAAGATTTCTTAACAGATGTAGAGCAGATTATGAAATAGTAGGGCTATTTGTCCTCAGATGATATACTGGAATAACACTGCATTGAATAGAAACACCCTAAATAGAATCATAGAATAGTTAGGGTTGGAAAGGACCTTAAGATCATCTAGTTCCAACCCCCCTGCCATGGGCAGGGACACCTTACGCTAAATCATATCACCAAAGGCCTCGTCCAACTTGGTCTTGAACAAGCTTCTGAAAGTGTACGATAATCTTGTACCAGGTACACAAGCAGTTATAGAAAACTAAATGACTGCTTAGCCCTTATCCAACTGTATTAGATCTGCCCTAGAAAATGTCTGGAAGTTCCTGTAGACTTGCAAAAAAAGTCAGATACCATTTATATCCCTTTTTGTTCTCCAAGAGTTGTTTTGTACTTGGCATCAGCAGAAAAGTTGCCGTGATGGTATATTACATTATTGTAAATCAAATGATCATAGACTAGAATGATAAAAGTCCAATCAGCTTTCAGGCATGTTCAAAAGTATTTGCTAATCCTTCATTATCCCAGCTGCTAAAAGATCAGCTTAAACACTTCATCTTTACTTTACAGGCCTTTATGAACTTATTACACTTGAAGGTCTTATCCTGAATCCTTTTAGTCAGCTATAAAGCTTTAACTTATTTCAGTGGCATGCTTTGTGAATTTCTCCATGCTAACCAGAGCATGAGGTGTATTTGTCTATTTGTCAGGGGGATTTAGGTGACTTTTGCACCTCAGTGAAAATTTCACTTTCAAAGCAACTTGGGGGGCAGGGGGGGAGAAGGAGAGTCTGAATGCTCTGAAGCATGTGGAGTTCATTTCCTAAACCAGAACTGTTCTCTCAAGAAACCATCTGGAAAAGCAGGAAAAAAAAAAAAAATAAGAAAATTTAAATTTTGAGAATTGTACCAGTGAACCAAATTTAGCTGACAATCCAATTTGTATTTCTTTAATGACAATGTTCCATTAGTGCAGTTACAGCACTAGAGCATAAATGGAAAAAATGTATCTTAGTTACAGTATATCACATGTGCCTATATGGTATACTCAGTTCGTCTTTATTTCCACCAAGGTACATTTGAACAGCCTGCGCTTTATTATAAAAAACTGTCTGAATTCACAAGATCTGGATCTACTCAATCTGAATTCTACTCTCTAGAAAAACAAGGGGAAGAGCAATAGTTTGATTTTTAATGGTATAATCAAGATCTGCAACAAGAAAAGCATGCTCCTTCCTACTCTTTTGAATTGCATAGTTGATACACAGCCAGATCTTCAATCAAAAGGATGCTGATTCTGTAGAGGGGTACACAGATGAGTTCGTGCGTGAAGAGTTATCAGACACCATTTTCAATCAAGCAGTGATGAGGGCAATCCAGCCTGCAAACTTTCTATAAACTTTGCATAACTTTTAGGACCATCTTCTGAAAAATGAATATGTCATCATTAAGGATGTGCTTCATAGCAGGTGCATTATTAGGAAGGAATTATGTTTCCAGTTCAGAGTATGATAGGCATGATGACACACACAGCTGTGTATCATTGATGAAGAAAGGCAAAAGTAACAATGCCCAGATAAAGAAACACCCCTTGGGTGAAGTGAAACTGCAAATTTTGACATTAATCTAATAAATTACTTATGTCAGAAAATTTAGCTCAGAAAAAAGAACCTTAAAAGGTAGTAATAAATTATTTTCATACTTGCTTTCAATAAACTGATAGCAAATGAATTTGAAAAGACTATAATCCAGGAGAACTTCAGTTAAAAAGGTTATCTCTTAAGTTTTGACATTTTACATTTTAACACTAATGAAATAAAATCGTATTTTCTTAACAGAAAGAGTGGTCTGGTTATGGTACACAGGGATTCATTGCATGACCTTATGTTTTCCAAAGTATTTCTTTAAGACAATTTTTTAAAGGGCTTATTGTTTGGGGAAGCATCTTCTGGCACGAATCACTGCAGCAAAAGCATTTGTCAAAACCAAAAAGGTGAGCATTTCCAAAAACATCCATACATTTGGCAAGTAAGTAGATGTTGAATTTGTACACAAAAATACTGATAGTAATTTGCCTTTTGTCAAATGTCATAACTTGCACAACAAAGAAGCAGAGAGAAAGAGATTATCACATTTTTCATTCTCCTCTTCAGAAAAAAAAGGGGGAGGGGGAGAAACAAACTGTTTTCCTCATGCCAAAGTCAGAGGTTGTACACATTTTTTGCCGATCATTATCTCCCAGACTGCTGATCCAATGAAAGCATCTTTCCTCCTGCCAAGTATTTTCATCCTTCAGAACTGTCACCCGATTTTGTGCTCCATCCAAAGCATTCAACTGTTATTTGCTGAACTTCCCCACAACTTTCTGCTTCTACATTGATCGTACAACCATCATTTTCTTCCTGTAACCCCACAGAGGCAGCCATCATATAGTTTCTAAATAAATGTCATCCTATTGAACAAATTCCAGTCTTTTCCACCTGATGATGCTAAAGTCTGCATGCCAAGTATTCACAGCTAAGTACTAGAGATAATAAGCTCGTCTGATGTACATGAGCTGCTTGGTTTTAAGTAGAAATCCCTTTTAAAAAAAAAATTAATAAAACTCTTACAAAGATTTATTTCATGCAAAGTATAGTATTTACAGCCATAATGCAACATATTTAGTTGGAGACCTACTAGTATGTATCTATTCCTGAAAGAGTACTTGTGAACATATTTTGGGTTTTTTACCTCATTAAAAGTGTATGAAGAAACAAACTATAGTTTAGTCATAAATCAGCATGTTTTAACCCTGAATGTGGCCTTAAGCATGTGCCTTCCTTTTACATAATATATAAAAATCTAAATTATAAATTATAAACACTAATACAATAAATACAGATATTATATACTCATTTGAATTCACTTGTACTTTTCTTTGGACAAGGCCTTGGGTGATATTGTTTAGTGTGAGGTGTCCCTGCCCATGGCAGGGGGGTTGGAACTTGATGATCTTAAGGTCCTTTCCAACCCTAACTATTCTATGATTCTATGACAGACAGAAAGCGGACAGAACCAACAGACAGAACAACTTGTCATGTTTTCCCACACCTTATTTTGAAGCAGCATTTGTAAACAGCTTATAGAAGTTAAATGAAGCCTTAATCTTTGAAAGTTCAAACACAACAGTTTGTAGCATAATCTATTATGTCAATAGGTTGTTTGCAACCAGAGGTATTTTTGTAAAAGGACAATCCAAATATCATGATAGAACATGAGATAAAATTGATATGCCTTAGATGCTTATTCAGTATAAAATTAGTCCTATTTGTTTCTTGTAGTTATCAGATGACTCCTCTGTGTGCATATTGTAAACCCAGAAACACAATTATTTAATCTGTAAAAAGGTTTCATTGCAGAACAAAGTGCAATCCTGCAGAAAGATCCAAATTTCAGAAGATCTGCATAGCTACATTAGCCTGGCATTCTGCCTGGGTTTCTCAGCAATACATGTAGCCCAGGAGAAATGCCACAACACTGTTATTACTGCTCAAATTACTTATGCTTAACTAATATACATTAACCCTTTCAGAACATTATAAATGTACTCCCAACATAAAGCAGCAATGAACACACCAGATGACAGTACAATACCACTACATTTTTGAATGACTGGTGCAGGGATGGGTAGGAAACCAACATGCTCTATAGCACCACTTGCTCTTCATGTTGCTCTTCATCTGACAGCACCAGCTTCTCAAAAAATACCAAGCCACTGTTGCTTTCAGTCTGTGAAAGGTCACAGGCCTATCCATATGTTATTTTTCACAGATGTAACATATGGTATGCAATATAAAGAAACCCTACCTGCAGCTCTGTCACAAAGCACCCAGAGCAGCAGACTTTTCTGATTTATCCTGAATACGTGGTTAGGGCTTTTTTGGGTTTTGGGTTATTTTGCTTCTGTGGTTTTAAGCAATATTCTTTATAGGTTACCTACTGTAGATGTGGGGGATAAGTCTTTGCTTTCTTTCTTTAAATGTACAGTTCAGATTAGCCTGAACTGCATGAAGTTTTGAGTCACTCCTCACCCAGAGCATGGGTTAAATCTGTAAACCGCAATGCTGGGATTTCAAGAAATGCAGGTCCACAACAGATTCCCCAATAAATGCTGAGGACAGCACAGAAGTGGAAAGCTTTTATCACAGGAGTCAGGTGAGGGAGATGTGTTTTCAGACAGAGAAAAAAACCCCAAACTCATTCTTGAAACGAGAGCCCTCAGGAATTTACCACAATGCTTCCAGTCTTTTATCCCTTTTCATAGCAAGAAAACATAGAAAGAACAAATTATGTTTGTAAGCTAGTGAACTAATGAAATGAAAAGACATGAGGAAAGAGTGTTGGAAAATTACTTTGGCAGCAAGCTGACTCCTTCAGAGCTCTCTTTTGTGCTGCACTGAGTCTAAAGAGACAACTCGTTGATTTGTTGTGAGATTTTATTCTGTGAACACTAGCAGTTTATGCATATTTTAGAGGCCCCCAGGGGAAAGTTATCTGCCAGTTCCAAAAGCATTTCTAATTAATTAAAAATCTTTTGTTTCTATTTCACATTGCCTTTTCATGCTAAGGCTTCCTGAATTATATTTAAAAGCCATTAATCACAAGAAGTTTTGAAAATCCTCAACACAAGACTTCCAAGTTGAGGTGCTTTTGTCTCCCTTCAGTCAGCCAAGCACCTAACTTAATTTTAAAAAACACTGAGCCTCAAAGCAGTTTGAAATTACTTCCTAAGGACTGCCTTACTGAAAGGCCTATCTAACCCTGCAACCTCTTGTTCACAGCAACAAGGAGCAGATGCAGGGGAAAGCAGAAGTGAAGCACAGCACAAGCATACAGGGATACTGCGATAACTACCTGAGTGCCTTGGAAGTATCCAGCAACTGCAGCTCCAGTAAATTCAGGAAGCAAATTCGCCTCCAGAGAACTGGAAAAGTAGACCTCCTTTTTTTACTGTCTCAAAGGGATAAAAGAAAAGAATGCTTACTGGTAAAGACTGTACCAATCACTTTCATAAATGCATCTCCTCTAACATCACATGCACATCCTCTCTTTTTTTCAGCTTTCTTAAAGGTTTAGTTTCAGTTTAGAAGCATTGTACCAAATCTTTTCTTCTTCCACTTACTAAAGTGATTGAATAGCACATCTTTCTTTTAACTGCCTCCATAATATTTTAGCCCTGCCTAACCTATGAAATAACATAAACAATGAAAGTCCCGTCAAATATGACAACGAAAGTTACATTACATAACACCAATGCTGTACAGTCCAGAAACCTATATGTAAGCACATTGACATGAACAATAAATCCACCCAAACAATAACTAATTCTAAAAAGAATGAATATCTACATTGCAGAAATAAGGGAGTATAGCCATGACCATGATAAAATGGCAACCTGTGCTATTAGCAACATAAATACTATTAACTAAGAGGAAAGACTACTACAAGCCAAGAGAATTGTAAGAATGAATTGACAGGGAGAGAGGATTCATACTTTATGTTTCTACTCGTACAGCTTCCCAAATACTGTATTTTGCAAGAAAAACATAATAAAAGAGGGAAGCAGCAGGTTGGTTTTAAGTCTATGGTTTCTCTGGTAACTTATTTCTCTTTCACTCCCCTTTACTGCCTCCTCCAAAACGACCTGGTATCTTCAAAGCAAAAAAGGAGCCAAAATGCTGAAAAGCCAAAAATACTTGCAACTCTCTGGAGCTATTCCCTGACTACATACTTCAGTGAAAACATAATCTGTAAAATAGAATAGGTATTATTTTATTACGTGCAACAATCTGGATCAAGAAGCAAAGTAGAGCATGTAGATCTCCATGATTCAGACTCACTGTAGCTTGGAAAACATTCACAAGTCTCATGCATATTTTTATAAAGCTGTAAAGATTAAAGTACGGTTTAGAATTAAGGCTGATTAGTACTGAATCTGTATTAGTGAACCTAAGGAGGGATTACATAGCACAGACCACTGTGGCACACATGTAAGGCCTAGTTCAGGAAGAGCCCCTTGCATAAACTTCAGTCAGTTTTCTTCTGTCCTAACAAATTTGCTGCCTAAAAGAACAGCTCTAAATTAATTCCATTGAGGATTTTTCAATCATTGGGGGAAAAAAAAAAAAAAAAAGCCTAATTTCAGGAGTGCAATATAATACCATCACATTAGGACAGTAATAAATACAAACAAACAAAGCTTGTTTTCTTTCTCACACCAGCATCCACCCAATAGTACTGCAGAGTAGTTTCTACCCTGAAGTTGCAAGCACTCAAGATATCTTTTCTTATCCTACCCAGATTAATCATCATGTTAGGTATTTTCACTTTTCTGAAACAAGTTTGTTCACTAGCATGAAGATAGTTCTGTCACTTGATCAAAAAGTCTGGGTAGCTGTTTTTATTGTTTTAAACACTTGAATTGGTCTTCTCAGTTTAGTTACATGTTCACAAGTGCATTACAATAAAAATGCGAGATGAACTGAGTTTGTGTCCATAGTAAACATTTTTCTTTAATCTATTAAACAAAATTTAACTATTCTAGTGAAATACTAAGAGAGCTCATTCAAAACCTAAAATCCCAGTTCTGAAAGTGACATCATATTGCCTCATTTTAATGGCAGTAATGCTTCATGCTTCTTGATGTCACTTTCATGAAACACCTTGTGTTCAAACATCATAATATTCTCCTCTTGAAAGGTCAAACAGTAATATGTGTGTGAGTTCAAGGTTGCTAAGTTTCATATGAGAGGAAATCTACTGAGGGGAGCTTCTTCCATCAAAGATAACAAGAATATTCACAACTAATACCACTTTTGAGACACCTGGATGTTTTATGAGAATAAAATATGTTTCAGGTAGCAAGCTTTCATTTATGGAACCTCTTAATTACCAAGGTGTGCAATACAAACTTAAAAAAGCTACTTTTTTCTGCAGACATCAACTGTTTTCCATTAAAACCTTTCAGAAATCAACCATTTCCACTGTACCTAATCTAGAGGTACATTTGACTACAGGGAACATCTTGGCACAATGATCAAGGCTGCAGAGCTCAAATGCAAGCTTCTCTCACTCCAGTTAAATAGCTCAGCCTTTGCAGAATAAAGCGATCAAAATTCCACACATTCACTTTGAATGAATACCAAGACATGCCACATGGAGATATTTCACAAAAACTTCTTAGATTTTTCTTTTGCAAAAATCTCACTTTGTTGAAATAAAGCTTTTTCCAATTATTTTTGAGAACCCAAATTCTTTAATAAATTTAAAAAAAAATAAAATTTAAATGACAGAAAAATTCTCTATTCTCTCTACAGCTGGGAACACATGCAAGATTCTTTGGTGACTTTAAAGCTAACACAACATATCTGGCTGTATAGCACAAGCTAGCCGTCTGTGCTTCTAGTTCTGTATTACTCTATTATATTTTAGCTTTATCTGAAGTCCAGAGGATTCAAAGCAGGATGGAAAGTAGGTTACTTGTTTTTCTCTTCAATTAAACTTATTCACCCAGAAGTCTTAAAATACATTGCAAAGGAAGATGCAACTTATACATAATGTAAGGCAGCCAGGTATCAGTATCTCTATTAAAAATTAAGGGAGCTGAGAGAAGATATCTCAAGAGACTCTCAAGGTCACACACAGTCAGAAATAACCTCCAAGTAGATTACCTACCAAGACAAGACAGACGGACAATACAGAGTCATACATACATACCCATACCTCTATGTAAGTTTAATAAAAACTTATGTATTCCTTTTATTTCCAGAACAATCCAGTATTTGCATCCATTACATGAAAGCTAAATAACAGGTTTGCAGGCTGATGACTGAAATGGGTTAGAATGTCAAACTCATTTGAAGACCTGGGAGACGTGCAAAAACCACTAATACAAGTGATCTGTCACTAAAAATTGGAGTCTGGTGACCCGCACAACATGATCCATAGGTACTGACGCTGACAAAGGAAGAACATTTTCATTCTACCACTATCTCACCCACAGCTAAATAATCAGAGATGATACCTTTAACTTTCCATCATCTATTTCTGATTTTCAACAGCTTTTGAAGGAAGTTTGTAAGTATATTACTTGCCTTTTACAAACAAGCAAGGAAGAAGGGTAACTTCTTAAATGGAGGGCATAGCGCAAGTTAATGTTAAATTATTAATAGAAAAGCATAATTTTTAGACACAAGATATTATTGAGGTTATACATTACAATGATTAATGACTGCTTTCCAGAAAGCATCCTCTGTGCTTGTAAAATTATGCTCATCTAGGAATTAATTAATCTAAAAGCTTTACAAAAACGTAAAAGGACAATAATCAGGAAATCAGGTTAGCAGTTTGCTCTATTTGTGGAAAGAAAATTTGTATAATTGATTAGTCTGTGAGTAATTACAGAGCTGGCAAAGCCTTCAAACAAGAACCAACCTAAGAATGGTATTTGTAATTGGTTTGCATTCATCTTTCTAGCACACTTATTGCTAAATAATAGCTTAAATTGCTGTTCCATTTTCTCGTATATGAGGGAAACAATATTATGCATGTGCAAAAATATGCACTCTGAACACACCCTACAATCAGTACAGACTGTCAGTGACTAATGTTAAGAGACAACTTCAACCACATCAGTTAAACAGACGTGCATTCCAGTTGGGTTTATAGGCAGTCTGAAAAAGGCCTCAGACAATATTCTGCATCAAACTCTGTTTTATGTTTCAGAAATCATCTGCTTTTTTATTCTGTGATCTTCAGAGGTGTCATTCACAGGATTCTAGTGGTGGTTTTTTCCTCCAGAAGTTGTAGTGATAGCCAGGGGTCATCAGAGTGAATAACTGTGAGAAGCAAGCCTGCTACATCATTTACAATTAAATTCACAATAGTATTTGTATCAATATACTGTCTTCTACATGTGGGAGGCTTGACAGAAAATCTATCTGTAATACTACAGAAAATACTTTATGGGCCACATCTGGTCTGCAGCATCTCAGGTGTGAATTTTCCCAGCAATACAGGGCTTGGAGCAGCATGTGAGAAACAACATTAAAGGGACTTTTGCCATGCTCTGCATTATCTCTGGCCATGGAAGCGTGATGTTCCCACCTTGTACAACTTGGCCACAGCTGCACATGACCACTTCTATCCCACTGAAGGTGAGAAAGGAAGCCCTGATCTGCTAAACAGTCTTGAAATAGCAATGTCTTAACCACACAACAAATTCAGTCTTGCTAATTAGCACCATCCAGCCACTAACCATACCCACTCCCCATACAACAGAACATCTTCCACTGACTTTGTGACCATCTTATCTCAGTCCCTCCATTTTACATAATCCCTGGCATTTTTTTTAAACTAGAAATGGAACATCACTTCCCTAATGTATGCATGAGGTTAGTATGCTGTAAATCACCAAAATGGAAAGCAATGCAAACATAAACCATCCCAGGTCTCTCTATATCCTCATAATAGCTGAATTTACGTCCAAGAAAATGCTGTGGAAGCCAACAGGATCTTCCTTTCCAACATCAGCACAAAATTGTTGTCATACATTACTCTGCACTCAGGCAATTTAAAATCGAGAGTGTTTCGTAATAGTGACTGCTGCTTAATTGTAAGTGCTTATTTCACCTTTGTGTGACAGTTACAGATCAAAAGCAGAGAGAGATTTGGGGATGAAGATACTGTGAATAACTGAAAACAGAAAATACTGCAATTAGAGATGTGTGTTGTTTTTTAGAGGCTGCTGCTATGACAGAGCACAATATGCTACAGCAGAAAATCTGGAATATCAAAAGCACCAAAAGCAGAGTTGTTCATATATAGTCCTTTTGTATCAGCAAACTTTGTAACTGAAAATGACGGAGTGCTTATATAAAAAGAAAGTGACTCTGACCAGTAACATAAGAATATTATTTAAGAACTTGCTGAATCAGGAAAGTTCAGAGTTAGCTCTAAACACACGCTTCAAGATCTTCTGGCTTTCAGTACAGGCTTAAATTTTAGCTGGGATATACAGAATTTTTTCCTTAATCAGGAGCTGATATATCAGTAATAAGCAAATGTAGGTGAAGAAAGGAAAACAATTTATTGGGGAGGGATGCTATGAGCAATTGCAGTAAAAGTGGAATGCTTTTCCTCCAGACAAATGATGAACCTACGGAAAAATCAATGTCAAGATTTTTCAAATATACAGATAGCTGTAGTATACCAGCACTGAAACAACTATGGACTTTTATCAGCCTAAGCAGAATTGCAGGAGAAAGCCCAATCACAGAAACTTTAATAGGCTATTGCATATGTAGAGCACACCTTACAAGCATACAGCAAAGCCTTCAGAAGGAGGAGCTTTCAAAGGTAAAGTTGAAGTCTTTTACTACATTGATTGGTTCTGCATAGGTGCATTAAGGCACTATCCTAAATAAAGGCATTTAAAGGATGGGCAAATACAAATTCATAATACTTTCACAATTCTTCTAGCTACTGTTTAACTAAATCTGGGATTGTAATTCAGCAGGCTCTGTAAGCAACAATCAGCAGTGGAAAACTCCCATACATACAGCGTATCAATAAATTCAGACTTTTCTATGTTCTGGATATACCATGTCTCCCACATTCTTGAGCAAAAGCCCAGGTTTTATTCCAATTCCTAGCTTCCTAGCATAAAGCTGCAGCATTGCCCTTCAGTTCCCAACCCAGGCAAGACCAAGTCAGAGTCTGCCTGACAGAGGGGAAGCCAACGTACTGCTTTTTCAATACAATTACCCAGACACCTATGACAGCAGCCATACACAGACAACCAGGACCTATCTGCAAACAGATTTTTATGTCATCACTCCACCAGTTCTACATAGGACAATTATGTTTAAAAAATGCAGGTAAAGACTTTCTAAGAAACACTGTTCTCAGTATAAAATTGGCTTATTTTAATGTGTGCTTACAAGAATATAAAATACAGGCACTGTATGACCTACAAGTTGCCCAAGGAAGCCATACAATAGAATCTACAGAAATTCATTACGCTATTAGTCTACCAAAGTAGAAGAGGCCTTAATTAGTTTGCTAATTATTCTCCAAATAGGGTGAATATTCTCACATTTAAAAAACAAAGTTATGTCATCTGTTTTCGTATCATTTATGCATCCACTTTCAACAAGTAATGAGTTCTATATGAAAATGTAGGCAAGAAGGAAAAGACAGGAGATGAAATACAGATTTGACAGACACAAGGTAATGCATAATAAACAAAGTAATATGAATTACTGAGTCATACTACTTGAATTTAAATGTACTACATCAAACTAAGGAAAACAAAACAAAACAAAACAAGGCTTCAGTGCAGACAACCAAGAAGGGTGTCAAGGTCAATGAAGACAGCAAAGACCGGAAGCATGCAGAGTTAATGAAAACACCAATAAGTGTGTTAAAGCTTTTTTTTTTCTATATACATTCAGATGGACCATTATTCTGGTCAGTCTATCTCTGAACTAATTTTATACAAGACAAAATCTTTCAGTGGTAAAGACATCATCCAAACCAAATCTGTGAATAGGAAAACAATTCAAGAGGAAATAATTATTAAGGAAATGCTGCTAAGAAGAAATCACCAGCATACATGTCCATGGTGGGTACAGATAGGAGAAAGCTCTACTGGGTCTGACTGGGATGGAGTTAATTTTCTTCATAGGAGCCAAAGTGGTACTGTGTTTCATATGTGTTACTAAACCAGCATTGGTAAGCTACTGCTTACTGCTATTGCTGAGCAATGCTTGCACAACTCAAGGCCTTCTCGGTTCCTTATTCAGCTCCTGTCAGCAAGTATGCTAGGGGTACTTGGCAGGCAAGAAGTTAGGAGGGGACAGAGCCAGGATAGCTGGCTCAAATTGGCCAAAGGGATATTTCACGCCATGTCGTATAATATCATGTTCAAAAATAAAAACTGGGGTTTTGGGGTTTTCTTTTATTCCAAAGTAGCAATTGATCAGCCAGAAACACACAACCACAAACAAACAAAAAAAAAGGCAAATAAAAAACCCCACCAAACTTCTAGAGACATACATTTCCTTCCACCCCACTATATCAAATGTGGAACATTTATTACAAGGAAATATGACTTCAAATTTTTAAGATCACTTTTAATAGGTAACCAGTTTTAGTTAGCATAGTTGTTGAAAACTAGGGACAAACTTTGTTGTATACAAAAATAAACAGTAGGAAAATACTGACAGCATTAAAATATAACACATATGAACAGTTATATATATCATGTATAAAACATATATATACACACAATATACCAATGCATGTGCACTTAAAATTTTTGCAAGATTAGGTTTTCAGCTTCTTTTTATGTAATCAGGTTTACTGATACTACTATATGTAGCTCAACAGCAGCGATCATTTCTTATTAAAAATCAAAAGGATACAGTACATTTAAGTATTAGTCATTAGACAAAATTTAAAAGTCAAATCATTCTTAAAAGCAGGATGGCTAGAAGTCAGCCTGCAAATACCGCAAGCCTCAGCTTGGGAAAGCATGTCTTAAACTGGAAACTGCTGTAACGAATCAATTTTCTCACACCATGACAATATGCTTGTTGCTTTGGGTTTTTTTTAAACAGCATTAGCACAAAATACAGCTCACTTGCAAACTTATGAAGTGACACTGAGCATACTTTTACTCTGCAAAAACAATAAATATTTATTTCTTTTTTACCACTTGTTGTCTTGCACCAGCTTATTAACATTACATATTATTTCCAAAGGTCAACATTCCATTAGTCAGAGGAAGGGTATATCACCTTCCTTCCCCCTGTTTGCACACACTGGTCTATCACGCCATGCTGTAGAATCGTTACAGGTCAGACCCAAAGTAAGTCTGTGGGAAAATAAAAAATGTATTCACTTCAAGGGGATTTAGAAAGACTACAGTTTTGATTAGCAACTGGAAATGCAAGTTTTAAGATGCACTTGATTTTTCTCTCAGCAGAACACTCACATGATTTTGGTCTGGTAAAACAAATTCAGTAACTCATGAGAGTCAGTGACAGGCTACATCTCTAAGATTGATGATATATTAGCAGATATTTTGAGTAGCATTACCATGCAACCAGGAGCTGGGAAATATGTGTATAAATGCACATACAAGTGTCCAGGGGCTGGGAGAATCATTCAAGCGTACATATGTAAATTTACATGCATGTATGAATTTGAACATTGCAAAGAAGTGTAATTTAACTCATTATGTTTTCAGTGTTGCATTTGCCTACTTCAACACAGGCACATAAGCAAATACAAAACTCAGCATTTTTTTTTCTTCCAGAGATATCTAGAACCATTTTTCTTAGTCATTCGTGGCTTTGTTATTATCCAAAATAAAGTGTCCATAGGAGTATATATATGAGTTTTCCAAACCTTAAGGTTAAACCCAACTGCTCAGGCTTCAGCCCAGCCATTCCTGTTAAAACAGCATTGCAGTCACTCCAATTCAGACTAAATTTCACCCACCATACTAAGAACTGCTGTATAACTCCAACTGTAAAAAAAGACTACTTGTAAGAAACTTTGCGAGTCATACTCTATGCCCAGATGCATCTGGATAGTGCCATTAAGAACACAAGGTCAGAATACATTGATGATGTCAACAGTCTCCCCCTTTTGGGGTTTGGTCGTTTGGGTTCTTGGCATTCATTTCACCCAGTGGCAAGAAATCAGGAAAGCATTACCTTAAGGACAACCTTAGGGATTCCAGCCCTTTAAGGAATCAATGTCAATTTTCCATCAGCTTACTGTGCTACATTTAAAACCCATGGTTCCTCTTGCTTGCCTTCTATCAGTTTCGTACATAAATCACTACAATGTTCAAACTTTTCAACCTGATTAAGAATAGTTTCCTTCCATTACCTCTCATACAGTATGTTATCAGATTCTAATTTACACTCTCCTATGATCTTACAATTTATCAGTCATTTATCTTATTAATTACTTCCCTGTGTAGCTTCATGAACACTTAAAAGATGAAGTTACTGCTTTTCTAGGTGATTTCCTACATCAATCTAATAAATAGTTTAATCCAAATCGTCTCCAAAAGCATTGGCTGTTCTTTCACATATGAAGAAACCAAGTAATAGAAAACTGCATTCAGGATTTTTCAGAAGTTTTCTCCACTGTAACTAAAATTAGCCTTTATTAGGGCTGCTGGAAAATGGCAAGATTTGGCATTCAGGAAAATTTTCCTCTTTTTCAGTTTGCTTGGATACAGGAATTTAAGAACTTATGCCACATGATAAGGTGAAGAAACAGATCTTATTCAGTACCTATTACAACAGGCAGAAATGTACGATTTGTATTTAAAAAACATCTTATTCCCTGTGCCTGTTCATTTTGCAACTAAATCATCAACGCTAAAGAAAAAATGACAACCATACTGGCACTGTTAAAATTTTAGTTTTTCCATGGCAGAGTCTTCCTAGCAAATATTTTCTACACAAGCCAATTCTAGTTTAAGAATCAAATTCTGTCAAACAAGATTTTAATTTACCAGTGACTGAGATGGTGGGAGGAGAGGTAGCCTATCTGCAAGAGAAATGGTGCTAGAATAACTGTGCAACACAATGTCTAAGTAAAGGGAAACATCCTCTCAGATGTTTCAGATACCAGAAAAGCAGGCTGATATCTCAGGACAAAGAAAAAGAAAATGGGGAGAGGGATGAGTTATCCATTATTTTACAAACACGACAGATGTTTTCACTCAACACCGGCAACTGGGCTCAACACATCCACACTAAATAACAGAAACGAAGATATGGCAAAGCCTGACAATGCTGAGTAATATTCTGGATGATTCATTCTTTGGCTTCTCATTCATTATTAATAATAAAACAATGACATTCTGTAGCAGTGCCAGCCTATAAAACTGTAAGTCTTCCACAGTTAAATTCACTGGGGCTGAAGAGACATGCTGTGATCCAGTCAAGCTTTGATTATTATTATTATTGTACTGGTTCTGAACTGGTTTTCAGAACCCCAAAATTCAAGGGAACTCACAGCTACTTTTTTGCTTACAACTTCTGGCAATTCCAAGATGAGTTCTGTATCACATACACTGCAACTCCTCCCACCTTTCTGCAGGTCACTTGCTGAGAGTCTGTGGTAATGTATACAATATACATATTGGGAATTTTATTATTAAGGCCTCTGTAAGTAAGTCTTTTCAAAAGCCACACTTGTTGCATACTTCATTTACTGTACTGGCAAATGTACTTAGAGTAACCAATACAGTTTGTTTCATATTTTGTCAGGTTGGTTTGTTGTTTCGGGGAGGGGGCTGGATTGGTTTTTGGGGGGGTGAGAGGAGGAGTTGGGGGAGTTAATAAGAAAATCTGATTATTTGTTCTTCTGAACTAGTATCTCTTGAGATGTATTTAGTCAAATCGAATTTCTGAAGCTGAAACTCCTGGGGAAATTAAATAAATAAATCAACCTCTTCCATCTGAGACCAGTTCTTATGTAATTCTTTGTAATTCTGAATAACACATTAAGATTAGAGATAGGAAACACATTTTTACATTAAACACACCAGATAACATACGTAGCTTTCATGTTTTATCTTATTTATCACTGTATTAAAACACTCCACAAATATTAAAGTATGTATTTTCAGATACTCTCCAAGAAAGATACAAGTTCTTATTGCACAGATAAGAAAACGTTAAGTATGGGTTACAAACAATACTTTCTCATCGCAAGTTTTGTTACAGAACGTAAAGAACTTAAAACTACGGAATTAAAGCTGCTTAACTGTAAAACTACCCATCTGTCAGGTTTTGCGCTGAGGACTTGTTCTAAACACTGCATTTGACTATGCATTTTTGTATGCCAGAGTCTAGTAAACAAATTCTATCAGGTTTCCATAGATGAAAGAGATTGAGATGAAACAGCTTCTCACACACAATTTGGTCTCTTTGATTACATTTACAGGCCCTTCAGTCACTCCAAAACCCCACCAGTCTTTTATTACATCTTTCAAGCTGTGACAATTTAGATAAGTGAAATGTTAAATAGCTCATTATAAGTCCACTTCTGCACCATAGGAATTGATGGCAGCATTGCCATAGACTTCAATGGGAGCTGGATTACAGCTCGAAACACATCACGTACACATTCATCAGAAAAAACTTAAAATTCGGAGACTTTCAAAACTTCTTCAAATCAGTTTATACTGAACCAGCCTTACTATAAATCAGGAAGAGGTGGTAGGCTAGTTTTACAGAATGGTACAAAAACCTATTTAAATGCAGCTTTTCTCACTCTACCATTTTCATCCAAATCTCCTGCTATAGTTTATGTGACAAGCAATCATCAGGGAGTGAAAAAGCTATTTCCAACAAACATAACATAATAGAATAAGGAGAGTAGGTGACAACTTTCAAAATTGTCTTTTGAGATAGGCAAAATATTTATCTCCTAGAAACTGATCCTACTACGAACTAGTAACCAGAATGCACACAATTTAAGTTTCCAGTTTAAAAGAAATCATACAGGCCAAGAGCTTTAGTAATTCAGTGTATAAGATAAAAGTCCTGTGTAGTTAGAATAATGCATGTTCCAAGTGGATACGCATTTCATTCTCTCTTACATGAAACTAAAAAGACAAAGGGTAACCAGCCTCCCAAACTGTATTTCACAGACTACTTCTGTTGTCCTGGCAACAAGAAACTGCTAATAAATCTCCCTGTGATAAAAAAAAAATTAAGTACCAGTAATACTAAATATCTATAAAAATATTCAGAGATGAGATTACCTTTATCTTCATTCACTGTCTTTGAAAAACAAACCAATCTACCCACTCAGCATGGTCTCTTTCAGGCAGGGAAGAAAGTCCAAAGTTTTAGTAACCACAAGTCTTGCTGACATCATTTTCAGGATTTATTTTTAAAGCCCCTTCAAAAAGGTAGGAATAAAATACCATAACAGCGGAATGGGAATACAGCTCCTTTTCTCAACATTCCCAAAGGGCATGGAGCAATGCAGACACGATACAAGGCAGCAGACAATTCCTCAGTGACCCAGATAAAGAGGAAAGTTGATGACTCTCTTCCTTGAAAATGCTGTCCTTTACAGAAAAAAGTACTCCACAAATTCCCTGCAGAGAATTACATGAGCAAGGATTAGAGGCCTGACTTTTAAGTCTTCTAAAAATGCAGCAGTGAAGACCGGGCATTAGGAATGCATGCATTTTTGCCATTCAGAAAAGATTTCAAACTTCTTCCTTCTGTCACCATGCTACCACTTTGCTCTTGTATTGACAGAGGTGTCACCACAGAAAAGATTAAAAGGTTATGGTTTTCTAGATGACTGGTTCTTACCCTTTATTACTGTAACTTTGTCACCTTTTCTTCAAAACTACTTCTTGTACACACTAGAGGGTATTTAGAAGGTTGAAAATTAGTGGTTTGGGACTGTGTAGTTCTTCCTTCTTTGATTGTTCACTTTTTTGTATCCACCCTTTTTTTTTTTTGTTTCACTTTTCCATTCAGGAGGGTAGTTTACTACATTCAGCAGATTATCTCCATTTAACACTCCCCTAGTAATAGCTGGAGCTCATGTACCATATCATCTTAGAGGTACAATTCTTCATAGATGACAAAAAGGAGCTACCACAAAATAACATGCCTAGAGTGCTGAAAATTGCAGCTATATCTTAACATCACTATGAGGAACAGTACAATATTTTTAAGAAATTGCATATCAGCCAACTGAGGTCTTAATACCTTCTTCTGCTCTACTTAGGAAAATTCTCATTTAGAGCTCATTTGTTTGAGCACACATAATAGAGGGTTCTTTTAGTGATACATGACAGTGATTAAATGGTCACTTTAAATGTTGGCTTTCTTTTAAAATGTATAGCCTTAATGAATGAAACATCAGCTGTTTCTTTTCAATTATATTTTTTAAGTTCCATATTAATAATGCAGCACTCCCCTCAATACACTGAGTAGATCTTATGTAAATCATACAAATTAGCCTAGTAAACTCATGTACATCATTGGCATCAGCAGCCATTCAATCAACAACAAGTCTCAATATAAGTTTCTGAATTCAATATTGCAGTTGTATAGGAACAATAGCCAATGTCCCACAGATGTTTGCAGAATACCTTCATCACTGGATTTGCCCATGCTACTTTGATTAGCTAAAAGGAATTAAGGTTGAACACTCATGACTATAACTCCAGGTCTTTTCTTTGGATTTAAGTATTATATTACAATATAGTTCAACATTTTTTGCTCAGCTGTGTTTTGGCCTAGCAAGAAAGCAGACTAAACATAAAAGTACATTGTGCACTTAAAATTCTGATTGGTAGCCTGAAAAACACTTCATTTCTTGAATGAAATATGGCCAACAAACTGATTAACAGTACCACCCCTGTGCTGAGCCTTTAAGACCATGAGTCATCACGGTTTGGTTCTTGGTTTCCAGCTACTGTTTCCATTCTGCTGATGACCTTGAGCTGTGGTGTTGCTAACAACTATTCTTCAGGAACTCCAGGTACCAGAGCAGAAGCAGACATTAACGTTTGCATGGACAATATTCAAAGACTGTTTCTAAGGAAATCTGATTTCTGGGAAACCAAAAAAAATAAAATTAAATAAACAATTAGGTTGATTATATTTTAAATATAGCAGACCTCCATTAAACAACTGCTGTTCTGTTTCAAATTTTCATTTAATTATGCAGGATATCATTTTATATTCGGTTTGTTCATGAAAGCTTTGCACATAACAGTATTTTCAGGGGTTACAGCCTGGAGGTAGAAGGGAATTAAACCCACACTCACAGCTGCCTGCACTTACAAGAAACAGAAGGGTTTACTTTATACAAACTAGTATATGTTATTTTACACAGACATTTAGAATCCAATATGTTTTCTTTTCCAGAAGATTACTAAACACACACTGCATTTTTTATCTGAGATCTAATCAGCTACTCTTCTCAGGGACAGAGAGGCTAATTTTTTCCTCAGGCCAGAAACAACTGTTAGCGTTTCCAAACCAAAAATTACTATTTCCTCTCAGTCAAAATACCCCTAGAACACCAAAGCATGTGATATTTCTTCTAAATACTAATTCAAATTATCTTCATAATTTGAATATACTTCATCATCAGTGAGTAGGTGGGAAATTCTGACATTTGTTTTTCATCTCCTGCCTCATGTGGGACTAAATGCTAAGTTTACAGGTTGATTAGGTTGGACTTAATCATCTTCAAGGTCTTTTACAACCTAGCTGATTCTGTGACTATCAAACAGCAATAATCAGGATTAGGAATTATTAGTTTCATATCTTGAAAGTGATGGTAGGGCATTCTTTGGAATTAACTTTAAGAAACTAATTAAAATAGCCATCAAATGAAACTATACAGGAAAACTGACTTTAGGTTTTCAAAGGAAGGTACCATCATCTTCAACAGTAACTTAGTGTCAGATATAATTTATCTTTCATTCATGGGTTTATAATTGAAATTTAAACCTCAAATGCAACACTACCTAAGAAGAATATATAGTCACGCTTCGTGGCTCTGTGACGTTTCAGAACTGCAGAGCATCGAAATGCTCAAACCTTGGTGTAATCTGCTTTCACCATATAGTGTTATCGCCCTCTAGTCACTAGCCAGTGTTCATGTTGCGATAAAGCCAAGGGCCAAATCTAGAAATTAAGAAGATAAACATGAAAAACATATGGTGCCACTGCTTTTAAGTCATACTATAAAGATTGTGTTTACACTGAAAAAAAGAATACTTCAAGAGGTACAAACCCAGTAGACAATCAGTCTGTGCTAGTAAATGGTAGACTTGAAACAACTCCGTGCTTTCTAGAGTACAGGGCCAATCCTACTCCAAAACCACTCATGGGGGTTAACTCATACTAAATTCACTCTAGAATCTTCCTGACATTGAAGTCATCATGCTTCTATTCCTGGTCACAAAGGTTATGTAAAACGCTCACTTGTAAAACACAGACTAAACCTGGGAATAACCATATACCCACAATACTGAAACTTTTAAAGGCAATACCTCAGGCAGCACAGGCCTCACTGCAGCTCTAAAATTTGTCCTCTTGTGCAAGTTTAAATAAAGGACCAGAATGTCCTCAGCTGATTTGAGGCAGAATAAGAAGTCTTGGGACAGTCTATGGAACTGGTGACTATGACCTTCACTCTCCTAAGACTGGTAATCATCCATAATATTCTCCAGAAGACAAAAACATGCAACTGCAATTGTTTCCATTAGGTCTTGCAGAACAGATTTGCATTAACTCACACTTCTCTTTGTTACTGCAAAAGCAGACTGAGCACCCAGAGGTTTGCATATCACTGTCATTTTCCACAAGTGAACTTGGTTCTGTCCAGAAGTGCCAACCTGCAGCACCATGCCCCTGCATTCATCTTGCAGACTTTTACATCCTTTCAAGCCACCGGTGGCTTTGAATTGCTGTTGCTTCCTCTGCCTTCATGTGAATGTGATCACTGCTACTTTGATGTTTAGGATCTTGCCTTAATGTATGTGAAAATATGAACACAATAGATATACAGATTCGAGAAAAACAAAACTCTTTCAAAAAGAAGACTCTCTCTCTCTTTGCATTCACAACAGCTCTTTTACCTGCGAAGAAGAGAAGGACCTTAAGTCCAGATACCTTCTGTTGTACCCTAAGGCTACCATCCTACATATATAAGGAACATATCTGTTAATTTTTTAGGGGAGGTAATATTGTATCATTGCCAAATATGAAACAAAAGCCACTGTAAAGTTCAGAAAAAATAGGAAAAGCTTGTGAAAAATAAAATGCCATCACTTTCCCTAGTTTATTATAAACCCTGCTTAAGACAAGGAAACTGACAAGAATTCCTCGAGAAATCTGGGAAAGAGAAGTTTTACAGAAGTTTCCCCCCCCCCCACGTGCCAACTTCTATTTGAACTATTTTATTAAGTGAGCTGGAATCGCTTCTTCAAAACAATTTCACAGCTCAGATAAGAGCACTAGGAGATCAAGCAGTAGAATACAGTTTCATGACAAAGAATTTCATGTATGTACTTTCTTTTGTCATGGAACTGTAAGGAAATGGCCAATATTAGAGTCCCTGGTGAGACACGGTCACTTTGTTGTTTAAATAAAACACAGTATTATAGTTTTCTTTTTCTGTTTTCTGAAATATCTGCTATATATTCAAAGGCTTTTCTTTTTTTTTTCTGGTGTCAAATATTCAGAGTTGACCCTCAGACATTATTTGTAAGGTCTGTCAAAGAATTTGTTTGCTCTTGTAGAAGAAATATGCACTATGTTGGAGCCCAGAATTTTACTGGCTACATCGCAGCCTCAGTGCTGCAGCATGTACCCTGACCACAGTCCAGCTGTATGCCAGAATAAGATACAAATCTGTGCTTTAGTTCCCTACAGAGGAAAAATCAGACCTGGAAAAGCAACAAGTTTCTGTGCACTTCCCTGTAGTCTTCCCTTTCCAGGAAAGGAGGACTGGGCGTTACAGGGCAAACTGTATTTTATTCATACTGCTTAATGCAAAGTCAGAGAAACCAACACTGCTACAAACTACATTTAGAACAGTTCAAAACTGAATCAGCAACTGACGCAACATAAGCTGATGAAAGGCAAGCACACAGGTTTAGGCAGGTACAGGTTTACGTTTATGCCTCAATTTTAGGCAAAAGTTCCAAAATAAGTTAGAGAATGGACATTTTGAAAAACTGCAGAAGACATCTGGCCTTGAACTGTTGCTTATGTCCTGCTTATACAGCTTCTGGTTTAAGGTCTTGTTTTGAAATTAATTTAGTTCAAATAACGCTTTTGATAAAGACACAACATCTTATTTCTTATAGATTCTCAGGCAGCATACTTCACTGGAAACACAAAAGTGTATTATTAGGTATCATACCTTCTAAAACAAACCCCTTTCAGGCAGTACAAATGCCAATTCATAACAACAGACAAAACCAGATTATGTTCAGGTTTACGTATGTGTGTGTATACGCATAGAGAGACACTTACAAAGAGACTGAAAGCAATTTAGAGCCAAGCTTTAAGGCACTTTGTTACATTCAAATGTCAGTTTACTACTTTCAAGGTTGAAGATTTTCATGTTTCACTTTCAAATAAGCTCTAAGGACTTGAGTCTCGTTTTGCACAGCCTTGGTTGTACTTGAAGTACTCTATGTATTAATGCTGCAGTTAACTCTAGAGTGCGTCAATGGCAGAAGGACAAAGCAGTCAGTTCAAAGTTCAATTTAGATGATGATGTAGATTTGCACAACAGCATAACTCTAAGGCATTACAGCCATTTTAAGATGATGCAAGTTCACCAGTTTACTCTGATGTCAATGGAAGCTGATTCAGGCACCTTGTACTGGATAATATAAGGCACTGCTGCAGGAATGCCATATAGCTGTTCCAGAATCATCCCGTTATGCCAAGCCTGTGAAGTCAAAGCAGTAAAAAAAGTTTGATTCCCACACACACCAGCACCCCCCCCAACTACCATAATCTTCTTTGACTATGAAACCATATGCCATTAGGCATATTGCTATAAATGGCAATGAACCGTGTCTATAGAGATTCAGTCTTTCCAAAGACCCCAAAATATATTCAAAGCTTGAAAGGTAAGATTATTATAATAATAAATATATCAAATTGAAATGCAGTCACCTATGGGGTGAACAGCAATATTAATATTTTCTCCTTTGAATGCATGACTGTACTCCTTAGAGACTAGTATCTGATTGGACCTCAGCTATAAAATTGCTTTGTGATCTTTTCAACAGCTCAAAATATTTCTCCTAATTTATGGTGGCTAAAAACAAAGGTATAAAGCTTGCTCTGAGTCTGAGTGTTTGCCTTGGAGGTAGTACAGGTTTTCATCATAGCATGATACAGCACTCAGAATGCAGCTTGGTATTTGGTGTCTGGAAGACAAGATCCTATCAATCACAATGCTGCTAACCCATGTCATCTGATTTCATGAAAACTTTTTCTAACCTGGTTCAATGACCTTCTATAATTTATAATTCATTGCCTCCTTTTCACAATAAGATGATGACCTCTTGCTATAGAGACTACAGTCAAGCTTTTCTTCACTCCCTTTTATTTAAAAAGAGAAAAGACTAAAACCCATCCTGATTGCATTCATTTTTTACCCTCTTGTGAGGTTTAAAGTAGTTATGCAGGCATCAGGGAAGAAGTTTCGTTGGTCAGTTTCTTACTATATAAAAACAAACAAACGAACAAATCATCTATTTCTTCTACAAGTTCTTCACAGTATAAAGCATTACTTCCAGCATGTTACTTTCCAAAAAGAGATGTACCTCACCATAGTCAAAGGGACTTCCCACTATATATAAAAAGAGTAAAGTAAATCTTGATAACATTCTAGATCATTCTCCAATATAAGACCTAAATGCAGCAGAACATCAAAGCTAGCAACAGTTAACTGAAACATTTGTGCACTTTAGTCATTGTAACTTATGGGCAATCACCTTGACACTCAAACATGAGAGAACAAATTATGTGGAGAACATTGCTGCTTTTTCCCAGTAGACATCACTTCCTGCATCTCTTTTGCCCCAGGAGTCCCATTATTAACTCAAGTTTTAAAGCAATTCAACTACAAGATTGAGAATTAGACAGACTTTTTTTATAACCTTACTATCAACTACAGTCTGTTGAAAAGCAAAATTGCTATCATAAGGCAATGAAACCATTTAACAGATGTGCCTCCAAGGTGCAATCAGGGTTAGTGCTAGATGCTGCACAGGAATGACTAAAATTACATGCTCCTTCTCAGAAAGGGCACAAGTCATCACTTCCTTTTTCCTCCACTAACAAAAATTTGCTATGATTTTGTAATAACTGTATGCAATTAATTATGCTCTTGCTATGCCCAAACCACTAACTGATACTCTGAATATTTTAATGCTTTCTTTATATTGCAATTTTCCACAAACTAATATGGCAATGCAAGCGAAATACACTGCACATAGTGACACGTCCCTGCATATTGAGTAACAACAGAAATAAAAAGTCCAGCTCATCTCTCTCCTCAGATGTGTTATTCATTGCTCAAAACTAGGTAATTGCCAAGTTCAGGACTAGATTTTATCTGAATCAGATTCATTTGATCTAAAAATAAAACTCCATTTCCTGAAAGCATTCCAACTAGTACAGGCATTCCATCAAGCCCATAAAATTAGAATGATATGAGCATCAGAGATATTAAAATATGAACATAGAAATGGAAGACTGAAAGGATTCACGTTGCTTGGTTTCAGGTTATAAATTCTACAAATGTAATTCCAACTGCTTACTTTACAGCAATGTTACTGTACAGGATATCCCTCCTTAGAAATAATTTTCATTGAGCTTTAGTGGGAACATTAATGCTGTAATTTCTTACCTCTTTGCAGTTTTGAAGCATGACAG
Organism: Pezoporus flaviventris; assembly: GCF_033815535.1. Classification (NCBI taxonomy): domain Eukaryota; kingdom Metazoa; phylum Chordata; class Aves; order Psittaciformes; family Psittacidae; genus Pezoporus; species Pezoporus flaviventris. The sequence continues at coordinate 37,854,204 of NW_026892550.1, read as the reverse complement.
AAATGAAATACAGAGGCAATTATTTTAGTTTCTACTGAAATACCAGTTTCCTTTAATGTGCATTTTAAAAATACTAGTCTGATACATCTAGAAGCTTCTTCTAAATTCTTGTTATAGTGCCAAGATTAACCATGCACTTCCTGGTGATGGCTTTTTTCTGCAACTGGTATTGCCTACCTACTCTGCCAATGAAACTACCTACTAAAGTCTCAGTTTGCCTCTCCTCCATATAAGCTCTAAATTTTCCATTTCATTCCCATTCTCTTCTTGTCCATTCTATACAATAGGAGTTACACTACGACAGGGAGGAAGATCTGTTGGGTGGCGAGAGCATACTCCTCAGACAATTCAGGTATAGGTTCCCTTTACTTCCACCAGCTTCCTCTGCTCCCTGGGTTGAATCCCTTCCTACTTCTTCATCCGTAAAAGCTTAATTACTGATGAGAAATGCTAGTAAGGAGATTGTGGATTTAAGATATTGGGAACTGCTTAGATAAGCCAGCCAAACAAAACTGACTAGGCAGAAGTCAGCCAATACCATAATACTCTGCCTAAGGGACTGCATGATACCACTTCTTCCAGAAATGCTGTCTACAAATGTCCAGCTATCTACTGCAGTCTTCTCTCTTTTCAACATTTATACTATGTAATTTGCACAGGTGAGAGGTGCCAAAACGCCAGCTGTGTAGGATTGCAGGCTGGCAGCAAGCTCTGTTTTAGAAAACAAACAAATACCAAGGGCTTCCAACCTTACCATCTTACATCATCATCTGAACCAACAGCACTTGAACAAACCAGAAGAACAGTTGGATTTGTGCTGATGGGAGCAAAAAAATTTACAAACTCCATTTATACTGTAGTCCATTGGTGCTGTGATGATATAAATAACTATGACTGACTATATCTTTTCTGCTTTAGGCTTCTTCTGGCAAGCCACAACAGTAACAGCTGCTCAAATCAGAAGCAAAAAAAAAAGCAGCACATCATCACATATTATTAGCATGAAGGTCTGTTTCACTGTAAGGGATCCAGAATTAAACATTAAACAGCTTATGACATTATTTTGACCCCAAAATAAAATCACACAGTCAGAAAATATTGTTTTGGTTGAGGGTTGTTTTTTTTTTTGTGTGTGTGTTTTTCTCACTGCAACAGTTTTTTGCAGCAAGCCTTCTGGAAGCTCCTTTGCAGAGCACCTAAACAGAACCTAGATTTGAGAGCTACAGGAGTTATCCCATCTCTTGGAATGCAATCATAATTTCAAAAGTAACTGTATCTTCCTTTGATATAATGAGGAAGGAAATATACATAGGATCTTTACCATATGAGACAGGAAATGTCAGCTCCAAAACTTAAAATCCTTTTCCACACTTAGCTCCTATTTCTCTAGGTAGGGTGCTACTTCCCCCCCCCCACTGTTAAGGAACTGCACTTCACATGATGAAGAAAGCATTCTCGATAAAGGTCACTACCTGTGTATTGTCTGTACTTTTCTTTCTAAATATACCCACTGCTTTAATCTTACCATACTTGGTAGGAAATGATTCAGTGACACACACCCCACACAGAAAGATAATCATTTGAGGGTCTGCTATGTCAATACCTATTATGTCAAGGACTGTCCAATTTTTCTGTTCCACTTCCACACATTTTGCTGCTTGCCACATTTACTTCTCAGGTTATTCATTACCAGTTTTATTTGGTGGGTTTTTTTGCTGTCTCACCAGAGTTTGTTCTTTAGCTTCTCATTAGCTACTTTTTGAAGCATAGGTAATAACTAGAAACCATCACCATCCCAATTGCCTTCCCCCTCTTCATGCTAGAGTTATTCCCATTTTAATGGCATCTTTAGAAAATGATAAGTAGCTGCTGAAGTGTAGATGTGTTTGTACATAAGCAATGCAATTTCAAGGTGGGGAGGAGGGGAAATAAGAAAACATCTGCTCAGTCACCAAGGATCTGCATAAATCAACCTGTCAGAAATACACGCCTCTCTTCCTGAAGAAACTGTATTGAACCAGACATCATCTATGCACAAGACAAATATTTTTTGCCTCCTCTGGAAGCATATGAAAGTCTTTTGGTGCAACAAATACAAGTAAAGGGAGTAAACCAGTGGAGCACAGGGTCTGCTCACACTATTGATTTAAGTTTCAAAGCTGACTGAAAACAAAAGCCAACTAGGAACAAGGCAGCACAAGTCTCCCTGCCCTGATTTAAGTTGAATACAGAGATGCCAATGCCCACACTTTGTTTTAGCAAGATAGAAGAGACAGAAGAGACACTGCTTTCTTCACTGCTTCCCCAGTTAATGCCTAGTCTGAAAAGGTGTGAATAGCTCCTCCAATACTTATTGTGTGATTTCTTTACCAAGGTATTGCTATGTTACCTTCCAAGAGCTAACAAACTGGCAGGTGAAAGAAAATAAATAAATAAAGGATTAGGATGGGGTATTTTTGTTTGTTTTAATGGAGTGATGAAGTTTCCACTCTATGAACAGAAAATGCTATAGCTGGGTCTCTCAGACATGGGCTGCTCACACATAATCTACTCATTTGCTCTTGAATACTTCAGGGAAAATGAACATCCTTCACACTTACTGGGTTTTCTTAGGGACCTCATCACGGTTAAAGTAAGCAACATGCACTTTGAGGGTTTCTGAAATAAGTAATAAAGTAGTCTCACTTTTGTTGCAAAAATAAATGAAAAAATAAGTAATAACCCAAAAATCTACCCATGCCAACATTTCCTCATCATTCAGATTTCTTCAGGTTTCTACATGCACAAATTCCTTCTCTTGTCAGCTTTTTTCACCATGTCTTTTCTCTCACTTCTAACATGACTTAGAAAAAAAAAAGCCTCACTTTATTCACTCCAAATCTTGGCCCCATGACTGAAAGAAAATGTTATTTGCAAAGATGTATTGCAGCAGACATCTTGTTGTCTTCTGTTCAATTCACTGATTCTGCTGACATTATGTCACAGTATCATTTGTGGGGAACAGTTTTAAGGAACAGTAATATTACTGTAAAATTATCAAAACCAGCATCTATGTCCCTCTTCCTCACCTGCTAAGTAAACTACAGATTGTTATTCAAGCTGCTAAAAACCATAAGCATTAAAGAAATGTTACAGGTCACAAAGCATTAGTCAGTAAGCATTATGCTGTAGAAATAGTTTCCATTTCCTGAATTTTGGCCATAACAATCTGCCATTCAGATGTCCTTCTGAAACAGTCTTTCTAAGCCAGGCAGGTGACTATGAACCACACCTCTCAAGCACAGAACCTTCAGGAACAACTGCCAACCTAGAATATAGGAATGGAAATTGATGGAGCAGCACTGAGCAAGGTCTGTACTGATTCTACAGGTGTTTCCTAAAACTCTAAAAGCTGACATCAGAAGAACAGTACAAAGGAGTACAAAAACAGTACAAAAAAAAAGCCAAGTCATAGAATCCCATTAGATAAGTCATACTCCAGAAAATCCCTACACTGTTTTCATCACTTATTCCCAGCTAGATAGAATCGTACAATAGAATCATGTCAGGCACAACTCCTTCAGCTTTGAAAGAAAGATCAGACTACAGCTTTTGTACCTAGACAGGTTTATTGGAAGATTAACATAAGAACTTTACATCAAGTGATATCATTACGCTAATGATCGCCCTGATGATGAGGACTGTTTTAGATCAGTCAGTTTTTCCCCTGAGGATTAAGTTCCTTTCTTCTGTGCTCCTAGATGCCATGTAGACCAGTGTCACAGTAAAGCGTTCTACACCTGTCAGTAAGTGCATTTCAAAATGGGGCATGTTCCCATTTTAAACACCCCCATGATGTCTGAGCACAGACATCTGTTTGAGGGTGATTGTACCGTGTTCCAAATAACCACACTTATGAGGAAAAAAAAGGGGGTGTGGGGCAGGTCTTGAAACCTCTTTCATGGTGTACTACAGGGAAGCTATCTGCGTTCTGTTTAAAATGACTTCTACAGTGTGACACAGCCTGTAGTTTTCAAGTACAGCAAATGCAACAGAGACTGCACAAATAAGCTGCTTTATGCCAAATATTTAACAGACTATCCTACTTAAGGTTGGTCATAAGTGGCAACTACTAATTCAAAAGTATATCAAGACCTTCTTCCACACTGTCAACAAATGGTTTAAGAGCATTTCAGGATGCCCTTGTCTGTGTAGAAGTCTCCAGCAGCATACATATACTAGGACAACTTAAACTGCCCAGATACCTTGCTTCAGGATCTAAATCTATTCACTAATCACATTTAAAGAGCTGTCAGGAATCCACCACTGCCCACTATAAACCAAAACTACAAGCAGTGAGTATGTCTGAACTCCTCTGAGATCTAATTGACCTTGAAACACTGAAGCCCACTCTTGGGATGCACTCATGGTCAATTATTAACAGTTCTCCAGTACCAGGTCAATTCACACTTACAATTTAGAATCACTGATAACCTGCCATTTCTTTGGGTTCATACTCACTTGGTATAAAAAGCCCAAAACCACGCTACCAATTGTCTCCTATGTCTGTGCCTAGAGATGACTGAAGGAAAGCTACACATCACAGATGTATCCCACAGGTCTCTTTCCAAGGCAGCTGACTGTAAGGTTATTTCATTGTGCCCTTGAGACTAGAACAGAGGCTGAAATGCTTCCCAGTGTGTTTGTACGTAAATGCTGTCTACTTCCAGATGCTGGCCATTTTACTTATGTTCAGCTTTGTTGATTTCACATCCTTGCACAATACCTTGGAGTTTAATTAAGATCAATAGTAAATTATATCGCATGTTGAAGTTATTTTACAGAAGGCAAGTTGAAAAAGCTTGAGAAAAATCCACAGAAATTAAAAAGCAGCTTGTTTCTTGTTTCGGTTCTCTTGTTTTGACAGTACCTCCAGCATTTGCAGGTTTAATTTCTCTTTCAAGCTAGAGGCATAAAGCAAAATGCCAAAGAAAAATATTTTGTCCAACCTCAGCTAGTAATTTTGAGGTAATTACAGTGCTGAATGTTCAGCCTGAAGTTTTCCAGATAATTAGAGGTTTGGGTTAGCTGCCTTTCTTTAGTAAGTATTTCATTTCCAACTCATCTCTGTTAAAAAAAAAACCCAAAGCACACAGAAAACAAAATTCCCTGGGTTAGGGTAAACAGACTTTGCCACATGACTAGTACACATATAGCTTTCCTAGAAATCTATGTAAATACACTAGTTCTTCTGAGTTAGAGAATGGCTGTGTGTGATAAGGCACGGCATTAAAGTATTCCTGAGACCACAGAAATCAGTTATTCTATTTGTTTTAAATACGACACCACCACCAGAGAGGCAGCCACAGTCTTATAAGGTGCTTCTACATGAAGAACCGGTATGGTGCACAGAGAAAACAGCCAAGGTTAATTTTGTTGTGATGAGTTACACTCCTAGGCTCTATCACATTACTGTTAACCAGTAGTCAGGTGTGTATCACCTACTAGTCTTAGGTCACAGACAGTAGTGCACAGAAAGAGCAGTCACCGGAGAACCTGGCACCCCCTTCCACATAGGGTACATGGAATGGGATCTCACTGCCCAATTTCAGACTTGGCTTCAAACAGAGCACCCACTGCTGCACTTGAGCACATGTTGTGCGAGTCCAGGTACAAAGGCCAGGCAACATTGTTCCCAAAAAGACCCTTTCCAAAGCACTGAATAATTCAAGCGTGTGTTCACTGTGGTTGCTAGCAAGCCAACGCCTGGTATCATTCCAGAGTGAAAGGCTAGCTTGGATGAATTCTGGAATGCTGTTTATCACTTTCATATAGCACTTAGAACAAGGAATGTGGCTTAACGGATTAAGCTTTGCTCTTTCTCTAAATACTGAACTCACTATCAAAGTATCACCATCATGACCAGTAGAGGAGGCTACAAAAAGGCAGCAGTACAGCAGCTACCTAGCTGTAAGTCTCTTTTTATCAAATTAAGAGCCCAGTGGTGCACCACTGATTTAATGAATACTTTCATCTCTTAATGCTAATGGCATCTTTTCAACTCTCTGAAGGAACAACAATATATTATGGATTCATAATCAAGAAATGCTTTATGACTACAAATTCTATTTTATATACCCCTCTGTATATAATTAAGAATTAAATTCCTTGCACTGTATTTGAGCTATAAGCAACCCTCTGAGGGCTTTTAAATGAGCTTTAATGATCGCTCCACATGAGGATTTTGAATACTAACATTATCAATAAAAATGGCTCTATAAAATATGCCAGCTCCGCAGATCTGTTTCTCATATTATACTGTTACTGGTATCCTTGTGAAGAGCTACATCATCCTAGGGGCAGAGGTAGGTAGGATATTACCCATTATAAAAAACAAACATTGTCTTGAAAACAAAATTGCAAAGCTTGTATTTCCTGCTGATATACCGCTAAGGCTGGAGTCTAGCAGCCTTTTCCTTGTTGACTTTGCCTTAAAAACGTTCACCCCAAGAGATGCATATCAAATACCAACTGTTGGAACAAGTCCAGAGAAGGGCCACGAGGATGATCAGGGGACTGGAGCACCTCCCATATGAAGACAGGCTGAGAAAGTTGGGCTGTTCAGCCTGGAGAAGAGAAGGCTGCATGGAGACATCATAGCAGCCTTCCAGTATCTGAAGGGGGCCTATAGGGATGCTGGAGAGGGACTCTTCATTAGGGACTGTAGTGATAGGACAAGGGGTAACGGGTTAAAACTTAAACAGGGGGAGTTTAGATTGGATATAAGGAGGAAATTCTTTCCTGTTAGGGTGGTGAGGCACTGGAATGGGTTACCCAGGGAGGTTGTGAATGCTCCATCCCTGGCAGTGTTCAAGACCAGGTTGGACGAGGCCTTGGGTGACATGGTTTAGTGTGAGGTGTCCCTGCCCACGGCAGGGGGGTTGGAACTAGATGATCATAAGGTGCTTTCCGACCCTAACTATTCTGCAATTCTATGATTCTACCAATGAGCATCCAAGTAGCATTTCCATAGTGCTGTAGTCTGCCCATGCTAAGAACAGCTGTTCTCTTTCCATCTACTGGCATATCCCCCACAACAATTGTTCCTTATAGCAGTAACACCTTGTATTGCTTGGGCATCAGCATCCACAGTTCCTTACCACTGCAGCTTCAGTAACAGTGCTCCCTCTCTCATAAACAATCCCAAAACACAATGAAAAATCCCAAACCCTTTCATAGTGGCTGTAACACTACCAGCTATCTGAATACTCTTGATTATTTGCCATGCTAGTTTTTATAATACTGTATTGCTTTCAGTCTACTCTTTTCAAAACACAACTATTTCTTTTAAGTGAACGGTTGTGAAAAGAGAAAATGGATGCACACTGGAATAGTTCATTTACTTCACAATGATATTGATACCAATTTAGCTCTAACCTTGGCTCCACTCAAAGAGGCAGCCAACACAGTCCTGGGCAGAGCTGCCACCAGAGGGCCCCAGGCTGCGGAACGGATCAATGGGGATGTTACGGAGTTCGACAAGGGTAAATGCAATTCCCTGCACCTGGAAAGGAAGAGCAAGACAAGCTAGGCACTACTAGGCTGTGTATCAGCTCTGTGGAGAAGTCCCTGGGGGCTGCCAAGCCTCCCAGACCCGCTGGGCATAGCCAGGCACTGATACTCTTCCCCTTCTTTCCCTCGTAAGAATTTACAACAGAATTAAGTAATACAAGTAAGAGTTTCAGTAGCCTGGCGCTTTGAATTGTAGCATCAAGACCACAAGTGATACAACAAATCTGCTTGATATAAACACAACATCCAAAGGCATGCAGTTTCCTAAAACTATTTTTATAAAACATAAGGAAAATATAACTGTGTTAGTTTGACAAAAGCATATTCTCATACATTTAAGGTACTACAGAACTTACCTATTAAAGAATAATTTACATAAAACATATTGAAGTCTTGGTTTAAAAACAAAGTGCCTAATAAAATACGCAACCATGTATTATAAAGAAGGCTTTTCTTCACTAGAAAAGGTGATTATTCCCTGAAAGCACAATGGAGGCCAAAGATGATGTCATCACATGAATTTAAATTGTGTTCCTCACAGGCTCTGCTCCTCTAAAAGATCATTTTCTTTTATTGCAACACTTCTGTTGTTAGCTTTTATACACTGGGTATCTAACGCATTACAAACATAGAAAACAAAAAGGAAATGTGGAGCTTTGAGTTGATTTTAAAATCAAGAGGCCTTTGAAGTCAATGAAGGTAACACCCCCAGAAAGAGCCAGCCATTTATCTTCAATTTTTTTAACAAGATTACTAACTAATTTTGCTTTTGGTCAGTGCTGGCACATTCCAGACACCAAGTGACATGATTGGCATCAAGACAGCACAACCTGAAGAGCCACTGCTGCCACAGTGTCCTGCACACCAGAGAGGTAGGGCTAAGACACAGCACAGCGGCAGCCAATTCCGGGGACCTGGTTATACTGAAAACCCTGAAACACATCAGTATCTGAAACTCTCTCTAAAATGACACACTCTGCCTCTGGGTTTATAGCTCTCTATACTATTTATTCCTCTTTATGAAAAAAAAAAAAAGCAGGTTTTCTTCTGAGGGCACCTGCATCCAAACAGGAGTCCAATTTTCACATAATCCAGTTGAAATGTAGTGAATACAGCACTCCCACAAAAATCAATATTCAGTCACCAGGATATTTAGCTTTACATTGGGCTGAACGCAATACGAGCTGGGAAAAACTGTACATCTCACAAGTTTGAAAGAATATACTTATAGGTCAGATGAGTTCAGAACAGACTGAATGAACTTGAGCGTATTCAACAAAACTAATACTGCTTTGACTAAATCTGTACTTTCAAGTGTTTTAGACAGAAAGCATTCTTTATTTAGAAGGCAATACATTTTTAAGGTTTGTCTTCACACTTTACATTATACTAATATAAACATCTTTGTGCTGGTTTTCCTCATGAGCAAGTGCATAGAGGGACTCTTCTGCTTCAGCTTATTCCAGAAAAGGTCTTCTCAAAGGTGTCTGAATTCCCCAATTACTTATTTTACAGCATATCAGACACAAAATCCAACCTCAGGGATCCAGTCCAAGAAAGAATGTCTAGAGTCATAATACTTGTTCTTTTCATTCCCCACCCCAACAGCGATCTTCAATTTTCTGCACTGAAACATACATAAACTCCAGAAGGTATTCCTGTCTGCTCAGGAGGGTGCAATCTCCAGTAGTGGGGGAAATGGGACCAGCAGCTTAACTAGCATTCAAAGCAGTACCAAGAAGATATTCTGGGTAATTAAACTGATGCCAGCCTCCTCTATACTCAGAAATATTAGTATTCCCTGCGGGGGGGGAGCATGCAACTTCAGTGAGAAATTAATGGGATTTACAAAATCTGCCTTACACAATATATTGTTTCCTGTGAGGAAGTATCTAGCAAGATGTACACAATCTCATTAAAATAAAAGAAGTTCTTTCCAATCATTACCATCATATTTTTCTCGACTTTCTTCTCTACGACAATTGGCTGAAAGTTTTAATTTATTTTATTAAAATCACTAATATATCAGAAAAGTGATGCTACAGCTACCAGCAGTAAAACTACTGAATATATTTTTCATTCCGAATATTCCTTCTGGCACAGGGGATACCAAGATTAATTTTGTTTCCCCATGGTGGATGGAAAGGAGCTCATTTACACAAACTGATAAATGCAGCACTTGTTACACAAGAATTTACAAACATTCCTTTCAACAGTATTATGTTCTTTTGCTGTAAAGCTAAAGCCAAGTAGATCATGTAACTGCAAGACAGTTCTACTAATGAAGAGAAAGACTAGAAGAGGCCTCCTGGATCACAAACATAATTTGCCTGCTTCAGAAGTCAATTATAATAAGCTCTAGATTTATGAAGGCTCCTCTCTGGAAAAAAAGATTTCCTCCCCAGCCCCCATCAAAGTATGAAAAATAATGACTTTCCACTTACAACTAGATTTTGTCTCCTAATTTGTAGCCTATGTGAGTCCATTGTCTGCTTTCACAAATTTGTCGTCACTAATTCCCTCTTTCTTTTCCATTTATTTATCCCTGCTGTGCCATAGCAAAGACCAATGGCAAGCCTTTACAGGCTTAATTTTGCTAGGATAAACAAAATCCAAAATCTCTGAGTCCTAAGATCACTTCAGAAATAGGGGGTGAAAAACAGCTTTGAGTTTGTAATTTCAGCTGCATACACATTACCTCAAAGACTTCACCTTTTGTGCCAGCATAGTATTTCAACATCTCCTGCCACATTTCCCACTCAACACACCTCAGGATCAGTTGCTCTTTTGCAATTAGAAGTACATACTTTTCCTACTATTTCCCAGTGCAACAAGGCGACAAGCCACATCTCACAGCAAAAAGTTTTAGTCTTAAGGGAACAAGCTTGCACTCTATACTGCAAAGTTTCACTTGGCTCTAGTAACATAGTCCTTTTTCTAAACACCAGTGTTCTGTAAAGCCAAAGGTTATTCTGGAGACCGACAGCTTCATGCCAGTAGTAAACGCCCTCCAACCTATCCCACTTCTCAGCCAAGGTCATCTATAAGGGGAGATCCAAAACCACTACATGAATAGTGTGGCAGAACAGGTACCATTTTAGACCTTCCTAGATTTCTTGAGCATCACTCCATATGAGTTTATCTAGGGGATCTATCACATTTGTCAAAAACTGGATTGAAACATTTAGCATTTCCCAGAACTACCAAATTTTAATTAGCAATCTAGGACTGATGTTTTGGGGGTTTGTTGGAGTACTTTGTTTGGGTTGGAGAAGGTTTTTTTTGCTTGTGGCTTGGGTTTTTGTTTGCGAGTGTGGCTTTGGGCTTTTGTTTGTAGTTTACGCGAGTTTAACTCTGTAAGTTTCATGTTTGAGAACAATACATGAACTGGATTTGTCCTGTAAGAGTTGCTACTCTCATGGAAGAGGGGAAATCACTAACAGGAATGACAGGAACATAAAAACTGATCCAGACCAAACAGCAAATACAGCTATTCTGGAATACTGGTGACGAGGGGGTTGCCAGCACAAAGCCCAGAAGTTAACCTCACACTTACAACTTCTTCATTTGTCATCTGGTGGTAGTGGAAGTTGAAAGTAAACATGAAATGTAGGTACTGTTAATGTATTAGTTATGCTACTTACTGTACCTGTCTAAAGCAAAGTGTTTTATTTGAAATGTCTTCAGCCAGAATCAAAATGCTACATACTGCTTCCCTCTATACAGTAAAAGTAAGCATGTCGATCAGGGGTTAAACCAGACAAGCTCAAAGGCCCCTGCCAACCCAAACGAAGCATGATTTATCACCAGTGATAAAAGAAAAATCTGTTAGCAGCTCACCCCCAAAAGGTGGTTTCAACATCACAGATTTCAGCCTCATGCAGCAACTGCTTTTAAAAAAAAAAAACAAACAAACCACTTAATCCCCAAAACACTCTGACACTTGGGAATCATTCCTGTTCAAAGCAACTACTGTCCCAGGTTACACAGGAAGTTTGTGCAGTCAGAGTTGCTCACAATCAATAGCTTTAACTCCAAAACATTATTACCTTCTACTGCTTTTTAAGGTGACCCAGTGTTGCAGAAGGGTATTTTGCATGCAAGGAGGTGCTACCCTTCTGAGCCCCTTAGGTGTCTCATCTGCCAATGAAGCTATTTCAGATTCAGATACACTCGTTAGGAGCCACATTTTACTATTCACATGCCGCAGCACAATTAGTCAAACAAAGAGTATAAACTTAAGTCATGGGTTATGCTTCAAATTCTTTCTAAAATTTGCAGTCTGAACCAACTGATGTCAGTCTTCAAGAAGTTTGCAGTCTGTGCTCTGGGAATTATAGGTGCACGGGACATTACAGAAGGATTGAACAAGAAAAGAATCATGCTGCCAGCCATTAGGACTGGCTCACATGAGTAAATCATCATCCCACATGCCTCCCAGGGCTCTTTCTTCACTATGACTGTCAGGGTTGATACACAACATGATATCTCTTGTTGAACAGGGGATTTTGAGCAACTTGCTTTAAATACACAGAAAAGCATGCAGTTCTGTGTCTCACACCTAAACATCCACAGGCTTAAATGATTTATCACTGATGATAAATCATGCTGCACCTTCCCCAACTGAAATAACAACTGGCACTTCTCCTCTATATTTTGCTGTAGTTGCTACTTTTTCCATACCTTCATCTTTGTGGAATAACAAATTGTTCCCTGATGTCTCGGACACATCTGAAAGGAGCAAGTATTTGCTACATAACTATGAACATATAAGAACAGCAAAAGAGCATCACAATTCATCTGGTAGCTGTCCTGGCTAGTTCCATTTCATGCACATTTAAAATAGTTCTATTTACCTTAAGCACAAGGACTGTTGTGAGAAACAGAAGTGTTGTGCAAACCACCTTGTTCCTTTCACCAGTTTTAGAAGCTATGCTCACTCTAGTAAGTCTATTCTACAATTATTCAGAGGTGGTAGCATTCCAAGCTTACATTCCCTCTCCTCCCCAAACATGTATGTAAAGAATAACATATAACAATTGTTGACATTTACGCACAGGACACTAAACACAGAAGAGCTTTTTGTTCTTAAGATGACAACACTGCTACTTCCAGAAGCCGCAAGAAAGCAATTTTCCAAGTCTCTGGCTTGCTTTCATTAACATGAGAGATACTGAGTCTGAGGCCAGAGGGTTATCCAAAACCAGTGAAGAGCTCAGGGATGGGCAACTATTAAAGCCCTTGAATCCTGAGGACAGCTGTGTCAGCCAACCTGCAACTCAGGCTTGTCAGTATTCATTATGCTCTTCCCACAGCAGAAAAGAGCTTAAATGCTCATTAAGCCTGGAACTCTTCCAGACATTAAAGCAGTATGCTGACTTATCTAGCCTTTCAGATATGCCAGCATCATACCACCCTCTGGTTTTTATATCACATCCTACACTGAAAGCCCCACATCTAGGCCACTTCTTTAATTTTACAAAAATAAATAACATCTGCTATGCTGTTGCTACTTATGGTTAGTCACACACAAATATATGGGGAATATTATAAGAATTAAGCAACCTTTATGATAGCACTGCTTGATCATTTAAACACAGATGTTCTCCAATGACACTTCTTCATGCCAACTGATCTTATAATATTAGCTCATAATAATTTCCAGCAGCTAAATTGCAAGGGAAGACAGGTAAAATTCATTCAGTACTTCCTCAATATTCCTTAGTCATATAAGCAATTGCTGCTTTACTCTAGCCACCCAGCATGGTAGTAAATGAAAGGAGATTGCAGTCGGATTCTCCTGCAGTCGGCTCTGCTCCTGCCGCGTCACATCAATACACTATGACATACCCCTCAGCATAGTGCTAAGGCAGGCTCCAGTCCTAACTAACATTGCTCCCCCTCAATTTGGAGGCTGCTTTTCACTGAATGAATTCCTGCACTCAAAGAAAAACAATACCTTGCATTTTATCTTATTCAGGGCCCATATTCTTAGAATGGCACAACAAAACCCACCAACTATAACTTGCCTGTCAGTGCTTTATGTTATTTTTGATGGACATCATTTACAAATGAACAGACAAGCAACTAAACCTAAAGAGCAGACACAGGTTTCCTAAATCAATATTTAGTTGCTGAACTGGAACAACTTACAAAACTTACAGTACTCATAGGAGCAGCACTCGGTGACTTAGTCTGAGTTACTAGTTTACAGGCATGGAAGGGTGTTACACAGCTCGAAGTGAAGCTTAGATCAAGAGAGGAATCCATAATGGGAGGAAATCTCTGCAACAAAATGCAGACTGTGAAATAAAATTAAAACCCTTACCTACATAGCAGCTCCTTTAAATCACAAGCACCATCGTACCAGCTGAAACAGTCATGAAGAACCACCAGGAAAAAAAGAAAACAAACTATCCCTATTTTCTCCTAAAGTAGTCATAAAACTGTGAGATCTCTCTTCTTCACTCGATTAAATGTAATGCAACAATAACACATCCTCACACCGCACCCCATTCTCCTCCCCACTATTTCAAACAACAGAGCCACCTGGTAGTCACCTGAGATAATTCTTTCTGCCACCTCCTTATGCCTTGCAATAGCTTCACTTGTTCCCTTTAACCTCCCCTGCAACACCTGATACAGTCTGAACCTGTCCTGGAGACGAACCCTCTCCTTTCCCCACCTTTGTGTTACACACGACCTTGAATTGCATTCTGAATTGGTAAAAGAAAATGCAGCTATTTGAAAGTGATGATTCCAAGTTCAGGCTGGATATGGACAACACCCTTATCTCAGGTCAGGACGCTGGACAAAATACAGTGTGTTGTGTGGCTAAGTTCTGTCTAGAGTGCATCTTGCCTCAGTCAGGTTAATACATGATACAAACCTGAAGACACCCTCAACCTTCCCTTTGCCCCCGCAAATTAAGCTTGAACTCACAGAAATACTCATACATATGTGCCAGCACACATAGAAAGTAAACTTCATAATCGTCACAACCTTTTTTAAAAGCAGAAAGCTACTTTAAAAATAAAGGTAGTGGAGAACATCAGAGTAACAACAAGCACAATTAGCTGCAGAAGACTGTAGGGTCAAAACTGAAAGATGTAGAGCTGCTAACTAAAATAGATTTCTTCTGTTATAAAACTCCAGACAACTTAGAGGAGCTGTAACACAAACAAAATACAAAATGGCAGCCAACAGAACTCACAGTTAAATGAAACAGAAATAAATTGCCAGGATTTATATGTCGACAGCAGCCTGACAGAAGTTTGCATATGGTGTTTGCTGTTTTCCTTACACTTGCCTACTAATTTCTTTACCTTTTACATCTCTTCTATAACTCCATTACAAATTTTACTTGTGCTGGTTGGTCTGCTCTTAAAAATGGGATTCACTTGTGCAAACAAACCACAAATTAAACAGACATCGTGCACCATCTATTCAAGTGGGTCAGCAAAATGAAAGCTTGTGCCACTGCACCTTATTGCATGGCTTTACAGAAAAGATTCTCCATCACTGGTAGGCAAAGGACCCAGAACTGAGGGGGAGCCACAGAGCTCCATTTCCCTGTGTGAAGTGGAAATGGATCCGTGCCCAACTGCCCAGTGGCATGCTGTATATTTTCCTGTAAGAATCACAAAAGTATGATACAAACATATTCAAGGGTCATCGTCATAAAATTTTCCTGAGCCACAGGTGCTCAGGAGGCATATGAATTCCAGCAATTGTGTATCAGACAGTTCACCTCCCAGACATCTCCTACTCTTCTCCTAAATACTCAGTGTTTATGCTGCATAGTAGGTTTCACACTAATCATGTTTATAAAAGCATGCTTCTATAGCGCATTGGTTCATCCTCCTGTGAGCTCTTTTACCAGTGACCAGCTGACATCCTGTTTTTTTCATTCTGTGACTAGCAACTAACTCATTTGTCAGCACTGTCTTAATTAAGACCATTGCTTACCCTGATATACTTTTACAGTAAAAAAAAGAGCCTAGAGAATTCCATACTTGGGAACTGGATCCCTGTGCAAGCTGTTAAATAAACACTGTGCCTTCCCCATGCCACTGCAGAGGAGGGTGCTGGCCTGTTGAGCATTTAGAGACCAAAAGTTGTATCACGAAAGCAGAAAAATAGCCTTTCAGAGACATGGTTTCGCTTCATACTGCAACTGTTCTGCTAGTGGCAAAATAACTTCCAACAACTATGCCTAGACCACTGGCAGAGAACCTGTTTCATTTGAGCAATTCACACAGAGGGAAAGGGCAATTTTTACTAAAAGGAAAAATGTAACCAATTTCTATTATGTTTGGGGAACTATTCATCAGAAATCATAGGTCACAGGATGTAGCTAGAGACAGTGATGACTTTTGGATATCTCTATAGCAACTACATTTATTAAGAAAAAGAACTAAAACCTTTCTGCATCATCTAAATAGTGGTATTTGTCTCATGGAGTTTAAAAGGGATTTTTGTGTTGACTGCTGCATGCATATCACTGCTGCTTCCTTAAAACCAGCACTTTGCACCTTCCACCTACTAAGAAAAACGGTATTTGGCTACAGAGGCAAACTAAGTTTTTGCACTGGTCTCTCCACATTAGTAATGTTTCTGTTAGGTGCAAGGAGAAAGATAATTTAAATATATTTTAGAAAACATGATTGGTTTATAAATTAGAAAACATGACTGTTTTCTAAAAAACCTTCACTGGTCGACAGCAGACACCTGCATAAATGCAACAGCACTCAAGTGAGTCAAACTCTGATTCTCTTCCTTCCCTCGCTGACTGAATAGTGTAATATTTCTTTTCTCACCTGAAACTTTATTTTTTACAACCAAACCTTTACTTTAGTAGCGTTAGGTATTTCCTAATTCACACAGACCTAAATTTGTGCACACTTTCATGGAGGTTAACTGGCAGGAAATTGCATTTATGCTAATATAAATAACATGAATAATATGCAGCTTTCATAGCTCCATACTGCTGTAGACAGGATGTTTCCAGAGCTCAACCTCACTTAAAGACCACCTTGTCAAGCAGTGACTCCAGAAACTACAAAGATGGAAGTGATAAAATGTAGGCTGCTCTGCAGGGTGCATCGCCTGGGAAGTGTAGCACCAGTTTAAGTAGGAACAAATGCACTAACTAAACTGAGCAACAGTCATAGCAGATCAATATACTATGCCAACCTGCAGATCAAAAACTGTTTTTCCTCCATGTCAGCTCTCAGTAGTAACCTTTGATCAGAAACAGAAAAAAGAACTACAACTGCTATTAAAGCTGTGAGAGAGAAACAAAAGGAATTTCAATCATTGGAGATTCAGGGCCAGCTGTTCCAACCAAGCTGTAGACATGAGCACAGGTGGCTCATAGAAGAAAAGGGCACACTTTTTAAAAAAGCATAATTTTTAAGACATCTGGATTGCACAGCTACGTTTACTGCAGAATTCTGAGCAGACTGGGCTCTCCAGCATGGGCTTTCTAAGCCCTGAAGCCGATGTTGACGGAAACTAGAGATTACTGCCAGAGGCAGCAAGTAACTTAATGTCCTCTGACTCGTTTTTCTGATTTGGAGTGCAAAAGTGTCTTCAAAACGACCTCTGATGAGGGAATTCCCACCCCACCCACCACTTCCAACCTCTTTTTTGGTTTTGGGTAGTTTGTTTTTTTTTTCATTCATGTACCAGTTTTAAAAGATATATCCACCTCAAAGCTTTGTTTTCAGCTATTTTAATCATCCCTGAGTACTGTGCCATTTCACTCCCACAACAAGGACGAATTTGATCCAGGACAGAAGATGATCTATTTCAAAGAGTATTCATTAACACCAACCTTTAGTAAGTTTTAGAAGTGATACAAAAGAAATCATTTCTGACACTTCCAACACACATAATTACTTTGTCCTAAGTGAATAAAAACAAATTTGCTTAGAGGTCTGCAATACAGAAACAGACAGTAACTTAACAGATTTCAAATAGACCCACCCAGAGCATTAAACAAGTTCATCTACAGCTTGTGAAGTATCTGCATTGGCTCAGAGCTCATCACAGCTTCATAACTCAAATGTTTATTCACCGTCTGTTACTTTTGAAGGCTGTTCTGATATTAGCTAGTTAAAATAGGTCTTTATGAGCCTAGCTTAGAAGGAATTTTGCCTCTAACAGCTATCTTGCCCTGTAAAGAGCTGGAATAAAAAGCACAAGTAGATTTGTTGAGGTTAACTTGTATTGCTGTACAAGATTTCAGAGATACAGATGCATCTGAATGAACTACTGGGTAATGAAACTAGATAGCTGTTCAGTTCATTGATCAAAGTGCTGGTAGCTCACATTCTGAATCAAGCAAAGTAGTAAAATGGTAACTATTGAACAAACAAATCTAATCTGTCAAATTCCCAGAAATCACTTAGCAACTTAATTTCTTGAAAAACTGTGGTTTTAAATAAAAAAAAAAGTTTAAAAGATTTTGTCACTTGTGATTCTCAACAGCAGCATGTTGTTACATGTTCTTGGAGCTGCAAGATATACAGAAGGAATGCAGACAGCATCTTCACAGATCAAGCAGAACAAGATAAAAAGAAACTGTGGATTAATAGTTTGCATTCAGACAAGTATTTTTTTACCTTGCCAATAAAACTGTCTCAAGAATTATTGTTTGAAGGATGACTGACTATCCTTATTTGTTTTCATCTCCCCTACTTCTGGGAGGTTGAGCATCCCTTGAAAGGGTTGGGGGGGGTGGGGTGGTGTTGGTGTGGGGTTTTTTCCTGTTTATTTTTCTTGTTGTGTTTGCTTGTTTCTACACACTTCCACACAGATTATGTTGCTTCTCAGCACAAGACATTTCTGTTTAGCAAAACAGTGTGTTTGTGAGGGCTAATCTATACTACTTTCTTAAACCACACCAAAAGCTCTTTTCAGACCTCAGACTGATGTTTTCACAGTTATTTCAGTCTAATAATTACCTATTTGCATTATTCCTTCTGTGGCCCTGAAAGCAGCAAAGACTATGAGGTAGCAAAAGACAAAAAGTATCAGAACCAAAAAGTCATTTAACAAATTAGATACTGAAAGCTGTAAGCCAATAAACACCAACATTAACCAGGAGTTCTGAGTTTTTCTTAGGAGCGTGACAGTAGAAGGACAGGAAATAACCAATTAGGCTCCTAAAGGCTCCAATTTTTCTTCTGTTTATTCAAAAAATGTGTGGGTTTGTAGAAGGAAGCTAGTTCCAGCACTTATTTTCTTTCACAGCTGGTATTCCTATTCCATGCAGTCTCTTCAGATTGCTTCCTTTAAGGACTCCAGGCATAAAAAATATTACAGAGCAACAGAAGTCCATTTCTCAAGAAGAATTATGGGCAGAAAACCTAAGTTATCATTTCTTCATATAATAACTTTTACACCCATCTAGACATTTTTAGCCAAAATCACTAGAAATCTGTGGCTCCAGTCTAGTTATTTTGAAAAAATCCAGTCACAACTCTTCAAGAAAACTTTTTGCAGCTATTTGTTGAACCTATAGCATGTACTGCCCCAGCAATGAGATGTATGTTTAACTACAGATTAATTTGCCTACTGTGTCTAGTTTAATGCTTTCCTATACCTTGCAGATTAAGACCAAGAGTCAATATTACGTAAAGAAAAAAACATTCATTTTTTTGGTAGTTTAGCAGTCACTAACTATTATGTCTATGACAGCTATCAGAAAGGCCATAGAGGATATGATAATCAGTGTGTCTTTCCAAGGAATTCAAGCAACTGAAAAACAACAAAACAAACTCATTTAATCATTGCCTTTACCTCATCTTGGTGAACTCTCTAAAAACACAGATAAAAGGAGAAAAAAGTATTTTCCTCCTTTAAATATTTGTAGCTTCTCAAAAATCGTAACACTGACCCTACCTGAGCCACATGGTTTGTCAAACAGGTTGTCTGGGACACACCTAACCTGAAGCTACTCTTAGAGCTCCTGGGAACTGTGCTCTAGCATGGTGCCTCTGGCCAGAACCCAGCTTCCAGCTCCTGCTTCTCCAGGGTACATTTGTACATACACAGCTTTACCCACTGCTCATTAATCACAGCCACTTTTCCATTTCTCCACCACCTCAAAAACCATTTAATCACATGCCATAGCCTATCCTCTGTTCATCTGAGCTCCACAGGTTTATGTTGCTGACTGAAGCTTCCACTAATTTACTGATTATTAAACAAAAGAGCATTGAAATCCTTTAGCCTGGAGGGGAGAACAGCTGCTACAAGGAGTTCAGACCCAAGCTATACTTGTCCTCACCACAGAAGCAATTCAACTTTGTGAGATTAAAAACAAAGATGGTAGGAAGCAGTAAAGCATGAGAGTAAATAATGCAATTAACTTGTACGACTGTTCCAGCACTGTGCTGGTTTCTCCCTTCCCCTGACACATACACCCATTTGAAGTGAACTGAAAACATGACATAGTGCACAATTTTTCAATATTGAAATGTGACTGCATATGCACAACAGGTATGCACACAGGCAAAATATTCAAAGGTGGAAGGATCACATTCATCTCTCACAGGAACTAAAATATATGATGTGATTTATGTAGTTCATCTGAGCTAGTTTGGCTTAAAATATTCATTCAAACTCTCCCCAGACAGTTAAAAATACGGAAACATTTACAGAAATATTTTGCTAAGAACTCCAAGTACTAAAAGGATGAAGAGGTGGGAAGAATCATAAAATAATATACTGTTTACTAGCTATTTTCTTACAGGCAATGGCATCTCAGATGGACGTGTAATATGTGACCACTGCTTGTACCCTTTCTTCCCCCCAGTTTTATTAGCCTTCCTTTCCCCTGGGTTTCTGTGCTCCTGAGAGCAATACTTGATCTCCACAAGGGAGATCTTAATGGTGGTTCTACAGAGTTGGATTTTCATACAGATTGTTCAACTAATCCTATCTGTAGCAATAGCAAGCAGTACAATGGAGATACATATAAACATAAATCCTACTTCTTGGCGATTCTTTTCAAATACTGAGCTTCATTGTTTCTTTTAATAAGGACCACGTAGGTTCACAAAGGCAAATATAACAAAAAATAATTTGTGAACATGTTTTCAAGTAAATATTGATTGCATTATTTTTGTTTATGAAGCTTTTTTCCTTGCAAGAATATTTTAGTTCAAGTAAGTGCTAAAAATATCATACAAATTTGTACAGCATGGAGGAAAATCCTAATGAAAAAGTACCACTGCCATCCAGAATAACAGTAATAATTTTCTAGTACATATATGTTTCATGTAAAACTATGTGCTGCAGTCTTACTACTTTTTAGGTCAAAAATTTGTCTTAGAACCTTATAGTATCGCACATAGTGCCACTATTAAGACTCCTCCTACTATATACAATGTTTTCTATGATAAATTACATAGCTACATGTTTTACATAGCTATAAATGAGAAAATAGTAGGCAGTGAAATAATACATCATTTTCTTATTTTTCAGATCTTTGTGTTGGCGAATCTCTTAGATCAAGTTTTACCTGTCAACAGCCTGTTTGGAAAGAAAAGGATAATGTATGCTCCTCTTTCGTTACTGTTTCTCCTTGTTAAATACCCAAATCCTTACAAGGAATAAACTTCAAGAGAACAGTGACAATTCATTTTATACCCTATTCCCTGTCTGCTGTGTAATTTCATTAGTATTTCATCCCAATTTGGCTTTATTTTTTTACAGCACCAGCCTCCTCCCAAAGATCTCTTACATTTCCACTGCCAGAAATTGAAGACAGATGATTTATTCCATAATCCCTTTTTTAAGGAGAAATACCTGATGTCAGCATTTTTTTAAATGGGGGTGTTTGCCTACTATTCACACATTCAATTACTCTTCCTTGGTATGGAACAGTCTTTTACATTATTTTATTTTGCAGTTTCAAGTTATCTTCCTGCTGATTTTTGCTCTGTCTGACATCTTTTGATGATGTGTCAGCAGGTCTCATCATGGAGGCAACAAACAGTCAAGAAGTAAAAAGTAGCTCCAGTTTACACTTTGAATCAAGTTAAGATGCAGACTTCTTATTTTCCTGCCAAGAATAAATTCTTCTAGTAGCAGATGAAACAGAAGTGACTCATCCCTCACTTCACGCTCCACCTGTTGGTGACTCTAGATATTCTCCCACCCCCTTCATCTGACCTGGGAGAAAGCAAATCGTAAAGACGATATACATTTGTTCCATAGTTTTAGAAAATGTGCTGTCCTGGAACCCATGAAAGAAAATTTTCATCATTAAATGCACTTATATCCTGTATTTTTGGCCTGGGTGGTTCTTGGCACCTAACACTCTCACTGATTTGAGCAAGAGCTGTCAGCATCTCACATTCTTCCCAGCAGCACAGCTGTATCATGCTTGACAGATACTTACCACATCTTATAACTGAGCACCCTTTGGGAAGTGTGATTTCCAGGACCCCTTCTCCTAAGCTCATACTCCTCACAGCCACATCCCCTCATGCTCCCGTGTTAATCTGCCTGCCTCCAGCCACTCCCCTATCCTTCAACACCGCTGGCAGTTATGCATGTTTAGCGTTTTGGGGTGTTTGCAGATTAGCTTGGCATCCCTTGAACAGCAAACTTCATCATTCCTGCATAGCATCAGCTGCAGACAGAGCTAAGAAGAGGCAGCTAAACAGTTTGTGAGTAAATACAGGGTGACAGGCAGACACTGATGCACACACATAGGTATTATTAATCAATCCCAAAATAAGATTAAGAATCTAACGTGCTTGTGCACATCCCAGAGGTCATTGATTCAGCCAACATCTACATCTGAATAAAAGATGTCACTCAGGAAACTGAAATACTCATAAGCCACGAACAGCTATTAACCTAAGATAATATGAAACAACCAGTGCGAATAATCACTCAGTTTTGATAACAGGTGTTTCTCATACTGTCTAAAAATAACACAACACTGACCAGGTTTACAGCAGGGCTAAGCATTTTAGCCCCCGAGCAATTCACACTGTTTGCAGTTATACTTAGACCTGCTCTCAAGAACCCTAAGTGTACTCTTGCTCTCCATCACCACCTCAGATATTTAGCTCACATACCTCTCCTATCCAGAGACTCTCTTGACAAAAGAGTGACTTCCACTGGAGTATAAATCCTTCTCTATGATTGCCACTTCTGCTGGACACATCTTCTCACAGTACAAGCTGTATTTCTCTCGTTTCTTATTTCCCAGCCTGGCCTCTTTCTAGTCTCAAGCCTCACTTTACTTGGTTACAAGGACTTAGGAGTACAAATTGTCCTGCGCAAGAGTTCAGCTGTCCTGGAAGCACTGACTCGCACCAGATTTTCTCATCAATGACCTTGTTGCTCAGTGATGTTAGTCTCTTCTTCAGAAGAAACTGTTCTGCTCTGAAGAAAACTGGTGATGTCACACACTGAACTGAACTCCTCCGACACCACATGCTGCCCATTACTCGCCGTGCTGGTGGAAATAGGGAGTTTCACTTTTTAAACTGTTTGATAAACAGAAAGGGAGGCACTATCATTCTGTACCTTGCTAAGAGAAAATGGCTCTTTCACAGATGCTGTGGCTCACTAAGCATATGTCCCCCTACCACTGCTTTGAGAAAGCTTCACAAAGGGTGATTTTATTCTTTCTAAAGGTTGATAGAGGACAAAAAAAAAACCCAAACCCAAGAAATGGATCAAGAAGCAAAACAATATAATGGTAAAGGACAATCACAAAGGATGTAGAAGCAATTTAGCAAAGCTGTTCCTCGATAAAGAAGAATGGAAAGTTGAAGATGCTGTATTTGTGTAGTTAACTGTACAAGTTTTGGAATTCTATAACAAAATGGAAAAAACAGGCCTTATGTTGAAGTGCATTGAGGCAAAACCTCGGAAAGAGTCCTCACTCAATCTGCCTCTGCAAAACAGTTCGTAGATCTTAATTTTTTGTTACTTCCTTATGCTGTCGTGAATCTAGGCTTAAGTGGTTTTATCCCCCCTAAATAGGTGATTTTGGAGGATGGCTGCACAGTGCAACCAGAGAGAGAGGCTTTTAAATCCTGAACATTCAGATAGTCAGAGAAATTTCTTCATGAAGCTGGTCACATCTGTAGCTTTGCACTGCTTCTAGCTCATCATATATAGACACAGCTCCATTTTTCTGATGGTTGTTAAAGGTGACAAATAAAATTACTTTTGGCAGTTGCTCTCAGCTCTCCATGGAACGAGAGTCAAACTCAGAATACATGCAAAAGAAAATGTTGTATAAATATGCTACAGAGTCTGACAGGTTGAAACAACCTCGTTAGGATAGCAAGGACAGACTGAAACAAATCAGGCCCCAGAAAGGTGTCCACAGTGTTTGGAGATTATATTATTCAAGTGGCAGAAGTGATGGAAAATTAGCAGATTGCTTCCTCATAGCAAAAATAAATCATTAATTTAATTTTGGTCATCATGCCTGCATCTCCTCATCCCAGTTTCTGAGCTAATGACAGCTTGTGTAAAGACTTTGTTGTAGCGTGAAATCATATGTTCAGGGTAAAGATGGTGTAACTGCATTGCCCTGTAATAATGGGCTGCGTGCTGTGTACTGAATTTGCATAGCTTCAGAACTGTCCAGCTTGGTCTGTTCGACCCTGTCTGTCTTGACCTGAGTGCAAACTCCTTTTACTTTGGTTAGCTCTAACGGCAAATTTTCCTAATTGACCAGGTTGTAGAGCTGATTTGGTTTACCTGTGTTTATCTTCTATAGTACAATCATAGTTTTCATACAGATAGCAATAACAAGAAGCTATTCCATGTAGAATTAGATGTTTATGGATAACAGAGAAATAGATACAGAGAAATAGAATCGTAGAATCACAGAACAGTTTGAGTTGGAAGGGACATTACAATCCCTTTGCAATACAGGCTTAGTGCAATAGCAGAGGCTTGAGAAGTGAAGAAATAGAACGAAGCAGAGAGGAGTACAGGCATGAGAAAATAAAAGATTGGGCACAGACCTGGTACTGGAAAACCCGCACCTATAAACAACTCACCAGTGGTCACTAAAAGAAAAGTGGACCTGGAACTAGATGAAAGGTCTTATGTCTAACAAAGAACAAAGAAAGAAGTCGTGTCCAACACATGTGAAAGGCAAAAAATTTGGATGTTAAATGGCACTACAAACGAATAAAGAATGATGACCAATGAAAAAAACCACAAAGGCATAACAGAGTGTTAGCAAACACAAAAACATCCCCAAACAGATCCCAAAGTGAGGGAGAAGAAACCAGCAACATGAACATGTTGTTATTCCCAGCAAAGGAGTGCATACACTGACAAACCGCTGTAACACCCCTACCACCACCAGAATGAAACCACTGACTTAATGTCACAGAACTGTAGCAGAAGAGAAAGCAGAACAGTTTCTGACCCTTTCCATCATAAAGAGTGTGTGCATAACAATTGTAACTCTGTTTTCATTTATTAATTTTTTTCTGCACAGATGTATTCTTTCTCCTTTTTTGTAATAATTACATTTGGACCAGTAATGATTCTTGGATTAGACTACTGAGATTTCAGTTATGTTTGCAATAAATTCTTGGCTTTACATGAGGTGTGTTTCAGGTTTGCCCATGAACAAGATTTTGAATGCAACAATAGTTGGCAGTTCTAACTACACAGGAGTTTTAAAATACCTGAAACTTGGATTTGCTAACAAAAGGTCATCTTCTGCAGAGTAGTTGTATTTCTGTATATAACTTAATTATCCAGTAATAAATAATAAAAGAGGGGAAAGGGATTATTTAAATGTTTTGCTTACTCTCCCAAATACTTCAGGAACATCTTTGTGCACAAATTGGACTGAATCTCTAATTTTGAAAAAACTGTATCCTGTTCTCCTTCATACCATACTCTTCTACTGTAGAACAAGTTAATAAAACCGTAAGATTAGAAAGAACTTGGAGTGCAGAATGTTAGTCATTAGTGTATCAGAAAACCTACTACTACTGTTATTATTGCTGCTCCAATTAGCTGTATTTAGCTTAAATATATTTAGGCACTATTTGTACTTATTTGTTCCTGCGCCAACACTATTCATTACCCAAAAATGATCTTCACTCCCATGTTTATCATTCTAAAATACTCAGTGATTGTCATCTTACTTCTCAGTCTTTATTTTGCCAAGCTAAGAAGCTTTTTTTGATTGTCCCATTGAGACAAACTCTTTATTGCCCTGTAAAAGCATTAACCCTTCTTTCTATCCATTCCAGTTAAACACCATATCCCCTGAACACGAACAAACAGAACTGATAGTCTTACTAGTAATCCTTACTTTACTAATTCTTAAGTGTTTGCCCCATGCTTTGTACTATTAGGTTTATTGTTAAATTACATCACACTTAGGCTCCTTTTGTTCTTAATGCTGTGCAGCTTCTGTTCTTACTCTCCACATTTTCTTGAGGGTCTGTCAACACACTGCAAATGTACATTGAGTAGTATATTTAAGAAGTGCACTTTTAGTGCCTCAATCACTTATGAAATTATTAAACATGATGAGTCCCAAACCCATGCTCAGAGAAACACCACTTGAAACCTCCTTTTATTTTAGTAGTTCCTCTGTCAGTATAACTGATTTTCTGCTTAATCTGTTACATACAGAACTCCCACATTTTATCTCAGTCTCCATCTTAATCTACATACTGCTTTCCCATATAGCACCATATCAGATGCTTTATTGAAATCTATGCAGATTAGATGTTTTCAGTTTCTTTTGACTGGTCAATCATCTCTCCAGTCAAAGAAAAATATCAGGTCAACTGGCACTATTAAAAAAAAAAGTCTAGCTTGGACTTCTATGGTAGCCTGTTTACAAGCTCCTTCCATGAATTCAAAAGAACTAACTTCCTGCAGCTGAAGATCTTGAATTCTACTGACTTCAAAGCAAACTATTTCAAAGGAAAATATTTGACTTACCTTCCTATATTTTTACATGCTGAATGAAAAATGATCACAGTTTGTATGTTGAGATTTGTACATGAGGATCTACACAGTTCTCTACCAAATCTCTAGCCTGTTCAAATTGGTTAATAGTGACAAAGTGGAGTTAAATTTCCTTCTGAACTGAGGGACACAAGCCGCTGACACCATGTGTTGTGTGAATATTCTCATTGCCAGAGGGAGCCACAAGCTGAGTCTGCATTAGCAAGTAGAGCAGCCCAGTAAAAGGAGATCTATCAGGCAAAACAGTTGGTGCTGAGGACCTAACATCTACACTGAAAATATCTCAGAAGATTTTCCCTTTGTGCTAACTGTAGTCCAACTCTGTTGTGACCAGAGTGCACTAGATGCATTCCTGCAACATATTTTCCAGCTAAGCTTTGCCTGAAATCAGTTGAGCTCACACTCTGAGAAACTGCTTTGCAATGCAAACCGAAGCTCAGTAAGAGGACACATCCAGGAGACTTGCTTCAAAAGTTTATTTTCCATCTGAATTAAAACAGGAGGCTGATTTCATTACAGCACTGCCAGCCTTAAGCTACACACAGCTTGAGATGAACAAAACCATCTGGAGGCCCAGGTACCATCCCTAGAGTTAATCTACAGCAGTAAAGATTTCAGCAGATGCTCCTGACCCTGCTTTTACCATGAGGAAAACATCTCACTCATTCCCCACTCCACTGATGGCGTGAGAGCCCTATTCAGTATAATCAAAACCAAAGGTGAAACACATCCTCTATTAACAGGCATCACCATGTCTTATTTGAGAAGTAGGAAGCTAGTCACTTTTCTATCTTGCCCTATGCTCATTAAATATAAGCTTAAGAAAGGAAGTTTCAAGGACATGCTAAAACCATTTGTAAGTGTTTTCTGGTCTGGGTTTTTTTTTCCTCCTTTCCTTTAGACTGTCAATAAAACATTAGTTGTGAATGGCTGATTTGTTCCAGTTCCAGCAGGTATGCTCCAGGCTTACTGCAAGGCTTTTCATTTTGAAAAAGTTTTTGACATAACTTTGCAATATTACCATCTGCCTGAGTGACAAATCCCAGATAAACAGCTTTATTGGGACACTTTCTGTCCCTTAACACACAATCTGTGCTAAACATCATGGGGCAGTTTTAAATATCTTAAGACCAAAAGCAAACACTACAACTTGCATTATGGGGAATATATTGAAAGGTTATACTAGCATATACAGTATGAGAGGCCCACACAGAGAAAGGCAAGTGAAAAACAGATAGTGTTTATTAATTATTAAGAATGAGAAAAAACAAACCAAACAGTCTCCAATCCAAGCCATGCCGTTTTTCCATCTCATGATGGATGTCGTAATGAGCTGCAAGGAAGAAACAGGAATGGAAGAAGGGAGTTCTTTCCCTTGGAGGTGGGCTAGGAGTCTGAAAGCTTTCTGCAGTCCACAGCATATGCTGAAAGAGCAAAGGTCCTTTACTGCCATCACCTGGAATAAATGAAAGTAGAAAAAGAAACTTCCTCTTCAGTCGATACAGTCAAAACTCTTTTAAATTGTGTGCTGTTACGCAGATGCAACAACAACATAGGCTTAGTTCCTCACGAGAGTAGTCAGAGAGGCAGTGAAATTACAAAATGGTATCTCACAAGAGAAACAAATATATCTTCATTCAACATTTGCACAATGAAACCAAGCATCATCTCTGCAAAACACAGATACCATTCTACCCCAGCAGGGCCAGGGCTTCCACACCTGGTATGCTCATAGAAGGACCTGCAGAATTAAACCTGCAGTTACCAAGGTGTTAACAAAAGACTCCAGAAGATTTAGAAGAAAATGTAAGCGTGTAAAGCAAAATCATCAGGAGTATCAGACAAAAAGGCAGTGGGGCTCTCAAATCTCCATGTGTTGATTACGGTCAAATTTAGCTAAATATTATATAGTTTCTTTGTGTTCCACACTGACACCAAAATATATGATTGGAGGGAAACTGTCATGGTTTAAACCAAACCAGACAACTTGTTCACTCACTTCTCCCCCATCTTGCCCTCCCCCTACTCCCAGAGGGATGGAGAGGAGAATCGAAAAGAATGCAACTCCCACGGGTTGAGACAAGAACAGTTTAGTAACTAAGGTATAACACAAATCACTACCGCTACCACCAATAATAACAATGATAAAGGAAATAACAAGGGAAGAGAATACAACACCTCAGCACCAGCCAACCGATAACTCACCCCCCAGGCCCGACCAAGCACCGACCGATACCTCCTCCAACCCCGCAGTCTCCCAGCCCTACCGGCTAACTCCCAGTTACCTCCTGGGCATGACGTGCTGTGGTATGGAATACCTCTTTGGTCAGTTTGGGTCAGGTGTCCTGTCTCTGCTTCCTCCCGGCTTCCCCTCCTCCCTGGCAGAGCATGAGGCTCACAAAGTCCTTGGCCAAACCAGAACATCATTGTTATCAGCTCTGTTCCCAAGCCGAAAGTCAAAACACAGCACTGCACCAGCTACCAAGAAGGAGAAAAATGACTGCTACTACTGAACCCAGGACAGAAACAGACACAGAACAATGTTCTAATCCACACTTATATAATTTGTCTGCTTTTCAGTATATCCCATATGGACATATCTTGCAGCTTAATGTGACAGACACTACTACATCTGAAACCAACAAAGGAACACAAGAGATAATGATCACTGAATGCCACTCATCCTCAACAGCATAATCATTTGGAAGTATTCTGATCTGCTAAAGATTGAAGAACTCTTACACTAAGAAACTATTAAGAGCTTCCCTACCCAAACAGGCACTTCAAAGCCTTCTTTGGGTCAAAAATAAAGATTAATCCAGTAGTTTTGAATCACTTCTCAGAGATTTTTGTATCCACTTTTTAAATACATTGCAGTGATTCATCTCTAAAAAATACTCAGATGGTATGTGGTGCAGCTCTATGTTATCTGCTGCTCACATAGCTCATTAAGGAGTTTTAAGACTCTCAAAATAATACAGGAAAAAGTATCCACAATTTTGTGAATGAAGTCTGTGCTGTTGGGGTAAAAGCCTTTCACAAGCTTTATGTTCATTTAATTGTCTTTTCTTTTTCAAAAAGGTAAAGAAGAGCGTCACTAAAAATGCTGATGCTGCCTTTCAAATCTGATTTCAGAAATGGTGCAAATTCAAAGAGCAGAAAACTCAGAATATTGGTGTAATACATTACTCAATTTCCCTAAGTTTATGTTAACAAGGGGGAAAAAATTTACAATAACTGGCACTTTAATGATTCTTCAACACCTAGCAAAAGCTATCAGCTGTGACTTTTATTTGGAGAAGCTGCAAACAAGTTAGTGATCGGTATCACCCAAGCTTTGCGGATGCAACACTAGTTAAAAACCTAGGCATAAAATTCCTCAGCTGGTACAGACATTCATGGCTCATTCATATGACATGTCTGTTCTTAATGTTTTATTATGTCCTTTATCATATTAAGCCAGAAAGAGAAGTAGAGTGAAGGCTGAAAAGGTAGAGTGAAGGTCAGAAGTAACGGGCATTGCAGACCAAAAACGTAGCATGTTAAATATATTACATGATAATAGGAAGCATAAGTATAGAAAAGCAGCTTTGCAGGGCTGGAGTGCAAAGAGTACATGCTCTACAAGAAGAGGTTGGCTTGTGGCAGCACACCTGGAATTAGCTTGTGAGGAGGTATGCTACACTACAGACTTGCTGCTTGTGCACAGAAATGTACACTTTCAAATGTACTTTTCAAAGGCACTTACCTTGACAAAAGCCATTTAACTTTTTTTCCCCTACCAACTATGAAAAACAGGAATACCAGCAAAAGCATGGTGAAAACCAGCAAAAAACATAAGCATAACCACTAATCAGAGTTTTGCAGACATGTCTTTAGCCTAAATACGATGCAAAACACCTAAGGAAAGAATTTCAAAATCTGTTAAAGACTTCAGAAGCCCATATCCCACTGGAAGTCACAAATTTAAAGGAGATTATTATGCTATTAATATAGTGTTCATTTTGTTCAAGGTCCTGTTAGACCAGCAGGATTGAACTGCAACTCCTGCTTTTGCCACACACGGAGAAGCAAAGAATAAGGGTAAAATGCAGATTGGAGGATATCTTTGGATCACCTAGTCCAAGCCCCAGCAAAAAACAGGGCTACTTCTGAAGTTAGAGCATGTTGCTCAGGGGCTCATCCCACCAAGTTTTGTAAAGTTCCAAGGAAGAGTATTCTTGTTTCAGCTTTGGCAGGTCATTCAAACAATCTGACTCACAACCTGGGAGTAAGGACACACCTTACTCCAAGCAGTTGTATGGGAGTAAATTTAGTGCTCATGATACATGCTTACCTTGATTAGAACAACTTATAAATAACATCTCTAATTCCCATGCATTTGAGTATCTCTGCTAATAGTTAAGAACTTGGAAATGTAATTTTAAAAGGTCATGGGTATCAAATACTTTCAGAAGGCAATTCTGATTTAAAGATGTATTTTGGAATACTTCTGAATAGTGCAATATTCAAAACCGTAAGAGAAACTGGAATCACTTCCTTTAAAAAGCTGTGTAATAGTTTTTTGGGTTTGGCTGTTTTTTAAGCTAATAAAGCTTCTTGAGAGGAACTGTCCACTACCTTGTTTTTTGCACAGAACACTGCAGAACAAAGCTTCCAATTTTCCTGCCTTATCCCCATTTTAGTTCAGGCCTTTTAGAGCTGCTATAAACCAAAATTGTAACAGTACATTTTAATAATCCAATTCAAACTTTATAGGTAATTGCTTTTGCCACTGAGTGACCCTCCCTCAATTCAGGCACAGCTGCAGAGTGCCAAGCAACAAGTTCAGTTTAAAACATTTCCTGAGAAATTTTCTTTAGATGAAGTTAATGGCCCTGTGTCATCGCCTCAGGCCATTAACCCCCTCAATCAGTCATTAATCCCCAGAAATTGCCCAGGGCCTCCATTGTTATTGCTTAAACACACTAAATTAGGCTTTGGACAAACAGAGCAAATGAAGGTCAGTATCAGGGAACAGAATTAAGTGAAAATTAAAGAAAATTCTGAGAAGCATATAATAGGTCTGAATCAGTTCAACAGATACAAGGACTTGCTCACAAGGTCTTCTGTGGTTGCTGAGGACAAGGCCAGAAGACCAGGGAGTTTACCTCTAACGTCAGTGGGCTTTAGGTCAGACATTTAATGCTCTAAACTCTCATTTCTGGCACACAGTCACATCATAAAAGGTGCCTGTAATGTCAAAACACTAAAAAGTTATAGTTGCACAATATTTTTAGTTATCTCAGGGTAAACAATGCATTTCAAGTACACTCTTTCACACATGACTCTACAGATACTTGAAATACTACTTTCTAGACTTCCCAAAGAGAAAAAGTATTTGGGAACTACCTTTATGATGGATTTTGTTTGCACACACACACACACACAAAAAGCATACTGCTCTTCAACAGTATAAACTATATGCATGCTTCCTTGTAGAATTTGTTGTTTCCTTTCCCCTCTTCATTCCCCTCGCTCCATTGCATTTGTCATTACTATTGTTAGTAAGCATTAAGAAACAATTTTCCTAACCAAGAAACAAAATGTTTACTTGCCCTCTTCCCTTAGGTTAGTTTTCTTTTCATGTGCAGCATTGTCAGCTGGGTACACCTAGCCTGTAGAGGACTTCTGCGAAGCTGAATCTTCCACTTCTACAGAAACAGTTTAGTTTACACCATTAAGACCACCTTCCCCCTCAGCTCGTGAGGAATTTATACATGAGTGTACACAGCAGCAGCATATTGGTTTACAAGGCTTAATGGACTAGAATCAACCCAAATGCAGTGCAAGTATCTAACAACAAGAAAGCAAAAGTGGTGCACAACATTCATTAACCTAAGCCACATAACACTTTTCTAGTTATGGACTTTCTTATATACCTATGTAGCTCTTACAGACAATAACTGAGTAGAACTGCAGCAATTCAGAAGCTGTAAGCATTTATAATAAACTGATATTGCAGAAGTACAAAACATGTCATGTCTAGAAAATGTGAATGTCATCATTGTATAGATCATTAAGTAACCAGTGAAATGTGCAAGTTAGTTAATGTCAAATAATTAGGCAAGCAGGACTTAATGATGCCTTAAACTGGTCACTTCAGTACATACAGGGTAACTAAGACAAAGAGCACCGATTTTCACACACATTCAGTATTTTCCACGTGTTTTGCAATACAGGTGAACCTTGGTTTTGCATGGCCCTGCTAGGGTCCTTACATGTTACTACTGCAGTACCAGTAAATCACTACATTCACACAAGCAGATCCACTGGCTACCACTACAACGTAAGCAAAGATTATGCCAAAAGGTTTGTCATTTTCTCCTAATGAATACATGCTTTTTCTTAGCAATACCAGGCTTTCACAGCTTTCCAATGCAGTGCGACAGCACAGGAACTGCATGGGTATTGGTGACACATAATCTGTATTGCAAAGAACAGCTCTTGCTACCTTTTATGAGCATCACATGACTGTGCCTGCCATGCAACATGGCAGATAGGGTGGTTTTATCTTCAGTCCTACTTCTGTTCTCATCTAAATAACACAGCAAACAAAGACCTTAACAGTAAACCAATTCAGCTAATAAAACCCAACATTTTTACTTCTTACTCATAAATTTAGATCTTGAGGACATCATATACTTTATTTAAAATCTATCAGTGCCTATTGAGTTTCTTATTAAACTAATATTATGCACTATACCCAGCAACAGAAAACTATATAAAAAAACCTACGCATTGATTCGGAGAAAACTCCAGGAACAAACTTGCCAACAAAGTTTTCAAGCTGACAAGCAGGTCAACTATAACAATTTATTTTGTACAAGTATTCTCAGTATGTTCTCTAGCTGTACTCTACTTTTTTTTCTATGTATCATGCACCTCAGTAATTTTCCATTGCTATTGTTACAAAGCCATGAAACTTAACATTACTTAGAACTGATTCTAAAGGTTTATATATTCCATTTTGTAATTTTGTGCCCCCCCCCCTTGTCTCAGCATATAGCAACGTATTTTAATCTATTTCTATTAATGCATTATTCTGGACAATACGTTCACAGCCAAAGTCTGCAGCAGTTTACAATTCTTTTTGGGGGGTGGGGGCTGCAGTAAATGAAGACAGGTAAAGGTAGTCATAGTTACTCTGCCACTACTGCTCTCTAATACAGATCAGATCAAGCAATAGATATCTATTTTTTCCAGAGAAAATTTATGCCACCTTGAGCCAAAGCAAGTCAAACACAGCTGTCTAACTAGCTGCTCACCTATACCAAGGAAACAGGGAACAGCTGTTAGAATACTATGCATACCTGTACAGCCAAACCAGCCTCCCTCTTCCTGCAGTCCCTGAACAAGAGTTAGGAAGTTGTATTCAGAGATAGCTACTGTTTTGGGACCCCAGCCCCAGCCCAATCCTGGGCTTATGCTTTCCTGAGCAGCCACCCAAGAGACGCTAGGAGCACTGGAAGGATGTGCTAACATCCTCCTATGGCAGTGGAGATTATCATGGCAATGGAGAAGGTCACTGCAAGTGCAGGTATAGTGGTCTTTTATCACAGAATACTGGTAGAGAGACAGGCTGGCCTCCGAGCAAGAGAAGGAAATCTTTCCGCAGTCATTGAAGATCCTCTGCGCACTCCCAGCTCACCTTCCTTACCAAGAATTTCCCTTCACCAGCAATCTCCAACAGACCACCATGACCAACTGGCCTGTTCCCACATCACTTCTGAGCTTCACTGATTCCCTCGTGTTCTTCCCACAGACCCTCAGAGCTCCTACAAGTCTCTTCACAGCCCTTCATGCCAGTCTCCCAAAGCTTCCTCTCTCCTCAGCCCCACATTTATCTTTCTCTGACTCCTGCCAGACTTAACTTCACCAAAACCTCCCAATACATCTAAAGAAATATTGCACATTTTCTACAGAGAACTGGATGCACAAACTACCTAAACCCACATGTATTTTTTCTTTCTTTTTCTTTGAGTAAGCCATAATGATTGAATTTAAATAAAAGAAAAAAAAAAGGCATAAAAAATATATGGAAAAAATCCACAAAGAATTTGCCAAGATAAAACCTGCTATATTCTTGGCCTTCTTTTACACTATTTTCCAAGTACATACTATTGGCCATTCTCAGAGTCAGAAAACTGTCATAGATACACAATTGGTCTGACATGCTTTTACTGTCATGGTCAAAAACAAGCCGTCGTTTATGAAAATCTATAAAGTCACTCATCTTTCATAAACAGGTTTTTTTCTCTGTTCTTCTTTTGCTTGACCATGTAAGAATTACTAATCCCGTACTTTTGACTTCCAAAGTAGTTGTCATGGAAATTAACGTGATCTTGCGAACTGTAAACATGAGCTCTCTCTAAGAGCAGAGAGAGACAGAAACAAGAGGTCTTGTTTGAAAGTGAAACAACAAATTCTGGTTTGAGCTAGACAGTCACATTTCACTCAATGGTAGAGAGTCTAAGTCATGAGCTAGCAGAAACCATCATATCTTTACTATAGAATTTATCCAAATTTACCTGGCTGGCAACATTCTCCCTCCCTCCCTGTCCAAATATTTTATAACAATCTTAGTACAGTTTGAAATTGCACCAGTAATTATTCAAAGAAAGACATTAATTTCTGCTTATTTCAAAAGTGTTGTGGCAAATAGAAATGGACTTAAACTCACCTGTCACTCCAAAACCAGAGTGAGAAATGAGGAATTACAGTATTAATCAAGTTAGAAGTAAGCAAGTGACAAAACAAATTTAAAAACTATTTATAATTCCAGTGCAGACAGTTTCTGGCACAAGCTTTCTTTCAAAACAATGTCGCCCTCAGTAATGTACTGGAGCAAAACACACTGATCTACTTAGAGCAGCTTTCACTCACTTCTTCGTATGTGGCACCCCCTTCCTCAATGTTTGCATA
The DNA here is from genome assembly GCF_033815535.1 of Pezoporus flaviventris. NCBI lineage: Eukaryota > Metazoa > Chordata > Aves > Psittaciformes > Psittacidae > Pezoporus > Pezoporus flaviventris. The sequence continues at coordinate 37,818,687 of NW_026892550.1, read as the reverse complement.
GATCTGGGTTTTATAAAGTTATAACATGACTACTTTGCTGTCTAGTCTCAATCACAGCACTTAAAATACTAATTTTATTTAAAATAAAGAAACAAAATAAAACAGCTCTCCTGCTTTTTCTTTGGAAGTTGCAAGGGAAAAAAAATGCACCCTTAACTCATGTTCCCCTTGCCAAGAGCAAGTCAGGGCCTCCCAGCATCACCTCTTCAAAGGCAGGTTCTCTTCTCCATATTTCTGAACTGGCTCTGAGCTTTGTCTTTCGTTTAGGCCCAGATAAAAAGAGTAGCTGTTGACTTAAAAAGCTTGTGCAGAAGATCTCAATTCTTTCAATTATGTTCTCTTGCAAAACTGAAAGCTCCCATTATTTTGTAGTTCTTCCACTCCAGAAAATTCCTCAAACTGAAAACCTCCAAATAAAAACACTACAACAGCAGCCACTGTATCTGTTTGCATGATGGGATTTATACCTCATTACTCAATATAGTTTTACATGCAGCTTGTGAATAGAGAAAGTAACTCCCTATACCCACTTGGTTATGTATTTATTGACTTCTCTTTCTTCAAACTCTTGATTAGCTAGAGGCATCAAGAAGATTGTCACCGTTTCATTACTGCTCAGAAGAGAGGCTAATAGAATTCTACCTACTATAGCCAAATCAGCTCCATTTAACATTTTAGCTACTTAAGATTATTTATTTTTAGATTCTCAGCTCTATGGCATCTCATCACACTTGTAACATATTTCTATCTTACAAAAGTTCAGCTCATACTTCATATTTGTTACAGAAAACAAAAGCTTTTCCTTTCAAAAACTACTATTTTTTATTTGCTTCTGTTTATTGAAAATCTGCTAGTTACAGACTCAAATCTGCAGTCATTTGCAGTGTTTTTTGGTTGGTTCTATTTTGCTTTGTTTTTTAAACAAGTCATTAATTGCTGGTAGACAAGTTTCAAAAAGAGGAGTGGTTTGTCTCCATTTCTGCATAGATGCCACTGCCAAGATTTGAAGGCAGACACCAGAAGTGGAGCTACTTTAAAAATCAGGATACCTGATTAGTCATGAAAATCAGATTTGGGAACTAAATTTCATATATTTTAGTTCCAAAATCTTGAAAACAAACTTCACTAGTACATCATCAAATCCACTTCACATCGAAGTTCTGTTGTCATGATAACATGGTACTTCTAATTATTTGCTTGAGAACCATAAATAAGAACAGGGCAAAAAAGAGCACAGGATTTTAAGTTTTCAATTGCATCCATATGTTGAACTGTTACCACCTCAAAATTTTAGGACATTAATACCTAGAACTATAGCTTAGCTTATCAGGCAAGATTTCAAGTGACATATCTCTATATGGAAAAGGAGCATATATGCAGTGGATGCTGGAATGTGTTGTTATTTCTTCATCTAAGTGCAGCATTTGAAATGCTAATGACTATAAAACAGTATTTTGGCCCCTGGGCTATTCCTCCCCAGCCTAGCCAGACAGTGCAGAAGCATGAGAAAAACACAGCAAAGAGAGGACGCCTGACAGCACAGTGCGTTTGGCTCCACCTGTGTGCTGGTTGATGATCTGATTCTGGAATTTTTCCCCAAAAAATCTCATGGAAGCTGTACGTCACCCAAGGAAAATACTATTTGTTCTGCTGGATTTTTCATTTCCTTCCCTTCAAACTATACCTATACAACTAAAGAAATAATAGTTGGAAATACCCAAAATCTGGAAAGAAACAATAAATTATCTGCCAGCCCCCTAGAGCAATTTTCTCCCTTTCTTTCCCTTCCCTTCTTTTCAGTACTGGAAATACTCAAATTGCAGCCTGTAGCCAAGGACTCAGTCATGGGAGTTTAATTACAAGCATCTAGTGTCATTTCCCTTAAATATAAATAATAAAACATTTGGTGCAGTTGCCTACACTTTTCTCTTTTCCTATACTAAATAGAAGTGGGATGTTAACAGAACAGTGAAGTAGCTTTATCCTCCTTTCCAATACACAGTGTTCACAATTATATAGCTGTGGGAGGACTGAGACAATACTTGTCACAAGTTCTACTTCATCCTTTAAGGATTCAGCAGCTTCTATTTATCCTTTCTGAATGCACAAGCATTGCCAGAAAAGCGTCAAAGCACTACTGCATATTAACTAGCAAAATGTGAGCAGTTATCTGGAAAACAGGCTGATGGATCATTTTCAATAATTTTCTTCTAAAGCACTGCCCAGATCATCACAAAGTGCAAATGATAACAAAAGCAGCGTAACTTCACATACAGTATACACCACTTTAAAAATTTAGGCAGATTTTCACAGCACTCTTAATGGAGATTAACAGCATTAACTGCAAGTCCAAACCATGCTTTCTTAGCAGTCTGCGGAACCGCACACAATACAGCATGTGTTTCTACACAGCTGCAGAGCTGCATTGGTTTGGAAGTTACTACTGTGCAAGTACATGCTACTCAGGTGTTTACTTTTCCCAAGAGTTCTGCTCCAAAGCCAGCTAAGTTGTATCCTTCCTGAAGCTAAACAAATTGAAGCTAATTCATATTCATCAGAAGTAGGCTGGCATGAGTTGAAAATGGATTTTATTAAAAAAAAAAAAAGAAAAAAAGGAAGTAAAACTATAGGATGGATACGTTAAACATGCTAGTCCCCTGAGCACTGTACTTGGTAAAACCTAAAGGGAAATTCTTTTACCAGGAAAGCTCCATTTCATGAAAAATGTTTAGGCATATTAAAGTATTGTGTTTTCCTAAGGTCTGACAACTTATCAAATTCTCCTGAACTGTAGCTCATTAAATATTGTTCTTAAATGACCAAGGTGTTAGTACCTGCATAACTGAGAGTCTCATACTGAAGATCAAATCATAATTTTTCTAGGCCTATTTTCCCCAAAACTGTAAGAACTCTTTCACTGTAGAAGAAACCGGGTATCACTAAGTAACTGTGAACTTTAAAGGAAAATACACAGATTCCCTCAATTACTCTGCCACTATTCTAATTCCTACCCAGCTGTTTCATGATGTTTCTAGACAGAAAAATTAACAAAAGGACATAATGCTCAGTGGTAATATCAATCCTCACAAATTATTTCAAAATTATTTCTGAGGCAGTTACTGTGTATTAGGCCCTGTAAGGAGCCCTTATAGTGAGTCTGTTAGCAGCATAGACCCTGACACTAGCTACAGAATCAGTAGATAAGGAAGATGAGGATAGTCCTTCATGAAAGAAATTTAATTTCAGTATGTGCCATGCTCTTTCTGCACTCATGAAACAACACTGATGGGGGACTGGGCTTGGGCTGGGTTGGCACTGCACTCCTGGGACAATCAGTAGCAGCTGAAGTTTTTGAATAATAGGCGAGGTCTGTGCTAAGATCACAGCGCAGCACCTGAACCATCCTGTCTTAGGAAGCATGAGCTATCAACGCTGCCAGCTGCTAGCACTTGGTAGCTAACCCATACACTGCAGATGGTGGCTGTGCTCCACTGGAAAAGGCACTGAGCAACTTACTTTAACTGGAACAGGTCTCATCTCCTTTAAAAGGGTTTGAGAGCTCTTAAATCTTCATCCATCTCCTCCAATTTAGAAGATCCTAGTGGTGAGTGATCTGCACAAGGCACAGAGACAATTGCTAGACGGTAATGCCCAGTAATGGGCATTTGTTGCTACAGCAGGGTCCTCAGAAAGGACCACAGTGAAGTACATGGATGTCAACATCATCTTTTCCCATTTAATTATCTGTGGTAACATATCTGGCTCATTTAAGAAGCTTACAGAAGAATAACTCAGTCAAGTGAGGTGATTATGAAGATGCTATTGTATCTCCAGGGAGTTGTGACAGAAGAAGCCAGGCAAGCTGAAAGATGCATGCTAATTGAGACACAAAAGAAGAGGTAATGAAGAAGATTTCACCAGGAGGGAAGGAACAACTGAACAGTAAACATCTATTAGCCTGTGATTTTCCACTGCCTAATCTTTTACATGACTGGAAAGGAAGCCCATGTTTTGCAGACTGACCAAGGAATAGCAGGAGTTACAAAGCTATTTTTTCTCTGCATTTCTCACACCCTGCCATGCAAAGGGAGTGGAGGAGGCAGAAAGCGCTTTGGCAACAGAAGCATGGAGGATGAGGAAAATTTCACAGGTGATGTCAGCCTTGGGGTACAACAGTTCATTTAGGCTGTCATGCTCCTGAAGAGAAAAACACTGAAGCAAATAAACAACTAAAACCAAACTAAAGCAAACAAATATGTTTGAAAAATGTATTCTGAAATGTGGTTGTGTGTGCTCGCCTTCCATGCCCATTTTCGTCACAGAAATGTTTTCATCCTTACATGAGTACGATAAAACAAACCCATTCTTTCATGGTTAAACCTTGTTTAATAACATAATTTACTCTCAGTGATCTGATTAATAGACAGTATGCTACTTCTCAAACAGTGTTAGTAGACACACTGGATGGCTGTTCGAGCATCCTACATCCAGACTAGGCTGAGGGCATACAAGGGTCTGTGCTTCAACCCTTGCCCTGCAATCCTTGCTGCCAGCTCCCCACCACCTCTCAGCCTGGAGGTTAGCTGCTTAACAAATTCAAGGCCCAGCTCTGACAAAACACAGCTGCATTGCCTTGACTCAGGCTGCTTTAAACTTTTGAGCTGTATATACGCCACAAATGCCAAAATACAGTAACACGAGTTAGGGCCAGAGAAACAAGGAAACACCTGTAATCAAAGTTTTGAGTAGTTAAAAGTTCAAAGACAAACAGCTGTCATGAATGTAAACACAAGGCTGTATTCAAATTATAGCCTCTTCTATGAAATTTCAGTCAATCAGTCAGTGGTGAGGAAAGTGTCAGAGCATGACACTGAATCAAAAACATAGACTATAGCATTCAAGGGAAATGGCTGCAATGTTTACATGAGTCATCTCTGCAACATTTTGAAACAGTATGCAACAGAAAAGAGCAAAAAGCAGAACAGAGAAAATAGATTCACTGGCTACAGTTCGGATGACAGATTTTGCAGAAACGACTGAATGCTACCAAGGGTACTGATGGGAACATTATCAGACATTCTGCACAACAAAAACAAAAGGCAAAGACTGTTACTGAGTAGGACTCTTATTGATAGGTACGCAAAAGGAAACTATTAAAAGAGAGTAAAAGTAAAGGAATAAATATTAAATACTGATTAAAAATGTCTGAAAAATGGCTTTCACAGCATCGTGCACTAATGTCTACTCTGTGGAGAAGTGTTCATCTGACTACCTAAATACTGCAGGAACATATAAGCTGTTTTGGTAAATGTCATGAGCTTGGAAAGAATGAGAAGGAAGTGTAATCCAAGTTGCACAAGTTTTTGCACAATAAAACTCTGTATGGTTATATACATATTCAGGCTTAAATTAAGATTCCACGTACTGAGGACAATGAAAATTTTGCTTGGATGTACACAAATTCTGCAGAATGGAGGCTACCTTGCCTTTGAATGCACATGACAATTAATGGTGATCTTTCAATATGGAAATCAGACAGATCATAAACAGAGTTTTCATTTTCCTACCAATGTTAAAAGAAACAGGACTCGTCTTCCTTGCCATGGAGATACTGGAAGTTGATTTCACAGTGTTTATTTTCAGCCTAATGGGGTCTTTCCTGCCTCCTGCTTTGTAAGTTATTTATACTCACAGGATAATATATTGCACACAAGATAAAGCCATATGTGCATATGTGTTCTTACTTACTGCTTTTCATGAATAGCATCTAAGTAACTTTATAAAAAATATCATCATACACACTTGCAGAGGGAAGATGGAGGAACAGACAGGTGAGTTAACTTTCCCATGGGGTATCAGCCCATTGATTGCATATCTAAGAACACAAACCATGCACCCCAAAGCACATTTTGTGGTTTTATCAATTCTTTCTCACAAAACTGAAAATAATGACCAAAATATAGAAATCATAACCCATAATCTCAAATTAGCACAACAAAGAGCCATATTCTCCACACAGGAGAGGGGTTTAAGATTATTCTTACTTTTCATGGCAAACTTTGGAAAGTTAGGCTTATGTGATTGGTAATGCCTCCAAGCTTTCAGCCTTAGGTATATTAGACATAAATAATATTATTTTTTTCAGATGAAAGTGCATATGCTAGTGTCAACCTTACTCCAGTTTCTAGGGCAACAAGGAGAACACAAACACAAAATGCACAAGCCAGATAAAATCAACACCTGTTTATGCATGAGTTGTGTCTATCAGCATTGGCAAAGATTTTAAAAACCACACGACTGGCACTAGGCTATTAAAGAAGCAGCATTAATTAATTAATCCTTCTTCTGCTGCACGCACCACATTTCATGTATGTCCTTTTGGCTTCACTCCCAAGCAGAAAATTGTTCTACCTTAAGTATGGCAGTTATTATCATTCCTCCCTTCAGATGCAAGCACCCAAATAAATGAAATTTCAACAGTGCTTAGCTTCAAGCAGCTTCTAGGCTCGAAGGCTAGTGGAACTGCTCAGAATTAAAAGATGTAAGAACAGGTTTAACAGTCTGGAATAATGTAGGCAAAATATCATCACTTTTATGTGAAGTAATTTGACAGTGAAGCAATAATATTGAGCTTCACATTGACCTAATCAAGACTAAGTTATAGCATCATATCAAACCTTTATTATCATCTTTGGAAAACAATTCTCACAGAAGTTGATTCACTCTATCTGTAGCTCTTTAGTCACAGCAGTTGCAGCTCTGCTGTAAACAACTTGCTAATTGTATTTCTCAGTCTTTATGGCAGGAGAAGTGCTAATGGATTTAAGCATGTCATTGCGACAGAAAAGTTCCTTGCAAGAAACAAAAGCTCACAAATAAGCTACGCTCTCCAGATGAATTGTAGTTGTCCCACAAACACACCCACAGCCCCTATGCTTCTTTCTGAGAGCTTGCATGGGAGATGAGCAACATCCGTTGCCAGCACAAGCATGCAGGAGAGAAATGTTCCGCCCTCTGCAAGATCAAGTGTTTGCATAATGGAAGCAGCACTGTAAATTGACAGCTTAACGTAAAAGAAATCATACATTCATTATGCTTTCTACAAGCACCTGTGTAAATCAGTGGTCTATAAACACTGATTCATTGTATATGCTGGTTTTGGTATAACTTACAACACATGACAACTTACAATATTTAAAGCGGGCATCAATGTAGAAAGTTACAGCTACATCTTCTAAACACAGCTGGGATTAACAAATTGCCTAAATTCACAATATTTTGTATTTTATTTATATATCTATATATAAAAAAAAGTAATGTGCTGTCTATGGGAGCATAGTGAGCATTTCAGTGTATAAAGTAAACCTTAAATGTTCTTTGTAAAATGTATCATATCCTTGAAATGCTTGTAGTAAATTCTGCATGTATAACTCTGATTTACTTTGAAGCTTACCAGATAAATTACACGTCTATATGATTTATCAGCCATGAAACTAACAAAACTAGTAATAAAATATTGTGTTAATCAAAACCAAGAGTTCATCCTTATATAGCTGCATTGCCAGAGAACGATATTAATTTTAAACTGGAACACCAATGGACCAAGAATGCTATGAAACATTGCTGCCATCTACACAAATTAGTAGTGAAGAAATTCGGTGACTATTTCCTTTTCATTTTGCAATAGGCAGCAGCTTTAGGACTCTTACTCCTGGGATAGTTATGTGGTTTATGACACTTCCTAATTTTTCATCCTTTCTGTGTATATTTTCTCAAAGGAATAACTTTTTCCTCTGTTATGGCATTTTAGCAAAAGTGGATTTTGTTTAAATTAATAAAACAAGCATTTTTAACACTTGCAGAACATCCAGAAGAATGTTTTAAGTAGTATTCAGAACAATTCTGCTTAAGCATAAGGGAACAACTCATAGGAGGACTCCTTTCCACTCACCTGTATTTCCACTACCTCACCACGTAACTTCCTGAATATACCACAGATCTGCTATATTCTGTAAGTTTATGTTTGCTCCAGGCATAAATTAATTTTCTCCACAAAATACTCTAATTCTCCTGTCCAACTACTTTTGAACAGCCTGACATTCTTTTACAAAAAGCCAAAATAAAGAAACAGTTCATATAGTGCTGGACAACAGCCAGCTTTTCTAGGTCAGCAGGAATCTGTCTGAGTTGATACAAATATTTCCTTCCTATGGGGAACATATTTAAAGCTTAGGGTTTTTTCTTGCAAATGCTAATTGCTTTAGCTTTCTGAGCTATCAAAGAGAAATGAGGGAAATTGCTAAGAGAAGAACTCCTAGGGCAAAGTTAAAAGAAAGCATTTTCATACATTTTAAGGGTGAAAGGAGCACACATATGCCTTTTTCTATAAGGACCCTTGCAAAGGCCCCTCATGCCTCAAAGTACAGCTCTGTTTCCTAAACTTCTTTCTAAATTCCTATGCAAGTTCTTTCATCTGCTTTTTTACAATATAGCTCATTTCAATTTCCATGGCAATCATATTTTTGAGAACTCTACATGTATTCTGCAGTTTACATTAGTAGGCATGAAGTGTAATTGAGAGAGATGTCAGCATCAGGACTTAAGTGTAGACATGGGCACACCTATTCAAATGGACAGCAGACAATTATTTGAACTACAGCTAGACAAGAAAAAAAGCAAGAAAGCTGAGCTTATCACACAACAGAGCATGGCACAGAAATCCTCAATGTAGCACATACCCAAAGTGGGTGTGTATGGCAATGTTTGGGTATGTGCTACATACCCAAAGTAGGAATGGCTTTAAACCGAGAGTAGGTTTAGATTAAAGTTCATTACTGTGAGAGTGGTGAGACACTGGAACAGGTTGCCTAGAGAAGCTGTGGATGTGTCCCTGTCCATGGTAGAGGAGTTGGGACTAGATGATCTTTAAGGTCCCTTCCAACCCAAACCATTCTGTGATTCTATGTATAACCTCATGTCCCAAAAGCAGTAGAGCTGTTGGCACTGTCTTCAGCCTGAGTTAATAAGCCTTCCCACTCAAGCATATCAAAGCTAGAACAGTTTACACCAACTAGACTATGTGGTATTTATGCGTGATCGTTAAGTCCCAGTCTTCTGATACTGGTTTGTGATATAGGCATAGACTGCTTTTACTAGACCAGCATTCCTGTAAATGGGAACCTGCGCTAACTGTAGGAGAGCAGTTTCAGTAAAAGATCTGAAAGCCCTGACACCTGCTACCAGCTTTGCTACTGCTTCCTAGGTGACACTTTTATCACTGTTTTCTTCATTTGGAAAATAAGAGAAAAATACTAGTTTTCTGGGGAGAGCATGCAATAAATCAAAACATTAAACATAATAATTGAGTACAATCTGCTACAGATATGAACGGTTAGCAGGTAATTCTCTGAAGCAAGACATCGATCCAAAAATGGAATTAAGAAGTTAATCACAGTTTTCATTCAAGCAAATGATCCTTTAAGGAGAATATTCAACAAAGCCTGAAGTTGATAAAAACTTCCCCAAATTTCAGGATAATTCACTAAGCAGTGGCAAAATACGCAGAACAGAGCTCAGCATGAGATACAACCCGTAAATAACTATGGTTGTGGAAAGACCTGACCTTTAATTTGCTCCTTTGAAAGTCTACTCTTTTCAGTCATTAATCTTTTGCTCAGATTTACTGTAATCTGGAGAAATACAGTAGTTAAGAGATAAACAAAGGATTGGACATAAACTACGAAACAAAAAAAAAAAAAACAACAAATAACTTCCAAAGAAAAGAATAATAAATTAAGCAAAGCAGAATGGCTTGATTGTATACTCAATGTCTGAGGCAATATAAGTGCTATGTACTTGTTTGACAAATAAGTATTGCATTTAAAGTCATAAAAACAATTAAAATGACATTTCCCTCCGTCAGTGTTGCACAGTTTACCATGCTATTCATGCCTAAACATTTTAAACTAACTTCTGTAAACAAAATACCTTCTGGTATAAAGGATAAAAATCAGTTCAGTTTACAAGTGAAGTAATTCTTCATACCAATTATCAGTTGCTATGGTAATAACGGAGATTCAAGAAACATGCTTTTTGCCCGTTTGGCATAGACACTCTGCTTCCCAAAAAAAGTGCACAGAGGAAGTTAGATGCCTGTAGGAAGATCATACCAAGGTCAGATACTCATCCTACTGGCATTTACACATTGCCATTAAAGTTACATGCTAACACTATTAATTATGCTCAGCTGCCTCCCTTTCCTCTTTTTTTTAAGCAAATAATTGGGAAGTTTTATTATGGTGAAAAATTCCTTCCATGGTAGCTAAGTGAAAAATACTTTGAAATAATGTGATTTTCCTTGCAGTATTAGGTTAGCCACTGTCACTGGTATTTTTTTTATAGCCTTCATTCCAATTTTAACTGTGAAACTTCTTTTAAAAATGTGTCCATGGTTATTCAAATACAACCATCCCAAAAATGACAGGAATTCTGCTGAAATACTTTTATACAGCTTTCATAGGTTTTTAATTAAAAGTTTTTCTTGGCTGGAAATGTACAGTTATTTTTCATTTAGCTACCAAGCTTTGAGAATGGGGTATTTTGTGAGGCAGTAGAGCTAGAGGGGGATGTCATCCACGAGACCTGCAATCTACTGCACAGAGACTGCCAGAATCTGCCAATCCTTTCATTGCACTCAAAAATTTTTTAACTGCTTCTCACAGAAACAAATTATTTTGTATGTGTGTGAAATTAAATTATTATACTTCACTAATTTCAGTACTTTCTCTTAAATCAGGGATCTGTGCCTTTGACATGCTAAAAGATTGGGGTTTTTTAGATGAAGTATGCCTGTCCCAAAAAAAGTCACACAAATCCTCTCTGGGTTTAAAGGTCATAAAAACTCTTTTCAGCTCCTTAACCTTCTTTCAGTTCCTTTCCCATCAGGAAAACATCAGTGCAAGCTTAGTATAATTTCACAGTATTCAAACCAGTAACATGCAGGACTGAGAAGTCTGGGCTGTAGGCCCAGACTTTTTTCACTTTCTTCTTCTGATGAACCACCACAAATTGCAATTATAAATTCTACTAACACAATGTTAAAAGCATAATTTTACATTCAGTAAGTAATAACAATTCTGCTGTTTTTAGAAAGCTACGCACACTCTAACTTTTCATTACTCGCTGTCTCGTTCAACCCTATTCTCTTCTTTAAAAACCCCAGTTCCTTCATGTGGTCACCCTTCTGCTGCTTGCTACATCCCAAATTACAGCTGGTGGTCACCCTTCCAAGGCTCAGATTACCAGCTCCACAGTGCTCACTGTATTTGATATTGCCTCCTGCGTATACATATGCTCAGAAAGAGGGCAGAATTTTGCCCCGGCAACCATATGGGCAAATTGACAGGTAGATAAGTGTCCAAATTTATTTTGTAATATAAATACAGACTTGGGAGTTGAGAAGTTAAATTTGACTCATAGATCTAACAGTGATTCATTGTATTTATCACCAAATACTTTGCTTAATCATGGTGAGTAAGATTAGTCCACATGATTGTAAGCTCCTACACTGAGTATAATTCCCGTTGTCACATTTTTCAAATGCCCAAGACTATTACTATTACACTAGAGCCAGCGATTTACCTTTCCACTACTTCTTCTTGACCTCTGTTGTGTGCTTATGCATTGTCTACTCTGGTGGGGGCTAACAATTCCACCAGCTCCAGTTATATTCAGGTTTTCTTTCCACCATGTAAACCATATGCTCATCAGCACAGACTAAAAAGTCCCATGCTTTTAACACATTACTGCTTGGCACTGCAGTAATAATAGACATAACCAGCAGTACAGATGTATTTGTTAGCATCCACATTTTGATTATCGGAAGAGACTCCAGAGCAATACCTGAAGCTTATTATACTGGTAACGTGAATTTTTGTTTTAATTTATATGCAACTGACATGCTAGAACCTAATTTTCAGGGGAAACATATAGAATAATTTCATATTAAATCGTTTTTACTTTTCACTTTAAATAAACTATTCTGGATTAGAAATATATGCATCTCTAATTAGAAAATAATTATGTCTCATTATTTTTACTCAGGGTTTCCATTACAGCAACATGGAAATTATCAGTTGCAACGTCTAAGGCTAAGCACACCAGTGAGCAGAACAGAGGAAGTTTGAGGAAGAACCTTTAGCACAGGTGAAAAATCCCATTTTCTGGGAGGACGTGAAGAGGAACTGACCCCTCGTCACTCCTACAGAAAAGAATTATGTCTCTCCAAAAAGATAGAACAGATAACAAAGTGAGAGAGGAGAAAATTAAGAAGGAACAGAAACAGGAACATTTTTGCCAAGAAAGAGGAAGGAAAGCAACCAGTTGCCCAGAACAGTAATAAAAATCTCACCCTGTAACTGGGTAAGAATTGCAAAGATTAGATGGAGGAGGAAACAGAAAAAGGCCTTTCATCTGTCCAGTCCACTATGAACAAGAAAACAATTTATTCTTTTTCCACTTCCCCCTGCAACAGCTTTTATTTTCTTGAACTGTTAAGGTCTCCATCACTATTCTTTAGTCTAAACAAACCTAGCGATTCCTGTCTCCCTGTGTAAGTAATTATTTCTCCTCTCTTCTGCAGTCTCTCCAAGTAGTCCATATCTTTTTTAAATGTGAGATTGCCGAAACCATTTGCAACACAACTTCTTTGGTTTTCTACCTAAGGACAGGATAAGGTCCTCCCCTTATTCATACCTCTGCCCTACCAAGTCTTGAAAGAAATATAAAGGTGAGATTATGTTCAACATGTTCACTCTGGAACACAAATATTGGATCCATTTTGTTGAGCATTACGTGGACAAATAGGCTATGCATTTCCTTGTCATAAGCCCTGCCTTGGCGGGGAAATGACAGGAAAGGACAGACAAAGGACACTCACAGAGAAAGAGGTTGAAACCTTCCCATCCGTTGAACGCATTCTCTGCCATTATTCTAGACTCTCTCACAGCTTTCCTCAGAAAGATTCATTAAATCCAGAATTTAGCTCAGCAATCTGTTGTTTTCCTCACATTATATGCCACGTATTAGTATTTCACAATAAGTTCTGTTCATAATATTGTTCATGATATTAAATTTTATCTACTTATTTATACCCCATGCTTCCTGACCACTGAAAGTTTTGACACAAGCAAACTAAAACATTACTGTAGTCCTGTAAACTTAATCCATTTTGTCTGTACTGAGGATTAACTATATTGCGTTTTAATCACAGCAAGGAAATGCATGTAAAACTACAGTCTGAAAAAGAGAGGCTTAAAATGTTCTCCTATTCTTATCACTACTACAAAATATGTATGGCCAGGAGACTGGCTCCTACTCTAGGCACCAGCTTAAGCATATGCCATCTTCCATCTGATCAGACCGGATTCTTTATGGAACATTTTGCTTAGTTGTACAGTGGGACTATATTCCCCAGCCATCCTCAAGGACCACTTGAGATACAGAGATGAAAGTCAGTGCTTGGTATAAATCTAATGAAGAAAAGTATCTACCACAGCCCTCATGAAAAAGGAGAAAGCAAAGACACACCAGTCTGAATCACATGTTTTACAAGCATATGTGAAACTCTTCCAACTATTTCTAAGTACACACATGTAGTCCTTATACATAAGACAGGCTGACATGCAAAAGCTTGTACTCAAATCAATACCACTGAGTTCATAAAAGCACAGAGTTTTTAACAATTAGAAGACTTGCTAAGATATTAAGGCTACAAAGTAAACTATTTTTTATTCTTTCCAAAGTCTTCCTAAATTGTAATAAAAAATTAAAAAAAAAAACCAGCTTTTAGTAAGTGCTAGAAAACATGATGAATACATTAATTAAAAAAAAAAAACAAACCTGAAGTAATTTAACTCAGATTTCGAGCTACTATTCCTGTCCAACCACTGCAGAAAAATTATCTCCTTATACAGGTACCATATCAGGATAATGGTAGCACATGCATTCCTTTCATGATGTACTACAGGATATGCAGGCTGATTCTGCACCTTTATTGCATATTCTGTATTTTCTTAATGGTTTACCATAGTAATAAGTAACAGAAAAATACATGTTATTAGCTATGAAAAACACTGGTTTGCTGTCAGTTGGATAGTCAGGATTCTGTGTAAGTCTTTGAATAGAGCAATGTTATGGGATTTTTAATCAGCTCTTTGAAGGATTTAAGAAATTGTAATTAGCATGAAAAGACCCTCATCTGCATGGTTCCACTGGGCCCAAGGGTCTGCCCTAATCACTCCAGGTAACACATGAGGGTTATAAAACATCTTCCTATGTGTGCCAGGTAACAAATAGTCATTAGAAAAAGTGATGAGCTGAGCAATTTCAGCATAAGGAAAAAAGGAACTAGAGCAGACCCAATCTGAAAAGTAAATCATTAACACAAGCACTTTCTATAGGTGAGTGTTTCATTCTGTGACTAGCTGAATTCTGATTCTTAAAATCAACACAGCAGAACAGAGGGTGTCGTGCTAATGACTGTTTACTTACGTTATAATCATACTTATTCACATATGATTAATGACTAAGTACACAGCGAATCTACAGAACCCGAGGACGTACAGTACCAAGCTGCAATCCCGCTTCATTGTTACCTTGGAGCCTAAAGTACTTAGTATCAGTTTGATTGGATGGTTTCTTTCAATTCTTCAAAATAGAGTAAGAGCTAACTATAACAATTCAATTTACTGAACTGTTAGTTTAATTCTAGGAAAGCTACTATTTTCATCTCAACAGAACTTGAAGACTCGCATAAGAATGTATTGTGGAGATTATGTGAGTATAATGATCTGTTCTTCGAAATCTTTCAAAACTTCCATAGCTCTTGAGTCGCTGTCACACATGTTGGGATCTATTTCACTCCACTCGTAGAAATTAATCTCAGAGTGAATTTATTTGTGATTTGGGTCTAACTCTGGGGTTATTTGTAGTACATATGAAGTGTCTGAAATTAAGATTAAAATATAAAGACTCTTACAATTTTAGATCTTTCGAGACAAAATAATTTGTCTTTTATCTCCTTCTGAGACTGTGAGTTTTCTATACTTGTACTTAGCTGCTACATAAGACACGAAAGTGCATACTACCACCTAACTCTATTAAACATAAAAATGTGCGTTATTCAGAAGTTACTGGTTCATAGCATGATTTTGGTGGGCTTGTATTTTCACAATACGGTCTATAACTGTATAAAGTAAGTGAATGACTTTATAATTTATAAACATTTGGGTTTGTTTACAAGGTGAAAAGTACTCCTAAGCAAAGAAATGCTACCTCTACAAAGCAGAACCACACAGGAAAGCTGCCAATTATTGTTCCTCATCAATAAATGTAGCAATATTTTAAACGGTTTCATTAGCACTCTGCAAGAAAACAACAGATCATTCTGCAGCATTAAATCTCCATTCTGAAAGCTGCTATAATCATTAGTTCATGACAGCAAAATGTGAAATTGCTTTTGCACCTAGCATACTGATAGTTATGTTCTCTAAGGACTTTCTTTTAATTACTATTAATAGGAATAATGATTCACTCCTCTCAAATGCTTTTTGCATGTGCATTCCCAATAAATTTACTGATAAATACAGCATTTTCTGGAGGATAAACACTTCTTTTCTTTCCTTATTTGAAAATATAACTGCACTAAATATTTCAATCATCCATAAGGTATTTTTTGCCATAAAATTATATTGCATATATGCAATACGTATTGAATGGGCTTTACTAATGTGTTTGGTCTTCTGCAATTTGGGATCTTGCATGGTTTACTAGACCACTTAAGAATTGAAAAGGGATTTTCTTCTTTGTTTCTTACTTTTTCCTTTAATTACTATGCAACTAATCTATTCCTTATAATTAAAGGAAGACAGGAAGAAGATCTCCATCTGACAACACAGGTAGATCCATTTCAGTTGGAGAAGTCAGGAAGTTCAGTTTCCTCTCTTCTACTAATTTACTGAGACCAATTGTATATAAATAATCAACACTGCATCTGAATATAGTATGTTGCTTGATATTACTGGCAATCCATTATCAAATAACATATAGAAGAAATTATTTTCCTTTAAAGTCATTAAAATTGGTATTTATTTAAGATTTGTAATAATTATCACAATAGTCTGACGCCATTATAAAAAACTTAACTGTGTGAGTTATTTAGATCAGCTATTTTAGGCTTAATTAATGTAATAATTATGCGTTAGTCAGCCTTTCAGACCACTTGAGCAGAGCGAGAACTTAAGTTCCTAATTTCAATCTTCTGATGTGCACCAAAATACTCCAAAATAGATGGTGTGAATAACACCTCTCTATTCCCTCTGCTTCTGAACATATAAAGACACACTGATTAGCCCTTTTTTTTTGTTTTTTTGTAATCACAGAAGTAAGAGAGCAAGAAGCAACTGTAGACAATGGGGTCCATTATTGGCCTCAGGAAAGACATCAAAAACTCATTACAGGCTTTCTCTGAAAAGTATTGTGATGGATTCTCAGTTTGGGTAAATATTTATTCTTTATTCCCATTTCCATGTTGTGGGATGGGAATGGAGAAAAACCCGTAGTTTGTATGAGTTAGCTCACTAGGTCCTAACCAGTGGAGGAGACTTCCCTGCTGAGGCATACAGACAGAACAGGACATGTAGTGCAGAGCCCATACAAATGTTCTTCCTGGGTGTCTGTTGGCTCTTCAACATAAAGGCAGTCATGGAGCAGGGGCAGCTTTCTCAGTGAGACTTAGCAATAAAACAGAAAAATCACTTGTAGCAAACAGCAAGCAAGAAAGCAGGGCTTACACAAGACTGAGTGGTGAGGCTGTCACATTAATTTCTTGTCTACTCTTTCTAAACAAAACCTTAGATTGAGAAAAGTCTTAACAGCATACTTTAGACTTAAGTATACTTGCAAAGAATCCCAAAACATTAATATACCACTATTCAGAAGCATAAGAAACATGAAAAAAAGAAATGGAAGTATTACTTTCAAAATTTACTTGGTTCTTTAAGATTACCTCCTTAATATTTTATGTTACCCTTATTAGTAGTTACATGTGTTATATATGAACAAGATCGAGATGTACAAAATGTGAACAGCAGCAGTTCTGCCAGATGCAGCAATGCAGGATGACATTATCAGAGATTACATACAGAAAATGGCTCCCCACAGTACCACAGAGGTAAAACTACCAAAAATTAGAAAAGATTACATCTGTGACCTCTCTAAAATCCATATACAGGGAAAGAAGGGAGGCTTTGAAGAAAGAATTTTCTATATTTACAAGTACCCTTTCCATTACTGTGTCATATATTATTCAAATGAAGTGTAACATATACAATAAACTCACAGTAAATCAAAATACTCATGACATTTTTATTTAATAAAGTTGCACCCAAAGAATGTCATTGCAAAAGTAGAGCCAGCTTATACCATGTAGTTAGCTAATAAAGCAAGCATTTTATTTTAGTGGATATTCCCTATGGGGAACATTCAGACTAAGGAGTCTGACTGTGTGACTTTTGTTATCAGCAGAATGACTTACTGAACAAATATTATTAGAAGGCTGTTCATACTTTAGATTGCTTTTTCCATCACAAGACTGAATTGCCTGAACTTTACACATAATTGGATAAAAGCAGCCTCAGCTTTTACTGATACTTTTGTTGAACTGCTTATAGCTTTGGTCTGGAAAAGCTGCAGCTTTCTTGCTCTCGCACAGAAGGAAGGTAGAGTGCAAGTATCATTTCTCAGTCTCTTTCCAATCTCTTGTTGGTTTGATTCATTCCACTAACACCACACAAACCTGTTCTTTCTGCATGGCTGTTTCGGAATCAGCTCCTTTCAAAAGAGTTAAATACACATGTGGAGAAACATAGATACATATATGAAGAGCCCACCTGCACCACCTCTTTGGGAAAAGATGTTTTTTTTGTAGATGAGGGTATATTGATATCAAAAAGAGGATTAAAATCACTGAAGTCAAGAATCCCTGAATCACCTCTGGAGATCTGCCTGCCTCACCTTTAGGTGCTTGGATACTTTGTGAGAAAAAAGCAAAATATTGTTGATTTTCTTCCTACTAAATAATAAGTATCCTTTTCTTTAGGATGCTGCAGAAAAAGACAGTATGAAAACCATTTCTCCATGCTCCCATACAGCGTCTGGTCTAAATTAATCCATAAAAAGGCCAAATTGCTCTCAAAAATAACTTTCCTCACCTGCTCTTTAAAAGCATTTTCTTTGTAATGCAGAAAGTCCTGCCACGCTGAATACTGTGCTTGCAAAGGGTGTTCCACCAGAACAGTGTGCCTGTGATGAGGGATGCTAGAATCCAGATACCAAAATTAAAAGTTTTTTAAGTTGTGGAATTCTTCTCTCAGTGACCATACCAGGCATTTCCCCTTGGGATTCTTCAGAAAATTTGGCTGCATATTTGTCCATCCATCTGTCCCTACCAGCAACTGAACTTGATACTGAATTTCTATCATATTTGGCAGAGGAATGGCAATCTCTTCTGAAGTTTTCTGAAACCACTTCTCAGTGGAGGCGAGGCATACAAATTCTTTTTCCAGTTAAAAAAAAACACAGCAGTTTAAACTCAACAGTCATATATTCTATTTGCCTAGCATTTATTAGGCAAGCAGTACATGCATCCTTTGGACTTAGCCAGGAGATTACTCGGAAAGAACCTGATGGATTTTGAGTGTAGATATTGATTAAAGGAACAAGAAGGGAAAATTACATGCTTTTGTGGTTGGAGGAAGTAGGAAGAGAGAGTCAAAAGAACCTGTTAGAAACCAGTTGTTACTAGCCACAGTACTCACAGAACTCGTATCACAAAACAATGTATTTCAAAACAACACACCATCCTAATATCCACAAAATCCACATTCTTGCACCCAAACAAAGTAACTGAAGGGGACATTGTTTGGTCAGCAAAACACTTATATATGCACTTGTGAGGAGGGATATTTGCGAGTGCAGACAACTTGAAGGAAAACTTTATTGTATTCTGTCCATTGTACCTAATTAATATATCTAAATATCTGCAGATCTGGGAAAAGCCAGAGAAGAATGCATGAGTTTCTATAAGGTTCATTATGAAGATCGTGGGAACATGCAGTGTATTAGTAATGAGGATATATGAAGGATATCTGTGCAAGAGAGGAGTTAGGACATTATCCAAGTTTAACCATCATCTTGTGTTAAAACAGAGCTTTACTGACTTTGACAAAGTTCTGTACATTTACACCAACAGTATTTCCTTAAGGCAATATTTAGATATTCCCTCTTTTTTTTCTTTTTTTTTTTTTAATGACTATATTCGCCATGGAAGAGCTGAAATGACCTATCTGCACTGACTCTACTCTGGTTCTGGATGCTTAGAAGTTCAGGTCTGCAACTGCAGTGGATGCTAACATCCCCTTGGGAAGTAACTACATTCCGAAACTGGTGGAATAGTGAACACTTCGCTTACCACTTTGCTCTAGATTATTATATTATAGTCAGACCCACTTAGGAAAAACATTTTTTTAACATGATTAATTTATGACTGGCAAAGATAAACTGACCTGCTATAGCTTCCATACAGACATTATAGCTAGGCTCACTTAACACCATAAACAACAACTTTATTTTCTGTGCAAGTATCAAAGTCTGACACTCCTAACAGTCAAACCTCTTAGGCTCTATGATCATTGTACCTTCACCAGTTCCCCTTTTGAGAAATGAAAATGCATAAGTAAATTGCTCATAAAGTTCATAGTGGTTTTATACTGACAAAGTACACAATGCTTACCAGTATAACTCAAATAGTTACATTATGTACAGTAGGTGCCAGTGATCACAGACACAAAAGTTAAGTTTTGTGCCTGATCCTGCAAAAAGTTTGTAATTCTTCAAAGTCTGTCTGGAATTGGTGTACACCCTACAGGATGGGCCCCCAGAGCATAATGCAAGTTTCTGTATTACTCAATCCCTTGCCACTGAGACCAGCAAGTGTTTGATAATGTTTAGAATTTTAAAAATGTTATTGGCAAAATTCCTGTTAACTTTTGGCCTTGAAAGAAATTATAGAATTATTAGATTGAATGGAGGGCTGGTAGGCAATCTAGCTCAGCCTCCTTATCAAAACAGGGTCAACGCTGCATTCAGAACAAGGTGGTAGAGATTTGCCCAGTTCTGTTAATAAAACCTCTGAGGACAGAGGCTCCACAAATTCTTCAGACAACTTCTTCTACTGCTTGGTTACCCTCACAATAAAAAAATATCTTCTTCACATCCAGCTAAAACATTCCCTGGTTGGTTTTATGACTGCTGCCTTTCATTTATCATGTACCTCAGCAAAAAGCCTGGCTTTGATGCTCTTCACACAGGTACTGCAGAGCACCTGCTGGGTCTCCCCAAAGCTGTCTCTTCTCCAGGCTAAGTCCAATTCTCTCCTCACATGGCAAGTGCTCCTGCTCCAGCCTTTTGATCACAGTGGAGACCCTCCAGTGTCCACCAACAAGCTCTCCTTGCTTTACTCAGCAAAGTAAAAAGAGTTTTGCTCATTAAGGGCACAACCCAAAGCTGCCTGAAATCAATAAAAAAGATCTCTACTGACACTAATCATGAGACTTAAATTTCTGAGACTGTTACGTGGTCCAGAAATGTCTTCCTGCTCTTCTCAATTTTCAAATTTCTGTTTACTTCTGAATCATAGTTTTGTTCTACCTGTGTACGTGGGTTGGACAGCACTGTATGTACAGGAATTATATTCTGTGAACATACCCCTAACTCTTCCTCTGACATCATCAAGACAACTGGCAACACAACTTTCATTGCTTTGCCATAACATGTAATTTCTGCTAACTGCAAACAGCAACATAATGCTCATTTTAAGTGTGAAATTCAGGATCACAAAGTTGATGTGAGCATGAATCTTAGATCTTTTCTTCCACACTCTCACCAAGTCTTGCCATCTTTCAGACTTTAGCAGTCTGCATTTCAGCAACCATGTCAATTAATTATTTTGTACTCCAGCAAACCTCTGAATCACTTTTATTTGAAGAAAACAGACACAGAGCATACTTGGCTTCAGTCTAGAGAGATAGTTCTGCCTTGAATTTACTATTAAGTATACAGCAGCTGGTTACAGCTAAGTAATTACAATGGGACTGTCCTGTAGAAGGAAACAGGTATATTAAGCCCAGCGTCACAGAAGGGCCTGCCTTCCCTCCAGATAACGGAAATAGTCCCAGCCTCTTTAATATAAACATGTGTGGGACTTAAAACAGCTTAATGATTAAGGACATATAGGGAAATTGGGGTATTTTAGGAGATTTTCTCCTATTAAAAAGTTTCACTCATAAAGCAAATTTCAGCAGACTAAAGCTGAATTAACGTTTATAATTCTGATCAGAAAAGTTTAACTTTCAAAGTGCCTGCTTTTCTATAAATCAAAGAAACTTAGCCTGTAGACGAAATGCTGGAATTGAATTCTTAACATTATAATCTAGAAGCGCTGAACTACAATTAAACAATAATGACTTTAATTGTCAAATTATTCCTTAAGAAAGGGAGAGATGGGAGAGATGATGTCAGTGCAATCCTAGCCTTTCTCTCCCTCCTTAAGCCACTGTTCTGCTGATCCTATTCTTCTGAATTCTTTTGTCTTTATTCTATAGCAGTCTACTGCTCAAGGTGCAGAACATGCTCCGTACTGATTTTTCTCATAATTTACTACTGCTCTTGCTGGGCACAACAATGATTGGTTTTTATGCTGTTTCTATCTAGGATGGCTTCTGATAAAAGCATGAATTGGGTGCATTGACACACCTCCACTCCTTTTTTTTTTTTTTTTAAGATGATCATCACCGTAATTCTCAATGGTCTGTCTCATAGCAGTTGCCACCTCATGTTTTCTATTCTGCAGAGGAAGCTGTAGCGATTCTGCAAGCTTTTATTCACTTTGATTTATGATGTGCTCTCTGGTCCTGTGAAATATTTCCAACTAATCTTCAGAAGGAGTTATTGTAATGCGCTTGCTGCCTCAAAGCTGTTGGAATCTGGTGATGGTACCAGTGCTTTGGCCTTCCTAATAATTCACCCTAATCGATGGGGAGCTGTTGCTTGAATTACTCAGAACCCAGTTGGACATTTTATTCACTGGAGGGTGTTTAAAGGTTATGTCTTCTCTATGTAGGCAACTTTTTTCTTTCACATAAATTTCATTTGCTGTTCAGCATCAGTGGATGCTGTGGATATTTGGAAGAATTAAATGTATTTTTAAAACTAAACATTAAATAAGGAAAATCTCAACAGGGGAATGCCTTAGCATCCCTGCAGTGACCATCCTGATGGATGTGGAAGAAAAGTCACAAGATCATACTATCCATTTCCCTATGCTTTTTAGAGTTTAAGGGAGAAAAAGATGTGTGAGGAAAACAAAATGGCCATAGACTCGAAACTGGCCATCCTACTGTCAACAGTGCAATATTCTTTCAACAGGTTCTTTTAGATATTCCATGCATAGAGGTTTTATTGTAAAATATCAAATTTACTTGTTTCATGATAAGTAATTTTACTCAGGATTTTCAATCTAGCAGAGGAGTACAAAATGTACTGAAAATACAATACAAATGTAATATTGATGACATCCCCATTCCTTTTTTATGATATGCTCACTGCTACAGTGTTAGGCATCCCCAGTCACTGGAAAGCTAGCTCAAGCCCACTGCTCTCTCCCGAATTATTTTGCTAGTTGTTGGGTATTTACACTGTATTGGGCTGAGACTCACAAGTATTGATTCCCCTCATGCTGGTATGACTAACTTAAGGAGACATTCACACCCTTTTAATGAAGTCAGGTATAAACATTCACACCACCACTTCATCCACTCAACTCTTGATAGCTGTTTATCTAAAATAAAGGCCACCCTCAGTCCCCTTTGTGTTGAGATAAAATCAGCTTTCCTCACAGCATCTGTGGTGAGTCATACCCTGCATTATTCCCGGAGCTTCATGGGCACACTGCCCTTACCCAGCCCCTCTGAGCCTTGTTCAATTACAGGAGTTTATGGTCAGTCACAGCTGACTTCAGGGAAAATGAATGAAGTGAAGTAGCAGTACCTGTAACTATGCTCAGGTGTTCAGTCAACACTAAAAATGACCTGCTTCCAAACAGGGCAGTAGGAATTCTCTAATCAAAGATAATGGAAAGGAACAACCTATTCCCATGTAGCTGCTTGCTCCCTGATCAAAATTCAATCTGTCCTAATTTCATTCAGTTACCAAATGCCTCTACTGTTCTGCCCCCTCAGTTTGTGCAGTGATGAACCCTGCTGCTATGTCTGCATTTCCTAGACATGCAAACCCTGTATAATTTGGGGGGAAACATGATTTTGCACCCTGGGCCATACATCCTGGAAGCAGAGCCCCAGCTTTCCCAAAATGACTGCTGTTTTGATGTATTTCCTTGTTTTCCTGAGGAATGTCAAACAGAAGAATGTTGTGACCACAGATGTTTCTAATATGACAAGACTGTAACAAATCTTTGAAAAACAAATTCCTGCCACAACTTCTAAGTTTATCTCTCAGTACAGGAGATTATTGTAAGCATTCAGTCTTGCTCCACAACTTAAAATTACACCATCTCTTTCATGCTTTTGCTCTCCCCATAAAACTACATCAAAGG
The DNA here is from genome assembly GCF_033815535.1 of Pezoporus flaviventris. Taxonomy (NCBI): domain Eukaryota; kingdom Metazoa; phylum Chordata; class Aves; order Psittaciformes; family Psittacidae; genus Pezoporus; species Pezoporus flaviventris. Next base: position 37,794,959 of record NW_026892550.1, on the reverse strand, counting down.
GCAGTAGGGCAGTCAGTTGCTCAGAAAATCAACCTCTTGGTTTGTGCATTGCTTTTGCAGCAATTTTTTCCTTCTTGCCTGCTGTGTAGCAACCTGTCACCACAGGACAGTAGCGCCACCTGCCGCCATGGCCCTAAGGCCCGGTCCTCTGTGACAGGGGTATAGATTGTCCACCCCGGATTTACTTCAGAGGGGCACAGACAGTACTGCAGCATCCAAGAATCAATCCCTGTCTCCACTGAACTGTCTACCAGTAAATCTCCTTGGCTTTTCTTTCCACAGTAAATATCACACAGCACTCTTAAATTATTTGCTAGTGGACATAGAAGAAAAAGGCTACAACACACAGCAAGTGGTAGGCTTTCACTGTGTAATCATGCTGAACTCACACCAGCAACGGCTGTGACAGGTTCAGAGAGCACTCACATGGAATGCCAGATAAACTTCTGCTTTCTACCTTTTGTTTAGAGTGCAGGCTCAAAGTCTTTGAATCTCATATCTGTTTCCTTCATCCATTTGCATCCTACTATTTTTTATTATTATTCTCATCAAAATGTCTTCTCTTTTGACAACCTTATCATAATATTTAATAATGTGTTGGGTTTTCAGTTGTTCTGTTTTTCCCCTCAAGACTGATGAGCATTTTTGTCTCAGGTACTTCAGGGAGCATAAGTAAGAAAGCCAAATTTATTTTTTTTTCTAACTCAGAACACGTATCAATATATATTTTTGATTCTGCATTCTAACAGTTTCTTCTAGCACTTCCTTCCACAGGCATTTTGTTTATTAATAAGCTTTGAGCTGGTTTGCCCAGTTCACCAGGCACAGAACTCAAGCACTTCTACCTCCTGAGCTGTAGAGAGTGATGACTGAATAATGCCAAATAATGCTAAGAACAGCATTATTTGACATGCTAACAAGGGGGAGGAAATGGAGCCCCACATACCACCTAGCCAAACAGCACTCCAACTCTGTACGGCTGCAAATGGCATGTGCCTAGGAAAATTCTGGTGAGCAAGATCTGAAGAAGTATGGGTACTGTCAGTAACTATGATGTCATGAGGATATAAACTCTCAATTTCTGAGGCTAGTATCTGCAGAGCCCTACCCTAGAGATACACTAAGCGACAAGTGAAGCCCAGGCTACAGAAACAATTCCCACGCTGACAAAGGAGGATGGGATGGCGCATATATCTTAAGGATGAGTCTGCAATTCATTTTAGATGTGACAACATACATCAACCTATAAAAAACTGCTATGGTCTCATCGTCTTCTCTATGGCCAGTATTTATCTCCATATCTCCACAAGATTTTTTTTTCCTCATAATTTTCCTGATTGTTTTAATGAGTAAAAAGGCACTATTCATTTTATGTTCAGTTGTAAAAGTAGGTCCTTGTATTTAAATAAGTAAAAGGCAGGAGAATATTTCTCTACTAGTGAGTACTTTCTTCCTTTTGTAAAGGCATGTTGCTTTGTTAGTACTTTTTCAAGCGACTTCTTTAAAAATCTTAAATTTCTGACCATACGTTCTTTTCCTCACTTAGCCCCTGACAATTTATTGCCCCTACCTTGGCTTGGGGGGTCTAAAGTAATGATAAAATTTCTTAAGAAATTATGTTTTCATTCTAATCTAAAATACTGACTTCTTGCTTGGTGCTTTTTAATTCCTTTGCTAAAATTGCAAGCCAGAAAAGCCTTGATTAGAGACCATACATGAAATCTGTACGTGTATGTCATTACTACAGAAGGCATAACATACAAAAGGCTTTGAAGTGTATGTAAAGCAGGCAAATAAATTAATTAGTGTAACTATTGCAAGTCCTTATTCCAGGAAGTACTAAAGACATAAAATACCTAATTTGTACTTATAAAACATATCCCATTTTTCCTTGAAATGTACATGTCAACAGTGTCATTTTAATCATGTACTGACTGAGACAAGGAGTCATTATAAAAGATAATCTTTATATTTGGTGCATCTTGGAAAGCAGGTAGAACCCTGAGAGGAACTAACGAGGTTAACCAGGGGACAATATAAAGTGACTTTCAAGCTCAGTTATTTTCTTCTGTATACGTATGGGCCTGTGACTCTATTCAAATGAATACACCAGTTCTGTTTATTATTCACAGATTTCTTAAAAATGAAATAAAGTATCACTGAGAATGAAGTGACTGTAATTTAATGAGTTACAAAGAAAAAGAGTGCTGACTTCTACATGGAATATCAGAAAGCTACCTGACATTTTACAGTAACATCATTTATTTAAAAAAACACTGTATTACACAGAGATTATGTATTATATATGTATTTAAAAATCACCTATACATTTAATTTATCATTTCCTCACTAGTCCTTTCAAATTAGAAATATCATGAGAAATAAATATTGAAGACTGTCAGGGAAATCATGGATTAACTTTGAAAGATAAAATAGGAATTTTAGAAAAAGGTTGGAAGAGAGGAACAAAAATGTGATTACATTATAGTGAAAAAAAGTTATTTAGAATTAGTTTGGGGATTTTTTTTAGGCCTAACTCATGCTAGGGGTGACTTCCTCAAATATCGTCTGTCTTCCCAGGACTTACTGCAAGTTTAGGTTCTGTTTCATAATTCAAAACTTTCTGCATCCTGTTCCCCATGAAGCAAAGATAATTTAATATTATCATTGTTGGTTTTCAACAGAATCATATATGAAGTGTTACAGATGTAAAACACCTTATTTAAAGGCTGCTTTCTCCTTTAGCTGACACAAGGAACCATTTTTCCTGCTCCAAATTTTAACCCTGTTATGGATGCCCAGTTGCTAGGAGGAGCCCTACAGGGAATCAGTGAGTATCATGACTAATCCTAACACTTTTGTTGTTGTTGTTGGGGGGATGGGGGTGTTAGAAAGTTCTCAGAAAGTAAAAAGCATTAGGCAAAAGTTCATAAAATTAAAAATGTCACCAAATATCTGTTGATTCTTCAAGGTCACAATAAGACACTGGTGATGTCCAAACAAATAACATATTTGCATTTACAGAAACTAAGAGGTGATTAAGATTAATCTAAAATCTGTACCAACACTTACAGTAATGAATGCTTTGCTGGAGAAAATAAGAAAAAGAAAACAGAATTCTGTGTTATGTCACTACAGTGAAGGCCAAAAAAGGAAAGGTTTGTAATTGTAACTTCAAGAATTAATTATTAGCAGGGACTGTTAAGTCTTTTAATCAGTCATCAAGAAATAAAAATAAATGGAGTAGAAAGTTACAGTATTATATATCACTCAGGAGTAATTTTTGCTTTCAGTCTATGTACCAAGAAAAAAAATTGTTCATCAAAGCATTGTTCTCTTTTTAGATCTTTGTGTTTTCCTGCTGAACACTGTTGGTATTGCTGAGGGTCAGAATATTGATTCCTTTTTTTTTTACTAGCTGAAACATTTTCCTCACATTAAAATTGGTTCCCGTATCCAAATTTTTATATCCCTTGGGCTTTTCACAAGGTTGTACAGCACCAAATCTTGCACTGTTTTCAGTTTCTTTAATGGAATGTAAGGACTCAGACTTTAATGGAAATGTAAGGACTCAGTCAAATGAAGCACAATGAGAATTATTGACCAAGGGGAATCTGAAGTATCTTTCCGATTAAGTTGGCTACAGATGAAAAGTTTTAAACATTTTGCTAAACTTCAAACAGTACTTTTAATGCCACGCCGCTTACACAACAATCCAGAAATGATTGTCTTCATTTAATACTGTAAATCCATGTGTGTTAACCTCACTTTTCATTTACCTAACAAAGTCCATGGAACAAAGTTGTAATTTAAAGGACCCCTGGCAAAAGAAAAAGTTCAGCATCAAAGAAGTTTAAGTCTCTATAACCTTTACAGGAACTGACAACCTCACCCTGAATCTTGCACATGACATTCATTCTTGTGAGAATGTTCAGTCCCATACTGTCCCACTGATACCACTGGTACTACACAATAGAATAAAGTTATTTCGGTTTTTAAACCTTTCCTGAATTATTCTTGTCTTTTACTGTAGGATGATATAAACTGTACAGATTCCTAGTAATCATTCTTTTCTAAAAAACATAGTAAGAAATCCTTTGTACAGTTGCAGCAATACTTCCATTTTGTGAGCCTGACAGAAATGAATCAGACTGATGTTAAATCAGTCTTACTAAAAAGCTGATGTAATTGTGGCTAGATGATTCAGAAGAAAGAGAACTCAACCTGCTGCATAATGAGCAAATAGAGACTTCCTCTGCCAGCTTAAAAAAAAATATATATATATTCAATGTCCAATTACATTTGTGTCAAAATAAAGCCTGTCAGTTATAGATCATATAATAAAATCTGCCTAAAGAAGCTGTGATAGGAACAGAATGTGTATCTGTAAGACATACATACATGCCCATATAACAATGACTGGTAGAAACTTGAGAGTCTGCTCTACTCCATTCAGATGCTAGCTGATCCCCATGCTTTCCAGCCTAATTCATCTCTGCTGCAAATATGATAAAGTCAATTGATTTATACCTGGAGATATATTTATGCTGGATTTCATTAAAATACTCAGGCATCTGAAATTTTCAAGAGCCAACTTTTGGGACGAAAGAAAATTTTTAAGTTATACAATGGTTTTCAGAGTATGTTTTTTTTTTATAAGCAGGAAATACTAATTCATTATAGAAGTTTAGCAGCATTCTCCTGCCATGAAGCAAAAGATCATAGGTAACCTTCAATAATATGCCCTTGGAAATGGGTGAAAATATTGTATTTTTTAAAAACTTCATAACTTATACAGTTCCTTTGAAAATATGTATCTTTCAGTTCTTCAAATTGTCTGATCATAATTTTTCATCCCCATAAGAGATCCCTAATCCTGAAATGACAATTTATTCAATATCAATAAGGCATACAAGTATGACTTCCCAGGCTCAGCCACAAACTCTGCTAATGTGCCTTGTTCTGAATAGATGAAAGCCTCTATATCTGTTTTATTGATGCTTTCAAAATTCATTGAGCTTCAGAGAGATGGTGATGCACCTGATAATAACAGGCTACTTCACTTTTTGCTAGTATTACTCCAGCAAATGAAAGGTATATAAGCACTGTAAATATCACTGATGTTAGTACATACCAGCAGGATATTAATCCATTTATCTGTTTTTTCAAGAAATAACTTTAATTTTCTTGAACAAAACATGAATAATCATGAATGTAAGTATGTAACAACACTTTGTTAATTTAGAGTCTGTTTCGTGTTTCCATTACAGGTTGTGAAAAAGATGTGTTGATTGATATCCTCACACAGCGCTGCAATTCACAGCGGCTTATGATTGCTGAGGCGTACAGAGACATGTACGGCAGGGTATGACACAGCGCTTTGTACTTTCATTACTTCTGTCTCTCCTGTATCCAGTGCAGTTGCTCAGCCCTTCTCTCAGGTCAGTCACTGGAACCAAAAGCCTGTCAGGCAGCTGGCTGACACCAACAGACTGGCACACAACTTTGCTCATGTAACTACTGATACCTCTGAAAGTTTCATATTGTCATCTATATAACAGCAGAAGTACATCTGCCACTCACAAAGTTAAAGAAAGGGGACATGACCAGTTCCTAGTTCATTCCCCTCCTTTATTGACCAAAGCAGAATTTCTGGACAGACTTATTTCTTTGTCTATATGCTTTTGCAGGGTTCTGCATTACTTCTTAAAGTTTTTTGGAACACATAGTAAAGTAGTATTGCATTTGGGTTGAAACACCAAAGAGAAACACCATACCAGCAATTACAAGTAGTTGTATCTGATGCACTGTTTTATATTCTTATCTCAAGCACCAACATTCTCAGACATCATACCATGTAATTCCATTCATAATCTAAGCACAATACTTGTCTGAGCTGCTTAATGTTAAATTTATGAATCCCTAAAAGGTGTTTCAAAAAATTTAGAATCGTAGAAACATAGAATGGTTAGGATTGAAAAGGACCTTAAGATCATCTAGCTCCAACCCCGCTGCCATGGGCAGGGACACCTCACACTAGACCATGTCACCCAAGGCTCTGTCCAACCTGGACTTGAACACTGCCAGAGATCTACCATTTCTTCAGGCAGCCTGTTCCAGGGCCTCACCACCCTTACAGAAAAGAACTTCTTCCTTATTTCTGACTTCTCCTGTTTCAGTTTAAACCATTACCCCTTGTCCTGTCGCTACAGTCCCTAATGAAGAGTCCCTCCCCAGCACCCTTGTAGGCCCCCTTCAGATACTGGAAGGCTGCTATGAGGTCTCCACACAGCCTTCTCTTCTCCAGGCTGAACAGCCCCAACTTTCTCAGCCTATCTTCATAAGGGAGGTGCTCCAGTCCCCTGATCATCCTCGTGGCCCTCCTCTGGACTTGTTCCAACAGTTCCATGTCCTTTTTATGTCGAGGACACCAGAACTGCACACAACACTGAGCAGACTAAAGGGACAGGATCACCTCCTTCAACCTGCTGGTCATGCTCCTTTTGATGCAGCCCAGGATATGGTTGGCTTTCTGGGCTGCAAGCGCACACTGCGGCTCATGTTCATTTCCTCATCGACCAACACCCCCAAGTCCTTCTCTGCAGGGCTGCTCTGAACCTCTTCTCTGCCCAACTTATGGCTGTGCCTGGGATTGCTCCAACTCAGGTGTAGGACCTTGCACTTGGCATGGTTAAACTTCATAAGGTTGGCATCAGCCCACCTCATAAGCGTGTCGAGGTCCCTCTGGATGGCATTCCTTCCCTCCAGCGTATCAACCGAATCACACAGCTTGGTGTCATCAGCAGACTTGCTTGAGGGCGCACTCAATCCCACTGCCCATGTCACCAACAAAGATGTCACCAAAAGACCACTGAGGGACACAAGTTATTACTGGTCAATTAATGGGTATTGAGCCATTGACCGTAACTCTTTGCGTGAGGCCATCCTGGCCAGACTCAATTCTGACTGGGCCTTAGCTTTCCTGACCTGATTCCTAGCTTTCCAGACAATGTCCCTGTATTCTTCCCAGCTTGTCTGTCCTCCCTTCCACCTTCCATAAGCTTCTTTCAAGACATAAAAAGACAGCTTTTTTAAAAAAAAAGAACCAAAACAAACCCCCCAAAAAATTACCCATATTTACTATATATAAAAACATACACAGAGATAGTTATCCTCATTCTATTTTAGATCTACTATTGCTAACTAAATGAATTTGGGAATGTTAAAATGCCTGCATTTTCCTCAGTTACCTCAGCTATATAAGGACAAAATAAGTATATAAGGACAAAAATAACAGCAACACCTTTTGTAAAATCCCTGTGAAATCTAGCGATGAAAAGTGCTGTATTGGAAAGGTAAAGAAAATGCTCTGATTAAATTGACCAGACATGCCCTTCCCCTCACAGAAGACAGCCAAAATTAAAAAAAAAAAAAAAATCCAACTTTTTTCTTCTCCTGAAGACTGAAAACCTAATGGCTCACTGGAAAATGCTTTGAAGGTCAGTGTATAGTTGCCACTGAATCCATCAGCATGAGTGAGGACAGTGAGTCTGCAGAAATACTACCGTGTAGCCATCAGCCTTAGAGTTAACTAGAAATGGATCATTCACAAACTCCACAGTAACTGCTGATGTGGTAGCGTGTTACACCATTTGTCTGTTCACCAGTTGAACGGTGTATTTTCTTTTTTGGATAGCTGAGCAGTTTTCTAGGATGGGATGTGTCTTGCCCTGACATGCTACAGTTTACACTTCAGAAGACAGTTTAGCACACACTGGTGATAGCATTTCACTGGCTGTAATCCATATTACGGGACACACTGCATTGGGCAAATGTGCCATTTGGCAGTCCCAGTTTATGAGTGGCAAACTCTGCACAACAGAGAAGACACAGCTATGTAGTAACAACTATAGCATTCTCAGTTTCATCTATGGTAAACCTGTCAGTTCAATCCTAAACCCTCTTTAATTTCAATTCAGTCTGCTCAATATGGTTGCTACTGTTCTCATTCATTTGACAAATGTAAAGCGTGACACGTCAGAAGTAGAAATAAATATAGAAAAAGAAAGTAAAACCCTGAACTGGCCCTAAGATTTCTTCTTACAATTAGTCTTCCAGGCTCTCTACAACAGAGATGATTAGGAAATGTTACTAATGACAACTTAGTTCTCTTATTTTTCAGTATTTCCCTTAGTTCTGATTGCAGGAGTAATTTTTAACTATTACTAATCCATCTTCCCACAGGCATGTAGTCAGAAGTAAAGTCTTAATGAATGAATTCCTACTTCATGTGTGATTTAGTGGCTGCCAAATGCATCCAATGTGCTTTCACTGAAGACTGCGTATGTTTCTTCATCATAAATTCAATTTTTAATGTGGATATGTCCCCATGCATTGCTGTTCTAGCTACTAATTTAATTATATTCAGAATGTATCAAAACCAAATTACAGGCTTGAAAAAGCTGCAGCTCCGAAAACAATAGTTTCTATAATGGGAACTGTTTCTGGTACGCCTTTAAATTCAGACTTAGGTCCAAAAATATCTGACAGCTGCCTAGCACCGTATGCAAGACACATAAAAAAAAATTAGTGCACAAGTATCCTCTTAATCAGAAACTGTAACAGTGTAACTAACAAGCTTTGGCATTTGCACTGTTTTGAAGGATGCTATTGGGAAAGGGGAGAGTGAGAAGGAAACTCCCATCCATTACTCTGGTACCTGGCAAGCAAGTACCGAGACACATGCCGGGGAAGAAGAGGGTTCCTTTTTCTTACTTTAGCATCTGTCACAAGGTGTGAATTCACTTTGAGTGTAATATACACACAAACTGGAGCACATAACCAGTAATCCAAAGCAGGTGTTTTTATGTATTAGAAGCAATATGGATGATTTAAATTATTCATATAGTAGATAACACTGAAAAAGGCAGAAGAAACTGCCTGTGTTCATGGGATTTGAATTCCAAAGGTGCTTTGCTCCCACGGATTCACACAGGGAATGTGCCAAGGGAGCTGCAGATGCTTTGCAGTGGTATTCAAGCTGACAAGCCTTTAAGTAGTAGTAGCACTTAAAGCCCTGAATTTTCTTTTGTCTTCTAATGAACCAAAAAATCAACAATCCTATATGGTCTGCTGGCTTGTGTATCTATTGTCATCTCATCCATACTATTAGAAGAAGCAGGTACTATTTAAAAGAATATCTTTCTTACTTAATTTTAGCCAGAATTAATCTTCAATAGCTCATCTTTATTCATTTGTAGAGAAAATCACAGATACATTTTTAAAGTTGTCCTAATCAAGTGTGACTACTGAAATGATCCTGTCTACGCCTTTTTATTTTCAAGGATCTGATAACGGACCTAAAGGAGAATCTCTCTCATCACCTGAAAGAAGTCATGGTTGGCTTGATGTATCCACCTGCCTCCTATGATGCCCACGAGCTCTGGCATGCCTTGAAGGTACCTGTCAAATTCAGTGTTTCTTAAGAGTCTCAGTCACTAATTATAGTGCTGAACAGGTTAAATTGATTTTATTTTTTTTTTACATTCAAACAGTTGATAAACAGCTGGAAGTTAATACACTAGATAGTGTACTACTACATATAGTGTACTACTACATAGTACTCTAGGTCATCAGAAATACAGTGCTATATGAAGTTTATTCAACGGTATGCTAAAACCACCATCAATAATACCCTTGTCATGTAATAAATACAACCGATTTAATACCCATGGTAAACTCAGTAACTGAAGAAATATTTATACAGGGAAAAAGCCCTGATCCTGCAAGCATGTATGTACGTCACAAACAAAATTAATTGGAGAAACACCTCAAAAAAGAAAACAGTTTTTTTCTTGTCCTTCAGACACTTAAACCAACGCATTTTTTAGGACTACTGCTTCATTTTTAATTGTGGTTGGCATTAAAGAATTGTGAAATATCATTGGTAGCACTGCAGGCAGGATTTTTATTAAAACTATTGACAAGATTGCTAAAGTTATATTTTTCTTATCTTGATTTTAACTTTCTATCTTGACCTGGATTTATACAGCCAAAGTGAAAAACAGGCCATGTGTGTCTCCAGGCTCAGGCCCAATGTCATGTTCTCCCCATTATCCTAAATACAGAATACTCACCAACACCACACCTGTGTCTATTAGAAGCAGCATATTTTGTGTCAATTCAAGTTTATAAAATTAACTCAGATTTTATGGGAAAATACAGTGATTTGCAGCTCTGCATACATGGCCATACTGCTTACCTTAAATAACAAGTTCTGCAGTAGACATAGAGTCCATTAATATTCCTAAATAAATAAAAATAAAATTAAAAAAAAAGCAAAACATAATAGTTGTGCTCATATCTACTTCAGATTGCCTGAACACTTGCTTGCTGGGGATATATGCTCAATCTTTGAATCTGATTTCTTTCAAATTCTTACTAAAGCTCTAAAATTCTACCTATTATGTTTCTGCCAACACCAGTCTTACTTCATTCCCCTTGTTAATCTACATGCTGAAATTCAGATCAAGTAGGAATATATTTGAAATACAGGGCTCTATTATTCATCTGAAATCATTTTCTATTTAAACAGGTAGACTATGCAAAAAGTACACTCTGCTTTGCTCCAACAGAAACTGCTTTTAATTGTTTTGTTACTTCTGATAAGCACAGTACTGCTGTCTTCTAAAGGCTGTGGTTTCTGCTAACAACTTTTCATACTTAATTCTTTCCACACAGGGAGTAGACACAGAAGAAAAATGCCTAATTGATATACTAGCCTCAAGAACAAATATGGAGATCTTCCAGATGAAAGAAGCCTACTTAATGCGTAAAGTGTCTTACAAGTGCAAAGTAGTAGTTATACTATGTGTTCTCCCAAAGTATTAGCACATATGAAGGAACTGAACTACAAAAATGATTTCTCAGTACTAACTTGTTCCCTTCCTCCCGTAACTATATTCAAAAGGCTGGAGCAGAATGTTTTAATTTGAAAATACACCATGGGATTTTGAGGTGTATTGCTGCCTATGACATTTGAAATACTCTGAAGACACATTTGGGGCTTTTCAGAGACTTCTGCATACTTTATTCAAAAAAAGTACAGTACCTGTTTTCCTTCAAAAAGTCCTTACTCAGGCTGGATGCTCCACTCACCTGCCTTGATGAGACATTTGAGTATCCTGCCACCACACAGCACCCATGGGTGGGTGGAGAGGTGAGGCAGAGCACAGGCTAAGGCCCCCCAGCAGGCAGAAGCACCTGGCAGGGCCCAGACAGACCTAGCTCCATGTAGAACCTGCTTTGGGTTACTGTGGAACAATCACCACAGAAAATGGACAAGTATTTGCACCCTGTTTATTTTTCCTTTGTTTGCTAGATTAGTGCTATTCAGAATATGTTCATTTGTGATGTAGATTATATGTTTTTTGGTTCACCCTAGAATATAATAATGATCTTCAACAAGATATCGATTCTGAGACTTCAGGCCACTTCAGAGATACACTCATGAACCTTGCTCAGGTACCGTAAGAACAAGTAGTATACTTGCATTTCTAAAAAATTCATAACTTTTGATAATATTTAAGAAGTCTTAAATTTTAAGGTGACTGTGGTTACAGCTAGTTCAATAGGGCTACACTTTTGAACAAAAAAGTGGAAAGCAAAAGAAGAAGAGAACTTGAATTCCTTCATCTACTTTGACTTTTGCTTTCAGATGGAGGCAAAGGTCAACAGACTATTTTATTGAGTAAGTCCCTGGATATTCAACTGCTGGCCCTCTGCTCAACCTGTCTCATCTCAAAAGGAGTCTGTGTGCATGTACAAATGAGCTTCTCATTTTTAAAGACCTCTTTTCTCCATCGTTAGGATATACAGTTCATAATTCAGTTTAGGCATTATGTAAAAAAGGAGATATATCCACATTTGACTATGAAAGTAAGCATTAAATAGTTTTTTAAAACATTATGTTCTTTGTGTTACTGCCTATGCTAAATCACAATACTTTTGCATGGAGTCAAATTCTCACTATCAACACACCAACTCTGGCAGTTACCAACTTGGAGTATTATATTACAATGCTGGTCAACTTTGTCAGATACTGAGTTCCCATTCTCACTATAGTCACTGTGCTCATTATATTAAAAGTCCTTTTTAAACAAAAGTATAGTGACAAAAAAAGACTGCCAGGAGATAACAGCATACACAAGGTATAGCATAATATATATGTCTGGGGAAAACAGTAAGACCTGAAATAGCAGCAGACTTTACTGAGATAGAGAGATAAAGAGCAAATGTTTCAAACGTAGAAACTATAAACAGGAAGCATTTATTTTCTAATGTTGGATGTTTTTTCCCCCAGTAATGAAAATTTATCCCTGCTTAAACATGAAGAGCTACAGGTTAAGCAACCTCACTTCTCATGTATATTAAATAAATGAGACACATTTTACTCATCAAAAGAACACATTTAAATTATCTGGGACTACATTATTAGTCCTTATTTTCTTACAGCACAAATACTGATGAAGAGGTCTGGGGCAACTCTGATAAGAAATAATCAGTGAATGGCAAATGTTACTCTTACCCTTGTTTTCCCCTCATAGTTATATATTACAGTAAACAATATAGCATCAGTAATACTGGAAATGGTGATGGGATGGGCGTGGTAAAGTAAAAGCTCATTTACAATGGGACTAAAAAAGGGGTAGGCTTACCCACTTCCTCCATTTCTTCTACTCATAAGACCATGGGTCATTCCAGAGTTCTTCTTCTTGAAGGAAGCGAAGATACAACACCACAACTTGAAGGTATTTTCTACAGTTACAAATTCAACCACTGAATATACTGATCCAATCTAAAAGCCCATATGTGTATCTTTTTTCCCCCCAGGGAACAAGGATGGAAGGTTATGCAGATCCTTCTACAGCTGCTCAGGATGCAATGGTAAACATGTGCTCCTCTCAAAAAAAAAAAAAAAAATTATGAATGTTGAAGTGATTTAGGACTTACTTAAAATCTTCTGCATTTGTTTCCCTTTTCCCTATGTTAGATTCTATGGGAAGCATGTCAGCGAAAAACAGGCGAACATAAAAACATGCTGCAAATGATTCTCTGCAACAAGAGCTACCAGCAGTTGTGGATGGGTAATCCAGCAGTTCAGCTGTTTGAACAAAAGAGTGGAAAGGAAAAATCTCACTATCTAGTAAAACTACAGTTTACACACCAAGAAGCTCAGTATGCAGCAGGGTATTAGCCTGAAACCTAAGTGCGAACTGTTGGAGTTCCCAAACTCCCACTGATACTAATGGGACTTTGGAAGTAATGCAAAATTCTGAAACTTAGCCTGATGACTTCAGACATCTGTAGATAGGACAGACATCGGGATGCCCAGTAACAGAGAGAAGAATGCATGACTAAAGAAAAGCATATGCTATGCGTGCACTGAGTTTACACGCAGCATGATGAGGCAGATTTTTCTTATGTTCTTCATAAGTAACTCTGTTATGAGGGAAAACACCTTGGGAGAGGCAGTTGGAGTATCTTCAACAAATGTTTGTATGTGAAAACACGTTACTGTGTCGTAGCTTTTCCCTGGAAGTTTCAAAGAAGTTTTTGATGGAAGCACTTCAGGGTCCACATCTGCTCTGTTGTAACAAACATACACACAGAAACAGAAGCATAATGGAACATTTTTATTTAAAATAAGTAATCAGACATAATTACAGATTGCAAGAAATTTATGTGAGATCATCCAGATCTTCCACTGTAGAAAAGAAACCTGTTGTACCTTGTCGGTGGCAAAAAGTCTTTTGCTCTGCAGTGGAAAAATAGTCTGTTTATCACTATGCAGCCAGATCTATTTCTTATGTCAACTTCTAACGGTAGCTTAGAACTACATTGCTGTCATGGATCAACAACTTAATTCTGTCATGATCTGCTCTCTTTCTGCAACAGTGATTTGAGGGCTCTGCATGTAATACAATCCTCCGTAAGTTTTCTAGTAAACAGTGAGTTGAAAATTTTCCCCCTTTCCTAAAGCAGAAAGCAAGCCCTGTGTATTTGTGTGTCTGGATACCTGCATTATGCCAATTTTAGCCAACCTGAGCAAGGAAGTTGTCTTAATGACATGACATTCTTACAAGTTTAGTAAACAGAGGTTGCTAGATAGAGAATTTATTGAAGCCCCCAGTGAAACAGAGGCTTTGGCATGCACTCATTGTCTACTGGAGAACCCAAAGAGAGAATGTCGTGGAAGGCAGGTTTCAGGCTATTTATTTAAATTGCCTCACCTGGGGAGTATAAGCCTAATGAAACACTGAGAATAAACGGGGGTGGGGTGGGGTGTATATATATAACTCCATAGTTATAATACTGGGGGTAAGAAGGAAAACAAAAGCAAGCTGATCATTACTAATAAACTGGAATAAAGCAAGATTATTCCCCCCCAAGTTTTCCAGGAGTTCCAAAGTATCTCCGGGCAAGACATCGTAGATGCCATTAATGAATGTTATGATGGATACTTTCAAGAATTACTGGTTGCAATAGGTAACGTAAAAATATTATTTTACACCAGCAGTAATCTCTTAAAATCTAGTATGGTATCTCTGATGTATTAAATGTATTTTTTTCTGATCTTTTTATTCACTTTAATATATTGTGTAACCAGATTTCCAGAGATCATTAGAAAGGAATATGTGAACTATTTTTCCACGTTTGTGTAAATCTGAAAACATATATGTGCAGCACTAGCTTCACACTGAGCAGAACTGGTATCTGCTATTTGATTACAAATTGTGTGATTGATCATAACTGCATAACCAACTGAATCTACACATTAAATAAACTGGCAAAGTTTTCAGGACTTCAGTGGTATATAAAAAAGTTCCAAGCTTTATGTGCCTTTGTTTTCCATTTATAGAATAATGATAATATTTCTACAAAGACATCATGTGAGTATATTCACTGATACTTAGTAAGTCCCTTGATGCAACAGCAATGGGCACCCACCCAAAATAAAGGTTTAAAATTACAAATGTAGTTATGTTTGTGAAGACAGGTAAATGATTTTAAGATGAGTCATGGACAACACTACCCAGCTTTGTACTGACTATTATTAATGAACTAGAATAAAGCAAGATTTTCTTTTTCCCCAAGTTTTCCAGGAATTACAAAATATCTCTGGACATGACATCATAGATGCCCAAAACAAACAGAAATTGTTTTATAATAATCTTATGTTTACTTGTTGCAACTCTTCTCTCCTAGTTCTCTGTGTTCGTGACAAGCCTGCCTACTTTGCTTACAGGCTTCATAATGCAATCCATGTAAGTAGTCTTTCTTCTTCACCTATCACACAAATTAGCTTCCCTATCTTTATGTCTGGTTGATTATTCTTAAGAACTTACAAATCAGACCAATCAATCTTTAAGGTGTGATTGTGTGTTTTAAAACTATTGTTGCACACATAAATTTCAAAGCAGCAGTGCCTAAGCAACAGTTAGGATGTAACAGTAACAATAAAAGTATAAATATTTAGATTCCTTAAAAAGGTGTGTCTGGTAACTTCGTCCTCTTTTTTTCTGACTTGAAAACCTTTCTTTTCTATGGATTATATCTCCCCCTGCTGTGCAGAACTCAAAGTGCACTTTTCTTACTATGCAATTTTTGTCTCTAGTTTTCAAAAGTATCACTAAAAATCAAATCATAAATTAATGTTACATAAACAAAATTGGTCATACTTTCTTCTGGGACTCAATGTCCCAGGTTCTTTTCGTGTGTATGTGCTAACATACTAAAACAAATGAGAGAGAAGAAGAAATGTGGGTAAATGCAAAGAAACACCTACAAAGTCTTCATATTAAAGGCCACTGAAGACATTTTCTTTTTTTTTTGTTTTGTTTTTGTTTGTTTTTTTTTTTATTCACTAGTGAAAATAATGAGGCATTATGTTACGTAAAATTAAAGTATACTTTGTGAAGGCTAATCTTTTAAGTGTATAGGCCATAATGGTTTATAAGACAGATTTAACATAGGCATCAAATATGTATGGAATTCTCTATATGCAGTTTTTTAACACTTTTTTTTTTTTTTGAGAACAGGATTTCAGAATCAATGGCTGTTGATAAAACTACGATTTAAACGATGCAAACTGTTCGTCAGTTGCCCAAACCCTAAATCTTTTTCTTATGACTTTCATTGTCACTAGATGTCTCTATTCTCCACAGTATGACAAATTATTTGGACACAGTTAATATAAAACATAGCTGAATACAAGCCATGTAAATTCTAAATCACTGGTTTAAGATCTGCATTCACATTTGCCAGCAGTTGTGAGCTAGATTACTGGCTTCAGTATAGTTTGAATGGACTGCACGACAGTCACAACAGCTGCCTACAAACAGAGTACCTAAGACTATTGACAACAGTTCATAAGGTGTTCCTATTCAAAAGTTTCAATTCATGGTCAAATCACTGATATGTGGTGAATCTCTGTTATCCAGTAACATGAATTATATTATTTGAGTATGTGAAAACTCTGTAGGATAAAACCTTTGAATGCTTAGACTCTTTCTTGGATCTCTTTATGGATAGCCTAACTAATTGGCTTACGTATTAGCTATTAATATGAGCATATATAGATAGGCAAACACATATTGTCCAACTGCCAAGTATGCTCTCATCTTCTTTTCTTTCTAGGATTTTGGGTTTCACAATAAAACAGTTATAAGGATTCTTATTGCCAGGAGTGAGATTGACCTGATGACCATACGACAGCGATACAAAGAGAGATACGGGAAATCACTCTTTCATGACATTAAAGTAAGTTTTTAAACACCTTTGAGTATACTCGGCAATGGCACCACAGAGGCTGTGCCAAGCCCTACCACAAAAATACAGAGGGCTAATCTCCCTTCCATCACTCAGTTTACAAAAAAAAAAAAAAATAAAAAAGAGCAATGTGTAAAAAAAAATAGTGTATCTTAGAATCATAGAATAGTTAGGGTTGGAAAGGACCTTAAGATCATCTAGTTCCAACCCTCCTGTCACAGGCAGGGACACCTCACTCTAAAACATGCCACCCATCTTCTCAGTGCCTGAAGCTGACTTCAGTCAGGGCACAGTGAATTCTCAACTTACTCTCATTCTGTGTGATTTTGTCCCTCCCCTATAGCAAGAGGAGGATATAAACAGGGTAGGAGAGTATATGGTGAGGAGTAGCCTGCATTAATAGTTTCTACACTACTTGGTACCACCTTCTTTCACACAGTCTGGTAAAGTTTGTTTGAGATCACTTTTGTCCAAAATTGAGATAAAAATCTGCATTTATGTAGTCTCAATCTTTAGAAGAATTATTCCTCTTGTACTCTTGCTATGACACTGTTTAATTGTACAAAAATGACCCTTGCTAAGACATTTTACCTTTTTTATGTTGCTCTAATCCAACTGTAAGCGTGCAGTAACTCTAAGAAATTGCTTGTGATGTTTTGGTATTGAACTTGAGAAGCATTAAACAGATCTGCTCCTACCTTTCAGAGGCAGAATGCCTCTAGGTGGCCAAGCAGACAAAGCCCAAGGTATGTGAAATTAAAAACAATCTTAGCCTGGAATTCTTGGGGAAACAGTGCAGTATTTTACAAAACCTCACATCATCAGTCTAGTCCTTGTCACACACCAAGAAAATTAAGAAAACATACAGTTACAGAAATGTTCCTTTTTTTTTCTTGCAGCATTTTGCTTCAGGGCATTATGAGAGTGCTTTACTTGCCATATGTGCTGGTGATGCTGAAGATTACTAAAGAAGATGAACTTTGAAGACTGTATAAATCTATTCTAAATAGAAACTGAAGCTATTCATAACACACTAACTGTAAGAGATCCCTATTCTGTTTCTAAAAAATGAGAACAGAGTAGTTCTGATTTTTTTTAAACAGAAAAAATCACTGCTATACATTTGCTAATATTAGATCTTCGTTGAGATAGGAAAAAATGTTGGCAGGATCATGATTCTTATCTCCGGTTCTGATGAATATTTCTGTTTCTATGATTAATGTAAATTAATGAAGCAAGAATTAAAATAACTGCATGTAAAAGTATGTTTATCATTTAGTCTCACAACTTCCCAAACTTTACATGACAATAGTCTCTGGAAGAACCTACTCACTTCCATACTGAAGAAAAGCTTTGTTTTACTTACTTTTAGCAGCACAATTTCTCCCTTTAAGTAATTTCTTTCACGGTTCTTATACCTCATGTTTTATGCTCTTAAATATTTAGTTACTACCAAACTATGAACCTACCCCATTCTATTAAGAGTGCTTTTGTATTCACATAGTTACTAACATTTCCTTCTTTCCATTTGAAACTAAAGAAAATATTGAAATCAAGTATGCCAAACAATTCTTTATTTAGTGCCACGCTCTGGAAACCCCTGGAAGAGGAAGCATTATATAGCTTTGAGAGAATTCTAGGAAGATTAAACATTTAAATTCCATTTGCATTTCTCTCATTTTAATAATTAACTGAGTATCAGCCTTCAGAGCACGGAGGTATTTCCAGGATGCCCCAGATGGTATAATTAAGGAGATGAATAGTAGTAGGTAACACACCTCCAAATGAGATTGTTCAGTGTGAAGAAGAGAGGACTCTGCGGAAAGCTCGTTGCGGCCTTTCAATAAATAAAGGGCATTGTAAGAAAGATGGGGGGAGCCTTTTTACCAAAGCCTGTAGTGACACAGCAAGAGTCAACGGTTTACAACTGAAAGACAGAAGACTTGGATTGGACATTAGGAAGAAACTGTTTATAATGAGGGTTCTGAGACACTGGAATAGATTTCCCTGTTAGTGGAAGATGTGGATGCTCCATTATCAGAAGCGTTAAAGACCTGATGGGCGTCTGAAAAACCTTACCTAATGAAAGATGCGCCTGTCCACAACTAGGGAGTTAAGGTGACATTTAAAGGTCCCTTCCAACCAACACCCTTCGATGAGTTTGTAAGTCTATGCCAATATGTCAGCATTAACACAACCCCAATCTTAAATTACGTTATGATCTTACAGCTGTAGTTCCAGGCAGTTAACACCAGCCGTACCTCAGCCCTGTGGAGTTACTCGGCTCTAGCTCTGCGCACTCGCACGTCTCCCAACCGCCACCGCCGTGTTCGCGCCGCGCTTCCACAGAGCGCAGCCCGAGGCAGCCTCTCAGCGCTCGAGGCAGGACCCCCGCACAGCGCCTGTCTCAGCACGGCTGCGGCGGTGCCAGGGCCCGGCACGCGGCCCTCACGCACCTGTCAGGGGGCGGGTCCCAGCACTCACCGCCCCGCCGGGGCTGCGGTCACACACGGACAACCCCGCGCCACGCCCCCACGGTGCCGCACGGCCCCGGCTGCCCTGACTGGACAGCAGCCGTGTCAATCTCGCCTTTCCCCCAATCGCCAGCGCGACTCTCCTTGCCCCTGTCCTCGCGGCCGGGTTCCACTTCCTGGAAAGTTGGCGGTTGGAAGCGGAGGTTGAAGTTGGACGCTTGAGGGGTATCGGGGTCTCTCCCCGGGGCCCGCCGCCGCCACGCTGGAGGCGGCGGGACGGCGCGACGAGCCGGGGGCAGCCTGCGAGCCGGGCCCGGTGCAGCGGGGCGAGTCGAGAACGCCTAGTCGGGTCGCCTGCGAGCCCAGGCAGCAGGAGTGGCGGCCCCGTTCTCGGCTGCCCACCTACTTGTTGCAGATGGAGGCCAGCCTGACGTGCGCCGTGTGCCTGTCTCTCTTCGAGGAGCCGGTGACGCTGCCCCTTTGCTCGCACAACTTCTGCCGGGACTGCGTGCTGGAGTGCCTGGCTTCGGCCGAGGCCGCCCGCCTGCAGCAGCAGCGGGGTCAGGGGCAGTCCCGCCACTCCCGGGTGGGTTCGGGCGCTGGCAACGACGTGGCCGGCGCCCGGGTGTCGTGCCCGCTGTGCAGGAAGCTCTGCCCGCTGCCCCGGGGCGGTGCCGCCGCGCTGCCTGTCAACACCACCCTGGCGGAGTTGGTCAGGCTCTACCGATCCGGCACGGCCGGGACCGCCAAGGCCGAAGAGGCAGAGCAGGGGCCGGGGTTTCCACTCTCCCTGCAGGCTCTCGGGGGAACCTGCCAGAAACATCCGGGACGGCTGGTGCAGCTCTACTGCCGGATGTGCCGGCAGGCGGGATGTGGGCTGTGCGTCTCTAAGGAGCACCAAGGCATCTTCCACTCCGTCAACCTCATAGACGCTGTGTACCAGGAAGAGAAAGTAAGTGCGGCGCTTCCTCTCCGCGCCAGGGCTCCAGCTGGGAGGTTGGGCGCTCCTACAGTGTATCCTTCCTTGCCCGAGGTGCTTCTACTCAGAAATGCAGGGGAAAATGCTGTGCAGTGGGCAGGCGAGAAGCAGCGAGGGATTGTGCCTCTTTGAACCAGGTGGTCGGATTTGCTTGCGGATACCGGGGTGTGCAGTCAGACGTCATCCACCACATACAGGGGACCAGGCGATTTACAGTGCCAACAGATCTGAACCCAAATTAAAAGCATCTGAAAAGTGCGGGGGAGGGGAATGAAGGAGGGAGTGTCTTGTTTTAACATACAGACCTGCATTCTTCGCTGATAAAACACACCGATGCTGAAAGTTTATTGCATGTCCAGATCCAGTTTTTCCAAGTTCAAAACAAAAGCCCCACCCACAGATACTTTGTTTATAGGCTGTCTAAGCTGGCGTAGGTAATTTGGGTCACAGATAATTACATATTTAGAAACAGATGGGTTAGGTAACTAATAATAAATGTAAAACCAAAATGCACTCCTGTGTGAATGAATGAAGAAAGCAACTGCCTTGCCTAATGTTTGGTTGGCTGACTGTAGTGACAAGTGGTTGTGCTTTTTGCCAAAATTAGGTAGAATGAGCTTTTTGTGCCCTATGCAAATGGGGTGCAGGGTGGCAAGGCGTGCATCGGTTCTGCTATGCAGTAATGGAAGCTGCTGCATGAAGCATATAGATGTAAAGGTTTAAGTACACTACTGACTATTCTTTAAGCCAAGAGCTGCTTTTGCACTGATTTCTCTCCCGCCTCTCCGATCACCAATTACACTTCACTCTGGAAACCCAGGGGAAATAGTCTTTGCAGTAGTCTTCTTACCTAAATCTTAATGGCACTGTAGTGAGATGAAGAAAACACAGTGATAATCTTAGTTCAAAACCAAACAGTAACTGAGTTGTGCACAGCTTTCTGTGTTATCAGTGTGAAGCATAAAAGCCTGTGAATATGGTTTAGTTGCTTGTCGAACTGGAATAACAGTGTTAACACTTACATTGAGATAGATACGTGTGTGAGGGGAGAGGTGGAAAACTAAGGCTGAGGGAATCAATGTTTTAACTATAACCCTGTAGCAAGTCTAGCAATATGTATTGTAGGTGAGCATTCCTTGGAGAGAGAAATAGCAAAAGAATTTTGTGTACTGAACCAGGAAAGCGCTAAATGCTATTAAGAGATCTTTTGAATCACAGGCTTTCTTTAATGTGTTGTACAGAGCATGCCATGATATGATCGTAGATAACCACTGAGATGTATTTACTTTATGGAGTAGATAAAGCAATGATAAGCATTTCAATTGTCTTGCAGTTAATCTTCTTCAGCAGTCTGAAAAAAATGAGAACAATAAATGAGAAGCTGACGAATGAAATCTCAAATCAACTGAATGATATGGATGTGAGTTACAGATGCTGGGTATTATATATATATGTGTGTGTCTTTGTTTCTTTTCTTACGGTAGGTTAATCACAACATGGGGCATACTGGTGCTTTTTTGTGGCATAAATGTGCTCTGAGCTTCCTCAGGGAAGTGACTCCTAGTGACTCCTCATCCTGACTAGGGAAAGTGTCTAAAGACATTATTACTGTGTTTTCATCTGGTTTTATGTTTTGGTGCTTCTAGATGGTGCTGAACAAGGACGCTGACATGATTGCACTGGAATTCGGAGAAATCTTCAAGACTCTGGAAATGAAGAAACAGCAATTGCTAGAAGATGTTGAAAATCAAAGAAGTAAAAAAGAAAAGGAATTTGCGATTTGGAAGAAAATGAAGGAAACTCACAAGAAGACCATAGAAAATTTTCTGAAAGATTGTGAGGAGCTTGTCCATGAGTGTGATCCTCAGCGTTTCCTAGAGGTGATGGCCTTTTTTCTTATCATTTAGTATCAGTTGTATAATGAACCTCAAATATAGCCTCCTGTATTGTAGGTTATGATTATGAAAATTACTGGATCAGGGAAAACAAATTCAGCAAACGAAAAATACAGACTAAAATTATTTAACACTTCATATTTTTTATTTTAGAAAAGTTGAAAAAACTGTCTTTGCAGCTTATATTTAGTGAGTTCAGTAGACATTTAGGCTGTTCACTGAAAACTACTTAAATTGACTGTAAAGGGGCTGCTGTAACACTTGCTATATTAGCAGCTGTGAAAGTTTTGGTGCAGATAGGGAGTAATTTTCTAGTACTGCATTCAAAATTCTCCCATTTACTTGCTTTTTAATATTTATTTTCAAGTGCTTTGTTAATTAAGCACTTCTGTTGCATCTTTGAACTTGTAAGACACTAAAAATGCTGTTTGGGGAAAGATTGGTGGCAGGTTGGTAACTTGTCAGTGCTGCACAGCAGGATACCATGTTGGGTTACCCAAACTAAGGCAATTATATTGATTCTGAAACCTGTGAACTTTGCACAAATGTGTGCAGTGGAAATAACTCAGCCTATTTAAGGCTAGCTTAGGTACTTCTGACATACAGTGTGTTACGTAGTATATATGCTTCTGTATAAGTGACCCTGAGTCTCCCTCACAGTGTTCAGGGGAAGTGCAGGAAAAAAACATACAATCTGATTTAGAGATGAATGCTAGAGGAACGCAAGACACAAGCTTTATCTTCACTGTTACCTAAGCTAGGAGACATCTTTTCATAACGTTTTATGTCCAACACTGGCTGCAGTTGTACAGAGTTTAAGCAGATGGTAGATAAGGAGCAAAATACTTTAATAGCTACTGAATTTTGTGTTCAGTTTCAAGGTTTGTGCTTTCCTAAGAAACCGCAGCATATTCTTTCCTGTAGTGGGTCTTTTTGCTGCTTTCAGGTAAATCTGAAGCTAAGAAAGTACTTAGTTTGCTCAAGTTTCTGGTAACAACTTATTGAGGAAAATTTTACTTTTACCCAAAGTAAAAGCGACTTCCACTTTTGGAAGGAATATTCTGACTCCAGTGAGTAGTATGCTTTAAATTCACTACCTTCTACCTGCCCCCCATAACAGCACACAACTCAGTGAGGTGGGGTTTTGTTATTTAAGAATTAGTACAGTGAAATTACCAGGATTTTAGGGGGAAGCAGTCTATAATCCACTTGGTTTTCTACTTTTCATTGCCCATTCTTTGGGAAGTGTCATTTGACTACAACGCAGTGCACTTCATACTGTCCTTATCTGGCCGATTTCAGACTAAAAGACAGCTTTTTTTTTTTAGTCTTGGTGTAACAGTGCCATTAGAGCAGGTAGCAGATGCTTTCCTCACCAAGAAATACAAAGTGGTCTTTCATTTGAATGTTTACAAATACCTGAGTATCCAAAATGAATGAGAACCATACACTTCATGACTCATTATTTGAATACCTTCATTTGGCTCTGAAGTAGTGCTTTTTGTCTTTAACACAAAATATTACAAAGTATATCATTGACCCAGACACACTTCTTTATTTTTACATTTGGATGCTCTCCTTTTTCCTCTTAAATGTTAACAGGTTTATTTCCTATAGTTCTATGAAATGAAAATGCAAGTTCAGTCTCTGAAGTGTTTTGATAAGGCAATAATCTTTTGAGAGCTCGAGTAAAATTAATTTGTATCTTACAAATTCTTGTTTTATTTATAGGTGGCCTGTGGCTTGAATGCAAGGTATATATTTTTTTTTTCATGCTTTGTTAGTTTTAACATTAATAGCTAAGAAAATAGTTACTTTGGATATGGTCAGATATAGTGACTTAAAATGAAAGTAATACTTAGTAATTAAGACGTTATAATGCTTTCAGATTTTTGGATGCTCAGTATTGCAAAGTTTAGGAAATCTGTCAAGAATTTTAGTGGTGTGCTATCTAGGATTAGAGATAATCTTTTGAGCTGCATCCTGCAAAAAACTGAGTCTAGAAATTCATTATACACAGTGACTGAATATTTTTTAGATATCTTATTTAAACTCAGGAACACTGAAGCATCCCTGCAGATTTAACCAAAATCATTGAGTTTAAGAGCATGTATGGAGATCCTGCAATGTCTTCATTTTTGTCTGCAGTGCAAATACCCTGTATATTTCTTCCTAAAGATTCTTAATTACATTTCTTACGACTTTTTAAGCAGAGTTTAAGAAAGAATACTGGAAAAGGAGTTCCTTAAAATATGTTGTGATTCAGACTAACATTAACAATGCCCTCTGAAGAAAAGGTATAATTTAGATTCAGGTATAGCATACTAAGAAAAACAGGTGGAGGGAGTGTTGATCTCTGCTTAGCTTCAGGCACTACATCTTGCAACTTTGTGTATGAAACCTAATTCAAGGGAATTGTCAGATAGTAAGTTTTAAGAAAAAAGATTTAGGAAACTGGACGCTTAATTGAAGACTTTTTCTGATTTCTTCTTCCCCTTTGTGTTTTCTTTTCAAACTTATTTCTTTTATTAAATAGGCAGGTGTAATTTAGTTGTTGGCATGTGAACCTTAAGAAAAGCATTTAAGTTCTGTGTTGTTTTTTCTTTCTTTTCCAGAATGAAAACTCAGCTTGACCTGATGAACATAGCATCCAGCTACGAAAAAACACCAGAGTGTACTCAAAAGAAGATGGATATCAAACCTGTGGTTAATAAAATCTTGGCTTTGAAGTTAATGCCTGTTAATGAAGGCACTGATAAAGGTAGGGAAGAAGGACCTAATACAGGACAAGATTTGGGAAGTCATCATAGCAGCATTCCAGTATCTGAAGGGAGCCTATAAGGATGCTGGGGAGGGACTCTTCATTAGGGACTGTAGTGACAGGATAAGGGGTAATGGGTTTAAACTTAAACAGGGGAAGTTTAGAGTGGATATAAGGAAGAAGTTCTTTACTGCAAGGGTGGTGGGGCACTGGAATGGGTTGCCAAAGGAAGCTGTAAATGCTCCATCCCTGGCGGTGTTCAAGGCCAGGTTGGACAGAGCCTTGGGTGACATGGTTTAGTGGGATGTGTCTCTGCCCATGGCAGGGGGGTTGGAACTAAATGATCTTAAGTTCCTTTCCCACCCTAACTCTTCTGTGATAGGAACCTGCAACTTGTGGAGCGAATTGCTAGTAAACCATCTGCATGGCAAAAGCAAGGAAGTTGTTAAAAAGCATCTGAGCAAATTAATGGATGATAAATTAATCAAGGGCTTTTAAATATGTTTTATGAATGTGCTTTCTCTAGAAAGTCCCTAAGTTACATTTTTGGAACCTGGGGGAAATATTATTATTATCCTGTATAACCAGTATTGCCCCTGTAAGGAACATGTTGCTGAACTGACGGGCATCTGTTGTAGTGTAATTGGATGTTAACTATGTTCTGATTAAATGCTTTTACCTCATAGGACAAAACAATAGGTTTTTTATTAGGGCACAGATCTCTAGGCATTTAGAATGCCTTACGTAGGCCTCTGGCTTTATATCAAAAGTTTGACAAGTATTGAGGTCTCACTTCATGCAATGTACTTTTAGTACTTACTAATTGGAATCTGTTTTAGATGCACGGGAACCTTACTGTATTTTCTATACTTAATATGCTCTCCATCACTATTCTTTTCTTTGTACTAGATCTACCTTCTGGGGGAAATGAGGACTCGACAAAAAAGACTCTATTTAAAAATAACATAAAGCAATGGCAGGACCAGAAGAACACACCCAACATGTTTCTTGTAAGTTACTGACTATGAGGCTACAAGACTCTACTAATTTGTCAGAGCTTTGGGCAATATCGTCTAGGGTAAGGCGTCCCTAGCCATGGCAAGGGGGTTGGAACTAGGTCATTGTAAGGTCCTTTCCAACTCAAACCATTCTATGATTCTATGAATTCTAATGTCTGCTGCAAAACACTTTTCAGCCTCTAGCAGGACAGGAGGAAGCACTGGCAGATGGCAGCAGGATTTGTACTCGCCTAATGTCGATATCGGAAATGTCCACGTCTCAAAACATGAGTCATGAGGTATGATTGAACATCTGTTATAAATATGGCCAATTTGCTATTTATTATGACACAACTTTGTCTAGCCATTTTCAGTTTGTAGAAAGAGGAAGTCATCTGCCTGTGTTCTATTTTCTGAAGAAAATAGAATTTATTCTTCTATGAGTACCTAAATTCCTACTAATTTGAAATGAAACTGAATCCAGCTTCTTTTGGTTTCATTTCCAATGATCTAGTTGTACAACTGCATTTTTTTCACTTAAGAGTTCCATATGGGTGGCTGAGTGAATTTTTGTCTGTACAGAGTGACTCTAGTTATAGTTGGTAAAGCTTGGCTGGCAATGCATCACATGATGCATGTACCAAGAACACCAGTGGCAGGTGATTAAATTGAAAAGCTACTTTGGTCCTTTAAAGACAGAATTATTTTTCTTTTGCATTTCTTTTTTGAGCTTCTTGAGAATGCCAGTTATATACTTATTGTATCTAGGAGAAGAAAACCCACAGACCCCCACCCAAAAAAACCACCACCACAAAAACACCAAAAAACTGCTGAACACCACAAACCCAAAACATCATTTACATTTGTCTCAGGTGGTTATTTTTCATGGCAATTTGAGAATGTGTCACTTAATGTCTAAGATGGTATTTTTTAGCTATTTTTTGTTTTGTTGCTGACTAAATACGGTTTTCTGTAGTCTTCTATTTTAAAACTACTTTCATCATGGTTCATGTGCATCTCGTTCAGTTGTTTTAAAACAAGGTTTTCCCATCGTGACTCATGCTCTGTTGCCTTCCAGCAGCAATGGAAATATACATCATAGGTGCTAGAGAAATATGAAATCTTTTCTTCAGTCTTACGTGAGTTTTGCAATGCCTGAATCCACAAATGCCCTTTTACTTAATGGGATTCTTTGCTGTGATTGTAGGAGTTACGTTACAAATTCTATACGGAACATCAGAAGCTCACCAGTGAGGTCAAGACACAAACTCTATCTGGAAATAAAAAGTATAAATTTGGAGGTGCTGGGGCTTTGAAGGCTAGATCCTCAGGAACTCCTTTTGCATCTTCACCTCCCAAGGCAAATAGTCCAGATAAAGTGAAAATTGGAATCCTGCAAAGAGCAGATGGCTTTGAGAAAAGCTTTTCTGGAGCCAGTCATCACAACATCCCATCCACAAATATGAACTCTTCTGAAACAAATGGTGACTTAAAATCATTTCTTGAGAGAATTTCCCAGGAAGCAGCCACTCCAGCCGTAGAAAGCTCTGAAGACTTAGGACCTAAAGAAAAATTGCCAATGCAGGAATCAGCAGTTACTGTTTCCAATGATATAGACACAAATTCTAGCACTTCATTTGGCTTAAACCCAGCAGCCTCAGCAGCTGGTACTGTTTCAAAGTCAGAATGTCTAGATGTTTCTGCAGAGGGACCTTCACCTTTTACTTTTGGTGCTTGTAACAACTTGGTACCCACATTTACTAAAGATGCAGGTACATTTTCCTTTAAAATCAAAGACACAAAATTCGTTTTCCCTCAGTTTTACCCTGGAAAATGTGATCATGCCGATAAAACCAACAACCAGGATGAAAGCAAATTTGGAAAACATGGTCCTCTCGCCAGACCCACAGTTTCTGATGCTTCATCCAGTCCTGATTTAGACTCAGTAGAAAGCAAGAAGCCAGGCTTTTCATCTCCCTTTGGCAATTCAGTAAAAGGTGGTTCTGCAGGATCAGGAGTCAGCAATTCATTTAAGGTTTTACCACAATCCCCATTTTTTAGCCAATCTGAGAAGCCATCTGACAAAAAAACATCATCTCACGTGAGAGAAATAACACTTTCTGCAAAGGAAACTGCAGGATATGGAACACAGAAACCATGTGTCTCAGGGGAACAAAAAGCCAACACCTCAGAATCTGCCACAGCTGTAGCTTGTAATACTTCAGAGACCAAGACTGCAGCTGGGGTGAATGCCACCAAGTCTCCCGTCCTCCCTGCTAATTTTGTATTTTCGTTCAAAAATACCTGTTTCTCATTGCCCTCACCAGTGTTTTCATTTGGAAATACTGCCAGAAATACCTCTGGTTCACTGACTTCCTGCATGGTTCTGCCTGGAAATGGTACTGAAGAAGAGCAGATGAACTCTGACGAAACACCTCTGAATATAGGGAAGCCTGTATCTCCAGAGAATGTGGAGCCTGCTTCTAGACAGAGTCAATCAAATTGTGAAGGTTCACTCTTTCCTATGAACTCATCTAAGAAAACTGAAAGTGCAGGGACACTTCCTGATGGTAGTAATTCTTGTAGTCAGCCTTTGTCTTCAGCCATCCTTCCTGTTAAATATGAGAATGCATCTTCCACTCAACTTCCTACAGCAACAAAACCAGAAACAAAAGTAAAAGAGGAAGAAGGTGAAACTGTTGCTGAAAACAACTGTTCCTGTCCTAGAAGGGAAGATGAGCCTGAGTCTGTACCATGTCAGAATGCATCTTGTTCTGGTCTTGGCGCATGCAATGATCCATCTTCAGGAGTTTCTGTGTTCATGGTAAAAAAGATAGGAGGACTGCCAAGTGACAGCGATTCCGACACGGAACAGCTAAGTCAAACATCTGTCTCTACTGCTAGCAGCAGTGAATCAGAACATTTTTCTGTTTCTGAAAACAAAATATCTGGTAGAATAAAATCTGAGAAATGACAAGAGAGTGAAATGGAAGGTAGCTGTACTAAAATAGGCTGAAATTAAATAAATGTTCCTGAACACATTAAGAAGTTGGGGGATACCTGTCATTTGACAGTTGTTGTTATCAAAGTCTGGCCATACGTACTGTATCTTCAGGAATGCAGACCTTCAGAGAAGTGCCACCTGGGTGGGTGGGTGTGGGGGGGGAGGATGGGGATGGGAGTGGCTCAGGCAGTGGGTTCAATGAAGCCTCAGAGACGAGGAGCAGGGTGTTGATGTTTCAGTACAGCAGCACGTGCACTAGTGTTACATTAGTAAGAGAGCACAGACACTAGCATTCTTGTCACGGGAAGGGAGGGAAGGAGGAAAGCCACAGAGAGAATAAAGCATTTTGAAGGGCATATACTGAAAATTGGGTTGCATATCTCCCTTTAGCTGTGGGTTTGGGGTTTTTTTCCCAATGCTGTATTCAACGTATATTGAGGGTCTAGCTCCTAGTGACATCTCAACAATTTCTCTTAGGCTTTTGAAATTGAAGCACCACATCAGTGGTTTTGTTGCACATTGCAGAAGCGTGTCAGCTGTACCTTGGAAATGCTGCCTTTATGAAAAAAAACTGTCACAAGTAGTTTTCACTTGCTTTCGGCAAGTTTGGGAGTCAGTGGGCAAGATCTTAACTTGCTGTTTGGTGAAAGTGTTAGGAGGATGTAGCTTTTAAACCACAAAAATCTTTTTAAAATTTGTGTAATCGTAGGAAAAAAAGGAAAACAGCATTTCTCACTGTATTAATGATCTCATTGAATTGTTAGTCTTTGAAATATGATGGGAAGTGAGGGCAAAAATACCATTTTAATGTTTAATATCCCTTTAGAGTTTTTCACTGTCAACTAGAAGTTATCTTCGTAACTTCATAAGAAAAATATTACTTAAGTTTAAATCTCTGTAAAGCTTACCAATATACATACTATGACAGAATACTTAGAAATACTGTTCTTGGTTTAGAAAATGTGGCCTCATTTCAAGTTAATTTGAGTTAAGTTCTTTGCCTCAGTTTTTCTGTGGCAGTGCATTCCTCCATTAAAAGTGCTGAAAAATGGTTTCTAGAATTTATAAAACTTACTATCTTCCTTTTGCATCTGCCTTCTAGTAAGGAAGGTGCTG
The DNA here is from genome assembly GCF_033815535.1 of Pezoporus flaviventris. NCBI lineage: Eukaryota > Metazoa > Chordata > Aves > Psittaciformes > Psittacidae > Pezoporus > Pezoporus flaviventris. The sequence continues at coordinate 37,764,902 of NW_026892550.1, read as the reverse complement.
AAAACTCTGTTGTTGGTTTTACTGTTATGTTCATCTCTTAAGTTTTACTGTATGTCAGTTTTTCTGCTAAGTATTGCTCTATAGCAGTAGACATTCTTGTCATGTTCTGCATGTGTAGGAGAGAAGCGTTAAAAGGGTGTTGCATTAAATCACTGGAAAACAAAGGCTGAGCATGATAATGGCCCAGTGCCATGGATGGAGGTTGATCTCAAAGTGGAACAATTTTAGAGACAGATAAGGCACCTATAAAACTTGTTGCCAGGTTGTAGAAAATGGTTGTTCTCTGCTACAGGGACAAAAAATTAATCCTAATGAGTAAGGGTGATTCAGAAACCCTATTGAGTTTCTTAAGACAGCATCTTGTCTGTTCATTTCTATTAGTAATGTTTCATGAGAGTTTGGTAAAGTTAACTTTAAAGCAGATACCTCATCTTTTAGTGAGAAGACACTGTTACCATAAAGCAAATAGACTATGATAGACTGGTTTTGAGAGCAGAAATTGTTGGTATGTGAGTTCAGTACAGTCTTAGGACTGCTTTTCAAACATGGCAAGTTGTTGTCTAAGTGCCCGATAACTCAGCATTCAGGTTTTCCAGGGCATGTAAATGGTAAGCAAGCTGTTTCTCTCGCTATGGGTCACAGAAATTATAGTCCACCAGGTAACAGATAAGTAGAATTGCTGATTTTCTGAAGTTTCACAAGTTGATTCCTTGGTCAGTGTAACTTAATCGACTCCTTACTAAAAGCTGTAACAGGAGTGAGGTGCTTTCCATATACTGCTGATGCTTTAAGAGCCATAACGATTTTCAGCATATAAAATTAGTACAGTGTGACAGATCTAGTAAGTTTGTTTTTCAGCCAGGATTTCACGCTTACTGGTCAAATAGTGGAGAACACAGTAGGACCAATTTCTGACTTTATTCCTTGGTCAATTAATTAAATTAAAATTAAATTGAATTAATCAATTAAAAAGATTACTTCATTTATTTTGGGAAACATGAACATGGAAAGGTATAAATGAGGCCATTTTTACCCTAGTTGAGGAAGAGCTGTAGAAGATGTATCTGCATATGGCATGACTTGCCAGACAGTAAAGAATAATTTGAGTAAATTTTATTTTCCAGGCAGAGTTAGATCAGTCTTTTTCTACCACTGTGATCCATTTCTGTCATCATTTTGTTTCACACAGTAAAAACACTGAAGAAGTTGAAGTCAGTTGATGGTAGTTAAGCTGCGCTACCTGATTACGTACAGGTTTCCCTCCCCCAGTATGTACCATCTTGCATGTAGTTTAATGCTGCCTAAAGAGATTTCAGGTTACAGACTTCATCGATGATCATTTAAACACCAGAGGTAATTTGAAGAAATGGAATTCTGAATTGTCCTTAATGCACATTTTGCTCATTATCAACAGAGAATAATTTGCATCACTGTCTTGGTCATCACTATAAATTTGTGCATGACAATGAGGACTGTTGATAAAGCCTAATTCTCCAAGGCTACCTGAGCATTAGTATGTATGTAATATTTTTTCAGACTATAAGTACACTAAAATGTAGTGTTCAACTGAAGAGTTTTCAGTAATAATATGATGTCCTGGGTTCAGCAGTAGCAGTCATGTTTCTCCTTCTTGGTAGCTGGTGCAGCGCTGTCTTTTGACTTCAGCCTGGGAACAGTGCTGGTGATACCGATGTTTTCAGTTGTTGCTAAGTGATGTTTACCCTGACCAAGGACTCCGTGAGGCTCATGCTCTGCCAGGGAGGAGGGGAAGCTGTGAGGAAGCAGAGACGGGGCGCCTGACCCGGGCTAGCCGGGGAGGTATTCCATACCACAGCACGTCATGCCCGGGGTGGGGGGTAACTGGGAGTTACCCGGAAGGACAGGGGCTTCCGGGTGGAACTCGCTTTCTTGGCCGGTGGTATCGTATTCTCTTCCCTTGTTATTTTCCTTTATCATTGTTGTAGTTGGTGGTAGCGGTGGTGATTTGTACACTGTTTGCTGGACTGTTCTTGTCTCAACCCATGGGAGTTGCACCCTTTCGATTCTCCTCCCCATCCCTTTGGGAGCAGGGAGAGGAGAGCCCCCGGGGGGGGGGAACGGGACCTCGATTGCTTCCAGCCTGGCACCACTCACTGGGAGTGAGTGAACAAGCTGTCTGGCTAGGGTTTAAACCACGACATATGAAAATATTGTTGAAAACTCTTATTTCCAGCAAAACCCAAGAGAATAGTTAGGAAATATATTTCACTAAACTCAGTAATTTGTATTGCAAGGGACTTTTTGACCAGTATGGTAGAGGTATCCTGAATCTTTTTGACTCTTGTGGACAGGTTGGGTTAAAAATGAAACAATTCTAGATATGGTTGTAACATTTTATTAATCATACTACATTGTACTGATATAAAACTCTTTATACTTAAATTTTGTAGACTAAAACTGCAGACTAGTTTAAAAGTTTTTATAATGATTCGTGAAGGTACTACTTCAGAATTTCATAGAAACCTTGGAATATAATTAAAACAATCTATTTGATTATGATTGCTAAAGTAATTGCTGAACATCCTTCACAAATATGCTGAAAGTTTCCAGTGCTGTCCTACTGAGAGGCTAATCTCACCAGTTGTCAGAACTGCGACATTTGTTCAGCTTGTTTCTGAGAACTACATTAACATGCATATCACTGCCTGGGGAAAAAAAAAAAGTGCCATTACCTCATTTCTTAACCTATGAGAAACAGTTACTTAGTCATTATTTATTTAAAATGTCAATATATGAAGGTTCATTTTCTGAAGTAAACTTTGTATTACTAGTATTGGATATTACTAAAACTTGATTATAAAACATATTTGATGATTCTGACCTAGTCACTTCCTAACTTAAAAGGCAGCTGATCTGTGTGATAAGACTATTATGTACTGCTGCTTCCTCACACACACCCCCCTTTTATCTTCAGATAATACACTGCAGTTTCTTTGCATAGATTTCACCCAGTTGTTGAAATGCCAGCAGAACGTTGTCATCTGGATCATCACACAGTTCACTCAGTGATGTGCTGGGGTTAAAAAAAAAATAAAGAAGACATTTAATTTTAAATTGCTTTAAAGATGAAATACCTATTGTATGGTAGAAACCACAAGTTTATCATACCCAATAGACTTAATGATGAGTACAAACTCCTTGAGTGCATAGTAAGCATCTCCTTCATTTAACCTGAAGAAAGAAAATCCAAAATTAGCATGGATATGCACATGCTGTTTCTTCTTTAATAAACCCTGTCATGTACATTGGGTAAGGATGCAGAGCATATGCCATGGCCTCAGACACTGACAAACTAGTTCCTTAGTACTGTGTTGAAAATAATGGAATCACAGAATGGTTTGGGCTGGAAGGGACCTTAAACACCAGTTCCAACCCCTCTGCCATGGGAAGAACCTTCCAGTAGGTCAGCTTGGTAGAATGAAGAATGTGATTCTACAATGTGTATTTCCTTACCTCTTCCTAATGTGGCATTAGTGTCAAACTCTGCTACTGTAACCACAATAGTACATGGAATGGGTACTGTAATTATTCTTAGAAAATGCTTTGAAGAGTTTACAAAATAGGCAGATAATATTATATGCTCCCAACAGCACCCTCAGGGAGCAGAGTGAAGTGGCATTTCATTGCTCATAAATATAAGTTACTGGCTATGAGCATGAAGGCAAAATAAAGATAGTTGAGATAGAGTGGTTGGGAGAGGGAACTTGTGGTTGGGAATGAAACAGGTATGTGAATGGCTTCATTAAGAACTGCAAGCTAAAAGTTTTATAAAGAGAGGGATTTAATGAATGAGGTTACAACAGGCTAGTGAGAGTCAAAAACAAAAGTGATCCTCCTGTATTCCTTATGCTCTAGATTTTCCTTAATTGAAGTTTTTAATTTCTTTCACATTCTTTTGCCTGTATCTTTTAACACTGAATTCCTCCTTTAATCTGTTTCTGTCTTCATTATTTGACCAAGTTTTTGACATCTCTCTGCTACTATGTTACCATCTTCCAAACTACTGCATTGGGCCTGCCCATTTTAGGGACTTTGCTGATCTCTTTCATAGTGAAGAAAAAACCCTTGATTAAATAAAACTTCCAAAGAGCCTGTCAAAATAACCTGCATCACTGAAGTCAAGACTTCCCATTTATGCTACTGTTTTGAATACCCAGCTAATACTTTACAGTTAATGCCATTGGACTTGCATATAGTATATGTTTTATTCTCATTAAAATAGTCAACCAATCTAATCAGGTTTAAAGCTATTCCATCCCTAAGTCCTGGAGGAAGAAGTCTTTAAAAACAAAAAGATGTACTTGTTTACCCTATTGTAAACGATGTTGCCACTTCACCGTATTAAAAATGGTAGTACATACCAGTTATCAGTTGTCAATGCAATCAGGGATCCATGCTTATAAAAGTCCAGTGCATATGCATTGAGTGGCTGCCTCCTTCCTTGATTATCATACTTTTTCAAATAAAGAAGGGGGCAGTTTGTGACATTAATTCCGAGGGAACGTAAGAGAGCCTGAAAAACAAGAAAGTATCTGTTGAATAGATGAAAACCTGTGGTTTTCTTTACGTGCCTATTTTGTCAAACCTTTAGACCACAGCTGGGAAATTCCACACTCCTAATCCTGTACCACTCCAAAAATCTGCACAAGAACATGTAGGCTGTAGACACAGGGAGAGTTTGTCAGTAAAGTGTCTTGCACTGCTAGTGCAGCTCTGAGTCATTCCAAGTCATTTAAAGTTTGACTGGGTCACTGGACGTCTCTTGAGTTTTAGATGACGATGTTTCCATGTGTAGATAATATGTTTAGATTCTCTCACTGAAGCTTTGAATATAATAGTCAACCTTAAGCATGGAACATTTTAAGGATGAAGGCAAATTTCAAATCCCCAGTCAGAGAAATTTCATTTTTTCTACAACAGAAATATGAGTTGTGATGATTCCCCAATGCTACATGGCCCATATAGATGACCACAGGAAAATACAAGCTGGCAATAAACATGCTGATATAGTATTAAAGTACTTTACTTGTCTTGGAGTTGAAAGGAACAGAGGCCCTCTATTTGTGGGTTTGCATTGTAATAATGTGGTACTACTCAGTGCTGATTTTGAGACCTTTCAAATTGTTTCTCCTAAAGTGACACTTGAGCATGGGGTCACCATATTACAGAGGCAAGAAGACTGTAATAATTATTTTTATTGACCTATACTAAAATTCTGCCCCCCATGAAAAAATAACTTACTTTATTAATGTTCTCCCCAAGAAATAGATCATTATCAACCATTCCAGAAACACACGCAAAAGGTGAGATGGCAGATATGCTTTTGGTGGTGTCCATCAAGTAAGATGCTAGTTCAGAGCCATGCCAACTCTTGGATGTAAAATCTAGACAAAGTTTCAAGTACAAGGTAAGCTATGCAGACTCAAGCTCCCTTTCAGCAATCAATTTTAAAAGCCAGAATTTTTTCAGGCAGTAGATAATGACAGGACATACTGTTAATCTTCTAAACTTAAACCTTTCTTGACAGATGTTTATTTCTTTTGTTCATAAGAATGCCTACACACTTGATTACAGAATATAAGAAAGAACTTTCTAATGGTGAGAATGATTATGCCTTAATCCCCCCTTGCAACTTAAGCTTTTCTCCTTGACTCATCTGTAGCCAAAATTGCTAACAGCACAAAGTTACGCCAAAACCAAAGAGAATGTTAGTTCTAGAAGACTTATTTTACCTTCATCTTTTATTCTGTCCTACATTGAAGAAAAACAGGTTTTTCAACCTGTATGCACATGTCTTAATTGCTTGACATCTAATAATATTTTTTTATTGCTAGCCTCTGGACACCCAGCCAACGTTTTCCTTGAAGTGTAGAGCTCTAAAGAATGAATATTCTAACTGAGGGCTTAAGTATGTGAAGGTCACATGTTTTGCTCTGCTTTATGCAACCCATTATGGATTTCTGGTTTTACGACATACGGAATTTCAGCTGGTTTATGGTCTGCCTGTAACTTCAGTCACTGTCTATAGAAGACCTGTCTTCTATATATTTGCACTTTTGATTTTCCTTTCCTAAACAGAAACTTATTCTTTCTTTCCATATTAATAATGATACTGTCAATCCTTGTCCTACAGTCTTTTCTGCTTGTATTATAGTAACTATGCTGTAGTTACGCTTGTTGTAATGAAATGAGAGTGAAACCATATTAACACCTCCATTTAAACAAGAAACTTTAACATTCAAGTTAGAATTTCCTATTCAAGAATAGGAAATACAATTTTCATAGCTCATATCCTGGGTAAAAGTAGCATTAGTAACACTAACATAGACAAAGGAATATATATCATGTAATACAAGGCAGTCCATGCTTTGCTTCTCTCATCTGGCATTCCATCATTCTTCTCTTCACTTCCTACTGTTTTCAGGTTACGTATCAAGGTGTTAGGCCCTCCACTGTTAAAATAAGCAATCTTAAACTGATATGAAAAAATGGGATTTCAGTATAGCATTACTAATGTTATACCATGATGCAGCACTTTCCAGTGGTCAGTACTGGAAATGGATCACTGCTATTTACCATCTCAAGCAGTATGTTGTATTCAGTCTTGTTTTGCATTCCCCTTATCTATTTATCTTCCCCAGTGCCTCATCTTTGTATTAAGTTGACATCCGCTTTACTATAGAACTTTTTATCACCCACTTATCACCATACTTGAAACTCAAAGTAGATGGCAAGATAGGGTAGCTTGTAAGGCGATTTGGGCTTTTTCCTCTTTTTTTCCGTCTCTGCCATTTGTACAGAGCAGAGAATAAAAAAATCAATCCACCAGTGTAGGAAAAAAAGAGGATGAATAAATAGTTACCTGTTATAATTAAAGTGCTTTCCTACTTTTTTGAAGGCTTGTTATTTTCAGAGGAGCTAGGCAATGGGAGAGTGGTGTATTACACTGCTTTTATATCTCCCAGAAATTAACATGAAATTATGTAGTAGGTGATATTTTTCACCCAATGGCAATCCATATTGCATAGTAATTTTATAGTCATGCCTCTTCATGCTGCTTTGGTTATTGAACATCATCACTGGCATAAGTAATTTAGTTGAATTAACAAATAGTCTTTAGTTGTTTCTTCAACCTTGAGGCTGTTCAGATGTTGAAAATCTAACCTTTATAAGACTCTAAGCAGGCATTTGAGGATCTGCAAATGTGTTGATGATTAGATAAAAGGGCTTTAATATATTTTTTCCTTTTATAAAAAGGTCAATTTGATTTTTATTTCCCCTACAAAACAATAAAATACCAACTAAAATTAACCTTTTCCTATACAAAGCTTCTGTATACAACAATCTATAATGCTTGTAAAACAAAAGTAAAATAGAAATTGTATCTCTTTATTAGCATGTCTGAAATCACAGTTCTTTTTCTTTACAAAATAAGAACCTAAATTTCCTAATGCAATCAATTTCACAAATTATGAACATGCACTAATTTTTCAATTCCCACCTGTCTTTGACAGTGGAAGTCTGTATTCTTGTTCCATATCTGCCAGCTTGGCAGTTGTCAGAAGAAAATGAGCAAAATTTTCCTCCACTTTTGTGTTGTACTCTTTTACAGCCTCTGCAAAGTCTTCTGGCAGATCTTCTAGAAAGACCTGAAATAACATGCCATTTGTTGCTTAATTCAGCTTATTTCTCTGAAAGCATCAGTTCTAAATTGGTGCATATAGAATGTCTTTGTACACACATAGCATATTAGTAGGAAGAAGGAAAGAGTACAGCTCCAAGCTTTACCCAGCTTGTCAGGCTCCCCAGCCATCTAGAATTGATGGATCTTAAAGACAAACATGAATTTCATGCAGAAAAAGGCATGGAAGACAAACATCAAGTATAAAATTCCTAGATTTTTACTCACACAAACTGTTTTATTAGAGGTGTTTCAGCTCCCTAAAAAGGGATTTTTGAAGGGCTGCCCTTCCCAGTTCTTGTTTTCCATATCTTGGTGTTCAACAGGTTCCCTACCAACATGACAGACACGGCTGCCATTAGCTACAGTACCAGCCACTTCTCATAAGTTTTCATCTTGGAATGCTTGCTGGAAACTGGCCACAGAAACATCTTTACCTGGAAGAAGTTTCCCTTGTTCCAGCCATAGCTGTGTCCTCCAGAAATCTAAAGGCTTTGCCTAGAAGAGCTAATAGGAGCACATGACAAACATTTCACTTTCTGCGTGTACCCACGGTGGGTTAACTTTGTGCGTAACATGAAGTTTAACCACGCCAAGTGCAAGGTCCTGCACCTGGGTCAGAGCAATCCCAGGCACAGCTACAGGTTGGGCAGAGAAGAGATTCAGAGCAGCCCTGCGGAGAAGGACTTGGGGGTCTTGGTTGATGAGAAAATGAACATGAGCCGCCAGTGTGTGCTCACAGCCCAGAAAGCCAACTGTATCCTGGGCTGCATCAAAAGGAGCGTGACCAGCAGGTCGAAGGAGGTGATCCTGCCCCTCTACTCTGCTCTTGTGAGACCTCACCTGGAGTATTGTGTGCAGTTCTGGTGTCCTCAACATAAAAAGGACATGGAACTGTTGGAACAAGTCCAGAGAAGGGCCACGAGGATGATCAGGGGACTGGAGCACCTCCTGTATGAAGATAGGCTGAGAAAGTTGGGGCTGTTCAGCCTGGAGAAAAGAAGGCTGCATGGAGACCTCATAGCAGCCTTCCAGTATCTGAAGGGGGCCTATAGGGATGCTGGAGAAGGACTCTTCATTAGGGACTGTAGTGATAGGACAAGGGGTAACGGGTTAAAACTTAAACAGGGGAAGTTTAGATTGGCTATAAGGAGGAAATTCTTTCCTGTTAGGGTGGTGAGGCACTGGAATAGGTTGCCCAGGGAGGTTGTGAATGCTCCATCCCTGGCGGTGTTCAAGGCCAGGTTGGACAGAGCGTCGGCTGACATGGTTTAGTGTGAGTTGTCCCTGCCCATGGCAGGGGGGTTGGAACTTGATGATCTTAAGGTCCTTTCCAACACTAATTATTCTATGATTCTATAACTAATGTTAATGCTGACCCTACTAACACTGTCCCATTTCTGGAAAGCTCTAAGCCTAGTGTTACATGCCACAGAGCATGCTGGTGTCCTTTTGGGTCTCACAAAGCTACAGGCTCCCTGGTCAGAGACAGAGCTAACAAAAGTGAAGTAATAAACTGCCATTTGGGGAAGAGGTACTTGAGTTGTATAAAGAAACTGTGTGTCATTTATACCTTTACATTTTGCAGTATCATGACAGTAACTGTATCATCGTCTATCACCACTGAAACACTTGAATAAACTGGTACTTTTCATTTTAATCTGACACTCACTGTTACTTCCATGGTTAAATGAAGACTTCTTTATCTGGTAAGTACATTCTTCATTATTCTAGCTATTTGTATTGTGTGTAAGTTTCAAGGTGTTGGGGGGGGGGGGGGGGGGAGGGAACAACAGACATGGTTTGTGGCAGGCCACTGTGAGAAGAGGCCCAGGGCTGCTCCACGACAGACACGGCCAGCTGCAATGGCCGCAACATGGGGCAAAGCTGAGCCCACCAGGCACAGGTGCAGCACTTCTAGGAAAACTTCATTAAGAATGGGTAAAAAATGTCAAACAGGCAGAATGAGAAGCAGCAGTGTCAGCACCAAGAACAGAGAAGCAAGGGGAGGAGGTGCTGCAAGTGCCGAAGTGGAGATTCCTCTGCAGCCTGCGGAAGAGACCACAGTGGGGCAGAGATTTCCCTGCAGCCGTCTCAGTGGAGAGGACTATGCTGAGGCAGATATCCACGTTGCAGCCTGTGAAGGCCTCCACTCCAGAGCAGCTGGATGTGCCCTGAAAGAGTTACAGCCTCTGGGAAGCCCACACTGGAGCAGGTTTATTCTGAAAGACTGCAGCCCACAGAGAGGACTCACACTGGAGCAAGAGTGACATGTGAGGAGGAAGAGGCAGCAGAGAGAGTTAAGAACTGACCACAGCTCCTCCTTTCTCATTTCCCATCAGCCCTGCACTGCTTGGGGAAGGGGTGGGGAAGGTGAAGGAGTCAGGAATGAAGCAAAGTTGAGCCTGGGGAAGGAAGGGGCAAGGTAGTGCTGAAATTTTAAACTTTTGTTTGTCACTACTAAACCCCATTTTAATTGGCAACACATTAATTTGCCACAAGTTGAGGCAGTTTTGCCCATGATCATAACTGGTAAGTGGTCTGCCTGGTTTTGTCTCAACGCAAGAGTTTTGCCATCCTATGTTCTCTCCTTATCCTGTTGAGATGGAGTATTAAGAGAGTGGTTGAGCAGGCATCCAGCTGCTGGCGTTCCAGGCTACTGTACATCCATAATGACACTAGTCTGACAAAACGAAACAAATGCTTTGAAGTGGAACATGGCACAAATTGCAGTAAAGACCAAAGCTTCATCTACCTTTGACTGGCAAAATGTGCGTTTGTATTTCAGTGCGCAGGCTGGAAGGTATTTTCTCCCAAAGAGGTTGGCTAGAATGAGCACGAGCTTTTCCAGGACATTTTCTGAAAAAACAGTTGAACCTGTGTCAGAACAGAAAAGTTTTGGGTTAAATATGAAAGTGGAAAAGGAAAATAATAGTAATTTTAAGGAAAAACCAAACAAAACCCAGTACCTCCTATTCAGGAGTTCTCTTCCCAGCTGCCATTGTCATGACAGAGGTTATGCTGGCTAAAGATCAACTCACTACATACAAAAAACTCTGCTAGATAATTAAGCAACTAAAATTATGTACAAATAAATACTGTATTCTTATATGCTCATATCCCACAGCACATCTCAGTGCACACAGTGTGTTTGACTCATGTAATGAGACATTAGTAGTACCTAATTTTTTTTAATCTGTTGGTATTCGGAGTGGTCATCCACCTTATTGTCTATAAGATTCAAATATTGCTCTGGAGTCACAATTATTGATTTTTCTACATATAGCATTCTTTCTTACCTTACCGGAATGTTTCACAAACGATACATTTAGGTTCATGATACCAACATCGCCATATGTATGAGAAACATGAGCATATGCTGAGTGTGTAGGGACAGAGGCCAAGGATATGAGGATGAAGGCTTGGCAAGCAAAAGATGGTAGCAGCAATGAGGCAAGTTTCAGAACCATTGGGGTTGGAGAGCCCACCACAGACTACAATTAAAATGCAGAGACTACTATTTACCTTTAATTGGCTGGCACAATTTGTGGAACAAACCTTTCACAAGAAAGCTCACTAAAACGAAATTTGAAGGTTCATGATAGTACAAGTGTGTCACAAGTCCAGCAAATCCTATGGGTTTACCTTCTTGATCCAAGTAGCCCTATTGAATTTAAAAGCAAAACACCCTTAGTTGTGAAGGGTGACCTTGGATATGACAGAAATATAGAATGGTGGCGTTCAAAAGAATAGCCTTCAACCTAGTGCATGGGTACCTATTGAGAACATGCAATTGCCACTGAAAGGCAAAAATCGGTCCTTCCTAAAAAACAAGTCATCAATTTGTCCCACTGCCTGTAGTCCTGAGCTGTAAGTCAAATGGAGTCATACATAAAAATTTTCCAAAATGGTATCCATCAAAAGTTAAAGTATTATTATGGAGAGATACACCAGTAATTTACAGTCTTCTCTAAATTTTTGTTACAGATGTAATTTCTTTCAACATTATGGAAATTGTGTCATCCTTAATATGCTTTAAACCCTTGCTGTTTCACATGCACGTATCTTTATATACAATAGAAACACACGGCTCTTACTTGCCTAATCAATTTGTAACTACATAAACCACACCACAAAACTTTTCCTGTTGAGTTTATTCCATAAGTAGCTCAGAATTAACCTCACATATAAAGCACTCTAATTTTATCCATTTTCTGAAATTTCTAAAAAGAAGTAGCCTATTGCTATGAAATATAAAGTATATGGATCTTCAAATAAAAGCATACTAACACAAATAAGAATCTGTAGATTTAAGAGCTCTCCTTCATGAGAATGAGTTAAAACCTACCTCTTTGATCAGAAATTGCAAGGAAAACATAAAATAGATTTTTAGTATTTGAGCGTATCTTTCTTTTCTGAATGACATCAGTGAGTGCTTCAACACTGACAATGCCTGGTCAAACAAACATAAGAAGATAATTTAGAAATCCAAGGAAATGCTGATACTGTAACAAGCAAAGAAATATAATATCCAGCTTTTATCTTTGTTTCAAAGGTTTCCAGGGTAAAAATGCTGGGTGGGGTTATGCTGGAGTTTTATGTAAATTGAATGCTTAACTCCTGGAAATGCTTGTGAAAGAAGTCCATCATCTATCAAACGTGTGCTTATTTTCTACATTTATGCTAAGATTTGTAAAGTTAATTATGTAGAATTCATATAGAGATCTAGAAGACAAGGATTTAAATATCACTTTAATATCACTTTAATATTTTAACATAGAAGTTTACCAATGTACTTTGTTATCTTAAGACCTATGTCTGTGTTTATTCAGTAGGTCCTTGAAAATAGATGTCTGAAGTGGATGTAAAAAACCAGATTGTGTGGAGGCAAGAGGTCCTCAATAATTACAAGAGGAGATCTCTGACCAATTTGTAATCATGGTCATGGGTTGCTTACTTATATCACTGCATTAAGAGGCAAGAATAAGAACTTTTTGATTCCAAAGAGTTAGTAACAAATGAGTTAAATTTAAGCAAGTGAGTAACATATCAAATTTTCTCATAGCTTCAATTGAGATAGCATTTCATAGCTCCCCTTTTCCCTATGGAAACGTATGCTCACACTTTTTCCCCAAATAAAGCTGAAATTTTAAGTATTGGAAGACTTCCTGATTCTCCAAGTTAACGCAACTGTTGCATAGAACAACAGTTACTGTCAGGAAGGTATTTTTACTAAAATAAATACCTTCCTGAGAGTAGCATTCTGATGACATGATGATAATATCTGTTGCAAAGAATAAATGCATAAAAGTGGACTATACAATACTGTGGAAAAGATGGCACAGATACTAGAAGCAGTATAGCAGAGTATGCAACGTCATTGGAGGCAGGTTGCTTACTTCTGAAGTATGTAACTTTCTCGTCATGTTAAGGAGACATTTCATTAAATTACTAGTAAGAAAAAAAAATTAAACCTTTGCTTTGGCATCTTCTTTGTCATCAGCCTTCGCAGCCAACAGCATCAGTCTCAATATTAAGGAAATAGTCAGAGGAAACTGGCCTTTCAACTCAGGTATGTTGGATTTGATAAGTCTTTCAACTTTAGGCATTGGGATATCATAGAAGAACACATTTCCAATCATATCATATCCCCGTCGTCCAGCACGTCCTGACATCTAAGAATAAAATAATTAATAACTATAACAATATTATTAATTTTAACATAAAATATAGCTACATTGTGTATGCTGATATCATCTACGCAGTCTTAACAAAGCATTTATGCAGAATTATTAAAATAATATGCACAAAATATGCTGTACCTCAAATACAGCTGGTTTATACAAATGTGGTGGTTTACTTCTTAAACTATTTGATAGAAGACCTAAACACTGGTCCAGATACTTACATTCTCTCACATGTCCTTTCAATATTCATATTTCTCCAAGGTAAGTTTTAAATTTGTACCTACACACCACATTTGTTTTCACATTACATTTAGCTCTGAATTATTTCTGGGTAGATTTGGGGCAAAGGGTAGTGCCAGTATGAATAAAGAGCAGAGAATATGAAAAAGGAGTACAGAGGAGCTTCCTAAGGAAGTACTCCCTTGCCTGGATCAATAGTTATTGGACAGGTCCATTGTGGGGACTTGCCCTTGCACCAGATGATGTTACAAAGCTGGAGTCATATCATTTATGTGCAGCAGAAGGGAGATGCATTTAGGTCTGGCTACTGCACAGATCCACTCACGCTGACTCTGACAGCTACCTGCCATCAGCTGTATCTGACCTATACAGCCACCTGAACCAGAGGCAAACTAACAATACTTCATGAAAATGCAGGGTTGCAAAGTAGTACAAGAGCAGGAAATGAAGAGCTTAGAGTCTCTCAGCCCACCCAGTAAACTTGCGGCATGACTGGAGCCATTCTGCTTTATTGCATTTGCAACCTCATTTACACACTGCTGTGCTGCACTGTGTGGAGTGCGACTTCCCAGATGGAAAGAACTCAAATGTACTTAATTAATCCAGTCAACAATCTTTCTTTTCCTGATTAAATCCCCACTGCATGTTCTTATAGTGTATTTTTCACGCATTTGTAAAACTCTGGCTAGAACAAAACAGCTTCTGTCTTTCTGGCTCCCACAACTGAAAGCTGAACCTATTCCTTTAATTCACTGGGCAACTGTAATACTTTCATTGTTGAAATAGGTCTTTAGACTACATCCATTATTTGTGGGCTGGCATTTCCAAACATTAGTGAAGTCACCAAAATGAACAGCTGCAACTCAGAACATACCCAGAAGCATGTGTAAAAGATGTTTTTTCTGAATTTGTGTGTGATGACAGCTACATTTATATTGTTCCTGTAATAAAAAGTAGGTATTCTATTTCCATACCTGTCTGTAATTTAGGGCATCTAAAAATACAGAATCTTCAGCAAAGACAACAGATTTACATGGCATGTTGATTCCTAGAGCAAGAGATGAAGTAGCTGTGACTACCTGTAAGATACCAAACATGAGTAATTCTATTAGAAATAGCAATATCCATTTAAATAGAAAACAAAACTACCTGTGTTATCCAACTTATCTCAACAGGAATTCTACTATTATTTTTTATATAGCTAAATATTAACCTGATGAATTTAACATAGTGATGAACATACATGAATTTGACTCTTTAGTATAGTTCATATAGCTATTCTATATGCATATCAAACTTTTGTATCCTGAAAGTTTATACCACATCTTTCATGGAATACAAATTGAAATATTGAAACTGAGCAGAAATTCAAATATTCCAGAAGTCTGTACAAAATACTATAATCCTATAGAGTGCATTTAATATGTTCAGTTAGCTGCTGCAGTAAAAGACAGTAAAAAATGTTTCTATAATTACATTAACAACAAAAGGAGGGCTAAAGAGAATCTCCATCCTTTCTTGGATACGGGGGGAAAACATAGTGACAAAAGATGAGGAAAAGGCTGATGTACTTCATGATTTCTTTACCTCAGCCTTTCATAGTAAGACCAGTTGTCCTCTGGGTATCCAATACCCTTAGCTGGAAGATAGGGAGGGGGAGCAGAATGAAGCCCCCATAATTCATAGGGAAATGGTCAGCAACCTGCTACACCACTTGGACATACGTCTATGGGGCCAGATGGGACCCACCCAAGGGTCCTGAGGGAGCTGATGGAAGTGCTCTCCAAGCTATTTTCAATCATCTCTCGGCAGTCCTGGCTAACTGGGCTGGGCCCAAAGAGCAGTGGTAAACGGAATTAAATTCAGTTGGTGATCAGTTACAAGTGGTGTTCCCCAGGGCTCAGTACTGGGGCCAGTTTTGTTTAATACCTTTATCAATGATCTGGATGAGGAGATCAAATGCACCCTTGCTGAGTTTGCAGATGACACAGAATTGGGTGGGAGTGTTAATCTGCTGGAGGGTAGGAAGGCTCTACAGAGGGATATGGACAGGCTGGATCAACAGGTTGAGGCTAATAGTATGAGGTTTAACAAGGCTCAGTGCTGGGTCCTGCATCTGGGCCACAACAACCCCATGCAATGGTATGGGCTGGGGGAAGAGTGGCTGGAAAGCTGCTCAGTGGAAAAGGACCTGGGAGTGTTGACTGGTGGCCAGTTGAACATGAGCCAGCTTGTGCCCCGTTGGCCAAGAAGGCCAGCAGCATCGAACCATAGAATAGTTGGGGTTGGAAAGGACCTTAAGATCATCAAGTTCCAACCCCCCTGCCATGGGCAGGGACAACTCACACTAAACCATGTCACCCAAGGCTCTGTCCAACCTGGCCTTGAACACCGCCAGGGATGGAGCATTCACAGCTTCCTTGGGAAACCCATTCCAGTGCCTTACCACCCTTACAGTAAAGAACTTGTTCCTTATATCCAATCTAAACTTCCCCTGTTTAAGTTTTAACCCATTACCCCTTGTCCTGTCACTACAGTCCCTGATGAAGAGTCCCTCTCCAGCATCCCTATAGGCCCCCTTCAGATACTGGAAGGCTGCTATGAGGTCTCCATGCAGCCTTCTCTTCTCCAGCCTGAACAGCCCCAACTTTCTCAGCCTGTCTTCATACGGGAGGTGCTCCAGACCCCTGATCATCCTCATGGCCCTTCTCTGGACTTGTTCCAACAGTTCCATGTCCTTTTTATGTTGAGAACACCAGAACTGTACACAATACTCCAAGTGAGCATCCTGGCCTTTATCAGAAATAGTGTGGCCATCGTTTGTGGACAGAAGTCAACACTTTTTAAAGTAGCATGACAAAGTAAATGCAACATATTTTACCACTGGTGAAAGCTAAACTATATTTTTTTCATTAAGTATGTGCAGAAACTAACATGCTATAAGGAGAACTGTTCCCAGTTTACCAACCTTGATATATCCCATCCTGAAAAGCATCTCCACTACTTGTCTTTCCTTACTGGCCATAGATGCATGATGATACCCAATGCCCCTCAGTGCCAAACTTTGATGCAGATAACCTCTTCTCTCAAACCTAAGTCGATAAAAAATCTTCCTCAAAGTCTACAAATAAAAAGAATAGTATTAACCACAACCAAGTGTTAATAAAAAAGCCTTCTCTGATAAAGTTCCAAGTGCTATAGAGAAATATAGCTATCAGAACAAATTCCTAAGTAACTTTGTGAAGCTGATACTCTTGCTCATTTGTCATCCCTGCTCAGTATCACCATCTCATCTCACAATGCAGTTAGAAGCTTCCCTTTCCCAAAATCAGAAACAGCACTGAATTAAGCTTTTCCAGTATTTTTGGAACTTCACTGTACAGCTAAGTGTCACCTGTTCCATAATCCAAGCTGTTTCTTCACTGACT
The DNA here is from genome assembly GCF_033815535.1 of Pezoporus flaviventris. Taxonomy (NCBI): domain Eukaryota; kingdom Metazoa; phylum Chordata; class Aves; order Psittaciformes; family Psittacidae; genus Pezoporus; species Pezoporus flaviventris. The sequence continues at coordinate 37,747,827 of NW_026892550.1, read as the reverse complement.
TTACCCATGTGCAACTGTGGGAAGCAGTGCTCCTTCCCTGCTGGCTGACAGTGGTTCAAAAATGCCGTTGGGATGCCAAGGTCCTAGCATAAGGAATCATGAGCATTTTCAAGTTTGGTCCCAATACACAGAATTTTCCCGTCTTTCAAGGTATACCACAATGAGCCAAAAGCATTATCAAGACACTTCATCAAAATTTTGAGCACCTTCTCTCCAAATTAAGAGCTATATATCACAATTGCTTTTTTAATTAAAAAACCCTAGCCATGAAGAGAGCTATATGAACCACAGTCATGTTTCAGGAAGTTTAGACCTGAGGGAATCTCCTGGACCAAGGCCCAGTTACCCACTGCTGCTGGAAACCACATCACACGAATCTCTTTCACTAATTATTCCTTAATTATTTGTATACAAACATACACACTAGTATTTCTGATGGACATTTGCAGATTTTCAGTGCCTTTCTTACCTTTTCTTTCCTCAGGGGTCATAAACACATTGAAAAGCATAGAAAATGTTGCCTTTTGGGGACTAGAACCTTAAGAACCTAAAATAATTAATTAATATTTCTATGAGATATGAAGAGCTTAAAAATGTTTTTATAATTGAACAAAGGTGCCAAATAGCCTCTCCTGATGGCTCAGTCAGAAAAATACGAGTCCGAGACCTGAATCAACAAGTAACAGAACTGCACTGCTAATAGTTCATGGAAATCAATTCATAATAGCATACATCCCAGGACTCCTAGCACAGAGACAAGTCAACATCTTTTTATATGGCAGAATGAAATTTGTCCATACATAACATACAAGTTATCTAAGATTGATACCTTGAATAAAATGTAAATGGAACTATTCAGAATGTTTCATGAACTTGACACGTACTGTTATAAAGTACAACTGCATCATACACGAGTTTTATGTATTTATTCACAAATTCATGCATTTTAGACATACAAAATCATAACCTTGTTATAACGATCAGTGAATTACTTACATCTTCATCCACTGCTTTAGGATCAGCATAAGTACATGAAGAAGGGATATCAGTTAGCCCTTTAAGTCTTTTTTCCAACTGGGTTTTTTTAGACAAAAGCACCACAGTGTTTTCCATTTTACTGGGGTTCACCTTTTTGGTATCCCTGTATACAATATAAAATATTTTTTCCTGTAATTCACATACATTCCTCACTTTTAAAATATTCTTTGGTACTGAAAGATTCAGACTCATTCCCTTTTAAACTGTAGGCTCAAACATGGAGGTAGATCTGTTAATTTACTGATAACAGCTTCATTTTATCGTGGCTTGTATGCAAAACAGCAAGTAATTCTGGGTGAAGCAGAGGGGAGTTACAGTGATACACAAAAATGAAAGGAAGATGAAGACAGCAACTCTAAGCATCTCGTTCAGCAAATTAAGCTATCAAAATTGCATAGTAGAAGAATTAAACATGAAAAAGAAATGCAATGGATTTATTACCAATAATGACATGGGCCATAAGGATTTAGAATAGTACTTGAAAAGAGGGGAGGGAAAACTATTTAGAGGCAGATTTTCAAGCTACTTCAATGTCTAAATATGTGTCTAAATATGTGTCTAAATTCCCGCTGGATTTTCAAGTTTTATTAAAGTCATCTAAGTTCATTCTTTCATGATATTATGTCCAAAGAATACACTGTAAATTGTTACGATTAGAACAAAATCGTGATGTTTTCTGTTCCTGACAGTCTAGATAACTATTAGCTTTATTTCATTGCCAAACACTTTACAAAAATGCATACTCTATGGTCAGAAAATCAAGAAAATTCAATGTTACGGGTGAAACAAATACGGTACAGTCCAAACAAAAGGCTGACAAATACTTGAAGAACATCTACCCACTCAGGTGAAGCCATACTTGAGAGATCCACCACCTTAACCAGTCTTGGCAAGGCTGAACTATGAAAATACTTTCCCACAGTGGCTGACCCAGCACCAGGGTTTTTAAGAGCTCCATGACAAAAGTTACTGCCAAGGGAAAGAGCCATTCTGGTGTCTTCATATCTCAGGAGCAAATTAATCCAAATTGTTCAATCTTATATGCTCAGGTCTCTCTCTTTGGCTCGTATGTTGTAGTGCCAGCACCTTACACAATGTCAGCAACAGTGGTATCTTCCTGGTGCCTAACAATATGCTAGGTACTGCCGACTGAAACCTGCCACACAGCAACTCCTACTGCGTGGGCTGCTAGAGCAGAGAGAAGAACAGGGACTCCTATACTGTAAGATGGATGAATGTGCTTCTGAGAGGTACATTCCCCAGAAACAAGTTATCACAAAATGACGCTCTATCATAATATGTATTTTTTTAATAATATATAGTTATAATACTTACTCAGGGTTGAATTTTCCTACCATTTTGTTCACTTTTTGTAGTTCGGCCCTTAATCGGTTTCTTTCCTTCTCGATATTAGAGCCTTGTATAAGCTTTTGTTTTTTCAGCAAATAAAGGAATACACTCTTGGCTGCACTTTCCACTGTATCCACATTAAATCTTTAAAAGCAAATAATATACATCAGCTAGGTGAACTCTAATAAAGTTTTTATTTATATGTAATATTGTTATAATAGTATGCAGTGACCCTTATCATCTGGCAATAGTCAGGGATATGCTTCTAATGATTAGATTCTATTCCATGTCCAAATCATAGTCTGCATTCACTTTCAAACCACTATTATTCCAAAACTAAGTGGTAAAATGTAAAACGGTTCTGCCAATAAATTATTTATAGAAAGTATGCTCAACTCTACCTTTCCCTAAACAGAACACTTGGACATTCATATAAAGCAAGCTACAGCTTAAGTTATTTTAATTCTTCTCAACTACCCAAGTTGAGAATCAGTGCCCGACTGTCTTGGTCTTCTACACAACTGTTCTTCCTCATAACTTTTTCAGTATTGGACTGTTTAGAGTTTAACTGGAATGAACACTTCTCCAGCTTCACCCTCAAAAAATATCTTTTTGTTCTTGCTGCAGCAGCAGGTCGTGTTAACTAACATCATACAAGGTGTTGGCAACATATGGGGTAAGGGTGCACCCTAGTCCATTAAAATATTCACAAGTCATTCAACTCTGGCAGTCACCAAGAGCAAGAACAAAAATTGAAGGACTTGATCCTTTCAGCCACAAAGACCAAATACAGATTTTAAGGCTAGGAGATAATCTCTCTTTACTTCAGCTTTTCTCATCTTCACAGATGCCAGAGCTCAATAATAGTTAATTGCCATAAACTCTTCTTTTTTTTCCCTTTGAAGTTCAGACTAGACGTTCTAATTAATTTCTACTGTTGAGTTTATTCAGCCATAAAGAATACTAAAGTGCTGCCAGCCTCTTCTTTTCCTTGGTGGCTTTAAGAAAAGAGAACTCAACTACTGTTTTTTCTTTACCATCATCAGTTGTGATTGCAGCTTGGCTTCTACAGCTCTGATACCTGCTCTCTCAGGAGTCTCCACTAACTACGCTAACATAACACCACATCGGATAACTGCTTTGCAAGATCATTCATCAGTAACAGCTTAGGGAGAAAAAGCTTACCAGCACCAATGAATCTCCAAGTCACTGTCTGCTGCTTGTGAGAGCTACTTATCCCCTTCATCATAATTGCTCAGGACTGGGACATTTAACTGAAGAGATTTTTTTTTTGTTGTTGGTTGGTTGGGTTTTTTTACTTGTCTAATTCTTGTCTTTGTCTAACTACAAAGACACTGGAGGGTCTGTCAAGTGCTGTTACACTACCCCTGTGCCTTAAAAGACCTTTAGAGAACAGATTTCTGTACTTCATCCTCCAGTTTGATACCACCAGGTTCTGCCTGCATATTCACTGGTCTGAGATGTGTTCTTGACTCACTAAGATCATTTATCAACTGGACAGGATATTTTTACTCTTCTCAAAGTCTCTTATCACCAAGAATTTCTAAGGACCCATCATTCTAGGGTAGATGAGGGGAAGGCACTTGTCCATTTCCCCTATGGAGAAGCATCTTGGCACTTCCTATTGAGTGCCCCAAAATGATGCTGCAGTTCATACAGCAGCCCTGAAATTATTCCTTATTGAAGGAACTGCAAATATCTAAAAGTCCTCTTGAGAACTGTCAGTTTCAGCTTGAAATTAGCCATAACACTGATTTACAATTAGGCTGTCACTGAGAAAAAGAAATAAAAATATTTTACCAGGAACTAGAGTAATTTGAGATGGGCCATTAATATGTGCATTCACTTTTTGATTTTTGCTTTCTAGAGCTGTTTCAGAAATGCCTTTTTATCAGCGTCAAGCATGTAAGAACTGGAATGGCAGTGAGCATTCTACCCCTAGCGTCCAGTGTAAGGAAGAGCACAGCTTCATACCAAGATGAGAACACTTTCCGTTTTTACATGATTGTTTCTCTGCATTATTACAGTGAAAATATGTGCTAGACAACTGTTTACTGATAAGCAGCTTCTTTTCAGTAAGTCCAACCTTGAGGTATGTGCCTACTTTGCTAATATGAGCAGTATCATTAACTGTAATGGTATTGTCAGTAGGCTCAGAGCTGTGTGTCTGATGTTACACCTCACATATGTGGACAGCAGGCTGACTGATGCATGTCACTAGGTGTAAAGTGATATTGGTAGAGGCTATGCAGTGGAACCACCACCATGTAACAAACACACATTAATAGAACCTCATTCCACCCTCTTCTCTACCAAGACCACCCCCAGATAACTCCATTTGCACCTCTAAGTAAACAGCATATGTTTTCCAAAAGTTTTACTGACTACACTGGGGCAAAGCAACCAAGAATCTGACTCTCATTGCAATGTGATTCAGGTTCTTGTAAGTTTCTCAGACATCCATGAATGGATTCTACCCTTTCCACACAGTAATTAAATGCTCACAGCTTCAATTTCAGCTAAACCTTTAGTACCATAAATATACACAGGTTGATAGAGCTTGTAGGCCTTTACTTTGTGGTTTTAAAGCAAAGGTAACAAATACCATACAAATGGCATATGCCAAGCTATATCAATGCTTATGTCCAATACCTGTTTTTCTGAATATAGGCAATACACATATAATACATGCAATGTAAATACTTACATAAAAAATATAGCTGGCAACTTATCCATCTCATGTAATTTATTAACAAAGCTTGCAAAATGCTTCCACTTTTCATTTTCTGAGCAATCCACAGGTTTTGGCTTAAGGTGGTCCAGCAGCCGATTCACCTGACCATAGTAGTATTGTGGAGATTTTAGTGGCAGAACCTTCTGACTGTAGGCTAAAAAATGCGAAGCCCTCATTTTCCTCTGTCAGCTTCTATCAGCTCTTTTTATTTTACTCAGTTATTCAGAACTGGAATAGTCACATATTGTTTACAGTCTAAGTCTGCAAATTATCAACTGACTTTGGTGAGAACTCCAAATGCAAATTATTGTAGCATTCATGGCTACCATCACAATGCAAATAATAAAGTATCACTAACATAGTGATTATGATCTGTTTTCACATTTAAGTGTCACGTTTCATGAATTTTTTTTTTTAATATGTATTTCCCAGATATTCTTTATTTTCTTCTTGTTATCAAATCACCACCACCTCATATTCTTTTTTATGATATAGGAATAGGTGACCTCCAATTAAAGACTTGATTTTTTGCTCACTGTTTTAATTCCTATCTTTTACATGGAAACATACATACTGTCTGTGGTTACACAAAAGGTTTCAAATGAGTAGCAAAAAAAAGGTAGACTGAAGAAGCAGAGCTATGGAATAATATTCTCACCAACTGCAGGAGGTACCTAAAGGAATAAGGAACTGAAATCTCACAGCAGTATCAGAAGTCTGATTCCCATGAAAACTTGTGAAAATACCACCTCGAAAATGCTTATGGAAATGCCACAAATATTAGTGCTTATCTTTCAAGTACAGCAGTAGCTAATCAATAATAATTATGGGAGAAGAAACTCCCATTATTATAGTATTACTTATTATTATTATTTATTATAATTATATTGAAGTGTACACAACCTTAAGACAGTGCCCAGTAACAACTGTTACCTTCTGTCTTTGGCCAAGAGCAATCCATTTGCTAAGTTCTTTCTTCAGTTCCTGTTCGTATTTCCTCACATCCGCCTTTTTTATTACTACTTTATTCTTGAAAGAGACAAATTCCTCAGGATCTAGCTCCTGGAAAACAACATTAATATAAAACACGGCAGTAATTTGTTAGGAATTTATTTTGATGCATTTTGCCCACAGCTGTGTATACACACCTGGGCCCTTGGCCACTCTCGCCAGACTTTTACCATTGTGTCATAAAGCTGGATGCTCTCTCGCGAAGACAAGGAAAGATCTGAAGGAATACCATAGTTCTCAATCTTCAAGGAGTTTAAACAAAAGAAAAATAAAGGAATTATTTTGATGGAATCCATGTAACAGTTGCTACGCAATGCTGATCCCAGTATTATGCTTACGTGATTCACTGTTAATGCAGCACATGGATGACAGTGTTCAATGAGAAAATCCCCGCTCTTTAGAGAACACACATACTTTTCCAAATCATTGTATCTTTCTTCATACACAACTGAGAAGAGACAAAAATGCTGTCATGATGCACTTGAGTGTGTTAAAAGGCAAGTATTTAATCCTGCAAGACTTATTTTTACTTAAAAGAAAAAATCAAAACAAAATATGCTTAAGATCACACACCATGATAAAGTTTTAGCTGGATTTATTTCATAGTTACAAAATACTCTGATACACACCTAGTCTAACACGATATGATTGCTTTTGTTCCTGTACTTTAGATTTCCCTTTATACTTTCTCGTAAAGTTCTTCTCAGAGTTTGTAGAGCTTCTTTTTACTCTATTCTCGGCACGTTGCCAATACCTCTTCACAGACTGTAACCACCTACAGTGCACATAAAATAAAGTAGCAAAATGTATTTTAAGAAAACTGCTACAGCTACAGTAGATGAATATCTACAGTCTGCTCAGTTTCTCTTATGTATTTTCCAGTCCCCCTGTCACCATCTTCAGTGCAATGATCTTGAGCTTCTCCCAGGATGCAAATAAAAAACATGCAATAACACCATTACATACATACATACACATATATGTATATATACATATATATATATATACACAGAGAGAAAGAGAGTGCAGGTGTCTTCTTTGATGGATGATGGACAAATAGTCTTATCAGGCTTTGGCAATTCAAACAGATGTAAAAGCCTCCAAAATTTTCCTGCACAGCTCAATTATAGGGTCTGAAGGAACAAGTGGCACTTTTTCTCATTACGCAGTTAAGAGTTACAGTACCATTTTTTGTCAATTGGGGGAGTAACAGTAGCATAATACATAGAGCAATATAACTCCAAATCAATTGCCTCCCAGTAGTAGTTATCTCTCTAACTAAACCCACCATATCTGATTTAAATATGCTCTTGTGAGCAAGAAAATTCCACACGTACTCAGTTAGGTGTTCTGGATTACTGACAGTAGCAGAGAGTGCCAAAAACGGACATCGAATTGTTACCAAAAGGTGCTCCCAAACCTCTGCTCCAATTTCACCACCAAGACAATGGACCTATGGTTTTGGGAAAAAGGATTAAGAGAAAATAAGAAGTTCCTTATCAAAGGGCACCCAGAACATGGGTTGGTTTGTGTTTTGCAAAAATCCAAAATTTGGCAAGATCAACACTGAGTAATTCTTATATTGCAGCGAATGGCCACAAGACCCAAATCAAATGTCCAGTAAATCCCTTTCTAGACTTAACTAGGTAGCAAATCAGTGCAAAATTTCAATACTACATTCAATACTACGTTTGTATCCCAGGTACTCACTGGCATTATTAGCAATTAATTTTATATACAAGAAAGAATACTGTAGAAATTTTAAATTTAGCAAAATTAATCATTGACTTTTCCCCTGGAATGACTGACAAATACAATATGATGCGAAATTGCTACGATCCCAGTCTGCAACGTTCTATTTGTGCCACTGAGACTATACAGTGGTGGCTTTTAGTTTTCCAGCTGAATGGCTTGAGAGAAATAAAGGAAGCTCCTGGTAGCTTTGACTGAAATGTATGTCCTCCTGAGGACCAACAGGGTTTTAAGTTCTTTCACTGAAGCATATAAACACAATCAGCGAACAGGAAAAAGTAATTAAGTCTGGAATAATATTCCTGAAAGTTGGTTTTTTTTGCCAGCAATAATGTATGCAATTAAAAACTGCGTCACTGGCATTTTTCTTCCAGATTATCCATAAATTTGTTACATTGGTTACTATGGAAGATGCTTACCTCATCAAATATAACATATTGTATCCGTTTGGCCCACTTCTGGCAACGAGGAGACAGCATCAAGATTTCTAAACATTGAGGCACGGTCACTAGTATCTAAGAAAAATACTCGTAAAGCACTGTTTTCAAGTAAATTGACTAATCAGCTACAAGTAGACCCTGTATTTAAAAAGCATTTACAAACATGCATAGGTATTTGATTTCAAGGTAAGCAAAATTACATTAATGATTTGTCACTGCTATCTTAAGGAAGGGCAAGAAAGAAGACACAGGAAACTAACTGCAGACAAGTTAGTCTCACCTCAGTCCCTGTGAAGATGGTAACTAATCCTGGAAATAACTTCCAGGCATGGAGTACAAGAAAGAACATGAACAAAAAAGTCATCATGAGCATTCAGCATGAATTCAGCAAGGGGAAGTCATGCTGACCAACCTTGGAAAACTTCTATCATGAAATGACTGGCTTGGTAGATGAGGTGAGAGCATTGTATATTGTCTTCAGTAAAGATTTTGACAACACCTGTTAAGATCCCAATAGACGAGCTGTTGAAGAATGGGCCAAATTAGCAGACAATGAAAGTGTTGGACTGAAAACTGGTTGGGAGGCTGTGCTTAGAAGTTGGATTAGTGATACAAAGTCTAGCTGGAGGCCAGTAAATAGAGTTGTACTCCAGGGGCCAATAGTGGGTCTGATCCTGTTTAACATCTTCATTAATGATCTCGATGATGGGGAAAAGCATACCCTCAGCAGGTTTGCTGATGACAAACTAGGAGGAGCAGCTGATATGCCAGAGGCTCATGCTGCCATCCAGAAGGACGTAGGTTGGAGAAATGTGCTGACAGAAACCTCATGAGGTTCAACAGGGAGATGTACAAAGTCCTGTACCAGAGGAGGAAAAACCCCATGTACCAGCATATGCTGGAGGCCATCCAGCTGGGAAGCAACTCTGCAGAAAAGGACCTGAGGGTCCTGGTGGATACCAAGTTGAACATGAGGCAGCAACATGCCCTTAGAGCAAAGAAGGCTAATGGCATCCTGGGCTGCATTAGGGGGAGTGTTGCCGGCAAATCAAGGCAGGATTCCCCTCTACTCACGACTGATGAGGCCACACCTGGACTTCATTTCTGGGCTCTCCACTACAAGAGAGACCAACCTAGTGACCTTCTATGATGGAAAGACTACACCAGTGGACAAGGGATTACTGATGTATTCTATCTGGAATCCTGTAAGGCATCTGCTGTGTGTTGGCAACCAAAGGATTTTAATGTTTCTCCTTTTAACCAGAGCAAGTTATCAATTGCATGCACCCTAAGGACGAATAGGTAAGGTTGTATGCCATACACTGAAACTTTCTGGTAAGCAGTACAGGTATGCTTAGATTTTTCCTAAACTTTGTTTTTAGTAATGGCACAATTGTTGTAATTAGAATTAACATTTTCAGAAACCAGACAATATATGTCATTATTATTATTATGCATTAAAACACCCATAAAAAGATACCTGAGAATTCACGACATCATGGCGATAATCTCGTGTGAAGACTCCACACACTACCAATCCATCTGGAAGTTTCTTGGTGAACCGACTGTATATAGTTCCTACTACTTGGTTTACAAGAGCCTTAAAGAAAGCAGGTCATTAACAAAAAAGAGTGTATCTCTAAAGACATATGGCATTCTGAGACATATAAAAGCATTCCATTTTGGTACCAATATTAACATACTAGACTATAATACATACCATGTAATCCTCTATTAAGTCTAGACTGTCAACAACGTTAACTTTAAAAAGATATGGTGCTTGACATTTTTGCTTAAAGACAATAATCCATAGAGATTGTTATGTAATAGCATGTAACTCCCTATCTAAAAATCACACCACTGCAATCAAAATAAGTTTTGGATGAAATCAAAACAGTGGGCCTCAGCACTTCAGTCAGTTTTTAACTATTAAAAAATTGGTTTTTAACTCATTAAAAAATATCCCACTGCCTACAATTTCATAAATTGTCTCTTGAAGTATCTAATGGTGAATTTACTGCGAAAAAGCTTGACTCGATGGGTAGTTGTTCTGTTCAAATATTACTTTACCATGTTGGTAGGTTTTGAGGCATTCTCAGTATTTACTTAAAATGCTACTTTTAGCACTTCTGTATATATTAGTGTTTCTGACCTTAAATTAGCTACTCAGATATTAATAAACAATAACTCTACATCAGCTTAAGCATTTTTAGGATTTTTTTTAAACATGGTGTTTACACGTAAAACAGAATGTAAAGATTCCATTTCTAATGAAAAAAAAATGTAGCAACAAGATTTGTGTTACAAGCTACCTCAAACAGTTTTAGAATCACACTGAGAAATATCATAGTCATATATATAGAACATGTAGTAGGATGATGCAGCCTTACCTTTGTAGGAGCAACATAAACAACTACTCCTTCATTGCTTGCTTTCAGAACTTTTTCCATGCAATAGTATGATGCATATGTTTTTCCTGATGAAGTGGGAGCAACAATCACTGCAGATTCATTATTATCTACAGCATCAAGAAGCTCCCGCTAAAAGAAAAGCAGTTACTTATGTCAAAAAATCTTGCTAGGAAGTTCTTATTGAGTAAACCAGCTCTTTCGATGAAAACATCTCCTATTCTTGCGCATAGACTTTATATACAGATTTTAGACTAGAGAAAGTCAGAGTTAACCTGGCTGGTTTATGACTGTACTCTTTATTCTTACACTGGTAATAGTAAGAAAAAAAAAAAGGAGGAACTACAGGCTCTAATTTGTTTATTTCAATTATTTGGTCTGAAATACTGATACCAAAACTTTCTGAATCCAAACCTGGATATATTCAAGTTAAAAAAATAAAACAGTTAACTAAGCAATGTATAATTCAGTTTCAAAAACTTCATTATTACAGAGTCATAGAACAGTCTGGGTTGGAAAGAACCTTAAGATCATCACCAACCCCCCCTTGCCATGGGCAGGGATGCCTCACACTAGACCATGTCGCCCAAAGCTCTGTCCAATCTGGCCTTGAACACCGCCAGGGACGGAGCACTTACCAGTCCTCTAGGCAACCTGTTCCAGTGCCTCATCAGCCTCACAGTAAAAAACTTGTTTTATATAAGGCAGTATTTGTTTTCTTGCATTACAACAGTTACATCAATATGGTCCAAATCTCCCTTCTGCTCCTATACAGCATTTACTAATTTGTTTCCTTCCCTATTACTGTCATCCCCTATGCTCTCCTACTTTACCCAGGTCTGTGAAAGGATGGGGGGAAGGGGTACAGAAGAGTACAGAAATAGTACTAACACTATCTTTCTCTATCAGTACATATGCCAAGTTATAACTTGGTGTTCAAGCAACTGTTTTGGAGAGATGGAGCAAATTCAGTTGGCCTCCCCAGTCGAGTGATAAAAAAAAAAAAATCTGAGTTAGACTTACTCTGCTTTACACAGAAAAGTTATTTCTTAAGTCAGACTACAGATAATTCTTTGGGGAAAATGAACAGAGGATGAATAGTCAAAGACTATCCAGCGATTATAAGGTGTTACCACTATTAAATAGAGTAACAAGCAGTGAAATCCCACGGATTCAGCACTTCTTACGTTGAATTCCGTATGCAAAGCTCTTTAGAAAAGCTCCCAGTGTAGAAAGAATATGGAATCGTCCTGGGTTCAGCAGTAGCAATCATTTTTCTCCTTCTTAGTAGCTGGTGCAGTGCCGTGGTTTTGACTTTCAGCCTGGGAACAGCACTGATGTTTTTAGTTGTTGCTCAGTAATGTTTACTTTGACCAAGGACTTTGTGAGCCTCATGCTCTGCCAGGGAGGAGGGGAAGCCGGGAGGAAGCAGAGACAGGACACCTGACCCAAACTGACCAAAGAGGTATTCCATACCACAGCACGTCATGCCCAGGATGTAGAACTGGGGGCAGTTACCTGGAAGGGCTAGATCACTGCTCGGTCGGGCTGGGTATTGGTTGGTGGGTGGTGAGTGGTTGTATTCTCTTCCCTTGTTATTTCCCTTATCATTATTATTGTTGGTGGTAGCAGTAGTGGTTTGTGTTATACCTTAGTTACTGGACTGTTCTTAACTTGTGGGAGTTACATTCTTTCAATTCTCCCCCACCATCCCTCCGCAAGCAGGAGGGGAGGAAAGGGGGGGGAGCAAGCGAGCAAGACTGTGTGGCTGACTGAGTTTAAACCACGGCAGGAATGCAGTCCAAAATGATCTACTGAATTTGTTAAACTTAGTGAAAAATTAAATTTGTTAAACAACACTATTTTTAACAGGTAGTATAATAATAGGTATTTTTAAATTGGGGAAAAAAAGCAAAGGTAACTTCCATTAATTTTATGCTAAAAGTTTGCCTCTCATTACCTGCCATGTGTCAGGTATGAAATGTTGCACTCGGGGATCTGGATCATGTCTCTCTTCTCTGAGCAAGTAATAATCCATGTATTGTAGCTGAAAGCGAGCTGGACCCACTTCGATAGCATAGTTGCTAATCTTCTTATCATTAGTTTCTCCTGCCTATAAGGTCAAATGAAAATTCAATCTGGTTTGAAAGGTAGCAAGAGATTGAGAAAATGGCACATCTTTTCCTTTGTGGAACTCTGCAAGCTTTGGAAAAAATACAGAAGTGCAGGTGACTTCAAAATAATTTCTTGCAGAAACCTACACCATAATAGCCTTATGTCAGTGTTTTGCTTGTATCTCTTCAAAGGAGACTATGTCCTAAAAATTGTATGTCTTCCATAGCTAGTGCTGATAGTGTTTTTCTTGTCAGAAGAGGTAACAAACCTGGCTAGCAGGCAAAGCTCAGCCTCTTTAAGCTATTGCCTGCTAGAGCCTTCTCATTATATATTTATGTCTCTTTACTTCAGCCTGCCCTGACCCCTTGTGCAATGAATCACAGTTGCAAAAGGAAATTCAACGTTAAGGCTGAGTGTAAGCCCAAATTGTATTTTTTAACAATGCCTGTATACACTAAAAAATACCAAATTTAATATTCAGGGACATGCCTAGTTACAAAAACTGATCCTGAAATCTGTATAGAAAAGTATTACATGTACAACATACACTAAAAGATGAGAATCACATAATAATTTAGATTGTTGGGGATGTCTCGGTGTAAATTAATCCAACTCACTGCTAGAAGCAGATGCAATTAGACAAGGTCACTCAGGGCTGTGTTCAGCTGAGATTTTACTATCTCCAAGGATGGAGATTTCAAAACTTAATTCAATTTCTTGAAAGAAATGTTTACAGTTATTCCAGAAATTGCAGTTATGCCTAAAATTCCCCCAACTTGGCAAATCTAATCTAGAATCATCAGAAACAAGTAGCTGAAACCAAAAGTAGATCCAAAATCCACTGATTGATGTTTAGCCCTTCCAAGCAAGACATTAAACTTGCCAACTTATCCCTTCTATCACCACAAACCTTTACAACAGACCTTTTGAGACCTCAGATCCTAAATCCTGAAATATAATACATCTGGGACACCAAACACCCCTACAATAACTATGCTGCCAATAGCAAACAATCATAGTACACTAGCTGAATTTACATAGAAAAAGAGAAAAATAATTTCCATTCCTAAAAAGAAGAAAATTTCTTACAAGAAAATCACCACCTCCCTCACCTCAGTCCTGATCCTCAAGGAAGGATGATAAACACTTTTCAGAAACAAGCTTCCAAAAATTCTGAACTCTACTGTGCCTGAAAAATGAGACACTGAAATGATTGGTATTAGTCTGACAGTTCACTGCACTTTTCCTTCCTTTTGCTACTGCCTTCATATTCTGCAGGTTGTGAGAGAGGCTCTCTGCCTGAGAGCCATTTAAGCATCCTCTCTCCCTGTCAACATCCCATCTACACACAAAGGTATCAAACCACTTTTAGCATTAAATCAGCCAGTGGGCAGGTTGCTAACATGTAGAAAAGCATAAAGTCAGTACTTAGAGAAATTACTTCTGAGCCACATTCAGTATAGCTGCTGGTGGTTTCAGCTGTACTAGGAAGGACAAGCAATGTAGCATCTAAAACTGTTTCCTTCAGAGGTGATCAGTAATACCATAACAACAAACAAAATAGTTTTCAGCTACTGCAGCCTCAAAGATTTCCTTCTCTAGAGTAGCACATTTTGGGCAGTTAGAGAGCAGCTGCTCATCACTTAGCTTTAAGAGTTATTTTAACATGCAGAGTTCAGCTGATGTGATGAATTGAACAGCAGGTACCTCTCAGATGTCTAAGGCCTCAGGCAGACATAACATAGAGCAAATCTTAATGCCTGTTTGTATGAAAGGTTTTGTTTCAATGGCTGCAAATTAATCTTGCAACCATATAAAGTTCTGTTTACTAAAGGGGAAGTGCTCTATTGTGTCAGCTAGCTCCCACATCAAGGAGAGCAATGATCCATGGAACTAAAGATGATTACTATCTGAAGCAAGAATAGATATTCCCAAATCTACGGCACAATGAAAAAATAAAATAAGCTCAATAAAGATCTTCTATACTCAAATGTTTCAGAAAACACTATTGATATTCAGCTACAGATCCTGTTATAGGAGAATCATTACAGTCTATAAACTTACCTGGCCAGATAGGGAGCATGCCAAATTCTCAAATCCAAGATATCTAAGACATTTGGTCAGCTTTTCTAGATGCGGTTTCTCCAACATATCTTGGTATTTTTCAAGGAGAATATGAATTCTCCTCATGACTTGAACAGCTTTGCCTAAATCTTTCTCTTTGTTGCCTTTAAAAAAAAAAAAACAAAATCTACAGTTATTTGGAAGCTGATCCTATCACTGAGAATTTTCTAATATGAGGTATTTTTAGGACAGACCTCATCCATGCAACCAAATTTATGACAATTAAAAAAATGAATTTTATTTAAAGACTACCCACCTCTAAAAAGCAGTGCTACCGAAGACCAACCACCCAAATAATTCTATCTGCTTCTGCACACTCAGCTATAAAAGGAAGTCATACTTCTGACATCTATGCAATAACTGAGCTACCCCATTTCACCTTCCTGACCAACACATTTGTCAATCTTATTAGCAACATATTTCACTCCAGTGTTTACAATGCTCCCCCAACACATATAAAGCAGTGTGTGTTTGGACCCTCCTGACTGAGTGTATGGACTGAACAGGTTAATTCTGGCGAAACAGGAGGCCACTAACCACAGCAGTACAGATTTCCATACACATTGTCATCAGACTGTAAACTAACCACCTCAGCTAACTAGTCTACTGCAATATAGATGCATTTTAGTGTGCATGATACGTAATCATTAAAGATATATACAATAAAATTAATTATGTATGCAATGTCTACAAAGCAAAACAGAAAAATATCTACAATCTAAGTTCATTGGCTACTTTACAGCTGACTCAAAGGATCTTCAAATTGCAAAAGTGGACTAGAGCCTGTTAAAACCACCTTCCATGCTACTGAAAGAGGGCTGTATTTACACATCTTTATTCCAGCTGAGAATGTCCAAAGTCAGTCACTCTTGGTGAAAGGGAATGGAAGCTGAATAATGAACATTAATTTGGCTATCATACCTTGAGTTCTGCAGTGTTCCTTCCACACTTCTAAACAGGCAGACAGTCCTGTCATTTCTACACTGAACTTCACAGATTTACTTTTAAGGGTCTTGAGAAGCTTCTCCAAATTATTTATTCCACCAGTCACATCTGCTTTTATTTCTTTTTCAGTTCTTATACACAAGGCTTTCCATTGCTCCTCTTCTTTCTTTTCTTTTTTAGCTCTTAGTCGCCTGTTGTTTTCCTCTGCAATTATTTCTGCTTTACTTTTCTGTCCAATAACATGAAATTATTTAGAATAATCATCACTGTGTGCAAGTATCATCTAAAAAAGCTAATTCATAAACTCAATCATAGCAGGTACATTACAGTTTTCAATTAATCTGTGTGATTCATTGTGTTTTGTGAATCATTTAAAGTAGTACTTCATTTTGAAGGAGGTACAATTTCTGAATCCCAATATATGGTCCTCAAAAAAGCTTAATTTTAAGTCAGTATAAAGCTTCAGAAATTGCATAAAAAAAGCACAAATCTGGAAAAATCAAATAGCAGTTGTCTTAATTTATACATAGGTAATTCTCATTGTATTGAGATGCTTTCCAATAAATTAAATAAAATTAAGAGTTCAACCTGACTTGCAGCTAAAGTTATTTTATATACAGATTTACAGGTAATTTGACAGCCCATAATCTATAATCCATAGTACAGGCTATTATGAAATAGTACTCAAGTTACTCTTGCTCTGTATTTGTTGTTCATGAGTATGCAAGTACATTCTACATACCCTGTGATGTCTGAAAATGTTCACCTAGTTAGGATTAATTGCAGTATCCACAGGATTTTTCACAGAGAATGTTTCCAAATAGTGCAGGGAAATGAATGACTGGATAATGTTTCTTCCTGTATTCCTCAACAGTTTCTTACAGTAAAATTATATTCATTAACTTCATTTTCTTTCACTCCACATTATATTGGCCATGAGCCAAAACCTCTCAGCCTTTACAGAGTTCTTATCTATTTATTTGTTTTTTATTTACTTGTGCCTGATAAAATATAATTACTCATGACTATTGCTAAATAGGAACAGAAATACGTTCGCCAATTAGCTAATTAAATTTGAACTACAAAAGCAATTTAAACCTCTTCAACTAAGAACTCCCAGTGCATTGAGAACATAAAACTTCAACTGTGGTAATCATAGTAGAAATCCCTTCCTGAATAAGAGAAAAAAGATTGGAAAGGGCAACTTGAATATACTCACATGCTTCTTTTGTGTCTTTTTGATAGCAGCATTAGCACTCCCTGACACATCCTCTTGATGTACAATAAGTTTCGAAGCGGTGTCTTCCAAAGTGCTTCCGTAAAAATGACGAAAAGCCTGTAATTTCTGAATTTGTCTTCTTTCTGCTGGATCTTTGGATTTCGCTGCAAACAAATGTAATTGATTGGGAAATGCTCTGACAAAATTGCAGCCTAATCCATTTCCAAGAAACGATATTTGGGCAATGGATAAATTTCCTAAAATTTCCTCATTGACCTAAAGGCCAAAACCACATTTTGAAAGAGGCTGGCAACTAAGACTCACTAAAATTGAACAGTACTTTGAATTATTTGAGAGACAAGCAACAGACTCAAATTCAAACTACATTAGGCACAGGCTTAAAATACTGAAAAACTTCACAAGCAGGGTGCCTGGAAAGACATAACTGAGAAAAATGCCTAGGCTTCTCACACAGTCTGTGAAAATAGAAACGTGTCTTCTGAAGGCAATTCAGATGATCAGAAAGTGAAGTCTTCACCATGAAAGCAAGAGTCCATCATCAGAGCATAAATAAAGCTGCTGGAAGAACAATTATGCTAGCCAATGGAAGATAGATACTGAATTGAGCACATAGGTTTAGGGTGATGTGTCCCTGTCCAGGGCAAGGGGGGTTGAAACTAGATGATTTTGAGGTCCTTTCCAACCCTAACTGTTCTATGATTCTATGATTCTATCATACTTCCACACTCAAGCCTAGGTACTTCTCTCTGCCCTAAAATTCAAAATGATAATTTGGTTTCTGATCTTCCTGTTTCTCGTAAGACACACTGAGGTGATACATGCCAGCATTTAGCACATACACGCAAGGCACAGGAGAGAGAGGGCCCTCTCTTCAGCTAGAATGAATAGACATAAACCTTCAATTCCAATGTTACAGAAGGTGCTTTAACTACTATTTCACAGCCTACGCTCTCCAAACTTCCCAATGAAATCACAGTGCACAGAAGAAGGCAAAAATTCATCCAGTCAGAACGATGAGCAGATGGAACCCTGATTTCACAGGTCAAGTGGTAAAAATGCCCACCAGGAAACAACATTTCTAAGTCACTGAATGAAAACCATAAGTAGTACTGGAACTACCAACAGTAATCCATGACTTCTCAAACCCTGGTAGGTTTTTCACAGTTTAAATCACCATATGACGCAATACATGATAGGAACATCTTTGAGAGAAAGTTTTGTGTACTTGTTAGTACATACAGTATCAGATACTTCATTTCATGTGCATATTCAGGTAAAAGCTAAGTCCATGATTTTAGCATCACAACCTGGAAAACATTTACAGTGAACTGTAGTGCATAACGTGAAAAATCATAATACAAACAACTTTTATTTACTTCCATGATAGTTTCAGTGGGATACAGTTAATTTTTTTCACAGTAGCTAGTATGGGGCTGTGTTTTGGATTTGTGCTGAAAACAGTGTTGATAATTCAGGGATGTTTTAGTTGCTCATGTTCAGTGCTTACGGAGTCAATGCCTTTTGTGCTTCTCACCCCACACTACCAACGAGGAGACTAGGGGTGCGCAAGAAGCTGGGAGGGGATATATCCCAGACAGCTGATCCCAACTGACCATAGGGATATTCCATACCACATGGTGCCATGCTCAGCATATAAATCTGGGGGAAAAAGAAGGAAGGGTGGTGGGGTGTTTGGAGTGATGGCATTTGTCTTCTCAAGTAACTGTTACACGTGATGGAGCCCTGCTCTCCTGGAGATGGCTGAATACCCGAAATCCATGGGAAGATGTGAACAAATTCCTTGTGTTCTTTGCTTGCACACGTGGCCTTTGCTTTAACTGTCTTCAACTGTTGTTAACTCACAAATTTTCTTACTTTTCCCCTTCTGATTCTCTCTCTCATCTCACCATTGCAGGGAGTAAGCAAGTGGCTCTGTGGTGCTTAGTTGCTGGCTGGGGTTAAACCACAACTTCTTTTCTTTATTTTAATTCTGTTCTCAGAAGATAAGATTGGCTATGCAGGCACTGTGCAAACATTTGAGCAGGTTTTGCATCTGTATGGATGTGCTTACTAAGCATTACCCAAACCATATATTTAAACATTAAACTCCACATGTCTATAGTTTGCTTATATAAATCTGTGATGCATTTTACAAGCAAAAGGGAATGTATCATGAGCATCTTAGCCCAAGTGCTCATTCTGTTATATTTGTTAGACCTATTTAACATAATACACAATGCATAGACAATGCACAGGCACATCAGCATTTAGTTATAGCAGTAGCTCTGGTTTGGCAAGTATTTGTAGAGCTGCAAATATTATCTGAAATGAGAAGTCCTTTCCAAAACCACAGTAACCTTCACAATATTGTTCTAGCCAACACAGACACATGGGTTTTGTGTTAGTTTTTCTTACCATCAGCAGTGCAACATACTCGCTCATATTCCTCAGTCAAAGGTCTGCCAGAATGCCAGTGACGAAGCTCATCAAATTCCTTGTATTTAGTAAGTGAAGTAACTGCAGGATCGTTGCTAAAATACACAAACGTTAAACAGAGCATAAACTACAAGTGTCTTCTGGCATCTCTGATAAAACATTCAAAGCATTAAAAAAGTGTATTTATCAAAAGACAATTTTACTGCAGCAGAAAACCAATGCAGAGTTTAATTCTATTCTAAATATATTGTGTCAATATATTGACATTATAGAATGGTTTGGGTTGGAAAGGATCATCCAGTTCCAACTCCCTGCTGTGGGCAGGGATGCCCTCCACTAGACCAGGTTGCTCTAAGACCCCATCCTGGGCTTGGGCACTGCCAGTGATGGGGCATCCACAGCTTCTCTGGGCAACCTTCCTCTTTGTCAGGATGCATTGCTCCTGAGCTTGGAAACGGTGATCCCTGAATACTACTCAGCTTTCTAGGGCTTGTCTTCCCTCAGTTTTTCAGAAATAATTACTAACAAACAAAGCAAAACCCCAGTTTGTCACTTATTTTCATACAGATCAATCACAGAATGCAACTAGATAACGTGCATGCTGTGTAAACAACACCCATTGTGCGGCACAGAAACCAGTTCCACAAGCAGGAGATCAAGTGCAAAGGATAATCTCTTCTTCTTTTCCAGTATTTTTATTTAACGTTTGTCTTTTCCTGAAATCAATCTGAACTTTGCAATTTAGAATAAGACCTTTCACAGATGAACTGTACATTTAGAAAAACAGTTACAAAATGTAAAATAAGAGTCAAATAATGTAAAATATTAATGTAAAATATAACGCAAATAACAGTATGGGAAAAAACGGACATACTGACTCTTCTCCATTCTTGTTCTGAATCTGTTAATATTTACAGCAGTACATGTGAATGTGAAATTTTACCCAGTCATAGCAAAAGCACTTCTACATTTGTGCAAATCGAGCATAATATGGATGTAAAGTGCAGGGAAGCAGAAAATAAGTGCGTGTAATGTTATTTCACTAGAATAAAACTCCTATATGTACCTTTTTAAAACAGGTAGGTCTTTCAAAACATCCCCAGCATAAACTTCGACAAGATCAGATTTCACTGAGATTAGTCCAATGTTGGGAATTTTTCTGTCATACACTTTACAGTGTTAAAAAAAAAAAAAAAAAAAAAATTGTTTAGTTAAGAATACATCTAATTGCATATCATACTTGAAAATTCTGTCAAGTTACATTATAAAGTCTATAAAGCAAAATTTGCTACAAGGGAGCAGCACTTCACTAATTCCCCTTTTTTCTGTTTCTTCTCAAGAATGGGAAGAAAAAAGAAGCAGACATCATTATGCTTCCAAGCAGATATTCTCATAATCCATTTTAGACACACTAATATTTTGAATGCTATAACCCATCCCATCTCACAGGCATCTACTTTCTGCACTAATTCCATAAAGACCACAGTCTCCTAAATATGTATGCACTTTCAAAAGCACTTGCATTAGATGACTGGAGATGACAGGTAGCATTGTTCATCCTTCCCACATTTGAAGTCTAGCCACAACTTCAGTCTCCAAGGCATCCAAAAGAAGCACAGAAATGGGCAACACAAATGCTGTGCCAGAAGAGGTTTTAATATCCCAAAGATAACAAAGAAACTTGGTGTTTTTTTGCCCACTGAGTCCACTTTGCCCACTTTGAAACTAGCAGAAGAATACCCACAAACTTCAGTAATATATATTCCAGCTTCTACTGAATTTCCTTCTAAAGATGAAACCAGACTTTTGAAGGTTGTAACTAAACTGGTTCTCAGGAAATGTCAGATATCAGGCAAAAATCTCCATCTACTCCTTTCAGATGTTCAGAACAGATCTCGTAAGTGAGGGAAGAAAACAATCTGAGTCAACTTTGCAGTTCCCCAATTACAGGCTATTAAAAAGGATAGTGGTTTAGTTTAACACACTTATGGGCAAGTCACATTTCTACAATCCTCAAGGCTTGTAATGTGAGCTACAGTAATGGCTGGACACTGCCATAAGGGTAACAATTGTTTATTTAACTTAGTTTGCTGCTCCTATGCCCAATATCTCTATAATCCTATATGAACATACACAAAGATGCTCTTCAGAGGCATTCTTCCTGCACATAATCGTTACTTTAATTATGAGTAATTATAATGCTTTTTACTATTATTTGTATTACACTTATCATAATGTTTTTCGTAATAGATTTGGGCTAGCAATCATGGAACTAAGCCAAATTCCTACTGAAATCAGTAACAACACTTGTGTTGTCTACTTTAGAGTCAGAATTTTACCTATAAGGCCTCATCACATTTTGGCATCAGCTGTAAGTTTTGCTAGTGGGTTGAAAGGAAGGAGGAGAGGATCCATGAAGCATGGATAAGATTTGTGATCAGGATAAAATCAGATCACTACTGCTAGAACTTTTAGTGATAGCAACAAAGATCATGCTTCTAACTCTCTAATATGTGGAGTTGCCAGTACCTGTAAAAAACGTATGTTTCTGATCAAGAAATGGTTGGGAGCTGTTTCGTATTGGGAAAGCATCTCCAAGACAGTATTTCACAGCCAATTTTCTTACAGTGTCCCATAAACATTGGTATTCATCTTCCACATCTTTCCCCAATTCCTTTTTGAACTTAAATCCTGCACAAGGAAGCAAGAAAGAGGGAAAGAAAAAAACAAAAGGCACTTAAAAATTAAGTTTCCTCAAACAGAGCCTACCTATTCACCTATGCAGCACCAGACACAGACTTCAGTCTTATTCAATGTCTTTGGCCGTCAGAACACATTAGAACAGAATGATATGCATTCACAGTTTTTAATAGCCCAGGGTATAACTAAGTAAATATACCAAAAAGATGTGTTTTGCCAAAAACATCACATTTAAATATCTGCAAGGTCCACAGCTAAAGAAGAGTTTCTTGCACCCTCCTGCAGGGTAGGACCTTAAGTTTTCCTTTTAGTGCCCAATAACAGGTATTACATTTCATAGTCCTAATTTATATTTCCTTTAAAAATTCCTTTACACTTGCTTTATTGAAGTACATACAGGACATCTTGTGACTAGACACATAAAGAAAGTGTTATGGTTTACTATCAGACAAACTCATGCCAGAGGATTTCAGGTAAACAGAATTACTCTGCTAAGAACATCTGCTACTTTTTCCCTACTTCCTTGCTCTGTCAGATTTTGTAACTTTTTTGTGAATCTTAACACACCTGATGGTGTTCTTAAAGCTCCGGCTCCCAGATTCATGTATTTATGAGCCAATATATGATTTTATCTGAATCAATCTCATCTGAAATTTAAAATATTACCCAGTGTCACAGTGACAGTAGAGAATAGTATCTGGTTTCCATTCTGTGTTGCAACTAAGACAAAAGGAAACAGACAGAAAGCTGGCTAAAAAAAACAAATGTTTGAGAATACTTAATAACAGTGATCCAGAGCTCTTACTGCCTATGCTATACGACTCTTCCTCTGCTTAAGTCCAGATGGTACCTCAAAGATAAGATATGGTAAAGCATTCTAAATGAGTACTGGTGAAGGACACTTTCACATGTGATTTTCTAGACTTGGTTTTAGAAACAAGTTTCCCTATTATGCCATAAAATGTATCCATTATTGCATGGGTAATTAGAAAACTGTGCTCACTTCTGCTTGTACAAGCAGTTTCATTTTCATTTTGCAGCTTACTGAAATTAGATAACTAAACTGTTCAAAGATAAATACCTTTATTGTATTCGACCTCGTAATAATATGCAAGATTTATGAGCAGTGAATCATCATTTAAGTCAGGCAGGTAAGTTAAATCCAATTTCCAATCTTTTGTATTGCTTAGCTGTGTCAGAGCAAAATGCGTACACAATTGTTGCTGTTAAAATAAAACAAAGAATTAATTCTTAGGGAGCACCTTTTCATTTGGAGAGATCACAGCATCTCCAAAGCAGGGTTAACTACCTTGGTTCTGCTGACATGCAAAAACAACACACTGCTACTTGACTTCTCTGCAATAACGAAACTGCCTTCACTGTTCTTCACTAAAATAACTAACTTTAAACAAGAAAAAGGCCTGCCATCAAAATTCTCATACTGGATGAGACCAAAATGTCCATCTAGCCCAGTAGCCTAACACTAACACTGTCTAACTGGAGAGGTCTAAAGAGAGGTCAAGTATAACATATTACCCCAAACATTCTCCGAACCCCTCTGAACTGAGGCTCACAAGATTCCTGAACTAGGTAAGGCTTGTTTTCAGCAGATACATTATGCTCTTTGATCTCCTCAAATGACTAAATTAGCATATAAAGGAAAATGAAAACTGAATTAACAACTGCACCCGATGACAAGGGAAGTAAGACAGTGCTACACATACCATTTTTATTAATGGTAAAACTTGCTTAGTCCAGCATGATTTCATGATCCTAATCTGAGCTCTCTGTGAAAGAGGCATATGAAGAAGAAAAGTCACTGCAAGACATTGCATTCTACAGAGGTCAGCTGCTTCTTTTGGAGATAAGGGTTTACTTCTTCCCTGTTGAGAGATGACACATAAAAAGTTGACCACATCCTTCAGTAAACTAACTGTGTTCACCTCTAAAGCAGCTTAAAGCAGCTAATAATTTTGACATATTTAAACAATTTGTGCATTGTCATCATTAGTGGATTCACTTAAGTCAAACTGAACATTCAGTTAATAATATAAAAAAAAAATCTTTTCTGAAAAGACTATGACTATGAAAATCAAGACAAAAACAACTGTCAGTGTGTCTGACTAGAAATGTTATTTTAAGAATAAAGGCTACTGTCTAGAGATAGGTCTGTATTCTTTTCTCAACTGCACAGCAAAAAGTCTGTATAAAAATCCACTTTTAGCTATCCTTGTAGTCCACTAAATAAGTGTCTATCAAAATACTACTGATATTGCATCTGTGTTAATTTGATGAAAATACAAGGCTTGTAGTATGTGGCCTCAAAAATGATTCCATGACAGGTAGAAAGAAAGGTGTTTTTCTGAAACATCCTGCTACCTTGAAGAAAAGGTTATTTTTTTGTAAAAGCCAGTATGCCACTGAGCGTTAGGAAACGAAAAACAATGAGCACAACTATCTTCTAAGGTAAAATTCCCTGTGGGAATAACTGCTAGTCAGGTAAAGCTTTCCCCAGAAGTAGTCACTGTGGCAGCGGGCACAGTGCCACCCACAGAGTGACCATGCTCCTTTGGAAAAGCTGTGGCCACAGTAATTACCTAAACCAGACCACTTAGAGAGTATAGTCAACAAAAGAAGCATCTGGATCCCTCTTCACCTTGAGGTCTAGGACAGTCACCTCTCCTGCTAGCAAAATGTATATAGTCACTATGCTGAAAAGATATCTGAAAAAATTCTTACTCTTGCTGATTGCTTTTTCTTTGTTCCCATGGAATTACTTGCATTTTCCAACATGTTGCTGTATATTTTTAATCCCACAGCACAAGCAAGAACACAGACCACACGCCGAATGTCAGATCCTTCAGGCCACAATTGTTTCAACAGATGGACACTCTGGTGAACCTGTTGTCATAACATTATGAATAACACATGACTGCTATAATAAAAATTACAAAAAGAAGGACAAGTCTTATTCTTTACTAAGATCCACCAGAGAAGATTAAAAAAGGACATGAAAATTACAGAAGGAAACGTGGGCACAAACATTAGTAAAAACAGCCCTTTTTTGTCATGTCCTCAAGGGCACCAAAAGCCTTGACAGTCTCTGACTCCTGGGGCCTCCTCCTAGCTGCGCAGGGCTCTGTTTCAGCCCCTCAAGGCCCTCATTTTCTGGACTGAAAAAAAATCGTCTTGCTGGACCAGATGGTGATTTCTGCCAAATGGCCTGGTTCCCATCTTCTGCAAGCCAGTTACCCTTAAGCAGCACCCCATGGATCAGTTTCCAGCTGAACCTTCCTACTTGAATGAACTTTAAGGAAAGAAACAGTTTCAAGCTGCTGTGAAAAAGACTGGGCATAAAGGAGACTTTCTCAGACTCAGGGTGTTACTTCAGGATAAGGAAGAGAGTCCCCAGTTCTGGTGAGTAGAGAATTTTGGGTAAAGGAATGGAGGACAGCCAGCCCAAGCTGAAAAAAGAAAAAAGGTCAAAGAGGTCAAGTTACCTCTTTTTGTATGCTATTCAGGCTCAGCTTGAAATGACCATATAGACACATGAATGATTCTTTGCACTTGACTAGGTTTCCATAGGCACGTTGCAGATCTTGTCCATACTAAGAAGTGCAGAAGTCAGTTATATGCAAAAGTAAACAAATACAATGCATCAGTCACTACTAGCCACAGACAGAAACAATTTAGACATGTTAATCTTCAGCCTTCAAGAAACATCTATTCTAAATAAAATCTTACAAAATCACATCTCTGCTCTAGATGCTAGTCTGTGTCTAGCATATTACAAGTCAACTAAGACATGTGGTACTGAAGATCAGGAAAAGGCTGTATTTGAGGCTATCTTGTCTTAAGTGAACAGGAATGTGAAATGAGACGATAGAGAACAGGGCAGGAATTTGCCATCAAATCCTTACCTGTTAAGGATTTCAAGACCAGTAAAGAAACATATTAGTGCTTTATAATTTTAGTATGTAAAATAATTACATTGATATATCTTCATTAAATCTGTTAAGGAGAACTAACACTGTTATTGCAAGCTGACAAAGAAGTTGTGTAACTTACCTTTACAAAAAATAATTTGTGCTTATACACACTCTGAACATGATATCCATAAACTCTAAGAATATCATACTCCTGTCCTGAAGCAAGCACAACGTTGATTTTCTTTGACAGTGAATGAGCAATTAAAATAGACAAGTAGTCTGTCTGGAGAGAGCTCAGTCCTATGTCAGATACAATGATGAAGTAGGGATAGCTTTTCTTCAGGAAAATCTCCCATTGGGATGATAAACAATTGGAAAATTCTGTATGAACAGTGATGCTTGTGTTATGCCTCAGGTGTTCTATTAATGCAGTTCGTAAAAAAAGAAAATAAGGATACGGAAAATACATCTGTTCTGCATCCTGTGGGAAATAAAAACAATGAAATTATTTGGTTACATTTGTTGACACAATGAGCAGTTTCCTAATCCCGATTAGAATCAAGCATATGGTTTTGAAGGAGTGCAGTGGTTTAAATAGCAAATGTTACTTCTTCAGTACCTTGAAGAAAGCAATGACATATTTTGCTCCTTTTTCAGTGAAATCCTGCAGGAAGCATTCAATTCTATAGAAGGAGTGCAGATATTGTGTTTTCTCATCTAAAAACATAAGTAGTAAGGAATCCCCATCTATCACAAAGAATTCAGACTCAACAAAGTCTTTTAACAGGCTGACATAGCTGAAAGATAAAGAAATAGCATACACATAACATTAGTCCAAGAAAAGTCACGGACATGAGACAGAAGAAATTTGCTTACTAGCAAATTTTAAGTGTTTTTGTTCATTAAAACAATTAAAGATTAAATGTATAAATTAAATCAATAGCAAACCATCTTTCTTGGATCTAGGGTTACTCCTAACTAGCCTACAAACCTTTCAGTTATTGAATGTATTAGCAATTGTCTCCTTTACAACTCATGACACTTATGTAGTATCCGAGGCTTTTGTGACTCCTATGGCACCTCTTGTCTGCGCCTGCTTATGTGGAAAGTGTTGTCTGCTCCAAGAAATACCCCACAGGAGATAACCACAAAATATATTTTGAGAACCTTCCTCCCTGAGTTTCCAGCTAAAAATAGCAAGTGGGTTATCAACAATTATCATGACAATGACAACTACTTCCTTCATCCAAGGAATGTTTATGGCAAGAAAAATACCTTAATAGCAAGAAGAATCCAATCACAATGCATTTCTTCAAGAGACTAAAGAATTAAAAGAAGTATTCATCCACTTCCTGTTTCAGAAAACTATGAAAGTTGATAAAATTTACATTAACCAGTCTTAGTTCAAGCTTGAAACAAATCGTTTGCACTGGAGATGGCAAATATAAACAGACAGCACCTCAGCAGCTTTTAATATATCTTGGGAATTGACTGTGTTCTACAGCTCTTCAAAATCCATCAAACCCCATAGGTACAATGTTTTACCCAGGACAAACCAAGGAGTCAGAAGAACTTTGCAGGTCCAAATGAAGAAGAAGCAAGACCTTCTAGTAAAGGTTCTCTGCTCTCATGTTTGTCTATTACATACTACACTGTCTGTTACAATACTAATGCATTTACGGGAACAGCCACACTGTAACAGTAAGACCATGCTTGTTTTCTTCAAGGCTGTCAAAAATGCCTGATACACATCACCTTGGATCCACACCTGGGAAGGTCCAGCTTTCCTTTCCACTGGGAAAATCAGCCTCTGGCTTACAGGCCCAGTTTGTTATCTGATGCAATGAGTAGCCTTCTATGAAGAAAACCTATGTAAACTTCCATCTTATACATGTAAATTGTCTGCCTTTAATCCATACTAATCTCTTCAGCAAGTCAACTCCAGAATGCAGAGGCAACATTTCGCTGTCAATGTGAATGTTGCTACTGCTAATACTTTTCCATATCAAGCAGGGAAAGGAACCAGAATCTGGAAATGCAGAAAATCATGCATGAGAACTGACATACAAAACCACAGCAGGTATATATGAAATGGAAATTTTTGTTGAAAAACTGTTTTAAACACTGTAAAAGTAGACCTAAACCACATGAGGAAAGATGATCAAAAAAAAAAAAAAAAAAAAAGAAAGATAGGTAATTTGAAAAAAAAATAAGTAGCTACAGATAAAATTGTAGATCAGTTCCCAAAATGTGCAGACAATCTCTACTCTTTGGGCAGTCTTTCTGTTACATTGGGAATCTTCCTTCCTGTGGAGGAAGTGTGGAATCCTAAACATGCTTCCACATGATTTTCCACAAACCTAGGGGATAAGCACATAGCTTCTTTCTCTGAGGGGTACTACACTGTGATATCTATTTAATTCAAAGAAACCATTTTTATTACCATTTATTAAATTTCTTTCCATGAATCCCACTGTACTTACGCAGCTCTTGATAGGGATGACCACATGTGTAGTCTCAGATATTCAAGACATTTTCTTATTCCTAAAATAAACACATACATGGTTATTGATAGAACCATATAACCATAACTCATCTATTAATTACAATAGAGCCAAAAGTTAAGACCCTGCAATAAAAGCCAAGGACATGAGCATAAGCTAGTAACAGCTCCTCACCAGGACTTTGGGAATCACATTTATGATGGAGAATTCTGAACTCCTCGCCTTCAGTTTGCAATGCCTGCTCTGTCACTTCTTCAGTTGTCACGATATCGTAAGCCTTACTGTAGTCTATGTCTTCAGCTTCGTTTTCTCTGTCTTCTTCTTCTTTAAGCATTCGCTCAACAGCTGCATCTGTTTTGTCACCAGGCTCATCGTGCCCAGCAATGTCACTTGTACACCCACTCTCTTTGTCTTCCTTTGCTGGAATGAAGCCAGTTTTCTCACTGTTGCTACACCCGCTATCCATATTGTCATATTGAGCATTCTCGTTTGCAGCATTATGAACAGCTTTCTTGAAATCCATCACAGATCTTGGCATTCAAAAGATGAAAACTCTAATTAATCAAGAGATAACTTTCAGGGAACAGGGTATGCTCTGAAGCTTCAGCCACTATCTACTTCTTAAACACGCTGGAATAAAACTTTAAAGAAAGCATTTCATGAACATCCTGTTGAGATATTTATTCACTTTAAAATTCAATATGTATTTTTATGAGTTATAAGGAAAACATCAGCTTTTGTCTTTCTTAAAGTTTACTGAAGAGGAGAATTACGTATCTCTTTTGGGTTTTGCCTGAAAGGACCCTTGAGGGGTTGGTCATAATTTGCTGTATTAGCTATATCTACATGGCACACTCCAATGAATGATCCATGTTCCCTCATTCAAGTGACTTGAATGCACAACCCACAAGTACCCACACCATTCATACTAGTCTAGTCACAATTAGGAATGCCACAACATCTTTATTGTGTGATGGGAGTAACCATTGTTTGGTATCAACCCCACTCTTTAATTAATTTTCGATTATCCCCCTCTCCCTCCTGCCAAGAGTAGGATTCTCTCAAATCTTGAGTAACTCATCTGTAACTGTTAGCATAACACCCCACCTTACAAGGTCACAATGTTCAGTTCCTTTGAGCAAAAGAACAAGCAGCTGGGGATACCCTACACAACCCCTACCACATCAGATCAGTTCTTATCAACTTTAGTTTTCCCTAGTTTCTCAAGTAATGGCCTCATGCAGTATTCATTGCGGTAGCATCTCCCATTGCAAATACTCATATGCCACAGATATGTTTATCTTTCTTTTTCCTGAGACCATAAAAAGACTATTTAGATGTCTTTTTTAGATATCTAAAATAACCTCTTTAACAAAAGAAACTAAAGTGCAACCTGTTTTTCAGATTTCACGAACTCAAAACTAAGTTGCAATTTTCTTTCTGATTGTCACCTTGTCTTAAGCCCACACCAAACAAAATTACATAGAAACAAAAACATTTTCATTATCTACTTTGAAAATACAATACAGTGTGCTATATTACAGTGATGTGCTTAACATAACTTTACAGTTTTCACACAATGTAACTATTTATATACATACAGCTGCATAAAACCACCTTTTGTGTACCTGCCTATGTACTTTTTGTCAAGGCAGCAATAGACCTGAGCCTTTTCTTCACTTTCTTATCTAAATTGAAAAAGCTACATCAAAGGCTCGAGAACACCATTCTGGGATGAACTGTCCATTTCTACATGCTGAAACGTAGCTCGAGCACCAAGCCTAAACCCAAGCAAATCACCCTCCTCAAAATAAAACCCAACTCCAGCCCTAATCCGAATCCCAGTCTCAGCCCCAAACCCCAGCCTAAAGGCAATCTAAATACAACTTCCAACAGAGCCTGCCCGAGACAGTACCTGCTGCCGCTGCCCGCTCCGCACCCCGGCCGAGTTCCACAGCCACCCGCCTTTCAGGCGTCGCCGCCGGGCGGCCCCGGATCAAGCCCCGCCGCCCATACCACTAGCTTTCGGTTTCCATTCCCGGTGCGGTGAGGCCGCCGAATTCAGGTTTCGTTTCCTAGCGCTGGAAGAACTGCGTGGCGGAACACGATACTGCAGCGTATTGCCAGTATTTCCTTGCTGCCACCAAAACATGCTTTTCAATCACAGCAGCTTCAGCTGATGGTCCAAAGCTACTAAGCCAGTGTTGCTCTAAGAATATACTGTTAATATTGGCTGCATATACGGTGGAGAAAATACTAATTCCTATTTCTATTCCTTTACACACCACAACCTATTCTTCTATCAGCCTGCTTCCTTAAAGTAGGAAATTCCTTATAAAAAGAAACCAAGAGACACACTGCTTTTTAGCATTTGCAGCAAAACCTTTAGTGGGAACAGTACTGGACCTCTATCACCCAGTTTAAAATTGCAAAGCCTCAATTCACAAGGGAACCTGGGTACCCCCATGCTGTTGAAACAACATTCAGGAAACGCGAGTTTACATATCAAATTGGCTTGGCAAGAAGTGATCAGCCCTGCTCCTCTTCAGCTCAGATACTTGTACAGGATTCAGAACAGAAAACTGCTGGGGTTACATGTGTAAATAGTCTCAGGGATCCAGGTAAGTTTTTGACAGCCAGCAGACAACTGACATGTAACACTTGTCATATAAGCAGATCAGAGGCCTTTTCCATATCCTGCCTTTCCTTTGAAACCTCTACAGATTCCAGAAACACTATCATTTACAGTTAGTGCACCCACAGTGCTCCAGCATATCAGAATTGTTTTGTTTAGCTAGCCAAGATAAGCCCCTACTCCCTCCTCTCAACACACTTTCTCTTTCTATGGTAGGTAACAATCCGAGAAATAATTGGAACCCTTTATTTCCTTTCCTCAAATTAAATGGGAGACGATCCTTAGCCCAGCTCTTCAAGAGGTTAGTAATGTAACTTCAGTTAGGTCCTGAAGACAGACCTTTAGATTCAATTCTCTGTCTCTCTGGATAATGCATTTCAGTTCAGAAAAGTGTATTTTAGGTCTGCTATTCACCTGACTAAAAGGCAGATCAAACACTTTCCTGGGGAACCTGGTGCCACCTCCACGCAAATCTACTTAAGAACAAAAAACCAAAAACACCACTCAGGCAGAGGTGTGATGAGGAGGTGGGGGAGGAGAAGTGAGAACACTAGTGCAAACATGTGGGCCCTCCCCCCATGGAGGACCCTATGCCAGAACAGTGGATGTGTCCTGAAAGAACCACAGCCTGTGGAAAACCCACACTAGAGCAGGTTTATCCTGAAGGACTGCAGCCTATGGAAAGGACTTGCACTGAGGAAGGGACAAGTGTCAAGAAAAACTGCTAGTCAGGTGCCTGATTAACACCTTCAACTCTCATCCCCCTGTACCACTTAGGGGACAGGGAAGGACAGAGGAGTCAAGAGTGAAGGAATGAAGTTGACTTGCAAAGGGGAAGGGGAGGGTGGGAAGGTGTTGGTTCAAGTTTTATTTTTTGTTTCTCACCACCAAAATCTATTTTAATTGGAAATAAATTAAATTACTTTTCCCCAAGTCAAGTCTGGTTTGCCTGTGATGGTGACTGGTAAGCAGTCTCCCTGTCTATGTGTTGACACACAAGCTTTTTGATCCTATTTTCTCACCCCTCCTGTTGAGGGAGGGAGAAAAGAGCTGTGTAAGCATGTGGCAGTTGGTCACAGGCAACCCACCACACACATTCTTTTAGCTCTCTCTACATAACGTATGAGGCAAAGAGAGAAAGGGTACAGATAGATGCTTGAGGTGAGGATCGGAGACAGCCATTTTTTCAAGCATCAATCAGAATACCTAAAATCATCAAGCATTTAGTACAGAAAAACAGCTGCAGGAATTTTAACTTGAGATACCTTATGAAGGGGAAATTACATTTTTAACTGCTCAGCAATAGTAATTGGAGACAGAGGAATGACCTTGTCCTGGCAGTGGGAAAGCCTAACTCCAGAACCAGGTTAAACAACAGAAAGAGGAAGGCCAGAGGTGGAACAAATCTATATAAGGCAGAACCAATTGCCTTGGTGATAAGCTAAGAAATGTTACAATATTGATTTGCAATATGAGTGGTGCTGGCGCATGCAGGTACAAAGAATCAGCTCATGCTACATCTCTGCAAACTCCCTGTAGAACCGCAGCAGTACAACTCTGTCCAACGCTTAGTCCATTAAATCACTTTATACTTAAGTGCAAATGCGTATTTTAATTCACCTCAAGGGGTACAATAAAATTTCCCCAACACTTACTAGAAGCTGCCAGGAATCACCTATCCTAAGCTAAGCCCTCTCCTTTAAAAATTATTGCGTAAATTAAAATTTTGCATAAATTGTGCCTCAACTGGTTCTGTAATCTAGCCCTAAATTCAATACAGATGGTGGTAAAACTAATACATGTCTGAATGGGAAAAACTGTGGACCCAAAGATTAAGCTATACATTTGAATGTTTTAATTTCTTTCATTAACCTTACTGCACCAACACAAAGTACAGAAATTATTGATAAGAAATCCAGTAATGATCTGATTACCTTTCAAACAGTAATAAGCGTAAAGGCCATGCCATAAGGAACCCTCTGCTCGTCTGGTCTAACACCAGACATAGAACTTTCATCACATTTCTCAGAGGTCTCTTAAAGAAACAGCGGAAAATTAAAGGAGAAAAGTAAAAGTGCACGTTTTGATATAGAAGAAAAAAAAAATCTTTGCTTAGTGTTAAAATAGAGTTACTATGAACAAGCTAAAGTTCTGGAATCGTAGAATAGTTTTGGTTGGAAGGGACCATCAAAGGTCATCTAGTCCAACCCCCCTGCAATGAGCAGAGACATCTTCAACTAGACCAGAACCACATCAGCCTGGCCTTAAATGTCTCCAGGGATGGTGCATCCACCACCTCTACTGTACCAATATTCTACCACCCACATTGTACAGAATTTTTTCTTCACATCCAGCCTTAATCTCCCCTCTTTTAGTTTAAAACAATCACCCCTCATCCTATTGCAACAGGCCCTGCTAAAAAGTCTTTCCCCATCTTTCTTATAGGCCCCTTTTAAGAACTGAAAGGCTACAACAAAGTCTCCGTGGAGGCTTCTTTTCTCCAGGTTGAATGCCAACTCTCTCAGCTCAATTTCTTAAGATCAGCTGGATTTTGAAGCTTTCCAATTCAGTTTATAGGAATACAAATGTAAGAAACTAGAGAGATATCAGGGGCAAGGGGAGAAGGGAAGGGAGATGCCAAAAATACATGAAAAACCAGAGGGATTGCATGTACACAGGTTGATGGACAGAATGCTTGTCTAGTCATGCACCTGCACCTAATCAGCACTGGCTGTCTTGTCTGCTCATTAAATTCCACTTCTAATCCCCTTCTTGGATGAGAGGCTACCTGTTCTGTGTACAAGTATGGGTATGGAGGTCTGAGTGCCAGCAAGTGCCATCAGACCATGGATCACAGTGCTCTATGTGTCTGTGTAACCAGAACAGGAGTGAGTGAGTAAGAGTATGTAAGTCAGTGTGCAGTCCCTAAGGACTATAAAGCCAGACCTGTCGGCAAGCAGGTGAAGTGGCCTGGGAGGCAGGCACATACATCTCTAAGGCAAGACCTCAGGAGGAGCTGTCTACTGGGGAGTCCAGGTCAAATACTGGCTAGGCCATAAGGTCTCAGGCTCAACAGAGAGACCTGTTTCCATGTGCATGTGTGCCCACGTAGGAGGCAACTGGGAAAAAACAGGACCTGTGGCCAGCCACTTGACAGGCCAAGCGTACAGGCCCAGCTAGGTGGGATCTGCAATGCAGAGGTGTACGTATTTCCCCACTAAAGGGCATTCTTCCTGATCACCCAGGGAGTGCTCAGTGTTCCTCTAACTCTTTTGATCTATATGGCCCACTGTGTTTATATGTATGTGTGGTACATGTGTTTGTGTGCATACATGATGGGGACACATGCTAAGCCCCAATAATATCTAAAGACATTAGTTAAAAATTCACACTGATTGCAACTACAATATTATATGAAGAGGCACAAGATTCATTCTGCTTTACAGAAGGAATAAAAAGCTACCAGAAAGCCTCATGACTGACAGAAAACAAACATTTATCGTCTATATTCAGTAGCCCAAATATCTTCCTAGCAAAGACAATCTGAGATACAGTATCAAATTTAAGGGCATGAAACAAACTTTACAGGTATAAAATCTGTTGATCATTCCTAAATTGCATACAGCTGTCTTTATCCTTTGTATAATGAGAAACAAGGAATCAGACATCAAATTGAAAAGTTGTTATTGTTGTCATAAAATAAGAATGCTTTTCTCATGTGGCTGTTTTGAAATTAGATTCCCTATATGTTTTTCAAGCACATTAATATCCTCAAAATCAGTAATAAAACTATGTATAGAATTTTATCTGCATTTTCTGAAATATATCCATCCTGGTTATGACATGTCTCCTTACAAGCCTTTTAATTACATACATACTGCATTGACATTTTCTGAAGTCTAAATAGAAATGATATAAAATGTAGGTGTAACCATATTTGCACACACAATTCTTCTCTAACCTACACAAAGAGCTTCCTCATACTAGCGTTGAGCACTACCTATAAATTTGAAGTTACAAAAGAACATCCAAAATCATGAAGTCTTCCTTTATATTAAATAAAAATTCAGCCATGTTCTTCATCAAATGTTTTAATGATTGAGATCCTTTTCCACCCTGGTAAATCTTTCCACTTTGCATATACAGTCTCTGTTCCCATCCACCTGTAATTTTGAGTAGGTGCTTCTTAAAGATTTGAACCTTTTAGCAATTCTGAGAATAACTTTAGAGGAATACAGGAGTATTTTTAGCTAGTTTTATTTCTCTGTTTCTTTAGAAACCTCTATTTTAAAAGGCTGTACCCACAACTTCCCTGAAAATTTCCTTCCCCAGCTACTCTATCAATCAGTTTTTACAGTATGAAATTGTACTAACTTTGTTAACATATACTATTTTACATTATACACTGCAATG
The DNA here is from genome assembly GCF_033815535.1 of Pezoporus flaviventris. Classification (NCBI taxonomy): domain Eukaryota; kingdom Metazoa; phylum Chordata; class Aves; order Psittaciformes; family Psittacidae; genus Pezoporus; species Pezoporus flaviventris. The sequence goes on along the minus strand of NW_026892550.1, from coordinate 37,712,032 downwards.
TAATGAGGTAGTGGAATTTTATAGGAAGCTTTGGTATTGTTCATGCTTAAGTAAATCAAACTAAAGGGACACGACCCACCCCACCACAAGCACCAGAAAGACAGCCCAGCCCTGGAAACAAGGGCTTCGCTTTCTAGCGCTGTTCAAGAATGATAAAAACTACCTCTAGATACCCAACATAATGCTAGCATCCTAGCCCCTTGGACATCTGGATCAATGGATAAGCAGCAAGAATGCTGACAGATGATAACACTGCAGAAACATACTTGCATTGTAAAGTTTTACTGCATTTAGTAGTCAGTTGTGTATTGTGTTAGTGATTAGTCAAATTGTGCTATATCCGAACACCTGAAAGGTATAAGAACCCTGCGTAAAACCACATTCAGCATGCTCCAGTTTGGCTGGGATACTTCATGCACATAAATAAATACTTACACTTATAATTCTATACTTTGCTGCTTAGCCTCTTTCCTCAGCCAGCATGGCAAGCTGCAAAATTTATGTAACACAACACATAGGGCTCAAAAATTTGAATTAGCTTTGGTGTTAAAACATGTATGCTTTAAGCCCTAATGAAAATTCACCAAAATTTGGGCTAAATTCTATCCATAAGTAAAATACAATTGTATCAATTCAGTACAGATAGTACTGAATCCAGTAACAGCCAACTGAAATCTCCGATTACTCCTATACTACGCATGCATCAAGCGCACAGACTAACCACACTAAATGTGCCTTATTCTTTCAAGCTCATGATTATCACAGAGTAAAGCTGTCAAGTAGATGCAAACACAGGAACAGCAGCAAAATGCTTATTGGGACACTGGGTGGAGGACACAAACTGGTATTACACGAAAATATGTTTTCCCACACATAAACACACAGATTGCGCTTCGAATCTTCCTGCAATCCATACAGCAGGTTGTTGAAGTTGCACTGTATGTCTGCTTATACAATTTACTTACCAATTTCTAAAAAGGGAAGTCTGCATTCTGATTTCATACCAGCCATACTACAATCAATCAATAGGAACCAGCCAAAGTTCTCTGTTTTGGTGTTGTACTCATTTAATACAGCAGCAAAAAACTGGGAAAGCCTTATGAAGTACCTAAAGAAAAACACAATTTACATTTATGTTTCTAGCAGCTACAGGAAAACATGCTGTAACCAAATCAAGCACTGTAACTGAAGTTCATTACGATACAGCCACAACAATCACTGCAGCTGCTGGGGAGCAGGAGGTGCAGGGCCACTCATGGCCAGTGGCCAAGCTGGCAGAGCAGGGGGCAACGTAAGCAACCGCACAGCTCAGCCACATCAGAGACATGCAAACAAACAACACAGGGCTGTGACAGCAAAAAAATCCTAATCACAGCTCAGTCACCACCAAGAAAAGATAGAAAGCGACCAAAGGCAACCCAAGAACCCCACAGAGTAACCAAGGAATAGGGCTAAAACAAGCCAGCTGCAACCAGATGGAGCTTAAATGGAGTTCCATGATTGGGGAGTGTAGGAGGAAGTTCCAGATGAGGTTGGTCAGGGCAGTTAACACCAATTAGTACACTCAGGACCCTGCCAGTATCTGAGTTTGGGCTGAATTAGTTTTCAAGCAGGTTTCAGTATTTGTGTATTAACTTCCAAGAATCAAAGCTGACATAGAGCTAACACCCATGTATTTTGCCATTTTGAAGCACAGAATTTCAAAGCAACTCCACTTGTTAGCATTAGGATATTGCAGACAATTATATTTAATTTTGTACTGTTTCTGGGAGCATACACCTGAAGGTGCCATTTGCTACCCTCCTGAGCTTGCAAATGTAGTGAAAGAATATTTTATAAAATGTGAATGTGTCTTCTCTGCTGCATGTTTCTTATTGATTACATAGGAAAGACATTTCTCCTCTTTTCAAAAAGTTATCGTATGTTCAGTGAAAATAACGTCAGAACAGGGTGTCCTGGACTATGATCCCTTTATCACTGGTGATCCAGTGCTAGGAGCTGTTTTCTTTTTCAGACATTGTGTTCAAAACATAAAAAAAGACAACACAATGAATACGTTCCTAATATTGCTTTCCTGGGTAAATGAATGTTATATTTCCAGATAAATATTTTTAAAGGAAAAATCTTTCAGTACATGAGAAAAAAATCGTAGATTGTGGTTCATATTTTGCCAAAGTTTGGCAAAGGCTGTTGTAGAAATACTCTCTCAGGGAGGTGATATGCTTGCACAAGACCAAAATACCTTCAAGGGTTCATCAATTTATATAGTTTACATATGAGAATATATCCTGAATCAACAGTTATGAATATGGTTGCTGTCACACTGAAATTCTCCGTGATAAAGTCAGATATTTTCTTGTCAGATTTCCAACTATCTTATATTAGAATGCAGTCCACCTCTATTATCTTTCCTTTGTCATAATCTTTAACACGCCTTTAAAACACAATGGTGGTGGTAGAACCTATTCTTCAGCTAATAATGTGGAATTCCAGACCTACAAAGGAAACAGCATTAAATTTAAGCTTATTTGATAAAGGTGTCAAATAAAGCACAATCTGTGGGACAGAAAGGCATTAATTAGTAAATACTTAATCTCTGTTCACCATTCAGCTTTTCTGATGCAAGTGAAGTATGTGAAAGTGAAGTAATTTGAAAATTTTGGGTCTGAACAGCACAACTAGAAAGCTGCTGGACAGTAAAAAAAGTAACAGCCACTGTAACTAGATAGGCAGTGTTAAAAGCTAAATGGCAGAAAAAGAATTTTACCCTTTATTGTTTGGAGCAATTTTAATTAGGCAAAAGAGTAAAGAAAACTGCAGTTGGTCTGCTAAGGGGTAGGGGTAGTCGCACTTTAGAAACAACAGCATCATTTACAGAGAGGATTACTGATCCCATAAATGGAATTGGATTGCTGGAGAGTCACATAAATCTGAACAAACTTCTGGAGGACACTGAGAAACAAATTGATTATAAAAGCCTACAAGCTTCAGAGAGAAAGTGCATCTCAAGGTATCAAGCACCACTACCTGATATGCAGTCAATCACACCATGCTTGACGTTTAGGAATATTTGTAAATGGTAGCAATGTCATAGGTGTAGGGGTTAAAGCCTTGGTGGTAACACGTTATTGAGTCAGTTCCCTGTAATAAAATTTGTTCCTGACTTTTTCCTTGTAAAGAATATAGAATTACATTTATAATACTGTTACAGAGGACTTCTATGGAGGTTTTGTACTTCTCAAATTCAGGAAAGACAATCTTAAGTTTCATTTCATTATTTGCTTACAACAGGTAGTACAGGCAATTATAAATAGTGCATCTCTGAACTTTACAGTTCTTGATTTTGCAATTTAAGTAAGTCTTTATTGAGTGTTTCACTGCTAATATTGTTATTGTAACTTATTTTGAGAAAGAGTATCAACTATGCAGCAGCAAATAAATATAGAAAAGATAGAAAAATGAAAAAAAAATTATAGACACAATCTATGGTAAATCCAGATTGTTTGACAAATTCTCAAATCCAAAGTATCTAAGGCATTTGGCAATCCTCTGACAATCTGTTGTCTCCAGTAAATCATGTTGTTTATCCAGCAGTGAATGGATTCTTCTCACTGCTTCAATGGCTATTCTTAGATCTTTCACACTTCTGCCTTGGGGAGAAAAAAAAAACAATAAAAGCCAGCCATAAAGAGGGTCACATTCAATACTTTTGCTTTTAAGATTCTTTCCCATTATGAAAGAAACTTTCAGAAATCAGGTGCCAGTGATTCTCATAGATGTCCCAATGCATACAGAAATCAGCATATGTACTTGGAAATGAAAATGCATGTATATTCTGATTGCAAATGTGCAGCAACCATTTCCCCTGGTCTCCCATATCATTGCAGACTTCCAGTCTTATAAACCAGAGGCAGCTGCTGATCTGAGTTAGGTGGTTACTGATGTCAGCCCACTGCTAATTCTTGTCACAACTTCATTGCTAGGGTTACTCTCCCAGTTATTCTACGTTACCTGATGATACACGAAACTTTATCTGTAAGGTGATCCAGCTTGAAAACAAAACAGAAAGCTGCAAGAAGCAGATGGTTTGTATAAGAACTGAAATGATTAACAAGAAAATGATCAAACAAAAGGCTACTGCAAGCTGTTTATAATTTCCTTTCATTTCCCGAGAGTGTATCAGTGAGCTCATCAAAATAGCTTGAATAAAGCAGTGTCAATAGTCCCAAACTGAATGGATTCTAGGTCTGGGCAACCACATAACAGCAACAAATCACCTGATACAGTACCAGTGCCCCTGACTGATGTTGTGGAGGGAGAGTACTAGGCAGAAAAGAGGCCATTATACACACTCACTCATGGACCTTTTTTTACACCTTACTGTTCATCATGTGAAGAATATATGTTCATCATCACTGATAGGACTTTAGATGAAACAGAAACAAACGAAGATATGCAAGTTTGATATAGTAAGAACACCCTCAAAAATCACAATATGGTTCTTTTGTGTGCCTTAGCATATTTAAAGCAATCTTTCCTCTTCTGTTACTCAGCTGACCCAACATAATCTGCAATACGCTTATCAAGAAAAACTACTCACAAAACTTGGTTGATGCCAAACTGATGAATTACTGTGCCTAGACAACTCCTCAAATACAGCATATGCCTCTCCCACAAACTAATTTTCTTTAAGTGATCTGAGCTGCACACAAAAACTTTGCTGTTAGCATGAAAACAGTATGTCATTGCATTAGGAAAAGGTTATTACCATGTTCTTCTCCAGTCTTCATACCATTAATTCCTGCCATACGCCCCAAAGAAACCACAAAAAAAATGTACACTTACCTTTATCATAGAATCATAGAATAATTAGGGTTGGAAAGGACCTTAAGATCATCTAGTTCCAACCCCACCTCACACTAAACCATGTCACCCAAGGCTCTGTCCAACCTGGCCTTGAACACCACCAGGGATGGAGCATTCACAACTTCTTGGGCAACCCATTCCAGTGCCTCACCACCCTCACAGTAAAGAACTTCCTCCTTATATCCAGTCTGAACTTTCCCCATTTAAGTTTGAACCTCTTACCCCTTGTCCAATCACTACAGTCCCTAATAAAGAGTCCCTTCCCAGCATCCTTATAGGCACTCTTCAGATACTGGAAGGCTGCTATGAGGTCTCCACACAGCCTTCTCTTCTCCAGGCTGAATAGCCCCAACTTTCTCAGCCTGTCTTCACATGGGAAGTGCTCCAGTCCCCTGATCATCCTCGTGGCCCTCCTCTGGAGTTCCAACAGTTCCATGTCCTTTTTATGTTGAGGACACCAGAACTGCACCCAATACTCCAGGTGAGGTCTCACGAGAGCAGAGTAGAGGGGCAGGATCACCTCCTTCGACCTGCTGGTCACACTCCTTTTGTTGCAGCCCAGGATACAGCTGGCTTTCTGGGCTGCAAGTGCACACTGCAAGCTCCACTTACCTTTACCTATAGATTGTTCCTTCAAGATATGAAAACAGTCATTCAAAGCAGACATTTCTGAAGTACATTTCGCAGAATGACTTTGACATATTTCCAGGAAATCTTTTAACTTACAACCTTAACTCCAGACCTAAATTTCTGTTTAACTCGGTTGTCAATGCAAAGGCTTTTCCATTGTTTTTCCTCTTCTTTTACCTCTTCATCTTTCATTCTTTTCTGGTTTTCTTCAATGATTTTCTGCCTTTAAATCTACTGATAAATCAATGTACGTATAAAGTATTTCTGAAATTTTAGTTAAGAAATGCTCAATGCCTTCCATAAATTTCATGTTGTGTTTAACAGCTTGTTTTACTTACAAATCTTGGGCCTCCATTTTCCAGTCCATCAGCCAGAATACCACGGCTGTACCCTTCAGTGTTTAGTCACTGCGTCTGAAGCTGTAATGCCTAGAGAGCCATGTAGTTGTAAGTACAAAATCAATACTCTGTCAAAATTCTTCACAGAACCAGTGGATTCAATTTGGGGCTCCAAGCTCTATAAATTGCCTCCCAAATGAAGAAATACAAGGATTCTCACTGCTGCCACAGAAGTTTTCACTGCCACTGCTGAGGGGCGGTGCTGCTGTAGGTGAGGAGGTCCCGGGCAGACCCAGCGAGAGCGGCTGTCTCATGTGGGGAGGCCGGCAGCCCCTCCGGGTGAGGGGTAGGCAATATGGGGAGAGGGCGAGGAGCCTCTCTCTTCCATGTTCTGAGGCTAGCTTTATGTCATTCCTAAAAGTACCTATTTTAAAAATATGTTTGCTACATGATCTACCTCTACAAGTAAAGGATTCCTTTATAATGGAATAATACATAGGCTTTTGAAACATAAAGCATGCATTTGTAAATCAAACGTAGAACACTTCACCCAGGAAGAAAAAAATAGTTTTAATTTTAAGCCATTGAACATGCACTATGTTAGAATACACCACTCCCAAACTGTAAATACAGTTGGTTGTATTTTCAACCTCTTTATGTTTCACATCAGGAAAAGAGAAGGGAAAAATTCTGTTACATTTTTACATGATAAAGCCTATCACAAAACAAAAAGCAAGTTGCCATTGCTAGTCCATATGATACTCACCATGTCTGGAATATTTCTGCCACCACCTTTTTCAGCACCTGTCTGTTGGCCAATCAGAAAAAAGCAAAAGGCCTGAAGTCTCTTCAACTCCATGGAAACTCTTTCCAAAAATACCCCAAGCTAAGTGTCTCTCTAATAGAAGCTAGTGACTGACAAATCTCTCAGCAGTTCATTCTAAATAGCCAGCTGTGTTTTAACGTGTTTTTTTTTTAAATTGAGCCCTTCTGAGGTTAACAGCGGAAGTAATCAGCTGTTCAGTGGTCCTCCTTCAGCATTCATTCCTCTTTCCAGAAGTATGGATGTCACATTCTTACCAATTTGTCTTTGTTTAGCACTATGACTTCTGGCTGCAATTCACAGCTGTCTAACCTTGTCTTGCACCAACATGTTTTTAGGTGGCAGGCCAAGCCTTCCGACAAACCGCAGGAATATATTTGGCATACTCAAAAGACAGTTTGCAATAGCTGTTAAAAAGGTAAAGCAATGCAAAGCTGTATCATGATAAAAGGAAAAAGAGAAGTAAATATTTATTTTCCTAGAGATCAGCATTTCATAGTCTGTTGAAAGAGGTGCATTCCTTTTTTAAAGTTAATCCCCTTGTAAAGAGGCTTTAATCTGGTATTGAACTTCAGCGCTGTCTGTGCCTGCTCAGATCAAAAACATTGCACATGCTAAGACGGAATCTGCGTGCATGACAGGCTCTGAATATATACATGCAAAATATGCACTCTACACTTGCAGCTAAAATTAATCTAATGGAAATCATTTTCCTCATGAAGAGGAAAGTCTAACTGAGCTGCACTGACAAAGACTTATTATGTACAACATAAAAAGACGCCATGTGATGCTATAAAGCATTTTTCTCACTGCTCAGCTGTGAGCATTTTATGGTATGTGTAAGTGCAAATAGTTTTTATTTAAAAATACATAAATTGCATTTGTTCAAACTTTATTTTTCACAGACATATACAGGCAATAGCTGATGCGAGTGGGACTGAAGCACATACTTAACACGGCATAGACGGATAACTTTCTGGTACAGGGAGAGAGAATTAACTTACCAAGTGAGATTAATTTACCAAATAAAAGAAATGGTAAAGCCACATTAATGTTACTAACATTTAAAGCATACAGGACAAAATAAACTTTTAGAAGAGTAACAGCTGAAGCAAGCAGTCCAGTTAAATGAAACTAAACAAATTTAAGGTTTTGAATGTGGAGTACTTAAAAGAAAACTCTCAATTTTAAGAACAAGACTGGCGTTAACTCTCCTTTGTGCAGACGGGACGGTTAAATTAAGTATCTAACAAGGCTTGCTTTTCTTCTTTCAAATATGAGGTATCTGTCTAAGTTTGAATGTTAACTTTCATGACACAGATTTTCCACTAGAGTGTTCTAAATACAATTTACTTCACTTCTTTCCTTAGAAAATGATGTAGGACTACACCGAGCTGACACATTAACACAGGTTCTTAGATTTCTTAAATTTATCATGTAATCTTGTTATCAATATTGTAGCCAATTTTGGTTTAAAGTATAAATTTTATTAAACTGAGTAAGCAATAGCAGATAAAACAGCGCTGGGTGCGCCGGGGAGTCCTCAGCTCCGCCCAAGACGCGCACACGCGGTCCCTGGGAGGCGGTCCTTTATCTTCTCCGGTTCAAGGCCCCAGCCAATGCTGTCGCCCCTCCTCACTCGGATGTTGACATGGCTCTTCCCCATTGGTTCCCTTTGTTGCAGGGGTCTCATTACCGAGAAGTTTCGGGAAGTTTCGAGAAGCTGCCAGAGGCTTCGAGAAGCGTCCACTGCCAGCCTCCTCACCGTCGCAGCCCCCTCCCCTCAAGCGTTGCAACAAGACACCATTTCGAGCCACCCAGCCCCCTTTTCTCTCTCACAATCCCATGCAACAATACAACTGACCTCCCCCCATTACCTACAGAGTACAACAGAGTCAAAAGGAGTATTGTTTCACATAAGGACAGCCACAGAGAGCCTCCCTCCCCCCAAACTTCTTGATGAACAAACCCCACACATTACAATCTGAAATCTTTGCATGCCGCAGTATTCAATCTCAACCATATTGCTATGTGCTACACTGCCAGATTTTATCCTTGTCTCTACCCTTGTGAGACTGTCTCAGTCCTGTCGTCTGCAACTTTCGCTCCTTTCCAATGTGTTTCTTAATTCAACATGAAATGGATTTCTTGAGGTTTTGTGCTTTAACAGCAACTGTATTATAACATTTCCCTGTGCTAAAACTCGAAATAGGCTTTCTACTTAACTGCAGAAGACTGTCAATTTCCAGTCTGTTGACACCTCATTTCTTGTCCTTTAATACTATTTTACAACATGCCTTACGGTTTTTAACGGAATCAGGCAGCGATTCTTCTCTAGGCCTTCTGCACAGATGTGAGCCTAGCCTATATGGATTTTTAAAGACTTTTATCACGAAAGTATCAGTACCTGTAAATCAGATTGCTCTCTGTTCTGACGAGGAATTGTAAGAAACGTGTCAACAGTGCAGGGCCTACCGTACATGCTGGCCCCCCGCAGTAAAGTTTGACGGCACACTCCACAGCAACGCACCCTGACTGACAGCCGCGGCGCCTCAGCCGCGCAACGAGCTCCACAGGTCGCTCCTCGCCCTCTCCTCGCGGCGCCTACCCCTCACCCCGAGGGGCTGCCGGCCTCCCCACATGAAACAGCCGCTCTCGCTGGGTCTGCCCGGGACCTCCTCACCTACGGCAGCACCGCCCCTCAGCCGACGGCTGGCTCCCGCCTCGCCTTTCCCGCCGCTGACCCCATCCGGCCCCGCTCCCTCCGCACCGAGCCCGCTCCCTCAGCGCTGACCGCCTCCCGTCCCGCTCCCACAGCGCCTCGCGTTGGGCCGTTGATGGCGGACATGGGCCTGTGAGTGGAAAGGCTCGGACAGACGAGAGTCAGGCTCAGAAAAAGGTGTGTGTAAACAGCATCGTGAATCTACAAGAGTTCGATGAACGCTGGGGCCTGCCTAAAGGCACCTCGGAGGCCGGCTGACAGCACTGCCTAGTCCAAGCCACTGCCGGCTCAGGTAACTTGGGCATCTTTATCCTAGGCACAGTGTCTGTTGGCAAGGATCAGATAGTTTTGCTCTAAGTTTCTTTGTCTTAGTGCAATAATCCTGTGAGAGCACAACGTGCTTCACAGCCCTAAATGCGGAAGTGTATTAATCACAGTGCGCACAGGGGTGCAAATTCCTAACAAAATTCTGTTGAGATTTTAAGGGATACTCATGGCATCACCAGTAAAGTGGCAGTTTGTTCATGAGTTCAGTTTTTACCCGTCTGGCTACTTATAGATTTAAAAATACAGCATCTTGACAGAGAACAGTATTGCAAGTGTTCTGGTAGTCTTGAGGTAAGCGAAGCTGAAATACAGGTTGCCTCAGCAAGGCCTTAGATACTATATATCTTGGACTGAGAAGCAGTTATCTCTTACCCAGTTTAAGAAATAGTATTAGTTCTTTGTGAGTTGCCAATTAGCCTTCCTTTCCATTTTATGGTTTCCTTTCCGATTCACAGCTGTGGTAATTCTGAAAAGTTGTGATATTCTTAAGTTTATTGAACTGTTGTTACTTGCAGCCCCTCAGTCACTTCATAGATGAAGTATTCTATAAAAGAAGAGACTGGGTTAGTGTTACTAATCTTTTATCAGTTTAATTTTAGCAACTGTTGTATTTTTTCTAGACCAAGTACCAGCACCACTGATAGCAAAACTGAAGGCATATGAGCTTTTGTGCTGCATTTCTGCAGTTTCCTCCTAGGAAGATCCTGAGAAACTCTTGAGAAACTTGGGAAGATGATGTTTGAGTACCAATGACACTGCCTGACTATTTCACTGTTGAACACTTTCATATATATATGGCAGGTAGGTACTTCTAGTGCACTCTATAAAAACACAGGTTAGTTCTAACTAGGTAATAAATTTATTTACAAATATATTTACAAGCAAAATTTAACATGTTTGGATACTTAAGAAAAAAAACAAATAAACAAAACAAACGAAAACCAACCCAAAGCCATGCATAGCATCAAACTACAGCAAGGCAGTGACCAACTATGTTTAGGCACAGGTGGCCAGATTATTTATTTTTTTAACTTTTAGACGTGGAAAAGAAAATGTCTGTTAGTGACTCAAAATAAGTGGAAGATTCTGTGGCAGCTAGTAAAGGGGGTTATATCTGTCTCTGCTGCTTAAAGTAGAAACAGCTCTTAATGATTCTTACTTGAAGAGCTGTTTGACTTTAGGTCTTGTAGATTGCCTATCTGCTTGTATTTTACTTTGCTGCTATTTAGAGCAAGGTACAAAATAACAGGGACCGTTACAGTGTTTTTCTGCTTTTTCAGGTAAGTACACAAATTACTAGGGTAAAGACCCATGCTTGTTAGTATATTTTGGTTTTAGCCAGAAATTAAAAGCTTTTGCACCATGTCGCATCTTCATCAGATGGAATGGAAAGCTTGCACAAGCAGAATAGCTTTACAGTTTATGACAGGAGGTTTTTAATGACTTGGGCTGACTAGTGTCAGAAACTACTACTGGGTTTTCAGTAGACCTGTCTAGGTATGCTCCATCAAATCTATTGGTAGTGAAAGTATTCTGTCCATGGAGTTGTGTTCATCGGTTGAATTTTCCATGGTACTGTAGTAGGAATGGGGGATGTAATACTTTTATCTTGTCTGTATGCTATTCATAGTTTTTACATTTTACATGTAAATACTAAATTACTACATCATTGCACATTACTGCACATGTTAATCTTTCAAAGTGTGTAACTGTTCCAAAGTTTTAGTCTCTATAGCATTTGCTTACAGTGATTTCCTGCTGTCTACCACCATTGTAAAGGAGCACAGGCATTATTTTTGCTATAAAAATGGAAGGTCTTGATCAAAAATTAAGTAAATTTCCAAGAGATTAATCACAGGTCAAAGGATGTAAGCATTTCCAAAGTCTTAGTAGAATGATATTGGAGAAAATTTCTTCAAGGATTAATATAGCTGTATAAAACCCTGCCATAATGAGTTTATGCATGTTATGACAAGTATTTCATTATTCAAGTTATGACAAGTATTTCATTAACACTTGAAGCCAGTAGAATATATTGAACACAGATCTTTCACTTCTGGAGCAATTATTTCTACCATGCTGCACAAAAAGTAATAGGCATACCTGATTTACACAGATCACCAGTGCAACTGTGTTCATAAAGGCTCACGTCCTTTAAAAATGATCCCTGCAGGTGTATCCAGGCAGGTATATTTTCTTCACGGAAGTAACAATTCAAACATAACTCTAAGAACCAAGATTTCATCCAGACCCTCCCTGTAGAAAATGCTGAAGATAGCCCAAGGCAGTTTGTTGCTGTTTATATGCAGGCTATTTTTGGCTCCCATTCCAAGGTAGCTGACTCTTATGCGTTTAGTGGAGAGGCTGGGTGCCTGACACAGGGCCTGGATCCCACTGTGTGGGGTCTCTGCTTAAAAATTAGGCATACAGTGGTTAACTCTTAGATGACCAGCTCCTTTTTTGTATACAGCTGTTAGTCTGGAATTTTTAGAATGACAATTCTGTTTTTATCTGACACACTTTTACACCGAAATCACTGTAAAATAACCTGAAATAAAAACCTTTTTACCAATTTCATTACCACATGGTAAGGATCCCATGTCAGGAGAATGAGGTTTATATACATTGTGCAGTAAGTATTTCTAATCCAACAGTGAATCTATTGAAGCTCTGATTAGGGGACAGTGATTGGCTGTATGAAGATGTAAAGAAAAATATATTAACTATAATAACATATATGATATGTTATATATTAACATACATAATAAATATGTTAACTATATTAACTCCGGAAATAAAATGTATGATACTAGTACTTGGTAATGCCTAAATTGGCCTGGAACTGATAAGGAGCTATGAGTCTCTTGTGCACTTCCATCACAAGGGTGGGCCCACTGCCAGTCTATTGTTGCCAAGGAATAAACTTCAGTAAAGAATGCAAGGCAATATGTGGAAGACCTTGCACTAAGAACAAGTGCCAGCCCACAAAATTAATTCAAACCAGAGAGCAGATACAATGGGTGCTGACAGACGGGACAGAGATCTGTAACATCTCTTTGGAGCTACAGTTTCTCCTATCTCTTCTTCTAGGGACTTTGACTCCCAGTAGGCTGCAGTCTAGCAAAAACAATCCCACCCACATGTTGCTTTTATTTCTGGAAATTACGTGAAAGAGTCTGTAGATTATACCAGCAGTCTTCATGTTTGCTTCTTCTTTTCATGGGGTATGAGAGGAAATGATGCGCCTGAAAAGGTACAACTGTGCTCTTGGACTGAAAGTCTTCCCTTCGACAAAACTCTCACAGGAATTCTTAATGAGGTGAAAGTACTTCCTTACAAAGACAGTAAGGGAGAGTTGACTGTGTTACTCATTACACTCTACAAGGCCATAGAAACTAGAAACACATCTTAATTTTTTCAGTATTAATCCATGTGTCGTAACTGTGGGGTCTTCTTAAAGCATGCATGTTTTCCAGGGATTTTGTGTGTCATTTCTGAGGGAGATAGATGGAGAATTCTTTTCTGATTGTAGGATTACTTCATTTGAGATGTGAAAATTCAGTAGGTAAATTTATACAGTGTAGTGTGTGGTTACAGGTTAATAATTATTTATTACTACAAAAAAGATGGACCATTTTGGCTGATAACTCTAAAAATGTTAAGGGTCTTTTCCAGCCTAAATGATTCTATGACCCTGTGGGAATTTTTTTTTCTTTTCCTGGAAGATTTTAAGGTGCACAAGGAAGCTGTTAAATGCTTTTTAATAGAAAATCCAATTATTTATAGTCATAAAATTAGCTAATTTTGTTAAAAAATAAAAAACTGTTAATACAGAATCCCATAGAAAAGAAATTATTGTTTAAAATTAAGTTTTACACACTGTGTTTTCTATTACCTGTGGAGGCGGGCCCTTTAATAGTGATCAAAAATCACACCCTAAAATCGCAGATTAATATTTTTAAACCAGCCTGTTTATACTGTGTTAAATACAACAAAAAATGTTTATTTAAATGGTTAAGTTCTCTGAATTTCTGAGTAGTAAGTGCAGCAGAACTGTGTGCCTCTTACAGGCCTAACATTGCTTCTACTGGAATTCCAGATAGTGTCAGTCTGCTGAAACATGAGTTCAGTTACCAAATATAGATGAGTGGGGTAAGAATTACATAGTCACAGAGGACAGATGTAACACACAGGCCACAGTCTTCTTGATGCTTACAGAGGACCAAGCAATCTTTAGTGAATAGCTGGAGCAACTTCAAGCCAACTTAGATACAGAAAGAAAAAAAGCCATCTTTACCTGCTATTAATTATACTTGAGACTCTGCGTATTGGTCTGTTCATTATAAGGTCTGTCTTGTATTTTCTGCTAAATTTAATTACTGTACTTTGGGGAGTAATTTTGCAGGATTTCAAAAGTCAGAGGAAAAATATGTGTTTGTTTTAAAAGATCTCGCTAGATAAATGTATCTTCCTTCATATTATTTCTTTGATCAGATTGGCCTTAGGTCATATTTTTTTTAAGTAATAATTTTCATTGGACAGGTTTCACAAATTCAGGATGTGTATACTTCTCTTGTAATGAGTCCTTTGATTTTCTGTGGTTTTCCATATTTCATTATTTATCTCTTGAATACCTTAATTTGGTTAATTATTCAAATGTTTTCTGAGATTATTATAATCCAGTACATTTTGAATTTACTATTTACCATGTTCTTCCATAGAGCATCTATATTATTTTCTGAACAAATACTTAAATAGCATAATACTAAAATCTGTGTTTACTTGTGAGTAATTTTTAAACATATAACAAATAGGACCTCCAGAACGGTTTATACATAATAATGCTGGAAGTGTAGCTAAACACTGATCTGCATGCAACATTGTATTTTATGTTTGTGTCTTTAAATGCTATAGTATATTCCTTTCTAGGTTACCTAATGAGTAATGATGATGAAAACTGTTATAAATACTTTGTAGTCTAGCTTGGAGAAGCTGGAAATAGCACTTGAAATTTCTAATTATGATCTTATATGCTACTTGATAGGGTTAGTGATACTTCATCTCCAGTTTGCTGTGGTTACAAGTTGCTCTAAAAGAATAGTTGCTTTATGTATTACAGTGTGGCTGAAAAAAAGTCTTATAACTGGAAGCTTCCATTCAGCTGTCTAAAGCTAGACATATAAATCCTTATTTAGGCACCAGACCTTTCTCACTAAGAAGACTTATCAGCATTAGAAATTGCCAGTAATCAGAACATTTTTAAATTAGTCATTATCTAAACACACAGCTACAGATTGATTTACTTAAATTTAGACACTGGGCTTTAATAATTATATATAGCCATTATATTTTTCTAATGATAAAGCTGAGTATAAGGGGGAGGTATGCTAATTCATATTACATTCATTTTAATCATGATGTTGGGTGACTAGCAATTGGTAAGATTGCCCTCAACTGTAAACCATTGAAACACCAGAGCAACTTGGTGTTGAAAGTCAGAGAAGTTTATGTGAATATGTAATATATCCCTTTGAGATGTGATCAAGCTAGGAACCAGTATAAATCAGATTTAAATAAAGATGTCATTTGAACACAGATATTTATGAGTTACCTAAACAGTAAACTAGCCCCTTTGTTCATTTGAATACAGTGCTGAAAAATAAGGTGAAGAAGACAGCAACCCTCCAGGTTTAACCCTTTGTTTCCTGGCATTCATCCAGTCTATGCTTTAACAGCTGAGCCTCTAGACCAACTGTTTGCTTGGCTTCTCAGATTCATTCTTTAAAGCTGCTATGTGGTAGTCAGTTATACTGTATATACGTTTTCAGATTTTGTTGAAAGAGATTGTCATGGCAGCTAAATTTGTTGCCCTGTAAACACAAATGAAAGATAGATGTAATCCCAGCAAAGAATAAACCTATCGTGGTATTCTATAAAAACACATAAAATCCTAAAATGTTTTATTTTCCTCATACTTCTCTTTTATGTATTGAGTTGTAATCTGTTGGCAAGAGAAGCAGGCACATCAGGAGATGCATATGCCAGGCCAAGAATTCCAAGAATCTATCAGTCAGTTAAAGACTACATGCTGGGTAAGCCCCGGTGAAGTGACTAAAGGTAATTGGAGCTTGCATGAGCTGATGTAAAATACATCCAAGTACATCTCATAACTGTCAAGCCGCTTATCGATCAGTGAGGAAATACTTTGGACCGTTGAGAGAATATATAGTATTTTTTAAAATCTTGTACAGATTAACCAAATGAATCTCATAGAAACTATGATAAAAAGGAAAATTTTCAGGGTTAATTAAAACCACTGATGTTCAACTTAATTAAATGCTTTGCAAGAAGCAGCAATTAGTTTTAAGATAGATCACCTACAATCTAGTGACCAGCAGGACAAATAAATTTAAAAGAGAGAGTTTCAGGCAGATCCTTCCCTTGGGAAAAGACTGGTTTCCCTGATGTCGTGTTTCCTGCTTTTTCTGCCTTTACAGAGACAGAGAACATGCGTCCTCATTCTGAAATCATGTGGAAAAACTGGAGATGTATAGTTGCTTCTGTACTTTGTGAAACTGGTACAGAATATATATTATACACTTATATGGTGCAGGGTGGTACATAGGTTGTGAAATCTATTTCTTTAGTGATTTATTTTTAGCATGTGATAGTTTGAGATTCCACTTACCAGTGTTAAGGAAAATGCTACTAAATTGTATTGAAAGGTAACAATTTAAAAACAATAGCACAAGAAGTAAAATAATATTAAACACTTGCCAACATTAAACAGAAATGATAACTTGGGAGATTTTAATCCAAACATCTGTGTGTAGATTCTCGTAATGCTTTCAACTACTACAATATTTTTCCCTCTCAGAATTTGCTGGTTTAGCACCTGTAAGGCAGTGTTATAGCAAAGAGAAAAGTAATTATATTCCCCAGATCATCATAAGCCTAAAACCAGAAAAAAATTAAGTGTAATAGCATTGATGTGAAATAATACATCAGATGTGAAATAACAGATCACTCAAATTGCTCCAGTGGAACTGAGTTTGTGCTCAGCAATATATGAAGGATGGCTTCATAGTTCTGAAGGAAGAAGCATGAGAAATATGATCTTGAGCGCTCTCATTTCCACCTAGACAATTTGCAGCCCTGGCCCATTCTAATAGAAACCAAGGTTTACAGTAACTATTTCATGCACTGTTGTGTTCTGCTCTTCTCCCAGTTTTGTGTCTAGCTTATGGGAACGAGGATATAACCGAGGTTTTTCACTGAGAAGTTTTTTCATTAAGGAGTTGCATTTGTGTCTTCCAGCATGCAAGACAGAAGCTGTGGGCAGGCATTACCTCTTTCTTTAATGCTGAAGGAGGCTTACTGTGCAGAGAGAGGCATCAACAAGGGATATCCTGAAAATATGTCAGAAGCTTCATCTTACCATGACTTTTTCTCTGATTCCCTGTCAGACATACAGAATGGGGACTTTTCAAATGAACTTTCTGCCTTCCTTACCCAGGAAGAGATGTGTAAGAGCCTTGACATAGCTCAGGAAGCTATTGCCAATTCCATGAAGGAGGATCAGAATGCAGCACCAGACTTTAATCATTATTTCAACACCTCTCTTTCTAGCACTTCAGAAACTGCTTCTTTCAGAGCTACCAAACTGCATGAGCAAGATGCTTTACAGAGGCCTCAAGCAGGCAGTCTGAATTCATGTGCTGCAAGTCATATTCTCCCAAGCAATCAGAAAGAGCAACCCAGCACACCTCAAACAGCAGGTAGTTTTATCACAGTTTCCAGGAAGCAAGCAAGCACCTCACCTTTGCTAAATGCTAGTCCCAGCTTCATTAAAAGCCTGAAACATTCAAAAAAGGATAATGGTCCAGGTGTACCTAAGACAAGCCCTAAGTCTGACTCATCAGCCCAGAGAGAAGTTCCTTTCAGGAGCAAGCTGTGTGACAAAGCTGCCACATTTATAGAGGAACTGTCACCTATATTTAGACAGGCATCAGAGACAAGAGGCCGAAGTCCTGATGGGGACTCTTCTTCTCCAGATAGTGGATACCTGTCTCCTAAAAAGAGGCAACTAGCTGAAAGTACCTCCATGAACCAGGAGTTTGACAAGACATATCAAGAGGCTGAGCCTGAGGCAAAATTACCTGAAGTTCATCTTAATGGAGAACACTTTTCTGAAAGGGAGAGCATCACTCAGAGTGAAACAGTCCTTTGCTACCCCTTCATCAACACTGCAGAGAATCAATTTTCACCACCTCAATTCACTCAGAAGCTCCGGAGCCAGGAAATTGCTGAAGGAAACAAAGTATTGCTGGAGTGCAGAGTTGCTGGCAATCCAGTCCCTGATGTCAGGTATGTGCATGCCTTTTATGCTTTTTAACTAAGTCACCGGATATCATCATCTTCTGATTGTAGAACATAAACTAAGGACCGGTATCATAGTGGACTTGCTTAAAGGTAGTCATGTAAGAACAGCGGATCATGCAGTGTTAGTGCATGGGGATTCTGATCTCGTTAGTTCTCTCGAGTGTCTCATTGTTTTCTGCTTGGAAATGAAGTCCTTGATTCAAGAGCCATATTGCAAAATTAGGAATGGAATTTGCTCTGATAAGATTTTGTGTGACTGGTAACCTCATTAATCTAGGTAAAAGGCTCGCAATTTGCCCCTGAAGAGCATATATCAGGCAATTGATACTGGTTTTCTGTCAATTAGAGTGTCTCCAAGCACCATACCAATGGGATTTGGAGTCTATACTATGAGATAACCTGATTTTTTCTAAGCCTAGCCAAATATCCTCTTGTGTAAGACATTTCTAGAAGACATTAAGAACCCATATCAAAATTTCTTTCAAATATTTACAGAGATGTTTATTTGTATTTGCTTTTGTTCGATGACAAAACATGAAAGTAACTGCTGCATAAGTTTGGTTTAGGTGTTTTGGGTTTTTTATTATTACTAATTCATAATTCTTTCCACTGTTTTCCTTTCCTTCTAAAACCAATAGAAATTAAAGTCATCCAGCACTGCACACTGTTTTGCCACTTCACAGGTCTGAGACAGTGCTGATACACTTGCTTATCACACACAGAGGTAGACTGTACCTCTAGCTTATATATTTCCTCACAACCTACTTTGGTTTAAAGTCAACTAAGCATATTTGATATTCTCAAAGGAAAATTTTGTCCAAAAAGTCCTATTTGGACGGGAGGGAATTCATAGTTCCACTCTGAGAACTTCCTATAAGTTTAGTTACATCTGAAGACAACATAATTCTTTAAAAGTTCACATTTCCTTAAAGGAACATATAAATCACTTTCCTGTAACATCTGTTGTGCCTTAGATTTCTTCTTATCTCCTGCTATGAAGTCAACAAGATTGAAAAACTACAGCTTTGAAAAGTCAGGTTATGGCTGTATGTGCTTATATATGCATGAAAATTTACATTGAAAAATCATTACAGTGAAAAATTACATTGTAGGAAGTAGCTCCAGAGGGTCTTGTTGGTGGCTGTTGAAGACAACAATATTGCCTTTATCCTTATCTGAGTGTCCAGTAAAATGTATCCCAGACAAGCTGAATATTGAGAAACTGAAATTTTTATGGGGTCAAACAATCATTTATAGAGACATCAAGCGTGTTCAGTTTTTTTTATATATAAAGTGGAAGAAGTTGTACCTTAACACACTGACTACGTTGGTTATGTACTCAAGTTTAGATTGTGCTACAATGGAAGCCAGCTGATCTTACAAACTAGGACAAGCTGTAAATCTATGCTAAAGAGAGGACTTATATTATGAGCATTGCCAGAAGGCCAGGAAGCTTACCCCAAAAATAGAATTGTAATGCTTAAATTTGTAATGCCCATCAAGCAATATGACAGCCAAGTCATGTCATTAATAGTAGTTTGGTTGGGGGTTTGTTTTTGTTTTTTTTTTGTTTTTCTTTGTTCTAATATCTGCTTGGAAAAAAGGACAAAAATCACAGTTACGGGTGCAAAAGACTTCCAGTTCTTCTTCAGACTTTCATGAAACAGGAAAGGGGAATTGAAGAAGTCACAGAGTTATGACAGGCAGGGAATCCTCCTTCTTGTGTTTCTTCTCTTAGATTCTTCTTTCCCTCTCAATAAGATATTGCAGCCTGCCTGATGTGGACGCTAGGGCAAGACAAGCTGTTAACTTCTAGTAATTCTTTTGTTGTTGTTGGGTTAGGTAATATGACAACTAACATACTGGTACTGGTAATTTTGAGTTGTGAAACAGAGTAATAGCAGCTGACAGAGGACCCTTGGAGGAAAAAAACCTAGAACCAACCTGCTAATCAATAGTAAAGACCTTGTCACTTAATTTTACCCATCTGTAGGTTAGATATTTAACCTGACCAAGTCACCCGAAACTCCATCTGCAGTCACTAGACAAAAGCACATGCCTCATCTCTATGCCAGAAGATGGCACAGGAAGAAAGAGTTGCTCTGCAATTCATATCTACAGCTAATGCAACTACAAGAAAAAAAACCCTGAACTTACTTGGCTTTCTTACAAGTGAGAATTCAACATGATACCTATTACCTCAAAGGAGCTTAGTTTTTCTACTGTGTGAATTTTGAAAACACTTCCATAGCTTGAACCTCAAACTTAGTAAGAAAATTTCTTGCTAAGAAAGTGGGAGAGGAAGATTTTTTTTTTCCAGCATACTACTTATCAAGTCATTAATAAGCCCATTTAGGTACTGAGAGTCAGTCTGAGACAATACCCTTTTACTACAATGAAACACTGTTTCTGCTGGCTTTAATGTTTTTAACCACTATGGTTGATCCTGACTGGACTCCAGATGCCACCAAAGCTGGTCTGTCACTCCCCCTCAGCTGGACAGTGAAAGGCTTGTGAGTTGACATAAGGATGGGGAGATCACTTAGTATTTGCCATCACAGACAAAACAGACTCAACTTGGGGAAATTAGTTTAATTCATTACCAGTCAAATCAGAGTAGGGTAATAAGAAATAAAAGCCAAATCTTAAAAACACCTTCCCCTCACTCCTCCCTTCTTCCCAGGCTTAACTTCGAATTCTCAGCCTCCTCCCCACACAGTGGTACAGGGGGATGGGGAATGTGGGTTGTGGGCAGTTCATCACGTTGTCTCTGTCACTCATTCCTCCTCAAGGGGAGAACTCATGCTCTTCCCCTGCTCCTGGGTTCATCCCACAGGATACAGTCCTTCATGAACTTCCTCAATGTGGGTCCTTCCCATGGGCTACTTGAACTGCTCCAGCATGGGTCCCTTCCATGGGGTGCAGTCCTTCAGGAACAGAGAGTTCCGGTGTGGGTCCCCCATGGGGTCACTGTCATGTCAGGACCCTGCTCCAGCACGGGCTTCCCTCAGGCTTACAGCCTCCTTTGGGACACATTTCCCTACTCTGGCCTAGGATCCTCCAGGGGCTGCAGGTGGATATCAGTTCCACCGTGGACCTCCTTGAGCTGCAGAGGGACAGCCTTCCTCACCATAGTCTTCACCACAGGCTGCAGGTGAACTGCTGTGCTGATGCATGGAGTGCCTCCTTCCTTCTCCCCCTCCTTCATGGACCTTGGTGTCAGCAGGTGTTTCTCTCACATATTCTCACTCCTCTCTCCTGCTGCAATTGCTCATGCCCAGTAACTTTTCCCCCTTCTTAAAACTGTTATCCCAGAGGCACTGCCACCATTGTTGATGGGCTCAGCCTTGGCCATCGGCTGGTTCATCTTGGCTCTATTGGACATGGTGAAGCTTCTAAACAGCTTCTCACAGAAGCCGTGCCTGTAGCCTGTCCAAAACCTTACTACACAAACCCAGTGCAACTACCATCAGGCTATTATGCTTTTAACATATATTTCAGACCTACTGAGTTACAAAAGGTATTCTGGGGAGTAAAAATGATTTAATGTACTTTTATGGTCCACCTTTGAATTGGTTTTAGTTAGTAATTATTAATAATTATCTGGCAGCAGGAGATTTGTGAATATACTTAAAGTTAGTTACTGGTAAAAATCACTTTTCTGACGTTTCCTAAAAATACATTTCCACTTTAGTCTCCATTTCATTATGGATATCAAAGAGAGGCACAGTTGTAGCTCAAAAACTACTCATTTTGTCAATACAATTCTGCGCCGTGACCTTTCTGTAATGACGCTGACTTGTCTGAAGAGGTCACTCGCACACAGCACGGGCAGGGTTCTCGCAGGCTGGATATCTTCTGGGCGCGGAGCTGCGCAAGGGGGAAGTATAGAGCACTTCGCCTATTGCGTTGTTGCGGGGCCCATAGAACGAAGGCGGTTAAGTGACTGGGATAAGCGTGTAAGGACATGGCAAATACTTGGCTGCTGTTTGGGTAAGACGCCAAAGTCCTGTCTCGAATCCTGGGGAAAGAAGGGGGTTCCTTCCTTTAGAAGTTAGGAAAGCATGCAGAAAAATTAGTAGGGGATTACTGGATTCTAAATTATAATAACATTCCTAGAAACTTTAAAACAGTTAGCTGTTATCACCTGGGAATATCATTACTCCTCTTTCTGGAGCTGAAAGGGATTTTTGTGGTATATCCTGAGTATCCAGTAAATAGCCAATATGCTGCAGTAGGAAAGACAAGCCTATTTAAAACTGATGAGGTGTTTCAGAGCTAGTGAAGAATGTTTGCTGTTTGTTCCACTTTCAGGAACGTTTCTGTAAATTTGTATGGATAGGGGAAAAAAAAAAAAGGCAAAACACCAATGATACAATACCATTGACCATTCTCTTGTATTTTGGTAATAAAAAAATCTAGTTTTCTAGAGCACAGTACTTCGACAACTGCTTCATTAGACAGAATTTCGGATTTGTAATATCTCTGGAAAAATCGATGGAGATTAGCATATGAACTGAAAAGATTTAAATATCAAAAAATACTGGTTTTGAAGAAAGTGGTCAGAAGAAAAAGATGTAAAATATATTAAACATCTTGTGAAAACTGCTGAATACATATGTCATCCTTGTTGGTGACATGGACAGTGGGATTGAGCGCGCCCTCAGCAAGTTTGCTGTTGACACCAAGCTGTGTGGTTTGGTTGGTATGCTGGAGGGAGGGGATGCCATCCAGAGGGATGTGATGCTTGTGAGGTGAGCTGATGCCAGCCTTATGAAGTTTAACCATGACAAGTGCAAGGTCCTGCACCTGGGTCAGAGCAATCCCAGGCACAGCTACAGGTAGGACAGAGAAGAGATTCAGAGAAGCCCTGTGGAGAAGGACTTGGGGATGTTGGTCGATGAGAAACTGAACATGAGCTGGCAGTATGTGCTTGCAGCCCAGAAAGCCAACCATATCCTGGGCTGCAACAAAAGGAGCGTGACCAGCAGGTCGAAGGAGGTGATCCTGCCCCTCTACTCTGCTCTCGTGAGACCTCACCTGAAGCATTGTGTGCAGTTCTGGTGTCCTCAACATAAAAAGGACATGGAACTGTTGGAACAAGTCCAGAGGAGGGCCACAAGGATGATCAGGGGACTGGAGCACCTCCCATATGAAGACAGGCTGAGAAAGTTGGGGCTGTTCAGCCTGGAGAAGAGAAGGCTGCGTGGAGACCTCATAGCAGCCTTCCGGTATCTGAAGAGTGCCTATAAGGATGCTGGGAAGGGACTCTTCATTAGGGACTGTAGTGACAGGACAAGGGGTAATGGGTTAAAACTTAAACAGGGAAAGTTTGGACTGGATATAAGGAGGAAGTTCTTTACTGTGAGGGTGGTGAGACACTGGAATGGGTTGCCCAAGGAAGTTGTGAATGCTCCGTCCCTGATGGTATTCAAGTCCAGGTTGGATGAAGCCTTGGTTTAGCGTGAGGTGTCCTTGCCCATGGCAGGGGGGTTGGAACTGGATGATCTTAAGGTCCTTTCTAACCCTAATTATTCTATGATTCTATGATTCTATGAAATGGGTATAAATGTTGCTGCCAAAAGAAGGGCTATAGAACAAGCAGAACAGTTACCTAGTCTATGAGGAGTAAGAGAAGCCACTTGGCATGTGCAAAGCTTGCTGAACAGGAGATGCAGAGAGGGTCATGAGCCAGGATTACCACAGTCTCTACATTCACACACAGCAATAAACTCTGTGTTTATTACACTAAGCAATAAATTCAGGCTTCAGTTGTTCTGATTTTTCCCAGAAAAGCCAGTTCCAATAACATAGCCGCTGCAAATAATGTTTTTGGAACTCTGTATGTTAAGTGTGATAAAAGTAGAGAATGATTGTGATTTTTATTTTTTGTCTCAGCTGGGAATAAAATAAGCAGAAGCTGTAGTTCTTAAAGTCATGATGAAATAACAATAGTTTAATGGTGACAAGAAAAGCACTGAATAGATTGTTATTTTTCCCAGCACTCAAGAAGTTGTCCGGCCTAGTAATGAGCACAGCTGAAATTTAGAGATCTACAGCAGAGCAAAAGGTCTTCCAGAGAAACTACTTGGGTATTTCTGACCTTTTAGCTTGGTGGTTTTGTATTCATCACATTTTATTATGGATCCCAATAATCTTTATAACTGGCTTTTTTCCCTTTTCATTGCTTTTTTGGACCTAAACTTTTCAAAGTCCTCAACAAATCCAAAGTCAGGCTAGAAGCCAGCCTTAACCTGTTGCCCTTCTTGTAAGGCTAAGGATAACAAGGTTTCAGAATCTTATTATAAACAAAGAAATCATCAGATGTAGGGTAAGGACAAGGTGTTTATTTGAAGGCTATGTGACAGGGAAGGCCTCTTAAGTTCCTTGGATGTTCATAGCTGCATCATATAGAAAATAAAACTGGTATTCTGGTTTGAGTGACAAAACTTGAATAAAGTAGCTTTGTTCTGCAGGAGGAAAATAACTAAACTATGACAGAAGAACTTGTAACTACAATCTTAGGATTGAATCCCAAAAGAAAACAGTTACATTTCAAGAATCACTATATTTCATCAAAATTCAATGCCTAACTTACTAGTTCTACTGATACGCGGATAGACTCCACAACTTGTTAGAGTTGTGAAGTAGGTATGCTTTTATTCAGCGCTGAGGCGCATGGGGATTGCTCCTCCAAAAGCATGCTCACCTTGCCTTTGCCACTCAGTTTGTTTATATTACATATAATGATTACCTAAACATGAGATTGCTTCACGCCTAATACAAACGCAAAACCTATTCCTGTCTAGTATTATAATTAGTTTTCTGACATTCGTCCCATTGGTGCGCCTGCGCAGTGCCTCCTGGTGGTGGTCGTTAGGGGGTCGTGAGGATGAAGGCCTGTAGTTCCTCTTCATCACTGCGAGTAATCTCTTGTTTTCACACAGACTCAATAGGGTTTCAGCTCCTATCCAAACCTCAGGTTTGGTACAAGCTGGTTTTGCGTATCTTAAAGCAGAAACTTGTCAAGTTTGCAAATTTTGTTACTCTGGCTATCTTTTGTTCCTTTTCTTTGCTAAAGATACTATTTAAACAAGAATGTCTTAAATGTTAAGTTATGAATCTTATCTACTATAATTCTGCCTAGCAGCTGTAACTCTTACAATTCTGCTTCACTGTTCTAGCTACTTTGACTCCTACGGTTCTGCTTCACCAAGCACAGCAACTGCTTAAGCAAGCAGGCACAGTGTTAACCCTTTATTTCCCAGTATCACTACTAGCAAAAAATCACATACATAACAATGAAGGTTTAGTCACTGGTCAGACTAAACAACCCAGATGCCAGCTTAAGACTTAGCAAAGTATTAGGTAGTTTGAGAAGTTCTAGGATACCTGTTTTCTAAAGAAGGTCTGAAGCATATAAAATATAAGCTGAAACAAATTTTCTATATTGCTCTCAAAACTATTGTCTTGATCAGTAGCTCTCCTCAAAGTGCATCAGCAGTGCAGTACTTAAAATACTCAACACTGAGCTTAAGCAAATCCCAGCTGTGAGTGACCTAGAGCTCTTCAGCATTTGCCTCACAATTTGAATATTTAATTACTTCTGAGGTCTGCCCTGAGCTGTCAGCTGTAATTGTAGTATTTTCCAAGACCTACCCTGAGCTGTGAGCTGTGATAAAAGTATTCACGCATGTTCACCCAGATTCTGTAGCACAACAGGTATTGAAGTGTTTTCTGCAAAGTAGTCTCTTTCTTCTGTAACAAATTGACAAAAAAAAAAAAAAAGGCAAAGCACTTTCCACATACTACAGAATAAGAACAGGGTTTCTTTGCCTTAAGGAATTTGTTTGCTCTCGTTATAACCCTTTTCTTAAGTGTTGTTTGAATTTCTCTGCAACAGGTACCCCAAAGCACCACCTAGAAACATTACTTACATGTAATATAGAACTGCTCTTAGAAATATAGAAACAAATACTAAGTACAATGCTTGAATTTGTAATAAAACCCCAACTGCCTTGATTTCTACAATTTCTACAATACTTCACAAAATTGACCCAATTTTGTAGCCTTTAAAAGCTTCAAAGCCCAAAAACATGCAATAAATTATGCTTCCACCATAGTCTTCCTATCAAGCACAGCTGCAAAGAACATTGGCTGTCAGATTAAGTAATGCTTAACATAAATCTACACAGCTGAGTGGAAATCCAGGTGTATAAACTAATAGTGAGTGAACTAAGCAGCAGTTAGTAGGTTCTTAAGTTTTGCAAATGTAAAGGGTGTCACAGATGTAATTTCTGCTTCTTTACTAAGTGCTTGATTTCAGATGAGAAACCTGTGGTTTAGAGGTAGCATTTGTTTTTGTTTCTTCATGTTTCTTATTGTGTAAATTTAATTATAATGAAACACTAGTGCCTTGGTGGGAAGTATGGGTGTTCTACTAGTTCTGTAATGCAAGGCTTTAATGCCAGTTATTTTTTTATCAAGTATGAGTAGCTATTTATGTATATATGCTAATGGAACATATTTGACAAACCTGAGTATTCTTAGTGTGAAACAATCTGGGGTTTTTAGGTGTGTTCCTCACTTTTTTTGTATTAGCTCTTTAATAAGTCATCTTCAGAACTGTTACTTCTCCATTTGTAAAATCTTAACTATTTAGGTTATAGTTTAAAACCAGGTGGTTCATGTCCTGCATTTTCATGAGTTTAAATGCATACTTAGGTTATTAAAAATGGAAACTTTAGTGAAGGTATTTTATGATTTATTTGTTTAAAGCATTTGCCATACTAAGATGGAAAAAAAAGCCCAAGAGCTAAACTTGCTTCTGAACAATAGGATGCCTAATGTGTTCTGACAACAGACTTTCTTAGGCTTTATAAGTATCATGGTAACTACAGTGACTGCAGAAGTACTTTATAAAAGATTAAAAGGATTAGTATGTGATCTGTGTGGCAGGAGAAGGCTCTTGTGACTTGAAAATCATTAACAGCCACATCTGTTATACAGTAAATATAAGATATTTTATTGAGGTGTAATGTGACTTTCACGTCTCCCGTGACTGTGTTTTTAAAATGAAGCTTACTACTTTCCGAGAAAGGGTAGAAAAAGGTAACAATACTGTTGAAGAAACTGCAGTATTACTTTGTTCCAGAGGTAGTATTGACTATACAAATGGTTTATTTATGGGTTTGTTTTTCTTAATTTTTCTTACTGAAAATTGTCATTTAAACTTGTCAAACTTCATAACTAATACTGTAACTATAGCCAAGTGCCTCTCCTCTCCCCCCCCTTTTTTTTCTTTTAACACATTCATCTACTTACGTGTTTCTCCAGGTGTTTTAGCAATCTTACAGCTTTATCAGAGTCCTGGTTGCTTTAGTGGGTCTCTAATAGCTTTTATTCAGGTATTGACAGATTTAGGATGAAGTGACATTTTTCATTTTAACTCCAATAAACTCATATGCAAAGTATGTTAACAACCTGTAAGCACAGCAGTTCTATCACATTAACTGTGGTCTGTTGGTCTACTGTATTTTCTATTTATTGTGTATATTAGCGGCAGGTTTATTTCAGTTTATTACCAAATGTAATATTTTACAGTAAGAATTGATCTAAACAATTCCCTAATTTGTACAATAGTTTCTATTCCATTATTTCACAGTGTTATGATTGTTTATTAATGTTTAGAACACTGTGGCAAGGAACAGTGGTTCTTTTATTACACAACGTTTTGTAAAACAAGAAGTGTTTCCAAAATTTTCTATATATTTCCTAACGGCAGTAGTTTATGGAGTTAGCTTTTTAAATTGCTCCCAAATAGAAAGGTTTTTTTATATTCTCCCCGATTTCTGACTGGTTTTCTTTATGAAACTGTTTTGCCTGATAAGCATACTTTTATGCAGGAGTCTACAATAGTCTTCTAGTTATCATTTCAGAGTAGAATCCTGCTAATCTGTCTTCTTACTAGTCTTATGCAAAGACAGAGTAATTGTTAAGAATGGAGGAAGATTCGTGTACCTAAGGAGTTCCTTGGGTCAAAAATGTAATCCTCTGTGTATGGAGCATTGCAGATCATCTGAAAGTAAAAAACAGCATATATAATATTGCTGAGTGTAAATAGAAATCTGTTAGCCATTTTAATCTTGTAGTACATTCATTTCAGAAACCTGCTCAGCAATAACGTGTTGTCATTTAATGTTTTATTTGCATTCAAAGTAAGGTATAGTATCTGGATAATATCTGTCAACATCCCCATTATTCTTGTCACAAGAGTATTTTTCTTACTCCTCCTTAAATCAACAGTATCTTCCATACTTTTGCTTTTCTTTTCATTTACAAGTCAACGTAATAGCTATTGCACTCTTGACCTTGTTACTCTTCCCTTCTCTTCCTTTCTTCCCTTCTCCTCTTCTTCCCTTGCTACTCTTCTTCCCTTTTCATTTGTTTCCTTTTATACTGTTGGTTTACTGTACCATGCTATGCCATTCTTCTTGTGTCTTTTTTTTTGTTTGTTTTCAGTAATTTCAGGTCAGGCTTGTCCATTGTCAGGCGCTGTGTTAGGTGAGCCTAACGCTTTAGAAATCCCAGGAAAAGAGATTTTTCTAGAGAGATTTTTCTAGATATAGCTGGCCACTTCTTCCGACGTAGGCTGGCCTGCTACTGTTATCTTTATATTTTCCCTGTATTAATAAACTAGTTGAGCTTCTTTATGGTGTTGCGTTGAGTAATTTGCGGCCTGCAGGTTTTAGGTAGATGACATGCATCTTTCAAATATTTTCTTTTCCATTCTCCATTCACTTTGTGGAGTGAAAGTCCACATATCAAGATTTTCTGCATCTGGAACAAAACATACAGTGAAGACAAGGCCTATTTAGATCATGTACTAATCTGCCTTCAAAAACAGTGTGGCATATCTTGAGAAATGCTAGTGTGAGTGCATCAGTTTTCTCACCTCCTAAGTAGTGGTCTTTTTACCTTAGAACCACAGTGATGTTCAAGAATGGATTATTTAATATTTGTCATCCCACTAAAGAAAACAGCGTTTAGGGTACTCTTGTAGTATAGGATGACCAAATGTTCTATTTGGATGTGTTTTGGTTTTGTCTTGCTTTATTGTTTAAAAGCATAGAGTATGGTATTTAAAACAGGTATCTGGAGAGTCAGGCTCTTTCCTAGGTGAAATGATCTTTACAAAGTCCAGATAGTGGTAACAGGATAATTTATGAAAGTCTTATGAAATAAACAGGTTGCAAGAGAACTTAGGCTAAGAAATCCATTGATGTTACAAAATGAATATTCAAAGATCTGAAATAAAGAATGTGTGGTTGGGGTGAGGGTGCCAGGGGGAAACACGGTCTGTTTGCTTGCTTGTTTTCTTTAAAAGCCCCAAGGAGGATCCTGAACACTGGGGTTATTCTTAACATTTTGTTTATTTCTGGGCTCTGTAGAATAGTTTTGACTACATGATATATGTGTTTCCTCATCTTTGTTATACAGGCTCTGGGCATTACCAGACTTTTTCTTCAGAGCTGTAATTTTAGTATTTTTTTTTCATGAATGCTGAAATATCTTCTGTAGCTTTTGTTTTAGAAAATTGCATACTTTGTTTGGTTTTCCTTCCTGAAAATAGGAAGAATAAATGCAACCTGTTTGGTGCAGGAAGATGGGCATGATAAAAGGCAATTGTAAAAACAATGGGAGAGTTCTTTTTCAAATTGGAATTAGAAAGAGAATTCCAGCTCAGTTACTTTTATTTTTCTCTATCTGTGAATGCCAGTGACTCTGGTGTATTTCCGATTATATTACCTGAAGTTTAAGGCATCTCAGTTCACTTCTTTATTTTTTTGTTCTGCTTTGTCTGCCTTTTAGTAAAAGAATACAGATCTGAAGTTCTTTGCTAGTGCTCCATGAATAAATAACGTATTTACTAGTATTTATAAAAAGACTCAAAGACTAAATGAAAATGTTATCAAAATACAATTTAAACTGATTCTACACTTGACGGTTAATGTGAAAAGCTTCAAAGTAAATTAATAAAAATTACTCTGCAAAAATAAGACAAATGGTGCTGCTGTCTGCAAAATGAAAAATATAAAAGAACTTTTGCCTTTTATTTACATAGGAATTGAATGAGACTTGGATGAACTCTAAAATAACAAGGCACCGCATGTCTTCAGAAAGCTCTTTCACTGAACTAGCTTTGTTTGTGTTCAACTTTTTTAGTTTAAAAGCTAAGCTTAATTGAAGTAGTTTTAAAATACAGATTTCCCACAAAAGTGGTACTGAAACCGGGCCAGAGGCAGTATTCCAAGAGGCTTCTTTTATTTCATATTTCAACATTTATTTATATAAATCTTATATATCGTCTCTGGGCCTTTCCAGTATAAGCATCAACAGCCAAGAAGTCTGACAATGAGGAAATACCTTAGCAATCTGCTTGTCATGGACTAATTGAAAGTACCAATCT
Organism: Pezoporus flaviventris; assembly: GCF_033815535.1. Taxonomy (NCBI): domain Eukaryota; kingdom Metazoa; phylum Chordata; class Aves; order Psittaciformes; family Psittacidae; genus Pezoporus; species Pezoporus flaviventris. Next base: position 37,681,475 of record NW_026892550.1, on the reverse strand, counting down.
CTGAAAATTAGAACTAAATCTAGAGGCTAAGTAGAACAGAGGTGGGCCTGAACCCATGTGTTTTGGGAGTGGACTATTTTATTCATATTGAAATACGAAGAGAAACAGATTAGTGAGGCTTTCCATAGAGAGAAGTGTTTGGAGTCAGTAATTCTGGCATCATTACTTATCAGTGTTCAACAGGTATGCAGTGCTATTCCAAATCCTATTTAAAATATTATGCTTGACATGTTTGCTCATTTGCCTAAAGGCAATACCACATCTTGGATTGTTTAAGTTTCTTAAGGGTAATTATAGAAGTTTAATAACTATTATTTAAACAGGACATACCTTTGTAGGGTACAATATGTGGCTTTATAAATATAAATGAAGTAAATACAATTACCACTTTGAAATGATGCTTGAAAACTTCTTTCTTAAGAAAAAAAAACTTTGTTATGTTTGAAATACACTCTGTAAATGCATTCTTGATAATGTGAAAGCTCACTTTAGAGACTGGATGATGGAATTCAACCAAAAAGAATTATCTGCAAACATTCGTAGCTGATGGCTGAAAATGTTAGACTTAGGGCAATTAGAGCTGCTGGGCTTTCAGGGAGGTAGAGAAGGCTATGGCCTAAAAGCTTATAATAGACCAAACACAGAAACATTGCTAGACAGCAGTGAACATTGAGCATATTTTATTAGTTTTAGAACCCATCTGGAAAGTGCTTTCTTTTTAACAAGTGCTACATTTTGACAGGGCTTTAAGTGGACTGTAAATGTGGATCCTTTAACAGGCCATGGGCTTGTGCTTTGAGCCCATGCAAAAGTAAAGGAAGGAGTAAAAGAAATTCCCTTGCCCCCCTGCTAGCTGTCACACAGGAAGTTAAGAGAGCAAGTCCTTCCTTGATGTCTGTATTTCCTTCCCTGAGCACAGAGATGTAAAGAGAGCAGAAAGTTATTTCCTTAACTTAATATATTTTGCACAATTGTGATCACATTTTGAGGTGTGTAGTGCAAGAACAGCAGCAAATAGACCTGTTATTTCTGCAAACCCTCAGAAAAATCTTCCTTTCAGTGAAACCTATCACTTTAGTAGGGAAGCTGGTAGAAAGGAAGAAAAGAATGAAATCCTGTGTAGGTTTTTAGAGTGTGTGGGAGAGACGTTCAAGGTGATGATGATGTTCAATGATGAAAGCTGCCTGTTGTTCCTGCTTTAGGCAGAACTTTACAAAACCTTTGCAGATCACTATATGCAAAATAATTATTTTGTTTATATCTGAGACATTATAATGTTTTTTTCACCATGTTATTTATTCACAAAACACTCTATGTTGTCACGAATTCTCACATTCCACATGCTTTAGGAAAGAACTGAATATTAAAAGATTTTTAATTTTTTTTTACACTTTTGGATATTGAAAAATAATCTACAGCTCTGTAGTGAGGACAGAGCATTTAGTTTAAGGTAGCAAAATGAACACAATTTCAAAGTTTAGCTTTGCACAGAATAAACCTTCATGGAAGTTTTGTCCACTTAGACACTTAAGTGTGGTTTAGCTTTTGGCTGTAGAAAGCTTCCACTTGCAAGAAGTGGACTTTATTGCTGCCTTGTGCTACTGTCAGTTGCTTTGTGTGAGCTGACTCACAAGAGAATTGATCAAGAGGAATAGTGACAAATTGCAAACAACTGAAATAGTAAGGGACTTGCTTAAGCATTGAAAACTCGAATCGATATCCATATGACATGTTTCTGTAAATCAGAAAAAGAGCAGACTTCTTAAATATACACCTAGGTAGTCTGGGTAGAGAAGATATACTATTTTATGAAATAAATTATGAGGGGTAATTCAACTTGATAATTTTACCTGTATATACAAAGATACCTTTAAGTTGCAGAAGGGGTGAGTGCCTGTATAGAAATATTTTATCTGATGTGCTGCAGTACCGCGTGTCAAAGTGCTTATAATAGAACATAATCTTACTTTCCTGAAGTCATATGCTACAGTTAGTGTGATACTATTCAGTGTAGATAAGTACAAAACTCAAGATTAGGAGTAGTGTGAAGTCAAATAGGTCAGACTTCCTGTGGAAAAGGGTAGTAAGTTAAAATGCTTTGAGGGTGGAGGTAATTAGCAGGTAGAATCTCCCCTAAAACACTGGGGGTTTTCAGCTGCCTGCAGGTCAAAGCAAGTAGAGGACTAGAAGGCCTCTAAAGGACTTGTCTTCATAACAGATTCATGGCAGAAATGTTTCTTTTAGTCTTAACACGTGCTGCTTCAAATGATTAATTGTTCCACCTTATTAATAATGTATACTTGAGTACATGCATGCACTACTGTTATAAAAATAAGGAAGACTTGTACTTATGCAGTGCCATTTGTAAGCATTTCATTACTTTATAAACAGCTTGTATGATATAGATTGTGTTTTTCTTGCCTTACTTGATAAGGGTTTGCTTTTCAGGTAGCCAAGGGAAAAAGATTAGGCAAATAGAATCCATCTGTCATTTATGGTACAACTGGCAGGTACCCATAGCTAACTATGAATGCTTTTAATATCACAGAAAATGTGGTCACTAAGATAGCACATGGCCCTGTGTAATAGTAAATCATTGCTTATAGGAAGACCATTTAAGTATTTACCCTGTAAGTAGCTGAGGTGTATATTTAACTGAGTTAACATGAACTGAGGGTCTTCTACTCCTATAAACTAATCTTGATATTTACAAGTTGATAACAAGCTTGATAGAAGTGTGGCCAACACTTTGGCCACAAGGTAGCATCCTTTCAATCTCCCATTATATTTTTTTCCCCTGTGACATGTTAGTAAAATGTATAAAATAATAATACACTGATAATTAGGGGCCAGGTACAGCATCGGATGCTGTCAAAATCTGTTATCCTTGGTATATGCTTTCCATATAGCTGATTGTGACGGAGAAGGTGGGTCTCTTTGGTCAGGTGTGGTTTTATGTGTTATGACAGCTTTGTTTTTAAAAGGTAGGGGAAAAAAATCCACCCTAAAACCTTAGGAGTTGAAGCACACATTTTCGTGCAGGAAAACAAGCTGTCTTCATGTAAACTTTTCAAAGGGTGCCAAGTGCAAAATTCACACAGTTTCCTCCTGAAAATGAAATAGCAAAGTGCAACCCAGTTCCTCAGCAAAAAATAAATTCTCTGTTGATTAGTTTAACAAGTACATTCATTTAATCAAAATGGCACCAGTTAAAATACAATGGCATTGCCTCAAATACCTGCAAAATCAATAATGAAAATTCTTATTCTCTGTTTTGTATATAGGTATGTGTTCCTGCTCACTGTGAAGTTAGGGAACATTGTAAAAACAGATACTGTGTTATCAGTCAGGTAAATAAATGTTTTTGCTGTTTAAGACAAGCAGCCATTGTGTGATGTATAAGAAAAAGAAAGGGGTTTTTATTTGTTTGGGGTTTTGTTTTTGAAGGTAAAATTGCTTGTAGTAACTCATGGCTACAGTTAGATACCCTGCATGCCTGTGTTGGGCTGTGAATGCCAGGAGTGGGCACAAAGCTATTCTGTGTAATACCATGCTTAAGCCCAGAGATCGAGTAGAAATGTGGATCTCTTAATGACAATTATAAAATAAAAGCTTGAATGTGTACTGACTTAGTTTCCCTAAACAAACCCCAAGTTATTTAAATAAAAGTAATGCACAAATTGATTGACGTGATTATTTCCACCTAAAGCATTTTTTTGGGTAAAAAGAAGTATGGCAATATGCATGGTTTGAGTTACCAAATATTCCAATATACCAATAATAAGTTAATTTTTTATAAATTTTCAAGTGTTTGAAGAGTGAATTTCTGTTATTGTCCAGTACAGTTTGCCTAAAACATATGCTGGCTAAGAATTCTTATTCTGGGATCAGTTCTCCCACTTAGTTGAATGTGCTCATCAAAGCTTACTCTGATTTGCTCCCTTCTTCCTGGAAGTGTGTTTTTATGGTAGTTCTGAGTGTAAATATTTTCTGAACCAATTAGGAATGAAATTATGTAGATTAAAAAATGTAAGATATAAAAGTGACTTTTCACGTTTCCTATTTCTAATATATAAAATCAGATGCTTCCGTTAAATACTGTGCTGGTTTTGGCTGGGATAGAGGTAGTTTTCTTCACAGTAGCTAATATGGGGCTATATATTTGATTTGTGTTGGAAACAGTGTTGATCATTCAGGGATATTTCAGTTATTGCTGAGCAGTGCTTGCACAGAGTAAAGGCCTTTTATGCTTCTCACCCCACCCCACTAGCGAGGAGTCTGGGGGTGCACAGGAAGTTGAGAGGGCACACAGCTAGGACAGCTGACCCTGCCTGACCAAAGGGGTATTCCATAACATATGGCATCATGCTTAGCATATAAAGCTGTGGAAGGAAGAAGGAAAGGGGGGATGTTTGGAGTGAAGGTGTTTTTCTTCCCAAGTATCTGTTACGTGTGATGGAGTCCTGCTTTCCTGGAGATGGCTGAACACCTGCCTGCTGATGAGAATTTGTGAATTAATTCCTTGGTTTGCTTTGCTTGCATGTGCAGCTTTTGCTTTACCCTATTAAATTGTCTTTTTCTCAACCCACGAGTTTTCTCACTATTCTGATTCCCTCCTCCATTCCACTGTGAGGGGAGTGAGCAAGTGGCTGGTTGGGGCTTAGCTGCTGGCTGGAGTTAAACCACAACAGTTCTTTTTTGTGCCCAGTGTGGGGCTCAAAGGGTTCAAGATGGTGACGGGTTTGACTGGATTTTCTAGATCAAATTTATAGCTGTTGCTGTTATAGCTAAACAGCATAACAGCTGTTTAATCAGCAGGCTCCTGTGCTTACCATGGTGCTTGCTTGCCCTTAACACTGAGTGTATTAGTACTTTTGAAAAAGGCAAAGTTCTCCAAAGAAGTTCTTATGCAGAACTGAAGACATTAATAAGAAGTGGGGAAATGCAATGGTGTTTTTTAAGCTCTGCCTTAATTCTGATTAATCTGTAGAAAATTAAAATCTTACAGTACTGTGTGGATAGCCCTCAGAAAGTAAATTTCATGATCATGAATGAATGGGATTTACATTCCTAAATTCATCGAGATATCTCATGCACAAAGCTTAGTCATCTAATTTTTTTACAATGTATAATATAATATAGCTGGTATATTATAGATTGGTGTAATATTCCAAACCAGGGTTTTTTTGAGGAAATTCTCTCAATTTCTGTTTCTGCACTTGAATTGATTTCTTAAATATGGATTTTTGTCTCCTACACTATGATTATACTTAACCAGTCATCAGTGAAGCAAATTTAGAAAGAAAATAAACTCAGCAAGGAAAATACTTGCTCTGTATTGTGTGGTTTCCCCTAGAATGTTTGTGAATGGTTGCTGCTAGAAGGAGTTCTTCTGCAGATGTTAATTTAGGGAGAGCTTGGATCATAGTTAAGAAGCAGTATAATATAATCTAAGATAGAATGTTTATTTTCTTTTTTTTTTTTTTTTTTTTTTTTAATGCATCTTTCCTATACACTGCAAAGAGCATTTGTGTGTTAACAGTCTGTATTAAAAATAAATAACTTACATTGCCTGGATTTAAAGACTTCAATCATTTGTCCGTTAGGACCATAGAGATGGACAATATAGTTCTCAATTTATGATTTGCTTAAGATGTTGATACAGTGAGTCTCTTGCACAGGGAAGAATAAGGGAAAATGTTTGTAGCATTACAGAGGTAACTATTACTGCATGTTTTCTGCCTTTTTTCCAAAAGAGCATTGCCGCTGGTGAGGACTTTCAAGTTTAATTAGGGAGGGTTGGGACAGAAGGAGTGTTGATTATATCTGGGCTTCCTCAGGCTTGCCATATGGCCAGAAAGAATCTATAAAAGCCTGTTTTCCACAAAACCCATGAGTGGTAATTTTGGGGGACTGTACCTATAAAGGAAGTAGGTGGAGATGGTGATTTGCAGTTAACTGAAGAATTGGTACAGATGCTAGGCATTGCAATTCTAGGACATGCTACTGACTGCAGATTCAGAGGCTGGTGATTCAGAGTTTCAGCCTCAAATCTTTCTTTATTCTCAGAGGATTTCTGTATGACTGACTGAAGCCCCCCTTACCTCCTTTAAGAAAAAAAAACAAAAACAAACACAAGATAACTAAATCTAAATGAAGTTAAATTAATCTCTTGTTGGATGCAGAAAACACTGCTCTTGCTGTAATCCAGGTATGGGGGACAATCTGAAAATTGGATGCATGTGACCTTACATAGTGTGATATTGCAGCCAAAGTCGCTCCAGGACCCAGGACTGGCATAAGACACATGGCAAATTCCTATATAAACTGATGCAGAAGCTGGCTTTCAGTGAACGCCTTCCCTAGTTTAATAGTTATAGCAGGCCCACTATATTATGTTTGTTCACAGCTTTTGTCCTCAGAAGAACTGTTGTTCGGGTGTATGACGTGAGGATAGAAATTGCATGCTTTGGATTGAGAAGGAAGATGGAATTTGAAAGTTTTGCAGCCAGCAGAAGTTTTTGAGACACAAGCTGGAAGTAAGAAGCATTGTTCTGGAAATAGCCCGGTTGATCTTTGCTGCCTTAAAAAGTTCAAGGCTTTTCCTAAGTTACTAGATAAGAATAAAGCAGCTCAGTGAAAATCCTGTATTTAATATATACTGAAATTTGCATAGTGGTAGCTGGAAACACTATAGCTGCACTTTAGGCACTTATCTGTGTTTTCCAGTGAAGAGTACTGCAATAGCTTCCTTAGATAAGGAATGTCAGGACTGAAATAAGCAACTTGTGATTCCTTAGAAAGGTTCTCTTGACACACCTAATAAAGATTCTTGGAATGCAAATGTCTGACAGTGGGAGATATGAGGAACCACCCACCCTGTGCCTGTATCTTCCCATATATGCCTAAGGCATTCTATGAATTGGCAGTGCAAGAAAGCAACAGTACATGTAAACGCGCTATTTATGGGTGAAATGAAAGAACTGAAGGAACAGCCACTGCTTAGGAATGCTGGAGAGGCCTCAGGCCCTGCCCTTCCTAGATTTTTTCTTTTGCTACTTCAATCTAGTTTTGACATCTCTGTAAGGTCTCCCACTATCGTAGACAAAAATCTATGCTTATCTCCTGCTCATAAGTGCTGAAACTGAGATACAGAGCTTCCCAGGAGCAGGTTTAGAAGGACTACCACAATCTGGCTGACTTTTGTGCCAACCATGTGCTTATGTATTTACTTTCAACAGAAAAGTCCTTTACTTATATCTAGTAATTAACCTACAGATAGAATATTGCAGGGAAGATGTGTTGACCATCACATACAGCAGAACAGATGAAGTATTTTATTATGCTTTTTTATGTATATTACTAATGGGGAATTCTGCTTTAGAAATTTACTTTGATCATTTACCTAAATAAAAGCAGTGATACCTTTCTTTCTTTTTTTTTGGTGTGGAAGAACATTTAATAGTGGTATCTGTGCCTATGTCCTTTTTAATTTCTTAAAACCTGTATTTCAAGAAATAGCAATTCCTTTTCACAGAAGGGAAGGTATCTCTCAAGTATCTGAGAAATCAAGTGACTTCGTAACCCTTTTATATCTGTCTACCAAGAGTCTTCATCTCTCCCTACTTTTTCCCTGAGTTATTCAGAAAATTTTATCTTTCACAGGATAGGATAGTCCCACCATAACATCCAGAACCTAACTCTAGTTTGGTTTGGGGTGTTTGAGGTTTTTTTTTCCCTTGTATTCAGTCTACTTTTCAAGTACAATGTAGAGTTTGAAGCAGGCCATGGAAACTCAGCTGCAGGAGTATCACTTAGACATGGGAAGTTCCTCAATGTGTTGCAAGGTGTTTCACCAACATACTTATCCTTTTTCCACTAGAATACAATTAGCAGTTTTGACTAGTTGTACCTCCTCTGTAGTGTCTTGCTTTTTTTGTTTTTAAACTGCTTCAGCTGAACTAGTCTATGTAGTTACATCTAAATGAGGCTGTATTCCACTTCCATAGATTGATGATGATTTCTCTTGTCTTCCCAAAAATAGAACAGGTCTGCCTTCACTCTGAAGTTTGTAATACATGTGTTGAGTCTTTCATCAAATTGCTGTTCAGTCCTTCCTTAGAATAACTCTGCTTCTTTTTATTGCTAATCAAGAATTCTTTTGTGAGTACTCTTTGGTGAAGAGTGGGAATAGCTTCATACTTACCATTTTATTTTTGTCTTCCATATTATATTGGATTTATTTTGTTGTTTGATCATTTATACTTACTGGAACTGTTTCTTAGTGCTTTTCCCTGTACTGACAATTGAAGCCATCTAGTTAGTTATCTCTCTCAATCTGAGTCACATAGGAGGTATCTAAGATAAGCTTCTTTTAACAAAAAGGCGGTTTTCCTCATTGTTCATCAAAACACAGTGACTAAATTCATGACTGAATTAAAAAAATCAGTAAAGATGAAAAGATTCATCTAAAACTTTGAATATTTGAAATTAAATCCCAGAGATATTAGGGGTTAGGGGTGGAGGTTTACGATTTTTTAAATGCTATTCCACTATCCATCCTATGTGTATTAGGTGCATCTTGAAGATGGAAACGTGGCACTGAACTTTTCATTCAAGTCTGGAAAAGTGTAATGATAATTTTGAATACCTGTTATCTGAACAAGAAGAGATTTCAGTGGCAAGTTAAAACGGATATACTATTCGATAGAAAATAATTATTTACACCTTTGTTTAGAAGTGACAGTAGGCTATTTAAAATGTGGAGTTTCTTTATTGGTCTCTGTTCTGAGGTGAATAATTAGCATAATCTTCTCAGGAGGAAGGTACATGACTGTCAATCTAAGGGAAATTCACTCACTGGACCATAAAGAACTGTTCTTTGCTTTTTCTTACTTTAATGAAAATGAAACCAAAACCCAACAACAATTGGGCAAATCACATGACATACTGAAGATTACCAAATCATACATGCTGAAAATTAAAATACAGGAGTAGTGTTTGACATACTGCTGCTAAATTCTGCAAAGATCCTATTTTTTTCAGTTGTAAGGTGAGATGCTTTTGTAAAGTCTTCAAGTAGTCATTATTCACATTTATTGCAGTGAATGTAGGTTTCATTGTACTTAGCACATTGCTAGTATTTTTTGAGGCATTATGCCTCCAAAATAAAATATATGAATAACTGTGAATTTGACTGCCATCTATTTGAAGTCCTGCAAGGCAATTTAAAGAGCTACTGTGGCTGTTTTTTAAAAAGTAAAAATGAAGAGAACTGCCTGAACAGAATTGTGTAAACACACAGTATCGAATGTTCAATCTGGCATATTTCATCTTGACTCCCCAAAAGACCTTGTACTGTGGGCCAAAGGGAAAGCAAGGAGGAGAACTGTAAGGTTTCTAAAATACTGCAGACATCTGGTATTCTTCTAAAATTAAACTTTCTTGCATAAGCTGAATCAGGATAGCTTCATCCCTAAGATCAATTAAATCAGTTGCTCTGTTACGTTCATTCAGTGAATTCTGTAAAATACAACTGAACCTTTTCTTGGCTCACTGAAGAATGGAATGTGAAAATCTTTTAATTTAATCATTTAGGCTTCAGGGAGATTAATTTCTGACAGATGCAGTCTTTCTACATAATAACCTCAGGAAAGTTTTAAATTATTATTAATGTTACTAGTGGGTTTTTTGTGTGTGGGGAGAAATCACTGGTTTAGTACTGCCCATAATGCAAGAAACTCTATACTAAAAAGTTCACTAAACACAGGTCCTGAATAAATAGAAAGACACAATATGTAGAAAAGGATTCTGTTCCAGAGGAGCTTGTTTAAAGCTGATAATAACTCTGTGATGTGTCAAATTCTCATTTGCTAGTTAACTGAAGTAAGAGAAGGTTGTATACTAAGCTGGCTTTGAAGTACATCAGTGTTTAATGAGATGAAGCCAGGGACAAGAAGGCTCCTGACTGTTATTTCTGTGTTTTAACAGTTTGATCTTACTTCTAAGCTTCAAGGAAGCAAGCATATTGCACAACCAGTTCTAATTTCAAAATACCCTTTATCATAAAGGCACTGCAGTTAATAGGAAACTAGGAGACTGATTTTAAGAGTCTGACAGACTAATGTACTTTCCACTTATTTCTCAAGTCTTAAACCCTTGTATTGAAACACGGGCATCAGTGAGACATAACTGAGAGGCAGAACAAACTAGTGGACAGAAAAGAGCTTGGCCTTCTATCTGATGTAACTAGGTTACAGAACTAAAGAAGTTTGTAGTACAACAGACCTTGTGAGATCTTCCTCTTATAGAGCACAAAGATATCTCTGAGATACAAACCAGGCAAATATCAGTTAAAGCTGTAAGCACAAGGCATCGTCGAATGGATAGAGATCGGTGCAAGGTGCAAACATGGTTATTGTTACTGTTTCCCCCAGTCTTGTGGGAGATTCACCGTTTTCACTGGACTTGAGATTTACTGTGTTCTTGTAGCTCCATGGCCCCCCAGCAACAGCCACATCTCATCTGTGGTATAGAATTTCATGAAGTCTATTGTAGAGAATGACTGTGACATCTGTGCTTAGCTGTGGAGGTTGTAACAAGAGCATCATGTCCCATTCCAGACATACCATTAGAATCCAGAACTCCTTTATTCTGCTCCTTGGTAGGAAATATGCATGTGCCTGTGCATACAAACACGTATTGATTCTGTAAAGATGATAGTCTACCGTCTATCTAGTCTATCATAACACACCATATCTCTCATGCAAACTCCTCTATTGGCTACATGGTGAACAAAAAACCACATTTCTTCCAGTAAGGCAAATTATACACACCGTGTGTAACTTCAGTAAACCCAGCAAGTTCTCGTACCTTGTTCCCAAAGCAGAACTGTGCTTTTTTGTTGCTTTTTCCCAGAAATCAGGAGGCAAACTTGAAGTGAGAAAACCAGCAAATAATTATTGTGAGTTTTTTAAATGTATCTGAACGGCCTTTCTTATTTGTATGTGGTTATATTCTTTCTATAAATGGTTCTTCAGGTATGCCTACTTTTTATTTTCTTAAACTATCTTTCAACCTAATATTTGAATCCTTTTCACTTTTCTAATTTTATGCTTTGTGAAACCTTATAGCCTGAGAACCCTTTGAGAGTAGTCATCATAGATCTAACAGAATACTTTTGATTTTTTTCTCACAGCATGAAGGCAAAATAAAGAAATGCTGAGATTCAGTGATGTTTTTCTTCAGAGAGCTACTTAAAATTACCGGTGGAAAAAAATGTTGATCCGTGTTAGGGCCAAATATTGGCTAGAAAGGAAGTATTTTGATTACAAAGTAATAGTATGAAATATTGCCTAGATAATGAAAGGCAAGAGGATACGGGCTCTTACTGTATAATCTCTTTGGCCATCAGCCAGAACAGGAAATTTTCTCTGGGAGAGGGAAGGTATCGAGTAACTTGCAAAGTATTATATTTTTAGAGGCACTAGCTGGATTTCACACTGCTTTCTAGTATTAGATTGTCACCTTAGAGAACAGGCTTCTTGTTTGAAAAGTGGCCTGCAGTCTAACTTTTTCTGTATTTATTTAAAATATACTTTAATTGGACAGAGAGAGGGGAAAACTACAGAGTACCATTGTTTGAGGAAGGACCTTTATTACTAGTGAACAATAGTATCCTGGAATGTATACTAGAGAACAGCATATGCTATTCATGACTCTCTAGTGCAAATGTGTCACTGTAAAGACAAACACTGAAATAACGTATTTGCAGTATTTCACTTAACTGATTCTTGGCACAGTCTGTGTCAGTAATAAATCCTGAAAAGAGCAGTGATGGGTCCCACAATTATCTTCTGTGTCTCCTGTTTGTTTTAGCAAGTGAGTTGAATGGGGTTTTTTTAAGTCCTTGTGGAGAGACCATTGTATGCATCTATATAGCACTAGGGGCCATGGGAGGGGAGGAAGGGGAAGGCTCTCAATCGTTGGAGGGATTTCAATTCAACCTTGAAAGGATTTTGGTTACTTACAGACCTTTAAAAGAACTGTTATTTATTGTACAGAAAAAGGTATGCTGCTGGAATTTAAACAGGGAAATATGTTTTTGCTCAGGAGTTGGCCACCATTCTATTTATGGGGGCAAAGCTATCACAATTTGTTATTATGTACTAAATAACTTCCATTTCAGGAAGTGCACTTCAGTTGATAATGCTTGTGAAATTTCACTCCTTCTATAACATTTGCCATATGAACTGTGGGGGTGAAATTTCCTGTGTAAGTGAAAGACTCAATCTCAATATTCATATGACTTAAAAAGGAACTGGTAGGATCCAGTGGGGTAGAGGGAATTGAGACTCAGACCCACAACTATTGTCTTCCATCAAGGCAGTCTAATGCCATCTCTTTCTGGAGAAGGGTGGATGTTGCAACAGAAGATGTCATTGGAGGGAATGTGGGATCCCTTCTTTCTGCCGGTCCCATGCAGAAATTCTGCCATGGATAGCATGGAAGAATCGGCGTCAGTCATGTTAGTACTGTGTGCATTCTGATTCATGATGCCAGATACTGTAATGACATCGTATCATAAATTATTTCTTTGGGGGCATCCACACCTCCCTTAATTGTTTCTATCCTTTGAAGACCTGCTGATTATGGCTGCATTATCCCGTAACTTCAGAAGTCCCAACCAATTAAAAGGTTTGGGAAGGATTTTGTGACAGCTAAGGGTGTGGGATTTTTTTTTTTCTTTTTAAGAGAGGAATGAGCAGAAAATTAGGTGTTTGGTTTCCCTGACTTAAAAGAACATGCTGCCCAGTAGTATATGTGTTATCCTGCCATTTCTTTAGGGCATATTTTGAAATTTGATACAGGGCAACCTTTGTGCTAGAGATGTACCTTTTGCCACTCCCGTGAAAATCCACCCAGAGCTGGCCAAGTTGCAACCTGCAGTTCTTCCTGGATTTATAGATGGTTCCATGTTTGAGGAATTTTACCCTAAAGCAAAGATTATGTTCATACTGGCAGTGTTCTTCTCTGAAGCACAGCCCAAGCAGCCTAAAGCTGTCATGGACTGGTGGACTTATATGCTCTCCAGTAATGTAAGAGCAGACAGCATGAAGAGAAGCTTTGGTCAGGAGTGTATGGTGCATTTAAGATCAGAACTGATTGACCAAAGAGGTTGTTACTGGGAGCTGTGAACAAACTGGGAGCTGATCAGCCCTTGAAAACTGGGGGAGGAGGGAAGGATGCAATGCTTGAATAAGGAGGCTGGAACTGCAATCCAGTAGTGATAGATGGAAGGATGTGGAGTACAAAGAAAACTAAATGAGAGGTCAGGATAACACTGGGCCTGTGGTAAGAAATTTGAAGAACACAGATTAGGGCTGCCTAGACAAAAAGCTTAGATGTGGAAGGAGTGGGACCAGGATGGCTGAGGACAGTAGTGTTCAGCTGTGTTTCTGGATATTTAGTAAGAGTTCTCATGGTAGACTAGAAGGTTCTGATGAGTTCTGTATCTTTCTGTGATGCTGTATGATAGAATTTACCTTGTTGCCTTGTTCCAAGAAACATAAAAATACTTTCAATTATGAAGACTTACTGAAGTTAAAGTCAATGACTTTAAATAGTACCTTACAGTGTTAGCTATGTAGTCACATTTCCCCCATCCCAATCTTATTCATCAGATGAAGGATGCAATCAAGGAAGGATTATTTTTTTTGTAGGATTCTTAGCTTATTTGTTCTCAAGATGGAAAACATGTTGATTGAACACTGATAATTAAGCATGCTATTTGAGGTACTGAAGTCAGTATTTTAGCTGCAACTGAAAGTAATAGAAATGCTGCTTTAAATACGTACAACATGATCTCTTCTCTGAAAAACCAGCTCCTAAAAGTTTCAGATTGTATTTTTTTAATCTCATTTGCGAAGCAATGATAACACCTTTTATCTCACATCTGAAGATGCTTGTGAAATATTCATGTGAAAGGAAACAAAAGAGGCCACCGCGTATTAATAGTTCTTTTAAACTAGGTAGGCATTGTGTAATAAAGAAGTCTGAATGTTGTTTGAAGCCAAAGCTATGGAAGAGATGGAACAGGAATGGGCATGGATATCAAGTTGGGAACAAGTGGAGAGAGAATGGATCCCTTTCAAACCCTCTGATCTTCACTCTTGCCCTGCCTGTGCCACTAGCAATTGTTGATGAAACCCAGTAACAAACAGTCCCATCCTTTCTTCTCGCAAACACCATTATCTGCTCAAAGAATTCTCTCAAGAGTAGTTGTTTGCAGTTTGGCATTTGCTAACATCTGAGTGCTTAACTTCTTAGCAATGCTTTTAACCTACCAGGCTTGTATGTAATATGTAATGTTTTTTCTTTCCACATGTAATACTGAAAGGTCAGAACCCTCAGTCATTGTGCACAAGATGCATAAAGTCAGCTTGTCAGACATACAGCTGCTCCAGCTGACTTTAAAAATAAATAAAAAAAAATAATAAATTGTAAAACTGAGAATTCTTATTTAAACTGTGGGTTGAAATTATTAAAATACTCCACAAATTCTTTGTACCCTTTGGAAAACATGAGGAATCATTCCTCCAAACCTGCTGAAAAGCAAGACTAACAGAGATGTGCAAATAAAAAACTGTAAGTTTTACCTGTGGGGAGTATTTTATCAGCACATTTTTTATTCAAACAATAACCACTCTTATCAACCAGAACCAGGTTCAGTCTTGTTAATAGGATGAATTGGCAATGACTTCTGTCTACATAGCAACCAGCAAATATTGTTCCAGTGGTGTGGAGTGGCCAATGAGAGGCAGGGCACATTAGGGCAGCTTTGTTCACGCCAATAGCACCATATTGCAAATCCTTCTCCTGACAGCCCCCTCCCCATTTCACTGACGTGAACGTTTTTAGAGTATGATCTCATCTGCAAATTGTAAATACTTAGTGCTTTTATGACAGGAAAGTATTACAAAGTGCTGAGGCTTGCTTCGGGGAGAATTTAGGTAGGAAGCATTTTAATTTTTTGTTATCAATGACTTATATTTACAAAAAATTATACTCTTAATTATCCTAACTTATTCATCACTTCAGTAAGAATTCATGTGTGCCTTTTATTTAAAGTCCTTGCTGTCTTTAGGACCAATTAGTGAAACTGCATTCAGCTGCCTTTTCTTGTTCATAAACAGGCAGTGACTGGAGAAAAAACCCAGAAGGCTCTTCACTACCCCTGTTTATAAGATTTTAACATCTGCCTCCTAATAATGCCTCTTAATTCTGCATTTTGTTGCTCAAGTGCCTTTACTTCACTCTGGATAGAAGAATACACTATGAAATACTTTATTGCTCATTTTTCATTTCACATTCTGTTAATTTAGGATATATTTCTTAATATAGAATATACTTAGAGCATCCAAAGAGATAAGCCATAAAACTGAGCCAGAAAGTATGCCTTTTAGGGAACCAAAAGTGGCATAAAGTTTAGGGTGATCGAGTTCTAACATGTATGTTTGTGATTTATGACATT
Organism: Pezoporus flaviventris; assembly: GCF_033815535.1. Classification (NCBI taxonomy): domain Eukaryota; kingdom Metazoa; phylum Chordata; class Aves; order Psittaciformes; family Psittacidae; genus Pezoporus; species Pezoporus flaviventris. The sequence goes on along the minus strand of NW_026892550.1, from coordinate 37,665,943 downwards.
AGAGATTATTTCTCTTTCATATGTTTCCCCATAACAATCTTAGGTATGTGGAGACAAATGACTGAGTGTTTAAAGACAGGAAAAATTAAGAATATGCAGAAAATTAGTCAGTAGCTTCCTTGCAAGTAAAGTAAAAACACTGTTCACAAAGCAGTTTGTGCTTTCGTATTCTTTCCTGGAGTAGCCCTGTGAGGGTCATCATGCTGCAGCTGATTTGTTCCAGAATTGCATACATTTGGTCTTTGAAAGACAGATGTTTAAAGTCACTCAAATAAAGTGACAAAACAGATTTGGTCTATGTGGTAGCGAGATATCAAGTGATTCCTTTAATACGAAAAGTGTGTCGTTTTACAGCGGTAATTCTCCGTACTTCACTATGGCTACTCAAAAATTATATCATTGTGTATTGCAGTTATACATGTTTGATCTTGACCTTTCCATAGAATGCTTACAGAAATTCAAGCTCTGAACTTCATGGCTTTGTTTGGATCAAAACTGAATTGTTTTATTTTAATTAACATTTGTAGTCACTGATTTCCACATCTTGATGACAGATTAGCATACCAGCAGAATGATAAAATGAGATTAAAAGGTAGACAAACTTCTGTTTTTCTTAAGCATGGATGTTACAGAAGAAGAAAGGAATTTGATCATGCAATATCCCTAGATCAAGGATCTTAATAACTAACTTCCATGGTATTTCTTTTAAGCTATCCATTGTTTACTTCTTTATTTGGATGTATTGGGAACTTAGCATATTGATTTTTTATGAACCATTATAGTTTCATAGCTACAGAAAGCTCCTGTGCCATTGAAATAAAAAAAAGGCAAGTGTCATTGCATACTTAAACATTTCTATTAAAGCCTTTTCCTTTTTTCTTATTTTTAGTGAAAACGTTCTCATGTGCTTTTCTTAAGCTCCAAAGGCATAAATAGGGCTTGGAGGACTGCATTTGTAAGACTGAGAGTTGATTCAGTTTATAAATGGGTAGTTATCATGAATTAACATTTTCCCTGGGCTCAGCAGAAACTACTAACAACTTCAGTCTTGGAAAAGATGTACAAAAGGAAAAATCCATAGTGAGTTGTTAGGTCTTTGTATTTTAATGTCCTTTTTTACTTTCTGATTAGAACTATTTATTACATGCAGTCATGTCTCAGATTAAATCTTTATAGTCTTATATACTAATTCAGCCAAAATAATTGCAGTGAATAAGCACCGCATACTTGAAGTAAATGTGTCTTTTGGAGCTGTAGGAATTTTTATGATTTGAGTATATATCACGCTGCCGTATTTGAAAATACAGAAGAAGCAGCATTTGAGCTTAAAAGAGAATTGGCTGATAGCTGTTATTATTTCTGGATATCCCCTGTAAGTAACAGTAGTAACAGGTGCTGGCGAGCTCCAATTATCTTATTCCTAGAAAGCCCTACATTCGTTTGGAAGACCTGAAATAGTCTTTGTGCTTTTATTGGCCAGGAGCGGCCAAATACTGCTGTTTAATATTGTGATCTAGATATTTCTTGCCTCAAATTTAGAACCCAGCAAATAAAAGCCTTTCTGTGGGGAGAAGTAGAAGTAAACTTATAAAATAATCTGAAATCCAGCTGAATATTAGATATTATGTGGAATAGGCATTGAATGCTGTGAAAATTTTCACTACTTAAAGTTGTTGGGTTTTTTTTCCTGTTTTGAAGGGAGGAAATGAGAGTAACAGAGATTCTAGCATCCATTTTATAGAATGAAGTCTATGACCCAAGAGGGGTCTGAGGCCTCAACTGGAAGGAAGCTACTCTGCCTTTTGTGTGTATATATTTTTAAGGTCAGTACCACTATTGTAATATGTAAGAATTGCCTATTTCTTAGTTATCTTTTTCAAAGTAATAATGTTCAGTCCATAAATACATCCCTTTTTTTTTTCTAGAGGGAATTGGAAGTCCCACAGCATGGCTGGGCCTGAGGGAGTGTTTGAAGCTCTGTCTTCAGAAAGCAGTCAAGGAAGAAAGGCTGTGTCAGATTCTGTACTACAGGGAGAAAGGGGGTAGTGTTGACTTCGTAAGCATGTTACCAGGCAGGAGTTACTTACTCTGGCACTATGTATTAGTAATAGACTGTGTAGTTTTGTCTGGTGAGTACTTTTATAGTGCAGTAAATTGTTTGTCAGATTGAATGGCTGTTATATTCCTGGTCCTACCCTGGTAATATAGGCTAGATGTGTTTTCAAAACACACTGCACAGACTGGTTGGGAAAATATCAGTCAGCAGTAACCATACTGGTAGGATTTTGAAAGCAGGTTTTGTTTTTGTTTTATCAATCCTGATAAACAAACGTCTATGCAGTATAGGACTGGGATCTTCTTAAGGGGTAAGAGATGGTAGGGAAGCAGAGTTATCAGCTATGGAAATTGCTCTTGCAGAGACAAATTCTAGGATTGCTATGAATGAAGCATGAATAGAAATGCATATTTTAAAAGAATGGCCTGAAATGATAGTGAAGAACATAATTCCCAGTGGAGCAAATGAAAGATTACGTTGCTTCTATCAAACCCAAAAGGTTTTACTTCAGTAAGACGAAAGCCTCTTGTTAGTTTAAGACAACAAGGTGGGAACGAGGTTGTAGAATATGCTATTTCTTTTTCTGTTAGCCCAAAAAGAAAAAATCTTGTAGCAAAAGACTTTCCATAACAACATTATTGCTAATCAAGAAGAAACTTAGAGAAAACTTGAGAACTTGATAGCCAGCATCCCTTGTTTTCCACATTGTAGAGAAGTGATGTTGGCCAGACCACTAAACACATGTCTTGGTGCTTGTAAATATGTGGGCGTGAGAGTGTGTGTTAAAATCAAGAGTGGATGAAATCTACAAGGGAATGAGTGAGTAGGTGAAGTCAAATTAACTGGAGATGCTGTAAATGCTGTTTCATCTTCTGTAAGGCTTTGCACTGAGTTTTGTTATGCTAATTTCTTACACACCTACCTAAAAACTATAGGGAAGCACTTAATTTTAAGTGTGCACAGCTAATAAAAACATACTGAAATGTCATCTGAAGAGCAAACGGAAAGCTGAAAAAGAAGTGTTAATTTGATGCACATCCTTCTGCATGCATGCTCTTACAGTAAAGAAAAAAAACCAAACTATAACACCAACTCCATGTTTCACAGCCAGATCATTGCAGCCAGGGAGGGAAAACGCTATACAGTTTTTAGAATAGTCATCTTTCCCAACTTTTGCAGTAAAATACATTAATAAATACAAGCAATACTGCAATTCGTAGGTAAGCAAATCTTGTGATCATAGAATAGCGTAAATGAAAGTGTCTCTCACCCAACTGTTGTGGTATGGTGACATGTCTGATATTTCACTGAAGCATCTCACAGGCTACAGCAGGTCACTGGAGGAATAAACTGACTTGCATATTCTGTGAAATAGTGAAGAATGTGTCTTAGACTGATAAACATGAATATTGATGAAGAGTAGGAAAGATAATCAGGTGATAAGAATGTAAAACAAAGTTCTGCTGGGCATACTCTAGAAAAAGCTCCATTGATGTAACTGACCAGTCCAAGCAGGCAAAATTCGCTTGAAAGACTGGTTTGTATTTTATTTGACTGGTTTTGTGATTGTCACTTCTCACACTTCTCACATGAATATTTGAAGGTATTTCTAAATCCCTCACAAATTTTTATTGTAAGTTAAATATCCTTTTACATGAGAATATTTTAAGTTGAATAGTTTAAGTTGACATTTTACGCTGGCAGGAGCTAGGAGGATTCTTTCTCTTCCCTCCATGAGTAAGCCAGGAGATGTTATGTTTTCAATATTTACAGTTAATAAAATATTTTACAGGTCAAAGCTTATAAAGCAGATACACATTTATGAATAAACTTTGATGTCAAGTAATTCAATTAGTTTGGTGACAAGAGAAAATAAGCCTTTTGTTTTAACAATTGCTCATTGCATCTTCAAGCACAATTTTTTTTGTTCTCAGGATGAGCAAGAGCATCTGTCCAAAGTGACACCAGCAGAAATGAAATGCAATTTGATTATGCTGTAATAACTCCTTAATGACTGTGGAATTGCTTGTTCTGAAGATCATGGAGTGAAGCTTAACTGTCAAGGTTACGATTTTGTATCCACTTAGCCAGAACTGTCCTGTGAGCTCGTCATTCAAGCAAAATGAGCTAGTGTAGATGGTTCCTTCAGGGGAGCTCAAGATGCAGTTCCCATTTCTCTTGTGAAAGTAGTTCGCATTTGGAGACAGTGTCACTAGTCAGTTTTCCTCTGATTATTTCCTGTGGGTTTAGATATTTATTTTTTAAGGTATTTTTGTACTTTAAGGTGATCCCTTAGAGTCTCATTTTACAAAAGACAGTTTACATCGCAGTAAATCAACTTTCTGTGGAGTTAGCATTTATGGTGTAAGAACAGCAGAGAACTTACAGAGCATTCTGATTTAGTGCCAAATAATTTGTTATCTATCTGTGTGTTTCTTAATAGTGACATCTTTGGCTGATTGTATGGTAACATTAGCTAGCTGTGAATTGCTACTTATTACTAAACAGGAGAGCACCCATTTCAAGGAATACTTCAAGGATGCTAATGGAAACTGTTGGTGTTTAGTCTTCATGTTAAAATGAAACATGTCCAATATAGTAATTAATATATATAGCTTTTGTTGCATTGTATTTGAAAAAGGTCAGTATGTATTGTCACATTTCATTTGATTATCCTTCTAGCTGTTGTAATATCAACCTTTTTCCTTTCTAATTATGACTGAAAAATGACAGTCTGATCTCTAGAATTACTATTCCCATTAGCTCATGTTACGAGAAATAAAATACTAGGTGACACCTCTTAGAAAGGAAAGCTGCAAGCAGGTGTACTGAGTTTAGTTCAATTTTTAGTTTCATCCTAAATTCATTAGTTCTCCTAATCATCCTAAACATTCATTAGTTCATGGCTATACTTATGGAGAACACCAAAGTTCTAAGCTCTACAAAGAGCTAAGAAAGTTTCTTAGCCCTTTGTAGTTCACTTTATACTCCTTATAGCCTTGATTTTGTGTGTAATGTACCTGTGAACATACTGATCTTTATACCTAACACATTTTTTTAATTTCACTAGACTTTCAGAGACTTGTTGATACCATTTTGCCAGGTTGAAGGGACTGAGGCATAACACCTTCATGCTATACTGTCCTTGTTCGGCAGTGGGACAGACACTGCTTGGATACCTATGTACTGCGCTCTAGTGTACGGTCTGGATATTTTCCCCACCTGACTCTCCATAATTCAGTTGACATTTGGATGTCTAGGGTTTTCTTCCCAAGTTTTGATATAGAATGACAAATATTAAAGCAAAATGTATAATTCTGTGGTTTGCTTCCTCCTTTGGGAGTCATCACACATTGAAAGAGGGTTTTAGTGACTATATGTTAATAAAGGGAAATTCAAACTGCTTGTTTTCAGTAGCATGCTGATGATTTCAGGAATTTAAAGCAGCTGTTCATAATTAATCACCTGGATGAAGAGGTCTATATTTACCTGCTTAGCTTTGAGGTAATGTTTGCCTGTAGTTAGGTGCTTAGAAGGATCTGACATTTGGGAAGCTTATCTTTGTATTTCTTTGACTAGGGGTTGGTGTCAACAGTACTACCATATGCTTTACAGTGATAGTGAGCTGAGTTATCTAGAACATTTCCATGATAATCCATATTACAAAAGAGGTGTGAAATATAATGGAAGAGTGTAATAACTACTGATGGAGTTAGCTTTAGTGCACCTACAGTCTGTGTCTAACAATCGTATGCCTCCTGTGTGTGTTAACAAATTCTGTCCAGAGTGTAAGTAGTTGTTAAATACTAGAACTAAATTCAGATTAAAATCAAAATTATTCCTCTCATTTCTCTAGTGGAGACCTCAGAACATACATTTCTATGTTTTAGCAATTTTTTTCTCAGGTTACCAAAAGTGGGATTGAGGGAAAAAAAAAGGTTCTGTATCAGCAGAAAATATTCTTATGCTCTGTTCCTGTTAAGCAATGTGAACAGAAAGCAAATGACTTTTATTTCATAGAAATAGTTCAATCTCATGTGCAGTTTTACAATCTGTATACATATTGAAAGGAAAAGTCTTGTCCTCCTTTTTAAAAGGAATGCAGCATTAACTATGAGCTGCTACTAAGAATTTGCTATAGAGATACCCATTTTGCAGTTCCATTTCAGTAGTTGCCTCTTGTAGAATAAATGTCAACTGTAGCTGTAACATAAAACAAGTTCTTGAACCTCTTGACTTCATGATACAAGTTTAATAATGGATGTGACCTATCTATCTTACCTATTGGTAGGTGTCTGTTCTTGTTTTTCTAGTCTCTCTTTTGTAGTTTGGAACATGGAAAGGAAACCAGAAAAGCTTCTTTGCTTTTGAATGTATATTTACAGGGAAGACCTGCAATTTTAGTACACAGACAACATAATGTTTGCAAAATTAAGACTGCAGTTTGAGGTTCTTTAAATGGATCATATTATGACCTTTAAGTAGTTCAAAGTATTTGTAGTCTTTTGTCCAGTACTTCAGTTGTACACATAGCTGTCCTTGGAACAGAGAAGCTGTTGATGGAACCATGGTGGCACAGACAGACTTGACTTGCCTGTGCTTTTGGCTACTTTACAAAGTGTGTAAACCATCTATAGAAAATGGAGCATTATTGCCTAGCAAGCTTTAATTTTTGTTTGAGGCTTGTGCATAACGGTATCTTTCTGCTTTCACCAAGTCAAGGGGCCAGTGTTTGGAATTGTGTAAGTATATAAGCAGCAAATAAGTGTAAATTTATTTCTATTTCCTACATGCATGGATCACTGCAACAAGCAGTAAGAAACCAAAATTAGTGATATGTGTTATAGGAGTAGGCAGGAGCAAAGGGAAGGGAAAGGAATGGTAAGTTTTTCATGAATTTACTGCATGCTTAAAATAAAATGCCTTACATTTTAAATGGAGAATTGGCATTTTCAGCAGTATCCAAAGAGGAGGCTGTGAGCAAACTTTGGCAAACACAGATGCTCTGTCTGTGTCCCAAGAGCTCTGACTGGCATGTGGCAATGGGATGTTACTTCTGGCCCTGTGTGGGCTTAATGATCTGCTGAGTCCCTGGCATACCTATCTACATAGCAAAGATCTGTGAAGACATCAAGGACTTGGCAACATTGTATATATCTTAACAATACAACAAGCCTGGATTTGCCAACAGGTATTGCTGCATGAGCTCATTCACTGAATGCAGAAACAAAAGCCAGCTTTTCTGTGAGAGGGGAAAGAGAACTTCTTGCCAGCTGCATTAGTCATTAGTCCTCTTAACCTAGCTTAACCCTTTTGTGCACAGTGAAGCTGTGAGGGAGCAAGGAGTGTTTGAATGCTTTATGGATGCTTTTTGCATTTGTTCATCAGCTGCTATAGAGCAGCTGGGCATGCTGCAAGAGTGAAACTTTAAGAATGTGTTTCCAGATCTGCTTGGGCAGTTTGCCATCCAGTTTGTGAGGCTGTTGTTGAAGGTATGCAGTGATCACGAATACTGCACTGGAGAGCAGCAGTATATCTGCTTAAGACATTTGTGACAGTGTATGCATGGAGTATCCATTTTTTCACTATAAATTCTGCTTGCCATGCAATTAGCTCAGAGCTTGCATTGCAGAATGATGTGAAGTGTGATTGGGTTCTAGCATGAAATACACATGCGGTCTCTCTGCTTTTATTTTTGTATATTGGTTATTCATGCTTGCATACTTTTGCATATGAACAGAGTGCAACTACCTTGTCAAGTAACATTGAACTGAAGGAAAACAGCATGTCAATAACAGCTCAACTCCAAATGCAAGCCAAAGGGATATTAAGTATGCATTATAGACAGTTAAAGAGCAGACTGTGGCCTCCTGGCGGGTACCTCCATTCTTCCTGCACGGTTTTCAGACTTCCTGGCCTAGCTGCCCGTAGTGCTGTAACTCACCCCTTGGCTGTACCTACTAGGGCTGAGGAGTAGTCTTCTAAGTTGACAGCATTACCTACACTTTACTTAAGCCCACCCAGGTGAGAAAGCACATCTCTGGGGAGTGGATGTGAGCAAGCGATAAGGGTTCTGGGTCCTGTTTTAAAGGGCCATTTAGAAAGAGGGCACAGCAGGAGAGGTGGGTGTAAGGTACATGCTTTAGGCATAGTGCACTAGAGGTAAGGTGTCTCAGCTTCTCCCATTTAATGATATGCTTAGTCTTTGGTATGTCTATGGCTGATCTACAAGAAGTGGCCTTCTATGGATGAGACTGTCCTCATATAAAAGCTTCAGTTCAAAAAGCTCCTCTGATGGACTGTGTATATTAATTGCCCAGGCATGTGTACATTACATTTTCACGAACTCTTTTCCAGGTATCCTGAAACTTCCTTCTGTGTAATACTTCACAAGCTCAGCTTTGTCATAGAGATACTTTACATGGAATGAAGTTAGGAAAGCTTATCTCTTCAAAATGTAAAACCTATAATCAAGACATGGCACTGTTCCTGTTTCAGTGATTTTGTTTGTTCTTTCATCTTGACACTACCAAATACAAACACAAAACTCAACTGAATAGCCTCAGTTTTAAGAGCATGGGATTTCAAAGGACTGTAGAAAAAGCTAACCCCATGTATGCTAGCTCACTGCACAAATAGCACTGGAAGTGTGTCAGCAGCAGAGGGTTAGACAGCCTTTTTCTGTAGAAACCATGATCTTAGAGAATCCCAACTGTTCAGGAAAGCTTGCCTTCTGGATGTAGCTCCACAGCATTTGAAAGTGATTTCCTTAGTGTGGCCACACTCCAATCCTGATTTCTCTTCAGATACATTTCTGTCTCTTTCTGGCATAATGAACTGGAGGCCAGTTTCAAACAGAATTTATCGGAAATAGAGATTTCAAAGCTAACTACTTAAAGTTTCTGTTAAAGTAAGAAATAACCTGTTAAAGTAAGAAATACACCTGCTGAGTTTAAGGCTTCTTTGTTGGTGTAAATTGTTACACAAGATTAGTATTTTGTTTGTCCAACTGCCTGTAGTGTCACCTTTGTATATGCTAGAGCAGAAGTATTGATGTCAACACAGTGTATAATGTTTGGTAGCTAGGGGGCTGTCCTGGGTTCAGCAGTAGCAGTCATTTTTCTCCTTCTTGGTAGCTGGTGCAGTGCAGTGTTTTGACTTTCGGCCTGGGAACAGAGCTGATAGCGATGTTTTGGAATTGCAAGGTGCACTTTTGAGGGCTGACACTGATGCTCTTATGGGGAAGAGAAAGTGATTTATGTAACACAGCTTTGTAATGTATTAAGGGGGCATAAACATAAATTACAAATATCTGTAAGAAATCTTCCCTGAAGAATAGCCTGGGTTTTATTGCTTGTAAAATTAAAATGTTGTATGTATTAGGTGAATTGGATACAGGTAAGAAATCATTTTCTGAATTGGCCCAAACTAACTGGTAGTGTTTAAGGAGCATTTATAAAACAGTGCTCTGTGCCACTGCAAGTAAAGAGAGCCTGAGGGAAAACCTTATCCAGAATTTGGGATAATTTAGCTTTGCAAAGGGAGACAAACTTCATATGAGGGGTGGATCTGAAAGAAAAAAATCTTCAAGGGTAGAGGTAATACTTTATAAGTATTAACATGGAATAAACATGGTTACAGTTACTGGTAACTGTATGATGTTCCTTGGGAAAGACAATATGCACTTGAAGAAGGGGCAGTTCAGGTACATATGTCTTAAACTGCAAATTAGCAGGTTTTTTAGACAGAAGCCTGGAAATCAGGTATAACTTTTAAATGGAAAAAAAGGACCTACTATGAAACAACACAGCTGTTTTGGAAACTACATGCAAGAAGCAGTTAGGTTCCTTAACACACCCAGAGAAAGCTGGGAGGATCAGCAATTAAAGGGCATGAGGTAACAACAAATAGCCTTTACATTGGAATATATATTTTTAAACAGAGAAACAACTAACAAAAAACAAGTATATTGCATGTTGCTTCTTAAATTATGTGTTTTAATAGCCTGATATTTAATAAATAACCTGATTTTCTGAAAGGGCTGACTGTTTTAAATACTTTAAAAATAGTGTTTTGGTGAGCAAAACCTGCTCGAGGTACTTCATAGCACAAAGCATCTGAGGGTCTGCAGAAAAACCTGAATTTTAAAATCCCATTAAGGAGAGAAAAAAAAAAGTTGGGTACAGCTTTGATTACTATTGGCTAGAAACACTACCAAATCCATGTATCAGCATTCACATACACTTCCTTCTTCAAGGTTTCAGCAATGCATTAAAAGGGGAATAGCACTGTGTGATAAGCATGACTTTTGCTGTTGGGGGGGGGGGGGGCATGGTGTTCTTCATTTTATTTTATTTTTTAATCTACCTATGAGCTCATTTCCTGAACTCATTTTCCTCAGGACTCAGGAATAGAAATATGTGATTTACCTCAAGTTACTTTTGAAGAATTACTGCTGCACAGTTAATCCGCTTGAATAGCATTTTTAAGATTTTTTCAAATCATGAAAGGGGATTTGTCCCAGAAGTAGGTGAAGCAGGCAGACTGGTAAAACTCAGCCTTCACTCCACAGCTATCCAAACAGCCAGAGCAAGCTTGATTCTGTATAAAATGCATTGATTGATGTTCAAGGGAGGCCTGTTCCAGGCGATGTGTGAACTGGGACCCCTTTATGGTCCAGTCAGCATCTCTGCTAGGTGATCTATTGGGAAGTTTTCCCCCACCCAACCTAATCCTCAGTGTTTGTGCCAAAATAACTTCTGGAAATAATTCTTAGAGACATTGCAGAGTTTATTTTAAAAAATTTTCTATGTTGACTCCAAAGTTAAAGAATATGTAAAGAATATGTAAACAAATGAGATTTCCTTAAAAAAAAGAGAAATAATTAGATATACTTTGGATAGGTTATTTAAATGTGCTTTTAATTTCATTTTCTGCTGCTAATACTTCCTTTATGAAAAATATTAATTCCCAAGTTATTTCTAGTCCTTACTCTCTATCAAACATAATTTGTTTTTTCTGTTTCATTGATAATAAAAACATTTTAACCTTCTAGAAAAATGCAGCTTTTTAATATAGAGTATCTCTCAAAATTAATTGTTATAAAAGCTTGAAAAGGAAAAAAATGTGGCCACCTTTGTAACTTATAAAAGACCAATAGTGACAGAAAGAGATTTTTTTTTAAACAAGTAGATATACATGTTGTTTATCTCTTTGCAGATGGACATGGATTTTTGGCTTATTTAAATGCTCCCCTTCTCTAACGTAAAGCATTGGTACAAACTTTTCACGCTTTCTGTTGCTAGTATACCAGAGGAGTCAGATGGGCTTTTATGAAAACAGTCTCAGTATCGTGGCTGTAAGAACTTCTCAAGTACTGATTAACATAGGAACCCTGCACAAGGGTTGTTTCTTCAGTTTAGCTGCTTTCTTTATGAAAATTTAAAAATGCTGGCTGACTGTCAACTGTGCTGGATGCTTCTCCTGCTTAGTAAATACATCTTGAAAAAATGCAGCATTTTTCACTTGGCTTAAGCTAATCAGTGTTTCATTAAAAAGAGGTTGTTCTTCCCATTTTACAGCTTTGTGGTTGCTGGTTCTCAACCTGCTGTTCACTGAGAACAGAAGGGTTTATTGTATGGTGAGGAGGGCAGGATGTTTATAGTCTAGCAGGGTTTTGATGGAAAAAAAAATCAACTTTTTTTTTCAAAAACTGTTATATGTCTTTCAGTGTATGGCAGTTCCCTTGCTGTCAGTTAAAAACTTGATCAGTTCAAGAACTCAACCTTTAAGACATGAGAAAACATAGGGTCTTTCCTTCCCAGCTTAGCTACACTTTATTTCTTAGAATCATGGAATTGTTAGGGTTGGAAAGGACCTCAAGACCATCCAGTTCCAACCCCCCTGCCATGGGCACCTCACACCAGACCATGTTGCCCAGGGTTCTGTCCAACCTGACATAATGACATAAAATAAAATTAGGAAAAACTTAAAAAAAGAGAGACCAGTGGTAGAACTAGGGAGGACACTGAAGGTTACCTTACAAGAGCTGCAGCAGGTTTTAGGAGTAGTTTGTTATTTTTTACAACCAAATCTGACACCTTTCTCTAGCTCTACTCTGGATTTATAATTTCTTATGAAAGGAAGAGTATAATTTTCTGCTTGAATGCTCTGAAAGTGTTCACTTATTTGTAAAAATAAGTATGTGCATTATCCAGAAAGAAGTACTTAGGTTTTTATTTTCTGACAAAATGTCATGGAGAATCATTACCCATTTCCACACTCTGTTTGTATGTTCTCTCAACATGAGAATGAACTAAAACTGCAGATAAATAGAAGCATCAGAGAAAGCATGAGATACTCAAACTCTGTGTCAGTTAAGAAGAATAATTTCCATGAGCTATAGCCTCAAACAAAATAACCCCAGTGTATGAATCATATGGACAATGCGTGAATTAAACAAGTGGATGAGTTGAGTTTTAGAAATGCTTGATTCCCCTCGACTCCACCCTACCATTATCCTAGTTCTTGCATCCTTTTAAGGTGCTTTTATATTTAATCCCTTAGCAATTTAAATGGAACTTATTTCAGGGCTGATTGTTATATACTTATCCTGAGATTATAATGGATTCAATAAACAAACAAAAGAAGTAGATGATACTTTAACTCTGTGAACAAATACTTCAGCCATTTGACTTGTTTCGGCTTGGGATGCCTGCATGGATTCCCCCCTAAAAGTAAACAAATGTTCATTGAAATCGGATGTAGCAACTGATTTGGAAAGTAATAGTTATTAAAATGGTTCTTGGGCCTTTTCGTCTTTGGGGAATTCCTGTTCACATCTAAATGAGAGATGCCAACTCTGCAGGATTCTTACATTCTTCCAGTGCTCTGGAATATCATTCATGTGGTTTGATTGACTTTCAGGCTTAAGTGCACATGGGGAGGGTTTTTATTTGTGTAGTAGTAACAAATACATATTTCTGCCACTTTATGTTATGATGAAGCTGTAAAGAATTTGGCAAAACAAACTTCTCTGAAGGCACACGGTCAGTGTGATACAGATACTAAACCTGAGGGCATTCTGCTTGAGGCTGTAGCTTGTACGTAACGTTCATTTTAATAGGTATTGGGTTTGAAAAGTTTGTAATTTCTTTGAAATTTCAGTTTAGGTATCATACTCACTCTGACCTCGGGTTGTGCAGAAGAGATCTCATTAATTAGTTTATTCTGAGACACCTGAACACATCCCTTTATGTTTCACAGCCTATAAGGCTGTTCCTAATACCTTGTTCTGCATCTCTGCTGCTTATGTAGAAGTGAGTTAACAATGTAAATAGAAACACTAGAGGCCATACAAATAGAATTATGTATGTACTTTTTTCTTTCAAATAAGAAAGATTTCATGAAAGGAAAGCGTAATTACACTTTTAATTTCCTCTGAGTTAGACGATATTTTCTGTAAAAGTTTATTCAACCTTTTGGGAAGGGAGGAAGTTATTACATTATTCCTCTAAGAGACGGAGAAGACTTGGGAACAATACAGTAAGTCTCATTTTCATAAATGTCTGATTGCACTTTGGGTCCTTTTTTGACATGAATAATTTCAGAACATGCAGATACTCCACACATCATCTTTACGGAGGAAAAAGCTCCTCTAAACCTATGCCACAGAAACACTTCCCCTTTTTCAAACACAAATCTGCAGGAGGAGTGGAGAGGGTGAAGATCAGGAAAGAGCATACTTTGGGTTCGAAGAGACAGGAACCATGGAGAGGCGGTATGGACAGAAAAAGCAAAACCTTTAAATGTGTTCTGAATCCAAGATAAACAGAGCATGGGTCATCATTTGAAAGGTTTAGGATATGTAGATACTAAAAGGAAAATATTTGAGTTGGGAAAATACAGGCTGTCTGACCTTAGTGTTCTACCTTCTTGCAGGTCTTGTTTCTTGTATTAGATTATAGCCCTTGTTTTGCAAGTGCTCCCTATGTCCAAACACTGTGTGATTTTTACTGCTGAACACCAGATTTATGCAGGCGATAGTGGGAACACATCTGTATATATAGAGTACAAGATACTAAAATTGTTCAATGGCCCAGTTTACCTGAGCTGTATAGTAACTGCTCAAAAACAATTTTTTTTTTTTTCCTCTTAATACATGGCTTTATTTTATTATACTATAATTTTGGGAGGAAAAAAAAATCAGTATGATGGCTTTTTCATGGAAACTGGCCCGGTGGGTCTGCCATAACCTCTCTGAATGGGCCTTACCGTATAGTAATATGAGAAAATCTTGCTTTTTAGAAGCTACTACCTGTAGTCAACTCTGACATTACTCATTCAATCCTTAAAGAATCTTTTAAATCTCTATTACTTTTTGCTGATTATGTTTTCTGATGCATGTGTCTAATGCTTCAGGAATTACTATAGCCATCTGGTCTAAGCAGTAACCAGTTTATGACAGCTGTATCTTACCAGTCAAAGTGTCACTACCACGAAGTGTCTCATTTCTGTGTAACGAGATTGAACTTTCAGTGAAAAAAACTGTTATAGGTATCTTTTCTTTTCCTTCCTTCCTTCCTTAACTAGAAATGAAAACAGTTGAAAAACAACTGAATTCTGATAAATATTCATCAGAATTTGAAACCTGAAGCTGATTTTTTTGTATATAGAAAATGTTATCTGGAGCACGAAACTGCAAGTTAGCAAATATACAGTTGTCGCAAGTTTCATAAACAGGATAGGGTTACGTTATGTTTGAGTTAAATAACGATGTTCAATAACAACGCATAAATAACAAATCATTTATGCAGCTGAGACCCCTGAAAAATTCAATATTTTAATTCAGTAATTACTCAAAAAAAAACAATCCCTGGTATTTTTTTGTGCCACGTCTTTGTCATCTATGACGAGAATAACAAGAATGTCATATCTATATTAGTAATGATTCGTTTGATGGATAAATGTTGTGGAATATCAGATACTGAACTACTCAACCATACTTTATCATATCTCATTTGAGTTTTTGGTTGTCTGGGTTTCAGATTCTTCTGAAAGCAGCGTCACAGGTTTGGGTCTGGTTATGACAGAAGTGCTCAGACAGAGGAAAGCAGGTGACAGCTCTCCACATTTTTTGTTTGCTTGCTTTTTTTGTGTTTATTTTGTAGTTTTATACTTTTGCTGAATCCATATTCTTTTAGGACTGTGCTTTTTCGTAATAGCAAATCAAATTGAAATGTCTGGACTAAGACTGAGTTTTGGACTAACTTCTTCATCTGGAGACTCAATTGCAAATAAACTCAGTATGGGCTTATTGTTGTCCACGTGAAGCGTATGTTTTTCAACTTAGAACTGTAATTAGCCAATTCAGCAAATTCAGTGCAGCTGATGTTCAAGATGGGATGAGGTGTGGACAAAAAGCCCTTAGGTAATCTTATCTGTTCTTGATCTTTTCTTGCCTGTGAAAACTGTCAGGTTAAATTTGGGCTGGCAAACTTCAAGACAGTAAAGGCAGCCAAGCTCTGTAATGCTACCAAGGAGTAAAGTACCCACAGAAAAGTACATCACAGTAGGGCTCAGTGAACTTCCTGATACGGAACTTGGATTTATTATAACTTTTATGGCTTTACAATATATTGAAATTCAGTCTCTAGTGAATATGCAGGAAGGCAAACTTAAATCATCATGACTTCCTTTAATTCCAGATGGTTTCTATAGGCTTCTGAGATTTACCTTCAACATAAGAGTGTATTTGTAGTTTTAAAATTTATCATAACAATTGTTTTTGCTACTGGCTTTGGAAAAGTACTGTAGTTTCTTTTGTGCAATGGGAATACAAGGAAGTGTATTATATCAGTTCTATAAAACCTAAGCTCCTATCCAAAGCTCCATTAGTCTTTCCTTTAGGAAAAAAAGGGAGGTCCAGAAAAAATACTAGGTCTGATCTACACACTGTGGAGCAAAGTCTTGTGTAACCAAATGGCTGGTTTATGCTGTCATTGTTGAAACTGGCATGCATGAGTCTTAATTTCTCTCTCTTTTCTCCCTTTCCCACTTTGATTTCTGGTGTGAGAGTTAGTATTTCAGAACATTCATTAAATCCAGAATTGCTATGACCTTCTTTTTATTTTCATGGTTTAATTAAAAATTTTAGAAATTAATATTCCTCTGTGAAGTACTACTCTTTGATGGGTGTAGTATGCTAAACGTATAAACGGTATTATGTTTGTAATATTTTGAGTGCACTTGCTTGAGATTGAAGCCCTACAGGGTACAATAAAGATACCCCTGAAATTGTAATTAATCACAGGGAGTGCTTCTAGGTGTATAGGTAGTTTTAGGGGTCATCATATTAATTCAACAGAGTCCAGATTAAATATAAGTAATAAAAAAAAATAATGGGACTATCACTAATGATTTAGTGTTTTGCCTTAAATTTGTTGTTCACTTATTCATGATGATTGCTAAGAATTTTAAACCCCCACAATTACTGGAATCAATATTCTAAAGCTTTTTACAACCCCCCTGATAATAGTTACATTATAACTTTCTGATTATCTGGGAAGGAAGCCTTAATTACTTCTTGTTGTTGTTCTGTGGGGTTTTCTTGTTTGTGTTGTGTTGCGGCTGTTGATTTTCTTTTTGACAGAGAGTACTTTCTGAATGTGGAATTTGTTTAGGAAAATGTCTGAAAAAGCAGGGTGAAAATAAGCTACGTAGAGACTTTTCTATTCTTCAGCATTATATTGTAAAGTTGCAACATTTGCTATTTTAAAAATCACATTAAGCAGTGCCTAGAAATACCTGCAATTGGAATTTAGGAACTTCTGGAAAGGCAAATGTGATGCTGTTTTTTCTGACATGTAATGAACTTCAGTAGCTGTTTCTGTTTTTTCTCTCCAGTTTGCAAACAAATGCACAGTGTGAAATGCGCTCTGGCTTTGCTATTATCAAGTAGATTGCTACTAAATCATGCGTCTCATGACGTGGCCTTGTGTAAGTATAGAGCTCTTCAGTTACAGTTTAATAGTGCAATCAAGTGAGCTGCAAGTCACATTGGAATTTTCTCTGTACCTACTCTTGAGATCAGAATCTTGGGCTAGAGACACTCTCAGTACATGTGATAAGAGCAGAGAATGAGGGGAGACGGATCACTACATTACTTCCTTCATGTTATTTTTGGATATGACTAGCATTCCTCCCCTTACACACACCCTCTTTTCTCCCCTGCCCCCATCTCTTACATGCATTACAAGCTCATACAAACACTATCACGTACTCCGAAGCAAAAGCAAGAGCGACAGTTGGACTGAAGCCAGAGGACTTAAACTCCGCTTCCTCATTGCCAGCAGGCTTTGTTCTTTGGAATCAGTCAGAACCAGGGAGAACGTCTTCACTGCCGATCGTGAGTGGCTGGAATTTGTCAACTTGGCTGTCTATTAATTTTTTCTGTGCTCTTCTGCGAACTAGGCTGAATTTAGAACAGCAAAGCTAAGAGATGGGGGTAGTCAAGAAATAAAGGATCCAGAGGCCAGCTTTTTTGAGGGGGTGGGTTCCATCTCTTCTGCAACGGTAAGTGCCAGCATTAAATGTGTATAAAGATGCAAGGAACAATAAGGTGCTCTAGCTGTTTTACTACAATAGAGGAAGGGGGAAAAGTACATGATTGAATCATACAGCGTGTGCTCAGTTATGGTGGTTTCAGAATAGTGCCTAGCAGTAAAATATTCCTCATTTCTCCCTTTTCATAAAGCACTGTAAGAATTTATGTATTTTAGCAAAATTCCTAAGTACCTGTACAATTTCCAAATGTCTTTATTATCAGGTTGTCTGTAAATCGTTTTTTTCTTAAACCACATATAGTACAGAGTAACTTTAACTAGCAGAGTAACCCGTTTGCTCTAAGTGCAAGATCTGAACCTGGGAAGTATCACAGAGGATACAAATAGAACTGAAGTTCAGGGGCATGGGGGAGTGAAAAGGGATGAGATGCTTCCTAAGACTGTTCAGGTTATAGGAACCAAAAATAAACTTGTTTTAAATGATTGGCATTCATTCAGAGCACACACACCTCCTCCTCCCCTCCACAGCATTAGGAGCCAGGGGAATCTGTGTTTAAAAACAAAAAGCTTTAAGGGTCTACTGTTCTAGGGCATGCAAGTGAAAGCTAATGTACAGTAGAAAAGAGTGTATGCTTGCATAAATGACTCAGATTGAGGAGAGGAATTGCAAAAAGAAACTTGGTTTTCTTCCAATAAACAAAATTATTTAGTTGGTCTTGCTTTATAGAAGTGTTAATACTGCTGCCTTTTAAGTTTGCTAGCAGAATGGTTTGTTTTGTCTCAAGATCCTTTTTTTATATCTTCCTGTCTTGTCTTTAGAAAAAGTTTTATAGTGATCAGCACAACGGCAGGTTAACCCAAATGCCTTGCTTTCAGAAATGCCATCTAGCTGTCAAAGGAAATTCACTGTTGGGACCCATTTGTTTTAAAGTTACTGATAAGCCCTGCTATCAGCATGCTATTATGTCTTGCTGCATGGGTTATCTTAATAAAGTGATAAATAACAAACCCTTGAAATCCAAAAGTTCAACTGTGTAATTAATTTGACAAAGGGGGAAAGACCAGATGATTGAATGTATAACAACAGAGCTGAAAAGGGGAAAGCTTTCTTTTCTCTTTCCTTAACTCTGGCTTCATCAGGTACTTCAAATAGTTATTCACCTATTTTGTGTCAACAGGGTACCCTCCCTTTACCACCTGATTAACTGCTGGTTATCAGGGTTAATCTAATCACATGAAAAATATGCTGAATGAGCAAATGGGTGATTGTGCCAAGTATAGCAGGCATAGTCCATTAACTGTTTGTCTGAGATCTGCAAGTTTGGTTTTTTTTCCAATTCAGGAACTCATAACAAAAGCTCTTCCATTCTTTCTCCCTTCATTTGGAAGAATACTCTGTGTGGTAATTGGTAAAAGTGATCCACCAAATTCTGTTACTATGAAACAACTGCAAAATAGTGCTCAGCAGGGTAGTGTGCAATATGTTAGGATATTGGGGATGTTTAGTACGCATTTTGTTTGCCATGTATTAAGGCACTTCTTTCTATAGCAGCTACTAAAGCTCTATTTATGGCAAGTTATTCACTGGACTGGAATTGCACACTAGAACTAGTGAAGATTCTTTTTCAGAGCTAAAAATGGAATAGTGTTTTCCTGAGTTGGGCTCCCCCCCTGCTGATGGCACCATGTCAGGTTGCCTCAGCAGCTGCTTTCAGTTTCACAATTTACATGGGTGCTATAATGACATTTTTCCTCACTGATGTGGTGGAAAAATTTTTATGCTGTTTTTTCTCCTTTGATATTTTAAAGCATATTTTCTGCTGACATGTGAGGTTTGGCTATGAGTTCAGAGATGGACCTGTACCAAACCCCTGGATTCCAACATCCATGAAGTATGAAAAGGTTAATAACTGGATCAAAATATCTTGGGTCTGGCCTATTCCTGTTTTATATATGCATCACTTTGGCTGCATGTTTAAATTAGTTTTTGAGGTGATTAAAACTGAAAGAAATCTTCCAGGCTGCAGACGGACCTTTAGAGAAGTGGCATTTAAAAATCTTGCAGTTAGTCAAGGAAAGCTTGCCCATTTGCTGCTTAAACTTGACTTGTATGATCCCTCAAGAAACTGCATTCCCCTTCCTCTATTATAACTTTAGGTGTAAGTAATATTTTGGAACTCCTTCCAAAATGTGCTGAGTAAGCCAAGGTGCCTGGTACTTGTTGTTCCTGTTTGCTTGAGGGAGCAGTGGAGAAGGCTAGCAGCGTATATCCAGGTAATGCAGGTACCTCAAAGGGATTTTTTGATCTGACCTGCCTATAAGCTTTTAAGAACATGCCATATACCTACTCATCTGTGCAAAAAGTTGTGGTAGCCTGTGGTAAGAAATACTGAAGTGCAGTGTAAGGGGATGCACAGATTGTTACTGAAATCGTGGTTATTCTGCTTTTTTAATTGACCAACCTCTCCAAGTCTGGCTTGCTTAATGGATTCAATAGCTCCTGTGAATACAATTACACGTCTTTGCCAGCTGCCTGTGGTATCTCCATTTGCTTCAGCAAGAAAAGCTGTTCTTTGGCTGCATTGGCTCGCTGTGGTCTGTGGTGCACAGCACTGATTTATTAGGCAGTAGTTGCATTTTTTTTTCCCTTTTCCTTGAATGATTGAACTGTGATGTCACTTTTTGTCTTGGCTTTAACTTTTTAAAGAACATTTTTTTTTGCTGCAGACTATTGTCTTAGCACTAGAGAAGTGGGAAATGTGTTCATTGCAGAGCAACTCTGTCTACCCCAGCACATTCCAGGGCCACCGAATCATTTGTGGTGAGTGTGATTCAGATCTGGTTAAGATGATTTAAAAGAGAGGTTATGGGCATACTGGAGTTGTGCATTTAAGAAAATACAGTGAGTTTTTTACTGCCTGATTGAGACCACATGGCTCCAACTTAGACCTTTTTTTCTCTTTTTTTTTTTTTTAATGTGGAAATTGTTGGCTGGATGTACTCAGACAATTTTTTTTTTTTTTTTTTTAATTGCCTAGAGGCTGAGGGTTGGGATCATTGTATTTAATGGTAAGGTCAAGGTTAAAACAAATAGTTTTTAATGTTCCTTTGAATAAAAGGAGGAATGGCCTCTTTTGTGTATTTTGCACAGAATACAAACATGCCTCTCTTAAATGAGAGCAAATGTATCTCAGGAATTCTTCTGGATATTACGGGGTAATTAGTGGCCTGATTTGAGAGAGAGGAAGAAGGACAGAGATAAGGGAAGATCTCCATAAATCGTGGTAAATATGTTCCATTCCAAAGGCATTATGGAACGTAGGAAAAGTAAAAGGGAAGGACAATGACCGTTTTATTGTATACAGTTTAATTACTTCTCTCACAGTTAGCATTTTGGGCTGCTCTTAAGAGGAATGAAAGATTCTTATTAAACACTCATAAACTGTTGTAATCATCAAGAACAAGGTGTATCCCTAATCAGAGGGATGAGATGGTGATAACCTGTATTGTAGGCACTTCGTACTATTCTTTTTATTCCTGTTGTAATTCTGAAATAGGTTATCAGAGCTTGTTCTTCCATCAGTACTCTCATAGTTCTTTCTTCTCATTATATCCTTTCTCCCATAAAGTGATTCATAGCACTGGATATATGACTTTCATCCAAATCTTCTTCAAATGTGAGTATTAGATGATAAATTGCTTTTGTATAGATACTTTCTAAATGGTAAAACAAGTCCATGGAATTTTAAATGTAGAAAACAGACCAAAGTTATACCATTGAAAGCTACTGTTTATTGTTGCCACTGGTTGGAAGATGAAGTAAAGATGCAGAACAGTTCCTACAGTAGTTCCGCATACACAGTAATTTATCTGGAAATAACATATAAGTATTATTCTAGAACAGCAAATTCAGTAAACAACAATGATAAGCTTTTACTGTCTTTGATTATTGGGACAGTAAACTTTGCTGGCAGAAACAAGCAAAAAAGAGTGATCAGTCATATAGCTGGGTATATCCTTTCAAACTAGTTTCTTGCTTAACATTGCTTGTCTTTCTAATTTCCAGGGCACATGTGAACTTTGTTCTTAGCTTAAAAAAAGGATCAAAACTGAAGAAAAAACCCCAACCTTTACCCAGGGTTCACAAATCACTGTTAGTTAATTTCTGCCTCATGGAAACTACAGTGTAAATGTTTAAAATTTACATGCAGCTTTTTGTAGCTTTGAAGTGCACAATGCAGATGGGAAAGCTATTAGTATTTCAGAATAACGGCTGTGAGAACTAACCAGAGGTCAAAATGTATACTACAGGGCCTTGACATTCCTGCCTCTTATGTTAATGTGTTGTGTCACTGTTCAGTTTTACTGTTAATGCACATGAAATATGTAGAAGCAACCTGAACTGGTTTTATAGTAGACAATCTTAATTGTAGTGTGGAAGAAACAGTACAGGTTTTTTACAAGAAAAAAAAATAAAAGGAAACATAGCCTTTATGGTGCCCATGTTCGACAAATTCCAGAGCCCCTCAGATCAACTGAAACAGAGGTGGTAAGATTCTGCTACATAGTAAAGATGGGAATATCTCTGTGTCTTCATGTAAAGACTGGAATTCTGTTCTTTGAGACGCATCTCAAGGCCAGCTTTGTTAGGGCTGCTGAGGGTGTGCAGGTATTAACCTGTGACTAGATTGACATTTGTCATTATTCTCAAATGTAATGACTACTTAAATGTTTTTTCTGACTGTAATGCTGATGCAATCTGCATTGCAGTGCTCATATGTAAAATAGATCCTCTCTCTTTAGTCAGTTTTTCAAGCAGTGGAAAGAGGCATGATGCAGAAGAACTGGAAATAAGGATCAAGGAGCTCCAGGATTTACATGGGCCACAGCAAGCATACGTAAATCCTTGTTTTTGCAAAAAGGAGTGGACTTTAAAGCAGTCTTGAGTGTTGACTGTCAATCTGTGGATTCCTGTGGAATTTTTGATTTTCCAGTAAAACCTGCTTTTGATACTGTTTCATGTTTCAGTTTTCATAACGGCTGTGAGGCGTGGTGTTGAGGCATGGCTGGCTATACCACTGTATGTTGGTAGGTGGGGAGAATCTTGAAAGTGATGAATGTTTGGAGTAAGCAGTCACTAGCCATAGATACACAGGCAGTGACCAAGACACAAAGCAAGGATACATGCACACTTTTGGATCATACTGTATTGATAGCTGTCAATGATGGATATAAGTTTGTCTGATAAGCCTGAAATCAAAGTCTCAAGTGAGAACCGTGCTGTGTTGTAGCTAGTGAGAGTGTGTAAAGGTACTTTTAACTGATAGCTGAACAGGTAGCATAAGTTAATTGTTATTAATCAGGCAAAGGTGATACCTGCGATTCATGTCTGGTTTAAGTGGTGAATGTAATCCTCCTCTAAAGAGAGTCCTTGTGGATTTTGAAATGCACATGAATGCAGCAGTTCACCTAATGATAGGTACCTATTTGCATAAACCAAGTTGGTCACATTTTGGCTGTTACGTAATTTCTGTAAAGGGATGCTATGTATAAGGATGCTGAGGAAATGGTGGCATAAGTTTTGCTGCCTTGGGAGAACTGAGGCTTTGAGGACCGGCACTTTTCCTTCCCCCACCCTTTCCTTCCTCTTATCTGCTGTTTCAGCTAGACCTTCTCATATAACACACTCTAAATCTGTCCTAAGACACCGCAGATGTTATCTGGGAGTCCAGAGTCTTGAATTTTATTTTAGCTGTTTCAATGGGAGCTTTTTGCGATGTCTGTTATTGTACTTACCTCTGAGGTAGGATATAAGGAAACAGCATGGCAAAGAGAAGTACAGTTACTTGTAAAAATGGTAGCTGTTACACAGAGATCAGGCCTTTTTCTTTTTCTTTTTTTTTCACCAGCAACTGTGGAAAATGTATTTGATAATATTACATTATGAATCAGAACAGGTATAATCAGTATTGCGGATGCAGTGTTATGCTAGTTAATGTTGGAAAATAATTCAGAAAGCGTTCAGTTTCAGTCCAGACCTGTAGGCTCAGAAACTATTAAACATGTTACAAATGTGTTTGCAAAAGGTCTGAAGTTCTCTGTCTCTTATGGATATTAAACTATTATTGAAAAAAAGTCAATTTTTAGATTGTTTGTTGTATTTCAATGATTATACAGGTGACCTCAGATCTAGGTTCAGTAATTTCTTCTGCTGAATTTCTCTTTAATTAGTTTTCTCAAAATTTTCCAGTTGTACTTATATAAGAAAGTAGTCAGCGTCACTGAGTCTGAATTACAAATTAAAGAATGCAAGCAAAATAGTAAGAATTAGCTGTATGAAGTAGACTTCAGCGTATTTGGCAAAGACTGCGTCCATAAGTTAAGAAAAACTTTCACCAAAAACTTAACCATTTAAAAATGGTTAAATAGCAATAATGCAGCAAATTAGCTGCGTTATTTCTGAGACTTGATTCTTTAACTTCTGTCAAGCAAAAGTGAAGAAGTTCAAAATAGGTAAAACTTAAGAAAACACTATATAGAAAGAAAAAGAATTGAACTTGAATGATCAGAATTTCTGCATTTGCTTATTGTTTTAGGCATTACTAAAGAAAAACATTCAAACCACAAAATTGTCAAGACTCCAAAATGCAGAATACTCTTTATTTACAACGTTTTGATTTAATTTATGAACAAGAAAATATTAGAAAATTGTTGATTAAAAAGCAAACAAACAAACCAAACCCCAAGAACCAAAATGTAAGTGCTTACCACTGATTTATTTTTGGAAAACAAGAAGACATGGGGTTTTTTTTCTGAACTTTTGATTATATCCATTGTTGGGTAGCTCACACAACTATATGAAAACCTCATTTGATCTTATTTTCCTGATGGTCCTGAGGACATGAGGACACTTCCATGAGGACTTTGTTTTAGGTTTAGGACTTGAAAAGTGTAATGATCAGAATCAAAATTTTTGAGAGCTTTAAGCTGTATGTCACTGTCTTCAGCCAAACCATCTCTTCTGACTATACAGTTGCTACTCTTGTTATCGGTAAATACATGAAACAGACTGTGAGTACAGGTCATCCTAATTTTGAATGCTTCAGTGATGGCAGATTCCTCTGTTGACACCCCAGCCATTCAAGGCTGCTGCTCATATTGAAAACTGTAGTCAGTGCTGGGCTACTTGTTCTCTACATCCTCTGACACTCTGCAGAATGATGCCCATCTCTGCAGGCTGAGCCTCACTGGCTAGATTTGACTGCTGCATACTTACTGCAAGGCACTGACAAAACTGCTGACAGCTGTTTTCCCTTGTTCTCAGCTACTAAGTCGCTGACCTGACCTGTGTGAATCAAGTGATTTATCTTCTGGTCAGCAAAGTTGTGTTTACTGACTAGTTTGGAAGTAACTGGGAAGTAAGAAAAAGGGAGATGATAGTAGGAACAGTATTCATATAAGAATAAAACAGTTTTGTATTCATTATGCAGGGTTTCATTTTGTATTTAATCTGGTCTAGTTTAGCTAATGCCACAGATGCAAATAAAAAGGTTTATCTATTCAGTCACAATAATTTAAATAACTGTCTTCTGTAAGCATCAGTTAAATGGGCCTATAAAAATCACGGTGATTGCAATATATGTTATGGCTTTCTACCTTTCTTAACTCCAGCAAGATATCTGCCAGTTTTCCAGGTAAACCTACAAGTTCCACCAATGCCACTTTGGTGTTTTCAATATGAATTAGGCTACACTCCCTGGATGGACAGGTTTTTTGGTTATCATTGATTTCCAGGTTATTAAGGTTTCATGATTTAATGTTGTTGGTTTTTTTTTCTGTGAACTAAAGCAATTGGTCTAAAATACTTCCCAGCTTCTTCCCCAGTATTATGGTTTTGAGAAGCATTACTGCTTCATCTGAAATGTGTATCGCCAGCCAGGAACTTGCCACTAACCAGCTCACTGCAATCGTATTAAATGCAATCTACCTTATGTATAGAATTTCAACTTTGTAAATGCAATTTTACCCTTATAACGTTCCATCTTTTTCTTTACTTTTAACTCTTTACAGTCCTTCCCTCAAAGTTTATAACATTATTCCACTGTAAGATAATGCTGGGCATCTCTGTAAGAGGTTCCCCTCCCCATATTGGCAAAACAGTTGCAGCACACTAGTTCAAAATGCATTTCTGGTCAAAGGAATATACAGTTAGAAGGGATGGCTAAGAGAGGCATTTCAGTTATAGATGATACGCATTCCATTTCAGCTAGACAAGCAATTGTGTTAATCCTGCAAGCCTCAACAGTTCTTAGGGTCTGAAAAATGTTCAGCGTTTTACATGTGATTATTAAATTCTTTGATTTTTTTTTTTTTTTAACCTGCTTTAACTGTCTTCACCACTTTTAATTTTATTTCTTTTCTTCCCTTCCATGATCACGGTAATTTCCAATCGAATACCAGAAGTGGTAACTTGATGTAAACCTAGGTGTGTATAAGTCAAGTATCTGCAATTTCGGTGAACACAGTTACGTTATTTAGTGCACATGTTGGAGACTTAGGTGCATAACCACCCTCAGAGTTAATGGCAGGTGGCCATGTAACATTTTTCTACAACAGCAGGCAAATGAAACTCCACTACTGATTTCCATGCAGTGCTAGAATAACTTGCATCAGTCTCTTTGTTCCAATCTGCTAGCTTTTAAAAAGATTGTATAATAATATTATGGCTAACAGTACATTTGGTAATGCAAGGTCAGAACCTGCTCTTATTCTGGAGACCTGGTCAGTGCATGGACATGGTTTTAGGGTTGGCAGTGGGAGCTGAGTTCTGACCTTACCCTTACCTTTCCTTGGTGACAGTGGACAAAGTTCCTCAGTTTCTCAATAATAAAGCATATCTAATTTTCTCATGTCCAATTACAGTTTTGAGGCTGAAAGTGCTATTCATTGAGCTTTTCTTTAGAGATTCATTTTATTCACCTATTTCAGAGATGGGAACATTCGTTGCGTGATTGCCGATGTTCACTGTAGATGAGTGGGAACTGCTGTTCTGAACCATTAGATCCTGTTTAGACTGTTGTTACCAGTTTGTGTAATGCTTATGTTTAGCAAGATACACCATGTGCTAAACACTCTGGAAAATTATGGTGAGTGTTCTTCCTGAAAATGCACATGAGGGTATGCCTAACAGAATGGGAAAAATGGATGAAGGGAGGAAACAGTGGAATAAAATAAGGGAGGCATAGTATGCTGCTCAAGTTGGCTGTTCCACCACATGCTGAGTCTGAGAACAGCCCATATGAAACCAGGGATGTTATCTGTAATAGTAATATGTGTGGCTTTTCTAAAGCACTAAACTGTAATTCTGTTCTCATATGTTTCCCCTATTATTGATTATCAGTACAGAGCTGGCTGCATTTGGAGACTACTTTTTAAAATGTATGGGTTATGTTTCTGTAACTTTGTTTAAACAGATATTTGAGGATGCTTGATAGAAAATAAAGCAGGCAGAGTTTCCTGGATTATCTTTGGAGGAAAATTTGTTTGTATGTATGTATTTTCCATGTGTAGCAAAGGGTTCCTTTAGCCCCAGGGTGAAAAAACAGAAGAGCATCTCCACTTTGGAAATCTAATATTCTGACTTTTTGGGGAAGAGATTATAATCTTTGCATGAAACAAAACAGCAAATAAATAATTTTCTGCTGGCACAACTACAGACACAATCAGAAGGGGTCTGCTTGACTTAATGACAAATGAATTAGTGGAACAATCTGAAATGAGGGTAATGTCTACCACACTTTGACTTCAGGGTAAGATGTTCCAGGCCCAAGAAGGAAGTTGTACAAAACCAGTCAATTTAATTATCTGTCAGAAAGAAAGAAATTATTGCTCAGTGTCTGGCGTTGAATGCCCTAAAACTATAGGGGCTCCTATGCAGTAGCTACTTAAATGCAAACAGTGCGTGTTTCCAGTGCTGAATCCTGTATAGAGCATTTCACAGTTCTGTGATAATCCTCTGAGAATATAAACGTATAAAAGTGTGGAAAACAAAGGGTTGTAACTGGTGATCATTTAAACCTGCTTTACATTAACAAAATAATTAAAGCATCTACAGTAATATTAGGGACAGAACTGCAATCAGCTGGTTTATGCCTGCAGTTCCTCTTTCTTCACATTTATAAGCTCTTCTGTCTTCATGCTTTGATACATGGAAGCAGCTTACACATTGATTGTCATTGGCAACAAGCTATTGGCTACATTGCAGTGGAGGTGGAAATGTGCAAGATATTTCAAAAGAAGCTTCCATCAAAATATGAAACCTGAAAAGACAAAATGAGAAAGTTTTATGGAATGTTAAGGAATGAAATGAATGTATACTCACTGTATGTACTCTTGCTGCTTCAATTTGAACTTGTACTTTCCTTCATTCTTGCCGTCAGTGCTGGGAGCACCTGCTGATTTTAGTGTGAAGTCTTCTGAAGTACTTTTTCTGTATCTGCCGTCCTGCTTTTTGGCTTTTGTTTTGGTTTTACTAACTTGTTATGGAGAATGGCATTTGTAGAAAGATCAGAACGCCAAAGAATTTTCCTCTTTCCTTCCCTTTTCCTTTCCTTTTTAATGCATTTAAAATAATTTTGAAGTTTGCAAACCAGATTATGATCCATTAGTATTCACAGGGTTTGGGTTGTGGGGTTCTCCTCTCCTTTTTTTTTAAATTTATTTTATTAAATTAACTCTGAAACACAGAGAGGCTACAGGTCATTTTACTACTGTATTTATGGAACAAAGAAACAAACAGCCGTTTTCCAAACCTAAGAGGAGGGCTAATAATTTGCAACTGTTCAATTATTTTGCCATATCTTGTATTTAGTGATATTGAAAAAAACATGTGTGTGTATGTTTATATATGTGTATATTATACACATGTGTGTATTAAATATATATATAAATAACTGGCTATTGTAGCTCACTACTATTTGTGAAGTACAAAATAATGGTGCAGAAAATAGAGAGTGAAGAAACTGTATGAGATGATGTAGAGAAATTATTACGTTAAATATAGTTTTGTTACATTAAGCATTGTTAATCACTTGTTCTGTAATGAGATTATTTTTCTGA
Organism: Pezoporus flaviventris; assembly: GCF_033815535.1. Classification (NCBI taxonomy): domain Eukaryota; kingdom Metazoa; phylum Chordata; class Aves; order Psittaciformes; family Psittacidae; genus Pezoporus; species Pezoporus flaviventris. Next base: position 37,637,206 of record NW_026892550.1, on the reverse strand, counting down.
AGAAAATGACTGCTGTGGAAAATCTTGTTACATTTTACCTGCAGTTATCTAATGAGTCCAACAGCCTTCAAAAATGTCTTGCAGATAAAAGTGTGGCAACCTCGGTATCTTAAATTACATATAAATTATTCTTGCGGTTTTTCTTGTGTTTTTTATTTACATATCTGAACATAGACACATAATTTGTAAATCTATATATGCCCAAATTCACTTAGAGAAGCTACTCAATGAAATGAGAAAGCACTGTTATTTTTAAATAACTAGCTGTATGTGTGGCAAATGATCACCATGCTTGTTGTAAAAGGTGGTTTGCAGTTTGCACTACATAACTCATCCTTAAATTGCACATTATTTTCTCTCTTTCTTGATCCGATGATTACCTAAATATAGAACAAACAAAAATATCAATCCACATCGATTTGTCAGTTAAATTGCTGCTTCTGAAAATGACACATTTATAGCATGGGCTTGCACCCAAATACAGAAAATAAAGTTCTGTGCAAGGCTTCTGAAACTGCCTGTGAAATCTATGGGTTACACCTACACCTGGTAAATGCTTCTGTGTTCAGAAAACATGCAGTTAGGATCAAGAGTGAGAAGATGCTTTGTCTTTTGGTGATGGACAGAGATAAGGAAGAAAGATAAATCATTTGGGGCAGAGGGCAAAGATAAAATAGGATATGAGGTAGGCTTTCAACTTTGGACTTCAGAAATAGAAAATAAGTTATTAAGCATAAAGTTCAGCATTCTGTTATTTCATATATGAAGACTGATTGTAACATAAGCAATATTTTTTTAGAAGAAATTTCTTTATAAGCATAAGATATTTGTTCATCCTGTTTGGAGAGGGGAAACATACAGATTTTTTCTTTGATATTGACTGCTTCTTTAGCCAGTTAAAGAAATACGATCTCCTTGCTGTTCCTACTGAATAAATGTAGCTGCACAGATGCCTTTGTTCTGCATGATGAAACAGGATTACCTGAAATGTGGTATCTCATTTGGATACCATTAGGTGCGTTTCTGAAATATCATTTGCCCAGCACCACAGTACTGTCAACAAGAAGTCACTTCCCTGGCTTCTTTGCTGTATGGCATAAATGTACTTAGGAGGCTTTGAAGCCACTTCAGCAAGAAAGTTGCTAAATTCTTTATTGTTCTTCTGTTAAGTATTTAGATATTTTCTTTATAATCAGAATTCTAAAAAAATGGTGAATATATCCACTTCTAAAAAAAGTTACTCCTGCAAGAAGTGAGTATCCATTAGGGAACATGACCTTAGCCTCCTATGCGGCCTGTTACGGCAGAGATGTTTATTAATCACGATTAAATAGCTTTGGATTACATATCCAAGTAAATCATAGAGCAAGTACCTCCTGTCTGTATGTTATATTATCTCTGATTTCTTTAAAGAAAAAAATTAGCATTAAATGTCTTCATTATATATCCTTGCAGTCTCACCATTTTTTCCCTTACATCCAGACACTTCATCACATCATTTGTTTCTAGACCTTTATAAGAAAGCAGGGTTAACACAGAAGTATGCAGTGCATAACGATGAAATTTTACTGAATTAGAACGGTTTTGCTTTATTATCTCATTCTTCTTTACATTCTTACGTTCTTCTGTAGTTTTCCATGGTATGTATTCAGATTATGAGAAATGTAGAAAAATATCAATTACTGTTTATGCTTTTCCCATACCAAGGCCACATCTTTTAAGACTTTCTGTCTCTCAAACTCTCAAACAAACAAACCAACAAAAAATCTGAAAACATTCTGTAAAGGATTTACTATATGGGAAGTTAGGCAATTATAAATCTTTGCTTTGCTAAGTGTTGTATTTAATTTTCATACTTTCTAGTGTCACTTTTGTGTTTTCTTGCATGAATGTATCATTTGGGTAATTAAAGGCCTCCATCATAAATACATTCTTTAAAAGCTTCTTCACTTGAAAGCTATGAAATGAGGCCAACAATTGCAAAGGGACAAGATACAATCTTAAAAACAAAACAAAACAAACACAAAAAAACCCAAAGAATTACAAACTTTAAAGCTAATCCTGTGATTTTAAGACAAGCAATTAGTTTTGAGTCAAGTCTGGCAATACAGTTTTTCTTCCATAATTCGCTGTGCCCAGCTATGTAAGGCTGTGGAACAGTGCAGTACCCAAGGAGAGAATGATATGAGCTACGGGCTGTAACCCTGAGTATCTTGTCTGGAGCTGTCGAAATCTCAAACTAATTTTCCATTTACTTCCCCAGAAGAAATGCTGAAGTGGAGCAGAATCCTTATCACACAGGTAAAATGAACAGAAACAAACGTGGAAAACCTACACAGGAATGTAGGGAAGGAATTTTCCTAATGACAGGAATAAGCTAAAAACATGAGCTTTGGAGTTGCTGAAGCCAGCAGTCAGTGACAAGAATCCATTGTTCACTGTTCCTGGAAGCTTTGTAGCCCATAACTCAGCTGGTCACATCTATTACCTTCTGCACACCTTCCTTTTTGCATCCTTGCACAATGCAAAGCTTGACTTCAGAGGGAGCAGAATTAACTTGTAGGAAGGACAAGCTGAAATGTTGACGAGTGTCTTGAAAATAACAGCCATTTGATGTTCTCTTGCCATTTTCTGTTACACTTTGAGAGGGCAATTTTGGTCCCCAAGTACCTAATCATGCAATTTACTCAGCTGGATGTGAAGTCCTCACTGAAATGTGTGAGAGCTTGGAGAACACTGTGCAACACCTGAAGAATGACTTAAATTCTGAATAAATATATAATGTATACTGTTTATAACACTTTTTATAATTAAAAGATTGGCTTCTGTGGTTGTCAGTATGTAGAGCCTTTTTCTAATTGCTTAACTCAGGGTTCAGGCAAAGCAGCAGCATCTACATTAAGATCATAACTTTCTTTCAAGATTACAAAATACAAATATTTTAAGTATGTGTGTATTTTTTTGATGACTTTTATGAATTGTGTATACAAATAATTATATATTGTGCAAAAATTGAGTAACGTGCAAAGAACAAGCATCTGAATAATCTGATTACTGCAGTATATCTAAATCTTACATGGCAAAGTTGATTTCTATTAAAAATCAAGTTAAATTCTTTATGTAGTAGTATTCTACAGTCTGGAAGTGTTGGACTGCTAAACTTCAATGGAGAAAAACAAAAATGGAGGTTACACAGTATTGTGATGGAAATGCTGACTCTTGACAGTTCAGGAACGTCAGAGTATTTCATTTTAACTTTTCTTCTGGAAATACTTAACACCACTAAGGATAAAATTACTTTTTAATTTATAGCTTATCTCTCTGCACTTTTTTGTAGTGGTCAGAGTTCCCTATTACAATTCTTCCCCAAGGCTATATCTTAAAGTTTCACTACAGCTGCCATTTTAAATTAACTTTTAAGAGTGTGCAGAAAGGAAAACCTCTCTCTTCCTCAGTGACTCTCAAAAAATGCAAGTTCCATCAGGATTATGCATTAGAGAGAACCTTGAGCTGTTTTTCTTAAGGCCCTGGTGGTTACTCAGTCAGTGTACTGTTCAACTCTGTTTATATTTTGTTCGCAGTCATTAAAATCCGAGACACACATGCTCATATGCATTTCCAAGCATGGAGGATTGTGAGGGCATGAAAATGACTGAAAAAGATAGATGTATTGTGTGATTGCTGCTTGATGTCAGCGTGCATGAACTGCTGCTTACCTGGCATCCGGCTGTCCCTTTTTGTTGGCTGTTCTAGTTTTGCTGTCATGCAATAATGTAGCCAGTGGAATAGCCAAGTAGGCTTTGAAGCGTGAAAAATGAGTATCTCAATTGTAGTACCCCTGCTACCAAAATCCCTCTGGTTTGCTTCCTTGGAGTATTGACTTTCCAGTCTAGTGATTGTGTTTCAGTGTCTGCATTAAATGCTTAATTGCTATTGTTTTAACATAGAACAGATACAATGTAGGTGAAAACTAAGTATAAGTTAAGAAAAGGCAAGGCAAAAAGTGGTACAGTGGAATTGCAGGCAGGAAGAGAAATGGAGGAAAGAGTATGAAGAACATAGGAAAGAACAGAGAAATTCAGTGTTTAAAATTTGGCAAGACACTTTAATGACTAATAAAATGAATTCCAGTTACATGAAATGGGTATTACTTTCATGTGACTTTTTTCTTGCCAGCCTTTATCTGATATCTTACAGTAATGTCTCTTCTCTTTTAAGGGGAGAGTTCTCTACACTCTACACATTTGCATGAATGCTAGCATGGCCTGCAGGAATATACCTAGGATGCAAGCCTGAGCATTATTCTGGGGACTGATACATACACACATATGCTAAACCTTTTGTTGGTGTCTCTGCCTGGTTTGTTTCTATCTGCACACTTTATACAATATTGAGAACCTATAACGAAGGGATAGTGAGATGAGTAGATAATGTTTGTACTTGGAATCCAGAACCTGTGAAATAGATGTGTTTAAAACCCATATTCTCTCTACAGGGAATTCTTTTTCTCGCAAAGCATCTGCAGCACCTTTATTCCTCTGTTACTTTCAGTGTCTTTTGGTTTTGATTTAGGTTGGGGTATTTTGGCTCTCAAGAAGTGTTATTGCTTTCTTACAGCTAGATAATAATCCTCTTATGCCCAAGAGGATCAGTAGGCTGAAGTAGCCTGACATGAGTTAATGCTGCCCTAGTTACCGTAAAGCTGGAATTTTTGTGCTTGCAAAAGCAAGTAATACTTTGCTTTGTGGCTGGTTTTCCATGTTTAGCCGTAAGTTCTCCTGGTTTCTTTGGATCAGTCTCCCTTTGATAGTGATTTGTTGCTTGCTTGGTGATCCCTCTTCAGAAAGAGAGAATGCTTCAAAGATTTGTTGTTGAGTATTTTTCAGTCCTTAGGACCTGAAAATCCTCTTACCATGCCTATTCCAAGTATAATGACAGTAAGGCTGAGGAGGCCTGTAGGTAGCCATTTTGTGCTCTATAATAGCCCATACTACACAAAAGATGGATAACTAAAATTCAAATTGTGTTTGGGAAAAAAATGCTTCATTTATTTTTATCTCCTGACCCTTTTTTTAATTCACAAACTCCCTTGAACTAGACTGGCTGTTAGCAAGTTATTGCAGGACAAGTATTTCAGTTGAGTATTTTCTCATTAACTTAATTTTGATGTCATCTCCAAATGAAAGTCATGTTAATTAATCTTCTCTGTTTATCAACACATAGGCAGAAAAGAAAAAAAAGCCACAACTAGAAAAAAGACTATATCTAAGTGTATTCCAGTGTTCTTCCTTTCAAATAATTCTGCTCTTGCCCATCGTAAAGGTGAATTCTTTCCACAATAAACAGTGCAGTCCCATACCAGGCCTGTTTCCCGTTCATCAGACATCACCTTAATGATGGTTGAGGTAATTTTGTATTGAATTGCTTACTTATGCGTTTTTCCCTGTGGCGGACAGTGTCTGATGTAGCAGGTCAGGACTCGTTTTCAGTGGTATGTCACTGATGTGATGCAATGAGTCTCAGTCCCAACCAGTGTTGAGTAACAGATCCACTAGTTAAGGCTGACTGTATCTATGTATGAATCAAGGGACAGTGGAGAACTTGTTCTTCTAATAAAACAGTTTGCTTATTAAACATCATCTGACCAAAAAAGAACTTTTATTTTGAATTCATATGCTTATCACAGTTTCTTAAACGTTTTGCGAGCATGGAAGTTGGGAGACAGTTGAAAGCCATACAATTTGCATGAAACTTGAATGGGATCTATCTGAGAAAACAGTTAGGCTTGAAGGAGAGGTTTTCCTTTGCAGGATGTTTCTGGAAAGGAAAGGAAAATAGAACTAATGGTTAAGTAGAGCCTCATATTACAGGCTTTTGTCTCTGATTGTCTAGAAATTGAATTAACCTCTCTCTTGTGCCTATCATTTAAAATGTAACTTTGGAAAGGCTGCACAGAGGTTAGGACTCTGAAGGTCTAATAAGCAGAAGTAGTAGCAGAGGTCCTTATGCTTAGAAAAAGGAGAACTTGTGACAAGAAAGAAAAGGAGGGGAGGAAGGGGAAGAAATGTTAATTTTGGCAGTCAAGTTGACAGAACAGATTTGTCTCCAAGACCAATAGTTGTAAAAGTAGGTCAAAAGGGTCTGCTGAGTAAACAAATGGAAGTTTGTTAGTTCCTTCCAAAGATGATACTTTCTGTGTGCACTATCTGGGCATAACAGAAGACAGAAAAGGAATTTGTTAGTCTTTTAATTACAGAAGACAATTACATATGGTTTTAATGCCACTATCAACATTTTTTCACCTTCAGGAATAAAAGATCTATTGTTCATAAACAGAGAGTTTGCCCACAGTTGTGACTGTTAAAAAGGAGAATTGTCTTATGTGTAAATCTACTAGGTTTCTTAACTCTGCATTCTAAAATAAGCATGTAATTTCAAGTTTTACAATCTAGTATTTTTAGAACGTTTTATAACATGTTTTACTTCTGTTAATTACGTATAGTTTACTAATAAAAAAAGAACAACAAAAATGAGGCACTTTATTTCTAAAGACTCCTCACCGTACTATGTAGTATCTGTCATCCTGTAGTGTTGCATGGTTTTCCTAAATAGGTAGAGGGGGATTGTGTAACTCCTTGGGGTTATTTTGTTTGAAGGAGGTCAGGGGGAATGTAATTTCCTAGAGAGGAAAAATAAAGACTGATTCTGAAGTATTACTGGATTGTAACTGCAAAAATTGTCTCATAAACCTTTACAAACTGAAGGAAAAATGTCATTTTATTTTTTTTTTTTTTGGCTGGCATGTTTTGTATCTTTCCAAATTATTTTTAAAAAATCATCTTTTAATTTGAATTGACTCTTCCTAAATTTCTGTGGATGTAGGTTTGTTGTTTTTTTTTTTTTAATCCTTCCCACAGTAGGAAATTAAAAATATATGGGTGAGGGAAGAATGAAAGATCACTTTTGAAGCTTGCTGTCAAGAATTTTTCCTTTTGTCTTTGTCCTCACCACAGCAAGATTTGAATTTGGGGATGGCAGAGGAAGGAGAGGGAAAGGAGGACAGAGAACATGGAAAAGTGCAGGTTATATTATAGGATAAGAGGAAAGGAATGAAAAGTGGTAAAGATCAGAGTGAGTTTGTAGGACTGGAGCAGGAATAACAAGCTCAGAAGGACCTGGCAAAATTTGTTTTCAGGATATAGTGAATTTGAGAACGGAAGGAAGGCTGTCCCAATGATTTTCCTTTAATGACTTAGCAATCTATCACCCCTCTTAAAACTGAATAGCAGCCCCTGTAAGTAAAGAATTATCCACTTCTTCTTGCTGGGCTGCTAGAGGTATGGACAGCTCAGGGAGTAGCCTATGAGACTATGACTAGCTGGTATGAAGGAATCAAACAGAATAAAGGTGGGAGCTGGTACCTTCATGGCAGCAATGTGTGCTGAAAACATGGACTAGCTCTTCAGGCAGCCTGCCCTGGAAAATGCTTGACTGACCCCATGTAAACAAAATAGGTTGTACTTTTGCCTAGTCATAAGTCACCCCAGATAAGTGTCTGTTTTGCCTGTACGTAAACCCATTGCTTTTATTGCAATATCTTTTTGGTATTGGGGCGTATTTGGCATTGGGGCATATCTTTTTGGTAGTGGAATATGCATTTCGTACATACATAAAAATCCAGAGCTAGAAAACCAGTTTATGTTCCTGATCCAAGGCAAAAGTAAACCTGTTTCAAGTTTAGCAATATGGAAGCTGTACCATGGGATTATATTAGGGTGACTGGGCATGACAGACAAAAATCAAACATCCTGTGTGGAGAATCGATGAGTATTAGGAAGAATGGAGTAGTGAGTTAAAATGGAATTAATTAGACTGCGGTCAAAGCAAGCCAGTACATAAGACACACAGAAAGCATTAATTCTCCCAAAACAGGACGGGGAACAGTTTTAAATTATAGGTGTGTATGATTTCCTTAGCATTCAGAAATGTCTCACTACCTTTTTAACAAAGTTTATTCCAGCAGGTTATTTCTTTGCAAATGTCATTAAACACTTCAAAACACCATATGCTGATTTCAGTAGCAATTTAGATTTTTGCAGCAGAGTGTAATGTCTTCTTGTGTGCAATGAGCCTGAACCAATCCTTTATGTTCTTTTTTCTTTGTCTTTCTAAATGTGTGTGGGCTGCAGATGGTTCTGTGAAGGAAAAGAACTCCAGAATTCCCCTGACATTCAAATCCGTTCTGGAAGCGGAGGACTTCATTCACTAATTATAGCAGAAGCCTTTGAAGACGATACTGGACGCTATACTTGTGTGGCTTCAAATTCCATTGGTGCAGATAGTACATCAGCTGAAATATTCATTGAAGGTAAGAGGTGACGTAATAAGATACTTGATGCACAGAGGAAAAGATAACTCAGATGAAGTTTGGTTTTGGTTCTGTATATTAACATTACATTTGCTTTGGTGATATTTTTATGGTGTTCCTCTGCTTCCTTTTAATGCAACACATTTAGAGCACCTCATCATATTAATTCAGGTATTTCAAGGAATGTCCCAAGAATCAGTGGGTAGATTGCCATTTCTTTAAGGTACAGGAAAGGTAAAGAATGGAAAAAGACGAACAAGCAGAGCTTTTGTCATGTGGTTGGCTTTTAAGTAATACCCTCTGTAAAACAAAGATTTGACTGGAAATACCAATAATGATTTTCATGATAGCAGTAATCCCTGCCTCAGTTCTGAACTTCCTTCCAGTGCACATAAATGTGGCTGCCCCAAGTGAGTTGTCTTTAGTCATGTGTAAGTATAGAATCATAGAATAGTTAGGGTTAGAAAGGACCTTAAGATCATCAAGTTCCAGCCCTCCTGCCATGGGCAGGGACATCTCACACTAAACCATGTCACCCAAGGCTCTGTCCAACCCAGCCTTGAACACCGCCAGGGATAGAGCATTCGCAGCTTCCTTGGACAACCCATTCCAGTGCCTCACCACCCCCACAGTAAAGAATTCCTTCCTTATATCCAATCTAAACTTCCCCTGTTTAAGTTTTAACCCGTTACCCCTTGTCCTGTCACTACAGTCCCTAATGAAGAGTCCTTCCCCAGCATCCCTATAGGCCCCCTTCAGATACTGGAAGGCTGCTATGAGGTTTCCACGCAGCCTTCTCTTCTCCAGGCTGAACAACCCCAGCTTTCTCAGCCTATCTTCATACGGGAGGTGCTCCGGTCCCCTGATCATCTTCATGGCCCTCCTCTGGACTTGTTCCAACAGTTCCATGTCTGTTTTATGTTGAGGACACCAGAACTGCACACAATACTCCAGGTGAGGTCTCACAAGAGCAGAGTAGAGGGGCAGGATATAATTCTTTATACTTGGTACACTGACTTCAGGTTGGGTTAAAAGTCAGTCATACTGGTTTTGTCCAGTATATACTGCTAGCACTTGTCAAGATATTTCCTCATTTCAAAATTAGTCATAATTCAAATATTATTTTCTCTGAGGAAACTAAATGACTTAACCATAAGTAAAATTATTACCTTTTTATTTTAGAGGACTGTATTTTAGACATTATTATATTAATTGAATACTTATTTTAGTTCATGCATTTTCAAACATTATTTTACCAGTTTTGTAACTCATAAAAATTAATTTAAATGATTAACTGAAAGCATAAACCAAATTAATATAACAAATAGCCATAACAAACCTAAATAATACCATACCAAAATGATTTAATAGCTTTTGATTGAAAAAGCAATAAACTTTTCACTATCTATTAGCTAAATCATAACAGATGTGCATTTATAGGGTTTCTTTCATAACGCTCTTTTAATATCAGAGCTTTGTCATCCTACATTGGGATATAATAGCAAAATCCCCAAGACTTTTCTGACTCTTACAGATTCTAGTAAGACTTTTCTTACAGAAGCATACTTTCAGAAATGCTCAGGTATAGTACAAATATATAATACTGTGTGAACTTACAATAACAGAAGCAACACTTGTGCTAGCAACAGCTAGGTAGAGAGATGCAGTGAATAAAACAATGCCTTCTTTGAGATTCAGCAAAGTCTCACTATGTGGATGTCCTGGCTTGAAGTTTTACAACATGCAACTTTGAAAGAGAGCTGTCCAGGTTGTTAGGCTCCTTCCCCATGATCTTTAAGGAAACCAGACTGTCGCACAAGCATTACTTTGCATGCTAATAGTCTTGATGACACGCATCATACTTCTGTGCAGCAGGGCCAGTCACACAAGACCTTTATCCTTTGCTCATGAGGAATACTTTCATGCAGACCCACTTTGTAGACTTGACATTGCTTCTCTCTTCTTACTTTTTCTGTGCCACTTGTTGCTTTGATTTTTGTAGTCTGAACTTTGTAATAAAATAAAATAAATAGGGTACTTGGGTACCTCAGTCCAAGCTTTGTTTCATTGGAATCAGTCTGTGCTATACTATTTATATAGCTTATGAATTCCTTATGATTTGTATTAGAATACAGCTATCCATATGTACACACACATCCTTTGAGGAATAATGTGTCCTGCATAAATGTTTAGAATAAATGTTGTGTGAAGTACCTGTTCTTTGGAAAAATTAAGACAAAGGGAATAAATGCTTTCTTTTTTTTTTTTAAGAAGTGAGTACAGGGTACTGCCAAACACATACATTATATCAAGCCTTTCCTGGCAAGAAATACCAGTACATAAATATTATGTATAGGTTAATATAAATAGTCTGAACTGTGGAGATCATGGGAAGCAAGTTTAGTCTGAAAATGTCTGAGCAACTGAGTTGTTCTTACTTAAGGTTGAAGATTTGTTATCTGTATATAAGCCATATGTTTGCTTAAGCTTCAAGTTGTAACATTGAAGTAAATAAAATTATACATTTCCACTAGAGTAATAGTAGCCAGATTTTTTTTGGCCGTATTTCCTTCAAGATGGAGGAAGACAGCTAAAAGCCAAGGAAAAAGAGTTGGTTATGATTTCTGTAACTGTCTAATGTACATAGTTTCTATCTCTATCATATATGAAAAACTGCAATAGTTTGTTACAGAGCATTCTCAGCTCTTAAAGTGAAATGCAAAAGCAGCATGTTTTTTTCTTTGGAATTTAAAAGTTAAATAAATCAGTAAAAAAGTATGAGATTACTGAAAATACTTTCTTTTCCAGGTGCCAGTTCCACGGATTCAGAAAGTGAAAGTTTAATTTTCAAATCAAAATCTGGAGCTATGCCACAGTAAGTGTGCGAAGTAGAACCAATGCTGTTCTAATGTTCTTGGTAAGAGGCACTGGAGAATCTGAGGTAGTTTTAGATCTAAATAAGCATCTGGGGTATATTTGTCCATGTCTTGTCTTTTCCTCTTCTCTTGTGTGATACAAATGTGTAGCATTGTAACTAGATTGTATTCATGTGCTTGGTCTGTCAGGGAAGTCTGGTACTACCTTGACAGCTCTTTTGCTGACATCAACTTTTCATATTCATGAGTAAGCTAACCAAATCTTCATTTGTAATCACTCAGCCATGTGCCTCCAAAACAATCATGCAGAGGCGTGCAATTAAAGAAGCAAAACGCATTTTATTTTCTATCTTAAATCAGTACTTTTTATTGTATGTGAAAGTGTAGATTAGTGAGAGATCATGTTCTACTTAAGCTTCCTCCAATGTTGATCTTTTCAGCTGATAATGATATATTTAAAGATGTAGAAAATACAAGGTAGCTTACAGGTTACAAACTATCATATTCTGATTTCAGATATTATAAAGTGTTACTGTTTTCCTTTTTTTCAGGGCCCAAAAGAAAACCACTTCCGTTTCCTTGACAATAGGATCTTCTTCACCAAAGTCTGGAGTCACCACAGCTGTAATTCAGCCTATCTCTGTGCCCAGTCAGCAGGTATTTTTAGACACCAATTTTTAAATTAGTGAAAGTATTTTAAAATTTATTTCAACATTTGTAAGTCCTGAAAAACTCTGTCATTTTGAGGAATTATGTTATTGAACTGTAAACTTATGTTACTATATTAAGAATGATGATCTTTAATTAAGTATATATCCAGTAAATGGGGCATAAAAATATACATATGGATTTTACACAGTGTGTATCAACACAGCATGTGAGCAGCTGACAGATCTGATGGTGATGAAAATTACAGAGTATATCACTTAATAGTGACTTGCTCCAAATCCAAAAGAATATAGTACAAATGAATGCCTACAATATGTTTTAGCAAATGTTTTAAATTTTGTTCTTAAATAAAATACTGCTGTAATTTCTCTGGGCCTTCTAGAGAAAATTAGATTTTACTATCTAGATGTTAAATGTAGGAAATCATTGTTCATTAGTGTATACTAAGTTTTAACGCCACTGTGGATGACTTAGAGTTTGCATATAAATCAAAACGCAAATGAAATAAAAATCTCTGTTAGATGGTACAGGGTAAATTCTTTTCCCTTCTTTTGGCTAAACTTGATAAGCTTTTAGGTACCTGGATTTTTTTATTACTACAGCAGTCAAGGGATGTAATAACAGGAGAGGCAAAAAGGCTTCAGTGCAAAGGGCTTACTTGAAGTTAACAAGAGTCAAACTCTCAAAATACTTCAAGGCAAAGACAGTTGGATACAAAGTTCTCATGGGAAGTACAGAAGCCTTTAGAGCTTGTGTTTTGATTTCAGAAATAAAACAGATCTGAAATAGTGATGTCACTCGAGAACTAGAACGAGAACACCATAATAAGACTGTACATTTGAGTGCTTGCATTACTGCATAGATATATGCAGGCCCTATTATTGAAACCATTATTCTTTCAGTTTTACAGCATTGTTGCATTGCTTTGCAGGTTCAAAGCCCTACTTCAGGCCTTCACCGTCTGGATGGATCCAAGCCTATCTATTTTTCACCCATTTTTACAAAGGTATGTTTTATCCATAATTATTTTTATATCATACTCCTGTAGTCCAGTAGGAAACCTCTAAAATACAACTTGAATTGAAAATATTATTTTCATAGTTACTCAAAACATCATTTCCATAGCAGTAACTATTATTTCATCATAACTTGTTGAAGTCAAAAATGAAGCAGAGAAGGTATTTCTGCTTATAACTTCAGAAAAATAGTTGACTGAAAGCTAATATGGAATAGCAAGTAGTTTTGCCTAGACAGAAGAGGAAACCTTGTTCTCCACAACTGTCTAGCTTGGCTGCATCATAATGCCTTTCTCATGGCAAAAATCATAAAGGTCTGATTCTATCCCTCAGAATTCTGCACTGGTACTGCAGATGTCACAGGAGAATGAACAGTGGAGGTGCAAGGGATTAGAGAATGTGGTTACTGCAAGATAGGGAGGAAGGTAATTTTCTAGAAAGAGTAGAAACAGGAGAAATCCTGCCCTCATTCAGTAACTACCAAAGAAATCAAAACTCTACTGTTGCTTCCCAGTCCTCATATCTCTTGTCTCTGAAATCCAGTATTAACTGCCTTAAACCAGTTGGGACATACCAAACCAAAATTTTAATTACACAAGAAATGAACCGGATATGAACAACAACAAAATATACTTAATCCAGGCTGATGTAAATTTCTTTCTATCCAAACTTCAAGTAACAATCCAAAGATTTTTAGGTTTCCATGGAACAAAATTCTTATGTATTTGATTAACTACAGATCTATATAGACTAACTAGGGATAACTCTGAGCTTAGGCCTATCTTCAAATGCTTCGCTACACTGAAGCCTAAAACGTTATTAATAACCTGGAAAGGGAATGCAACAGCCAATACAATACAAAATAATTGATTTATTATAATTTGATTTGTAATCTTAAGTTAGTTAACAAAGGCAAAAATAGTGTCTGTCTACTGTCAATTTTGTTACTTAAAATACTGTTTCTGCTCTCTCATTGTAGTTCTTCATAAAAGATTTAGATTCTTCCTGAATTTTTTCAGATATACATAAGAATTAATTTCCAGCCATAATACTGTCTCAGAAGCCATCCATACACAAGCTAATATGTCCTAACAGCATGTGTGTCATCTAATTTTGCTTGGTTGGTTATAAATGGCTCACAGGAAACACAGCTCCACATTCTAGAGGTTGACCTGAAAGCAGCACAGCTACTCTCTCAGGACCAAGTCAATCAATGTGTAGTTAGTTGCAGAATTTTAATTTCATGTTGTGGAAGAAGGGTGAAAAATGAAAGGTCAGACTGCAACTATTGGCTTATTATGACCTCAGGAATTAAATAGTCCTACAGCTTTTCCATCTTTGGTCATGTTAAGAATGTATTTGAAAATAATCTATTCAGTCATTTTAAACTGTATATCTCATATATTAAATTTAATCAGAATGAAATACAGCTTACAGAAAATGGCTATTGCGAAAATAAAATGACACAATAAAATAAAGTTGAAATATTACAAAGGGAAGAAAAGACTATTTTTAAGAATACAAAATGCTCCTGGTTCATTTGAATTGTGATTGATATATTTCAGGAGCTGCAAAACTCCACAGCGTCTGAGGGACAAGTCGTAGTATTGGAATGCAGGGTCAGAGGACTCCCTCCCATTCATGTTAAGTGGTTTCGACAAGGCATTGAAGTTCAAGATTCTCCGGACTTCAGAATTCTCCAAAAAAGTAAGGCAGTGTTGTAGTTTAACCCCAGCTGGCAACTAAGCCCCGTGCAGCCACTCGCTCACTCGCCCCCAGTGGAGTGGGAGAGAGAATCACAAGGGTAAAAGTGAGAAAACTTGTGGGCTGAGATAAAGACAGTTTAATAGGTAAAAAGCAGAGAAGGCCTTGATTCTTTGTAAGCACTGCTCAGTGACAAGTAAAACATCCCTGAATTATCAACACTGGGTCCAGTGAAAATCCAAAACAGCCCATACTAGGTACTATGAAGAAAAATAACTCTATCCCAGCTAAACTCAGCACATTCTGCATCCCTTATTCCATAGCATTTACTTCATGCTCAGGTCTCACGCTATTTAATACATCCTTAGTAACCACTACCCCCTTCCCGGCCTTTGACATAATACACAGGTATCATTCCCCTAGTCTATGGACCACCCCTGTGAAATGTCTGTAAAATGTCCACAAATGCCCACAAAATGTCTGTTGACTTCATTTGCTGCATGATTTTGGGCTCCATCTGTTACGATGGACACTCAGGACAGGAGAGGTGGTGTGTTGCATAGAGTTACTTGGCAGCAAAGCCAGCTGAGGTTGGGTCACTGCTGTACATGCACTGTTATTGTAAGGCTTGTCCTCCATTGGCTCAGGTGGTTCCTGCTATAGTAATTGCTGTAGCATGCAACTCAAATCATGGGTTACAACATTTTAAAGGTATATCCATTACAATCTCCATCGCTGGTCCTTTTGGACCAAACCATGAGCTTTATCATTGGAATGACCTCATTCTCTTGCTCCTAGCCTGGTGTGCTGGTTTTGGCTGGTTCCTGCTATGTTTCCACCCCTGGGGCAGTTGATTCCAGGTGTACTGGATGCCCCTCCAAGTGAAAGCAAACTGTGGCCTGAGCTCTGCTGCCAAAGGGATTGAGTAAAACACATTAGCTGTATCAGTTGTGGCACACCACTTGGCTGCCTTTGACTCCAGTTCATATTGAAGTTCTAGCACATCCAGCACAGCCACACTCAGCCAAAACCAGCACAGGCAGTAATCTGAAGCAGCTATTCATACAGGGTGGGGAAAGATTGTGACATAGTCTGTCAGGATTGAGTTTTGGATAGAGTCCTCTCTTCCTCGCATTTCAGTGATTGTAATGGCTAGAAGAAATAATTGAACTACTGCATCCAACAGACAATTTAGCTCTTCCTTATTTTGTAATGTGTCTGCACAGATTCTGTACTTGTCTACAGTATTTCAGTATAATGTGTTCATTCAGTATACTGCTGTTCATTAATGGAATCTCTAATATTTTTCATGTTTGTTTCCCCTCCTTATGATGTGATATACAGAGCCACGATCTGCAACTGAACCTGGTAAGAATCATATGAAAAAATAATCTCTTGATTCACTGGCTCTTTGAGTTTGTACTGAAGCCATAAATAGAAAAGTGTTTCTGCTGAGCATTGGTAATATGAAACCCCCATAAAGACAGTGTTTCTTTATCACACCTTCCTTACTCTACACTGTCCTTTACATCAATTCCTTTATTAGTTAAACAGTAAATTCCACTTAGACCCTCAAGGAGAGACTCACAGCTTAAACTTTGAAGGAAACTTTGTTCTCAGAAAATGAGCAATTTGCATACCACTGAGGAAAAAGAACAAATCCCTCAAAATTCCATTACCCAAATTGTACTTGCAAGAGTTTCATAACACCCAACCACTAAATACTAGTTTGGCCAGTCTAGCTTGGCAGATATGAACTGTCTTAAATACAAGTAAAAGCTGATCCTCAAAAACAAGGGCACATAGAATTTTTCTAGCCTATTCTCAAGGTAAAAGTCCTAGGTTTCAGAAAGCAAAGGGGTTTTCCAACTAAAGTTTTTTCTCTGGCTGCTTCATTTTCCTATTATACATCTTTATATGCTGTGGTGGTTTCTTCAATAATAAGTGGATGCTAAAAAACTGAGAATGTTCTTTAATTCTTCTGAGTCAAACAATGTGTAGAAGACAAGACAGTGATATGGTCTGAGCCTTGCATTAAGAGGGTGGCTGGTTTTGCTTGAATATGCTTGAATTTGGAAAGAGATTTAATTATGGAGCAAAAAGATAAAACTAAAAAGTTTTCTAAGACCTGGGTATTCCCAAAGAGTGTCTCTGAACTGAAGGACCTTAGCAATGGGGGGATGTTATGAAATTTGGGGGGTTGCATTGGCAGTCTGACTGCAGGGAGAACAGACATAGCGGCTAAGTGATGTTTGTCAAAAAGCAGTTTGGCTATGAAGATATGGACTAGAAAACAGCAGTGACAGGTTAATCCTAAGAGAAATGCAGCTTTCTCTTAGCTTTTGTGGAAAGGAGAGGAGGTGCAGAGGGAAAAAGCTCCTGGTTTCTTTATCAGTTACTCAATTTTCTTACTGCTTCACAAATATACCTACACACATATACCTATTTTACTTCATGACCATCATACATATATGCATATACATACACACATGTGTGTGCATGCACACACGCATACATGCTCTGTCCTGACAGTTAATATTTAATTGTGTGCAGCAGCATCACCTCTAGTAACAGCTGATGCCCAGTACATGTAACTGAATGATTCAATTAATGGAGGCTTGAAATGTGAGCTATGTGAAGGATTGAACAGTGCTAGAAAACCAAATTAACCTGTAATGAAGAATCTCCAAGTGCTAACAGTAGGCAATCATAACCCAAACTGTAAGGTTTAAAAATTGTAAGTTACAGTACAGAACAGTTCAAGGAGAGTTTCAATATCATTTCAATCCTTTTGATATGAAAAGAAATAAAGGAGAATAGATTTGTCTTAAAAAAGGGCAAAACAATCAGATCAATGGGTTGACCTTTTCCCCCTTCCCAGAGAAACTTATTTCTTGACCAAGTAGTATCATCTTTTCTAGATTTAATCTACCAGTGCTATGAGAATAGTACCTGGTATATCTAGGTCACTATTACCAGGAGCTTCTTTTCTACAAAATGACTTGAACTGCATTCACTTGTCTCCTTTAACATGATAGAAAGGATCTGAAAGGACTGAAACTACACAGAGTTTCTACAAAGTCCAAATTTAATAGCATATCTGAGGGTTTTGCTTTTAATAGTGGATTTAAAACTGTTCTGTCAAAACTCACAATCCTGAATAATGTTTGCTTCCTTTTGTAATCTTTTTTTGCCCCTTCACCCTCTTTAGGCAACATAGTGTGTATTATGCTACGTCAACAAAATATTTCAGAGCAGGAATGCACTGTTACCTAGTAGAAAGGAGAAGTGCTTGTTTGTTTGAGACAAAAGGTTCAAATTCCATTCTGTGAATAATTGAATACAAAGGAAATTGTATATTATGCCTCTTGCTAGAAGTCTTTTTTTATGGGCAACTAAGTAATGTTCAGAACTGCTAGCTGCAAGGTTTGTATGGCCTGACAGATATTACTGTGGAATAAGTAAGAATATTTATGATAGCTCACAAACCTAGCAATTTCCTTTCATAACTACTAAATGAAAGAGGAAATATAAGGTGGGATTCTGAGTCAAAAAAATAATATCCTTTCCAGCCTTGTAACATACCTGTACCACCATGTTGATGGTACATGCTTCCCATGTCTGCTTAGCTTGCAGACCCCAAGAGAGGATAGCTGAAGGCTTCTAAAGAGTCCTAGTTAGTGGATCCTTACATGAAAGGTGTATTTCGTGAGTTTTCCCAGGTACATAAAAGTTACTTACTATCAAGGTATCTTATACCACTCTCAAGGTAGGTGGCAAGGCAAGAGCAGGAAGGCATCTCAAAATACTATTTTGGTATCTGTATCACTGCAGTTTAATAGACATAAGAGTAGTAAATGCCTCACAGCAGTCTGTTGTTTGGGGTTTTCTTTCATGCTTGTAATTCCATTGTACTATATTTATAAGAACCCTTCTGCTACTCAAAACCTACGAAAGAGTTTCAGTTCGGTATTTTGTTCTCCCTGCATTCATTGAGCTAAATAGTATCCCTGTAAGATTTGTGCAGTATCAGTTCCTACTAAACCCTATTAAATAATGTGCACTGTCTTACTCTCCACTAAAATTAATGACAGTACACTTATTGGCTTATTTGTGTAGGAATTGACTCCGTGCTTGCAAAGGGAATGTAAATAAAGTTTGGGCAAAATGTAAATATTTCTTTTTGACATAAATGATGAGGAGTGTTTCGTGTATTAGTAGTAATACTGTTTTATAGGATGCCATGAAGGCTTTTAATTCTTCTACAGCAGGAAGTTGAGTGGGTACCAGAAATACAGTAGGTACAGCACTGCTTTGTGATGCAGTTCAGACTCTTGAGAAGCCAGACAAAACTACTTGCAGAGGAAGTTGTCCATAAGCAAACACACAGCTGGTATTCAATGCAGATGGTGAATATATGTGCAACACTGGTTTGAAACCAGCATGCCTATGCTAGATAAGTATTTAGAATTTTGAAAAATGGACATGATTTGTAAAGATTTTTCCAAGTGTACAGCTTCCATGGATTTTTACATAAATTGCAACAAGTTGTGTTGACTTTAATTGCTGGTTGTTAACCAAAGTCCAACTGTCAATAAACAATTTCTAGTGCTCAGAAACATCAGTTGCTTTTTGCTAGGTCAGTATTAATTATGTAAGAGAAAAATGTTCCATGAACTCACATAAGTAAGAAATTAAGAAGCAAAGGGAGGTTTTTTAGATACTTTTTTTGGGTACATTCTATCTATCCTAATGTGTTTTGCACTCCTTTTTCTGTCTAGACAGAAATCAGTTTGCATCACAAATCTCTCTAGACTGCTTTGTGAATTAATAGCTAGTCATATTACATAAAGCCAACATCACAGTTTGTCAAATTACCTGCTCTTTCTTCTTTCTTGGAAGTTTTGACTTTATACTGACTGAATCCTTCAAAGAACAGGCTGCCTGAGAATGAAAAATCCCATTGAGTCATTTGCCAGCTGTTGGTATTTTGACCATTACTCAGCTGTCTGGAGGCAGCCACAAACTGTATTGAATTACATTAAAACAATTGTCTAATGGCATGTAAGAAGAAAACTATATGAAGTAATTTTTCTTAAATTGCCAAGGAATTGCCACATATACATGCTTTATTTTCCTAAGCACGATACTGTGTGTGTTCACCAGAAACATCTCAAAAGATAGTCATCACTTCTCTTGGATTGTGCTTTCTTGTTCCCTGTCTGGCTGCTGTGTTCCAGTAAGCATAAGGAAGTGCTGTGTAAGTCCCTTAGAAATCTCCCCATATTTCTGCGTATTGGAAACAGAAAATATATGGCAAATGTTACAGAAATCCTTACTGCCCTCTCATACAAAGAAAATCAGCTTTTTGATAGCTGATGAGATTCAAAACACAGAAACTTCAGTAGGTCTGCGTGCATGTTGGATCCTTGCATTTTTTAGTGAAAACGAAAGGACTATGACTAGGAGTCTAGCTCTCTCACTGCTGAGCAGCAAAGAAAGGCTTGAAGAGAGCTATCTCCAATGAGCTATAGCTCAAGATGCCAAATGGAGAGGAAAAACTGAAAATAAACTAAAATCATCTTTCATTAAAGGTGGTCTGATCAACCTATGTGCTATTGCTTCTCAGTTACATTTTCAGTTGTACTTATGCTTCTGAGCTACAGAATTCTTGTCCTGTCAGTGAACCCTTCTTAAGTCTGACTACCACGACTTTCCGTGCTTCTTGATGCTTCCAAATTCAAAGCAAATCTCTGATTTTGCACTATTTGTTTTTTAGAAAATGCTGCTATTCATCTTCAGTTGTAAATATATTCAAAGCTTATGGGGATACATTAGTCATCACAGTTACACTGCTGAATACATTGATTTCAGCTTCGATCTGTACACCTGACTTAACTTCAGACTACCTGGCTTAGGCAACTGCAGTATCATAACTGCCTTAGTGTAAGCTTTAGCATAAACTTTTCCTTGATGCTGATAAATAGCTTGATTTCTCCTCAAACCTGAATGCTGCTTTAGGGACTAAAGTCCATGCTGTCATTATTGTATCATACTGTATCATCATGTATTCACTATACACTGTATAGTAAATTATATTCACTATATTCACTGTACCTGAACCAGCTAGTTGGCAGCCATCTTGGGTATTGATTACATTTGCTGTAACCTGGGTTCTCTGTCCTAAAACTGCGGCTCTCTGTCCTAAAACTGGATTATATTGCACAGAATCAAATTTGCTGTTGTTCAGTTTTCTTCTAAGCGTTTTGTAAGTGCTGTTTGAGGTATCTTAAAGCACAGGCAGTTCTGTGTATTTTTTTAAAACCTGTCTCTTCATTTTTTGAGTGGCATAAAGCCTATTCAATAAGGCAGAGCTGCCTGTCTAAGTAAAATTATATACCATAATGATCATCAGAAACAGATAAATATTTTTTCAGTGTGTTATTGCAAGTTAAGGTATCTACAGGTCTGCAATGTCATCTGTTATGCTCCTTTGCATATTCAGTTCTGCTCCATTTTCACACTTCCTCATTCTCATGTGCATAAAAGATGCACAGATACCTAAACGAGAAGTTTCCTGATGGTAACTTGCTTTGCCATTAAGCTGTAGTTAAACATCTGATGACTAGGGGAACAAGAGAAGAAGGAGAGACAAGTTGTCTACAAGATGGCAGGGTTGTGTTTGGTTAGATTTTTACCAGGAAACCACCATTCTGACTAATGCCTGTCTTTGCATATCAGAAAACTTATGGCTTTGAACCTGCAGCTATAGAAATAGCTCTGGTCTTTGCATCCTAATGAACAATTATTTAAAGACCATACTTACTTCCCAGGACTATATGTGCATTACAGTGGAGGAAACTAATGATCACATTTGGCGATGAAACTGCAAATGTAGCAAGTACTCAACAACTTTTAATTCAATACATAGAAACATTATGAAGTAAGCAAATCACCAGTGATGAAATCTGTTAAAATGCAACAGTCTTCTGTCTTACCAAAGATAATTCTTCTTAATGGACTCATGAACCATAAAGGGAAAGGATTACTGCATAAAATGTAATCTTTCTTTCTAGATAACTGACAAAATAGTCAAGTAATTGCATGCCTAAGCATTTTACATGTTTCAGTGAACAGAATGCTTTTGTATTCCTTTAGTCAAGTGTTAAATACATTTTAAGGCCCTGAGAACAGCATTTCAGAGCTGCTTTCTGGAACGCATTTTTGTGATGAAATTATTTGTCAGCTGGTGATTGCCGGGAAGTAGAACAGACATTATTTACTTCACATCATCCAATTCTACTTTGCACAGGAACAGAAAGAAAAAATAATAACAAAAGTCAGGCTTTAAAGCTAGAAAAATACTCAGAGCACTATGCATCCAGAATGTGTTATGGTAATCTTTAAAGAATGCTTCTTTTGTCAAGTTAGTACTTTATTTCCATGTTTTTCATTGTAGTAAGCCTTTTAGCAAGCATCTGGAGGTTAGTGATTTCTTGGTTTTGGGGAAGAAAAATTAATACAGACAATGGGAATGTGTTGTTTGCACATGCTTTTTGCTCAAGCTGCCTTTTGATTAGTTCTTAGGGGTGTTTTTGTCTGTTTTCAGTTTAGCCAGTTTTCTCATGATTAATCACAAATGTGTAGTAGCTTGCACATCTGGCTGAGAAGACTGAATTTTAAACTCTGATTAGTCTCATCATTAATTTACTTTCAATTTCTGTTACAAGGATTACTGTAATTTACCATGTATAATTTACAAATATGCTGCTTCCATAAACAAACCACATCAGAGCAGAGTCCATTAGAATTCTTGTGTCACTGAAGAGTGAACATCAGCTCTTCTCGTGTGATCTTTTTACATACTTTAATAAATGAAGAAACCTTATGCATTAATGAGCTCTGTTGTTTGGGAAACAGGACTTCTGCTGGTTGTTATGTTTTGCAGTACCTTTGCCCTCATTCAAACAGCAGATTTCAGCATGGGGGAGGAGTGATTTGCAGACCTGAAATACCCAGCTTTCAGAATTCTGCTGTTAAATGAACAGGAAACTAGTATGCTGCATGTATCAGATTGCATCCCCAGAGTCAGTTCAGTCCACGAGTAGGCACGTGTGGTTTACAATAGAGCTTCAACTGCTTACGACACACCAAGACTCTAAAAAAAGCTGATCTCAGTAGTTCAAAAACTAGCTTGTGTTACCCATTACTTTCCTGATAAGACCTTTCATGAGTCATTAATCTTCATCTGGGTCAGCTAACATCCAACGTGCTACAGTATTACCATAGATGCCTCTTGCAGCTACACAATGACTGGTTTGTGTTGCCAAAAAAAAAAAAAGACAAAAAACCAACCACGTTCTGCTGTCTGAGAAACAGCTGTGTGCCAAATATTAGTCATTCATTTTTAGACCATTTCCAGTACAGGGAGTTTTTGGATACATTTTCATCTATAATTGTGAAAATTCCTCAACTTTTTTATTAAAGGAGACAGTAGTCTGCCATTCCACAGTGGAAATTAGGGAAGGAAAAAAAAATTAAAAAGCTAAAGCAACAAAACGAAACTCCCCAAAAAATTAGACAATGTTTTCCTTCTTTGAACTAAAAGATGTGAAGCCTGCCTTATTGAACCTCTACTGCAGAATAATTTTCATGCAAGATGTATTGGAGTCTGAAGTATTTTCCCTCACTTTTCTGTTTTTATTAGCTATATTCCATTGATTTTGTGATATGTAGGATTCCATGTAAATGTCCATTTTTCTCTAATGAAACTGAATTCTGTAAAACGTCTCTGAATTGGGTTTGAGATTAGAAAATGAGCATAAGAGAAAGAAACTCCTAATTAAGGAAACCCACAATGCAGCATAGTCCAGGTCTAAAAATATCTAGGTGTGTTGTGTAAATATTTGGATTATTTAGAAAGGCTATACTGTGATTTTTTTTTTTATATATATATATATATATATATATATATATATATATATATATATAAAATACCATTACAAGTAGAGATAAAATGAAGTGACTTAGAAGAATCTGAAAAATAAATGCCTGGATAATTAAGTATGTGCATTATGAATGGATGGGATTGATTTAGAAAACGTTACTGAGAGACCCAACCTGAAATACGAACAGTCTGGCCTTCATGTAATTTTTCTGACTGAGATCCTGGTATAATCAAAGCATATACTGTGACATATCAAATTGGAATGAATAGCCAATTGGCTATTGGAATTAATCAAATAGCCACGGAATACATCTATGTCACAGCATTCTGAACAGTGCCTAGGGATGCTGATTTGTGCCATATTTTGAATTTATCCATTCTCACTGCTGTGCAGAGACAGAAATTCTCTTACCAAACTCCAAAAGAGGACTATTTATGCATCCATAATTTGTATTTCTGGCTAGTTTACACAGGAAAGCTAACTGAGAGTGATAACAAAGTGCTTTCTGGTTTTACTGAGAATGGAGTTTGATCTGAAATGTTGCATTAAGTACAGAAAACTTCCAGGAAAGAAGGAATAGTATGACATTCTTATTGGTGGTTTTAGAGGGCCAGAAAGAGCTTGCAGGTACTGTGTATGAAAACCAGTACATAGATTTGTATGAATTAGTACTATCCTCCATAAAAATGAGGATACTGAGTTGTGAAATGACTGCAGAGATTTGTGCCTGCAGAATCACTATTTAAGATAGGCCACTTTGAAAACAGCTTAGTGAATTCACTTGTTTTGTATATAAAAGGATTTTCATTAAAGTCATGTATGTTGGAAGCTCTTTGGCAGTCCTCACAGGATTTCTTTGTATAAGGAGCATTTTCTGGTGTCCTCTAACATAAATGCAAAAACATTTTATGGTGCTTTAAATAGTTTATGATGCAGTTTATTTTTATGTTTATTTCCAGAAGAGATATGTACCCTTGTAATTGCAGAAACTTTTCCTGAAGATTCAGGACTTTTCACATGCACAGCAACAAATGAACATGGTTCAGTAACAAGCAGTGCACAACTAACTGTCTGCTCAGGTATGTGATGAACGGAAAGAAGAATTTTTAATCATAGATCTTAGATAATTAATTTACCTGTGAAGTTACCAGTCTCCTTCCCATGTAGAAAAGAGCTGCTGTAAGACAGGGGTTTTGTGGGCCTCAGAGCAGTCATATAAAGCAAACTGAATGTTTTGATTGGCCCATTTCCTAGTTTAATATCTTTATTCATGTAAAATACAATTTTAAAGTGCCTGCCACAAGCCTGAAATATTTTTAAGCAGTGAGGTTCTGAGGCTAGATGGTAGCAGAGGCAGAACGAAAGCAGATGAAGTTATGCTACCAAAGGTGGCATATGCCTTTTGTAAAACAAAAAACTGTGGCATGATATGTTTTTGTAACATGTTTACATACATACTTCAGTGGAATGCACTCACCCAGCTGCCATTGCAAACATGCCATGTATACATACATCCTTCGGCATTTTTAAATTATTTGTTCTTAAAAGATGCTGAAACTCCAGGTAGAGGAAATGCTGTTTCAGCTGCTGTTGTCAGTACTTGCCAATCTCACTTAGTGGCTGGATTCCAGAAATAGATTTGGAGATATCCATAAAGATCCTTATTATGCATTTTTCATGGAGCAAATCAGAAAGTGAATAGCCAGTCATATAACTAATTCAGTATAAATTAGCAATGGGAGGTCTAGAAAAATGACAGCCAAAGAGATTTCATCTTTAACAAAATGAAAATGCAGCACGTATGTACCATGTACCTTGTCTATGACTTCTTGGAGACACATTCTTTTTGATTCCTTTTAGCCAACTCAGAGAACTCTACTCATGAATTGCTGGCAAGAGAATCCAACAGTGATGATTTCCATCATTTCCCACCACTTCCTCCAGTTGAAATTAGCTCTTTTGAGGTTCCTCCTAAGAAACATACAGAGACTCATCAAGCAAACAATACCGAGTTGAGATCTGGTGGGAAGGCTCATCAACTGCAGCTCAATTCATCTGAGGAAAAAACAAATGGTGTCCATCCCATTCATGGAGTAAATGGAATGATTAACAGCAAGCCAAATGGTGATAAATCCATCCCACCTCCAGCTGTCTTGCTTTCACCCACAAAGGAGCCACCACCTGTGCTTGCCAAACCAAAGCTGTGAGTATTTTTTTATTGTTTTCTTGTTGGGTTTTTTGTTTCTTGTAGACTTGATATTTGTCGAAAGTAAATTTTTCCCTGGAGCCAATTCAGTGTTAGACAATGGACAATGACCATGTCTATCCCTTGGACAATCTTCTTCTGTGGTTTATGTCCAACGAGCTGAATGCAGGAGAGAACTGTGTTCTTTCTCATACTGCCATGGCAGGGGGGTTGGATCTAGATGATCTTAAGGTCCTTTCCAACCCTAACTGTTCTGTGATTCTGTCAAAGGGAAGTGCATTATGTATAACACATTCTGTAGAAAGATTTAAGATAAAGTCACCAAAAAGAAGTGGTAGGGCTGTTGCTCTGGACTCTTTATTCCTAGTCGCTGTATCTGAATGTCACAGTGGCCTGAGATTCTTGCATGCTATTCCCGTTTCAGTACTGGTTAGTGATCTTTATTCTGAATGGTTTTGGTTTTGTGTAGTCAGTGGATATCCTTTCCAACCCTAACTATTCTGTGATTCTATGATATGTAGGTGTGTAATGTTTGTATTATTTCTTACATTATGTTTTTATATAACATGTAACTGATTCTACTGTGAGCCAGATTACAATGGCTCTTTTATAACTATAATCTGAAAATGAAAAGCTCAAGGAGAGGAGAGAAGTATCTGAAAAAAACAGTAAATATTTTTACCTAATAATTAGTGATAATACCTTACTTATGCAAGAGTGATCTTATACTGACTGTTAACTTATAGATTCATTTGAGCATTACACAGACTTTTGTTTTTCAATCTCCCTCAAGAATTTTTGGAGTGTGACAAAGGAACAAAAATGCTATTTTCTTTTATTTGCACCAACAATTAGAAGGGCTTATTAATCATAAAAATGTGTTAAAAAAGAAGTATGAAATATGGTCTTCAAGCTTAGCAAGATTGTTTGCTTAATAACATGTTTTCACAGGATAACTTGCCACATATAAGAATACTCTTGTACCAGTCATGCTGATTTTAAATGCACAAAACCACATGCTTGAGGCAGCAAGCCAACAGGGTTCCCTTTCTGCACTTACCACTTTTTTCTTTCTGTTGCTCTTTGTCATTCTAAGAAGTCTCTGACAACTATAGATGAGAAGGAGGAGTGGGAGAAGTAGAAAGACTGAGTGGTGAAATTAAAAAATATATATGGTGGTGATTGCATGTATGGGAGGGAGGATGCTGAGGATGATGTGTGATGTGGAGTGAGCCAGGTGGTCCTGTACCCAGCATATCTGCTGCTAGACTCATTTGTGAAGAGAGGAAGTGGAATTTCCAGCAGAGCAGCATTTTGCTGCAAATTTCACCTCAAAGCTTGATTTTCCAGAAGTGAAGCTGCCCTAAATGAAGGAAAGAAGGCTGTGTAATAGAGTTCCTATTGTATAATGTTCACTGCTACTTGTGCAAAATTTATTTTGCTCTTAAACATAGAGAAGTCATATAAATAGAGTTGAGCATAGTACATAATGATGTGAGGGGCATGCTATTACTAGAACGCTTTCAGTTGCTTATGTCCAAATGGATGACCTTGGAATCCCTAGGGCAATTGCACTAGAGTCCTATGTTTTGCCATTAACAACATTTGATGTGCAAGAGCCTGATCTTCGTTGCAGTCACAATACATGTTTTGCTTGGCCAAAGCCAGTGTGAGTCTGTCCTGCTATCAAAAATGGAAATCTTGCCTTCTGTTCAGCCAAGTGTTTTGCTCCCAAGCATACTGGTAGCCTAAGAAAGGGAAAGTGTGCTAACAGGAGGAGGAAAAGGAATGTCTGGCTGCAGAGACTTCAAATGAGCTTTCGGTGTTTGGGAAACTGCATCCCAAGTCAAAGCTAGTAAAATAGTTATATTAAAATTAGCTAAGTAGTAAAGTAGCTATCTTGGCCATGAGAGTGGTCCCTCTTGAAGAGAGCTCATCTATGGAGTTTTATCTGTCCATGGAGTACTAGAATTTGACGATAGAAGCAGCATATATTTGCAATGACATAACAGCAAACATGTTTATTGTAACATTTTTTTAATTACTTAGACATTTAAAGTAATGTTGGCTGTGTAGAAAGTCTGAAGCTTCAGAATCAGTGCGCATTATTTTTGATGAAACCTGACTCTAGTTTTAAATTTCCTGAAGAACCTCTATTCAAACTTCTGTTAACTCATAAATTACCTAACAGCTTTATCTGTGAACTCCGTGAAAATAGTTTATTCAGCCAGCACTGATAGTAACTGCAAAGATTTGGGAATGATGGACTGTTTTTTGTTTAGTGTTGTTTATAGTTATTGCTGCTGTTATTATGTTATTGTTGTTATTTTAACTAGAAGGAGAGACTGAGTACCTTTTTGAAGTACAGAATACATTTGCACTTTGGTAATGTGGCTGTAACCAACAGCTATAAAATAATGATTTACCACAATTCAGTCCAGTGCAAGAACTGCCATGCTACAGAGAGTTACTGTAGTTATTTTCTGGATTGCAGTCCTACAAAATGCTGTTTGTTGTTACAGACACTCAAGTAATCCTTAAGTAATGATATTAGTTGTTGCCTTAGTCTGGTGCTAGGAATATTTAAAACAGATTTTAATGTGATAATATACAGACATTTCTGGGAAAAAATGCACATAGAATTAACTGGGAAAGCGGTCAATAGCAGATATCTTTTAACATGAAATTTAGAGAACAGTAATGTTAAATATGGTTAAAAGGCACAATATTTTATCATGCATTGTTTGCAAGATGAGTTTATGTAGACAAGAGGGGAAGAACTGATGAACTGAGACCAAAAGCCCTCAGATTTCTGTAATTCAGATCCCTCCCGCGGGCACCTACTTGATACTGAGCTATTAGTGTGCATTGGACTTTTCCAGGCAATATCGGTATAATGCACAGATGAGCTTTCAGAAGTGTCCCCATAAATGTATAGTATTTAGATACTTATCACTTTTTTGACTAATTTTGAGAGATGAAATATTAATTTCAGTATGTAGCCCATGTGTGAAAGTGCTGCCTTAAACCCCTCTTAATCCTCAGTCTGAATGACTGCAAAAAGGCAGGATGCTGTATATGAGGTGCCCATGGTTTGTCATTTACTAACAAATTATTTATAAAAATAGAGGATTTTATGAGGAAAATATACTAAGATATTAGATTGGTATTTGCAGGTAGGAGAGAGAAGAAATTACACAGGTAATAGGATGCTGCAGCTGTAGAGACAGCTCCCTGTTAAAAAAGTGTGCAAACACAACCACTGAGAGGATTAGAATAAAAAATATCACTCTTTTCTTCAAATTATAATGATGCTAAATCCTGAATCTTCCTACAAATCTTTAAGCTGTTCTATCTTTATATTCTTATGACTGAAAGAGCACTTTTTGAAAGCATGGCTCTTTCCTAGAGAGCTGCAGACAATTTAGTCTCCATTTTTCTTGTGAAAAAGAAGACCCAAGTTTGCTGAGAAAGCTAGATTGCCTGTACTTAGTATGTTAAAATATTACGTATAAATATATAATACTGTGTGAAAATGCCCTAATTGAGTTGTATTGAGTTATATCTGCTGTAATGAAGCTGCATGAACTTGTAGAGATATAAAACTATCCCAGCTCCACCTCAAAATCCTGATCAAATGGATCTGATTTTGAATAGTAATGATCCATTTGCTCCTGTTATCCTAAGTTCAGTTTTATGGGACATTTATAACTCTAGAGACTCTCATTTAGACACAGTCACATGAAAATGTGTCAGTAATTTCTTTCATATTCCTCAAAATAGTCACAAATAACTTGAATATTGAAATGATGTGCTGGTCAGTCTGCTGTTAAGGGCAGCCTGCTCAGGCAGTAGAATGTCACTTTTTTCCCCAGTTCCTAAGGTGACTTTAATGAAAACCAAAGAAGAGATAGTAACTTGGAATTGTAAATAAAAATAATAAATGGGGGGTTTGTAAGTGTTCTGCTTTCAGTGACTTCAGTGGCCTATTTCAGACCAAGGAATATGATGACACGAAACCAGTAGCAGTTATTGCTGAGGAATTTCCTTTTACCAATCCCTTTGTTAACATAGTGTTAAAGGGTAATCATAAATGACCTGCAAGCCTTTTAAAATCTGCAACAATGGAAGTCTGAATCTCTTTGTAATAATTGATACCAACAAAAAAAAAGGTTCAAGGTAGGTGAAAAATGTATTTTCTAGGGCTTTTTCTATCTTCTTTTGGCAGTGACATTTTCTGACCCTTATTAGGTGGAGACAACTAATGGTACATCCTGCTTATATAAAAGCTAATCAGTATTTTAACAGGAAAAGTCAAACATCCTTGAATCAGTTATAAAATATGGGAAGTGTGTGTGCCATCAGCACAATATTCACACAGGACTTTGGTATGTTTTTCAGGTTTTTCTTTTACACTGAAAATATGACACGTTATAGGATTGAGATGTAAT
This sequence comes from Pezoporus flaviventris, assembly GCF_033815535.1. Classification (NCBI taxonomy): domain Eukaryota; kingdom Metazoa; phylum Chordata; class Aves; order Psittaciformes; family Psittacidae; genus Pezoporus; species Pezoporus flaviventris. The sequence continues at coordinate 37,606,968 of NW_026892550.1, read as the reverse complement.
ATTTTGACTTTTAAAACATTTTTGTTGTTTTTAATTTCTTTCCTTCTCACTGAAATAATTGATGAGTTTAATACTTGGAAATGATCAAGCAAAGCAAATCCAAGTGTTTGGTTCTTCTAACATGCAGCTTTTTCTGAGAAGTTCTCGGCGTAGTTTGTGGATATAGAGTTCCTGTAGAAGTGTTCAAGGTTTCTCTTAGTATCATAGGACAGAGTTCTCAAACTGATCTAAATGCTTGCCTGTGTGCTAATCCTTGCAGACTAATCATCATATGTACTTCGTATTTACATGGCTTTGGAGATAACATGTAACCCCATTTGCGTTGGTATTGTTTCATCCCTGACCTCATAATGATCTAGTCTACGCATCATTTTGAAAATGTAAAAATACAATCTTTTGCTGGCTAGAAGGATAAAGGGAGATGAGAAGTGATACAGGTTTTTTTTTGCTCTACTTTTCTTTTGTTCTGCCTCTGTGCAGAAAAATCCATTTTCCAGGACTTCTCGCTTTGGCTGTAGCAGGTAGATGCTGAAGCTTCAAAATGAAGACAGATGGTGTTCATCATTTGTGTTTGGTTTCTCTCTCTAAACTGATTTCTGGTTGCCATAATCTAGTTATAAGCTTTTGTAGTTCCTAACAGCTGTCACTTGTGAGCTAAATACTAAGAAAAAGCTGCGTATTTAGTTACTGACCATAAACAGGTCCAAAAACCATGCTCACTTTTTTACCGAGGGGGGGAAGGGGAAGGCTTTTCATACTTCATATGATACCTGCAACACAAAACAATAATATGCTTATGCAAACAAATATATTGTTTGGTGACTGAAGAATAACTGAAGTCAGATTGATCAGATCTACAAGTTATCTGTTTCTCATGTGACTGTGAAAACACTAAACTCGTAGGCATATTTCGGAGGTCACAGGTCCCAGAATATTTAAAACATCTGGCGGACTCAATGACATGTCAGAAAATAGTTTTACATAAATTTCTTTTGGGTTTCCACTAGCTGTCAAGATTCAGCAAAGATTTGAAGACTGTCTATAAGATTGCAACCTATGAAATAATGTGAAATGTAATAACGAAAATAACAAAAGTCAGATGAGAAAAACATGTTTGCAAATGAAAGTATAATCAAAATAACCTTTGCTTCGTGGACTCTATTCCCCAGTCCTCTATGGGACTAAGTGTCTGTATTTTTGCCTGGTTTATAAAGTTGATAAATATCAATCCACTGTAAGTATTCTGATTTGACATCCAGAGAATGATGGCAGCAGCTGGAAAATGTACTCAGGAAAATTGGTAGAATGCCATTAAAATCTGGTTTATATTTTCAGTAACATCTGTCTTCTGCCCTATTAGAGACTTTTACAAATTAATTTCCAGAAAATAATTGAAAGATATAACCTATGTTTAAAAACCAGACATATCTAAAACCGAGTGAAGAAGCTTACAAAGTTAAAAATCCTTGGTGAAGTTCACAACAACTTAAATATTGGTATTTTAAGTATCTTAGTATTGAAAAGTTACAAATACTTAGTATTCTTTCTCTGTCATTCATTTCATTAAAGTCAATTCAGTACAAGGGGTCATAGTTTATTCAAATCCTGGTGCAATTGTTGATATATTTCTGCAGTGAAAAATGGCAATGAGAAAAGAGTAATAACAATGCAGAGGAAAAATTTCTCTTGCTTAGATTACTGCATGAAAAATCTTTGGCTTAAGAATTTAGAAAGTGCAGTTAATGGAAAGAGTTTCTGTACATTTCTCTTCTTAAAATACTTTTGTTAAAATAACTTTTAATAGGAAAAAAAAGACTGGAGGTTGAAGTTACTTTTCATTCATTCTCTTTCCCACAGTTGCGTCGCTCATGCGCTTTCTCGCTCACACTTGTTCTTGCCTTCTCTTTCTCTCTCCCCACTTCTTTCATTCTGATGAAAATCCTTCACAGTTCTGGCATATGACCCACTATTAGTGTAAGGTTCATCAATTCAGGATAAGAACTGTTTTGTGTTAATAGCACTGTCATGTTTTCTCAAGGCCTGAAAGGCTTCTTAGCAGAGACAGAGGGAAAACTCACAGCATGTTTTCCCTTTCAAATACAATAATGTTACAGTTAATGTAGAAACTCCTTGTCTGTGAGTTCTGGTTTATAATGCAACTGTTTCATTCAGCTCCCTACTTGGAGAAAATAAATATATGGATCATGACAGATATATAAAATACAGTTTAAAGTACTTAAGTTCCCAGTGGGTGAAACTTTGAAGGGGCAGGGTAGAAGTCTATATTTTTAATTTAAAAATTCATACCAAAGAGGTTTCTTTAAAGAAACTATGGAAAATATTTCTAGTGAACTTACAAGTTCTTCCTTGTAGTATTAAATGGTTATACTGGTCTGCTTCAATGGTACTGACATAACAAGGCCATTCCTGAAATGACTGTGTTATCAACATAGTTACAGTTTGAATAATTAAGTAATTTTCTTGCTGATTTGAGTGGGAATTTTTATATGTTTCTCTATTAATCCCAAATATAGTGTTGTCTCATAATCGTGTTCTTTTTTGATTTTCTGACGTTCACTTTGTACAATTTCTCATAACTTCTCTATATCTTAATACTACATTTTTAATATATGTCTGTGAAACGGTTAATGTGTTGGCCTTCTAAAATAAATAAATCTGTACTTTGAGCTTTGGAATTGCTTATATTTTGTGGCAATTCCATAATAATAATAAAAAAGCATCATATGGCAGCTATAAACTCTACTGCCTTCTTGGAACTCCCATATAGTAATTAAGACTTTAGTAAAAGGAGATCTCACTCTACACTCCATGCAGATCTGGGTATGGTCTCAATATACAAACACAAAAGTATACCAGCAGTTCCCATTTCATTGAATACCAAGTGAGACATTCTCTTGTTGATAAATTGACTGTTTCACCCAAGGACCTGCCATACAAATGGCAGGCCGATGATAATTTGTGGATGTGGCAGATGTAAGTTTAGTATGCCAAGTCTTGGTTCTAGTTTTAGATATACATAAGTAGAGGTATAAAAATATTAGAAATGTATCTGAACATGCAATTGATCTGAGGGATAATATTAAAGATTTCTCACTGATTGCAGAAGGATACTTTGTCATTATGTAGTTTTCTGCTTGTTATGCTGGTGCTAAAGACTGGCCTGGAATCCAGAAGAAAATACTCTTCTGTATTCTCATACATGTGCAATGTATATGGCAAACATTAAAAGATGGTAAAATCTTACAGTAATTTAGCTGAGTTATCTCATGAACTTTCACAAAGTACTTTGCCAGTGAATGCATTGTGCAAGTCCTGTGGTATTTTCCCACCTTTCCTATCTGTACCTGTTTCCTTTTTATATTTCCACCTCAAGCTGATTTCTTAAACTAAGGATTTCTTTTTTATATATTTATGTTGGCAACTGCAGTCCAATTTTATTATATTTTTAATCTGGAAGACAGTGATGAAAGTAAACAAACTTCACTGAGCTTAAAGCCTCTAGAACCCTAATGAGAACCTGCACTCAGAGTACTTGAATGCCACCTCTTTCTGGTTCAGCTTCTTTAACATGAACTGGGTAAGCATATCTTGCATTTCTGCAGAATCTTCTCAAGTGTTCAGGAATAGCAGTAGGTATGCAAATGGTGATCTGGTTGAAGAACCCAACTTTGTGGCTCAGTAGCAGTTTATCTCCCTGGTAGCTGAATAGATTGGAGCATCAAGAGCACATGCAGTTCCAAAAGGCAAAGCAGAATGGCATGGATTGCTGCTGTTGTAGTTTAGAGAAAGTTTCATGAATGTCAGGTAGCACGTTGACTTTGAGAAAAATGACTTATTAATGAAATACTTAACAGAGAGAAAGCTCAACGAGCCTCAAGCGAGAGCTGCTTCATTGCAGTAGTTGGTTTCTGGTTTTGCCTGAAGGATGGAGGTATTTGTATTTTTTATTTTCCACCTTTCTGAATTCCATAGTAACATTTTCTGCTGTGGCCTGTTAAAGGAGAATGCTTTTCATTTTATTAAATATTCCAAACCTACAATACTGAAGTGGCAAGCATTACTGGAAAAGTCTGGTTTTATTTTCTGACAACTGATCATAATTAATATGCATGTTTGGAGCACTGTTAAAGTTCAGTGGATTTTCATAACTACTTACCGAATAAAATTGTCATTGTAGATTACACAGAAGTGAGAAGTCCTCTTAAGTGCTTCATTTTATCTTTTATTATTATTAATTTCCATGGTATTTTAAATACTTAGGGAAATAGTTGTCATATTGGCTTAGATGTTATTGGCTTCCTAAAATTGCTTAAAATTTTAAGTTGGATATACTTCAACTTTTGTTTACTTTTATAATGCTCGCTGGGAATTAAACTCTTCCTCCCTGAAGTAATACAGGATAAACAGTGTTTTCTGTTAGTAACAGAAATTCACAACGACCCTTTTGGCCCCCTTACTACTCATGTTTACTTAACCCTCCAAGCAGTCTAAACTGGACTTCAGTGACATTTGCAGACTTTGTTATCTAGTATAACCTTGTCTGAGTGAAACTGCCAAGTTAGCCCCTGAAGTCCGAACTGTGTGCCTTCAGCTTCCATTAAAACACATAAACATAGTGCTGGTTATCAGCAAACACCACGGAAATGTGCATAAAATACTCCATGTGCATAAACATCCTAGCCACATCCATAGCCATGGAGATCATGTAAGAAGTCTCATCCTGGCTTTATCAAAATCAAAGCAGATTTTGATGATGTGCCACAGCAGGGGATTGGATGTTCTGTAAAAAACACCTGCCTCAAAACAAAGTGTTGAGGGTGTGGGGGTGATGTCACAAACATCCAGAATTGTAATTGTCCAGCCTGACTGTTGCTGTAGTATCAGTAAATATATCTTCTCTTTTCCTAAGGCATGTATTTGTGTGGATGAGAAATCAGGAACTGCTAACTTTAATTAAGACAGCAGAGGTGTTTAAGCCACTGAGATAAGACTGTGGAGTTCTAATGCTGCTCTGTGAACTTTTTGCATGCAGTTCACTTTTCCTATATAAATTCTTGTCCCTGGTGGTAGAAAGACACAAGAGAACTTCACTTTTTCCATCATTAAATTACAGGATTTCATAATTGACTGTAGTTGCAGTGATGTGTTTTATTGGAGAAAGCTACCAACATGAATGTTTGAATTTCATATTGTCCAAACATAATTCATAATTTCTTTACAGCATGAAGTGCTAAATACTATTCTCACAATAATTCTCAGGTTGAGGAAAATTGGAGGGGAAAACCCCTCTGTCCTTGGTAAGTGTAGAAACAGATAAAACAGGTTACTAGAGATACTGCTGAATTAGCAGCAGCTAAGTAAGGTACTCCACAGTATTTTCATGGCTAAAGTAAATATTTAAATTCTAATGATTCTGTGTTTCATTAAGGAAAGCAATGGATAGTCCAGCTTGTTCTTGCACTCAGGACATTGCATGGCTACCTACCATGGCTTCTATAAAAAAAGTATGTTACTTGTTCAAGCTTCCATGTTGTTTACCATCACATTTGTTGCTGGCAGTGTCTGGCAGGGGATTCCGTATTTTGTCAGCCTTCTTACAGTGGGGGTACTAGCATCTCTTTTAAGGCTCTCTGCTGTCAGCTGTAGAGAGAAGACAGTTGTTAAGAAATGTAGGACTACTATAGGAGAGTCATGTTCTATTCTCATAGAGTGTAATTTCTGACAAGTTATCAGCATACAAATGGTTCTACAGCAGGATGATTTCATAGTTAAAACTCAGCTGTGAATTTCATTTCAGTCTAACCTGAGTCAGGAATAGAAGTTACCCAACACAGAGTAGTATTCTGTGCTGACTGGTAAAGAAGTATGTTAAATATGCCTGTCAGTTCTCTGATAGTATTAAAAAAAAGATACTGAAGGAGGCTGTAAATTGCCTTGCCATGTATTGTTCTACTGCCAGAATGAAAAGTAAGTTCATGCTAGCAAGTTACTGACACAAAACGTGTGAAAGACAGAACTAAATCATCTTCATTTAGGGTATGTAGCTTCTTTTCATAAATTTGTCAAACTGGAACTCAAAAGGTTTGAAAATTTGGATTTAAGACATGCTTCTGAAAATGAGCATGGGAACTTAAAATGCTGACAGGTCTTTTGCTTGATTACTGCCTGTACAATCTGCAAAAAATGTTATGGGACATAAAGTATAGTTCATCAAAAGTAGCTAAAGGACAAGGAAAGGGTTTTGTTTTGGTTTAGTTTTTAGAGTAAGCATCAAATATATGAGTGGATGAGCTACCCAGGCTTTGATGTAACTGGCGTTTTGTATGTTTGTTCTTCCAGTTTTGAGCAGGAGAGAGCAGGCATGTCAAATCCTTTTCCAAACAAGCCTCACTGATTTCTGCCAGGAACCAGCCTTACTAAAGCAAGGCAAAGTTAACCCTTATTTAAGAAAAAAAATAGCTTTATATAATTAGAAAGAAAGAAACATTGAAGGTCACTGGAATGATGCTTCTAACAATAGACATGGATTTAGGCCATTAAATAAAAATGATGCCATTTTTTCAAAAACGAGATAAGGCCAGTTCAGAACAAACTTTCAAATCACTAGAACAAATGGTCATTTCACAAAATATCATTTAACTTTTCTGAAAAAAATATTGAAAAAGTTAGAAATTAATGAATTTTTGTAGTTGACCTCTTATCCCCCAAATTTACTGGTAAAATGTGAGGTAGATTAATGTGTTTATATTCTTTTACTACTACCATGCAATTAATATTGGTATAAGTAATGGCATAAGCAGTAAAACTTAGAAAATACTTTCCTCTCTGTAACAGATATCGGTATAGTATGTTATATCCTTTCTTTATGGCAAACAAAATTCAGAACAAAAGAACAGCTTTGAAAAATGAAATCTGATCCTTCTGAAAAGGTATGCACTTAGTAAGAACCCCAGCTGAAGCCACATCTAAATCCCAGTTTATACTTAAACAGTGCAACATCAAGCTCTGGACTGCCAAGCCTGATCAGGTGATCTTTGGAGGGAAACATTTAGAATCCATGCTCTGGATAATGATATTTTGCAAAGCTTTACAGACAGACATTAAAATGTAATAACAGATAAGTACTAGTATGATTTTTAGTGTCTTGTGAAACCAGTGACTGGGGATTTGGACAACATAAATGTAACTTATTAAAGGAAATATTAAGGATAGGAAATAGCTGTTTGTATTCAACTTGTTGCATACCACTTGTATGTTTATGTACCCATGGAATGTTTCAGGAAAACACTGGAAACTACATCAACGTTTTGCCAATGGAAAATGCAATACAGCATTATTTAAGGACAGAATAGCATTTTTAAGAGTCCAGATTTCAGACAGTAACTTTATCAGCCTTGTATGTAGGCTGTTGCTTGTTGACCTTGCTGAAAATATTTAGCAAGTTCTTTGAGTTCTCTGTACCCATTTGCTTTCCTATGTATGGGAATTCATGTGCTTCTAAACATTGTAATGGGTTCTAATTAGTGCCTTTATACCACTTAGTATCCTCCATAAATCAGAATCTATTTCTAGATATGGTCAAAGGATTTGTCATAAGTGGTTAGAAAACAGTTGGTTTACAACCCAACTATTTTACTTCTTCAGTTTGTGGTTAGAAGAAGAGTTATTCACTTGAACTTCAGAAAAAATGAACGAGAGAGAAACATTCTCTCTAAAAAGAGAAGTATTATGAACATAGAATATTGAGTATTCTACCACTGATATAAATGCAAAAACAATTCTGAGAAGACAGAGGTATTTTTGTAAGTTTTGTTTTAGTAATCAGTGTCAAACTTCGCAAATGTCTAAAACATGAACTTTCAGATCCCTTTTCATTTGCAATTACTTGACTCTGATTTTCTTTGGCTTTACTGGCACACATCCACTTAATACCCTATGTGTGTGTAGCTTCTTGGAAACAAATTTTAAAGCACAGTAATACTGTAGCTTATTTTAGCCAGACATTGAAATGGATTTTGTTCTTATTTGTATTCCAAAATCCTTTTCTTTTTTTTGGTTAGAAAGGGATAGACTTTTATAAGACCCTTTGAAATAAGCTATATATGTTAAAATGGAAGTAAGGAGAAGGGATTTTCAGATACCAGTCATTTAATCTCTTCTGAATATTTGCAGAGCATAGTAATTATCAGTAAGTTCCTGAAAGATACTTTGGGTTTGTGCCGGTTGGAGTAGAACCCAGCTAACATTCCTTACCAGTCCTCAGAGCCATGATATTACACACATTTTCTAGAATGTGGAAATAATAGGGTTATCAAATCCTTTATTTTATGGACAACAAATATCTAAAATATAAATTGGTTACATTTATGGTTATGATAGTGGGTAAGAGTATACGCATATCTGTGTGTAGATTCCTGTGATAATCCTTTTAAAAGTTTCCTTCACTTAAATATATTTTCTAGTACTCAAGAGGAAACTTCAGTCTTACCAGTATAGAGATAATGTATGATAGTTATTGCAAGAGGTATGTGATGTGCTGAATGTGAGTTCACTTTTGATTTTGTGATATTTACCTGGAAAATACTTTTGCTGTCATTTTGGTTTGTTACATTTGGGTTTGTTGTTGTTGCTCTTGTTTTCCTCTTATTTGACAGTTGTGATGAACATACATCCCTGAAGCTGGTCACGGGTTTATTGATGGAATAAATGATATAGCATACTGCTGCTTCAAGAGTATTAGGATGTTGTGCCCCTCTAATTCTCCACAGATTCACAATTGTTAACAATTAACACAGTTAACACTTGACCTTTCTCTCTTGGCTTCAGTTGCCAAGAACTGTGTACAACTGCATCCTCAAAATCACTGTCTTCCAGCAGCAGATCTGGGGAACCCACTATCTCTCCACTGGAGTAGACACACTGTTGTTTTGGCTGTACAGTTGATGGATGAGGAGACCCACTAAGCTAAGGCCCAGCCAGACTTGTTCCATAAAACTATCAAGAATCACTGTATATTTTTTTTTCTCCTTTGCTCTAGTATCGGAAAACATTGGTTCCAGACTGAGAGACAGTTAGCTGCTATAATAACTGCACGGGTTGGTTTCATCCTGTATGTAGGAGGAAACTTGAGCATCATTCAGAAGCCTGACACTTCTTTTGACACTTCACATGAGGTTTTCACAGCTCACTTCATTTGCTCAATTAAGCTTTGTCATCTGTTTATCATAAGTATGTCTTGAGTGCAAGTCTCACTGATGAGGCTGGTTTCACAAGGTCACTCAGAGGTCAGTCTTCACACAGTCTGCTAGAAGTCTGTTCGTAGTCATCTAATCTAAGCTTGCTGGGTGATAATTATTTTTTTATAACATTATTTATGACAAAATAAGGCTGCCAAAGCAGCACAGAAAACATTAAACTGTGACAGTGCATTTGCAGTTTCTGCAGTGAGCCTACATTATGTTGAGGTTTTTTGGCAGCGTGTAGTTGAAAGGTCATATTTGTAAGAGAATATTCTTAAACAGTATTCTCAGGAAAAAAAAGCATGGTAGCTCTATATGCAAACTACATTTGATACACTCTTGTTTTACGGAACTGCCAAAAGATGTTTCAGGTAAAGCAAAGCTGTTCCTTTAAAACTGGTTTGTTCAGCCCAGTCAGTTTGAGACAGCCTGCCAAAGCAAGTCAGGTTGCTCCAAATCACTGTAAACATGCTCAGGGAAGGAGAGAAGACAGTAGTTGTTTCTTTACCAATCAATTACATGCTGTCAGCTACTATTTTTAGTGGGCGGTTGTAATAACCTGATGACCCAGAAATACTCCATGGAAAGCTTAGAAAAGTATTTTGTTTCAGGAATGTTTTTATTGTACACTGTGCGGCTTTGTTCTTTCATAGTGTTTTTAACGCTCAGAGTAATTTCAGAGCAAGAGATTTTGATTGTAGCAAGTGAAAGAGGTGCTTTTTAACTGTAGCAAACCTATTTTTCTTAAGAGGGTTGGGACCCTGAGAGATTTCTGGCCTTCTGTTGCTTACATTGCTTTTTTTTCATAGGCTTTTTGGATTCTCAGTAGTAGATAATATTAGTGATGCACACTCCAGGAGGCCTCTTCTGCTCTGGCCTGCTTTCAGCATGCCAGTACTGAAAGACGTGAGAGGATTAGTTTAGGCTGTGGTTTCATGTATGCACTTTCAACAAGCATAAGTCAAAGTTGCTGTCATCCTGTTCTGGCCTCCCCTCAGCCAGCCTAGCCCCATGGGCTGCTTCCCTTGGAGCAGAGAAAGACCTAGCCCAGGATGCCATGCTAGGTGAAAAGTAGGAAATGCCACAGGCACAGCAGGTACTTGCATAAATGCTTGTACTGGCACTTTTTTTTTTTTTATTTGGGGGGGGAAGGAAAAAAGGGTTCTTAACAGCTGTAATGCCAACTTAAAACATTTGTAGGTAAATCTGTGGCTTCAGAAGCCCTGCTCTTCCAGTGATGGTGCCCTCCTGCTCAGTAACTGTACTGGGAGAAGTGTTTTAGTTGCTTTTGGTTTTTGTTTGTTTCACAACAGTGCAATATAAATGGGTTTTAGCTTAGTGGAAAGGACTTTTGGCCCAGGATCTACATCCATGAGTTCATGTGCTCCTTCTGTTGCTGTTTAGAGTCCCTTGAGGTCTAGTAACTGAAAAGATAAAGCTATTATAATGAATATACTAGAAAATCGGACTCCAGAGACACACCCGCAGTTGATTCATACTCTGTTATTGAGTTTCATCCCATGCTTCAGCAAAAATATGAGGGAATATTTGCTCATTTGGAAAGAAGGAGAGTTGTAGAAACTTCCACAGAGACTGAGTAGTGTAATAGCACTGTTCCTTTCCACTGTTGTCCTGTGCTATTCCTTTTTCTGTCCATCCCCTGTCCTGTCCCCATCCCTTCAGTTCTTGTCTCTTCAAACATAGTAGCCTCTCCCCAGATTCCTTAAATTTTTCCACTGTTTACTTAAAGCCAGATAAACCCCCTAACTATGAAAATTAGTAAATACAGATCTCCTTCAGGGTGAGCTTATCTTTCCTTCTGTCATGCGGTGATAGTGCTATTGGAAATCTTGCATTGTGTACTTCTAGTATCAGTTATTGATTTTAAAATTTCTCTAATGCAACTGTGAGTTTTGCTTCATATGTCAACTAGTAACTGATTTGGGAGAGATGAATCCAAAATAAATCGGGTGTCTCTGAGGTGGCAGAAATAAGTATAATTTAACAGAAATGCTATTTCTGTCACCTGAGAGTTGAATTGCACAAACAGTTGTATTAACAGAGAAGTGGGAAGCTAGCAGTGGTGCCTTGGATGGATGAAGAAGTGACTGAATAGGAGGGGAAAGACAAATTCCTAAAATTACTGATGAAGAATGTTTCTGTTCTACTTAAAGTTTCCAGTATCTGTCCCCAGCCGCATGTTCAGCTTCATCAGGTTGTGCGAAGACCAATTGTATGTGTTTGAGACTAAGAAACCTCTTTACAATGCAGTGAAAATATTATCATCTATGCACATGATACATCATCATAATTCATACAGAATTATGATGATTTTGAAACCAAAGAGACACTTCATAAATTTTGTCATTGTTTTCAATTAAGGCAAATCAATCTTACATAAGACATCAGAGTGTAAGTTAAAAATTCTAACAGTACAATCTGAAGTAAAATAGCTGAAGTACTCAAAAACTATGGCAAATGCTATTTTTCCCAGCTCTTGACCAAAAGCCTGGTGCATATGCAAAAATACTTGCATTTTTATTTATTTTATTTTTTTCTTTGTTAGCTGTCAAAATTCCATCACCAGGGATTTGTTTTGTTTCTGTGTCAGACACCAGTATGCAATATCCTGAGCTCTTGAGGTCAGCTGCACAAATGGGCCTGTTATCTGTTTTTTTTATGATTAAAGCTACAGTTTTGGAAACGAAGTACCAAATTCTTTTAGAAATTGGATATGTACAATTGCATGTAGTGTTTATATTAGCACTTAGTCTAAACATCCATACAATGGTTGTAGGATGTCTGTGCTTGGTGCACTGTGCCCACGTGCACTGGTACAAGCTGTACTCTGCAGTGGGTTTTTCTTAGTTTAAAGGCATGAACCTAAACCTGCTTGTTCACACAAAGCAAAAAAGTAGGGCTACAAAGAGGCTGCCACAACATCTTTCTTTTACTGAAGTGGCAATGAAAAAAAGGACTTTCCTGGGCAGATGAAGAACACTGCATGCTCCAGACAGAACAATCAAGCATTTCAGAATGAATTATACCAACTTGTGGAACCAGACTCTTCTACCTGAGCACATGTATTTGTTTGCATTTATTTATCAATCTGCTTGGAAACATAAAGAAGAACGCTCATGCATTGCCTTTTAGAGAAGAATCTGAATGGACTTTCTTCTTGTATAAGGAAAAAGGCATCCTAGGGAAGATTGTGGGCACTTACTGTAAACTAGAAAGAGGCTCTTAAGGCTCTTCTTCCCACTGATTTTCACACAGCGTGAGTTGTTAGTTTGTCTTTCCTTTAGAAAATTCCAAGCTCTGGTTTAACAGTGAAGCATACTGTAATTCCCTGTCTCCTAGTTCAATCTCCCTAAGGGAGGTAATTCAGGAAGCCCATACTTTCTTGTAGTTTCTTGATTGTCAGGCTATTTTAGTTCTTTATTTTTATTCAGGACCACCCATGAAGCACTTTAAACTTAATCTGATTGCTAGGGCTTGTAACAAGTTCGAATGCTTCCAGACTTAAAACGGTTCTCAAACTAATGGGTCACTTACTACATTCAATATTTTAGTAGCCAAGTTCTCAGGAAAAACAGTGATTTTTAAAAGTTATGATCTCATGACCTCAAAATCAGGTTAGGTCTGATGTTAACAGTGTACTCTGCAGATTACAGGTCTAGCTAGCAAGCACCACAGAGCAGCTATGGCTATTGACAAACTACTGGACTTCTTTTCCTTTGTGACAAACTCTTTGCCCAGCAAAAACTGTTCCAGCATTTAACATAAAGCAAATGCTTACCAGTCAATGTGAAAGAGGTTGCTTACAAAGAAGTACGGGTTGTTCATACTGCTTAATGCACACAAAGACACCTGTATTAGGAGGGCAGTTGTGCATCATCTCCTATGTGGTTAATAAGGGGGGAAGCTCTCCTAGGAGCTGTTTCAGATTCTTGCTGTGCAGAACCCAGGAGCACTTTAGTGTCTAGGAACCCCATCAAACCATGTTATGATTTTATCTCATGGGAAGACTGATGATGTACCATCCCCTCTTCTCAGATTTTATTTCCACATCAAGGGCACTGATTTTCTTGCTTTCCTTTTGATGTCCTTGCAAATCAGTTCTATTGGTCATTTGCTAATTTTGGGTTGCTTATAGCTCCCACTCAGCACTCTTGAACTGAAAACAAAAATACCAATACCTTAGACATATAACTTTAGATAGATAAATTTAGCATAGCTTATATCTCTCCTTCAAACAGTAATCATGTCAAAAGCAAAAATATTGCTCAAAATAATGAATTCGTTATCCACATTTTCCATAATGAGGAAAATGTCAGTGTATGTTCTTTCAAGAGTACATTCAGGATTTACAAATATGCCCTCTTCGTTTAAAGCTTAGTTTCATTTAATGGAAAATGTATTAAGTAACTAGAATGGCAGTTCCACTATCTTTGCTTATTTATGCTTACTTTCTAATTAATCTGACATAACCTACACATTCAAAATTAAGCTGGTGCCCATCTTTATTTTTTGTGAACGTCTGCTTATATCTTCCAAGCATGAAGATTAAAGCAAGGCTGCTTGTTTTGTATGGCTGTTACAATGTGTTGGCAGGAGTTTGAAAGTCTTGGGAAGATTCTGACCAATCTGTATCAACGTCTTTTCAATAAAAGCAGTTATTAACTTTCACCCACTATCTAGTAGATTGTCAAAGCTGGTAGAACATTTTAATAATGAACAATGCCAAACTACTAATTAGTGGAATTGGGTAACTGTGGAATAACACAGTTTGTAAAAAAAACCACCACATTTTGATTTATGAAGACTTTACAAACTGATCTACAAATTTACATAAAAATTGTAGATTTTTATTACAAATGGCCTTTGTAACCGTAAAATGCCATGATGAGTTTCCTCTCTATGCTTTCATTGTTCATTTTCAGGGCTATAGCAGTCTCACTACCATAATTTGTGTACCATTTGATTTATTTTCTTGTACTTCCCTTTTACTTTTCCCCCAGATTTGTTCTCTATACTAGGGATCAAGAAAACAGTTCAGACAGAAAATTATGAATCTGAGCTCCAGGGGAATTCAGAGATGGGCTTTAGTTTCAGGCCCATCTTCAGCCACATATAATAATGACCAAAATCTCTTTCAGCTCTTTGTTGTTTTTTTTTAAAAAAAAAAAAACAACCAACAAACATTATGTAGCTCAGCCACAAGGTGGGAAGGGAGGAAAGCTACAGCTTACATCAGACGGACAACTTCACAATTTAAGAGACAGAGCTCCTGAAGGAAGAAAGTAAACAAGACAAGTGTTTGACAGTGTCCTGCAGAATATCAAGACCAACATCACTCACATCAGTCTGTGTTCTGGAAGGAGTATGAAGCAATATCCCTGAAATTTATTTGTGGTCAGAATTGCTCTCATGAATTGGCCCAGCATCATAGTTTAGTCTTACTATATCCTGAAGGATTCTTTGCCAAGTAGTTGGAAAAGCTTGGGGAAGCTCTTGAAAGCCCTTCAAGATTGCTTCTCTTTCCCCCCTTCCCTTGCAGTGAGACATAACCTGTCTCATGGAAATTTAGCCAGACAGACTGCCTCACAGATCTCTTGGTCCAGTGACTTGAAGCTGAGGTAACTGTGGTTTAGATTAAAGGCAGTTGCACACAAATGAGCTTAGTTGCATGGCTGAGTGATATTTTTTGAGTTGAGATGAGCATTTTCAAGCACAGTTGTATGTTTTAATTCATTAGTGTATTCAGTAAGGGTGGATTATAGAAACAAGAGCCTCAACGGGGACTATTTCCAGATGGGGTCTTCTGTTGCCTTATGCAACTGACATTTCTAGACGTTGCAATGGGACTGCAGAAGGACAGAGCTGGTGGTGCTGGGTGGGTGGAATGGCAGTCATGTATGTTGGGAGGGTTCTCTCAGCCAGTGTAGTTAGCAATGTGCTCCCAAAGTGAAGGTCATTGCCAGTGAGGAAACTTTATTCAAGTAGGTGGGAGAGTGCAAATTACCTCTCCCCCCTGCAGCAGAAATGCAGAAACCAGGCTGTCTTGCCAAGCAGGAATCTGCTGCTACTCCTTGGACTGCTAGTTGGAAGATTCAAAGGGGAATGGGACCTTTGTGCTGCCCACATTTCTAAAATCCCACTGATGTCTTGTAGAAACAACAAAAAGGTAGTATCCGATAGTCTCATAGCCCTTTTTTTGCCATCCATACAAAGAAGAATTTGAAAGGTATTGTTTATTGTCGTTGAGGAGTAGCATAAAATGTTTAAATCCATATCTGTTTTCAGATGTTGTTTATAGCTGTCTCCCAAGTGTTATATATGCGCCATTGTAATCTTGATGTGCTCTGTTGTTTTCAAAAGTTCTTCTGAATTCTCACCAACATCAACATTGATATATTCTTGTATTATCCACCTCTCTGGTTTTGATTTGTGAATTCAATATATGATTAGTAACCTCTAATGTTTATTAGGTAAACCATTCTACACCATTTCAGGTGGGACTGCAAGATCTAATGGAGCATGTGTGCCCTTGCTGTCAGAGGGGCTTTTTTTAACTTTGAGAAGTAGAATAGGGGGAACTTGTGTCAATATAGAAAGAAAAAAGGGTGTAAGAGAAGTATAGTCAGATTCAGAAATGATCTGGCTTTCTTAACTGGGTGTAATTCTGTCCTCTCAGTGAAATACCAGTAACCTGCTAATCAGGCAACTTGCTCTCCATTGAATTTTATAGTTTCTTCTAAAAAGCATTTTAGATATTCTCAATTTGCATTATCTGTCCAGTCTTTTTATGTGTGAAAGTTTGCTTTGTGACTCTCCTCATCTGCAGTGTAATACTACATATGGCCCAAGGAAATACGTGGCAGAATTTAGTATCTTCATATTATTTTTAGGGTGTAGTTGACTGGCTTATGCTGCATCAAAGACCATATTTTACTGTGAAAAGCAAAAGCCTGTCTTTCCCAACTCCAGTTTATGACTTCTTCACTGTGAAGGCACCAGCAATTATGCAGCCACATGGCCAGCTGAATTAGGTAGCTGATATAGTTGAAAAGTATGAGGGGAAAAATAGTCCCAAACTTCACTACCCTCTCAGTGTCGGCCCGAATTTAGTTCAGTTTAAACTAACAGTGAAATTGCATCCTTCATGTAGAATGTGGCTTTGGTACACCTTTGATAAAAATCCTTTAAATGTTAATTGTGGTGCAAACAGCAAAGGGACTGTAGAAATATCAGCCTGTGTGAGATGTGACTGACTGTCCTGTGCAGTGGTACAGAAGGAAACTTTCTCGCAGGAATGGCTCACTAGCAGTACTTCATGGTAACATTTATCATGTTCATTCTGACATGACTCCCTACAGAATAAAAATCTCAACATTGATGAATATCTTGAAAGGTTGCCAGTAATTCTTTAAAACTTTGCACAGTACAAGAAATTGTACCTAAAAATGTAACCAAAATATATATTAGAAGGAAAGAAATGGGGAAAGAAACAGCTTAGAATTTCCCATTTTATTTTGGGTAGTTGTTTTCTGCCCAGTTCATGGATGCTGTCATGTACATGTTAGATTATTATGTGACTTATTGATCTTTACATAGTCTCTTTGGACTTACTAAAAGGTAACATTATTCAACCAATCTAAAATATTACACCAGACTCTCACAGTAGCACAGTCTGTTTTCCATAGTATGACTACTTCTAACTTCGCTTCTTAAAGCTGATTGTTTTGAAAAGCAGTTTCATACTTGGAGGATATTTTTTGAAGTTACACCATTGGTATGGATCCACAGAGTTCTTCCTTTGCATTTCCAGCTGCTCTATAATAAATTCCATCTGTGATTTATCTATATTAGTATTGATTTTTTAGCTATGCTACCTTATGTCTGTCCTCTGCCTTACTGACCCTAAGGTCAACTAAAGTGGTGGGCATGCAGCCAATTTCAGATGGCATTTGGTTAGTTTACTCCCTTTTAAAGTAGTTTAGGAAACGTAACTCAAATATTTCTGTTATTTGACAAGCCTGTTTAACTTTTCCAGTTGTACCCCCTTCACTCTGAATTTCCTCCTCCTTAATATTTTCCAATTCTAGAGAAACACATTAAAAATGTACCTTACCTTTAGCTATTATCATTGTACTTTTCTTTCTAAATTTCTAGTTTTGTTTGTCCGGCTATGGTTGGGTTGTTAGATTTGGGGTTTTTTTTTCCCCTAATCCTGTACATATTTTTGCTTTGTACTACTGTATATTTGTCTTTTAAGACATAGTTATATAACCCTGGCACATAGCCTAAACTCATAATTGCTTTAAAGGGAATTAGAGTGTGCAAGGAATGCAAGATCAGGAGTTTGGAGAATGGTCTGGTGGAGTTGCCTTTTTTTCCCTGTACAATGAGTATTTATCTTAAACAACTTTCATGACTGTTGGAAACTTACTTCACTTCGTCTCAGCTAATATGTGTTCCATTAGCATTTCTTGGCCTGAAGCCAGTTGATTCCTTCAGGCTTTGTTGAAGTGTAGATTGTTTTTTTTCCCTTTGGTTTGGTTTGACTGGGGGGGTGGGAGGACTTTTTTTGGTTTGTTCTGTTGTGGGTTTTTTTCTTTTACCAGTTCTCTCTCTGAAGTGATTCAGCTTTGGTTTAGTGGCTATTCTGATGCTGGCTTTAAGTGACTTTTAGTCTCCTAGAGCAGTGACTAGAATTGGAGCTCCTTGGTTCAAAAGTCCAGACTTTTATGTTGTTTTGCAGAATGTATGGGATCCTGTCCAGGCAATATCTGATTAAAGTAGGATAAGAAAGTACATTTAGTGATCAGGCTTATTGTATTCCTTGAGAATTACATCCCACGCCATGCATCAAACCATACCATCACTATTACCATTCTGCTGGCAGTATTACTTAGGGTGCATTTTTCTCACCACTTACTGGGAGATTTAAAAAAAACCACTGTATTACCTTTTAGATACACATGGGACTGTTCCCTCACTTCACTGTGTGTTGTGTTCTTTGGAATGTGTATTTAAGTAAAGGAAGCTATACAGGACTTCTTAGAAGAAAGAGCCAGGAAATAGCGATGTAAATAAATCAGGCAAACAGGCAAAGTTTTTTGAAGGTCCTAATGAAACATGGGCTAGTGCAATTACCTAGCTGACTGTATCCAGAAAAGAATTGTATATTTTTCTCTAGGGTGGTCTGAGGGGGACAAAAGATCCTTAAAGCATGAGAATATTAAAGGAAAAGAAAGTAACTTATGATAGCAGTGAGACACTGAGTGCCTTGTGTACTAGTGGAACAGGCCAGCCAGTGGTAAGGGGAGGTGGTTCAGCAAATAGTTCAGAGGTCAGTAGCTGCACTAGACCTTCATCTTCTATTCATTGCAAAGGTAAGATTCATTTTGGTGTGGTTTGTTTTCTGTTTCTAGGGTAGTTTAAATATGTTTTTTGCTTTTATGTACAATACTCCCTAAGTACTGTGACATGAATCACACTTTGTTTCAAAGAAGCAAATGTATATTGTGACAAACTCCAGATTAGTCCCAGGTGACTCTTGTTGTAATAAGAGCAGCAGAGTGAGAATAATCAGACTGGAGAAGTTCCCTTTCCAATTTTACTGCCTAAGAATTAAGGCCTGAGTTGTTCCTTCCTTTGGGATATGCCTTATGGGATCCTGAGAAAAAACACTGGTAGTCAGGTGGCCTTGGTTGAGACGCCTCTTGGTAGAAATATGTTCATGTTTGTGCATAATTCCAGTTGCCCCATTTTTAGGGATGCTGAACTGCTGCTTAAAACTGGTTCTGCAAAAATTAATTGGGGAAATTCATCCTTGTGTCATCAAACTTTTAAGCTGTGTTACATCTGGATTGCTGGTCAGTTACTTTACAGTAGCATTCCCCATTAATAAAGATTACACATACTCAGTGAAGATCTGAAATACGTTTTTTGCATTATAAATAAAATATTAAATAAATGTAGAAAAAAATATTATTATACCTCTCTGTATACCATAGTTTAATACTACAACATTTTTCCAGTAAAAACAAATTTCCCACATTCTTTGCATGACTGACACCATTTTTTTATCTTTAGTACTTTCTCAGGTCACTTTTCCTTCTGATTCTGTAATTCTTATGCATTCATCTCCTCACACATAGATTAGAGTCTTAATGTAGCATTGTTGCTGCTTGAAATCTAGAAGCCTCTTGGGACAAACCTGAATATTGAGTCTTTGTCCCTAGAGTGCCATGAACAATCCCCAGGATTTAAACACCATCTTTTTCATATTCTTATTCACAGCAGCAGTTTCATGTGGTTCTTGGATGAGCAAGGGCTGCTGAAGTAAAATCTGCTACCACCATAATTTTTCTTTGAATTTTCTGGCATGCTCATCTCTTTTAGGGGTATCAGAAAGCTGGCACGGCAACCACACATCAGCTGAGAGCTCTTCTCCTGTGATGCTGGATGAGTGCTTGGGGTCTGGCATGAAGAGATCAAGCCATCCTTCAAAGTATTTGCCCAGCTACCTATAAATGAATATGGCTAAATCTTTTTCCATGACCACTCTCTTTTTCCTCCCAGTGTTACTTATGTAAAGGAATTCTGCAGAGGGTGGTTATTTTACAAACACTGGATGATTGAGCAAGGCATTTTGGTTATTTTATTTTTAATGCACAAAGTATTTGTAAAATATTTCTATAATAAATATTGAAATACTTGGATAATTTATAGGAATTGCAGTAAACCTACTGAGGGAGAGTAAATTTCATTACAGCTACAGACAACTGTTATTTAGAATGCCTTTTTATCTTGTAAGTCTGTAACATTCAGTGAGAGATATATAGTTAAGTTTGTTAGTTTGAACAGGTCATCATAATGAAAGTTTAGCTCTATACAAGAAACTCTGATTGACTTTAGAGACACTGGTGTTTCCCTGGGCCCAGACACATTCAGATATTAAGTAGTCTTCTGAGTATACCTATCATGTTATAAAGTATTTTCTGTAAGTGCTGATTTCGGAATGTTAAACACCATCTTTTTACAAAGTCTTCTAGCACGAGTATCCTACAGCAAAAATCTAAATACTAAATAATTTCATATAAGACAGTGGAATATGTTAGAATTAGATACCCCTTCCTTTCCTCCTAAGAAGCTGAAGGAAGTATAGATTTTACAGAGTGGCAGAGTGTAAAGTTGTAAAAGGAGCATAGTAATTCTTTCAGAACAGACTCTCCATAAACTGAACAGTCCCTGCAGCAAAATAAACAGTGTTCCATTATACAAGATACCTATAGGGAGTTCTCATTATGCCAAACCCAGAAAAAGATTTACTTTCGCATTTGGCAAAGAAGTAATCCAAGAATGTTTGGCAATGAATATATTGGGGAACAGCCTCATTCTTATTTCCTCTCCCTCCCCTTATAGAATTCCTAATATTTTGGGGTTGTTATTTTTTTGGGGTGGGGGCAGGTTCCAAAAAAGATTCTGCTAGTTCTGTAAGTACAAGTCAACAACAGTAGAATGTTGGAAGTCAGCATATGTTAGTATATATTAATCTTAAGGGCTGTGTTTTTAAACAAGGTGTTGTATTTCTCCAAATATAAACCATACGTGTTATATAGTATTATAGCAAAAGCCTTGCTGCAAGTATATTTTGGTTTTAGTTTAGTCAAAATAGTAGAATTTTCAAGGGAAGTATACAGTTGTCAGTCATTCTTTATTGGCACCAACCATCCCTTGGGGAAAAAGGAGGACAGACTTGTTCTTGAAAGTCCAGTTTTGGTCAGTGAGTAAGTATCGGTTTATTAATAGGAACTGCATGTCTGCAATGCAGCCTTTTTCCAGCTGGGAACATACTATTGTTGTGACATGGAAAAATCATAGAATCATAGAATAGTTAGGGTTGGAAAGGACCTTAAGATCATCTAGTTCCAACCCCCCTGCCATGGGCAGGGACACCTCACACTAAACAGTCTCACCCAAGGCTTCATCCAACCTGGTCTTGAACACTGCCAGGGACAGAGCATTCACAACCTCCCTTGGGAACCTATTCCAGTGCCTCACCACCCTAACAGGAAAGAATTTCCTCCTTATATCCAATCTAAACTTCCCCTGTTTAAGTTTTAACCTGTTACCCCTTGTCCTGTCACTACAGTCCCTAATGAAGAGTCCTTCCCCAGAATCCCTATAGGCCCCCTTCAGATGCTGAAAGGCTGCTATGAGGTCTCCACACAGCCTTCTCTTCTCCAGGCTGAACAGCCCCAGCTTTCTCAGCCTATCTTCATACAGGAGGTGCTCCAGTCCCCTGATCATCCTCGTGGCCCTTCTCTATTTGCTGTGGTTTTGGGGGCTATTTCTGTTTGTTTGTTTGGTGGGTTCTTGGTGTTGGTGGGGTTTTTATCTTTTGATTATACTATATGTAATACATGGTGCTGAACTGCTTTCAAAATAATTCTTCTGGAGTAGCGCAGTTGTTGGGCTAGAAGATAGATTTACTTCAAGAAATTTAAAAGACTCTCCAGTTATCTTTGCTAGTTAGAGTAGACAACATCTATACTGTTGATACCAGTAGAATTAGTAAATATGCAAATGATCAGTCACCAACATAGCTGGCGATCCCATGAGTTACACTTCCTACCTAAGAACGGGTGTCTGCTGCTATTGCACTTGCTCTCACAATGGATGCTTGTAGAAGTTCACAGAACTTTTGGTGTCTCCCAGATTGCTGCCTAGTGCAGTGCTGCTCTCTTGGCATATCCTCTCAAAGGAGCTTTTCCCTTTTTAAAAGTTCTAGTTAAGATACAGCATGCCTGACCATGAAACACTCCTCAACCAAATCTCATATTAGAGTCTTTCTCATGCTTCTGGAATACAAATGTGTGTTGTTTACTCATGTCAGAGAGGCCTTTCTCTTGGCCTAACTGAAACTGTAAAAGGGAAAGTATTAAAAGTTGTTAGCAGCTCTGTGTCATCAGTTAGTAGATGTTATCTGATACTCTAACCACATTCTGCTAGTTTGCTGTAACTGTAAAGCCTAGTTACAAATTCAAGTAGGATCTTTTAATATTCAGGCTTACTGCAGTGTAAACATATTTGTCTTAGCAGTACTTTGTTTCTGGAAATGAAGTTCTATGGTGCCATACTCTTTTGCAGTTTATTTTCATCTCAGCTGAATACCTGATGTATTGTAAAACATTGTTTCTTACTGGTAAGAATGTTAGAAAGAGATATATGGTGCAGACTCTCTCAAAGGATTTCTGTGGAAGATAAGCATGTAAGACTGGGTGAAAATTGAAGTTAGAGCTAATTTGAACAAGTTTGTTCATCCATTTCTACCCATACATATCACCAAAAAGTTACGTAAAAATAAGTGTATAAACTCAAGTAGGACAAGGCAGTCCTACATAGACTCCTATGATTCCCTTTAACCTTTACTCTCTCATCTTCATACAGAATCTCCTCCAGCTGCCCTGTCAAATGCAGGTGAGATAAATCCCTTACCTTCCATTCTTGTGCCTTACTTCTGTGATTCAGAACAGGACTTCTAGGAAAGTCCGGCTAAGCCAGTAACAGTCCACAGTTCTAGAGCACACCTTCCTACGTGTATGATCCATGGATTTCTGACTAATGGAAAAAATCTGGCTGAAATGTTGGTGTCATATTGAGCATGTGCAAAGCTGGATTTTTGGTAGGAAAGGTTTTTTTTTTTTGTTTACTTTTAAATAAAAGAGCTCATGATCTAGTCAAGTGTAGGCATAGTTTAGTGCAGAGAAAAAAAGATTTATTTCTGGCACTAGTAAGATCCTCTGCCAAGTAAACTGATTCTCTACAGAAGTGTGCAAATGCTAGAACAGCCTTAAGATGTAAAAAGCACATTCCCCTTTTATTACTTTTGAGTTCAAAACTTTAATTTCAAAGGCACCTAAAATTTCCTTCTATAGAACTTAAAATTTTATTAGATGTTTGCCATGAATTATTTCAGCATAAACAGAAATTTTGCAAAGCAGTAAGCAGCTGATTGCAATTTCTTCTACTAATATGCTGTGGACATCTTTACTAAAAGATGACACTATACTTTGAAGAGCATATTACTACTTACCAACAAGCTGTCTGAACACTTTCTCCTGGAACCATGAACAATGCTCTGGTGGGTTTCACACCAACACCTTTGGCATAGGTGAGGACTGTGCTGGTTTGTTGTCTCTTTGGTTGCCATCAAGAGAGGACGTACTAATGGAAGTTCTGGTTTGTAAACCAAGTACCATGCAATGGAGAAAGAGCTCTCTTAAAAAGCATTTTGATAGAGTGTACACCGTTGGAGTGGCTCATGACCCACTAGGTAAGGAGAAGCACCAGTCAACAGCTTTTCTGTGTATTTTAGAACAATTGCATTCCTTTTTCTAAGCCAAAACATAGCCATTATGATTATATAAATGTAAATCTTTCTTGATAAGTCTGGTTCTCTTCCTTCATTTCCTGTAGCATGTTAGCTGCAGCTTATTTCAGACTGTTTTCTCTTAAGCTCCCAGAAAATGTAAACACAGCATAAAAATCTTGTCCACAAATCTTCACACTAAGTCATTCTGAACTCCCACTAGGAGCACGTTGCCCATAAGATCAGTTATTTCAATAGTAATTTGCAGTCTTCCCCCTCCCCTTTAAATGTGTTGTAATGTCTAGGAAGAGGAAACCTGGTTTCTAAAGGACAAAATTAAATCTGTAAAATGTTGTGCTTTGACAGCCCCAGACTTCACGATGCATGTCTTTTTGTTTTACATTATAGTGGGGTTTGGTTGCTCAAAAGTTCAGTTTTTCCCCTGAGCATCCAATAAACATGACTCCTACAAAAGAAGATCTGACTAGTAGAGTGCACCAAGAGAGCTAATACAAAAAATGATTTTGTACTGCTGGATTCATTTTGTTGCAGTGCTGCTTTATTCTTTTTAGCACTGTCTGATCTGTGAATCTTCAGTTTTGCCCAACAGACTGAGATGAGTTAAACTGTGGAATAATGCTGCCAAGTTTTCTGTTACAGTCAGCATCAACTTGTCATTTCTGTGTTTCATTCTGCTGTTTCTCACTGTACTCTGTTTATTTACTATCTACCACTTGCAGGTATGTGATACTAGTGCAGTTAACCATTTAACAAAGTTAGGCAGCATATATTTCTCTTGAAAACAAGACTGGAAAGCAGTCATCTACTTGCAGGGGACAGCGGTTTCTGCTGCCATTCTGTGTATTTACTCCATTTGGATGATAATATGTTGGCAAATGTTTTCCAGATCTAATACAACAATGGGGCATGTCAACTCTACATATGGAGAATAGTACTTCCTAATTCCCTTAATTTGTGCCCAGCTGTCTACAAGAGCACTGTCCTTGGCTGCTGCTGTAAATATACGTCAAATGTATGACTTTTTACCACTCATAACTGCATTGTATTTCAGAGTAACTTTCATCCACCTTTCCCCCAGGATATGTTTTAGTACTTCTGTGCTCAAAGTTCTGGCAACGCTATTTTGATATGAATGCACATGGTTTTCATTCATATACATATATTGTTAATGTTGCTCACATGGGTCTGTAATCAGAAAAACATGCATTAAGATTAAATGATAATTCAGTTCATATAATAAATTTACGTTGTTGTAATTAAAAAATGTTGTTGACCAAAGTCTTGGTATTAAGGAAATGGTTTTGATTTCAGTAAAATGGAGCATTTCTTTTAGATTCCCACTTACATTTAGTTGACAGAAATCTGTGATACTTGTGAAAATATATTTTTTTTTTTTTTTAGTGTAATAGTTACAGCATCATGAAAAGCATTTCTGCACAGTTAGTATGCTGGACTGGTTGCTTTGTCTAGTCTAGGTCATGCTTTGCCAAGAAAGGTTGCAGCACATGATCCTTGCAGTCCCTTCCAACCTGGTATTCTATGATTCTATTTTATGATACAATGGTGGATTAAATATTTAAACATAAGTTCAGGCATAATGTAGAGTTCTTTTTCTGTCAGCTGTCTGTTTTTCTTGTCATGGTGAAAATGCCGAGATAGAAATATCTTGTCTCTTATCCTTCTTGTGATTCCATGCAAACATATTTTAATGGTCAGCTAAACTGTGCAGGCTAATTTTAAACTGGGAAATAATCATTCTTTGCCTGTGTCTGTTTGGCTGCCTGTGGGTACCTATACACTTCACTGTGTGCATTGCCTGTCTTTCCATGAATGTTCTGGGATAAATTTGCAGCAAGCAGTACTCTCTTGGTTTCAACGTGGACATCTGTTCAAGAGTATCTAAAATGCTTAGGAAAACAAAAATGTATTAAGCCTACAGATTAATATTGGCCAAAACAATTTATGATGATACTTTGAAATAGTCTATTTAGCTAATAAACTGAAGTCAGCAAATACAGCACTGATTTTTAAAGGGAGTTTTCAGGGAGTTTCAGGGGACTCTTTACTAATGAGGCCAGTACCTGAAAATTCAGTAGATAATATAGAAGTGATAGTATGATCTAGAATAAAGAATTAGAATAAAAAGAACATGAACATAATATGACATTTGGAAGGAAAAAAATAAATAGAGGTCACGCCTTGCGATTCTACTCAAACTACTTGAAAGAATCAACAAGAATCACTGGGTGACTGAAGTCTAATTCATACAGTGCACTGGATTTCTAAAGCAGTAGTTTGAGTCAGTGGGTTCATTGGGGGAGAAGGAAGGATT
The DNA here is from genome assembly GCF_033815535.1 of Pezoporus flaviventris. NCBI lineage: Eukaryota > Metazoa > Chordata > Aves > Psittaciformes > Psittacidae > Pezoporus > Pezoporus flaviventris. Next base: position 37,580,972 of record NW_026892550.1, on the reverse strand, counting down.
CAATTGTGCAAGCACAAATTGGCAGCTACCAAAATGAGAAAAGGCATAGGGAACACATATGCTGTACCACAGAAGCATTGCTGCTGGGGTCGATGGTAACATTTTAACTATGTGGAGGAGTAACCTGTACTTTGAAACCTGTTTGACCAGGCCCAGAGAGGTCTGGAACTGTCATTGAAAGCTGAGTAGTAACTTACAGATGCCTGTGAGATCAGCTTTTCTGTGAGGACAGAGGCCTAGGCTTTTGTAGGTGTTTATGTAGTTTTTAGATAGCCTTTTTTAGAACATTGTGAGTTCCTCATTCAGCAGAGACATACTTCTATTTGCAGAAGGGAAATACGGTACAAGAGCAAAAGCACCTCAGAGGTTGGTGGATATGTCCTTCCACCCTGAACATTATCTGTTACAGCATCATCCTTTCCATTCAGAAGAACTGATGTCAGATGACAGGACCTGGGCAGTAAATCGGTGCAGAACCAGCAGTGAGTTATTTGTCAGTAGCCTGAACACCTGCTGAAGGTGATGGAGTCAGTCTGAAATAAACCAGTACTGCTGCAGCCGATAGCAGTGGAGAGGCCCGAGCTCTCTGAGATACTCCATTACGGTTTAACAGTTATATGCCCTTATGACTTTTGTTTAGTTTAGTCTTAAAGCATTTCTGTATTTTGGATTTTAATTTAGCATTTTCTTTGTCGGTTATGAATGTTCTAATTACATTCATCTTGAACCACATAACTTGAGAGATTTTTATGACCATAAATTCTATGTAGTTATTCTTTTATGCTTCTTATTTTACCATAAGTTGGTTGTTGTTGTTATGTTGTTTTTTTTTCCTGAGGTGAATTTTAGCATGGTATTTCATGTACATGATGTAAATACAATGTAGTCAATATATTTATTATTCTGCTATTCTTATCAAGCTGTTCCCTTAAGTTTTTCTCTTCTGAGAGTTTCTCACAAGTAAACAAACTTGGTCAGGCCTCTGTTGAGGGCAAGAATGTAATGTAAAAATACCAGAGGCGTTTTTCTGTTAAGCTGAAAATACAACTGGCTTAATGTGTCAGGCACAGCTGAAGGAGTGCTATAGGAAGGTGGTTCTAAAGGCACCTTTGTACTCTCCCTAATTATTTTTTTTCATGCACTTGTGCCCAGGAGCAGTCACTATTGCCCTACACATCAGTGACTTAATGCAGTGTTCTCTTTGTTCCAGTCTAGTACTTGTTTTCTGCTTCAACCAGAAATCAACAGGAGCTTGCAATGATGGAAGAACTTTCAGCATTACTTAAGGACTTCTTTTCACAACTTAATGCTAAAGAACCACGTTGAGAAATACAGGAATGTTTTCAGACTCCCAAGCAGAATTACAAAGTTAGACTTCTAGCTGCAACTTCTCCTTTAATTTGTTGCAAAACACTGTTTCTTGTCACACTGCCTTAGAAAGGGCTCTCACAAGATTTCTTTTACTAATTTTGAATCATTACTTTGTGAAGGGTATTCCTTTTAAGGAGTCACAGCTCAATAATTTCCTTAGCCAGAGATATCTCTGCATCTGAACTCCGTTTGTTTCAGTTGTCACTGTGGACCTAGTCAGTATATATTCTCCTGAACTGTTACCATTTACTCATTTGAATGTAAAGAAAGAAACTGCTTCCTGCAGGATCCTTGGTATTTATTTTAAAAATTGCTATCTGGTAAATGCCTGTGAGATGCCACTTCAGAAAGACTAGACCTAAAAGATGTGAACAAAAACCTATAGTGACCAGCAGGTCTTATTCTTTTACTTAAGTATTCTTCCTTGGTTGCTGATGGTCTTACATATACCTGTACAGCTAGACTGCAAATTCTTTCTCATGAAGTACCTGATGTGCTACTAAAAGTAAGTATAGAGCAACGGTAATGCCAGCAGGGAGTGTTTTGCTAGCAAATTTACACTGGCTTCCAGCAGGTGAGCTGCTCTTTATAATGCTACTTGAAAGAGTTTAGGGATACTTTGGGAGTAGAACTAGTTTTGCTTGCTTTCTTCTTGTGGCACGACAGAATACCTGATTTTTAAAAAATAGGTAGCAGTGCTGGGGGATTCCTTTTTCTCTGCAGAAAGTGCCAGTTAAATCCCCGAAGGACACACCATAACCTGTTCTAAGGAACAGTGAAAAATATTACAAGAATCCATGAATTTTTACACTGAAACTTTGCAACTTCACGTTCCTTTGTCCTGTTGCCAGTGTTTTGTCCTGCACACACTGCAGCGGCAACTGAAAAAGCGGCGTTGCCCGGGAAATCCCCCCGGCTCTGCGAGGTGAGGCTGCTGAAGGAGGGGTAATGGACGAGCCAGAGGCAGGTTGGCTCCGGCTACCGGCCCAGCTCCCGAGGGTCCCCGCTGCCGCGCTCGGGGAAAGCCCGGTTGGCCGAGAGGGACCGTGAGAGGCCGGGGTCGGGTCTTGGGGCATGCGCCGCGGCCAGTCTGCCCCGGCGGGTCGCGGGGAAGGTGCTCCTTACATGGGCATGGCCGCGATGCGGCTGCTCGCCCCGGGCCCGGGCGGGGTGGCCCCGCGGCGCGGCGCGGGGGGGTCGGGCAGACAAAGAGCAGTCCCGGCGACCAAATAAGGAAGTTGGAGCTGTAGGATTTCAGAATAGGAGCAGGGGGAAGGCGGGAAGCAGCCTCTGCAGGAAGCTGCTTTCTGGGAGTGGTAAATACGGGGGATCGAGGCTCACGAACTTGTCGTTATCCTCCTCTAATCTTCTGCCAGCAAAGCCGAAGAGCTCAAGCTGTGTTTGTCATATTTGCTCATGTTTCTGAAAGCTCTCTATAGATTTCTTTTTATAAAGGAGGGGTCTTTGGCAGCCCTGTTGGTTAGCAGCCTGAAGACAAATGAGCTCCCCTCTGCCGGGGGTGGAGAAGGGGGAGGAAGGGAAATCCCACTGCAGGTAATTTCAGGCATTATGAAAACACTTAAAGAATTTTTGTCCGCGGCAGTGTTCTAATGAAAACTTAGAAACTCATTTAGAGGGGGGGTACATACTCACCACTGAGACACTTGGGGTGTCTTTGCAGTCGAGAATAGTGGTAGGGAAAGAGAGAAATGAAAGACAATGAGTACTAAAAAACCATCCTGACAATTCTGATAGAAAAGTACTTCCCAACAAATAACCTGGTGGGAAAATATTCTGGGATATCAGAAATGCAAGTAAGGTACTGTTTTAAACACAGGTATGGAATTCATGCCCTGCCATCCTAATCCCCTGTGTTTTGGGACATCTTAATTTAATTTTTTTTTTTTTTACTTGCTTGTATAGGCTGAATGTAAAAGGTCTTGTTCCTGGTGGGAAAAAAAACAGGACACCATTTACCTTTTTGCTTCAGACTTACTTAGAGGAGGAAGAATCAACACAACAGACACACTGAATAGTTGAAAGAGCAGCTGTGATCTGTGCTGTGTGAAAGCTAGATCAGAGAAAACCAAAGAGCAGTAACGTTTAACGTACTGGCAGGGTTTGCTCTGGTTTCAAAACGTTAGTAGCAGAATGTCTCCTAAATTCACAGCCTTTAGAGCAAACAAGTACATGCACCATGAGCTTGACATCCTGATGAAAGGAAGTAAGCTATGCCTTGATCTTGAAATTATGACCAGATCAGCTCATAAACAGCTACTGAAAAACATTTTAAACGTTGTGGAGAAGCCTGACTCTGAAGAAACAGCTTATCTTTCCTGACAGGCCTTCCAATTACAGCAGCTGTATGTTACCAAAGTGTAACTAATTGAAAGGTATAACACACTCACTAGTACTGTATCAGTAGTATTAAAGAAGAGAATATAGTGTTAAGATTTGAGTTGGGAAATGGGAAGGATTTATGGGTGACATTCTAATTGCTGCAACCACCTGAGACTTCATAAAAGCCTCCTAACAGTTTAAGCCTCTGAAGTGCAGGTAGGCTTGTCACAGAGCCATGGTGTCGCTTGCAAATGTGATTCCAGTATCACAGCTGAAGAGTGTTGTGCCAATTTTACTATCAAGTAAAGAAGAAATCATAGATACAACACTAATGAAACCACAGAGGGTAAGCCTTGTGCAAGGTTATTTTGCTCTAGATCCTGATATGTTGGTTGAGACAGAAGAGTATTGCAAGTTATCAGTGTCATTTATTTCATTAATAAAAAATAGAGAATCTGAGAGAGCAGTAGTGTGAGGGAGGAAGAAAGTGCAAAGAAAAGTTGCAAGAGTTGGGAAACAAATACAGAGCGAAACCAGCTTGGGAGAGAAAAGAAATTGGACAGAAACTTACACAAAATAGTTCTCATTTGTGTGTTGGTGAAACTGGCAGCTTAACATGGGTCAAAATCTTTTTGAGTCTCAGGAGTGAATTGTTTTCTAGATTATATATTGGTATATTTAATGTAGGCATTTCCAGAGTTCATATGCGTTGCCATACCAGTTGTTGTGCAGGCCAGGAAATTCTCATGGATTGCTCATGGTCAAAACAGACTAAGAATGTGGGTACCAAAGTATCTAGGTGCTTTAAGGAAGCCACTGGAATACTTGAATTCTCTATGTGCTTGTTTAACTGCCACTGTTCCAGTTCTTTGTTAAAGTGCCTAATAGAGCTCGTGTTTTTCTTCCATGCTGTCACAGGGGTCACACAGTAAGTCTAATCAGTATGGGCTGGAGCACCTCTCCTGTGAAGACAGACTGAGAAAGTTGGGCTTGTTCAGTCTGGAGAAGAGAAGGCTCCAGCGAGACCTTAGAGCAGCCTTCCAGTGCCTAAAGGGACCTACAAGAAAGGTGGAGAAGAACTTTTTACAAGGGCATGTAGTGACAGGACAAGAGGGTATGGCTTTATAGTGAAAGAGGATAGATTTAGATTGGACATTATGGACAAATTCTTCACTGTGAGAGTGGTGAGGCACTGTAACTCTGGGCACTCTGTTGCCCAGAGAAGCTGTGGATGCTTCATTCCTGCAAGTGTTCAAGGCCAGGCTGGACAGGGCTTCGAGCAACCTGGTCTAGTGGAAGGTGTCCCTGCCCGTCGCAGGGGGATTTGACTAGCTGAGCTTAAATCTCCCTTATCAAGCCGAACCCTTCTATGATTCTGTGAATTTTGTACCCTGAAGGTGTTTGCCAGTTTAGTCCAAAAGGTGGATTAGTGTAATAACAAAGAAGACTTAAGCATGAGTCACTTCATCACCACTTGTGTGTATATATTTATGTCCATTAAACTGGTAACTGCCTTCTTACAAAAATTGTCTCACGTATAGAAACTCCTAATTTTTGTTTTCCTTTATGTGTAATTAAAAGTTTGGGAAAAGATCCTCTTTTCATTTTATTTTTGTTAATTCATGTTTTAATAGATTGCAGACTGCAGTATGATTTGTCTTCAAATGTTGGCTCTAGAAATGGTTTCCTCTCTGTAAAACACATAACTTTGACAGTGTGTATTGGCAGAACTGAAAGTGATGGGAAATGTTTTCTTGAATAATCTTTCTTGTAATAAACATGTGATCCTTTATTTTCCAGAAGTGCTAAGAAAAGCAAAGGCTGGTTCTCCTAGTTCAGACGGGGGGAATTTCACCAACAGGAAATAATACCAAACAAAGCAATTTACAGTTAGGACCTCAGTGTCTGCCAACACCAGTGAAGTTAGGTGGTACAGGATGTTTGTAATTTGGAATTCAAGAGACATTTGAAACAGTGCGAAGTGCTTTTGACTGGCAGATGTTTGGCACTTTCTATTTCAGAGGTGTAGTTAGTCCCCTTTGTTTTTAGGAGAACCTAGCTTTGCATTCTGGCCTTCTCACATGTTCCAAGAAAATCAGTGTTCTGTTCCTGGGTTAGTTATCCCCATTCAAAGCTTTCCAGTGTTGTCAAGTACACTATGGGAGGAGATGTAATTTTATGGAGGTTTTGGGGGATTTTTTGGGGTTGGTTTGTTGGGTTTTTTTTGGTTTTTTTTTTGTGTTGTTTTTGGTTTTTTATAAAAAATCTGAACATCCACAATGGTTGGCGTGTCAAAGCTTATTTTGCATAGCTAGTGTAAATGGGATGCATTTCCTTTCTGTAAGAAAAACAGGGAGGTTGCTGAATTGGCTCCATAAATCACTGAATTCAGTGAGCTGCATATGAATCAGTTTGAAAGCTTGTAAACTCTTTCAGTTCTCTCTTGTAGTCCTTCAGTGTCTATGTTACTTCCATTTCTATCTGAGCTTCATGATGTTTGAACTGTAATATGATGCAAAGCTCCATTGTGGCTAGCTGAATACTGTTTGGGTTGATTTACAGGCATGCCTATATACTTCAATTAATTTCCAGTTTTTAAGAGAAAAAAAATCTCAGGTCATATGTCTCCCCCATGTAGAAAACACCATTTGAATCTCTATCACAACTTCTTCCTACACCTCAGAGTTTTTTAGGGTTTTGTTGGTAGTGTTGTTTCATTTCTTTTTGAAAACTATCCTGGTTTGATTTAAAGAACTGGAGAGATCTGGTCTTAACTGGCATAGTCAGAATCACACGCTCCAGCATAGTTTTTAATTTTAATTGTCTTTGTTATTGAGCAGCTAGGATGCTAAAATTTTGCGTATCATACTGAAGAAGAACTAAGTGAGCAAACAGAAGAAATAGAAGTGTCTATTCACTGAAGATACACTACAAGCAAAAAGGTTACAAATTAATCTGTAGTAGTTTAAGAACTTGATTGACTCTCTCAAGAAGTCCATTGAGTTGTTTTATCTCTATTTTCTCTCAGATTGCTGAGGATGTAATTACTTTATGTAAGGTTTTCTCTGCATTTTCAGCTTTCTGTTTTTTTCTGAAGTAATCTTTTTTTTTTTTTAGTATTTATACTCTAATCAGTACTAATTTCATTTTGTTTACAGGGTGGTATAAAAAGTGAATCTTCATTTTGTGAAGATTCTCCAAGTTTGAATGGGTGTTAGCAAAAAAAACAGCTTGGGGCAGTTGGTGTTGGCCTGTTTTACTAATGGCATTTGCCATTACTGCCATTAGTTCACAGAAATTAATTGTTACTGCATTTTTCCAAAACCTGTTATTATAATTATTTTCACATTTTAAATATTTTATTTAAATATTAGGACTTTACTGGAGTTTTAGGCTATTGTCTTTTTACATGTAAATTGGTTTCCCTCAATTTGTAGCTTGCCATTCATGCTATACATACAGTTGGAAACTCCTTAAACTAGAAACAAATGTTCATGGAGCTGGAATGATAGGCAAAGTTGTTTACAAGAAGGAATCACAGATCATATTAAGTTAAACATATGGTTTTGTTTCCTTTCTCTTTGGATCTTTATCTCGCATTGTGCTTAATGTTTGGTTCCCAGTAAGCTGAGCTTCATTTTCACTTTCCATGCCCAGTTATGCTTGTGGAGTCACAGTGAAGCAAATGTCTTGAACTGAGCTGATGTGCACAAGCTGTCTTTTTGCTTTTATCTTCCATCCCCATGAAGTGAACATGAGCATACACTCATAGACATAAAATTCTTCTCCCAAATTCTTGGAACATATGTGCAAAATATGTGTGATCTAAGAGCTGTGACAAGAAAATTTCAGAGAACTCAGTTGCCTTTACTGCAATATTAACTCACTCCATTAAAATCGAAGACAAAGGGGAAGGTGCAGTTAAGGCACATTTAAGTCTGGGTACTGTTTTTATATAATGGCTTTTCCTACTGTGTATCAGTCTGTTCTCTGTTCTGTGTGTTAGATTATCTGTAGTTGATACTGGCTGAGCTGTGTTCTGCTCGTTACGTAGAATACTATCCTCAACCAGCATATTTACCTGAAATCATATAGAGACCTGATCAGTGATGAGTGATACTCTTTTTATCTTTGTACTATCTTAATAGTATGTGCATGAGCTACCGTGCTTCTTTCTCATAGTCATGTGCCAGAATTGGAAACAGTGTCAGTACAGTGACACAGCCTTCTCACTGCCGGCATCCAGCATGTCACTCTTGTTCTAGTAATGGGGAGATGCTTTATTTCCCTTTCCCTTTTTCCTGGTTGGCAGCATTCCTCTTCCTGTTCTGGAGCCATCTGGTGATGTGGTATGAGTTCTGAGTCCTAAAGAAGGATGGGTAGTGAAAACGGGCAAACGAGGTTGAGAAAGCAAGGGAGGATTCAGTGCCACCTTGTTCTGCATTGTCCACTGTAGAATGAAATTTCTCAGATACAGATCTTGCTCCTCTTGGGGCTTCATGCCACTTGGAGGAAAACAGTTATGAGGATGTTCTTCTGCAAACTCAACAGATTCCAGGCATCCATAACTGGACTGTAATACACACTGATTGGAAAGTGGATGTAAAAGAAGAAAGAGGAGCACCACTACTTTCAGCTGCCCTGAACTCTCTTCACCATTGCCCAGGATGTTCAAGAGTAGTGAGAATAGAGGTTTTAGAGATACATCTTTTGAGATTGTCCATCCTGTTTTAAGTGGATGTTTCAGTAGATGTTACCAACGATTAGTTGTGTTCTATGATTACTCATAAAACTGATGTTGGCATATAATCTGTAAGAAAGCACTTGATCCAGCCCACATGGGTTCTAGGAGGAAGGGCACAAACTGACAACAGAAATATGTTCTTTAGTCTTCATCTCCTTATGGAAAAAAAAAAAAAAAGACGTATTTACCTCCAAATGATGCCCTTAGTGGAATATGCAGTAATAATTAATGTATTTACAGTAAGTGTTTGACATTCAGGATGGTTTTGCATAATTATACTGCAAAACTGCATGATTTTGGTAACTGGTAATGTACAGGAAATGTTGTCTGAGCTCTGGTGCTGTTCTTTGGCAGGTGAAGGAGATACAGGAGATCGTTTTAAGGCAGATGGCTGATGTACCGTAGCACAATAGCGTGCTTTGGTTTTCCTGAAAGAAAAAAAAAAAAGTTCTAAATACATTTTAACCTGAAAACGTGTGGACTTGGTAGTTATAACTAGTGGCATAAATGTTATTTAAAAAGAGCAGAAAAGTGTTAACAATGCTTAGAAGTATAACTTGAGACATCCCTTCCACAGGTGCGCACTGAAACACATATCCACCCCCCGCTGTGTCCTGCAGACAAAAGCGGTGTTGGAGTCTGGACACTTCCTATACAAAAGCCAGCGTGAGCTGCCATGGCAAGGCTTGGGGCAGCAGTAGGGCAACGGGACGGGCCTGGGCTGCTTCCTTCTGCCGCTCCCCGGCAGCTTAGCGCCCGCCCTTGCTTTAGCAGCGGTTTCTCAGACTTTTCTGCTGGCGCTGGGTGTCGAGTTCCTGGAGGAAAGACAGCAAGCTTCCACCGGGAACCCGAGCCTTTTTTGGCAAAAAGTGTGTTCAAAAGGCCCGGTGTGTGCAGCTCCAAGGGAAGACGGACTAAGACTTTGAACTGCGGCAACAGGGAAAGACGATCCCGACGGCGATTCGCTGCGGGAGGCGCACATTTCTCCGACGCTCCCAGCAGCCCGGTACCGCCTCTCGCATGGCCCGGGCAGCCGGGGTGGCCCGGGACTCTTAACGTGAAGCTGCCGGAGTGGGACGGGACGCGGCGGCGGAGGCTCGGTGCCGGGCCTGCGCCGCGTGCCCGCCCGCCCGCCCTTATATAGCGCCCGGTACCTGCCGCCCGCCGGTCCCGCCGCACAGCTCCCCAGTCCCCCGGGAACCTGCGCTCGGGTATGTGATAGCTGCCCGCCTCAGCGCTGCCGAGGTAAGATGGCAGGGTGCTTCCCTGAGCTCCTACGTGACGCCTGGTCTTCGGATGAGGCGAACGCACGGCTGCAGCGGTGATCGGGGCGAGTGAAACCCTGCTGGAAGCGGGTCGGGGTGGCCGCGTTTCTTTCGGGTATTCCTTTCTTTGCGCGACTCTTTCTTACCCTGTTAGTTTGCACATCATCTGTAGGTGCATTCGAGTTTGGCCGATGCACTTTCTTTGCCGACCACTCGGTCTTCCCAGCGGCAGAAAGGATGCTTCGGCGGCGGTGTAGAGCTCTGTAGCTCAAGACATACTAAATCAGTTGTTAGTTTGCGAGTGACTATGACAGAGCTGTAAAAGATGAGTGCTTTCGCAGCCTCCTTTGTAGGAGACTTCTTTAGGAACCCTCTGATACTCCTGGGTGAGGAGAGACTTGGTAATGGGCAGGAGATGTGATGGTTTAGAAAACTTGCTATGGCTTCTTAGCAAATTAACCCAAACTCAAACCAGATATTGGGGTTGGGGTTTTTTTTGTTCAGTGGAATTCATTAGTCTGCAAGGAAGACATATTTGGTGGCCCAGCAATGATGTGCTCTTGTAGCTAACTAATTTGGTCAAATGTTTATCATCGAGTATTAAAAGGAATTTGGTGTTACTTAGTAACTTTGTAACTTATAACAGTAACAGCTTTGGAGTTTCTTTTTTTTCTTCTTTTCCAAGTCTGTAGCAGACATTTGTTTAAATTTTAGTAGTGAAGACAAAAAAGAAAAAAAAAAAGTGAATTTTCCTGGCAGCAGGCACATAATTAGAAAGAAGGCTGGGAAAAGTAAGACTGGCCTTCCTTATAATGATGTGTTTACAGAAACTTGGAAAGCAGAGATATGCACTGGCTATCAAAGAGAAACCAATGTCTGCTGTTGGAACATTTGGGTCAGCTTTATATTAAGGAATATGGCACTGCAGAGCATACATCTAAAAATGGGAGCGGACACATTTGATGTTTCATGAAGCTCTGAGGTCAAGAAACTTTTTCCACGGCATTCTGTGGCTGTATTGAACTGAAACCATGATTCCTGGGACCAAACCTTGTATTTCTGAAATTAACTCTGTAAGATGTATTACATATTGTAATATGATGTATTCTGGGGAGGGGAGGAAGTTATAATGATGTTCTTAAGGAAGCCCAGCAGTTTCCAAACATCCAGAGCTGGTCTGTGATTCACAATGCATACCAGACATAGAAGGATTAAGATATAGAACTGATAACAAGAGGATGGAAAAAAACATATAAAAAGTTAAATGGCTCTCAGCCTATGTCCGTTGATTGTATCTAAACCACTTTGCTATGAAAAAGAGGGCAAATACTTGTGAGAACAGGATTCTGAGATTGTGTTGCATCCTGCTTTTGGAAGGGGAACAAAACCTGAAAGTACTGACTACTTGTGAAATAATATTCTGGTACTAATCTTCCTGAACAGGAGAAGAAACACTATGGCAAGAGGTGGGGGCAAAAGGGTAAGAGTTTGACTAAAAGAAGCTGCAAAGATTGGGTAGGAAGCATACAGATGTTCTTACAACTTCTGAAACTCACAGGAATATACAGCTAAGGTTTTATTGGAAGTAAGAGTATCTCATTTGGATGAAAACATTTCTCTCATCTTCAAGGTAGGGCAAACCTGATAATCAAAAAGTCAGAATTATCAAGTTACTGTACACTGAAATTTGATAGTTTTCCTAAAATGTGAGTGGTAGTTGTGTGGTAAAGTTTATTAGCAGTTGGCAGGTCTATGTCACAACTTTTCTTGTAGCTTTGTGAGAGCCAAGCAGTCTGTTTTATTTTTTTTTTTTTTTCAGTGAAAAACTGTTCTGAAAATTTGAATTGTGTTTTAAGTAATGACAAGCAGCCTGATGTATCGGGATTCCGTTTAAAAGTACTGCTGTTATGTTCCCATACTTAGAATCGTAGAATGGTTTGGGTTGGAAGGGACCCTAAAGATCATCTGGTTCCAACCCCTCTGTCATGAGCAGAGACACCTTCCACTAGACCAGGTTGCTTAAAGCCCTGTCCAGCCTGATGAAGTCCTACAAAATTCTCTATTGTCTTTAAATTGTTATTCTATTTTTTTATTTTTTGGGGAGTAAGAACAGGACAGTTAGATATATTGTCTTGGCTGAGCTCACCTTGCTGGACACTCATCCACTTGTTATTGTGGGCCTATACTTTTTACTAGCCTGAGTCTACTGCTTTCTCTTTGCAGATTGCGTGATGATTGGGACATACACAATTTGCAGTGTTATTCTACCGTAATTATTATTGTTGTACAATTACAATTGTTGTAAAGTAATTCATGAGATCTATGGTTCCAGGTAACAAAACACAACTTACTAGTCTCTGCTCTGCACTTAAGAATGTATTAGGCAACAGTTGTGGAGGGCATGATAGTCTAACCACTCTACAAATAGGAATGTGGTTGCAGTTTTGTCATTCACTTTGTGGTCTATATGACTGAAGCAGACATTTCTAACAGCTACATTAGCTATGTTAGAACAGCATGACTCCATTTCTGTAAGGACACTGTGGTAAATCTGATGAGTAATGTTCAGCTGTTGGCCTTTGGGCACCAGAAGACAAAGGGAGTGGTCTGGCTGGAAGTGACCTGTGGGAGGATGTTGGTCAGCCCATTTCCATGCAGAATTCCTTCTTTCTCTCCTGTACAGAATTACTTTCTATTACTCTGCTTCAAACAATCCATGAGAGACTTGACTTGTTAAACTTACCTCTTCCTCAGCTGGGCAAAATAACCTGACCTTACCTGTAAAATCATGTATTTGATGGGAATTTATTACATTCTTCAGACAGCAAATGAATTTTTCGACCAGCTCTGCTTAAAGTAGCAGCTTTGTGATTTTACTCACGCCAACATTAATGTGGACCCATGTGCCCAGGAGGAGAGTAAAGCATCAATGAGTGTGATGTCATATAAACAGGTGTTCTCTGTGTATAGAATAACTTCCTCGGATTATGGATATTGGTAGGCACTTAACATGAAAGACATGAAGATAAAGACCTTTGGTTGTAAAAAGCTGAGTTTCTAAAATGAAAATATGTAGACAAGTGCATGGAATACAATGAGAAGAAACTGTCTGAAAGATGAAGATAAGCATATGCACTATCAGTTACATAATTTATGAAATGTTTTATGTTATTGTCACATGTCTTTTCATTTGCTGTTTACTGTCCAAGAAAGGAGTCTTTAAGTATTTGTGGGACTCCTGGGCCTTTACCAACCTGAAAAGAGTTGGTGGCCCTAAGATTTTATTTTCCAAAGAGAATTTCAGGTTTATGTAGAGTATCTTAATTGATAGTCCCATATATTCTTGAACATAATCATTGGCTGGAAAGTTTCCATCCTGGGGATACTGTTTAATCAAAATATGCCTATGGAATTTTGTATTCATGAATCATCTTCCCATTTTCTTAAGAGCTAGCATTTCAGTGCTAGATTAAGTAATAAAGTTCCCTTTGGGGTGACGCTCCCACTCAGTAATAGCAATATTGAGCAATGATTTTGTAGTGATAATAGATGCATTTGGAAGAATTAGAAAGAATACTTATAGGGTAGTTACTAACCAAGTTATAGTATGCCCAGAAGGGTCATTTTAACCTCTTATTCTGCAGGACGTCTTTTGTGACCACAGGTGTCAGAACTTCATGGAGCATTACAGATCATTTAACAATTTGGTATTTGTATAATTAAAAAAAAAAAAAAAGCTTATTATGCCATCATAATTGTCATAGAAGGAGAACCAATGATAGTTCTTCTTACGTGTGAAATACACTTTCTGGATTAGCACACAAATAGAAAACTTAGGAAATCGGTTTCTTCACATTGCTGTCTAACACTTAACATGGTCCTTCTCCCACCTGCTTGGGACAGTCTAGGCCTTGCCAGGGCAGGAAGTCTGTATTTCCTTTATTGAAGCAGAAAGTGATTGTAATTAGTGTATTGTGTGTGGCACTCCCCAGCGCTTTCCACAAAGGGAAGGAGTTTAAGATAAACAGCAATTATTTTTATATAAATAAATAAATACAGTGGGCTCCATTTATTGCTGGGCCTTTTTCTGCCTGTAGGTGCCACCTATGCAAGATGAGCCAAGAAACAGCTGAATCTGCTTTCTCTATTTTGCATAGTGTGTATATATCTCCAGGGATAATTTGAGTTAAAATCTTTTATTAACTTAGTTTATCCTAAACCATCCTTTGGTAGCAATTATTCAGAATTCATCCCGGTCCTTCCCAGGACATTTTTCTGAGACTGGGGAATTTTACTCATTTGTGTCACCAAAAAATGTTCCTCTTGAAATTTTTTCCTTGAAATGGGCTCTGGATTTTGTTTGTTATCAGTTTCAGAAGATGGTCTGCATTATATGTGCTGGTCTAAAATATAGGAGAAGAAAGAAACGATTCTTTCTTCATTTTGAACAGTGATCTTAGATCATGGTTCACTATAGAATATTTCAAATTGGAAGTGGCAATGTGGGCTTGAGTTCATACTTCAGCCTTAAAAATGAGGACGAGCTGATTTTTTTGTGTGTGTGCGTGTGCCTGGAGCTGCTAATACTGCATTGCCTAAATGTTCAGGTTCTGGTAAAGGTTCATAAGATGGCACATGTCTCATTTGTCCTTTTGGGTCTGTATAAAGTGAAGGCTTTCAAGAGAAAGACGATTATTTGCAGACATGATGTGTCAGCCAGAAGAAATGTACAGGAAAAGATTTTTTGGTTTTCATTGGCAACATGGTTACATTTTTTTTCCAGGCTAAAATGTAAAAATAGATTAACACACAAAAATCTGTTTTAGTAACGTTAATATTTATGCCAACCAACTAACCACATCAGATTCACAGTGAAGAGTGATATTCTTGTCCTATATGTTACTGTTCCCATTAAGGCAATGTACCTAAGGCACACATGCAAATAATGGGAAAACTTAAGAAGTTTACCACATCAGTATTTAACTCCTTGCTTTTATGGTCTCGATCAGGTTTGTTTTAATCTTTGCATTTACAAGATTATTGAATTTTGCTTTAAACCTCTTGAATTCAGATGAAGATGTAGTCAGCTGGAGTTAATTTTTTCATCTGGATTTAATTTTTTTAAATTGCAATTAAAAAAGAATTCCTCTTCTATGATGAGGATGAATCCAATTCTGAGAGCAAGCAATGAACGTGGGCAGTATATGGTGGGCTGAAGAAACTTCATCAGAAGTTTCTGCCTGGGCTCTAGTGAATAAAAAAAGAGTATGGAATATTTTGAGGTTTTTGTGTTTCTTCTGCTACAGAATCATTTAAACAGTATGACCCCAGTTCTGCAGCCACACCAAATACAGAAATCTGGTTTAAATCAAGATCTGCATGTGTTACAGCAACTTTTCTCAGGAGAGCCAACCGGCTGGGTTTAGGCCAAGCTTTAAGCTCCTACCCATTTTTGCACCTTACTCACAACTTGGAAGACTTATCCTTAAAAAGGGACCATTATGTTCTTTTTGTAGTTGGATTTTGTCGTCTTTTGTCATCTGTCTTATATTTTTCACTCCTTGGCTGAATTCATTGTTCTGGAGAGGTTCAATTACAGTATGAAAATAGTCACTAGAAACAGAACTGTTTCTTTCAGCTCAGTTTCAAACACCATGTGTGTATGAATATGCAGATATGTGTAAAATACATGTTTCTGACTTCAAAGAATGGATAATACAGATTTTTTTTTTTTTATGTGAGGAGATAATGCAAATCTGTTTCTCTCTGTATAGGAATCAGATGGTGTCTGAATGTATGTCTGTGTGTCCATACAGAGCATAAAATCTGTATCTGACTCATGGGGATGATTTGTTTAAAGCAGCTATTAAAGTGCAAAACAATTTTAGTAGCTAACTTTGGCTAGCAGAGCAGATTCACCAAGGCAACACAGAAAGTTTTGCACAAATGAAAGGAGAATTTCCTTGCTCAGAACCCCAGTGGTGCTGTATTCCTTCCAGCCCACCTCACTGTACTTATTTTGGCTCTGACATACACAGCTTTTCTTTTCAGTATTTGAAGCTTTCAGGAGGGCATTCTGATTCATGGCTGTGTTTTGCAGTGACCAAAGGTCTAGTGGATCTTTTGGGTTTTTTTGTACTATTGAGGCTTTGAAAACCCCTGAGGAGCTCATAATACTTTGTGGATGGGGTGTTTTCATGCACCCTGTATTTGTGTGTGTGACTTGTGTTTCCTGACAAAACTTTTAGGGAATTAAATGAAAGCATAAGTTACTTGGTATTGTATTACTAATGGTGAGTCTGTTGCAAGATGATGCCATTTACTCCTGTGCAAATCCGAGGTGCCTAAAACCAGAATTCCTCAAAGAAAATGCAAAGGGATTATGGATATCCGCACTGACAGAGGTGTTGGTGCGTGATTACAAATGTTTTTCAGACATTTTCATAAAAAGAGTGCCCAGGCTGCAGGAGTATTCATCAGTATTACTCAACTGATGAGCCACCAGACTGTGTATTTTGCTGTATAAACTGCAGATTATTTTCAGTGAGGAGTCAGACACTTTTCCACAACAGATACTCTTCATTGCCAAATTCTGTTTTTCTGTTTCTAAAGCTACCTGATAATTTTCATGTACCATTGTAATTCTCGCACACCTAGGTTCAATGTCCTTGCCAAATGACATGCTTATTCCTTCACATATAACCTTTGCAACGTATTTTTTCAGGCGGTAAATAGTTTGCCATGGTTCTTGGCTATGTTCTAGGGAGAAAGTCTTGATTTCCTATAAATCTTCATAGTTCTTCTATCTTTATAAAAATCTGAAGATCTGTATGTAATGTAAAAAGGAGAGACACCTCTTCTATCAGTTTCTGCAGACATATGAAATCCAATTTATAAAGTGAGACTACGGAAGTTCAAACTGTATTGAAAGTACATTATGTTGTCTTACGAGTCTCTAGGATGTTGCATGTGGTTTCCATTCTTTTATCTTTAGTGGCCTTTGGAGTTCCTGCTAGAAATTCTGAGGTTATTAACTGTTTAACATTTTCTTAAGTTGTTCATCAGGAATTTCTGGAAAATGTTTGCTTCTGTTTTCTGATTTGTATTAAAATACCCTTTAAACCTCTGATTTTTTTTTAATTTACTCTTTTTTTAAGAAGGAAAAAATAATGTCAGTTGTATTTCAGGAACATTTGTGCTCATAGGACACAATTTTCAGCTGAAAAGAAAAAAAAGCCAAGGTTAGAAGCTATTTTCATATGTATGCAACTGAATTAGATGAGTGCTGCATGTGTATTTGTCCACATAGATGGAGAGAAAAGAGGAGTGCCTGTTACAGTAAAACCAGAATGATGTGTAAATATTTTCTCAGACAAAGAATGAACTTCCAGCTGCTGACTCTGATGTTGGATGTATGGTTGCCTCTTGTCCATAAAACAGTGTCTTTAAGTGTTTCTGAGGTTTTTAGAAAAAAGTTATAAACAGATTCTAAGACTCTAGGTTCCTGTGTCCGCTATCCCTTCAAACTTTAGTCATGCTAATGGTTAGATATAAAGACCCAATTAATATGAATAATGAATATGAACCATATGAAATACCCAGAAAAATAAGCAGAAGACTCAGAAATCAGAATCTCTCTGCCGTATTTCCCTTGCTCTCCCACCAAACTATATGGCTGCCATCAGCAACCAGCTGCAAGCAGCACCATGACCTCTCTCTGCAGCCCTAGCTGGAACATACTGCAGTAATCTAGTCTTGATGTCAAAGGCACATCATGTGGTATGAGGACCAATGTAGGGTGGAACCATTCCCAGGATGGTGAAGCTCAGCACCACCCACATGCATCAGACTTAGCCCAAGATTGGGGACCCGGTTTCAGCTCTTGAGGAATCTTTTAAGGGGGGAAGCAAAGCTTTCTGGAGCAGGAGCGGACGTTTAAACAGAGCAGGGTCTTGTGACTGCCTGTCAAACTTCAGTATATCCAGCTGGTCTGTCACACCTCACTGGAAGTTTCCTTATCACAAATGATCACCAGGATTCTGCAGGTTCCCAAAAGTATCAAGAAGTTTAGATTGAAGAAACACACATGTAGTGGATGTTCTGTTTTTAACAGACTGTGGCAGTAATTCAGGGCATTAACATGGGAGTGCAAACGTTATAATCAGTTTCAGGTTCTTTTGCCATGCATGTCTTGAGATGAAGCAAGTCGTTCCTACAGTTCTTGCAAGGATCTCGTTATTTTTCTATGGGTATGGCTTTGTATGGTGAAGTGTTTGGTTCAGAAAAAGTATTGATATCTTTAATGCTAGATTTAGCATGGGTGTTCTTAGCAGAAGGCATTAAAATACTTTTGGTTTCATCCTCTTCTGACAGCAGCCTGCTGCTACAAACTGCCAGGCAAGGCTGTTTTATCCTCACTTTAAACACCCATTGAAGACTGTTTTGTAGTGCTGCTGTAACTTTGTGCAGTTAATATACCTGTTAGTACAAACTTTGGGCTTTTTTGCCGGTAGATTATAACTAAGGAGAGTGACGTAGGGACAGTTAATTATAATGAATTATGAAAGAGCTCCACTAGCCCCTGAGGCTAATTATCAGTTTGCAACTAAAACACAGCACTCATATTATGTCCTTTTTTGGATTAAGAGGATAGATGTTTGTGCTTTAAGCATTAGTGCCTACAAATGCAAAAGACAAGCCCTGTTTACTGAGTGAATATTTGTAAGTGTACTGAATTAGAGGAACTGTTTGCAATGCTAATATTTGAAGTAACATGCTCATTGATAAAGAGCAGAGCAGAATAGAATTGGAATGCATTTAAGCAGGAAGCTGATCTGTAGTAGATGAAAGTTGGGGGGGCATTGAGTGAATTGGTATTAACATATAGAGTTCTGAGATGCCTAATATTTTTACTTTTCCCCAAAAGATTTAGTATGTCTGCCAGAATGTCCAGTACTGGTGAAGGAAAGTTGATTATGCAGAGCAATAGAGGATTGACTAATTGGAGTGAAACTGGAATGTTTGGGAGACATTTTTAAAACATGTGAATAGTACCATTTTTAATTAATGGAAATGTGTAAGAAGTGCTAGAGCCTCATAAAGGGATTGATACAAGACAGAAGCAGCTTGTCCAAGTGATTAAATTCTCCACAAAGCCATAATTAGATAATACTTCATGTGCTTCTGAGTGGGGGAAATAGTTTCTCTGGGATCATTGGTGGTCTTCATGATAAAGGAAGAATCATAGAAATCTGCTGTCAAGCTTCCTGAGTTACTGATGTAAATCTTTGTGGTTGGGTGTTGTGATTATTCTCAAATATTTCTATTTAATTACCTCGTATTCTTCAAGAGTTTTATTTTAGGTTGTGCACTGTTTTGCATGAAATTGAAAATGTCAAGAGTCACTTAAAAAGCAAGGAAGCTACCAATATGATTAGTTTATCAATTAATTGCCCTTTGTTTTGGAAAATTTAGGGTTTGTAAAAACCACTGACTACTGGTGAGGTTTGTCGAGTAACTTCAGCTTTCATAATAGAGGTAAGTGCAGCATGCAGGGAAGAGCTGGGAAAGGGGCTTTTTGGAAGATGTGCAACATATGAAAAACAAGTTTTCCTGATTCGTCTGACAAGCAGTTCAGTGTTCCAGTGCTTTCCATGGAAGCTCCTGTAAATTGCTGATTGTGCCTATTATTCTTGTTACCTGTTACCAGTCCTTATATTGTACAAATAGCTGTCATATGAATATTGCGCATTGATGTGCAGATTGACATGTTGTGGGGACAAGGGCATGTGTTTAAACTAGACTTATCATAGTTTTGGTTTAATGTAACCCTTTCAGTGCCTTTTTTTATTTTTTTTTTTCCCCCAGAAAATGTTAGTCATTTCACTGTGATAATAGTATATATTGTCCAGTGTTTTGCAATAATTTTCTATATAATCAAATTCTCATTATTGATAACTCTTTTATCTATCGCATATTTGGATTTTTTTTTTTGTTCCCAGGTAAAATTAGGATTACATTGACTGTTGTCATGAATTTATACACTGGCCTAAAAATTGAAGGGTATGCAATCAATTAGAAACAATAGTGTTGTTCATCATAGTCGAGCTATGTCAAGTCAGGCTATGGCTAGGAATAAAAAAAGTTATAACAATCTCTAGGAAGTGTCAAGTTTAATTGGTTATACCTCATTAGCTCTAAACTTGGCTGTTTCTGCTCCAGAGAAGTGTGCACACATAAGTAGTTTGGAGTACCTGTTGTGGTAGGTGTATGTGTTCTGGTGTAATTCTGCCTGTAAAGGCTGATTGCTGCACCTCTAGTTTCCTAGTCCAAACAGAGGAACAAGCAACATTCCTAAACTGTAGTACTGTAGGCTAAAGCTACTTCAGAAAATTAGTACAGGTGCTTCTTAAGCCACAGTAAACTAAATGATACTTAGCTGGTGAAGGAAATACCTTCTGATTTATATATTTCTAGACATTTTAAACTGTTATTAACTGGTGATGGTATAGTTTCTTCTGATGCTACAGTTCTCTACTGGGAAGAGTTGGTATCTTTGTAGCTCAGGCAGTCAAATCATTAAGTGGCAGTAACAAAGCAAATTTAGACAGTGTAAACCATAAAAGATGCTCAAATATGTCCATAGTACCTGGAATTTCAACTATTGTAAATGTGCATGGATCTTTGCAAGTTGCATACTATTGCTTTTTCCATGGTCATTTAACAAAAGAAGTTCTCCTGAGCTCCTGAGAAATTCTGCCATACCCCTTAGTAGGAAGGTTTTTCTGTTCCAATCTTTGAAGCAGAAGATGTCAGTCATTGCTTTTATTTAGATTACCTGGATTTGTGTGCCATCATAAGCATTCCCTGTGATTGGAATATTTAATTAAAATTTGGAAGAGACTCCAGTGTGACACGAGGGACACTGGGTTAACATCCACAAAATTTTTCCCACAGTCTTTTGCATACAGGGGTATCTTCTAAGGATGAAAGAAAATTCTGTGTTTTCACTTCTTCAATCTGCTAATAAGGATTGACATGAAAGAGTATTTTTAGATTTTGTGACAACTTTTCTGGGAGAAAAGTATGGATTGACTCAGTTCAGTCACACTACCAAATGCTAATCAGATGTTTTCCATTTCTGTAACTGCTGACTGGTCTTATCAGGAACCTGGGTATGAAATCTTTGCATCTCCTAGTATTTTTGTGCCATTTGTATAAAAGCAAATTATTGAGATACTTAATTCATCTTTAAAAAGTACTCTTAAATCACAAACTAAAATTTGAAACTAAATATTGTAATACATTGATGAATTTCTAAATGTAAATTTTCAGATTTGTTTGAAGTTATATTCATACCAAAGTTCTTAATTATCAGAGCTATTAATTACCATTGCTCCCATTATTTTCAATGCAATGTCTGTGTGCCTGAGCACATAGGCTACTGCTTTGAAATCCTGAATTCATTTACACATATTTGGAAAGCTCTTGCAGCTTGGGTTTTCTGTGATAAAACAAAAAGATGATGGATTTGGCATGTATATGCCCAGCTAGACTATCAGTTCCTCTTGTGGCTGCTATATATAGTAGGCTGTCTTGCATAATAATAGTGCTAGGATGGATGAGTGAGAGAGTTGCAGTTGAATTTTTTCCATTACAGCTCATTTCAGCAGATGTTTTCTTGGTTTCCAAAATGACAAAGCAACACAGTACAATAGTTGAAACTTAACAGAGTTGTAATAACTTATTCAGCATGAATTTTGGCATCCAGTAAGTAGGTTTTGGTAAAGTTCTATCGGAACTAAGATGTGATTAATGCTAGAAAAATATAGCTGCCATATTATTTAAAACTGTTTTGAGTCTAACTTGATTTCTCTCTTTTCCCTGACCTTTCCTGAAAGCTAGGCATTAACTGAAACCACTGCTAAAATGATATTTTAGAAAGTGAGCATTGGCTGATGCTAAGAATTCTGCATATGGTTTTAGAATAAAAACCCCTAATTAGCAAGTAGCCAATTCACAGATCAGCAACAGTACACAATGATGAAACTGGTCAGGTGAATATTGTTATATATACCTCTATCATTCAAGCAGTCAAGTCATCAGCTGCATGTCTTAATTTTTAGTGAAATGAAGGCCTGTACTGTGTGCTTGGCCAGAGTGTGTTAATATTGCACAGATGCCCTCTGTTTGAAATCTCTAGATAGTTCCAGCAATGGAGGTGAAATTTACTTCAGTTACTCACTGTGCACACTAACCAGCTTAAAAATCGCTTTTCTCCATTGTAACCTGAACTTTGGGTTTACTTCCATTTAAGAGTTAATTAATTTTAGGACGGGTGAATTAAAAAAGTTAATTCAAACATAAAGATCTTGTTCAGAAGCTGTCCTTCAGAAGTACAGTGCATATAGAAGATCTTTCTTAACCTTCATGATTATGAACTAAAGATAGGTCTTCACAAGCCCTATCTTGGAAGGGACTTCCTCACTGGCAGTATAGGCCGTGGTCAGGCTTTTAGGTGCTTGTTCCTGGACCTTTTTGTTGCACCAGCAGAACACTTTGGGTGGCTGCTCTTTATTCTGAAGCAATGAACAGATTTATGTTTAAAACAAAACCCCCAGACGTCAAAAGAAAACCACAGTTAACACCAGCCTACAAAGCAAGCTATTGATCTTCCATATTCTAGGGACACTTTCAACTTTTAATTCACTTGGCCTTTCTGCTGTAAGGGTCCTAAACTGTTGGGCCATCACAACTGGATGTTGTGCCCCCACCTGGAGTACTGTGTTCAGCTCTGGGGCCCCCAACACAAGGGGGATGCAAACCTGTTAGAGCAAGTCTAGAGGAGGCCACAAGGATGCTCAGAGGGCTGGAGCACCTCTCCTGTGAAGGCAGGCTGAGAGAGCTGGGCTTGTTCAGCCTGCAGAAGAGAACGCTCAGGGGAGACCTTAGAGCAGCCTTCCAATACCTAAAGGGGGCCTACAAGAAATCTGGAGAGGGACGTTTTACAAGGCATGTAGTGACAGTGCAAGGGGTAATGGCTTTAAACTGACAGTGGAGGGATTTAGATTAGAATCATAGAATAGTTAGTGTTGGAAAGGACCTTAAGATCATCAAGTTCCAGGCCCCCTGCCATGGGCAGGGACACCTCACACTGAACCGTATCACCCAAGGCTTTGTCCAACCTGGTCTTGAGCACTGCCAGGGATGGAGCATTCACAATCTCCCTGGGCAACTCATTCCAGTGCCTCACCACCCTAACAGGAAAGAATTTCCTCCTTATATCCAATCTAAACTTCCCCTGTTTAAGTTTTAACCCCTTACCCCTTGTCCTATCACTACAGATTAGACATTAGGAAAAAATTCTTCACTATGAGGGTGGTGAGGGACTAGAAAAGGTTGCCCAGAGAAGTTGTGCCCCATTCCTGGCAGTGTTCAAGGCTAGGTTGGATGGGGCTTTGAGCAACATGGTGTAGTAGAAAGCGTCTCTGCCTGTGGCAGAGGAGGTAGAACTACATGATCTTTAAGGTCCCTTCTAACCCAAACGATTCTATGATGCCTGCAAGAACAGGGAAGGGTACACACAAGTATGTGAGGACATCTTGCTGAGTAAGTGGGACAGAGAATCCAACGTATTGTAGGCCTGTGTGATTCCTAAATGAGGACATTCACAGAGGTATTGAGTGTACTTCATCTTAATAGTGTTTTATTTGCTGCATACCCTACCTTGATTAACATTTTCTTTCCTGAGAGCCACTGATGTAAACATGACAACATTTACTGTAAATTTTTAAAGACCGTATGCTGCACATCTGCAACTAAAAGCAGTAGGAACCAGTGAGCTCCTCTCAAGCTCTTTTGGAAAAAGCACAGGACAAAATGACCTACCCTGACTTTTTGTACTGTGGTAAATACATTTTTGTGTTTGTCTGTGTATGTCAGTGCCTAAATAAATTACGTTCTCCATAAAATTCCATGCCAGCAAATACTGCAGGCAGACTTGAAGCAGGAGTTGGACCATTGGCTCAACAGCTGTGCATTAGAAATACAATAACTGGAATTTATGTTTACATTAATTATAGCACAAACATAAATTTCTCTGTGCACTTTTATTCTTCATGTACTCTGTTGATTGCTTATTGTCTCTCAATATATGACACAGGCAATAAAGTCTAGCAGTCTCAGTAACGTGTGCAAAAAAAAGACTTTCAAAAAAAACCTTGCAGGTCCAGTGGGGTTTGCTGCACATTTAATGTATTTTTATTGTGTACAATCAAAGCATCCTGTTGTTTGCAATGAAAAGCTCAACATATGTGCCTGGCAACATCTGGCTCTTAGTAAATTAATATAATATTTTTCAATAATTAATTTCTTCAAAATAAAGTCATGATAGGGATATGGGATGGTACTGATGGTACCATAAAATAGGGGGTTTGTCCCTTTTAGGATCACAAAGAGTATGCTGCAAGTGAAACTATGGTAGATGTTTGTGTCTTTGTCCTGCTTTTGACCAGTTGATTAGGCCTCTCTCTTTAATTCATTTCTTTATATGGTTTTTAGAGGAAATCCTGAGTCTACTGAAGTAAACTCATGGAAACTGGAACTTCATCCCTTGCTTTTTACTGAAATAATGTACATTTTACTGGAATTTTGTACATTTTATACATATCATTTGTTAGAGATTATGCAACTCCCTTGCTCTGCATTTGGTGACAATTTAAAGGTGATTTTCATTAGAGATTCTCTTTTCAGTGTTGTACTTGGTGCCCCAGCTCTATGTTGTGGACCTTTGAAGCTAACTACTGGCCTTATATGCTGATCCTCACTGAAGACTGTGCGGACACTTCCGAGTGTTTAAAGCAAGATGTTAAGTTGCAGAGAGGTTTCCTATTAAGGAAAAGTGATGTAATGGCAGTGGAACACTGCCAACTTCGCTCCGTTTGTTTTATTTATATTAGCTGCATACCAAAGAAAATGCCCCATAAAACATGAGTGCTCCTTGCTATATTTAGCCAAGTTAATTTACTAATACCAGGAGATTATGTTTATATGCAATGGAAATAATTATAAAAAGATTTGGGGGTATCTTACTGAAATAAAACAGGTTGGACTTGGGAAAAGTAAATACCAGATTTGTTTCTGGCGCGTAGAAAGACACTAGGGTATCTTTTAGCATTTACACTTGCAACATATGTATTTCTGCGCTGCAAAGCATTGTTTAACATTTTAATTGAACTATTTTGCTGATTGTTTAAAGAATGCAAAGTGCAAGAAAGCTATTCATGTTGATCCGAGTCCTTTTAGTCTTAGCAGTGCAGATGTCCTCGCATCTAACCAATCTTGCCATATATATTCCAGTCTGAAATATTTGCATTTGTCTTCATATGGAATACAGTGTGATACTGTGGCGTTTTTGTGATGTTTAAAATCTCTCTGGCATATCTTTTGTTGATTGCCTTCTTTGACATTCCTTTAGGACTACTTTTCAAATGAGTAAACAAATCCCCTTTTTAGCGAGTAATTTTTTTTTGCCTGGTTTATGTTCAACTCTTTGTTCTACAGCTGATGGTGTTGATAAATAATCACAAAATTTCTTCCTGACTCTAATAATGTTACTTCATTATGATGTTAAACAGTTTGACCTTTTCTATTAATTCTACTCCTACATGGTGACCCTAGCTAGGTGTGGTAGTGTTAGAACTATGGATCCTCCCTGATACTAAAGAATATTCCCCATTAAGAGTAGCTGAGTACATTTGTTAGATGCTGATAAATAAGAGCTGTCATAATAGTTAACTACATAATGCGTGTGGAAAAAAATGGTACCTTGAAATTAATAAATTAAATTTTTAAGTCTAGTGTGGCTGTGAAACAATGTAATGTAGTATGAGATCTGCAGTTGACTCATGAGCTACTAAGTTGTGGGCAGGGGAAGGAATTTTGGTAGTGTTCTTTTTAACTACATTACTAAGGATGTGTTAAGCATTTTATATGTTTTCTGCTCAAATCTGAGTTGCCTGTCTTCATTTTGAAGCCTGTGCTTTATTGGGATGACTTCTAAAGATACTTCTGTGAGTCTTTATACGTTCTGACATTTAGCATCCAATTTACACACTCTGAACTGCACTCTGGAGTTTTTGCTGGCTATCTAAGAAGCTGAACTGCTAATGGAAGTGAGATGCCAAAGATGAGATGATGAGAACATTTTCTTGTGTGTCTCCTTTTGACTAGAAGAATTAGAGAAACATGACAGCAACCTGAAGTACTGCAAGGCCAGAAGAAAAAGGCAAATGATCTTTTAGGCCTATTACAAATCAAGTACCATTGTTTTACACATCTGGAGCTTATTTTGAAAATATAAAACCATTTAATATATGGAGGATTTCAAAATTATTGTGAGATTCTGTTGCTATTTCCAAGTATGCAGATCTTTTCTCATTCCTTCTAAATGATCCATTGGGGAAGTAGATCATGCTGCTAAAAAATCATGGGAAAAAATTTTGAGTCAACTAAGGGTCAAAACCCATTTCCTGCAATTATGAAGTGTGTTAATCAAGCTGGGCCTTTTGCCTTACAGATTGCTCTTGATTTCAAATACCAGATTTTAAACATAAGACAAATTCAAACAAAATAACAAACCTTGGATCATGAGATGCCATTTCTAGTATTAGGCTCTTGAGGACAAAATTTCTCCCTAGTGTGGGAGATCAGACATAACTAATCTGTGAAATATTGCCTGGACAGGGTACAGCAAGAATTATGTGCTATCAATTCTTGCTTAGCAAAGTTTATTTCCCCATTTTTAAAACTAAGGCCAGGTGGATTAGTTATTATTTAAGTAACTTTAATATTGAAATCTTGAAATCCATTTGGAAAACTGAAGTCTCTGAAGGTTTATGAAATGACCAAAAAATGGACAGCTTCAGACAGCATTGCCTTTAGGGCGTGAGAATCTAATTAGTGTGGTATGTCTAAGTGCATGGGCTCATTAGACATTTGGCATGCACAGAGGATGATTATAGGGAAATTTAACTTTTTTCCTCCAAACAAAAATACTAAAGCAGCTCAGTCTTTCTGGAAACCTGGGTGCTCACTTCCTCTCATAGGTTAGAGAGCTAGTTAGAGAACTTACATGTCTTTGTCTTCTTGTGCCCTTTATGACACAAAACACAATATATTACAATACCATCTGATGTCTCTAGCTTTTTGACTTTCATTTAATCATTTCTTCTTCTGCAAAAAATTATCATTGTATATTGCATGAATTGTCTAATCAATTAGCTAACCTCAAATAATCCAAAAGCTTTTGTCATGTAACACTGCAGTGCTGTTTGAGGTTTCTTGCTGAAACAGGAAAGGAATAGAGGGGTCCTTCAAATGAGAAACAGAATCAGTGTACTTCATCATTTTTATTTGTAACTACAGAGTAGCTTCAGTAAACTGGTCCAGAGACACAAGGGTCATGTGGGCTGTAACACCTAGAATAAGTATCTTTTAGTTCAGAGTAGAAAACTAGTAGTCAAAGGACAAAAGGTATTTTAGGCCAGTGTTTTCCAAAGAGTGAAGCATGCTTTTCTAGAGAAATTCACATATGAAGTGAGGTAGAAGATAAAGTAATGAATTTTGGTACACCCTAGGTAGTGTTTCTGGAGCTCTTAATGGGTGGTAGAGAGTTAATGACAGGCCAAGAGAAAAGGCAGGGAGAAGACAGCAGTTAGAGTGGGAGAGGTCAGTGAGAATTAAAATTGAAGACAGACCAGCATTATACCAGGGTCTGAGTACTGCTGAGAGGAACAGAGGATTGTGTGGAATTTTGTGGTTCATACAGCAAGAACCATATGATTCATGCTGATGCTGACTGTAGTGCTATTGGGTATTGGTAATGCCAATTTAGGTACTGTCGAAATCCCTCTGTCTCTCAAGTAACGTACAAGTCCAAAAGCACATTTTCAATATGGAGGTATAGATTGTTTATTAAACCACAAGATGTTTCTTTTTAATATCTCCCTCTCTTTATCTTTTTTCTATTTATGTGAGGTAAAGGATAGCTTGGAGTCCAAGCAGTCATGATACTTAAAAAGATATGTTTGTTTTGTCTGGGAGGTTTTCATTGCAGGGCAGAAGGAAGGACTGGAATTAATTAAATTCTAGAGGTCAGCTGCCTGCAATCAAATAGTAAAATCTGTACTGCAGCATACAAAATAGTGACATTGTAAAAATGCTGCCTAGGATGCCTCTATACGTCTAAATGTTAATATGCATGAGTATGAAGCCAGAATTTCTTGTGGTATGCACACTTATTTTTAAAAGCCTTCTAGGTGGTATGGTTTAGCTAGACACCTCATGGTAGTTCATATGCCTACTCTGTATGTGTAGCCTGCCTCAGAAAGCAATACATACAAACAAGAGTGGCTCTAGAGCAAAAAAAATGTACTGAGGGCATGATATCTACGCTGTACATTTCACAGTCACTGAGTTTAGGGGCTTGTGTTTTCACTCTGGACTAGTTCTAGTCTGCCTCCATGGACTGAAGCCGATTGGTGGCTGGAATTTGTTGCATTTGTTTCACCTGACAGGAAATAGGTTCATGTTC
Source organism: Pezoporus flaviventris (assembly GCF_033815535.1). NCBI lineage: Eukaryota > Metazoa > Chordata > Aves > Psittaciformes > Psittacidae > Pezoporus > Pezoporus flaviventris. The sequence continues at coordinate 37,552,660 of NW_026892550.1, read as the reverse complement.
TTAAGTGGCTTCTCCACAATGTGGCTGGAGTACAAGCAAGTGAAGGTAGTGGGAGATTTGCTTCAAAAAGCATACTTCTGATCCCTGCTAAAGTATAAGGCAAATATGTCCTTACGATCTTCTTAGAAGTGAAGTCTACATGGTTCCTTAGTTTTGGCTACTCACCATGTTGGTTACCATTTTATTTGGGAAAAATGAAACTTGGTCCTTCCTTTTTTTCTGTTTTTTTTTTTGTTTTTTTTTTTTTCTCTGCATAAGAAGGCTGACTCCTTTCACCCAGAGGTAGGCAAGATTCAAAACAGTTTTAGAGAAGGGACCAGCCATTCAGAACCACTGGCACAGCAGTTGCCCATAGCAAGTGTTTATCATTACGCAGTTTACCTGTATGATTCCTTCTTTTTTGTGTCATTGTGCATCACTTAAGGCACAGCTTAATTCAGGGAAGGCCTGTTTAGGTTTCCCATATTCAAGGTTACTTGATATATTAAGAAATAAATGGTACTGTGAAGTGAATCATCTTTATGGAATGTATTTTCACTCAAAAGTACAAAAGTGATTATTTGCTCTGACATTTATATGTAAAGTATTCCGTTTAAGCTTTTCAGAACAATACACTGTACAGTTAGCTAGCAGTTAAAAAAGTGTTAAAATCACTTCTACTTAACAGGGGAATACTATTTAAAATTGTGTGTTGCCAGTGCAAGAAGCTAATTCAAATTGAGGGCCTGTGTCCAGCTGTGTAATTTCAAGATAAACACATGAAGTTTCCCTTCATCTTGTGATGATGGGGAATGTGATTTTTTTCCTGGTCAGGTCTGTGCAATCTGTTCAGGAGCAGAATATATTCTGAATATTTAAAAGTATATTTTGGCTGCAGTAACATCTGCATACTGTGGATGGATTTTTTTCCTCTGCTCAGCAATTCTGCTGACAGGTATTCATTTTTTATTTTGGAACAAGCAATGGGGAAATGACAGTAAGGTGTAGTATTCAGTCATGGAGTAAGCCTGCCAGTCTACTTAGTCCTAAGGGTTTGTCTAAAACATCTTCATTATAATTATATTCATCATGCAGTTGTAGTCAGTAGGTCTGCATACCTAACGGTGCTTTAGCAACATTTAGAGTATCATAATTTTTCTTGTCTCTTATACTTTGAGGAAAATGCTTTTTAAAGTAAATAAATAAAAATCACACTTCTGAAGCACATGTCTGGCTAGATAAGAAGTGACAGTGCCCTGTAAACTCTATTTTATTCTCAAAATTATTCCCACAAGGTGAATGCAGATCCACATCTTAAAAGATTGCTTGTGATACAAAACCGGTCACAGAAGTATTCATCAGGCAGATATCACTGAAATCAATGCCAGTTGCTGATAAGAAAAAAATATGATGACCCAAAAAGATGTTGTCACTCTACATGAACAGATAAAGTTATGTCTAATATTATAGCCTGGCCTACAAAGAGTTCTTTTCCGTTTTCTAAATTCAGTAGCTGATATAAGGTACGTATGTCATGCTGTCAAGTGTTTTCATTTTACTAGGCTCTGCTGTTGCTGCTATTTCCCTGGTGAGTGGTGGGGTTTCCATTCTGCACTGTGAGGAGTGTAGCCCCCAAAGTATCTGCAGGGCATTAATAGATTGAGCATTTGCCAAATCTTTGCAGAAATATTTATGCATGATGCTGCAACACATGCAAACATTGAGGACACTTCAGCTAGTTTTTGGATTAGGTTTCTTTGCCACAAAGTGAGTATTTTACTTAACCAGAGCTTTGTCTGTCAGCTAGCCTGTCTGAGGGAAAAAGTTGAAGCAGTTTGTCCATACCTGAACAAACTCCTAACTGCAGCTGGAGTGAGCAGCCATGTAATGTGGAGGGGGGTAGTTACTTGTTCTGGTTTTACATGACAAGAGAACAATATCAGGGAAGCAACGAAAGACTGTTTTTCCTTCAATTAATGCATGAGATGGGCTTCACCAGTGCTTTTAAAAGGCTATCTAAGAGGGCATCTTGGAGGAAAAATTCTCCCACTAGATCTGCAGATGATCCCTAATACGGCAGTAACTTTAGATACCCTCGGAAGTTTGCAGCGTGCAGAGTTATTTGTCCTTTTAAGTATTTTTCTTTTTACTGGCATAACTTTAATTGAGATTACCAACTGCATGACAGGGATATAGTGTCCTGCACTGGGTTGAGCACAAGGTACAATTGTGTTAGGATAGCATTGGTTGAATAGGTGCCACAGAAGTTGTGGGTAATGCTATAGTGTTATTTTCACTTTTCAATGCTCTAGAGAACCAGGCTGACAGATTATTACTGTCTTTAGCAGTTGCTGTTATTTTCTGGTGCTTCTCCTCCTTCCATAAGAATTAGTGTATGTTGTTGACAGGGTTATTTTTCTGTGTATAGAAGGACTTCAGCCAGAATGGTATGGTACTAAGATGGTGCTGACATGTAAAGCCATTAAGTCTTTGTTGTAGTAAGAGAATCTCAGACATACATATTTATTTCATGTAAATACCGGGTTTTATGTATCGCTTTCCTTTCCAATAGTTCCTTTTCATACGGTGTTTTAAGAATAGAATAGCTCCAGTAAGTTTCAGTAACACAGACTACTGATGTGTCAGATGGCAATATCCAAGCTTCACATGAGGCAAGAACCTGCTCAAATGTCAGAACTGTCTGTGAATACAGAATGGGTGGTTAAACAGCCTAGAATTTAGGCTCTAAAAATACCTTACATTATTCAAGAAGTTTTAATACATACTTAAATTTTCAATTCTCCTAAAAGCACACTTGTAGCAACTGTCAGTGTGTTAATATCTGGGCATCCAGTAGCTATTCTATTTTTGTTGTTGTTGATTTTGTTATGATGTTCATTCTTCCTCACAAAAGTATCTATTTCAGTAGTACAAACCAGCCATCTTTACGTGTAACCCAAAGAACGGACACTTGACAGATACTGCATGTTAATATTGAAAGCATGAAGGTCCAGTTTTAAGGCCACTGTAACTGTTGGTGGGTAGTCATAAAAATAAGAAAATCTTTCAACTTTGGTGGCCAGTGGTAGATAAAATATGATTTATAGAGCATCTTGTTAATCAAATATATTAATTTTAAAATAAATAAAGACAATTGTGCATGTGCTGTTCCAGTGGCAGCACTGAGAAAATGTATCATACTGTATCTAGCAGAAGAGGAATGGCTGTCCATCTTCTGTTTGCTTTTGGATTTAAGCTAGTACAGTTTTTTGAACTTGGATATATTTATTTTCCTCCCCATATTTTCTTTGAGTATATACCAGTCAGCACAGAATATAACCTTCCACAAGGTATAGCAGAATTGGAGGCAGAAGACCTTTTTTCCGTTCGCAGGCCAGTTCATTCTTGCATTCAAAGTCTTGATTTCCTATACTTCAGGTCAGTTCAGCTCTAAATCAAAACCTGTATTGCTCTTAATGCCTTGTTGCAATTGACCTTTTAATAACGTAACACATCCTTCTTCTTCAGCAGTAAAACTTGTTACCTGTGTCATTTGTTTAACTTAAATCCATCCACTGGGTTTTCTGTGTGCTAGTTTATAACACTGTTGAATTACTAAGCCAGACAGATTTTTGACTGCCAGACTAATTCTTATGATCTAAACCTACCAGAGGTACATGTTCAGCTGTTTTGCTGAAACTGTATTGTGTCTTTATGACTTTTGGGAACAATGAATGTGCACAAGAGCACAATTTCCTTTCTTTCTGTGCCCATGCTAAATGTGTTATCTCACTGGTGCATGTTTTGAAAAAAGTCCCTGCAGTGGTATAGAAAGATGAAAAATGGTTCCTGTCTCAAAAAGAATTGCTTGTGTTCGCTGAATGCTGGCACTATCACTACTGTTGGTTTCCTCGGTACAGAAATTACCTTGATGCCTTTGACAGATAATCAAACCTTAATGGAAAACGGGCATACGTACAACTGCCACTTTTTCGGATAGACAGGAAAGTTTTTAACAGCCAAATTGCAGCATGTTTTCTTTACAAGAGAGTTCACAAACAGTGCAGCTACAGTGCAGGTGGTTTACATTTCTCTTCTGTGTGCATGAAGTCTCTCAGATGAAAAGTCAAGCTTAGTTTCATAGTGTGCTCATAATACAGTACCTGTGTTAGCTCTTGCACCATATTGGTTTTCCTGAGAGTGCATTAGGTTACAGTGGAATTAATTATAAACACTCCTGTATATTAACCTGAAATACGGAAAATGTTATCTGTCATGAATCTGCATTTTCAGATTGTCAAGCTTTGAAGGGCAAGTAATAAAAATGTTAACAGTTTGCAGCTGGTTGAGATGGTTCCCAGTTAGAGCTCTCTAGGTAATCAGCATGAGGAGTAAATATTAGTGACAACCTGCATCTTCCATGAAATCTGTTAGTATAGACAAAAGTTATCCCTGAATGTTTGCAGGGTAGAACCCAAACCGGTGCTGGTTTTTGTTGTCATGTGCATCGTTGTTCCCTGCATCCCCTATCTCTCTCCCCAGTTTTTGCTGGAACTGATAATTCCAGTCTTGCATAAATGTGACGCCCTGCAGGATTTTAAACAGTCCACATTTCTTTTTCAGAATATAAGGGATTGTTCAGCATCAAGAAACTTAATACTTGAGTAAATGTATTTGTATTAATGCAGCCTGAAAGCTGCATTACTTTTATATTCTGCATATTTATTCTCAGTACAGCTGATATTAATTCACTGCTAGCTTATTAAGGAAAACCTTAATTTATGTTAGGAATTTCATCAGACTACAATTACAGATACCAGTGACTACTGTCAAATATTGGATTAGTTGGTGTGTGCATTTCAGTCTCCTAGATAGTAACTGTCAGAGGAAGTTTAGAAAATTACTCATTTGCAACAGTATCATTTATACCAGTAAAATACAAATGCTGTGGTTATAGAAAGCAAGTTCAACAGTGTGTTTAAGAGCTAACTTAACAGCTACCTGGCATGTCTGCCATGTCGGCTGCCTGGGAGCCACAGATGTGCGCACTGTGAATCTGATCAAGTGCGGGAACCACAGAAGCTCCCAAGCTCGCACCACTTCTAATTCTACATTCCTTCCATGCCTATCAGCTATCCAGTTAGGCTGCCAAGGAGCAGAGAGATCCAACTGTATGTTATACATTCTGATTCTAATAAATTAATAAATTATGGAAAAAATAATCCCATCCTGAATTTTGCCTTATAAACAGCTATACTTAAGGTATTTATATATATTAACATATACATAGAAAAATACATCTAAGCATGCATACTTGGTGACATGGAAGTCAGTGTTACCTGAGAAGAGCCCATGGTTTTTAATACAGTGTGATGGTGGCTGTTTCCCTTTTGGTAGAGGTCTGGCATGACTGAAGTAGTAATATTAAGTTAGAAGCTAGGCCTTCATTGGAAGGTGGATTTCGTGGAGGTGAGTTGTTCTTACGCCAAAATAAAAATATAGAGGTTTTCTGGCATTGGTTTCAAATCTTAATTTAGGAAAGTAGCTCAAGCTTTTAAAGTTGTGGTTAATTCTGACTACTTTCATTCAAAATACTCCTGTACTTTCATTTGAGAGGTCTGTTTTGGTTTAGAACTGCACCATCTGTTTCTCAAAGAGCAGATAGCTGGTAGGATTGTGAAGGGGCCAGGCTGCTTTTGCTCAGGAATGACTTGACATGGAAGTGAGCCCACTGCTCTTCCATAGATAAGATGATAGATAAAATTCTTTCCTTCAAACAAAAGTTGCTTTTCTTTGTCTACTTTCTATTTGTACCTTTTCTTTTGTTAAGATGAGGAGGGCCAAAACCTGGAATTGAAGAAACTTGTAGAAAAAAAATATTTTATCTTGGTTCTTTACCTGTGGTGGTTTATTTCGATATACTTTATATATAGTGTTGTAAAACACTGAATACTTCAGTGCCCTTAACATGCTTTATGGTAGACACTACCTGGATAGGGTTCATTTTGTGTATGACTGCTTCCCTCAAGACTTGGTCAGCATCCCCCTACCTTTGGAGAACCCTCCAAGATAGATAAACAGGATAGAAGGGCTTATATATAAACTTCTATGTTTAAAAGGTACACAGAGCAGGTTATATGGAGGAGTTATAGATTAAACTGCAAATCAAATAGTAGGGTGCTTCCTGGAAGAGGGACATTGTTCCTTTTTCTTTTTTTTTTTTTTTTTTTAAATGCTCTTCACAAACCTAGATAAAAATCTAAGTTAAAATAAAGCTGGTGGGTATCCTAATATTGGGAACCTGCATATAAGCCTGACAGAAAACTTTCAGTATGCAGGATTTGCTGCATCCCAGAAAATGCCATCTGCTGTAATGTCCTCTGCAATCCAGTAGCCAGTTCCTATTGGGACTTTCAGAGATGTAGAAGCATCTGTCTCTGTCCCCTTCTCCATAGTACTGTGTCCAGGCACTTGAAGTTACATCAGTTCCTGATGGTGGCTGTTACCAGTTCAGTTCTCAAAGTCAAGGACTGCTCTATTAATTTTCAGAACAATGTGATACAAAGAAGGTATCAGGGAACAAACAAAAAAAAAATACAAACAACATTATGAAAATGGGATAAAAAGATAAAAAAGCCTGTTATAGTCTAAACCAAATATATGCTTCAGAAACTGAAGGCTTGAGTAACTGTTAAAATATGCTGTATGTATTGGCATCCTTAGAGATTCTGATCATCTCTGTCCACTATTTTCTCATACAATCAGTGTTTTGCTTTTAAAAAGATAACATTCTGTACCTGCCCGCCAAGAAACCTAATGTCTCTAGTCTTCCCTTTGAACAGCTGTTTTCAAATGTTTCTCACTATCATTACTCTGAAAGTCATCACCTTATTGAGCAGATTCCAGGTGCCCAGAACTGAACCTGCACATGCAACTGGTCTTACAGACAAGGCAGGCCAGAAACCTCACCTCTGTTGCAACTAATGTCTTCTGCTTCCATTGAAATACTGTTGCTTTCCCATGTGCACTTCTTTAACTGTTTTAGCATATCTATTAGAACATCTGAAAATGTATGTAAAATCTTGGTTAAAAATACTCTGTATTGAAATATGAAAAAGCGAAATGTGAAGCTGACTTTTTGAAAATACTTATGTACTACTTGGTCTGCTTTTCAGTGAGTTGCTGAAATGTCTCAGTATTTGCTTTACCTGGTTATGACTTTTTTAAATATGTACTTCTGCCATTCACTGATTGAATTTTACTAAAAAAAATTACTTTTAAATGTCCATTCTTACATTGCTATAATTAATTGTTAGGCAAAATCAAAGACTCCTCATGAAAAAATAAGTTTTATTCTCTATTGTTTAAACAAGGTTGATGTATTCCCTGAAAGCATGTGTGCCCTTTAAAACGCTGGGATTACAAAACATATTTCAGCTAATTGGAAAGAGGATGTCATTACAATTAAACTAATTTTTCCTGAAAACTCATCCAAAAATTGAATTCTTTTAAATTCCCTTTGTTTCCCTATTGATGAGGGCAACATAGCAGAGATTCCTTTGCCTAATTTTGACTGCTGGGCTCTGTATTTGTAGTACAGCAGTTTTATCTTTCAAAGACCTACCTATGTAGAACTTCCACTGCTGTTGGTGTCATGGCAAAGGAAGATTTGCAAAGTAATTATTCTTTTCTTTTCTTTTTTCTTCTTCATGATGACACATCCTTAGGATACATCTGCTCAAGAAATTACTATTATAGGGCAGTATCTGCTATCAAAAGCTCCGAGGTGGAGAACATCCCTTTGCAGACAAGGATCGTGCATTTCTACCACTGGAATGAAAATTTGCCCTAAGAAGTTCTTTATGGTTTTTCACTACATGGACTGATGTGATGATTATGTCTGCATGTGAATTTTTCAAGCAGATATACACTTGCTTTGCCTGGCCTCCTAAATTGATCAGAAGTTTTGCAAATGGGGTTAGTGCTGTCCCAAGGTACTAAATCCTGACTTACAGGAATGTATAGTCCTGTAGCCTCAAGTCAAATGTAGTGTGAGAGCAGAGACAAACCTCATATTTGCCTGCCAACCTTTTGTAGACATACCCTGAAACTGATCTTTGCTGCTGCCCAGATTGGTACAGCAGCAGCTTGGTGGCAGGCACTGTAGTAGTATACTTACCATTGATAGGGCCATAGATGGTCATTTGTGTTATGCTGTTGGCTGGGCAGAGCACCATCTGACTTGGCAGGGGAAATATAAAAGTCCCAGGACAAGACACTGATTTGCTTTCAGCACATGTTGGGTAAACATAGAAGGGTTGGAGACAGCAAAGTTTCTTCTGTATTCAGCACACCATTTACAATACTAAATATCCCCCATTTTTTTTTTTTAACATTAGCCTCCCTCTAATAAATAAATAATATTGGGGGTGACTATGATGAAAAGTAAGTTTTATTTGTAAATCATGTTAGAGGTGTCAGACAATAGCTCTGCAAGTAGACTAAAGATACAGAATGAGTTGAGAGTAATAATCTTAGAGGACTTCCTCTTTCCAATCTGAGGTGATCTGAAGTATTTCTGCCATCAGCCAAGAAAGTCACATGATGATGGGAACTAAAATTGTGTTGCTTTAGCCCATTCAGTGAAATGAGACTTTTATGTAACTTAGCAAAAATTGAGGAACAAGGTTCAGCTCATGTCCTATGGAGTGAAAAGTTAAACTGATAGTGATTTAGAGTCTCTATTGTCAACATTAAAAAATGAATTATAAAATTTACAAGTGAGCTGCAACACTTCAATGTTCTTGTTGCTGATTTAATTAAAAAGGAAAATGCAATCTCCTTTTTAGTACTGAAATATGTATTGTTGGCGCAATGACTGATGTTTCTAGAATGGAACCATTTTTATAACAGAAAAGAAAAAGACCAACTGTTAAATGTAATAATAACTGATTTTTTCAGTTTTCTGTCCTAACCAGGCTTGCTCCCCATTTTCTTATCTATAAACATTCTCCTTTGGCCCGAGATCGTAAGCAGAATTATTGTCAGAAAACATTTTCTGGGAAATATGGATGGTTGGAATATCAAAATTAATCTTAGACTGGAAAATATGATGATACTACCATTTCTAATTTTGTTGCTACCAACAAAAGTATATTGTTGTGCCAGAATTGTACATTCACACATTGCGCATGAAGGAGATAGCTTCTAAAATTTCTGCTCAAAATACTTAAATCATACATAAACAATGACACACATGTATATAATAAAGTATTTCCATATTAAATATACAGCAAAGGTATATGTGCATATGCTGAAAATTTGTGGACATCTGGAGTATTGAGATAAAGTTATGATTTCCAGCTGGAAGATGACAAGTTTTAAGCAAGTCAGTCTGATGTACTTTAAGATAATAGACCACACAGTTAATTTTGGTTTCAATGTCATTCAAACGCCGGTATTGTGGACAAAAAAGAAGCCAGTGCGTGGTCTGGTTTTCTTCACTGCTGAACATTTTGCTTCTTTTATTATTTAATTAACAGTTCTGACTGCTCTCGCATAGTAGTTTTTTAGTCTTTATTGTTCTGCTGGTGAATGTCTGCATTTCTAAAAGAAATTATTATTTCCATTTGAGCTGATTGTATTGCAATTTGTAACTCCTCAGAACTGTTTTCAGTACCTATTAAGACACGTCTCAGGGCCTACAGCTAAGAGTAAAGTCTGGAAGAACAAGTGTGACTAAAGACAGGGGAAGTTGAGTTCCTTAGCTTACAAGGGATTCTTGGAAGTCTTATTTGCTCATCTTCAGATACATGGATACGTCTAACACAGAAGTTGGTCCCTTCTCTCCAAGTACCTCATTAAAATTATGGCAGCAATTAGGTCTGCCCAATTGGCCTGCATAGACTGCAGCAGAAATCAAGGCTGAAGTTGTCACTAGGTAAATATCTGAGGCTTATTAATGAAACACAGTCATTGAATGAAACGGGCAAGAGATGAAAACAAACCTTGTTAAGAACTTCAACACATTTTTACCGTTACTTATATTATGTGGAAATAAAATATCCTAGGCATCTTCAAATTGTCTTATAATTCACCATTTTTTTAAGATCTGAAGGTTCTGTTAAATTCTAGAATGAATACACTTTTTTCCCCCTTTTTGAGTTCAAAACCGTGTACCATGTTTTAGCTCTGAGGAAATAAGGCTGTTGAAGATACGCAAGCACTTTTAACTTTCCCTGCCTTCTGATTTTCCTAGACCATGAAGTGGTGGAACTTTTGTCTTCTCCTCAACCAGCACTGCATGTCTGATCATCTTTTTGTCTATTTTTCCTTCCTACAGGGACCCTATAAAAATACAGCAGCTGCAGAACCAAATTCGTCTGGAGCGAGAAAGTGGCCAGTGGTACCGTCACCAACAGCAACCTGATCATTACCAGCACCCTCCCTCTTCTCCTTCCTTTCCTCCTCCCCCCTCCTTCCAGGAGCTTGCATCCAGCCAGTCTGTCACTTCTCCTGTGCCAATGAGTATTCTTAACTCTCATACTTCCCCAAACATGCAGTCCTCCAGTTCCTTCAACTATGCTCGACCTAAGCAGTTCATTGCTGCTCAGAACATCAGCCCTGCTTCAGGTTACGTGACTCCATCTTCAGGATCATCTACATCCAGCCTTCCTTCTCCTATGTCTCCAACTGCTTCTCAGAAGCAGTTTGGGAGAGTGCCTGTTCCTCCCTTCTCTCAGCAGTTTGCTCCAGAAGGGGAGTATGCCTGGTCTCCTTCTTCCCCATCCCCTCCACCCCCACCTCCACCTGTCTTTAGTCCAACTACAACATATCCGGTGTGTGATTCCTTTCCACTTCCACCTCCCCCACCCCCTCCTCTTCCTTCCCTTTCTTCACCTTCCCACAGCCTGTCTCCAACTCCCAGATTTCCTAACTCCAGCCAGTCTCCAGCAGCATTTCTCAGCTCCATGCTGCCATCCCAGCCGCCACCCATTTCTGTCAATGCATTAGGCCTCCCGAAAGGAGTGACGCCTCCGTAAGTATCTGCTAATGAGCTCCTTGAGTTTGACTGTATTGGAGATTGTACTGAAGATTACTGCACTTGCTTCATTTTATGTTTCTGGGATACTTCCCTGTTACCTACCACCTGACAGAGGTGTGTGAATAGATGTTCCAATAGATGTGCCAATGCCTCTGTGCTAGAGATCGGATATAACCCTCACAGAATTGAGATTCTGAGAGAGTCCTAGAGTAGGAACACAAAACTTTAAATTGGAGTTGATGAAAATCTGAAAGCAGTAGCAAATGCCTAGGATGGTGGAAGGAGATCCAGGAAAACTCCTCTCATGACCCAGTTCTTTTAAAGTCACATATGCAGTGATATTTGCAGTCTGTGTTCCTATTATGTCTGCATGTAGAGAAATACCAAGTAAAGAGAGCATTATTCAGAAATCTGTATAGCTTTGTGATACTTAAAGTATAAGGTATTAAGTCTACATCTGACAACAAAGTGGTTGTAATGATGTATTGACTTTTGGCTAGTTTTTATTCTGAGGAAGTTTAGGAAAGTGTTTAGGAGGGGATTTAGAAAAGCGCTGCATAAAACCAAGCAGAATCCCTCCCCCTAACAACTCTGCATGCTTGTTTTCCCCTTTTGTCCTCTCTAAAGGCCAAAATAGTATTTTGGAGCATGTCAGCTCCCTTCATAGATCAGTTTGTCTTTCCACTGGCACTATACTCTCATTCCATCCTTAGAGAACAAAGAGACATGCTGAAGAACAAAAATGAGAATAGCTGTGTCCAAGGCTTATTTATAACTTTGTCTAGAAGTTTGTCTAAACAGATCTATGTATCTAGGTGACTTGCACAGCTACAGACTGTTGCAGCAGGGACTTCTGTTATTTCAGTCCAAGATACGAAAAGGAAGAGAAGGCAGAAAGTAGACAGATATCAAAGTAATAAATCATACATATGCTTTAAAAAGCATTTCTTTATCTTGATTTCTGTCATATGGGTCATTATGGACTCTTGCCACAAAACAGGCTTAGGAGAAAAATTAATAAATAGTACTGTTTTCCCTTGCACTTATAATAGTTGTGATTTTCTGTCTTACCATGTCCTTTGCACTGGCTGAGTTTCCCTATTGGTACTGACTGCTGAAAGCTGCATGATTAAATTACTGACAGCTTGACTGATAAGCACAGTCCCCAGAAGCCTGAATTTATCCCTGATTTTCCAAGAATATCTGTAGTACAGCTATATAGTTCTGGATAGGAACTGGTTTCTCTTTCAGGTTCCATTCTGTGTGCTCTGAGGGTGACAGCAGCAGTCTGATCCTCTGCTTGTCCCTCATTCCCTGTTGTGCTACATTCGTGCACACATGTTCTCATTTTAGGCATTAGCTGTTTTATTTCTTATTCCCTTTGATCTTTGGACAGAGAGAAAACTCTGCAAGGATGTTTTCCCCCTCCCCATGCCCCTCACTTTCCCAAGCCTAGCAGCCAGTCTGGGTGTGCATGTGATGGTGTGTCTATCTCCCCCAGGACAAGGCAGCAGCCTCAGGCTCTGAGCTGAGGTTGAGGTGGTTGGCTGTTTGGCCTGCATTCCCTCAGGAAATGTAGTCCAGATGGGAGCTGGATCATGTTAACTGTACTGAATGTATGTGTGTATAATTTATATATATATATACATATGTGTGTATATATACAATAAGCATTTGTCATTGAATTATAACATTAAAGCATGGTAAAAGATGTACTGTGTGATGAAAAAAAAAAAAGTAATAATCTATTGTCATGTATCTTTGATGCCAATTTTTCCCTGGCCTCTCCCTTTTCATTTTACTGTGTAAGTTACTAATGTCTAGTGTGCCTTGGTGAGTAAATAATTCTGTTTCCCATCATTCTCATACCGCTCCTGAGCAATTCTTCTTACCTCCCTTCCCCCCACTCCTTTTGCTCTCTTCTGCTTTGTGCTATAGCCTCAGATCCTTTTTTTTAACTCCACCTTCGCTTTTTCTTTTTCCTTGTCTTTTGCTTAATCCTCACAAATCTTCTTTTCTTGAACACATTTGTCTTTCTGAGATGTAGGTTTTGAGCCGTTCACAGTATTCCATAACCTCGGCCTATAGTCTGGCCATGTACTCTATGATCTCAAAGATTCATAAATTGAAAAGGATGATACTGCTTTCTGACAGTGCTGTGCAGGCTGGGTGCAAGGGACAAATTAGAGCATTCAAAGTTTTGCTTCAGCTTGGCATCTAAAATGCTAGTCATCCCATTTAGCTTTGTCTCTTCTAGATCAGTCATATAGTGGTGATATGGAGAATATGATAGTGGGTCGCTGAATGTTACCTAGGCAGTTAGAAATACCTTTCATGGGAAGGAGGTATATTTTTGCACTATAGAGTTTCCAAATACAGTGTTTGAAGTGGTAGAATTTCCTCTTTAGAAAACAACTTTATGATTTATTATCATATTTTTATTTCATATTTTGAAAGTTTAATGATATTCAAAAATAATTTTTTTAATAACTAATTAGTATTATTTTGTTTATTATATTTATTTCCAGCATCAATGGAAGCAGACTTGGATCTTTCATTGCATTTAGATACTTCAGCCCTTTAGTATCAAGTGTCTCTAGCAGATAAAATGCTCTCCAAACAGTTTTCCTGTATGCTTTCAATGTTTTCATGGCTCTCTCCTTTTGCCTTTTTTGTGTGTGTATTTCAGGGCTGGTAATTCACTGTTCATATTTGGATTATGTGGTCTTTTTACCATGGCTGTTTTACTCTCTCCAAGGCTGTAGGTACTGTACACTGATAGCCAAATACCTGAAAGAAAAAAAATACTAAACATTTAGCCTTGTCAGAGGCTCTTGTAATTACCAAAACCCATTGTTTGGCAGAGTAGGAAATTCTACAGACTTTTTTTAGAAGTTAAGCATCTTGATATACTGTGGAATCTGTTGAATTTTTTTCCTAAATTTTTCCTACATTTCAATAATTTTTTCATTACTAAATCTTAGTGCAATCACAGATCTGCTCTTCAGAATTAGTATTTGGTAGGCATCATGCTTATTTTCCTCAGATTGCTTTTGTGGTAGGAGTAGAATAAAGGTAAAGTAATAAGCATTGCAGCTGGAGGTAATTATTTTTGTAGATGTTCAAAGGCAGCATCAGTGACATTTTCTGTAACATCGAAGGCACAGTGGTTGCATACAAACCAACAGAGTCTTCATTTCTCCTCATGGAGTCAGACCTTCCCTCCACCAGCTTTCTCCAGGCATTTCTTTTCCAGTGTATGTATCTTTGTTCTACTTAAAAGATAAATTAATCCAAGGAAGGATTCTGCCTCTTTTTCTGTGGGGTCAGACAAAACGTTTCTAACTATTCCATCCTTGTACTCTGTGAGCAGTAAATACGATGCTAATGTTTCAGCTAACAGTTAATATTGTCCTTGGTTTTGGAGCCTCAGTATCTGTGGAAGTGACAGTGTTATCTAAACCAGTTGATCAGATAAACATGCTTTCCAGTTGATAGATTTGGAAACATGACACTGGGGGGATTGTTTGTTTTGAGTGGGTTTTTTTGTTGGTTTTTTTTAATAACATGTAGTCTTACAGTCTTGCCTGTATCATGGGAATAGCTACTTGTGAATTTACTCCATTTTATTTGGACATCTGAAACATGGAAGGCAGCTCTGTGTCATTAATAGCTACTAATTCACCTTTAAATATTTTAAGTATTTATTTGCAACAATTGTATGGTAACTGCTTCATTTGAATAAAATATATCTCATCTTTCCAGTAAGCTCTAGGCACTTTGTAGTGACCAGCATTTTCAAGCTGTGACTGTGGTGGCTGTAGCTGAGCAAGCTTTAGGAATAATCTTTTTCTCTGTTAATCGGGCAGGTGTGTTAAATTCATCCCTGGCCAGAGCATAGTGATATTAAACAAAAGAGAAGAGCTAGTGGAACTAAGTACCTAATTATGTACTTAAGGCATTAGGAACGCTTGTCAGTTATTTCTGAGGTAAAACTTGGCTGGAGTAAGATTGTTGGGTGCTGTTCTTAAAAAAATCTCAGTTATTTCTTCACCTAAAGAAGTGGGTGGATGTGTTGGACTCAGGTTAACTTTCAGTTACAAAAGGCTTGCAGGGAGCAGAGTTAATGTGACGGACCTAGAACTGAGGTGGTTTTGTCCACAGTTAAGTCTGTAGGAGCTGTAATCTGGTCTTCACTGTTCATAGAAAAAAATTATATCTGTATGAAAAGAAATAAGTATACTTACAAATTCTAGGCTAGCACATACATTGGCAAGTTTACAAGAGCATTTGTGAAAGCAAAATTAATCCCATGAGAAGGATCTGGTCAGCATTTAGTGAATATTTAAATAACAAGAATATAAATCCTGCTACTGAAAGGTGTGGAGTCACCCAACCTGAAGAAATAGAATCTCTTTCCAAGTATAAAAACCATGTATTGTCAGCCATACATATATCCTTTTGAAAGTACTTGAGTAAAAAATACCGTATTTTCTTAATGTAGACACTTTCCCTGAAAGTAAGAGTTTTTCTTAAAGTAGGTATCTTCAGTAAAATAACCTGAGTCACAAACAGAAAAAGTCTGACTCTACAGAACTGCTGAAAGAATATGTCTCTAGATTTACAACTTTCTGAAAAATAGTGGAAAACGGAACAGAAAACATTGTTTTGAAGAGAAGATTGTCTAAAGTATCTTGTAAAATGTAATTAAATAAGCATCTTTTATCATCCTACACAAGTGGATTTAATTTCTGTTTCAATGATCTCTAGAACCTTAAATCCAAATCTTAAGTGAGATTATGTGGGAGTCATGAGAATAGCAACATCAGAGAGGTCTGTGTTTTTTTCCTCTTTGAATCAGGGGCCTTTACTGTGATTTGGCCATTGAATCCTATCTCAAATAGCACTGAGGCAAATATTTTAGTAACCCTCAGGTTCCTTAAGTCAGTTGGCAATGATGGCAACCACTCTGAGGAAAAGCTATACTTCCCCATCTTTTTATCTTACAGCTTTCAACAGTCTTCCAGTACAAATGTCAGCTTTCATTTTAGAGTGAACTGTATTTTTGTCCTATGTAGGCCAGACATTTACTTCCATTTCTGTAAGTTATGCCTGTCACAACTGTACATAACGTATGGGGGTAGCCTACAGTATGATTGATGTGAAACTAGTGATACATAGGAAAAATTACCTTGATTAAGAATTCCAACATCAAACTGAGGGGGAGGGTCAGGATGGTTTTGTGCTTCTAAGGGAGTTCACCTCATCTCTGTATGCTACCTGTTCAGCCATACCTGGAGTTATCCTGGATCTCAGGAAAATGCAGATAAAGACAAGTACTTCTGTCACTGGAAAAATTTCAGCCAAGATTAGGGTTTGTGTTCCTGTCCATTAGACTATCTTTGTTTAAAGTTTTTTGCTTTATTTTGTTGTACCCGTGTGGTTTAGTTCTTTTTCTAAATGGTATTTGCTAGATGTTTAAGAATGTTGTAAGATGGCAAGTGAACTTAACTAAGAGAATTGGTACATACACCTTTCTGTTGAAAAGGGAGAGAGGCTGCTTAGCAGCATTGGTTTGTAGCTTTGTTTGCAGATGTATTTCTTCAGAGGACTTAACTTTCTTATTTTAAGCTAATCTGAATGCCATAGAAATATCTGTGAATGTAGAAGCCAAGTGCAGTGCTTGATAGTTGTGGAGACCTTAAACAGTAGAATTAAACTTGGCTAGGGATGTTAAGGATAACAGGAAGGGATTCTATAGCTACGTAGCAAATAAAAAAACGGACTAGGGACAACGTAGACCCCCTCTGGAAGCTATCGGGAGAACAGGCTACACAGGTTTTGGAGAAGGCTGAGGTTCTGAATGACTTCTCTGCCTCGGTCTTCACTGGCAAAGGCTCTGACCACACCACCCAAGTCTTGGAAGGCAGATGCAGGGACTGTGAGAATGAAGGCCTTGGGCCCACTGTAGGAGAGGAACTGGTTCGAGACCATCTTAAAAATCTGAACGTGCACAAGTCCATGGGTCCTGATGAAATCCATCCGCGGGTCCTGAAGGAGCTGGCGAATGAAGTTGCGAAGCTGCTGGTCATCATATTTGAGAAATCATGGCAGTGAGGTGAAGTTCCCAACAACTGGAAA
The DNA here is from genome assembly GCF_033815535.1 of Pezoporus flaviventris. Lineage (NCBI taxonomy): Eukaryota > Metazoa > Chordata > Aves > Psittaciformes > Psittacidae > Pezoporus > Pezoporus flaviventris. Next base: position 37,535,496 of record NW_026892550.1, on the reverse strand, counting down.
AAAGAAAATATAATCCCCATTTTCAAGAAGGGGAAAATGGATGACCCAGGGAATTACAGACCAGTCAGTCTCACCTCTGTGCCTGGCAAAATCTTGGAGCGGATTCTCCTAGAAGGCATGCTAAGGCACATGAAAATCAACAAGGTGCTTGGTGACAGCCAGCATGGCTTCACTAAGGGGAAATCCTGCCTGACCAATTTGGTGGTCTTCTATGATCGGGCTACAGAACTGATGGACACGGGTAGAGCAGTTGATGTCATCTACCTGGACTTGTGCAAAGCGTTTGACACTGTCCCACAGGACATCCTTGTCTCTAAGTTGGAGAGACACCAATTTGATGGGTGGACCACTCAGTGGATAAAGAACTGACCAGGCTGGACGAAGCCTTGGGTGAGATGGTTTAGTGTGAGGTGTCCCTGCCCATGGTAGAGGGGTTGGAACTAGATGATCTTAAGGTCCTTTCCAACCCTAACTATTCTATGATTCTATGATTTCATCAACTGGAGTAAAGGTTAATATTTTGGATATATGACCTTGTCTCAGTCCAGTGTAGCTTTTTTTTTCACATGCTGCTTTTTTGGCAGCTACCTGATCTTCTCAAGACTTCAGGACTCTGAGGACTGTGCCAACCTTTGCTGCATTCAGGAGCAGTCTGTGCTTTAGTGATTTCTTCTTTACTGTCACTTCAGGTGAAGCTGCTAACAATCAGGAATTCAGATAAGATTACTGGTTACGAAATAAGTATATTTTAAAATCAGTATCCAACTATGTGGATGTCTTGAAAGGCAAATGACAATTGCATTATCTGTGTTAACATGCAGCATGAGACAGAGGGATAACTTGCTCAGGTGGGGAAGGAACTGAATAGGAGCATGAAAAAATAGTACTTCTTTAAATGAGTAAAAATGCATTTGTAAAGGTAAGCTTTAGAAAAATGGATTTTTGGTGGTGGGCATGCAGTTTGTAGATGAGTTGTTCTCTGTGTTATCTAGTCAAGAAGGCTCAGACTTACTCAGAAACACGTATTATTCATATCAGTCTTGATCCTAGCCAATGCGGAAGCACAGTTTTTTTCAAGTGCAGTTTCATCACCTTGGGTGGTAGAAATAATTGAACTTTTGTTACCTTTGTTTCATTTAGTACAGGTCATCCTTAGTCAGGTCTGTGCCTCAGGCATTGCCTTAATTCAGATGAATGTAGTGTCATATTGCTGAACAGAGCTGACTCCTGTCTCCACAGCATGCATGACAAGATCAGACTAAAAGGGTTTTAGTATGCAGCTGCAGCTTCAAAGTTTGTGACCTATTACAGTGCTTGTAGTAACTTTCTTACAGTAACTGAAAAATGTATTAAGTGGGCAGGAATTAGCTGTATTTTTGGAAAGCTTTAGTTTTAAAGGAAAAATCAAGTTACTGTTCATTACCTCAGTACCAGAGAATTGATTTGGATTTCTGTGAAACTGGCCATATTGGCTGCAAACAGGAATTTGTTCTTGGAAGGATAACAACAGCCAGCCTGTTGCCCTTGTTTACACTGTAAAAGGTACATAGGAAAAGCAGGAATTGCATCCAGCATGCACTCTGTGTAATTAAAACATGAGAAGTACTGCTGGTTTGGCCTTCTTTCTAAACAAACGTTAGGGCAGATATTCAAAACTAAGGAGAGCCAAGCCAAGGTTGCAAAAATCTCTGCTGTCAAAAATCTCTTGTGTGAATTAAGATGACTGAGTTTTGGCAATTCCATAGCACCCTTTTTGACCAAAAGAATTCAGACGTGTGTGCTTTTATCTATGTCTGTGTTCAGGCCTGCTGTGACTTAAGTGATGCATGTTTCTGAGGTGCTCAGAAATCTGTGTGAATTGCAGCCTGATTCTCAAAGGCTGATAGACATTGAAATATGTCTTCTCCAGCTGTCTCCTGCTACCTTTATAATCACAGCATACTCTGAAAATTGCATCAGGCAAAGTATGAACGTACAAATACATAAATGAATTGGCAGAATGTTTTGTTTGATACTCTCCCTGAGAAAAGATGAAAAGAAACCTGATGAGTCACACACTTAGTGCACAAATCTTAATGCATCCAGATAAGGGCATGTAAGATGGTCAAAAATATTTGCAAAAGCAGCTCGAACAAGTTTACTGCCAGGCTGTCTTGACAGACAAACAGTCTCTCAAGCTGAATGGATCTGTGCTTTAGAGGCTAGATTTACCAGGGATCTTCTGTTTGTTGTCATTGCCTTGTAGCAATTTTGAAATTCATCCCAAGAATGTATGTCTTCAGAGCTAATTTGGTGGGGGGTATGTATGTGTGTGTGTATATTTATGTACATATTTTAAAGTAGAGAAAGAAAAAAATGGTAGAGAGGGGGTGGAAATAGAGCATCTGCAGGAAGAATTGCATTTTCCTTGTGCACCTCTTAGAATCATAGAATAGTTAGGGTTAGAAAGTACCTTAAGATCATCAAGTTCCAACCCCCCTGCCATGGGCAGGGACACCTCACACTAAACCATGCCACCCAAGGCTCTGTCCAACCTGGCTTTGCACACCGCCAGGGATGGAGCATTCACAACTTCCCTGGGCAACCATTCCAGTGCCTCACCACTCTCACAGTAAATAACTTCTTCCTTATATCCAATCTAAACTTCCCCTGTTTAAGTTTGAACCCGTTACCCCTTGTCCTGTCACTACAGTCCCTAATGAAGAGTCCACCCCCAGCATCCCTATAGGCCCCCTTCAGATACTGGAAGGCTGCTATGAGGTCTCCACACAGCCTTCTCTTCTCCAGGCTGAACAGCCCCAACTTTCTCAACCTGTCTTCATACGGGAGGTGCTCCAGTCCCTCATCATCTTCATGGCTCTCCTCTGGACTTGTTCCAACAGTTCCATGTCCTTTTTATGTTGAGGACACCAGAACTGCACACAGTAGTCCAAGTGAGGTCTTACTATTCCCTTTTTTTTTTTTTGTCCCAATTTGAAATAGTCCTGAAAGAGGTTTTCTAAAGGCATTTCAAGAAATTTTGACTGATACTCACTTCTATCATTATGTTTTTAAACAACCTTGCTTACATTGTAAACATAAGTGAAGGGAAGGGAATCTGTTTTTCAGGCAAATTGCCTTGACCAGGTCTTGGATGACACTTCACACCCACTGTGCAAAACTCAGGATGTTCTGGCACATGATCAGAAATCTGGAAGGTTGTCAGGGAGACTGCCTCTCCTATTAAAAGCTACCAGGGATCCCAGGCCATTGCTGGAATATTTGCATGCCTTTAATAAAATTCCTTAGCTTCCCTACATGACTTTTTCCAGTGCTTAACTGTCACTGTTGGAGGGTGGAGAGAGTTCTGTGTTTTTTGTCTAAGCTAGACCTGTTGTTCTTCAAGTTCTTATCATCCTCAATGGAATGGGGAATCATTGAATGCTACCTATTTTTTGCTGGTTTATGATTGAGTCACCTTTCTATCTTCATTCTCCTTATTTCCTGATTAAATAAATAGGTTTGTTTTTTTATTTTTGTGCATATATGACATAGCTTGTCACAAAAGCTGTTCTTTTAAAACCATCTGTCAAGGGTTTTTGTTCTAAAACTTTCCAATTTGCTGTCTTTTTCTTGAAGTGCAGTGGTAAAACTGGATCCAGGGTCCAACAGCAAGGAGTAAAGGAAAGCAATGAAGTTTCATGGTTCATGCTAATGTGTCTGAGAATTAAATTTCTTTTCCTTTTGAAATAATGACGTTCACATCCAAGTTTTAACCTCACAGATTCTTGAGAGATGCTGAATATGTTAATGCTAATTTTACATTTATATGCTGTCATGCTTTGAATATTTTTTGTGGGTTTTATCATCATTAGGCCACCTCTAGACTAATTATGAAGATCATTGCAGTTGTTATGTGCATATGAGCTGCAACCTCCACAAGTTCAGCGTGAGCAGCCAATTTGAGAAACATGCTTTCTTATTTCATATTCCAGTTCTTAAGGTTGAAATACTAAGTACTGAACTTAGTACATATAGACCTTTGAAAGACCTCATTGGTCTATATTCTTCCAGTTTGATAGGAAAAAAAAAAATCCTTGATACTCTCTGAATAGCTTTTTCAGACAGTTGTGCAGCCATATAATAGAAATTTCAGCCAGACTCTCTTCCCCTGATTTATTGGGGAACTTCAATAAGCCTGAAGGTTTACACAGAAGCTACAAACTGAACTATATGAAAGCTATTTCTTTTTGCTTGTCTGCATGCTCATGTGTGGTTTGATATGATTCTAATTTCATTGCCTTATTATCCTCATTGTTTTAAAAGGGACTGTAATACTGTTTTCTTATCTTGAGGATGGATTTTGAACTTGCTGACCTGTAATTCTCTCAGTACTCCTTCCTATTTTAGAATGGGTGTGCTTACTTTGGGGGTTTTGTTTTCAGAGATAACTGATAATGCTTCAGGAAATGCTTTCACTTGTTACTTGAAATCCACTCCAGAGCACTTAGCCCATCCCCCTCTTTTCATGAGCTGTTGGGACTTCCTTGGGTAAACTGCACATTCCACCTTTACAGCCTGTTGAGTGCCAAGCATAAGCAGGCCTTTTCCTTTATCACTCAGGTATGAAATTTGTAAGAACGTGAAATTAAAACTATTTCTTATCATTTGGAGCTTTCAAGGTAGGATGCATGTCTCCATGAAAAGCTGGTACAAAGCTTCTTCAAGGTGAAGCCAGGTTTAAAATATGCTGCCTTGAAGTTGGCCAGATTTTGTTTTGGGAGGTGTGTGTCCTTATCTGAAAAGTGGTGAAATTCAGTTCCCTGACAGTGCAGAGCTGGGTGGGGTCAAAGGCTGGAAGGTGAAGGGAAAGACTGAGCAGAGAGATAGATGCCACCTTTCCACTAGCCTTCCAGTAGCTGGTCCAACCTTCCTGAGGGATGTTATCTTCTGGTGCCCTCTTTCCACCTTCTCGTCTTCATTTTCCTTCCATATCTTCCTTTAAATTTACTATCCCCAAGATTCTTGAGTTACTGAAACATCTCTTCCTCGAAGAGATCTTACCCCTTCTTCCTCTTAGCATTCTCTTGTCTCCCTGTAGATAGGATAGTTTTCCTGACTTCTTCCCCAAAACAGAGTGGAAGAGACTCTCTCTTTTAGTTGTGACTGAGAAGATGCCCAGCTAAATGCCGAGGGAATTATTCTGCTGGTTACTTAGATCTCCAGCTAGTGGCCAGATATTTCCAGGGTGAGGGAGGCTGTTGTTCTCTGGCTGTTTGTGACATTAGGCAAATGTCTGCAATTTAATGGGGAAATGCATTTTTTTTAACCATTTTCCCATTTTAAATTTAGTTTCAGTAACAGAATATGAAATGTTTTAGGAATTTAGACATAAATGTTTCCAGTTATTGTCTTCTCATAATGTATTTACTTAATTCCTTTTTTGGCTTTTGACAGCATGTATGTATTGTTTCATTTTAACTAACGCTAAAAGTTACCATTGAAAACACTTGCAGAAGAATGACTTTTCTCTAGCCATGTTGTAGAAAATTAGTACCAAGAGTATCCAAGAAAATTTGCTATCTCCATATGATTCTTGTTTAACATTTTGGTGTTGATAATTGAATTATGAAATTGTGCATTGGAAACAAGTTTACCACTTACATGCTAGTCTGATTTTCTTTTTTTCCCCTATCTCCGACATCTGTGAGTTTGTTTGTCTGGTTTGATTTCATGTTTTGCATAAGTCATTCCCATGTAATGGGCTGAGCCCTGTTTAGTTGAAGTGGAGAAAAAAAAAAGATAAACCAGAACTCACTGAATCAGTGTCAGTGTTTTAAATGATAATGTGTGACTTCAGTGGAGAAACGAGCTGTGCTACAAGTTTCACATACTGATAGAATGCTGATTTCTTCACAACTGTGTAAGAGCAGCTGATCTCCAGTAGAAATGTTGGGCATTTCCAGCAAAAGAGCTACCGTAAATGTTAAATATCAGTTCAGACTGGGGAAAAAAGGTTCCCTGTGCCATTCCAGAAAGTAGGAGTGAAACATCCTGAAAGTACAGTCATAACTTGTGGTGTAACTTGTAGGCTGGTATGAGGCATAGCTCAGCCCTGGGAAATGCTTGCTATTCCACCGTGAATCCCTGCTGCTGAAAACTGCTTTACAGGGATGATTTTCCTTTTCGCCAGAGTACAGAAACAACATTTACATGTTGCCTTCTGGCAACATCAGAGAGATGAGAATAAACATGAAGTTATGCATTGTGTACTGCAAAGCTGTAACAAGGAATGAGTTAATAAATAATGTAGGAAATTAATTATTAACTGCCTCGTCTTGCATCTTTCTAATCTTTTATCTAGCTGGTACTCCATAGGAACCTAGTTTATCTGCCATCCCCACTTACCTAGTCATGCTTTCTCTTTCATTTTCCCTCTCACTTTGCTTTATTGCTCATCAGTTTCCCCTTTGAGTGTATGGTGTTTACAGCCACCGCTACAGAATCCTGAGTCCTGTTTTAGGTAATGCATGTATAAAGCTTAGCTTTAACTTTGCTTTTAAAATAATAATTTCATCAGTGATGTGAGTCAGCAGGAATAGCATAGTAAATAAGATACCAGACCTTTAATTTCAAAGAAACAATGTTGTTTTCTTCACCAACAGCAGTGGGTCCAGATAAATTCCTAAATACCAATGATTTCAGGAAAGCTTATGAATTTACTGTTTTGCAGGGGATTTCCCAAGAAAACAGGCAGAACTGCCAGGATAGCATCAGATGAAGAGATTCAAGGGTCAAAAGATGCTGTAATTCAGGATCTGGAAAGAAAACTTCGCTTCAAGGAAGACCTTTTGAACAATGGGCAACCGGTATAAAAACATAAAATACCCCAGGGAATGGGAGTGGGAATCATGGGCAGTTTCACAGATATGCTGCATATAAAATAATTATTGTAGATTATTTTTATATTTTATGTATTTATTATTATTTGCATTTCCAAAGCTGCATTTCCCTGAGGAATTATAGTGTACATTTTGACCTGTTGCTCCTCCTTTTGCTTGACAATTTCACTTGGACCTAACAAAGCAGTGGAGATCTCAAAGGTGATGAATTTGCATAAGCCTGCACAGTCTGTACCTTTTTCAGCCTCAGAGGCTACATGCTTTGCATGTTCATCACTGAGTGGCCAGTAAATATATACAGAGCTCTTGATCAGACAAGGCTCATTCTACCTTTTGCCCAGCTGTTGGACAACAAGGGAAAGACTTAAGTGGTAAGCGGACATCAAAGGGGTACAAGACAGTTCATCATGAGAAACAATCCATTACGAATCAGGCATCATTAGATTCTGCAGCTGTGGGACTTTTTTGACCAATACAATAGAAAATAACCTATAGTACTAACTTAGAGACTCTATCAGGAGTTAACAACCTGCTTGAGGAGTCAAGGAGTTAAAATGGGCATCTCAGGCAATTGAAATGCACAGCTCAGGCAATTGAAGTGCACAGCCTCAATGTTCTCCATTAATTTTTGTGCATTTTAAGATACACATAAAAGATAACATACCAGATTCTTCCTGCTCAGAGCTACAAGAAGCAAATCTCCTAAGATTTGATTACAGTTATCAAGGCATTGATTTAAATGTCTTTGACACAGGAATCTCTTAAGAGGAAAGTCATTTTTTAAATGTAGACTGTCAACCCTTTCTTGTCAATGAAACGTTTTCAAAATCATCAGAATACCATGGGATTCTGTTTGTGTCATTGGAAGGTAGTCGCCTTTAGGTTTTCTGGACCGTGCTCAGAAGTTTGATAGGTTTGCTACTATGTCCAGGATGTGGACTGAGGTGGTGTAGTTCAAGACAGCTGATTGAGACAGACTGTCTAGTCCACAGCTGCTGGATTCTGGTTCTTAGTGAAGTCAGTGGAGTAAAGTAGGGAAAGCTGTCAGAGTGACTAGTGCTTCTGTACTTACCTTTCTCCATTGACTGCACAGGTTTGGCAGCTTTCTGTAGCAATTAAGCAGAATCACTTTCATAGTGTATAAGTTTGTGGGTTCTTTTAAAGGAGGTGGACTAAGCATGACTGTCAATGCCTATTTTGGAAAGTAAAAGAGATGTTTGGCCTGGACAAATGAATGGAATGTCCTGAGAAGGCCCACATGGCCTGAGGGGAAAAAAAAACCAACCCTGTGATCAGATGATGTGGGAGCTTGGACCATGTGAACTCTGGTTTTGTGCTTGCCTTGAGGCTTTTGCCTTGCAGATTCCTGTCTTGGGTGATTCTGTTCACGTAATCATGGCTGCGGGCACTTGGAGTAATCACAGGAAAAATTAAAGTGAAGAAAAAGTTCATGACTTCCTTAGACATTTGTAACCAAGCCACACTGGTACCTAGTTTTCATGAGTTTCAGCCTGCTGGGTTAGACGCAGTATAGCATACTTTAAAAATTAATTTAAATGAAATTTGTAAGAATGGAAGCGTTAATAGATGTAATGTTTTACAATTTCCATTCTTTCATTTTTCTGTTTAAATGAGGCATGTCACCATGTAATGACTTTGCCTTTCAGTCACTGGCATTTTTTTGCAGCACTGATTTATAACAGTGTCTAAGTGTGTGACGTGTTATTGAATGTAGAAGAAAAAGTAATAATGAAATAATTGAACTGCACGCTTAAGGCTTTGTTTTAACTTGTTTTACCTTCTGAGTGTAAATTGTCTTTTATAAGCTCTCCCTGCAATTGCCCAAAGAGTAAGAAGAAACAGAAACAAAAACCCTTAAAGAATGTATTTTTCTACAAATCTGTCTTATTTTTGACAAAATACTCAAATAGAGTAGTATCTCCTTAGCATTTTTGGCAGAGTTTCCTGCTGTGTGGTTCTAATGTAAAAATCAAGCAGAACGACTAGGAGTAAGACTGGGGATGATTTGGCATGCACTTTTTTGATGGCCATGCTGATTTAAGCAGTTCCTATTGCTCAATCCTGCCCAAGTTCCTGGCAAGCGCATGGAAACAAATGGCAGAATCAGGGCAAGGGTTGTTTAAGCCAGAAGAGCCACTTGTAATGCAAAAAAAATGCATTACAAACTGTGGTAGAAAATTGCTGTTAGAAACATATTGCTGCTCTCTTTTAGTAACATTACCTAAAGCATTGCTTACTGTCTAACTGCCTTGTGGTACATAATGAGAAATAAGAACTGGTTTTATTTCTTTTCCCTCCCCCTTATCCCCATATTATTTTTTATTCAGAGATTAACGTATGAGGAAAAAATGGCTCGTCGATTGCTGGGAGCAGACAGTGCTGCAACTGTCTTCAATATACAAGAACCAGAAGAAGATCCTGCTATACAGGTGCACAAAACTCTACATAGGAAAAAAAAATCCTTTCCATTTTTCTTCTTTACAGGCTGTGATTGTCTTGAAAAAAATAAATTCCTACATAAGACAACAAATATGCACCCGATAGGATAGTTCTGATTACAGGAGTCATATGTTCTATATCAGTGGAGTAAACTGGAGGATCACATGCCTATTGCTCAGTTTTTCCATAAGGTTGAGAGTTCTCAAATGTCTGCTCTCTTCTTTAAACTCCTCTGTTTGTCCTATTCTGTGCTGATCTTTACGTCTCTCAAGGAAAAACTACATCTACTATCTTGAAGCCATTTTCTCCTTATTTGTGTAATCTGCACTTTTTGGATGCAGACCAAAAACACAACAGAAAGTCTGCTTGAAAGGCCAGATTCAGATGCCAGAGTTGCCACTCGGAAATGTGTAGCATTTGTTTGCTTATATTCCCACATAAAGTATGTTCTGCTGATGAAAACTGCAAAATTGTCATGGATGCCTCTTGCTTTTTTTTCTGCCTCTTGATCTCTTTTTCTGCCTTTGCAGGAAGCTCGCTCTGTTGGTGCTTCTGTAGTGAGTCCTGTGGATATTCAAAAGGTTATCGTTTTCACCTTTTTCTGTCTTGCCTTTTTGTCCATTGATTGTTTGGTTTGTTTTTTTTTTTCCTCTGTTATCTTTGCCCTTGCCCTTCTGCTATTCTTGGTTAATAATGAGAGGTCACCTAGCATTAGTACCTGGGGAGATTTGGGCTGCACTCCCTTCAGGGTGTTGAAGTTGTTCCTAATTGAAGTTGTTCCTAATTGTTGGAGTGCAGGCAGCTTCACTGCAGTAACAGTGTGCTCCAGTATCCTGCCATAATGTTAACATACTCTGATACTAATTGCTTTGCATCCAAATTAGCTGTTTTTTATATATACCATGTGTACTTCATGGTTTACTTTTACCGTAAACTCTCAGGGAATGAAAAAATTAAAATACCTGCAGTTTACAAAGGCTTTTCTCTTCCATTTTGTATCGGTGTTGAAGCCTATGATTAGTTCTGTAACCACTCAGTAGAAAGACTGCATGTCATTCCCAGTCCAGAGGTAATGATAATAGGATGGGTATGTGAAATGAGGCTTCATATGAGACGTGTGTTCTGTGTTAAATAAAACAAGAGTCAGAGACAGTGGCCAAAGGTCATTTGCAAGGGTGCCTGGATTTCTGCTGACTGACAAGAGCCTTGACTCATTTATTACTGTATTTTTCTGCTTCTGAGCTTTCTTACATTCTGGCATTATCTTTGTTATCACTGAGATTCAAAGCAGAACTTTTGTATTGCAAAGTAGATAAGAGCAAACAGCTCAAGAAGGTAAATAACTCTGTATGTCACTGTAATGTTTCCTTGTATCTGAATAGCAAATTTAAACAAGCAGTAGTACATGTTTACACTGGGTGAAGCTTTCCACTCTTCTTTCTGTATCTTGGTTTTAAGAAAGAAGTGATACTTTTGGCCAGACAAAGGGGACCGTCGCAACAGTTGTAAAGAGGCAGCTATCGTGGGCTACCAGGGCTGCCATGTTCTCCTTTTCCTTTTCTTTTTTCTTGTTTTTACAGACAACTGTAAACAAAATCATTTTAACCTGGTGCAGCCTCCGGTACACTTCTATGCAAATAGCAGATGTGAACCATATGGTCTTCTGGCCATCTGGAAACAAAACCCACCCTAAATTTGCCTGTACCCTCAAGGAAATATTAATGTGTTTCTTTTGTCTTTATGAACTGCTTCAGAATACTTTTATTCTTATAGTCTTTGTTTAAAAAATGAAAAGAAAGCAACCAATGACTTTCCTTCCTTTTATAAATTAGACCTGAAGGTAACATGAAATGCAGTTTTTGCCTTATACCAGATGTCATCATTGTTTCATAGGGAAGCTATTGGAGGGATGGATTATAGTGTTTTTCTTCAACAAGATACAGTTTCCTTTTATATGTAAAACCTTAATGGATTGTCAAAGATCAGTAGAATAAAAAAACCCAAAGAATTAGGAACACATCTCGCTGAGCAACACGTGGAAGCTAGATGCTAATATGTACCTTTCTTGTTTGACAGGAGTATAAAGTCTCCAGCTTTGAGCAAAGATTGATCAGTGAAATTGAATATAGGCTGGAGAGATCTCCTGTGGAAGAATCGGACGATGAGGTGCAACATGGAGATGAACCTACTGATAACAATGTATCACCATATTTTGAGATAAAGCTGAAGCATTACAAAATCTTTGAGGGAATGCCAGTCACATTTACATGCAGAGTGGCAGGAAATCCAAAGCCAAAGGTAAGAAAAGAGGGTAAGTGTTTTTAGAAATGCTCTAAAGAGTTTTGTATTGGTAACTTACAGTCAGCCCCTGGACCCTATGGGCTGTGTCTTACAGGAACAGCAGACATTCTCTCTTGACGAGAAAAATACCTAGCTGGTGTAAACTGTCAAGTTTCTTTGACATCAGTGGAATTATTTAGATTTATGCTAGTAAAAAATCCTCCTATGAGGCTTCAGCTCTTAGTTACTCCCTCCTGAGACTTCATCTCAAGTATTTTACCTAGAAGTAGTAATACTTCTGTCATTTTCAGAGTTACTTTCTGCAGTGCAATGCTACAAATCCTCATACGAGCTGGCACAGTAGTCCCTAAAGCAGCAACCTCATCAGGTTAATGTGAGTAATTAGCTCAAGCACAGCAACATGCTAATGCAAATGTATGTTGCTTGTGGTTCAGGATCCAACACAGTATTTCTGCATTCTTCAGGGCTTACAGAGTTTATCTCTAACCATACTGAATTTTATTGAAAGTAGAGGAAGGCATAATAAAATACCATAAGTTCCCATACATCCCAAAGGCAAGATGAGACATGATGGCGGGGTTTTAATGATGAGCTTCTGAGGGAGGGTTGGGCTTGGGAAGCATTTCCTTTGAGTAGATGTAAAAGTACCAGTTGCATGATGTCAGTAGCCTGGAAGAGTGCCTGCCTTTGGTAGCTTGCGTTTAACCATTTCACAAATTGCTTGGCAATCAACTGACTCATTATACAGCAGAAAACAGCAGTAGCTGCTTCAGCTTCTTTGCCAAAACCAGTATCTTCCCCATGAGGTCCTTGCGGCTCTTACAGTGACCTCTTGTGGATAGGGGCTCTTATCCTCTTGACAAGATCAAACATGCCTTATCTCTTAGATAAGATCTTCACAGCAGCAGCCACATCCAAATCTCTCATGTAGTGTAAGTCTTACAGGTATTTAGGATTTTGAGCAGAGATAAATGCAATGTCTTTACATGTCCAGTGATCTAGATGTGTGACACTGCACAAAGTGTAAAAAGAAAAATGGACTTTGTCAGGTAGCAGCAAAGAGAACAGAGAACGAGAGGTACATCTACATTAACAAGAAGTGTGGAGCACAAGAAGCAAATCTGAAGAATGAGATATCCATCCTGCCTGCGTTTCAGGAGGTTTTACTTCAGGCTAGCTCCCATCTCGTCCCACAGACTGAAGCAGATGCAGCACATTAGATGTGTTCTTGGAGCACATTTTCTGGCTTGGTTTCATCTGAAAGGAATCCAATTCTGTGCTCCAAGACCACAACATGATGTGAACCACTGCAAAGTAAGTGGGGCTGATCAGTATACTGATACCAGAAAAGCACTCCTGCTTCAGACTTGAGACACACACTGAGAAGATTAGCACAGTCTGACTGAAACCAACCCTTTGATGTCCAATATTGCTTTTGAGATGACCGCATAGAAAGGCCTGTTGTTTCCTTCGTGCTAGAGGTGCATTCTGTTGGAGGGATACTCTTTTTGCCTGAGGCTTGTGACTAAGTTGCTAGATGACCTACTATGAGTCAGCCTTAGTCAACTGAGCCCGATTTTCACACTTTTCAATTAAGGTGTAGTTTCACAGCCATCTTAATCTGATTTAAGACAGATGAAAGAGGATGTCTCCTTTCCCTCACTTGCCTTGTTTCGGGGTTAGGGATTGCACAGCAAAGAAACAATGATGTTAGTACTTCCCCTAAAGCACAGCATTATAGGAGTATCTGATGTGGATGCAGTCTGCTTTAGAGAAGATGTTCTGGTTTTCTGCATCGTGAAAGCACACATATTAACAAGTGATTTGCTTTTGCACCTGGGCCTGTGACCCTTTATTCCATCCACTTGCAGATGCTTTGTGCGATTTGTTAAGTTGTTTGGGATGGAACCAATTTCAGTCCTGTTGGATGGCTACTTGTTAGCTGGGCTTTGCAAATGTCAAAGGCTCCATCTCCTCCTCATCTGCTGGAGCATGCCAAGATAGCAATTTTGCAACAGTCGATGGCTGAGGGCTGCCCTTCTGCTGTCATTTGTTGAAGCTGGAAGTGTTGCCCCTGAATAAATTCTTTTCTTTGGCAAATGAGAAGCTGGAAATAATTTACTAACTTGAAGCTCCTCCCTTCTAAGTGTTCTGTCGGCTCTGCCAAGGAACGGCTTTGGGAAGGGCTGTAGTGTTTCTAAAATCTGGCATTCATTACAAGGGATTTTTTCTAAGCAGGGTTATTGCCTTGATTGTTTTTTCCCCTGAACATGCCATGTAAATTGAATACTGATGTGCAAGTTCTGTCTTCATAAATGTGACTTTTAAAATCTGGGTCTACTTTTGTTATAGCCTTCAGTGTAATGTAAAACTATTTTCTCACTAAAATGAGAACCCGTGGTGATACAGGAGGGATTCTGGAATTCTTGTTTTTAAGGGCTATTTCCCTTCAGAATTAGGACAATTTCATACAAAAGGTTAATAGAGATATGAATGTTGCATAAAGCTCATACTGCTCACTCTTCACATGGCTGAGTTTAACTCTCACAACCCTTTTGTCCTCTGTATCCATTGTATTTCTAGTCATTGCATGCTGGTTTCTAAAAATCTGGTGCAAATAAAAGCAATCCAGATGCAGTGTGCAGTGCTTACGTAGCTTAATGGTACATTTATTCAAAGATATCCTAGGAAGAAAATACTTCACTGCAAGGGCCATTGTCTCCAGCAGTGGTAGTGTTTTACTTATTAACTCCACATCAGATAAAGGTAATAGTAAGAATTTACTGCTCATAAGTAAAATCTGGTGATGCCAATGCTTTTAAGCATAGTGGAAATAGGTATTGTACAACATGTGCATAATGTTTGGATAGCTGGTTCAGTTAATATTTGCATGTATTTCCATATAATGATTCCTGGCATACATCCTGATATTTCTAAGTGCATTGTTATTGAATAATTACTACTTAATGCAGTAGATTTCCAAGCAACATTATGACACAGGTAAGGCATGCAAGTTAAAACTCATTTTTTGCAGCTATGTTGTTTCTAGCGCCCATTAGCATGTGTGTATAAGTGATCAAATATCTTTCGCATCTCCAGTAAGTGCTCTGTCAGCAGATGAGAAGACATGACTAAATCTTTTGTTAGCACCACAGAGTCTCTGCAAGGTTGCTGACAGACAAAATGGGAAACAAGTATAACCAGCTATTGAGGAAATGAAATCATTTCTAGTTACACATAATGCTTGTTAATATAAAAACCATAAATGGTAATTAATTTTTAAGGGCAATTTCCACTCCTTCCCTCCAAAACATTCCCCCTTGTCTTTTTGTGAAATTTAAAAGTATACCCTTAACTTCCCCTGACAAGCGAGTGAAGTTAGCTTTGAAACGTTGGCATGTGTGGAGAACCTGGTGTGTTAAATGCTATCAGGAGCTGTGCTTTGCTTTGTCACTTCATTTTGACTAGAAAGCTGGCACTCTTTCCCCTACTGTAAGACCTAAATTCCCATTTCAAGAACTAGACTGAGGAAAATGTGTGTGTTTTCCTTGTGCTAGTCCCTGCAGTCATGCCAACAGGACAGATCCAGTTGTTATACTTTGTACAAGTTAACCTTGTGAAAATCATGTATCTGCACAATTGACCTAGGAAGTGCTGAACACCACTGATGTTACAGCATAATACAAGCTTCAGAAATGGCAAGTAAATAATGTTCTCCTTAAATATGGGTTTGGGGAGCTGACAACAGCTTTCCCAGTAGAACATTTTTCATATATTCCTCTGTGTGTTTTCCTGCACACACCACGTTTTTCTTTTGATTTCAGCAGATTTCAGTTTGGAGGTTTATATTATTTTTAAAATGTAGCAAAAAAAACCCAAACAAACCAAATCCTAAACTTTGAGGCATTAAAAAGAGATACATATTTTTTTGTGTAATTCATGGATTACTGTAAGATATTATTCTGCATACATCATTTTCTTTGGCTCAATGCAAGTAGATCTTGGGTCAGCCAGAGACTAAATTTATGTATGAAAACTAATGGAAAAGGCCTCTGTTTGATAGATAATGTAACTGTTCCGTACAACTTGGAACTCTATGGGTGTTGGCGTACAATTAATTCTTAATGGCTATCTGTGCGCAGACTTGCTTTGAAGTATTTCCCATGATCTTGTAAAGCTGTCCATTTCTATAGATGTCTGTCACACTGTGGTGACCTCTTGGTCTTAGTCATGTCATTACACTGAGCTGGCCCATGCATACACTGAGCTGCTCACTGCCAGCACAAGCTGCTGAAACCCTCCTGGATTTTTGGTCCTGTCAGTGTAATGGATGCGAGACACAACTGGTGTTTCAACAGTGAGATCATGACTTCCATTTTATTCAGCACTGAATTAATTATTTCCATAATTACATTTTTATTTTCTGAAAAGAGCACAATATCATTCTTAGGTTCTTTCTGCAACTTCATAGATTTAAGTGAAATAAAACCTTAAACTGAGTCCTCTTCTCTGAAATAGAGCTTTTCTTAGTCATGACACTTATTTTCAGCTCTTGAAATGTTCAGTGGCTGTCCTGTCATGGGGATGGCCACGGCCCTTATGCACCTGTATGGTTCTTTCGTAAATGTTCATGCTGTGTCCTTTTCTTTGAACCATTGCTGATCTGTAACTTGTCTTTTAGTGAAAGTGATTCATGGAGTGTGGTTCTGCACTTCTACTGTCGATCAAACCGGTTTGCTTTCCATGTTTACTGGGGCAGTTGTCAGCAGGTCAGATTCGTTAGCACTATTAATTGAGAAATGATGACAATGAGCACCCACCCTTATCAGCCAGGCCTTGTTTTCTCCTGCAGATTTATTGGTTTAAAGACGGGAAGCAAATTTCTAAACGAAGTGATCACTACCGAATTCAAAGAGAACCTGATGGAACTTGCTCACTGCATACTGCAGCCTCCACCCTGGATGATGATGGGAATTACACCATTATGGCTGCTAACCCCCAGGTAAATGAAGGTTTGGCTTCAGAGCAAACAGGCTTCTGGACATAAATCTTCAGAAAACGATCTCATCTTACATATGCATGGTTTAATTAAAATGATGAAGTCACCATAAAGTATGTATATAAGTTAAATTTCTGTTTTCATCTTGCATCAGTAGGGTGGGACCTTTCTATCTCCAAGAGATTAGCAACTCAACAGCAGGCTTTTTCCTATGGTTTGAGGTTTCAGAGGGGAGGGGTGCTGGGTTTCCACCATTTGTTTCAGCTGATAACATCTCTGAAGCCTAACTGAGCATGGATAGCATATGTACTATAAGGGGAGAAAAAAATCCAGTTTACCAGCACAAGTAACCTAATCCAGCAATTTCATTTTTCTTCTGTTAACACTACTCACCAGCTGAGGCCAACTTTTGGAAGCAAGTGGGAGCGTAATACACCTTAACATGTTTACTTTAGGCAGTGATTGTAATTCTGTAAGGCAAAACACTCTAGCACTTATTATGGAGCAGGGAGGTCTCCTGTGTTGACCTCAGAGTCTTAAACAGTATTTTCCTGAAACACGGAACGTTACTGGGTTTGTAATACTATTTGTTCTTTGCAGACCCAGTGCAAGAGCTGAGGTCTTCAACAGGAACCCCCAGGTGTGCTGGGAATGGCTATACTTCCAGTTCAGGCATCCTAGTGAAGTAACTTTCAATCTGCTTTTCCTACAGCACATCAAGTTGAGGGGGAAGATTTGCAAGTGAGAAACCAAGGCAGGAATGTAACGTTAGGGATGTAATGAATGACTTTCTTCTGTAGCAGCAAACATCTTGCCAAGATCAGGCTTGCAAGTAGAATCACACTGTAAAATAATAAACTGTATCTCTGAGACAGTTTAATCTAAACAGGAGTGTTGTGCTCTGTTATGACTGTTGCTAGGATACTTAGCATGACACTGCCATTTTGCCTTGCTCTTTTACTGTCAGTCCTATTCACACTGCAGCGTGCTTGAAAACCTATGGGGTTGTGCACGCAGGTGATCCACAAACCCCAGCTTGAGGCTGGATGCTACAAACTGCGTAAATCTAGGTAGTTTAAATGTTGTTCATGCATATACAAATAACAGAAATGAAGAAATGCATATGGCCAAGGGAATTTTCAAGCTGGGAGCTCTTACAGATGACCATTGTGTTAGAACAATTGATACCATTTAAATAGTGGAAATTCACAGGAGGTTTTAAATTGTTAGATAAATATTCACATGCTCAAGGTAAAAAATGAATCCTGTTCATCTTCCTGTAAGTTTTACAGTGTGAACCCAAACCTTGGAGAACTTGGTGAATAAACTGCCTTTGTGTTCGGGCACTGTCCTCTGCCCCTGAGTAGGTAGAGCCTCCTTTTGGCATTTGTTACTCTGGATAAAGCTCATTCGGTGGCACAACACTGATTTAGGTAATTGATTCTGGTCACTGACGACACTACTTTGTTCTTGGGGTTTTGGATGTAATAAAATGAGCTGGGTTTGTGTTGTTCCTAGGTTGGGGATTGAAAAAGCACTCTTGTTAAATGACAAAATCCTGCATCTGCTTTTCCGCCCCTTTGGAGAAGAACCAGAAGTGTTCTCCTCTGGCTCCCCTAAACAAAACATCTGTCTGCTTCACCAAGCCCATTCTGTTCTTTCTTTACAGTGTAATTCCCAGGCAAACTTACTTATCTCTTCTACTATTTGCTTGCTTTTACTATGCATTTAACAGTACAATGGAGGCAAAGAAGGGTTATGAGCTAATGTACTCGCCTTTCATACTCAAAGATTTGGATTCCAATTCTTTTAAGTCATCCTGAGTGGAAATAAGTTTGGCATGGCCTTCTCAATTCTAATGGAAAGTTGTCCACCTCTCAGAGCTATCACAAACTTAGGCAAATTTGGCAACCTTTCCTAAGGAAAAGTGAAATATGTAAATATAGGAGAGCCTAAATCAGAGTTCTGATGCACCGGCAGATACTCGCTAGGCTGTTGCTGTGATTTGGTTGTTACTATAGGAGCCACCAAACTACAAAGCAAAAAGACATATTCTTAACAGATAGAAATTGATTTTTGTTAAAGCAAAGGATTCAGTTCCTTAAAGCTGTGCCAGTTTATGCCACCTCACTGTCTGGACTAGTCCAACAGGACTTAACTTTGCAAAATGGCTCGTCGGCAGACCTTGGGGATTGTCTGTGGCAGTGAACACAGTAGGCACCATTGCCTGTGACATAAAGTGCTGCAATGTGGAATTCAGGTTCTTGCACACCACGGGGTTTTGCAGTAAAATTTGCCATATAACCTCATCCAGAGCAAACAGACCCCCAGGCCTGGACAAACATAAACCCTGGCCTGGGCCATTAGTTACCAGAGACGTCCCTTAACTGCTAGCTTCCCAGGGACTGGATGGGCTCCAGTCAAATCCTGTTTACACCTTCTTTCTTTTCATCCCATTCTCTCCTCTTCTGTGCACTACACATCCGCAGATCTCAGTCCAGGTTTTCCTTGCTTTCTAGGCAAATTACTTCCCACTTTGTTTCCTTCCCATTTATCCCATGACTTTTCAAAGAATCATGTTTCCTACTCATTGTTCCCTATCCAAATTCCTTACTGTCCTTTTTGTTTTCATTTGTGATGCCTTTGTATATTGAGATATGCAGTAATTATCCTCAAAACGTGTGTTCATCACCTGCCAGAAAAAGGTTAATATGCAGTGGAGCCTAAAATAGGAATAGATTTGTTCTGGATGTCTTCAATGGTCTTGCAAAATAAAAAAAAAACCTTTTGCTTAGAAACTGCCACAGATCATGCACAATGGCTTATTTTAAGGCAAGGATTTTTCTTGTGGACTAACTGGGTCATGGGAATGAAAACAGGACACAGAGACTTCATTTCTAACAGCCCAGCAGTAACACAAAGGTCACTGCCATTTGTATGCCAGTTGTGACCGCAGTGAAATTGGTTTTTGTTGGGCTCTGGCCAGTTGTTAATGCACAGTGATCTGCGACCCCTCAACTCCTGCAACAAAAATACTTGTCACCCTTTACGCTGACAGACTCGAGTGCAGAGCTCACAGCTTGGAGTGGAGCACACTGCAAAGCTGATGTGGCTGTTGCCTTACGGCTACCAGCCCAGGGACGGAGACAGACATACATCTCCAGTACATTTACCAACCAGCTAGTTAAAACTACTATTCTTCAGAAGTTACTAAAATCATTACATTGCTAAATAAAAGTATATAGACTTTTACTACAGTAGTTTTTTTATACATAGCTTCGGTATTTGCATCCATTGCGTGTATTTATTAATACCACCAGATGCTTTTACCCCTTACACGGTGAATACTCAGAGCCCTGGATGTCAGCAGTTGGGGCGTCAGTTAGACCCATCCCAACTTTGTTACCATCAGTGCTTGTTGACGGACAAGCTGTCTTCTAAAAACCAAAATAAATCAAAAAAGGGGACAGAATACCACAGAGCCCATGCTCTAGTTATCATTCACTGAAAATAACCTGAGACAGCTGAACTGTCTCCAGCATCCACTATCGCAGCATGTGCTACTGTGTGATTCCTGCCCCTAAGCCAGGTTCACGCTATAGAGAGGGCGCTTTACATACTCATACAGTTCCTTTGGGTTTTCCATTTGTGGGGCTTTCTGAGCTGTGGCCCTGCACGATCAAGTGGATCCATCCACTCTGGAGACAGCAGCTCTGTCACTACCCGCCAGCACTTACCAAGTGTTGTTATTTTCACTACCTTGTGCTTTTTGTCTTTCTGTCCACTTGCTGTACACAGAGAAACTTCCAAACCACAGCAACAGCTCTTTTAAGGACACTGTTGCCCCAGATACCAACCATCCTTTTACAAGAAAAACTTCCAGGTGGAACACTGTACCAGGACTCTGTTACATTCACCATTGTTCCAGTCTGTTCTGGGTTAGATTGAAAGCTGATAATAGTTTAACATCAGAAGGTGTCCTGACTAACATTTGTCAGTGACCCTTTGAAAGAAGAGACTGTAATACAGACTCTGTAACAGGTGGGCAGAAAAGATGGGATCAGGTTGAACATTTATTAATAATTCATGTTTTAAGTCTTCTCATGTTCGTTCTCTCCATCACTGTAACAGGGCAGAGTAAGTTGCACAGGCAGGCTGATGGTTCAAGCTGTAAATCAAAGAGGCCGCAGTCCATGGTCACCTTCTGGTCAGCCACATATGAGAAGGTATTTGACACCTTTCTCTTTCTTTCTTTTAATAATAACCTTTTGCAAAATTATTATGGTAAGATAAAGAATGTGAAGGAAGAAGGTAAGTTAAAAGTATGGCGTTCAGGAAGAAAATGTGACCTCTGCTGTCTTAAAATCTCTGCAGAGCTTGCACAGGCAACCTCTGGAATGACATGATGTTTATGCATCTTGAATTTTCACTGTCTCCTCCTCGTATCTTTGTGATGTTCACTGATAGCCCCTCCTTGCAAATTGTACCATCAGCTGTTAGGAAAGACCTTGTAACTTACAGGGGTTTTTAAAACATCTCCTGACTAGGACTCTACCAGGAACCTCTGCTTTCATCAGGTTTTAGTAAGTCTTCATTGAAAGAACCAGCAGAAATAACTGCATGCAAGGAAGTTTATTAGATTTACATTAGAAATATTTTAGGATTTCAGTTCAGGTTCTTATAAGGAATTCTGAGTCAGAAATGAAGAATTAAACTTATCTTTGGTGAGTTTACAGTTATTCATATATGAAACTTTGGTTTATGGTTTTGGACCATATAAGGGAATTCTCACTTCAAATACTTTTTTTTTCAGTACCCAAAGCATTTATGAGGCTATTTAGCACAGCTTAGACACTGAAGAACAAAAAAAAAAGCATTTCATTTTGGGTACCAAACAGAACTGCTTTCAGGGGAGTTTGAGGGCTCGAGTTCCAGATTCTGCCCTGATAAGGTGTGTTTCACTTACGGGTCACAGCGGCCACAGAATCTCAGTACTGCCTAACTGCAATACACAGAGTAGGTGTAATTACACAGTCAGTGTGCCGTAACAGAATGAGTCTGTAACAATTAGCATGGTGGTAGTATGAACTGTATGTAGCACTGCTGCATGCAAACCAGGCTCTCTTCCCCCTCTTCCAATAACTAGGCAACTAGGAAGCAAGGTTGGTTGTTTAAAAGACTGGTGTTATTCCTGCACAGAACAAACTGGGCTTCCCACAGCCCCAAACGCATTTCCTAGTGCCTCACTGAGGCATCCTACCACCTTCCCATTTCATGTTTTGGCCTGTTAAGCCCAAAGCCCAGAATGCTCATAGAGAGGGCTGTCCTGCTATTGCTGCACTGAGAGCAGCCCAGAAAAGCTGGATCTATCCAGCATGTCCTGCCCAGTAGAGAAATAATGGTGCAAAATGAAAAGTCTCTGCTAGTCCCTGAAGGGAAAAGCTGTCATAAAGAGTCAGGTTCTAACTGAATGAATCAGTGTGCACAGGGTGAAAAAGGGGAAACATCTTTAAAAATGGGCATGGGAGAAAGGAGCATGCGTATGAAGAGAGACACTTCTGCACCTTTCTGAAGGATAAAACGTGTGTCTCTGTCTCTGCAGTGGCCAGAGCCTTTGGGTAGTAATGGAGGAGGCTTTTTTTTTTCAATCTCTACAAATGCAGTCGAAGTCTAAGGCTGCTTATGGCCAGTACTTTATCTTCAGGCAGATAATACTATTGCTATGGCAGGGGGTCCAGTAGAGTAACCAATTATAAATAAGAGATTTACATATAGTAGTTTAATTTAATACATATAACAGTTTAATTAAAAGTAGGGTAATTATTGGGGATTCTTGTTTCCTGTAAAATTACCACATGTGGAGATACCTTTACTTACAGATGGTCTCATTTCTGCTCAGCATTTAGCACACTTCTGCTTAGCGGATGTTTCCCACTCCTCCCACCACCCAGTGTCCACAAGGACAGTGGGGCCATGAGGTAAAGCACCCCCCAGGACAGCCCCCAGCACTGGCTGTTTGCCTGTAATGGACCATGCTGTTGCACTCCCCTTGAGCTGTGGGATTTGTCACGTGCATCTCTGGGTACTTTTCATAAGCGACACTCCTGGGCTTTACAGTGTGATTTCTATCAGCTTTTCTGCTTGAGAGCAACAAGTGTTGGGGTTTTTTTACAAGTGTAATTATTAGCTTAATGAACTTTATGGCTTGTTACGCCGTTGACAGGCTTTTTCCTGAAGTACTTTTAATCTCTCACAGAATGTGTTCTGGCAGAACTCTGGGTTTTGTCATCTTCACCACGTCATGGACATTTCAAAGCACTCTTTGTAGTTGTTATTCCATTTTTGATGTATTTTTCTGAAATGTGCTTAGCTTGCAAACAGCACCTTCTTAGCATTACTTTGTCCAGAGGGATGGAGCTTTTGAGCTGTCTGATGTGTACTAAGCTGTGGGTCAACCCCTTAGGTACGATGGCACTCAGTGTTGTAGCTCTCATGTGGTGCACTGCAGCCAGAGCCCCACATAAGTCATTTTAAAATGCGTAAGATTTAGGGAAGATTTTAAAAAGAAATAGTCCTATTGCCCCTGTTCTCAAATAGAGGATTAAATTGAGCTTACTCTCTACCCCAAATTAGTGATCATTATCACATGGTCAGTCAGTCTTCCCCAGCTTCTCACTCACTCACATTCCTGGTGCATTGCACCACAGCAGCCCACAGAGTCTCCCCTGGCCACATTTAGTACATGATATCAGTATTGCTGAAACTAGTTCCTGCAATTTGATGCCCACATCACAGCTCTGAAGAACACGCAGCTAATCCAAGGGTATTCCAGGCTCCTGCAATTTGTCATTCCTAGACACCTGAAGTACTTGGCTCTACTCATTTTGTTGTTTCTTGAAAACCACAAAATGTTTTACAATTCAAATAACCTTAGTTTCACCTCTCAAGGTAAAGAGGCTTAAAAAGTAAGTCTGCAATTCCAGAAGCAAATTTACAAAGAGGTGAAAAGAAACACATCACTTACTTCTGACTCTGAACAGCTTGCTGACTGAGGTTGCCTTTCACTTGTGCGATTTGAAGACTCAGTTTGCACAATTCAAAAACATGCTATCAAAAAACCCACAAACTCTGTAATTTCTCCCCCGTTTTGATCAGAGCTGCCTTTCCATGGACCTGTAGCAGTGAGGTGGTGGCTTTCAGATGGGCTTTCACACTTCTGTGGTGCTAGCTGACCTGTCTGGCTCAGCCTTGCACCGGTTACTTGTACTTCATTGGTGCTTTATCAGGAGTACCTAAGCAGGATGCACATGAGCACTATGAAGACAAATTTTCTGTGGGTTGCCCACACTGTGTAGAACTCACTTGCCCAGATCCATTGCTTCTATGTGGTCTTAAGTACCAAAAGACAGAAGCACAGTTTTTTTCTGCTTCCTTCCGTCTCTACGCCACCTACATGCACACAAGGCATGGATGTCTGCAGAATGGGTTAGGAATTTGCCAACTAGAGCTTAGTCTTGCTCATGAGCTGTAACACAGCAGCTACTGAAGTAGCTTTAGACATGTTCAAGTAGAAAAAAAATACTAACTACTCCAGACCTGGACGGGGCACTTCAAGAGTTACACAAGCTTTCAGCATGTGCAAATCGTCAGTTGTTGTCCAGTTTGGTATCCATTCTATGTTGATAAGCAGTATGGGATAGATTTCCCAGATGCACACATTTGCCTTTACCTATAGCTATGGAAAGCCTGTGATGATCACTAAAAATTATCTCTTTATGACAGATGATAATACAGATAAACATGTTTTATAGAGACGAACAGAGCAGTAACAGAGGGCAACAACAGAGAAGGACAAAATACACCAGATTCGGGCAACTCTTAGCTATACTTCCCTTCAGTGTGCAGCTGGAGTGTTTGTCTGCTGTACAGTAGTACAGCATCTTGTTTTCCAGATGTAACTGTTGGGAGGTTTGAGGTTTTTTTTGTTCTGAATTATTTTAACCTAAAGAAATGCCCCTGGGCAGTGTAAAACACAGTATAGCCACGTATACTGCAGCATGTATCCTGCAGACACAGAAACACTGGCAAAAGGTAATGGAAAATGAGATTCACAAAAGACAATTTCACTGTACAGTGTCACTGATATAAATTACTCTGGAGGACACTTGAATAGCCCCTCTTCACTGCAACAGGATGTCACTGCAGGCAGCAGCTGGCTCCAGAATGGGACCCACTGGAGCTGATCAGGCAAGGACAAAAACTGATCTCAAATTCTGTTTCAGTTCCAAGTCTTGGATTACCAAATCACACAAGTGGAATAATGCTGATTTCAGCTGGGGAAAAATCCAGTTAAATGAGGAACCACTCAGAAAAAGATTTAATAGATTAAATTAATAGGCAAGAACAGCCAGTGCAACGGATTAAATGATATCCTGGAGGTTTAAGGTGATTGATGCTGTTTCTGGGGACAGAAGTTATTCTCCCTTCTTCTTCTTTTTTGTTGAACTTTTCACAGTACTTTTGTAAAGAACAATTTAGTGACTGAAGCTTTTTTCCCCTGTTGCTCACAAATGAAATTCTCATTGTTTTGACACCACAGTTTAGTGGCTTTGAAAGTGTCCAACACTATCTCAAACAAAAAACTGCGAAATGAGGAATAAATACCCACAGCACTTTAATCCCCAGACTTTTCTCTATGGTCTTTGGCAGTGCAGAACACGAGATGGTGAAAAATAGTCTGTTGTGAGATGTCTCTCCTCAGTTGAGATGAGATAGCTTTTAGATGCTATTTTTTTCCTGAAAGGTAAATATAATTAATGAACTACACACACACTTGGTGGTGTCATCAGCAACAGTGAAGGGATTACATACACAGGACACTAGAAATGAGGAACTGAGCTTTATGCTAAGGCCTACTGACTTTATTTGTATTTCAGTTATTTAAGGACTAACTAAACAAAAATACTACCATGTATAAATGATTGCTACAAGCAATTATTCTGTAGCAAGACTGTCTTCTAGATCATATTTTGCCATAACATGTGAGTTAAATGAAAGTAGTTAATTACTGTGTCATAATTAACTTGGTCTGAGCCAAGCGCTCAGCATATATGTGTAAATAAAGACTGATTATGGTATGGGTCAAAGGAGTGAATTAAAATTCAAAGCAATCTTGTAAGTAAGTGATTTTGGTTCTTCTGATTTAGCAGAGGAAAAAAGAATTAATTTACCTTTATTTTATGTTATTTTAAGACCACGATCTCGATCAAGGGACAGTGGTGATGAAAATGAACCCATTCAGGAACGATTCTTCCGGCCTCATTTTCTGCAGGCTCCCGGAGACCTGACTGTTCAAGAAGGAAAACTGTGCAGAATGGATTGCAAGGCAAGTACCACACAGAGGGTAGTGGGGACCTTTTGGGAATGGTACCCGACTCAAAACCTCAGTTAATTCTTTTTTAAAGCTATTTTGCTTACTGGCAGTTTCAGCAGCTGTTGGTAGGTCAATTGGTCTCACTGCTTATGAGTAAGTGGACAATAAAAGTCTGCCTGACTAGGCAAATCTTACAGCTCATAGAAAACTGATTTTCAGGTTTCAGATATGCAGGGGTGTGGAGGGAAGCAGCACACACCACAAGGACAATGCACTTCTCTGTTTTAAGACCTTTTGAGTTTTGATCCTCCGTTAAAGTTTCAAACAATATAACCTTGATTTATGGCTTTGCTGAACAGAATTAATTCAGGCTTGGATGACTCTGTGTACTTTCTGCTGATCTATTTGTGAGAAGTTGTTTGCTTTCATACAGTACCCACAGCAAATGGCACAGCTTCCAAAAGCACACAACTTGTTCACACAGACCAAGCATTAACCAGGGCAGAGGGTGCTGTCACTGGGTTACACCTAAGTGGAATGGAACTTCAATAGTTAGTCAGCTAGCATCTTTTTGTCTGTAAGCTCTCCCCCAGAAGTTAATCAAGAAAGGAGTATCTTCTCATTCCACCTGAAGAGCAAGCAATAAAAAAGACAAAAGGTGTCACCCTGCCTTTTGTTTTGCAATGTAGTATTATTTAGCTACTAGCATATCTAAACACTGATCTTTTTTTAGTCACGCCCATAAGACATCATGGAATTCAGGGAGTTGGCCAGAAGGTAAATGAATACAACTGAGGCAAAGATCTTTAAATCTTGTGGTACACCTGCAGTAGCAAACCAACCCAAACCTCTCTGATGTAACAAGTCAGGACTCCTCCAGTGTTTTGTATGGCTAAGACCAATTCCCATTATTCTGTTCACACTTAAGGTTAGTGGATTACCGACTCCAGATTTAAGCTGGCAACTGAATGGAAGACCAATTCGCCCTGATAGTTCTCACAAAATGCTGGTGCGTGAGAATGGTGTGCACTCCTTGATCATAGAGCCCGTCACAGCCAGAGATGCGGGAATCTACACATGCATCGCCAGCAATCGGGCTGGTGAGAACACATTCAGCCTGGAGCTCATTGTTGCAGGTAACATCTTCACACTAAGCTTCCACCCCGAGAACTGTAAGGGTAACACCACACAAGACAGTGTAAGTGCTGTCAAGCGACATGGCTGAGGGGTACTGGGCCAAGAAAAGGAAACCTGTTAGTAACAGAAGTTACATTTATATGTGATAGAGTTTATATTATGTAGTGGCATAAGCTGACAGCCACATAAGCCCTGGGCACACAGTTAAGAGGTCTGCTGTCCTGAGGCACAGCAGGGATGACAAGGCAGGCTATTTGCATGAATGGGTTTTTAAAAGCAATTTGTGCAGACCCATATCTACCAGTACCATATGACTTGTGTGTTTCACAGCATATTAGACTGATGCCATTCCAGCCTTCAGGTAGAGCAGTCCTTCATACAATTAAAAGCTATCCCTCTAGGGAGTATGGAGGAGAACTGCTTAACAAGCAGAGAGCAGCCAGTTTATCTGATCTTCACACTCCATATTTCAACGTTTTGGGGAAGGAGGGAACCACTCAGCTCTGTTAGTGCTCACTTTTCCCCTGTTACAATCCTGATCTGACTGTTTCCTTCAGATGAACCAGGACTGGACTTTGTGATTAATGAAGACAACACTTTGGTTTCGTGCCACTTAGATCTTTCATTATTGGTTTTAGCATGGTGCTGTAAGAAGAGCTGCACTGTCACAGACTAATGTCAACATGACACCATCTTTGTTTTCACAGCTAAGGAAGTACACAAAGCACCTGTGTTTATAGAGAAGCTACAGAACACGGGTGTGACTGAGGGATTCCCAGTGCGGCTGGAGTGCCGGATCTCGGGGGAGCCGTCTCCTCAGATATTTTGGAAGAAGGAGAATGAGTCACTCACATACAACACTGACCGAGTGAGGTGAGACTGCCTTAGAACCATCTCCCCATCTAAAACTCCAATGGTGACCTATCCTGTAAAACAAATGAAAACCTAGAAGGCCGTAAGAACGCTCTGTGAAGAGCGTCTCATAAACATTAACCTGGATATTGTAATAATTTATGACATATACTCAGACTTGCAGCCAGCTTGGTGGCCGAGCTGGAATTAAAATGTTAGTTCTCTTTTCCATCCTTGGAATTAAACACCTATCTTTTCACTTTAAGCAAGTGGAGAAGTAGTTTTTATCTTCTAGAACTAAGACTTCTAGTAATGTCCTAGTGAAAACCTAGGCTCCTAAGAAAGGCTGTCTGCTTCACAGCAGAAACCTTGATTCCTAACTGTTGCGGAGCTAAGCAACTAAGATTCAGTATGTTATATTGAGATCTATAAACTTGTCTTCAATATTAGTAACATTTGTAGGAATTTTTAAAAGCAAACTGATGACACATTTCAAGAAAAGGAATTAATTCCTGATGGAACACTAGTTAAGTTATTGCTGTCTTTCTGAATAACTGAGAGCATTTCAGTACCTCATTCCTTGAGGTTTTTTTATCCTCTTCCCAAAAAGTTCTGGTGTCCCTATGACTTAAATTAGATTTCTGGATATCTTAATCTGTGATTGTGAGAGAGAAGTTACTTTATGCATCTTTGCTTCTTAGTCTTCAGTGCGGGATATTAAGCTGCCAAACTGTCAACCACTTGCTAATTCCAGACAAAGTTTCACATTAATTTAAAGTGGACAATATTTAATCTGTAACTAGGACTGGGTCAGTTTATAATGACATTTAAAAGTAGTCTAAACTTGTATGCAATTTAAGTACTAATTTTCTCATTTTCTTTTGTTTAGCATGCACCAGGATAACTATGGCTACATTTGCCTGCTTATTCAGGGAGCTACAAAGGAGGATGCCGGCTGGTACACATGTTCAGCTAAGAATGAGGCTGGGATTGTGTCATGCACTGCCAGGTTGGATGTTTATAGTAAGTGACTTCACTCTTTGTGATCACAGTAGCTACCCTAAAAGCAACAGTTGTGTAAGTTTCAGTTTGTTCACAGAATGGTTTACCTTGGTCTCTCTTTCTTTTGTTTATAGTTTCTCCTCAATAATAACGATCCACATCAAGACAACAAATGCTCTGTCAAAGTATATTTCAGAATCTTCCAGATACCTAAAGCAAAACAAGCATGCATGCTTTCTGTCTTTGCTTAGTATATTAAGAAGAGCTAATTAACAAAGATAACAGCATGCTTATGTTATTTCTGTGGATCATTATTACTATTGCTCTGCTAGCACTTTCCTAACCTTTTTTATTCCTTTGTACATCAGTCTGTAATACACACATGACAGCCACCAGAAGTGTAGATGTTTTTATGGCTTTCTGCTTAATTACTCAAGTTTGTTCTAAAGCAGCCCCTCACACACTGAATCTTTTCTCTTACCAGTGTTTTCATAACAAGAATAAGGAAGGGAGGGAGGGGAAAGACAGGAATGGTGAAGAATGGTTTTTGGTGGTGGTGGGGTTGTAATGGGACTTGTGAAGAGGAGACCTGGCTCAGCATGTTCCAGCATACAAGGGCTGGCAGTGGCATCCAGGTTCTTTCCTTTTATATACAACAAATTACCCTTGAACAGGCCTGTCACTGGAATACGAGTGCACAGAAACAACCCCCTTGCTGTTAATCTTTCCCAGTGACTTGAGGAAAGGTAGAAGCAATGCCAAAAATACCAAGTAACAAACACGGGCACTATTGTTTTTACATACCGTGTTTGAAGGTGAAACTAGATGCTGAGGTTTAAAACAAACTATACCAAGAAACGAAACAAACTCACCTCTGATACAGTGGTTTTTGGCTACTCATAAGTTAGTATCTCCTTTACAAAGGCTGGATCTGGCACGCTTTGTTGTCCAGCTCAAGATGGCTAACATTTTTTGTTTCCTTTTAAATCTGTAGCTCAGTGGCAACAACCATCTCAGACAACCAAGCCAAAGAAGGTGCGGCCCTCAGCCAGCAGATACGCTGCACTGTGTGACCAAGGACTAGACATCAAAGCAGCTTTCCAGCCTGAAGCAAATCCAGTCCACCTGACAATGCAGTCTGGCTTGGTAGAGAGTGATGACCTGTAGATTCAACCACCACTTCCATCATTTTCATTCAAAGCAGAAACACTGAAAGCCACTGCCTTGACCAATGATACTCCTATGTCACTTTATGCAAAGGCAGACAGCTTCAAGTACAAAAGATAAACAACAAACACAATAAGCATATATTTCTTATTCATTATACCAAATTAGAATAGGTAGATTATTAATGGAATTGTACACATTGCACAACAAATCACATTCACCCATTCCTTATACCTAAGTTGCTTCAGCTCTTACAAATAACCCTTTTCATAAAGGCCAAAATACATCAGAGTCAGATTTTTCAGACGAGAACACTGTTTATCACTACATGCCTTCATAAGCAGTAAGTAGATGTTACACAACCTTAATGGTGCAAGATGTTTTACTTGAGGCCGTTCGATCACAAAATCAGAATGTGTGGTTGCTGACAGTTCTAAACTAGCACTGCACTCTGATAGCTACAGTGAACAAGTGCAATATTATTGTAAGAGTAAACCAGGAAGGGACAAGAAAGAGACACACAAGCAAATACTGTGTCTCTGCAAACTGCTTTCTAGTCTACAAGGAAAAAAAATACTTTGCCTTAAATGCTGTTAGTGTGGACAATTCTGTACAGCAGCATCAACACTGCAGTTTTAAGTTCTTCTCTATTTTTGATTTTGCCATCCAGGAGGAGGCTTACTTACAAGCACACAGCCAAGACAGGTCGAGCATAAGTAACTTAACAGCTTAAAGGTAACAAAGAGCTGACATGCAATAACAGTCTCCTCCAAACTACAACTATTGGTAACTAGATGGGGAAAACATGCTGTCAGTATGACCCACTGCAGTGGGTTACTGCAGGGAGTGGGAGGGGGTCAGGGCAGAGGCTGAAACTCTCTGTGGATTTCCTGAACACAGCCTGTAACCTTGTAATGCTCCCATTCCCAAATTGGAATTTCTGAAGGGAGCTGGAAACTAGGGAGTGTATGCGTGGGATGTTCGACTGTTTAAAGCTTGTGTGATGTGCCTGAGGATTTTAGAAATGTATAGTAAGTGAAAAATGGGTTGAGACTGCAATATGAATTTAAATGACAAGTATACACCACAGAGCCTTCAGATCTGAGGAAGTTGAACATGAAGACGGACAAAACCAACATCAAATTTGTGCCTTTTTTTCCCCCTTAACTTAGCACATGTCTCTGGTAGATTTTTTTTCCTTCTCCTGTCATTTTCCTGTAGGCTCTTTACTGGGTAGAGTCTGTGCGCCGTAGGTGAAAAGCCTGAAGGCTACATTCAGAAAGCAAGGCAAACCCACCTGAACTGGAGCCCAACCTAAGTCAGATGTGACTTGGTAGTTTTAAAGTAGAAGCAAATGAATTTCAGAGGAAGGGGAGAGAAGGATGGAAGAATTACTAGGCCTGACAAGGAGAACAAGCATGTGATGGTACGAGCTACAATACTTTGCTATGAAAGGAAAACACTGTATTCCTTATATGAAGCACATATATGGTATCTTCCATTATTTATAATAAAAGTTTTGAAATCTTTTATCTCAGTTCAGTTATTCAGAAGTCCTGTACTTAGGGGTTTTGGTTTTTTAATTCTGTAATTGTGTACACCATATACTGCATTACTGCTATACGTGTATTGCTTTGTAAGTACACAAAGTTTGTGTTGTGTTTTAGTGACTAATAAACATTAGCACATATGGTAGTACAATTCTGGTGCAGGATATGACCAGTTTTGGGGATCGTTAATCTAGATTAACGTCATAGTCTGTCATCTGGGAGTAACTGATTCTATTCTAGAGGAAGTATGTCATATCATTTGCCAAATTCTTCTCGACTGTGACATGCTAATTGACTTTTTTGTTTAGCTTCACTAGCATTATTTTGCCACCTTTTATTTGTATTTATAAAAAAATGTATTATCATTACTTTGGATTGTTGTGCTGACGTAATGTGGGTTTAACATCAATAAATATTACACAAATAGAAAGGTTTCCTCTGGTAAAGACTATTAACTGTCTCAGTACAAGAAATTTTAAATATTATCATACAGACACAGCACCAAAAAAATTACCAGAATTTATCAGAACATTCTGGTTGTGACCCAGAATCTTGTTTAAACAAGATAAATTCTGAGAAACCTTTGCCCAATAAAAGCACTTGATTTGCAATAGGTCAGAAAAGATGCAGGTCTATTCTGTGTGTCCAGAAATTGCAATATGACATCACTCACAACTAAAGGCACAGTCTGAATGCAGCTAAATTTGTTTAAGAATAGTCTTCTAACAAGGCAATATCAAAATGAAAACCATAAAAAGTTAAGATCTACTTGTAAAACCCTGAATATTGACTCACTTCCCCTTTCCCTTCTGCACAAAGATGCAAGATAGATAATACTTTTTTTTTCTTTTAGGCTTGGATTTCAAGCATTGATCACTACAAACAGAATTCTCTCAGCACTTGAGTGAGTACTGACATTACTGGTGATCCTGCAGCTTAAGTCAGTAGAGCCCTGCCTGCTTACAGTGAATTTGTCTTTGGCCCAGAGACGAAAAAGCTGAGACTGCTCTTGTGAGCTGGTTGAAGATGAGGTCATCATCACATTTTGCCTCTGTATATATGTACAGACACACTTAAGTAGTAAATCACATCTCTAAGCAGCAAAGTTGTTTTTATGAAAACATTCAGCTGTACTGTTACTTAGTTACTGGGACTGTTTGGATTTACAAATTCAGAGATAGAAGCGTGGCACAAGAAAATGACATGCTTTCCAAGCCAGAAATCTGAAATTCTTGGAAGCATCAAAGTAACATTCAGAAGTTTAATCTCTCTCCACCAATTACAAAGATAGATAGTATGACCTGAAAGTGTACTTTATCATTTTATAGCACCAAAAAAAGAAGTCCTAGCTTTGTGCAAGACTTCAAATTATTTAGGAAGCTCATCACTCCAAGCACATTCAGAGCAATGGAGGAGTCAGTGCAACTCCATTCAGGATGATGACAGACACCTTTGTCAAGATTACTAACAGCGAGGTGCAAAATTCCACATGCATGAGGGTTTTTCAGCTGGTAGTGTTACTTAACACACAGCACCTTTATCCTGCACCTTCACAACCCCAGCACCCCTTAGTTAACATACACCATCTCTTTCCATCACAGCCCACTGGCTGCTGGGGACCAAAATCTACTATAGTCCAGTTTGAAACCCTAGCTTATACATCATAGCTGCTTTCTATATTGCAATTAGGTTGTATGTAGTAAACACCTTGATTCTCCACATGTGGGCAACTACATCCTTACCTCTGCAAGAAGCCCAAACAGATTTAATACGTAAGCAAGTACTTCATGAGCTTGTATTACCCATCATGTCATGATGCTGAGGGGATGGCTGCATGTTCTGGCTGGCTGACACAGCTGCCAAGCCCACATGGTACGGTAGAGAGGGACTGGAAAAGCCTGCTCAATCATGCACGTTGATGACAGACCCAATTCACAACTCCGATGTACATGAAGAGGCAGGATTTGCTGAGATGTAGCTCCATTTCTCCTGAGCTGGCTAAAAGAAAAATCCCTCCCCCTGCACAGTTTCTCTGTCTAAACCCAACTCTGAGCACACAAGACACGAGGCAGATGAGAACGCAGCTCCTGCCCCAAGCAATTTACAGTCTGTTCCAGCCAGCACACTGTACTCTTTCAAATGTCTTAAAGCTTGTAACTCTAATTCTGAACTAAAGACACAGTTCGCACCCTTTTACAGAAGTGATTAATACATTAAATAATCTCATCTGCACTGAATCTCTAATAAAATATCAAGTGTTTGGAACATAACACTCTTGAGCAAAAAAGCCAGACTCCAAGCAACAGTACCTGTGCTCAGTGATTTCAGCAGCTATATGGTGGATGAAGACTAAGGAACTTCAGCCCAGCACCATCAGGAAGCAGAAATGTTTGCTTTGTCAAACTGCAGTGCAACAGGTAAACCCTGGGGAAGGGTCAAGTCTCACAACCACTGTCACTTTCTGGTTCTGTAGTAGCATAAATGGGCCCGAGGCAGCTGCAGAATGAGAAAGGAGAAAAACATAACAGCACACGGACACTGCTCAGAATGATTACACTGCTTACAGCAGGAGCTCGGCAAATCTCATCACACTAAGAGGACTGGGGTGGGCTTTTTTTCGCCTGATCAGTTCTGTTTTACACACACAACAAAACATACTCTCAAGTCTTTTTTTGGCCAACTTTTGGCCCAGCTATCACAGAGTATTTCCACAGAGAACCACGGGTACAAAACTACAATGTCAAAGACAGGATCTTTCCAAGCTACTGCAAAAGGTGGTGAAAAATACCTCGGAACACTTCCCATACAACAGACTACATACCTCGCTTTTACTGCAGACTGAGAACTAGTGGCTTTTGGGTATGGCTGAGAACTAGTGGATTTTAGGTATGGCTTTTACCTGCAACACTTGTCTGAGTATCTGTTGCAGTCGTTTGTGGAAAGGGCCTGTCTAAAAAAAAACACCCTGCACTACTCTATAGTATAACGGACTACTCTGGTTTTATTAATGTATTAGCTCACTTCCTTCTACAACAATTCAGAATCAGATTCACTAAACATTTTTGTAATAAAGCTACAATAAAAGTTTTATTAAATTCTGTATTAACCTCAGCTGTACAATCTCTGACTAATTACTAATTCATGTTTATTCTATGTATGTTAATGTAGAATAAACAAAAGCCTAAAATCAAATGTAATTCTATCAGCACAATTGTTTTGAAATCCAGTGAGGTCGAACTGTATGTGACTTATGTCATTTCAGGTATGGAACAACAGCAGCTGTCAACAATTTCAGTTTGTAAATTTCCAGAACCACTTTCCACTAGGCAAAAGGCACCACGCTGCCAATAGAAGCAAGGATTTAACAGAAAACTTAGCAAACAGCTTTGCAAAAATGTGTAGTAAATTAACCTCACTAATATTTACAAATCAACTGAATATGGCTTCACTGCAGAGCAGAAAGCTTAGCGTAGGCTCCACTTGGTGCTGTGAAAATGATGGTGAACTATAAACTACAGGCGCTCTCTGTTCTATATGCCTTCCAACAAAGAGCTACAAGAACCTGCAGAGAACAGATGCAGTTCTGGTCTACTGCTGCAAGAGACATCTCACCATCAGAAATCATATGTGCACACTAAATGGCATCTACACAAACCCAGGCAATGTCTATATTGTTTCATAGGCCTCCAGGAAATGTTCAGTAGAAATCTACCAACTACCTGAAAAAATAGCCTAAAAAATCAGACCAACAGCATCAGGAATTGAAGCACTGCAACTTCAAGCTTTTGTCAAGTCTTCAGCATATAGGCAGAGATTTCTTTACAATACAGCCTCCAACATACAGGTGCAACATGTACTTTTAGTGAATTTAGCATTAGAAACACAGTGCAGGGTGATGTGCAAATAAGAACTCCTAAAACATCAAACCGCTTCCCTGCCACGCTTCAACAGTACCATAGAACCAGCTTGCAGCTATTCCTAAACAAATTGTTCCAAAATAACACAGCAATTCCAAACCTGCCAACATGCCAGGCCACCTCAACAGTGTCAGCCCCACTGTAAGCAAGGGGAGTGACATCCACACAGCTCCTCTGGCTCAGTTAGCTCAGTGACATCTGCTCCCCCTGCTCCCACTGACATTACCCCAATGCGCATTTGATGATAGTAAGGTTCAGTAGCTTTTACCTGTGTATTGTCTTAACGTGTTTGACATCATCATACCCAAATTGGCAATTTCTTACCAGATCAAGTAGGATTTTGATTTTACAAAACTGGTAACAACAATGCCAGCCATCAATTTTGTATCTACACAGGCACTTCCCTGAAACTATATAAATAGACTAACCAACTCATCACCAATGTAGCAATGCCTTAGGATAGACTGCCCTCAGGAGGCCAGAATGAAGTCTCTTCATGGACGTAACACTCGCTCACTCAGCACGCAGTAACTCCGCAAAGTTCATATGCTTGTGTTACCATAAAAGAAAGCCTGCAGAAGCTGTCGCTCACAACAGCTCCTACTCATAGCTGCAATATTTAAAGAACAAACAAGCAAACAAACCAACCCTCACCAACAGTCTGTGTTCTGCTAGAAATTTCTACTGATGATAATCATAGAATCACAGACTGGTTTGGGTTGGAAGGGACCCTAAAGATCATCCGGTTTCAACCCCCCTGTCATGAACAGGGACACCTTCCACAAGACCAGGCTGCTCGGGGCCCCATCCAGTCCATGAGTTGCAATATATGCCTCAGAAGCAGGAAAGGACTACAGCAAGTTCTAAACTACAAACACATTTCCTGAGAGATGATAAGCAGAAGGAAGGCTCCAATGACCTATCATCTAGGAGAAAGGAAGCATGAGAGTAGTCCATCATCTTCCCAAACACTGGAAAAGTGCAGAGAAGAGATACAAAACAATACACTTTCTAGGCCTACAGTGTGCTCCAACTGAAGCCCAGAACATGCAAATCTCACTACTTACAAAGTTTAAACTGAGTCAAATGTCAACAGAACGGTTTTAAGTTTCCTAACCTGGCAGTGACAAGGCAAGGCATGTAAATGAGTAAATACCACCACACACAGTCTTTTAGCAAGGATTTCACTTCTGAAGCAGGAATCCAGCTGAGTTAAAAAACCCTAATCAATAATTCTGGATGAATCAGAAAGGGGCTGCTGTACAAGAGGACTGTGTGCTGAATTAAATGACAGCTGCAAAAGCAGCCACCCTCAAAAAGAAATTCTGGGAGATGGTGAAAGGCCACGTAGGTACCATTGTGGGGCAGGAGAAAAGATCTGGAATAAAATGTGGACTCAGTTAAAGACCAGACCTGGGTAGCAGCTTTCTTTAAAATGCTCCCAAAGGCAGATGATGAAGTTTCAATGCATGCTTGAAAACAGCTGTAGGAAGAGGGGTATGGATTCTTTAGGAACTGCAGAAACATGGAGTAGTGGGAGTTTGTAAAATAGTTCATACTAAACAACAACAAGAAGAAAGTAGGAAGATGTATTTAAGAAAAGATTATAGGAATTTTAAGCAAGATAGCAGGTGAAGAAACATCAGATGAGTAAGAGCACATGCTCTCACTTCCACTAGGAATGGAATCACAGGAACTCTGTATGTCTATTAAGAGAGTGGACTGAAGTTTCCCAAACTCAATTGAGAAACAATGGTAAGCCAGTCAAGCATACAGTGCTACTCAGGAGCACCCACATGGAAAAAAAAAAACAAACTCAAACCATTTCTATGTAACTTGGCTTACATGCTAGCAGCACAAGACCTGTCTGTTTCTAAATGATGGACAGTGACATAATAGGCATACCAGAAACATGATGGGAGCAAGACAAATAAGCAAGACATTGATACAAAATACATAGGAAAGTCATAATACTACATACCAATATATTAGCTCATCAGATCACGTACGGATTCAATTTCCATGCCCTATAATGTAAACTCTGCTGTTAGACAATATTATTAGCCACGCAATTAGGATGAGGGCAGTAGCTATGACATCCAAGATCTGTAAGGCTAGCAGTGTAACTATCATGAAAGACAACACTTACCAGGAGGTTGGATACATGTCACACTGAACTGGCTAGGATTGATTTTTTAACATACTTTTTCCCTGCAACTGATCAGGGCCACCCACCTCTGGCTGAGTCAAGGTGCTATTTTCAAAGACTGGCTTTGGGTGGTTCTATTTCTGCAAGAATACTGACCAAGTTGACTAGACTTCCATAAAAAGGAACATCATAAAATAAGGAAATATGCTAACATGAAACTAAACAGACAAGTCAAAAACTAAGATGCAATGATTGATGACAACACTGAGATTGTACACCCCGAACTTCAGTGTGACTTTAAATACATGCACCGAACTGATCTGGTTTTGTGGGGAGAGGGAAGATGACCTGGATTAAAAGCTACCAGAATTTAAAAGCCAGCCTTTGTAAAAACAGCAGTCCAGCTTTTGCAGTCAAACACTGAATGTAAAATTTATAGGCAGATCAGCACATACAGGAACAATCTACAAATGCGCATCCACATCCAAACACTGCCTCAGGAACAGGAACCTGCCTAATAAGGCAAGCAGATGATCAAAATAAAAAGTGTTCAGGGAAGGCCACAGAGGAAAAAAAGTCCCCAAACTCTGAACAAAACCTGGAATCAGAGTTTGGTGCCATGCGGAACTTGATGAAGGGTTTAACCCTCAGAACAAAACACCAGCAGAGTTACGGAGGAAGAGTGACAAATGGCCAGGGCTGGGGACTATCACTCCCTAATTCTAAAGGAAACTTCTGGGTTAAAACTGCCTCATTATCAAATGACTGGAAAATGGGAAAAGTGACAGCAAGCTTTTGGGAGTTTAGTGAGTGAAATGATCACTTGTTTTCTCAGAAGAATTTCCAGAGGGATGCAGGAATCTACAGACTAATTTTATTTTTCTGTACTTAGCAAACTGCC
Source organism: Pezoporus flaviventris (assembly GCF_033815535.1). Lineage (NCBI taxonomy): Eukaryota > Metazoa > Chordata > Aves > Psittaciformes > Psittacidae > Pezoporus > Pezoporus flaviventris. The sequence goes on along the minus strand of NW_026892550.1, from coordinate 37,496,807 downwards.
AGAAATTTTTCTAAAGCCATAAAAACAAGTGGGTAAACGTACCTAGGAAAGTCAGAGTTGCTTTTGCAAAGGCAAGTCATGTTTGATAAACATTTTAGAGTTTTTCTGAAGACTAAAAAGAGATGAGAGTAAGCAAATCTAATAGAGCACGCTTAAAATCCTGAAAGGCATTTGACATACTCCCTTGCCAAAAACCATTAAAGATGCAGTGCTGCCAAGAAGAAGGAGCTGTTGTATCAGTAAATTGTTTAAAGATAGAAAAGGGTGTGAATCAGCAGTCATTCTTTCCTAAGGACATGGACTGCCAACAGACCACCACAATCACCTATGCTGGGGCTAGCAAACTACAACCTATTTATAAGGGTTCTGAGACAGCAATTTCTGAAGCCCACAGTACATTCCAGTAGCACAAAGTTACTTAAAGTAATAAGGGATGAAGGAATTAAAATAATTGCAGAACTAAGGAAATCGGTGTCAGAACCAGCAGACTAAATTCACTGTAGATAGATGAGAACAATTCACACTGGGGAAATATAAAAAATCAGACCTAAATACATAGGTAAGGAAATAGACTCCAAGTTGACCAGTAATCATTCAGGACCGAGTTACTGTTCTTAAATAGCTTCTGAAAACGTAAGTGTAAAGGCTAGGAAAAGGCAAAACAATTACACATTATTTTTGGAAGCAATATAAAACAAAACATAGAATATCCTATGGTTTGTTGGTTTATATTTTTTTTTTAAAAATTCAGGTTTTATTCACACATATAAACTAAAAACGTCATTACAATAACTTATTTAACATTCCCTTACTCAAAAAAACAGGCGATAATAACAATTAGGGTCAGAACTCACTACAAGGAAATTATTTCTAGCTTCTTACCTTTGGCTTCCGGTCAAGACATGTCACACAGGCTTTGCTTACAACATACTAAGGACAGGTATGGGCAGCAGCCAAGTTACTGACATATTACCACTCAACTAGTAAAAACAGGAGTACCAGCTGCCTTTCCCCACCTTTTTCTGAAGGCACCTCCAGTGCCTTTCAAAAAGAATCCATCTATTCTCTGACCAATTCTATTAAAGAGAAATATAATTAGCAATTACATTCTTGGTGCAAAGACAGCTTTGTGTCAGCAAACAACATCAGCAACAAACACCACCTCTCTACAAAGAGATAACAGTAAGATAAGGACTGCTGGAAGGACTACCTTAGTGGTATTTTATATTCCAAAGTCGTAACACAACCAACTGTAAAATCCCCTGAAAACACAACCATTCCTTATACTATTTCTCAATACATACCTGCGAGAAGCTTGAACATGCGCTGTTTTCTGGCCCAAAGACAAGATTTCTCAGCAGCACAAAGGAAGAAAATAACAGACTTTAAAAAGACACAAAGTTATCATCAATGGTATCTCTTCTTTCTGTACTTTGGTTTGTGCCAAGATGGGAAGCAATTTCGAAACCTGAATCAACATCTGGATCATCATGCAATGAACACTGGAGCTAAAAAGTGAAGGTCCTAAACCACATTCATAGTTTTCTTCAGAGATGATGAAAGCATCAATTATCAAGAATTACTTGATCTCAATAGAAAAGCCTGAGGTCAACTTTTTGGTAATTTTTCAGGAAAGGAGAAACAGTCAGAATCATTTACAGCTGAATAATTACTCTGCTTCAAAAGCTGTTTTGAATAAAATAAATGGCTATTTTATTGACTATACATACATATTAAAAAGCATCAACACAACAGTTGAGCTGAGTGCTCAAGAAGATACACAGCAAAACATCTTGACTCCACACTTTGAAGTGATACGTGTTTTTTAAACATCTACTGAGTCACTGAAAATTCTTTTGTGCAGCAAAGTCTGCAGCTGTATTGCTCACACCAGTGCATGTGCAGATCAAACTCAGAATATTACAGAAATCAGCAACTCCAACAATGAAGCAACAGTCCTTCAACGTATATAAACACACACAAGGGCTACTGGATTGAGTGCTATACATACATTCAAGAAAGGGATCAAGCAGGTTTTGTCTTTATAAAAGCATACTGCATATAATTAAATGTCCTAAAGGCAATGCAGGTATACTTAAGAACCAGAAGTTCACGGCTTTGTAGTGTTAGCTACAGACAAACAAAAACTCAAAGGAAACTTTGTAGGGACTAGCTGAAGAGAATAAAAAATTATGCCATTTGCAGTCTTTGCCCTACATGAAGAGCTTGATGCAATCACATGTGCCAACCAATAAACATGCCTCCACGCTCTATTAACTTTAATGTAACATGATCATTTGAATAAAATCTCCACTTTATCCCAAATTCAGAATATGACTTCATGAAAATATAGCGCTTTAAAAAAGTATCAGCATGTTACTTAAAACTATCACCATAGTAAAAAAACAGATCTTTTTCAAATTGTTACATACACAATTGCCTTGTGAAATCACAGCCTTGTCCTCACAGAACTTTCTTTCCAGGCTCTCTCCTTTTACCGCACACACAGACTTCATAATACCAAATGAACTCTTTCAGGTAGCTGAATATACACACTGGACTTTAACACTGCTGAATTTCTCTTCCGGCTAAGTAATGTCAAGTCAATTACATACATCAATCTTCAGCTGATTTTCACCCCTCTCACTTTGATCAATATAGATACGTATATTACCAAAGTCAGTTCTTATTGAAGGTAGTGTTTAAGTCATAAGCTGCAAGCCCCCATCTACAACTAGAATACTCCCTGTAACATAAGGGGTCTCTAGAAGAAAGACAACAGCTTGTGCAACTTCATGAGGCTCTCCAAATCTTCCAAGGAGAATTGCTTGCTTCAACTGATCTTCTTCCAAATGAGCAGTCATCTCTGTGCGAATAAAGCCTATGACAGGAGAGACATCTGAAGAGTTACCTAACCTTCAACTAAAATTCTTCAGTGGATTTTCCCCAGAATGCTCCAAAGTGAAATGTACTACCAGGATTCAGCACCACCTACCATTCTTCAAAGTCAGTCCACATCATTTTATGGCTAAGACCAGTTTTTTACCTAACTATTAAAATGTCTTCTGTTTTTGGGAGCACTGATGTAATAATCAAAAAACACAGATCCATAAAAGTCTTTTGGTTTTGGGGTTTGGGTTTTTTGTTTTGTTTAAAAATGGGTAACTAAAATTGGGTCCCAAGCCCATATTTAGTATCACTTTTCTGAAAGATAAAATACACTCATTTCACCAAAACATTCTCAATAAAAACGCAAGTATGGAATCTCTGGAAAAAAAAAACAAAACACAACAAAAAAAACAAAACCTACAGCTTGCAAGTGTTTCCGTTATATTTTAGAACTTACAACAGCATTTGAATAATTTCTATTATAGCACTCATTTGAAGAATATTTCTTGACATTTTTAAAGGACATTTCTGTCCTTTGAATTTTCAGTTACCTGAGATTCAGTTTTGTCTGCTGCACTTCATGAAGAAGTGCATGAAGAGCTGATTTTACCTGCTTTCTTGCTGCCACCAAGAAGGTAAAGTCTCCATTTTGCTTTCCACTGCACAACTCTGCCCCTTTATGATGGCTCTGGACCCTTCAGTGAGCTGCTCAACTCACTAAACAATGAAGACTTATTCCTGCCTTAGTACACAAGCTAACCTGGTTTATGTAGCGGTCTGAAAGGCATCAGAGGTACCACAGCAGAATACACAGCTGTGAGTGGAAAAAGTCAGAAAAGACAGAAAAGGTTTTTCCTTATGGGTGGCAATTTGCTTTGACTAGATCATCTTGTGAAACCACAGCCTTGTCCTCACAGAACTTTCTTTCCAGACTCTCACTACAGGGAGAGACAGGGATGCTTTCATGCCAGCTTCTCATGGTCTTTCATGACTCTCTGATAACGTATAAGCATTCCCTAGCAAGAGATGAAGGCAGTTGCCTATAATTAGTTCTAATCCTTCCATTGGCAAGGACGGCAGGTTTTGAAGGAGGAACAAAGAAAAAAGACATTTATTGTGTAATATGGATAGAGGAACAGGTAGACACTCTTCCAAATTTCTCAGTGCTACCTTAAAAAGACTGAGGGTTTTGTGAAAGAATGTATTATACTTTAAACTTGTAACAATACATTAAAAACGTTTATTTTCAAAAGCTGATAAAAATAATAGCGATTTGTCTTAAGTTGCTTTCAGAGTACAGCAAATATCCAGCAGTCTTGATGTAAGGAAACAGTCAAGGATGTAGGAATCCCCCAAAACTTACCTGGAGCGACCACATTGACTCGAATTTGCTTTTTCGCTACTTCTTTAGCAAGGGATCGTGAAAATCCAACTAATCCTGCTTTGGTAGCACTATATACACTTTGACCAGAGTTGCCTTTAAGTCCTACAACACTGCCTAGAAATAAACATCAAAGAGAAGATTAAATTACTAATTTGAAATCTCATACTAGCTTCATCATTTTAGTTTTATATTTGGAATGGAAAATGAGATTACAAGAAAAGGAATTAAAAGTACATTACTAAATGTACTTTATAGCCTACTGCTGGCATAAGCAAATCCCTCAATTATCTGTGATTTTTGTGGAATCCATATATCTTATGCTGACAGGCACCAGGAGAGGAAGATGAAATGCTTCCTAAAAAATATCCTTACACAGGAGAAAAAAAAAAACCAAAAAAACAGAAAGAAACCAACTGTACCTATTTATTTGACTCTTAGCTACTGACTAGCAGCTGGTAGATTTAGCTATCGAAAGAGATGATAAAGAATGGTAACATTTTTTTTTCATTCAATAAAATGTGATCTCTGAGGCATTTATTACTGAAACAAGATGGTTTTACATTTAGAAGTTGCTGAAATTACACAAAAGAATAAACATTCATAAAAGAAATGCTAAATACAGAATGTATAATTACAAAGAAAATAAGTCAATTGCAACAAGTGTCATTTTAATATGCTACACGTGCTAAGCCTTCCTAGAAAACTAGTTCATAGAATTCAACTCAGATAAGGAGCTTACCTATATTGACAATAGCACCTCCCTGTTGCTTAATCATGTTTTTTACAGCAGCTTTGCATGTCAACATTGTTCCCAAAAGGTTAGTGTTAATCTGGGCTACCATATCTTCAGGCTTGGTTCTCAGCAACAAACCATCCCTGACAAACAGACAAAAGAAATCCAGAAAGAACTCACTGTGCAACCCCAATGATCACATTTACTCATAATAAAATATGACTGATGAATGGAGTATCAACGGGGATTTATACGGTTCTATACATTCTAGCATTCAAAATTGTGACACTGCAAGAAAAAAGCTAGCTGTGCTTCTGGTAACAAAGCCTCCTCTGCAGAGTGGTATCAAACATTGTTTTGGATTATTTCAGGGGGAAGAAAGGGAAGAAAGAATAACTGAAGGGGAACTCAAACTCAGAATGCAGGAACTACAGTGAAACTTGTATCTTAGATGTCATTACTGTCATCAGGAACAAAACATCAGTGAGCACTTCATGCTGTTTTCAGATGTAGTCATTAACAACACATTACGTGCAAAGGCCCTTAGCACTTTACAATAAGAAGCTGTCATCTAGAGTTACATATAATCTTGTAATGAGTAACTAACCTGTTGATCCCAGCTGCATTAACCAAGTAGTTAATAGGACCTAAATTCCTCTGCATCTCCTCAAAAGCATTTTGGACTTCTTGTTCACTGGATACATCGCACTTAATTGCCAGATGCCCTGCTATATTGAAATAAAGGCACATCATGGTAATAGGTCAAGACGGTATGTTGCTCCTAAACCTCCTTCAGAATTTATCAACTCAATTGCAAAACCAGATGTTGAACTAGTTATAACTTGAGGAACCTATTTAATCTCCAGAGAATTAAATACAGACAATTTTTAAGTATTTATTAGTTATGTGACAATTCCTTGTTTTAAACTTTTGGCCTTTTGAAATCAGAAGTTCAGCATGAGCAGATTGGTCTCAGTTCTGGCTTGGTCAGAAGCCAAGGATGACTCAATTCATACCACCTCCCTGTTGTCACCTTGAACAATTCCTTTCATCTTACGATCTGAATCTTGTGGATAGAACAGGCAACATACTTCACTTTCCCAATGAACGCTGCAAAAACAAAATTGTACAGCTTTTCTTCCAAATTCCTCAACCTTTATTTGCCTTTTCATCTCATTAAACGATGAGGTTTATTTAATGACTTATGACTTTTACAACTTGCCCAAGCACCGAACAGTGAATAAATAACTGCAAAGCAGCGGCACACTTACCACCAAGACTATGTGCAGTGGCCTGGGCTACTTCCAGATTTCGACCAATAATCGCCAGGTGGCAGCCTTTCTGTGCCAGTAATTCTGCGACAGCTTTTCCTATTCCCCGGGATCCTCCAAAAATGGCGCAAACCTTTCCCATCTGCAAAAATAATTCACAAGTTATTTATTTATTGCAAATAAACCATGAATTCCAGGTCAGTATAGCAAGGGAATAACCACTGTTCCTGTCAACATTACAGCCTTTACTAGTTTGTAGCACTCTGTAATATCAGATTATAGAATTATTGATGTGTTAATTTCTATTCACCAGAAAATAAATACTTGAACTAAATAAGACACTACTTCTACAAAATGCAATTTAATTCTTAACGATTTATGAACTACTTACAAAATTATGTGTGCAACCTAATATTTCAATAGAACAGAATGGTTTGTGTTGGAAAGGACCTCAAAGGTCATGTAGCTCCAACCCCCTGCCATGAGCAGGGACACCAATACTAGCATTATGGTAACTTAACAGGTTGATGAAATATATGATTTATATATCTAAATGCCATAATCTATCATTCAGAAGTTTATTCAAAGCCCCGTAAAAGTTATAATTGTACTGTTCTTGCAAACACTATTACTACACTACAGTCATTTAGCCTCAACATCTCACTCCACCCTAAGTATCTGTGCTGGACATCCACACTGCAAACATTACCGAGCATGACTTGATACTACTGTATTTACACAAATTTACACAATATTGTATTATTTAATACTAAGTTAAATTATATTATGTTTTACCACTAGCCCCAGGTTTGTTTCTGCCTTTGAAGAAAAAAAAGAAAAAAAGCTTTTTGAAATGTGAAAGGATTCTGAAGTACCTCACTTAGATGTTTAGGAAGGAGTGCAAGAAGAAAGTACTTCTGTAGAATGATCTTTTACCCTGCAACCAATAGAAACCAATCAGCTGTTCTGGGATTTTCTGAGGAGCCAGAGGCAAAATCCAAGCACTGGTAATGACTCTCTTTTCCATACATTTGAATAAACCCTTTTTTAACCTAATTATTCTTAGTTTCCATAACATCCTGAGGCAATGAGTTTCATTATTTGTGGAAAAGTACTTCCTTTTGTTCTTAATTTACTGATTAGATACTGTTACACATTTCTCATATCATCCCCTTACTGTCCATAACTTAAGAGGCTACTCTTCTGTATTATATCATCCCCTCATGTCCTACTTCAGGTCTATTTAGTTACTCTTTCAGATATGGAAGCCATTCTGTACCTCACTGAAGACTGTTCAAGCTCTTAATCCTGCCAACCTACCTGTTGCCTTAATTAGGCCTATTATACTCTTTCTGATATGTGATAACCAGCAGAGCACAGAGTGTTAAGCATACAAGGGCACCATCAGCTCATGCAATGGCATAATGATTTTTGGTCTCCTGTGACAGGACCTGAAAGGTCCTTTTCTGTAACAATGGACAGGTGTTTGTCTGCTTCCACTGGCAAACTGAAATCTCCTTCCTAAGAGCAGTAAGAGGATTAAATACCTGCATCTCAGGTGGTGGCCCTTTTGATAGAACACATACAAAAAAATATCCTGTGTGAAGACAATTCCTTAGTGACAAAAACGGGCACCACTCCCTCACCAGAAAGACTAGTCTTCTGGCTTGTCTTTGCTAGGTAGCTAAACTGCAAGAGATGAATCAAGAGGGTTTGCACCCCTGTAACTACAGCTCCTACTGCCTTAGCAGACTAAAGGCACAATCAACCAACCTATGTTTCATTGAGAATTTCTCTTCTTAGAAACAACGTCTCAGTCTGTGTTCTCCATCATAACTGAGCTCTTCTTTTCCAGAACTGCCACAATGGCTCTAGGAAGCTCTTGCCTACTCATTGCAGCAAAGCTGTACTAAGATTTCCTCCTTCATATTTTGTTACCAGCATTGGGCACACCTACTCTCTTATCTGAAACACGGAATAATACAGATTAGGAGGGATCTCTGGAAGTCATCTTGTCTAACTCCTCCACCCACAACCAATGTCAAGTGAACCATCTTATGCTGTTTATAAATGCTGACAGACCTAAATATGTATTTTCTGAATAATTCTGAACATGCTCAGCTACACAGGACCCAAAAAGCTGCCTGTGGGAAGAAAGCTTCTTTAAAACCTGTCATTCTATCCTTCCGGGTCCCTTTGAGGAGGGGAAAAACCTTATGGATTCTACTCTCAGAAAGTCAAGTCCTTTCTGCATTAACCAGGTATGTACACGGAGAGCATAAGGCCTGCTTCCAACACTGCACTACACAATGTGTTTACGCACTGAGGAGCCATACAGGTTCTTCGGAGCTGTGACTTAGGAGAAACAAACTGCACCCGCAGTAACGGTACTATATTCCTCGGTCAAAGAAAGGTGGAGAAACATCAAGTGCCCTTTGAGCACCATGCTCTTCCAGGTCGCCTCACAGAGCACACAAAAACCTGTACCACCTGTGTCTTCTTCGGCCGTTTTCTTTCACAACACTTTGACCCGTGCCCGGGCCGCCTGCCGCCCACCCCTGCGCGCCCTCGGCCGCCTCAGCCCGCCTCACACTGCCCCTCCAGGGCACCGCCCCAGCCTCCACACTCTCACTGAACCTTTCCTTCCTCCTGCCCCGTCTCGTGGGCTCCCACCAACCTCCTCCGACCCAGGGCCGCACTCCTGGCCCTCCCCGACCGAAGCTCCTCCCGCCTGAAGGCCACCACCCCTGCGGCTCCGCTCCCACCACCGCGTTTGCGCGGCCTCAGCACGGCTCCGGTCCCGCTGCCGGCGCGTCTCGGCCCTCGGGTTCAAGGCGCGGTGCACGCCGGGACGCGTAGTCAGTACGCCGCGCCGGTGCCACGGTGGCAAGGCGGCTGGGGGTGGTGTCCGCCTCCCGGCACTCGCAAAGCGCCGGCGCGCTTCCCACCGTCCCCGCAGTGGGGAAGGTGGTGCGGCACAGCAGTCTGAGGGAAAAACAGCTTTAGGCGTATTTCAATTTACCGCCTGGTTTCTGAGAGGCTTTGTGTTTGCGTTCTGTCCCAGTTCGGCTCAGTTCTGAGCTCAGCACAGGCGGCACGAGCGTACGGAATGATGTACAGAAACCACCCGTCTGCAGAAGCCGCTACTGGTGTAGCTGCTGGAGAGGGAGCCTAGAGGTGCTGGCCCCCATCGTGCACCCTCCCAGGCGCGTACTCGCTGCATAGGGCATATGCTGGCATTACACTCTGGAGAGGAAGACGCACACGGGCAGGCCCACTGCCATGGCTTTGGCCCTGTGTATGCCTCCCTTCTCACGGCTCACAGAGGGACAAGGCCTTATGCTTTCATTTTACCCTTAGATGAGACATAATTTACTGTGATGGTGGAGAGGCCCTGGCACAGGTTGCCCAGAGAAGCTGTGGCTGCCCTATCCCTGGCAGAGTTCAAGGCCAAGTTGGATGGGGCTCGGAACAACCTGGTCTAGTGTGAGGTGTCCCTGCCCATGGCAAGGCGGTTGGAACTAGATGATCTTTAAGGTCATTTCCAACCCAAACTATTCTGTGAGTTTTAAAATGTGTTTTACTTCTAGGTACCCGAGCAGCATCTGTCTAACTTGTACTGTCCACCTGTACCACACTTCATGCCTACCCGCAGTGTTCATTGCCAGAATTTATATGGGGCACAAAGTAGCTGCCTTACTCTGAACTGGAGCTTTCTGTCCCCTCCTTGTTTCCCCCTTCATGTACAAAGAGGTGTTTCATGTGTAGACACATACACATGGATGAATGAGGATTTTGTCTCCACTTTTCACATTTCCTTGCCCCCAAATCACTCGTATCTTGGGTGAGGCATCACTACACCAGTAGAGTTAAATCAGAAACACTTAAAGGGTAGATAAACCCAAAATACAAAACACCTGTGAGTTCCCATTTCCAAAAGAAGCTTCATGATACGCAATTAAACTAATGCAAACACCTGCTATGTTTTAACAGTTATACTGTTAACATTTATGTCTGATGATAAGCCGGAGGGGTTTCTGTGGACTCAAGTCACACACAATGGGTAAATTTTCACCTTAGAAATAATAGTAAAGCCCATCACAATTGTGTATGGGAGTACACTTTTGAATTACCTTTGTTTGTTTTCTGAGAGAGAGAAATACTATTAACAGGTTCCACAGAGTAACAAGTGTCCAAATAACACTGAACTTTCTGCGAGCTCAGTGGGAGCATAACCTCGTACAGTTCAGGCTTGAAGGCTGCTATTCAGGATTTCAGATTATAAATGGTTCCAGGGGAGCTGTAGAAAGTTTAATAACATTACCTGTATTTGTGTAGGATTCTTTTTCCATGGATCATTATGTACGTGCAGAAGGAAAAGGAGATTTAGGCATTGCTAAACAGATGAACATCTGTAAGAAAAAAAGAAAAAGCCTTTCAGAAAAGCTGTTATACAAAATTAGCTTCCTTTAGAAAGTATATTTATATGTATATTGCAAGCTGGTTCTGTTTTCAAAAGAGTAAATGGGATTTTATGACCCAATGGCATTTCAGAATAGGACATATTCTGAAAAGCCAGAGGTCCCAGTGGTTGAATAAGGGAAGGCATAGAGAGCTGAGACTGTGGCTCAGAATATTCTCTCACTCAGACTTTTGCTTTCTAGCATAGCTAAGGAACAGGATTCACAGGGAAAATTATGGCTTTTTCTTCAGGTGATACACATAAGCAAAGTAACACAAAAGGGAAAAAATTACCCTCAGTGATACAGCGTGTTTTCTGAAGATGCAGATACTCCAGAGGGAGTAACTGTGAGCACCATATTGTATGAGGACAGCAGCAGGCATATTTTATGTGAAAATTTTGTTAGTAATTATGACTTTAACCTATTTGTGACCTGTGTTCTCATCCAGAGACGTGACCCATCCTGGTAAGAGATACAGAAAAGCTGGTCATTGCTGTAGGGTTAGGACTTTGCTGACACAGGGTAAGCTCAAATTTCACTGTATTTTTTCTTTAAACTGTTCTAGAGTTGACAAAGTAAAATCTTCTTTTCAAGACTCCGAATCTTGTCAATTAACTTGTTTTTAAAACAAGCAAAACAAGCTGTCTGTTCATTCCTTGGCCAAAGTGACATTAGCTTTTTTTTCCAGATGCTTGGTTAAATCATGAGATCAGATGGTCTAAGCAGATTTCATCTGAGCCAGTTTATTCACACTGATTTCCCATTAAAGCAAGATGAGCTAGTGGAGCTCAAGAGAGAAACCAGTGTCATACTGAGTACCTCCCCTTTCTGGGGGACAGTAGGCAATACATGAACTTGATCTGATAGAACTGCCCCATCCATCATGTCCAGAGCTGTAACAGCTAGTTCAATGCTGGCCATTATTATTCCTGTCTTTGCTTTAATGTGGAATTACAAGCTAACAATTGTACAGCTCTATGTGACCACATATACACACATTTGGAACCTGTTCATAATACACAAAATCATACAGCTGTCTTTCCTGAAGCCTAATGCATTCGGGCGTTAAAAACACTCTTCCTAAGAGAGTTTTCATTCTTCTACACAACTGCGATACTGCTTTCAAGTAAATATTTCTCTATTAACAGGGGAAAACCACAATATCCTCAAACAGGAAAGGATGTTTAATGTATCTAAAAGCAGAAAATGCAAATCAAAGAATAACATCACAAAACAGGGGCCACTAGCCATTTCTGTAACTGAGATCCCCTGTATCCGCTATCTGGGTTTTGGATTTGAGGCTAGATTTACAAAGGAATTTGGTGCTAATCATTAACCACATTGGTGCCCAAAACTGTGGTCTCTTAAATTTCCTCCAAAAGTCACACATGAAAGAGTAATGCCACTCAGAGGTCCAGCACCATTTTCACCCTGATCCCTATACTGCTTGTGAAAGCATACCTACCATGTTATATGGGTTTTGCATAAGGCCTGAGACAAAGCAGCTGGAGAACTGGCTGTGTGTGTGGGTCAGTCCCATTTTAAACAAAAGCCTGCTGTCTGGAGCACTTGGTTAAAAGAAAACCTCTTTTCAAATCTTCTGTCTTACTGGAAATGTGGTCACTAACTACAGTTTCTCACAATTGAATAAGACTCTCATAACCGTCAATGTGAAGTGGTTTCAGTTTATAGAAACAACTACAAAAAATTAAAGTGAGCCACAGAAACTTGACACTACAGCCAGATGATTACTGTCCAGAGATGTAAGAGCCTGGGGATTAAGCATCTATTAAAATCCACAGTTCAGTCAAGAAACTATTCTGCTTTTCAACAGGCATATTAAAAATGACCTCTCTCGGTTGAGTGTGGTGATGAGGGCATGTATATGGGATGTGGGAGTCACAGACTTTGAACAGAATTAAGCCAGTGAAGAGTTTAAGAGGTTTCCTTCTTCACCTCTAGCAAGCTCCTCTAGACTATAGAAGAACAACATCATCAGGGCTCCTCACGATTTTCTAATTTGCCTGGGCAGCTTAGTACTGAAGTTACTGACTGCTCCTGTCAAGCCTAAATCACCCCCTTCTTCAGAAATGAATTTGGGGATATGCATTGGGGAAAATCAGGTCTAGTAACTAATTATACATATATATGTATCTATATATATACACACAGGCATTGTACCTACCTCAGCCTTCTAGGCAAGTGATACAAAGCCTGAGATGAACTCCTGAGGAAAAAACAACCACCTAGTTGTATTACAGAAAAAAACTCCCCTCTCCTCCCAGTATTTTGCAACTTGTCAGACTTTTCCAAGCCACACCAGTTCAGATATTTAAGGGTCCGATGACCACACTTTTACATTTATTTCTTTTTATGACCCTGCATTCTGTTTTGTTTTTCTAGGCAACTCAAAATCTGTGCTGTATTTGTTCTTCTGTTGTAAGAGCAAACTTTTCATGCCAACATGAAGTTGTCTGTATAATATAGACATACTTTTTCAATAAACATGTGGGCAAACTTTTTGCTGTTAACAAACTTATTCACAGTACCCCTTTGAAAAGTCTTTCCTCTAAAAAACCCTCCCAAGACAGAACAAAACAAAGCTCGCGCAGGTTACCTAATGTTTTCTTATCCTCCTGGCTAAACAGGTTTTCCCACTACTAGTATTATTTCACACTTCAGTGTGAGGCCCCTGTTTAAGTTAGCACTGTCACTGAACTGCTGGTGTTTTTAGTGAGAAGTCAGGCATCACAGAGGCAACAGAGAGAAGCTTGTATTATTGCTGCTTAATCAGTTGCTAAAATCATAGAATTATAGAACAGCCAGTGTTGGAAAGGACCTCAAGATCATCCGGTTCCAACCCCCCTGCCATGGACAGGGACACCTCACACCTGCTGGGCCGGCCCGGGTTGGTTTTGGTCTGATAAATGCACGCGTCCCCGGAGGTCGGCGCTCATTGGCATGTATTAGATCTAGAATTAACCACAGTTATCCAATGAGCAGGAGAGGAGCAACCAAAGGAACCATAACTGATTTAATGAGCCATTCGCAGTTTCACTGTACTACCATGTGTACTTAGACATGCATGGCTTAAGCTTTGAGACATTTCACTTCCATTGCAACCCTGCAGCACCTTACACATTAAAAGAAAACAACTCCACCATCACCCAAAACCACCACCACCCAAAAGCATCTTCCAAGAAACATTCTATCACCCATTTAGCCTCTGTCTACAACTCCAGTCTGATCACAGGCTTTGGCCACTCCTACTGTGTATCAACAGACTTTGGACCAAACAGATGGAGCAAAGATCTCAGCATCTCTCAAAATTGCTTGCTGCCCTTCATACATCTGACTCCTCATGTAAGTACTGCACTGTCATGGAGCTTATCAGTGTTTAGGTTGTAAGTACTGAGCTCCCAAGCCAGAGAGGACTGGGAACAAGGAAGAAGTAGAAAAGCTCAGCTATTCAGGAAATAAACTTACCACTTTCTGTACAGTCCCTCTTAGAGAAACAGCTTTTTAAAACAGCAGAGAGCTTCACACAGAGCAATCATCATCTCCCAGCAAGGTAATTTGGAAAAGAAGCAAAACTGACACCACCACAGAAGGACACGTCTCACTCACAGCTGTCTCCACTGACCATTTTGTCTAGAAAGGATATTTTTTGTGTATTGAGTATTTTGTAAGCACTAATAATATCCACTGGAAGTCTGGTACAAGAGTTCTGCAGAAGTGTTTGAACACTCATGACTGAATAACCTTCCCCCTCTTCTCTTAGAGGCAGTTTATTAATTGTATATCATATAGAAGCAGTCTCAGGAACAGCATTTAAAAATAGCTAAATGCCATTTATAAATAAGTCCAGGGTCTTGCATGATGTGTTTTTATTTCGTTTATCAATGCAGTCTTAAATTCCCTATTCTGCCTTACATAGTCTCACCCCTACTGCCATTCACTACCTACTTATATAAGCTGCAAAGCAAGATCCATGGCCAATCATTTCAATAATCAATTTATCCTGTAAAAAAGAATGTTTAGCTATTACTGCAGTTGCTGATGGGGAGAAAAGAGTTTTTGAGAAGTATTCCTCAGCAAAGGCAACTGGATTTAAGCTCCTAAGCATACAGAAAACTGCTCTCAGCATTAGGACCAACAGAAAAAATTCTAGCTAGCCAAAATTTCCTTTGCGTTATGATAGAGAAAGTGTCAAGGTTTTCCTGCTGCAACATACCACTACTCAGAGTCTCAGGTTTTGAATCACCACAAATGGTACAGGCAAGTCCAAACAGTTGCCTGCTTTAGTCTTGTGATGCAGTCTTCTGAAAATTTACTCCATTTATTCATATCTACATTTACTGTCTTAAAGTTTGCTTTGCTGGGGAAAGAGAAGAAAGTGGCTTTTGGGGAAAAGATAACAGGGGAAGAGGGCAAAATCAGAAAGAAGGAGGGGGGTTAAAGATGGAAAGATTCTACCTAATGATTTGGACTGAACTCATTAGGGTAAGGAAATTCAACTAAAGGCCTATACTTCAGGAATAGAAAACCACAGTTAATAAGCAACATGAGCTGGTCCTTCACCTCCCTTCTCATGAGAAGCTCAAAGAACTTCTAGAAAGTCTTTATTTTAAAAACACAGTAATTAGCCTCCAGGAAGTAGCAGGCCTGAGACACATGGAAGTGAAATACTTCCATGATTCCTCCTAGTGTCTACTGTGAAATTTGCAACATCCATGAAAAGGAAGAGACCAAAAGCTATTTGAAGCAGGAAACTGAAGGCATATCCTCAAGTGTTAAACCATTTCTATAGCCTCACCTGTTTTAGCATATGTTCATTATGTGACCATGAATATGTTTTCAAGGTTAGCCCTAATGAGGCACAAATTTACTGAGTACAGGAATACCAACTTAATGTAGCACATCTACTTACTGACAGAGCAGCAAGTCAAGGGACTGTGTAGTCATCCCCCCATAACTGCAAATAGCTGTGATCCTAAACATAAGGACTTACACTGGCAAAACTACAGCTGATGATGTGCCAGCAATGAGTGTTGAATGCAGTCCATAATAAATGGCAACTGTGACAGTGACAATCAGTCATATCTCAGAGACTGCTCACCTCCTTTATCTTCACCGACACTACAGGAAATGTCAAAACCAATATTCTTTACAGCTGTTACCCATTTTGCAGCCTGAAACACATACAGTAATACTTGGAGAGCTTTCAAGGAACTCAATTCCCAGCATTCAATTTTCTCTATCAGATTGTCCAAAATAAATCTAGTTTCTTATCGCATCTCCTCACAGAAATACTTTGCTGTCATTTCATCCTGCTTATGTACTTAACTGAGTAACTGAAGACTTCATCTCCTTGTGACATACAGAAGCCCTTACTGTTATTAATGTCCTTCCAATAAAGTAGTAAATCATAGTAATACTCAATCAGCTGCTTAATGAGGTAGGAATTAGGTTATTAAAGATGAAAAGAGGCATTTTTAGATCACTGCTTATGCTATTTTTTAATTTATCACAGTGAATGGTTTCTTTCAAGTATTATCAGAAGCAATTAGCATCCTTCGACAGAATTAACTACTGCTCGTGCCAGGCTATGTCAGATCACGTAATATTTGATTATATAAAATGCATACCTTATTTCAACAGTTTTGTTTTTTAATCATTCCTCATAGGTTTTGACTTTTAAGGGCATAGTTTATGATAAGATTCTAGTACAAATCAAAATTCTGAGTTCTTTCTAAGAGGTCTGGTAACCACTCCTGCCTGACCACACACAGGTAACAGTGCGCCTTGCAGAAACCCAGGATGGCACAAGCTACTGTCCCTAAAATCCAGAAGGGACTTCTGTTATGAATCCTATATGGTTATTCTATAGAAAAGATAATTAAGTAATTACTCAAAGGTGGAAAAAAAAGAAAAAAGCAAAAAAGCCCTAACTGTTTAGGAGATCAACCTAGACGATGAGTATTTTACACACTATAACTATATTGGCTACGAAAATGCAAAAGTGATGAACAACTCTCCTGATTCAAAGCCACATGATGCAGGCTGATACAGCTGTAGGGTGCTATAGGAGCCTGTTTTGAGTTTCTTTTTTCCAGAACAGGGAAAATTCACATATATATTTTAAGAACAATTTTTTTGGTTTTATCCTCACTTGCATAAATCTTCTCTCAAAGATTATGTATTCTTTCTATGCTGAACATAGAGAATATACTGTGTTCTGCATATTGCAGTGGCAGCAGCTTGTCCACAGCTTGCCTGCTGTGGACAAGCTCCCCTTTCTATCAGAGTTCACCCTCTCTTTATCTAGTTTGTACACATCGTGTTTTTTCTTGACAAAAGATACACTGTCCCTCCCCTCATCCAAATTCTTTCAACAAACACAAAACTCTTACACTATCATTGCTTGAGTAGGGTACTTTTTTTGTTGTTCTGAGGAGCACTGAAAAATAAAACCAAAACCAAAATTTAGGAATGAAGTACTTTTGCCCATGTTTGAAATCATTTTAAAGAAAAGCTAGAGGTTAACTTTTCAGAGAGTTATTTAACTGAAACACTGGATATTCTGAGAGGATTCAAACTAGTATTTCCCTCCTAATTTTTGCAGTTTAACTACTGAACTGGAGAAGATGCTGAAGTACAAACCAAGATTTTATCTAAGACCCTGCTATTTTCCCAAAGCCAGATAGCTGGCATCTTGTCCCAGAAGAGTCTCTTCAGCAAGAGGTTCATTAGGCATGACCTTTTAAGCTGTACCTGCAGCTCCAGCAATCTTAACCAGAACATTCTTTTCCTTATTCTACATGGTTATTCCCTTTGTGTTTTTCTCTCTTTCTAGTAGACAAAAGGAGAAGGAATGCTTCTCTTTCCATCTTACAGGAAAAAGTCATCTTTACTGTCTCCAGCCATAGCCTTTTCCATGTTGCTGACAGGCTGAAGATTGTCAAGCAAAGCTGCCTGAATCTGGACTTCAGTGTCTATCATTGTATAATACCCCACTGCATCATGCATTTCCACTTGGATCATAATTATTTTAGGCAACCTATCCAAGTGGGTAACATTTCTGCTGAGTGTGCAGTGTTTACATAGCATAATTCATTTCTGTTTACTTCATTGAATCATTGTTGAATTTGAGGATGCCTTTCATAAACAATTATTCTGCTCTAATAGTAACAAGTAACACATTTGCTTTACAGACACCTCAGTGAAGCACTCCCGTCAACACGAATTGTCTGTCACGTGCTTTTAAATGTTTTGAAAAAATATGGTATGCCATCTGGCTCCCAAATGCTCATTAAAGCCATTGGAATATGAGTGTTTAAGGAAGCTAACGTCACATGATGCCCACCACTTTAAAAGAGAAAGAAAGAAAGAAAGAATGTATTTGCAGATGATATGCAACTAGAAGAAAAGGAAGTGGTAAAATTTTGTTTATAATTTAATTTCCTATGACTAAAAACATGCCAGCCATTTCCGAGAATAAAAACAGATGACAGCTTCTGTTCCCAGGAATATATGGTCTAAGTTCATTTTCCGAATGACATCAAGAAAGGAAAAAAATCCAGCAGGAAAATGGGATGCTGAAGCCATAGGCTATTTAGGTTTCTCAGGGGAAGGATGTCCCTATGAACTGAGATTCAGAGGGCATGCTCCAAGTTTCTTTTAAAGCTTCCCAAGTCACTTAGTTTTTCTGCTCTGAATGTCAGTTCTCCCCTCTTTAATTGAGGCTAATGGCTGTCAACTCCCCATATTGGCACAGCCCCAAGGAGAGATCTCCCACTCTCTAGTTACTGTCTTTTTCTGTGGAAGCACTTTTAAGCCTTAATGTAGAAAGAGAACTGCACCTGCAAAAACTGAATTACCAGATACGGTTTCAAACCCCATTTGGAAAGGCATCATCCTGTATCAGGGGAGTCGCTCAACTAATGTTTCATGGGAAACATAAAAATAGATTATGGAAAATTGGAGGAGTTTCAAAAAAACAACCAAGTATTTAATGAAAAAAAAACGGGTTTGACATTAACTCTATTTCCTGTATTTTTTCAAATAAGATTTATCCTATTTACTAAAAACTAGACTATCAATCATTTGCTGGAATGTAAAGCAAATGCTTTATGAAACAGTTTTGGTTTTTTTTGTGGCAAAGTGCATTTAGCTTCAGAAGCTGTTAAATATATGTAAATAAACAATCTGTTAAATAGATGTTGAGCAATTCTACTTATGACATATTGGTCCACTGCCTTATGACAATGATGCAAGAGAAAAAACGAGCTGCAATCCTGCAGAAAAATAGCCCAGGGAGTAAAGGGAAGGAGAACACAGATAATCAAATGGGTAAGAAGCAAAAAACAGCATGGCCTCATCCAGTAGACAATAGAACAACATCTCCTGAGTAACATGTGGGCTAATGGTGGGTAAGTTTTCTCCATTCTAAGAAACGGGTAATGTTTTGTCGACTGACCTTATCCAACCTCCGCATTTTCTCGAGTCAATGCATAGCTATTTTTAGCAGAACTCTGCAAATGTTTTATAACCCATTTTGGCTGTAAGGCCACATCCAGTTGCAACAACCTTCGTAGCTTTAACTAATCCAGGCTTGTTATTTTGTTAAGCATTTGAGGGCTAGAGGGGAATACGCTGGGAAATAAATAAGGCACTGAACTCCACTTCTGGGCTGTAAACGGAAGCCTTTTGCTCTAAGACTTCTGTACTTGCCACACCCAGAAATCATGATTCCAAAGACAAGTCCGTCAGTGAAGGGGGAGGCTATAAGCAAATATACTTGCTGCCACACTCTTGTGTTTTGCCATCTGGAACTTTATAACACAGCAGGAGGTTTCAAAACAAGATTCTTGTAAGTTAATAAATCTGTTATGCTGACAAGTGGGTCATTCTGGTTTTGGCAAGACAGACTGCTCCTTGAGGGACAAGAAAACCCATGTATGTGGAATTAGTGTGCTGTGTGTGTCTGTGCTGGCAAATTTATGTGAATGTGAGACAAGCTATTGCTGGGTAGCAGTTTCT
This sequence comes from Pezoporus flaviventris, assembly GCF_033815535.1. Taxonomy (NCBI): domain Eukaryota; kingdom Metazoa; phylum Chordata; class Aves; order Psittaciformes; family Psittacidae; genus Pezoporus; species Pezoporus flaviventris. The sequence goes on along the minus strand of NW_026892550.1, from coordinate 37,477,025 downwards.
AATGAGCGTCCCTTGGCATGTGCAGGGCAACCATGCAGAGATTCATTTGATAATAAAATGGATATGCTACAAAGGGCAGGATGCAGTAGATATTCCACTCATGGTAACTCAGAAAGCAGAATACATTTGGAGATCTTTATCCCAGCTGAGAAATTACAGTTGTTACTAATACTAACCACTTCTTGTGTATTTTATCAGCCTAGGAAGTAAATCAGTAGTTCGTTTCTGTCAAGAGTAAAAAGCATACAGGACAGCATGCTGCCTGATGGTGTCAGCATCCCAAGTGTTTCCAAACTTGGGAGAGTTACACTTGTGTGTAAATGAAAAATGCAAAACAAAGCCCAATTCTGCCATCTGACTAAAGCTCTCTCACAGGAACACTGCTGTTTGCATCTCATACCTCTAGATATAATTGTTTCATAAGTAAGAATTTTCTGGGTTTATCTGTAACATACATATGCATTATGCAAAGCACACACAAGTTGGTAGAAAAATTTCTATGAGAAAAAAAGATGTAACATCAGCTTGGATCACAGATCCTTCTATAGCTCTGTTTGCTATAATAAAATCCATTTATTCCAGTACAGCATGTTTCAGTTCTTTCAGAAGAACACCCACATTAACACATAAATGGCAGCTACAGCCATACAAATACTAACGACAGTGTTCACCCATATATCTTCCTTTGGAGGATGAAGTGTTGTAATGCTACAGGTCCTAATTTCTTTTTACAGTATAATTTGAAAGGCACATCTTTTCTGCAGACATTAACAAACACAGGTTCGTAGAATCACAGAATAGTTAGGGTTGGAAAGGACCTTAAGATCATCAAGTTCCAACCCCCCTGCCATGGGCAGGGACACCTCACACTAAACCATGCCACCCAAGACTCTGTCCAACCTGGCCTTGAACACCACTGGGGATGGAGCATTCACAGCTTCCTTGGGCAACCCATTTCAGTGCCTCACCACCCTCACAGTAAAGAATTTCTTGTTGTATCCAATCTAAACTTCCCCTGTTTTAGGTTTTAACCCATTCCCCCTTGTCCTATCACTACAGTCCCCATTACGTTTGCCTTAATTTTCATACCTTTACCACATCCTGTCACCATAAATATTTTAGTTAATTCCATGCAGCTATTCAGTTCCTAGGCACAGTAATTTTGTCAGATGACTGCAGTCCTTTGCGCAGCTGATATCTAGCATTGGTTCCACTACCATTCCCAGAATTAGTGCTCCCCCTCAGTGATCCACTTCCAGTTTTACTTTGCCTGTAAGGCAAGGAATCAGAGTTATCTCACTCTCTCCCTTCCGCAAAGTGAATACTTTCCTTTTTAAAAATGAGGAAGAAAGGAAGAAAGAAAAGCATATGCACTAGTGTCACACCCTCCAACCCTATGGACATATCACACTGAAGAGCTTCCCACATCTGCTTTAGAAAATTATCACCCTCTCCCACCTCCCACTTCTGAATGTTCATTGTTCAAAATGTCAGCACAGATAGCATTCAACTTTTCCTTCACAGCTGGGGTAAGTAGTTCTCCCAGGTACTACAGATGCCTTCCTGCCACTGAAACTAAACCCATTCACCTCTGCTACAGATCAGGTGTCTGATCCAATGTCCATCTTACACCTAGCACTTTATTTCATTTCCTCAAAGGGAAAGCATTTGCTCATTTTATTTCTAACTTTGCATCTATAAATTTCTCATCCTAGATTTGAGCAGTTTTCCAGCAGTAAGGGAGAGGAGATGCCACACAACTAACATTGGACATGCATAAGCAGATCAGTCAGTGGACTCGTTTAAAACATCCAGCTGGTGAGGTCTCTAAGATTATTTGCTTATGGTCTGAACCATAATTTAAGTTCCTGATTCAGCAAAACTCACAAGCACCTGAAACTCCCACTGAGGTCAGTATAGCTGTAGTGCACATACCAAAGGACTACACCAAAGCACAGCCATGGTGACCAATGCACAGTGTGAGGGACGGGAGAGAGAGTTCTCTAAGCCGATTCAGAGAACCATGGCTTTTAAATCTCAAATTAGAAAACAGAAAACATTACCAGAGCTCTTCAAAGGGATGTATTTTCCCCTCATATCTAACTGTTACAGCACCCAAGAAACCAATTTCAGGTTTGAAATGTCAATAAATGTTAATTTAATTTATTTTTGCTGGATTAGAAAAGTATAAATAACTTCAGTTTCTAAGTATCATTGCCTTATGATTCAGCAAAACACCTCATCACACATTTAACTTTTAAGATCATGTTTAAATCCATTCCTGTTCTGTGAAGTGCTTAACAACATTTTCATTTACTTTTTTGTTTAATAAGAGTGCGTTGCCCTTAGTCATTTATGAAATGAAGGCCTACGAGGTTAAGTGGTGCATGTGAAAAAGACAGAGAAGAAGATGGTTGAGCGTAACATCAGCCACCAGACATGCTAGTTCTAGATATAAAAAAAAGTAATTTAAAGTTATAAGCAAGACATTAAATTCATGCCTTAGGGACCTCTCTTGTATTTGGAATCACTATTTCAGTATCTAGTATCTCTTCCAAAAGCATTCCATTGTGTTACTAACTATAGAAGGAAGACACCATCAGCTATTGTAGATTTGTCAGTAGCGCTTTACATGTAAGAACACAGGGTTTCTATTTGTATTTTTTTTTCTGAATGCCAGAGAGAAATAAGCTTTCAATAAAAACCATTAACGAGAAATTGACCAGAATCTAGTATTTGCCTGTGAAAAAAATACCAACTATTTCCTTAGACACGTTTCTTTTGGCAGCATTGGACAACAGACAAATCATGGACGGATACAGGCAGACAGATCTTCAGACACACACAAACAACTAGAAAGAGTTCCAGCCTCTGCTAGTATTATCTAATGATAAAAGTCAAAAAAGCTCAAAAGTACAGGTTTGCCAATTTTTCTTCAAACCAGCAACTGTACTTGGCAGAACTCACTTTTTGTACTGGTGGATTTAGCTATTACTCAACAAAACCAGGGCTGTAGGCTAATTAAATCACAGCTGCACAAGTACGCCCTATTACTGTCAGCTATGAGACCGTGATACTTCACAGTCAAAACCCAACCTGTTACACAGATTGGCAAAAGTACTAAGAGAGCAGATGGAAAAATTCCCACATCATCTCATTCATCAGTAACACACTTACGTGGAGGCCGCACAACCAACATTTGCCAACATAAATATATTCCAGTACAAAGACAGACACATCCTACTGCTTGATTGTTTTCCACCAGCATGACCTCTGAAGAGCTGTAACTGCTCTTGGAGCAGTCAGCTTTCACAGCTTAGTTTAGCTATCTGAGGCTGTTGTGCAGCTCCAAAAGCAGTTCCTGCCATCAGCATAGACTGCGCCTGCACTTGTGGGGACAGACATGCAACTAGCTAAGCTCTGTCATGGTCCTCCTCTCCCAGACATAGAACTACTGGGTCACATCCAGTAACAAGCCTCACTGACCTACTGTGGGAGAGGAGCATTAGCAGTATTTACTAAGGGAGAGATCAGTGTTAAGAAAAGAAATAGCTGTGGTTGGACCAGACAATGTTTCACTGATCTCTTTAATTACAGGGCTGTTTCTCCTCCCACCCGTTCCCCACTGGCACATTCGCTGCTGACACGTCAATCTTTACGCAGAGAACAGCAACTTTCCCAGACTCAGAAACTGATGTTCAAGCTTGGCTGATCCTGTGCTGCAGAGAACAGTTGAGAAATGTTACTGACAGAATCTTATATTTTAGTATTTAGTTTTCCTTGGATCATCTAAGTGTTCACTAACACTGCCAAACCAAGGAAAGCAAAGTTTTGCAGTTATGGCCAAATTCCATCTGCATTTGACACCAGGTTAAACATGGATTTCTTTATCAATGAGTATTCTAGGTGAGAAAAAGAACAAATGAGAAACATTATCTGCCATTTTCTTGAGCACAGCTGTATCAGACCTCTAAATAGTGATTGATTTTAGCATGCACAACTGGACAACTAGAAGTTGGTCCTGAACTAGTCTCTGTTTTTCTTCAGACAGAATTCAAAGGTCATCTAATTCTTGTTATCTTTTTCCTATTTACTGGAGACATTAATTCTCAACTGAACACTTCACCTTTCTGTGTATTAGCAGTCTGCAGCAGAAATCACCAATTCTGTATTAAGGAATATGTGTTAAGTATAAGAATGCTGAACGCCTAGGCAGGATGAGCACCCATTTTATTAACAGATTTAAAACATTTCTCTCTTTGTATGTGTTCTTACCCTCCATGAAAAGGTTGATCTTTACAAAGCACAGTATCATTTTATTTTAAAAAACTATTATATTTCATCCTTGTCAGAGGATGAAATTATTGTCAGAGATCTTAAACGACTGAATGCAACGAATTTCAGTGATTTGCAGGGGAAAATAATGACTTGTGTACTATAAACTTAGAAGTTGGACAGATGCATAAAGTAAACCTTTGCAAAAGCAGATTTTCCTGATCCGTGTATTCAGAAGACACACTGAGATTGCCTACCGGAGGAGTGGAGAAAAATTCTTTGAACTGTAAACTTTTTAGAGCTAGCATTCTTCAGCTTATTGAGAAGCTCAACCAGCTGAAATAAGAAATTTGACCTAGGGCACGTCCCTTGTTGTGGAGAACAAAGTCAATGACCACTTTAAAGCCACGCTGCTGCTGACTCTTCTCTCCCAAGCATCCACAGATACACCATGAGAAAATACGGCAGCAACTAACCACAAAAGATTTTGGGACTAGCAGCTGTTAGCAAACCAAAGCCTACTCTGCAATTGTGGATCTGAAAATTTATGGGTTTGATTGAAAAGCGAACAAGTCTTCTGTGCTTTACAGTGCTGTTAAACAGCCTCATCTTTGATCTAGTGCCTGAGCTGTGCCAGTGGGACAAACATTTTTTGAGAAAAGGATAACACAGCCCAAATAGCTCTGTATTTTCCAAGTATGAAAGCCATCCAGCTCAGTTTCTTTCAGACATACTCATTCCTTTAGGGCAGATGAGATATTTTCTTTCACTATTTAACAGTAGGGGGCATATTCAGTGTATGCCAGCAAAGTTTAATGAAATCAATGAAGTAGCACTGATTTGCAGTAATTGGGAATCCAACCATGTGTTCTAATGCCAAAGAATCTGATATTTTTAAAGGCTTATATTGCTTTTCTTCATGGGAAAGCGTGGGGGGGGGGGGGCACGGCTATCAAACTCCATAACTCCATTTACTTTGTGGAATGGTGTTCCATCTAAGATAGCAGACAGCAGGGGCAAGAAAACACCTGTACAGATATTTAAAAATCCTGACATTTTCTTTATGTCATTGTAATGAAAGTGTTTTTCTTGCTGTGCCAGCCAAATTTCCACTCTACATTCCTGCACAGGCTGTTCCCACCACTCTGAATTTAGATTGTAGCCACTGTTTGGACACATCTTGTGAATTGGTTTTGATCTAAATGAGTACTAGATACAAACATCAGAAGGCCTTTTGAGTTCTGCATGCCAGGTAAATCGTACTGCAGAGTGCAGCTGAGTGCTACACATTTACATGTGCTAAGGAGAATTTTTACAGGCTAGTTCTAAGTGTGAATAATTGAATTCTGAGGCTAACATTACTGTGCTTAAATTGTCTCTATTCCACTGAGTAGGAATGGCAGAGAAACTGATTTTGTCACTCCTCTTTCAGAAAATAATACAGCTTACAGGAAAGAATACAGTAGAAGGAACAAATAAATAGTACTGACATCTGCTAATATTGTATTCAGTGTACTGCTGAGATTTGATAGGCATGCATGAAATGCTCATTATGTTACATTTTGAATGGCTTTTGCACACTGCAGATTGGATGTAGCAAATTCATTTTGTTACGTTGCTTGCATTGGGCTGATTCTGATCAAAGCACTTTTCAGCTGTTAAAATGGATCAGCTAGGTCTCCCACCCACAGAAATCAAGTCTTTAGGAGACTTCTCCAGGGGAAGGGCTTAGCTGTTCCAGCTGCTGATTGTATTAGATATACTAGAGCAGGTCTAATCCGTCAGAATGTATTTGCAACTCCTTGAAAACCAGTCCGGCTTTCCTTTCAAAACAAGTTTTACATCACATACCTTGCAAGAACAGGAACCGTCAGTTCGGCAAATGAGGAAACTGAGGCTCCAAAAGGGGAGACCTCAGGTTTTCAAGAGCAGCTGCTAACTTCAAGGCTCTCAACAAGTTTGTCTCCTAGAAAGTAAGAGCAATATGGATGACACAGTGAAAGGAGAATGCATTGCATCCATACCATTTCTCAAGAGAGCTGTCTAATATTAGTGCTACTGCATAGACTCTGTGGAAAGTGGACACTACCCCTGCCTATTAATGCAAACCTGCAACTCATGTTGTGTTTTTAACTCAGTACTCAGTGTGATACATATATGTTCTCAAAGCATACCCATCATATCAAGCCTTTCAGGTAATTCAGGAATACAGGTGCCTAGTCTTGGATTTCACATGTGTTTTGACATGAGAATAACAATGCAGCTTGGACCTACCACAGCAGCACTTGTTCTAAGACACAAGCACCAAACAAATACAAGCTTAAGAGACTACGTAAAGACTGAGGGCTGCATTTTTAGCCTTAAAACATCCAAGTTCCTCTTAGGTCCTTTCACAGAGCTGGAATTTGGTAACTGAGATAAGTTCCAAACAAGTTACCTAAGATGCAGGTCCTGTATACAGGTCTTCCAAATCCTTTTCTCTCCCATTTTTTCCTCACATTTAATGTCCATATCCTCACCATCCACCATTACCATTCTCAGCTCTTTTGTATGTATATACAAATATTCCAAGTATGTCAGCCTATGTATGATTAAGTCATTAAAAAGAATTATGACATGGGGTTTTCTTGAGTCAAACTTAAAATCTGTTTAGGCTTTACTATTAACCATTTATCAAAGTGCAGGGATAAAGCACCTGAGAGTGATTTGAGAAGTACACATATTGTAGATTCATGTTAATACAAAGAATATGGCTGAATTGCCACGTCCAACAGAAACCAGTGGCATTGCTATCTATTGTGCACATATAGGAAAAAGTCTTCTGTAGGAGTTTTAGTAACGCCAGACACAAATCTTTTAAACCAGACAAGTAGATTCTTGTGTTTCATAAAAGTCAATATACCTCTTTAAACACATTTGCTTAAAGCTATTGGAAAGAACAAGCCAGTTATAACATTTTGCCAGCCCTGTGAAAAAAAGCCAGAATGCTCAGAAGCCATGTTTTTAAGCCTATGCAAAACTATCGTAATTGTCATTCCTGCTATAAGGCAGAGGTAATGAAGTGAGGGTGAACAAGATTTCAGGCACCTCTGGCAAACCCAATGTTAGCCACATATTAGAATGACTCAATAATTACAATAGCAAAAAACCCCAACGCAAAGAAACAGTCTTACTTCTATTCACAGCCGTGATGTTTGTGGGTACTTTTCTCCTACAGATGCACTGACATCAGATCTCAACTCTGAAAAACAAATAAAGCTGCTTTTCTGTATTCTCCAGTTTGCATTTCTACAAATCATGTTGCCTCCCTTCCCCCTAATTAAGGCAAGTTAAACTGGATGCTCCTTCTTTGCAGAGAGGACTTAATGCTGCATCACTCACTGCTCCAGAATCTAGTTCCTGCTCAGTCTTAACTAACAAGGAGACTGTCACAGTAGCTGAAACATTCAGAGAATAATATTTTTGCAGACACTTTAAAGATTAATTTTCTACCATTTTCATAGCAGTCACATATATATAGTAGACATGTAACTGTATTTAAATCAAGAAGATCTCCTAGTTAGGCAATTACTGTCTGACTACTGTGCACAGCAAACTTCTACAGGGCAAATGAGTCTTTTACCACCGAACAGCGAAGTTCAGGTAGATGCTTCACCCTCAGGGCTGGGGACTCTCAATATCCACAGCAGATCCACTATGCTAGACACTTCTTCCTTTAGGGAAAGCAGTTCATAATGATTATGAACCTGATGTCCTGTTGACAAGACCGAACTAGTCAGTCACAATCAGACTAAGATGGAAGTTACCTACCTCTTCTGAAGTTACTTACAGAAATATGGAGAAGAGATGGAAAAGATCAGTCAGATCCTTTCAGTTCTCTCTACAATTTTTGCATTATAGTCATTATTCCAAACTCCTAACATTATGGAATCTGAAGACTTTTCCCTCTATGAGCAGAAATATCCTCCTATGAATTCTGAAATTAAGTTCTGGTAATTTTATTGTCAAATTCTTTATAAGTAATTTATGTTTAATATTTGCATACACATTTTGATTTAGCTGTTTGCTAAGAAAATATTTATTAGGATTGGAAGTTTAACATAGTAAATCAAACACTTAACATTCACTTGACTTCAAACATAGATATAAAATACCTTACAAAATTTTTTATGGAATTACACAAAGCAAATGCACAGGGTTTGTCTGTTTCTACACTGAATTAATCCCAAGCCAAAACAAAAAAAATAATCCCTAAAACATCACAAAAAAGGCATGATAAACTGCATTTTTGTCATTGTTGCACTGCTATGTAATAAGCCCTTTTTACACACATTTACTTAAAGTTTAAAAAAGCTAATTGAAAATGTATTCCATCTAACAGAACTATTGGATTAACAGCTGATTTTTGACTTTACACCATGAAATTCTATTAATAGAGGTACCTTAATCACTTAGCTTAAAATATGGATAGTAGAGATAGAAAAAAATTAACCTTTAGTAGTCTTTAATATAAAATGCACTAAATTTTCCAAAATAAGATTATGACACACTAGTGCCAATTTATGCTGACAAAAGCTGAGATCAGCTTCTAACTAAAATTTATTTCACAAAAATTTTATATATTACATGAATATTCAAGTAAACTATTTAAAAATATTTAAAAATGCAAAAACTGAATTATACAGTGTTTCAGAGAGATGTTTAATTTGGGAATGCTGTCATGTCCAACTATATATATTTATAGATATATTTTTTCTTATCTTTAAGACCATCATGATATTACCTGATATTGCAAGAACTCCTCGTCACTAACATTTGATATTTTTCAATTTATAACTTCAAAAAACAAACACTAGAAGGATTTAACATATCACTGTGTTCTTTTTTATCACTGTTTCTGTGTGCTGTGCGACACTGAATCACACTACTGGCTTTGCTTTGTAAAGTGCTGAGTAACAGCCAAATTACATCAGATTTAACTGGAGATGACGGTGCTCAGTGTCTTACAAAAAAATCTCTATTAAACTGTTATAATTAAACAGTCAAATTAAAAAACAACAAGTTCAGCTCAGTAGCGTGTGTGTTCACCAGTGTCAAATCTCTAACAAAACCCTGAAATACTAACAATGCTTTTCTTGCTGGCTGCATTCTTTATATCCATCAGCTGCAAGGACATTAAAATATTTTATTAATGATTCAAACTCTGGACATCTTCTCTAGCTGAAGACAAGTTGCTCACTAGTTTTGGTCAAGTGGCTTTTGGGAAACTTTCAGAGCAAAATAACCCACCAACGGGGAACTGGAGTGAAAAACGCCAACCATGCACAGTTATAAGTACTGCAGGAACTGAGTAACACATGCAAGACAAAGAAAAGGTCAGAACATACCAAAGTAGCAATGGTTAAGAAGTTAGTAAAGTTTTCACAGTGTTTCATACAGCCTTTTACTTTAACACAAGTGCATCACTTACCACCACTATTGCTCAGACATTTTAAAACATCTCTTGGCCATGCATGTCAGTTTGAGAAGAAAATAGCAAATTACACTTCTTAGGCAATTTTAGACATTAAGTACAACTTATAATTTTATTTTTATTTTCAGTTATCAAAACGATGCTTGCAAGATATGATCATTCTAAATGTTGGGCTTTAACATTCTTTCCAATTTTCTTGGATCCTGAGCGCTAAATGCCCAAATAACTGGCCAAATATCCAAAGCTAGGCTTTGTTCAAATAGCCAAGTTACTATAAACAGAAGGTATAGGGAATTTCTTACTGGCACTCCCAAATTTCTTCCTTCCTAACCTTGAGATGATCCTAACCTTGAGATGGTTGAATTTTATTCAGTTGTTCATATACATCTTTGCCTCCTGGAAACATTACTCCACTTGGGTGATTTATGAGGAAGTAGAACTAGACTCAAGAACACCACTGACTTTTGTTTTGATCTGTCCAAACAACAACATACACATTTTTTTCCCCACTTGGCAAATTCTATTTGACGCCACATCACCACCACTCAACATTAACTCATAAAACAGAGACTTACTCCACTGTTAGACACAGCAGGGGAAAAATGTCCAGAGGATAGACGGGAGGCTCTTTATCAGATATAATTGCTTGCTCATAAGGAGAGAATCCAGCTTCCCCTTAGTTATTCTTTCATAAATTAATAATTTGTTAAAATCATAGTCACAAGAATTTGAGCTATTACACAAAATTCAAGTTTAAAAAAACAAGAATAAATTAGTTACAGCCTTGTAAACAATTGTTCATTTATGTAACATACTTGGGGGGGGGGAAAGTTCCTCTATATAATAAATCAGACAGTACAAGGCACACATCACACTTAAGAACCCAAAGTGATAAAACCAGCAGATGCCTTCATCTTCTTTGTTCGCTGGTGTAATTGTGCTATAGACACTGTAAAAATATGTAGGTTTTTGTTTACATTACAGTCATTTGAAAATATTTCATGACTGTGCTTTTTCTGGTAAAATATTTGTGCTACTTTGCAGTACAGTATGATCTGAAGCTCTTGCAATGATCTTCTCAAATGTTCTCCACAAAGCTTCCAGGGAAAAGGCCAGTTTTTCCATTTCGTTGCAGAGTGCCTTTGAACCAGCCATCCTCACGTTTTTTGTGTACAAAAACAATGTCACCTTCCTTAAGTTCAAGTTCAGCTTCGCTTTGAGGAGGATAGGATACCACAACCCTGTACCTGTGTAATTAGAAAAACACAACCTTCGTTTAGGCTCTTTTAAACCAGTGCTCTAGAAAATATTCCTGTAAAAGTTAAAACTTATGAAAACAGGAAACTGCCTAGAACTGTTTGCTCAATATGTAACAGAAGTATATCTTGAAGAGGAAATAAGAATAGCAACATAATGAATTCAAGTCAAATGTATATATCACCTATCAAGTTTTTTTCACTAAGATTCCTGTAAAAATCCAGACACTATTTAAGTAACAGGAGAAAATTTTAAATGTATTTTTGGATATAAACTTCAGACTGTTCCAGTCAGCATGACTCAACAACAACCAAAGCATCCACAGCAGTAATTGGGCATAATTTTACAACTGTGTGTTTAAGATGTTACTATGTCAGAGAAGGCTATTCAGGCACAGAACAAAAAGAAGCAACTAGCAAAACCTATTAATTTGCACTGCTGCTTTAAATTATTTTCATTTATCTTGGAAACTTTTCAGGCTAGAACACATGCCATCTGATTTGGGCACATTTGTACTATATTAAAAATAAACATTTAAAAAAAGTAGTCAACTCCACAATTTTTCTTAAGCACCTGATACGCAAAAGAACTTACTGTTCTCCTGAGCTTTCCACAGTTTTGAGCTCCCTCAACCCTGCAGTAATTAAGTACTTCTCATTAATTTTTAGCTTCCTGAGGATTTTGATATCCATTCTTGTAATCTAATGTCTAAAACAAAGCACCTGGTGTTAAAATGCTATTTTACTGTATTTTTCAATGTTTGATGAGAAGAAACCCAGCAGGCTTTGCACCCTTAAATCTCATTTTCTTCTTTTATTACAATCAGACACCAAATTTATGCCACATTTTACAAATACTATTTGCCCAGTTAGAGGTGATCAGATCCAGACTCATCACACATTCTCTGTGATGAGTGTTGTCTATTCAGATCACCCTAAATGATTATGTAGAAGCTATTTTTCCATTTCCTAGTTCATCATCTATAACAAACTGCTAAAACTACCAATTTCATCCAGAGTAAAAAACTTATGCTTCAGCTCAAAAGTTCAGTGCCAGGTCCCCAGAGAAAAATAGCCACATTTACTAAGTATGACCTGTGTTTTGGAAAAACATGTTCATTCCCACATGTTTGAATCTCCTAAAACTTCCTTGTTTATCTCCTTCTTCAGTATTTGCAAATGTTTGCAATGACTGAAGGTCAAATTTGCAGCCCTTTCGTGGTCACCTAATCTAGAATACTTTACATGCACCTAAACCACACAGTATGTATTTTCTTCTTTATATTTTCTTATGGTATTGTTAATTTTCAAAATATTATCCTAAATACTTTTAAGCAGCAAGTGATAAAATATTAGTATTAAAGAAGTACTTCAGCTTCCGAGAAGCAGCCACTATATTTTCCATCAGTTCTTTCCTGCTATTCCTAATGTGTGTGCAGTGTTTTTGCCCTCTGTTTTTATGAAATATCTTTTTGGGGGGCAAGGGGGGGGTGGTGGGGGGGGGGTGGTGGTGGTGGCCATGGTCTGTCTTCACCTTTCTACTTTTCATTTGTAATACTGGCATTGCTCACACTTTTCAGTAACATGAAAAAGATTGTATCTTCCATGTTTTTCCCTTTCTACATTGTTTCTGGTTTGTTTTTTCCCCCTTTCTACATTGTTTCTGGTTTGTTTTTTTCCCCCTTTCTACATTGTTTCTGTTTTGTTTTTCCCTTTCTACACTGTTTCTAGACACAAAAATACTGCTATTCTTCCCAGCTATTTGCAGTTTATTTTTGCACAGTTACCTGTGGTTTTCTAATCACCAAGTAGATAAAAATATATTGTCACATGCAGAAAATTTCAGTTGAGGAATACACAGAAAGTTGGAATTACTACTGTTGCACAAGTTAAATTCATACTTATTTTTTATCTTCTTGCTTGAGTTCCTTTTTTTGCACTTTTAATTTGTACTTTTCAGCTCACCTGTGCCCTGGTGTTGTGCAGCTCTCTCCTGTCTGCTGAGTATGTGCCTTGACTCCTACAGCAGATCAACACCCACCTAGGGTAGTATTTACTTAACAGCATTAAACCCATCAGATGTGGTAAGACCTGCTGCCCTCTAAAGCCATTGGCCTGCTCACTGGAAGCAGATGTTACAGCAGTCATTTTGTGGTGCATAAAAAAAGGGTCACTTAAATCACAGAACAAAATTACTGCTCTCCTTCACCGTAACTGGATAAAGGATTCATATTCTAGTTTAGGATATGCAGAGAAGTGTATTTAGGTTCAACTTCAGGTCTTTAACACCACTGTGGGGTGCTGGGAAGTTTGTTATTACAGTGCTGTATATTTACTGTAAAACTTAAGGCTTTAATCAGTGTTCCCTCTAAAAGAGAAAGCTCATGAAAAAAGCTTGAAACAGTCTTTTACCTCTTGTTATCAAAAAAACCTAAACGGCTCAGATAACCAAATTACTGTGTATTCATAGCATAACATGGTATGAATGTAATTCCCCCCAGGAATTACAGGGTGTTTGGTCTATCTTTTTAATGAAAAGACAGTGATCCTTGGCCTTGTCAGTGCACTGCATCAATACAGGAAATCCCAGCGCCTGCAGACAACTTATGCCTTGGCTGGAGAATCAGAAGAAATGACTAAACACTGTTGCAGTGTCTCAGGTGCAGGAATTCTCCAAACTGCTCCAAACTGGAAGCAAGGCTTGGCTGAAATTTCTGTTTGATTTCTTTGCTCCTTCTGTACAAGGAACATATAGAAGACCAGGAAACGCAGTAAGCAAAAACCTAGCTCATAGGAGAAGAGCGTATATAGGAATGGCAACTACAGAGAAGACCTGCAATAGTAAGATAGAAGGGAACGTATCATATTCCCCTCCTTTAGTGAAATGCCCACTGGTATGAAGTATCCATCTGCAAATCCATGTCCCAAAAAGCTTGTCTGCTAGCAAACAAATCAAATGCCCATCCATATATTCTGTATGACTGGAAACAAGTTCACCATTTTTAATCCTAATTTTCTGTAGAACTTACAGGAATGACACATTCTAGGATTACTTACAATTCTAGTGAAAGGAGAAACAGTGAGATTAGAGTAAAAATTTGATACTGCATGTTAAAGGAAGCAAGGACTTCCAGGAAATCTCGGTATCCAAACCAGGAACATTTTCAGGTGCTTTACAGAGTTGAGCCAGCTACCTTTGCTCCTAATTCATGTAGGATAATTAACAGAAACACACTCCTAAATCCTCTAGTCAACTCTGAAAATAAAACTTGAATGCTGATAATTGCACTGCAAAGCCATAGTCAGAATAGACAGTACTGTTTCTTTTTCCAAACACACTGTAGCCTGTAATTGGAATTGTGATATGTAAGAGCAGAATAACTTTAGCAGGAGATTTCTCTGTTCTTCATCTTTTTGTTGAGCTTATCCTTATGAATGTTTTCCTCTTCAACCAATTATTGCATCATCAGTATGCTTCTTACCCACCCCTGCTTCCACATTAATGAAGATTAATTAATGCTTATAAATTACTTTGATGATATTGAGTACAATGTAAGTAGCAAGTATTATTAAGCAAAACATTTTAAGCAGTTTGGCCTAAGTAAATGGAAACATGACAAGAGCACATCAGCATGAAAAACACTAACCCTGCCCTGAAAAGGACAAAGGGAACCCAAGTGAAATTCTGTTTAAATACACTGGCCAAAAAGTAACAATTCTGCATGACTACCAGGGAGGATGATCTTGCGATAGCACTTTCCCGGTAGCAGTTAGCAATTAAACAATAGTAAGGATACACAGATATATTAAAAAGAATGTTTGAGTGTATGTTATTACTAGATCAGTAAGTAAGCATTTTCTGTAGGTAACTGTAAGCATCATTTTCTGTAAGTAGTTCTGAGGAAAAAAAAAAATCCATCACAGTAGTGAAAAAACTGCTTTTTGTAAGAATGCAAATAGCTTTGCACATATATCCACTGGTCACTCCAGAACTAGTTTGGTGTTATTTTCACAAAGTATAAAACCATATTACTGTCCCAAACAGACTTACAATAATGTGAAAATATGCTATTCTTAAGGAAAATTCTGTCATGTTTTATTTTCCATCTGTAAGTGTAAATCTAATTCGAAAATTCAGTGTAAAATAGAAATTTCTTGCAAGGAAATGGCATAGAAACAGTATCAACCTTTTAAAAATTATTAAAGGTATGACAGAAGTAAAATAAAAGACAAAATAGAAACTTTATACACTGCCTGGCTTCTAATACACAGATATAGCTTAAGATCAATGAGCCTCTGGAAATACAGTGGTATGCCCACACACCATGAGTTAATAGTACCAGAACAAAGTCTATAATAGTCAGCATAAATCAGTTCAGTCCTAGAGCTGCAACTCTACTGCTTTTTTTTTCCGTATGCTACACAATCCCGTAGCTACTGCAAAAGAAATCTTATGACACTTTTCATATTGCTTATCTACTACCAGGAGTAATAAAAAGAGACAGTAGTTAGAAAACTGTCACTTCCTTTGCAGTCTGCACAATCTACTGAGGACTCAGACATCTGTAAATCATAGGTGGACACAAAATAAAAGCGATAGAACTTTAAAGCAACTGCCTGGCAGCTTCAGAGTCCAGACAGCTGTATGTTTTTCAGGCTCACTTGCCAGGACACAGAGGCTGCCCTAGAGCTTGCTATGTGGAGTGCACAGTAACAGGGCATCTGCATAGTAAAAGTATTTTTGCAACAGCTGAAGAAATCACATATTAAGCCTACTCATAGATAAGGATCTCATTCACCATATATTTAGGCTGGCAATTATGCACTGCTAATAATCTCAAAGAACTAACCCAATATGCATAAATGCAAGAATATAATGTGTTCATGTTGTGCATTTTATCTACCTCAGTTCTCATACCAAACTTGTGATCAGTGTATTTGAGTGTCTATTCATTCCAAAACCTCAAAGTAACACAAAAGGTAAACAAACATACACATGAGCCTTGGTTGATAAGCATTTAAAGCACCATTAAAAAAGTAAGTTTCCTCTTGCTATAAAATGCTGTATCTCAGCATTTTGCAGCAGTTCTAATATACATGGTAAATGTCAAAGAGTTCCTTGGTTTGCCTGAGACTAGCTATATAGGATAATTTACCTTTCACAGACAAGAGGCCTGGATTCACTCAGGACTGGACCCAGGGATGAGCAAGGCTGCCTAGGCGGCGGTGCTACAGGAATAGAGGAATCCAGGGAACTTGTTTTCCGATGTAGTGTCTCCTGTGCCAGCCCAGAGACCTCACTGTCGGTGGGACAGGATCCAGCTTTGCTGTGACCGCTGGATGATGGAAGCTCTGGCCCAACTGCACCTTGCAGGGCTAGCTCTGCAGCTGCTTGCTCAGCGTCCAGGGTTGGTGATGCTGGAGGTGACAATCGGGGCTTCCGTTTGGTGGATGCTCCAGAAAGTAGTTTCAGCAAACCTTTTTTTTCTTTCTGTAAACCAAAGCAGTGCCTCGTTTTAGAACAAAAGTCTCCCATGAAGAGTTGAACACTTCTGTCTGATAGCTGGCATGGTAATCAGAGAGGAGACATTTGAGACTGCACAATTAATAAAGATAATTACAAAGATTATGAAAGAGAAAGGTAATTGTTACAATTCTAAAGAGAAAAACATTAAGTCTTTTAGACCATAAACCAGCTAAGTCCTTTCGCTTTAATTAAGACTTACCTTAAAAGCCAATGCCAGTGACCTAAAGGCCTGTCTAGAAAAAGGAGTGTGAGGAGTTAGATTCCCACAATGGGAATCTAAGAAGTAAACCGTTTTGCTAACATGGAAGTTTCTAGGAAGACATAAAGAGTCATTTCAGACCAAGCAGGGAGAAAAGTCTGCCCTGGAAGCTGCTGTTTAGATAAAGTGTCTTTTACTTATCCTCCCTCACTAAGACAAGACCTTCATGATTTAACAGAAATTTGCCATAAGGAGAATGTATTGTGTTTTGCTGCTCTGCTAGAGGGACGAATTGTAAACATTCTTTTTGCTTGTCCAGACAGGAATCCCTGAAGACTATTATTTACCCTGGAGAGAATTATTCAAGTAGCTTTTGTGTTTCTTGTCTTTTTTTTAAGGGGTGTGGCAGTGATCTTCTTACCAACCCTTTGACTGAGTGAATTTAGTGCTTAAGAGAGGTGCCAGATTTTAAGCCCTTGAGACAAAAATAAGCTATTTAACCACAGAATGAGAAAACCATGAGCAGTGAAGATTTGTATTATAGCTTGAGATGCACTGAGATTGGTAAACTGTGAATGAGAAATCCTCAGTCCTTCATCCAAGTCTCCAATAACTTCAAGCTATATTAGCTAAGACTGAAGTCTAGCAAATGGGAAAGAAAAAGAGAAGCTCAAAGAATATGTTAGCATCTTTAACCCTGAACTGTAGAACATACTGTCAAAAACATAGAATATCTCTTCCAACCCAAACCATGCTATGATTCTAAAAGTCCTGCCTAAGGGCACCTCAGTCTGATTTCAGTGGCTATGACTAAAGTAACTTTAAAACAAAGTTCCAGGTATACCCATTCAACAATATTCAACAAAAAAAAAAAAATAGGAAGTAGATGAGATTAGTGTACAGCCTACGATTAAAACCTTCATAAACTTCATTAAGGAGTGCGTGTGGCTGAAGAGTAGTAAGGTAAAGCCTAAAACATTTGAGATATAAAAAAATGTTGTCAAAAGGAGAAAAAAAAAATCTAACTACACCACAACTGTAAAACAAAACCAGTTATAAAGTTGAAGGAATGTTTCTGCCTACGATATACTATAATCACATGGCTGTTGGACAGTGAGAATAAGTTTAGACACAGAGGAAAATACTTCAAATAGAAGACCGAAAGCAGAATCACTACAGACTACTGATTTACATTTAGAAAAGACAAGAGTTGGGTGTTTTTTTTTCTTTGTCCAATAAACAGTGCTGGTTATGAGTTTTTCATAATCTCTCTGTGTGTCTGCTTAATCAGGAAGGCAACCTAAAAAACTAATGTTTTTTACTAAATATTAGGTTTATTTTATTAGACTGATTTTTTTTTTTTTGTATGTTCCCACAAGTTCATAGGGTTTTTGTCTGGGTGGGTTATTTTGTTGTTGGGGTTTGTTTTAATTACAGGCTTATTAGTTTACAGATACTTCCTGATAACCTATGCTAACCATACATCTTTCTAAAGTATTTAGGAAACTGAATGCAGGTAAAGAAAAACAAAATACTTGAAATTCCAACAGTCAATCTACTAGTTCTTCTGAACTTTATCCATTTACCTTTTGTTTCTCCTGCTTAAGACATGAACCTGCTACCCTATTTTAACCCTTCTCCAAGGTTTGCTCTGTATTTTAATCCACCCTAGATTTTTCTTGTGTGGTCAAGGATATATTTGCCCATGGCTGTAGTCACAAAATGGCTGCCTGAGTTTCAGACTCAGTCTTAAAAACCAGTGCTGCTGTTCAACAAAATGCATGGAAAAAAAATGGATCTCAAAGTTTGCATGATGAAAATGGCAGAATGCAAGGGAATGATTTTATTCTCTACCCACCTTGCCATCCTTGTCTGCTTTACTGACAGCAGCATTTCCACCAGCTGCTAGAGCACTCTCTGGAGATGCAGGAGCTCCAGTGTGAGTGTTCACAGTTCTTCCACTAACATCTCCCTCCAAAGATGAAGCAGCAATGTTGGGAGAATTCAAAGAACCTGCAGCACATGCCAGTGGGATGGTTGAGCGGTTCACATTCACAGCTGTGACATAAGCAGCACTATTTGCTGGAGGCTGGAGCTGCTGGGAGGCAACAGAGTGGTGGGGAATGATCACAGCTGCAGGAATAAGGCATGTTGAACTCTGTGCTTGTATGGGTGTGACTGCTGCCGTAGGTCTTTCTTGATTGTGTGCAGCAACTAGGAAAAAAGAATAAAATGTGACAGGTCATCATTTCACAAGACACACAAAGAGAGGTACAGTTACTGTGTTATATCTAATCAGTCATGAAAAGCTTCCTTCCCACCTTCCTAACTCCCATTTGTATTACTATGACATCTTACACAGCATCAAATTCGTCTCACCAGAATAAAGAAGTAGCATATGCTACCCTACTTGCACCAGTATGCACAGAATAACAGCACTGCAACTACTGTGGAGAAGTCCAAGCTGCTAAGTAAAATGCTTCATGTACAGAGAGAGATGCAAAGTGAAGATTACACTTTAGTTTGTAAGAGCTAGCTAAATACAGCCTGGAACTTGTTTGTTCCTTTTAATATGCTGTGTAGTTGTCAGGGCACATAAAACAAAGTAGGAAGAAACACTCCTTATAGAAGCTGCTAAAAATATAATTGGATTGTTTTCCCTAAACTATTCACAAAATCCACAACAGATTTAGTGGGTCTTTCAAACAATAAGTACAGTGGCAATTACTGCTATGACTGGTTTCTCTGAAAACGTAAGCTACTGTCTCTTGGGATGTTTAAATATAGAAGTGGATTTACTCATACCCCTGTGAAGTAAAAGGAACATCCACACTGGAAGCTGCAGAACAGCACAGGGCTGAATACACCAACCTGGGCTGCTGCCTAGCTGCAAACCACAGAGCTCTGCATTAACTAATTTATCCTTCTCAAGAAACAACATTGCTATTATAGTTACATTGTCAGCCACACAAGCTTTTGGATCATTTCAACATCTTTGCAGCCCTGGGTAGAATGAAGTGCAAACATCTTAACAGAATGGGGCAAAATGCGGCATCCCAGTGCTGCACAGCCTCTTTCCTTCAAATACTCTGAAACATAGTATCTAACAAGGGGACCTCTCTGGAGTTTGGTGCATGTAAATCTCAAACATATCCATTCACTCTGATTCTTCAGATACTGCTTAGAGTTTCAGGTTTGTTATAAGTGATATCCTGGAATGAAGCCTCAGGCATTTGATCTCTTCAGTCTGCTTTCTACAAATTCCCTTGGTAATTTGGTTAGATTGCATCAACAGTGTATTAAAGAAGACTGACAAAGTTCACAAATTTGATATAACAATCCTGTATTATCATACCCAGTTAAAATCTCCATTATAAGAAACACAAGTTTTTTCTTAAAAAGAAAGCACCACAAAATGCTATGTCTGGTTTTCGATATATAACCTCTTCCCCTATAATAGACCCTTCCTAACTCTTGAGGACCATGCACATCTTTCAAAGTTCCTTTCAATCAAAGAATGCAGACCCCTTTAGCAAGGGTGATGTAAAGCCATGTCTCACTAAGATCAGTTGAAGAAGGGTCCTCGAAGTCCTGAGTTAAACTGAAACTGAAGAACAGCCCTGCAAAAATGCAGCCTTGATCTATGATGCTTCATGAAGAGAGTAACACTCAGCGAAGGTACAGAAAGCTCAAGATGATCACGTTTCAGATGCTGATGACAAAGTTCTCTAAGATTTGAACATAAAGCAGCCATTATTGCTTCAGTTCTCAGGCCCTTATAAGGGACAGATCTGTATTTGTAACTGATTAGTATACCTTCAGATCAAAATCCTATGCTAAGTTCTCCGTGAAGAGAGTGCAGCCCCTCTGAATTTTCCATTTGGACCTGAAAAGCTGGGAAGCATGTTGTCATGTTTTCCAGCTGAATGGAACTGTAAGTTGTTATTTGTCTTGACAGCAGTGCAGAAATGGGGGTTCAAGAAAGACTTCTGGAGCCTACAGGAGCTTTCTCCTTTGTGTTGTCACTTTGCAAACTTCAAGGCAGCTCAAAAGAAGAATTCAGATTAGAAACCACCTATGCCTGACAGGCAGGAAAGTGCAGATGCTTTGCTTAGTTTCTCTTACCAGCTGTCAATAGCACCTGGTTATTGTTTTTTAAAGGTAAAGAATAGAGTTTTTACAGAGGACTATCACATCTGTTCCAGCCTAAGATCAGACTGGAGGAAGATGGCACTAAGGAAATAAAATATCTACGTACATATCCTACCTCCTCCAAAAGGAAACCTGGTACTGACATCTGAACATGAACAGTGTTTTAGGAGATGCATGACTCTGAAGATGGTGGGTTAATTCACGGATCTCGAGACTGCAAGAAATAAATCACCCTTAAGGGGCTAACAATACCATTTGCAACTGCAGCTTTGTCTTCTGCTCTGCCAATAAGAGCCTTGTGGTGAAAAAAAACCTTTGTCTCAACATGAGATCTTAGGCCCTAAATTCAAGGCTGAAAGAGGGAATACTGGGATAGCTTGAAATGGAGGTTTGGGTTGGTTTTTTTTCCCTTTTCTTTTGAGGCCCTAGGAGTAACTGGAACAGATCAGGCTCCAGTTGTGTGGTATTTTCCTAGCCTGGCAAATCCACAGAGGAGTGCATGGATTTGGTAAACAAAAACTCTTGAAAACAATCTTTTTGGATCTGGGCTTAAACAACAAGAAGGCATGTTTCACTGTGATGTGGCCTGCCCCAGACAGTAAAGGCAGAGTTATACCTGTGAGATATACAGAATTTTATGACATAAATCATATAGATCTTGAAGCCAGTATAGCCTTAGTGTTTCAGAGTCAAAGCTGAAAGAGGCTGCAGTCAAGGTTAGAGAACAAACTGGAATACCTAAAGACTAACCCTAAACCAGAGACCTGAAAAAGGAGGAATGAATGCTAAAGGCCTTCAAAGATGCTAGGAGATAATTTAAAAGTGAATGCTAAATTAGAGCAATCTGTAGCTGTTATGCAGTTAACACACACACACACACAAAAAGCTATGACTCAGGTGTTCTTATCACTTTATTACTACCTGAATTGTGTGTGACTGGAGAAGATCCAAGAACATCCTCATCCCAGATACTGATGAAATAACAAATTCCACCTAAAATACTTGCAGATAAATTCCCAACAGTAGGAGTACACACAGTTGCTTAGAGGAGAATAATTAAAGATTCAACAATTCAGAGACATATTGTCATTTCAGAAAGCACTCAACTCTAAAAATAACATAAAAGATACTTTTAGAAAGCCCAGCAGATATTTATGCATATCCTGACTTGCCCAGACAGACAACACAGTTTGCCTACCAAACATAAAAAGCTTTATTTTATTTATCAATTGATTTTTACCTGTTCTAACTGCATTGCGAGCCTGGTTGACTGTCATTTGTCCCGTCACGTGCATAAGGACCTTGGCTTGCGGACTAGTTTGGATATGCGCTGCAGAAACCACAGCTGTGGGTACTGTGCTGGAGTTCACTGCCACACCATTCGCCTGGAGCTTCTGTGATGTTCCACCAGCAGTGGAAGGGCTGACCATAGTTACCACTCGTCCCGTCTGGCCAGCAGTAGACATGGGAACTTTTGTTTGTGATGTACTTGTCACTGTCCTGCCAAAATTAAAAGCAAGATGCTAAAAGACAACTAAAAATGAGCTGGCTACTAAAACCTGCAGCTCTTCTATTACTCAATTTTAGCATTATGTACAATAACAAAATCATTTTGGACCCTAAAATAGATAAACTATTTAGATACTTGTATAAAAATATACCTTGTAACTGGAGCCACATAATTCCCAGGAAAAACACCAATCTTGCTTGTATGCATGGAAGTTCCCTTGAACCAGCCATCTTGACAGCGTTCAAACACTAAGAACATTTCTCCCTTCCTCAGTTCCAGTTCATCATCTTTTCGAGGAGTGTAAGGGTATATAGCAATATACCTAAAAGACAGGAAAGTAGATGCACTTGATAAACCTAAAACAATTGAAAACATCACTTTCTGGCAGAGAGAGTTCAGAGATGAGAAGGCACGGCAGAAAGGGTTATGTATTAGTAGATCCGTCACACTGTTACAATATTAAAACAGAAGTTATGGCAATATTAAGGGAAACAATGACCATTAAGAATATCCTCCTAACTGCACTTCAGTGCAATGAACAATAAGGCTATTCATTTTCTTAATTAACTTAGTGAACTTAATTAATTAGGTGTTTATCAACTACAGATCCCAGCATATCCCACTTCTCTCCCCCTCCACCTGTTTCTAGTATCTCTTGCACTTTGTGACATGCCAGTATCTTTTGTGAAGGGGTGGGGAGAATGGAGAAGTTCTGTTAGTTGGGAGTAAAAAATCAGTAATCAGAACTACTTTTCAGATTGCAAAACTGGAATGCCCCTGTGCAACTGCATGCCCAAAAGAAAGATGTCACTAGAACTTGAAGTCTATGGGTAAGGTAGCTAGCAGTTACACACTTGTAAAGTTCATTTCTCTTGTTTCCTTGTTGTCCACCCAGAAAACTGTGCCTTTAAAGCATCTTTGCAGATAATGTAGTGTAGATACTTGGTAAAGCAAGTCCAAAATAGGTTTTAAAGACAACATATGACACACTAGCAACAAAAGGTTTCACTGGTACACGATTTAGGGAGGATCCACAAAGTCACATAGTGAAGCTCTATGGGAAAGGAACTGAGGTGCTTTAATTGGTGTTCATTAACTTCCCTGTTGGTTACATCATTCCAAATTTCATTAGTATCTTGATTAAGAGCAACCCTTTGAAGATGGAGGATGGGAACAAATGAGATGGGTACTTGATTAAATACAACTAAGCACAATAATCCATAAGAAGCAGTGTTAGAATACTTGACACCAAAAAACCAGCCCAAATCCAGACACACCTGCCATACAAGACATACGTTACATATGCTATACAAGACAAGGTGCTATACAAGATGCACCTGCTCTTTAGGAGTGGGAGGAAACCTGGTGGGAAAATAAAGAAAGACATAGAACAAAAACAGTCCTTGTATTATTCAAACATGTCCTATTTAGATGGTTCAGCCACTCCTGAATTTTATTTTCTTTTATGGTTCTTATTCTCCAAGCTGCGCACAAAGAAGTTTCCAAGACAAAAGATGTTGTCAGCAGCACATGTTAATATACAAAATATTTTCACCCAGAAGATGACACACGCTTACTTGTATTACAACTGTGAAGACATAATGCTCACTAGCAGCTTTTTACCTTCATTCCCAACTGCAACTCACTAATTAAGTGAACTGTAAAATCATAAGTCAAACTTCAATTGCAACTTACACAACCATTCTGATAATGACATGTTAATACAGCAGTCTAAATGAAATACAGCACTTGGTGTTTTGGCCAAGTTATGCCAAATGAGAATAGTTTGTTCATACCATACATAACAGAAAACTTTGAGTAAATTCACTCCAATATTTGCCACTTGCGAGTTACAGAGTCTTCATTGCTAACTCAAGGATCCATTCATCTTCTGCATGATAAACACTTTATATTTTTGAAGTGAGTCCTTTCTATACACAGCAACAGCTGATTATATTCATTTAAGACATAAAAAACTCTCAGCATGAAGGCAGTTTCAGGGTATCACCTATATGTATGTTTTGTTGCTCTTGTTCTAAATGTATGTTTGGATTTCTGGGCATTCTAGCAGAACACAGCCAGCTGGCATAATATGAGTACGTTCAAAGTTACTGATCCTGTTCCATTTTTCTGACTGGCAAAATGTTTCAACTTTACTTACACACTTGGACGAGTTTGTGGTCGTAAATGTGCCATTTGGTCAGTTGATGCTGATGTAGGCCTTTGTATTACACCTGCAGACTGAGGTCCAGAAGAAGCCGATGCAATGATTGCAGCAGACAAGAGAGGTGGTGGCGGAAGTGGGGGATTCATACTCTGATTTTATGAGAACAAAAAAATAGACACAGATGATCAATATTGTTTGATGAGTTGAATCAGCTGGAAAAAATAAAAAAAAGGCACATGATATTCTAAGGAAATGGGGTAAAACAGCCAAGTTCAGTATTCTTTTACCTACTGGTATGATACAAATGGACAGTTACGTTTGTCTGTATTTCTCCTTTCCCAGTTTAAAAATCTTGAAAACCTGGCAGCTAATTAAGCAAATTGCAAGCAATTTCTCAGCACAGGAAAAATGGAAAACACTGTTTCTAGTTATAACATCTATAGGAAAGGACTCAACAAAAATTCAGAAGCCTTCCAGGAGGTAGATTTTGCCTCTTACTGCTGCCTGTACTTCAAAACATGATTGTTTTTGTAACGTGAAGCTGAAACATAATATACAATTCAGCAGCAGTGCACCCAAAACCACCCTTCTGGGGGAAATTTTGTTTTGATGTATGGGTTACAAAAGCCAGCACAATAGGAGACCACAGTCACTGAGCTATTGTTACCACTTTCTCCTATTCTTCCAGTTTAAAGAGTTAGCTTTTGAAATTCAGTATTATCAAGATTGGTAATCTTTAACAAACACCCCAGTAAAAAGGTGCAGTTCTTCTACAGGCAGATCGTAATGGGGGTCCTGCCTACAGGCTTCTATGCCTTTTGAGAATCAATGGAGCAATTGTTACCTTCTGCTCTGTAAAGCCTCAGACAATTCTTTAGGACCTTGTGTTCTGACACTCCTGGGAAAAGTCTCTCACAAAAGGAGAACTTTTCCTTTCCCCCTTCCAAAAATAATTATTTGTTACAACACGTGAAAAGAGAGTAATAAAAAACCTCCAACATTTGAAAAATTAAAACTGAATTTGTTTCAAACATAACCTTCAACTGAACACAATCTTTAATACTGAAACAAAACACCTGACAATAATATAAATTAACAAAATGTCCTGAACTACTGCCTGGCTCGTCCAGTACATCAGCATATAAAAGCACAGCGTTACATTATCAGTTTGGAAATTACATAATGGAAAGTAATTTTAATTCCCCTCAAACACCCTATTTCTAAAGGGTTTTTTTGTTGTTGTTTTTCTGTGCAAAAACCTTGAGGGAAAATAAGTTTCAGGTGTTCACTGTGCTATTATTACCTCTCTACATTTGGTGAAACTGTTAACAGCTCTCTGAACTAGTCCTACTCTATCAAGACACGGTAAAGAGCTGCATGATTTAAAGCTTTCAAATCTAGAGAAAAACTGACTAACTCTTCCAGTTTTTCAGTCAAAATTCTTACCCTTATGTGTGCATGGTTTATCATGAAATATTTCTATTTTTATTTAAAGCTTTTTTCAGATTGTACATTAACAATTTCTTAAGACCAAATTAGACCTCCTGTATCCAACACAAAGCAGGCATGATCTGCTGGAGAGCTTTGGTACACACAGTTCAGTTATTCACAGGAACAGCAATTGCATTTCCTTCATATTCTAGATCCCCATCCATACAAAAATCTTTCTAAAATATCTTGATACTTCATACTGCAACACCAGCTTTTCTCCTTCAGTTGTTTTACAGCAGAAGTTACTTCCTCCCTCCCAGTCAGCTTCAACAAATGTCTTCCTTGAACCCAATCTGAACATGAGCATCTAACTTCTATGCAACCCGTCTACAGAATATAAAGTCTTTTTTTAGTCATCTAGACTCCTTTATACATGGTAGAAGCTGTAAACCCACCTTAGGAGATGATTAGCTGGAAATCTGTAAAATTAAACCTATTTTTGCACAATATCAAGGTTGTCACGATTCTGCACTTCCTGCATCTCTAAAGATATAAATGCTGGGTGCTGGATTTTATGCATTTGAACATACAACACAAACTGAATTTTTAGCTGCAGCAAAGGCACCTTCCCAGCTCTAGATCATTCTGCTTTATTCAGTTTCTGCTCCCCTCTCCGTGTCTATTACTATGGTAATGAAACCTGCAGTGAGCCACAGCCCAATTAAACTCCTAACGACTTGGCAAGTATTTAGAAATCTAAATAAACTACCCTATAGACTTCAGAGGACTAAAGCTCTTCAGCTTGCATTGCTACAACTGGATAAATAGGTCCAAACGCTCCAGCCAAGTTTTCAAGATTTTTTCTTACATATAAACATTTTTCTAGCTATTGAGAAACATACCTACCTCCAGAGCACAAGCTAGTTTTGATGGTTTCCATATTCAACATTCTGTGACAGAATATATGCAAACCGCACATGATTCAATAAGATGCTTATCAAAATAATTCAGAGCATTTTATTTTAGGTAGTTAAGGCAGGAAATCAGAAGTTTCTGCAATACTTTTCAGACAGGTGTCTTTTCAAGCGTATAAAAAAGCAAGGAAGTGCTAATATTTTTTTTTTAATTGGATGATGAAACGTAAATTCGATACTTTATTTATGTAAAGCTTCAAACAGTATCCAGACTCACATTCTAGAAACACATACATATTACTAAGTTTAATTTTAATTAGGTTGTGTTCCCACTGATGATCAACAATCAGTGCATCCAAAACATAACAAAAGGCACAGCAGTGGAAAAAAAAAACATTCAGTAGCTGTCTTCACTCCTACAAGGTCTAGGAAAAAATGTACAACTTGAAAAATCCCTTGAGGGCTAACAAATTAAGGCTCATGTTTAACAAAATTCCTAAACTATAAATATATGTTATCAAGAACAGGGCTCTCTTATAAAACCCCATCATTTCTTTCACCTGCTTCCTCTTCCCAACAAAAGTTGATCTGAATTTTTGTTGGTTACAACTCAGACAGTTCTTATATAAACGTCCTCCTGACTGCTTTACAACATTGAATCATCTGGAACTACATAAGAGAGCACTAAATGTCATCAGTATACCATAACCCTCAGCTTGTACCTCATTAATAAGAATTCAGACTACCTTATATGCTTTACCATAGAGGGCCAATTTTTCTGTGTGTGGGCAAGAGAACACGACCAGAAAAGCCTTCAGCACGGAAGTACGTGTAAACCATCTAAATACAGACCACCTATTTCTGCTAGTTAACTGCACGTACCAAGACACCCTTTCAAAGTCAACATATTCAACCTGCAGAAGTAGCAATATGGATATCATATCATATATGCAGGTCAACTGCAGTCCAAAATACTTTTATGTTTTCAAGAGACTGTAAAAGCAGAATGAAAGGAAGGTAAGTTATCTGTTGTTGCTACATTCTGTTTTAATTCTGCTGCTTTTGGATGTAACTAACTCTGCTGTGGTATATTTTGTCTCAGTTTTCCCATATCATGGTTCAGATCATATACTTGCTGTAAGAGTTTTTTCAACTAGATCTCCTCCATTATGTATCTACCTTATAAATCACGTCCAAGAATTTCCTCCCAGATAAATGAACTTGACCTAATTATACATGCATATTTTCACCCAACAACTATTGAACTTGACATCTGCTATTTATATTTTATGAAGAACTCCAAATAGACTAAGTATCTACAAGGTTCAAAAATGCTAGCAGCCAAGAAGAGCAGACCAATTAATACCCCCTTAAAGGGCAAAGTTGTGGTTTGAAGTCCCAGAGAGAAGTGTAAGTGATAATATCACAGTCAAAAGCCTCAGCTGTGAGAAGTTTGTCTCAGTTCATAGCTTCTTTAATTTCAAAGGATCAAACCTCAAAACACAAACCAAGAATTAATGCTGCTGGCGAAAGAACTGCTGCTGTAAAAGAAAACTTTATCACAGGTTTTCTGAATGCAAATTTGTTTAAATGATACATGAAGCAGACAGTGTAGAAGGTAACTTGACAAAAACACTCTTATTCCTAAGTCTTATTTGTGTAGATTTTGGCTGCAAATCTGTAAATTACTTCATAAAACTTTCGATACCAAATAGCATCTACAAAATATTATTATGGACAAAATAAAATTGGCATTTATTGAACCACCATAGTATTTCCCAAAATAACAATGTAAAACTAAAATGTGATCCTAAACATGTACACAGATGAATCACAGGCTCCTCTAGGAATTCATCTCAACTGTCTTAGAGAAACTTGCTACCCAACAAGACAGCTCAAAATATTTCCTCTTAACAATAAAAAAAGCAGTCTTTCTTACAGAAGATAAGAGAAGAAACTAACTCTCCTTTCCTTCTAGATTCAGGACATATAAATGTAGCAAAGCTGCATAAATTCAGGACTACCACAAAGGAACATATCCTTCTCTTCTTCACTGATGAGGAATCATGCTCATCCTCTCTGTTTTCCTCATTCTCCCTTAATCATAGTTTGGCAAAGAAGTAAAAGAACTTGTGTAAATGGCTTGCTCTCAAAGAATAATCAATTATTACTTTAAATAGTGTTATAAGTACCAAAATGATTGGCAGGAAGAAGATCCACTTAAATCATCTTCATGCTAAAGAGAAACCCTCCCTGTGCCAATTCAACTTCCTTGTCATTTACTTAGTATTCAGAAATGAAGTAAAAGCCAAAATTGAAAAGCTTAGAGAAATGCAGGAATTTATACTTATAAAAGCAAAAACTATAAAAGCAAATAGTCTCAAGCCAACCACTTCTGATGTATTAAATCATACAACCGCAACTGCTCCATGGCTTAAAATTAATGCTCAGAATGTCAGGGAGGGTATTTCCAGAAGCTGAACATCTAGAAACAAGAACATGACTTTTTCTCTTGACCTGTCAGAACCATTTTGCACGTTTCTAAAATTAAAACAAGAGTTCATGAAGCAAGAGGAAAAGTGGACTTAAAAGACACACTTCACAGCTTGTGACTATAAACTGCATCATTTAATACCATCTACAGTAAAAGTACACAAGAACGACCTGACTCTAGCCTGAGCTGCCAGCTTGTATTTTAGTCACGTTGAAAACAAGTCAAGAAGAAACAGAACATTATGTACAGAAGGTTATTGGCTTTTAAAGAGGGTGGCAGAGAATAATTCAGATTCTCAATGGGAATTATATGCCTAATTGGAAACATAACCAGGAACATGGTTATCACAAAAGGAAAGCAGCACTCCAGGATACAGAACGATCATGTGGCAGGAGTTTCACTCCATGGTGCATTTAGTGCTGTAATTTAATTCCTGTGGGGACCAATGGTGAGAGCGCTTTTGAACAAGCTTATGCAATTAAAACACCCGAGATGGTTTAATGACTTTGCACCAGCACCAAAATAAAGCGTGTTTCCACGTTGGCATCAAAGGAACTATTGATTCTTGATACCAAAAGTGTTTGTTACTGAGAAAAAAAAAGGCAACTTCTGTCAGAACTTCTGAAATGATGCTTTGAATCCTGCCCACCCCATCATCTCCAAAATGTCTCTCAGCCACAAATCAAATCAATTGCTCAATGCTCGCAGCATATACATTAGCTAGACTTTTATTCTGCCTAAGAGCACAAAATATGCCAAGACTGATTTTGTTTGGTCAGTTCTCACAGGTACCTTCTGAAGGACTGGATAAAAGAAGTATAAAAGATTACATGGATTAGCATATAACCAGCTCATTGTTTCTAGCAGTAGATGTGCACCTCATATCCTAGTAAAAAATACTTGAAGGTCCTTCCTGGTAGGCAGCAAGTTGAACATGAGCCAGTAATGTGCTCTTATTGCAAAAAGGGGTAATGGTATCCTGGGCTTCATTAGGAGGAGTCTTGCCAGGAGGTCAAAGGAGATCAAACCTTCTCCTTTCCTCAGCACTGATGAGGCCAAACCTGGAGTACTGTGTCCAGTTCTGGGCTCCCCAGTACAAGAGACACAGACATAAAGGAGAGTCCAGTGAAGAGCCACTATCAAAGGACTAGAGCATCTCTCTTATGAGGAAAGGCTGAGAGAGCTAGGACTGTTCAGCCTAGAAAAGGCTCAGGGGAATATCAGTGTAGTACCTAAGGGAAGAGACAAAGATGACGGAGCTATGCTCTTTTCAGGGGTACTCAGTGAAACACAAACTGAAACACAGGAGATTCAGTCTGAAAATCAGTAAACTGTGAAGGTGAGTGAGCACTGGCACAGGTTGTCCAGAGAGGTTGTGCAGTTTCCATCCCTGGAGATACTCAAAAGCTGTCTGTATACCATCCAGGGCAACTGGTTCTAGGTGTCTGTGCTTGAGCAGACTAGATGACCACCAGTGGTCCCTTCCTGCTCTGGGTCATTAAAATATGCATCTAAATATAAGGAGATTATTAATTGGTTCCATTAATTGGTTCCATAGCATTCAGTTTGCACAGATGACCCACATACTGAAGGAGTTGTTAACAATAAAAGGCCACTGAATTGCTACAGCACAACCCGTGTTACTCAGTAAGGGAGGGCAAAAGCATACTGTCTGTATAACTGTCAATAATAAGGTCATCTGTCTGAAGAACAAGGATTGTGAAATAACATTTACTTGGATGGGAGCAATTAGTACATCACTAATGACAATGAAAATTTGTGGGATCATAATGGATATTTGGCTGAACGTAAACTTTTGCTACACTCAGGCCAAATGAATGGATGCAAATTCTCAAGATCTAAACATCAGAATAACAGGATAAAAGGGTCATACTATCAACACTTCATCACTGAAAAAGACCATGCAGCACTGCACCCAGTTCTGGAATGCACTTACCATGCCAGAAGGAAGAACTAGAGATAATTCAGAGAATAACAGCATCATAATTTTAAGGACTGAGAAAACATAACTTACGAGTCCCAAAGAAAGCTGTCAGAATGTAACCTCTCAGCTGCAACCAAGCCACAACTAAGGATTTACTTAAACAACAAAAAGTTGATAGTAGAACACAGACAATTCTGCCCTTGATTTTGCAGACAAATGTATACAATGATCCAAGTGACAAAAGTTGAAAACAAAACCAACCACATTTAGAAGCGAAACTATTCATTATTTTTTACTTGCTTTAAAGACTGCAAGGATAATTAGACACCTAAACAAGCTCAAGTCTTGGAGGTTTTTGTTTGGGTTGTGTACTTTGCTGGGGGGGGGGCTGAGTTTTTTTTGAGTTTTTTTTGTTGTCGTGTTTGGTTGGTTTGTTTGTTTTTAAGTGGAGATTTATTATTCAACTGCGTGTCCCCTCCTTCCCCCACCCCCAGTGTCAGAGGCACATTTTTTGGACTCAAAACAAGAACTGGATATCAAGAATTCCTATGATCAAAATAAAGGCTCATAAAGTTCCCTTGAAAATCTCTGAAAACTGGTATCCACAATCTTTACCTGCAGTTAAGCTGATGCTCTCATAAGTGCCATATGATTTAGGGCATTCCAGAGCTCCCCTACCACAAACAAAGCTTTAAGAAAAAGAATTTTCAGTTGTTTTTAAAATGAAATCCTGCACTTTTTTGAAGATAATGTTATTTTCTTTGTCCAAAGGTAAGAGCACTGCAATGTATTCCTTCCTTTAAAAGTTCCTTCCTTTAAAAGATGGCCATTTGCAACAGTTTTTCATATTGATCTCCACGAACCTAAGATGAGTTCTTCATTTGCCACAGGCATACACACAACTAAAGTCATCCTAATGAGGAGAAAGCAGAGTTTTGAAACTTATTTAGGAGAATATTGGTAATATTAAGTAAGACAAATATCTGGCAACTGTAGTCTCAAGTTGATGTATTTTTATAAGATCTTGCTTGTTTCTCCTAATCTTCCCCCCAGCATAACTTCTTTTCTACTCCTGTTGAAAAAAAACACTGTTCTGGAAGAAAGTGGGCTTCCTGTGTTTACTACAGGAAAATGACAGAGGAAAACTGGAGAAATGGATATGCATGACAGGATGCAAACATTATTGTATCAATAATGCTTTTGCTGCAGTTCAATATATACCATTGTCTGTCACATAAACAATCATTGTACAATTATTTTAAATCAATGGATCGGAACTCAAGACAAAAAAAAAGACTGTACAGACCAAAAATCAATGGGAAGGCTGTTTTCTTGAGTGGTACTTACACCAAGAGCAGCTTGGTAGGTAACTTCTGAAGGGAAGGTAAATGAAGGCCCTGTTGTGACTGGGCTGCTAGGAGGAGGAGTCACAATTAGCCCCGTAGTACCAATATGAACCTGTCAAAGAAAAAAACACCCAGCAGGGTCAGTTCTGAGTAGTTTCATAAAAGCTGGTTTTGGCACAGCTGTATGCTTCATGGTCAGAAATACCAGTACTGATCTGTAACTTTAGAACCAATGTTTTGTTATTGATACGAACAGTACTGGATCACACTGCTTGCTTTCCCCTCCCCACCCCCATGTTTCAGAAAATTTGGAAATACATTGAACTAGCCATGGAAAACACACTTTTATCAACGTTGGTTTTCATTTTTTTCCATAAAAGGCTGTCAGATCCCAAAGACATGAAAATAAAATATATTACCAGCTCATATAAAATGACAACAACACTTCAAAGTCTGCATTACTACCTCTTCTCCTGAAATGTAATCTCTCTGTGAAACAGACAATTGTTCATGAACCATTGTAGCTTGTAACTAAAAGCTTTGAGGAGATTAACAATAAATAGTCAGATAAATGTTTCTATCACAATCAGATTAATATGGTACATTTCTAGAATTCATGTAATTTTCAAGTTGAACTTAGCTTTTACTTGCATTTATTTATTAATACCTAGTATTATATTAAGTCTAGAAAAAAACCTAAGCACTTAAATCACTCCAGTTTCTAGTTTCCACAGCTTTATAAAAACCTTTGTGGCACTTATGAAATTAACAACTGTGAAAAAAATTAGCTTACAAGACCAAAAATACTTGCTATTATTGTATAAGAAGCGTTATAAAACACTTGCCCTTCAATGCTTTCATGCTGGAAGATAAACTTGTTGAAAACGTACATTAATGTCAATTACATACAAGTAATAATTTGAGTAGTTGGACAAGATCAGAAGCCTTCACAGTTATTAAAAGAACATGCACACATGATTTATGTTTGATTTCATGTAAATTACCTGAGAAGGGGCACTACAGGAAAGTCCTGTCAGCTCACTTATGCGGGCTGCAGCAGTTGGGTTGCTGGAGCTGATGAGGACAGGAGGACTAATTTCCATTGAGTGGCGATTCTGAGAAGACTGTGAAGACTTGTTGGACATAGTGAGGGAGGTAAAAGAGTGACGTTTTTTGGTGTTTTTCTTGGTATCAGTGTGCTTTTGGGTTGAATTGTGGGCTGCCCCAGAGGTACCTTCCCCAAAGTCAACAGCAGAACCTGAGGGCTTATCCAATTCTATGAGCTGTTTGGCTGCTGTGTTAAACTACAAAAGAAAGCCACACATTAGTATTTTTTTTTATTTATAAAAAACACCTGAGTATAACAGAAATATCTATTTCTTTTTATTCATAACAAAATTTAAACCATGCAACTTAAAACTGTGACATACTGCCCTACTCTACAAATCGGTCATTACTAAATTACATTTTTCTCAAACCCTTTATTTCCACAAAATATTTTTTATATTTTTGACCTACTGGATGTAATAATGTTAGAACTCTCATTTATTCATGAGCTGAAGTAGCACCAGCACCAGTTTGCTGAACAAGTTAACTAATATTAATATGTACCACTAAATATGAATACGGTTACTTGGATAAGCGTAGCCAATTATGAACAAGCGAAAAATCTTCTGTGAAGAACATCAAGATGAAAGAATGAAATTAGTAACCATGGAAGTACTACTTCTATTCTTCACTGTATTATTTCTTGTATTTATTTTATCCCTTTTCACACAAGTATTAAAATATCTACGTTTATGAAGAGTTTTAAAGTAGCATTTTACCCCGTCATAACTTTACTAGACAAATAAGATATCATTAATCATGATATCATCGACACTGATTTAAATGCAGCTCCCACAAATGAGAACAGCTTATACTCTGAACTCTTCCCTTTATATTTGAGGACAAGTAGCTATATATGAAGTGGTACAAAAGAATAAAGAATGTATTTATTCATATTTTTTTAATATAGAAAAGGTTTCCAAAGGCATTTGAAAGATGAGATCCAGAAGGAAATTCCATGCATATTCAAAAGAAACAGACAAAGTTCAAAGCTGAAGCTACCAGAACAATGAGGGGCTGACATAAAAACCTATTAGGATGTAAGAGAGGAAAACTGTGAAATGCTTGAAGAATCAGAACTACTCAGAATATACTGCAGTGGAAGAACGGCATAATGTGGGATTTGGAAAAGGGTACGAAGATGAGAACCTAGGTTTTTTTCCTAAATGTTCCTATTGTTGGTCCTTTAGAAGGCAGATGAAGAGAACAGGAAGGGCCGAAGACAATGTCACAGCAGGAAACATGAAAGAAAAGAAAAGAAAAAGGTAGACACTAGATTTTCCTTCCTGCTAATACTGTACATGGATCATACAGACAAAATGATTTTTTACTACTTGTGTACTACAGAAGACATAACCATACAGCTTTCTCCAATTAACCTGTAAGCTCATTACTGAGGTAATTACTTTTTTATTCATTAAATTTTAAATGTAGAGCAAACATACCTTTAACAGACCAGTGAAAACAATGTAATTTTATCACAGATCACTGATAGGAGTCCAGAGAAGTATATTGAAACAAGTAGAAAACAGGACCAAAAAAAGCTTTCTCTGCTACCCAATCTGTTAGGGTCCTATCTCTCATCATGGAAGAAAGCACACACTTTTCAAAGAATAATCACTTTATGCATGTCTTACATTTTGTTTTTTGCACCTCAGATCAAAATTCTTCCTGTCCTTCCTGAGAATCCGTGTCTTCCATTATATCTTCTTCAATGGCTGCAACCACTTCTATGCATATCTAACCTACCCTTTTATTTTCCAAAGAGCCTGTTCACAAATTGCACACAGACCAGAGAAAGAAAAGCAGTACTCTTCCTAAAACAAGAATACCTAATCAAAAAAGTTAACGGATCACTCAGGAATAAAAAAACAAAACCAAAAGCCACTCTGCTAAAAGCACCCCAAGGTACCTGCTACACCTAATTACGTTTATCTCCTGAAGCTGTTAATGCCTGCAGAATCTGAGCATTCTATAGAGTGAGCAACCGGTTAGAGAAAAGTTAAGGCTTGCCCATGGGATTGTTTTGTCTGATATAATTATAAGCAATGTACTGAGCTTTTTTATGAAGAGAAGCAAGCACAGGGCAGCAGCATGAAACTAAACATGGAACTGAACTGATAACTGGCCTTCTAGAAGTAACCTGAAGCCAGCAACAGTTGCAGAATATTCTGCAAGGTGCAGTTTACTTCTTCCTTGAGAAAAGAGGAACTTGCATGCGTTCTCCAATGAAATGGCTAGCAACCATTCAAAATCACCATGGGGATGCATCCCACTCACGCTATGACGTGTTTCAAGACAGCATTCCTTTCTGCAGACATCCTGTGTCTGCTCCCACATTTTCTATGTCAGTTGTTTTCCTGCACAGATGTATTTGATCAGAAACTTCTTTAACTTTTATAATCACATTTATCTTTTTTCATTCAACAAAATTTTTGCTGTAACAGGTAGCCTGAAATCCAATGCCCCTTACCACAAAAACCCAGGAAACACAACTTTCCAAATAGGGGCAAGACCAAGCCGTGTGTCAGTGCTGCGGTAGGAGTTGAGGCTAGCAGATAGGTTTCTGCCTGCTTGCAGCCATCTGGAGAAATTATCAAGTAGACTACCATGCAAGACCTATTTTAAAATCTCTTATGAATTACTGTATTTAGTTTACAAATCAGCTTTTCTTCACTCACATGTAGATAGTTAGAATTCAAATATCATCACTTTCTGAAAAGAAGTGAAAACACCATCTTCTCCCTCAAACGGTCTTTCCATCCACGTTCATCCAAAGTTTTTATTTATGCTATTTTACTACATCACCATAGGTCAAGGAGTTATTTTTTACACATTACCAACACTATTATTAGTCAAAATTCCAATTTCTGGACAACATTTCACTTTCACATATACTTGGAAACAAAGGAGTAAAGTCTGTAAGTGGAACTAAGGCAAATTTTGTCCTTAACTGACAAGTATGTTTTGAAACACTCCTGTCTAGAACAAGAGGAGATTCTAATAAAAAAACTAAACCTGACACACTAAGTACATAAAATCTTATGTTCTCATTGATTAAAATGTCCTCTTAACTGATGGATGGAGTTGTATAAAGTGACAACGACCTTTAAAAAAAAATCGAAATATTCACTGTAGTGAATTCCTCCTCCCCTACATTTCTATTAGATTGTTTATAAATAAAGCTAGAGGAGCTGGATTAATACAAGAGTATTTCCCAGTTGTTCATGCCAACTTGGGTAAAAAAAAAAGCTGTCATTATTTTCTACTGACATTTTGATTTAAAGTGATTTCTTTTCCCCGATTTTTCTTTTTCTATTCAGGACATTAATGTTTTTCTAGTTGTTCTGTACGAGTGCTGAATAACTTGTAAAAATTTAAATACTTTTTAGATTTGGAGTGTGTTTACTAAGTGTTAAACCACAGCAAAATTTCAAAGTTTTCCAACAAATGTGTATTATAGCCATAACTGTACTCTACACAGAAAAATAGTAGTATCTCTTTAGTTCTGATTAATCTTTCTTTTTGGAATGGAGATAAACATAAGTGTTATAAACTTCACTATACACTTTCTAGACTCACTGCATTTGATTTCATCCCTGCACAAGAATCTGGTCGACCAGCTTTTAATGCAAGTGTGTTGAAATTCCATCAGTTAAAAGTCTAGTAATTTAGATATGTTAATTAGGTCTTACTCTAGTAAAACTAGAGGGTTTGCTTGGTTTTAGCACTTCTTAGAAAATAGAATTTTTGCAATGTATGAATTATGTATTTTTCATTTGCAGATAGAAGTAACTATTTCACAGTGCTACGTGTCTACGGGTAAAGATGGAATGTTTTGTGAGTCAGTTAAATTACACTTTCAACAGAATCACTATTAAAAATTCTCTAAGAATGTTTTTGGTCTTAGCTTTTATTATTGCTACAAATTTATTAAGAAAGTAATGTAAAAGAACAGAGCAGACTAGGGAACACTGAATCATAAAATGTTCCTCCAGGTAAAAAGTTGTCCTCAACTATACTCAGACAGATTCAGTGTTTTTCATGGTCTTCAACATATCTCAGATTTTATCAGTAAATGCAGCTAGTAATTCACATTAAAAAAAACAAAACCAAAACCAATAAAAAACAAAAGATGTGGACTAACAAGGCAGTGTCAAAAAATAGGTTATGATTACAACTAAATACAGCAAAATACAACTAAAAATGCCAGATTAAAAATACTCAAAAATATTTATTGCTTCTCATCTTCAGTGTCTTTAATAATAACATAGCCAAGAATGGTTTGATATACTTGGTTGTATCAGCTGTCTGTATATTTTCCAGAACAACAGTTATATAATCTCAGAAAACAGGTTTTTCAAAATTCAAATTTGAGAGTTTTCAGTTTTCTGCATATCTCACTGCTCTTCACCACAGCATGTGTTTCAGTTTAGTATATACTGAAGAAAAACCCACCTACCTGATCTGTAGTATCTCTTTGGGTATTATCTATCATTCTAGATTTCCCATATCATTTTAGTGGGGATTTGCATGTGTGTACACAAGTCCTCACTCTAAAAGGGTTAACTGAAAATACATTTTCATAGTTGATGGAATTTGAAAACATTAACAGTGAAATGTATTTTGTGACTACTACTTTTACATATTTTTGTTTTCAAGAGTATATCTCTATCTTGCAAACTTTTGTAGAGATGGAAAAGGAGCTGTGAGTTAGTTAGCCAAAGTGGCAGCCCTAGGAAAGGGCTTTTTCTAATTTGGCTAAGTTAAGTGATACAGTTTTAAAAAGCTTTTCTGGCTGAAGGGGCAGGTAATTGCAAGGAGGTAGGAGTGAATAGCCAGGGGAAAGAACTTTGTAAATTGGCTTTTAAAAGCTTCTTAAACTGAAGCCAGAACTGCACTAAGGAGGTTGAAACCCTTTTGGTTTTGCTGTTTTGTTTTTTTTCCCAGTCATTTAACGTTTCCTATCCCCAGATGTACAGGTCCTTACACCAACCTATAAAAATGCATATACATCTTTCCCTTTTAAGAAGAATAAATTCTATGTTGGTTGAACAGAGTCATTTTTTAAATGGTTCCCATCTCATTCAGAAATCCAACTCAAAAACCTCACTTTATTCTTAGTATGGTTACACATTTCTTCTGTGACCTGAGGTACATATTTCCCATCCCACAGGCTATAGGAAAATACTTTTTTCTTTCAGCATTCTGCCTCACTCATTTAAATAAAATCTTGTCAGTGCAAGAAGTGCATCTTACCCAGTATCCATAGCACATACTTGGTAAGGTACCTATCAGAAAAAGACAAATACTATTCCAAACTTCTGTATCTTTCCATAATGTAAATTTTAATAATCATTGTTGCAGCTGTAAACAGAGTTCTTAATGACCTGTGTCTTCCTACATAGAAAATACAGCTTTCAACTCTAAACCTTAAACGGCTAGGGAAACTTTCTCAGCTGCTACTTCTGTAAATTTGTCATATCATATATGAGAAACGCAGGAAGATACAGAATGTTTAAAATAAGGGTCTGTTGGATGTGGAAATCAATGCTTTTCCTGCTTACCAACAGCCTGTTCTTTGACTTCCTAGCTGTGCTAATTTGGTTTTGAGAGGCAGGTATTAGGGACAGTGCAAAGCCTACTATTTTATTTCTCTGACTGGCTGATTGCTTTCATTTTGTGTTTAAGTGTGGCTTGTGATTGACTGCACGACTCCACTATTAACAAGAAAACACAGTGACTGCCTCCAAATACTCTCATTCCAATTCCATTCAATGAAAACAGGTATCAAACAGCTAAGTAAAAATCACTTGTTCAACTGCTGAGGTCATTAACTTTCCCAAACTAAGCACACAGACCTTAAATTATTTTAGGTCTGAGTATTTATATCTCAGGTTATTTTACAACAATCAGGAGTACCGATTATTTTTATTTTTAGAAAATAAAATACACACTGGGCACAACCTTACCAAGTACTCAACTTCACTCACCTCAACATATGAAATTGGAAATATTCCTATCTTGTCAGCCAGCATTCCTTCTGCCCAGTTTTCATCCACACGGCGAATTACAGTCAGAACATCATCCTGTGTGAACATGCAGTGATTATGTCTCCCAGATCTAATTACGCTTCTAATTTCATTTCCCTCCATAACGCACGAGCAATCAGAGAAGGCAGTGCAAGGACAAGAACACAGAGAAGGCACTCTGTAACAGGAACACTTTTGGGGTTGAAGTCAGTTCCAGCCGTTCTTTTCCCTATTTTGTCAGAGTTCAGCTAACTGTCCACAGCTCATCTCAGCCATCTGACTTCATGCTTAGTGCCAGACTTCCTGCAATGTTCAGTCCATGGTATTCATCAGCCCTCTTTTAAGTCCTTGGCATTAATCAACAGAACCACAATCTTTTTCCTTATCAACTGACTCATTACCTAAACTTCCCTAGACAATTGCTTTTCTACTTAAGTACTTAAGAACACTGGTAAATGATACAATTTCTTTCACAATTACATGGAGCATTTGGACTAGATATGGTTTTGAGAACATTACATAAAGAAAGGATTTATGTGCACATTAAACGTTGCTCTTGCTTATACTGGAGATACATAATTGCTTCATATGCAAGTTAAAATATTTGGAAACATATGCTTACTCAAGCAGCACTGGGGATTTAAAACAAACAAAAACAAACCCAAAAACCAAACTAACAGTAACCAAGTTTGCCAACAAGTTAATCAAAATATGCAAGCTAATGCCAATCATCCCCAACAGTATTGATGTTTTGTGCTGTGATAACCATTGCCTGTCCAAATGTTAATATCGCTTTTAGAATTGTAGCTGTCCCTTTCATTTTCAATAGGCATCAACTGGTAGAGAAGCAATTAGTTTGCATTTGTTCTTGTGAGATTCTTGTCCAATTTGATAAACTGGAGAATCAGAAAGTGATTAACAGCTCTACTTCCCATTAAAACTCTGTATCATTACATGCTCTGCATGACAGAAAATTAATTACAATAGAAATAACATTGGAAACATCGTATTTTCCAAACGGCAATTAGTAATATTATAGAATGCCAAAGCTGAGTAGTACTTTTTGTCTAGTATCTAGATGTCACTTACTAAATGCAAAGCTGAAAGTAGTACCAACTTCAATTTAAAATGAGTTTCTTTAGAAGATGGAACACTTTATTCATAACATAGCTTATTTCTCATAAATTAAGAACATTACTACTGCAATTATGAAAACTTGCATTCTCAAAAATAAAACCTGAGATGAATTATATGTAATTTAGGAAGAGAAGCAGGGCAAAACTAATCAACATAAAAGAAATACCTGCAGAATTACCTTTTTGAATATGTGCAGCTCCACTAAAAAACATACAGACAAGACCACAGAACAGTCTTAATTGTTCTTATCCAAGTGTGTGACATTATCAAAAGAAAATAATTTTATTCCGTTTTTACCTTTGCAAATGGTAAACAGTCTTTATCTGCTTCCTTGTCTTTTACTTCGAAGTCATAAAGTGCTTTGCACTGAGGCGGAGGCTGAGGTAAAGGTTTAATAATCTGAACAAAATTGGTAGGAAAAAAGCCATGGATACCATTGACTTCTCCATGATACCAATTTTCATCCACCTGTCGACGCAAAATGATGATGTCTCCTTTACTGAATTTAAGATCTCCAGGTTCTTTTCCCTCGTAGTTATACAATGCTTTGGCACATGGTAACTGAGGTACACCCTGAAAAGAAAATGAAAAATAAAATCACTACAACTAGATGAGTATTACTAAATACAATTTGTATCACATTCTGTGAGAGACTACGAATGAAACCATAAAATTGCAAAGTAGAATTATACACAGTAAAATTATTTTATTGCAATGATTCTACTGATTTTATCCAATTGTGTAGGAAGAGCTTCAGTTCTATCCAGTCTTAACATGCCCCTAAACTTCATTATTTCCAATAATGCTACAGTGTTGCAAGAGAAGCAGAAATCCATAATACTTTAACCCTTGTGTACTAATTCACTAAGCTTAAGCATTAAAAAAAAAAACACCAACAAAAATCCAAACTCGAAAGCATCCTGACTCCTTGAGATACCTGTCAGAAAAATGCTGCAAGACAATACAGCACTGGAATAACAAATTTGCTGTAAGACCTTTCAGGCATGTTTTCTGCCTGACTTTTTTAATATTCTCCTCAATTTACCTATTTTGCAAGCACAGAATGCTAAGGATGAGGGCATCAGGGAGGTGTTTTCCAGCTTGAAAAGAAATCTCACTTTATTAAGGGTGAGATATTTCATCCTGGAACAACCCTTTTAATTTAACCATTTATTTAAAAGCACAACTGAAAAGAACTACTGGGGGGGGGGGGGGGGAGGGAAAGAAGAGGGGGAACTGTTGAAAGTGTGTTTCCTTGTTCCTTGGGTTTTCTTCCCTTGATTCCTCTGCAATATCTGAAAACTACAGGTCATTGGTGCAGCTCTTGAATGCATGTCAGAAGGATTACCACATAATAGTGTGTCATACTTCCTTATATACACTGCACATATTACTTTTAATTGCTCAGTCTGTACCTCCACATTTTACAAGAGTGAGCCACAAAACTCTATGACTCTAGTAGGGCTACTGCCTTCAAAACTCTTTCCCTCCAACTTTTCATATCTAGAGGGGAGCTCACCTGCTTCATGATGTAAACAGCAGT
This sequence comes from Pezoporus flaviventris, assembly GCF_033815535.1. Classification (NCBI taxonomy): domain Eukaryota; kingdom Metazoa; phylum Chordata; class Aves; order Psittaciformes; family Psittacidae; genus Pezoporus; species Pezoporus flaviventris. The sequence continues at coordinate 37,434,517 of NW_026892550.1, read as the reverse complement.
AACCTGCATTACTAAGACAGTATTTCCATATCAAAGACAGCATTTATAGTCAACCAGAGCAGCGTCTTTCACATCTTTACTGCCATCCCCATGGTAGACTCTCAAATCTTCTACCAGCTCAGATTGTAAACTGGAATTGCACTTGCAATATCACACACAATGCCAGGAAATTCTCAGAAGGAATTACCACTTCAAGTTTGTCTCAGTCAGAAGACAGAGTACTTGATAATTTATTTCACATTTAACAGTTAAAATTTTGTCTTTCAATACAATCCAGTTTGTTTGAATGTCTTTAATTTCTGTGTATGATTTTATAAACAGATTAATAATTTCATGAATAGCTAAATAATATCTTAAAGATTAGCTTATTTAATAATTTTATTTCTATAACAGTCTAAAGAACACAGTATGTATATGCATAGATATAGATGAGTACAGGAAAATCACAGTTCATTCTATTGTATCTGTGATGGTCACTAAAACTGTTATATTAGCACATGTTCACAAAACCTTGTGATCTTCAGGCTGACACAATATTTTTCTTCACACTTCACTGCATCAGTGCAGAAGGTACACCACTAAGCATACTCTGTGTAAACCTGGATAGGGAAAAAGACTATAAAACATCAACTAGAGAATTTGTGGGCCCCAACTGATTGAGGGGAAAATTCATGGCCACAACAGAAGAATGAAAAAAATACTGTATGTATTTTTTAGTCCTACATGCTCTTTGCAGAATAGACAGAACAAAGGAGCAGGCAGTATAAATGTAGTAAAGATGAGCACAGAGAGAAATGGAAAGGGATGGCTGGAAGCAAAAAGAAACACATCTCTACACAAGAGAGGGGTGCTGCTCACATTTTCATTTCTGCCCAAACAACAAACTCACAAAAAAACCCCAAACTTACAGACCTTCAGTGATCAGGAGCCAAAGAATTACTTGGCAGAAAAAAGGCCCCAAGCAATTATGGCTACTATAAGACATATGCCTCTCCCTAGCACTGGAGGAAATAGCTGGAGTTCTGGGAATCACCCTTTTGTCCCAGGAGAAAGTTTTCTATGTCCCTGTACTGAGGAGTAACTTAAAGATTAGTTGCAAGTATAAAATACAGTTGGAAAAAAATATCTTTTTAAAAAACAAAACAAACCAGGAGTGTCAGCACAGCAGATCATGTCAATGTGGTCAAACTCATCAATTAGTCATTATTTAATTGTTAGACCTTGATACTGCATTGACATGGTTTATCAAAAAGCCTCCTCAAACAACCTTCACTTGAATGTACAAACACCTGTTTATATTTCATGGGAAGTTCCTTTCCAGTATATAGGTTGAGTTTCTGCAAAGCTTGAAAATAAAATAAAAATGAAAAATTAAATCAAACTAAATAAAGATGGTTCCAGTCTGTAATTTCAAACATAACACAAACTTACTTCTCAGACTGCTGGGAATTAAAAGGAAACAGTTAAATGGAAGGATGCTCCTTCTGTCCCCGGGGGAGGATGGAATGAGAAGGAGCAGTGGGATGAGGAGCACCGTCTCAGGGGTTCGGTATCAAGGGCCCTCGAGCACCATCTTCACATTCCTCCTCCGAGCAACCTGGCAGCAGCAGCTCACTGCCGGCGTCTCCCAGGCCGCTGCGGTTAGCATCCCTGGGTGGCTTCAGCCCCCCTTCTGCCCCGCAGGCTGCTCACCAGGAGAGAAGGCCATGAGGATATACTGAGCCGGAGTTTACATTTCACTCTGTGTCTCTCACTTGGCTAAACATGAAAGGAAGGATTTGGAAGAAGAACTATGCAGCCTACCCTTAGGTTTGCAGTTGCCAGTTACCCAGCCAGCTCTTTGAGAAAGCAACCCAAAAAAAAAAGAAAAAAAACCCGAAAACCAGACGAAAAACATTTTAGGAAATTAAAATATAAAACTCAAAGACTCCACACAAACTAGGATTCTTAGAATTATTTCCTCAGTCCTTATGCAAAATCCTTATGCAAAAATATTTGAACTTCTAATTCTACTGCTGATATACAAACTGTTTAAATTAATTTTTAGCTAAGTCATGGATATACATACATTTCACATGCCAGACTGCTTTAAAGAAAATAAGATTAATAATAAATATATGACAACATCAAAACAAATGTCTTAACAAGCACATGAAAAAATGCATATGCATTCATATATATATAAGCCTCATATACATATGCACTCACATATATATAGATGAGGTTCGGGTCAAATTTCTTCTCCAAACTCAGATATTTTGTCCTAGAAACCTACAGATTTCACTTTCCAATTTTTTCTCTTTGGATTTATACTTAGTCTTCAGTCACCTTGTTTCAAACTTCACTCATTTTTTTTAATGGACAGTATGCAACTGTATGTATTTTTCATAAGCTTAAGCCAAGAGAAACTTATGCCTGCACAGGAACATGAGATCTGATTTCCTTTTGAAAAGTTTCTGTGGCAGAAGCCCAAACATAAATATGCTTATACTGGCGTAAAACAGTGTTCACTGTGTAACTTACTGCACTTGGAGAACCGGCATAAGCTAAAGCAGCAAAAATAGTAAATCCCCTACCAAGGAAATGAATGGAACTGATACTGGGTCATCTGCATTTCTGTTTCCTTCCAAACTTCCCTGTGCGGTGCTGCTGATTGTCAGTTTTCCAAGCAAGGCATTCCCCATTCTCTGGCTGTAAGACTGGGATGTGGCCAGGCTTCCCTGTGAACCAGTTGAATTTACCCAGAATATCAATGCTGTTTTCAACTGTTTGAGGTTCTTAGACACAGTGTCTTCAGGAGGCCAGGAAGCCTTTGTACGGAGGTACCGCTTGTGTTAGTAGTAGGACAGACACAAAAAAATTTCTGTAACTGTCTATGTGCCCAACCAAAGTGCTATCAGCCTAAAAATGCTGGCCTGCTCAGACAGTTTTTATGCCTTGCTTTCCTAAATAAGTTCTTTCTTTATAGAATATCTAAAAATGGGAAGCTATGATTATTTTTATCCATGTTGTAAGAGGATCTCTAATAATCATCAGTTATTTACAACTTTCTTACAAGTAAAGACAGAAAAATAATTTTTCTTTATCTTTTAATTTTCTTTCCATGCCCATCCCACATCAAATCAGTCATATTCACAACCTGGACAAAATGAGAAACTATTACAAAAAATCTCCAGTTACACAGCAATTGTAAGTACAGAAAGTCCAGTGCTACAGAGGTGCTTTTATCAGCCTCCCTCCCACCCCGTCCCCTATTTACCTTTTTACCAATAAAAGCTGCCTTTATATAAGGAAAGGAGCTTGTTAATATGCTGCAGCCGACTTGTTTGCAAGGCAGATCTGGGTTGAGTGAACTCTGCATTAATACATTCTCCGGTAGCTACAGGTATACCTGAGAATTCCTCTTTAAACTCCCAGTCATACAAACCTTTTGAAAGACAACATTGCTTCTTTTAATCTTCTAGTCCATTCTATTTCACGTTCAGTCAAGCTACCTTCTTGACTCAAATCTTTCAGATGCATCTTTATTACTTTTGCTAATGTGTATTTCTGCTTTCTTGCCTTCTTTGGCCTTTACCAAGTTGTCCAGTTCTACATGCAAGAACACCCCCTTTTGCACCTATAGTTTTTTTCATGTCTCTTTCATCTTGCTGGCTCTAACACCTGTTTTCAAGTCTTAATTTAAAGCCATCTAATCTGTCTAGTTCCATTTTCTTTGTTGCAGCTTTCTTTGTTCTTTTTGTATCTGCATTTAGATTTTCACATATTTTGAGACAGAGCTTATAAGGATACTTCACTGAAGACCTTCTTAAACTGCTTATATTAAAAGTTGTATTTCCTTCAGTAGGATTTCCTTCTAAAGAAAGGAAACATGCTCCCTGTGTTAAGCTACAGGTATACTACTTTCACCTGAACAAATTAAATACTTAAGTTTTGCAAAACACACCTACCTAGAGGCAACAACAGTTGAAACTAAGTCACTCCAATTCTTTCCAAGTTTCAGAACACAAAATATCTCCATAACCCAAGACGAATGTTAAACACTGGCTCCCTGCATTTATTTTTCCCATCTACAGAACAATACAAAGATTTGCTCAAAGAAAGGCTAACTCAAGTATTATTAATCTGTACCTGACACTAGATTGTTAGTGGAATCATTTTCACATACCTCTAACATCAGAACTATCTTGGAAGACTGCATAAGTCATCAGTGCAAATTAAATTATTTCTAGTTAAAATGCCTCTGAGGTTAATGCTATCTGAATGACGTAATATATTTTTATGTCAAGAGGCTGTATCAAGTTGCCAGTATGCCCTAATAATCATAAAAACAAACCCTGGTATCATCTGATATGAATTACTGTTGCTCTACTGAATACAGTGAAACAGTATCTTCTATATTACAGCTCACCAGATAAAGGAAGTGAGCAATGGTGATGTTGGTACGTATATTCATTTCTAATAGTTTCCAATGATACAGTTGTAACAAATCTCACTTTTCTCAGCATACATAAATAACCAAATATTTTCCTTAAAATAGTAAAAAAAAAAAAAAAAGTAGTTGTTTCGAAATGCCAGACTCAGATACGGTTAGTCTCAGTTTGGCATAGTTTTTGATTTTAATAAAAGTAGGAGAAGTTGTGCATCGAAACTAGCTAGCCAGATTACCCTGATGAAAGAGACCAGGTTTGAAACCCACCCATGTGTAACTTAACTATGACCTAGATAAGAGTAATAATTTTGAAGAAAGGTTGCTTTCAGGAAAAAACAGGATGCAGGATAAAAACCACAATCAAGCCAAAATATTTATTATACTTCTGGAAAAGCTGAGCAACTGCAATCAGGAAAAAATCTAGGTTCTTGCTAAATGAAGAAATGGGATTACATTTTTAAATATTTAACTCAACCATCAAGTTAAAATGTGTATGCAACTAGCTAACTATCACAGATTACGGTAATTCTCTAATGTTCATACATGGTAACTGTTAACACCAGTACTAGCTATAAATGTAACAGTGTGTGACACATCAGGGTATACTCTTTTAATTTCCGGGTTTCAGCCATGTAACGCAGGTTGAAATTCCAACTATACCTAGAGCCCTTTGCCTGACTCTTTTGATGACTTTATCAGTTAACTTTGCTCGCTGTAACTTGCAGAACTCCCCAGCACAAGCTAAGAGAAACCCTGTATTCTGCAATACAAGGGTAGCTTGTGTCCTCTTAAAAACAATTTTTATGTGTTCTTTTGAGAGAAATTATTAATGACCTACTTAAAATAGCCAGCTTATGAAAGTCCTTTTTGCTTCCTCTGTCTTAACAGCTTTTAGAAGAAAACATGTTGGCTTTTTTTTTTCTTGTCTGATGTTAAGAAATAAATATGAGTTTGTTTAATGTAAGTATGAGCAACTGTCTCCCACAAGGTTGTTTTGGAATTAAAAGCTGGAATACAGGAGAATGAAAGGAATTTAGAAATGTCGCCTGAAGGCCTAAGCAATCAGACTAATAACATGGAAGGTTAGAAAGGGACATTTACAAAGCTTTCTAAAAGCACTTAGCCCAGTCCCTTTCTGTGCAATACCTATGTTTCTGAAAACTTTTTTCAAACTAAAAAATAAGTGTCTTCAAAATGCCACTTGCTCTTCTTTCCCCTCTTCTTGCCCCATTTCCCCAAAATGCAGAGTTCTCAGCTACTTTCCAAGGTTTGTTAAGTAAAGAAAATTGTGAATGCTTTCTGCCAAACTAAGCTCTCAAAATAACCAAACAAGTAAAAACTAGGAAAAAGCAAAGATGAGAAAACAATTATACACTGCACACTACATGTCCCCAAATATTTTAACTATACGCACTTGACAGGTTAAGATTGCTTCTTTCCATGGGTAAAAAAACCCAAGAAGCATGAGGACCTTTTGCTTGCTTACCACAAAACCATTTTGCTTTGAAAAAACCAGATCCTTGTAAGAATCTAAACAAAACTTTAGAGTCTTCACTATGTAGAGCTAATATACAGTTCTTATGTGAAAACTGCTCTTTCTGAAAGCAACAATTTCCTTTAAAGATCTGCTCTTATAAACTGGCCAACACTACTGGTCAATCTGAAAACGCTACTGTTCCCACTGTTTTTCTCTAGGCATGTTATGGCTCATTGGCATTTGATGTCTCCATCAAACTTTTACTTTTTCTTGTCCCAGTGCCATTGTATAGCAGAGTGGATCTCCACATCTCTTCAGGCACATCAAGCTCATATGCAGCCTAAGTTCATTCCATTCCACCTAAACTCTTCTACCACCGTACTTTCTAATGCATCCTGTTTTCATGTAACATCACCTATGGCTTCTAAGGCCAGAATACTGCATGCTCCAAGAAGGAAAAAGAAAGACACCCACCCCTCTTGGCAAGCAGACATCTACAAGAACAGTAGGTAGTGGGCTTACTAGTCCTACTCCGAACTGCCACTAACTACTGTACATCCCTGATGAAGGCTTAGTGTGGGGTGGGATGTTAAAATGTACTCAGTGTTCCCCAATCATACCCTATTTGTCAACATTAAAAACCCTATGAACGTCTCAGAGTTACAAATGTAGGTCAAGTGCTTTGGAAAGCTTTGCTGTTTCTACTTTCTCTACATATACTATGAAAGTGCAAGAAACCTACTTCACAGATATTAATCCTATCTTTTTAAAGAACACTTTAGAAAATAGATGCAGTAGATACCGACCCACTGCTGCAGAGAAGTAAATTGGAAAAATCTAGCAAGAAAAGCAGCAAGCAAATAATTAAAAAAAATAAATCACACAGGTTAAGACCCTGTCAAATACCTGGTAAAAGACTCAGAAATAGTATGTCTCAGGTAGTTTTCTAAGATATATATCACTGAAGCTCAGAATACAGAACTATTCAACTGTTCAAAATACCCAATTGCTAGATTAGTACTTCTGTATTTAACAAGACGCCTCATTTTGCCTAGTCATCCTGTAAAATGCCTTCTGTAACTATTTGCTCCCCACCCAAAATCTGTTTTGGAAGTGTGACAACTTGCCTGTGCCAATACAGATTCTTAAATGTCACTTGGTTTTCTTTTGCTTGTTTGTTACATGAACATAAAATCACAAAACATTGTGCACAGAAGAGTCCCCTCCATCTGAAAACTACCAACAATACAGACCACATCCAAGCATTAGATACTTTCCCCAGATTCATTCTCACCTGGCTATTGTGTAGTCTTCTCTTTTCACTCTTCATTTTAGTTTCCACACAAGATGGAAATTGGACATCTCTGACATCCTTTTCCTGCTGCCTAACTTCCTACTTATTCATCTAATACAGTTATCTGAAATTTACCTTTCCCCTCAAAAGCCATATATGCAATTGCTTAAAGAGCAAAATAATTGATTCCCAAGCAAGACATGTGCCATTCTGAGCTCCAAATCTAGATTAAATATAAATTTTTATGTAATCTCAGAATACTCTTCTTTCTCATTGACTTAACAGGAGGCAGCCAGAGAAGCCACAGACCCTTCCACAAACAAGTGAAGCATCAATAACTGCAACTGTTATCATTCGGAATCTGCCTTACTCGCTGAACCACCATCTAACTCTATTACAAATTTTATCAGTCACCAGAAGGGGAAAAAACCTAAGTCAACAAAACATTCACAAAACAACATCTTGCTTTAGTCTATATAGTCAGTATGGCAGACATACTGTTCATGACAGCTGGTGAGAATTTCTGCAGCATGTGTAGTTGTTAATAAAGATATAGGGACAAAGTCAACCACCTCCCTCCTTTTATTCAATACATTCTCTTTTTCTTTGCTTTTTTTTTTAACACATTAACACAAAACCTCACTGCATTAGAAGGAAATAAAAGGGAGTCTACATAACACCATAAGGTATTATTGCTAACACCTAGGAGGGATTCCATTATTAATGTGGTACCACTGAGCTGTGCTATACTGAAGTAATGGCAAGAAACAAGTATCTATGTTGTCTACCAGACTTCATATGGCTAATCAGAATACCTATCTTCTCTTTCATTTTTGCATTTAACTTAAGCCATCAATGCTGGAAAAGTAGATCTATTTTACTGACCACATATGAAATTCTCTCACAAATCTGCAGTTTGAAACACCACTTTACAAATCATTTTACCAAACGCAGTTTGCTCACTTTAAAAAAGTCTACTTAGAGCAGAAGACTGGAACATTTCGTTTATGCACTGGAACACAGGAGGCTCTGTCCCTACTTTAGGGAGCTGATATTTTAACACAAGTATCAAAAGCTCCAGAGGGTTTATCAACAACATTAAAAATTTAAGAGTAATGCTCTGTATTGTTCTACGGGTTTTTACACTTTGAAAATGAATATAAACAAGCTCCCCTTGCTGTGATGCGAAAATTAGTATGTTTACTTGTTGTACCAAGAAAAGATGAGGGAATTCCAGGTGAGAAGACAGATGGAAAAAAAATGAAAAGAATAAATGAGAAATGAGATTGCCAAGAGCAAACTTTTACTAAGCTTTGAAGGTGAGAAGTTTGAACATGATACAGAAGGAGCAAAGCCAGCAAATTACTCGGAATAAGGGAGTGACTTGGTAAGATTTCTCTTGGTGAGATCAGCATGAAGAAACATTCCTTTAATCTCTCAAATACTTTGCTGCCAAAAATTGGGCAATGGGAAAACACAGAGTTGCAAATTAAGAGGTTGCTGCATTTTTTGATGAAAACCTATCAAGTTCGACAGGCACAACTTTTTATCTGAACATGTTCTGCGTTCCATTCTGATCAAGCATTAATGTGCTCCCCACCAAAACAGGGCAAGGTCTAAAATTACCATGAAGAGTAACCGCACACAGCTCTCCTATCTGAATTGGATTTTAAAAATCTGAGGTAGCATCTGATATTTCACCAACTGCTGAGAAAGTGTTGTTAGGTTTATTTTCCATCACTTCCACCATTTTGTAAATGTCCAGGTGCTTGTCAAACATTATGAACGAACACATCACTGTCAGACATACTTCTCAGGTACTCCCTGCAAACTCTTGCCAGAATCTGGAGGGACTTTCGCTACACTTGATTTGGGACCAGTACCATGTCTTCCTTCTCCTGAAACCCCCTCATCCGCTTGAAATTCTTTTGGAATCAATTTAATTGCTTGAATATCCTGAATTCAAACAGCCCCATGCCTATCACTGTAGTATATACAAATACACATTTGCTGCATGCACAGACTAAGCAACAAACTGTGATTGCTATTCATTTTTACTTATCCTTTAAATTTTTCATGCCTCAAAGCCTCCTGGAATATTTTCTTTTTCCAAACAACATATTTATGGTATTCTACTTGAAGCAGCTTTGAAGTTGGTCTTTTGAAAAGGCAACTAATCCTTGCTGAAATGATGATTTTTTTTTTTTTTCTCCCAAGATAAATGTTCCTGTATGTGCTTCTGTATAATAAATGAGCTGAGTGAGCCAGAAGAATGCCACTTCAACATTTATCTCTTGTTCAGTGACAGGCTGGAGTTTGCACCTCCCAGTTATTTCAGCCAGACTGCAAAAGCAGGCAAACAGCATGGTGCAACTGAGGCTTCTGCCTTCTGCACCTAGAAGAGGCTTGAACCCACAATGCCAGAGTACACCGTGCGTCACATTTCATATTGCTCAAATTAATATTATTCAAATTTTAGCATAATTAATTAATGTAGAAAACAAAACCGATGCACAGGTCTTGAGTTTATCACGTCTGAATTGGTATGTAGACTCTTCCTAGCCATACCTTGCATCACCACGCTCTCCTCTGCTGTCACAGTACCTTTACAAGCCTTTTAAAAGGATAATCTGTTCACCTCTCAGTATTTTGCCACTGAAAAACTAACAGAACTTAGGTCCAAAGAGGTCTAGTCATTCTATGTTTGCTTACAGCAGTTCTGTTCCGCTAGTCCATCTGCACTGTTGACATATTATTAGTTGGTTACAGCAAACTGAACAGATTTCACCATGCCACAGAAACTACAAGCATTTAAACTATTTAAATGAATTGTCTATCAGCAACCGCTTTTGTTCACCACAGAAAGAAGAGGAAATTTGAAAGTAACAAGCTGATCATCACTGTGCTGTCATAACACAGATTAAATCCCTCTGTTCAGAGATGATTTCATTGGGAAATCTTCCCCCATCTTTTTTGTATTTGGTAGACACTGCCTCAAAATGGTAAGCTTTGAGTATTAGATGCAGAAAGCTGTTTCTTGAAAGTAGTCTTCTATTTCAAAACACACATCCTTTCTACTTCAAACAACAATTTTATAGCAATTCTACCCTGTTGTTGTATGTGTTTTCCTAAAAGCCTTTTGCCTTTCCAAAATTTCCAAGAACTTTGTGATGATTTTGTAAAAAAACTTCTGAAGTATCTCTTAGACTTGTACCACAATTTACCAGTCTTTGTATCTATGAAAAACAAGTTTATACAAGTTTGGGGTTATTTTACTCTCTAGTATTTAGAATAGTTAAGGAAAATATTTTTTTCCATTTGTCTGTGATATAAACACAAACGAAACAATCCATATTTTTATCCAGCTCAATCAAAGTGACCATTTTCCTTTCCCAGCAAACGGAGATTATTTATATTTTATACTATTAACTATCAGATCTGCTCATAGTTTTTATTTATGTGCTCATGCCATAAATGAAAATATATAGAATCATAGAATAGTTAGGGTTGGAAAGGACCTTAAGATCATCAAGTTCCAACCCCCTGCCATGGGCAGGGACACCTCACACTAAACCATGTTACCCAAGGCTTTGTCCAACCTGGCCTTGAACACCACCAGGGATGGAGCATTCACAGCCTCCCTGGGAGACCCATTCCAGTGCCTCACCACCCTAACAGAAAATAATTTCCTCCTTATATCCAATCTAAAGTTCCCCTGTTTAAGTTTTAACCCGTTACCCCTTGTCCTATCACTACAGTCCCTAATGAAGAGTCCATCCCCAGCATCCCTATAGGCCCCTTTCAGATACTGGAACGCTGCTATGAGGTCTCCACGCAGCCTTCTCTTCTCCAGGCTGAACAGCCCCAACTTTCTCAGCCTGTCTTCATACAGGAGGTGTTCCAGTCCCCTGATCATCCTCGTGGCCCTCCTCTGGACTTGTTCCAACAGTTCCATGTCCTTTTGATGTTGAGGACACCAGAACTGCACCTAATACTCCAGGTGAGGTCTCACAAAAGCAGAGTAAAGGGGCAGGATACCTTTATATAAGGATTTTAATCAAGCAGCTATATGTATGACCAAGTTTAGTAAGTGACAGATTATTGTACACATTTTTATTATTTTGTGGCAGTCAAAGCATATGAACTGCACTACTTTTTGATAAAACTAAAAAGGAAGATGTGCTCAGCGATTTACTGTTCCAACATTCCCTGGAATCAGAGTAGAGCCCACTCAAAGTATTACCTCTGAAACAATACAGGCTGTAGCCACCAAGTCCTTAGCACCCACCTTTTTTTTTTTCTATGGATCCGTTCCCACTGCAGATTATTTGCCAATATAGATATAGCCAAAATTTTCCCAACCTGAATAAGTTTTCAGTTGTCTGGTTGCAAAATGTGATACATGCCATGATCTCAGTGTTGTATTTGAAATAATTAAAACAGTTCTTACTCCAGCCATGTTATTCAATGAAAGTTAATTCCATGACATCCAGATAGATTTCTTCCCCAAATCTGCCTCCAAAGGATAGCAAAACTGCTCAGATAAAATCACTAACAAGAAGGGACTAGACACCAGAAACTCTTGTAGGAGGTAGTAAGCTCTTCCATGGGACTGCACCCATGCACTTCTTGAGCAATTTTAACTTCTGGAAGTTTAAGGAGTCTGTAAGCTTCTACTGCATAAGGACCTCCTCCTGCCTTTGAGACTCCACAGTAAGCAAATTAATAGCTAACTACTTACATTAACAGGGAATACACAGAATAACTATGTTCCACAAATAAATTTTCAAGAACAACTTACAAGGAGTACAACTTTCTTATTTAGATAAAAAGTATTTTAATTATGTGGTTCAATCATAATGCATTACTATGGGAAAGCACTGCTTTGGAGCCAAAGAGTTAAGAATCAGGTAGGGTAATGAAAGACTGACAGCTCTTTAGCCCTCTGTCTTAACTGTTCATGCTACTAAACTGGTTGAGATACATTTGGCAAGGAGAATTCAGTCATCCTGCTTCAGAGATCTCTGATTCAGACTTCAGCAAGGCTTGATGGAAAACAACTCCTCAAGCAGTATACTCAAACTGAAAACTCCACCGCTTTGTCACCTTGGTAGGACAGCTTGAATTTTAAGGCCCACCACTAATGAAGTTTTCTCAGCTCTTGCATGAGATTGTACCATATTTACATAGAATCAAACTGATCAACAACTCTTAAAAGAAACCTGAGCACACAGTAAACCCCTTTAAACTGCAAATGCATTGACACAGCCCTCAGCTTTGTAATTGTTCCACTCAGCACACTAGTGTGACTTGGTGCTGACACAGAAATGCTGTCCTGAATAAAAAGTTCTGAACATATAGTCATGTAGGTAAAAAACTCGCATATGGTACAACACTAATATTAGGCCAATGCACACGCTGTCGCACGCATTCAACTTTTCCTGCAAAGCATTCTCCAACCCACTGACTTTAGCTCAAAATGAAACAAGTAATCTTGTAAGCAACAACCCCCCATGTTTCTCCTAACTGTCCTTCCTATCAAGTTTTGTTGATATTCCAATTTTTATTCACTCAATTCTTGTTCTTTCTTTGTAGGCTGGCTGAGGTTTAGGAATTGATATGACCCCAGACACAGTTTTGGAAAGTACAGTATAGAAATACTGATGTATACCATGACACATTCTGTCCAAGATTTGCTGCCTTCAGCAGAACTGGCTTATAAGTCTGTCCCTGCACTGCCTGAAAGCCTGCATTTAAGGTTGTTTCTGAAGGGCCCATTAAGCCTGAGATGCAGAAAATCACTTTTTCCAGAAAGCCACCAAGTCTTAAACTGAAAATGTCAACAGATGAACAATTTATCCCTTCCCTTAGGAGGTTTCCACTGGCTTACCATGCTACAAGGATTTAGGTACCTTTTACAGTACCTGTCTAACTTATGGTAACTTTAGCTCATTATTTATCATCATTCTTCTGATTACATAAAACTTTCATTTGTGTTAATGGCTATTCCTTCTTTCTGCTACTTGTTGTATGAGACTATTTTTGCTAAATTTGCAATTTTTTTTCATCTGTGAGGAAGTAGCCCTTTTGAATCGCCAAACTTCTACATCAGGGGTGGCTTATACTGAACATACTTTATTATTTTTAAGCAACCAATACTTTGTCTTGAACTTCACTATGACAGCTCAAAAGGACTGAATTCCTGGACTAGGGAATTATACTTCAATATACATTCCGTAGAGTGAAATAATTATCTGTATTTTTAGAAACTAACATTAGGCTAATACAAGCTGTATATGATCTTCCGAGTAAGACTACTGTACTGAAGAAGGTCAGTTTGAGACATTTCTTCTTTTATATTATATTAAGTGCTTAAAGAGTAAATATTGTGGGTTTTTTTTTAAGCTTCTTGTAAAATTTTATTCAAAGAGTTGACAGCAAATTACACATAATCACTGTTTGCTCTCCTCTTCCTTTGAATATTATTTAAGGTCTTCTCACATTTCCAAACAGATAACTTTTCTCAAGTAAAGTCACACTGATCCTATTTCATCATCTGTACCAGCTATGAATCCTGGTGGAGACAGCAGCTAGACTTTGAGAATAAATACAGCCTGTGAAGATCTATTCCTAAATGCATTAAAAATCCTTCCGATACAACAAACTGTTGCTTACAGCTATCTGCATGTAACTACAGTTAAAGAAATATATTTCCTGTTTTCTCTATATTGGAAGCAAACTCTGAGAAGGTATTTTGAAATCTGGGATTTACCAAATCAGAATCGTTACATTAATGTTACCATTAATGTCACTGCACTGCATCAAAGATCACCCCAATATCAAAGAAGGATCAAGTCATATGAGCACAAACTCTGCAGCTCTGCAATATTTACACAGAACTGGCATATGAATATTTACACTTGTGCCAATTTTCATGTGCTTCCATAATTTGGTCACATTATTCCAGTTTCTGTGCGTTCAGTCTTCTGATGTTGGTATTTATTTCAAAACTCTAGGCTTGACAGCTACTTAAATATATGCTCTGATGGATTAACAAATAAATTTAAAACTCTTCTAGCTAGGAAAAAGAGCCAAAAAGATAACACTGCAGTTTCAAAATCTGGAATTTTAATTAAAGTTACTTCCAACCTTGACTTTTTGTTTTCTTCAAACATGTGCTTGGAAGGCCACCTCCATCATCCTGAATACTTTGAATTGCTAGTAACAAAGACTAAGTAGTCTTTAACATTATTTATGAGACCTGGAGTACAAGAAACAAGCAAACCTCATACTGCCGCGTACCTTTCAAAGTATGCTTTGTATCCTCTACTGGCAACTCAAATCCTCCCTGTTAATAGACTTAAGTTTTTTCTGGATCCCTTAACAGTCTTTATATAATTTAGGAAGGAAAGGCCAAAGGAATAACTTTCTGTGATAATGATCATAACAGAAATCCTTATTTACTAACACTGTAAGACTTTCCACATGAAACTACTTTTTTTAGTTCCCTGGATTCAACTCACAAACTTTGCAGACTAAGGAGGAAATCAAAACATAAAAGAGGCAGCCATGGATTTTCTATTTAAACACAGCTTAAGACACAAAGGCAAGGCTACTACAGCTCTTCTTCCACAATATCAAACAGAATATGAAGAAACAGAAGAATTTTTTTAACAGTATGTCGATTATCTATCATAGATTCTTGGCAATATTAAAAAAAGAATATATAAGGTCCGTATATAATAAAACTAAAATAATTTCTAAAGCATGCCTTTGCTTTGTATTGATGGGGCTTTTTGGGGAACACAGAGAAAACTCTCTCATGGTGCATATCAGGGCACTTTCCCTGTAACATGTCTCCATTTTTGTTAGGCATTAATGTGATCACCCTGCATTTCAAACAAAATTCTACCTTTCAGAAAAAATGAGCATGACACCATGCTGCTTCTAAGAACTCTGCTGTGTGGCGTGCACATACTTCTGCAAACCTCATTTATCATCTATGCATCAGACAAAATACACTGCAAATTTATGACATTGCCTAAAGGAAATGAAACCTATTAACTCGTTACTCAAGTGTTCAAATTTAATTTCCTCACAGTTTTTAAGTCTACATTAGCATCTTATATTTAGTTTCAATTTCCAGATGAACAGTAAATAATTAGCACTATGTAAAAATAGCCAACCTTAGCAAGATGGTGTCTCCAGTGCTCCTTGCATCACACCTATTTTTGTGCTTCCCAAACTTTCAATCTGGAGTGCTAAATACATGTTCCCATTTGTTTTTGTAGAGCTATACTGCTCAATAGTTTAGTAACATAAGGTTTGACAGATGGCTTTTCTAATTAAATTATTTAGATGTTATGACAGGTCAG
The DNA here is from genome assembly GCF_033815535.1 of Pezoporus flaviventris. Classification (NCBI taxonomy): domain Eukaryota; kingdom Metazoa; phylum Chordata; class Aves; order Psittaciformes; family Psittacidae; genus Pezoporus; species Pezoporus flaviventris. The sequence goes on along the minus strand of NW_026892550.1, from coordinate 37,418,939 downwards.
ACATCTCCTCTCCCCTCCTTTAAAAAAGGCATTTCTAGAACTGTACTTAAATTGGTTTTGTGGGCAAACACAGCACAGACTTAAATGGCCTCTGCATATATACCACTAAGTAGTTACAAGTAAAACTTCTCCAGATGTGTAAAACAGTACAACTTGGTTTCCTAAATTCTCTTTGCAGCTGATGAAAGCTTCTATGTGGAATGTTATTTAAACACAAGAGATGATTAAAAGTATTCCTCAGCAACTCAATCTACATCTGTAACACTGCCCCTAAAATTAACTATAAGAAAGACTTCTGTTTAAATGCAACATGAGTCTTTGGCTATTGTACACAGAAGCTTAACATAAGATATATCAGAAGGAAATGTGTTTTACAAATCAGGACTGTCATCATTACAAATGAGCATGTATTTCAAAAGCATGTCATTGATTTTCTTTTAAAATACCAAAGACAACAATAATAAAAGCCACACACACTTCAGAAACTTGTTCTAAACAGTAATTGTTATTGTTAACATCTGCTCTAAACACAAGCTAGAATATAAACCTTAATAATGGGGATGAAAATTCTAAGATTCAATCATGACTTTACAGAAAAAATCTGATTTGTATGAAGTCTTCCATGTCTGCTACGGAGCCAAAGGCAATTTTTAGCTTGGTTACATTTGAAAAGGAATCCCTACGGTCTTGGCGAGCTCCACTCCCCTCTCTATCAAGCTGCATTAAAACAAGCAGGCACATTAAAAGGCAGACTGCCACATTAGTGCCATCCTCCGCCTGATTCTCTGTGGCTGCTGGCACTCACTGAGGACATAGACAATTTGGCCAGCTAGAGGCATCCTTTTTCCAGTTAGCTAGTAAGGGACACAAGTGATAAGGGACATCAGAAAACCCCAAATACTGTGGGACCAGTTAACACAGAGGACATAAAAAGGTTATCACAGGTCACTGCAGTGTTGGTACAGGCCTAAATCTTAGTCTAATGAAAATAAGCAACCTTCCTGACCAGAGGAGACTTCAAGTTGAAATGCCTTTCAAGAACGTTACATGTACGCAATTGGAGAAACTATGTAGATGGTCTCCTATCTCCCCTAGCCAAAAGAGCAAAGGAAAAAGACTAGTTCTTTCAGTTTGGTGCAGTGTTTTGAAAGTTGCAGCTTACCATTAGCTAATATTCAATATATTGAACAAAGACTCATCAGCCAGTGAAGGGAAAGTTCAATTACAGCATAATGAAAGCTTCCACAACAAACTGAGGCAATGTGACTCACCTGGTACTCTCTAGGGAAAAGACAGCTGTGCTTCCAGATTACTCCAGTGCACATTGACCATTTTCCTTCATTCACTGATGAATGCCCATTATCTTATACTCGCTTTGTTAAATAAAATTATGTGCCTTGATAGCATTACAAATCCAGCCTCCCTAAAAAAAACTCCTAGCTGAGAGGGCACGAGGACAGTAACAAGCAGACCCAGCTGCGTAAGACAACCATCAAAGTCCAGACTGCAGCTGCCCTGCTCATCTTGGAGAAAGAGGGAAGACGGCTTACAAGAAATTGTATGATTAAAAGAACTCAAACACAATTTTTTAGAACAAAGCATCATTTATATCCCACAGGCACAAAGCAGATTATAGAATTTGTCCCCTGATTTAAGACCTGGTAACATCCATTCTCTCCTGACTTAGACTTTATTTTCAGTTAGCTGTAGATAATCTCATACAAATACATCTGGCCCAGGAGAAACCAGCTGCAATATGCAGCTTTTACTGACTGAAATTTGTTTTGTGCTTATTCTCTTTCCCTAGCAATCTGTCTTTCCTCAAGGCAAACTGAGCTCCACTCCCTCATGTAGGCAGCTAAGACTTGATTAAAATGCTGTGATGGGGCTTACATGCCAACTTTATGTGTGCTTCCATCAACCTCAGGTGTAACCTGAACTTTAAAGTCTAAACAGAAAAAGTTAAAAACTTTGTAACTGTGGTAAACTTCATCATTGTTAAAGATAATAAAGTAAAAAGCAAATATATGCATTTCTCACACTCCACATCCTATTTGAAGGCTCTGCAACTGTGCTTTCCAGTGTTGAATAATCAGACTCCAGAAAACTACTGCAGTTAGTGTTGTTCAAAAAAAAAAAAATCAATTCAATGGGCTATTTAAATTTGTTGTGTTAAATACTCTCCCATTCTGACAAGAGTATTTTGAAGTCTGACTCATAGTTAGGATTACAGTATTTGAGGTAGGCAACTGAAAACGGAAAAGCTAATGCCCGTCAGCCTAGCTATTTTCTGTATACTGCTTGTATATTAGCATTTCAAAGGATCTCTGAATTAGAAATCAGCCATCTCCAGATGTACAGTGGGACTCCGGTTACTGCAAAAAAAAGGAAATTGTCTCAGGAAATCCAAGAAAAACTAATCAGTGTTGAAAAAAAAGTATTTTATGCAATAGTTAATGACTGTGTTATTATAAATTGCAAAATGCTTTTTGAAATCACAAGTGATGATTTAGAAATGCTCAGACATACATTTACACTTAAGGCAACACACACAGACTCATCTTAAAAAACTGCTTGTTATTATATGGGAGTCCTACTACAGCATCTCTACTATGGCAGATTTAGTGCATTTTATGTCCTTAAAAAAAAGAAATTCTAACTCTTTTTCTTCTGTTTCTCAGATCAAATAAGCAATGTAAGATTACAGTTTAGAGTTAGCCCATGTTACCAGAAGCCAGACAGAACATGCATTTCTCTGTGAACAAATGCTGCTAGTATGCTAGTACTCATTCCTATTTTCGTACAAGCTAGTTCATTAGCAGCTTGATAGTAAAAGCAGACCAGCAGCTTTCTCCAATAAAGACCTACTGTGCTATTTGAATACGAAGCATGTTTTAGACACAGCAGAAAAAGGGAATATTTTAACATATGAGTAAGAAAACACGCAACTTTCCATTAAGATCCCTCAAAGCATGTAGTCAAATACACTAGACAAATAAATTTACGCAGTTAAAATGTAACTTCCTTGGAAATAGGTTTCTGTTTTGCAGATGCATTAAGGGCCCTGAGTCTTAGAAGGAAGCATTTGGAGAATGCTGAAGGTTAGAGGTTGTTTTGTTTTCTCTGAATATTTATTGCAGGGAACATAGGCTCTTTAGAAGAAATATGCTTCTTTGTTGGCCCTCGTTTTTTCCCAGTAGACAATAGCTGCTACTGTCCAGAGTTTAAATGACCTCTGCCCTGCCCTCCTACTTTGTTTCCCTTAGGAATGTCATTCATCCTTTTGTAACACATTGCTACTCATTATTGCCTTATTTTTTCCTGCCACTTTTGTTCTGGTCTTTAAAAGAGAACATATACACTCTTTCAGTCTAAGGGAAAAAAAATTAAAAGGAAATTGTTCGGACTTGGGAGAATGAGCAGAGACAAATATTCATGTGGCACTCCGACTGAGTTTTTACCCATAAACTTATCAAAAGTAGTTAAGTGACTTAGTGAACTAACAATAGACACAATGAAATACCACATTAAAATACATAATTTAAGGATATTTCTATTTTCTCTCATCACTTCTTCTTTCTAATTGCTCCCGTATCTCCATCAGTATTTCACCATACATTCCTAAGGGAAAAGAGTTGCTCCTCCAGCCATCTCAGACCAGCCCATATTGTGATTTCATATACTCACCCCCTTTCCTTAGGAACCCCGAATTTATTCAGTAGGGATATAACCCTTACATACACTAATAGAGTTTTTACAACATAGTCACACTGTTGCTATTGCTACTTCTAATACACTGGCACTGAGGGACAAAGGTAAACCTCCCGCTTCCACAACACAGATGTGGCTCAGCCAGCATTAGCAGAGACTGATCTTTCCTTTAAAAACCACTCCTCATGTATAGAGAGATACAGTATGTTTCTTTGAAAATTTATTTGGGAAAGTACCTGAAAAGAATAGTTTTAACTTAGGAGTCTAAAATACAAATGACCTTCAGTCTCCTCTGCTATTATACATGAATGGCATTTTCACAGCCAGCAGTACGGACTAATAAAATTGCCCTTGACCAGAGTACTTTGCCTAGGAGTAGTAAAAATAGTAAAAAAGTAGTTTTACTGGTGATAAAATATGAAAGCATCTAAAGATTACAGAAGAATGGAAGCTGCAAGAGCTCAAAATTTTAACTAACCTAGAACTCCTTCATATTAAATATAATTTGATAATCAAACCTAGCACCCAGAAATACAGAGTGGGGATACAAAGCTTAAAGTGGTTTGAATTATCTTTTTTTACAAATAGATACTACATGCAAATAGGAAAAACTTACTGTTACAAAATGATACAAAACATTACTAACACTGTTCTCATTGACAGTTTCGTCAACACAGTGAGAAAGGCACAATTTGAATGACTGCCAAAAAAAAAGGTTTCTAGAGCATGTGGATGGAAAGACTGAAGAGATTCAGGATTGCAACCATCTACTGTGAACTAGCAACCCTGGAGGGAAAATTTGTTTCTTCTCCTTTTCTTTTACTTCACCAGATATTCCTTCCTGTGCCTGTGCTACATGCTAGCAAAAAAAATTTTTTGTTTCCTCTTTTTCTTTTATTTATAGTTCTATGGCTCAAAAAGCTCACAGTCTCATGCAATGAAAACTGCCACTGGAAACATTACAACATCATGTCAAATCAGACAATGAGGTACTTCGATATGTCAAACTGCTTGCTGTGGAAAATGAGAGGTTTCTCTTATAAAATCATAGCTGGTATGTTGAACATGGTTTTCATTCTGTATCCTTTTCTGTTTTTTTTTTTTCAATCTCAATAACCCAGCTGCCAGTCACCAGCAAGAGAGTTTCACTCAACCATGTTAGCTGGTTCTAGCCACCGAAGCTAACATCAGGATTTAAACTGGGCCCTCCCACAATCCATCCTGCAATTCAGAACATCTCAACTTTTGCAAACAAATAGGTGCAAAGACTGCCCCAAATCATTTACGGCTTTGCTCCTCATTCCTCAGGCTGAAACCCTTGGCAGTTTAGCAGAGCTGCTCGTCTGCCATCCAGCTGCCTGCTGGAATGAGCAATATTTGCCATCCTACTCTTCAATCAGAGGGCAACAAATAACAGCACAAGTTAAAAGGGGACCAATTCCCCTTCTGACATGAGTATTTGAACTACTGTCTTCAGGGAAAAAAATTCAAATAGCCTCCTACATACTCACTAAAACTCGACGTAAGGGTGGCTTTAATGTTTTAGATGCAACAGTGAAAAACTCCAGGCACTTCAGAGGTAAGGCAGTCAACAGCCTAACAGTGTGCATCTTCTCTACAGCCCAGCTGCTAGCAGTGCAGAAACCTGCTCTGCCATGAGTTTTCTTTCTGGAAAACTGATCAGCATTTTAGTACTGTAACACAACAATGTGAGTCACCCTCTTTGAGGGCATCGCTTTATTGCAGATTAATAGGGACCAAGGAAAAATTACATTTTACAATTACAATACAAATACAATATCTATGGTCACACATGAACGTTTGGGATTAGATGTGCACAAGTCTAAATGCTTGTAAAGCAGAATAAAGAATGTGTAGGAGGAAGGTTCTGGGGGCGATTATAGTCACTCCTGCAACTAAAGACAACTGTGCCTAGCTAGTAACTTAAAGTTTTAGTCCTTTTTCCAGCATGGGGATGAGGGAGGACTAAATTCCTTTTAAACACTACTGCTTTTAGAAGTTGATATGGCTTACATGTTGTGAGCACCTTCAACCAAAAATGAATTTAAAGGAAAAAAAAATCTACAAATTCTTTTCTGCACAACCCCACATGTAAGGTAACATATGCACATTCCATCAAATAGTAATTCTATTTAGCGTGATTTAAACTGCAGTCAATTTTTAGATTGTGAGAACTACAGACAATTAATACAGTTTTCTCATTTAAGTATCACATCTTTTATAACTATCTCTAATGAAAGGCTTTTGGCTACCACCAGATGACAAATATTGTAAACTAAAACCAAAAGAATGTCTAATTAATAAGAACTGGAAAAGATGAACTCACTTCAGTTTGCTTTATTCCATTACTAAATCAGGTACTTCTTTGAAGCAAAACACCAGGCAGAAGTAAAAATAAAGTGTATTGTGTCAGGACACTTTACAATAATGAACAAATTGAAACTTCAAAATAGAACTGAAAAAGTCAATCTACTTTAGACTTGCCTGCTAGATATTGCAGTCCAATATGGGCATTGCTGAAAACGTTTTCATGGAATCCAGAAATCTCCAATTTTGGTGATTTAGGGGCTTTACTTCAAAAAGCAAATGAGCTTAAAAAAATCTCACCTGCAATTTAAATAAAAATATTGGATTCCACAGCTCATGGTTTACATTTTCTCTATCAAAATTTGCCTAGAGCAAACCAAAACATTTGCTCCTATTCCTATTGTAGATATTTGTAGTTACTCATAACAGCATGAGATACTAATAGGTAAACTTCAATAAGGAGAGCAAAGCCTCTGAATTTTATCAGTCATGATTATTAGTAGCAACAGAGCATAATGCTTCTTGTGATTTCTCTGATCTCTTGAGTGAAATCTGATGGCATCTTTAACACCATACTTTGAAATGATGCATACATACTTTTAGCAAGGAATATACTACAGAATTTTTGCAACTAATGTGGTAATGTACACAATTGGTTATTTCAACTCTTTCTGTATTTAACCTCCAAGCTGCATTAACTAGCCCAAAATAAAGCATCAAGCTCTGTAAATCATGCTTATTACAGATTAATTTGAGAATATCTGGCCTTCCAAAAGCACTATGCCAAGAAAAAAATACCCTATTTGTACAAATAGGTAACATACAAGTTAGAAGAAAACTGTACATTTACCACGCATCTTAGGAAGCACTCATTATAAAGTTAAATTTTTGCAGCTAAATTCTTAAAAAGATCAAGAAATTAACCAGGCAGAGAAGCTGAATTCTCTTACATAATACAACATACAGAAAACTTAATGTTGAAATTATCTCCGTTTTGAAATTTTACTACTACTGTAAGGTACTATACTTAATCCACAGCACGCTCTGCAGTCATTTACTATGTACTTCTCATGAAACTGATTAAGGTTTTGTTGATCTAAGCAAAACAAAACACACGTGTATCCAAAGTTTTAACAACTGTATTATAAGATAACATAATGCAAGTAATTAAGGATTGCACACGAAAAAGGCTAAGGACAAGACTGTGTGCTAGTTTAATTATAATTTTGAGGTGAATACTCAACCGCATAATAGTAAAGCTGTACACATACAGCTAAAATAAGACCATTTTTCAGTTTAGTGAATGTATGATATGCTTAAACATTAATTAAAAAAAAAAAATCACAAACACAGCACCCTATACAGTTAATCTAATTTATGCTAAAAAAAATCTGATATATATTGCTACAATCCACAGGGGGGTTGCAACCAATTTTGCCAAGACTTGCCTATGTTCTTTTAATGCTCTGCTTGCCATTTGGAAACTCCTATTCATTCAGCTTCATCAGTACAATGATTTCCATTTCAACAACTGTTTAGATACAATCTTTAAAAACTCATTTATATGTAAGCAAGCTGAATTTCTTGTGTTACACAGTTCAAGAGCAACATATATCACCTGAAAACTACCACACAGCATTCTAGTGTAAACACCATCAATATGCAGTACTTCTATGTTTGAGATTTCTTATCTATCACACCCACAAAGGAGATTTAAATGTGTTAGCAACTGTTTTGTAAGTATACGAATTATACGCACTCATTTCATTAAAAAACAGAAAGAGAGATGCAGGGGGTTTTGAATGACAAATATCCAACAGAAAAGAGATCTGCTCCACTTACAACTTGAAAAAATATTTTTTTAAAAATCAAATTAGGTCTCAAAATGCAATTAGAAAAAAAAAATCATGTCAAAAAACCTGCTCTACTTCTGTTTGCTACTACTAGTTATCTCCTTCACTGCCGTAGCAATGCAACTCCACTAACACAATCAGTAATTTACAATTTCAGTATCAAATACCTGCTTATGTAAAACTCTACTACTTTTAAGATCTGTTCTGAATGTATATTTTTTTGTTAAAAATTTAGCCTAAAAGAAAGCACATTTCATGTAGTTACTAAATGAAAAATAATTTACTTCAGGAAGCTTTCTGTAAATTACAATTGGGAAACTCAATTGCATAGGCTACAGAAATGTATTCCTTCTCTTTTAGGGTACCTGAATGTTTCCTCCTTTCAATACCTAAATACAGTACAAGATGATTTCTGACTCCCCTCAATCTTAGGTACAAAGTAAATTAACAGTGGACAAAGTTTTGGAAAAAAGGCAAGAGAAGGGAAAAAAAATGTATTCTATTTATTTCACAGATCAAGAACTAAAGAGTAATTCACCCTCTCTGGAAGAAATTACTACAGCATCTAAAATATTATTTTGTACTCCACTTTCCTGTTGAAGACTATTGTCCATTTGGTAAGGAGGACAGGAAGAAACCGGTGTGCTACTTCATCAGCAGGAATAGTTCACAACCTTCCCATTAGCGTGAACTGACTTTGTCAACAACCTTCAACTGAAGGCAGGAGTGGTAACAGTTTAAACTGCCACAGATAAACCTGTCAAGGACCATGATTCAGCCCACAGAGAGACTAAGTGATTTGCCCAATGTCATATATTCAGCTTAAGATCTGGAACTTAACGGTATCTCACAGTCTTAACTACAAGACAGTGTTTATTAATGCATTTTATTACTAAGGGCAAAAAAATGAACTTTTTCTTTCTTTTCCATAATGTACAACTTCATATACAAGCCTACAAAAAGCTACAAAACCTCCACAGCTTACCTAGAATATTCTCTCTTGCAAGATACAAATTTTACCAATTCATGCCCTCATATTTTGGTACGGCTGGGCTAGGAAGCAACCTTGATCACATGAACCTGAACTGAAAGAACACCGCTCGATTCATTCAAAAGCTGTAGTACAAGGTCATCTCATTCAGCAAACTCAGCTGGAGTTGATTCTTTTTCCCCAAAGCAGTACGTTTATTCTGCCTTTTTTAAAAAAAGCGTGAGTCCATCAGCAAAGGAAAAGCCCCTGACAAATAGAAGCTAAAATTGAAACAGTAACCTTAGCTGTGAACAAACAGAACTACATTATACAAGCACCATGAAAGAGTTTGAGGGATATAGCACTGGACAAAGATTAGGTTTGCTCAGTGTTGCTCTTTTCATCTGCCCATAAAATAAAAAAATGCATTTTTTTCAATAAACAGACCGAGCTATCTGATTTCATGACGCATTTCATTATTTGCTCTCAAAATAAATGGCATTTATTCAGTACATGTACTTGAGCTTACCACAGCAAAAAGTATACTGGAGATGGTGACTCATTTAGATTGGTTTCTCAAACAGTGAAAGAACACCAGGAAAAAGCACCCTACAAAGATCCTGAGCACATGGAGCACTAAAAAGTTCCATACACATATGAAAACCCCACCATGGGAGAAAACTGCCAAAAATGGTAAGAAAGAGTATAGGACAAATAATGTATTAAGAGGTACCTCGTACATTTAAGATTGGCTGACATTTAACATTTAATATATAAACATAAATATACCAATATTTATGATTATATGAATATACTGACTACTAAATACAGGAGTATATCAATAGTGCTGCTGTGCCTCCACCTTCACACACACACTGAAGTGAAAACAACTTTCTGGTACAGCCTATTATTTGTTTGAAAGGCAATAATGGGCTTCAACCATACCTCTGAAAACAACATGTTATTTTCACAGCTTGCTATACTTACTGCAATGGACAATAAGATAAACTACTCTGGTATGAGAGTTTAGCAGAGAAGGAAAGTTAAAAACCAAATGAACAGTATGTAAAATGCATCTTGACTACAAGAGAGTCTTGTAAATCAGATTCAATCTAACTCCCTTTCTTCTATTTGAATGTGCTTGTTGAGAATTATGGGCCTCATCTCCCAATCTGCTGGAAACAGGAGCTAAATGGAAATCCAATTCATGAGTGTATTTTATAAAGTATTTTGGTAACATAATGTTTCTAGTAAGGGTGCAGACTTGAATGGAAAGTTCAACAGCAAGACAAAAGAAACCAGGAAGAAATGGTGATTCTTAAAACACAGACAGTCTTAGGTGAAACTAACAAAAGATTACTTCTTGCCTCTCTCCCCTGCAAAAAACCTGGGAATACCCACATCACCTCTTCTATAAAATAAATATGACTTGCCATAAGTTTATCTACCAAGTGCCTTACTAATAAGAAAATAAAAATTCTTACTTGATAATACCTTTGTGTGCCTTCTCAACAGTTGTGTATAGAACATGTGCGCTGGAACTAATTTTCACAGAATCCTACAGAATCACAGAATCCTGAGGGTTGGAAGGGACCTCAAAAGATCATCTAGTCCAACCCTCCTGCAAGAGCAGTATCAGTATCTTCACTTCACTGATACCCTTACAGAAACAACAAATATTTATTTTGCCAATGCAGAAACCAACACTTTCCTACTACTACTCAAGTCAGACATTTTTAAGAGCTGTGTTTAGGTTAAGATGCAAGTAACATAGACCTGAAATCTTGATGGATCCGGTGGCTCTTTCCTTATTTATATATTACAGTTAAGACTATGTCGTGGTTTAAACCCAGTCAGGTAATTCGTTCGCTCACTTCCCCCCCCCTTTCTTGCCTTCCCCCTGCTCTCGGAGGGACAGAGAGGAGAATCGAAAAGAATGCAACTCCCACGGGTTGAGATAAGAACAGTTTAGTAACTAAGGTATAACACAGATCACTACTGCTACCACCAATGATAATAATGATAAAGGAAATAACAAGGGAAGAGAATACAACACCTCAGCACCAGCCGACCGATAACTTGCCCCCCCTCAGCCCGACCAAGCACCGACCGATACCTCCTCCAACCCTGCAGTCTCCCAGCCCTTCCGGCTCACTCCCAGTTACGTCCTGGGCATGACGTGCTGTGGTATGGAATACCTCTTTGGTCAGTTTGGGTCAGGTGTCCTGTCTCTGCTTCCTCCCGGCTTCCCCTCCCCCCTGGCAGAGCATGAGGCTCACAAAGTCCTTGGCCAAACCAAAACATCACTATCAGCTCTGTTCCCGAGCTGAAAGTCAAAACACAGCACTGCACCAGCTACCAAGAAGGAGAAAAATGACTGCTACTGCTGAACCCAGGACAGACTACAATTCTACCTGTTGTTCCAGGCTCTTCCATATTAACTTATAAATGAGGCCATTCCATTCAAGATGAAGGCAGCAACATACATAGGCAATCACTGCCACACCCCACAATAACTTAGGGGTAGAAACTACAGAACAGCCCATAGTTCGTGTCCCAGTAATTTCCCAAATAATTCTTGACTCAGAAATACCATTGAAAGAAGCAATTTCTACAGCAGCTTGGAATCCTAAGCTCTCCAAGCATGTGATACATCAGGTTTTCTTTTATGAGAGATTTCTCTCCCACATAATTTGTAAGGAAGCTGCATAGTAGCATAGAACATATTCTTTGCCAATAAATATTTAATCTCACATTATTTTACATTATTTATATTTTTAAAAGGTTTATAGTAAAACAGGCTCTAAGTCAGTTTTGAATAGTGAAAATAAAATTACTGCTGTATAGAAACAGAGTGTTTGAAAGCAAATATGAGTTATCCTGAAAACCAAAAATGGTAAGGTGGTTACAGCCGACTCCTGTTCACCCAGACAGCATGCTGACACCACTTTCTCTTCCACCATTTATTTCAGTTAAACAAAGAGACTGATTTTCATTTGGGAAATTAGATTAATGTTAAGTACTGCCAGGCATCCATTTAAAATCTGTTTTCTTAAAACTGTGCCCTCTAAATTTGATGAGATTTTTTTAAAAATCAGAAAAGATATGAACAAAACCCCCAAAACTAAAAACCCAACAAAAATACTATTCTCACTGTGAATGACAGACCTGCTTGACACACAAGTGACTTGATAACATTTCACCTTCAATGCAGTACTAAGTCTACAGATGATCTTTAGCTATTGCCATTTCACGCTTTTGTGCTTGATTGAGAACTTCGCTTTTTTACTACCTTATATCTATTTCCACTGTATTATATCAGAATTTTAGCATATTGCCACCAGCGGTGACTACTATGATCAACACATTGAGCATTACATAGAACTTCAATTTTACCTTTGAGAAATAAGGAAAGAATACCACTCCCTCATGCTGATTTGAAGGCACTTATTCTTAAAGAATACTAAATGTAGCAGATCACCTTGAAGCAGAAAAGCCAATCAGCCCTGGGAGTTGCCTGACTCCCTGTTCATTTTCAACTGACCTTTTGCAATTGAGTCAATTTTATTTTTTCTTTTCCTGGCATGCCCTGACCAAGAGGGTGGAAATGCCTTCTGCCTCTTCAGCCCATAACAGGGTGGGCAGTGCCCACCCTCCAGAAGCTGAAGCAGCAGAGTCCACAGTTCCACAATCTGAGAATTAAAAAAAAAAAAAAAAAAAATCAATGTATTTTGGGAAGTATTCAAGCCATTGAAATACTGGGTAAGGTTTTTCATTGCTTTTGTTTTATGTGACTGCCTTATTTGGGGGGAATTTTTTTTTTTAAAGAAAAAATAACTTTTGAAGAAATCATTAGCATAGCCATTTAACTCTAGGAGAGGATTTCAGACTGTGAACACCAATGAAAGAGTCCTCTACAATTCAGAATTAGCTCAGTCAGCTGTGGAGAGGCAGGATTTCTGACACGCTGCTTTTTTCAGTGCTACCTATGGGCTACTTGCAGTGGGTCACTTTTGGCATACCAGTCATTGGGAAACCAAAATGAAAGCTGCAGCATATAGCATCTCAACAGCCACGCTTTTGTCAATCTAGCAAAAGGATGTAGGAATGTAAACACAATTAGGTCAGAGAGCCAAATTTGTTGTCGCCCACCTCACTGCAACAACAGGTTTCTGCAGAACAGCATGTGGGATAAACATCTGCTTGCTGCAAAAAACTGCCTAAAACAAGTTTCAGAAAACACTATTTAAATAAGATTTCTTGCCAATAATTGCCATGGAAGCACACTGAATTTCAACAACAGCAAGTGTGGGGCAAGGCTTCAACTAATAAGTTTTATCATTAAATCTACTACTGTTAAGTCTGTACTCACAAAGACTTTACTGCTTATTAACAGTTCTTTCTCATCTCAGCAATACACTAGATTAAAGACAGGTGAACAGCTTACTTTTACTGTTGAAGTGCTGGAGGCTGCATTTAGTTTTTGACAGTCACAGCAGTTTTGATATGCCTTGGTGGCACGTTTCATTGCAGTGCTATTGTTACAAACTGAAAAATCCAAACACTAGAAGCATATACAGGAAAATACTGGTGGATATGCTGAGCATTCAGTGATCTTGTCCATTTGAAGACGATTCACTTCAGAAAAGCTTCCAGCACAAGTACGCTTGCAGTAAGCATTTCTCCTAAATTTGACACCCTTGGTCTAAGCAGCATCTAAAGCAGAGCACTTACGTAAGCTAGACTCCAGTGTTTTAGGTTCCACCTCCAGCCAAGAACAGCCTGGGTCATACACTGGTAATAACCTTGGCAGCACACTCCTCTGCTTCTATCCCTGCCAATACTAATGAAACAAAACTAGACGCAAAAGGTTTCTTAGAAACTTGGTGTTAATGCTGCCTGGCTGGAACTATCTCTAATGCTTGTACTAATTATTCCTGAGTAGATTAGACCAGAGGGTGCCAAGCCAACCCAGCAGCCCTTCTGTGCACACTGTGCTGGGTGATTGCATTTCTAAATTCAAAATTATATTAAATGGCTGACAACACCACAAACTATGAGTTTAGGAATCATTATAGCTATAGTAAGACAATCATCACTGCAGCACCTTGAATAGAAGATATTAAAAAAAAACTAAACTCAAGCAATACATAATTTACATAAATAACAAAACAAGAGATACACTGCAAAGGTTTATTCAAAAAAGGCAAACAGTAAAATATGCCCATAAAAAACCCATTTTTTCTTTTTTACTTGAAATGTTGCATAGAGTAAATGAAGAAAATGAAAAGAGAGCACAGGGGTGATTTCTACCCACCAGCAGTTCAACTTTGTAGTGCCAACATTTTATACAGCACATTACAGTCACTTTTATGTCCTCATCTGCATGCGTCAAATAGAAGTGTCTTCATCTACAGCCATAATACTAGCATGTACTTGTACTTCTCAATAACACTGTATTTGTACAACCTCAGTTATTCTCTCTCCTTGGAGGTAGAGGACTGTGGCTCTATTTTGCTTTTTTTTTAAAAAAGAAACAAAGGAATATTACACTGCTCAGAGATTCTTTTCAAACACAGATTCACTACTCAGGGTTTCAAACACTTGCTGCTTGAACACAAAATTTAAACATTTTTTTCTATCACCTAGAAAGAACATATCTGAATTCATTTCTTATTAAGAGAACACCAAATTGGAAAAAGCAAAAGCCTAGATAGAATGTGCAAAGTCATATGAAAAACTGAAGTTCACAGGCATCTCAATGCAATTTGCTAGCTATTATTATTTTTAAGGGAATGAAATTACACTGAAATTACTATTTTTATTATTTTTCTTTCAAACTCAATAGCAGGCGTATAATCCCCACAAGCTCATAGATACAGCTAATCTGAAATGTAATATTCAAAAGTAATTTAACCTGTGAAAAAACTCAATTTATGCTTCGATAAATATTAGTTTCTTTCAAAACAATAATGCTCCAACATCTGAAAGTTTATCCCAAGAGATATTATTTTCTGATTAAAAACGGAAGTCAGAAACAAACTGTTTTCTCCTAAATTAATCTCATCTTTAGATTACAGAGGAGAAATGAGAACAGAAATATCACAGCTAAGCCAACACAAACAACAAATATTATGCTCCCATCTGATAGTCAAAAGCTAGAGGAAAACCACACTTCAAGCCAAGCTTAATTTTGTGCTTTTTAGACAAAATATACATTCAGGATAATTTCATCTCACCAATTCATTCACTGGGGACACAAACAAGGTGCTGTTTTCCTAAAAAGCATCTCAAGTACCTGCAATACATGAGCCAGCATGACACAAGGTGCAACCACCAAGACACAGATGTCTCAGCATGGACTCCCCTTAGCCTCTTACACCACTGGAAGGACAGTAAAGCAGTTCTCTGGCCAAATAACCCAAGCACTCACCTGGGATGTTGGCAGTTGCGTTTTAATCCCTTTTCTAGTGAACATTTTATTCCCACAGGGTGGAATGACTTCAGTTTTAAAAAGGGGGACAAAAGTCTACATGATTAAGCCACTATGATCACCAGTACCAATCTTCACAGCACATTCAATACTGAACCACAGGATGGATTACCTTAATTAAGGTGATTCACTAAAAGTAGGTTTACTGCATAGTGACAAAAAATTACAGAACAGAAAAACAGGGGACTTCTGTATCCAATGCTATTTCTCCCAATGTCTTCTGAAAATGTTGTGTGCAAAGACAAACAAAAAGCCCAGAGATGAAATACAAAGTAATTGTTAGCCCCTGATCTGAATGGCTAGCCAACATCGGCAGGTCCTTGCTGGTTTACCTCCATTAGAAAGACAAAAGGATAATTCAAAACAGTGTTTACCAAGAACATCTGTAAGGTCATGATTCTCTAATAATAACACAATCAGGAAACAGCACCCACATACTTTGCAATGTTAGTGCTACCAGCAAGTCCTATGCTCTCTAGAGTGTCATCTGTTGCCTAGATGGTTCATGCCCAGTTCTGCTTCTTCCCCTCCCTTCTCTTAGAAAATCCGTTTTAATGCAGGCACTAACTAATGACTCAGCTCTGGTATTTATGGTGAGTTTTATCAATCCTCACAGGGTCATCTCCCATATTGTAGATTTATTATGCTGATCAGAGCCTTTAGCAGCTGTTTCTATTGCTTCAGCTACCACAGGAACATTAAGACCAATGTCCTTCTAATGAAGGATATCTACCACACTCGATTTCTACCAGATCTGTTTTCATGGAAGCCATTAACACTCTTCTGTGCTCCAACAGAATATTTTCCAATGTATATTTTAATAGCAAAGTTCAAAACTGCAATTTTATTTCTATAGCTACAAGACTTTGAAAAATATAAACACAGCAAGTGTTTACATAAGACCACATTGGACAGATTTCTCCCATTAAACTTAATATGCTGAATAGAAGAAAGAAATCTGCAAGAGTATTCTTGTTTCAAAACTCGGCAGAAATCAAATGCTATTTCATCTACTGTGTACCACTACTGAGACATTCAGATTCATTTATCCTAATGAAAATCAACCACTTTCTCTGAAAACAAAGCACCATTTGGCATCTAACAGTATGTTCAGCCTAGACGTCAGTAGTTGGGAGTCTGCACCCAAAACAGAGTGTTGTGGTGCTGACAAAGCCCTGCCATTTGAATTCTGTTTAGTGCAGGGTTTAGTGCTTCTGTACAATGGGTTTTCCCCAAGTCAGAAAGCCACGCTCTACCCAAAGTTTGAACTGAAGGTACCTTTTCCCCAAAAAATGAAACACACAGAAAGAATGCAAATCTGAGATTTTAAATACATTCATGCATTTAAACCTAGAAAATAAGTGCATAGCTTGATTTTGGCTTATCTGAAATCTTATAAATTCTTACTGATGCTCTAGTTTAAAGAACCAGAGGTATTTGATTTCCTAAGAATTAGATGCTATTTCTAGGAAGACAAGGGGTCCTAACCTTACCTTGTAAAAAGCAGTTAGAAGAGAGGGCACCACAATTCCCTAAACAAGACTAAAGCGAATCTGATGGTGAGGTTATCTGTTTAAACATGAAGAGTATTTCTCCAACATCATAAGGTATCTTAAGCAAACAAAACACATGAATTCCTGGAGGCAACTATTTAACGTTTGCTTGATACATATGATTTGGAATACTTTGCTTTCCATTTACTATGTAGGTGAGACTAACCAAACCCAACCATCAAATATGCTGTGGTTACTGTGCAGTAGCCTACAACATTTTTTAAGCTAGAAGACATGTCTAATTACAACAACCAAGTTAGTGCTTCTGTTTGGTTCAAATAAAGTACCTTGAACTTCAGCCTGGCTTGTGTGACTGGGCTTCAATCTGACTATATCTAAGTGAAGCTGCACTACAGTCCCCTTGCAAGCAGATGAAAACTTTCACATGCAGGAATTTCTTCTGAAGATTGTGACTCTGAATATTATAAAACCATTCCCTTCCATTACTGCAAGTACAAAATCAGCTCTAAAATAATTTTATTTCTTCTTTTCTAACCATTTCTAATCTAAGCTCCTTATTGGTGAACTAAGCAGTACCCTCAAGACAAAGAGATACGCCCGCTCAGACCAACCACAGTCTACAAAACCCAAAGGCATAACCTTCATCAACCAATCTCATGAACTCTCCTAACTCCCATCAACATCAAAAAACTGGGAACTGCGCTATAGCCTAACTGCATATGCATTGCAGACATTTCAAAAGCTCTAAAGGATTAAGGTTGCCATGTTACAGAATATTTTACTCAGAGAATATTTTTTAAATGGCATCTCAGTTTGCACGTAGAATTCTGGGATTGCTGCAGGAAAAACACGGCACAAACACTTCCTGGCAGTTGTGCTGGTTTAACTCATACCCCCTTTTTTTCTTCAGTTCCTTTAGTGTAAGCTCAGAAAATCTGAAACATGAGTATTACATTAAAAAAATCTCCCTAACAATTGCTAAGTAAGTAATTATTAATATTTCCTATTTAACTGCATCATAGTATTTAGTGGTTTATTATTTTTAAAGAAATAAAACCATACCTTTGTATGGAATGTGCAGAAAAAATAGTTCCTCTTCTATGCAGTTTCAAATAAATTTTGATCTCTTTGATGTTGTTCCTTTTAAAGGTAGGGAGCTGGTAAAATAATACATAGGGAGGCATAAATGACATCAGCTCCTTTGCAAGGGTTGCAAGGAACCAAATTCTGAATTGAAGATAAGAAAAAAGTATGATTACCTGAGTAAAGAGCATATACCCACAACAGGACTGAAGCTAGAAATAAGCTCTCATTGACCTTTATGTTTCCTTCTGGGGCCACATGTTTCAGTATGAGAAGATAAACATATACTGAAATTGTAAACTGCTTTGGGAATCTCTTTCCAGAAACAGCCCACTAGCTATTCTATTTCACCACTGAAAAACCTATTCCACTTACTACTGAAAGTAAAAATAAATCCCCCTTACTAAACAAAAATCATGTATTTTTGAAAACATCATTCTAGGAAAGATAGTTCTCCTTTTATTACAGAAGGGTAAGCTGCTCCAAGGGACGGAGAACATACTGAAAATACATTATTCTGCTTGCAGTACCTGCCACACAAAATTCATTCTTATCTGTCAGGATTAAATTCAAAAGAATATTATGTAAGATTGTAGCCTCAGTCTGTAATGCCTGCAGGATGTTTACATCCTTACTTTCAGCTATTACTAATTGAAGGACAATACAAAAGACTGAGAAAATGTGAGAGCAAGGTGAAAGAAAATGCTACCAAATCAGAATAGTCACAAATGCTCTTTTCTTCTTTTTCTCATTTTCCATTCTTTGAACATCTTTCCTGTTTTCTAAGCAATACCTAGGACACTAAGCCACGTTTTTCCTACATTCATTTTGAGTTCACGAGCCTCTTTCCTGTTTTCCAAGCAATTCCTAGGACACTAGCCCACCTTTTTCCTACATTCATTTTGAGTTCACTGAATGGAAGATTTAAATTTGTACCTCTACTGGGTCTGTAAGAACTATGAAAATAGTTTGGTTATTAATAAACCTGACATGCTTAGAATCCTATGAAGAATCTCAAATGCCAGAAATAATCTGTGCGGTCCTGAATAGGAAGCTCTTCAACTATTCTGGGACTGAAATATTCTAAACGTCACACAGCACGTAACTCACTAGTTCAAAATAAACAATGAAAAATAAAATATAGCATATTTAAAAATTAAAATACGCACATACTGGGGGAAAATAGGTGGCATGTGAGACAGCACACTTCATTTTTGTTCTCACCTCTTGTCTAGCCAACTCCTCCATATCAGCTTTTCTATTTTGATGTTCTCCAAAACCTCCCTAAACATCAAGCTAACTCTTCAACTTGTTCCTCTAGCACTTCCTCCTCACCAGGCCTCCAATTCCAGTAAGTAAAGTCTCATCTGCTCAACCTGATTTCCTCCTCCATCATTTTTTCTCCAAATTGCCTATTGCAATGTTCCAAATCTATTGCCACAGTTTGTCTTCTTTCAACATAGTTCACTATCCTTCTTGACCTTCATGGTACTGAAGACTCTCTGCTTTTCAGCCTCCCAGGGTCCTTCTCCCATCCTTTCAACAAGATGAGTGATGGATTTCTTGCCTCATACTCGCTGTGTGCTCAGCTCTTCTGCTGCCCTCTCCAAACACAAGGTCACCCTTGGCACCTCCTGCACCTGCTCTGCAGCCCTCGTCCACTTCCTCTGCTCCTACTCTGATGCTGTGTGAACATGTCTGGCAGGGATCCTCATGATAGGCTGAATTCTTCCACTATAAACTGGTTTTCTTTCCCTTCCTCCAGCTCCACTACTTCAGGAGCTCTGCTCAAAAGACATATGCAGTTTAAGTGCAACAGGACTAGAAGAGCCAAAATGGAATAGAAGTAATATGCAAACTGCAGTGGTGGCCAATACCACATTATCTACATTAATGCTTTTTTAAATCCTGGTCCACAGACTACTGATTATCTGAAAGATTTTCAAAGATAGTCTGTGATGCAACCACACTGAAGCTTTAAATTTGCATATGCATGATGTCAAGGAAACAAACTGTTATTTTATTTACCTTATTCTATATTTTAAATTTAACCTAATTTTATTGTGATGCAAAGCAGGAATCAATACATCAAAAAAGTAAAACATATATATATATACGTATATATGTACCTCCTTTATCCCCCCCTGCCTCCCCCAACAAAAGAAAGTGATAGTCTTTTCAACTTTTTCCTCAAGTTGTAGATACTGTGGTAGTGTGTCTTACACTTAACAGAAGCTTAAATCAGTACTTCTCAACCTTTCAAAACTCAGTTTAGATATCAACACTTATTTCTGGAAGACCTATGTGTGTTCTGAAAGATTACCTATTCATGTACTTATTGACTATTCCTCCCCCCCCCCCCCCCCCCCCCCCGCTTAACATAAAATCTAAGAGGATTACAGAACCCAGTGGCAAGGCCAAAGGCTTGTTAACTTACTAAGGCTGTGGATTTAAAACTGTGTTAAATTAAACAGGTTTTGAAAATGGCTTAACTCTGGTAGTGCGGATAAGATTTATCAGTCTCCTCTCAGATCTTCATCTAGCTTATGAAAAAGATGACCATGTGAGGTAGTAGGGCACTGGCATACATGAACAAGTGAAGGTCCATGAGACGGTGATATTTTCTTTCATTCTGAAGCTGGGAGCTTGCTAAAAGCTTCATCTTCACTCAGAGGCCCATTACTACAGCACACTGAATTCACCTTTACTGGATTTGCTTAAAATAAGCTTCTAGAATGGCTATGCCCTATATATGCCAACTCAGATCGTCATCTGATTATCTTTGAATGCTTTAAATTTTAACACTTTTGAATCAGTCAGAAGTGCCTCATTATTTTTATATAAATAAAATGCAGATTATAACTTAAAGAAATAAGATAGCAAGCTAATAAAGAATAACTGAAGAGACTTATTGCAAATTATTCAGAATTGATCCTCTCACTCCTCTGTGCAAGTAAAACTACATCCCTTTTCTTGAGTTCAGCGGCATCAAAGTGTGGTAGGAGCAAGTACTTTTGTCTTTAACCAGAGCTTTTCAAAAGCTTGTCTTGTAAAACTGTATTTCACACAAGATAAAACAGTGCTTCAGCTCTTCAAAAAGCTTTTAATGTACATGTGTATTTTGAAAGTTTGGGTGCTGAGCAGAAGGCATAAAGAGAAGTAATATGCACGCTTTTCCATTACAGAAGGGAGATCAGTTACCTCACCTTAATGCAACACTGATGCCATGAAACAAAATCAGTTTTATTAACAAACAAACACTAAAGACTGGGGACTGCTTCAGGTGTTAAGGAGACCAACAGGACACTCTCTTGCTGCCTGGCTTACCTTCTGTGCAACACTGGCAGCACTCCCTTTGCTCTAGCAAGGAGGAGAATGCTATCTGTACTGTTTTTTAAGCAATATCAAAATACCTTTTATCAAAAGGCATTTCCAATTTGAGAAACTGTAAAATTATACTTTGCACATTTACAGAAAATAAAACCAGACAATCTGTATTATACTCCAAAGAATCATGCCAACTTGGGAGGTAGAAATAATAGTTAAGCACCAGAACTTTCAGTTCAATTAAAGAGAAAAACAAAACAGACCAAAACAAACACAAACCATATTTTAGGTTTTATGTGGAAGGCTTAGCAAATCAGCACCTTTACAAATAAAATTACTTTTGAGAGAGACAGCATGTGTACATGCACACAAAAGAATTTTGTTCTCAATTTCAGGAGATCAGACATGCTTTCAGGTTCTGCTTTTTTTATACTTGAGAGTTTAAGTGCTTATACTATAGTATAGGTGGTGCTGGTGAGGAATTGGTAAAGAGCAACATAAGACAGGAACAAAGACATAGGCAAGAAATTAATTTAGAATTCTGAAGCATACATGCTCTTAGGCTACAAAAAAACCCTTAACTTTGGATAACAAATCATGTGCTTGAGCGCCACAAATGTCAAATGAGTGCCACAGTCCTAAGTTTCTGAGGGTACAGGGATAAATTACTTCCATGGTGGGTTGCTCATATGGGCCACAGTTGATTTTCATGTACCCAGCAGGCTCAGATTCTGAGACACTTTGGCAACAGTATCTGTAAATGAAACATGAAGACTTGAGTTTGACTCTGCTTCATCTTCCCCTCACTCAATTGAAAAATACTGGACTCGGTTTCTCTCTTTGGAGTGATTCCCCGTATTTCCAGAACACCTTCCCGAGTCCCACAGTTTAAGAACATGGAGAAGAGAAAACAGACTTAACTGTTTGCCTTTGTGCTGACCAAGACCAGCTAGAGTCGCTGTGCCCAAACTGCATGGCAGCCCTGGCAATACCTATGGGATCAGAATAAATGAAAGCGGTTCTTCATACACTCTCAGTGCAGCAAGGTTCTAACTAGAACGTTTAGTCTTATGATCAGAGGACAGTCCTGCCATCTCCCCTCTATACTCAGGAAACGTAAGTGGTAAAGGAAAGAGCACTTGGATGTGCGATTCTTCCACCTCAGGGCCACTCCGTAAAATGTATCCAGCTCACCTCAAAGCAGCCATTCTTGGTTCAAAAAAACCTGCTTTCCAAGAAGACTCCAATCTGGTGATGTAAAAAGAAAAGCAAAGAAACTGACCTAGTGTAAAGAACCCAAGAATCCATGCTGATTTTGTGAGATGAGCTTTTCTGTCTACTTCCAAAGAGGCATCTGACATGAATTGAGATGCAGCAAACAGACGCATACTCTTCCTTCCTACACGCAGTAATGAGGTGTTTCTATGAGCATGGGTGACCAGATGATATTTCAGCTTTGATTACTGAAACACATTTTTGCCTACACTAGGATGTGCACAGGCAATGATTTAAAGAAGTTTTCAAACCAAAGGAGGCTAAGCAACACAGTAATACTAACCTACATTTTATGCTCTTCATTCATTTTGCAGATTAAGTCATAAATACCACAAGAGTGTCTGTAGTCCAGATACTTCAACAGAACATTTTCTCTCTTATTGCTTAGTTTATGTTCCATATGTTTGACACAGTCAAGGACAAATTGGACACAAGAGGGAAGAAAAATATATATTTTCTTTTTCTTGGAAGCAGTACACCAAGATCAGAGGCTAGAGAATGTTTGCATAAAGGACAACGATGGAGCCAAAGAAAAGACCAAGGAAGGTGTTAAGCATATCGTAAGGAGAAGGCCAAATGCACTGTAAGGGGAAGTCCACCAAAAGAAAGACAAGTATTTCCAGTTTTATTATCACAGCTGCAGTTTCAGGCACGCTGTTTTCTGCAGTTGCTATCCACACACTAAATAGGGACAAGAAGAGGAAGTACCACGTGAAAACCATTTCACTCAGATAAAGGAGAGGGGAGGAGAAGGATTTCTAGATGACCCCATCAAAATCATCCAAAGAGCCTCCAGCTCTTCCTACCATACAGGATGTCGATTAAGCCACTGAACAAGAGGTACCCATTGCAGAAAGCCAGACACTATGCACACAGGCACACAGTAATAGTGCTGCTGACTGACTTTTCTGACCAGACCCTGGACCACCTATGTAAAGCAGTTTTATAGGTATTTGATTTCTGTGGTAATAAGAGAAAAATGATACAATTTTTATTTTCTTAAAAAAAAACCCAAACCTGCTCCCCTTCACAAGCCCATTAAAAGTAAGGGCCTTAGACTTCCTTTTTGTGCAGAAGTTTAAATTTTCTGAATGATCAAAGCTTTTTGAGTAGTCCAATAACCTGTAACTCACCAGCCAAATTAAAGTGGAGCAAAAGAGACCATTTTATTTCAGGCAGGCAGTCTATAGAAATGGAAGAATATTAAATTGGAAAATGAAGGGAAATACAGACAGCCCTCCTCTTCCACCTGAAAACAAAGCAATCATCCAACAGTAATTTCCACTACCACACACAAAAAGGGTATTGGAAACAAAACAAAAAGGGATTTAAGCATCACACTTAAATACTGTGGATTTGTTTTTTAGTTTATAAATCAAATTACTTCAAAACCTAATTATTTTCTAAATAAAGGGATTACACTGGTTTCACAGCTATTTTATCAAGCAGATTAATATTAGCTGGCAGGCTAAAGATGGCTATCGAGGTTCAAAGTATGGAATTAAATATTTCTGTATTAGCAACACCATTCAGATATCCTTTTTGTTCTTCTCAAAACACATTTGAATATACAGACCAGTGTGCCAGTCAGATGCAAATTTCTCTAGCTGAAGAATGGAACACTAGCTTCCATAATTTTTTTTTTTAAAGTATCTGGCTTTTCCTCACAGAGATATTTATCTGATTCCCTGTTAAAAATCCAAACAAAATTAAATCCTTTTAACAATCTAACACTAGACAATGGACCATCTTTGATACAGGAAATGGGCTATGAACAGCTCTCCAGTAATGTGGATGTCAATGTTTTAAACAGCTAGCAGCAGTATCTACTGTCCTCAGCTGAGGCTGTGGACCCATTGTAAAACACCCTATAGATACATGCAAAATACAAAAAAAAGTCAATCTCTGCCCTGGAGAGTATACAGTTTAAACAGCAAGTCAAACAAAGGAAGTACTATCAGTCATATCTGCAGATGGGAAACAGAGGCACAAAGAGCTCTGAATGACTCTGTGCAAGGTTATAAAGAGCGTCTGTGGCAGAGCCAGGAACTGAGCACGGAAGCTCTCAATCCTACTCCAATGCCTTTGGATATTGAGACAATTCTTCTTTTTGCTTATCCTCCTTCTTTGCTTACTTACCCCTATGAGGAAACACATTAGCACCATGATAGACAGTCTATTTTCCTTTTATATGTATAATCTCCATTAATTTTTCTCTAGTTTAACATGGGATACAAAAGTGCAACAGAGAAGTAATTGAAACGGTACAAGCAACTGTAAATGTAAAAGCAGAATCTGGCCTTTCAGCAAGCATGAGAGGAAACAAAAGTGTGCACACATGATTTAGAGAGACTTCCTGAAATGTTTTCCAATCATCACTCCAGAATGCGAATAGGCACCTGTCTCCAACTTCTCAAGTTAAGATAATTCACATATTAAAGCTGCACCTTGACATTCCTTACTTTTATAGGATGGAATGCAGGAACATGCAGGACACCCGACTAAAACTACACACAATAAGGTACACTTTTTCTTTTCTTTTTTTTTTTTTTTAATAAGGAGTAAAGATTTTGTATAAATTTGTACAAACACAATCTTCAAAATTAGCTATCATCAACTAACACTTCTCCAGCCTACCATCACAAATACCAACTATGAAACTAACTACATCACCTATTGTTTCTCACATGTTTCTACAACCACTTTTTCCCCAAAGTGGCACACTTCACTATCTGATCTATTACCACAATGTGAGCTTCTTCTAAGAGTACCTGACTGCCAGATGTTTACTGATGGGACATATCTGTGCACTACTTTTATTCTGCTAACTCTTGCTCAGAAACAACAAACATCTGTTCCAGTCTAAACCTGGTGCTATGATTGGCAATCCCTATATTTGTTTTCAATCCTTCATTAAGTTGCTGATCTATGAACACACAGTTTAGTCCCACTGTTGTTTTCTAATCATTAAGTGTTTTCTAATCCAAGACATTTTTCTTTGACAACTAAGTTGTTCTGACAGGATCACAGGCCAGTGAGTGCTGTGACTACAACAGCAGCACTTGCTTCAGCCCCTATCAGGTTTTTGAATCCTGCTAAACTGGCATTTTCTAATGTGCCTTTACTCTCTTCATTTCAAGAAGATTTCACCAGAAGTGGTGTATCACCAGAGGTCTCTATCAGCTTTCCAGAATAAAAGCAAAGAAAAAGGGAAAAGCTGTAGGACTTGCCCATTGTCTCCACGTAACATTTCTCAGTAAGATTTCCCACTCACATACAGTATAATACACTGAAATTACACCATCAATACTTATTCAGCATAAGCATCAAATCTATTAGGCATGGCCAACTTCTGAATTATTCATCTTTTTTTTTTTTTTTTGGAAAGAGAGATCACTTGAATCCTTTGTTTATCTCTTCCTGCCTACTCTTGGCCCAGAGAACAGCTGAAAACTTTATTAAAAAATACTTTTAACAGTGATAAGATTTCAGGCTATCCTGACACCTCCACTCAAGGATCTGCTGGGAAGACAGGCCTGATTTCAGGAACTTGGACTATAAAGAAACTTGCAGAAGAGTTCAAGGGAAAAGTTCAACATGTATCATCTTAAACCTATCCTCTAGCAGAGGAACTAGAAACACCTCTCCAACATCTACCAATTTATGCACACATCTATGTTTAAGATTCCTACAGTAAGTATCCCCTTGAAAAACTACCATAAGGAACCCAATACCTGTTTGAAATACCTCATGAAAATAACAAGCTGAATAACACAAGTATAAACTTGAAAGGAAGTACCCTAAAATTTTCATATGCTCTTTTGAAGCGAGCCATGCTCATGTGATCATCTAGTCCCTCCGCAGCCCTCAATAACTTGCTCCTGACGACCAGTCCCAAGCAGATTTGACAGCCCACTGTGATTCTCACAGCTCTTCCAAGCTGTCAACATAGGCAAGGTTTTCACTTAAATAAACAAAAGAGAAAAGCATTAAATTAGCATCCACAAGCTGCAGCTTGTGCCTAACTACTATTTGTTCTCCCAGTTAGAACAGAAGAGCTGGGCAATCACCAAATAGTTTTCCATCAGGTAAAGAAGTATATCCTGCCTTTGTCCAGCCGATACCTGGAAAAAGGCACAGAAGGCTTTATGCGTCAAAATCACAGGCAGCAGAAGGAAGTTAAGAACTTGCAGGGAGAAAATGCAGCTGTTACAGTGATGAAAGATTACAGAGGTTAAGGAAAGAAACATAGTCACTGCAGTGGGGGAGATGCACAGAATTTATTAACCCCTACCACCCACCCAGCTTCATTAGTTTTAGGACTCCAGGAGCCATTGTTTGTTTATTGCCATGTGTCACCACATACATATAGAGAACATAATATACATAGTACTGTGCAACATCAGGGCTGGCAGCTCCACAGTCATTGATACAGTTCAGGAAATCACGCTTCAGTACATGCTGCATTAACCTTTTCTGAAAATTATGGCATCCTCTGAAAGGGCATTTATGAGCTTAGTATTACTTCAGGGTATAAGCAGAATGTTTATGACTTGACAGCCTTCATCCATGTTCACTTCATTTAACGTAATAGCAACTTTCATTTACTAGGTTGCCCTCAGCAAAATTAGTTTAGGAAATCTGACTCTGCCACTCATCTAGAAACAGATTTTCCTCTCCAATTCCCAGGAAGGAATTGTATTTGCAACCATCTTTATAGTATAGTTAGCAAAACAAACAGGGCATTTACTTCAACACTGTCCATTAAATTGGCATTTTGGGTTCTGGACTTTTTTTTTTTAAACCCAACTTTTCATGTAGAAAAGGGAAAAGTTCTACTTTTCTCCCCCTTCTTACCCCTCAGAGTTGGCTCGTGTTCTTAAAGTATGCCTTCCTAGTAAAAAAGGCTCAAGACACAGTGGACAAAAGATGAGATGATCATCCTTCCCTGACTCCCAAAGGAAAGAAGATACAAGAATGCCTGTGAAACCCCAGAAACAAAGACACTTGAAGACTTACTGTAAAATGCTGAAATCTATCACTTATAATACACCGAGTTTCAGTTATTTACATGAGGTACGCACATGGTCACAATTTCAATGGCACACAGTACAGCGTAACTAATAAAATGAAGCAACATTCCGTATGTTACCACTTTCTACTCTGTGCAACATCTGGAAATGCAGATGTTGCACAACAGGATATTATAGAACATTTTTAAAAAAAGAGAATATTCCACATTCAAGTTGTTTTTTCTAACAAGACTGAGAAACTCTGAAGCAGTCATTCACACATGCAGTACATTGCTGCACTGGAAATCTCTTTGGAGGAGAAGCAGTCTCTGAAATTACACAGTTATTTGCAAAGGTTGACACAAAAATATATGAACAAGATAAATGAGTATTTTGTTTTGTTTTACATTGAAGAACTTCTGCAAATGCATGGTATCACAATAAACACCTTAATATTCTGGAGAAGACCAGAAACTGCTGAAGCTTCTTTGCGGTATTTTAAGATTGACCTTCTGAAATAAAAAGAAAGAAAAAAAAAAACCAAACAAACTACGAAACCCACTCCCCCATCATCTTCTCTCCTCCCTCACTAAGTAATCTACATATAGAACTAAAGTCAATAACAGGAAGTGGCATGATAATTATTATTTTACAGTCTAAGGTAAAGGACTAGTGAGAGTCCCTACCAAACCAGGAAAACAATACCATCAAACTGAACACCTGCATTTGAAACCTTCACGGAAACTGAAGAGGTGTATCTGATATCTTAGATTCCAATCATGTAACTACAACTGAGGACAAATCAGTGTAATGCTTCCTTCACTGGGTAAGTAAACAAAATCATTCAGGTATACTTTAAAATCAAGACTAGTCCAGCCAAGTACATTTTTAAGCCCTATTGTTGGAGCATCTTGAGATATTTCTTGAAAATAAACTAAACTTTCCTAGAAGGAAACCACCTAAACCATTCAGAAACTCCAAACACAGGAATTCTGAATATGCAAGTTTCACAAAGTGGGCAGCAAGACCTTTCAGAGAAGCTGTTCTGTCTTCTCATTAAATAACACAGAGCAAGGGCAGTCATCTCATAAAACTATTACCCGATACAGTCTCCAGTCTCCATAAATGAGGCTACTGAGTCTTGATTATAAGGTATGATAGAGTCTACAGATTGCACAGATCCTAGGAAGGAAGAAGAGTACAGACAGAAGGCAATCTCTTCCCATCTCAGTACCTAGATTTTCCAAAGCACTCAGAAAAAATACTTTGAAGAAAACCT
Source organism: Pezoporus flaviventris (assembly GCF_033815535.1). Lineage (NCBI taxonomy): Eukaryota > Metazoa > Chordata > Aves > Psittaciformes > Psittacidae > Pezoporus > Pezoporus flaviventris. The sequence goes on along the minus strand of NW_026892550.1, from coordinate 37,390,094 downwards.
AATTAAAGAGGGGGTGAAGACTGAGAGTACAAATAACTTTCTAGACCACAGTAATGCCAAGATTTCTTTTTAAGAGGAAGAGATATAAAAATGTAGCTCCTTAGAAGCCAATGGCAAAACCTCTACCAACTTCAACAAGAACATGACTTCCCTGGTCATGTTTCAACATTCATTACATCTAATTCAAAAGAAATTTACTGGTAGTTGGAATCATTACAGAAAGTGCAAGAGACAAAATCTCTTATCTTGCAGTTGACAAAGCTAGAACAATTGCAAGTGTTTTTCACAAATGTTTATCCTTAACAATTATTTAAGCTTTCCACATGAATGATCTTCTACTTGTCTTCCTTTTAATAAGACAGTTGAGGTATTGAGATGCTTTTCTTCTTACCTTAACAACTGAGAGTTTTAATAAGGAAGTATTACTACTGGTATTTACGTAACAGTAAACCAATACGATAAGAACACTAATGTTTTCTGCAGCAAGTCTCAAAAATACTTTGTTTTGCTGTATTTGCTCTCTGACTGACTTTATCCTGACGTAGAGGCTATCAACTGTTTTGGAACAGTGAAGATGTGACTGCAACAAAACATGGTTATCACATAGTACTTACCCTAACAGGAGGGCTCCGTGCTTGCACCCTTTGCTGCTGTCCAACTTGAGAGCTCTGCAGGTCCTTTGATCCACAGTTAGCTACAGTGTTGATGGGTACCCTTAAAGCATTTGTGCTACTAGTCCCACCACCAGTGCTGGGTTTTCGAGGCCTCTGTTTGATGCCATCCAGTAGTCTAACAAGCAAAATATTACTGGGCAGTTCATCAACGCTGCAGTCCACTAAAGTCCTACACTCTGGGCATCGCAGCTCATTTCGGGAGCTCACAATGCCCAGCAGACAGCGTTTACAGAACGTGTGCTGGCAAGGCAAGACTTTTGCAGAAGCATCAAGGCGTTCTAAGCAAACAGGACACTCCAACAGATCCAGCAAAGCTGATTCATCCATTTTCTTCGTATTACTTAGCCAGAAAAACAAATCTTCACCGAATGTGTGTGTTTTGAGCCCTCCAAGGATATCATGTTACATCCATCCCTCTTCTGACCATGCTCTGAAATTTTTTGAGGGGAAAAAAGGTATTAATATGGGAAAAAGAGGCAGAAAAACTCTATTTTACATGAAGATGTTCATACAAAGAGAAAAAAAAAGCTCCCTGACTAATTCAGTAGATGCAATAAATGAAACATCAAAATAACACTACATCATAATAACAATAACAATCTACATTAATAGATCCATAGTTAAAATAATCAGCTAAGAGCTAAGGGTTTTAAATTCAAGTCCCCACAGATTTTAATCTTGGGTGATTTTATTTTCATCAGATTATTCCAGAATGAATGGCTATCCTCAGTACAGCATTATAATAAAGCTTACTTTTCATAGTTCTTGCTTAATACACCTGTACCTCTGAACACTTTGAAATCGGCTATTTTTTACAACAAGATGGCAAAAGCAATTACAACTGGGTCCAAAACAACAAAGTGTACAGCAGCAGGACATAGCAGGGGGAATTACATTTATGTCAAGACCAAGCCAATAGCAGATCATGTTTCTATCATTTCTGTGAAAAGTAATGGCAGCACATTACTCACATCAGTCCTGGAAACAGCCTCTACCTCACAGGGTTTTAGGCTTACCACAGGCACTGAACAAGAGGGTTCATTACAGTGCCGCCTTTAAGCGCTTCAAAAACTATCGCGAAGTGATTTACAGCAGGAAGTGCTACTGCCATATCGCTAGGACAATACAAGCAATGTGTTTAATGTGCTTGCAGCCACAGAAGCAAAGGAAAGCTTTCAGCCAGCTTAAGTGTATATAGCGAGTGGCTAGGAAAGGGAGGGAAAAACATCCCACCACCAAAAGCCCCCTAAAAATCATCATTCTGCAGGAAGTCACCCCAGACTGCTCCGTAGGGAGAACACAGCTTGTTGAGCTCGGCAGTGCCCACAAATACGTGCCCGCGTACTTGGCGCGGTCAGGCAGTCCCAGCCCGGGGCTGTGGAGCGTGCTCCCGGAGGGACAGGGAGGTTTCGTCCGGCCGCGCAGCCCCGTCCCACCCCCGGGGGGTGCCGAGGCCGGGCTCCGGGCGAAGTTTCGCGTCTCCGCCCAGCCCCACCGCCGGCCTGGGGAAGCAGCTCGCTAGGCTCCGCGGGCGCTGGACGTGTGTCGAGGCGCTCATCCCTCCACCTACCTGCTGTGAGGCTCTGCACCACGCCGGCAGATTCCCCACTCCCCCCTTTAAAAGCGATCCGCGGGCGGGCAAGCAGGCAAACCCCGGAAGGCGGCGTGCACCGCCCCGCGGGCCCTCCGGGGAGAGGGGTGAGCGGACACGGCTCCTCAGGAGGCGCACCCGGCAGCGGGGCGGGGGGCAGGCGGCGGCAGCCCCGGGGCAGAGGGCTGTCACCCCGCCATGCGACGGTGAAGGGAAGAGGGAGTCGGGCCTGCGGCCCCTCCGCCGAACCGAGCCACCCTTCAGGGGCGCGAGAGGGTCCCCGGGAGGCCGAGCACCGCCCCTCTCCGTCCCCCACCCGGATCTCACCGTATGGCGCCGGAGGGGCCGCGCCGCCCCGGCTTTGTCTCCGTAACGAGCCGCTACCAGTGCCTCTCCCACCACTGTAACGCCAAAACCCGGCTGAGCTCGGTTCCCCCCACGTCCCTTCCCCGCCCCGCAGCGCAGGGCTGACGCGACGGGCGGCACCGCCCCGCCCGGCACCGCCCCGCTGAGGGGGCTGAGGGTAGGACGGGAGGTCCCCGGCCCGGCCCTGGCCGCGTTCCGTCAGCAGCGGTGCCTCCTCTCACGGGAGAGCTGGGGGCGGGAGCGGGCCGGCAGCCCCCCTCACACCACCCTCTTGCCAGTACCGTGGGGTGGCTGGTGGGCGCTTTCCGGGACTGGCGATCTGTTGCCTCGCCCGGGGAGGCACTCCTCGCCCTGCTGGGTGAGGGGGTTCCGTTCAGGCACCTGGGGCTGGGGTCGGCTGTGGGGAAAGCGAAGAGCTTGTGGTGGTCGAAGAGCTAATCCCGCCCTACGTGGTGAATCAGGCCTGCGGCTGCCAGGCCCCACGGAAGGAGGAGCCGGGGTGCCCAGAGCCGGCCAAGGAAACGCTCCTGAGGCGGAGCCGGCTTGTGTGGGGTGGGGAGGCCTCTACCGGCGGGGCACACGGGCACGTCCCCCAGCTGTGCGGGTTCTGCTCCCGGCTGGGAGGGTGCAGCTCAATGTGGGACAGGGTGAAGCAGGGGCGCGGCCTTTCCCGCCTCCGGGTGGCGGTGGGTACGGGCAGGGCAAGGCGGCAGCCTCGGGCGCAGCCCTGGTTTCTCCGCCCGTCGCAGGCTGCGCTGTGGAAGGCGGGATGAAGCGTTCATCCCGGCGTGCGTGCCTCCCTCGGGAGGACACAAAGTTACTTGTGAGCGTTGCGCAATTAAATCATCAGGTGAGGTCAGGACCTGCCGCAAATTGGTGCGTGTCTCTTTTGACGCGCATACCTGAGCTGGGGGGGGTATGAAGTGCTTGATTTGGAAGCGTCTCGGGTGAAATATTTCTATACAGGATTGTGGGAATGAAGGGGGAAGTAAATACTGAGGTAGTTACAAATTACCATAAAACAGTGAAAGGAATTTAAGCCACACACTTCTTAAATCAGATGAATCACCTTGTCTATGGATGGTGAAAAAAAAACCTGGAAGTGTGTAAGTTCAACCTAATCATCTTGTCAGCTGCAAATCAAAAGGGAAGCAATCTGAAAGCTTCCTTCTTCTGTCTGGTTTTGAGCTGTTGAAGTTTGTTGTCATTCTTACTGAATTTTGTCTGCATATAAAAAGCTTTTTTCTCTTCCATGGGTTGTGTAGGTTTGTGTAAGTTGATAGCATGACAGGCTTTTCTGTCTTGATTTCTGCGTTTCTAGGAGAAATACTGAATGTGCTAAATATATACAGTTCATTAAGAAATAAACTTTCCTCCCCCATGGACTCTGGAGTTCAGGGAAACTGATACAGATGGGGTTCTGGTCTGTGTCTGTGTTTTCCAGGGAGTATCGCAATATAAATAGAAGAGAAGGTTATAAACATCTGATACTTAAGAATGTTCCCATGTCTTGTAGTATTTCTCTGTCTTGCCATGTCAGTGCTGCCGCTACAGAAAGAAGGATAGTCTGTACGTGTAGAACCAGGGACTTGTTAAATCTAAACGAAAGTTCATCTCACAACTGGTTTTCCCTATTGGCCACAGCTATTCCAAAAGATCTCATCAAGGGTACAAGGTAATAATTTGCCACTCTTTCCAGCACAGTTTTGTAAGCAACACAGTTATTGTTGTCTAAACTTTGTTTGCTGCCTAAGGAATGTAAAATATGTATTAAAACAGGAGAGGAATTTACAGTACAGGTGGTGCATCAAGGAAGCAAGATGAAAGTTCAGGGAAGCAGGATGAAAAGATCAGTCTTTTATCAAGGCTGGTCTTTGATAATGTTTAATGTCTATTCTGTGAAATGCTAGATCTATTGCAGAATACGAGCCAAAGCAGTAAACCTTGTGAAGAGTAACCGATAAACCTGGTACTTCCTGCGCAGCAGCAGTTAATTTTCAAACAAGTATAATCTATGTAAAATGGGGCGTGCGTGCTGATGTGTGCCACTGCCCTCTTATGGATGAGGTGTTTGGCTCGGGGCGGCTGGAATAGCCTGACGCCAGGACTGAAAGGAACGAGATTGTTATTACACTGAAGCGTTTGTTCGTTCTCACTCCCAGCCACAGGCAGGGAACTGTACACTTTGCACATTTTTACACCAGGAGACCTCCTTTCTTGAAACCGGTCCATTCCTATGTACAGTTCATTGGCTCCTTACACAACTTTTATGAAGTTATTGATGCAAAGGAGAGTTTGCACAGGCCAGAGGACCATTAAAAACATGGATTTGAAGGAAGAGGCTCCCTAGTTACTCAAATCCCCACATTTCTGATTACGTCTATTAGTATTCATTCCTATTTGTGAAAACATAAGTAAACAAGTATAATTTTGTAATAAATTGTACTTCTGAAGTTGGTTTTCAGGCACAACCGTTTTGATTATTGCCCCCCCCCCCCCCCCCCCCCCCCAGCATATGTTGTTTCTCTTCATCTGGAAGCCTTTGGGTAAAGGAAGAAGCAAAGGGCGATAGGCAGAACAGGAAAAGACAAAACGTCAGTAGCAGAACTGGTAACACCTGCTTTCTTCCTTTTTTTCTGTGTTCCATATCCAGCATCCTTAGTGCAATAAACCCACTGTCTTCTGTTCTCCTCCTTCGCTACTGCCAGTACCTTCTTTTACTTCTGTATGCCAACCAGCCTACACGTCTTCAGCCCTCTCTGCCAGAACAATCATACTTCCTAATCCTCCCTGACTCATACTGCAACAATTCCTGCCACATTTCCAAGTAACCTCAGTGTTTCATCTGTCTTTAAAATGTGAGGCAGTGTATTTGTACAGACATTTGTAAACTAATTCATGAAAGAGCAAAAGCAATTAAATGAACTAAAATGTTCTAAAAAGTGAAAACAGGTCCAAGCTCCATTCTAACACTACAAAATGTCCCTGAAGATTGTGACCCTGATGGCAGGATAACCCATGTGCCTAAAAAAGTCGTGTTAGCAGTCTGTATACTTAGATTCATAAAATCAAACTGAGTGATTGCTGAGTAGAGAAATCCTGGCCTGTGCAAATAAACATCTGAAGGCGTATTTCACTTTTTTGTGAATTCCATCCTTAAAATCTTGAGATGACTACAAAAGACTAAAAGGTGATAAGAATCATGGAACAAGAGGTATTATGTCCTGTCAGAAAGGAAATAAAACAGAAGATACTGTCTTGTAGCAGTCATAGTATGAATTTTTTGTATTTGTAGGCTCAGGACTAAGTTTTAACATTATTTGTACTGGAAAGTGTAAGCATGCTTTTGTTTTAAGACACATTCTTGGTACTAAACTATTTTTATAGCTATTTTTTGTCAGAGAGAATGATGTTTCTGCTCTTGTAATGTCCACATTAGTCCATTGTAATGTCCACAACCAAAAAGGTTCATCTAATTTCCTTATAAAATGGAACAATATTCTTGCCTCTGGAGATGCGGTGGTGATTTCCTTTCGAAAGCCACAGAAAATCTCCACTGCCGTCAATTTACTAAGAGTTTATCGCTGATGCCCATGTTGATAGTGGTGTCTTTATATTGGCGAGTACAGCAGGTAGTGAAGTGCAGCCAACTGCAATCTCTGTTGTTCCTTTCTCATTAAAGAGTTGAGGATTGTGTGTGGTTTTGTTTTGGGGGGCTTGAGGGAATTGCGATTTTGTTTCGGATTGTTTGATTTTTATTCTTTTTTGCAACAAGATGTCTGTGTTGCAGTTAGTGCCAGCTTTAAATTCCCAACCTGGTCACTGTTAGCGGAATTCTAAGCATGGAGCTCAGTGTGGTTAATACTGACCCGGTCAATTTGCTGCAAAATGAGTTTTGTGCTGCCCCTGCTGCACTTTCTGTCTTGTGAACCAGATCAGTGACTGTAATACAAAAGTACTTCTAAGGCTTCTGCATCTTGCCAGAAGGATCTCTGCTGGTACTGTATTTGTGAGGAGGCAGGAGAAATGGGTAATTGTGGTTTCAGTACACATTTGGCTTCTAGTTTCACATCTTTATTCTGTGTCCTAGGCATCTAGCCTTCTTGAGGAGAGTGTCATTTTAGTATTAATGTTTTGAACTAGCTCTCTCTGAAAACATTAAGCTGGGGTTGTACCTTTGCAAATATTGATGCTTTTGTAATAATTTGCATTGCAATGAGGGAATATGCAACAGAAGTGGCTGCGGCATTGAAGAATAAACACGTTACAAATTCTCAGGGTCTAGGCAAGGTCTTTGTCACCTTAAGACATTTCCACCAGGCTAGTCACAAGAAAACACTGGGCTTATGATCCACAACCCCTAGCTGCAGTGTCCACTGCTGTACCTTGGAGAAATGCAGTTAGGTGTTGGTGTGTGTAGTTGGTCAAGAGCTTGATTTAAAGGTTCATTGCACTGATGGGAATTCAGTGCCTGCCTCTCATTAATCAGCCAGCTTGAAATTGGCCTTACTACAAACAAGGTTAAAGAAAAAGCAAAGGAGAATTTTCATGTAAAGAAATCGAACTAGGTTGCACAGTTCTGAAGATTTTAGCAGAGGTACAGAAATGTAAGACTCCATTCCTAAGAAGTTTATTCCAAAATCAGGTTACCTTTTTCCTTCCTTGCATGCAGCTGATAAGCCGCAGACCCCATCTGTGAGGCTGCAGAGTTGGTCCTGGTGCTCCTTTGCCTCTTGAGAATTAGTGCTGTGTCCTCAGAGGAGACTCCTGTGAGACACAGCATGCCAGATTCTCCATTCAGTTCTTTTCTAGATGTCTCCTGATTCTATTTGGATCTGGTCTCCCAAAGATTCATAAGAGATTTGGGATATAGTTTTAGAATTATTAGCTGCCCTAGACTTTTTGGAATACTTACACGCCATTTTAATACTTTGCTCTATTATTAGCAAATTTTAAGCTATTAAAAAGCTATTAATATTTTCTCCACTTGCAAAGGCTACGTACAAGCCACAGGGTAAAGCTGTTTCATATGAACAGTAACCCAATAATTGTATAAATGTTTAAGTAGAATTACTGTGTTACTGACTCTAGACTGATGAGACGAGTTAAAGGGCTCAAACATCTTTATTTTCCTTTTTAAGTAAGTAAACCCATAATATCATAAAGGATCTTCAACATTCATTGAAGTTTACTTAATTACCACACCTCACTACCAAAGTGTCTGGAAGAAGCTGCATGTCTGGAGACTGGGTACTTGGCACGTATACTATGTGAACCAAAAATTACAGTATTAGGAGGAGGCTGGACTGCTGAGGAGCGTCGGACGCTCTTCTGCACATGGGCTATGCGGAGGGAGGGACAGTGTGGGTGTTTGGAGAAGCCTGTATCCATCATGTCAGGTCTAGAGTTCTTTGATTCTTTTTGATGCATTTGTTGTTTCTAGAATGCACTGCAGCATTACTCTCTAAAATCCTGTGAGACAGACAGACAAAGCCAGTCAGTAAGTTTCATGCACAGGGAAGAGTCCACAGCACTGTGCTAGTTTATCTAGAGGGGTCCTGCATTCAAATGGACCCTCCTAGAGCAAACATCGTTGGCCAGATCCTCAGAGTCCTATCCTCAGAAAAGCATCCTCTAAAAGTAGCAGGCAGACCTCTTCAAATTTCACACCAAATGTATCTTCAACACATATTAAGTACCCCCTTTAGTCTTTCCAGATGAGAAATGTTCAAGTCCACTTAGAGCATAGGCTCTCTCAGATGTGATTTAAGGGATGTTATTTCTCTTTTGGGCAACTGCATGACAACGTAATGAAAACTCAGACATTCCTGCAAGTTTTAACAAACACCTTATTCTTGGTGTCTTACTCTAAGAGCAGTGACTGAAAGTACACTTACAGAAGAGTAACTCTTAAAAACCCCTTGTGCTTTTGTGGTCACTAAAGCATGAGAATTGCATAGTAACAGCAATGATATGTCTGTACTGTGGTTTGTGTGTGTTTTATGACAAGTCCTGCAGTTCTTCCTACTGCGCAAATCAGGAAACCTGTTGAAAAGCACCATACTCCCTTCACCTCCCTCTCCTCTGCAGTGAGACTTGGTTTGGGTTTTGTTCCAGAACAGTCTGAATGTAGCTGCACTCTCAGGCTTAGGAGCAGGGTCTGGTAAGATGCTCCTGGATAAATATGTGACAGCTTTCCATATGACAGTCATGTGTTTTAAGAACAAAATCTACACGAAGAATGTGCTAGCTTGTTTAAATTCTAAACTAATCCATCTTAGAATTTTGAGTGCTGCAATAGTTTGATAGTTCACAAAAAAAAAGAGTTGTCATGTTGGTTCTTAAAAGCATGCTCAGCTAGTTTTTTCAAAGGATTTATTTCCTTAAAATAGCATTTTCCTACTAAAACTGCCTGCTGGGCAGAGCTAGCTGACAGGCAAGTAGATTATCAGCATGTTTACTTTTCAAACATCTCTGTCACACTCAAACAGTTCTGCTGTGGTATCACCCGTGAGTGATGAGATGGGTTTTGTAAGAGTTTGGGTATTAGGATATAAAAAAATTAAAATGTGGGTCAGCATTTAAAGTGCACTAAAATTTCCATTCCAAACTAGTAAAAGCAGCATCCTTGTACCATGGTAAAGATTTAGCCTCAGACCGAAGCCTCCCTTTTTGGTATGTGTCCTCAGCTTCAAGGGAAGTTGCATTCCCATGAGAGCAGATGATGCTTCTTGTGTTGCCTGATAAGTACAGGAGCTCCTTTGCAGCCTCAGTTAGCTGCAACTTCTAGTACACCTGGGAAACGATGTCAGCAGATGTCTGGATGTGATCATTGCCCCATCTGCACACCGTCGCTTTTGTCTGTGGTATCTTAGAAGCAAAAAGCAAGGATTTCCAATGTAGCTTGACTCTGAAGGAAAGTTTTGAATTATATTGGTATGAAAGTAAGGGAATAAAGGGGCAAGTTCCCCAGAATCAGTATCATTCTGCTACCACAGTACATTACAAACAGAGGAATGTAGAACACCCCACCCCCCACCCCCCACCCAACGTTCCTTGTTCAAAATAAGATTAAGGAAGTGAGATAAATTTATGGAGTATTTGTGGCACTACTTTTATTTCTTCTATAAAGCTTGGGACTTGGTTTTTAAGTTGATAAAGCCATTGGGATGCCAAATGAATTCTCTGAGGCTGCTGGTGCTACAAGGCTGCATTATCACTTTGTGATTGCCAAAGAGTTTCATTTCTTCTTTCTGGAGATTTGTGTCACTTTCACTCCCACACATCTGGCAAGAGACCTCGCTGCACTGCCTTAGTTGAAAATCTTATCTCATAGATCATTACTAGCAATAAATTCCAGCCTTTGTGCTTACTTACACTGTCCCACAGCCTGGAGTCACTGATTTTGTGGAACCAGGAATTCGGGCTGTAAAATATTTACTCACTAACACACACCAAAAAAAAGGCCCCAAACCAACCCTCTAGCTCTTTCTTTGTGAAGCAAGCTCTGAAAATGTAAATCATATCAAACTGACTCTCAGGGCCAAAGAAAACAGGCAGCTGGATTCCATCCCTTTAGCTAAGAAGCAGCCTTTAAATACCTCTTAAATATGCACTTTATATGAGCTATAGACAAACCCATTTTCAAGTAATGTTTTCCCACATGTCCCAGAAAATGCGAACAGCAACTCTCTGCATGTTAACGTGACCAAGCTCTGACAATGGCTGAGCGTGCCAAAAACCTGTTTGCAAGCATTGCTGCAAGCTGCCAGTGCTGTTCTACCACTCTTCTTCTCTAAGGATACACTTCTCTAGACCTACACGAAAAAAGATGTATTTTTAATCCCTGTTATAATCCTTAAATATAGCTCAGGCAGCTGTGCTCAAAACAGTTGTTAGCAAATGGCCTGTGCTAGGTGTGATCTGATGTGGTAGTTCACATTAGTGAGCATGTTCCTGTTACTGCATTATGGAAGTGTTCTCATTTATGGTGTTAATTGTGCTGTTCCTTTTTTGTATGACAGGGATGGGGAGTACGGAAGCAGAGTTGCATCATATACTGAAGACTGCGAAAAAGACTGGAAAGAGAAGGCAAGATGAAGAGGGGAGGTAATGAGGGGCATAGATTCAGTTATCTCTGCAGGATAAATGAAATAATTAGCATTAATAATGAATCATTTGCAATAGTAAGCAAAGGGATCATTCCAAGAACTGAACCACAGCTCTCCAGTTTAGTGATGTGTCTCCTGGAATACTGCTAATGAGCACGATCAGAGACAGTAATGACCAGCAAGTGTTGCTGGATAGCAGATGCTTTCTCTAGGTATGGGGAGAAATAGTATGGAGATGCTTGAGATACAGCATACTCTGATATCCCTCCATTCCTGACTGTCAGATTTCAGAAGAAAAATTGGCAGTTGGCAGGTAATGAAGCCAGAATAGTATTTTCCAGGAGTCCCAGCAGTCATGCTTGAGTAGTTCACCCCAGCAAAAAACATGGCAGAATAAACAATCAGGGTATAGCAACATGAAATGCCTTCCCCTGATGTTTTCATAGGACAAATTAATGAAGTTTTGACTCTAGGTAGTGTTGCATAACATGAAACAGAAGTTTTAACCAAAATACCAGGATAATCCAGGAATAAACTGTAACTTAATTTTTGGCATTTTTATTTTGTTTCCCAAGTGGATACTAGTGAGTGCATGGAAGTGTTCTTTAATCAATCCCGTTACATGTCCACATATGCTTCCATCTAGAATGAGGTTAGTGCATTATAGCTGCTGCGGGAACCTTAACTTGCTTTCACCGACTTCAGGAGGATTAAGTCAGAAACAATAGTATTTTAATGCCATTTTTTGTATTTACTTGGCAAATACTCCTGTCAATTTAAAGTTTCCCAGGGGAGGTGTCAAGAGGTCACTGAAATGTTCCTGGGCAAGGAAGGGAGAGTGGTGAAACACTGGCCTCCCTGCTGCTTCCTTCAGTGTTTTTCTTCATGTCATTAGTCCTGTACTCGGCACTTTTCCCCCAGCTTCCATTAGCAGAGAGTGAGTGAATGTAAAAATGTTAGTGAGGAATGGAGGCAAGAAACACAGAGAAGGCTTCCCTGCTGTTTTATTTGGCTAATTCTAGACCTTGGTACCAGTAAACGTAGTCATAGAAAGCCAGCATAGAATATATTGTCTAGTATGCATAAAAGCCTCCCAGATGATTCCAGCACATACTTTTTTCCCCCCAGGTTATTCTGTTATTCTACATTGTGAATTTACTTCACTTCATGATCTGTCCAAGGATCACAAAGCCTTCTGACCTCTCTGCTATGCCATGACAGAGAAATACAGTCCCCCAAGGCTGAAAAAGCATCAGGGTTTGGTTTCCAGAAACAAGGTACTTGCAGTTTCCATGAACAGCAGTGTCACTGTGAGCGAGCAGCACAATTTTCAGATGCCACTAAGAGAGAAATGCAGAACTGAGGGGCAGGAGAGAGAGAGACATGCCATGTCTTAACATGCCTTGTATGCAAGGCTTCTGACTTTCAGCTATCACAGCTTTATCACAGCTAGTGTCTATAGGAAGGCATCTGACCTGTTTCATACTATGGGTTAGAGTGATCCCTCTTACAAGTCCCCATGGTTTATCATATGATAAGCTAGGCAATTTCACAATTATCTGACTTTTTAAAAGAAACTATTTCAGTTACACATTTCCCACATTTTTAGCTGCTGTAAGCAGACTAAAACATCTGTGGGGAGTTTTGCCATCAAATGAAAACAAAAGCACTGTTAAGTAAGTACATTATGGCTTGATTAATGCAAGATAAACATTATACACTACACAGCTTTTTCTCCTCAGTAGGCCTATTTCACATCATATGGTCATACATAAATTTCTCTTACTAAAATTGCCCAAGTAGCCTTGCACCATTCTTGACAGATGAGCTTTAGGAACTATTACAAAGTGGTTTAAGTTACAGATCCATCTGCTGTACCCCATCGTTCTGATACAGACTGCTTTCACTGTGGCAGAATAAGAAGATGCATTCATACCCTCACTGGCTGCAGCTCAGAGTCTGGTGACCTGGCTCAAACCCACCTTCTCAGCGGTTTAATCAGTGGCGTTAGGCTTTGTGCCAAAGCATGAGGGTGGGCACATGTTTTATTCTGCTGGTCCTGATAATCAGATCACACTGGGATTTGATTCAAGCTTGCTTTAAGTTTTACTGGGAGGAGGGAGGCTTTATAACCATGCTCATCCATTGACATGCTCATCCATCTGACATGCTCCACTATTGTATATATGGCTAGATACTATATATTGTATATATGGCTAGATACTGGTATTTATGGTGGAGAATCCATCCCTTACTGGTCTGAGCAGACTAGTTAACTAGTTACTGCAGTGTCACTGCATGGTTAGCAGAGGTTGCTGGCCAGAGCTGAACTGTGCTCCCTTTCCCAACTGGCAGTGCTTAACCATGCTGTCTGTTAAGAGTCAGAATTCACTGGAGTCTCTTCCTGGTCAAACATGATTGCCCAATGTAGAGAAGGCAGAAGTGGTCATCTGAGGAAAGGAGGCACAGCAGTGAACTGAGTACAGTGAGCTAAGTTATTCAGGGCACTGTGATCATTAACCGATGTACTAAAGTCCAGGGTGGAACAGGATATACAATTTATTGCAGTCAGGCTTTTCAACAGCTGAAACAAAAAATGGTATATTATTCATAGCCAAAAATCCCATAGGAGATGTTTTACTGCTGTGGAAATAATTCTCCATATATCTGTTGTATGAACAGTAAAATAGAGATCTACTAAATAAGGCTATTAAACATATTAATTTTTTTAATATGTTGCAAAACATTAAAACTGTTATAAAACATTATGAAACAAATTAAAATAGTTAAACATGAAAAAATAAAATATACTATTTCTTAGAATTAAAACCCCTGAAAGTATATCCAGCATTAAGTCCAAATTTACTCTATTGAGAAGCTAAACTGCCATCATCTTCACCTTTTGATTTCATCTGGCAAAGCTTGAAGAGCAAGACTAAAATATTGCATGTAAGTTATCAAAACTAACGGCAGTGGGAAAGGATCAACTAAGGGTGCTGCAGTAACAGCAAATTAGATGCATTTTATTACTGTCTTCTAGACATCTTTCTTGAGAGTTGTTACAGTCCAGTAGGGAGAAAGAAATGGAATTTAGAGCAGTACAAGAGCTACAGCAGTTTATAAAACAGAGCCTGACTTTTTAAGCAGTGGCCATGTTGGTATAGCTCCACAGTACAGCTCTAGCTCATCATTAATGGCGTCTCAGGTTTTCTGTCTCTCTGCATCCACATCAAATCAATCACTTCTTCAGAAAAAGGCTGCATACCTTACTTTTGCAAAACTACTCTGATAGCATTTAAAATAATTCTAGTAGTAATAAAACAAACAGCAGTGAGAATTTTCGATTGCTGGTGGGGAAGGTGATAGAAAGAACAGCATCCCTGAAGTATTGCTACAGATTTAAAATGTACTCCAGAGGTTTTGTCTAAAAATTAAGTCTGTGGGAAGTTTATTCCTATATCAAGGGTACAACAAAAATGCATACTTCATTTCTTCCCCTGGAGATTACTGTCAGGACTGTCTGCAGGATACAGCAAAAACCATGGTACATCAAAGACCTGATGATGATGGTTCCATTATCCTCAGAGCATGTCTGCATCAGCTTCAGCCACATCGCTATTTAAAACCAAACTGTGTTTTCTCCTGGCTGACTGTGGTCCCTAAGGGAACATCCATCCCTGAGCAGAAGTGACTCACCAACGCTCCAGCCCCACACTGGATACAGTCAGCTGCAGGGATGACTTGTAAAAGAGCTGTCACAGCCATCCTGGAGCCCAGCAAATGCTGCCTCACTGGAGGTGTCCCACTGTGCAGCCCGCCTGCTTTTGGCATTTGCTGTGCAGCTGACATGGAAAAACTCCCAAGTCCTTGGCTCTGTGAGTTTTTAAGCTGTGTCATTAAAAAGAGAGTTAATGGAAGTAGCTGAATCCCATCTTGGTTTAAAAATGTCTTGGAAATAAAATTGTGGAAGACTGCACGACATCAGAGGTGCTCAAGGCAAGCAATTTAGCAGGAGCGACTGAATGCCTGTATATGTGTCTCACAAGTAACTACCATTAACATATCTACAGCAGTAGTTCAATCAAGGTTTTAGTTGCTGAAGAAGTGTTTTAAAGACTCTTACACAAACCAACCATTCAAAGTGCTACTATCTGAATTGATGAACTCATCAGCTCAGCTGGAAAACGTACCAACTTGGAAATGCATCTGAACTGTGTACTGCATTAATGCACACATTTAATTTAAAGGAAGAAGCTCTTTATGGATTTTAAAACTTAAACTCTGCAAACAGCTCCATCGAAACTGCTGTGATAAAAGAAGCAAGGAGAAATGTTCTGGGAATAGAAGCCCCTAGTTTCAGTTTTATGCTAAGTTTTAGTCTACAGAGCTCACAAATGAAAAAGCATTACAATAAGACTTGAGAAAGCACACAATTACTTGGGAAGAAAACCATGTAAAAGGATTGAAAACTCAAGTGTTTATATTCATCTTTGCTTTACTGCAGTTAATAAAACTAAGTAGAGCCGGACCTCATTTGAGTGTTGATGAGGTGCATTTGGTGGAGAGAAAAAAGCCAAACCAGCAGTGTAATCAGGGCACGCTTCTATCCACCCTTGGCTGGGAGAAAGGTAAGAGCCAAATCCCATGCACTATTACATCTCTGCTAAAAGGGTCCTATTTTGTTTCATGTAAATTTGCATCTGGTCACCTGGGGAAACTGGACAAACTATGCCCTCTCCTATCCCCCAGGAAGAGGGGCGCAATGACTGCATGAACGACAGATGAGAAACTGAGCTCTATGTAAAAGGCTAAAAAAGGCTTGTTATCCACTAAGCGAGTGCTATATACCCCTGCGCCCGCTGCTATGCTGCCACCTGGCGCAGGCTGGGGGTGTGTATACTGAATGCGATCTTACTAAGTTTGTCTGCTAAACTTAACTGTGTCCGTTTTAATTTAGCTCTGGAGGGATTTCAAGGCTGTCCACTATTGGGTGGCAGGTGTGAAGATTATTCTTGAAAAGCTGTGCTCAACCATTAATTGATGAAAAGCTCTATGTCTGTCAAGTTCCATTTTTTTTTTTTTTACCAGAAGCAAGCAAGTGCACTGCATAAGAAATAAAGCATGTCAATTATGGTATGATTCCAGTTTAACACCCCTCCAACCCTTAACTTCAGCAAGGCTGTTTCACCTTGATAAAATTCAAACGCACAGCATGCAGAATGTAGCCATTAGTAGTTTTTTCTTCCTATATGGTTAATGTACATTCTCTAAAAGCTAAAAGATTTGGCTCTTCCCTTCTCCCAAAAGGTGGGAAATGTATGATTTGAAAAGCAAACCTGAAAAAGGAAAATAATGCAAACTCATTCTTTATTAAAGCCTTTACAGAGCATATTTGCTAAATGTCATGGATGATGTAGCTTATGAGGATCATTTCTCTGCATAGATTATTCAGGAGTGAAATTGGAATGGAAGAGAAGCCTAGTGAAAACCCCTCAAATTTACTGTTGGAAGTTAAAGACACCCCCCAAAAAACAAACAACAAACCCTCTCTCCCCCAAAAAACCCAAAGCAAAACCTTAAAGCAAAAGAAGGAAGGGGCAGGAGAAGCGAAGCAGCATAGGACAGAACCAGCTCTGTTTCCAACAACGACCACAGTTTCTCATCAGATGAAGCAAGAGGTGTTTAGCAAGTAAAGGAGGAGATATATAAATTTAATCTAATAAAGGCATTTATGATTATTGTTTTTTATTCGCATTGCAGCTTCCCAGGATACAGTTGAAGCAGAGGTAGACCAAACTTTAAGAATTCAATATGTTTAAAAAAAAACAACAAACAAACCACTTTAAAGTGGGCAAAACTTTAATACCAACACCATAAAACAATTATACAAAAATCATGTATGTATTTAGACAGCTCAAAATAATATATATATATATATATGCTTGGGTGGAAAAGGAACTTGTGCAGTTTTAGATTGTGACTGGCTGTAGCTGAAAAAAAATTAAAAATATCTTTATTTTTCTCCAACAGTGCAGTTGGAAGTTTGATAGTTCATCAGATTTATAACAAGAGACTTACTGTGTGGGTAAGCAAATAAAGCTGTTCTGGAGATGACTGGAGAACTTCAGCATACCTAATGTCTGCCCCACACAGTACTGTTTTGACAGGAGAAACAAGGAAATGCAGGTCAGAAGAAACCCGTTTTTTCTTTCAGGGTGGTGGAAAGCAAGCTATGATACATGAGCCCAAAGATAAGAACTATTACCTAGCACTTGTGCTGCAGTACTTCATTTCCGCCACGGCTGCTGGAGCCAGGAGTGTAACAGGAAGAATTTAAAAACAAACTGGAAAATGAACTACTCCTTTCAACAGCAGAATATATTATCATTGATTACAAAAGTCAAAAGAGCTAAATACTTGGGAACTTGGGAAGGGGTTGGGGACAGGGAAGATAAAAATATTGGAAAAAAGTATTCTAGTTCTAAATGAATTTTATAATCACAAAAAATTCCCAGACATTTAAATGACTGAAGTACCAGTTTGCCTTGATTTAGACACACCATTAAGATGTTCCAGATGTGACAGCAGCTTTCAGCCTCAAAATACACTAATTTTTTAATTAGGAAAAAGGTGACATACTCAAGACTGGGCCACTAGATCAAGAGGCTACTAAAACAGAACCCCAAAAGTCAATAAAAATGGAATAATTTCTTTATGTAGGTATAAAGAGAGGCTACTGTAAATATGTAACTGAACAGGTAGATGTGGGTACTTCCACAGCACAGCAATGCTTCCAATTGCTTAACTGTACCAGCCAACTGTTGATATGGCAAGAAGCTGTTTTTACATTATAGGTCTCAGTTTCGTATCAGAATATCTATAGGTATTCCTTTCTATATTTCTTTTGGAATTTCAGACATTGAGGTTTGGGGTTTTTTTGGTTTTGTTGAGGGGGGTTTTTTTAGTTTCATTTTTTTCTTCAATTTTGGGCATCTATAGTATTTAATGACTGCATATGCGAGTACACAGGTGTATAGATGTCTCAGTTTTAAAAGGCATGTTTTACCTCTTTTTCATACAACTGACATTGTTTTTTTGAAGTCTTGCTTCTCCTGTCCCATATTACATTCTCCATTAAAATTTGTTATTCAGATGTGCAGGCTTCAAACACTGATCTATGTAGTACAACATTAGGGGGTTTCCTGAGTCAGGTTTTATTCATCGTTATCTGTAAAAAACAGGAGCAGGGGAGAGACGGGGTGAAAAGGAACAACAAACACACAGAGCAGATCAAGCTGGGGTTACAAAACAGATTAGAAACCACAATTTAGTAAGCAGTAGTACCAGATTTCACCAACTCAGTCACCAAGGAGGTGACTGTTACCCAAACTGCCTTGAAAGCACTCTGTGTGCAAACACTGAGCAACATGTCATCTTAGTGAATTTAAGGTAGTTTCACCTCAAGCAGCCTGCCTCAGTTAGAACAATCCTTAGTAAAGAGCAGCATAGATTTTCCCCCCCTAGCTTTTCTTATTTGAAGAGTACAAAACTTTTGAGACAGAAGCCCACAAACATGCTTGTGACTCACTTGTCCTCTATTCATCTTAGTATAACATTTTTTCTTTAAATGTCTGAAATTTAAAGAACTACTTTAAATGTAGTGTTTATGTTACTTCAGTACTAAAGTACTACATGTACTTTAAATGTCTGAAATGTAAAGAACTACTTTCACATAGATTTTTGTATGCTACCACCAATTTGTGAAAAACAGAGTTGGAACTGAAGCTATTAAAAATAGCCACCTATTAATCTGCATTTTGCAAGATGAAAGCTCATTTTAATAGGGTTCACTTAGTTTTCAATTGGTATGCCAGTGTTTCAGCAAGTTAGCATTTAAGCCTTTTAGTACTAGTTTTAAAATAGCCTTAAGGTAAAGTGGCAAGAGACTGGTAACACTAGAGTTACCATTTTCTTCTTGTTCTATATTGCCAGTCCTTTGGACACTTGAAAAACTAACTTCTATAATACATTGTTCCAAGTCTGTCATTAAATCAATAAACTGTTGCTAAAAAAATATTTTTCAGACACTTTTGTGTCATACTTCTATAACACAGCATACAACGAACATGGCATTGCTTATTCTTACTGAGTGGTTCTATATCATTTGCAAAATAAAATTGGGAAAATGCAATTTGTATTAGCAATTTTTTAACTATCTTTATAAAACTAGTTTTTAAGACCTTTTCCCCCTGATACATTAATATATAAAACTCATAGAAAGCTGTCATCTTATTTGACCCTTTATTCACTGTTACTGCAACACTTTTGTAAAAGATCTTAAAAGATGCAGAAATGTTGGTTAACATGTATTAGAATGTTTTCTCAATAATGAAACACATTAAATAGTGCACATCATTGCACACATTTCTAAAACCAATGTATAATGATTCTGATTTCTAGAAAAATAACTGAGATTTTAGATTTCTTCATTTTAACCTCTCCAGTGAAAACTTTCATCATTAGAAATCTAAAATTACCTAACTGCAGTTAAATGTTTGACATAAGAGGAAAAGAACCATACCAAAACCATTTTTCATTGAATATCATGTGTGATATTTCACAGAGTGACCCTGAAAGGTCCAGGAACTAACTGTGTGCCTAGTAACCTGTGATATGCTAGGCAGGGCTTGCAAGATAAATAAATGTATCACTGAGCCAGTTGAAAACAAAGATGGATGGTACCTCCACATCAGGTTTTTTCTGAAAATGACAGTTACAGGAGAAGAAGCAACATGAAATTTTCTTTTCAGAAACATTGCAAGCCATTAAAAATAGTTTTGGAGAAGTACCATATTATTTAGCTAAAAATTAAGTAATTAAGATAAATTATTTTTAATTCTGAAAGTTTTATTCTAGACTTCCATCTTCCCAGTTTGCATAACTATTTTACAGATATGAAATAATTATACTGCA
This sequence comes from Pezoporus flaviventris, assembly GCF_033815535.1. NCBI lineage: Eukaryota > Metazoa > Chordata > Aves > Psittaciformes > Psittacidae > Pezoporus > Pezoporus flaviventris. Next base: position 37,370,379 of record NW_026892550.1, on the reverse strand, counting down.
CCTTCCCTATTGTGGTGCAGTAGGTGCACCCTAGACACCTATTGTTAGAGTTGACTGCATGTGTATGTGCTGTGAAATCAGACTGAGTAGCGTGCTATATCAAACTTTGCCATGTTTTATTGCAGGAATAAGAATACCTTTTGTGAAAAAGAGTATTTTTACCAATTTAGCCAATCACTATAACAAAGCACAGGTATGTTTTTAAAAGTATGTCAGAACCTAAAGTGTATGACCAAGAAACAGCGCAAGATGAGCTGTAATTGCCAGAGATTACCTTCTTGGTAGGCTCCATCTGCCATTACTAGGTGAAGTATTTTGGCATATAGATGCTTGTGTTCATTTCCAAGAATATTCTGAACTATGGATGAACAAATATCAATATTTTCATCTTCATCTTCATGTATAGCCTGGGAGAAAGGACAATCCACATTGCCAAAATGAAAATGGGCATAGAATTAAGTAGTTCAGATTCACTAAACGCAATTCACGGTTAAACCCAAAGTTTCTCTGTAATTCAATAGTATGGCATTTTCTTGGTTAATATTTTAGTGTGTTGAAACAGAATAAAAGATTAAAGACATAAGCATCAATTCTAGTCACACAATGCAGTTAGTCACTGGCGCAGTAAACAGCCCTAGGTACGTGTTTCTTAACATATTTTCTACAAACCTTGATTTTCTCATAAACTTCAATGAACTTATCGAAGCCTATTTCACATTCCAGGTTATATCTCAGCTCTTCCAAATGGCTGAAGATGCTATCACATTCTTCACATTCACTGGCAATCTCTCCATCACTATTATCTATGAAGAAAGAAAACAACAGTGAAAACTGCTCTGTTTTTCTGCATTCTTAATGTTGTTTCTGTGTCCCTAAACACGATTATCCACACAGGCCTCTAAATGTAATGCAATCAGGTAAGCTCAGGAACGCTAGACAACTGCAAGGAAGTAGGAACAGTCCTTTTCCTGACAGCTAAGAAATTCTGAATCTCTAGCTATCTCCTCTAAAAACCCACAAGGGTATTTTACTGAAGGAAAACAAGGTATGGTCTTAAAGCAGACTTCTATTTAGCAAACCAATGTTGTTAGGTCAAGTTCCATATAGACATCCCACATTATTTCTGAGGTGGAACTGATGCAGGATTTGGTGGCTGTCCCATGCTTGGGAGAAGAGGTCCTTTCTGAAGCAGCTGTCTTAACACATGTCTTAAGAATCAGTTACTTCATTTCTGCACTGAGATGCATCTTGTTCTTTGAAGCAAGTCTAAAAAACCAGTACTAATTTAGCTACAAAGTCCCTCATTCTTTTCTGGGTGCATCTCCTTTGCGTAGCAAATTCAGTATGCCAGTACATGAGGGAAATCAACATGATTTTGCTTATAGGCTACAGAAAATTTATAACCTATTGTAAGTCAAATATTAAGTTTAACAAAAAAAGGATCTATTTAAAAATCCCTATGTAAAATCCCTATGCAATAGGATCCCACAGAATCCCTATGTGAAATCCTATTATAAAATGCCAACTGTTTTCACCCAAGAAAAATACTTTCTTAAATAAATAGTTGAATTACGAAAGGACTTACCTACCCAGGGAAAAAAATATACAAAAAATATACAACTTTTTAGATTTCAGAGCTGATATTATCAAATCTTTTGATATTTGATATTATCAAATAGTATTGCCTGGTAGGTCACAGAATTTGTGAGTTAGTATTAAGAACTAGTGCTACTTTCAATTGCTATGTGACTAGGGTAAGGTATAATCCTGACCAAATTGTATTCCCAATTCACAATGTGAACAAATACACCCATAAGAAACTATAATTGAAATAAAAAGAATGAAAAATTGTATACGGATTAAAAACTCATTAGACGACTTCTAATCCTATATTTAACTTCTGGATCTTGACCAGATTTGGTTTTGAGTGCTGTCCATTCCACCGAGGTCTGAAGACCTTCCTCCTCATCCCAACTAAACAAAACCTGCAATTCTTATGAAATGCTGTGAAAGTAGAAAGTGGGACACTGATACCAAATAACCATAATGCTTGCAACAACAGCAGGATCACAGAAACAGAGGTATTGTATGTTACCGAAGTGTAACAGCAGCACTGTCAAAAAATGAAAGACGCTATTTATTTTATCTTAAAATACTACTGCAATGTATTATACAGGTAATATCTTGCAGATATAGTCACAGATTTTCAATTTCTTTAAAATTGTCATCAACAAACCAAAATTACACAAAAGCTGTGTTTTAGATTAGTTGCTGATTTTCTACATCTTTTTATACTACATTTCCAAATGTGCTTTATTTTATACCAGTAGTAAACCACTTCTATCTCAACCAGAATTTAAAAGACAGAACTGAGATTTCAGGACACCATAGTGTATAGCTAATGCAAAATGCTAAAAGCACTCATACTTTTTTTTTTTTTTTGACTGCATTAATAGCTATTTTGGGCTAACAAGAAGATTAATAATTTCATGTTCCTTTTGACTGCCTGTTAAATTACTTCATTGTAATGTAAGCTGGATCCCAGATACTCCAGTCATGTCAACTGCCATTTCTTTTGCACTCTTACATTGCGGTCCTGAATTATTCAAAACATATGATTTGCACAGTCTTTAATCTTCCTTGAAGTTTTAGACAACTAGAGAAAAAGTGTCTTCCAATCACTGCCTAATAAATAGACAATCTAGTTTGCAACACTGAAAATCTAAATATTATTGTATTTAAACTTCAGTATCAAACCTATTAACTACAGCTTTATTTCATTATAAGTATACAATGCAAAAACATTCTTCCACGTTTGAATTGCTAACATCAATAAATAGGTGTAAAGAAATTATACCAGATTGCCATTCTTCATTAAGTGCACTTTCACTGCTGGGGTTATTTTCATCTCCTTCATCCAGCTCTGTACCATTTGTTATGCATTCGATGACATTAGCCTTCAAAGTGGATTCCTCCTCTTCACTGAATTCCTCAGTAGGCTGCTCCCTAAGCAATTGCTCCATTGACACCCGGAGTTCCTGCAGATCAGGATCTGCCTCCTCAAACATACTAAAGGAAAGCGATATAAAATTCACGAAGTTCATATTTTATAAGACCAACCCTGTAAGAAAAGCTCATTTCTTTTGTTAAGCCAACAAGCTGGAAAGCCATTGTAGCTGGGGGAAAGCATGCAAATATGGGTGTCCTCAGTCCAACATGATTACAGCACTGATACCACTGTATCATGCAAGGGAATAGGGATTAGATAAACAGATACCACATTGTAAAAAGATGTGCTGTAACGTATTAGTAAGATAACTTCGAAATCATTGTATTGTACACTGTTATAGAACCCTGGTAAGTATAACATTGCTAACCCACATAAAAATGTGTCTGGAACAAAAAGAGATCTAGAGCTTATCAGAATAGGCACCAGATCCCAAGCTGCAGGGAACAGTCAAGAGCCAGGGTCAGATTTTGAAGTCCCTGTAGAGCTTCAAAGAGTAGAGAAGGTAGGTGAGCGAGTTTCCCAGAACATATAAATAAAGGAAATACTCAAGAAAGTAAAATTTTATTTCTAGAAGAGTGGTAGCCATAAACTTTGATCTGCTTCAGCAGAACACAAGGTGCAGAAGCCAGATGGAACAGCACCGTGGATGGAATCTGGAGCATAATCCAGACAGCTATTGGAAGCAGTACATCCCGTTAGCTTCTCAGTTCTCTAGAACAGGACTCGAAGTAAATGGTGCCTCAATACAGGATTTAAAAATTTCAGGTAAAATCCCCACGCTGGCATACTGTGTGTAATCATTAGTGTCTAACTAAAAATTTTCTGGATCTAAGATGCCTGTAGAAATACTTGATAAACTTGATGCACTCACATATCCTCAGAATCAGAGGGTCCTTCTTTGGCTTGCTCATCTTCCGTATCATCTATTTCAAGATTATGGTGATGCCGCACATCTGCTACACTGGGAACATCGACTAAGGTTCTGTACAGCTTGTAAAGATCTGGGAGCGAACATGTTCTCAACAGCTGCAAAGGCAACAGAGAACCTGCTTGGTAGCAATACTAAAGACAGCCTGAGGTTACAAAATACTTGAACATGAGACTTTGTCCTTTTTCTTTTGTAGATCAATTTCAAACTAACAATGTGTCCAGCACAGATACTCTAGCTGTTGAAAATCTGACATCTTGCATTTTGCCTCTCAGCTAGAAGAAAAGTATTCCTTCTGCCTCTACAGGTTACAGTGATTGAAAAGCTTTAAGGACACCAGAACTGACATACAGATCCTGGGTTTGTGCAGATTTATTCATTACCTTGACGGCTATCAAAAGAAAAAGAACATTGCATTAGCTAAATAACGTATCTATATATTAAATTTTTTACAATGTATATGTGCCAATCACTTACAGCTTAGGACCATTTTAAGTAGCAAAGAAAGGAATATTTTTTAATTACGTTTTAGTATTTCTCCAGGGGGGCTGGAACTAGATGATCTTAAGGTCCTTTCCAAACCTAACTATTGTACGATTCATTGTCTGATTCTATGATTCATACTGAAGCAGTTCATACTGATACACTTAAGCACTTCATTATAAAGCATATCCACTACTTTCTAAATCTGTAAGGGTACAAAGAATGTTCATCTTCCCCCTGCTCACAAGCTGGCTTTTCTGTAATCATTGTCTAATTGCCTGATAAACAGCTTCATGAACTAGGGAAATTAATGACAGACTAACTCTTGAGGAATCAAAATTAGAGTAAAAAAATCCATTTAGGTGACTATATGGATCTATGAGAACAGATGCAAGCTTGTCAATAAGCCGTATTTTCCCCACACATGTAAGCAGCAATATCCCTGATATTATGCTTCCTAGCTATGCATCAACCAACAGGTACTATTCAATATTCAATCATCAATAGTGCAGCTTTCATGCACTCACAAAAAGGCTAGGAGTCGAAAGAAGAAACATTCTTCTTTATCCAGCATTCCACCATCCAGGAAATCCTTTACTACATATTGACTGATCACAACACAGCTGTGCAGTTTTCCAGACAGTCCTTGCCACCACTGGTTCTCCAAAAAGCAGCTGCTCTTTTATGCACTTTCCACTTTAGAACCCAGGCAAGTATTGCACGTAACTTAAGAAGTCTGCTTCATCTACTACTTCCGTAACTGTCCTTCAAACATTTTAAATTCATATCAAAACCACATTCCACCATCCTATGCTCATTTCATAGACTGTGAGCTGCCACTCAACCCTATGTAGCTGATCAGGAAACAACTTCAAGAAGCAGTTGGTTCCATTCCCTCTTCTTCAGTTTTCCTGCTTCACAGCCAGAACCTGTGCTGGTTGATTAAATCCTGTAGGAAAAAACGCAATCACCTGGTTGCAAGAAATTATAAGATACCTCTGCTGATCTGTTCAGTGTGGATGTTTATGATGACAAGGCAGCTTAAGTCTTAAAAACTGCACAAAAGGGAGAAAGCAGAAAGTTAGGAAATTCCTCATGAACTCCCTCAGTTATGTCTCAGAGAAGTGGTGGCATTCCTCCACGAACACCTGGACGCAGAATGCCAAATGGTGAAACTGGAGTCTCTCACTGCTGTTCAAGTCCTGCTGATAAAAATGAACACAGCAGTCCTACTGCAGGGCAGACATAGGTAGACAAACACAAGCACCTGCTGAAACAGTTATGCCATCTGTTCTGGTCTCAGAAATAAATTAGAATAACATTACTACAGAAAAACAAGTATTTAGTTTTTTTAAACTTGCCTTTGGGTCATTTGCATCAAAAAGCCCTGTAGAAAGTCCAATCAACAATGAACTTTTGCCTTTATTTTTTGCTGGTGATATGGAATGTGAACGAGGTACAAAAGGCTCTTCCTGTGAAGACTGAGCTGACAGAACTGGCGAGTCTGTTGGTACAGCTGTGGGCTGTATTACCCTCTGGAATAAGGGTTCTGGTTGCAGAGAATCACTGGAACAAGTTTCTGATGTGGCAAAAAGAAGTCTATTACAAATCTAAATAGATTAAAACCCCCAAACTCTTAAGTAAAAGGTAACTAAAGTGTATAAAACTAACTAAACTTCTGTTGTATAATTAAAGGGGAAAATAGATAGCACTGTAAAAGTATTAAAATCTCCTCCCATTTTAACTTCTTGGGAATATACAGCATTCAGCTATAGCCTGTTGTCTTCTCAAGCCTTCTAGTTTCTCACTTATCCAGTCCATGCCTGAAGTTATGGTGTCATCCATTTTCATGTTGCTTTTTGCCTTATACTAGATTTCTTCAAAGTTACCTCAACATAATTTGCCCAAACACTGAAAACACCCCAGTTTGCTTAAGCCACCCATAAATAGATGCAATAGTATCACTGATACTTCACAATATTGCCAATGCACTTTCTGTATGCAGACCTTCTGAAGTTAAAGACCTCTAAGAGCAAGCAATTCTTCTATGCAATAAAGATAAGAGATTATCATTAGCAGCTGCTTAAACCTTTTCTTATCCAAGCTGCAGCTCAATATTAATTTGCTATGACTGATAAACAAAGCAACAGTGTTAAGTAAATAATCAGATTCCATAACATTTTAAATAGTCATTTTAAAAGGATGTTAACATTCAGAAACTTGACATTCACTTTCAAGTCTCAGTGTGGGCCACTGTCCTGTTCATTGATGCACAGTGTAGCTTTGTTACGTTTCCTCCTAAAGCAGCAAAAATAACATCCACCATTTGTCTTCCTAATCTATGAGAAATCTGCTTTTTAGAAGTAAGAACTAAAAAAGAAAAATGAAAGTAGAAAACCTGCTCTTTTGGGATGAGTGAGGAAATGAGAAGGGATGGCTCAAGTACTCCACACTGCCAGCTATGATAAAGAAGAGACTTCAACTGACCTTTTTGAGCTTCTTTTGGTGGTTGCACCTTGTCAAGCGCTAGTTTCTCAGAAGCTGCCTCATTTCTTCTGTCATGTGGTCCCCTATTATAAAATACCACATCCGTGGGAAACACCATGTAAAAATAGTCATTAGTCCACTGAAAAAGTCACCAAGGGCAGTAAAACTAACATGGCAGACAAGAGTGAAGCTTTACTAAGCATAACATTTTAACTGATGCATGTAAATCCTACTCAGTTAAAGCTAGTTGTTTGAACTGGAGGGAGGGGGATCAGAAGAAGAGAGCACTTACTTATCCTCTTTCTCTTTTACCCACACTTCATTAACAGTGATGGGAAATTTCTTGCTCTCCTTACTCTGGTGCTTTTTGTCTTCCGTTTCTTCCAACATCTCTGCTTCCAAATCATCAGGCTCTAAAATTAAGTCATATACCTCATTAAAAATGAATTACAACCAAACAAAAGGACAGGAGAGAATATACATTTTAAGATTACACTTAAAACCTTCAGCTTTAATAATTTTCTATATTTTGCAGAAAACTGAAGTTTTGTAACCCTGGAGATAAAAGTTTTTTCCTTATATAAGAAGGGCGTCTTAAAGCTCCAACAAACTCTGTCTTCTAAAAACTTCATTAACATTCCCCTAGATGTCAGCACAGGATGTCATACAGGGGAAAAGATTCCAGCACAACTGATGGGGAGAAACAAACAAAATCCTCCCCTCCCCACCAACAAAAAAATATGAAGCACTTCAGAATTCCACTTGTGTTCTAGAGTTTTCTATAAGCACACAAAAAAGGTTTCTGGAAATTTACAAAATATGTTAGTGAATCAAATTACAACATAGGCACAGAAAGCACTCGGTCCTACCTAGAAGGTGTTAATGAAGACCTGCACATTACTTATGGGAAGACATAAAAGTATACAGGATCATTACTTCCTCCACTGAACTAGAAAACAGTCTGTAATTAGAATTACTAATGAAACTACTTACCATCCAGCATAATAGGTTTGTTCTGCACCTGAGTAGCTCCAGCATTTTGAGATTCTTCCGGTACAGTCATGTCAGACTCTGTGACACCAACCGGTACTGAAGACTGAGCTCCAACAGCAGGAAAAGCTTTCTCTTCCTTCTGCTCCGATGAGGACTGATGACCTCCTTCAAGAAGTTCAGCAGTACCTAACACAAAATTATTCTATTATTTAAACAGTGCTTTGACACAGTTTGATAATAAACTACAATGTGGATACAAGGAAAGTTGAGAATTTTGGTTGCTTTAAAGGAGAACAGAATAGTCTGCATGCTTTTATTGTAACTATTATGAAAAGCTAGAAATATTAAAATTTGCTTTTTACTTGCTGCACTATCATTAGTACAAGTTTATACTTGAAATAAGCTTAAGTCCTTTTGCCCTTGGAAAGGAAAAAAAAAGGCAAGAATTGACCAGAAAAAAAAAAAAAATCATCCGATTATATGGTAAGTCACATGCTAACAAGAAGATTATAGGACCTATCTAATCCAATATTCAGTTGATAATATCCTTTTAAAAAGCAGGGTTGTTTCTATCAATAAGCAAATTCCAGGGCTTTTCAACAAAATGAAAATCCTTCCCTTTAAGCACATCCTTCTTAGTTTCTTAGCATTTCACTGAGTTTGAAATATTTTGGTGTCTTCCAGTATCACTTTGTGCTGACATTTAGAACTGAGGCAACATCCAGAAGTGGAAAGCTAGAGAGAGGACAGAATATGCTTTTATAACTTCAAAATTGTTCTCAGTAGACTAAGTGTCAATCTGGCACTCCCTACACTTGCTGTGCAGATAATTACTAGCTGTGCTTACCGCTTACTACATCTAGCTCCTCAAGTAAGTCAGTTTGCAGCTGTGACTCTGCTTGTCCTAGGATCTTCAGGACTGAATCAGTAGGGCTTTTGCCCCACATTTTTCTGTGGGGTTCACCAATATCTAATCTAATTACTTCCCCCAGAGTTTGACCTGTTGGGACACAAACACAAATACAGAAATATTTAGAAATGAGAAACTTCTATTCACTTTCTATATCATAAACAAACAACCTCCACAAAACTAAAACCTACAAAGTCAGAACTCATGTCACCTCAAACCATGTCAGACAGCCTAAAGGCTGTGCTCGTAAGTCTACAGTTTTTTTCTGCCAATTCCATTTAATAGTAGGAGTATTAACATCTGCAACTTAATAGCAGCAGGAGATCTTTTCAGCAATTCAAGTGCTCCAAAAGAAAACTAAATGAAAAAAACCCAACCTGTTTAAATCTGGCATGAGGTGGTCTTAACTTTACCTGAAATGGGAAACTAGAAAGTTTTTCACCCTGCTAACCTTTTGACGTTTGTTTCTGTTATTTCTCCCTTCAAGGAAAACAGAGCATATAAAGCAACAAAGAACAGGGCAAAAGAAGCTTCTTGATCTTTCAACATCCTGTGTAAAACTATTATGCTATGAAGTAAGCTTGTCACATTCTTAATGATTTTTATTTCTACAATGTGAAACAGACCCTTAATATGACACACTAAACCCAGGAAAAAAAGTCTTCCCCCCAAAAGGTCAGAGAATGCAGAAAATTGGAAAAGACAGGCTTGATTTAAAAGAAGAAAAAAGCTAGGGGCACAACAGAAGTAACAGATATAAACTGAGGAAACCCTCAGCTTTTATTGTAAGAAACTTTCATGTATCTGCAGTGCTTCTGTTAAATTAGTGCCCATTTAAATGTCACTTACAGAAAGTTCAAAGAAAGTAAACATGCATTTAATTAGATAACTGTTGAAATTAGGAAATTATTGCTGAATCTCCTGCAAGCCATTTAATTACTCAGCCTGTCCCTTACTCCATATCCAAGGGAATACATAACCACTCATTTCTTAGGGGCAGATGACATACGAGTGCTAACAAGGTAAGAGTACTTGCTTTATATAAAACAGATGCTACACATAGTAAAATGATTTACTAATATCATGGTGGCAAACAAAAGTACTTACGATCTGTTCCAGAGAGTGAATCTTCCATTGTTAACTGAGCTAGAGGAACTACCAATTCAGATGCTCCAGATTTCCATTTTTTGCGATCTCCTAGAATTGGCTGGTCACCTTCTTGCTCCTTTCCATCTTCAGACCCAGCTGACTCAGAGATATTCTGACACTCCTTTTTATCTTTCTCATCTTCTTGAGCTTTAAGATTTTGATTTAATCTTCTCAGTATTTCACGTTTATTCTGAAATAAGGGCCAATATATATCACTTAAAATAGTACCTTTCTTAAAGGAAAAGAAAAATGAAACTGAATGCAATTCAACATACCTGAATTGCAAAACCTGCCTTTTTTGTTTCCTCCTCAACTTCCTGGATAGCAGTTGCATTTTCATCCTTTAAATTCAAGCAGCATAAAATAAAAATTAAAAGAGTATGTCATAAAAAAATAATCTTGAAAATATTAATAGACTTAAATAATGAAAAATTACCTCTAAGAAACCTTTTTTTTCTTTCTCAAATCAATTCTTTGTATTAATTTTACCCTCTTAGCAAAAGTACCTACCACACCAACTTCCTTCAAAGCAGAAGTCATGGAGATGACTGGTGTACTGGGCTTTGCTGGAAGTTGTGGTTTAGGAACAGCTGGTTCAGGCTCTTGTAGTCCATGCACAGGACTGTGTTCTGCAGCTCCCACATGAAAAGGCACATTAGGATTCTTTACTCCTTTTGCTATCAGCTGTATGGATAAAAAAAAATAAAAAAAATCAACAAATTAACTTCAAGAATTTGCACGTTAAACCCAGAATGATCAAATATACTCATGTAAGCTTTAGAAAAGGACGATAATGCCATGCTTTCATACAAAAGACACCTGCTAACTGCACATGTGAACTTTTTCAATTTTAACAACTTCACCTACTGCTTTTTGTAGTGACACATAGCTAGTTGGACTTGTCACTCCACAGTACACAGACACAAAAAGAGACTGGGAGGACCTTATCACTCTCTATAGCTACCCGAAAGGAGAACGGAGTGAGGAGGTGGCTGGTATCTTATCCTCCCAAGTAAAACTGTGATAGGACAAGAGGTAACAGCCTCAAGCTGTACAAGGGTAGGTTTAGACTGGATGTTAGGAAAAATTTCTTCCCTTGAAAGGGTGATGAAGTATTGGAACATGCTGCCCAGGGAAGCAGTGGGATTACCATTCCCAGAAGTGTTAAAAAAAAAATGTGTGAATGAGGCCCTTAATGATATGGTTTAATGGTGGACTTGGCAGTCCTGGGGTAACAGCTGGATTTGATGATCTTAAAAGGTCTTTTCCAACCTGGTTGATTCTATGATCATATGATGGAGTACACTTTGCTAACCTACAGATCATTAATAAAACATTTAAGGTGATCCTAATGATTCTGAGGTTTGATGTTCTTAAATTCTTGAACCAAATTCTTCATTCAAGTATACTTAAGATTAGGCTTCTAATGGGGGAATTCTGATTGACAAATGCTCTCTCAGTTTCAGAGAAAAAACACAATTATGTAAGCATGAAAAAACCACAGGATAGGATTTTAGTTATACGAAGATATAGCACTACATACTTAGACTTATATAACTATATAACAGATTTATTTTCTTACATGTTCTTCCCAGGCTCTTTTCTCTCTTTCATATGCTTCCTTTCTCTTCCACTCTAACTGCTCTTTCAGAACTGCAGCTCGAGCTTTTGTTTGGGCCTATAGTAAACAAACAAGCAAAACCAACCAACTTGAAATCATAAAAGCTTTAGTACCCCATTCCATGGAACATTCCAAAAAGAGACACATTCTTGGATTACTCCATCGTACTTTCTCTCTTATTACTGCAGAGATTGTGAAGAGAGGACTCCACCGACAACTGAACTCGCCACACAAGTGTAACAACTGATCTTTTATGTTGAAGATAATGGCAGTTCCTCAAAATTTACTTACAGTTCCTGATTTGCATGGTTTTACTTTTAGTGTACATACTAATCTTAAAAACAGTAATGTAAAATTAGAACCTCTACACAAAATTTGTTTTGAAGCCAAATGCATTAATCACAAAATATTAAATATTCAGCTTAAACTTCACAAACTTACTCAATATAAACACAAAAAGCTTCAGTTACCTTTTCACCTATAGTTTTAAGGTTAGGCATAAGGTTAGCTGGTTTTTACATCGCACTTTAAAGATGATGGGGTGGAAAAAAAATAATCATAGAATAGATTAATACTTGCTATGGATTGTATGGTAGAGATAGTTACTGATGTAAGAACACCACAGGAAACAAAGTTCCAATCAAACATAGAATTTCTGTGAAACACCTTTGCTTTAAATATACTTCACCACAGGGGTATACAGCTCACGTTCCAAACCACATGTAGCCTATGCCAGCACATGTTAGCAGTTTTGCCTTCCTTTACTCTTTTAAATCAAATACAGTTGTTATTTAAGGTACATTTTACTTTGCCTTTCAGTATCAAACCTCTCTATAAAAGCCATACGAAATTGCCTTTAGGACTGCAGCTAACCTAGAGATAAATCTTAAAGGCAGATATTTATTCCTTAAGCTTAAGGAAAAAAATCCATAAACTTGCTATACTGTATCACAACATATTTTAAAATTACTGAGATAAAAAAAGAGTTGTTACCTTGATATAGCTAAAATAAAAACCTCTTGTAGCAGATGTATGAACAAACTACAATACTACTCATAGCAAAATAAAATGTAAGAAACTTCATGAGATAGAAAACACATTTGAAAACAGCAAGTTCTATCTCCTCCCGCCCCACAAATACCTTCTGTACTTCTATCTTTTTGCGTTTCAGTTCTGCTTCCTCGCTTGACTCTTGTCCATCAGAACTGGCAGCTTCATTCTACAAAGTAAGAGTCCTCAGAGAATTATCACCAATTCCTGTGTTTAAAAGCTGAGTGATTAAGCGTCTACTTAGATCATTTAGACTGACTTTGACAAACACAGGTCATGATTTCACAAGGTAACTCCTCACCCAAATGGAATGTCTACTTGGACAGAACTTCGTCTTTTGAGATTTGTGGGAGTTTTTAATTTATTTGGTTAGTTCTGATGGGGTGTGGGTTGGGGTGCTAGTTTTAAAAAAATACGAAGCTTTTACAAGCCAGGAATAAAGTAATGTGCCTAATGTTGCAAAGGAAACGACCTAACAATGCTGGGCTCTCACCTGCCACCCCTCATTACTGTTGCATGCCCTGAAGATAAGGTGTACAAGAAAGTCTGATGCTTTGGAATTCCAGCTTCTTCCTGCAGATAAGGTGTACAAGAAAGTCTGATGCTTTGGAATTCCAGCTTCTTCCACTGTATGTGCTCCAAAGAAGGTGGCATGGGTGAGGGAGGAATACGGTAACAAGACTATATAAGATCTACCTCTGAAATCTCTGTTTTCAATCTCTCTTATTTCTTTCCACGGCTTCTGCATATTCCTACTTACAGGACAGACCGACAGAGCTACACAGAGGTTCTGACAGGTTTTTATTGCTCATGACCAACTTGTGCATACCTTTTATTTAAAATAAAAACTATTTAGAAGGCCTCTTTAGAGGGAAATTAAGATTAAGCATGGGTTTATGGTGCATCAGTTTAGCATTTTATGTGAGTCAGTACTAGTGATAAACTTCACAGCCTCTACAGTAATTTCATAGACTCGCAACACCTTGATTTTTCTCATGCTCCATAAGACAAACTTAGGAGAACAGCCCATGTTGGTCCCATGACAGACTTAGCCACTAGGCTATCTTATGAAGTTTATACAGTCTTCTCAGGTAGAAACTTACGTGACTCTTGCTCCCAATCATTCCTTTTACATTTAAAGGGACATGGGTTCCTCCTTGATAAACTGAAGAATTTTTGCACCTCAATCAAAGGATTGAGTTTGACTCTCTTGCATCTCATCAGTGAGATACATACACAAAAAGTCAGTAATACACAAAACCCCCAGATTATTCTAGCATTAGAAAACCCTCCAGAACCTATAGCAAGGCAGAACTCTGTTTAGTTGGGACAGTGATCCAAAGAAACAGGATAGTACTGGGCATGCTCTTGCATTCTGTGTCTACTTACTATGCATAAGATACATATGGGTGCTTAAAGGTGCAAGGGGAAAGCAGGGCAGGAACATTTCTCTTATTTGAAATCACAAAGTAGAATGTGCATATACAAACAGGTAATCACTTGAGGAAATCAAACACTCAATATGAAGACGAACAGATGGGAAGGGGAAGAACAAACAGGAGTACAAGATCATATAGCAATTTAATGAAAAGATGGAAACAAACTCTGGACTGTATTTACTATGCAGATTGGCCCTCAAATGAAACCTTTTTAAACAAGTAAATGGATTGCTTCCAAGTTTGCCCTGGATTATTCATTTGACACCTTAAGTAGTGCTTGTTCTGAATGTACTTTGTGAAAATATTATTTTGATTTTATTACGAACATACTTCAGAAGAGTGAGGTTTGATAAAAGTCTATTAATTAAACTGAGCCCATGCCAGCAGTGTCCAACTTCAATACACCAGCTACAGAATACATGAAAATAATCGTTTCATACGCGTTCTGTGTGAGCATTGTCAAAAAGTGAATTCTAAAGAAGTTCCTTTAACTAAAAGCAAATAAATATAAATGTGCTGGTTTGATGAGAAATTTAAGTGTAAAATTCAGATGTAGCCTTCTGTTGTCTTGGTTTTAAAACACTGTTAGTTTACAAGCACTGAAGTTGTACCCCCATCACTGAAATAACAAACAGATTTTGCATATTCTGCAAGAAGAGACGGAAGTGTGGAACAGAATCAAATGTCAAAAATATATGTCTATACATCTCAAACTGCTGATGAGAAAAGTCTTCCTTCAGAAGTAAAAGTACATCCCACAGCCACCTTCCATAAGTATTTAAGATTATTTTTCAAAACAAACCTTTTCTCCACGAAGTTTAGCTCTAATCTGTTGACGTTCATTAAAATTTTGTAGCCGAATCTGTCTTAATCTTGCCAAATACTCCTAAGGGAAAAAATGGAATTAAGTTTCAATTACACTGAAACTGTCCCTAGTATGGTTAACTTAAAAATACATAAAATTCCACAAAAAAAAACCAAGATGGATGGATAAAACCCAACCCCACACTATTACCCTCACCCTATTAGCATTTAATAATCTCTGGAAAAACCCTCATCTAATGAAAATAAAGAAAACTGGAACTTATGTTTCCCAATTTGAAGCTGTAATTTCATTTTCTATCATTGAAGGCTAAGAATGGTTATATTTATCACAACAGGGTTAAGATATACCAAGTCATATCTGTATGTACGCACATTCAAGAAGCTTTCTGAGACAGACTGATGTAGACAACTTGATGTATCAAAAAAAATGAAAACCCCAAAACACACCAACACAAACACACCTGAACTCTAGAACTTCAATGGTAAAGTATTTCCTAGGGATTTATTAAGTCCTTTTATTTTGTTACACAGATGGAACCATGCAGGGAAACTAGGCACAGTCAAGGTCAAAACAGTGCTATCTGTGTGATGAGCAAAGTGGCAAACATGCGGCAAGCATACCTCTTCCTCCTTGTTTCTGGATTTCCTTCCTCTTGCAGAAAAAGGCCTGCCTCCATAGATATCTGCCACGTTTTGCAGTGTACCCTGTTTGCCATTTAATGGTATCAAATTTAAGGTGGCTGGAGCAGTAAAACTACCTGCTTTATCCAACAACTGTTCACTTATAAGAAACCAAATCGATCAAATCATACAAGATGGAAAGCAGTATTTCCCATATTCACCTTTTTAGAAAGTATTTGGGTTTACTTTTTATTTTTAATGCATGTTCCTGAGTTTTACAAAAGCTAACTAGCACTGCTGAGGTCAACTTCATTTTAGCATTCAAGTTGGTTTAGGTATTTTCATCAAACTGATGGAGATTTATATCACTGCTCTTAAAAAGAAAGAAACTGGAAGATTTTGGGGTTTTTTTTGGAACTGATTTTCTTTCTGTAGATTGTAAACTTTTACTCATCTGCCTATATTAAAAGTTTTCAAATACCAAGACTCCATGTCCTGCAATGCCACACAGCTACAGTGAATAGCAAATTAAATCACCAGCTGTCTCAAGAATAGATGACTGAAAGTATCATTAACTCAACTGAGTCAAACTTTAGACTGCCAATTGAAAATTAAAATTGATAGTAACTATATTCAACAGAAGCAGGGTAGCTCAGTGCAAGTTATTTGGCTTAAATGTCTTTTTACAACAAAGAGCTGCATATTAATTGATGATTACTACTAATTTCTCCTGTCAGATCATCACTGTCTGGGCAATAGGCCCATCCCTACATGAAACTACTGCCAACTAGTCAAACCATTTTCCTGCACAAATAGCAGAAGTTCTTAGCAACTTCATTCTATCAATGGCAAATGACAGTACATGAATTTGGAACCCTGGCTACCAGCTGTGTCAAACATCTGGAATTTACAACTGGTCAGTAAGCTCCCCGTTTTATTACAGCAGCCAGGTAAAACTAAAACATGTGGGCTCAGTTGGATATATTGGAGAAACACAAGAAACATTAACCTGAATACTTGAGTATATTGCATTAATCGATGTTGTACATTCATATTCATGCCAACAAAGTCAAGAACAAAATGGAAGCAGGTACTACTAAGGACTCACCTAACAAGGCAGTCTTTAAAAGAATTATTTTTTCAAATTTACTGGTGTTGGAAGTTTAAAAAAAACCCAACAGAACCAGTTTTGAAGTGGAAGATTCGTTCTCTGCAACATCTATACTATTATCAGAATGTTTCACCATCAAAGCAGTGAATCAAAGTACCTAAGAATTGCTTACTGTAAGTGAAATAATCCCTGAAACAAATACCTGGCTGTAAATCATGATCCGATACTCAGATATAACTCAGAAGATACTACTATACATCTGAGGTTGGTCTCATCTCACTGGAATGCCGCCAGCATTGTCAGTTTAATTTCAGCGACTAACAGTGGTATTGCTACTGCATTCTATAAGAACAGTGTGGAGAAGCACTCAAAAAGCAGAACTCTCTACATTAACAAAACACCCAGTTAAACCACACAAAGTCCTAGTGCGAATGAGTCATTTCCAAGATATTTTTTCTGCAAAACAAACTTCCTAAAGGAATACTGAATTTAGAATTGCAAGCACAAGAGAAAAGAACATTTTGTGACACTGTCCACTAGCTAATCTCTAAAGAGTACGGGTTTTAGAAATATCAACCTTGATAAAGATGTGTGTCTTTATACCTTCTTAATTAACAGAAGGTTTTTGTAGAACACACTAATGCATCAGTTTAATCAAAATTCATTTTAGGTTCAAGCTACTGAATGATACATGAAGTTTAATTTTAATCAAAACTTTAAAGCTATGAACAGAAAAAAAAGTAAATGACTTTCTAAAATTCACAATATCAAGTTAGACACATGCAAACCCAAAGTAATTTCCTTTCTTAGTAAGTTTACAGTAATAAGAAATGTACTGCACAGTAACATTTTAATAAAATCAGTAACAATGCAAAAAAACTTACCTCCCATTATTTTATATTTAATACTTAAAGAAACTATTTAGTCAGCATTTTATAGTTATTATGCTACTTCAAAGATTCATAGAGCATGCTGAAACAGTAATACATATAGAAAGACCAGATTCCATACCATATGTCCCTCAGCTCGAGCTTTGTTTTCCATGGCTTCTCTCTTTCGTTGCCAGAATTCTTCAACTTGCTTTGCTCTATCTGCAGCTATCCATCCTTTATGCCTGAGTAATTACAACACATAGCAAGATGAAAGGCTATGAAATACAAGACTCAACCCCCACCTGCATTTATTCTAACTAGGACACACACAAAAAAAGAGTAACTTTCTATAAGTAAGGCATCTTCAAAAAATGCCTTTCATCAGCCAAGATACAAGTCAGACTTCCACAAAATGGAGGAAAATAGGCTCAAATAAGTTAGAAGAACAATTTTAACAAACAAACAACATCATGTTATCCTTCTAGACCCTGGTCATCAAGCCCAAAACAAAAGCCAAACCACAATCTCAGTGTGATTATTTCTGAAAATGTCTCAGCTTGTTTCATTGTTGTCATCATTTGTGAAAAAAAGACTTACTTCTTCCAGGTTTCCTTCATCAACGAGCAAGAATTCATCACATGAACCAATCAGTAAGGTCAATACTACAGAAGTCTCTCAAGACTGACCTATGTTTGGACTAAGGCTTCTAGCACTTAAATAATTAGTACATCACTAGTATTCTCAGAGTGTTCAAGCAACTCCTTGGGGGTGTGCGTGTGTGTAACTTGGAGGGATTTTTGTTTCTTTTTAAAGATATGGTGAAGGAATTTTCCAACCTTAGAACGAACTAGAACAAGATGGCTTTTTATACATGTTCCACCCCAGGTCAAGGACCTGCTTGGCTAGACAAGAAGGCTATGTTCAAGTTACTGTAACTGAGCATCTGGCAAGTCTCCTAGTACACACATAGGATTGTTCTGTAGATGAAGCAGTTTCTGACAATTTGGTTACAAGTGAACTCTGAGAAAGCTTTCTTGTACATAAATTTAAAAAAAAAAACAAAAACAACAAAACCAAAACAAAAAGCAACAAAAAAATCCCAAACAAACAACACTGAAATTGTGTAAAATATTATAACAGATGGCAGAATGATGAGGCAGAATGATGAGGCAATCCTCTTTCCAAAGTTCCCCCAGCCCTGTTTGACTGAGGGAGTCCAGTAACAGGCAGGAAGAAATTGGAATAAACTGATAACAATAACCTATCAGGCTGAGACAGTTAAAGAAAGAATTGTTTTGGAAAAAAGGAGCTATTGCTAGTAATTCATTAATGAATTAGCACACTAATTAGATATCCTTGCATCTTGTTTTTTCTCTGCCCTCATCACTCTCCCAAGCAACAAGGAAATGAAATGTCTTCATATGCTTCAATTCATTAAGAGGTAGATAGAGATAAAACTACTTTGATGAAATAGAACAAACACTGTAGCTCCTCCAAAAAGGCAAGATGATCCCTGTGGTGGTACTGGTAAAGAAACAAACACTTGATAATCTTTGTATTTGACTCACCACAAGATTTTTACTCTAACTGCATATGAACTCAACTGTTGAATGCTGAAATCTGCCTGAATCCACATCATAATAGCTGAAGTTTAGCTTACAGTTTCAGGAGAGGTGCGTCCAAAGCAAAACTACCCAAACCTATTTCTCTCAAACCAAATTCACAGGAAAAACTTATTTCAACTAAATTTTATGAAAATGGTTTTCTCTACTCTGAAGCTGAGTGACTTGTTTTGCTAAAACATTTCGAGTAGATTTCTTCTGGGCTGCATTTCTGTCCGAGACACATTTTTTTTAAGATTGCTGATGTTGAATATACATAGCTCTACAGCAGAAAGATTGAAACTTGAGGATTTCTCCACTTCTTTAACATACACTCTAAATTACTTCACCTTAACAAAGTTGCAGTTATTTATATTCTGTGAGCTAAACACCCTGAATGCTTATCTTCATATTTCATCTCTAGCTGAAAGAATAAAATGCAGGAGGGAAGTACTACTAATGTAGCTGTAAGAATGAAATGGCTTCTAGATAATGATAAAGTACAAATACCACATTTTGAATGCTAAGAAACAGCACCTCAATTTAAGACTAAACGTAATCCAGTTTATAAATAGAAGAAAAAATAAAAAATAAAATTGCGGCACTTTGCGCCAAGCACTGAGAATAAATAGAGCAGGATGGAAATAGGCATTTACATCAGCTGGTAAAATACACCTTCCAGTACTGGGTTTTACCAGGAAGAATTTTAATTAGCTCACAAGAGCCCAAATGACTAGAAAAACCAAAATATACCTTGTAGCTTGCAAAACTGTAGCACTGGTGTTAAATGTGTTATTGCCATAAATTTTAAAATAGAAAAATATCTACAAAGGCAAAATATATCATATTAAAACATAAAACTGAATAAAATTAGTTTAGAAGAATAAACATTTTCTTTGGCCACTTCCTTTTCTTAATATTATCTCCATCTATTTCTTCCTACATAGCATACATCATTGGATTTTCAGAAGTTTAAATAATGCATGAGAAAATTTGCCCCTCTAAGAAAGTTAGTAACACTCATGAATTAAACTTCTAGAAAAAAATATATTTTCCCATTTACTGATCACAAGTGCAGACACAGTTCTTTGGGCAATTATTAATAGATTCGGAGAAGGCCAAAGAAATTTTGAAGAAGCTACTTAAAAAAATGAAATAATTAAAAAAAACAAAACAAAACCAACCCAGTGCTCATTTGCTACCCTTTTATATATAAAATACTCAGTTTATAGTAACTACAAAGAAGAAGCATCACCAAATTGGAAGCTGCACCCCACTCTAACACTTTACATTCGCATCTCAATGAGGAAAACTCTTAGGAGTTTTCTACTGATAAATAAGCAGTACCTAAGAATTCCACGAGCATTCTAGACACTCTTCTGTGCTAGACAGTCAAACACTTAGATGCAGAGAAGGCAGTTAGCATGAGATGGAAGCATCTTAGCAGGTAACACAAAAAGTGGAACTATGAAAAAAGCAAAGGAGGAGGCTTATGATGTTATGTGCAACTGCATTAGGCCAAGAATTCTGGCTGAGATCCAGCTTAGTTACAGTTTATAGTAATCTACTTTTTCCATTACTGAGGAAGCCAAGGTTTCCATTGGTTCTAGAAGAACTGTAGTCTGCAGGGGACTAACACACAAACAGACAGCACAGTACCAATGGCTAAAAGTAATTTTGAAACATGTCCGACTAAATGAAACAAGACACAGAACAAGAATCTAACACATAGGGACATATGGATTATCACAGTCCAACCTGTTTGCATTGGCTTGTTTAGACACCTCCTTCAATCTTTTCATTTTTTTCCTAACTGCACCAGCATCAGGTAAATGGTGATGACCTGCAGGCCCCTTAGGAACTCCTGGACGTATTCCAGGTGGAATTCCTCTGTAGATAAATACGTACAGCAACTTTCATTACTTTCATCTGAAGCAGACCACATGCAACTTCCAATGCAATGTAGCCATACCTCTCAAAAACTTCCCGGCCTTGTAGTCTCGCCCTCAATTTGGCTTCCCTCACTTCAGCTACTCTAATGTTTTCGTGTTGTTGTTGCAGCTGATCAAAAATAGCGTGATAGTGTTCATACTGTCCTCTGGAAGACACAGGAGACGGACCAACACCACCTCCACCGCCATAATATGGTGCCTGGAAATCAAAAGGGTAGGGTGGAAATCTCAAATACTGGTTTTAACAAGCCCTTCCAACTTTCAATTCATCGGCAGAATAAAAACATTAACAAGTTCTGCAACAAAACCCCATTTTTTCCATAAAGTTGGAAACAGTTAAGCACAGTTGGCAAGTGGCATTAAGTGCAGATCTACCTGAGGATCACCATCATTACCAACCTATAATTTGGTTTTATCACCAGAATTAAGATGTTTCATGCAAATTATCTGTCATGCTCAAACAATTAGAATTCCTACAGAATATTCATGTGAAAATAATAAAAAACATGTTGCAAGCAGCTGTGTAGAGTAGTAGCCAAGGATGGATGCAGAAAATGTGAAACTGGCAAAATAAGGTTAAGGTTGTCAGCACATGCATAAAATTGTTTCCTTTACACCAGAAGGAAGTGGTCAAATAGCCCATGGTAGTGAATCTATGGAATCTGTTTGAACAATAGCGTCAATGTTCCTTCCAGTGTGTTCTAAAGTATTTTAAATAAATTCAAGCATGTGAGTGCACATGCGACAGGTTTACAATTGCCTACTTAGAAGTTCCTGAACAGATTATACTTGAGAGTGGAATCTAGCTCACGTTCTGAGTTTCAGTTGCTCAACACCCATCAATAGCTCTCTATGATACATATAATAGACATACAACTGTTTTCAGGAACATGCATAGCTCTCATCCAAATGTGACAATGCTCATCTACTTGTGTTGTATGGAAGCTTGTATCGGTGCCTGACAGTTTTATCCTGAAAAAGAGAAGGATGGCATAGGAACCAAATGACAGGTTTTGACTTTTCCATTAAGTCAGTACCTGGTAGTCTTTAAAGTCTGGTATGCTTAAGTCTGCTTTTAACTATGCTTTATTATGTGATGTGTTGTACACATCTAAAGATGATGTCTATTTTGAAATAATATATTTAATAAGCAACTACTGAAATGTGATCAATGTAATCTTCATATTCTTGTGCAACGAACAGAAAATAAAACATCTATTCACGTTGACTCTATTGCTCAGAGATTTTTTACAAAAGCCCTACTAAACCTGCGAAGGCCAACTATTTTTGTAAGGCTCCCTACCACCACAACAAAAAGCTGTGTTTTAATCCTTTTTCTATTGTCAGACAGATTTACACAGCAATACTTGCAATTCCTGCACTGGCTCTGTCTGATGAAAGTACTCAGACCTTTATGTTCAACTAACTTCGGGAGACAGAACAGTTACGTTCCCATGAAACTATGACATACACGAACAGGCAACAAAAGAAACCGTCATAGGAGTCAGATGTACATTATCTACATTATGTAGTAAGTGAACAGCTAAAGAGTTCACTGCTTTCAGAAAACACATCTCACCCTCAGCACGCCCCCCCCATCAACTTGTGTTGCTAAATAACAAAGAATGCTTAGAAGCAGGTGTTTAATACTGGAGAAGAGGCCCATTATCATAAGATGAGAACCTGGAAAAAGATTTCAACAAAAAAATTCAAGAGCAAACTTGAATGTGAAAAAAGCTATTCATGCACAGATTCAGCACAGGAAAAGTAGCAAAAGCAGAAGTGGACAAAAGAAAGTGGTGAATGAAAACCATTACTGACAGAAAGGTAAGAGATTCATAAATTTAGTAAGTATTTGAAATGAAAATTGCACATTATCTCCAAAAAGCCAGGGAAGAGAATCTTGTTATACAGTTTCTCTTAAATTATCCACAGATTAATAATGGGCAGACCCAAGAGTTGACCTCCAAGAGCAGATCTTTCTGAAAAGAGAAGACCATGCCAGATAACCAAAGGTGGGGGATCAGACTACACCACATTTCTGCATCTGCTGCCAACCTTAACATCACCACTTCCACCTGAACCAAGCACATTCCTCCATCCTTGTTCCCTGGCTCTGTTTATTCGTTCCATCTGAAGAAGAAAACAATACAGGAAAACAAAATTCAAGGAATCACTAGGTAAAAATTGAACTTCACTATTAACACATTTTAAACATTTTTTACCCTTTCTTTTTCTGATCTTCTCATTTCATCTGCCTTCAGTAAACTGATCTGCAATGTGTAAGGATTAAACATTTTTAGTAACTGGGAAATTGAACTACTCCATATTCTTACACAACAGATAACACACCACACCACAAGGTATTTCATTAAAATTACTATGGGTGGAAAAAGAAAGTTTCAAGAATATTGTCTACCTGATCTCTCTGGCGCTTTTCTTTTTCAGGCAATTCTAACTTTTTCTTTTTTGAAGGTTCCTGAAAAATAAGCATATAATTTGGTATTTATTACTGAGCTATGATCTGTGAAATCTCTATCAAGATAGGTTAGTGCTCCAACTGCTGGTATATGTCCATGAAGATTAAGAAAAGTACAGTTACATAATGTTTGGAAAAGATAGATAAGGAGGAAAGGTTTGAAGGTTTTACTTTGTCATTCTTGCTGTGGACTTAGCTTTTGCTTAGTTTGAAAATTAACAGATAATTTCATGATACCTCAAACATTTTCCTCCTTTCTTCTCCTGGATTCATTTTCTTCATTGCAAAAGCCTGAATAAAAGGTGAAACTTCAAATTAGACAGCATGATGCCAGAATGCAAGAAAAACTGTCATCAGAAAAAATAAAATTGCATCTTAAACCCACAACTTAGTATGTCCAAAATGTGGTTTAAAATAATTACTCAGGAGGTTTTAAATGAAAAGAACTGTTAGGATATAGAAGTAAACGCTTTTGTACTTGCTCATCCTCTACTAAAAGCTACGCCTCAAAAGCTGAAGGCAGTAATTTTTAACACTGTTTTGTCTTAATTTTTCTTCTCCACCAATACCATTCTGCATGACAATGTTTTCCCATTATAAGTCTTTGAAGGTCTCTAGACTTTAAGATTCTCTTATTTAAAGAACAGATTTATTACATTATCATTAGGCTCTTCCACTTGTGTAACTCTAATCAAAGTTCTCATTAGTTATGGAAGACGAGAATTCAGCCACTATTAAATACCTTACACAAAGAAGCAGCTATACATAATAAACCATGCTGTTTATTCTAATCTTCTCAAAACAGTGATAGTTAATATTATAACCCTTTTTTTTTTTTTCCCGACACAGAAACATGAAAAGTTTCAGAATATTTTCTCCTGGCAACCTAAAATCCTATCAAATGAGTACTTTAAATATTTCAGAAGACAGAAGCCTTTAGAGACTTAAGTCAACATAGTTCAACTACAACAATTTAATATCACTAAATACAGGAGATGATTAATACATGCTCCTCTGAAAAGCCAGTTGAGAGCTGCAAGCTCAAACTACTCTAGAACAATAGCAAAGAGAAGAAAATTTATCACACCATAGCCATTATTTCTATCCTGCATCTTATCCCTTGTCACTAGGTACCATCCACACACACTAGGTCTTAAAATTGCAGCACTACTGACTTCTTAGATGCAGCAAGAGGATATTTCCTCAGTCTCTATCCTGCCGCTTTGAGTCTCTGTGCAAGCTAGATCACTGTTGGCTAGTGATACTGATTATAAAGCGCAGCAGACTAGGAGACAGTTGCACAATCAAGCCTTAAAACATAAAAACCTCAGTCTCATAAACACACACAAGAATTCTG
This sequence comes from Pezoporus flaviventris, assembly GCF_033815535.1. Lineage (NCBI taxonomy): Eukaryota > Metazoa > Chordata > Aves > Psittaciformes > Psittacidae > Pezoporus > Pezoporus flaviventris. The sequence goes on along the minus strand of NW_026892550.1, from coordinate 37,345,491 downwards.
TTCCCTTCTTGCTTTTTCAAATTGTGTATCACAAGCCAATAAAGCTTGCTGATCAATAAGCTTTTGCCTATACCTCCAATAATTTGTGAACCTCAAGGGTAATTTATAACTCAAATTTTCTATCCACCTGTCAAATTTGACAGATGCACAGTGATCTTCGTATTATGTTGCTTGAAGTGCCATGGGGAGAAGGAGGAAAGAAGAGTTTTATATAATAAGTACCACAGAGAAAACTACAGCAAGAAAGATTGAAAATACCATATGAAGGTATACAGAAGACTATTTCTCATTAACTTATGAAATTAAATCTGGGAAACTCCTCTTCCAATTACACAATTTGTCTGGCTGAAAATGACTAAAAAAAGTTTTCTGTTTTTTTGAAAATGCAAATATTCTTATCCAATGACCTTGGTATACCTGACAAGACTTTCCACATTTCTTGGAGTGGTCAACACCAACAAAGGAAATGAAAACATGCAAAGCACATCTAATTCAGCAGTGGAATTAAAACCCAAAGCTAAGGCAGCAGTATACGAAAATTATTCTATTAAAACCAACTAAACAAAACCAACCAACAAAAACCTCAGTAATAAAGCAAACCAAGCATTTGAATGACTACTACTTCTTCTGCAGATACATGTCCCCACATAAAATACATTTTGAAAAGGAATACATAATATTTTCATATCATTTAAATAAGGTATGAGCAAAACAGTTTAAGTAATTTAGCTTCTTACCTGTCTAGATTTAGCCAATGGCTTCTTATCATTAGGCTTTTTAGGTACATCACAAGGCTTCCTCATCACTAAAGGCACTCCATATTTTGCAGCAGGTTTGGTAATCTTCTGAGCCGGTGCAACTGAAGCCAGTATTTGTTCTTGAGCTGGCCTTTTAGCTAAAATGAAAAAAAAAAAACAAAATAAAACAACAAACAAAAAATCCAACTCTCTTTTACAGCAATCCAGGCTAGCCAGTGTACCATATTTCCCTTTCCCAAGGTCTTGGAACAGCAAAGCTGAGGAAAAAGTGCAAACTGCTAACATTTCATTCACATCAGCTGATGCAAAGTGCAATACACCCAGTTGTCCAAAACAGCTTACTTTCATGCTTGATAACAGCAAAACACAATCCCTGAGCCTTTCACTCTCAATACTTCAAACTGGAGAACTGAAGTTTATTTCAGCTTCCATGCTCTATCATACAGTTGTCATGGACACAGGGAAAAGTTTTCCTAATAGAATGGAGGGACAGGCTCCCCACCACTAACAACACTAGACTACAACACTAATGTCAGCAGAAGATGAGTTCTGGAAGAGCTTCAGTGGCTTTCAGGGATAAAGTTTTCCCTGTAGAGTTCCTGAAAATATGCCAATATTGTGGATTTGATTCTGTGTTAGCAGGGCTCTCTTACTACAGAATGTAATGACAGCAGTGAAACACAGAACATTGTTGAAAGACACCAAAGCACTTGCCACAGCTTCAAGTAATTATGAGGAAATAAAATAAAAAAAAGTGGAAAAAATCCAGGAAAAGTAGAGTAAACTAATGCAGGAAAATGAAGCAAGGTAAAACTATATTGACAAAACAAACCGCTATCTAATTTCCTACCAGTAGCAGAAATTCTACTGCTTTGGTCTGAAGTCAGGGCTTAATCCAGGAATCTCTAACAAAACCTCTCACCTTTTTAGAGGAAATGGTATTTCTCATCACCCATTTCTCATTACTAAGTGGAAAAAATGCTCAATAGCAAGACATAAATTTTTTTATGTATTCGTAGTCTTCACTGTCCCCTTAAACTCTGGAAGCATAGCATACTGCAAGAGGAAAAAGCTCAACTATAACAGTACAGGACCATAGTTATCATTTGTACCCTACATACACCCAGCTCCCCAAGGGAGGGAGGTAAATTGCTTCTCTCTCTTTCTTCCTGAAACTTCTAGGATCAGGTATAAGAACACACCAAAACCACAAGTAAAAACAAAACCACATACACTGTCTTGCCAGTGCTTTCAGCACTGGCACTTACCTGGTGCAGCATGTTGGGCAAACTTCTGGAAGATTTTGTGATTGAATTCTTCTGCAATAAGCTAAACAAAGAACTGAAGTTGTTAGCCAGCAGTACTTATGGCTGAAGATAAGAAAAACACATTTTCAGAGAAATCTGCCATTCCCAGTAAGCATCTAATAGCATTTACTGTATCTTAATTTTAAATGAATACTCAACCTTATGTATTCAATTTAGTATCACAAACATGAATAGGAAGCTGGATTCAGTGTTTTCAAACATTTTTGGTGCATTTACCCAAATAATTGAAGAATTGATTTAGTCTGACTTCTGGGTGGTGTGTTACCTCATTTATGAGCTAGCTAAGAATCTAGAAGAAAGTTAATGTATCAACATAGCTTTATGCATAGTACATTTCAGATTTCTGTATAGTTGCCAAAGTTCAATTTCTCAGTTAGCTTGTGTCAAAAAGCAGTCCTTTAAAAATGTTTGCAGTTTATAAGTTTCTCTATCCTTTTCAAGATGGGAAGTTGTCTATAGAGATATCCAAGAACAACAGATAGGGCATGCTATCAGGCATATCGAAACAGCATAATAAAGTGTGGAAAACAGCCTTACTTGAAGTCTAGACAAAGACCAAACATTAACAGGCCATCATCTCAAATACTGTAGGCAGTTCTGAACGCAATACCTCAAGAGTATCATTCTCAAAGAGTTTCATTTCTCAAGCAGAAATTAAAAAGGCTCAAACATAATTAAAAGTGTTGAAAAGATGCAGTAAAATAACAAACAACCTATAAAAAGATGACTGAGATGCAATGTGACAGGTCTAGAATGCCACATGTGATTTTGCAGAGAAACATACAAGGACAGCAAATGATAATACCATTATAAGTGTGGTATGACTGAATATAAGGAGGAAGGTTTAGAGTAAAACAAAGCTGATGCTTTCCGCAACATGTAGCAGACCTGTGAAATTTCTTACTGATCCAACTATATATGGCCATTTTGTGAAATCACTTTAGTTTTGAGTTAGAATCCATTAGAATCCTTTATGCTTAGTGAGGTCTGCTTTTGCATTCATTTCCTCCTTGCTGTTTCTCTGTCTACATACTTAAATAATTTAAGATTTTTCTTTACAGTTTATAGTAAAACTCTTTCCTCAACCTAAAGCATCCCTATAAAAGCTCTTGGGAATACCATTACTCCAATTTCTTATGTTGTATGTTAATATTAGAATAAAGAGAAGTCCTATGATGCCTTTAGCAAAACTAGAATTAAAACTAATTCCATACCTGTGGTGTGAGAAATTTTTCAACCCGTTTGGCTATAAAATTTTTCTCCAATATGGAGTTTACTGATGGTCTGTTCCTAGGATTCCTTTTAAATAACTGTGAGAGCAAATTACGTAGGTCATAGGAATAATGCGTAGAAACAGGAGGAAAAGGTCCAGATATTATCTTCAGTACCAAGTTCTTCATGTTACCAGCTTCAAACTGTATCATGCAAGAAAGAAAACAGTGACTGCATTTTACTTACTGTCTGTCCAAACGCAAGCCTGTATATAAAGATGATGAGGAAAACAAAACCGAAAAGGTATGTTTGCCTCAATATGCCAAAACAAATTTTGAAGGCTATGTACAGTTTATATCAGCAGTTGAAAATAACTTGCTGCCAAGTATTCCAATTCAAAATACATCATAATAGATATGCCATTGAGATATACTTTTTGCTAACAAATAAATATTTCCCTTCAGATCTAGACTGACAATGATATGTAATTAAGAATACAATAATTGTATCATTCTCTGCTTGATCTCCTCTCCCAAAAAACTTTCAACCATCACATGCCTTCTGACCTTTTTAGAAGCCACGTTTCAAATGAAAGAATGTAGAGCATTAACATTCATTCAGTGTAAAACCCAAAGGAATCCAAACAGAGCACACCATTTCAATTTTTAGTGACAATAAAAACAGTGCGTATCACCCAGCTCACAAAAAACAACCTACAGCCATCAACTCACAGAAAGGAAACACTGTTAGCATTGCTGCCACAGAAAAGAGCAAGCAATAAGAAATTATGTAAGTTAGACATTAAATCCCTCCTGATTTTCATGTCATTATAATATTTTTTCTTTTAATAAAAATACCCTTCCCAAAAAAAACCTGAAACAAAACATTAAAAACAATATTTTTTTTCCTTTTCTTCCTAACTGGAAAATGTATGATAAAGATACAGTCTTCAAAACAACACATACACAGAGGAAAACGAAATGAAAACCAAACAAAAGCCAACCCTCCGAGCTTGGGATATTGTCTAAGAAATAGTTCTGCTCTAAACAGAAATGCATTAATCCACCTGCACAAAAGCTGACAGTCCAAATTCAGATTTTCAATGAAAATGTCAACTTTCTTAAAAGAAAGGAACACCATCCACAGTATCACTTATTACAATACCAAACAACTTACTCAGCTAATACAGTTCATTAAAAACCTACAATCGTGAACAAAATATACAATGCTAAGATTTCTGAACAGATCAGTGTAAACCAAAACAGAGATGGAAAATGCTGGTCAGTATAGGAAGAGGAGATAGAAATGCTGAAGGTTATTTTAAACAGCCACCACAAAAGGCTTTCATTAACTGACATACATTTGCATAATATCAGGAAAAAAATATTCTGTTTGAAATCAAGAAGTTTCTACTCACCGCATGTTTAAGTGTGCACATTTCATAGAGAACGCAACCAAGGGCCCAGATATCACTAAATCAAGAAGAGAATGTATCCCAAGAATTAGTTGTGGGTATAATACTGCCAAGCAACTTACATCTGGGAAGTCTATCTTTGAAACGGAAAAGGTTGCATTTTGAGTACGCAAAATCTCCTCTGTACATACATCTTCCATCCCCCAAACAAAAAAAGAATTCAACCACCAAAAATAAGGCCAACTGAAAACCAGCTGAGGATATTCTGGCTTCAGATTTCACTTAGGCCTTTTCATCTGAATTAAATGAAAAACCCAAACAAAACTCACCACCTAATTCAGCAAATGCAATTCTCAAAGTCAATTTACTGTTTAACACTGACTTACTTTATCCTCACTCATTACAGGATTACAGAATTTGGTTAGAATGCAATTGGATAATAAATCCCATGAAGAAATAAAAGGGGCAAGGAACTGTAATTTGTATCTCTTAAGAAACCAACTGAAATTAGTCTAAGTCACTCACAGCAATAGATGCAGCAACTTAGTAGAGTGTAAGGCTAACTTGATAATGACCATTTTAATTACATTAAAATGTAAGGGACACTGTTACCAGATATAGCCTACTGCCAGGACAGCAAACATAAGCAAGGAATCAGTATGACTTTGTTACCTGAAGCAAGCTGAGTCGCCTATCTATGCACACGCTTAGAGAATTCAATTACTGTGTTTGTGATTTCATCCATAACAGTATCACATTCGTACTACATAAATTAAGGCAGCACAAATAGCTAGGCAAAAGTAGAGCCATAATTAAAAACACGGCTAGATCTAGAACTCAAAGCATTAAGCTAAGTCATCTCTGCATCACACTGCTTTGCACTGCACATGCCTACTAAGGTCCCTCTTGTGTAATGAGTCTTGGTACCTTCTTGGCTAAGAGATGAACTAACAACTGTTCATCATCATAAAACAGCTTCTGATTTCTAGAACTCACTTTCTTCTCCTGACCAAAAACGTTTCATTAAATGCTTATTAGTACCTTTTATTGTTGTAAGGCTTGTTCTGACATATTTCAGGAGACAAATAGTATGGTGTTCCTATGCAAGTGCGAGCCAGCTCTGCAGTACTAAAAAAGTAAGAATGAATGTTAACTAGTTAACTCACGTGATGTGCACAGATCAAAGCAATTTAAATTAAATCAGAGAAAACTGCATTGAAAATGAGTTACCTGTTAAGAACTCTGGCGATCCCAAAATCTCCCAGTTGTATTGTTCCATCTTTGGTTAAAAATATATTCTTGATATACAAATTTTAAGAAGAATTAAAACATTCATACAATTACAAGCTTTTTGATCTCAATATGTTTTGGAAAGCATAAAGTTTTCTACTATTCAATCACTCTGAAGTCACAAGCAGTAGTAGTGTTACTGCCTACTGTGAACCACCAGACTTACTCAAGTCCTACTTGATCAAAATTAAACACACTAAACACTGTTCTAACACATGACCTCTTCTGTCCCCACACAGAAACATGAATAACATTCATGCAGCTTCATCAAATAGCCACATCCATTTTTTCATATTGTATATTTATATCATATATCATATAAACCTCCTCCAGATAATTCTGAGGAAAAAAAGTGTTTCCAGTGTTAGAAGTGTTTACGTTAAAAGACTATTTTCCATAATTTGCCAACTTATACTAGCAAGATACGAATGTAATCACTTTGAAAGTAAATTCAATTTAAAAAAAAGTTACCCACATACCTGTGACTTTATGTCCCGATGCAAGATTTTTCTATCATGTATGTGCTTTAGTGCTAAGCAGATTTGTACAAACCAATCTAGAATCTACACATAAAAGGCAACATCAGCATATTTATTTGAAAACTTCCCCAGTTACATAAAAATCTTATAAAATCAGTTTTATAACTCAAGATTTTACCCTCTTCCCACAAACCTGTCTTTATTTATACCACAGAATAATTAAAAATGTAAAAGTACTGTCACTACAATGCAAACATTTTAATGAAAGGTGCGTATTACTAAAATTAGATATTTAGTCTGAGGCTACTAGTTTCATTACATATTATAAGCCTAACAAAAATTTGCAATATGAATTTAATTGACTAAAATGTTTGAAACTTGGAATTTGCATCTTAAACATTGTACTTTTGCTGCAACCATTACAACAAGCCTTGTTGCAGTCAGCTAATCAACAGTTTTAGAAAGCCATGCTGATGTTTACAGCAACACTTATTTTATCATACAATAATTTTAAGTATTCCACCTTTTGAAAAAAGGTACAAAGCAGATTTCAATGAGAAAAGCAACAAACAACATGTAATTAGAATATTATAAACGAGCCAAAATTCTCCTTTTTATTTTTGTAAATCTGTAGAAAACACAATACAGAAGTGACCAACGGCAAGAACTTTTCCATGTGCATACTGGTTTCACATTCTCAGCTTAGAAGTACACACATGTCAAAACTACAGTAAAATGCAAGATGTAATTGTCACTTTTCCACTTTAAGGTATTCCTGTAAAAGTGAGTCCAAATTGGAACTAAAAAAAAAAAAAAAAAAGGTATCCTACATAATCTATTTTCACTTAACCAAAAACAAAACTGCACATAAAAACTTCTTATTTATTCCAAATTAAATTCTTCCACAGTACAAATGATTTTATACCCAGAATTGTAGAAAATCTGCTGGTCTACTTACAATATTAATTTTTTTCCTAATAGAAAAATAAACTTTTGAATCATGTCAACTTCATATTGCCATATTTAATATTATTGTAATTCTGATAAATGAAAATCAGTATTACAAAACAAAAACCTCATGCCATTATATCTTAAAAAAATATTAATTTTAAAAGTTTTAAAAATAATTATGGTGTCCTTCAGTATTTTTCATTTCTCAGATTTGGTTTACTTTGCAAGAGATCCAACTTTTTTTGGAGCATCTTACACATAGAAAAGCCCAAATAACATACCTATAATTTTCAGCTACATTCCCCTCCCACCCTTTAAGAGACTACTTTGACCAACGGCAACAACAATCATATTTCAGAACCTCCTTTTAGATTAACCAACCATATCTACCAAACTGAACCAAAACAATTGAAAACTTACGAAAAATTATCATTCACCAAAACACTACAGCAGCAGTTTGCTGTTACCTGATCTTCAGAGAATAAGATTCCTTTCTGGGCATTTATTTTTTTAAATAGGTCTCCTCCTTCACAGTAATCCATCACTATGTAGAGACAGCCATTTTCTGTAAAATAAAACACAAACTACTTAAAAAAACTCCCCAAAAACCCACCAAACAAAAAAAAACCCAAACAAACAAACAAAAGCAAACCACAAAAAAACCCTACAACAAGCTTTAACATAACTCTCCTAATATCTTCTTTGCAGTCACAGAAAAGCAATCAAAAATTAACCTTTTCACATGCAGCTTCAAATACCATTTATTAGTCTTTTTTTTTTTCTAACTTGAAGCAAAAATGCTTTTATTATTCTGAGTTGTAAAACAGAAGTTTCCCATTTCTAGCAACATCAGACTATTTTATTATGGAGAGAAGAAAAATGACATTTGCTGAACCAATGCCCACTATGAAATTAAATATGTCACTGACTGCAATATAAACCCATTCTTCTTGTGCTTTCAAACATCCCATAGATTCCCCACCCTAGAGATCTTAACTTCCAATTTAGATATCTGCCACTATTTGCCTAATTCTTTCTTGGAGTTTTACCTGGACAAGGTACTACTACTCATACTAAGTGCAAAAACATGGCAATCATCAACACTCACACCAGACATACAGCTCATTTCCCAGTTAAACTTCCAGCAGACAGTGACAGATGGAAACAATTGTCATTTTTGAGTGAAATTTGGAGAGACTTCCAAAAGTCCTATGCAAGCTTCCACTAGGAGGTATGAATATATATATATTTAATTCAAAGTTACAGCTTTGCTCTCCAATGCAATCTTTTCCAGTTACCGATGAAAAAGAAAGATTAGGCAGAAGCAATTTGCAAGTTAGCAAAACCACAAGAACTACATTACTCACATGTTAGGAATGATTTTGAGAAGAGCTAAATAAATGCATAAATCAATCAATTCTGGTACTCAAAAGAAAAAACTCTTATGAGCTCGCAATGGCACTTAAAAAACCTAAATAGATGATGTAATTAATTTTAACTCTAAGTCACTTAAAACACACTCCTACAGGATGCTTCTGAAATCTTTTTTCAAAAACAGCAAACCCAGGATTTTTCTTTTTTTTGTTTACAGTGGTTTTTATCTTGGTTAAGCTTTGTAACTGGTATTATTTTAAAAAACAGGAGCCTGGATTTCTTGCAGACCTGTTGCTGAAATAATTCTCATTTATAAACCATATCAGCATGTTCAAAGTCAAAGTGCTTTAGCAATAAAGATCCAACATGAACTCTTGTGAACTACAGATTACAGGATCTACCTTGTAAGAACAACAAAGAAAAGAAAAAGGCAGTCTTAAAGAACATAGTTCTATTAAAGAAAAGACAGAAGAGTGAATTTATAAAGCAGAAGACTCTGGCTGTGCAATAAAACTATGGCATCAAATTCTAATTTAATAAGTAGAAAAAACAAACAAACAAACAAAAACCAAAAGCCTCCAAAAGACATAAGACAGTCAGCAGAAAAGAAGGAAAGCAGTGTTCCTGAATAGTATTTCAAGTAATAGGGTTTTGAATAATATTTTAACTTATATGATAGGTTGTTGGAATATTTTATCTGTTCTGCTCATTTCCACAGACATTCACAGTTGTCCTGGGTTCAGCAGTAGCAGTCATTTTTCTCCTTCTTGGTAGCTGGTGCAGTGCTGTGTTTTGACTTTCGGCCTGGGAACAGAGCTGATAGCGATGTTTTGGTTTGGCCAAGGACTTTGTGAGCCTCATGCTCTGCCAGGGAGGAGGGGAAGTCAGGAGGAAGCAGAGACAGGACACCTGACCCAAACTGACCAAAGAGGTATTCCATACCACAGCACGTCATGCCCAGGATGTAACTGGGAGTCAGCCGGAAGGGCTGGGAGACTGCAGGGTTGGAGGAGGTATCAGTCGGTGCTGAGGTGTTGTACTCTCTTCCCTTGTTATTTCCTTTATCATTATTATCATTGGTGGTAGCAGTAGTGATTTGTGTTATACCTTAGTTACTAAACTGCTCTTATCTCAACCTGTGGGAGTTGCATTCTTTTTGATTCTCCTCTCTGTCCCTCCGGGAGTAGGGGTAGGGCAAGAAGGGGGGGAAGTGAGTGAAAAAACTGTCTGACTGGGTTTAAACCATGACAACAGTGAAACCAACGTGGGATTATGTTTCTCCATCCTTCATAGCTTGATGAAATAAAGTCACATCTATTCTTCCAGCTCTGAAAGCAGCAATATGATTACAATTACTGAAGACTGCATTCTAAGATATCAGACTTTGATATAAAATCACTTTTGCTAGGTTATCAATACCCAAATTCAGACTGTACTCATATTTAACACACACAAGCATTCAAGCTGTTAGGATCTACACAAGGAGACTTACGCTGTGGAGAAACAAGACATCATAACCCTTTCATTAAAGCATCAACCAAAACTGATGCATGTAAGGAAGAGGCATGAAAATTTCTGTTTAATTGTTGCAGTTTTAAAAAAACTACAATTACTTTAAACTGTGCAGGGGAATTGTGGAAAAAAAAAACAAACCAATTCAAAGGAACCAAGTAATGGAAGTATTAAAAAGACTGATTAAAGAGAAAACACATTAAATACAATAAGTAGTGCGCAAACAGTCGCTATCGTTACTTCACATTCTAATGTGTTAATTAACCTTACCTTCAAATGACTCCCTGTACAGGACAATATTTGGATGTTTCATGTTAGCCAATACAGCGACTTCTCTCCTTGATTCTTCTCTCTCCTTATTTGACATCTACAGAAGGAAAATAATGATTTTCTCAGAAAAGAAATGAAAAAAAAAAAAAAAGGGTCAGGAATTAACAATAATCACTCACCTTTGAGATGTTAATTTCTTTAATAACATACTGTTGGCCATTTTCTTTAGCTTTGACAAGAAATGCTTTCCCAAAAGATCCTTCTCCAATTTTTCGAACTTTAATATACTTATCCATAGTTATCTTCTTAAGGCATTCTTTCTTGGGTACTAGGAAAAAAAAAAACCCACAGAACATATTTGGTTAGCTGTACTTAAGTCACCTAGCCTGCTAGGTCATGGTATATTCAAACCATTTGTCTCTTCAGTTGCATTACATGCTTTGCAGCTTTTCTCTAAACCGTCTACTCTTATTCTTAATTTTATTTTGGTACAGTTGGCTCACCTGGCATAGAAAAAAGGCTGTACTGATAAAACCAGCAACCAGGTTTAATCTTTCAACTTGACACATTATAAAGTAAAAAAAAAAAAAAAAAAGTGTTTTATCTTTCAAAAAGGCACACAGTCAGTGCCATAACTTCTGATTCAGCTAGCACACAATCATCATCAGAGCTATTGCACCGCGTTAACAATCTTTCATTTGCCTTTACTTGGAAGAACTACAACAGTGTGTGTGTGGAATCCCTACACGTTGTTTCTTAAGAAGCACTAGATCTTTTATTTTGGAAGTTAGTCATGATAATGAAGCCAAAAAATGGACTGAATTCAAGAGACCCCCCCTTTAGCTTAAAATCATTATTTAACATGTGACCTTAATTCTGACTGGAAACAGGTATTTTTGCCTCCAAGTACAGAAAGATAGTGTAAAGTTGCACATACTCAGTATTAACAGCAATATTATGTTTAGGGCAATGCTTAAACTAGCAGGCAGGACATAATTTTAACTTCACATGACTTTACTACATTCTCTCTCTATCCCTGGTTTATTTATGACACAACCTATGCTTTACTACAGCCAAGCCAGCTGCATTAGGCATAGCTTTGGGCTCCTACTACACGCTATTTTCTTCAAATACAAACCATCGATAAGCAGCCTGTGGGCGAGAAGGTACAGTTCAAAGAGGGTTTACAATTTTGTGCGAGTTAGATGGCCTCTTTTTAACCGTGGCATGGGAAATACGAATCTTGAAAAAGGACATCAGCGCTGATAGGGCGTTGGCTTTTCCAGCCCTGGGCAGAAGTTATTTTGTCCGTCACCGACACGCAGAAGAGCGGCTCGTGCGCCGGGGCGTAAGTCATACCCCAAGACAACCCGACCACTAAACACGAAGAAAACAGGGCCATAAACCCGAACCACACGGCCAAGCCGCAACTGGGCAGAAGGAAAGCTGTACGGCACAGCGCTAGCCAGCCCCAGCCCGGCGGCAAGAGAGGCCTCAGCCGGGCCCCGCCAGGCCGCCACCCCTACACAACTGGGCAAGACTACCACCAGGGCAACAAACCAGAGCCACCTTGCCCCAGGGCGACCGAGAGTGAAGACCCGCCACCTGTTTGGCCCCACGACCCCCTCCCCACTCCTGCCATACCTCCCTACTGCACCCGACCAGCGCTGCCACGGCCGCTCAGCCGAGACTCACACCCGCCGCGGACCCGCCCCCTCAGGTCTCATTGGTGGGCCGGCCCCTCAGCTCAGCCCCCATTGGCAGACCTGCCCCAAGGCGGGGCAGCGGATCAGCCTGACCGCCCTTCCCGCGTTAGCGGCACGTCACCCTAGTAACGCGCCGCCACGAGCCAGGGGACGGGCGGGGTCTGCCGGCCGCCGCGCCACGAAGCGGGACGGGCGTCCAGCAGCGGTGTGAGTTCGCGTTCCAGGGGGAAAAACGGGAACAGCTGTAAACCTTTCCCGGGCCAGCCATGACCCACAAGACCGCGCAGCCTGGCTACAGCGGTACGTGTCTTCCCAGGGACCTCATCGGGGCGGGATGCCTGGGGGAGGCATTCAGGAGGGTCGGGGTGCTCAGGGCCCCTGTGGCTTCTCCGCTCCCCAGAGTGCGGGTTAACGGCATGTGCGAGTAACGGCTTGTGATTCACAACGATCCTTTTCGTTCTTACTCTGATTGTCTTCGTACGTCGCCCTGTGTGCACAGCAGGAAGCACTGTTCGGTTTTGTTAGAATACTAGAATGGTTTGGGTTGGAAAGGACCTTAAAGATCATCTAGTTCCAGTCCCCAACACTTTCCACTAGACCAGGTTGTGCAAAGCCCCATTCAGCCCGGCCGTGAACACTGCCAGGGATGGGGCAGCCACAGCTTCTCTGGGCAACCTCTGCCAGTGCCTCACCACCCTCATAGTGAAGAATTTCTTTCTAAAGTCTAATCTAAATCTCCCCTCTCTTAATTTAAAGCCATTCCCCCTTGTCCTGTCACTACATGCTCTCTCGTAAAAAGCCTCTCCAGCTTTCTTGTAGGTCCACTTTAGGTACTGAAAGGCTGAAATAAGGTCTCCTCAGAGCCTTCTCTTCTCCAGATTGAACAATCCTAGCTCTCAGCCTGTTCCATACTAGAGGTGCTGCAGCCCTCTGAGCATCTTCACGGCCCTCCTCTGGACTTGCTCTAGCAGGTCCACATCCCCCACCAGATGGGGTCTCACGAGAGTAAGAGTAGAGGGGCTAAATCACAAACCTGCAGATACTCCATCATGTTCCGTTTTAAAAAAAAAGAAAATAAACCAAAAACCTCATCAAACCTTTCACAGTATTTTACTGGAAGCTCTGTTCTGTCGATGTATGGCCAGTAAACTCTTTACTGGCCTCAGTCTCTCGGCAGGCACTGAAACGCCTCACACCCTCCTCATGTAGATAGCACGCAGGAGTTACGTGCTCTGCCCGAGATCTGCCATTTCAGCTGCAGATACACACCACTTGGAGCTCTTGTGGCCCTACAGTCACGTAGCGCCCGTGAAACTTAGACGCTTCCTGGTTTTAGCCAGATGACGCGGCGACGTACGGCGGGAAACCACCTCCTCCCTGTTCCGAAACGCGCAGTACTCCCCCCCGCCCTCACCTCACCGGGCCCGCGCCTAACTGCCGCTCTCCTCACCGACCGCCGGCAAGCCACGCCCCTCCGCGCGCACGGGCGAGCGACCCGCGAGGGAACCGGAAGTGGCGGCGGTGACCCTAACTCTGGCAGGCGCTAAGAGATACCGGTGAAGCGCGTGCGCGGCAGGAAGCCCCGCCCCCCCCGGCCGAGGGGCGGGGCCCGCCCCCCCCGGCCGAGGGGCGGGGCTGGCTGCCGGAGCGACCGTTGGGGCCGGGGGCCGAGCCGGTGTCCGCGGCGTCTCCGCCCCGCCGCGGCGGGAGGATGAGCCAGCGCCTCCCTGGGGAGCAGCAGGCGGCGCCGGCAGGACAGGTAGGGGCGGGGCGGGCTGGGCTGGGCTCGGTTAGGTTAGGTTTGACTTGGCTTTCGCCTTCTCGCGGCGTGACGGGAGGGGCCGCTGGTGGGCCCCTCGGTCACTGCCCGCTGCTGTCAGGGCGAGCGCGGCTGAGGTGGTGGCTCTGGCCCGACCCTGGTGGGATGGGGGGAGGAGAGGAAAGGAAAGGAGAAGGCAGCCCCCGCTGCACGGACCGCCCGCGGACGGCTGTTGCTCTCTCGCAAGCGAGACCGCCTCGTCCTGCGGCCGGGAGGCGGGAAGGGTCAGAAATGGCGGTTCCTCGTGGACCCTCAGTATAATTTGCCCTCCTCCTCCAAAACGGGAAGTGCCGGGGTGAGGGGCAGTTCCCCGCAAGTTTACACAGCGTGTGGTCTCTTGTCACCCGATTTCGGTTCTCGTGTGTGGTAACTCTCATTCACGTAAACTGAGGTGCTTTGCAGCTTCGAAGATCCAGAGTCTCCTCATGTAAACAGTGTTAGCAGTAATAATTCAGCTCAAGCTGCTGCTTGCTTCGAGTTGGCTCACAGGTTTGGTTAGTAAGGCTGCTGTTATGCAAGGGAGGGGGGTGGTAGGCTGCTCCTGGAGCCTCTTAATTAAATGAGAGGGTGCAGGTCAGCGAGATTGGAACTGAAGATTGAGTTTGTTCATGTTATCCTTTCTACTTATCCAGAATCCTTCCCTATCCGGAAACGTGAAACATACTGTAAACCAAATATGTATCAGTTCTCACCTAAAATGAACAGCTACAAGTGTGACAGTAGAAAATCATGTGAAATAATGTCGATTAGTAAATTTGCTGTGTCACACTTTAAAGTACTAAACTAGGTAAAACAAGGCCTTAAAACCAGCTTAAAACAAATTAGAAACATTTCTGGTGCTAAACTCTTAGAATATACACTAAAAAATCTTTTTGGAAAAATAATCCTTATAAGGTAGTCATTTGGGTTTTTGGACTTGTACCTCCTATTTAAGGTTATGGGACCTCAGAGGTTCATGGTGGAGAGTTTGTGAAAGAAATGAAGTTTGTTAATAAGTGTCAGGTGTATTGGTGCTTTTTGCTTTCAAATGCCTTTCTTGGTGGACCTGTGAAGGCATTTCTCTTCTGTATCCCTAGGCAACATAGATGCTGCTTTGCAAAAACATCTATTTGAGTGAAGGACGTGTTGGCATGACAGATTTGAAAGCAGATAGTTACAAGTACTGTTTCTTTATTTAAGGTAACTTCAATATGCAGCAAAATAAAATTGAAAGAAGTGATTTGTGCATTATAGGAGACATACCTTTGTGAAGTAAAATAAGCCCTTAGAGAACTCGCCAACTGTCACTACCATTTTTCTTCAAAGATAAAGTCTTTTACTGGCTAACTGCTTTAGAGTTGATGTCTCTTTGATTGGCAAGCAGATGTAAACTTGACGCTCAGTACTTGTAGGTTGCCAAAATGGAAAGCAGCTTTGCTCTGGGAAAGCTGCAGGTAGGTTGAAGCTCACAGCTTGAAAAAAATTTACTTTACATCTGTCTGCACCACCTGGGAAAATAAAAGGTGTATAGTGTCTAGAAAACCAGAGCTTGTTCATTCTTTGCTTCTGTTTAGTATTGGTGTGTCAGTCTTAGAAATTCTTTGCCTGACAATAGTAGATGTCATGCATAATGTGTATTGCAGTATTTCTACAAATATATTTTCCTTGTTCTATGATTCCTGAGGCTGTCTTTGCCCAAATCTTTACATCATCCTCTCTGTGAGTGGTTTACAGTACCACTGTTCTCTCTCTGTATCCCTTCCATACTTGCAAGTTAAAATAATCTTGGGATAAATCTCTTCTCTCTCTTGCTTAATATTGACTTGTAATAAGAATAAGCCTGTCCAAATCCTCAGCTGCGAAAGACACTTGAAGCTATTGGTCTTTGCTTTTCATCACTACATTGCTGTGAGCCTCTTTATGAGTATGCCTGCATCTTTCTGTTGTGACTGGACTTTCTGTTGTGTTCTCTTCCGTGCATAATGTTTGTCACAAACTGGTGTTTCAGTAACCTGCAAGTGACAACGTGCTGTGCACTGCTTATTCTATGAACAGTTACATCTAGCTGCATAATATATATTCTCTCATTCACTGAATATACACTTTGGCTTTTCTTTTTTTTTTTCTCACACATTTTGCTTTGGGGGCTGTGTGTCTTAGCTTGGTATTTGAACAGCAGAGTTGCATTTTTTGAACGTAAGCACTAAAGCTGGGACAACTGTTCTGTGTTCACAGCCATTGCAGAAGGCATTCTAGGAACACTCAGATTTCCCCCCGCCTTATTTAAGCGACTTCATATGCATCTGGCTAGGTGTTACTGTGCAGATCAAGTTTTCAGGGTGAAGTTTTACAATAATTTGGCCGTAGGAATGTTTTTAACTAGGTCACAATAAAAATGTTAAAAAGAAGCTCTGCTGTTGGGGAGATTTGTGCCAGAAATGATGGTGCCAATTTGAGTTGTTTGAAATGTTAATTTGCTAGTTCTCAGACTTTAGGTTGTCTGTTCCAAAACTTCTTGCTTTGGCACCTCCTTGGCAGCAGCAGTAACCCAGTAATCTCTGAAGGTGATCAGAAGTAGCAGTGATCATGCATGTGAAACTGCTTATATGCCCTCTGTGCTTATTTTCCCCAGACTAAGATTTCGACTTTAGACCTGTGTCCTCTGAGAGCAGGTTCTCAGTACTGGGTTCCCACTGTCAGTCTTTCCCTTCTGTCATTACATGAAGGTGCAGGTTCTGCGTTGGCTGACTCCTTAAAGCTGTTCAGGTGTCAGGCCATCTTTTTAACTGTGCTCATGAATAAGGTATGCAGCTTCAGGCTCTGCTACACAATACTTCCTACTTGCTTATGTGCCAGGCTCTGGTAACTGAAGATGCTCAGAATATGAGAAAGTTGACAATCATAAATTTTCTTAGGTGTTAAACTTGAAACTTGTCTTTGAATTTTGAAGGCTTTTGTAAGCTATCTGAGTGAATAACGTTTAGGCAAAACAATGCACGTTAATTCTGGAAGAGGGTTGTGAACAGACTGAAAATTATTCTCTGCTTTAAAAAGATAGAAACTGAAAAACTCAATGTTGAGATAGTGGTTACACTTAATGATGAGATAACATGAGATAAATAGTATCAGAGAGAAGAGAGTTGACAAAGTAATTCCCTGGCTTCCTGACATCTTGTCTGGGATTCTAGACAAAGCTGTTAAAATAGTTGTAAATCTGCTTACATCTAAAGTGTCCTGATTTGTTTATATTGTGTAGTAAGTGATCTTGAATGTGTGTTCCTGAAAATCAGTGGAAAGAGACTTCATAACTTCACAGTGGGTACCAGTGGTTGTTATTAATGATTTGCAGAGAGTCTAGTCAGTTATATCCCCTTGAACTTCCTAGACATTGAGCTTTTTTTGTTTGTTAAGCATTTTGATTAGACTTTCCAGTTACAGGAGCAGGTTCCATAGGAGGGAAAGGAGGAATAGTAAATTAAAAAGTTCAGTCCTAAAGCACAGACACTTTGATAAAAATAACCTTGTTGTTAATTTGTTTCTTATTTTTGGTATATTTTGATAAATTTCTCTAAAGAGTTGATGAAAGAGGAAATATTCAAATGCGCATTTTGTGTGTTCATACTGCAGTACAGTAATGAAGAATAATGAAGAATAATTGAAATAGTAAAAATTAAATTACAGATAGAGCTACTGAGTTGACCTAGTATTTTGACATCCTGACAGTTAAAATTCAAGTACTCTTTTCTCTGAAAGGTAAGTTTGTGTTTGAGTTCCTGCCGCTTTTATCTCCAAATTAGCGTTGTCTTCCAGATTTGGTTGTTGTTTTTTTTTTGTGTGTTTTCAGCAGTTCTTGATTTACTGCAGCTTTTCCCCTGAGGTTTCTGCTAATAATTTGTTTTGTGTACATGTTGGGGGAAGAAAGCAGTTCTCAATATGCTTCCAAACATGCTCATTTTCTGATCTGAAAAGTGAATCTACAAATTTCCAAAGGGGGTCTCTCTATGAAAGAAAACTGAAGGCTTTTTAGATAATTTGACATTTTGCTGCTTGTCTCGCAGAAAACTTTTATTCTCATATGGAAAACTGCAAGAATGACTAAACATTTAAAATTAATATGAGTTTTATAGACTTACCAGTTTTCTTCTCTTTTTGTGCCAGTACATGAATATTCCTTTAACTTAGCTGACAAAGCTTATAAGATTGGAGAACACTCAGGGAGACCTAACAACCTGTGCATGGGAGTATTCATGTTATTACCATAGTTATACAAATCTCAATGTTTATTCCTTTCTAACAAACTTTAAAAAAACCTTTTTGTTTTTTGAATAGGTAGAGGATGGGTTATTTCTAATAAGTTTGATCTATGAACCCAGTGAACTGGCCTTGTCTCCATGTAACTTATCTGACATTCTGGTGTACTCTTGTTAGCTAGAAGCCTTTTAGGAAAGTATCACTGAATCTTTGTTCTGTAATTTTCAAAATTGAAAATCTACCGCAAAACTACATTCTTTTTGCCTCAAAATACCTACCTTGTTTCTTGCTTTCAACTTAATACCTCTATTTAACAGTAATAATTTCCTTCCAGAGTCTCCTGCCAGAAACTTGTCTACCATTTGTAGACCCTGACAAAGTACACATCATTTTAGAAGTTCAATTTGCCCAACAGCCCACTAGATTTTACAGCTGGAGAGGAGAATATTCAAGTGAAAGGAACTTCTGTGCATTCAGAACTGCTCACACACTTGACATAATGAATGCTTCACTTTTGATGGTGTTTGTACATCTTTGTACATCACTGCCTTTTGTTTGTTTGTTGTAAGTGTATATTTTTTTTTAGTGGCTTGTTTCTGTTTTTTAATAATCTTATTAATTAATATCAGAGGTTCACAGGTCTCTCCACATATTTATTTATTTATTTAATCCTTTGAAGATCACCAGGATGGCAAACAGTAACACTGGGTATGCTGTATTTACAAAGATGTGGTGGCTTATGTCTAGTCTAGCCAAGAAGGTCAGCCATTAGCGAGGGCTAGGTGTTGACTGCAGATCACTTCAGTCCTTTGTCGCCTTGCTGCCTTAACACTGTTGCTCAAGAGGATCCAGGCAGAGAGCAGGCCTGTTGTCACAGTTCCTAGCCTTCAAGTTTGAATAGCTCTATATAGCACACTTGTCACTTTATCTGTTTGTTACACATATCAAGAAGAGCCTTCAGCTTTTTTTACTTTTTGATGACCAAAGGTTTGTACTTTCTGACCAGAGTACCTCATTAGCTGGGATTTCCTTCACTTCCTTGAAGTTTAAAAATCAGGAGTAGGGTGAGTAAGTAAGCAAGCAGGAACCACCAGAGGTCCCCACAAGATTTCATTAGCAGTGGTCCTTTGCCTGTGCTTTGTTTCGGAGAGCTCTATAGGATTTTATTTTTTTTTTTTATCTCAGGGGCTTTAGTGCGTTCATAAAGAAACTGGAATTCAGTGCAAGGACCTTAAAAATCTGTGATAGCTGCTGTTATTGAGAAGATGCTTAGAGCTAAACTGGGGATAGTGGTCCTTTTTCAGGTTACAGTTCAAAAATCCCAAATTACAGTTTTGCATATCAAGAATGAATACTTTTCATGTGCTTCTCTTATTGCTGGAGTCTGCTCTCATATGCTCTTTGTCTTGGCTTGCAGAGCCTCCTTTCTATGATGCTCTTATTTCCTTTATATTAAACTCTCTCTTTCATTCCTTGAGTACTTTCAGATCATTCAGATGCAAATGCCTTGAACTTGAATGAAATTATCTGAAAGCTACCTAGTTCAGGTGTGACCCTGAATTTATGAATCTCTGCGCATAGCTAAAGACAGTTCAGTACATTTCTCTGAAAAGATAAAACGAAAAAAGATTTCTGGTTGTTGTGGTGGTGTGCAAAAGCTTTGCTCCATTGTTTGTATAACCCTCAGATGACTGCAGCGCAAGTCCTCATTAAAAAGGAATAAAATCTTAAAAATTGTAAAGAGAAGATTGCATACTGTTGCTGTGTCTTTTCATCAAACAGAAAATGAGCATCATGGCCAAGGACTCCACAGACAAAAGCTACGTTGTCTACAACAGAACCTAAAGTCATAGTTGCTGCCCCTCAGGAGTATGGGGTTTACCTTTCAGTTGTCTCAAAAAATATCCGTGTTATTCTTACCTGAATATGATCACAGAAGGAGCATAATAGATTTTTTTGCTAAGGAGGCTCTCCACCTTTTTTTTTTCCTGGAGCTAGTATTTGCAGCTATAGTTATATATTAGTTTCTAAGCTAATGCGTTAGTACATAAAAGGTAACTGCACATAAATACGTGTGTTGTTTACCATGACTTGGTTGGGAATTGTTATTTGCCCATAAAGCTTATGCTTTTGAGTTATATTTGCTTTTATATTTAGTTCAAGTTCATGCTAAGGGATTATGTTCTTAGCTTTTTTCTTTTTTTCTTCCAAAATTGTTACCTAAAACCCCCTTAAAGACCCTGCCACTCGTGTAGCTAGCTATTGGTGTGCCTGTGTGCACTTCAGCTCTGATGGCAGAGTTTTTTCTATGATGTATCATACATTTATCGTGTATCAATACATGAAGTTAGTTTAGTAAGATTAAATCTGAGTTTTTAGCGAATCCAGTCAGTTTTGGTTGAAAGCAATTAAAAAGTATTTACTTTAGTAATTTGATTATGAAAGAAGCAATCCCATCAGGTAGGCTAATATCTTTGTGCCAGGTGGTGTAAGTCTTGAACTGCTACAACTGTGGATAGCCATGGTTAAGACATTTTAGAGAACAGAGATGAGGTAGTTTTGAGTACTTCATACAAACTAAAGTCCAGTACCCTTAATGTTTGGAATCATATGACTAAAAGCATGAGTTCAGTATTCATCCTGTAATTAGGCTGGCAGTTTCTGTTTTTTTTTTTTTTTTAAAGCTGAGAAGATTAAAAGTGCTATCAAACATGGGTATTTATTATTGATTCTGCTTTTGTGAAGATCAGATAAAGTGGTGATATTCTGTATTGGTATGTATTGTATAAGTAAAAAACCCTGTTAAGCTTTTGTAACTGAGAGTGGTGAAATTCAGTAGAATCTAGAAAGTAGATATGAATACAGTTTTAAGACTAAGATTGTCTTTGTGCTTTACAAGTATTACCTTTTCATGTAGTTTTGTCTGTGTTTCTGGGCTTGTCTTTGCTTCCTTTCTTGTTTAAATAATATTTGTTTCTTTCATCCAAAAAATGTAATTTTATTTTGGGATTAGCTGTGCATGAACTAGACTAAGCTTTACCTATGTATATTTTTAGAAACTATCTTTTTATTTTCTACTCCAAGAGAACCTACTACATAAACTCAGATAATTTTTTTTTAACTCAAATAGCTTCAGTTAACTGCCAGTGCTCCTTTATGACTTTGTTTTTTCTAAATATAACCTAAAAGTTAACCAAGAGTGTTGGTCATCTCATTAAATGACTGCAGTAAGAGTAGTCCTGTTCTTGAAACTAGTTTAGTTTTGGATAAGTTTTGAGTGCTACAGTATATTTATTTTTTGTGAGGTTAGCATATGCATTCCCTAATTCTTAAACAGTTTGTGTTCTTGAGTGTCCTTAACAATTTTGCTTAAGGACACTCTAAGCTGACTTGAGAGAGTTCAGGAAGGCTGCTATTTCACTCATCCTCCCTTCTGTATTTGGTTTGAAGTGTGTTTTTTGAGCCTGTTTATGAATTAGTTTCCTACTGACCTAAAAATTAAAGTGAGTTCATTCAGTTCATTCACCCCTTTTCCAAACCTGAAGTTTGGAAAGTGAGTGATGTTCTCATCTTGCTTAACTATCTTGACAGGCAAAATAAATAAATAGAGGCTATATATGCTGTTTCTCTGATGAAAATGGGAGTATAATTTTGGCACTGGTGAGCCTAAGGATAAAAAAGTAGCCACAACATGGTCTTTGTTTTAAAATGGTTGTAAAAGTCTGTTCTTTACTAGCTCTACATTTTTTTTCTGAAGGACAGGCTTATTTAAAAAATAGAAATTATGACATTGCACTATTTTGGGTTAACATGATATGGGAGGTTTGAAATTAAGCATTCAGAGCTTCTTGACTGCTTCCATCTTTTGGGCAGTTGTTCTGACATATATTCCCATATATGGGATATGTTAAAATTTTATTTGAAGTGTGGGTGGGGAATGTTTCTGCCACATTATTTATCTGTTTTTAAAGAGTATAATAGTTGGATGCTTCTTTTAATAAGATGATGTATATAGAATTCCTGACTATTTTATAAAAATCACTTTGGAAGGTTGTTACCAGTTAAAATGTTTAAAATTCTTCAATTAAAAAAAAATCAAGATATTACTTTTCTGTTGCTATCACTTCATTTCCTCTACTGTAGAACACATTCTTATTTGTGAAGACTGTAGTCTTAATTTTGAGTTCATTTGCTTTTGTTTTGTCTGCTTAACATTTATCTCGCTAGGTGCTGGCTGTCGTGGTTTAAACCCAGTCAGGTAACTTGTTCACTCACTCCCCCCCCTCTTTCCCTCCCCCTACTCCCGGAGGGACGGAGAGGAGAATCGAAAAGAATGCAACTCCCACGGGTTGAGATAAGAGCAGTTTAGTAACTAAGGTATAACACAGATCACTACTGCTACCACCAATGATAATAATGATAAAGGCAATAACAAGGGAAGAGAATACATCATCTCACCACCAGCCGACCGATAACTCGCCCCCCCAGTCCAACCAAGCTCCGACAGATACCTCCTCCAACCCTGCAGACTCCCAGCCCTTCTGGCTAACTCCCAGTTACATCCTGGGCATGACGTGCTGTGGTATGGAATACCTCTTTGGTCAGTTTGGGTCAGGTGTCCTGTCTCTGCTTCCTCCTGGCTTCCCCTCCTCCCTGGCAGAGCATGAGGCTCACAAAGTCCTTGGCCAAACCAAAACATCGCGGTTATCAGCTCTGTTCCTGAGTTGAAAGTCAAAACACTGCACTGCACCAGCTACCAAGAAGGAGAAAAAATGACTGCTACTGCTGAACCCAGGACACTGGCCTAGATTAGTTTTTGTGGAAGGTCAGTTGTAATGAACAGAAAAATT
This sequence comes from Pezoporus flaviventris, assembly GCF_033815535.1. Lineage (NCBI taxonomy): Eukaryota > Metazoa > Chordata > Aves > Psittaciformes > Psittacidae > Pezoporus > Pezoporus flaviventris. The sequence continues at coordinate 37,322,298 of NW_026892550.1, read as the reverse complement.
GAGTATTATGCTGGCTTTTGGGTTTCTCAAGATTCTTCTCAGTTTTGTTTGGTTGGTTTGATTATTTACTTCCAACTATTTAAATCAGGTTTGTAATCTGGAGGATTACTTTTAAGTTTTCAATTTCCTCCTGGGGAAATAACAAACTTGAGATGCCTTTGTTTCCTGCCGCTCCTTTGAGATACAGAAAAGTGTTTTTATGGACAACAGAGCGCATATCCAAGATCTACAGATTAGTCAGATCACCTGACAACAAACATCCTGTAAATCAGACTTCTTACTGTTCTACTCCTGTGTTCTCCAGAGGCATTTTTCTGCACTGGAAGTGGTTCCCTCATCTGACTTGCTTTTCTGCTTGACCTTTTATTTGTAGAGCTTCAAAGATAAGCAGGATATTTGGTGTTTGAGAGTAGAAAAATGCTTGAGGTACTAGACTGTGCAGAAAACTGCAGTAGCCTTCCTTTTCTTTACTATTGCTGTTCCCAACAATCTGTTTCTGAGTAGGAGTCTACTCTGTGTCTACATCACTCCATTTCCTTCTCTCAAGTGAGGCAGATCTCTCTCACCTGCTTACAGTATCTTAAAGGTGCATGAGCATACATTTTAAATTATCTTGAATGTTGCGTACAGCTGAAGGTCGTGCACCCCTAATATTGTGTCCTACTTTGTTAAACAAACCCTTTTCTTAAAGGCATGCAGGGAAATTTGTTGTACGTTGACGTAAGTTGTGTCATCCCCCCATTATTAGTGCTATAAAAATTGGTGACTGACATGCTCTTAAGAAGCAAACTTTGAGTCCTACATGAAGCTTATTGAACAGTTAACATTCTCATGGTCTTATTTTCCTGCATTCCTGCCATTGCTGCTGCTGTAAGACAGTGTAACACTGTGTCAAATATGAAGCAGTTGGGGTACTTGACTCTCTGGGAATGCAGCGAATAAATGTACAGTTCTTAAAAATCTTGGTTAGGGTCCTCAAAATGAATGGTTTTGGTAGAACGCTACAGACAGGACTTCTAGTAGCCTTCCAGTACCTAAAGGAAGCCTACAAAAGAGGTGGTGAGCAGCTTTTTACAAAGGCTTGTAGTGACAGGACAAGGGGGAATGGCTTTAAACTGAAAGAGGAGAGATTTGCATCAGATGCTAGTAAGAAGTTCTTTAACTGTGGTGAGGCACTGGAACTGGTTGCCCAGAGAAGCTGTGGCTGCCCCATCCGTGGAAGTGTTCAAGGCCAGGTTGGATGGGCAGCCTGGTCTAGTGGAAGGTGTCCCTGCCTGTAAGTGGGGGTGTTGGAACTAGATGATCTTTAAGGACCCAAACCCAACCCAGACCATTCTGTGTTACAACTTTTGCTTGATTGATGGAGAGGTCTGTCAGCAGCAATACTTCTGCAGGAGGATACATGAAGTGTTTCAAAACAAGAGAAGGCCTGTAGTGTCATGCCTATTGTGTGAGTGGAGGCATGTGTATGCCAGAGGAATTGGCATGTAAAATCATGTTGTGGAGACATGATGCAGGGATTCTTCATGGTATGCTTGTTACTGCTCTGGAGAGTCTGTTGGGTTTGTTTGTCAGTTACTAATTGATGAAAACTTCATTCCGCTGTAGCCCCAATCTGAAAGCATTTTCTTAGTTACTGAAAGATTTTGTATCTGTAATCCACTGCTGTGACATTTATCTAATGTGATTTAAAAGACATCCAAAGGGAGAGTTATTTCGCTTAATCTGAATAGCAGGTTTGCAGTCAGATTAACTCTGGCTGTAGAGTTTAACATAAAGGAAATTGTATCTTCAAAAAAAAAAAACACAAAACATTTATAGTGTTCCAGCTTTATACTCCAATAAATATTTCTGCTGAGACTATTACAGGAAAATGTCTTTATTAGATGAAAAGACTGTATGTGACTTCCAAACTTGGTACAGTAATTAAAGACTAAGCAGACTTTAGCCGTGCCCTCAATATGCATCAAATATAACAATAAATCATTAATACTGAAATACTTCTGTGATGATGGCATTGGGCTAAGGAGAGCCCAAGGAAGGGGATGAAGAAGTATCATGCAGTAAAAAAATTACTCAAGATTTGTGTAAAATGTTCTCTGTGTAAAATGTTCTGTATTACTGCTATGTTTTTTGTAATTTGTAGTATTGTGACCTTACTATATGCTCCTCAAAGCATGAAATAAACTTTTATTTTATTTGATAGAAACTTCTCAATCCTTTGAGCATATTCAAATGGAACATAACTGATTTTCTTTATATAGGTCATAAAGCAGCTAAATGGAGTCTGAACAGCTGTTTCATAGAGGCTACTATCGAAATAGTTACAACAGTATAACTAGTGCAAGCAGTGATGAGGAGCTTTTAGATGGCGCAGGTGTAATTATGGACTTTCAGACCTCAGAAGATGACAACCTCTTGGATGGTGATGCATCGATTGGTAAGTTAATATTCATTTCAGCTTAACATTTTCTTTTTTTCTCTTGTGGTTTCATGGTGGTGTTTTTTTTCTTCTTGTTTTTAATAAACAAAACTAACCCTTTATCATTACTAACTAATGTTTCTCTTTACCTAATCTGCTCTTCAGAGGGATGCCTTAACACTGACAGTGACTGGGCATTTTTCAGTGTGCTTGCCTAATAGTTACATTGTATGGGCTGACTTCTGATACAAGGCAGATAGTAACTTCTGACAAATTACAAACCTGCTGTCAAGTAGGGGAAGGATGGCTGTTTTGCAGCTACCTGTCCATTCTCTGCTGCAGCAGGATTTTGCAAGTATCACTGTCTTAAATATTTCTTTGGGGCAGAAATTGTCAGTTTCTTTAAATCATTACTTCTAGAGATAAATTTGTTTCAACTTGGTTTGACTTCAGATCTGTAAAATGGAGACAAAACTTTTAAAGTAGAGGTGGTGTTAAAGCAACAGATAACACCATGTGAGTCGAACTTACAGCTAGGTGAAAGGTTGCAAAGAAAGCTCTCTACTGTGAGTACTGATAAATGCACTGAGGTAATACAAAGGAGAAAGGACTGGGAAGCTCTTCCTCCTTGTTTTTGTTTGGTTTTTTAATTAACAGTTAATGGAGTGAAAGCGTTAACGTTCTCCTACCAATGGTCAGAGGGGAACAGAAGGAGGGAGAGACAGTAATTTCTGTTTGAGATGGTAAACTTGGGTAAATATATACTCTTGTCGTTTCCTCTTAATTTGTTTAAAATGAAACTCAGCATCTTGAGTTTTCTTATCACTGTTTCCTGTCCTTCCATGCAAGGTCTCTTCCTTCATGCATTTTCCCTTTGCCATACTTAGCAATTGGATGTTGGCATTGTACTAGGTAGTTGCATCGTATTGTTGTAAGCATTCTTCTCGTCTCTGTGCCTTCTATCTAATCAGATATATCTTGAATGTGCAGTTATTTAACTTGTATACCAATACAGGTACCAAGAGCCAGGACATCTTCAGTCTACATAAAAATGTCTTCTGCCAAATTACTTGGGGAACACCAGCACGATGAAGTCAGGCATTTAATAGTTTGGAAATTACTAAGTGAACAGCTGGCTTCCATATGTAATATTTTGTTGTGAATATCTGGCACCTCTAATAAAGTGAGTGCCTTACTTGTTTAACATAATATTTGCAACTTGTGCTGGAAGTCTGAAGCTACTCTGGTTATCATTTATATAAATCCTCTCCATCACTTCAGGCTTGAAGGGGAAATTAATTTGCAATAAAACAAAGAGTTTCTGCCCTTCTTGTGAAATTAGTTCCTTAAATTGAATCCAAACAGATGAGATCGTTGTTTTGTTTGCACTGTCAAAAGCAATGCTAATTGCTGCACATGCCAGCAGCCCCTCTCTCATTGTTACGCTGAAGTATTAGTATGTGCACTAGAACATAAATATTAAGTTGTGTTTTTTTTTCCTGGAGTTGAATTTTTTTCTAATAGGCATTAGCAAATAGATGTTAGATCCAATTCTGATTGCTTGATAAGAGGTATTTCTTGTAAATCATAGCGAATTGTGTAAAATCATAGTAAATATCTTAGCTCAGAATCTGGTGTAAATTTTTATTTCAAAGTGGCAAGAACATAATTCCAAAAAAAGTTTTAAATAAACTTCCATGTAGGAGGTGAATATCAGTGTTTCTCATTCCTTAGGTTTCCAAGTATGTAAGGTGCTTTTTCTTATGTGTTTTTAAATAAGCAAATTTTGACAGGACCAAGCACTTTCTTGCTGGACTGCATGTGTCCTTTTTACAGTCCTCTATGACTCACTTAGCATCAACTGTTTGTTTTGTTTGTTTTAATTATTATTAAAATACTTATATCCTCTAATCATGTCTTTATTGATGTATTTTGTTTACTCTAGTCTAAGTTCAGATGCATTCACTATACAGAATCTGTTCTACCTCCTGAGGAAGGGCAGACTATCCCAGTAACTAGATGATCCCATGCTTCTCAATACAGCAAGCGCTCCCAAGCATGATGTGAATGCCAGGAGCATTAGGGCTAGCTCTGTGCATTAGCTGGTGAGCCCTTCCAAAATGAGGAACTCTAGTTAAACATGTAGTTTGTGATTTTTAAGTCTGTAGGACTGGAAGAGTTTGTAACCCTGGTTTCTTAGCAACATGACCAAAAATGGCATTAATGTATCTGTACTTAAAATGATTGTGGAAATGATGTAGTTAAACTGAAAGCTGCATAGCTGCGGAATATAAGCTTGGAGTACAAATGAGCACAGAGATGAATTTACCCAATCTGGATAAGTTGCCATGGACAATAATATTCAATGTAAATTTACAGTTTATGTAATAAAATACAGAATTTCAGAATTTTTTCAGAAAATGAAGATTAAGAATTTTTTTTTTTTTTTGGCTAATGAAAATTGAACCATAAACTGCACATACATTATGCAGATAGAAAGCTAACATTACGGAATTTCTAAAGTAATTGTTGTCTTCCCCCCTCATTCAGAGGGCAGTAGATTAATGGAAGGAGTCTGCTTTTTTCAGTAGGCTTCATAAGTCCCTTGGCTGTCAGGACAGCAGTTCTGTAAAGCCAGCACAGTATTGCCATTCACATTACCCCTTAAGTACTTAAGTGAGGCTTATAAAGCCATTGGGGCTGTTACTCAGTGGTGAATATGCCTTTTCTTGAAAGCATGCAGAAATGGGATGACATTGGGAAAGAACACTAGTGATATATACGCTGCTTGTCTTATGTAGGGAATTCCTTGATACTATAGGAGACCAAACAAGTGACTGTTAACTAAAAATGGTATTCAGGAGGTCTGATGTAGACTTTTATTTAGTTGATAGAGATGTGCGTTTTTTGTGTTATCTCTGATTAGCAATTTAAGTGGTTTTGTGGAGTTCCATGTGGAGGATTCACCATTATCTTACAAAACAGTGATGTACAACAATCTTCTTTCTCTTGACAACATCTGAAAGCATATATATGACTTTCCTTTATTGTGTCATATGAGAATACAGAAATTGTGAATATGTAGTATTATATACTGAATGTATTCTTATGTATAAATATATATAGTATATCATATGTCTGTTATATTCTCCAGTAGCCATTTTCTTTGCACAAATTTCAGACTTTTAGTGGCAGCATTAGGGAGAACAAATAAGTATAATGACATTGTAAATCCTTTTGACTGTAGTGTGTGTTTTAACATGCTAGATAATTAAACTGCTGTGCATGTGGAAGCTTGAATGATTTGCACCAAAGCCCTGCCTGGAAGAAATACTACCTGTCAGCTTTGATCAAAACTTGCTTTTGCTGCTTATCCAAGCTAATCTCTGTATGGTACTTAAGTCAGTTTTTTTTTCTTATTAAACTGCTGTTTAATGAGAAGTATGGTGACATTATACTGGTAACAGAAGTATCTGCCTCTTTGTAGGGAGGACATCTTACCAATGCTTGTACATGCAATGAACTTCCATGCAAGCAATGTGGAGATTGTTTTCATTGTGGCTTATCTATGTTTTATTTTTAGACTGTTTGCCTTGCTTCTTGCTAGGTCAATTTAAACATGTTATACTTACCACTGAAGAGCTATCGGGTCTTTAATAGTTAAGCCATGTAAGCTAATATTTACTGGTTTAAATTTCACAGGAGGAGATCTATGCTATTTAGTTTTTAAAAATCAGTTACACTAGGATAGTTCGTTTTCCATCACTAACAGAGGAAAAAAAAAAGAATTCCTTCTAACCAGAAGTGAAATCTCCAGAATTTACATCTATTATCAGACTAATGTTTTAATTGGGGAATATGACTAGGAAGATGAAACGTCTAATCCGTTCTTTTTCTCTCAGTATTGTCTTGTGCCTGTCTCTGAAGTTTGAGACACACAATTCTAGGCTTTTGGCTGGGGCTTGAAGGTTGTAACAAGTGTCTTCAAAAGTTCAAACTTTCTCCTTTTATGACTCAGGGTTAGCCAACCAGTGAGGTGAAACTGAGAGCTCTTCATAATTTTACTCATGATTGAGGGCTGTTTAGGGAATGCGAGAGAGGACTGCATCAGTGTTCACTTTTTTTCTTATGTCTTTTAAGTGTAGGGCAGGCTCAGTAGGAGGTAGATTTTGGTAATGTCGGACTGAAAATTTTTCAGGGCACTGACTGAAATCATGATTAAACCGTATTTTCAGGAAAAACGGTTTGCAAACAAATGATCTCACTGGTGTTCACATCTCAAGGTACTTTGATCTTCCTGTGGGACTCTGAGTCCTGAATGTGCTTGGCATTCTTTTCAATAGCTATAGTGATTCCTTCTTCAGTTGAAGGAGCTTAGTTGCTTATATTGTGACTTCAGTGTGGAGACAGTTTACAGTCTGGCATATGGTGTTAACATAAAATTGGCAATAGTTAACCTTAATATGACAACCTGTAAATTGGTAATTCAAAAGCTGCTGCTACTATCTCCTTGCAGTGACAGCAGTGCCACCAAAAAAAAGACTATGCCAACAGGTCATGGTGTGAAACACTGCAGCAGTCCTAAACTGGCCTTACGCAGGAGTTAGTCCTTTGCTTAAACTGAGTGACCAAACCAGTCAATCTTCAATGCCCTAAATACTGACATTAAAAATACATCACATATATATTAGTTCACAATATAGGGAACTAATATTATGGTATTATTTGGCAAACAGAATGTCATTTTTAACAAGTGCGGCTGGTTCTATATAATCAAGAAATTCATACCACATCAGATGTTAATTGTTCAAGCAAGATCTAGACATAGTTATCTTTTCCAACAGTACCTGAATGTTCTTTCACATGTATGCTTGCTTCTATTTAGCTATTACAGGTTTTAAAAACAAGAAAGAATACAAAGAAGAATAAAATAACTTATTTCCTGCATAAAGAGCTGAAGTTCCTGTTATATTTTTTATGCATTGAAATTGCATTAACGGATTCTTCCTGTTGTCCACAACTGATACTAAGAAGGGTCTTCAAAATCATTTTGCACCATTGGCATTGCTTGTGTTTTCCATGCATATGGTATAAAACTGACTTGACTGCACAGTCCTTATGACAGTTTGACATATCTCTTCCTAAGTTACATACAACCTATTTTCCAGGTTAGGAATATTTGCATTAATGGGCTTACTGTTCTCCTTCAGTAAGGAATATATTTGCTCTCAAATTATGCCATACAAATTGAAGCATAAAATAACATTACTTGCTCAAGGGGAATCGTGGGGCATAGTTTATTTTAACTAGTTAAGTTGTCAGTAACTGGTTATAATTTACTTTTTCCTGTAGAACTGTATATAGCTGCAGACACTTTGTGTATGCTCCATGCTACTAATGCAGCTAAACACAGGATATGTGACAACACAGAACCACATTTTCTTTTACTTTTTTTATTAGTAATGCATGATGTTAATTTTGTCCATCTACTAAATTAGGTTTCATCATTTTGCAAAACACACAAGCATGTGCATTTCCAGTCAGCTGCTCAGGAAGAAGATGAATCGTACTACTAGTAATTTATTCTTTCCATCTTTCCGATATTATATAATTTCTTTGGTTTCCTTCTGCAGCATTGCTGAAATGCTTAAAGCATGCTAGCTTTGTTAACAGATGCTGCTAAGGCAGTTATCCTCAATTTGACAGCCTGGTGTAGCGTTCTAAGTATGTCCTTCTCCCAGGCTCAATGTATGAATAGCATTAAGATGAAGGGATGAAAGCAGAGGAAATGTGATGGCATATATATATAGGTATGTAGAAAGAAGAGTCTGAATTGTACAATAAAATAATTAAATCCAATATGACCATAAAGTCTCCAGGTACTAAAGAAACAATTTTCACTACAGTTTTAATATTTCATTTATTCATTTTACCTTTGTTTTTTCAAGTCAACCAAAGGAGGCATATGAGATTTAAACCAAACTGATATCAGGCTACACTCTTGTTTTCTACCTTTGAGAATATTCTTGGTTACCAGCATGGTGAAGTGAAAGCTTTTCATCTGCTTGGATTAAACAAAGATGTCATTCTGGAAGAGGGTATCATGATGTCCCTGAAACACTGGAACAGCTGTACTGGGTCAAACCACAAATCCACCTAGCTCAGCAGCCTGTCTCTGACAGGGGTCAAAAGTCAGTGCCTAAGGAAGGGTAAAAACAGAGTATGTGATAAGCGTCTGAGTACTTGTACAGCAGATTTGTATAGCTGACAGCCTCTTAATCAAGTGGTGGTTTTTAGAGTTTTAGTCCTTATCAGTGGGGTTTTCTTCCACTGACTTTTTGTTGAAGTTCTTTGGCGCCCACACTATCCTTTGGCAAGCTCTAACAGCTTAGCTATATTTTATGTGAAGAGCCACCTTTTTTTCTTTATTTTGAACCTAAATTCAGATATAAATACTACTGAGAACAGTTACAACTGCCAGAGTCCTGCCTCGCCTAACATTGTCTTAGCAGCGACTGACACATGGACTTCCTTGTCACTCACCCTTGTGCAGAATAAAAAGCTTAAGCTTTTTTTTTATTATTTTTGTATTTTTTTTGCTGTTGTTGATAGTTGCAGCTGTGAAAAATCTCTGCTGATACATAAGGGTCTTAGGGGGTATTATTAGCCTCCTGAAATGAAACTGCTTTTGATACAAAAAGGTTTCATATGAAACTAGGACAGGGTGACCTGAAACTAGGATGACTTAATGGTCTTGCCAAATACAGTCTTGTAAGTCTGATAAGGTGTGTCATGCATTGCCCATCTGAAGGTAGAAAATAACAAGGGTTAACATCTGGACAGCATGGGGCTGTCACTGTGAAAGGTGGTAGGCTCTCTCCCACTTCTAAGAGGAGAGAATTATGGATTACAATCTCGAGTTTCAAAGCAATGGTTTAATTACAGGAAATTAGTAAGCAGGTATATTTATTAATGACCAGTGTGAGGTATTAAATTGTTTATAGCTTGTGTTTTGCTATGCCTGTATATAATGTATACTTTAACACAAATCTGTTGTCCTTGTTCTTGTCACTTGTAAAGGTTTTGATCATCTAAAACAATAACTATCTTTAGAGCTCTATTACTGGAAACAGGTAGTGAAAATTGGTTTTCTTACGCTGCTTGTTTCTTTCCCTCCTTAGTTATCTCCTTTCTAGGCTAAGGACTTCTGGTTTGCTCAGTTGGACCTTGCAGCTATCTCATGCTTTGGAGCCTTTTCACTGCCCCTTTCTCAGCCTTTTTTCATGTCTTCTATAACTAAGGGAAGGGATCAGAACTTCACACAGTATTTGGAATATGGATATGTCATGGAAACGGAGTAGCCGGTTTTATTCTGACCTCTGCTGAGTACAGAGCTCAGTTTCATGGAATTCAAATATGCCTGGCAAAGTACAGTATTATGTATTAACAACATACAATGTTGCTGTTGGCACTATGTTCACACAGCTTATATGGAGAAGATATTCTTGAAGATAGAAAGTAAGCTTAATATATAAGGATGTCTAGGGAGGAATACATGTTGGTGTTGTAATTTTATCTCCTGCACATACTTTGAACAGCAAGTTGGAAATAGTAGCCAAAAATAAACAGTCCTAAACCAGAATAAGAGTAGTCTATAGCAGATAAAACCCACTTCCTTAAATGCATTCAGATAAGAGGAAAAATAATGCTGGCATTAGCAGAATTCTGAATAGTCCTAGGAAAGGGAGAAGTAAACTTTCAGAAAGCTGCTGAGTAAGCCAGGATCACTTTCTACTAAGGATGCCAAATTTTCCTGTTGGTAAGTTATAACTAGAGTTTTAGCAGATAGGAGTGCAAGGAAAGGACAGGTATGCAAAGGTGAAAAAGCAGCAGGACTACTTTTTTAGTAGAAGTCTACTCTAAAGAAAAAGAAAAGAAAAAAGGTAGGAAGTAGTTAAGAGGCTCTTAGAATCAGAGAAAGCAACTTGTTTGCAGAAACTATCCTGCTTTTTCTTTCTGATTAGTACAACAAAATATATATTTTTAGTGTCTCTGTAAAGCTGATCAATTAGGGGAAAAAAAAAAAAAGGAAAAAAGAAAACAAAAAGCCCACCACCTCTTACAGTTGATAGCTATATGTAGTTTGCAGATGTCAGGGATTTTCTTCCAGCGTTGTTAGGCTACAGGTCAAGGAGAGCTTGATGGACAACCCCAGAAAGAAGCGAAAAGTCAACTGAAAAGAGTAGTCTTGCCTTCAGTGTTTTGAGCTGAGATGCCAAAGCAGTCTTTAGAGACCAAAGGCTTGTGTGTTTTTTTCAGTTTATTTTTTATTTTGGGGGTTAGTGTTGCATCATGATTTCATTATTTCCTGTTCTGTTTCTTTCTTCTCCTGCCCTACAGTTTTGCATGGCAGTGGGGAGCATTTACTCCTATTTTATTGATTCACAGTGGTTTCAGCCATGCTGTGGGGAAGTCAGTCCTAGAATTGGTTATACAACATGCTTGTGGCTGCATGACCTGCTCTGCTGCATTCTGTTGGCTGGTTGGATTTGACTTTAGTTACCATCTTCAGTGTCTGGGCAGTGAGTAAAAGCACCACTGGAAGTTACATAATACTGTAGCAGCATAATTCAAGAACCTGTGGTTGGCCAGTGAAGAAACAATCATATTACTCAGCATCTTGGAATAAAGCATTCTCTGCTGGGTGAAATGATTGTAAGCAAAATTAACTAACTAATTTGTGGGAAACAAGCAATTACGAAAAAAGAAACTGTGATTAAGAAGGTACTTTTTTTCTGTATAATAAAATGCAAATAGAAAAAGAATCTTACTGTGTATTACTCTTAAGCACATTCCTCTGGGTTTTTTTGACTCCTGTCTTGTTTAAATCCCATCTGCCTTGAGCTATTTAACAACATATGCTGTAAATTTGTTTACTTCTGCTTTTACATTGTATTTGGTCTGAAATTTTTCCTGCCATTGTCTGTCTGCCTTACTGAGGCTTTTGATGAGGTGGCAGCGGAAATAGCTTAATGGAGTCTTCTGTATGTAGTCTGATACAGAGCTGGGAGCCTTTTGTCAACACCACTGATCAAACACAGAGTTCTTTATAATGTTTGTTTCATCCTGGGCCATGTCTGAGCTAAGGGCTGCAAGATTAGTAAACTGACACAAGTTAAGAAAAGGTGTCGAGATGGTAGAGGGATTAGACCTGGGCTTAATTTTGGCTGCATGGGTTAAGAAAAGGGTAAATGAAAGAAAAAATTGGGAGGATAAAAAAAGGCAGGAGAATAAAGCTGGAAAGAAAGTGAATGTAAGGAAGAGGAATGGGACACAGTAGGTTTTGAGACACTGTGTGTATACTTGTAAATGGATGCTTCCAGGCCCAACATTCAACTGTGGGTGCATAGGAGTTAAATTCTGTTCAGAATGGTTGGAGTGGTACCTGTTTTGAGGAGTGCTCTTATTATGTAGCATTTTTTAAGAGAACATTATCTTCTAGCTCTGCTGAAGGAGAAGCTTTAGTTTTGAATAATAATAGGAGAGAAAAATGACAGTTAAGAGACACCAAAGTCTTTTTGTATGAGTCATTCTAACATTTGTAATCTTCAGACACACTTTTGACATCTCTTGTTAAATGAAATCATTCAGCATCCCCAATCTTGCATTTGGAATTTCATAGAAGACACAATTTTAATTTTCACTACCTCATGCAGTGAAACTAGATGGTCACCAAAATAAACCAAGTAATTGAGGGAATTGGGAGAATATGTTTGGCTTGTATGTAACAAGGTGCTTGGCTGTCTTCCTTAAACCTGGCTTGCTTTTTCATAAAATTAAATGGTGGAATAGCACTTCAGAATTAAGATCTTCCTTCCATCCTTAGATAAGCAGGCTGTCACACGGCCGTGATACTCCTCTTTTTACTGGCCTTGTTCTGTTACATCAAGACACCTTTGCTTAGCTGTATGTGTTTTGTCTGACCTCTGACTTTTTCTTATGTTTTCAGATACTTCAAGCATGTTTCTTCTCTCTCCCTAAAAGGGAAAATATAAGGTGTGGAGGGAGGATTAAGGTGTCTTTCCTCATTCTTAGTATGCTTTAAAGGTGTGTCACCCATATATATTATGATATTTTTGAGCAATGGACTTAAAGCCCTTTTCTGTTAAGATAGATGTGTGTAAGTGATGGTGTACAACAGTATGTGCATGTTGAGAATGATGGGAGCACTCAGATGTGTGAAGTTATTTGGGCATGGAGGATTTCTGGGATTGAGGCCTTAGTCTATAATTACTGTGGTGGAATCTTCTTGAAAGGAAACTGCTTTACAAATGTGCTGTTTGGGCAGGAGCTCTTCTGTGTCCTAAATTGGCCATTTTAAGAGATTCTCAGTCATTGAAAATAAGGCTATTGTAAAACTAAGTTTTGGCCTTACAGCAAGTGTTCATAATGTTATGTACTCCATAATACCCAAAACACGTAGTTAACAAGAGACACCATTTCACTAACTACAGTTGTGGAATTTGATGAACTTCACAGCAGAAATAACTGACATACCATTTTGAATATAAAATTGTCAGACAGATAAAGTCAGACAGTACTTCAGACCAGGTAGAAAAAGATAAAGTTGGAAAGATTAAATTGTATAGACTTTTAGATTTTGCTTGTTTGTTTTTAAAGTTTGGCTTAACTAGGTCAGGTTAGTATGCATAGTATCTTTCTCTGTCTCTCCTGAAACAACCACTCACCTTTCATGGTATTTTAAGAAAGGGTATACACACAGTGGTAGTGGTTATGAACAATGAGAACAAAAGCTACTGATAATTGAGAAGGGAAAATTACTTCTGCCTTTTAAGACTAGACAAAGGACTGTATTTGGCAGCCAGTCTGTAGGCAGTGACCTTGGAAGAGTTGTAATTTCATATTAGCTGGACTCCTGAAATTTATATAATAAGTTGTATCCATTCTATGCTGCAGACTGTCATTATTTTTCCTCATATCTAAAGTTCATTAGCTATGCCCTCCAACTAGTTGTACCCTTTGTGTTTTCCAACTCGGACTGAGTTGTAGACTTGTGTAGAAATTTTGCCTTAATCCAGTGAACAAGCTTAGGCTAACAAGTTAGACATTTCTTTGCTGTGACTGATTATTATAATCAGTTCTGAGATGTTCCAGGCCTTCAGTAACCACATCAAACTCTTAAACTGCTGGTGATCTTCTATACTGTGTTAATACAAGTCCTCTATATCCTTTATTTCATATTCTGTCAAATATGAAGCTGAATTTATAGTGTTGTCTTCTATAATTGACATACAATAAAATGAACTCACAGTTCACTCTGTACTAATTCTTTATTCAGTTTACAAATGTTGTTATATTTCTTCCTGCTGTGAATGACTTTATTTAGAGCCTTACAATAATATTACAGACTCTTTGCAAGTGCTGTTGAGATAAGGAGTTGAGAATGCTATGGGATTTCTGTTGTACTTCTCCTTAGATCAAAATCATGTGAATAATTTAAAGTTCAGAGGTACTTGGGTTTGTTTCCTTAAGAGGCAAAAACAAATGGTGAGAATGCATCACAGTTCTGAAACCCACTTTTGGATGTTCAGGATCTTAAAGTTCTGTTGCTCTTGTTAAAAAGGTGATTGTATGAGGCCACTCTTCAGGGAGCATTTCCTTGGATAGAGACAGGAAATGGAAATACCTGTTTAACTTGGTGGAAGACACCAGTAATTTAGAACTAAGTAACTGTGGCTCAGGGGTTCCCCTTGTCTTGGACATAGATAGTCTGTAAGTTTTTAAAACCTATTTTGCTGCATGCTCTTTTGTTCCCCATGTTATTCTCACATCTGTGAAGATACCGGCATTTTCAACATTTGTACTGGAGCCATATTTTTAAGATTTAATACCTTGATAAATCTGTGAAGTAAATTTAATATTTATGCCCTACTCTGTGCTCAAAAAGATTATTTGAAGTACACAGTTTGTAGCATTGGCTTCTAAAATAAGTAACTTTTTCAAGACCATACTTGGAAAATTATGTAAGAAACTAATGTATTTGAAAGCTAAAGTAGTTGTCTGTCACAATTCCACGAGGGAAAAGTCATACATAATAAAATCAATTTCTGTCCTTGTGTCTTGTTTAAGTGAAACTGAAGCTGGGCCTTGGTGCTGCAGGCATGCAGTATTCTCAGCTTCACCAAGGGTGAACAGACTCAGCGAGGACCCCTCAGTAATGTCAGTCGTGTGCGTTTGTGTGCATACACACACAGAGAACTGTTACACGGATGCAGTATGGTGAATGACTTGCACATCCATTTTCAGAGCATTTTTTTTCTTTTATGTATTTTGACAAAAATGAATCTCTGCAGCTGAAGTGGTAGTGTGGTTAATGCATGACATTTTACTGAAGCAGAACACTTGTAATGACTGAGGAGACAGTAGTTCTATATTACTTGCTGGAGGGAAAAGAAAAAACTATTCATGTCTTACTTGTTTCCATACGACTAAACTAACTATGAAAACCTCAGATAAAATAGTTGTCTTATCAGTAAGTGCAAAATAGGAGCAGTATGTGATCATACAGTCAACATATGTTAATGTATGGATACAATATATAATAACAGCTGTTTCAAGAGCAGGCAATTATGTGGTCAGTTTGAGATTTCCTGTCTTTAGATGCTGGTTATGTGAAGTGCTTGGGTTTTGCCAAAGCTGTAACAGTTACTGTTTGATGTTGTGTCACATGGATGCCTTGGTTAGCATTCATGTGGGTTGCTGCCTATTTTGAGGCTGTGGCTTTTCAGGGACTCGAAATGTTTTGTAAATGTGTAATGTAATCCAAGCTGAATTAGGGATTTGTGTTATGGTTGATCTCCTCCCCCCTAAGCTTTTTAATAGGAGTACGGATGTTATGTAGTTGTAACATCGGCATGATCATCACAAAAATATAGAAGACACTGGCCCGTTTTAGTTAGATCGTAGAGTCATCGTAGGATCATGCATGGAATGCTTTGGGTTGGAAGGGACCTTACAGATCATCTTGTTCCAACCCCCTGCCACGGGTAGAGACACCTTCCACTTGACCAGGTTGCTCTAAGCCCTCCAGCTAGGCCTTGTGTAATTAAATTTAACGTTTGTGATCACCTGTGTTCAGATCTGCTCCTCACTAAATTAGAAGTTCAACGGGGGGGAGGGGGAGGGAAGGGGAAGTTGGCAGCAGAGCATAGCGGCCGGCTGATAGCCGGTTATGTTGTACTTTCTTGGTGGTAATCGTTTTGATGTTGGAAAAGACTAACTAAAATCATCAGGAATCAGTCCCGTCCCCCCTCAGGGTAATACACGAATTCATGAATTATCCTTTCCAAATACAATGTGATTATAACTGTTTAGAAAGCCTCGGTTCGTGTGGCTTCAGAGAGGTGAACAAAGGGAGGGCGAATGTCTTTAGTTGGAGGTTGGCCTTTTTAACGGAGCCGGTTTCCTACCGCTCACTTGTTGGAGGCTGCAGCGTTGGCAGCTTCACCTGTGCAGGTGAACTCGTCCCGCCGGCGGTGTGCTTGTTCTCGGGACAGCACCCTTTGACAGCCAGCCCAGGCGGGGGTGGCGAAGGGGCCGGAGGCAGCCGCGCACCGGAGGGCTGTACCTCTTCCGTAAGCTGGGAACGGGCTCCGCGCCGCTTCTTCCTGTCAGCGGTCGGATACGTGGCTTCGTTTTCCTGTGCAGATGGCACAACCCGCACGCAGCGGGAGGCGCAGGTAGCGGGGCCGCGCCCGCCGCCCGCGCAGCCACTGGCAGCGGCTGCGGCCGCCCAGCGGTGACATCAGCGGCAGCGAAGCCCCGGTCCTGCGCCAGGGCGGCGGCGCGCAGCCGGGTCCCGGGCAAACATGGCAGCGGCCCCCGCGGCCGCCCTTGCGGGAGACATGCTGCGGCCCCTCTGAGCCCGCCAGCGGGCTTGCGGTTCGTCATCTCCATGGATGCCTTTTCCGATCCGTATCTGCCCTACGATGGCGGGGGAGGAGACGGCATTCCGCTCAGGGAGTTGCACAAACGAGGTATGCCGAATTTACGTTGGAGCGACTTGTTAGCATATCTGGACGTGCGGGACTGCTGTTCGGATCTGAAGCAGAGCTGTAGAGGCTTGTTAATTAGCACATTGCTTTGTTTTGCCATCCCGGTGCCTTTTGTAGGGTGAGGATTCAGTTTTGCGTGGTTCCTGTGCTGTCAGTGATTGTGTTTTCGGCAGATCCCCCCTGCTTCACAGCTCGTTGGCCTCTGACTCCATGTTCCTTATGTGGCAGTCTCTCCTCTCTCTTTTTGCTTTTTAATCAATAAAATGATCTCGTGCACAAAAAACAAAACACACACACACAAAAAAAAAACAAACCAAACCCAGCCCAGCACTGCGGCTGTGAATGACCATGACCAGATTGGCAAGAGTTTAATAAGTAGGATGTTTTTGATGCCTTTCACTAACTTGAATAGGAACTGTGTTTGTCTAGCTTTGAAGTTTCTGTACATACGTGCTTTTGGACTTAGCTCTTTGTTGACGTCTTTGCTACCTGAAGGCAAAGCTGGACAATTGTAACATGTCAGTTAAGCCGATACCGACGAGCTCTTAAGAAACTGGAGCTTTGTGGTGGGTTCTTTACACTGTTGCTTGCAAGGAAACAGATCTAAAGAGAAAACACAGTTGTTAGTGTTCAGGGAAGGAATCCTTTTTTGAGCTTGCCTTTTGTTTCCTACTGCAAATTGAAAACAATCTTCTATGAAGATTTGCGTTTGTACTGAGAGAAGCTGTAGTAGGAATAAATTAAAATTATGCATTCAGATTCTGACGATATAAATAGTTTGTTTTTTTTCTTGGTTGTATTTTATGGTTATACCTTGGTGTTTAAAAGAGTAAATGAAGAACATTCTCACTTGAGTTTTGTTTAAATTGGCTAATCTAAAATTAGAAAGTTATCAACATTTATGACATTATGATGGCATTAGAGAGGAGGCAGGCTGAGAATAAAGAGATGCTTTACACAGAATTATTTTTTCTCTCCATCTTCGTGTGTTGTTTCACCTCTCCTTGTAAAGTCTTATTTCTGTAGTCACAACTCTTTATGTTCTGTAATCACACCTTTATGTTCTGTCAACAGTCACACCTTTTTATGTTCATCTGGAATTTTCATCTGTGTTTTAGTAGTTTACGTAAAAGGCTAATTGTTTGCTTTTTATGATTCTTAAAATGTTTTTCAGCATATTTTAAGAATATCAGTAAGTTCCAATATGATTTGTTTTAAGACAAGCAAATTTTTCTTTGCCCCAGTCATTGTTATATAGCAAGTGCTGGATAGTTTTCTAACTCAGATTTTAGAGTCACTCCTAAGAAATTTAGGGTGGTATTTTCTTTGAACATTTGCAAGGTGTGAATTGAAGATCTTTTTATCTATGCTCTACAAATACAGAAAGGGAAGGTGCAGAGAAGACAAAGCCAGGCTGTTTTCAGTGGTACCTAGTGACAGGACAAGAGGTAGTGGGCACAAACTGAGACACAGGTGCTTTCCTCTGAGCATCAGGAACCATTTTTATACTGTGGGAATGACTGAACACTGTACCAGGTTGCCCAAAGAGGTTATGACATGCCCATCCTTGGTAGTATTCAAAAGCTGTCTGGACATGGTCCTGGGAAACAAGCTGTAGGTGGCCCTGCTTGAGCGGGGGGTGGACGTGGACCAGGTGATATCCAGAGGTCCCTGCCAACTTCAGCCGCTCTGTGGGTTTAGATTTGTAGGTAGATTTAAATATGAAAACTGCAAACAGCCATGATATTACACTTTGAGATTTCGCAAATTATAGATATTGAAATGTGATCAGCTGTATATTCCTGGAATTTGCCAGGTTGTAGTTGATTTTGTAATACAAAAAGCAGAGATTTGCAGTGCAAAATAGTGTCTGGCACATTGGAGTATTGCTATTCAACATGCAGTTTACAAATACTGTGATGAAGGTTCAGCTGAGTGTTCCCATTGTGATGACAACCCTTGGAGCCAAGAGAATTCCCAGTTATGACCTGTTCCTTTTTGCAGTTTCCTTGAATTCCGTTAGTGCTTTTACTTCCTATATTCTAATACTGTATTTCAAAACCAGTGTTACTGGTACTTCTTGCATTTGCTATAGTGAGTTTAGAGTAAGAAAAAGCAAACAACAAAACCCCAACAGTGTTACCATAATCTCTTGCAAATCTTAATTTGTCAAGTGCATATAACTCATGAAAATAGAGTCTCCAGACCAGTTTGCTCTATAGATTGAATCAAAATTAGTGGGTATTTTGTGCTGATTCACAACACCACAGACAGTAATCTGTTACTGTCATCCAGCTATCAGAGTAAGGTTTAAAATGCTAACAGACAAAACCAAAAATTTAAAGTAAATTCTTGACATTTCTTTATTATCTGTGGGTCTAGAAAAGGATACTACCAAGAATTTTTTCCCCTTGTGCAGATTTCAGAGCACTTTAATAACAAGCCAAGACAAAATGGATTAAGATATTTTGAGAAAACAAGCTTAATTGTTGAAGCCTGTGGATTTTTTCCCCCTTATTCACATACTGACAGCTCTTCTGCCCTGCAGAGTAATGATCACGTCACGAAAAACTGCTCTGTGATATCAAAGCGTTTGTTGCACTAATTGACTGCAGTGGCTTACCCGAAGTGGCTGTACCTCAGCAATGATGAAAAGAGGGTTTAAATCATTACAGGTCTTTGAGGTTTAATTAATGGCCTTTACTAACATTCAGTGGGATGAAATACAGAGTATTATAATACATTATTACATTATTATTAAAAGCCTGACCCATTGTTTTGCATTTAGATGATGCTTTTTTTTTTTTTTTTTGAGCGCAGATATGCGGTGAAACATTAAATGGGAAGATTTTAAAATACATATTTATTGTGTTCATCTTTTAATGATGGTTAATCATCATCACCTCTTTGAAAAAATTAAAGATATAGAATAATTCTTATCAGGAGTTCCTTTACCTTGCTCTGTCCTGAGGCTGCTCTTTACATGGTACTAAATACATAGTTCCAGACCTCCTTATCCTCCCTGGTACACTTACATGAAACTGCAGGAACACAGTTCACTTCTACTGTATCTTCTGGTAACTAGAAGAGTTGAAAGTACTACTTCTCTCCTCAGAAATGGTTTTAAAGTCCTGATTTAGGATTGCGTATATTATAAGCAACTGACACACACACTTTTTCCTAAGAAGTTTTTATGTAATAGCCATATACTGGAGTATATGTGGTGTAAAAAATCATTTGTGTAGCTCAGTTCTTTGCCCTTTGATTTATTTTTTCATCATTTTTGCTTTTTGAAAGTTCCAAATCATCATTTGGCTTGTCTTCAGCCATTGGCAGACATGCTCACACTCTTTGATTCCCCTCCCCCCCCTTTTTTTTTTCCTAAATAAGCATTCATTTTGCTATTCTTTAGAAGTCTGTAATGTGAGCAGTAGCAGTATAGTGGTGAGCTACCAGCAGCAAAAATTGAGCTTCAGCATGAGGGTTGTTAACTTCCTTTTATGAGGGTTGTTATCTCCCCTTTATTTGTTCCATATACATAAGCATATCTTAGATTTTAGATTTTGAAGGTCCTCAAGCAACATTAATGAAATGCTGGTCAACTAATAATCTGCGATTGAGTCGGTAGCTGGGAGATGTGAAAATTACACATAGAAAGAGCACAGTAAGTTTACTGATTACTTAGGTTTAGAAAACCTAATTTTTTTTTTAAAGATAACTCATAATTCCATTATTGTGCACCAGTCACCACTTTATGGAGGTGCGACTCCTATTGCTTAGACTATACTACTAACAGTAACATCAGGGAAACCGCTTCACCTGCCTGTGGTAAGCCATGGGGCAGAGGATATATAATACGATAATATCCTACTAAGACTTTGGGTCAGAGACATGCTGAATCAGGTCATATCCTCTACGTGGTAAAAGTTATACTTCTGTGCTTTAGGCTGCATTTCATCTTATGAGCCTCATGTTTAAGAATTAATAAAAAATCAAAAGCCATTAAAAGACTGGAATTCTTAGTGTGACCTTTGAAGTAAATGGGTGTGAAAGTTGCGTACACATGCTTAGAGGTGGAGTTCATTCCTGAAATTTTATTGGTAGCAGAGGAAGAGGAATAAAGTTGAGTTTTAGACTAATTACATGTTCGTGACAGAAAATGTGATGAAGATGATTATAGTTGTCCAACATTGAGTGCTTTGAGAAAAAGCATTACTTGGAGAAACTCAGCATGGTTATGGCACTGAATTTCTGCTGCCCTTTGGTTTAAGGTTTCTAGTATAAAAAGGGGATAGGAATTTTCAGTTATGAGTTTAACAGATTTTATTTTGGTTATTAACAGAAAGTGCCATGAGATGTAACTGTGGTTCTTTGTAGGTAGCTACAGGTTATCTGTCTGATAACAGTACTTGAGCAGTACTTGACCTTTGCTTTGCTGCCTTCTCAGACTCCTGTGCACTTGCAGTAGAGACTCAAGTCTTTAAAAGTCTTGGTTTAACTCTGAGGTGCTAATATTCAACTTTCATTTAACTCCTGCTTTTTTGAGGGTTATTTGTAAACACAGAATTTATTTTTTTGTTTGGTAGGAGAATCGGAGAGGAGGGGTTTGTTATTCAGTACTTTGGTAAAGCATTTGTTTTTTTATCCTGTTCTTCAAAGTGTGCTCTGAGTTTTCCCGTTTCCCACCTATCCGATGTTTTTCTAGCTGATCTTTTTCAGTTCATGTGTATATACTTTTGTAATTTTTGTATGCATTTTTATTGTAGCACAGAGACCAGTTTGTGCTTGTAAGCCTTTGATGCAGTTCAGAAGAGCCAACTGGAGAGGCTGAAAATTCATAGTTATGCAGAAGAATGTATTACTTGATTACAAAGACTTTAAAATTCTTAATCATCAACAGTAGTGAATGATGGCACTCTGGCCTGGTGTGCTGTGCTCCTGATTCTGAGGTTTAACAATTGCTTCTAGCCAGGGAAAGACAACGGTGCTTAATGACTCTTTTTGAGCAGTTACAGGCAAATTGAAATAACTGATGACTGTTTCTTGTCTTTTTTTTTTTTTAATTGAAAGCCTTGTATTTTGATGTCTGAATAGGGAGACAGAAAGCAGCAGAGGCACTAGCACATATCTCCTGTATACAAATCTTCTTTGTTACGCGCGTAAATGATCCTTATGATGTGAGTTGCATTCAGGGTGCTTCCCCACCTCCATTCCCCTTGCCACCTAATACCCAAGGACACACGGGTGAAGCAAAGCCTTGGATTAGTATCTGGCCTCCGCAGAGCTGCAGCCCCTGCTGATTTTAACACTCAGCATGTTTGGATGGTCGTGTCAGGGAGAGCTTATTTCAGCCTTTGGTATAAACTGATTAGGTTCATTTTCACTCTCAGAGGTGCATTTATTTTTCCCTTCTCCTTTCACAGTGCTCAGAGTAGCACAAACGAAACACGCACTGCTGCCAGCCGGAAGGATGGCTGCTGAGGGGACTGCTGTGTGGTTGTGCACTGCCTAGAAAAAGGGATAGATATGTGAGCAGCAGCAAACTAGGGTATTCTTGCTGTAAGCATTAGAAATTATGTAGCTTGTAGAGAAATACCTTTGAGAAATTTGGTCCTACTATTGCTCTGCTGCTAACTCAAATGTCGACATTGTTTATCTGTTGTTGTGTTCACAACTCTGAAGTGTTTCCAGACACAGCCACCTTTGGGAGTTTTGAGCTCTATGAAATGGATATTACTGTATCATGTCTGGATATTAATATTTATATAGAAGTTTTGAATGGTTTCCAGCAGAAAGATGTAATTAAAATCTAACAAGATCCCAAGGGTGCATTTATGTATTTCAGTATAACTAGTCTGACAGTTACTGTGAAAGAGGGTGAACTTGTCATTCCCTACCTCTTCTCTCAGTTCTTGCTCTCCTATTGGCTGTTTCTCCTCTGACAGCACAGAAGCTTGATTTGTTCTATATAATGGTAGATCTTTTATTTGGTATTTTCATCTGCTTAGTTGGATTAGCATGTTTGCTTGGTTTACTGTGCAGTCGGATCCAAAGGTGACAGAGCTAATCCAAGGGGGAGAGTGGGAGTATGTGACCAGGACCAGGGAGAAATAGGGGGAGTAAGATCTCCTGTTTGGGTGGCAGCAGATCAGGTCAGCCTTAGTCTGTGATTATGTCTCATTTCATACAATGGATTAAGCTCATATATGCTCAGTTTGACACAGTGGTGTCTTTAAAATATACGTCCTATACGTATAATAATAACATGTATATTATGTGTTGCATAGAATATAGAAGGGCTCTTAAACTGTGTCTCGAAATTACTGTCTCTTGTTAACTCTTCTAGTTACCCCCTTGAGCATATTCGTGTCTTGTTCTGTACCTTATTTGCTATGGAGGCTGCAACTGTGTGGATTTATTCTCTTGGTGATACTGGCTAATTATTCAGATGCTCACTTGATGGAGAGCCACATAAAAATCTGTTGTGCATCATTCGGTTACCTAGGATGCAGCATTTTTCTTATATCTTGATGTTTCTCATTATTTATGTAAGAAAAAACGCTGCACACAAGGAAAGAGTTGGGAGGGATTGTTTAAAACAGTTACGCTGGAATCAGGAGCATCAAACATGTTGCAAAACCCCTTTCTTGCATGAAACTGTATTTAGATTAACTGAAGCACTAGCTCCCTTACTTCTTTAACTCAAGGTATTTTAAGTGTACTTTCAGTGGGATTTTTAAAATCGTAGAGAGTGAAAGCTATCTAATTAAAATTGTAGGGTGTGTGAAACCCACTGCCTCCCTGGAAGAGAGAACATCAAGGAGAAGTGAGAACAGAGGTCCACTGACTCTTCATTTCTTCATGTCAGGGACAGGATAGTAGGGCCCCAAAGATCTTTGTGATCTGCTAGGTTCCTTCACTGGGGATTTGTTCCATAAAATCTAAGAGGTGAAAAGTGCAACAGTGTATGGATGTCAGCAACTCATGTTTTGCTTTGTTAGTGTTTTAGAATGTTTTATTGTGAAATTTTTCGAACTATACTGAATAGTCAGTAGTGGTCTGCTCGTGTTTTAAAGGTGGTAAGTCCTTGCTGATGTGATTTTTTTTTTTTTCTTTTTAAATGAATTAGCTAAAAACTTACCAAGTAGTTTTAAAATCCACAACTTTCATCAGCTACATGTTGCCCAGGGTAGCTTTCAAATCTGAAAGGAAACTACTGATTTGCAAAAGGAGAAAGGAGTAGGAGATCACTACTAGAGCAGGTGAGGCAGCCTTTGAAAATGCTGTGCATGGCACCTGAAAAATGCTACATGAATCAGCTTTTTGTCATGTTTATCATCATTCCAACATCAATCAAGATTAAAGACTGCTTGTATGAGGCACGTATATAGAATATGAAAGAAGAGATCCTCCTTGCCTTAGGGGGGACATAAGGCAAGGAGGAATCCATAATACATAAAGCAGCTTGTGTATGTATAGCAAAATATTAGTTCTGTAATTTCTGTGTTCCTGCTTTATGTCAGGAGGGACTAGCTAAGCAAAGCAGGCGGTTGGGTCAGTGTTGGGAGCTAACATGCACTATAACTTCATGTTCAGAGGGAAATGAATGAGAGCAATATGGTACGGACTACTTTTTCTGTCAGACCTATTGTCCTCTCAAGCAATTTTTTGATTGTATTTTTTCATTCTCACAAAAAAAAAAAAAACAAAACGCAAAGAAAACCACCAACAACAATGGTGTTGGAATCTGCTATTTCTATTCCGGTTTTGTCCATGTAGCATTTTTGTTTGGTTTTGCTGTACTTCATTCTGGTCAGGTGTCCCAAAGTACAGTGTTCTACTGTTAGTTTTTCATTGGTGGGTTTTTTTAACAACTTCACTTGAAGCAATTCTTCAGCACTACCAGAGCTGATTGCTGAGGAAGGATTGTACTGAAGGGTTGGAATTACATGCATGGAAGGATAACAAAAGTCAGCTGCTTTCCTAGAAGGCAATTCAGGCAAGACCTACAGTGACTGAACCACCTAAAAGAGACAATCTCTTTTCTCTGTCTTTTTTTCTAGACTTTTATTGTCTAGAAGCTTGCAGTCTGTGATTGCAGCAGCTCACTAGTTACGTGGTGAGCATACAGGATTGTTAAAGATGCTGTTGGAGAACAGTGTGCTAATAAAGGGATTCTAGCTACCCTGGAAAGATTGTGTTTAATTTACTTTGTAAGGATTTCTGTGAGTTGTATTGAGCCTCTGAAAGGATCAGTATATTCGTATTTCCCTCCCTGTAGTTACATGGGTTAGTTTGGAATAATAATGAAAGTTCTTCCTGCCACTTCAGCTTCCCAGTCTAATAAAGCCTTAAGCAAACTCATACGTACCAAAAAGATGACTTCATTTTCTGACAGCTGTAGAATGGCTCACAAGTGTGCATACAGAAACTGGAGGTGTTCTCTTACCACAGCTAGAGGCTGTGCCTGTATACCTTGTGTGCTCGGTACTTTTTCTACTTTTAAAGACTAAGGCAGCTTGGATTTTGATGAAAAGCACTTGCATTGAGTTGTAGCCTGAGAATGAGTCTTGAAACTTGAAGACGAGGAAAGGCTGGGAGGAAGGAAGGAGAAATACGCTCTGAATATTGGAAATGTCTAGAAGGCTGCATTTGCTAAATGCTGCAGTTTTTCAGGGTAATGATGATTTCCTGCTTGGAGGTTAGAATGTGATGAGAAATCTATATTATGGTAAGGATTCTAACAAAATCTATTGAGTTGAAAATAAATCTAATAACAATGATGAAATTGGCAACAAATGCCAGTTCATGCTGATGAGAATCATTATCGTCATAGCTGGAAGGAGCGTCTTGCTGCATGAAATACTAGAGAAGGAAGGGAAGAAAAAAGTGGAAGTTTAGGAAAGTATTGAGTATTGGTAAAGGTATACTGCTTAAATTCTCCTGCTTCATAGATCATAATACTAGCTGGAGAATGTCCTCTTCCCACTGCTGTCAGACGTGTTCATCTTAGATACAGTGTACTGGGTTTTGTACAGTTGTCCTCTTCATGGTCTTCTATAGGGTAGCATTTCTACCACACACTGACGCAGGGTTTCTCGGTATGAGATTATAGATACTCAGCTGCATCAGGCATTCTTGGCAGCTCTGTATTCAGCAAAACCACCTCTTCAGCTTCACATCTTGTTCTGTCTCCTCCCCATCATACAGTAATCATTTATATTCCAGTATTTGGTGACAAAGTAGGAACATGGCACAGTTTCATTTGGGGCTTTTATTGTATCCAGGCAATGACCATTCTTTGCAGTCTGTTCAAAGTTCTGCTTGAGGTCTAGTGCAGTGGTTTCCCTGGAGAGAATTCCAGTTCAGCACCTTGATATGCATAACGTCGTATCTTACTGTTTGTGATATATTTATAACTCTCAACTCTCCTTTGCTTTTGTGGCATAGGGTTGCATGTTCCTTATAGCTTGGGTACTTCTTCATATATAGCAGGGCATAAAACTCCCCTGGGACAAAGGCAAGTTTTTCCTTTCCTTAGGTTCAGGAAACTGCTTGTTCACATTGTAACTTTGTAGAAGATTAATAATTAAACTGTGGCTGAATTTAATATATGTCCCATTGCTTTGAGAAGGAGGTTAATTTCATGTAAAAATAACATTTTCATAATGTTTTCCGTTATCCTTTCAATTTTGATACCTAAACTAATCGTTACAATATGAATTTTGTTACCACCTCTTCCATAAGATCAGCTTTTTCTTTCAGCTAGCCAGACATGCATCTTACACTTCCTTTCTAGTTACGAGAATTGGAAATGGCAAGAGAATTGAAACCCTTACCCTAAAGCAAGGTTTTCACAATCACCTGTATTAGCAAATCTGATTTAATTTGTTGTTGTTAGCCTTTTATTAATGGAACCATAGGTAATGCTTCTTTGCATCTGCCTTAAGAGAGACTAGCAGGGAAGAGATTTACAGGTCTTATCTATGATCAGTAGATGAAGGAAAATTCGGTATGGCATAGACTGGGGAAAAAACAGTATTAAAAAAGACAGCAACCAGGCTAGCTGTCTATGAGAGAATGCTACTAGCATTGTTGAGGAGTTGTTTTCATCCATTTGCATTCTCTTACTTTAAGATTAGAAGAAAAAAAGAAGAGTAATCTTAATAGACTTTCAAGCTTTTCTATATGTTATGTGTATATGTAATGAACATTAGTTTGTGTGTCTTGAAAATTTAAGATTGTATTTATTCTTAACAGGATTTTGGTATTATTTTCTTGTGTGTTTGTTGTCTTCACCATTAAGAAAATGTCAGAGTAACCACAGCAGGCATAGATGAAGTCTCTCAAGCAGTAGATGGCTGAGGCACGCCTTTGGGTCTGAATATAATGCCAGATGCCACACTGCTTCTGCTAGATCTCAGACTTCACAGATTTAAAGGGAAAAGACACAATTTACCTGTGCATAAGTCTGGCCGTTGTTGGTGAAAGCTTGTGCTGGTAAACTTGGCTTTTGCAGTATTTGGAAATTTGCAGATAGGCACTTTGAAAATCTTTTTTTTTTTTTTTTTGATAATTTGGAAATACCTGCTGACAGCACTTAGAAGCTGAGCTTGCAATTATGAAAACTCAAAAAAAAAAACAAACAAGAAAACCCAACTCAGTCCCCTGCCCCACCTTTCTAGCCATCTGTGGGTCAGTCTAGTGAAATGAATTCTAATGCCTGTGAACTGATTAGAAGTCTGAACTGAAGATCATCAGAGTGAACTGGTAGAAGTCTTGGCCACCTGAGCCCACATCTTTAAGAACAGAGATTATTGTGGTATGCCATATGCTGTTGCCACGTTATTTTGTTCTGAGGCAAACAAGTGAGAGTAATTGCTCTTTAAATCATTATCTGTTAACCTCGTTATAGATGTTCCCTTTGTAGCAATTGCTGTTGCAGGAGCAGTTTGTGTTGGGTGAGCAAATGGTAGCCATGCTGTATTTAGGCAACCATCCAGCAGAAAATTATACTTGGGGTCTACAAATACAGCACAGGAGCTCAAAAAAGCTAAGGTATTACAGAATTGCTGACATTTAAAAACTTAAAACCCCCAAAACTTTCTTGATTGCTTGTGAAGAGGGAAAAATTCCTAGTATTTGCTCTTGTTCTGATCACTTAAAAAAATACTGTTGGGGATGTTACTATGATTGCTGCTTGTGAAGGAACTAGCTGGTGATGATGGATTAGTAGAAGACAGTTTATACAGTATTTCTAACTTTTCATGACCGAGGCCTGTTCTGTGCTTTATACAATCATAGACTCATAGAATGATTCGGGTTGGAAGGGACCTTAAAGATCATCTGTTTCCAACCCCCTGCCATGGACAGGGAGACCTTTGCCTAGACCAGTTTACTCAAAGCTCCATCCAGCCTGGCCTTGAACACTGCCAGGGATGAAGCACCCACAGAGTTGGGATCCATGATGACTGAATTGCCGCTACACCAACTGGCTAAAATGGTTGTAAGCTGTGATAACAACTGTTCTAATGAGGTCATACCTATTACTGCCATGTTGTCAGGTAATACCAGAGAAAGAGAAATAAAATGCAGATCTTCGATTTTGGAAAAATTTGAATTTTCCCCATCAAAACCATAAACAATATACATATATTTTTAGTAAAATTAGAAATTTTTGTTGTTTTTTTTTTTTTTTTTATATTTTCTTGGCTTTCTGTTACTTTTTAGCCGCACTGATAATCTTTTGATAATGTATTTTGGGTTTGAATTAGACATGTAGGAAAGATTGGTAATCAGTGGTGTGGTTATGTAAAAATAATTAGCGGCTTACGGAAGTGCTGTGAACTTCATATATAATCATCTGGGTTTGCCTTTTTACAAAGAGGTTTTCCTCTGGTAGTTTATAAACTGAACTAAACTTTAAGTTAAATGTGTGTCAGAGCTGCTGTTCTGTTGAAGTTTTTCTGGAATCTGCACACAAAGTAAAAAACCCACTTTGACTGGTACATTCATTTAACCTGCAGATAAGTGACAGAAAAGAATAGTGACATCAAACATGGAGAGACCTGCATGAAGTAAAATACACATATTATGGGAAGTGTCTAGTTGTTCAGAAATTTTATATGCAGTAGTGTTGTGAACATTAGAATACTTTGTTTATTGCAGCATTAATTAATTCCTGCCTTTTCTCTGCCTCAGGAACTCATTATACAATGACAAATGGAGGAAATATCAACAGTTCAACACATTTACTGGATCTGCTGGATGAACCAATTCCTGGAGTAGGAACATACGATGACTTCCATACCATTGACTGGGTTCGAGAGAAGTGCAAAGACAGGGAAAGGCATAGACGGGTACTTAAGATCAGTAACAGTAATTGGAAAATGTTTTTTGTTGGATTTTAGAATTCAGGTCTGATCCAGGAACACATACCAATATTTACATACTTTAAATTTGTAAGTGGTTACGTTAGGTAGAACTACAGTGCTATTAAAAAGGCACCTTTTCATTTATACCTGCAGTCCTGCACCGGTATTACAACTTGGAAAGGAAATGGTAATTAATTAAAGCGTGAAGAGCTCTCTGTCATCCAGGTGACACTTTTACATTACTGCCTTTTTTTCATGCTAGTATAGTTAAGGCGATTTTCCAGTGTAGATGTATTTGTTATAGTACAACAGTGCTTATGGTAATACTTGTACAGAAAAGTAAGCACCGATGTGTGCTGCTTTTATCGTGACAAATGTATCTGTGCTAATGCAGTGTAGTGTGGTGGTTGTTTGGATTATGGGAAGTGAAAATTCTCACACCTAAAACATTTATATTGGTGTACATATGCTTAACAAAAAAGTAGCCTCAGTATGTATATTAAATGTCCTTTCTACTCTCCCATCACAGAACTTGCTTTTCTTGTCTCATGATTTCTTGAGAGTTCAGACCATTCATCTTTATCAGTGCACTCTGCAATGAGTTCTTTCATGAAATGGACTCTAGGTTTTTTAGTCAGTAACATTCTTGATACTGTCATTCATGTAATAAATTTATTTAATAGAATTTTAAGAGGAAATATGCTATTTAGAACCTTACTGCCAAACTTCTGGGATACTTACCTTAACTAACCTTAAAACCAGAACAGATCTGGAGATGTGATTTCTCCTAGAATATTTTTAACTTATCAAAATTAATAAAGATTGAATTGTGTGTAGAGGGGCAGAGGAGAGGTTCCTTCATGTACAACACTGTAGCATTATTCTGCTTTCTTTGGAAACACCATTTTTAACTTTGTGGAAGCAAATGTAGGGTGTATATGCTGATTTACTTTGACATGGTTGAAAAAAATAATCCTACACTAGTTTAAAAAACAAAACATCCGCAATTACACTATCTAGTGCTTTTCTAAGGAAGAGTGATACTTGGACATTGCATCTGAGAACATGTACCTTGCCTGAATGCTTTTAATGAAAACTAAGAAGGTGTTTTCCGTGGAATACTTCATTTTACCATTTGATGTCAAAGCAGTAATTAACACAGTGCCGTCTTTACACTGCAGGTGTGTAGGTCAGTGTCCAGTGGATATACCTTTGGATAACATGCTGGGCCTGACCAAATCCTGGGAAACAGGCTGGGGTGAAGTCTCAAAGCTCTTAGGCAGTTTAATGTCTGAGACAGAAAAGTCAGACAAGACAATTCAGTTTATAGCCACAGGACTACTGTGAAATTTATAAATATGTCCTGAATGACAGGAGACTCTCTGGCCATGTATGTAATCAAAGATGTAGAAAGAAGAAGGAATGAGTTTTTGAAAGACATGCTACTGTAGAAACAACTTTTATTAAAAAAGAAAAAAGTTTGAGAATCTCAGAGGAAACTATAAAATTTATTTATTTGATAGGCTGAGAAAGCTGGGGCTGTTCATCCTGGAGAAGAGAAGGCTGCGTGGAGACCTCATAGCAGCCTTCCAGTATCTAAGGGGGCCTATAGGGATGCTGGGGAGGGACTCTTCATTAGAAACTGTAGTGATAGGACAAGGGGTAATGGGTTCAAACTTAAATAGGAGAAGTTTAGATTGGATATAAGGAAGAAGTTCTTTACTTTAAGGGTGGTGAGGCACTGGAATAGGTTGCCCAGGGAAGCTGTGAATTCTCTATCCCTGGCAGTGTTCAAGGCCAAGCTGGACAGAGCCTAGGGTGACATGGTTTAGTGTGAGGTGTCACTGCCCATGGCAGGGGGGTTGGAACTAGATGATCTTAAGGTCCTTTCCAGCCCTTTAGGAGTGCTTTAGGAATGTTGGTTTTTTTCAGATTACCTTGTCTAATACTGCACTTTGTTGGTTGGCTTTTTCTTTTTTTCTCCCTATTTGTTGCACATACTGTCTCCCCCCCTTTTACAGTATAAAAAAGTCATAATAATAGGATCCAATTACATCATAAAGGTTTAACATAAACAAGTTATGCACAAATTTCAGCCAAGTGCATAAAGGAAATCAGGCTAAAATATGAATTACCATTTTTTTTTAGTACAGTAACTTTAGATGTCATTAGTAAGAGTTGTCTAGAAGTATTACTGTGTAGTTACCCAGTTTTTGAGTTTATGTGTGATTGTTAGTATATGTTTTGTGTGATTTTTAGACAAATACAGAAATATATATATTTGGAATTGAAGCTTAGGAATTTGAATTGTATGGAATAGCTTATTAGCACTACCCTGTTTATTTAAGGTACAGCAAAAAATAAGTTTTAGGAGAGAAATAACTCTTCAATTTTAGATGTTTTAGATATGTATCCTGTAAATTGTTCATTTACCCTAATAATGCATTTTCTGGTATTTAGATTTTTAAATGAAGAACATTTACTTTCCTGTGTCAGTTGTTTGATGTCTGAGTAACCAAGCTGTAAAACACTACATACAATGAGAGTGCATGTAGTTTAAAGAGAGGATCTACTTACCTGTAGCTTGCATCATACAGTTTGTATGTCATACTTACTTTTTTCCTCCTATTCATATTACAGAAACACATACAAATACATGATGATTTCTCTTTGCAGATTAACAGCAAGAAGAAAGAATCAGCATGGGAGATGACAAAAAGTTTGTACGATGCATGGTCAGGATGGCTGGTAGTCACACTAACTGGTTTGGCATCAGGTAAATTAAAAACCAAAGGGTTTCTTTCTTACATCTGTCAGCAAGTATAGTTACTGCGTCTTTCATGTGTGCATTACCACCCAACCTGGATGAGAGCTGGTTCAGACTGCTTACCATAAGGAAGGAAAAAGGTTGGGAAGGAAAAGGTTGATTTACAGGCTTTAGTGTTTTGAGGGGCGGGTTTACTAATCAAAAGGGAAACAAAATTGGCACTGAATTTAGTGAGAGTTTCTCAGAGTTACTGACCTTTTACCTACTTATCAAAGGTCTTTAATTGTGTGATTGAGATCGATGTTTTCCTTTCTGCTAAATTGTGCTGTTTTCCTGTGGGATTTCTTGTGAAAATGTATTAATTGATCTAGATTGCTTTTTCAGCTATGAGTTTGGTTTTTTTGGGGGGGGTGGTGGGTTGTGTGTGTATGTTTTGTTCGGTTTGGTTTCCCCTAGCAGATTAGTCCCTGGATTAGTTGCAGAGTATAGCATGGTAACTGTATAATTACTACTTAGATATATGCATAATCACTTTCACAAATCACATATAAATTAATATATATGCAAAGTTTTAGCATGTTTATATAGCTCTGAATGTTCAATCTGGGAGTGTGTAATTACTGTAAATTGCTTATGATAATTTGGTTGGGAATGTGCTGTGTTGTACTTCTACCCCCCAAGCTGCTATGTATATTAAAAGTACTTTATTATGTTTCTGAGCATCAAAGAGCAAATTCTGAACATTTCCAGGTTTTTCAGTTTCTTGCTTTTTGTTGAATGTGTCTAGTGAATCTTAAATTGGTCAGCCTTGATTTAAGTCATGGTAAGATCTTACGTTTATGTAATTTTAAATAATTTGGATGAAATTTTGTCCTACTGAAATACTGCCTTTGACTCTTGACTTTAGTTGGCCCAGGATCTCAAACTGAGGGTCTGTCAAGATTAGCAAATATGAATTAGTAAATCAGAGGTAATTTTCTACTACCAATCTACTACACAAGTAAATTGTGGCTGTCTCTATACAGCTATTTCTGGTAGTGATTAATACATTAAAAATAGGTAATTATAACTAACAGTTGTACATGTTCACAAAAATACTGACTTTAGAAGTAGTTTTTCAGTATACTGCTACCTATTCTTTGGGGACTCTTCAGCAAGCTTTCTGCATGTACAATACAGAATCCTTCTTAAGCTTTGAGGTTAGGAACTGCTAAGTATTTATACTGTTTGTTACCTGCAGTAAGAATTAATTAAAAAGAGTGGTCTTAAGGTTAGGGCATGGATTTGTGTTGTACTGTCTCCTCATTTTTCCCCTCCCCATGTTACAGAATTCAGTAGTCTTTTTATGTGGATCACATGAATGTCATCAGTGTTTATTTTGGTGATTTATGTTGTTCTAAAACTATTGTTGGTAAGGTAAGAATTATTTATTATTTAGTTTCAGTGGACTGTTGGAGAACTGGCATAGGAAAAATCAAAGAAAAATCAAAGATGCATTTGACTCAGGAAATGCACAAGGTGCTATAGATCCTTCAGCAAATCCTAATCTTACTGGATCACAAATATTCCTGCAAATCAGTAATATTTAAATGTCTGTTTGTTTAGGTTTTCTGTAACTTAAATTTACATCAGTTAATAGCAGCACATTTCTTCATTTTAGCTGTGTGTGTTATTCCTGCGTACCAGAATATTAATACAGAGCTGTTTCTATGACAGGGGCATTGGCAGGATTAATTGACATTGCTGCTGACTGGATGACTGACTTAAAGGAAGGCATTTGCCTTAGTGCTTTGTGGTTTAACCATGAACAGTGTTGTTGGGGTTCCAATGAGACCACATTTGAAGAGAGAGATAAATGTCCACAGTGGAAAACGTGGGCAGAACTAATAATTGGGCAAGCAGAAGTAAGTATATACCTGTTCTTTGATGGCCTTGCTCAACAGCTTGCCTCAGCATGGAAAGAAAAATAATGTTCTTAAGCTTAATGGTACTGAACAGATTTGGGTTGTACTGTCTGCTCCATTTTTTAGCATTTAAATAGATTATAGTGTAAATATGCATTCCATGCACTGCAAGGGTGCTTGGAGTGTTGCAGAGATAAGGAAGTTATGATACTGTAGAACTGTAGCTTTTTTTCACAAGATTTTCTATTCCTGATCATAGCTATAAAAAAAAAAAATTGTGGAGTTCTGTGATAACTAAGAATAGATTAGTTTTATTTTTTACCCCACATTTTTTAAAATAAAGAATATTTACCCGGTGTTCAGTAGATTTTAGCAGCTAATAACTATAAATAAAACCCAGACTGTGCTGTTTACTTTTTCTGTTTAAGGTGCAGTGTTAGAATACTTTCTAGTTTGTATAAGCCAGTCTTTTCTGATGTGTGTCATGACTTCATGCTTTTCAAACAAAACTCTCTCTTGGCTTGGTAATAATTACCATCCCTCAAAATGTGTGCGTAAGTGTACATGCAGCAAGGGTACTTTTGGGCTACTTTATGTGGTGATTTTGCTCAAATTTATATTCTGATTTTTTGTTTTTAGGGTCCGGGTTCGTACATAATGAACTATATTATGTACATTTTCTGGGCTTTGAGCTTTGCCTTCTTAGCAGTTTCTCTGGTGAAAGTATTTGCTCCCTATGCCTGTGGCTCAGGGATACCTGAGGTGAGATCTAATATATTTGTTGTAGATGTTTCATATTGATGTGAAAATTCCTGCAGGGTCAGAGGGAAGGCAAGAGGGAGCGCCCTGTGACTTTGATGAAATACAAGTATTCAAATTGAAATAATCTAATTGTGCTAATTGTTGTTGAGAAAAGTACTCCAAATTTCAGAGAATCTCCTGAGTTTGTAGATTTTGCTGCTTGCTTCTGGGTGGACTACTTTTTAAGGACACATTTAGCTTAAGAGAGTGTACTTCTGAAGAGTGATTTCCAAACCTGACCCAAATCCTTACCCGCCCAACAGTGATAAGAGAGTAGCTGTTCATTCACAGAATTTGGTTCCTTTGGTGCAGCAATTGATGTATTGTGGCACTGGCTTTAATTGCCTTAACTCAAAATCACACCATCAATCACAGTGAAATGTGTAATATCCTCAAAACTTTACTGGTTTTAGAATTGCTGTCTGTACTATACACAGAATGGGAGGGAAAAACACAAAGTCTGATCAGTCTAGTAATTCTGTAGATACTTCTTTATGTATGTGTATTGTGGAAGTTGAAGGACAAATCCTGTCTCTGAATAAGCCTGGAATAATTCTGTGCCATTATTCCAGAAGAGATTTCATTCTAAATTGGTTTCCAAATTTAGCTAACCTCTGCTTTTAGTCACTGCTGCCCAGTGTTCTGTGTACATTGTATTTATAGACAGGTTGTCCTTTCCTGTGATAACTATATTATTTGCTGTATCTGGGCATGTATTCCAGGGTAATAATACGACACTGTTAGGCAAAGTAATACCTTAGACAAGTGGCACATCTTTTCTGTTTGAAAAAGCCTGATCTTTTCCACCCTTATGTCAAGGAATCTACTGGTAAATTTTTATGTGGAGATGGTAAAACATAAGGAGAAAACAGAGAGGGGTAAAATGGGTGCAAATGTGGTATTACTACAATAGATGATCTTGAGTGTAGTTTTTCAGGTTTATTCTTTGGGAGTTTTCCAACTTGCATGTAAGTTATGTCATAAACCAATGAATGCAGTCTTAGAAGCTAGTGCAGAGTAAGTTTCCGCTAAATGTAATTGATAATCATGTTTTATATTATTGTACAGTGTTTTAGAATAAGTTGCAAATGGAAAGCCTCTGGCAACCAGATGGACTCAATGTAGCAATATGAATACGTTTTAAAGTGTGATAAAGGTAGCCATTTGATGAAAAGGCTATTTTTGAACTTAAGTAGCTAACGTAATGAAATTAATTATTTTCTGAAGAAAGCAGAATACAATAACAGATGATATTTTTTATTTCTTCCAGATAAAAACTATTTTGAGTGGCTTCATCATCAGAGGTTATTTGGGGAAGTGGACTTTGATGATAAAAACAATTACTTTAGTCTTGGCTGTCGCATCAGGTTTGAGTTTAGGAAAAGAGGGTCCCTTGGTACATGTTGCCTGCTGCTGTGGGAATATTTTTTCTTACCTCTTTCCAAAGTACAGCACAAATGAAGCTAAAAAAAGAGAGGTAAGTTCTTGTAAAAGCATTTCTAGAATGTATTGCATTTCTATGTATTTACACTGGTTTGTTTAAAGGACAATATTTTTTCTATAAGACAGTATTTAGTCTTCTGTCATTCAGCCAGTTCTTCACCCAGCCTGTTCATCCCACAGCTGAACAACTTGTCCAGAAGGATGCTGTGAGGGACAGTATCAAAAGCCTTATTAAATAAAAAGACAGTACATCCACTAGGTGTGTGGATCCTTATAGAAGGATAGCACATTAGTTATATGCCTGATAACTGCATTATTCTGTAAATGCCTTTTAGTAGCACCCAGCATAATTTTCCCAGGAACTGAGGTTAGGCTAACAGGTCTGTAGTTCCCTGGGTTTTCCCTCAGCACCCTTCGTGTAGGTTGGAATACCGTTGGCTTGTTTCCAGTCAGCAGGAGCCTGCCCAGACTCCCTAGACCTGTGGGATATGATCGAGAGGGGTCTTGCCATAACATCCGCTAGCTCCTTTAGGACTTGGGAGGAATCCTATTAAGCCCCATGAATTTATGAGCATTCAGGTGATACTGCTGGTCCCTTGTAATTTCAGTGTCCACAAATGGAAAGTTGCTGTTCCTGCACTTGTGGTCCTCTGACTCAGGGCACTGGGCAGCCCGAGGTCTGTCAGTGTTATTAGACTAAGGCAAAAACTGCATTGAATGCCTATGCTTTTTCCTAATTCCTGTTAGTCAGATGACCATCTTCAACAAGTATTGGTCCAGTGTTTTCTTTAAACCTCCATTTGCTATTAATGTACTTAAAAAATCCCACCCCCCCTTTTTTTTTTTATTTGACACAGAACTGGCTGGTTTCAATGTTGGGTCCTTGGGGTCCCTTCCAACCTTGTATTCTGGGATTCTGTTAAGTGTAATTGAGCTTTGGCCTTCCGTGGGCTTTTTTCCTGCATATATGAATCACGGCTCAGTAACCTTCCTGTGAAGCCTGACCTTGCTTCAGGGATCATACAATTTCTTTTTTCCTCTTGAGCTCCAAAAGAAGTTCCATGTTTGTCCCACCTGCTCTTCTGCTCCGCTTGTTTAATTTATGACACAGTGGAATTCCTTGTTTTAGTCCAGGGAAAGCTTACTAGAGTTTCTTGAAAATGAGATATCAGAAATTTCATACTGAAGTATAGACTCTTTTGGGTGCTATTCTGAGGAGGCTTTGAGCAGTGTCCTTGGCTTAGTTATGGCTCCTACCTGGTCAGTGGCTGCTGCGGTGACTGGCCAGAGTTTACGAGCATTCTGATACATGTACTTGATGCTTTTCTGTTAGCAAGTCTGTGAGTCCGTGATAGAAATACAGAAGAAATTGGTAAATGTAATGAGATTCTGGTCTTCATGTTTAAAGCATTTCACAGACTGTAAAAAACTCCCTCACCATTGTTTTCCAGGTGTTGTCAGCTGCCTCAGCAGCGGGAGTATCTGTAGCCTTTGGTGCCCCAATTGGTGGAGTCCTTTTCAGTCTGGAGGAGGTATGTCAAGAGGTGGCACTGAAGGATAGATACTTTAAAAAATCTCTTCAGCATGAATAATCTTGGACTCCTTTAAGCTGCGGAGTCTTTCTTAGTAAGGAAATTATTTTTGGACCTTCTTTTCAAAGTTAACAGTCTTGTTACCAACAAAGTCCTAAAGATACCGTTTCTTTTCTTTGGATGAATGTCAGCTTTGCTTTGTTCTCAATTATATTTTTTCTGGAGAAGGGTTGAGTCAGTTAATAATTACAGTTTGCGTACAGATAGAGATCCAGCTGGTTTTCACTGTAGGAGTGTATTTAAAAAAATCAGGCTTTTCTTTCTTTTCTTTTTTTCCACTTTGAAGGAGGCTTTCGAAACCTGCTTGACAGTTGTAGGAAGCAAGTTTTTAAACGTTTTTAAACTTCTCTCAAAGTTTCAGGCACTAACGATAATTGAAGACGTTAATTATTAAAAGGCAATTATGCCATAAAATGGACTGCCAAGGCAACCAAACTCTCTTCTCCAAGAAATGTTTTGTGTTAAATTAGTTTTCATTAGTTATTTTAAAAGTACGCAAGAACGTTATTTAGATCATCGGCATTTTTAAAGAAAACTAAAAGTCTGTACATTGAAAAAAAGGAAGCAAAATATCCCGTTGTGTAAATTTTGCTGTATCCTATGGGGGTTTTGAGGAATTCAGTTGGTGCAAAAAAAACACTTCCAGAAGAAAATTCTTTTGAAATTCAAATTGGGCAGTGTGGGGCTGAAAGTATGAAATTACAAGTTCTGTTTTAAGGATTGTATTTTCTTCTGTTTTAGTTGTACTTCATAAAAATAACATCTGCCAGAAACCTTTCACTGTAGGTTGAATGGAGATGAAACAGCATTAGCAGGAAATTTGAGAGGGCAGCTAGTACACAGTCTGGTTCTCATGAATGCTCGGAAGAGATACTTACGAACAGAGAAGCTTTCAAACATAAATTACTACACATTATTTCCTAACAGTCGTAAAACAGCAGTGGTTATATTAGTGCTTTAGTATTGATGTAAGTATGAATTGCTGTCAAGCTTTTAAAAGATGTAGTATGTGCTGAAGTGCCAGTGCTCCAAGGGTTGAGAATAATAACTGATAATGTAAGAGCACTGGGTTTTTAGCGTTTACCATGTCAGTAGCAGTACTGTAAAACATACATAAAATGGTCTTTCCAGTATTTTTAATTGAATCACTAATAATTCTCATGTATTGCCTTTTACAGGTCAGTTACTATTTCCCACTGAAAACTTTATGGAGATCATTTTTTGCTGCTTTAGTAGCTGCATTTGTTTTAAGGTCCATCAATCCTTTTGGTAATAGCCGCCTAGTTCTTTTTTATGTGGAATATCACACTCCTTGGTACCTTTTCGAACTGCTTCCTTTTATTCTTCTGGGAGTATTTGGTGGGCTCTGGGGAGCTTTTTTCATCCGAGCAAATA
Organism: Pezoporus flaviventris; assembly: GCF_033815535.1. Lineage (NCBI taxonomy): Eukaryota > Metazoa > Chordata > Aves > Psittaciformes > Psittacidae > Pezoporus > Pezoporus flaviventris. The sequence continues at coordinate 37,283,525 of NW_026892550.1, read as the reverse complement.
TTGCATGGTGTCGTCGGCGCAAATCTACAAAATTTGGGAAGTATCCTGTCCTGGAGGTTATTATTGTTGCAGCAATAACAGCTGTCATTGCATTTCCTAATCCATATACAAGGCTAAACACCAGTGAGCTTATTAAAGAGCTCTTCACAGACTGTGGGCCGTTAGAATCCTCCTCCCTGTGTGACTACAGAAATGACATGAATGCGAGCAAAATAGTAGATGATATTCCTGACCGTCCAGCAGGCACTGGAGTCTATTCAGCTATATGGCAGTTGTGTTTAGCACTCATATTTAAAATAATCATGACAGTCTTCACCTTTGGTATCAAGGTAAGTGTGAATGCAGTGGCTGGATCATCTGCTGTGATAATTTAATTATTGCCTTTCTCATTTTCCATCCACAAAGTTAGTAGTTTTGTGTATAGAAATCTTAATGTGTATTTCTTTTTAAAAAGGTCTTTCTGTTGTTGACTAATAGGCAAGTAATGTAGAAAACAGTATTAAACAGTATATAAGCCTTTTTCTCAGCTGAACAGAAACATCCTAAATTTAATAGGGAACAGTAACGGGGTGCATGGATGGCTGTTTGTATGGGCCCGATTCAGCAGTAAGGATGATTCTAAAATATCTGAGAGACATAAACCACAAACATAACCACTCGGGTTTCCTAGTCCTTTTACATGGAAGGAGAAAAGACCATACCTCTTGATCAGCTTGTAGTTTTGGTTTTTTAAATCTTCTCTCCTCATGTATTGTATGGATATCATTACTGCAGACTGTCCAAGGGAGCCAATGGTAGTTTCTTTACTTTCCAGCATTGCATGTCATGACTAAAAAGCAGGCTTTGGTCCTGTGACTGTAATGGGAATTTCTTCTCCATTGCAAAGCAGCATGGTTTTTTTTTCTGTTCATTTTAGAGCTCTCTTCAGCTTCTCTCCAAGCTGTGGCAGTTTTCTGAATGACATATAACTGTCATGCCTTCATTTTCTGTCTTGTCCGGCTCTCTTCATGGCTTTTGCAACTGCGTCATTATCAGTCATGTCTTAACACAAATGTGTTCATTAAGCAGGATTTGTGTTAAAACTGGCTTTATTGAACTTTTCAGTCTACATTGCTGTTCCATGTAACTGCATGCATAAGAAGACACTTGTTTACTGTGAGAGTGGTTGAACACTGGAATAGGCTGTCCGGAGAGCTTGTGGAGACTCCATCCTTGGTGATACACAAAACCTGACTAGCTGCAGTCCCGGGCAGCCTGCTGTAGTTGACCCAGCTTGAGCACAGATAGACAACTTGGAGTGGTCAGGCCCAACCACAGCCATTCTGTCATTCTGTAACTGATAGAACAATATCATTGTGTTTCTTATGTGTTGATGTTTTAGAAGATGTTACAGTCTGTCATTTGAAGTTATTTTCCACGTTAGTCAATGGGTAAGAGAAATCTGGTGTGTCTTTTAAATGCTAGTCTTCCATAGGCCAGAAATTGATCAGAGGTATCAATAGTTGCAAGTTTTACAAACCTTGCAAGGTCAGTTTAGGTGGTTCTAATCTGACAGTTTGAGCATTTGTATCTCTTGGAAAAACACCAAGCTTGTAAAATGATGCATCAGGTATGTTCCCGTAAGCATGACAGCAGTACTTCTGGTTTTGTTACAGGTTCCGTCTGGGTTGTTCATACCTAGCATGGCAATTGGAGCAATAGCAGGAAGGATTGTAGGAATTGCAGTGGAGCAGCTGGCTTACTACCACCATGACTGGTTCATTTTCAAGGAGTGGTGTGAAGTTGGAGCTGACTGTATTACGCCTGGTCTTTATGCCATGGTTGGTGCTGCTGCATGCTTAGGTAAGTAAAATGTAACAAATAAGTATTTGATTTCTTATATGTATGTTGCCAAAATAGTGGTTAAGGAATGAAAGGAGATATAAATGTGCAGTTTTGGAACACCGTTTTATATGGACTTCTGTCTTTTCAGAATAAGACATTCACATCTCTACACGAGACTCAGATCCTTGTGATCTGAGGAATAACATGTGAAATTTAAATTGATAAGCATTTAAACAGCAGTGTTTGCTTTCTGTCTTTGGTATCGACCACACCAGTCTGAAAAACCGGTTTCATGAAATGTATGAAGTAGAGGATTTGCAAAGTCAGGTACTGTTGAAATTATTACAAGGAGGTGCATGATCAGCTGCCACACCTACACGATGTGCAAAAAAAGTTCTTGCGATTCATAATCCAGACAAAACTGTCAGAGGTTTCCGATGGTTTGGGGAGTCCAGCTTGAGGGGTTTTTAACAAGTCTGATTTACAAACTGTTGAAAGTCAGCTTCATGGAAAGAGGCTGAAGTTGGGCACCTAAACTAGGACAGGTTTTTTGAAGGCCTTCTCTTGTCCTCACAACTTCATTGCTTTAGAAATTAAGCTTAAAATCTATTAGTACAGATTCTACAAAAGGAAGACCTTTTCTTTAACATAAAATGCATTTGAGTGATGAAGTAAACTAGTGGTACAAATGCAGTTTTTTGAGAAGTTGTTTGTTTTTTTTAATAGTTCAACTTGAATCACTTTTGAATGCATTGAAAGAAAGAACATATTCTTTCCCTAAATTAAGATATGGCATGAGAAACCTTGGCAGAAAAAACATCTTGAGTACTAACAAAAGAGAAATACAATCCCTTCCTTCTCTCATTGTCAAAGACATTTCTTTTTGTCAGCTCAGAATTCTCTTTAGGTTTTATGATTCAACAACAGCATTAATATCCTAATCCTTTGGACAACATAGCTGTTGAATTGCTACCTGTGACTTCCGTGCATTCGTTCCATTCTTTTACCATATTCTCACCTTACTGGATTTCCTTGAATTTCACAATATTTTTAACGTAGGCGTGGTGTGGAGAAATACACTTTTATTCTTAATTTACATGAAATAATTGCACATATTTTTTGAATCCTTTAATTCTCTCTAGGAACTAAAGCTCTTTTTTTTACTTCTGACAGCTTTTTGTTCACTTTTCCTGTCTGCTTTTGTTTGTAGTATACATAATGGTGCGTGTCAGATGATCTTTAATGACAAAGTTATGTTTGTAGTCCTCAATGGGAAGGCAGGAAATTCTGAATTCATCATTATTTGATACCAGAATGTTACTGGCTACCATTTACCATTTTTTTGTTGCAGGTGGTGTGACAAGGATGACTGTGTCCCTGGTAGTTATTGTCTTTGAGCTAACAGGAGGTCTGGAATATATTGTGCCCCTAATGGCTGCAGTCATGACCAGTAAGTGGGTAGGAGATGCCTTTGGTAGGGAAGGCATATATGAGGCGCACATCCGACTGAATGGATATCCTTTCTTGGATGCAAAGGAAGAATTTACTCACACAACACTGGCTGCTGACGTTATGCGACCTCGAAGAAGCGACCCACCTTTAGCAGTTCTGACGCAGGATAATATGACAGTGGAAGACATAGAAAACTTGATCAACGAAACCAGCTATAATGGTTTTCCTGTTATTATGTCAAAAGAATCGCAGAGACTAGTGGGCTTTGCTCTAAGAAGAGATTTAACTATTGCAATAGGTAATTATCTAACAGTCTTGCATGATTATATATACCAATTTAAATGATTTTATAGCTTAAAACACAATTTACTTTGTATGTTACTAGACTTACTTCAGGTTCAGATACCCTGCAAAATCTGTTCTTTATGGAGGTATATGACTTTATGGCTGTTTCTTTATGGAGGTATATGACTACCTTCAATGGCAAGCTTTGAAGTGGAGAAAATACTAATCTCTTTGTCATAAAACCACACCATATTGAAGTAGGCCAAAACATCATCTAGTCCAGTATTTTTGTTGGTTTTGATGAATCACAGTCCAGTTTGGGTTGGAAGGGACCTTAAAGATCATCCAGTTTCAACCCCCCTGCCATGGGCAGGGAGACCTTCCACAGACCAGGTTGCTCAAAGCCTCATCCAGCCTGGCCTGCTAGTACCTCTTTTCCTCAGGTGGCACTGCACTAACACTGTTCTTTAAAATTGGGTAATACTCATTTTCAAATAGCAGGATTCTGGGGGAATTAAAAATGTTCAAGTCATTTTTAAATTTAAACATACGCTGCACTTCTCTGTGACAGTTGTTACAACTAAAATTGTACTACGGAGAGATAAGCGCAATATTTATTACTTTAGGTTTCTGCTTTTCAATTTGTGTAATGGGAAGTTTGCACATGAGCAAACAAGCCCTGTTTGGGCCCTCATTCTCTGGGTGAGTATTAGAACTTGTGTGACCCTTGTGACAGTGCTTTGTGCACCGCTAAGAAAAATGCTGTGGATTTTGAGGACATTATCATAACAAAAGGAAAAAATCACTGTTATGTAAGGAAACGCTACAAAACTGTAACTTCTGGTGCATGAACTCAGTGATGGAAATTGCATCATAAACTACTTTTTCTTTTATTATTTTTTTATTCATAAAATCATACATTGACAATTATCTCTTTAACAGACACTTGAGAAACAGAAGTCTCCTGAAACTTTAAAACCACAAAAGTTCTGTGAACACAACACTGTTTACTTCAGTAAAACTTTTGCCTATGCTCTTAATACTGTGTATACCATAGTATTACACTGCGTAGGATGCACAGAAGCATCCAAAACTGAGAAGTGATTCAGACATCATACTGGTTTAAGTTTGCATTTACCTAAGAGTTAAAGGGGTAATAGCAGAACATTCATCTAATAATACACTTTCACAGGTAGGACTCATTTCAGCTGCTCATGCTGAGATCACATGGTGCAAGTTGCTTAGTCTTGGATTTTGTCTGGCTTAAGAGAGTCCTTGTGTGAAAAGTTTTAGGTATGGGGAGGGAAGCTGTTGTCACCCAAGTGATGAAGGTGTGAAAAGGCAGAGGCAGTTCAGAATCTAAATAAATTCATTGTAAACAAGAAGACAACATTTTCAGAGTGCTCAGAAATGAGTTCTTTGGTTTCAAATCCACAGTAATTCCAGCCGTTGGAATCGTGACAGGGGAACTGTCAGCTGAGATTGGCTTTCCCCTTGACAGTTTCTTTAGCAGCTGTGTGCTTCCTGCACGTTATTCTTTAAGTCCTTCCACCTCTTTATAGTAAATAAAAGTTATTTATTGGAGTGAGGAAGGTAGTAGCTGAAGAATGGCTAAAGCTGTATGGTAGATGGCTTTTGTGATTTCTGCACACTCATTAGGGCTATGGAAACACATCAAAATAGCGTATATCAGAGTCTCAGCATCTAGAGAATAAGATCAGAGTCAGGTAGTGTTGATTGATCTGTCTGTTTGCACTAACTTACCTTACTCCAAGAATATAAATTCTTCCTCCTTTCCCGTTTCCCCCCTCCCTCTTTTTCTTAAAGAAAGTGCTAGAAAGAAGCAGGAAGGGATTGTTGGCAGCTCCAGGGTCTGTTTTGCCCAGCATACCCCATCGCTTCCAGCAGAAAGCCCTCGGCCTTTGAAACTTAGAAGCATACTAGATATGAGCCCTTTCACCGTGACAGACCACACCCCAATGGAAATAGTGGTGGATATTTTCCGGAAGCTGGGTCTGAGGCAGTGCCTTGTAACACACAACGGGTAAGTTAAGTGGCAGCAATGCTGTTCATTGTGTTAGATACACTGATTTTCAGTTCCAGGATCAGAGTATTTGAACCAGGATATATTCCAGGATGACAGTACTGGAACCCCTAATTTTGGTACTGCAACTGAGGGCCCTAACTGTTCGCTAAGAAGGTGCTGTGCTGTGACACAGCTCTTAAATTCTTACTTCGCCCTCATATTCCATCTAAGCAGGCAGATGATCTCAGTTATTTTAAGATGTTCTGTTAAAAACTCACATTCAGCAAGTTTTGTGTGTGCAGCTTGCTGTTGCACACACATGTGGAGGACACACAACCCCTCCACATGTGTGTGCACCACACAAGACAATTTAGTTGTGTGGTACACAGTCCAAGGCCTGCACTTCCTTGTTTTTATCTGTGTTCTGTGCAATGTGTCTGCTGTTGAACGGCTACAAATACCTGGGTTTGTAAAAAAAAAATAGTGGGAGATAATGATTCAATCTTTGTCTCCTCTTCTGGAGTTCAGTGATGGTGATTACCACCAAGCTCTTGGTTTCAAAATACTAACAACTAAGCAACTGCTGCTAGTTCTGGAACTTCGATGTGCACCTTTTGTTTCTACACTTCAAAGCATCTCCAGAAAACTACTCTATGATTCTATTCTAATTTTAAGATTTAGAATGTTTGTAATGATACTATAGGGAGTTGTCATGTGATTACCTACTAAATATATCAGCCCCAAGCATGGAAACATAAATGTTCATTATAACATTATAAGTGTCTCTTATCTAAACTACTACTTTTTTTCTTTTACATGATCTTTTTCTGTGTAGCTGTTCCTTTAACATTCTGCTTTCCTTGACACACATTGCACCTCCTACCACAGTGTCTTGCTTTCTCTTTAGCATGTCTTTGAAGGCACCTGGGGAGTGAAACACAGTCTGCTAATCCACCTTATTTAGGATCAGTGTCAATGGGAAAAACTCAAGAAACCTAAAGAGGGATGGGACTTCCTTTGCTGTGGGCAAAAGGATAGCTGCTATAAGTGGCAAATACTCAAATACCACATTGGTTTACAAGTTTATTTTCTCAGGTGTATTTTAAAACAAATTTATTTTAAATGTTCTCCTGCTGCTTTTCTCTTCAATGCATCCCTGTATTGAACGGCAAGTGCATGCTTTCAGAAGCATAGGTGACTTTAAAAACCCTTCTCACATGGGGAGAGGATGTATGATCTGACAATCAGTGCAGGCACGCAGTTATTCTTGTTTTGGGGAGGGAAACTGAACTGATAGAACTTCAATGAAGAGTATTTACTATGATGATTTTTTTCTTAGTTTCTGTCATGGTTAAGTGCTCGAACGTTGACATTGATGTTAAAATCAGCTCTGTAAAAAGCCTAATTGTGCAAAGCTATGTCAAACTGCACTTCAATTTTTTAACTGTTTTATGATAAAGCAGCAGCTAGTATGGATGGCTTTAATAATTTGCTGTTTTCAGACATTAATTTTTTGTTATCCTGCTTCAGTTTGCGACCTTGTGATGTTCCATGAGCCTGCTGTCCATTGAAAGATCATATAAGTAAAGCACTAGGGGTAGTTTGCCATGGCATACAGCCATGTGGACAGCAAGGACTAACCTATATTTTGGCAAATTCCCTGCAAATTGAACATCCCCACGTAAAGACACACATCAATGTACTGATTCCACTCCAGACTGGAATAGGAACCGTGCAGAAATTGGTGCTGGTGACAGAGAATTACATAAAGACTGAGTCTCATTCTTCCTGTATCTGTACCAGAATACACATTCCAGGAAGTTGCTCTTGATTATACTGTCAAGAATTAGAAATTTGTCTGAGTTTGTCTGTTTGTAGGCATACCAGGTAACACTGCTGTATAAAGCAGCTTCAAACCTAAACTGCTGTGACTTTACACAGTTACTAATGTGTTCATTTACTATGCTTTGTTAAAATTTTGAATAATATCGGTATGTGTGAGGAGAAGTAACTACTAAACCAAGGAAATAAAGAGATTTTTGTTTCAGGGCCTCTTAAAACCTGAAGAGATGTAAAAGTGGGGAGAAGGGAGAAGCCATGTACTTGCTACAAGAAACATATTACTCTGGGGTGGTTGAAGATGCAGTTGTATTCAGCATTTTGGGAGAAGTCTGGGAAAGGGGTTCTGACTTTCAGATCATTTTTCATTGAATCATCTCATTAGCTTTCCTGCAACCATTCTTTTTCTTCTATTTTGCTCTAATCCTTTTTCATTATAGAACTTTTTTTTATTTGATTTCACACACAGTTATTAGCATAACATGATCTGTTTCAGGATTGTCTTGGGGATCATCACAAAGAAGAACATATTAGAGCATCTCGAGCAACTAAAGCAGCACGTCGAACCCTTGGTGATTAGATATATCAGATCTCATAATTAGACACATTAGAAGTCAGGAAGCATGAAACTTGTGAACTGTTCAGGGCTTTTATGACATCGGATGAACAATGAAATCATCTTACGCTAAACCTTTCTACTAAGCCATAAAACAACATGTGCAAAATCCTTTGGTAGAAATGAAGCTGTTAATATGGGTGTACTGTTAGTCACAACATTAAAGGAAACTAAACAATAGACTTTCTGATACTTCTGTGCTTGAGGTAACATAGTTGATCTGCTGATTTCCCCAGGTGGGAAAGCACACAGCTAGGAATACTTCTTCCGTGACTAATAATGGAAATTAAGATTTTCATATATGCCAATTTCTTTTTCTGACCTTGACAGCTTTAAATAGCTGTCAGATAGCAAAGTGTCTTGTCTTTTGAGAAGCAAAACCCAGCACGTTTTTAATGTACCGCAGCATTAGATCTTCCCTGTAATCCCCCTTGATCAATGTGGTATTTTTAAAAGTACTCTTATTTTTAGTGAATTCTGTGATATTATGTAAAGTCCTGTGATTCTGCTGCTGTTCCCTGCAGCAATTCATGTACTCCTTTATAAAATGTTCACTGATATCCTAAGCCACCAAGTGGCAGCTACTGTACTGACTGTTGACTTCAGTCGATTGATTGATAGATACTGTTTTAACCATGATGTTGTGAACTAACCTTAGCAAGATGGTAGACTTTGTCTTAATTTGGACATGGGTTTCTAGTTACCTCTCTACTAAACATACCCACCAAGTTTAGCTGCTTATGTGCAAAACATGCTAATTATGTTCTCATTTTATGCTAATATTTCACAAGTATTTCATGCGTCCTTTAATATGAAATGTACTAACCACAGTAACGAGGGCAACAGCTCATTCATTCTGCTCTTTGCTTCTCCTGTGATATTATCCTTTTGGAAAGTCTCAACCTTCTTGGTATTTTGCAGAGTTACAATTCTAAAGCCATGAAGACCCTGTCATAAGAGCACAGTGTCAGAATTGGAAAATGAAAATTCTATTTTATTATTCTCAATTTGTTTTCTAAAGCAGTGAACTCCAAACCCTGGTTAACATGTTTGTCTTACAAAACCTCTGTGGCCCATATGGTGTGCTCCTATGAATACGTTCAGCCTGAGCCAGTGCATCAGACTGGCAGGATCATTACAAATTACAAATGGAGGGAAGGGGAGTTTGATTTGCTCTCAGGATTTTGGGCCATCAAGTGGTATGTTACTTGTGATGGCTAGGTTGGAACATGCCTCCCTTATGAAACAGGATCAATATCACTTCTTTTTTCATGCCTCTTTTTTCTTTGTCCCTCTTCTGTTACTTTTTTGTTGGCATACGCTAATCAAAATTTCATTTTTGTAGACACAAAAAGTTAAAATATTGTCATGGGCTCTGCTTATATTTCATCAAAACAGACTACAGCTGTCAGAGACCATCCAATACAGTGTCTCAGCATTGCTGTCTTTTAACAAACGGGTGGTTCCTCAGTATTTCAGTTAATAAAATGTTCTTGTCTGAATAAGAAAATCAGGCTTTTTACTTCTGCTCTATTCCTGTCAACAAAAAGGACTTGGCTACAGATTTGTTCTGCTTTATTATTTTTTCCTGCTTGGATTAATGCCGATTTTCCATTTGTCCTTTTCAGGCGCCTCCTTGGCATTATAACAAAAAAAGATATCCTCCGTCATATGGCCCAGACGGCAAACCAAGACCCCGCCTCAATAATGTTCAACTGAAACCCATAGCTGAGGAGAGAGAGGAAACAGAAGAGGAGGTTCATTTGTTGAATAGCACAACACTTTAGTCTGGGGGATGCTTCCAAGATCAGAGATGAGAGCTGGGTTTTTGTGTGACAGTGCTGCTGGAAATCAGGAGTTGGTCTGGGGGAATATGTGGCAAGGAGGAGGAAGGCTGATGGGAGCATGGGAAGGGAGAGCTGCTGTCCTGCACTGGATGCGTCCCGAGATGTCAGGTCTGCCATGATAGTGCAGTGGGTGAGCCGTGCGAGGTGGCACAATTCTCCAGCCCCAGCCTGGTACTTCAGCATTGAAGAGATGTGTTCTTAATCCCTGTTTCTGGAGGGATCATTCCGATTCGAGCCATCTTACGGAAACTGAAAGGTCTTGCCCTTTTCACCATTGAAACTGTTGTGTTAAGTCATGAAATGTATTAATTATTACATGTCACCTTTCTACATTCCAGAAGAGCTTTATTTCTCTCTCTCCTGAGCCGTAACAAAGCCTCTTTAAAATTGGTGTGCCCTTTCAAAGCAGTTGATTCTCATATTGAGATGTACTGTGAGTTACTGAGGTTTGATCACAAGAAGGGAGGTTTTTCTTGTGCCATTAATCGTGTAAGTTTGTACATCATGAAATGCTTGGGGCGGTACAGATGCACTGCGACAAAACCAGACTGAACAGGTAATACCTTGTGAGAACTGTGCAAGGCTCCTTTCAACCCATGTGCCGTTGGGGTAGGAGAAAAACTAAAACCGGGCAAAATGAGTGTTTCAAATGAAGATACTGGTTTTGCTGCAGAAAATATCAATAATGTGACCTGGTCTTATGCAATTTTTGTATTATTAAAAACACATGATATATACCAATGGTGTGCAGTATAAGGATAAATACTGCTATTCTACTAGTTAAGAGCTGGAACAATTCTGTATACGTGTATCTGGTAAAACTGCATGCTACAACACTGGAGATCTTTCCCCCCCCCGTAAAATTTGAGAAAGGTCATTTTTATTTTTCTCTTCTCCACAAAAGCTGTTCCACTGCTGACATGGTAGGAAGAAACGTAACTCATAACTTGCACTAAATGTATATTATTTTTCTTGAGGTTTTCCCATTCTTTATTTATATTTTTATGGATTAAAAATTATTAAATATGAATCAGTTAATATCTCACATAACTAATTACCTTTTTAATGTGATTTTGTAGAATAATTCAGAATCCTCTGCATGGAACAGAGGATTAACAAATGTTTACAACTAGATGAAGGGTTGAAACAAAATGGTTTCTTTATGATCCAACACACGCAAGATCATTTTCAGATACAACTCTCACTGCCGTTACCTTGAGGTTTCCTTTTCCCTTTAGTAGCAGGTAACTGGAAGAGGAATAGTAAAATTTTATTTTTAAAAATTGCAGGGTTTAAAAATAATAGCAGGAAAGCAACTGTAAGTATTAGATTGCTTTTGACTTTTTCTCTTTTTCAAGTGTATAGAGGTGTAAATGATACATAGCTACAGGAGGTGAGCAGCGGGGCAGAACCTAATCTAGTACTTGAAACTCTGGCAGGACTTTTACCATTCAGCAGCAGCACACATGCTGGCAGGTGAACTGGCAGGTCCCTAAGTTTTTCCCCAGCACTAGATTGTTTCATAGTCATTATAACAAGCCACCACAAGCACATGCAGAGGAGAAAAGGCAATATACTGTGAGCCTCAGGGGCAGGGGGAGAATCAAGAAATCCGGCTGACAAAAATCATGCTTTAGAGTATGGGATTAGGTAAAATTTCCTTCTTTAACAATTACACTCCCAAGACTGCAAAAGTTGTAAGCATATAAATGGTAAAAGTCCACAATAACAATCCTAGGTATCTCTAAGGCATTCAGCAGGGTTACCACAAATGTCTTTATTTGCAAGTACATGGTAGATTTTAAACATAAGATACTGAATTGGCGTTCTGGTACTTTTGGCAAATCTAAAACAATGCCTGTGCTTAAGTGCTCTGCTGTTTTAACAATTTTTTTGAGTATAAAACTGCCATCTACAGCCATCATCTCATCTCGTGCAGCAATGGGAACCAGTAGGAAGCAAAATGTGCCAGTGGGCTCGTGGTTATCAGCCCCAGTATTAAGAAGGCCCCTGAAACAGGGCATTGAGCTGTGTTAAGGTGGGAGGGTGGCAGAACCAGCTGTATTCCTCCACATGAAGTCAGTGTCTGTGGTTCAGAATCAGTTCCTGAAGGAATTTTGCAGAGGAAGTTACATAATGAGTAGGATGTGGCCATTCCCAGAGGCAACTCTGCAAGTTGTCCATGCTGCTGAGTTCTGGTGTCTTTTACTTTTTTATACATTGTAAGAATAAACACACTACACCTATAAACCCTGTTTTAAACCACTTTGAAACCTCTGCTATGCCTGATGTTCTCATAAAACACAGCTGTCCATATGATTCTGCAGACCACCTGAAGTGCAGTTCACACCCAGAATTTCAGTATGGATGCAAAGTGCTGCACAGCAGTTGTGCATCTCTTTTCTTTTCTTACTTGCTGCGCTTTCCCTGTTGACATTTAAAACATGCTTAAGAGGTTCTTATAATAATGTCTGTTTGCCTGTGCTGTGCAACACAAAGTTCTCAACCGTACAGCTTCCAGCGCCTTACTCAAGTTACCAATTTGGAAAAATATGAATGTGGTGGATGGGAGGGGAAATGTCAGCATTTTTTAGGTTTTCTTTAAACCGTTCAGTTACTGGTTCATGAAGAATGCATTCTTTGTTAATCTGTGATGTTGCCTAGGGCTGTATTTAATATTGATCTTAATGTTTTTATTTATAATAGTGTGGTAGAGCTGCATATCATTGCAGTAAAAATTCTGATTACTGTGATGATTTAATCAAACATTAAAAACTTCTGTATGACCATTTATTGTTCTGTCATGTTTTGCTGTTGTTTTCACCACCAGTATGTGTGTTGATTTCTGTATTTGTTTTCCCTGGGAAAAAGTTAACCACTAGAAATTCTACATACAAAACCAGTAAGCAAATGAAAAAAAAAAAGTTCTTGTTACTTCTGTGAGTTACAGGGCATTCATATAAAGGTCGTTTATACTTGGAACCTAAAAAGTAAGGAGGAGCAAGACTGAAGTTTCAAGGAAGTACCTCCTGTTATAAAACATGAAATTCTGGGCCCATGGAAGTGTCCATATATGCTAGTGCTTCTGTCTGAATAAATGGAACACTTCTATGCTGAGTGAAAGGGTGGGGATGTCAAGTATACCAAAGAAGATGTGGCACGTGATTGTATTTTTCATTTAAAACTGCAGACACTTTTGCAGAACTCAGCCTGCATTGTGAATTAGCTTATGCTGGATGGGAGGGACCTTTGGAAGTACAAACGTTTTCTTAAAAAGATAGTGACAGCTCTGAAATATGGGCATGTTGCTACCAGCCTGTGATCCTTGTCAGTGCTGCTGTCAGCAGCAGCGATGTGACCTGCTACAGGACAGGTCACTGTATACTAGCAGCCTGCAAGAGAGCAGGCACTATTCTCCCCTGGTTTTTGACTGTTACTTCAAGCATTTGCTCAAGGATGAAACTGTTATGTGCAGTAGCAGGAAATAAGCAGCAGACCAAGGAGCTTAGAAACAATTTTGATCTCGATTGTGTCCCGATTAGTGAAAACAGGGAGTGGCTTTCTCTCAGCTGCAGTGGATTTTTTGATTTAGCTGGTAACATCAGTTAGCTGGTTTTTAATCCCATCTGATTCCTGGTAACCCACAGCCAGATGCAGCTGCTGGAGCCGATTTAGTAGTTTGTTTTCACGCAGAAGGGAACGCTGCTGTAACACCGAAGGTTTACCTGCCTGGTGGGGCAGACTTCAGTTGTACCAAAGAAACGGGGCTGGGTAGATTCAAGTGGCCGGTAGCAACTCTACTGCACCAACGCATCCACCCAATGCATGGAAGGACCGCCCCCCCCCCCCCCCCCCCCCCCGTGTCTCTAGGAAACGTAACAACAGCGGCAAGCCCGTTCCGTGCCTCGTAACGGCCAGCAGCGAGCCCAGCACAAGCGGCGCTCCTTGCACCACCGCTTTTCCGGCCCGAGGCTGCCGCAGCCGGGCGCTGTGGAGCGCCCCTGCTCCCGGGAGGGTGCCCCAGCGCTGCCCTGCACCATGTTCCTCCCCGCCTCCTGCCCTCCGCGCATGCGCACGGTGCGCCACCGCCGTGGCCTGACCCCGCGGCGCTCAGAGCAGCACAGGGAGCAGCCTGCCTTCGGAAAGCTTTACTGACCGCGGGGCGCGGCCGCGCCGTACAGAAGAGCACGGACGGACACACGGACACACGGACAGGGACACAAAGAAGGCGGCCGCCCGGGTCAGGGAGCGAGCTGGTCCAGCGGCTCCTCCCGCCGGTTGGCCAAGTGCGACTGAATGATCTCGGCAAACAGGCTCCGCTGCAGCAGCGTGTAGGCCAGGGGCAGCAGCTGGCCCACCGTCTTGTGGAAGTACTGCGGGAGAGAGGGAAAACAAGAGCGGCCGGCGGTCAGTGGCTCTGCCCTCGCAGCCACAGGCACTGAGCCTCCAGGCTGGGCCTGGGGCAAGCTGCACTCTTCAGCTGCAAAGCCAATACTCAGAGCACATACACATGCTACATCAGCAACCACCACAGAAAGGTCAAGCTGGGTTACCTCAACTGCTGCAAGGGAGAGAGAGATGGACATACATTTTCAGCAGCACACAAGATGACAACAAGCATTAAGGCCCACAGCTGCCCAGCCTCTGACTAAAGCCCCACATCCTGTCGCACTCCACAGCTCAAGGGGATGAGGATGGTACATACAGGAGCCATTTAAGTGCTTCCAGTGAACAAGAGTATTTAAAATTTGTGATAGTTACTGTACTTGTAACCATTATTATCTCCCATTTGAGGGGGAAGAGGTTCTTTCCCATGTCTTCCACTGCAGCTACTGTGTGGGTGTTCCTTCTGGCTCTGCAAGCAAGGGAACAGCCAGAACCAATAAGCTCAAAGTATCTACAGACAGGCCAAACCACTGTTGCAAGCTGTGTGTGAAGTCACTGCTTTTTCTTTGTTTACTAAACTAGAAAATGAAGGAAGGTTTCTCTTTTTAGAAAAGTTACTAAATTACAGCTTTTTGTTTCAAACCACTGCCTAAGATAAATCTCAGGATATGTTGCAGCACTGTGAAGACTTAAATTTATCATGGCAGGAGTTGGTCACTGGTTAATCTCATGTGCCGAGAAGCACAAAGCATCAAAGACAGGGGTTTGTCTTCATCTACTCAGCCAGCTGAAATAACTGTTGTCTTCACTGCCCCTTCAGATGTACAAAGGAATTAAGCAGCAGAAGCAGCAAATTGCTGAAGGGTCTAAAATAAGTAGGGTATCAGAGGAAAACAAAACACATTCTCAAATGCTGCAGGGCAAGAAGCCTAAGAAACACATCAGTAATTTAACTGTGTGGAAAGATCAGAGAATTTTCCTTTGTTTCAGTGGCTAAGTATTTTAATTGGTGTTTAGGACAGCTTTTTTTTGGGCCTATATTTAGCACTTCGAGGTTTTCACCTTTCTACATGATACTTTGGAGCAGCCCTTAGCCAATCATGTTTTTATTAAAAGCAGCTCTTCTTCACAGGTTTTTCTATGACCAGCCATTCTTCCACAGTGATGCTGAAGCTTCTTTGTACATTATTTCCTAGCTACGGATTTATTACAGGCATGACCCTTTTCATTAGGGCAGTGGCTAATCACACACAAAAAGCATTCAGTGTAATTTCTACATGTGACTAAGTGCTGGTAAATCCATCAGCGTATTTATGACATTTGTTGCCAAAAGAGCCAGAACAAGACACACACTGGGAGGTCTCTTACACAGCCATATGCAACTCTCCCTGGAGCCAAGCAGCTGGCTGAGGTTCAGATTCATCCAGCTGGGGTTACTACACACATCAGTCTGTTTCCTGACCTAGCTGAATATAGCACTCGTGCCTACACAAGCAGCTGGGGACAGGAGGCTACAGTTATTCAATGTCTCTGGGTCAAACATTCTGCACTTGTAGGACTCAAATGAGAACTCATTGTCTTACATCAAATCACAACAATTAAATGCTGTTTAAATGCTTGTGAATTGCAAGATTGTGCTTTCATACAAGCAATTTTAAATTTAACATGGTATGATCTCCTAAGTGTGACTTTTTAAACAGTCTTCACAAATCAAGAGTATTCTTGTAGGCTTCCATGATTCTTGGGGACAATCATGCAATAGAGTTGGGAATTAAGATCTACAACACAAAACAACTCCCAGTCCATGCACAAACCACCAGGTAATTTTGTGACATAGGATTGCTGTGGTACTCACATGTGATCCATAGCAGAACAGGTCTATACCCAGTTCATAGCCCATCCCATAGTCACATTCATCATTAGCAAACTGAACAAAGGTCAGCATTTCCTGAATGGGTGCAAAGGCCTTCAGCCTCTCTTCATCGCTAGAAGCATCAACAATGGCCTTACAAATTCTCCTCAGATTAGCTGCAAAACACAAAAGCAGAAATATTTAGATGTTTAGAGAGAGAAATTTAATGTTGCACAGAGGTATTTTGTGGGAAAAACATACCTGTGTGTCATACTTACATGACATCCAATTGGGCACACCCTGAGTTGCTGGTAAAAGGGCTTTCCCCCCCTTTCCTTCGCTGCTCATTCTTGCCCTATGCCCACCCGTCCCAGTTTCCCATAATAGAGACAAGCTTTTGTGTGGTGAACTTGTGTGAACGAACTGATTCCGGTTAGAACACTGGGAGGAGAGGATGAGAAACACATCCACAAATCCCTGTTTTTTGGATCTACTTCCTGCATGGCTGTGCCAACACAAAAGAGAAAGGCATCTAAACTACTCCTTTAGGAATTATTATTTTAGATTTAGCATGGTTCATTGATTGCCATCTGAGTCATTTAAAAACAAAAAAAAAATCATACCTGAACTCAAAGCATTAAGACTTCTGCTCTTTACTCCAATCACTCATATTCTTTCCAGGAGGAAATATGAATGCAGTTTTGGTTTTGCATAGTAGCTTTATGACTGAGGCTTGTTCAGTAAAGCAAAGAATAGAGTAACCAAGATATTTACCATTTGTTTCAGGAAGTTCTCTGTATCCAACATCATTTTTGTCTACAGGAACAACTAGGCCTGCTCCGTGAAATGCTTTGGTCACCACCTAAAGAGACAGGAAATGGGATACAGTGCTCTAAGTTAAAAATGTGACATAAAACTTCTCACCTTACTAAACAGCATTAACACCCGACTGCTGGTGGTCAAACCTAAACACAGTGTCCAGGCTTCACGACATGAAGTTAATTTTATGTCCTGGAATTCTTTAATTTGTATGGAAGTTACTTTTGAGTACTGAAGTTTAAAAGAACTGCAAACTCCATTTCAGTCACATCCTGAAATCTAGAAATCCTTGTAGTCACCTGTGTAGTACCATACTATACTTATTTAGTCACTTCCTACTATAATTATTTCTGACAAGTATGCAAAAACCTCTGTTATCCATATCATCCTTAATGGTTCTGCTTCCAACAGATCCAACTCAACTGTTTACAAGAATATTCACTTCAAAGCAGTTTTCTCCATGCTCCCCCTTTGTTATAGTTTTCTTTTATTATATCCCTGGCTTTTGTTTTAATGGGAATGCCAAGCTATGGTTTACAAGAATAAAGTGTTCCGATTTAATCCTATTATTTGCAACACTTGTATTGATCTCCCCTTTCTCAAAGTTTGAAAGCGCTGATTAGCCCTGGAAATTCCTAAACAAAGCATCCCTACTGACTAGAAGGAATTGAATAAAAAAGTAAATAAAAGAAACAAGCAAGTAAATTAAGAAGTGTAACAGAACTTAATTCTCTCCAGTGGATGAGGAAAGTCATACTTTCTTATCTCTCTGTTTCATCTTCACTGTTTTTTGTTCCAGAGAATAACCCAGCTCTTTTGCTGTTCTTGTTAGTTTTTCATCTATGTCTTTCAAAATAGCAGTTTTCTTTTTATCAGTCACTTCCTTAAGTTTCTTTGACAAAAATAATCTGCAAACAGAAGAAACACATCTTAAAAGAGCTTAACAGAAAACAAACATATAGCCTTCTAATCACTAAACCTCCAAATCTTATAATGAAGATCGGCAGTCATGGGTTTATGGGACTTGGGAATGCAAGCCTCTTAAAAACAAGTTTGTCACAGATGGTACTTTGGCATTTCCCACCTTTTTTGCATTACAATACAGTTCATGCAATCTGCAGGTGCTCAAGATTCTCCTGAAGTCAGTGGCTGTTCATCTTACTATCTTAAGAACTCAGTTTGCTGCTTCAGTTTTGTCATCCAAGTCACACACACAAATACATATTTAATGAGGTTCATCAATGGTGCTTTCAAAACAAATGTCCTCATTTAACTCTGCTGTACCCACGGGTTCTTCTGCAGAAGCTGTTCTTCAGTTACTGACACATCTGTCCTTAGCTTTCCATTTTTTTTACTGACAGTTGATGAAATCTTGTTTACATTCATGATGCAGGACCACTTAAACCTTCATGAATCATACTGAATTACATGCCCACATAAATGTTACCCTGCCCCAGGTCAGAAATGGTACTTCTTGTAGCTACTCATTATATATGAAAATTACATATTTTTCTGTAGGCAAGAACAACAGCTACAAGATACTCATTTAGTACAATAGCCAGGTTTCCTTCACCACTGTTTGAGATGCTCTTTCTACTTACAAAATATTTTAACATACCTGGTGGGCAATTTTTTTTCCTATAGAGCATATCCTTGCCAATATATGTAAAGAATGAGATAATGAACATATTTGTAAAAACAAAACAAGTTCTAGAAGCCTATTAATGCTTTTGAGAGTATCTTAGGACTTGCCAGCATGAGCAGAAGAGTGAGGATTTCTTGAGAAAGAAGGATATATAATAGGTTAGCTGCATTATTCTTGTGTCCCAATTAATAGTTTCTTTCACTCTACCCTTTAAAAAAAAACAACAAAACAAAACAAAAAAACAAAAAACCTTACTTGACTGCAGCAAAGACATTATCACCAACTTGTGAAATCACACAGCTCTTCTTAGCTTCATTTGCACCAACCCACACTGGAAGCTCATCTGGAACATCCCTATTTATGAAAAAAACCCACACAAATAGTCAAGTTGTGTTCACTTCTCATATTTCGAAGTGGGATTAATTTGTTTCCTCACCATGCTGCCGTCTCATTCAGAAACCTAACATCAAACACCCTTAGATCTAAAGCCCTAAAGCCTTACAGCATGGCTTTGAAAGGAACTTGTATCGATATTTGCAGAGAGAACACACATTCCCCTTATATTATAAGGTTTGACTTTTACTTCCTAGGTATCATAGCAAGAGTTAAAGGTTAATGAGGGTTAGGGGCTAGTTCAATAAATATTTAAATCTAGTCTTCAACTCCAGTATCTGTGATCCTTTTTACTACATGATACCAACCCATGTGTTAATATCCTGCTACAGGAGAGAGAAATTGTTTGGTCATAGTGCAAAACCCTAAAATCTTGTCTTGTGGAAAAAAAAAAAAGAGGAAAAAAAGCTAGACCTAAAAACACCAGCAAGAGCATATATAAATACCTGAAATATCCCATGTGATACTGTGTTTTGCTATCCGCAACAAGTATAGTCTGGAATTCTGGGGGATCATAGAAGAATCTCCAATGAAGATTGAAGTCCAGATTTGCTGATTTTGCCTTTTTGTGTTTTCCAGCAAGAATATCATATGGCCCAACCAGCCTAAGTCCAACACTTGACACAAGTGCATCTGAAAAGCAAAGCATGAAGTGGTTCACTTTCTGGTGGGTGCATACCTAAACTGAAGGCCTATGTCACCAAGGTATCAAAACCTTCCAGAAATCTGAAAAAACATTCTGTTTTGCAGACAAGGAAAGCTGAGACATGCTTCTACTTAGATTAAGAGTTCAGTTATTACACTTCTCATAAGTAGTGTTTAATGGCTCAGTGTCCAGATAGAGATCAGTGACAAATGGTGTCCCTCAGGGGTCTGTAGATACTTAATATCTCATCAATGACAGAAACAGTGGGACTGAGTGCACCTTCAGCAAGTTTGCTGAAAACACCAAGCTGTGTGGTGCAGTGGACATGCTGGAGGGCAGGGATGTCATGCAGAGAGACCTGGACAAACTCAAGAAGTGGGCCCATGTGAACCTCATCAGGCTCAAGAAGGACAAGTGCAAGGTCTTGCGCTGGATCAGGGCAACCCCCAGTATCAATTACAGGCTGGGGTGAAAGGGACAGGGCAGCCCTGAGGGGAAAGACTTGGGGGTGATGGTTGACAGAAAGCTCAACATGAACTGGTGTGTGTGCTCACAGGCCAGAAAGCCAACTGTGTGCTGGGCTGCAGCAAAAGGAGTGTGACCAGCAGGTCGAGGGAGGCGATTCTGCCCCTCTACTCTGCTGTCATGAGACCCCACCTGAAGCACTGTGTACAGTTCTTGGGCCCCCAAACACAAGTGTAAGGTGGAGTGGCTCAAGTGAGTCCAGAGGAGGCCACAAGAATGCTCAGAGGGCTGGAGGACCTCTCCTATGAGGACAGGCTGCAAAAGTTGGGCTTTTCCAGATTGCAGAAGAGAAGGCTCTGGGGAGACCTTAGAGCAGCCTGCTAGTACTTAAAGGAGGCCTACAAGAAATCTGGAGAGGGGCTTTTTACAAGTGCATATGGTGACAGGACAAGTGGGAATGTTTTTAAGCTGAAAGAGGGGAGATACACATTAGACATTAGGAAGAAGTTCTTTGCTCTAAGAGTGGTGGGACACTAGAACATGTGGTTGCCCCATCCCTGGCAGTGTTCAAGGCCAGGCTGGATGCAGCTTGGAGCAACCTGGTCAAGTGGAAGGTGTCTCTGCCCATGGCAGGGGGTTGGAACTAGATGATCTTTAAGGTCCCTTCCAACCCAAACCAGTCTGTGATTCTGGGATTAGAAAGCATCTGAGCACCTCCAGTTGGCCTGTTTTCAGACTGGTTTTGAGAATGAGTCAGAAAATGAAAAAAAAAAAATTTCAAAACCCACCACTTGGTTTCTCAGGATCTAGTTCCTCACAAAACCTCCAAAACTGGTAGAAATCTTCAGGCAGCGTAAGCCGATAACATGTTTCTGCTTCTTGATGAAGACTGTCAGCGGTATCTGCCTGATTTGACCTTCTCTTCTTGATATCTCCATTTTTTTCACACTGCGGTTTAAAAATCAACAAACCCAAAGTTATTTAGTTGCTTTCTGTCAGTTCTACCAAAGGATTTTACAAAGCTTCTGTATTAAAAAAGGAACAATGATTGAGAGCATTAAGTCACACTTGTTACTTAAAACCATTTATGTACTGATTAGAACATCTATTTTGGACAGATTCCCTCAAAAGCGCGTTATCTGGAAACATGCACTAAACACTGCCAACTGCTACTTTGATATTAATGGGCCAGTATAATCAACAGAAGCACTTTTATTAGTGATTCGGGGAAATCTCCAGGAACTCGCCAACAAAGTTTTAAGTTGACAAGCAGGTTTTTACTGGGACGCCGGGAGACATGGGGGATAGTTCCTCCAAGTGTGTCTCTTCCAAGCATCAACCAGGCTGTGATTATATTGTCCTTAAACATAGATATTCATGAAATTACATACATTACATCATACTTTTAGAGAAGCCCTCCTGCATGCACACTAAAATGTGGCAGTGGGCTTTGGGACCCCTGGTTGTTATTTCTTCATCACTTCGTTTTAGGATCGTTGTCATATCAGTCATAGCAGTAATCACCAGGCGGTTCTGGCAAAGCTTATTTTAGTAATTTCCTTTTCTCTATAGTTGCTAACAAAGCCTAACGTCCTCGAGGTTACTTATTTACAACCCTATTCTTCAGTCAGCCCCATTCTTCAATTAGTTATTCAAGCAAAGGACTAAGCAATACCAAAGTTTCATCTAAGTTCTACATGACTTTGAAAGGACCGTTTCCAATCACACGGCAACTTGCATCCAATAAACCCACGTGTTTTACAGAGAGCTGGAAGTAGGGATACTGTTTTGGCACATCTGGTTAAATGACACTACAGAAATATTCCAAGTCTGCACTATCTGGACTACTCAATTCAGCATCTGAGCTGGTGCAATCTACAGCATAGCCTCTTAAAAGTAATTTTAGGTTTAACTTGTTTTAAAACAAGTGATGTAACATGAACACGCTAGGAAATGATCCATCCAGGCACACACACCAGTGGCAACCTCAACTACTCATCCCATGTAAGGCTCTAAGAACTGGTAGTACTCATTCTGCCCTTGGTTTAAAGAACATGATGAAGAAAAGCAAGGATTCTTTTCTCTTGCTAGGGCAGTACAATGAGGTACATTTCACCTCCGAAGCAGGCTGCCATCAGATAGGTAACTACACCAGCAGCACCCGTTTCCTGCCGCGGTCACCCTGGACACTGAGGCTGTCGCTGTTTACAGCGCACCTGGGACGCCGCGGTGGGAGTGAGAAGCCCGGGTATAGAGGCGAGCCTCCCGCGTCGGAGAACGAAGGGCTCCGGGCCTTTCCGCAGTCTACGGGGCTCACTAGAACGAGGGGCAATGAGGCACAGGCCCGGCGCTCTCACAAAGCGCCCGGCCCCATGCAGGCCTTGGAGCAAGCCCCCAGCCCCGGGGGCACCTCAGGCTCGGCCTCCTCAGCAACCGCCCCGCCTCAAGCCACCCCCGCCCTGCGCTCTCCCGCTAACGGCCACCTGCTCTCCGGCCGGGCCCGCCGCGCCGCGCGGCCGCCGCTTCCCGCCACCTGTCATGCTCCCGCCGACCGCATAGCGCGCGCGCCCGCCCCGCCGCTTCCGAGGTCGTGTCCCGCGACTCCGCGCGTGCGCAGAGCGGTGAGGCGTGGGCGCACGCCCGGTCGGTCACGCAGCGGGCCGTTAACGTCAGCGGCTGGGCTGTGGTGGGGACGGGTCGACGGTGGGGCACAGCGTCTCCGTGCCCCCGGGACACCTTGCTGCAAGGTGAATAAGCGCCGTTACAACGGCGGTGCGCAGCTCTGTATCTAGGCATCAGCGCCTGCACGGAGCTGCGAGCAAGAGGAAGAGGGTTAGTGGGGGGTACAACGGTATCCCGTCGGCTGGTTAGCCCCGGGCCAGAGGAGGCACCACAGCGTCTGAGGGGGGAGTGAGGTGGGGAGAAAAGGAACGCGGTTAGCTCTTGATGGCGCACACGGCTATGGCGGGAGGTGGGTGATAGAGATAAGCCCTGGGACCTAACAGCCGCGTGTCCTCAGTGGTAGGCTAGGTCACCTCAGGACTGCCCATAAACGCTTTCAAGACTGGATTATTATTTATTTTTTTTACCCTAATTACATAATACGTGCAGATTCCTGTAATACAAGTTAGGTTAGTATATTGGGGTGAGACACTGATAAAAAGTTACACTGAATCAGATGGAATTGTTCAGAACTAAAGATATACAAAAGAGGGGAAGCAATAGTACTTTTCAGTACACAGGAAAAGGACGGAGAGAAAAAAAGCAAACCAAAAACCAGGCCTCTCAGCCTGCACTTCAGCATTTGACAGCTGCCAGGAATATAAAAATGTCATCATGTAATTTCTGTTCCAGTGCGCAAATCGAGGCAGCAGTGTGTAACATGCAGCAAGAGGGACACATTCCTCAGTTTAGAAAAGCACATGATCATATTATGCAACATCCTTTCAATTTAAGTATACTGCTGAAGTGCTTTGCATAGGAAAAGGCCTAGAACGCCAATAGCACAGGAGGCAGTGGGAAGCTGGTTATATATAAACGTTCATTTTTTTGTTTCATTAACTTGGATTGCAGTGGGTATGTTTAAAGAAGCATAAGCTACAGGAATTCTTTCTGGTATGCAATGTGTGTTCAGCAAAGATGTATATATGGCATAAATTTCAGTGGTTTTATCTTGCAGTCCATTAAAGCTGTAAATATTTGCAGAATAGACTATTAGCTTAGGTCTAGGAATAAGATAATAGTGCCTTTGAAAACCACTGCTGACATTGAGAGTTATATGACCAACACAAAAGCTTGATAATTTTAAGGGCATCTATGACATGGTATAGAAACCATGGGTTGATACTGTGTGGATGCAGGACAACCAGTGACAAAATGGGCTCCTTCAGCTGGAAGGACTGTTATTTAAATCTACATATTAAACTGTTTGCTTACTGAAATCGTGCGCACAAAGGAATATTAAGATTCAAATCCAAACCTTAAGGGATGGATTATGTTTCAGCACCTGAGGTTAAACAGAAATGAGGTACTAAAGCTCACTCAGAAACCCCACGCCTAATTTTCTTCCTGAAAAGCATGAGAAGTAGTGCCCTGAGGTTTCTTTGCGAAAATGTTTGAGTATTTGTCTCACTCCATGATTTCTAGTACCTTAACTGTACTAGAGGCTAGACAAAATGGGACCAGAAGGAATGACATCTTCCTCCGCAGCTTGGTGAAAAGCTTTCTAGAACGAAGGCATACCTGCCCTAGCCTCATCACAATTATTACTACATGCCCAAGCTTAATTTACCCACATTCCAACCTCATGCAGCAAATGGGTTCACCATTTGCAAATACAGCAAATGGACACCAAATGCACCAGTATTTCCCAGCTCAGTATTAAAGTTAAGAAGTTCCAAGTTCTGTCACCCGTTACTATTTCAGGATAAGCTTCCCTATTGCAAGGTGAGGTTAATTCCATAATTAACCTATAGGTTTGCAGATGCTTATCATGCCCTTCTCTCAGGGGTTACTGAAAGAAACCGTTTGCACAATCATTAAAAGTGACATGGGAAGAATAGCCCAAGCATGCCTTAACCCAGAGTCTCAAGTGTGTGTTCCTGCTACATTAGTCTTCTGCTACAAAACAAGTAAATGAAGTCAGCATGACAGCTTCTTCCTTTATTTTAGGTCAGTAAGAAAACAAAACCTTTTTTTAACTTGTAGTGGCCCCATTTTAGGAATGCTGATATCTCACAAGGCAAAGCTATGTTGGCAAAATGCAGGTGAACTAGAAGCATACTCATATTGGTTTATTCTTAATATCAGTGTCCAAGCTCAACAGCCAAACATGGAGTGCCTTTACAACTTCACGGAAGACGGCTCCTTTAAGTTTATTGATCAGTTGATTAGTGTTTGGTTTTTTTTTTGTGTGTGTTCTTTTCTCCACACAAGCTATTAGAGAGCCTGCAGTGTGGTGATACTCCAGGAGAGAAAGACGCAAGATCTAGGAGGGGAAGATATTAAAACCTCTCCAACTGAGAAACTCAAGTTTCTCACACTTCCCAGGCAGGTACCCCAGCCACTAGATTATTGGTTAAGAGTAGCAGTGTTTTGCCATATTTAAGATAAAATGGGCTTTTAAAAATATTATATGTATGTGTATATACTGTAATTTATAATCCTTTCCTAGGTATCTTCCAACCAGCTTTGGAATGAGTACTTTGAGAGAAATAGGTAATAAAATGGTCAGTTGCCTCATCCTATCCAGGCAGGCTTGAAATACGAGGCAGTTAGCTTGATTCCATTAAGATCATAATGGTGGTTATGTTCAGAAAACTAATTTTGCATGTTTGAGGTTAGATGTATCTAGTGCCAGGTAGCAGCTGATAAGATGTTTTCAGTTCAGCAATTTTGAGGTTAAGTACACAGGTTAGGTTTTTAACCCTTTCATTTACTCTTAAGTCCATTCTCATCAGTTCACTGAAATTTGGAAACAGACTGGGCGGTGCCACTATACGAGTCCTTAGAAGAGAAACTAAGATTCTGAATGGTTATTCAGTGTGCTATATTATTTTTTTCCTCTGTGAAAAAGTAACTCCACCTGTGTGCATTTACCTCCAAATAATTTGTTCTCACTTTTCAAGTCCTAGATTTCAAAAGCATATGTAATTTGATATCCGTAGTCATACCATCATTCATTCTATTAACAACCAGTAAGGCTGTAACATGGAAGACTTTATGACAAAAGGTAAGCAACTGAAGCAGAGTTTACAATACAGTAGTTTAAAGCCTCCTTCCAACCAGTAAACATTGCCTCCTGTGTCTGTACCATCAGCCTTCTGAATCAGGATAAAAGGAGATTCTCTCAAGAGATTAATCGGCCAAGTAGCTTTATCAAGCTTTAAAGCTGTCCGTATGATTAGTCCTACTAAGAAAAATTACCTTTCTTCTTTTTAATTTACATCTTTATAGTAACAGATTTTATGAGAAACCACAGATCTGGAGTCTGTTGTCTTGAAACAAAGCTTTTCAGACCTGCTTTCTCAGCTGCTATGGTAGATACATCTTGTGTACACATTTAATTTGCCCCTTGAGGTCACCAAAACCTTAGTGTGTCAGTTTCCAAGATTATGGCTTTATATCCAAAGTTACCAAAGTATGCCCCATACTATGACAAAGTCTCAGTTCTTAATTTCAGAGTTTTATAGCTATTAATTTTTGTGAAGAAAGCCTTCATGACTTAAAAGCCCAAGTGAAAGCTTTATTGGCTAGTAGATACCAAAGAGAAGGAAGAAAGACTTGCAAGGTTGTTGAAATTCAGTTTATGCTTCCTCACTGCCATTCACTGACTGTTGTGCTCATAGCCTTCCTCCAGAGTTGACTGTTTTCCTCCCACCCCTTACAAAGTTCAGATTTGTTTTTTTCACATGTGGAAAACCATCAGAAATAAAACTAAGCTATGCAATCCAGATATTCTGTGCTGAGAGATTCCAGAGACTTAGACATAAGGACAGATCTCTGTGAGACACAGTAAAGTCTACTTTGCATTAACAAGTATGATGGGGTGCAGTCGGTTCTATTTTCCCCTACCCTGCTGCATATGCAACTGAAAGGTAACTGTAAATATATAAATTCCTATTTTCTCTTCAACTAATTTTTGCCAAAGATCATGATGCTGCATTTTTCTTGCCGCAAGAGGGAGCCATTTAAATTCTTGTCGTTAAAAAGGCAGTTGAAGAACGAAGGCAAACCAAATAGTATCATAATACGTGACTGGCCACATTGATGTCCTTTTATACCATTCAGTATAACCCCTTTAAAAGTAGACAGCTTGTTTCTGAACACCAGATAATTTAATCTTACTCTAAGTAATCCCAGCATGTGTAGCAAATGTGTTTTTGTATGTGTCAGCTGTTATGCTGGGTTGTACAGAATTCAGTTTGGCACAAATGCAGTGAAATGATGCTGTTTTAAAACAGTTTTTATACTGCACTTTAAGTGAAGATCTGAGTCTTAACGAGTTGCTTTAAAAAACTGCCAGCAGTCTTCTCAGGTTAAGCCTTAAATAATTCTCAAATCACACAAGGCTTCTGTTCCTTGGGTTATTAGCCTCTGTAGGGCAGCTCTGTGTTTTCAGGTTCAGAGGAGGACACATTCTCCCTTCCACCGAAATAAGGACGAGTGGAAGCTGTGGACACATTCAGTGTCAAAGACAAGATTTGCCTCCAGGAAGGCTGGGAGTGAGTAGTGCTGCAGCAGACCGCAAAGACACACAGTGCCTCTGCTGAGTCACCACCTCATTGCTGCCTGTGCTGACAGGTTGTCCTGGATCCCCGCCAGCTCCCCTTGCAGTTCTGCAGGGTAGGCTATATACATCAGGATGGATGAAAGAAGAAAGTACAGTAGGAGGTGGTGGAGGAAAAGTAATGTCACTGGAAAAAAAAAGCTTATCAGGATACTGCAGGACATATTTCCTGAGGAATCCTGGAGGCTCCAGGTTGCTTTTACTGTGAATGTTTAAAACAGAATATGAGTGAAGATGCACAGTAATCTTGCTGTGAAAGCACTTGTAGTTAGTTATGTGTATTACTATAGAGATTAATATTATTTTGGCATTAATTCAGTGAGCCTTGCAATAGCTGCTCTTGACAAGAATGCAAACTCACAGCTTGGTACTGCTGTAATCCAGCATTTTGAACCACTGTTTAGATCTGGCAGCTAGCAGTAGACTATTAATTTAAGGTGGCAATAGTACTTTACTGAAAGCCAAACTTAGTTCTTTCTGCTCCATTTTGATTATAGGGAAATCATCCTTCCCACATAAATTAGGGCTTGGAACACAGAATATCTGTGCTATTTTCCATTTAAATTACTTGTTAGTCCTGCAGTTGTACAGAACTGTGATTTATATAGGACCATTTGCTGTACCTACCAGTTACATTCGCCATAAGCCTGCAATACTGCAAGTTGCCTAGCTTACTTGGAAGCACAACTGTTTATGTTCAAAGGAGCAGTGAGGCACAGTTCAGCTGAATGTATTATCCCAGGAAGTTAGAGTCTTCCTGTAAGACTCTACTCCTCTAAGGGACTGCTAGTGTGAACACCTCTCCAAAAGTGTTTCCCCCAACAAAAGCAGAACCTTTGAGTTAGTAGGTCTAATCCAGTTTTACTTCCGGTAGGGTAGTTCTTTGAGTCAGGTAATCTAGGTACAAGATTAATTTTTCTAGTTATGTTTTTTTTTTGTCATTTATGGGTATCATGCTTCTTTTAATCTGCCATTTTTAACCTTAAAACCTTCCCTGTATATGTACAAAATACAGCATACAGACAAGGCACATGAAAGCATGTACAGTCAAATGGGTGCCACTGGAGGCAATAAGTGGAAAAAAAACCAATTTGGTCCAATACAGAAAAATAAAAGCAGTGTAACAGCAAGGCTTTGTCCTAGCATATAGAACAATTCACATTCTGCTCTCACCAGATGTCAGGGTGACAGTCAGTACAAATAATGAAACAATATGCATTCACCAAGTGTTGACTGATGACATTAACATTTCATTTAGTATATATGCCTTGGTTTCCTCCCCCAACAGACAGTGGGGTGAGAGGGGTGGAAAACAGTGGCTCTGAGTCATTTCAGCTTAGGCTACAGTGAGTCAGTATGCAAGCAACTCAGTTTAATTCCTTCTCTCTTTTTTCCTCAGGGTCTAAAGTTGTGCAATTTGATCATACTCCTATTATCTGGTCTTTAGAAACAGAGACTTGCTGGCTATAACTGACTGACTGGCAAGACTCTTCTAGGAACAGGGTAAATCCATTTTTGTATTTTAACTTCCTGAGAGGAAGCAGTTTACATTCACAGGTAAACCATTCTCAAATAGTAACTTTTTTAGTCATTACTGCTGTGAGAGTCCCCAAATATGAGTATTTGGTACATGGTTTAGGGTGAAAAATCCAATTATATTTAGCAGCTTCCGTAAGAAACATATCTTTTTGCATTTTTCTGGACACCCCAGCAAGCACAAAGTATTTAAAGGAACAAAAGCTGGGGTTAGCATACTTTAGTGCTGCCTCCAAGATTTATAACATTGACTTTGGACTTGTGCTCATATTTAAGGCTTTTCCCTCAGATCTACTTGGTTGTTTCCACTCCATACGGCTTCTTGTGCAACAGTACAGTAGGTTTCTGCTGTTGACTTCTAGCTAGTAACACAACCTGGTGTATTCTCACTGTGCCATTCTCAGCTAACAGCTTCAGTGCCTAGAGCTGTGTTGCATTAGCACAGTCTGTTCCCAAATAAGTTAGCTTTCTGTCTATAAGCATGACTAATTCTGCTGCAGCCCAGAGCTTGCTGCTGCTTTCACATCACAGCTGAATTTGCCCCTAATACAGTAACTGAATTACTAAAGACTCCGCTGGGAAGCTGCAAATGCAGCATGTCTAAAAGACCAGGACTTCACACCACAAGAGACTTAAATGCGTCTTCAGCTTCAAGAAGCAAGTATATTTCTTACTCATGTTTTAGCCAACATCAGTTCTCTAAGGCCCAAATTTTTTTTGTACAGATTTGCAAAATATATGTAAGTAATTTACACAGCTCTAGTATCAACACTAACAAAACACCCCCCCAAAAAGAAAAAAAAACAACAAACCAAACTAAAACCAAAAAAGCAAACAAAAGGTTAACAGCCCCAAGAAATAATGAATGCTCCTTTCACAATAGGATTTTCTCTTTAGCATCATCAGTGTTTCCTGTTATAAAATTAAGCTTAGTCTTTGTTGGTATGTACTACTTTCCACAAGCCACAAACACCCATTGCTCTTAGTTTCAGTATACTCATGAATATCCCTATCACTGCATTTCGTCATCTACCCGTAGCAGTATGCCAGCTTTGCAAGCCACCAACTTTATTACCAGCACAGTATAAACTTCTAAGTGTTGGTTTGTTTGGGGTGTTTTGTTTTGGTTTGGTTTTTTTGTGGTTTTTTTGATTTTTTTTTTGTGGTGGATTTTTGTTTTGTTGTGGGGGTTTTTTGGTTTGGTTTGGGTTTTCATTTTGTTTTCCATAAAGTACTGGCAAAAAAATACACATGCTTTGCCTCTGTCCTGAAAGCTAATGTGCCACCCCTTACAGGGACTCTCAAGTTTAACAATTAGTATGAGCTAGCCAAGATGACTCTAGAAAAAATACCTCTGTGCCCCCCCAAATTCCAAAATAAGAAAAAGCATTTAAAAAAAAGATCTCCAGTTAGCAAAAAAAATCAAACAACAACCCACCAAAAAAAACCCCTCACACCACTACCAAAAATCACCAAATACTACCACACAAAAAGCCAAGATAAGAGTCTCATCAGGTATTGCATAGATACAACTCTCCACATCCAGAGAAATCAGTTTTCTAGTTCAAAGACCAGCAACTATCTTATGTTTATCATCAATTTCAACACTTGCAACAAACAGACTCTCCAACTTGCATCACTGAACTACAGGGCAGTGGTTCTCTCTTCACTCGTTTTGCTTCTTATTCTGTATTTACACTAAAAATACTACTTGATGGTTAGCATTTTCTATTTTTAAGATACTTTTAAAGCTTAAGAACACTAGTTACAAAATAATTTCAGTGAACAAGACATTTTTATGTTATATTTAGAGCCAGTTGCTACACTTTAGCCACATAACCCAGCTCTTACCATTCAGCTCCCTCACAACCTAAATATTTTTTCATAGTTCATAAAGAAGTCCAACCAGCACTCCATCTCAACACAACCCAGCTAGTACCACTACCAGTCAGCAGCTATTGCTTAGCAAAAAGAGAAATACACCAGCTATTGTTAGACAAAGCTCTCAATTTTTCCACTGTTCTCAGAGCAAAACGGAATAAAACCTCTTAAAAATTAGACATCCCAGCAGATTAAAAACCCAAGCAACTCTAAATGAAAAAGCTTACCATTGTAAGAGAGAAAAAATCCAATGTGTACTGAAGCTTGTGACTCTGCGGTAAAAGCTGTGTGACTTCTTCTTAACAGGCTTGTGCTCTGATGTAGATACGCTCTTACCAAGGTGTCAGCATTGGCTGATGAGTTGCAGGGTTTCAGCTGTACCTGCTACCTGACCATTTAACACCTGCATTTCTGCTTCCAGTTTTCAGCAGGTATAACTGGGAAAAGTAGGTTTAAGGTTTTGAATTGTTTAGCAGGACATAGCTTAAGGAATTTGTAGTGCCCCCCAAAATGTAGTATAACTTGACATAGTTGCTTCTTTCCTGCATAATTTCCATGTTTTCCCCTTACTTGTTTCTGTTTTTTTTATTTACCCTATCTTTCTTTTTTTGTTGCTGTTGCCTATTAGAAGTGATAAGTGTAGAATTTCCACTGAAAAAGAAAGGGAGGAAGCTAGGTAGGGACCTCATCATAGAAAATGTGCTCATCGATCTGCAGTTGCCTCTCATTTATTTGTTTTTGTTACACTGCCAGGGCTAGCTTATAGAAATACTTCTTATATTGGTTCTATCATTCAAATAATTCTGTGACACTAGAGGGAATTAATTAAGGAAAAGGATAGTACTGAAAAGCAGTAAATAGGGGATGGATGTTGCAAGTAGGACTTGTATGAACTCTTGCTGAACTACCACTTTTGCTATAATTAGACCATGGTGCATTGTTCTCTTATGTTGATGTGCTCTTACCAAGGTATAAGCATTGACTGATGGATTGCAGGGTCTCAGCTATAAAGAAATAAATCTTGCATATTGCAAATATATATTCCAAACCACACTTTTTAATGCAAACTGTTTAAAGTCTCGGTGTCTTTAGAGTGTTTGTCTACCCATTTTAGCACCTAAATACACCATGTAAGCAATATGCTCAGTTTCTATCATCGGTCATGTATAAAGCCCTCATGGTGTTGGTGCAGCCAACAGCATGGAATTTAAGCTGAAGCATCAAACATCCTAAAAGCAAATTCCCTTTTGCTAGAAAAGTTTGGGTCTTCGATACCTTCTGCAAGGTTCTAGGAACCTGAATTGTAGGTTCAATAGACCTTTCAGGATCAGACTTCTATAAGCAAACTCATCGCTCATTGTTATGGGTTTTGCAGCAGTTTATAGTTCAGCAATATAATACACATGAATTTTAAAACAAAACCAAACTATAGTATATAGCAACATGAATGAAAAAGACCTTGTGTAGTAATTGACTCCATTGCTTTTCTTTATTTCATTCTCAAATGTAATTCTCACGGAGGTCAGCATTTTACAATTACAGTTTTTACAATTTTCCAAAAACTAAAACATGGTCATGGTCATTTTTCATTACTTTATCATCTCTCTGATATCTAAACAGATCAACATAGGGCTTAAGCATGGTGCCTCCTAACAGAATTCAAAATGCTAAAATTGTTTTCTGCTGGCTTCCTGTAGTATTTTACTGAAAGTATTCCATGAACTTACTTCCCTGATCATCATCAAAACACTACTATGGTCAGACAAGGAAAGGATGTCCTCTGGAATGGTAAACTCTATGGTGTAATTCATCCCTTAAACAAGTTACAGTCAGTGATTTAAGAAGTTGGCAAAATGTGACCTGCAGAAAGAATGCATAAAAGTGTTGTGAGCATAGGATAGGGAGTTATTCAAAGCTTTGAGCAATTGCACAAGTTGAGGGACTTAGGTACACATAAATAAGAAATGATTCCAAAGGTATTACTGCCACACCCAGAAATATTCAACCATGTGGATATTCCAGGGCCGATGTTCACATCCACGCAATGTCATAAGACATTCCAAAGAGATGCATTGACTAGTGAGTTAATTCCAGCGTATTTTAAAATGCCATATGATATACCTTATTGTATGTGAGCATCATATTATGATCAGTAATTATTTTAATTGCCTAAGAAAGAATGTAGGCATCTGTACTTTAGGGTGTTGTAGCAAAACCTCTTGTTCTGATGTGTAGAGACTCCTGTGACTTTTAGCTGACCACCTAGCATTAAACCATTGAATGAAATAGTTTTTTTTGACATTTTTTGTCAAACAGTATGGTTATATATAATTGAGGAATAATATCTCAGAAACCCTGTAGAAAAGCACTTGCTGTGTATGTCTGGTTAAAGAATAGGTCAAGAGTAATTTTGGTCATTCAAAGAGAAGGACTTGTCCAGTGAGGCAGGTTTCCTAAGAAAAACCTGTAAATTAGTCTTCTTAATACTATACAGACTTTTTACTAGGACAGCAGCGTTTACTGTTAGGGGCCAAATTTGATGGAAGTACCAATTGGGCTAATAGCCAAGAATCCAAAGGAGAGTGATGGGGCTGAGAAGACTGCAGTGTCTTAATTGACTTACTAGTGACTTATTTCTTAAGTCAGAACTAAGGAGAACCTAGAGATTTAGACTTGCACTTCAGATGGGAGTTGGAGGTAGAACAAAGTACCTGCTTGAAACTCATCTTTGTCATTAAAACTTTCAGAAGATACCTATTCTCTACCTTGCCCTGATGGTCTCCTGACTGCTAAGAGGTTTCTGGTAGCTGGTGCAGCCCAGCACTGCTGTCTGCATAGTGATTCTTGAACAGCAGAATGTTCAAGATCTGTGGAACAGGCATGCTATGCGAAGCTTACCATTTACATAAATTTTCCTCTCAGTATTTCTTTTAATTTTGCCCAACAGAGCAGGCAGGGACTCCTGTACAAAGCAGGCTTCATGCTCAGCCAGTTATGTGAGAGGCATTACAAAATTATATAAAATTTGACCTGTAAACTTTGTAACAAGCTACTGTTTAACTTTGCCATTGTCTTCTCATGTCCACCATTAATAAGTGAACTTTGCTTTGTGATATGACTAATATATTTTTTCTCCTCTTCACTCCCATCATAACATTTCAGTTGACATTGTATGTAAAAGTTTTTTAATTTACTTCACTGGGGGGGGCGGGAAGAAGAAAAATTAAAAATCCAGAGTGAGTCAACTAAAGCAGCAGAAACATAATTTTAAATAGGCAGGATCATTACACAGTTATCATGGTGTGTACATACACTTGAAAACAGCTATAAAGCACAAATGCAGACAGTTGTGTTTGCCCTACAGTTGACTGCACCCTCATCATATTAGCAATTATAGGCATAGTATCATAATCCTAATCAGTGGGTTTTGCAGTATGAGACAAAATCCCACATGCACAAAATGGACAGTTCTGTTGCAAGAGAAATTAAGAATTTAAATAAAGAATTTATTTTTCTTTAAAATAAAGATGGTGATTTAACCTGATGGCTGTTAATGGTAATTGGAGACAAGCAGTTCTATATAAAATGAAGTTCTATAAATCAGAAAGAGCATTATCCTCTTATCTTAGTTTCATCTTCTCTAAAGCAAATAAAATACTGTATAACATGGCAGCATTTCTGACTAAGAATAGTACTTATCAGAGATTCTTAAATCAGTTTGTTATCACAAGATTAATTAGTGGCATCATTTTATTCTTCATTAATTAAGTAAGCAATTTGTAGCTAATTGCCATCTCCTTGCTTTTCTCAGGAATCCTTCCCCAGAATGGGTTTTTTCTTTCTGCCTGTATGATATTGCCTCTAATGGGATGAAGCACAGCTGTGAATGAGTCCACGAGCTTTTGGAAAGAAGTGCGTAAATGATGTGGTATCTGTCATTTCCTACACACATATAGTCAGTGCATGTAATCTTATTTCCATGTGATTTATCTATTTCCTCTCTCCTGTTCAGTCCTGACAGTAGCTTTGGATTTCACTGAACTGTTCCGCAAATGGAAAGCAGATTACGCTTTGCAGGAGCTGTAATTCAGTGGAGAATGTAACACGTGGTAAAGAAGCTGGGAATCCCTTGTGAGTATCCCATTGGAATAGATAGAATAAGATGGAAAGTTCATTGCATCTAGCTTTGAACCAAAATGTGTTCTATCATTTTAAATGAATGGCTTTACTTGGGGTCCATCATGAACAAAGAAAGTTGTCATGGAAACCTTGATGGGGTAATTACTATCTGGGCAGAGCAATAAGGCCCCAGAGACTGTGTAATCAGGTGGCCATTTATTCAGGAAGACTTGGGCTTCTGTCTAGTAGAGGAGTTGGAATTGGTTGATTAAAGGAAAGCTGCTCTAGTAGGATCCAGTAATGAGATACAAACATCTTTTTGTGTCTCTCAAAGACAGTTACTGTGTGGCACTTTGATTTATTCACTGGTAAAAAGTACGCTAAAGCTGTTAAGAGAAGCCCAAGCATGGAAGCTAAAGGAGGTTTTGTTCCGGAAGATAGTTGTACTCCAAGTTCTCCTCCCTTCCGCATTGTCTACACTCCTGCTGTAATTATCACGATTGTGTTCTTTTCCTGTTAGCTTTGTATGTCTGTATTACACTGCATTACATGGTGTACACGTAACCAACGTGCCAATTATACCACTTGAGATAAGCATCATCCTGTGCAAAGAGAATATACATAATTAATCTTGTTTAATTTGAGTATTTCACAGTGTAAGTGCAAAGGGCTAAAAGAATCACACAATTGTAATTGGAAGTGTTTAAAAAGTACTTCAAGTACTTCTGTGAAATGGATGACTGGAAAGCTTATCAAGTCCTCTGAATCAGACTATTTTGGTTATCCAGGAATCCAGAATTCAAGCTGCACATGTGTCCTTCATGTTTTTGGTTTTTTTTGAGCAGTTTCCTAAATTCATCCCATTTTTATGCAGTTAGCACAACAGAAAGAAGTCAGGAGATAAAAAGAAATGACAAGACTGTTTGCTAACTCAGTACTGGGTTTCTGAATCTCTCCAGGGTCATGCCTTGCCCGTTAAAGGTATATAAGATAACCATTCAGATCCGTCCACTTATTTACACTGGCATCATGTTAGAGACAGTTGTGTCTTAGATTGTAGACATCACTTGCAGGATAGTTAAAAATAAAATTAAAATTCAAACTGGCTCCTTCAAAACTGTCATGAAAGCAATCTGTTCACACAGTACTCCTATGCATCAGAGCTGGATGCAGTCAGGATGTGAATAAGGGTGCTGTTGAACAGCACAACGTATCCTCTGTCATACGACATGGAGAGCACATCAATCTGTGTAGAGCAAATGGGGTTGAGCAGGAACTGTAGCTCCTTTATGTGCTCCCCTGGTAAATCTGTCCTTCCTTCTGGAAGTAAAAATGCTAAAAATACAGGTATATTGTGGCTTTCAAAAGGATGGACTCCCCTTTTTGGTCTGCAGAAACCAAATAATAATGCTTATTATGCAATTCTTGTCAAATATCTGCATGCATGAGGCACATCAGTGGACCCAGTCAAGTGGCTGGTATTCTGTGAGACTCCCTAAATACCATTCCTTTAAGCAGATATTAGCTTAGTGAAAAAATGATGTGCAAACAGAAAATGCTAGGGTGGAGAGTGAGTTTTGCACAGGTGCTTGAGAAGAGTGAGGAGAGGGTCTGTGTTTACTTCCCTAAATAATTTTTCTTCAGAAGATAACTGATCCATGAAACAACCTGTGTGAAGGTTGGGTGTAAGGTAACTACAACCACAAGCTCAGCCAAGTTCTTTTTCAAACAGAGGTCTGTGTACAGATATATTTGCCTCTCTGAAGAGGGCAGGTAGTCTAACCACTTCTCTAAAAGTATCTGTAAAACTCCTATGTATTTACAAAATCAAATGGAGATGTAAGACTTCACCCACAAACTAATTGGATTCCTGCTTTTTGGCCCTTAACTCAGGATTGATTTAGAGTCTGTTTTATGTTACCCTTACTCAAATACATGTCCCTTGGAGGACAAAACAGAGTTTGTGAGGTGATACCTTATTATTCTCATCAGAGCCTTAAAAATAGCAGTTCAATGGTATTTAGTGCTGAGTATGAAAGAGTTGAGTATCAGAATGGATGATTGTGTCAGGCTAAAAACCCATTTAATGGCTGCTTTGTTATCCGAACGAGCTAAAAGCAGGTATGTGTGCTATATAAATTGTGGTAACAGCTCAGCCATGAGGTAAATGTCCCCTAAGACACATCCAGATAGTGAATGATTTTAACTGCAGCATAATTCACTACTGTGAATATATGAATATAGCAGTTACAGCAGATCACAATAATACAGTGACTGAAACATTACCATGGAATCCCATGCTACTATTTCTACTAGAACTTCAGCACTGGCTTGCATGTCTAAAGGAGACATTGTCTTTCTGGAATGCTGTTCTTTTATCTATATTCACCTTTGTATTTTTCACCTTCAAAAATTGTTAAAAAGGCCCAAGGGCTGTCGTTAACTCTTGGTTTTCCAACAAAGCACCATGCACAAAGGTGACCTGAGACAATTATTTGCAAACTGAGCAAGAATCATTTTTTTCTGAGTGTTGGGACAGAATAAAGAAAACATGTAATTTGAATGTATATCTTAAATATTCCAGTTGTGACACTTCTGGCTTAACTAGGACAAGACAACTTGGGTGATAAAAAGAACTGTTTAAAAATTTTTTTGCACTGGTAAATCTTAGACTGCAGTCTGTCATTTCCTTGCAAGAAGTCAATTGCTGTCTTACAGAGGTCAGGATTTTATGTTACTTGTGTTATCTTTACAGTGGTTTCAACAAAAAATTATGATGGGTAGGGAATGCAAAAAAAAAAGTTCTCATATATGATTTCTATTTTTCCAAAAGGTTTATGTACTTTTCTGTCAATATTTATGTAGAAAGCATCCTTTTTGTTTACTTGCGTTTGTCAAAACTTGATCAAATTTGTAAAAACTCACATAGGTCTCTGCTGGCATATTGTAACTAAATAGCCTTTGAATAAATTGAAGTTTTATTTGAGATTAAGTGATACTTTTTAACTCCCTTTCTTAGTTTCAGGTGTATAATATGCTGAAAAGAGATGCTCTGTTGGCTCTTGGAGTTAGATACAGGAGTTACAAAGCTCTGATGGTGCTAAGAAAGGGTTATAAAGCAGGAGTTCATCCTGGAGGAATATGTCTTAACGGAGCGAAACAGTTCACTTCATATTTGTTAAACTCCCTGTCAATAGGGAGGGTAACTTTGGAAAGCTGTGACTTTGTTCAATTTTGAAATATGCTGTCATATTTGCAGTGTGGTATTCATCTCACAGAGGCTAGCTTTTACTGAACTACATTCATACTGCTACACCAGCTCTGAATTATGATGTGCAGATGAAAGGTTCTGCCATTATCAGTATCCAGAAAAATCATTGCTAAAATTCTACCCTTTCTGCAGTAGTAACTTAAGGATGGCCCCTGATTCAGATAGTGACAATGGAGTTTGCTAGCAATGTAGCAATATAGGCTATGATGTTTTGGTATCTGAGGTACGAATATTCTGAGATTAGGTGTAGGGCATAGATAGGTTCAAAATTATTAACCTAAGAACGTACCCAAAAGTGGGGTAGTGGAAGGAAATAGATGCTTCTGTTGCAGCTTGTACTATTCTGTGCTAGTTCTTACCACTGCCAACATTATTCAAGAAATAAATGTTATCTTGAGTCCCAGTAAAAATCATCTTGCTTGGCTGTTTCATATGCTAGCAGCAATAAATATTATGCAAGGTTAAAAGTATGATGAAAATGTGTTGTTGCAATGACAGTAGGTAAAAATACACTTTTTTATTAACTTCATATGATCTAGAATTTCTTATCTATCTTATCTGTCCATCATATTTGAAAAATCATGGCAGTCAGGTGAAGTTCCCGGTGACTGGAAAAGGGGAAATATAACCCACATTTTCAAGAAGGGGAAAATGGATGACCCAGGGAATTACAGACCAGTCAGTCTCACCTCTGTGCCTGGCAAAATCTTGCAGCAGATTCTCCTGAAAGACATGCTAGGGCACAAGAAAAACAACAAGGTGTTTGGTGGCAGCCAGCATGGCTTCACTAAGGGGAAATCCTGCCTGACCAGTTTGGTGGCCTTCTACGATGGGGCTATGGAACTGATGGACAAGGTTAGAGCAGTTGATTTCATCTTCCTGGACTTGTGCAAAGTGTTTGAGGCTGTCCCACAGGACATCCTTGTCTCTTGGAGAGACATCAATTTGATGGATGGACCACTCAGTGGATAAAGAGCTGGCTGGATGGCCGCATGCGAATTGTTGTGGTCAATGGCTCAATGTCCGGTTGGAGACCAGTAATGAGTGGTGTCCCTCAGGGATCGGTGTTGGGACTGGTCTTGTTCAACATCTTTGTCGCTGACATGGACAGTGGGATTGAGTGCGCCCTCAGCAAGTTTGCCGATGATACCAAGCTGTATGGTTCGGTTGATACGCTGGAGGGAAGGAATGCCATCCAGAGGGATCTTGACACGCTTGTGAGGTGGGCTGATGCCAACCTTATGAAGTTTAACCATGCCAAGTGCAAGGTCCGACACCTGTGTCGGAGCAATTCCAGGCACAGCCACAAGTTGGGCAGAGAAGAGATTCAGAGCAGCCCTGCGGAGAAGGACTTGGGGGTGCTGGTTGATGGGAAACTTACCATGAGCCGGCAGTGTGTGCTTGCAGCCCAGAAGGCCAGCCGTATCCTGGGCTGCATCAAAAGGAGCGTGACGAGCAGGTCGAAGGAGGTTGGACAGAGCCTTGGGTGACATGGTTTAGTGTGAGGTGTCCCTGCCAATGGCAGGGGGGTTGGAACTTGATGATCTTAAGGTCCTTTCTGACCCTAACTATTCTATGATTCTATGATTCTATTCTATGATCTTCCTCTTTTCCTTTCAACCCATTTTTTATAGTTTATGGCGTCAAGATCTACATAACAGTCAATGTCCCTTTCTGTCTGAAAACCAGATTCTGTAACTACCAGCACGTGAAATAAATGCTTTGATTAATCTGAATACTTTTGGATCCCTGATCTGAATGACCTTTGTCAATTTATATTTGGTCATCCAAATGCAGCATATGAAATTGTGTCTTTCTGAATCTGTTGATAACATACTGTTGCCACTCTCACCATTCCCTTCTGCTATGATGGCTCACAGTATAACTGGCATTCCATAGATCCTTGGGATTCTCAACCTGAATCCCAGGTCTCAGCAGCTCTGTCTATACTAATCAATTGTTCTATTTAGATAATCACTACTAGTAGCTGTTACAAACCCACCAGTTCTAGATATTTGGTTTATTAGCATATTTTGAGAAGTGATAGTTTCCAGTCTTCTCTGTTTATCATCTTTTTACTGTGACAGAAATATTTGCATTCCTTTTATATAGAGATACTGAGACAGTCATGAGAAAGTACTCTAGATTCACTTCTGCAACACATCAATCAACTTTTTTTAGCATTACCTATCGGTGTGCATTGCTCCGTTGCTCCAGCTGGATAAAGAATATATATATCATACATATATATATATATTTGCAATAATATATGTGAAACAAACATTATATTTCTGGGAGAGAAGTGCCAGCATAGTGATCCAAAATATTGCAGTAGCACCTATTATAAACATTGATTCTTCTTACTTTCCCATGATTAGGAAATGCTCCCCAGGTCAGAAGGTCAGGTTAAACACATGTAGGTTTCTGACGCTAAGAAAGGGGAGTATGCTGTGACACCCTTTCAACCATATGATTAAATGCCTTCCTCTTTGAAAACAACACACACGTAAGCAGTAATGTATATGCTGCTGTGGAAACAGGCATGTGTGCTTGAACCCAGGAAATAACAGGTGCTCCCAGATCCTATGATAGAGACAGAACAGCAGAGGCAAGATCAGATCTAAAAAATTCATAAAAAAATGTATTCTGCATCTGTAACAAATGATCTATCTGTAAGAAAGCATTTTCCTCAAATAACTGTTTTGTTGGTTTTTTTTCATAAATGTTTGTGAAAAATACTCTGGCAATACATGGAAATTGGACTAATTCAGTTTGCCTTTTCATTCCTTCCTTCTTGATGTTGAAAAGGATGCATAGTTTTCATTAGTAAAGATTTTAAAAGATGCAAGTGAAGACTTGCAAATGACCTTGCATTTACAAAGACAGTGTTATAAATCTGTTTTGATGCTGGACTTTTACTGTCAGGATAGTGAACGATGTGTGCGCTGGTTTTCTCTGACTTTCCCCCCTTTCATGCTACTAAGTGGCAAAAAGGAGAACTAATACTGTGGACTTTTTCAAATGCCTATTTTGAAGTGTTCAGTTGATAAATTCTGTCTTGTAATTCAGTTCAAATGGAAGGACTGGAAAGAATCTGCCTTTGCACCAAACTTAATTTCAAAGTAGGAGTTACTAATTTTTTATGGCTTCGGATACTGACAAGAGAGGAGGGAAGGAGAAAGAAAACTTTGTTAAGAAATATGAGTTCTTGTCATAAAACCAGAAATGTCAACCCTGATCTTACTGCTGTAATTGCAATACCTCTTTTCCGCTCTGCAGAGGGATGTTGTTCAAGCAGTTTCAGTGCATGACTCGCATGTCTTCAAAAGCCTCTGCTCACATGAGTCCATAGGTCTTGATAACCAGTCTCCTTGTTTCTGATTTAATTTCCTTTTAAATGAGACCAATGCCTAGATGGTCACTGCCTACATAGACTCTCAAGGAATCATAAATAGTACTTCAGAGCATTTGAGCACAAATACTTTCAATCTAAAATAATCTTTTTCCTTCCTCCAGTAATGTGTTGAGTTTAAAAGCAGATTAATGCAATTGCTTTGTATTGTTTATAATAGACAAGGTAATGTGCTAATAAATCAATGTTCTGCTTTGTGAGGGACATTTACATGCAATTTGTCTGGTTTTCCTTCTCATAACTATTCATTTGAAGCATTATAGGACTTCGTTGAGCCTTTGGAATAGCATTTTCTTTAAGGCAATTATTAACTTTGTAGCTTTCTAGCTGAGCATGTGTCTTACATTTAAAGAATTTAAGCTTTATAAAGGGTGTTTTGTTTTTCCTGATTTTCAATATGAAATGTTCTAATTTTCTGTGTTGTTGTTGTCATGCTTATAAACATTTAACCTTCTTCATAAAGTCACTTTGTGGCATATATAAGTAGAAGACTCCTGCTCATTACAGAGTTCTGAAGGCTTTCCAGTTCACATAGACATAGGTGAATATTTGGAAAGGATCAAGAAAACAACAAGCTTTTTTACAGAAAATAGTTTCAAAAATCCTTTATTAAATTTCTTCTAATTTGTTCAAACAAGTTATGTAATAAATAATTCTGATATACATTAACTATTGTACATACATGTATGTCTCACACGGCAACTTTCCTACAAGCTAAGGGGTATATACGCTAACCCGTGTACATTGCTGTTTATTATAGGTACATTCTTCATCGTTATCTTTCTGTGCTTATGCTTTGTGACATTTATATTACATCCACATATGTTTTCTAAATTACTGAAATGCGAAAAAAAAAAAGGCTTTTTTAAAGCTTCAAAGAGCTGATCTTCCAGAGAATCCTAGTTTCTCCCAGTTACTATTGGGTAAATCAGTTATTTGTGTGAAGACGAGGAGACTGTAGAGTGAGACTGTAGAATGTGAAAGCAGTGCAGCAGGATTGCAGCTTTATTATTTTGTTTTTTTATCAGCTATTTTGAATCCTTTCATAAAGTTAGTCACAGTCTCTGTTACAAAGGAGAAAATATACAAAGC
The DNA here is from genome assembly GCF_033815535.1 of Pezoporus flaviventris. Taxonomy (NCBI): domain Eukaryota; kingdom Metazoa; phylum Chordata; class Aves; order Psittaciformes; family Psittacidae; genus Pezoporus; species Pezoporus flaviventris. The sequence continues at coordinate 37,240,831 of NW_026892550.1, read as the reverse complement.
GATTTAGATGACAGCAGATGTTATTTGCTTTTTCCAAACAAGAGTGGATGCCCAAGCAGTGCCTGTTTCTTCCACTCCAGCCACAAACTGGGACTGGTCCTGTATTTTTGTTTTCTGTGACCTAGCTGTAGAAAAAGGTAATTGTTTAAATGTAAGTGTATTTATTCAATAAGGTGACTTGAAATAAGCTCAGACATTTAGGTGGGGGAAAAAAACAAATGTTAAATGTCAACTACTGAGAAGTTGAGCAAAGGCATTTTACTCCTTCTTCTCACTTGCTCAGTCACGCGAAGTTGGAGCAGAAGAGCTCTTTACTTCATGGCTACACCTACTGTGATGCCAACCATAGTCCATAATTACTTTGTAAATTATGCATTTACATATGCATATGTGCATTAAAGCGTATGCATATGTGGGTTAAAATGTTGGATCATAATAGGTGACGTAGGAAAGAGGCCTGCAGTGATCTCAGTGTCATGAAGTGTAGTCTTCAGCTCTGGTTTCAGAAATGACATCAGGTGGTGTTTTTTTTTTTTCTCTTCTTAAACATGTAAATCTGTTATCCCAGAGGTGCTGTCACTGTTGCTGATGGGCTCAGCCCCAGCCAATGGCAAGCCCATCTTGGATCCAGCTCGCATTGGCTCTATTGGACATGAACCTTCCATCAGCTTCTCACAAAAGCCACTCCTGTAGCCCTGCCATTGACAAAACCTTGCCATGCAAACCCAATGCAGTTGTGCTGTCATAATTGAGTTCTGTTTCCCGCCCCCCCCCCCGAAGACAGGGAATCTCTCTGTTACTTTGATTATCCTGGAAGACATTTCTGCATCTGATCCAGTTTGAATGTATCTTTTATTAGCATAGATGATTGGAAGGTGTAGACTGCATTTGTGCTGCAATGTCGAAAGTCCTTTATACAATGGCATTTGTACTTTTCTTGGCTGAAAATAGTTTTTCCTGATGCATCGTAGGATTTCAGTTGGCTTTTTCACAGATGTATCAAATGGGTGTCTTGGGTATTCTGTGAGGCCATCCTTTTCCTATATTGCTTCCGGTTGTCTATATTTCATAGCAGCCCTCAAGTGCATAACACTATTTTGTAGTATTAAAATTTAATCTTCAGTCTGCAAGGTCACACAGCTCTTTGTGTATGATATTCTGGTCCTAAGCCAGACTGGTGCTGGTTCCCAGGTTTTAACATCAGCAAACGTTTATTAGTATATATATATTTTGTTTCCAGTTCATCAATGAAAATATTAAGAAAAGACTCACCCTAAAATGGACCCTTGAAGGGCCTCCTTTAAGAATTGTCCCTCATTCAAGTAGTTCCACTTTCAGTACAGATCACTGTTCATTTTTGCCAGTTTCATACCTACCTGTTTCTTGTGCTCATTTCCTCCATCATGTCTAATATTCCATGCAGAGCAACTCAGTGGCTGAAAGTCATTGTGTTCCTTTGGAGGTGTATGCTTATCTTTTTAGTACTTTTGTGAAGTCCAGATGTAATCTTTTCCATTTACCTTGGTTTTACTTAAAATAACATAAGGTTTTTAATGGGAAAAAAACTGTCAACATCATCTTTCAGAGGAGACTGGGGAGGCAGCTAATAGGTCTTTTTGTGTGTATTTGTAAGAGTGAACGTAAGGGTACAGAGAACGATGCCAGCAGACTTCCCTGTTTGAATTGTTGGTATGTTACCTGAGTTCCAAGCTTTTAGCAGCCCTAGTCATGTGTCTGTGCAGCTGCCTTCATCACCATCAGATTCACATATCATCTATGCCTTGTTTTCTCAACATTATTATTTAGAAAAATCATTCTGTTTGCGTGGCTTTGAATTACTGAAAAGAGTCTATTTTCTCTCTTGGAATCTGTCCTCTTTCCAAATAATTATGTGGGATCACCTAGAGCCTTAAAATATTTTAATAGGGTGGCAGTGTGAGAAATGTTTTAATCTTACTCCACTTCTCATATCTGTGATACGCTGCCATAAATCCATGGTACTCAGACTCAGTGTGTACATGCATGAAGGTTTGTCAGTTTCCCTCCACATAATATGGACTGTCTACAAGTGAAGGTGGCAACTGTGAGTGGCCTGATATCAGGAGAATGTTCATAATTAGGTAGTAACATTGTTTTGTGATTTTGTCCTCATTTGACAGGACATCTCTGCTAGTATAAGCTGGTACTCTGACATCATGGTAGACAGCAATCCAGTGGTGTTTCTGTTCTTGCTGTATGCCACAGTCTTTCTCTTAACTTTCATATGACTTAAATTAATTACTCTGTTCCCATTCTGTATGGACCAATTTTTTCTTTAATCAGATGGTGCTTCCTAAGTCTGTCCTTCAAAAGATAAGTCATTTACATTTAACACAATGCTGTACTGGAAAGATCTTTTCTGTCTCATCTATATTCAGTAGCAAATTTCTACTTTTCAAATGGAGATTGAGAGAGGATCCTATGAACTACTGCAAACCTAGAAATGCTCCTGATAGCAGTAGGAGCTGGCACCATTCAGGAATTCACTTGGATTATAAAGGCTAAGATTACTGGGAAGCTTGTGTTTGTGAGAAATTTTACTGACCAGCTCTCAGAGCCAGGCAGACCACCAGCATGGATCCTATGAAAACCTTTTCTTCCATATCCTGAAATGGAGGCACTGTGATGTCCCTTCACTTTCAGCATTTTTCTCCTTCTGTCTTGTGTAATCAGTCTTATTCAAGAGCTTTCTTTTGCATTCTAACTATGCCAAGGGGACCCTCATCTTAGATGTGGTCTTCAAGGGCTAAGGCATATAATCTTCTCCAGCATCAAGATTTGAACTCAGAATTAGTGGGAAAAGGCAGAAGCTGAAATTAGGTTTGAAACAAAGTTAATTTCTTTTTGCAGGGAGTATAATTAGCCAATAGAGCAGCTTCTGGTAGGAGTAGCTGATCTATGGTCATTAAAATGTCAAAGACTTACTGTGTTTTTGTTCGCTTGCTTGTATTTAATACGAGCCATATGGCAATGAACAATACTTCATTTTGAGTATCCAAGAAGGGGAATTCTTATTAACAAAGGCTTTATAGTAGCATGTGTGAAAGAGGGCTTTCATTGTATTTGTAGGGTTAATTTATATGGGGTAATGGTTGGTCTCAGTTAATCCATCTGTCTAATATTTTAACAATATTTTAACGAAACCTTGAGCCAGAAGTCAGTGTAGCAAGAATTGCCTATTTTATCCATTGATTTTCAGTAAAATACTAAGGAATGAAAACCTGAAAACCTAATTCTAATAAAGGAGAATTACAGCGATCATCGATTTCAGCAGGGTCAAAATTTCATGGAACATTTATATGCTTAGCAACTGAAGAAGTGAAGTATAAATATGCAGATTTAAGATTAAATTTATGCATGTAACAGAAGCAGTTATTGCAAAACTGCAATTCTGTCATATATAGTAGTTCATAATGTTTTATAAGCATCAGGAAAAAAAAAACCACACCAAAGCAACCTTTGTGAAACATGAATGGCATGTCAGCTTTCTTCCTAGTTCATGATGATCACAAAGATGGTCCCAAATCTGTCACTGCTAAATGAACACTAAATTAATACTGGTCACTCTGGTTATTATTCCTAAGTGTGGTCATCGCTGTTCTTAGCCTTTTGATTTGAAGTGTCCAACAAACAATAAGCTGTGCTCATTACATGCAAATTTTAACTGTGTTTTCAATCTTCAGATCAGATGCTGCTGCTGAAGGAAAATGGACTTATCGGGGTACTCCTAGACCTTGACGATCCTGACCAGCCTTACCTTGGACCTCTGCCTACACCCTGCCATGGGCCCAGGAGCCTGCTTTCCTCATTCCAGTCCCCACCTGAGCGATGTTGGAAGACTTGCTGGTTTCTGGCTCAGCCACAGCCCTGCCCTGTCTAGCCATGGGCTGTGTTGGTTGAGACGCTAACCTGAAGACTGATTTTCTGTCTTGACCTCAGCCTTGACTTGTCACCGTGAATTTGCCTGGACTCTTGGTTGAGCCTGGTTGCCCGTTCTGGATCTGTCCTGCCCTGTTCACCTTGCCTGGGTACCATAGGGCTAGGCCCCGGCTGGCAAGATGCTTGCCTTACTGGCTGGGCATCACGCTTGGCTCCCAACTTCCCACGTGCTCTGGTTACAGAGCAGCCAGCCCTCACTGTACACTGTTATAAGTGTGTACTGAATGAGTCAGAGAAACTTAGATTCAGCCTAGTTGACAAAGGGATGTTGCCTATGGATGTTGGGATCATGGAATCGTAGACTCATAGAATGGTTAGGGTTGGAAAGGACCTTAAGATCATCTAGTTCCAACCCCCTGCCATGGGCAGGGACACCTTACACTAGACCATGTTGCCCAAGGCTCTGTCCAGCCTGGCCTTGAACACTGCCAGGGATAGAGCATTTACCACTTCATGGATTGATTCAGTCCCTGAAATATTAAAAAGAAATCTGAGGCAGCGTCAGCCTTAGTTGGATCCTGTTCACTAAAATAGTTGTATTTAGTGGTTACATGCATGAGTCTGTGGTTAAGGAGTTGTTACAGAGCTGTACTTGGTCATGTACATTACAATATTGAATCTGTACAGGACTATATTTAGCAAATTTATAGATTATAGCTGAACCTATTGCAAAACAAGAGGCTTTTATCAGGCGATAATTTCTTCACCTCAGAATAGATACTGCAAGACATAACTATCCCAGATGGCTGGGTGGGCAATTCCCACATTCCTAATTTACTGGGTCTTTAAAATTTCACTGCTGTCATACCCTTGAATGCACTTGTGGCTGGATAATATTTTGGTTTCTGTGGCTTTTGGAGGAATCTAACTTGGTTATTCTGCACAACATTCATATGCCTCCTCCCCCTCCTTATTGTACAAAATTTTTTGTCTTCAGATTCTTACATCTCAGAGTACATGACTCATGGCCCATTGCAGCTCAGTAAAATGTCACTGTTATGAATATAGTGCACAATGAGCCTGCCTTGCACATCTTTGGTGCAATATTTATTATTCAGATCTTGTTGGAGCCAATGGAAAGATTCCCATTAAGCTGCAAAGACATTTGGAGCAGGTCTGAGTTTGCCTTGGTGTGCCTGACTACTACTAAAAAAAAAAAAGCCCACACAGAAAAAGCAGCATATTTGTATACCCAGTAGCCATCTCTTTTATGACTTTAATGTATTCACCTGGTGACTAAATTGGAAGCTTAAGTGTACTCTGGTCACAAGACTACATACCTAGAGCCTCTGAAGAGCTCGCAGGTTTTCACATAGGCTAACAACCAGTTGCATTTAATTCTTCTTGAATGGGAAGTTTGCTGCAGATGCCCATTGCAATGTGACCCATGATGGTCTGCCTGCTAATCCTAACCTGTAAATTGTCAGGTGGCTCATGTCCATCCCTGGGAAGAGCTCTGTGCATTCCTACCACTTTCTCATGTAGAGGGCAAATCCCTCTCCTTGCCTTCTCAGCCTCTCCTTTCTAAAGATCCTCTTTTCTTTGTGAATTTCACTTTAACCCTCATTGATTGCATTTAATTTCTGATTTCTGTAATTTTGCTGCCTTGAGCTCTTTCGCCTGTTCCCATGTTTCTCCCTAGGCCCACTATTCCTTTTCCCCATATCCCTTGTCCTCATTCTTATGTATCTTCCTCTGTCCTCTCTTCCCCTGTCACCACTTTGGCTTTGATATCTCCACATCAGTAGCTGTTTGGGGCAGTGGAAGACCCAAACCTCAATGGATATGCTTTGATGACATTCCCTCCATCCCTCAGAGTTTTTACTTCTTCCTCTGTTGTCTTCCATGGCCCTCAAGGATTACCTTTTTGTAAGGTAATCCTCTTGAAACACAGCCTGTCTTCTTTCTTATAGTCTCAGAGCATTAAAATTGTGAAGACGCTGATGCTTTCTTAAGAAAAATCAGGATGTATCATACCACCCAGGATAACCTGTGATGCGCTAGTATGAATGGGATCTAAAGTAAAGGTATGCTCTGGCCTTGGTCTTCATGGAGTTCTGTTTCTTCATGATGTATTTATGCACCCAGCCTGACCACCATATATACAGTCAAAGAAACCACATGTGCAGTTTGTCTTTTGCAATGTGATAAAAATGTACCTTTTTTAAAGCCATCAATGTAATTTCCTATGACAGCACTGACCTGGGCCATTCTGTGTGGGCTCACTCATTTGGCAGAACTCCACAATAGCTGTGATATCCCAGTGGGTTTTTTGCTGGGTATCACAGTAAACCAGGAAATCACTGGCTCAGTTTCAAAGCAGGGGAAAGAAAAACAGCATAGCTTAAAATTATTTAGAAGGCAAATATGCAAATTGTTGGAGGAGTCACCATACACATTTAACCCACTCTTAACATCTTGCTTCTACTTTTAAAATAATAAACCTGAGTATTACTGTTCTTTATGTTATCGCTTTGGTTTGAGACTTAGTAATTTCTATTGCAGGAGGTGCAAAATCTCTTAAAATAGCATTTGCTGATAATAGATCATTACTACAGACCAAATAAATAGTTTAAAGCCATTATTCCTAGCTAACTGGTATTCTTTGCTAAGCCTTGAAATTATGGACTTGATTATTCTTTGAGGCTGATCTGAATTGAGACTACCTCTGCAGAAATTAATGGAGTAACAGAAAGATAAGAGCATGGAGAATAAGGCTGAACATCTCTGAAGGGAGGTGACATTTTTGGCTTAAAAGATTGTCTGGTTTTATAGTCATTTATGACTGATTCCCGGAAGACAAACGTTGTCTAAAATTAAATGCTTCAGATTTGCGAGCAACAATGAGTCATGGGTTGATGTAGAGAAAAGTGGCAAAACCAGCAATGACAGAAAGTGGATGTTAAGAATAATACAAAAGAAATCTGAGATCTTATAGCTGAATATTCGTAATTAATCTCACTTTGCTTTGGTTTTCTAAAAATATGTTATTTGAGTTTCTTTAGCTCTTTTTTAATGTCAGCAATCCCAAATAAGATGAATAATTTTTTATCCAAAATAGCAAAATATTCAAATTCAAATAAAGGAATCTATCATGCATGTGAAAATCAATCTTTTAAAAAAAAAAAAATCACTTTTTTTGAAGGTGTTCTTGTGTGTTTCTCAATTATAATGGAGTCTGATTTTAAATGACTTTATAGCTATTTTTGAAGAAGTATTAAAAATAGCTTCATGGAGTGCATCTGTTCTTCATTATTTCTCTCAAAGCTTTTAGTTTGGTCTTCGCAGTACTCTAAATAACCTCAACACATCCAGAGAGCTGGTTGGTTAGCCTGGTATTGGCACGTTAGGTGAATGATCGCAATCAAACTTTTCATGTGGAACTGTGGGATCATATCCCAAAGCATACTTTTTCCCCTAGGGATCATCATACAGATGGGGGGTATGATGGCAGCCATTTTTGCAAAGATTTCCTTCCCCGAGGTGGGAAGATGAAACAGATGAACAAAGGAATTTCTACATGAGTGCATCTTACTGCCCTGCAGTGAGGTTCCCGTTTACTTTTACGCCTGAAATATGTGGTTAATAAGATAACAGATAGTAACATCTGTGTGTTTAGTATTCAATATACTGAGAATATACTTCACAATATCAATACATGTGAAAAAGAATAAAGTTTTAAGACTGGAGTTAATACCAAAATGGGAAAATCACACTTCAACTTTTGATGACAAAGGAGAAAATAGACTCTGTTGTTAAATTCTGGTTTTTGATTCCAGACAAAATGCCGAGTGGTTTCATGGATGCTTTGTTACTTATTCATCACTGAATTATTCTGACCCTGTTTTTATGCTGGAGTACACAACTCCTGATCTTCATGTGTTAAACACTCTTCGGGAAAAAGTGTACCTTCTGTCCCTAGTAACAATAAAAAGCTTGATTTTCTAGATGTAACATAGAAAAAAAGGCAAAGAAACTACATCTAAAGAGGAAAACTTACTGTGTTTGATAAATCTGTGCCTGCACTTCTTTTGTGACTGCTGTATGCTGCACTGAGCAGTCCTAAAACTAGCACTATGACCAGCCCGAGTCAGGAGAATTCCTATTGAACAGAGCCAACACTAGGCACTTTGCCCTCTGCTTCTCCCTTCTGACCTTTTCCCTTCCTGATTAGTGATCACAGCTCAGTTTTGTGCAGAAAAGTGAGGGTAGCTTTCAAGCTGTCATACACATTCCTCTGATAACTTGAATTGTGATCATTTGAGTGGAGAATATGAAAAGCTGCCTGATAACATCCTCCTTTAGTCAGCAGAGAAGATGCCCATCTTTCCCACTTAAGTTAGGATAGGAAGTAGGGTTAGATCTTGAATGAGGGTCTTCCCTCTTTTCTTAGTTTAATATATTTACACTAGAGCCAGAAATGACTTTTACATGCTTAATATTTAAAACACAACAATGAAATAATAATTGGTAAAAGGCTGCTCTATTTATTATTACATCTTAATGAAGACATTTAGCAGTTCTCCACAGGACTGAAAATCAAAAGGAAATATTAATGTCTCCCAATGCCCTGGTGATAAGAATATGTAATTATATTTTACTTGGAAGCAAAGTGAAGGCTTCTTTTATCAAATCTCAAGACTTCTCACATTTAGGACACCTTTTGGGCCTCCCTCTGTGCAATAGGCAGCTGGACCGCACCTACCCAATAACCTGTACACCTAGAGCAATTACTTTAGCAGTGTATATGATGATGTTCAAGAATCTTAGCCCTTAGGAAAGGTGACTAAAAGGAAAAAGTATAATGTGATACATGGAATAAAGAATTCAATGCCATCAGCTGATTAAGTAGAAAAGTGTGGTTGATTTTCCAAGTCCAATGTAACAGATACTTGAAGACCTGCTTGTGGTGGTTCTCCCTCTTGCTTACATTTCCTGAACTCAAGACTGACTCCAATATAGACTAAAAACACCACCACAAAAGAAGCTGTAGGACACTTGGTGACTTGCAGTAATTATCTTCGTTTAACAGTGGTATGAGAGCTCAGCATCTGTAGGTGGGTCAGCTCCTTTTCTCCCTATTCTCCCTGACTGCTTTTTCTGTTGTCACTTCTTTGACAGGACTACTCTGAAGTTTTGGTTTGCTTTTTTTTAATTTATTTTTGTTTTGTGTTTGGTTTTGTTTGGTCTTGTAATTTTTCCCTTTGAGACTGCTATAGAAATTATGTTTCATGCTCCTTTGAGGCTGCACTGGGTAAAAGCAGTGTTGTTTAGAAAAAGTATCAAGAAGCTAGTTTTCAATATTTAAAATAATAAAATACTCTGGGGACTATTTCTTGCTCTGCCATGCTTGGGTAAAACTGCAAGTCCATAGGTGTACCCTATGGACAGAGTTAGGAATTTCAGAGAGTTGTTCAAGTTGAGTTTTCCTCTGGTGAATACAAGACTTGTCATTTAGATTTAGGCTCTTCATCAAATAAGTGACAGCAGTGCCTGGTCCTTCAAGGAAAGTTGTAAGAGCTTGGCAGATTTCTCCTTTATTGAGGCTTCTGATCTCTGTTTAGAGACTGGCCAAGTCTGTAAAGTAACAGATCTAATGTCCTTTCCAAGATCTTTATCAGTCTTATGCTGCCACTTGATACTTTAGTGGAATGCAAATTTGCAGTCTAACTATTGCACTGTCATGGTTTAAACCCAGCCGGCAACCCAGAGCCACGCAGCTGCTCACTCACTCGCTCCCCCTTCCTCCCCCTGCTACCAGAGGGAGGGGGAGGAGAATCGGAAGAATGTAACTCGCAAGGTTTGAGATAGGAGCAGCCCAGTAACTAAGGTATAACGCAAACCACTGCTGCTACCGCCAACAATAATAATGATAAGGGAAATAACAAGGGAAGAGGATACAACTGCTCACCACCCGCCAGCCGATGCCCAGCCTGACCCAAGCAGCAATCTAACCCTTCATTGTTATCTAACATTGGTGTTATCAGCACTGTTCCCTGGCTGAAAGTCAAAAACACAGCACTGAACCAGCTACTAAGAAGGAGAAAAATGACTGCTACTGCTGAACCCAGGACAGTATCCACCCCGTATTCCATACCATTCATGTCATGCTCAGATCCCACATTTTCAATATATCACCACTCTTGTGTATATATATATATGTATACATCCATACACACACAAAGAGAGAGATGCATGGACCAATCCCTATAAAGCTGCTGAGTTCATCTGGTCCATGATGTGGGGCTCCATCTCTTGTAACAGTCTTTCAGAGCAGGAGAGGCTGTGTGCAGTGTTGGATCGTTGCCTGCTGACGATACCGCAGACCTCGTCTAGTTTCATCAAAGTTCATTCTTTGTTGGGATGATGGTCGGAGGGGAGTCAGGGCCAGTCGCTGGTGACCTGAAGACATCTAGTTGATGGGCTATAAAAGTATTACACAGCAGGCAGCAGCATATAATTGACTTCATTAGCTTTTCCCCTAAAATCAAATCCTCTTGAGGTACACATCGGACTTCTCCATCTTCCCACATTACCCATCAAGTGTATCTGGGTCCCTGAGCAAAAGCAGTCCCACGAGTGGGTTTGCCTTTACCTGAAGCAGGAGTAACCCAGACTGTTTTCCCCAGCAAATTCTTCATGTGCACCACAGGAACTTTATCCCCCTCTACAATATGTAAAAGTTCTTGATGACCTGGGCCAGCCCTGTTGGCAGATCCTCTGGTGTTGACCAACCAGGTGGCCTTTGGTAAATGTGTTTCCCAATGTTTGAAAGTCCCACCACCCACTGCTCTCAGTGTAGTTTTTAACAGCCCATTGTACCGTTCGATTTTCCCAGAGGCTGGTGCATGGTAGGGGATGTGATATACCCACTCAATGCCATGCTTTTTTGCCCAAATATCTATAAGGTTGTTCTGGAAATGAGTCCCATTGTCTGAGTCGATTCTCTCTGGGGTGCCGTGTCACCACAAAATCTGTTTCTCAAGGCCCAGGATAGTGTTCCGGGCAGTGGCATGGGGCACAGCGTATGTTTCCAGCCACCCGGTGGTTGCTTCCACCATGGTAAGCACATGGTGCTTGCCTTGGCGGGTTGGTGGGAGTGTGATATAGTCAATCTGCCAGGCTTCCCTGTATTTGTACTTCAGCCATCGTCCTCCATACCAAAGAGGCTTTAACTGCTTAGCTTGCTTAATTGCAGCACGTTTCACACTCGTGAATAACCTGAGCAATAATGTCCATTGTTAAGTCCACCCCTCGATCATGAGGCCATATGTATGTTGCATCTCTGCCCTGATGGAGAGATGTGTCTCCAGGAAATGGAAGGCTCTGGCTTCCCCATGGCCAAACACACCAGGGTAATGTTCCTCCCTTCATTCACAACGTCACTCGAAATACGGTATATCTTTGGAGAAACTTGTACAGTTAAGTGCACCTGCTTTGTTTTAGGAGTGTGCTGAGTTTGCACAAAACAAGTGTAGGGACTGCCGTCTGTCACATTGACATCCTGTATCTGCAGGCTGTATTCTCTTCTGTTTGCTGTGGTGATTGAAACCCAAGGATCTACTGACCACTTGTTACTTCCAGCAAAAATAGTACTCAACCGGTTCAGCAAAGCCCTTTGAGAGTGGAGACTAATCTTAGACATTCTACAGTCATCCCTTGGTCATTCTAAAGCCAAATTCCTCAATGGCTGTAAATGTGAGAAGCTGAACAGTCCCTTGTGTATTACTGGCAAAAACTATGTGAATTGGTATTTTTCTTGCACTTAATTTTGTATTGATTTAGGTAATTTAGCAAAGATAAAGGATGATTTTAAATATTAGATGTCTGAAAATACATGAAGTATCAAGCAGAATTTTATATATACACATATATATATTAAAACGAGGTTGCGCCAATAACCGGGAATGACATAGTACCACCAACAGTGGATGGAATGATTCATAAACTCCGATAGTTCGAAGACAATCTCACCCCTTCCATTAGTTCAGCTGTGGAAAGACTGTCTCAGGAGTTCAAACAATTGAGAGATGATCTGTCTGATCTATCCAGCTCCTGTGCCAGTCAGTAGTGGGATCGTGCCTGTGAATAGCCACTGCAGTGTAGCCTGGGCAGCACAGAGAGATGCGGGTTCCTAGAACTTTAGCCCAAGCCTCCCACAGCCAAGAGATACTAAAACAGCAAATACTATCTGTAAGTAAGGTGTGACATGATGAAACTCCGAGATTAAGAGTAACAACTTTGAGAGCCAATAAATCAGCATTGTGACATGTGACTGTTAATCCAAAACAATGAATGCTTATCACAAATACAATTAGACAAACTCTGGTCAGATCTGCCGTTATCTCAACCCTTCGAGTAGCACGTTGGGCGCCGCAAAGAACTGTCGCGGTTTAAACTCAGCCGGCAACCCAGAACCACGCAGCTGCTCACTTGCTCCCTGTTCCTCCCCCCACTCTTGGTGGGATGGGGAGGAGAATTGAACGAATGTAACTCTCACGGGTTGAGATAAGAACAGGCCAGTAACTAAGGTACAACACAAACCACTACTGCTACCCCAATGATAATAATGATAAGAGAAAATAACAAGGGAAGAGAATACAACACCTCACCACCCGCCGACCAATACCCAGCCTCACTTGAGCAGCAATCTAACCCTTCCAGGTAACCGCCCCCAGTTTATATAGTGGGCATGACGTGCTGTGGTATGGATACATCTTTGGCTAGTTTGGGTCAGGTGTCCTGTCTCTGCTTCCTCCCGGCTTCTCCTCCTCCCTGGCAGAGCATGAGACTCAAAAAGTCCTTGGTCAGACTAAACATTACTGAGCAGCAACTGAAAACAGTGGTGTTATCAGCATTGTTCCCAGGCCAAAAGTTAAAAACACAGCACTGCGCCAGCTACTAAGAAGGAGAAAAATGACTGCTGCTGCTGAACCCAGGACATGCGCGTTGGTAGATATCTGACAGCCTCTGGCAATAGGTTCCTTAGTTTTAGTTGTTTGTGTGAAAATACAGCTCACCAGTAGGGAACTTACTTTCTTTTTGTTTGACTGTATATCCTTACTCTCCTGCCACACGTCAGAGATACTTGCTCAGTATTCCACTCATTATATACATGATATACTTTATGTCCTCTTCCTGATGTAAAGTACAAATCCTTACAGCATCCTTTCATTTTTCTTTGTCGATAACCAATTATTTCTGATTCTAATACATATTTTTACAGGGTAGGTGCTCAGTACCTGCAGAGTACACCAGGCAAGACTCTGCTGTTTATTCATAGAAATGTATTGTCTGTGGTACTACTAGGATTTGGGGAGTATTTTTTTAATGCAGTTTGTTGGGCTTTCTGTAGTAACACGCACATCTCTTTGGATACCATTAAACTGCATGGGTTATCTATATATTTCTTTAAATGTGTCTGCTCTTTAGTGTGCGTATTGAATACTCCATCATGCTATCTTAATTCTCTTGCTTAGGTCTTTCTGCACTTTCCTACAGTCTTTTCTGGACATTACAAACTTAAATAACTTGGTATGATATGACATTTTGTCACCTCGGCATTTATTTTTTTTTAATGCAGCATTGACTATTCCCTTTAATAATTCAGTCACTTTATATATAAACTGCATCAGATAGATACACTGTTTTAAGCTTGATTACTTACTGGTTTTTAACTACTAATTTGCTTATTTGCTTTTTCTTTCATACCCCGGAGTCATGCTTGACAGTGAAGAGACAAAATCCAAACTGTTAGCTTCTAGCAATGTCCTAGTCTGTGTTTACAGATGTGTGTTTTCCTGGTTTTGAAGTTGTAAAAGGAAGTTCATAAAAGCTGTCAGACAGGTTTTCACTGCAGATTTTATATGAGGAAGCCTCTTAAAACTTAACTCAGCCGATCTGGGTAGAAATCAGTCCTCTAAAAAAAAGAAAAAGGACAGGTGACATTGTTTAAAAATGCCAATAAATATTCTCTGTTAGTGCGCCAAATATTTCTACAGCCACTCATCACAAAAAGTAAAGATCATTATCACTATATTGCCTTAAAGTTTACCCACTCATGGTAAGCTTCAGTGCCTAGAACTCTCATCTAATAGTCTAAAGGAATATTAAAACTAACGCCAGATTTACCTTGAAGGACAGACAGAATGGACTGACAGGAAAATATGATTTGACTTAGGGAATAATTCAATTTAGTCAATGAAAGTGGAAGTGCAATTTTTATAATAATGGGCTTCTTCAGCCTGGAGAAGAGAAGGCTCTAGGGAGATCTTATCATGGTTTTTCAATACCTAAATGAAACCTTCAAGTAATCTGGAGAGGGACTTTTTACAAGTACATGTAGTGACAGGACAAGGGAGAATAGCTTTCAGCTGAAAGAGGGTAGATACAGACTAGATAGGAAAAAATTCTTCAGTGTGAGGGTGGTGAGGCACTGGCACAGGTAGTCCAGAGAAGCTGTGGCTGCCCCATCCCTGGTGGTGTTCAAGGCCAGGTTGGCCAGGGCTTTGAGCAATGTAGTCTAGGGGAAGGTGACCGTGCTCATGACAGAGGAGGTTGGAACTAGATGATCTTTAAGGTCCCTACCGATCCAAACCATTCTATGATCCTATGATAATAATCATAAGTCTCTTCAGTAGAGCTAGAGACACTCCCTTTCTTAATGTCTACTATTTTCCACTAAAGTAGCGGGCCTGAAGGGGAAAAAAATATCCACATTTTATAGCTTAGACAGTATATAAACCTCAAAAGAGTAATAAGTGGCAGTGATGGTTTTATGCAAGCATACGGAACAAGTTGTTACCGAGTTGTATTTTGTATTGGATTTGGTTTTGCTTTTGGCTGTTGACAGAAAAAATGGAATCTGATTGTAGAATTTGTTTTTTTGAGTAGCTGGATATGGAGTACATTACCATAAGCTGTCACTTTCTGATTCTCTTAACTCATAGTTATGAGTTAGTATAAGGGACTGATTCTTTCACACTTCATAAATCAATTGTCTCTGCATTTCTAAACAAGAATAACACTTAAAATGGCACATAGACAGTATTTGCCATAAATACTCTTATTACTAATGGATTGCTCTAAGTGCAGCTCCTAAGCAACAACTTTTGAGCAGGTAATCTAAGAAGTATCTAACTGAACAACAGAGCAGAGTATTAGCTTGCTGCTTTAGCTGTCCTACTAGAATATTTTATTATGTATTTATTTCAGCCATACATGGAATGTTCATTTATTGAATACAGATTAATGATAGGAAATATTTTTTCAAAGCAATTTGTTGCATTTCAGGTATTATATATCCTTTTTTTTTCTTCCAAAGACAACTAGAGCCTTTACTTGTAAAAGCACTCAAACAACTGAGTAGCTTTTTATAGTATATGAATAACTCCAGCACATAATTATTTTTCTTTTCAAACTTTGCCATTAAACGTTGTAATACATATCTGTGCTGCATATATCGCATATATAATCTGTTTTGAGGGATTTATTTTTGTGTATTTAAGTTCCACTTTTGTTATTCTCATAACCTAGAAAGTTCTTGGCAAGAAAAAGTAATGATTACTGTAAGGCAAAATGTATTTTTGGAGAACAATTATAATCTTTACCCAGGCTTTTCCCAGAAATAACCTTTCCTTCTATTTTCACCATGTTGCCATTGCTGTGCATGCATTCAACCATTTCATGAGCAGTGTAGCCAAACATCCACTTACCATCACATCCCCCACAAGTTCTTCCTATTCACAAATAGCGAGCCTAGGAGGGCATCTTTCTAGTTGGCTCACTGAGTACCTGTGACAAGAAGTTACCTTCTACTAACTTCAAGAATTTCCAAGACCTGCTCGTCACAGCAATATGATATTCCCAGTTGATGTCTGGGAAATTAAAACCTCCCATAAGGACCAGAGTTACCAATCTAGAAATTTCTCCAAATTGCTTATTGAGTAATTCAGCAGTGCTTACATCCTGATTGGGTGTTGCGTAATAGATATACACTGCAGCATCTCCTTTATTTTCCAGCCCTCCTAATCCTTACCCAGAGGCTCTCAATCACATCACTAACAGTAAGGGCTATACAATCAAACCTCTCCCTTACATGTAGTGCACCATCTCTGCATCTCCTGCCCATGTTCATGTTTGAAATAGCAAATACTGGTAGAAGTGCATAAGAAAGAGGTGCCAAGTTGATGATGGGGTATCATGAAAATAGAACAG
The DNA here is from genome assembly GCF_033815535.1 of Pezoporus flaviventris. Taxonomy (NCBI): domain Eukaryota; kingdom Metazoa; phylum Chordata; class Aves; order Psittaciformes; family Psittacidae; genus Pezoporus; species Pezoporus flaviventris. Next base: position 37,224,637 of record NW_026892550.1, on the reverse strand, counting down.
ATGTTGCTTAATTAATCAGTTAATCTTTAACATTTGATCTATTGCTGCTGAAATTCTGGTTATTCTATAAATGCCTTCTATGGTCTCTTATGACCTAAAAAGCCCAAAGGCTGTTTGGAGAGGGTTGTTATTTTAAATGTTTTGCAATTTAAAATATGTAAAAATCTGCTTGCAGCTCTTTTCTAGACAATGCTGTATGCAGATATTCTTCAGAGGAAGGATGAATATGAACTAAACCCCCACAGTGTTCAACCTTGCCAAACTGTGAGGAAGTTTTACTGTCAATTTGAATCAGAATTAAAAACTTTCCTGCCAGCAGCCATCTCTGCACTGCCTTGGAGACAGAGTACCTGAAAGACATTCTTTAAGACAAAATTGAAATACTTATTGAGGCTTTGTAATAATGGCAGATTCTGAGCCTGCTTTTTGTTTCTCATGTTGTCAGTGCTGAAATCAGGTATTCAAAGAGTTGAACTAAACAGATTTTTAGCACAATAGAAGACCCATAAGTGAAGAAATTCTTCATGTTTCACATGTCTCTGACAGAATGTGATGTTTGAATCTATTTATCCAGTTTAGGTTACTTACATTTGCTATCCAGACAGCCCATTTCTATGGATTTCATGAACGAGCAAAGGTCTAATTGCTCAAATGTCTGGTAAGAGTGTGCATAGCTACAAAAGCTTCTGTGGATTCCATCAGAAACTGTAATTTAGGCATTGATAAAAAGCAGTGAAAGAGGAAAGGGAGGTGCAATAACCAAGGTATAACAGAGCAGTTACAGAAATATAGCTGAAAGAAATATTCTGACAGTGTCACATTCATTTAATGGGAAGAAAAAAACCCCATTAAATAGAAAGTAGGAGGCTTCTTGGCCCCAGCTGAGGCCTTGAAGGTGTGAAATGATGCTGTGGACTTAGCCAAACAAAAGATTGCAGGGAAGGTCAATAGGATGTGAAAGGAGAGAAAATCATACAAGGTGCCCAGAAATTTCAAATTGCACATTGATTTAGAGGAGAGCACAGGAGAACAGGGATATAAGGGAAATTACAGATGTTATGTGAAAACTTTCATAAGTTATGAGCAGCCCAAATAATAGGAAAAAGAAAAGGAAAATAAAGAGGGTTTGGAGAATTTTATTTATGGGAGTGGAGGGGTGGAGTTTTATTTCTCCCTGGGGTTAACTGAATTGTAAAATAGAGAGCAGGATGTAAATAATTCACTACAGTCCCAGCTAACTGAAGTTTTCTGCAGGAGGATACAACTCAGTGCCTGTGTAGTATGCAGTAATACTAGTAGCCCTGATCAGCTCTTCTGTGGTGGACTTTAGAGCCTTTTGGGACTTCTTTCCAGGGCAAGCACAAATAACGTATTGTGTATTATTGGATGCAGAAATAGAATAACCTGATGAAAAAAAGTACCCCTAAACCACATAAGTAAATAAAGAAATGAATGTTTTTCCCTAAAATATTTACATCAAGAAATTAGATGAAGTGATGATTATAACTAGCAGTTTCTGGGCCAGAGATACAAAGCAACCTGTTTTAATTGTATCCAGCAATGGGCAGTGGTACAGCCACACATTAGTCACATCCTCCCAGTGGGTCATGAGCCATTTGTCCTACCTGCTTTCAGTCAAATGTTTTATTTGGACAAGCTAGGGTTCTCAATTCACTCTATAAATTGTTTAGATTGTGCTAGTGCTGCAATTCTAATAGCATTGTAAAAAAGGCTTGTAAATAAATAGTGCTACTGCCATACTTGTGAATTCAGCCTTCAGGCAGATTTTCAATAAATGGCGAGAATGTGAATGGTAACAGCATGGAGTCCTGAAGAACTGCCAGTTTTGCAGAAAAGGAAAGTAGAAAACAAACAAAAAAACCAATAAGGATAACCTGCTTAGAACAGTTATTTTTTTTTGGCCACCAAAGCATTTTTTATAGAAGCACTGTGCTGAAGTAAAGATGTTTAAGCAAGTTGGTAAGTATCAGTCCTAACTACCATGGCGGTTGACAAAATATGATGAAAGCAGTATCAGCTATTGAGTGTGTATGGACACAGTTTAATGTTGTCTGAACTGATTTCAGACAGGATTTTTCATTTTCATATAGGATTTATTCTCCTTCAGTAAGAATCAAGGTCAGAAAGAGGCTGTGCCTTAAAAGTGGCTTTACTGCGACTATGCCCGGTTTCATCACATTTCATAACATAACATTTAGTTACGAGATTTTTCCTGTTGACTTCAGAGAGAGTTGGGCTGGGCTCTTAATGCTTGGTACATGGAACATTTAATTCACATTGTTCTCTTTCTAAATATCACACATTTCCTTTTTGTGGGGGGAAGGGGAAAGAGTTATGTGCTAATGCTCAGGCTGGGCAGAATTTGTTTGATAGCACAGCTGATGTGTTACTGGCACACCACCGCAAAAGTGAAGCATAGTGTTCTTACTTCAGTATGCATCTGTTGCTGTTTATTAGCAAGAGGGTTAAAGTCTTATTCCATTTATCTGTCTTTTTGCCTTTGGTGGCGTGGGGAAAGGATTAATACAATTTGGGTCTGAACAACTGTAGTAAACTGGGACTGATGCGTAGCATAGCACTGTAGACAGATGCATGTTTACCTATGTTTACATAAAAAGTGGAACTCTCTTCTGATTTCATTTTCATTAATGGGAAGCTATGAATAACTTACTTAAAGTAAGTGGATTTACATAAATGCAGGACTAGGTATAGACACAAATGTGTTAGACTAACAAACTGCATACAGTCTAGGATACTCAATAAAGGAAAATAATTGGATTATATTTTTTGTACAATGTTTTTTGTGATCTTTCAACAAAGGACTTTGTCCCCATCTACAAGTAAGTATTTTCAGTAGGTGGTTTAAAAGACTTTATATTAATATGGCATCAGTTATTCACACTTTATCATTTCTCAGTTGTGTACAATAGGAAATAAAGCCTGCCATACTTTGGCACCATCCAGTACAAAATGTTACCGAGAAATGTCTTCTGCCTCACAGATCATCAGTGCCACATTCAAGCTGCCCCTTCTCTGCTAAAATTCGTACTGAATTTTGAATTATATTACTGCTTTGACCCTGATAGTCAACATTTTCCATGGTGTATCGAAACAACCAACTAACGTCTCAAATAAGAGCCATCAAACTGTCAAGCAAACTTTCTTTGCCTGACATTGTGAAGCTTGTGTGTTCGGATGTCATACGGTTTTCTGGCCAGTCAGGCATGCGGCTAAATAACCACAGAAATTAGACTGCCACAAACCTCCTTCCCCTGCACTTACAACATAATATGCTATTCATATACTTACCTTCTCTAACTTCAGTACTTAGTAGCACATATAGTTATATAGTTAAAAAGGTTATATGAAAAATACTCAGTAAATACATTTTTTGTTTTAATAGAGTAAGATGAAAGCAGAAATCTACATTCAAAGGTAGAGGTAGGTAGTCATGTTGCCTTTGCTCAGTATGATAAAAGCAAATACTGTGGTGTTGAGCCACAATCTGATGATAAGTGGTGCTGTTGCTAATCCAGACTGGTCCAGAGCTGCAACATATGCTGCAGTGATGTAGTTTCATGTAAAGGAAGAGTGGGAGATCAGCAGTAATTTTAGGAAGAATGCTTACAGCAAAATGAAGAAAAAACATTTCTTCCTTTAATTTCCTTTTCTTGTGTTTCTTTTTTATTTATCTTATATTTTTATCGTTGCAATTGTGTTGAATTCAGATAAGGATTATTTGATGCAGCTCTTTTTGGGCATTTATAGATTATTCTAATCAGTAATGGTGAACTTCAGCCCTTTGCTAAATTTCAGTGATACCAGATATCTCATTCATACCCTCAGGACAAGAAGCTGGAGTTTTAGAATATTTCAAGAGGAACCGTAACAGCTTGTTTTTCACTGCAATACTGCAATGACTGACAGTTAGAAAGATAATGTCATTAAAAGTTTTGACATAAGAGAACTGTGAGCTCTTCAGAAAACTTCATTGTATTTCCTCACATTTACAACATAGTCCAGCTCTTGTATTCTTCACTGGAGCTCACTGGAGTTTTGCCTAAATATAGAGCAGAATGTCAGACTTCAGTTGATGCAGCCTAATGATCTATTAATTCCTTTTTTGTTCACCCTTGTTTTGCAGTTTTGCTAGTGGCATTGAGTCTGTTAGTGGCATTGAGTCAACAAAATCTGTTGTTTAAAATAGGTGGTAGATTTGGAATTACTTGTCTAAATTTCATGGAAGGTTGTAACTTTTGCAGACAGTGGGTCAACATTACAGATACATAGCACTGTCAATATGTGTATATGAACATGTACAATAGTAGTACTTTTTTAGTGTTGCCAGTTTGCATTTTAGATCATAGCCTTATCTCATTTGGTGTGTTTTCCTTAAATTATCAGATTTGAGACTGAGATTGAAACTGATTTGTTATCAGACACAATGCTGCTTCTATGAAGAGCTATTGAGAGAAGCACTTCCCAGTTCTGGGACCTGTGCAGGAGCATTGCACCTTGTCGTGGTTTAAACCCAGTCAGGTAATTCGTTCGCTCACTTCCCCCCCTTTCTTGCCCTCCCCCTGCTCTCGGAGGGACGGAGAGGAGAATCAAAAGAATGCAACTCCCACGGGTTGAGATAAGAACAGTTTAGTAACTAAGGTATAACACAAATCACTACTGCTACCACCAATGATAACAATGATAAAGGAAATAACAAGGGAACAGAATACAACACCTCACCACCCGCTGACCGATAACTCGCCCCCCAAGCCCGACCAAGCTCCGACCGATACCTCCTCCAACCCTGCAGTCTCCCAGCCCTTCCGGCTAACTCCCAGTTACCTCCTGGGCATGACGTGCTGTGGTATGGAATACCTCTTTGGTCAGTTTGGGTCAGGTGTCCTGTCTCTGCTTTCTCCCGGCTTCCCCTCCTCCCTGGCAGAGCATGAGGCTCACAAAGTCCTTGGCCAAACCAAAACATCATTGTTATCAGCTCTGTTCCTGAGCCGAAAGTCAAAACACTGCACTGCACCAGCTACCAAGGAGGAGAAACATGACTGCTACTGCTGAACCCAGGACACACCTGCCCTAGCTCCATGCTGGGATGAGACCTTATTCCACACTCCTTCTCCTCTCTGCTTTACTTTTCGGTGGAGGTGAACCTAGCTGTGTGGATTAGGCAGGCCTCCCCCCGAGTCACTGCTGAGGTTCTAGTCTATAAAATCTGCTTAGTTTATGCATAGTTTGGGAATGTTAGTTTGAATAAAAGAAAGACATATTAATATTAGCTGTGAAGAAAAGACTGAAAATGTGAACATAAATGTCCTCGTATTAGAAGACAAAACTATCAATTTTTTTTTTTTTTTTAGAGACTGGTCTTATTTTCCTTCCTACAGTGATGTTTGGAAATAGTTTTTTGCTTTTGTTGAGGGTGTCTTTCTGTTTGCTATGATAAAGCTTGCAGAGATGATGCTTGTCAAACAGATGAATCCCTTGTGTAATTTCCTTGGCTTCCCTGGAGCTTTTCCCAGTGCTATTTCAGGAGAATCTCAAATGGTGCATAAATGCTTTCCCTGGTTGGAGTACTCTCTTGTTCTGCATACACAGAAACGATGACTGTAACTTGGCCCTTAAGCCCTTTGGCTGTTCGAAGAGCTGTGTTCCCCACTAAGCTTCATGGTGTGCGTCACTGGCATTAAGTCTAATAATGATGAAGACTGGTGTTACATTATGTGTCTCACAGCATGCAGCTTGAAACCAGAGGTCTAGGATCCACCCTTCATCCTCTTCTAAGGCTAATTAAGGTGCTGAGCTAGAAACACCAACCTTTTTCAAAGCAGAATGCACTTCCATGTTAAAAAAATACTTAACTGTTTTAAATAAAATAGGTTTATAATTGAAAGGGTTAAGTTTATTCTATGAACCTATTTTTTTTTTTTCATGGAGGGAATGAAGCAGTTTTCCCTGTTCTTCATAGGAATCTTCTACAGATTTTCTTACAAAAACAGACAACTCCCAACTTCAACATACTGTGCTCTCTTGGACTTCTCACCTCCTCTCCTTGACTCTGAACTGATATATCCATCAGAGATAAACCATTTTCTCCTCTTCCTTCTCTTTCTCACCACCACCACCCCCCACCCCCTCCCCCCCAATCCCCCACCTTAATAACAGCTGTTTAAGACCTGTTGACAAGCATATCAACTGCATAGTCATGAGGGGGCATTAACTTCTGGTGGGTATGTATGGCAATGGGCCATTCTAAACAGGTTTTGGAAAACAGTTTTTGTCTGCCAGCAAAGGAATAGTGAGCCTGAGAGGAAGGATAGGAGACAGAGAGATTGATGAAATCTCTGCCACAAGAAGAAATGCATGAAGCTGCTTTCTTCTCCCTCCTCATTTTCTGGGTCAGACTTAACAAGTACAAGAGAGCTTGTTCCAGAAGAAAGAAAGTGTGTAGACAATGAGAGGTGGTGCTGGAGTAAACGGCCTGTTTTCTGAAAGAAATGTGATGGGTCAGCTGGTTTTTAGCATGTCCAGCTTAAATTCTTGGCTGATGGTAAAATATGTCAGTTGAATATTTTATTCACTTGAATATAATGCCAATTTAGATTAAGGAAAGCTATGTGTGAATTCAATAATTTGGTCAAGAAGCCCTATCAGAAATTTAAATATTTTCATCAAAAGTTAAAGTATTTTTAGTTTACTTTTTTATTATTAATTGCTTTACGTTTCCATTTCAGAACATTTTGCACCCATGCAGTAAGGAAGAATAGCCATTCCAAGGTGACAGCACTTTTATAGGCTTCCTTGTTTGTTTCTCTAGAGAAAAACTGAATAAATATTTCAGGCTGAGGTGTTTTATTTTTCTTCTCAGCTTCCAAGTCAGTAGCTGATGTGATAATAGTTTTACAGATTTAGCTGAAAGCACCCCTATGTCCATTATTTAGCATGTAGAGACATGGGGACAAAGCCAATCAAGAGTCTCCCAGATTTCAAGAGGCACAATTGATATTCATATACCACATCAAAACTGAGCTTTTCAGGGTTTTTTTAATCATTCTTTTGCATTGGATCATCTTGATGAATTCGTTTGCTTGTCCCCAGTTCAGTTAAACATTATTTGAATGTGCATCTACTTAAAACTGATTCTCAGATTTCTGGAAATACATCTTTTACTTGAATTTGTGGTTTTACTTTAGTTTTAGTTATTCTGTATCTCATTGTAGTTGATGTTAAAATTTGACCTTTGAAGGTGTTTAGAAAGATTTTGTGATTCAGTACAGATTTCATCCTTCTGTGACAAGCTCTAGTTTCTGCTTATTCAAAGAACGACAGAGATTCTGGAAGAGCAGGACTGAAAATTAAGTGCTAATTTTCTGTTATTATGTTACATTATCAGAATGATGGTCTGCAGAGAAGACTGGCTTCAGAAAACAGTGTACTTCTATAGTGGTGAGTGGAGAAAAAGGCTGATGAAACTACTTTCCAGAACTAATAAAAGTTGCAAATGATTACTGGTAGTGGCTTTATCTCCAACTCACATCTTCCACTATTTGAAGAAAAATGCTGCTATCAAAAAGAAATTCCTAAATGTGGGTATGTAGGCATCTTACAAGAAGTTTTCAAAATTTCAGTACATTTTCAGGGTTTTTTTCTTTGCCATAATCTCATTACTAAATGTGGTTGATAGCAATCAGTCAAAAATCCAACAGTATCTTACCAAATCAAATCAAATAACTTATGTTCCATTAAAGAAGGACGGTTTCTTCTTCTACACTGATGCAAGTATCAGTAGTTTCATTGCTGTAAATAGGACAAATCAGTGCAAATGAGAACACAATCAGTATTGAAGCATTTGAATGTTTTGTATGCATACCAAATAAACACAATTTATGTGCTGCAGGATAGCTTAGGAAAAGAAATTATTATGCTGAAATGATCTTTGTTCGTCTTTTCTCAATTAATTATTCTCTTTGTAGTAATGACATAATCTTGTTATTAACAGCTAGTAGAATAACAAGTTTTCTCCACTAATAGAAATTGAAATTATTAATTAAATTGAATTGAACCATAAGTTTTAATCATTGTCACCATACCCATATTTCCCATGCCTTTCTGTTTCCTGTGGTGTAAAATAAAAAAGTTGTTCAGCAGTTGGACATAATGATCTCTTCAGGGTCTTTTCAATCTAAGTGATGCTACGATTCTGTGATAGCAAATCAGATATTTAATAACCAACCACCTGTAAAAATGGAAGAGTAATATAGACTCATGTGCTTTTAAATTAATGCCCTTCATAATCCTTTTTTTAATATTGGCACTTAGAAGGGAAAAAGTTCACCAGAGATATACAGTAAGTTAAATGTTTTATATAAATTTTATGGGAAACACACTGGAGAGCAATAAAAACATGGAACTTGATTTCTTTTTGCTTGATTTGCAATGATTTCTTGCATAGCAGCAATGGGGAATGGCTGTGATTTACCCATTAATTTCAGAAGACTGAGAAAGTAAAAATTGCATGGAAGACACAAGTTCAAAGAGAGGCCCTTCTCTGAGTACCTGCCCAATACTAAATCAAGTTGCAGTACTTTTCCAAGTGCATCTGTTTTTCTGACAGCTGTATTTCTTTTGCTTAAAGCCTATGGGCCCATGTGAATTTGTCTACCAGGTATGATTTTGGCTCAGGTTATGGCTTGTTGATTGTTGCTTTGGTTGTAGATTCTTTGAGTACTTTTTATGCAGTGTTTGCATAAGAACATAGAAGATAGGCTTATCCTTTTTTTAGGGTACCTAGTTATTATCGTGATACAAATAAGAAATAATTACAAGAGTGGCCAGTAGAAATTTCTGGCTTATTGCTGAAAACTTCTTAGACATAACACCAGTGTCACAACATTTCAAACCACCTCCTGAGAAATACTGCTTCCTGCCAAATCTCATTGGTAGTTATATGTAAAACAACTGTTAAGAGCTTGCACTGAGTGAGAATGTGTTGACGTAATGTGTAGCTTAATCCAGGTGCCATATCTGCATTCTTTGATATATTTACCCATATTTTAATGGTGATGCATACACATGGATTGAAAAGCCACATATGTTTCTGGGGAATAAAGTAAAGAAAAAAACACTTTTATAGTTTTGTAGCTGGCTCACAGTTTCGACTCGGATGTTTTCTGAGACATAACACAATTTTTAATTGACTTAAAAAAGCTTCACAAGGGACCTCTGAACAAAATGATCATGGAACAAGGGGGAAAATACTGGTTTAACTAGTATAAAAGCTGAGAAATATTTTTAATTTCAGACCTCTGCTCTCCTTGGGCACTGTCTGTATGAACCTCTTTAGAGAAGTATTGAGATTCAGCATATCTCAGTCATTAATTTCACAGAGGGCAGGTAGTCTCCTCTAGCAGCACTCAGTGTTCTCTTTTCTCCATTTTTAATCAGTTTGGATGCTGTTAAACAACAGGAAATTCAAGTAGTATGGTAAATGCTAATTATGGAAGAAACTGCCTATCAGTGATGAAAGCAACAGATAAATAATTTTTAATTGCTTCAGGACGAAAAAAACCCAGACAACCACCAAATCATCCAAAATGAATATATTTATTATACATAAAACCCAAGTCCATCGAAATGCCGGTTCTGGGTTTTAGCTAGGGCTGAGTGGCAACTTGAAATGTACAGCATTTCTCAAGATGGGAGGGATCGTATTAAATTAAATTGGATTTCCTTGCAGAACATGATTTCAGGGGCCTGTGGAAGCTCCTCAATAATATTCTGTCACTAAACTGAATGACAAGGTTGCTGTGATTCCCTTTTATACAGTGGATGAAATAATTCCAGTTCTGGTTACTGTCAGATCATTCCTGTCAAGAAGCGTAGTCCCACAGGTAAAGTCCCTAGAAAGAAATATTTTGGGGAAGTATTTGGAATGAATGATTCCAGGACTAAACTATTAAAAAAAAAAAAAATCAGGAAAGCTCTCTGTCTCATTGTGAGATACTCATTTACCCTGTGCTATTTCAAATAACACAAATTAAATTCAACATCTTGTTTTTTACAGACAAAGAAAAGGATGTAAACCTTATAAAAAGTGTGAAAACCAGCTTTTGGCATAAGTAGGAAAGTAGGAAACTCTTTGTTCCTGGTGGCTGGTTAAATCCACTTGGGATGGGAATGGTCATATTTACCCTGGGAGGTTATACTGGGAAGGAGTGAACCTTTCCTTTCTCCTATCATAGGTGGCCCTTGTGCTGACTCACTGACAGCTGTGGCATGTCAGACTCAGCTTGGCTCCGTTCAATGCAATTCTTAGCCAAGGATCCACCTGGGCATCAGTCCCTCCCAGCAAGCTCCCCACCCAACAATGCCAGAGCTCTTACTTGAGCAGATGTTTTTGGATATTCCTATATAGAAATTACTCTACATTGCTCTACAGAGTAAAGCATGATGATGATTCCCTTCATATTATACCATCACCAATTCTACTCTGTGATTCTACTAAGTCCACACTAAGGACTCCTTCCTTATGTTTGAATGCCTTGATAACTGGTTTGAAGTGCTCTTTTCCCTGAGTGAATCTCTGGGAAGACACAGTTCCAAGCTGAATTAGCTTTTGCATGTCATCTCTGCTGAGTTGGGGACAAAAATGTAGGATCAGTCTTGGTCATCTGTGATTGCCATCTGTGACTGCAGCACAGTGAGGAGGAGGACCACATACAGAATAAAACATTTATAATTGCAAATAGTGACCACAAATGAAACTCTGTTGTCTCTAAGGCCATCTCTGAGACCATCAAGTAATTGTTTGATGTCAGTGAACTTTGCCCTTCATTTTATCTGTATTTTCTTTCCTTGCATTCAAATCATTGTTATCCTCCCCTCCAAGTACCTGTTCATTCAGTGAGATCAGAATTCCTCATCTTACATTTCCTCATATGAAGAAGTTATCAACTAAAACAGTTGAAAAAGGGCTAGGAAAAAGTGGTCCCACTGTGGCAAATGTTTCTTCATCTGACCAGCCCTATGTCTCCCATAGTTTGTTTCTTTCTATAAGGAAGTCAGGACCAGGGAGTTCAGTCTAAGCAGATTCTGGTGAGTCATTTTTCTGTCTAAGGAGTCTGCCTTGCCCAGTTCTCATCTCTGACTCATTGTAGCTGTAAATGGTGGGGCCTATAATTTTCAAAGGGCACATACTACAACCCTTCTCAGAACATGTAATCTGCTTTTACAAGTAATTTCTCTATAAAGTACATTTTGTTCTCTTCTAAATCCTGATTCCTGGCATTGGCAAGTTCTTCAGGACTGGACTGCAGTCAGAAATGTTAAAAGTTTACAAGTATTCTTTAAATAATACTTATTTATGTAATTCTTTCATGTATATAAAAATAAATCCTACTGACTCAGTTAAAACTATAAAACTTGGATATAGAGAAAAACTAATTTTTTTTTTTTTTTCCTGAGGTTGAAACAGATGTGTCCACTGCTTGTGCTACTGCACCATATGGATTTAATAAAAACTCTTGTATTTGGTGGACTGAACTTCTTTCAAACTTTGCCCACGCTATTTTTAGTTATATTGAATGTGAAACTGGGATAAACTTTTGCTGTTTTGATGCAGGCAGAACCTGTATTAATATCTGAGGTGCCTTCTGTGTGACAAGATGACACCTGGTTTTCCTTGCATACTATGTCCCTCAGCTACAGGAGAAAATCTAGTAGATAAAGTTACTGAGTCTCAGGTCACAGAGTGATGTACCTTGCTATGGCTATTTGACTAGTAAAGGGAAAAAAACAGAGTCCTGTCTTTTTGTGATTCTATTTTAGGAACTCATAATTTCTCAGAATCTTCCTTTGGGTTGGAGTTCCCTACTCCTGTTCTGAACTCACGGGTGATTTCTGAAAAGCAAATCCAAGGAAAATGCTAAAACAATTGGTAATGTTGTAATACTAAAAGAAAATGTTACCATACTTGAAAGAAAAAGATGTAACATTAGTGGAGTTTTGTCAGGTTCCAGCAGTGAAGGAACTGTAAACTGTAAAAAAAGGAAGTACAAGTCAGCTAGAGGCACCTCCCAGGCCCATATTATATATGCATACCTACATGGTTGTGGAAGGCAAGATGCCAATGGTACAGTTCCTGTATAAGGGATCGTTACTGTTTTAACACCTTATGTTAGGGTTACTGTTGGACTTGATGATCTTGAAGGTCTTTTCTAGCCTAAGTAATTCTATGATTCTGTGATTAGGCAGGAAAAATTTAACTTGCAAAGCGAGCATTAGGATCCAAACTTTGTTGCTTGGACCTAACTACAGTAGTAATAGAACTGCAAAAGCATGTCAATAGTAGCTATGATAATAATACTATAGCTACTTCTTTCATGACACTTTTCATTGTCTGGTAAGTTGATCCTGGGTGGACACCACATGTCCACCACAGCTGCTCTATCACTCCCCTCCTCAAATGGATAGCGGGGAGAAAATACAACAAAAGGCTCATGAGTAGAGGTAACGACAAGAAGAATTCACCAGTTGCCATCACAGGCAGACTCGATTTGGGGAAAATTAAGTTAATTTCTTTCCAATCAAATCAAAGTAGGATTATGAAACATAAACACAAATCTTAAAACAGCTTCCCCCCACTTCTCCCTTCTTCCTGGGCTTAACTTTACTGCTGAATTCTATACCTCCTCCCGCCCAACAGCCCAGGGGATCAAGGGATGGGGGTTGTGGTCAGTTCATCCCATGTTGTCTCTTCTACTCCTTCCTCCCCACACTCTTTCCCTACTCTAGCGTGGGGTCTTCAAACGGGAGACAGTTCTACATGAACTTCTCCAGCCTGGGTCCTTCCCATGGAGCGCAGTTCTTCATTAATTGCTCCAGTGGGTCACCCATGTTGTCACAGGTCCTGTCAGGAGCCTGCTCCAGTGGGGGCTTCCCACGGAGTCACAGCTTCCTTCAGGCATGCCCATCTGCTCTGGCACAGGGTCCTCCAGAATCTGCAGATGGATATCTGCTCCACCATTAGTCAACATGAGCTGCAGGGGCACAGTTTGCCTCACCATGGTCTGCACCACAGGCTGCAGGGAGAGCTCTGTTTCAGTGCCTGGAGCACCCCTTCCTCCTCCTTCGCTGACCCTGGTGTCTGCAGAGCTGGTGCCCTCATGTATTCTCACTCCCCTCTCCAGCTTCAATTGCTCCTGTGCAGCAACATTTTTCCCTTTTATCTGTTATCCCAGAGGTACTATCATTGTGGCTGATGGGCTCAGCCTTGGCTGGTGGTGAATCCATCTTGAATCCATCTGGCATAAGCTCAATCAAATATGGGGGAAGCTTGTAGCAGCTTCTCAGAGGAGCCACCCCTGTAGCCTGTCTGCTACCAAAAAATTGCCACACAAACCCAGTGCACATTGGTAGACCATATTTTTCCTGTTTTATGGACGATGGTTCCAAATGCAGGGAAGTTTAGTTTATTCACTGGACTCATGACAAAGCTCAGGTTTTCTAAATTCTAGTTCTTCTCTGTACTTCACTTTGATAGAGCTATGACATTCAAGCTGAATGATTTTGTGGTCAGGTAGAATCATAATATCCGTCATAGAATAGTTAGGGTTGGAAAGGACCTTCATATCATCTAGTTCCAACCCTCCTGCCATGGGCAGGGACACCACACACTAAACCATGTCACCCAAGGCTCTGTCTGATCTGGCCTTGAGTACTGCATTGGAAATTTCTGAATTGGTCATGAAGATGCAGACATTTGTACTCTATCAGCTGTTAAAGTATTGCCTTTCTTCCTGCTGGAAGGTTAGCATTCATCTGTAGTCACAGCTGCTGCAGGAGACAATAAATGTGAATCATGAAGTGCTATATGCCGTAGAGCTTGAGCACATAGGGAAATCAGGCAAAGCCCTTTCCTGCAGACATAGAACAAGCAAACAGCTGCATGCCCAGCAGCCTTAAATGATACAGAGAAGCTGCCAAAGCTACCAAATCTACCAAAGCCAGTTGATGAAGTTGACAGGAAAGAATTACTAAGTAGCATCATTTGTTTGCCGTCAACAGAATTATGCATGATGCAACAAAACTAAGTTCAGACTGAGCCTAATGGCACAAGAGCTGCAGTAAGAAATCAGCTCTTTTCATTTTAAGCACAGTCCATCATGGTAGGTGTGTAAAAGATAGACTGTTAATGGACAAACAGACAGTATGATAATCAAGACTGAATTTCTGCATGCTATAAGTAATGATCCTCTTTAAATAACTTCTGCACAGACTACCAGATTTCCCTGTGATAATTAGCATACATTTTACATACACTTATATCTGCTTTTGATCTGGGATTTCCAGGAATGTAACCCTGCATGAATTATTTCAAAATACTATTTGAAGCTGCAGTATATACCTCTTAAAATTATTGCTGCAATATATACATTGAACCTAACAACACATGAATGTTTTCCATAGAAATATTCAGTAGTAATCTGTCCTGGGTTCAGCAGTAGCAGTCATTTTTTCTCCTTCTTGGTAGCTGGTGCAGCGCTGTGTTTTTGACTTTCAGCCTGGGAACAGTGCTGATAACACCGATGTTTTTAGTTACTGCTCAAATGTTTAGACTGTCTAAGGACTTCTGAGCCTCATGTTCTGTCAGGGAGGAGCGAAAGCCAGGAGGAAGCAGAGACAGGACACCTGACCCAAACTGGCCAAAGAGGTATTCCATACCACAGCACGTCATGCCCAGGATGTAACTGGGAGTTTCCCGGAAGGGCTGGTAGACTGCGGGGTTGGAGGAGGTATTGGTCAGTGCTTGGTCGGGCTGGAGGGGGTGGCAAGTTATCAGTCAGCTGGTGGTGAGGTGATGTATTCTCTTCCCTTGTTATTTCCTTTATCATTATTATTATTGGTGGTAGCAGTAGTGATTTGTGTTATGCCTTAGTTACTAAACTGTTCTTATCTCAATCCATGGGAGTTGCGTTCTTTTGAATATCTCCTTCCCACCCCTCCAGGAGCAGGGGGAGGGCAAGAAGAGGGGGAGTGAGAGAGCAACTGCATGATTTATGGCTGAGTTTAAACCACGACACACTCACAGAGAAAACTCAAAACACATGTCATGAAAGATGTTGTTTCAGACTAGCAGGACTTCTGTAGTGTTTAGTGTAACCAACTCATTCCGTCAATCATGTCACACAAGATAGGTCAGCCTATTTTTTTGCTAGAGTTCTTTTTTTATGTATATGAACATACAGCTATGACTATCTAGCCTAGCTCAAAAAAGTATAAAACCATTTTCTGAAATAGTAATTATGATTATTTACCGTGTGTATATATCGTCTTCTGTTTGTGGTTCTCAAAGACTTAATGTGACAGTAGTTTTGTTAGAGCTGATTGGGAAGATATCAGGGATGAATCTGACTTTGAAGGGCTTTGAAAGTTCCTTTTTGCCCGTGTTAATTTTGGAAGAAAGAAAGAAGCAAGCAAGCAAAAAAGAATTTGGCAAATAATGACTTTTGTTGGGGTCTTTTGTTGCTGTTTGGAAAGATGTATCTATTTCAATTTCTTTCTTAGCTTTTATTAAAACAGACAAACAAGCAACCTTAAAAGTGGATCAAAGGATTCTGATGGAGCAGAAATGAATATTTGGTTTATATTCCCTTTAAAAAAAATTGTCTTCTACAGAATTTGGAAAATATTGAAGGCTTCTTCCCAACTTGAAATATCACCACCTTTTGTTAGACAAAGTTCTGTTTTCCACCCAGGTCTAGTCTGCATTATATACTTGGAATTGCTGTCTTTCTCCAATAGCTACCAAATGGGGAAACTTGTGAAAGGATCTGCCCAGCATGGCAATGGCTACTGGTAAAGCAGGACCTGCCTTGACTTTTAGGCCATTTCTTTAAGTACCAGATTTGAGGATGGAGTCAGGTCATTTTAGCCCACAGTCTCTTTTAGTGCACACACTTCGCATAGTGCACCCTTAAAAAGGTGAGATCAAAGATCTGGAGGGGTGGCTGCCCACCCACTAACCTACCAGCATCTGTCACAAATCAGGAACACCAAATTATCTCTTTCTCAAAAGTCTACCAGCAGGTATTGACACTTACAAGTTATGAAGCAGAACCACATACTGTTTTTCTAATAAATACCAAGCAGGCGTCAAAATCACTGGCTCTGAGGTTGTTGGGTTGTTGGCTTGTTGGTTTTTTTTTTGAGATAAGTGTAATGTTTATTGTACTGTTTGAACAATATAGACACTATGATATGAATGGTATGTTATATTTTATACTGTGTATATAATATATATACAATGTGTATATTTATGCTATACAGAAGTATTTTGTGCTGGTAAACAGTCAAAGAGAAAATGACATATCTGAGTGGTATGCAGCTCAGCCTTCCCTTCTGCCATGGATCTTCCGTGTCCTTCTGTATACACTGTGTAGAATGCAACCCTATCCCTGTGTATCTTTGTGGCAAAACATTGCTGCCATTTACCAATGTAAGATCATAATCTTGTGCCTCAATGGCACAGTGTGAAATGAGCGTTCTGAGTCTTTTGTTTCCCTGCCAATTTTCTTGTCTTATCTGTTTAGCCCTCAAGTTCTTTGTTTTCTGAAACATAGCTGTTGTTTTATTATGTGCCTGTTTGTACTACAGAAAAGGGACTTGCATCTGAGTTGGAGCTGCAGAAATAGAGTGTTGTGGTTTAAACCCAGTCAGGTAACTCGTTCACTCACTCCCCCCCCCCTTATTTCCCTCAAAAGAACTGTCGTGGTTTAAACCCAGTCAGGCAACTCATTCACTCACTCCCCCCCTTCTTTCCCTCCCCCTACTCCCAGAGGGACAGAGAGGAGAATCGAAAAGAATGCAACTCCCACGGCTTGAGATAAGAACAGTTTAGTAACTAAGGTATAACACAGATCACTACTGCTACCACCAATAATAATAATGATAAAGGAAATAACAAGGGAAGAGAATACAGCATCTCACCACCAGCTAACTGATAACTTGCCCCCCCCAGCCTGACCAAGCACCGACAGATACCTCCTCCAACCCTACAGTCTCCCAGCCCTTCCGGGTAACTCCCAGTTACATCCTGGGCATGACGTGCTGTGGTATGGAATACCTCTTTGGTCAGTTTGGGTCAGGTGTCCTGTCTCTGCTTCCTCCCAGCTTCCCCTCCTCCCTGGCAGAGCATGAGGCTCACAAAGTCCTTGGCCAAACCAAAACATCGCTGTTATCAGCTCTGGTCCCAGGCTGAAAGTCAAAACACTGCACCGCACCAGCTACCAAGAAGGAGAAACATGACTGCTACTGCTGAACCCAGGACATAGAGTAATATAAATAAAATTCAGCATCATATGATGTATCAAAGACAGATAAATAAAATGAGCAAAAGACAAATATGTATGCTTGGAAATCTTGCCTTAGAACAACCTTTTGCTTCAGAATTAGGGTAGGGTTTTATGATAGAGCAAGATACTCTTTATTACCTTTTAGAGCCAGCAATAAGCTTTTGTCTTTGTTCTGCTCAGATATTGATGTGGAATCCTCTTTTTGTTCTGCTCAGATATTGATGTGGGATTCCAGCCTTCCATTAATATTTTTACTTTGTTGGGTTAAACTTCTGTTTGCGTGATCAGCTCAACTGACCAAACTAAATGACCTGCTCTGAGAATGCACTCAAAGCAAAGCATTTTTGTATGGTTTCTCTCATAAAAGTTTAATGCGGTGTATACTTAGGAAAGGTTTAGTGCTTCCATTACTTCTGCAAATTTTCTCACCCATTTATTCTGATAAAACTAATATTTTGCTGACAGGACGTATCTAGACTTGATTAAAGGTGCACACAAAGACATTGTACCCCAGAAACAATATCCTAACGGAAGGGAAACAAACCAGACATTTTCAGGACACTTTTGCTGTCCTCTCAGAACTTTAGGGAAGATGGAGCGCTCTGTGGGAATGTTAAAGTCTCGGAATCCCAGATACGTAGTTAATGGAGTTGAGTGATGTGCAGATCAGTAAGCTGTCCTGGGGGAACTGTTACCTCTGTTTCTGTTGCAGGTACCTTCCTCTAATAGCACAAGCTGGGCAGAAGCTGCGATGCTGCCATAGTCATGTAGCAGAAGCAATAGAAAGAAATTTGCAAGACTTCTTAGTACTTCCCGAGGCATCATTAATTCCTAATGGGGCCTGAGGAGAACAACATTGTGAAGATCCAATCCTCTGGAAATCCCATGCAGTCTAATCCCTCTGTGTACCTGTAATAGTAGTGATGTAAAACTATGCATAGGTCTGTTATTACATTGTTTACTTTGTTCTCTGTTTATATCTTTTTATTGGAAAGATGGCAAAAATGACGCTTTCTTGGGAATTTGCAGAAAGACTTATCTTTAGGTTTATGACTTCAGGACTCTGAATATTATGTGAATATTCTGTTGTACTTTGTGGTTATAGCAGCTTCCAATAAATCTTGGAGAGTACTATATAACTTTTTACTGAAATAATTTTAATACTTTTTCCAGACACTATTGCTAACTTCAGAATAGAATTAATGTGGAGCAAATCAGTCCATAAATGTGTCTTTCTTAAAAAACTCACACTCCTTTTTTGTCAGGTTTCAATGCAAAATTTCACCAAAATGTCTTTAACACAGTCCCCTCTGATCATCTCAGGGAGATGATTTCATTAGTCTCTGTTGCGCGGCCCTAATAATATGTGTGTGTGAATTCCTGACTCTTCTGAACCCAAGAGTACAGCAGCCTTTTACCTCTCCTTAAAATGCTTCATACTCCTTGGCAAAATAGCAGTTCAGTGATTCCTGAGCTGGTAATTTGGCTGCTGCATCAGTTCCTAGCAAGGTCAGCACTGCAGCATGTTGTAGGTAATGGTAGGCAGCTCTTAGAGCAAAAGTTTATCAATCATCTTCCCTCAGAACTATTCCCCACTTTTGTGCTTGTATCTAAGGAGCGCTCTGTGTGTGTGCATTAGCTTGCATATGTAGCTTTTCTTCATTAGGTTTAGTTAGTTCATCACTGGAGTATGAACATGTGGAAGTTAAAAGACTTTGTACCTTTAACAAAAATTTCTAGTAAGTAGACACTAAGCATACGTTCAGATTCTTTCAGTGCTTCTTACTGCTTTCTGCCTGGCCTACTCTCTGCACACGTACAGGGGTACAAATTAAAGTTACCTGTCTTTGAACATCTTTCCCATTTTTCCAGAAACAGTAACTGTATTGCAGTATTGCTGCAACAATACCATTCTGTTCTTTAGACATGCACCCAGATTTTCTGAAGGGCCAGGAAAAGAGGGAGCAGGACTCAAGAGCCAACTCTCTTCTTAAGATAAAAGTTAGCAACATTTTCCTAGAAGAAGTGAAACATTTAACCCACAGCCAGATGTCCTAATTGTTAGCTGTTTCTGTGAGCCAGGCCTGCAAAGTTAGTCCAACGCTTTTAATTTGTAGCAGAACATCTAGCACGTAGGCTATAATAATCTCTGCCATGGTGCCGCTGAGATTCGTCAGGGATGTCAAGAATGAATTTGGCTCCACTGCTTGTTTGCCTCTTGTACTTTGTCAAAAAGATTTTCCATTGTCGTTTCCCAAGGCAGTCATGTCTTTCCATAGAGGGCTGTACAGAGTCTAAAGGAGAGGGAATAGATGCCTCATCATCCACTCCAATTAAAGAATTTTCAGAGGGAAGGAAATCCTGCCATGGTGCCTGAGTCACCAAGCTAACATCAGAGACCAACATCTTGTTCCCATTGTGTGTTGAATTGATACTTCCTGATATAATTAAAATTATATAGCTATTTCTGCTCTTAGGAATGTGGGAAATGATTCTGGGTTCTGCGTTGAATTTAATGGGTATCTTTTACCAAAATTTAGGGTAGAAGTCATGGATACAAATACTCATGAACCTTCTGAACTACTTACCTGAAGCAATTATTGTGCCACAGATTTTTTGTTTCAATTTAAAAAAATTGGAAAGCAAAACAAAGAAAAAAGAAATTTAAAAATTCCAAAGCTCTACTTGTCATGATTGTAAACAAAACCTCAGAACTGTTCCAGGCTTGTTTATGATGTTACTCAAGAACAGGTATTCCTGACTAACTCCATATGTGGGTATCCCTATTCCCTAATTAGCTTGACTCTCATTTTTAGCGTGACTCTCGTTTTTAGCTTGACTCTCATTTTTAGCTTAACCCCATTTCAAAGTGCATTAGGTTGAGCAAAACCATAGCAGTTTGGAAGATGAAGTGAAATTTAAAATCATCCACTTGAAGCATGCTTTCCTATCTTAGTAGTGTAGTCAGTTTACAGGAGGCTTTGCAGAAAGAAGATGGGAAAGATCATAATGAAACAACTGTCAGCCCATTGTTATCACAGTTGCAGTATAGAGCTAGTAATAAGCCTCATATTTATTAATTTTTAATAGAAATTTATGAATATGCAATATGGACCATAAAGTTCAGGTTTAAACTGAACTTTAAACTGAAAGATATACAACAAGTCACCAGGGACAAGGGAAGAGTTTTACCCCTTGTCGATAGAAGGAGCTGTATGGTGGTTTCTTGACTCTGGCTAGACACCCACTGCAGCTGCTCTATCACTCTGTTCCTCAGTGGAACAGGGGAGAGGAAATATAACCAAAAGCTCATTGGTGGAGGTAACGACAAGAAGATATCATTCACCAGTTGCCATCACAAGCAAAACAGACTTGGCTTGGGCAAAATAAATTAAATTATTTCCAATCAAATCAGAGTAGGATCATCAGAAATAAACCCAAATCTTGAAACACCTTCTCCCACTCCTCCCTTCTTCTTGGGCTTAACTTTAGTCCTGAATTCTCTACCTCTTCCCCACACAGTGGTACAGGGGGATGGGGAATGTGGCTTGTGTCACTTCATCCATCACATGTTGTCTCTGACACTCCTTCCTCCCCATGCTCTTCCCTTGCTCTAGCATGAGTTCCTCTCACGGGAGACAGTTCCAGACGAACTTCTCCAGTGTGGGTCCTTCCCATGGGCTGCGGTTTTTCATGAAGAAGGGCTTTCTGGTGATGGGTTAGATCTAATGGCAGAAAAATATTGACAATGAGAAAAATACTGGAGAATTTTCAGAAAGATTTATCCTTAGGATTCTGACTTCAGGACTCTGAAGGGGAGAACACTTTTGGATTCTGACTGGCTGAAAGGCAGTTCACTATAGTCAGCAACTGTTCCTGGCTTGCACAAACTGAAATTTCAGGGCCTCTAGTTTGTTGGAGCAGTAAATAATGGAAGTATCGCAAAGCACAAAATACATCAGTATACAAGCTACACAAGAATGGTTATAAGGAAACACAGGTCAGCTCTGTATAGCACAGGGAGACTTTTAGAGTCTGCCCCAGTGACTTCATGAAGTCTTTGGAGACTCTGTGGTGGTTTTAATGGGTTGACTGAAATTGGAAGGAATTGTCTGCTCAAGTGTTGAAAAGAAATAAAAGGATCCTTTGTGAGAATAACACATGCAGAAACCTCTGAAAAACATTGCTCCTTGTTTTGTGAGACTATGTACTTCCTCTTTATGCATGGAATATAAAAAGGAGTTAACGTTGCTTAGAAGTGAGGAGTAGGTTTTATTTTTATATCAGTTTGTTCTTCTTTAGCATATTTGAATTGTTTACTTTTTGCTATTTTCCTTCTGTTGCCTGGCAACATTTAGTAAGTTGTCAGTACTATAACTTTGGTGGATTTAAGATTCAACCAGAATGAGTTTTAACACAAAAGCTTGTAGTCTGATTTCTTAAAACACCCCTTGAATGTTGAATTAAAGAGGTTTTTGCTTTGTCAGGTTCTGGACAAGTAGGAATTAATTTTACTAGGACAACAGCATTGAATGTACTTTTACAGCAAGATTAACTTCTTGTCCTTGACTTCGTATGCACTGCTGAGGCAAAGTTTCTCTCAAAATCATTATCCCTTTCTCCAAGAACCGGAGTGATGATGTTGTGTGTGTTACATGTCACTGTACATTGAATATACAGTTTTTTTTAAAATTGCTCTTTCAACTTTCTTTTCTGATTTTAATCTCAGAAAGCTGAGATTAAAAGCCTTATCACAAAGTTATCTGCTATGTGATAGGGCTATCAGGACTTTGATTCTACAAGATTTAAATAGCTCCCTGAGAGAGGCTGTCAACTCCCATTAGAGTTTATGGAAGTTAATGATGACAAATGTTTGACCAGCATTGGTATTTCTGCAACACTGACCATATGGCTGAAGTCATTCAGTGTAAAGTTGCATCATGTTGATGACGCAGATCCATCTGCAAAGAGTTTGTGTCTAGCATTTTAGAGTAAATATCCCATCAGCACTTTCAAATGTCTGGTTCACTATGTGGGCATCTCCAACAGGAATTCCTAAACCTAAAGTCGGATAAGTGAAATGACCAGATTATGTGAAATTGTTTCCAAGAGTCTTCATGTTAATGATCTATCTCAGTTAATACCTATAGCTAAATGTTTATTTTGCTTATGGGACTGCTTGAAACATGTTAATATCTCTCCTCTAAATATACACCACTGCTCATATGTGAAAGAATATTATTAGGTTCACAATATAGAATCCACACTATTTGTTTTTAAAGTAGTTTAGGTTTAGAATTCTGGTGGTTTAAACCCAGACAGAGAGCTTGTTCACTCACTCCTCCCCTTCTTGCCCTCCCCCTACTCCCGGAGGGTTGGAGAGGAGAATCTAAAAGAATGCAACTCCCACGGCTTGAGATAAGAACAGTTTAGTAACTAAGGTGTAACACAAATCACTACTGTTACCACCAATAATAATAATGATAAAGGAAATAACAAGGGAAGAGAATACAACACCTCAGCACCAGCCAACCGATAACTCGCCCCCCCCCCCAGCCCGACCAAGCACCGACCGATACCTCCTCCAACCCTGCAGTCTCCCAGCCCTTCCGGCTAACTCCCAGTTACATCCTGGGCATGACGTGCTGTGGTATGGAATACCTCTTTGGTCAGTTTGGGTCAGGTGTCCTGTCTCTGCTTCCTCCCGGCTTCCCCTCCTCCCTGGCAGAGCATGAGGCTCACAAAGTCCTTGGCCAAACCAAAACATCGTGGTTATCAGCTCTGTTCCTGAGCTGAAAGTCTAAACACAGCACTGCACCAGCTACCAAAAAGGAGAAAAATGACTGCTACTGCTGAACCCAGGACAAGAATATTTAGCACTTAATATTCCAACTATATTGTAACTCGTAAGTCTTAACTACTTATTCTGCAGTGATATTTCCCTAACTAAATGAGCTACCAGTATGATCTTTCTAAAAAGTCAAGCTGAGCAAGCAAGCTAGCCAACAGGTGTTCTGATGCATGTGAATTGATTGGGATGAAATGCAGTGCTGAGAACTGACATCTCATTTTAAACATGGAGTGTTTAATTGTCTCCATAAAGTGTGTTTTATATCTCCATTCTTCTGAGAGGCTTCTCCTCTCAGTCTTTGGGAATGATCATGCGCATAGTATGCACCCCATTATGAATCTGTAGGAAAATCTTGGGAGAAAAAGAAAGGCCACATGTAGGCAATAATGGGGAACAAAGAAGCACTAGCAGAAAAAAGACTGATGGCAAATATTGGGAAAGAGCCTGCACCCTTCACAATGGTACTATTCATATATATAAATTGCATGCTTATGTGTTTTTCTGGATCTGGGCCTAACTGCGCAACTGGATTTCTTTCAAGCAGCAAGTAAGTGCAAGCAAAATCAGAACACAAATTTAGACTTAGATTCCTCTGGTGGAGGGTGCAGTTCAGGTCAGCAACTCAGAAAGTTAAGGGCTGTAAAGGAAAGCTGCAAAAGACCTGGAAAAGGGAAGAGAGTAGAAAGTGCCTTTGCACAGTGGTGGTTTAGTGTTAGTATTTAAAATTGAAGATGTTTATTTGTTGAGCTAGAAGGTTGTTTTCCTCCTCTTAATCTTTGGTTGTATTTTAAGAGAATGGGACTGGATGTGGACTTAAGTCCTTTAGAGGTAAAGAGCAAGGGTATATTTTGGTCTCTGAGTACGCTGACTCCTGTTTCAGTGCAGAATAAGGTTTTGGGAGCTTTTGTAATAGTGCATTATGAAACTCTGATTTGGTAGTGGATGGAGGACTGTGAAGGATATCAAGGGTATGAGGTGTGGTAACATATTGGTGAGTATCCTGAGTGCTGTGCAGTGTAGAACTGACATGCATGTGGGTCACAGCAGATTCCCTCAGATCTGAGCAATGTTAATATGCAGAAGGCAGATACAGCTTGTTCATCTGCTGGATCAGAGATCCTGTTTCCTTGCTTAATCTGTTCTTTTGTCAGGTAGCCAGTTGGAAGCCTAAGCTCTGTGTCAGATATTTTCTTACTTTTAATGCTTGTGTTTCATAATAAAAACATGAGAGGTGTGGAAATTGCAACTTGGTCATTTTCATTTTGAAGCAGTTAATTCATTTGAATGGAAAATTAATGGCTATTCTAACCCATATTTTTCTCTACATAGATATACATAGAAACAGAAAAAGCATTTATTAATTGAGGATAAATTAATGTCATTCAAAAATCTAGTAAAGCAGGAAGATAATTAGATTAATGTGTAAAATACAATATTTGAGCCCATCAGATTTAACAAATGTGACACTGTGCTTTATTTAATGCATGCAAATGAAACCTCACATGAGATTAGAGAATGCAGAGCTTTGTAGTGCAGAATCTTCCATTACCATTCCAACCACATAGCCATAATCATAAGTCACTCATGACAAAAATCAATGATCTTAGTTTTTTGACAGCTTTTGTTCTGTGTTCCTAGGAACTGTTTTCTATCTTTCTCAAGAGGGCATTTAGAATTTAAGCTCCTTCTCTCTGCTTGTTTATTATGTGTAGTGCCATTCATTTGCCAAGTGACCATGGTGCCAAGTTCCAGCTTGGCATTTGTGGAACATTTTCCTTTCAGTCCCTTGAGAATACATGCTTTGGCCTCTCAGAAGCCAGCAATTTCTCAGCACTCTAATGAAGAGGTGTGGTCTAGGCTGAAGTGGGCAGAAAAGTTACCAGCGTCTGTCTCAGTGTTTGCGGCTATAACATGGCACAAATGATTAAGTTATTGATGACAACTTTTGAAAGAAAAAATAGGAAGGAATACTTATTATTTTCTGTTTCTGTATTTGAATAAAATCTTTCTAATTGCATGGGTAGAGCATTTGTAGTACATATTATATCCAATAGGAGACTCTTAAGAGAAGAGAAAAAATGTGCAGCAGTAAACCAGACTTTTAAAAGATTGTGTAGTTCTGCTCAGTAAAGTTGGCCTTTTACAATCCATTATATGGCAAGTCAATATAAAGGGAGCAGATCTCATTTACAAACTTGGAATTCCCACTGTAGTTGCTTTCCAACAGAGTACCTAATCAAAAGCATTTGTTACCAATTCTGCTAATTGACAGTGCCTTGGAACCTTTTATTCTGTTATGTAGAAGCAAGATGAGGACAACCGCCATCACTGAAAAAATATTGATTTTGCTAGGATATCCTGTGTTTGTTCTGCAAATTGCAAATAGACACAGAACACAATTTATAGCATTGTGAGAAGAAAGTGTTGTGATTAAGTCTGGAATCTGTTCTCTTAACCCTTCATTGCTCAATTTGCACAGGTTTAAAAAAAAAACCCATATAGTCCTCTCCTTTAAAATACAGCAATAGATCAAGTTGTAGTTTGTTAAAACTGGCCAGCATCCTCTCATTATGAAATGAGAAGATGAATAAGCATACAGGGCTTAACCAGGCAGAGGCTGTAAATCTGTTAATTCATTTTGAAGTGCCTAGCTTCTGAACATCCTCCTTTAGAACAGAATAGTTGGTCTGTTAGGTCTCTGAGGACTAGCTTTTTGCTTGTGTGCTGGCAAGTGAATCCCATGCCTTCTTTTATGTTAGTAATAGGGAGAGACAGGGCAAGAAAAGCCAAAACAAATGTCCATTAGGATTAGACAGCCTTGTAGCTGCTCAGTAAGAAGCAAAAACTGGCTGGTCAGAGCCTGACTAGGCAGAAGGACAAGGAGCTGTTGCTGAGCTGGCGATGGGTGACAGTTCTTTGGAGACGAGTGTGTAGGGACAGGGAGCTGATTTTGCTGGAGGTGTTTTCAGCAGGAAGTGTGTGATTGTCATCTTAGTTCTATGCCTATTGGACTGGACCACTGCCTCCAGCTCACTCCCCCCTGCCCATTCTCACCTGCTTCTGCTTTTTTTCCGGACTCACAGCATCACTGCCCTTTTCCATTCAACGCTGGCAGGCCCCTGGGAACATCTTTATCTGGTATGGTACAAAGGCAAGTGCACATCTGTCAGTACAGCTGAGACACATTTGCATGGTTTTCAGCAGTTGCCTCACTGAAGAGTCCCTACTTAGTCTTCCTTGAAGAACTATGAGGTAGTGCTAGAGCAAATAAAGAAGAGGTGTAGTCTGGTCATGATATCAAGCCAAAAGGAAGGACTTGGGTTCTCATGGAAGGTTGTCTGACTCCACCATCCCGGCACAAAGCCTTTAGTGATGCTCCCAGTGCCCTTCTCTAGTCAGGAAACAGGCTTGAGTTTCAGGTGCAGTGCCATCACCTGAACAGTTTGGGGCCTGCATCTTGCAGCGTCATCCATAGACTCCAGGACATTACCAATTTACATGCTATGGAGTAACACTGCCCTCCTTATAGTATCATGGATTACTGTGAGAAGTGTCTTTAGCTGCTGTCCGATAACTGACAGCTACCTACTGGGAGTGATGAGTTTCCATACTGCAGTGACCTCCATCATTGGTGATGGAGCTCCTGCATCAGTTTCACAAGTAAGGACCTCAGTAATCACCTAGCTGGCAGCTGGGGGGTTTGGGGCTGTTTTCTTTTTTCTGAAAACCAATTGAAACATGAAGTACTTGAGAGGCTTTCAGTCCCTGCTTCCCTGATGAGAAGGGATGGGTTTTCTCTGGAGTTTTTTTTTCCTGAAATTGGTGTAGAGTAAGTGCATAGTTCTCAGTGGCACTGCATTGTGGCACTGTATCATATAACATTTGGCTAATGTTCTGGGGCTATTTCTGGTAACTGCAAAGGGAGTTACAGTGCCAGGGTAGGTATATGTTCTAATAAAATAACTAGCAGTCTGATGCAGACTACATGTATAACAGATTTGAAGCCTTTCACCTCATTCATGATGTATATATTAAAGAATGAGCTCTGTGCTTAGCGGAGATTACAGGGGGATTATGAAATATAGAAACTGTAGTTGCAAAAAGCAGCTTTATTTGGCAGCATATTACTGTCATTTTACTGAACACATGAAAAACTGGAGTTTCTAGTTAAAACAGAAAAAGAGACTCCATCAACATGTAAATATCAGCCTATATAGAAATACAGCATTTCCGTTAAAAGAATGCAAAAAAGCATTTATCAATGCATTTGAAATAAATATCATTTACATAGTGTCACCAAGCTGTCCGCAGTCCTTTCACAAATATCTAATGTATCGACACCCCTGCACTTGGCATGCTATCCAATGAATAAGATAAACCAATCCACATAACGGATAGCTGATGTAAAAGTGTAGGGATGGTGCAAATGTGCTATTCCATCAATGATCAGAGGCTAAGCCAAAAGAAACATGTTATTTAAGGCTTTTTTGAAATGAACAAACAAAAGAACATATATTCATAGACCCATATGTGACTGAGGACACTTATTTCACTTGTATCTTGGGAATTACAGCTTTACCTGTTCTGTTGGTGCTGCTCTGCAAAAGAAATCTGCTGCAGCCTATTGATTAGCTCATCCTGCACCAACCTGGGAACAGTAATATGTACATCAGTGTAATTAAAAATGAATTATACAGATGGGTGTGAGTGATCTTGCTCCAAAACAGGCAACTGAAAAAACATTAGGATCCTCTGATGTTTTAAAACATGAGGGACTTCAGTGCAAACAACCCAAAATCCAAGCAGTAAAACAAAACACACAAAAAACCAAAAGGTATCCAAATGGGATGGGGAGGGGAAGAATGAAGATAAATCTTTGATGGAACATTGATTTTTATACATAAAGAGGAGATCATACAGGGTATAGACTATTTAACCAAGAAGAAGACAGCAGAAAAGAAATGCACCTTCACCAATCCCTTAAGGAAGCTGCAGTCACCTAAGCAGAACCATAGAAAGGACTAGAAATATCTTCCCTGATAAATGGTATCCTGAGAGATGGGCTGAGCAATATGTTTTGTACTTTCATGATAATTTACTTTCGGGGTTGGTGGTGAAAATGTCATTGGTTTTAGGAATCTCCTTTTTCTCCACTTGAGTATGTTTAAAAGCACATCAAAGCATGATTAAATGAGTTAGAATTTAATATACTTTGAAGATAAATCACCTCTGGATGTTTTGAATGAGGAGAAAGATTTTCCATTTTAATCTTCTTAAATTTCTTTCTATTTTTTACCACCTTTTCCTGAGGCAGTTTACTCTGTGCATATTAGAGAGAAGGATAATGAAGCATTTTTATCAGGCAGCATCCATGCTTACCTCCTTAGAAGGGAGGTTCTTTTCTGGCTGATTTTTGTTATTACTCTTTTTTTTTTTTTTAATCTTTCTTTCTGGCTAAGGTAGTGTTCCCCAGCAGGAATGAGATAACGGATACCCAAACAACTCAGGAGCTATCTGTCCATCAGGGCTAATCTTGAGGTAGAAGCAACAAGAGGCTTCAGAAAGAGGGAAGTGGTGGCAGCATTTAGTTTTCTTCTCCATAATTATTAATTGAGAATGACCGGTGCCATTAATAAATGAGTGGTTTATTGGGTGGTATAATCAAAACCTATGCAAGAGAAGGCAGACATCTCAGAAAAACTTGCTCATGCATCTCAACTGGAAGCTCCCAAACTCTGTGGCTAGACACTAAGACAGGAGTGGCTGGCCAGATCTTTGGCAGGCCTTTGATGCATAGCTAAATAGTCAAAAATAGTAGATGAGGGAGGCAAGGCTCCTTCTGATAACTCTTGTACTATTTCCATATCTAAGGTGCTTGCTTACATAGGGAAGTTCTGCTTAGAGTAGATACTAAAGGAATCTGTTCTCAAAATAGAATGTGGCTACAGAAGAGCAGACTGATTTGATACTGATGCTAAATTTCTGTTTAACCATAAACAGGGGTTTACATGTATTCTCCATCCTATACAAGGTTGACTGTTAATTTTTCTCATCCTTGCCTCATCTCGTTGTGGTATGGAATAGCTTTTCATTGCATAACTTGAGCGGCCTAAGTCTACCACAATTACTGTTTGCTGCTATGCAGTCTGATTTTGTATAAGGAATAGGGAACTTAGCTTCAGTTTATATTACTGTCTTTGCCGAATTTATAGACTTATATATGATGCTATGGATTCACAAGTCAGCCTTTACTCTAAGAGTATGACTCAGTTTGGGCCTGGGAGCCAGACAGCTAAACATAGTACATAGCATTAGAGCCTGGTACAGTTGGTGGAAAAATAAAATCCATTTTGGAACGTAATGAAAGGTCAGTTTGGAACAGAGGTACCTGGAGTGCAGAAACACTTGTCCTGACCACTAATTTCACTCTGTTCTCACTTGAGAAGTAACACTGCAGAAGTGGCAGGGACAGAAAAAAGCACAGGAAGGTAAGATAGGGAGAGGAAGAGATGGAAGAAATGGATGCTGAGAAGGAACTGATTCTCAAGTCTTAGCTGGTTATTCCAGGAACTAGTGCACAATGCAAGTTAGAAAACCAGCAGTCCTGTGGGAAAGTGGTGTTGCAGCACTGCAAGGAACTGGGCTACCAGCCCTGAGCTACGCACCAGCTTTCCTTGGCTCAAGTCTTAGTAGGAGAGCAGAGACCCCACTGTCCACAGGTTTGTCTCTGTGCAGATACTACCCACCAGCAGCTTTTAGTTTGGGGGTGCCTCTGTAGTACTAATGTAAGGCAGCCTCCTCCACATGATATAAAGATCTTCATAAGAAACACTGAGACTGGGAGCAGCCTGTTTCAGTGTTCAGAAGTGTAGCTCATTGGGACCAACTGCTTGGTGGTACCCTACCTTCCTGAAAAATGCTCCAGCAAAGCTGTTGCAGGAGTTCAGCATGCTGGAGGGGAGCAGCCTGAGGTGGTGCTGTTCTAGATGAAAAAAACCATCACAGTGTATCGAACTGCAAGACAAGGTCCCATGCTGAGACAGTAAAATAGCATATGTCTCTAGCCATATGTATTCCATTTTTATGATGAGTTTGTGACTTCTTCACGATTTTTTGTAGATATCTGTCCACAAATTGTGGCTGTCTCACCACCAGTAACTCAGACAAGACTGCTGAATAAAAATGCTTCTGAAAATATTTTTCAAAATTGAAGCACTCTTTCAACAGCAGAGTTAAAACACAAAATAGCTATTGTTTTCCTGCTGTTGGATATGTTCTTCAGCCTAGAACAGGCAGCTGGCAAGAGCAAATCTTTCATGTGTGAAAGGGCAAGTCCCCCATTCCATCTCTGTCAATGACTGCCACTGACTGCTAGCTGGGTAGCAGAGCCAGGACAAGGTATTACAGTGTCTGCTTCAACCAAGTCCTGCTGAAGACTATTAGGGAGTGATACAGTCCAACTGCTGTGGTACAGGAAAGCCATTTCACCTCATCCTTTTAGGGTGGGTGAAGGAATGGGGGCGTGGGTATAGCCACTCAAGATTTTATTTAGTCTTGGTGCTAGGGTGCCTCTGGGAGAAGAGGCACTTATTTGTTGGCCCCAGTTCTGAAACAGCAGCAATACTTTTTGCAAGGCCCCATGACAAGGCTCAGAGAAGAAACAGCAGACAAAGGAAGTCCTCTGGATTACATGCAGAACTGCTGATATGTTTCCAAAGAGAGACTGCTTACATACATGAACAATTTAGGCTATTGATAACAATACTGATTAATAATTAAGTCTGCATTCTGATAACAACAACAGCTCCCTTTCAGACCTTTATTAAAACTTCCTTTTTAGGTAATTAATTCTTTTTTCCTGATCAAAGTTTCTGGAATATTAGCAGATGTACAATGGAATACATAATTCACTTCCATTTGAGTTGGAGCAACAGCATACTCTTACTAAGAAACTATCATCTTTTTAAGTATGTACAAACTCTGCATACTCTGTGCAAATTCTTTATTGAAACAACAATCAATTTACAAGCTGGATCACATTTCATTTTGCCACTTCAGCATGAACTGGTCTCTTTGTGGTTTACGGCTGCGAACTATAAAATCATAAGTTATTTAAATCAAAATACAGTAACCACTTCTCAAAAGAACACATTCATATCTGTCTTACATTTCTCGTAAAATCAAAAAGGATTTCATAATAAATGAAATATAACTTAAGATACTTTAGTGCAAGCATTTCCTTTGCATCTAAGAAGCTTTCAGCTGTCCCACTAAGTATGGCATACTTAAGAGGCCTACTCTTAAAACAGCATACTGCCAAGAAACTCCATGAGAAATTTCAAAATTCGACACTGTTAACACTTTCCCGAATTAACTGATCTGAACCAAACTGAATGTCAGAAAGCCCTAGTTATAAGTTACAGTACTTGTGTCGAAAAGTAACTGCAAATCGAGGAACTGACATAGTATGTACATTAGAATAAACCAGGCACTGATTAAAAAGAAAAATAAATCAACATCTGCCATATATGCCATTCTGCAAATCTTATGGCTATACAGTAATTCTTTAGCACAGGAACAAAGGGCTGTGCCTTCCCTAATACCAATAAACCTGCATTAAAATTCTGATCTATGGGTTCTTTTAAAATTGTTCAATGACAATCTCAAAAAATGACTGAAGGGCAGGTTTCATCACAAGCATACTCAAACCAGAGAACAAAAAAGGATCAGCAGTAAACAAATGCTGCTCATAAAGAAAATGTTGAGTAAGTAGATAGTACTCTCTTCAAGTGGTCTGATCAATGTGGTCTTAGATTTAGCAAAAAAAAAAAGAATAGTAAGTGTAAAATTCAAATCTAACAATGCTTTCTTGTGCTGCAGAAATCTAGTGATGTTTCATGAAGCTTTGGCAAAAATATTTTACAATGGTGTAAATATAATCTGCAGATCTCTTTTCCTTTCCAAAGCTGCCCTTTAGAATGCAAATTTAGAATGCCATTCAGAATGCAAATTCAGTTAGAATGGATTTTCCAGATTGAGTACGGTAAGAACCATTAATGTTTAGTGCTATAATATATAGAGCATAGTCTGTGACAGGAACAGATAGCTGTAATGTCCCTGAAGTACCTAAGTCGCATGGAAATACATTACAAGCAAATATTAGTATTTTCTTAGAGCCATCATTATTTTTATATTTGTTAATTGTGTTCTCATACCATAAAATGGCCATTCCCTAAGAAATACTGCAGGACAGAATTGTCTACTTTATAATAGCACAGACAGAAAGTTTGGAACAGGGAAGATGGGTTTGTGTCTTGCTTCCCATCTCTCTCTCTCACAAAGGAAGTGCCTGAAAGTATGTAGAAAGCTTTAGGCTTTACACATATTATATCACAGAGTCATAGAATCGTTTGGGTCAGAAGAGATCTTTAAGATAATTAAATGGATGCATAAAGATCCTGAGCAGCATACATGAAAGCAGAAAACATACTTAAATCAGACCCATTACAGTCTGGATTTTCTTCAGATACAGTGCTGTTCTGCTTTTATTCCCATAACATCACAAAGCTGAAGAATTTATAGCAGACTGGCTGGTGCACTGGACCTGTTACATGCATCTAAGCCAAATCACTGTTGCTCATATGTGATTTGCAATGTACATTTGTGTGTGCTTCAAACACATGCATTTTATGGGCAATCTCTGGGGGAAAAAAGAAGTCTTTATCTTCAAGGAAGTTTACACAGAGATCTTGAAGAAAACCATAGGGATTGATTGCTTTCTAATGTATCTCAGTAAAAATAAACAGGATAGAGGACAGTCTGAGGGCAGCAGCTGGATCAGAACTGCCTGGTACCAATCACCATATGAATACATGAAGGGGGCTGGTCTCTACTGTAAGAAGTTTATAATTAGAAAAAAATTAAAATATTTTAATAAATAACTTTGAAACTTTTTCTTTTTTTAAGTGTAATTTAGAACCTATTTTTATGTTTTCAAGGAAAACATTCTTGCTCATCTGTGCAACCTTAGCTGGGCACCAGGCAGGTAACTTCAGAATGCGTGAGCATTGTTTGTAAATGCTGGTCAGGCAGAAAAATCAAGATGCCTATATTCAGGAGTTTAAGGTGAATTAAAGGAATTTAGTGCAAGTTCCTGCTTTTGTTTCTGCCCTCAGCCTTTTTCGTAGCAGAAGCAAATTAAGTAACTTGAAAAACTGACGCAAACACTAAATAGAAACATAGTTTGGATGCAGACAAGAAGTTAACAGTTTGCTTCAGTAGTATTTTCAATCACACTGGTCAGAAGTGAGGTTCTTTATGGTATTCCCTTAATTTACCCTGTGTTCGAGATTTACATTACTTTACTGGACCTAAAATATTTCCAGGCACTGGAATGGACTTTGCCCTTTTTTTCCTTTTGGGAATGTGCAAATGCATTTTGTATAGATGCCTGCCATTGTGGTGAGCACAAGCAAACATTAGGCAATACCGCAATTTTCACAAGTTGGTCACAAAATCTTAAGTCCCTTATTAACCATGGTTGTTTTTTTTTTAAATAACTTTAGAAAGGTACATATGGAGCCTTCTCTACATCACCTACTTAAGTCATGGGGTGTTCCTGTATTATGCTGCTAGTGAAGCTCTGCAGTTTAACGTGAGGAAGTTGAGATAAAATGTCTGTTCATTATCAATGAATTTTTTAGAGAGCTACAACATTGACTTTGTTTGCTCTCAATTACCTGTGCAGTTAATATACCTGACTGCCTTGAATGGACACCTTATGTAGATGTGGGCACTTCAGTAAAATGTCCAGAGAGCCATCCACACCTCATCTCCCCAGAGACCTAAGTGACTTCCGCAATATGCTTAATTCCAGATTAGTTTTGAGTAGCTGTACTTACACTACAGTCCTTCTTAAAAACTGTAAGGTGACAGTTTGTTCATTACTTCCAAATTAAAGTGTGCCAGGTGATTAAGTAATATGTTATGAATCTTACGCAACTCCTCCTTGGAAGAGCTTTCATTCCAGACTCACTCCAGAGAAGGTCCTCTTTATAGTCTACTTGCAATAGGAATTATCACTTCCTTTCCACTCCTGGCATTTCCTGGCATAAACATTGACCCTTTTTAATGCCCCAGTCACTGTGATGATTAAAGCTTTATTGGGGTAGGGACACATGTACTCAAGCAGTGAACATCCTACACAGGTAGGAGGTAAAATAACAAAGCAATTACAATGTAGTAAACAGTTTGTGTGTGATCGTCATATTGGAATTTCACAGGACAATTATATTATTTTGTTTTTTTAGTTTGGATAAAACACTGTCAGACTCATAGATGAATTTAGGTTTGATCTTCAAAATACGAATCTGCACCAAATTGAGAATCCCAATAAAAGGGTCTTCTGCCATTTCAGCCTTGTTACCAGCTGATTACTGGCATTCGCAGGACTGTTAAGGAACCTGCGTATCTTTTGGTAAGGTAGTGCATACTTACTCCTACCAAATTACTACCAAAAAAACTCCAAACAAACAAAACCCAAAGACATCTTGCATATTTGCAGCTATTTTCCATATAAACTTCTGGCAAAGTTAGAAACGGTCAATTATAAAAAAATCCATGCAGAGTTGTTGGATTGGAACTTTCTGTGAGATGTTTACACACTTTCCCATCTGTAAAATATACCTCAAAGTTGTTTCTTGATGTGAAAAAAACACAATTGTTGGCATCTTCATTCCATGGAAAAAGGGAAACTATTTCCCCTGTGCCTGAGCAGTGCAGTCTCAAATGAAATGGAAACATTTTAACTTTCTTTAATAGCCCTCTAAATGACAATGCAGCTGAACAAACGGGTTTTTTAAATGGGACCTATTAGGATTTGATTTGGCTACTGGAGTGCTGCCTCTTGGGCAATATTTCAAATTCACAAGATAATATCTGCAAAAATGCTGTAGATGGAAATAAGAGAGTCAAGGAGGAAAATGAAAACCAGTTTTATGTTTAGTAAGTTCAAGTGTCCTGCATCGAAGACTACCAGTGACTTTCAGGAGGCCACTATAGGGAACTCCAACCTAGAAAATGCTGAGGTAAATGTTTCTTGGAAATACTCCTAATCAAAAAGAGCAATTAATATTAATGTAATAGCAATTACTCTGCCATACATCATGGTAAACTAAAGTCAAACTGAGAAGAAAGTGCCAAATAATCCACATACATGCTTTTGCTATGATAGTCTCCAGGTAAGGCTTAGCGGCAATTACAATATGTATTTTTAAAAGAGCTCCACCTGATTTTCCTGCTATGCATAGATTCAGGAGTAACTATCATACATGGCTTTCATATATAATGCATGTATTTTTGTCATTTGCCAATGCTGTGTCATCAGAACTGAGTTCAGCAGAAGGCTCAGGAAGGGGTTCTGCAGGAAGTGCTGGTGTTTGAGAAGTGTCCTCTTCCTTGCTGTCCAGCTGCATGCTTTCTTGTGACTGACCGTCCATGCAGTCCTTTTTAGACAATGGGTGAACTGATACTTTTATTGCAATCTGTTGAGGTGGCTCGTGCAGTGATGATGCATCGGAGTCACCTGTGGGAGAGTCACTGCGCTTCAAAGCATTTGGGATCATGTATAGCTCATCTGTTTCAGTGGTTTCCTGGCCTTCTGCTGTCTGCCGTACAAAATTCTGTCCTTGCTCCTCCAGACCGACAACCTCCATAATTTCTTCCATTATAGTCCTGCAGTTCATGATGAGAGGTGGCAAAGGTACGCTCCGAGCAAGCTCTTCGATATAGCGAGCAAATTCCATGGTCTTGAACTGGGTTACTTTGGCAAGCTCAAGTGTTTTGGCTGAAGTGATAATTGGGATACGCTTTGCAATCTCAAAGGCTTTCTGGAGTTTCTCTGCCCCTTCTGTTCTGAAGAATTCATTGATTGCTTTCTCAGTTTTCTTCAGATGACTGCTCATCATACATAACCGAGTAATGTTCAGTATCATAACAATGGTAAAAGCTACAAGGCAGACAATCATGTAATAGATGCCCATATCTCCGGAGGTGAAGACAACCCTCAGAGTCACAGTATTGTTAACACTGCCGTACGTATTAGATGCAACACATGTGTATTTACCTCTGTCTTCAAAAGACACGCTGGTAATGTTTAGTAGCCCATTGTCAAGAAACCACCATTTTCCTGCTGGAGAGGAGACAGAGTAACTTAATTAGAAGCATTTTGTTCACATAATCATCATAGTTTTAAACATCATCTTTGTCAAACTGGCTTCAGATTTTGGAAGAAGGAAATAATGTTCACAAGAAGACAAAGAATTTACCATCACAAAGGCCTCTCTATCCCTAGATGTGTTACTATAAAATCCTGACATCAACTGTGAATAATCTGATCATGCCCTGAAAGAGTCTCATGAAAAAAATTAATATGCATGACATCTATCACAATCTTACGGCCAGTTAAGTTACACAGATAGAACTACTTACCCCAGAGAGCCTCCCAAACGCATGCCACACTTCCTTAAAAAACAGTAACAATGGGATTGTGAGGCAGACAAACCTACTAAGCCCTCCTTATTTTATTCCCTGACAATGCATTTTCTTACAATTGGGTTCTTTTTGGTGTTTTGTTACAGTATCTCATATAATTCTGTTAATGTAAACTTTAAACCCCTAAAATTTCAGAGATCATATACTATGCTGCCTACTCTCTGAGGTTTTCAAAATCTAATTTTGAAAGATGATTTTAAAAAGAAGAAATAGGAACCAGGGAGTAAAATGGATGGGAAAGGGAAAAGACATGACAGAGAACACCTTTTTTGCCAGTGTGAACTTCTACACATCACGATGGAACTTATTTTACTTTTAAGAGTCATTTCTATCAATTAAATGTAAGTGGTATTTTTAGTCGTTATATGCAGTTGTACATTTCATATCCTTTGAACCTGGCACAGCAGAACAATTTAGCTATTAAATTGAGACTAAACAACATGCTAAAATCCAGTGCTGCTATCACTGCTAAAGTGATTCAAGATTCAGCTCATTACTGTGTTTGGCATTACATATTGGTAATGAATTAGATTTTCAGTTCCCCGAGTGAGTTTCATTTTTATTCAACTATCACTACCATTTTAGACCTGAGGATGTATATATTTTTTTTTTTTTGCATTATTTGGTGTGATATGACTTATTAAATTACAACTTTGATATAAAAAACATGATTCAACTACAATGGGAAAATCTGGTATCAATTCTTTCATTCATGTAAACCTATCCCTAGAAGGGTTCACATGGTGAAAAAAAACAGCCACAAAGTGTAGGAGTGCCTCCGTGCCTTCTGAACACTTTCCACAGAGTGATGTCATACAGATTTCCTTTTAGAACAATGACACAGGCCTATGTAAGATGGCAAGATCATCTAATACGGCTGCTCAGAGGCAGGCTCAACTGTTTTCAATCTCTGTAACGCAATCCCAAGCAGGCACCTGGCAGATATCTGCTGAAGGCAGTAATGGAATCTTCCACAGGAAGGAACTTCAGGTGTGCACCTATCTTTACTATCAGAAAGTTGGTTTTCCTTAATCCTAACCAGTTTAAGTCTATTAACATGAGCATTGTTTTTACTTGGGGTTGCAACACACTCTCTTTGTGGCAAAAGCTATCGCTAACCCACCCAAGCCCCTTTGGACCCCAGCTGTCTTTGCACAGTTCCTACATGTGCCCACACAGAAAATTTGCTCACAGCTCCCTGAAAAACAGTTGTGTCATGCAGCACAAGTGGGAAATGGCTCCAGAAGCCCCTACAAAATGCACAGGAGACAGCAGATCCTGTGGGAGCAGGTCAGGCTTTGCTTTTATCTGCATGCCAGCCTGGAGAGTTAGCCTGGTGGCAGAAACAGATGCCAAAGGATGTGCTGAAAGTAGATTAAAACAAAATAGGAAATTCAGTTTTGCTGTCTTACTAGCCATACTGAATGATGAAGAAAAAGCTGGAGCAGGACTTTTTACAAGGGCATATAGTGATAGGATGAGGGGGAATAGTTTTAAACTGAAAGAGGGGAGATTTAGATTAGACATTGAGGAAAATATTCTTCATTATGAGGGTGGTGAGACACTGGCACAGGTTGCCCAGAGAAGCTGTGGATGCCCATCCCTGGCAGTGTTCAAGGCCAGGCTGGATGGTGCTTTGAGCAACCTGGTGTAGTGGAAGGTGATCTTGCTTGTGACAGGGGTGTTGGAACTAGGTGATCTTCAAGGTCCCTTTCAACCCAAACCATTCTATGATTCTACTAAGGCATCTAAGCAAACACACAGAATCTGTGATGAGAGGACTAAAACCTCTGTGCAGTGCAGGTAAATGCACTCCTGTCACATGTTGGTGTACACTTTGCTTCTACATTTATTTTATCCTTTACATAGTTCTTTGGTTTTTGAAAAGATTATTTTTTTTACATTATTTCTTTCAAGGAAGAATCTGTGGGCAATTTTGAAACTCATTAGTCAAAAAAAGCCTTTATGTCAGAGTACTTACGGGCTTTTAGCATTTTGAAAGTTTTTCTAATTAAGCATGGCTTATAGAAACCTATATAGAAAGTATTCCCACAAGATCCTTGCCTCAATTCCTGTGTGGACACTTCTTAATTACATCTTTTTATCTGCTTACTTACAATTTTTAACTTATCTGAAACACTGGGTTTTGCCCTAGTGTAATTCTTGAAAACAGCTGCATCACTTTGCCTGAAATTTAGAAATATAGAATAAATAAAAAGCTCAGTCTAAAGCAGACCTTCACATAAACAAATCACCCCAATCTTCTAAAGTTAGGCAAATTCAGAGGACAACACTCTTATAGAGGAAATGTCATGGGATGCCCAGGGAAGTTGGGAATGCTCCATTCCTGGTGGTGTTCAAGGCCAGGACGGACAGAACCTTGGGTGGCATGGTTTAGTGGGAGGTGTCCCTGCCCATGGCAGGGGGTTGAAACTAGATGATCTTAAGATCCTTTCCAACCCTAACTATTCTATGATTCTATGATTCTATCTGTAATAGGTAACACTTCTTTCTCCATCTCTAGAATAAGAAAAAAATACAGAGTATTGGCTGCTCAGTATTTCTTTGAATTGAAATGTTGGCAAAGTGGGTGTTTATTAATTGTTAAATGATAAGCTGCCTTGCTGATGTATCCTGGCTCCAGCTGTTATAAAAGACGTAACAGCACTGAACTGTGACTCAATGACTGCATCTGGGCCAGTGGATCCTGGCAGACAGTATAAGCCTAACAAGAAAACAATGATTAGGAAAGGTATCATTTCTGGGTTTTGGTAACAATTCAACGCCATATGCAACGTAACTGTATACATAGTAAGGAAAGGCCTTGAGCTAGGAAACATTTCTTATAGGAAGGCAGTCATTTTTTTAAGGGGGGAAGTGCCCTGTTGAAAGTCCAAGTGATGTTGTCTTAATACTACATATGCAATTTTTACTGACTTGGTCAAAGTTTTTGCTCAGCTACCTAAATATTTGTGTTAGTACCTGCCTCTCTCACTTGACTATACAAAGACCTAAAGTTAGATGCCTAACGAAAGGGGAAAATTTCTATTAGTGAGCCTTAGGAAACCACTCCAGTGCACTAATTACAGTATGTTGCTATGACTGCACAGATTACACCTGAAAACACTAGCTCAAGTAGTTCCTATTTCTAGCTTTACTCAGAAAATTATGAAATACTATCATGTAAAATGTAACCAATTATGCAGTAAGCTTTTACAGATACACTATGCTCTTGAGTATCCAGCTGGGTCAATCATTACTCCTGTCATAGCAGCATTCTCCCTCAGGTCAGCTATTAGTTAGGCAAGCTATTTTGAATTTAGTATGAATAACTAGTTTATTTCATGATGCTGTGAACAAAGCAGTCAGTATGGAAGGATTACATGAGCAAAACACCTTCCCCCCACCTCCAATGAAATGTTCCCTAGAACTATAACTAGGATTATAACCTAACCCTTCCATTTAAGGAAAACAAGCTTGTGTAATTAAGGTCTCCAGCAAATGCAACTGAAGAGTCTTAACTAAAGCCAGGAAGGCTCAGACTGCTTGTCCTTCTGACTGCTGCCCTATATAGCTTTCTGTTGGTCATTCAGGGCATCTCCTGCATCTCACCCTTCATGGCACTACACATAAAGACCACAGGTGTATCAGGGAGTTAGCTGTGTTGAATTCACATCAACAAATTACTGTCATATGTCAAGAGAATCCTCCCTTGAGTTGGAAAACAGCTTTTTAATCTTTTTTGGTTCCAGAGAAGAACAAAAGAG
The DNA here is from genome assembly GCF_033815535.1 of Pezoporus flaviventris. Classification (NCBI taxonomy): domain Eukaryota; kingdom Metazoa; phylum Chordata; class Aves; order Psittaciformes; family Psittacidae; genus Pezoporus; species Pezoporus flaviventris. The sequence continues at coordinate 37,184,087 of NW_026892550.1, read as the reverse complement.
GACAGAAAGGGAAACAAGATCAAACCCGAAACCTTCCAGGGAAAGAAGCCTGTCTACACGTTCTGTTAAATGTTTCAGCTTCATGCTTTGTGTTGCTTTAAATAACAACAAAATGTTACTGTTTTCTTCCAAGGTGCACACAACAAATTTATGGCTGCCACTGTGTTTTCACACAGTTTCACACAGGAAAATACCACAGTCAGACTATTAAATTCAGGTAATTAGTCAACCTGCTGAAATCCGAAGTGCCTCTGGACAGGCTATATCAGTGAGAACATGAAGATCTTACCTTTATTCTCCTCCTCTTTGAGTAGGTAGCCGTTGGAATTGTACCATCTGTAATGTGGACTAGGGCTACCTTGGACATTGCAGTCAATCAAGGCACTACTCCCCTCCTTGACTATAATATGGTCGATGTGGGAGATCACCGAGGGCACGGATCCCGTGTTCATGTCAGTGCGGTTGAAAGTGCTATTAGTCACATCCTCAGCAGTTGCTAAAGCTGCTAATAAGATGACAAGGCGTGTGGTAGGCAGAAAGTACAAAAAGTGGTGGCTGTTCAGTATGTTCATTTTCCTTCAGCGGTATACATACACAACTGGCTGGGGACTGGGATTGGTTCCGTTCAACACAGGCCCATGACGTGAGGAGGTCACAGGAGAGTTCTACCTTGATCTGTGCAATTTAATGTTTAAAGTATCCTATAAAATAAATAAATAAGTACAATGAGATGGATGTATAAACAATCCATTAGATGTGCTCTTTTAAAATAGTGACACATCCATTAATGCATTTCACAATCATCAGCTCAGTGTCTTGTCTAAATGCTAAAGTTATCACAGTCCTTATTCTTACTGGAAAAAGATGCATACATTTTCCTGATAATAGTGTTGTTCAGTGTGGCAGGCGTGGGAGAAAGCTTTTATCACCTAGACACTTAGCAGCAATTTAGCTAGAGCAGCAGCTACAGTTGTATGCCAAAAGTTCGACTGATTTTTCTCTTTTTTTTTAACATTTGCAAAATCAACAGGAGAAACAAAGGTACAGCACATTAAAGCTGTCACTATGGATTCAGTGCTGTAACTATGTCACGTGCATGAGTTTAGGTGAATCGTGGAGCATGGTGTAAGAAAGAACTGGTCCAGGAAAAGTTTTCGGAGTTGCTGTTGGAATCCTTAATATACACAATTTTGTCCAAATACAGCACATACAGGAAAGGCCATTCACTTTAAGCTGCTGCATTTTTTTAAGTCATCTGAGATAAAACATAGCATGAAAGAATATTCTTAAAAGAGGATATTTGGTACTTGGTAAAGTCATTTCAATGTCATTTTTAGAGCAGACTGTCACGGTTTAAGCCCAGCCAGCAACTAAGTACCAAATGAAGCTGGGACTTTTCCATTCCTTATGTGGCACATACTTTTTGCACACTCTCACAAAGTATTTTCCCTCAACTTATCATCTACAATGAGCCCTTTCTTACACAGTGATTTCAAATTGTAGACAGAGGAGGGGGGTTTACAAATGTGTTCTGTACTGCAGTCATAATGCTTTCAGCAAACACAACTGGCATTCAGTACTGAGTCAGGACACAACATATGCCTCGAAATGAGCACCTCTGAAAATTTCACTCAAGAGTCTAAAGGTCATAAGTTATGCTAAAATCACATCAGAGTATCCAACTACATTGGTTTTACTCATGTGTTTCAAAGGTAAATAACTGAAACTTGGTGAAACTTACTAGTTAGAGGAGTGTACCTGGAATCCAAATACAGGTAACTATCTAAAAAAATTTCCCCAAATGAAGATTTCACTTGCAAAATTGTTTATATTTTGTTAAAAATCTGGTTGACACTGTGGTAACTCCTCTACCATAGCACAGAAAATGACTGCTGACAAGGCTACTTCAGTTCCATATATAAAGGAAACACTAAAATAAAAACAAATGAACAATCCCATTCCCCCTTTTTTTCTTTATTCAAAAAGGAAAGAAAACAATATTACTGTTTTTCACTGGTAATATTTGACTTAGGTTATTTTCTTCTCCATTCACCGTTCTCTGTAAAGTAATGAACTTAATTTCATACAAATAGATACAACTGTTATTAAAAGAGCAAGAGAGTTTCCTCCATTTTGCAGGACAAATCACTACTAGAAATGACAAACTATGTGCTTTTAGATAAGCTGCACACATGGTGTGGATGCCTGTCACAGCTCCAAGTTTGCCCTCATTTTTCTCTGTTTTTCTAATTATTGAATGTGGAAATCTTTTGTCTTGAAAAGTCAGAATAATTTTTTACTTTAAATTAGTATGCAATTCTCATTTGTCATATAAAGCTATAAAAACTTTAGAAATCCATTTTAAATTATGCAATATGCGTAGAGCCTGTGGGTTTGAAGTTCTGTATAGGTACAGCCTGTCTGAATCTGCACTTTGGAAAAAATCCTTCAATTCTGCCTATTCAATTCAGTAACTATTTACATCTCATTTCTATTGCTCCATTAACCTTGGAGACAGCCATTCTATATGGTCACACATATTCACTCTCTAAAATGTTTCTGTGCAGTGTTATAGATCTGCATTGCGCCATACACAAAAGCCAAAAGACACGTCACACTTCTTGGCAAGGGAGCAAGAACAAAGACTGGCTGGATTAAGACAATGGGAAGGGCAAAAGAACAACATAAACTGATTACGCTTTGTGTTGCTAATTACTAACTGTGGCTTGTTGTTACTGTATTTGAGCCTACCATATTTTTTGATGACAGTAAAATCAGTAGCAATCAAAAAAGGTGTTTACCATGGAAAGCAATTAAATAGCATCACCCCAATGGGTGAATAGAAAACCTGTATGGAAGGACCTGCAGTGTATTGGGAAGCTTAAGGCAGGTGCCTACTCTGTATGTTTACTCGTGTTTAATGCAGAGCATATAAAAGCAAAATATAATGGTAACAAACATGACTGGTTCTTAATATGGTCAAAGGGCCAATTACTTGTCTGAAAATAACAGTGACTCCCTCATTCTGGCACGAAATTGAACCATAAATAGCAACACTAAATGTTAAGAAATAGAGCCAAATAATTTATGCCTACTGTGGGAAATGCATACCTACTCATGTCACTCCTGGGAATGTATGTTCCAATATATGTTCCTGGAACAAAGAATATTAAGAAAACACTAAATACTTCTGCAGATACATTTCTGTTTGAAATAAATAAAGTTTGATGGCTTGTAAGAGGAATAAGCCGGCACTACATTTAAAGCAGAATGTCTGGAAATGGTGGCTACTGCTTTCATGTGCCATCCAGGGAAATGCTCTGGATGTTCAAGGAGTCTGGGAGAGAGATCTCTGAAGAACGATGTTTTAAACTGCAAGTTTAGACAAATGTTCCAGGGCAACTAGGAAGGGGCAGGGAATCTTTTCTTTGGCATGCATCCTCTGCACTGCTAGTGGGGAACAAAAAAAATGAAGGAAACCAAAGAAGGCTTTCTCAGACTCACTTAGAACCAGAAAGCTCAAAGATGGACATGAAAGGACCTGCAGGCCCAAGACCCTCTGCTAACCTGTTGGACAGAACCAAAAATGATGGAGTCAGGTTAGGAAAGCAGGAAGAAGCAGAGAGAAAGAGCTGAAAGAGTAGAAAATGTGCTCACATCAGACTCTGGTGCAAAGGAAAGTTTCTGTTCTACTGCTTTGCTCCAGGCACAACAGCAGCCTGAGGACATCAGGGAAAACAAATTTGGAAGCCAGCTGCTTTGTTAAACATAAATGACGTAACGGGTTATGATCCAATCACACAACTAAATGGGGAGAAGGCTAAGGAGATCAAAATAGGACTGCTAGTGACATCTGCCCACTTCCGGCAAAGAAGCTAGACAATCCAGAGTATAGGAGAAGTGGGTACAGTGCCACCCTGGATCTTGGCCATGAGAGGCAGCTATCAGCTGTGGCCCATGATAAACCTGATGAAGGCAGGCAAAATTGTAACCTTTTAATCTAACTTAAAAGTCAGAGAAAGCTGCACTGACCAGACTAAACCAAAGATTCCTGTAATAACTCCTCAAGACTGACAGTAACTCACAAAACTCATGAAGGAAGCCATCTGCAATGCTGAGTATCGCTCTCTAGGAACAGACTGAGTCTCTGGGAGCACTTTTGCCACAAAAGGGTCATTATAAGTTTCTGGTCATGGAATGAATGTAAGCATTCCCTTCTCCCATCCCAAAGCACATGACCTACTTGTAAAAGACTTATATAGAGTAAAAGTTCACAATATTTAATTTGGTTACATAGACTTCCTTTTTTTTTTTTTCCCTCTTTTTATCTCTTAACTGTGGTGCATGAAAAGCAAAAAGAACACCTCCGGCTACTCTGAGCTACCTTTTCCACCCAAAGTTGTAGTCAGGGACAGGCTTACTCCCAAGATGGAAAACAGAGGAATCCCCCAACTCTCCTTCAGGACCTAGAATTTATATATATAGGTAACTGGCTCTGCCACATTTTATCTGTAGCAACATTTGCCACTGGTTGCCAGTGATCCTTACATTTAATAGTTTTGTTTTTTTTCTTACCCAACCCAAATGGTATAAACTGAAAATCTGAAAGTAATAAATCTACTGCTTATGGGATTAACTTTCACGGAAAACTGCACGAGACTTGAGCCACATGAGGGACCTATGACAGGCTTTTCTTCCAAGTGACATGATATCCAACTCTACTGTGCTCTCTATGCACTTCCATCCAGAGATGTGCTCCAGAACAAACACAGCTGCAGGATCATGGCACTCTGTGTATCAGGGACAAAAACTGAGGATAAAATTTCTCTGTCCAAAATCAAGCATCAGTCTGAACAGAAGTCCCAGCTTGGACTGGCTGGGAACATTAATCACTCAAGAGACATGTTTTGATCGACCATTTATTTTTTCATGTCACAGATGACTTTGCTTCCCAGTACTACCACCACCAAAGAAAATTACTACAAGTGAGGGGCTACATTTGCAAATACTGCATTTGTGCAGAACAACATGATGACAGAGCACAAAAGAACAGAAAAGCAGGGCAGTGGTGCATACCTTTTCCTGGCTCTCTCACTTCTGTAAGACTGCCCTGTTCTTGTTCTTGGAATAATGTGTAATCCTATTAACTGTGAGGCTGTTCAATTCAGAAGTAAAGTACAAGAAACCAGCTTATTGTATAATGCATAAATTATGTTCCTATAGCTTTAGCATCCCAATGCTGTCTTGGCTTGTAAGTGATCAAGAAAACAAAATAATTTTCATTCTAGTTCTCATTTGTCTATAAATAAATATCAAGGATGATGCTACAAAACAAAACTAGAGCTAATTCAGTATTATTTAGAAACTAAGTACTACCTTTCCTGGTTTCCATGGGCAATGCCTTTACAGAGTGGGCAAAAGTAAAAGCTAACAGGTTTTATGGGAACAGGAATGCAAATGAAGGAACTTATGCCACATAGAAGGCTAGAAGCTCAGTGCCAGTTCACAGGCTTAAGAATGAGAACCACCTCCTGAAAAGGTTAAGCTATTAGGGGCTCAGACAGGCTCTGTTCATTCCCTTTGGGGGGATTTCAGTCCTTTATAACTTTGTGTTTTTCAGTGTCCCTGGCTATGCTGAACAGGCTGCATGCTGGTGATGCTTGTAAGATGAAGAGCTTTCCTCTGCACATCTTAACTGGGGCTTCCTATTTGGGTAGCAGCTCCCAACTATGGGTGTGTTTCAGCCTCTTCAGCTGCCTGAGCATGTTTTAGAAACTTCTCATCAGGGCCGTGTGGTACTGCCCCGGCCACATATGCTCAGCCACCTGGTGAAAGAGTGCAGAGAAGACAAACTCAGGCTTCTCTTGGGAGTTGTGCAGTGAAAGGACAAGAGACAAGGGACCCAAGCTGCAACAACAGAAATTATGATTGTTTATGAAGAAATTTTTAAGCATGAGGTCAGTGAAACCCTGCAACAGGTTTCCCAGAGGGGCTGTGGAATCTCCATACTTTGAGATGTTCAAAACATGACTACCCACAGTCTGAGAAAACTGGTCTACACTGGCCAGGCTCTGAGCAGGGTACGGGATCAGATGGCCTTCAGAGGCCCCCTCTATCCTAAAGAAACTCTAATACTCAAGAAACACAGATGCAAGAATCGCCTTGTGGAAAAGTTATTGTGAAAAAATAAGGCTACTCTTAACAATTTCTATATGGGATGCTGGGAAATTGCCTTCATGTTCTCCATAATCCTTTTATATTTGAGTAGCAGTACTTCAGAATGACAAGACAAGCTGAGGATATTGACTACAGCTTGAAAAATAAAGTTGTTTGGCCTTCTCCATTATACTTACATGGTAAGTACAATGATAAGTCCTCTACCATATAGAGAGGACTTATTTCCAGCCTAGATAACTACTGAAATATCATTTATTCGGGGTGTCTGCAATAGTGAATGTTGCAGATCTACATGGGAATGTTTTTTTCCCCATGTAGATAGCCAGACTCTCAAGTTCATGGGTTATTATCTGCTGATAAAACCAACTTCTTCATGCTAGAGAACTGTCAGTTGTGCTGAATTTAATCTCGAAATAGAATAAAGCAGAAATAAGCCAGACTGGAATGCCGACTAAGGTAACTTTTTCAGACTACTGACTTCAGAGGGTTGATGAATAAGAAGAGATGTTATTAAAAATACACACAATATTGAATGGTATAAAGAAGACAGCTGAGGCATAAGTATTTACTGCTTCTCATAATATTAAACAGAGAAACTGCAGTGAAACTGAGGTGGAAGATGGGGCACTGGGAGGAAAGAGAAAGAATTTTTTTTTGACTAACAATGACTAGACTGCAATTCCTTGACACAAGATAAAATAAATGCTGGGAATTTAGGAAGATTCAAGAGAAACTGTATATAATTTACCTGTGCATATAATTTACCTGTGCAGGTTCATAGATTATGATGGTATGTGCAGAATGTGGGGACTTAACTCTTTTCTGTGTGTTCACTGTCCTCCGAGTGTATGGCCCTGGGCAGTGAACAAAACAGGCTGTCAATATGGCAATTTGGAGCCCTTTTCTAGGACTCCCATCTAAAAGAAACGATAATAAAGAAGCCTACAAATTAATTTTGTGTTTTGTAGGCACTGGTAAGCTATTACAGGCAAACATTTGTCAATCAGTTTTGCAAGGTGACGATAAATAACAAAAGAAAATGGAAAAATCAGAGGCTGTAGCTTATTCTGCTATTAATGCCAGAAATTGAGTTAAATTTGTAATGAGTATTTTCTAAAGTTATTTTGCTCTGAACACATTCAATACTGTAGGGGGTAACAGAGTAAAGTCAGTGACTGTAAAGATTCACTTATCTTAGTGTCATGCTTACACAGTGTATGAATTAAATGCTAGGGCCAGGCTGGATGGGGCTTTGAGCAATCTGGTCTAGTGGAAGATGACCTTGCTCGTGACAGGGGTGTTGGAACTAGAAGAGCTTCAAGGTCCCTTTCAACCCAAACCATTCAATGATTCAGTGAATAAACTCCAGCAAGAAAGCACCAAGCAATAAGGTCATTCCACATTTTGTATGTGTGATTGAAAGTAAATGCTATATCCAGACTTTTGGTGGAGGGAAAGAAGCACATGCCGTTCTGTTCAGCAATGGTACAGTGAAGGAGCTCTTGGTACAGTGAAGGAGCTCTTCATGTTGCCTTTATGAGTGTGTAAATGTTTTAGAATATTTTTACTGTAAATTTATTTCTCTTCTGTTTTGTTCCTCTTTATCCTACTTCATGTCTCGATATTGCAAAACTAGAGAGCATATGGTATCCTAGAGCCTTTAAGACCCCTTTCACTTTAAGTATTTGATTGGATTCATTGATTTAACTATGTCTTTGAATCGTCTGATGTGCACTCCCCTCATGTCAATTAACATTCAGAAACCCTAATCCATTAATCTAAAAATGTATTGATGAAAGTAGGTAATCATAAAAGAGATTATTTAAAAGTACCTTAGGAATGCCAAATCTCTGAAAAGTTCCCTTTTGGTGTCACAGCTCTTGTAATCCCAGCATCTCTGCTCCATCAAATCAATTTATTGCAAAACACACTGAAGTAACAAGAACAGTCAGGCAACTTGGATACTTAACTTTTCATTAAATAAGCTATAGTTTGTATGTGCATTTTCATATGGACTGAGAAATTTATTGTTCTTTCTTTAAGGTATTTTAATGACTTCAGTGAAAACATAGTTTTATATTCAGTCAAGAAACTTGCTGGTTTTAATCGAAACAGGTACTGGGGTGGAAACATCCTACTGAGTTGTGGGCTACCCTGATCATAAGGCAAATTCAACACTATGAATAGTGGAGACTTTTTAAGGCCCAGGTCATGCTTGGTTTATGCACTCTTTACAGAATTTTTAATCTTACAAATAAATACTTTGTTTACTTAGATTATCTAGATTTATTTAGCATTTATATTTATTTGGAGGCTGGACAACTATCACTTAATGTAGTTTTGTATACAAAGCTATTATTCCAGAAACATCCCTATGGCTTTAAGAGATACTTGCTTAACTCCTTGCAAGCTTTCAGCATAGCTGTTGTCATGCTGCTGCAGTACATGCAGATGGATCAATGCTTAAAAGTCCCCTTTGTTGAGAAAGGGGGAACAAAGAAGATGCACAGAGAATCTCTCCCACACTTCCATATACCTCTTTGTGCTGCCTGGACTCACCAAGTTCTACATATCTATCATTTTCTTTACTCACCTCTTATCTTTTATTTATACTGGCACTCTGTAAGCATTATTCTGTCAACAGTTTAAATAAGCAAAGTCAGCAAATACAACAGATCTCATATGCTCTTAGCATGGCTTAAGTGACCCTGCTAAGGACACAGCAATACAGAATGCATTCACTTTACCGATTCACTTCCCTCCACTTCCTCTTTCGAGCTGCTCCCCAAAGCTAACCATCCTTTAAGCACACCTATTTGTTTTCTTTTCCCAAATGAAGACTAAAAATTCCAGATGTAGGACATTAAAACAAGACATAAAGTGAAAAATTAAGTTTTGCTTAAACAAAGACATGATGGGCTTTGCAGGGCTAAAGATGTCTTCTATTTAAACTCTGATTTTTTTATGTGCTTTGAATAAGTGAATGTTTTCAATGCACTGATCTAGTTTTCATTATACTTTTTTAACAAAAGGGTCCCATTTTAGTTGGAATATAAAAAAGAAAAAAACCCAAACCAAAACAGGAGAAAACAGACATGCGTACAGATAATTCTTCTCTATCCCTATAGAACTGCAAGATGGATGTAATTTTTAATGACTGGCTTTCACATTTATTGGTTTCCAGGATACAGGGCAAAGAGGTTACACGTGGATGCCATGATTAGGATTAACCCTGTCAGAGGGGGAATTTATAGGAAATCTAACCATTCATGACTGATTGCAGTAGAAAAGGATTATTTCAGGTTGAAAGTGCCTGTGCCTGTTTCCTCCTCAAGTAACAAAGGGGATAGCAGATAGGATTCAAACCAGTTTGCCCTGCATCACACAACAACTTCAGTCTTGCCTGTACATAAAAGCAATCAATTCTGTTCTTTCCAAGCATGTATATAGAAGGCCATGTATGTGCAATAATTTAGTTGGAAACCCTCAAGAGTTTATACTAAAGAACCTCTGTAATTTCAGACTTTTGTGCCAGTTATTTCTACATCAGTTTGAAAAGTAACATTAAAGTAACATAAGTTTTTTCAGCACCCACTATTTTCAGTAGGGTAGCTGCCGTGCCACATATGTGCTCTGGCCCTACATGACTTAAAAACCTCAGTAGAAATACCTTCTTGGTATAAAACTCTAGAGTGACAGAACCATGTCAATTAACTAAGTTTGGGCTAGGTAGGTTATTCTTAATGCAGTTCCTCTGCACACAGTGGCCCTCTCCAAAATATGATACTTACACGCATGTGTAGAGAGTTCCTTATTTCTGATAAACTGGTGCTACTCATTGTAACTACTTTTATTCGGAAATAAGAGCCCACTACAAAAATTTCTTGGATAGCTAAATCAAAATCACTAAATCTCTTTGAATTTTTCAGTCTTGAAACAAACAGGTACAAGTTTTGTCTGCCCTTCACAGCCTTCCTGGCAGATAAAAGACAGGATACTCTAAAATGCTGCAACAAATTATTTCAATCATAGTAACTAGTGAAAAGGAATAGCATCTCCACTGTCTTGGAAATAATGTTTCCAAGATGGGTCTGTATGTGGATAGAAAATGCCACCGATTTAGTTAAGAGAACTAAAAAAAAAAAAATTAAGATTACAAAGGGACATTTGTGAAGGCACACAAGTCAGCATGGATGGACAGCAGCTCAGAATCGCAGGAATGAAAAATTCCAGAAAGTATCCAGCAATTTGGTCTTACACCACTGTCTTCTGGTAACATTAATCTGGTCCAGGATGTCTCAAAGTAAGATCTTCACACCTGCAAAAACTTTTCATAAAGGTGCAAAATGCTTATAGAGAAATAAGACCCTGCTAGCAAAGTCTGGTACTGGTTCCTTTAGCTTCTGGCAAGCTCATTCTTCCTGTTCTAAGTTGCATCCATATCTCAGTGGTGCCTTACACCGGCAAGAAGTTTAAACCGCAATATAAATTACAGCCCCCAGATTCCAAACTTTCTGGGCAAGAACTGAAATGGTGATTGGTTTTGTTCCATTTAAATCAGTCCCCACAGCACTGTGTCACAAACGTGACCCTCTCCTAAACTGTATGGCACGGCTTTGCATATTTCTGTTGGTCGGTTTTGGTTTTTTCCCCTGTGAAAACGGGATGAACATTATTTTAAATTTAAAGCTCTCCTAAGAAGCTAGGTTCCTGTGCTAACTCCATCCTCCTCTATATTAGCACAGGACCTGTCTAATTGCAGGGAGGCACAGGGGACAGGACAAGGAGACAAATGGAGCTGTACAATACATATCACTTCCGAACTCACTGTCACACTCCCACCATGTGTTAAATGTTTTAAGAGCAACTGATTTTATCTCACCACTTTCAGCATGGGAAACACGCCTTGGACAAATACAACATATCACTATATTAGAGTGGGAAGAAAGCCCTTTTTTTTGGTGGATGTCCTGCTGCTTATCTAGGCCCCCCCGACACCTACAAATTCTTCAGAAATAAAGGGTGTACAATGTGTACTCCAGCTGTGTAAGCTGCACTCAACATCAACTGATGTTGATATACTGCAATCTAAATACGAAGGCTTTCTAATAAAAAAGGATTCTGACTACACCAACCACAAGTAGATCAGTGGTGCTGTTGCTAACTGTACATGCTAAGCCAGACAAAAGATTCCTGCCGTGCAAACATCATCTCCATTGAAAACAGACTGGCTGTATTTTGTCATAACTGCAGTGAAGAGAGAAACTCTTCCACAGTGTTAATGGCTCTAAACAACTAAAATGCTACATTTTCCCCCTTTTAACTCCTTTGTCCTTTTCCTTTTGAAGTAACTTTACAGCCTTTCAGGCAAATACATAACAAATTAGGTCGCATTTAGTATTTAGCACTGCTTTGCTTACACAGCTGGTGCTTTTATTTCTGGAGCTGGGTTATGAGGGAAGCTCCATTTGAGATGCTTCAATTTAACAACTGGACAAAGACTGTTATAAAGTGTAGTCTCTTATAAGGCTCTCCAGCTCAATGCACTAGAAAACTGCTTGCTCAGTAGAACTCTCTGTTCTCCTCAGCTCTCCTCCTATACTGTTCCAATTTGCCCCATTAAGAAATAGTACCTAATAGTTATTTCAAGACCGCTCTCGAGTTTTAGATTCTTGTTCCCTCAGGGCACTTCCAAAATTGAGTTTTATCTTATTAGACCATCCTGTGAAGTAAAAGGTAATTAAAGGAAAGCATCAGGAGGCAGCTTTTAAATTTAAAGCTCTCCTAAGAAACCAGTTCCACTGAAGAGCACAGGACTGCTGCCTTCCTTTCTCCGTCCCAGCGTGGGACAGCATCCCGAGCCGACGGTCTCCAGCAGGGGACTCGTTAGGTCTCTTGCCTGAAGCAGCACATCTTCCAACAAGCCCCGGTGCTGATCTGAATTAATCTTCTGAACTTTGATGCTGAACACAGCATTACCCCACTCCCGTTACGCGGGGTAGCTGCTGCTCTCCACAGCGGGCTACCCGTCAACTGCCGAGGACTGCCGCCGCGGGAGAAGCACGGTGCCGGGCATGCCAGGCTCTCAGCTATTCCCCCGGGCACGGTCACCGTCCCCGCGCTCCAGCCCTCCGCCCGCTCCCAGGCTCACCGCAGCGCCTCTGCGCCGGGACCGCGGAGCTCCGCAGTCCCCGCAGCACGGCGTCCGGCGCGCAGGTCGCAGGCAGCCGCGGCAGGTGCCGGCGAGGCCGGTCGAGGCGGCGGCGGGCAGCGCCTGCCCGAGACCACCGCTCGCTCTACCGCAGGAAGAACCGCGGTCCGCGCCCCCACAGCACCAGCTCACCTGCCCGCCGGCTGTTGCCACCGCCCGCGGCAGCGCCCACCGCCGCCGCCGCCGTGCCCCTCAGAGCGCCCCGCGCTGCGCCATGCCGGGGCCGGGGCGGGCGGAGCGCGGCGCCGCCGCAGTGCCGTGCCGTGCCGTGCCGTGCCGTGCCGTGCCGTGCCGTGCCGTGCCGTGCCTTGCCTTGCGCAGCCCTACCCTCCGCTCCGCTCCCCTCCGCCGCTGCCGGCTCCGACAGGGGAAAGTAGGTCAGGGCGGTACTGAGCATGCTCAGGGCCGGGCCGGGGGGTGGCCCCGGGGCCCGTAGGGGGCGGCAGCACCCGGGTCCTCCGGGGAGAGGTGGGAGTTGGGGTGCTGGGGCCCCCGTAGGGTCGGCGGGGGTCGTGCGGCGGCCAGGAGCGAGGCGGCGGAGCGTGACACGGGGCGGCGGTGGTAGGAACGGGGGTGTCAGTCAGCCGTCCCCGCGAGTTCCCTTTGCCCCTGCGGTGCGGCGGGAGCGCTTTGCCAGGCCGGCCGCGCAGCCGCGCCGCCGGGATGCGCACGCCTGTCCTCACATCGCTGATAAGCTATCTCCGCGGGAGCCAGGGCTGCAGGAAAAGAGGGGAAGGCCAACCTGTTCGGATAGTCTTCGAGATCAGAATGCTGTCCTTCAGAGAAATGGCACGCGTGGTTTTCCCGCAGGACTGTATTCATAAGGGGATTACAGTACCCAGCGCCGCTTCAAAGCCAGTCTGTGGAGGTCCCAGCTTGCGGGAAGCTGAAGCTGGCTCTGTAGGTATCCAAGTCACAAGAAAGTAAAGCTGTCTTTTAGGCTGAGCAAAACTGATTGTGGTTGGTGCTACCTGTGCAGGCTGTGCACTTGCTCAAAATGGATTGGTATGTAGATGGGCAGCTGCAGGCAGGAGTCTGGCAGGTACCTGCTCTGTGCCTGTGCTGTCCTGTGCCATTTGCCTGTACTTCCTTCCCGACCTTGTGACATCAGAAGAGAAGGACGAAGGGCTATCTTCAACTGAGCATGAAGGGCAGCAGGTTAAACCATGGAGGTTTATGCTTCCAGATGTTTGTAATTCTCCTATAGAGAATTGGCTTGGACCTTGCTTTTGATATCCTCTTCAGATTGCTTTCCGGGCACTAGTAACTTAAGATTCTCTGCTCCAGATAAGAGTAATCAGATAAGTGAGCATTTGCTGAAACTGCTGGAAAAATGGGGGTTAGGACTGCATCTCATTGCACGGGGAGGAATACGTAGCATATTTCAAAGCAGGTCTCCAACCTGCCTAGGGAAAACTGAAGAGGGATAGCAAGGAAGGCCTGAGAAACAGAGAGGAAGACCCACTCCAGGAAACTGGACTAATTAACACCAAGGTTCTGGGCCCCTGGACCCACCACCTTGCATGCTGTTCAGAAGTGGCTGCAGTGGTTGAACACAGGTGCAGCCAGTGCTCAGGAGTAGTGTAGGCACTGGTGAGACCAGGGCTGCTGACAGCCAGGGCGTCTTGTGTTCAGGGTCTCCAGTATGGAAAAATTTGCAGACTCTGAGGAAGGCGTATCTAATATAGTCAGTCTTGGCCAGAGCCAAGTGCCAACTGAGTGAATAGGTCAAGGAGTGTGCTTCTTACTCATCCATTTTCCCAGCATAACACTTTCTTGATGGGAGGAGCTGTTTTGGTCATAGGACCTTGTTTAACACTGTCTTGTGAGGTGTGCTACCTTGGCACCACTTACTATGCATTTGATTTTCCTTCTTCCTATGTTTAAGTAAGTACTGGTTTTGAACAGTCAAGTGGCTTATATTTATTGCTTAATGATGGAGCAGTTAGGTAACTGAGTCCCCATCCTCACAAACTCTTTCAAGTCCAGTAGCACCCAGCAGCTTTCTGAATGCATGTCAGGTCTGTGTGAGATGAGGCTGAATGTTTGTATTTGGAAAAGTCATACAGTTTTCCTTAGTCTCATGAAAGTGGCTTCCCTTTCAGTGTCCTCAGGTTTCAGTGAACATTAGCCTGAACACAGCTGTAGGAATTTTGATGCCCACACACCTGGGACTTCTGTCTCTTCCCAGCACTTGCACATCTCAGTGTGGAGCATGACCCCACTGCTGACAGCAAAGGCACCACATGATTTGCTCTGTGCCCTTTCCATGGAGATCAGTGTCTCCTATGTCTGGTGTGGCCTGTGCTTGTCCTCCCATTCACAATAGCTGTTCTGGGGATAACTCCCCAGGGAGATGTAGCTATGTAGAGTACCATGAGAAGTCTCTTGTTGATCTTCGTGGTCTGCAGCAGGTAGGAAGCAGGACTTAAACCACCGCAGCAATTAAAAGCAGTAGCTATCCTGCAGAGCTTCCTTTGATTCAGTGCTTCCTTGATGTCCCTTTCTTCCCCATCTCCTAGTTTTGCCACTGACACGTAGTAGCAATGAGGAAGACAGCTGAGCTGTGAGGGCAAGCTGCCTGTTCCAGCACCCATGGCACGCAGCCGCGATCTGACAATGAACTCCCAAAGACAGGTGAGGAACTGCCTTCTAGCAGGTCAGGCTGCCTTCCTCAGGCTTGAAGTGCCTGATTTTCTCCCTTGCTTCCAGCGTTAGGTATACCCAACTGGTATATCATCTGTACCTCAGAAGATGCAAGTTTGGCAGGCTTTCTGAAACTAACTCTGCGCCCTGGTGGCTAAACTTGATGGTTTTGGTGCATAGGAAAAAAACAGCTAAGGTCTGTGGGAGAAAGCAGGAGAGCTGGCTTCTAGTTTGTGCTTTGTCCAGAGTGGAGCAAGGTCTGAAATCCCAGTCTTGTCAAATGAGTACATGGACTCTCCACCTTTCCAATAATGCTTGCACCAGCTGCATACAGAAGACTGGTGCACTGAGTGGAGCAGGGGCTATAACTCAGGTCTTCCGGATGTGTACTGTAGTTTAAGATTAGCTATGAAAATTCCCTAATCTATCTAAGTTTATGCACCTGTGAAAGCACATAAATAATAAAACTGACAATGTTGTTATTTTCTTTGATAATGCCTGCCATAGTTAAACACTGGTGTTTTAGACAGTACAACACTGAGCAAATTTTACATCTATAATATCATAGTATCCTTTAAGAAAAAGCAGCCTTTTACCTTAGAAACAGCAAAACTTTGGCATTTCTGATAGTTGTATCCAAACAGCATGATCAGGGAAGCCTTGTAATCATGCTGTTAGTAGTCTAAGATAAGATTAAATTGTACATTCTCTGTAATTACAGTCCCTCCATCCACTAGTCAGAGTGGGACACAGGAGTGCCCGAGACAAGCTTGTGTGCCACACAACATAAAGTAGCAGCAGAGAAACAAAAGAAAAAGGGAAGTTTTCAAATAATATTGAAGAAAATAGCTGTATTAATGTGACAGTCATAGAATCATAGAATCATAGAATAGTTAGGGTTAGAAAGGACCTTAAGATCATCAGGTTCCAACCCCCCTGCCATGGGCAGGGACACCCTCACCACACCATGCCGCCCAAGGCTCTGTCCACCCCAGCCTTGAACACTGCTAGGGATGGAGCATTCACAACTTCCTTGGGCAGCCCATTCCAGTGCCTCAACACCCTTACAGTAAAGGACTTCCTCCTTATATTCAATCTGAACTTTCCCTGTTTAAGTTTGAACCCATTACTCTTTGTCCTATCCCTACAGTTCCTAATGAAGAGTCATCCTAAAGTTGGTTAAAAACAAGTATAGGTTAATGTTCTCACCTACAACATTCAAGAATGCAATATTGAACTTTGGTTGATTTTTACTTGTATATTGATACATGAGGGGATATTTCATTTGGAAATCACGTTGACATATTTCAGGTAAAGTAGAAATGAAATTTTTGATGATTAGAAATGCCTTTTTCCATGTGGTGATGTTACTCATTTCTTTTTTAAAATTTCTAGACCCCAGTACAATTAGATCTTGCATGAATGCTAATGAGAAAATGCTGACTTTATTATTACGTATATCCTCACCATGCTATATTAACTCAATTTGTTTTCTGAAAGATGTGCTGCATTTTATTTTTATTTGTATCTGTTACTTAAGATTGTTACATTAGTCATGTAATCATATGAAAGACTGCAGTTCCAAGCTATACTAGCACTGCATTCTTAATTGAGTAGCACCCCAGTTTTGGGGAAGGATATGGACACCTGAAAGGCATGGATCTGGCCTAAAACTGATTTTGGTTGGGAGGAAGATGCAGAAATGCTATGGTCCTGGGAGCTCCAGGCCTGCTCCAAATGTGTCGGACTCCTGTGGGATGAGGTGTTGCAGGAGGGAATGGGCATTCCTACCTCAAACCGGAAAACTAGGGTGTATCTACTTCAAAATATTTTATTTATTAACTTATTTAAACCATCATACATTCTTGTGGCAAGTGAAAAAGGACACACTTCTTTCGATGCCTCATCAGGGAGAGAGCTTGCTTTGTATCAGACCCCTTGGAAATATCTTACTCGGGATTGTGTCCTAGAGCACTGTGGCTTACATCATGGCTTGTGTTTTTTTCTTGTTTCTCCTCCCTATCTTTTGAAATAACTCAAAATAAGTTAAAAAAGATTATGCACGAAGCTCATGAACTTTTGATGATTTTTATTTGTACCTCACAATACCATGTAATGATAACTATTTCTCTTCTGCACTTCTGGATTTGTTACTTTGGTGGTGGTTCCTTGTTCCTTTTCCTACTTCCTCTACAAGTGTAAGAATGGGAATGACCAATTAAATTTTATTCCTCCCTATGCCTTTTTTAAGGAATGAGGTTACGAAAGTAACCTGGTTTTATACTTTTACTGTGATCCTTCTTTTTGCTCCTCCCAGAGGAAGAAAATCCTTGTCTTGTTGAGGAAGACCTTCTCTGCAGTGATCTACTTTAATCACTTACTTCTGAGGGAATTTCCTTCCTGAACTATATTGCAGGCACAGTCCATAAATGAAACAAACCCACCAATTACATGGGTGCTATAATATTAGTTTACACAAATGCAAAAGGTATTTTTCTTGAAATTACCTCTTTAAGGTTATCTTGGCTTTGCAGTACATTTTCTTGAGGTAAAGATCTCTCCCTCTCCTATAGCATGTATGTGGATAGTTTCTACATGCACTTGTGTTGTTGCTCAGGCTCTTCAGTGATGTGTGTCACAGGAGGCCTAGCCATGTGGATATGCTAAGCCAAGGACAGATATGTCTGCATAAATTATTGGCAGCTGAGGAGAGGGTGAAATCCACACCTCTTGTGATTGGAAGGGAAAATTCCACTGTGAGGTCACAGGAAACTCCGTTCAGAGGGTTTGGCACCACTGTTTAAAAGCTGCCAAGCTCTTTAGGACATGAAGAAATAAAAGACTGGTGAAAGCTCTTCTGTCCCCATCCTCTTCCCCACCCCCAGCAACTTGCAGAAAAGCTTTCCATCTGTAAGTTGACGCCAACTGAGAGCATTTCTTAAAAAAGTTTTTGTTTCTTTCTTTTTCTGCACCTCACCACCGCTTTCTTGCCCATGATTTCCTGTACATTTCCTTCTAGCTAATGAAAACTAGAGTCATGGTATTGCTTCAGAGGACACTGATGAGATGAAACTTGAAGCTAGAAATGAAGAGTCGCTGAGCCAGGAACAGAAGGATCTTGGTTCTCTGTTAAAGCCTAAGAGGGCTTTTGTCTTTAGACAGAAATACTAGGTGATAAATGGATTAGTGAGGACCCTGGGTGAGCCAAAGGCCTAAGGGTCAAAACAATTGGTTTATAGTTGCCCTAATAGTATCAGATACCTCAGATTGTTTAATTATTTTCTACACCAAATAGTCTTATTTATTTCAACTTCTGTTGTATGAAACAATCGCCTTTGCTGACCTTGCCTGGCCCGTAGCTCTCCAGCTGAATAAACGGAGATAGGGCAGCAAAAACAAATCTACGCCACGAATAAGCTTTTGAAACATTAGTGTTTACCATTCACTGCATGAACTTACTATCAGGCATTATACCACCATGGAAACACTCTACAACTGCATGTCATGAATGTAAAATAATATGAAGCACAGAATACAGTGCTGAATTGCACATTGAGAAGATACTCGGAATGCTGCATGACCTTCAGCAAGATTCAGTGTTTATGTCAGTGAGAAAGTGAAGCCAAATTATTCATGAGGCTGAAAGGGGGAGAAAAGACATGTGATCTGGGAGCAGTTAGAATTATGTTAGTCTTGTGGGAAAAGATCGAGACGATCACGTTAATATTACCATTTCTGTTACACTCTCACCAGAAGCAGAATTTTAGGAATGTGTCAAGCTTTGTGTGTATTATCCAACTGCAAAAAGACAGTAGGATTTTACAGTGTCAATTGATGCAGGTTTTATTCCTTTTTGAGGCTGTATTTTTACAAAGCAAATGCTTTCAGAAACAAGGTGAATCAATAGGTGTGACTTGTCAGTAAGGTGGCTATAGGATGAGGGAAACGTTTAAGGAATATAATGTAATCATGCATTAATATGTAAAAAAACAAAAGAAAACACCAAAATATGACAAAAAACTATTAAGGATTTTGTAAAATAAAAACAAATCCCAAAACTATTTTTAGTGATGTAGTCAAAGGTATGTTCTTTAGTGACACTCCATGCTTCCCCGAGGAAGTTGAGTATATTATTGCAGGAAATAATAGGAAATGTGACTTTGAAGATACTGTTTATCACTAGGAATGAGAATTCTGTTTTTCTGCATGGTCTGCAGTCGGGTAGTGCTACTGAGGGGCACTGGTGTAATAGAGGTAGAATTTGTCCTCACACAGAAGGTGTGCCAGGCTGGGCACATTTCAGAAGCCCTGTGTGTCATCAGCCCATGCATTTTCTTATTAGATCTTCACAAAAGAGAACATGTAATTTCTCTGTATGAATAAATATAGTATTTCCACTAATCCTCTAATTCCACAGTATAATAGTGAAATTAAATATGTGAGTAATTTTAGTGAGGCAAGCCAAACCTGGCACATACCAAAAGAGAAGCAAAAGTATTGGGTGTCTGATGTCTGAATCTTTTCTGCTAAAGAAAACCATATAAAATGTGGCTTGGTATTTTTTTCTGTAGCCATATCAGCTTACCTGCAGGTTGATATTAGTGGTCATCCACATATAATTTCAGAAGCTGTTGACACAACCAGAATGACCACATTTATATCCACTTCATGGATATCCAGCTATCCTTCAAGCATGTGCCCAAACAACCTTGGGACAATTATAAAGGAATTAACTTAATAGAATCATTACGAGTGTTTGAAATACAGTGGGGTGCTTCTTGCTGCTTCGGCTGGAAAAGCAGATTCAGAGAATTGTTGTTTTAAGAAACCAAAGCCTTACCCATTTGCAGCCAGTTATTTTGAAGTCAAACTGGGCTGAACAGTTTGGTTCCTGGCACATAAAGAAAGCATTTCTGATTCTGATTACTCGCACCTCCATGGGAGCTCAGAACCAAGGTATATTTGTGATTGTATTTGCTGTTGCTGTATGCTGTACCTTGTGATACTATTAAAATCTGTATAGATTCTCATTTATATACGGGTCCTGTAATTATTCAATCTTTGTTTAGCACTGAGTGCATCAGGCTTTCCTTCCATCTGCTTCTGAGGGGGGTCCCAACTTGTGAACATATTCTCTACCCACCGAGGTCATAATTTCTCATAGTGACAAACATGGTACAGAATTCCCTTTTTGGGGTCCTCTTCTTCTGCTCAGTCCCTAGAAAATGGTGAACACTACAACATGCAGTTGAACTGATTCTGGTCCTGAAAGCCACTTTTGCTGGTCACTTTCAGTAAGATTTGTGGGGTTTTTTTTTCTTTTCCCATGACTTTATTCTGCAGCTGGGAACTGTAGTGGATTCTAACATTAAATAGTGTGGTTTTTGTCTTGTCAGTTTTGTGGTATAAACAATTGTCTAAATGAAACTCATTTTTAACAAAGTTCATTTTTAATACTGTGTTTAGGTTCAAGATTTGTCACTATCTTAAAATCTAACTTCTACATTTCCTAGTTTACATTAGATCACTTAATCCAGCATGTGTTTGTGCCTTTTCAGATATCAGTTCATTCTGCTAATTAAACATACTTACCCAGTACTTGAACCTTTATCCAGGAGCATTTTCAGCTCAGGACTCTCATCTTTGGCATAACGTAACCCTGCCATCTACTGGAAAGTCTTCAGTAATGGTTTTTGTTTGTGAAATTGGGGTGGGGAATATCTACAGTTTTTACCTACAAAGGTGGCCACTTCTAATTCTGAAAAGCAGAGGCTGATTTCCTGTTGTTCAGGGGAAACGTGTCTGAAATGCAAAGACTATGAGTTTTCTGGGAGGGGATCAAATATGTGGTAAACAAGAGCTTTTCCTTTCCGTCTCGGACAGCCAACATTTTCTCCATCAAAGCTTTTCAAATCTCCCATCCTCCACTCTAGCTACTTTCTGGATGGTGTCCCAGGGCTAGCAAGGATTGCTGGGTTGTTCCCTGTCCTCCCAGATCTCTGCATGGTCAGAAAGACTGGGAGCTCACTGGGCAGTTGGGAATGTGACTGTGACAGGGACTGTGAGAATGAAGACCTTGGGCCCACTGTAGGAGAGGATCTGGTTTGAGACCATCTTAAGAACCTGAACGTACACAGGTCCATGGGTCCTGATGAAATCCATCCGCGGGTCCTGAAGGAGCTGGCGAATGAAGTTGCTAAGCCGCTGGCCATCATATTTGAAAAACCATGGCAGTCAGGTGAAGTTCCTGATGACTGGAAAAAGGGAAATATAACCCCCATTTTCAAGAAGGGGAAAATGGATGACCCAGGGAATTACAGACCAGTCAGTCTCACCTCTGTGCCTGGCAAAATCTTAGAGCAGATTCTCCTGGAAGGCATGCTAAGGCACATGAAAATCAACAAGGTGCTTGGTGACAGCCAGCATGGCTTCACTAAGGCCAAATCCTGCCTGACCAATTTGGTGGCCTTCTATGATGGGGCTATGGAACTGATGGACAGGGGTAGAGCAGTTGATGTCATCTACCTGGACTTGTGCAAAGTGTTTGACACTGTCCCACACGACATCCTTGTCTCTAAATTGGAGAGACATCAATTTGATGGATGGACCACTCAGTAGATAAAAGAACTGGCTGGATGGCTGCATGCAAAGAGTTGTGGTCGATGGCTCAATGTCCGGCTGGAGACAGTAACGAGTGATGTCCCTCAGGGATCGGTGTTGGGACCAGTCTTGTTCAACATCTTTGTCACTGACATGGACAGTGGGATTGAGTGCGCCCTCAGCAAGTTTGCCGATGACACCAAGCTGTGTGGTTTGGTTAGTACACTGGAGGGAAGGAATGCCATCCAGAGGGACCTTGACACGCTTGTGAGGTGGGCTGATGCCAACCTTATGAAGTTTAACCATGCCAAGTGCAAGGTCCTACACCTGGGTCGGAGCAATCCCAGGCACAGCTACAGGTTGGGCAGAGAAGAGATTCAGAGCAGCCCTGTGGAGAAGGACTTGGGAGTGCTGGTTGATGGAAAACTTACCATGAGCCGTCAGTGTGCGCTTGCAGCCCAGAAAGCCAACCGTATCCTGGGCTGCATCAAAAGGAGCGTGACCAGCAGGTCAAAGGAGGTGATCCTGCCCCTCTACTCTGCTCTTGTGAGACCTCACTTGGAGTATTGTGTGCAGTTCTGGTGTCCTCAACATAAAAAGGACATGGAACTGTTGGAACAAGTCCAGAGGAGGGCCACGAGGATGATCAGGGGACTGGAGCACCTCCCGTATGAAGACAGGCTGAGGAAGTTGGGGCTGTTCAGCCTGGAGTAAAGAAGGCTGCATGGAGACCTCATAGCAGCCTTCCAGTATCTGAAGGGGGCCTATAGGGATGCTGGGGAGGGACTCTTCATGAGAGACTGCAGTGATAGGACAAGGGGTAACAGGTTAAAACTTAAACAGGGGAAGTTTAGATTGGATATAAGGAGGAAGTTCTTTCCTGTTAGGGTGGTGAGGCACTGGAATGGGCTGCCCAGGGAGGTTGTGAATGCTCCATCCCTGGCAGTGTTCAAGACCAGGTTGGACGAGGCCTTGGGTGAGATTGTTTAGTGTGAGGTGTCCCTGCCCATGGCAGGGGGGTTGGAACGAGATGATCTTAAGGTCCTTTCCAACCCTAACGATTCTGAGATTCTATAATTCTATGATTCTATGAATGCACAGCTCCTTTAACAACTCAGAGGTTCTGCATGTGTGCATCTGATTTCCCTTTAAGCATGTGTCTGGACCCTGGTGATCATGAAGTATTCATCTGGAGAGAAGGCAGAAGCAAGCATGGATAGACCAACTGATAGACCAGCTGTGCTGAAGGAGCTGTGCATATTTCTCCGCTGCTAGTCTCTGCTAGCAGGTGATGCTGTGGAAGAGGCTCTGGGGCTACTTGGTCCAATTTTGTCCTCTTGTCTGTAGGCTACTTTGTAGCTGGTAGATTGCTGGCATCTGGAAGTACTGGGTCTAGTAATAGATGAAGGCTTTTCTTGGCTTTCTGTGCTCATGTTTTTCTTTCCCTGTGTATTTGTATAGCTGAGATGAGCAAAGAAGTTCTTGTAACTTGGTCAGACATATGCTGTTATGTCTGCCACGTCTGTGCTTCTGGAGGCATCTACTCTCTCTTTAGGGGTGAGTTTTGCTGTAGTTATTCCATAAGACTCCCCCCGGAATTAAGCCTATAGCTTTGTGTGAAAGTCAATCTAAAGAGCAAAAGGAATTATGTCCTCTGGAAGAGAGGGAAAGACAATCCAACTCAAAACAGTAAAGCAAAATTTGTCCCGTAAATAGTTGAAGGGATTCATAAGTCATCTGGCATTGGTTTGTAAGGTCTGGAAGCTATGTCCCCATTTAATCAATTGCCATGCAGAGATTCATAGCTAAAACTGCCCATACAGGGGTCTGTACTGTTAGCACAATACAGGCAACTTCATCAGCTCCAGTACAGCTGTATGTTTTGTACAGTGTTTAGTCCCAGCAAATAAACTCAGTGGTGACTGTTGTTGTGCTTATCAGGACATAGTGCTTGATCAGACTTGGACATCTTGGGTTGTGTCACTGTAAGGTGCTCACTGCAGAAGCAGCAAGGTTAGATGTGCTAGCACCTGGCAATGCAGCTATGCCAAACTGTAACTGGCTTAGCAACCGTGACAGCTACCCATTAGCAAGCAGAAGCTTCTCCAGAATGGTTTTTTAAGTGTAAACAGCTGTACAAATGAAGTATATTAAGCATCTGCTTCAGTTTTGGTTTTAAGATTAGATTAAAAAGCAAGATAGAGCAAGCAGGCAATTTTAAGGATTATCATGTAATGGCAGAGCTGTAATCAAAGTGTCATTAGTGCTTTCTTTCCTCCACACACTATTTTTCAAAAGAGATGGTACTTAGTAGGAGACCATTCTGTTATGGAGGAAATGATGTAACTTTCTCTTTGCTAGCACAAAAGACCAAAATTGTTATCTACTCTTCATTAAAATTGTCATTTTACAGCTCACCTCCTCACAGAAAGACCTTGAGTAGGGTTCATATTACTTCCAGATAGCAAAAGAAAAAAAAGTAATTGGTAGCAGCACATTGTCTGGATGTTAATATTTCAGCTTTACCTTTGTTGAAGAAATAATTTATTCCCACCATATATTAGAAGGGAGGAGGCTTGGCACAGGCATGGGCTTACTTAAATTTAAGCTCAAAACCATTTCAGGTTATTTAGTCTTATGGAGGATTTTCTCCTACACTATAATAGATGGAAGGTTTAGATGGCAAAGTTTTAAAGCCCCAAACATGGGATATAATTCATCTGGGACTGTATTGGGATAAACTGCAGAAAGTACTGCATCAGAGATGGGGCTGATGGGGTCAGCCTTTGGGTTTTGCAGAAAAATCTTTGCTCTAAGCACAGACAGGGGTAGTTTCATAGGGAGAGAACACAGGAAATGATCAAGCTGCTCATGATCAGAGGACAAACAAGAATGCTATTTTGGGTGGTTGCCACTGAAATCGGTTCTGATTTTCTGCTTCAGCATTGAACTAGCAATGCTTGTACTTAGGCTGAGAGAAGGGTGGCATGGGGTGGGACGAGGTGCTGTGATGTTGCTCAACCTCCCTGCAAATGCCACGTCTCTTTCATGCAGTCAGCCAACTGATGTGAGTTGGGATATTTTTTTCCTCCAGCTGCAGTGTATCTCTGTGTATTACACTGAAGTATTTCTTGAACAAAAGCAGGACAATTTTAGTCATGGCTAGATCGTAAAGGGAACCAAGGGTATTCTGGTCTAGCTTCTCCTGTCACACCACAATACAGTATGTGGGGCAGTAGTAGGAAAAATCTCTTTCCTCTCCCCTGCAGTTCACCTCCTGAAGAAACAGCTATGTCTGCTCTCTGCAGAGCATGTTATTATTTGCCCATATGCCTCCTTTTTTCCTCCTGATAGTTTTTAAAAGCTCATTAGAACTGCTTCTTCCTTTCACAATCCATTTCACAGGGATCTGATATTTATGCATTATAAAACTTGCCTTTTGTCTACAACACAGGTTGATTTTGCTGCCTGCTCTCATTGTTCTTAAGCCTGCATTAATGAGACATCGTAGGAAAAATCCTAACAGGTACTGGCAGATTGCTTAAGATGGAGAAAGTGGTACCATCTGCTAGAATAAATAAAATTGCAAGAAATTCCAAGGCCCACAGACTGCCAAAATATACATTGTTACAGAGTCAAATAGGGTAATTCTTATTTGCAGAAAGTTACCTATGTACTTTTCAGGATAGATGTACTAAACTTCTTTGAAAAACAGGAAGCACAGAGCAGAGTATCCATCTGCACAGCCTCCCACGAGCAACCAGCCCTGCTCTGAAGGTGGGAATGGCTGCTGTGAATACATTGACCATGGTCAGGAAAGGGGAAAAACAGTAACTCCAACTGGCAGAACAAACAGGATATATTTGCCTTCTTCTGTGTTCTGTAGAATGTTATTCTGCCTTTTATTTTCATTTGTGACAAATACATGTCACCTTTAGCACTTGCACTGGGTTGCAGTGAGTTGTATGTCCACTCTGAAGAAGAGGATGGTGTCTGTGCTTGCTTACAGTGGAGATGCTCTGAAGGAAAGCAGTGCTGTGGCAGTACACCTTGAGATGCTCTGGAGGAAAGCAATGCAGTGGCAGTGCACCTTGAGATGCTCTTTACCCCATTCTTCCTGCTTGTACAGGCCAGGAGTCATCTTAGGTCATAAACCCAGCTGGTAAACCCAGCCACCTCACAGATGTGGTGGAGCAAACACTCAAGCTATCCACATCAGGTATTTGGTGGGAAGTGTAGCTGTCATTTCAAGCAAATAGGTATTTCAAGGCAACTGATTCCTCACAGCAACAGGAGCACATGGCTTTGTCTTCACCTCAAATGAACTGATATGTGGGTAATTGGCTTCTCTCTGCATGATATATATAGCCCATGTATTGATGACAAGAAGTTGTTGGAAGTATTTGCAGCGCTGGAAAAAGAAACCATTTCCACTCTTGTTTATTGAAAGATACATAATTTTGCTTGAACAGTTTATTTCTGGAATCCAGAGAAAGCTTAATCACTTTAGAAAGCTAATTTACAAAAATGCTGGAAAATGCCACAGTCCGGAGGGTAACTTATCATGTGTACTGCAGGACTTATAAAAGCAAACAGTATTTAAGCATAAAAAGTGAAAAAAAAAAATTGATAGTATATCTATGATTTTGATAGAAAAATTAGGTAGGATATCAAGATGTATGAGAAAAATCAGTACTCTATATTTTATTTTGAAAATCTAAATTGCTGGTAAAATGAATTACTGTAACATCTGTCGATTTGAAGCTCAACTGAGACTTTTTAAATATAAAAATTAAATGGTTATTCACTCAAATGTCATTCATTTGCATAAAGATAAAGCAAACTGTCAGTTCATCTGAGTGGGGATTTCCTATTACTTTTTTTGCTTGGATATAGTTTATGAAGACGTTTTCAAAACAAAACTTTTTCTTTTGAAACAAGATTATTATTAAAAATTACCAAGGCATTAAGGATGCAAATGAGATTTAAATATTGTCACATTTCTTTGTGGAATGTAAGGCCAAGTGCATCAGACTTGCTTAGGTCCTGTGTACACAGAGGTGCTGCTGGGTGGTCGCATGCTGCTCTTGTGGTTCTCTCCTCCTTCACATGCTGTGCCAGAAGGATTGGAAATGCTCAGATTTTACATGGGGAATATAGAATTTATTCTTTTGGGTCTGTTACTTCATATTTTACTATCTCAGAGCACTAGAAAAAGTTTATGAAACCACTGCGTGTAGGCAGCCACTTTTAGTATTGCAAACATTATGGTTGACACGGTAGTGACACTGCTGAGCAGCCAGTATTTCTTTCAAACTGAGTTCTTGGGAGGCTTGTTGAGCATAAACACACTTATTAAAAAGTGCACAAAATTGCTGTTCGCTTTGGTCACACTGTTCATACACCAGTAAAATGGGGGTAGTAGGTTCATAATTAGGTTACAGAGGTCATTGCTGGATGTTCTGTTTGCATATACTGTGTAAGGTATTACTATTTGGAGTTAATTGTGCAATTCTTAATAGTTACTGAAGGTAAGATGGCTACTTTTTTTTGATGTCTGAGTGAAGTTAGAGACACAATTTCTATACATTAATGAATGCAGGTTTCAAAAAGTGCCAGTTCACAAGAGAATTTTGTTTCTGATCTCATGCAATTTCTCTTACAGTTTCTGATAGTGTCCTAAAATCTTGCTGTTGAAAATATAGAAAAAAGCAAGTGTCATAAAAAAAGAGAAGCTGGAGTTGACTTAATCCAAATACCAGCAACTAACATACTGACTGCTAATATCAAACTGTAATACTGTGCCTGCAAGGAACTTTAGGCAGTAGTGTCATTTAACACATTAAAAACCCCAGGCAAACTTTCCATCTTGCGTCCCCTCCATGACATTCCACTTGATGGCATGTTGAGCCTTTGTTCTCTCAAATCATGATGACTTGACTCACTTAAGTCAAGTTTAGGGGGGGCATATAAGATAATGTCTTATGCTTCCAATTTTAAACTTTAATGCAGCAATTTGTCAATATCTGAAATGACCCTCCTCTGAAATGAACTGAATAACCAGTCTGAGGGAGTAGGGGAGAAATGGGATGCATTGCTACCTCCCTGGGACAGTCTCCAACACCCAGAATCAGCAAACACAGTGGTGTCTGTGAAAGCTGTCTGGTGAAATATACAAATTGTATATGATCTAGAGATAGATGGTTCAGCTCTGGAGAAAAGCATATGGAAGCAGTGAAATATATTGGGAAAACTGCAGTGATTTGTTATGTTGCATTTGCTCCCTTTCCTTGGGCAGATGGGTGACTTTGCTCTGTGCCTTCTGAGCAGCAGAGCTTGGCACTGCAGATGCCCAGTGTTGATTCTGTCCTGCTCATCTCACCTGTGCCATACACTTTGCATCAAAACAGCTCAGAGAAGTTTGCAACAATATGTATAGCTCAAAGTTGCCAGGCATTAACAGTTATGAGTTTTCCAGTGTTGTAAAAATGAATTTGGTTAAAAATAATGAAAACAGCCACACATTAGCAAACTGGGTGGCTTTTTGGATGGGCCCATTAGGTAGAGAGAAAGCTAAAGCATGTGTCATTATCTTGCTTTTTGGTACTCAAGCCGGTGTTGGTCACTGTAGACAAATCCATTGTCAGGCACTGTAGACAAATCCGTTGTCTGCCTGGGCTGACTGACTCTTGTGAATGGCTATGAGTTCATCACTACCATGTCTGGAACTGCTGAGATGTCCAATGCATTGGTTCCTGGATTTTCTAATCCAGAGGGTGAGAGCCAGTAAGTATTTTCGGAATATTCCTATGACAGAGGAAAGGAGGGCATGTGTTTATGTGTCTTGAGGAGTCTTGAGAGTTCAGACATACCAAGCAGAGCTTCTACCTTAGTCTTCAGAAATAGCCAGCTTCGCTAGAATGGTACCATGCCACAACTAATAAGCCTTCTCTTTCAGTTTTACACATATCACCACTCTAACGTAGCTTCACTCCTGCCAGCTGCAAAGTGAACCATCTCTGCTAATTGCGGAATGGGCTCCATCCCCTTTAGCCATCATTTGCTCAATCAGGTTGTAGGGCTCCCCTCATGAGGCTGCAGATTCATTTGTGCAGCAAAGAGGTATTGCTTCCAGGAATGAATAATAATTATGATCTACTCTGCATTTTACAGCCGAAGCTCCCAACTGTCAAATGAAGATTTTATCTACATAGTAGTCCTACTGTGAAAATACCTACATTGCTTATTATGCAGCATTCCAATACTAGGGTAGTCTCCAACAAGCAGAAACAATGCTGCTTCTGAATTTGTTCAGAATACCACTTCTTAGGTCTGTGTGACTTCAAGTAATTACTGACATGCAGGATCACATACCAGCTTTAGGCTTTTAAGAGAGTTTTTGATAGCTAATTTCACCACTACCTGGCAGATCCTTCTCGCCTAGCATTACACCGATCCAGGCTCAAAGTAAACAGAATAGGCTATAATGTCATGACAATTTCAGATGTGATTATAGGCTATAAATAACTTAGTAAAGGGTTATCACAGACTCTCTAGGCTGATGGACAGAAGAGGTTATGGCTAACAGGAGCTGGGAAAGAATGTAATTCCTTAATTTAAATGTAGAACAAGTTTAGGGTCAATGAATGCATTTGTGATGGATGTGCAAGCCAACTCCAGTGGGGACATAAACCCAAAGTTGTTAATTGCATTTTAGTTGCCAGATGGAAAATGGATGTAAATATTTGACAGTAGTGCAGTGCAACTGCTGTTAAGTGTCAGTTTATATGATTTGGGCACTCATCAGTTTTTTAAAACAAATCATTTGCATATGAAGGCAAACAAAAGTGAGGAAGATTTGACAGGATTCAGCAGGATTAAAATTAAGCATCTCAGTCATCAGCTTTAGTTTTCCTCACAGCACTCTCATATGTTTTTCTGACAAGCTTAGGTATAAGAGCTATCCATTCCCTGCCATCTGTGGAGGTTATGCTTCCTTGAGTCAGAAGCTTAATCTGAGCCTAACAGAGCTTCAGACAAGTAATTGCAAATCTTTTGGGCTATTTTCTGACAAATAACCTGTTCAACTATTTACAGAAATAACTGAGGGTTTTTCTATTTTGTGGAAGTACCATTCCTATTAGTAGTGAAGGAAGACTTAGGTGCCACTTTGGTTATGTTTTTTGTATGAATGTCTCTTGCCAATACCATAGCAAAGGAGGATGTATTGCAGACCTAGAAAACTCCTGTAAAGTCCTTTCTGCTAATTGTAAAGTGATTCAAAGTGACTGTAGGACCAGAAATGTGTGTCTAGTTTTGTACTGGAAGAAAGTGAGTCAGTGGCTTGGTTACAAGTGTGATTGATGTTAGAACAAATATTGAAGATGGAAAGAAAGCCAAGACTATTGCCAGGATATTTCTTAGACTTTAGACAGCTCTTTGTTGGGGTTTTGGTTTTGGTTTTTTGTTGGGGTTTTTTGGTTTGTTTTTTTTTTTCACTCTAAAGTTTGTTTGTTTTTTTTTTTCTAGTTTCCTTTTGGTTTTGGCATGATGTTTGTAAATTGCATAATGTTCCCAGGTATTTATAAAGAAAAATTAATCAAGAAATTAATTTTGGGGCTTCCAAGAACCAGCAAGCTCACACCATTTAGAATTCTCTATAGTTTGTGTAAATACATTTTACATACTTATATCTAAGATTCAGGCCAGGTTTCACTGGGGCTGAAAGAAATTAGTGGAAGTGCTGTTACTGGAGTCAGCAGTTCTGAGTATGTGAGTGTGGTCACTCAGAAGACCTTCTAGGCTGATGGTGGCCTTATAATAGAATTCATACTTCTTCTAGTGTTTTACATTTCTTTAGTGTAAAAACTATAAAAGTGCTAAAAGTTCACACCCTAGTCTTGCTAATCTTGTTATCTCTGTGGTGATACTTCTTGCTACTTGCTGATCATGTTACCTCTGCAAAGAATCAGGTAAACAATTGGAAGAACCTTTTTCGTCAGTAAGTGAGAGATTCACCCACCCTGAGGGTTTCCCTCAGGCTTGTCTCCCCAGGCTTTTATACATGCCTGAGGAGACAAGCATTTTTCTCGGTTGGCATTTTCTGTGTCCATTTCATTTAATGAAATGCTATTACATTCTCAGAGGAAACAATGTGCTAATAATGGATCAGATCCAAATCACTGTAATAACCATGTGATTCCCCCTTCCCACCCTCTGAAATTTTATTGCCTTTTGAAAGAAAACATCACTTGACTCACGGCATATTCAGAACAACAAAAATTCACAATGCAGGAAAAACTACTTGAGGAATAAGTTGGTGTTTTTTTTCCCCTGGATAGTTTTTACTTACCCCCCTCTCTGTGGCTTCTTCCATGATTAGCTGTTGTGTTTTGGAGGTTTCCTTAATTGTAATCCATAAAACCATTCCAGTGCATAAACAGTCCTACTCTGCCAAGGCAGGCAAAAAAAAAGATACAAAATTAATGTTTTATTGATCCTGCAGCTCTCCAACAATGTCATACTGAAAGTAACTTCAAGATGGGCAAGATTTAATTTGCCATCCAGTTGTTTTATAGCCATGTTTTATGCAATGACCAAGCAATTCTTTCTTTTTCTGGAGCCTAGGCTAGGTTTCCCTTTGTCAGTCAATGATAATTCCAAATCACTGATGTACGCAGTTCAGCATAACTTAATCAATGCTTGCTTTAAGTTAAATATTTGTTAAAAAGAATTTTAGAAGCATAATTATCCTCCATTACTACCAGATGTGTGCTGACACAAAAGGTGCAGGAATGCTGTCTTCATTTGCACTAGTAATGGTCATGCTAATTTGATTTCTGTGCAGCAGATGTGTGCGCATGCAAGGATCCATGTGTAGACCCTCTGGACAGGTTTTCAGAGTCTGGCAGCTTGGTACCCTGCCTTTTCCCATCATTTCATTATGTGATCTGTGCCTGCTGCTCAATCATTATATTTGAGGCAAATCATGGAAGCAGTTTGCCTCGTATTTCACTGTGAAAGTTGTAACTTTAAAATCATGCCTCCTCTTGAAAAAATACTGTTTCTAGTCAGCCCAGTTGCAGGTAGCACTTTTTGGTGAGAGGCCTGCTAACTCCAGTAGCTACTGCCTCTTAGAAGTGTTGGGCTGTAGGCTCATTGACAGTGTCAATTTTAAGTTGTTTGAGTAATGATTATTCTCTCAGACGATCTATTTAATTTTTACCCATTTTCTGCTCATTGTCGAAGAAGCTAAACACTGTTTTGTGCAACGTCCAGCTTACCAGGTCAATTTTGCTGGCATTTGTTCTTTTAAATAAAACAGACACATCACAAAACAACTTCGGGGGAACATGCATGTCTTCTATAATTACCTCTGAGTAAACTTATGCTTTGAATGTAAATCTGAACTGCAGGGTTGTTCGATGCAGTTAGAAAGCGTTCTAAATAGTTTTAATATGTGTAGCACTCTTAAAAAGGGAAGTCCAGCTTGTTTAGCGAGCCATGCCTTGCATAGATCATTTACCCCACAGACACCAACTACTTCTGCCGTTTATCAGGTGAAAAAATATTTCCCTGAAGAACATGAACCCAGTGTACTCTGTATTATGCAGCTTGTATACAAGCTTATAGTCTGCAAGCCAGCATTCAGTTTCCTTAGCAGTGTGTTTCAGACACTGCTGGTCACTCAGACTAAGCAGCTCATGTCCTAAAGGCAGTAGGACAGGCACAAAACTTTCCTGTTCTGAGCACAAGCTGCAGAGGCTTGTGACCATTAATGGTCACTTACTGACCATTTCCTCTGGCACAAGCAGTAATATGGATTAAAAAAATAAACTAAAATGAGGTTATGTTTTATGCTTTGTCTGGAAGTCATGACTTACCTAAGGAGAGATGAATATAGCAGTGTGCAATCACTTCGCATCACCAGAGTGACTCCAAAGTTAGGTCCTCCTCTGTCTGTGAGGCTCCTGCTCTTGGCAGTGCTCAGAATATTTTATATCTTTGCTAGGCAAAAGATGTCACCAGACCTGCCTCCAGTCGCTGGCCCTTGACAGGCAGCAGGACAACCCTTGGCAGAGCCAGGGTGATTTGCCTTTGGATTCCTGTGACGTTCCTGCAGCAGATGAGTCACCTGCTTTGTGAGCACTGCAGTATGACGGGCTGACATGCCTAGCTCCTGCTGGCACACTGCTCTCTGATACCTTCTGGTAGAGCTGCAGGTATCACTTACAATATGTGATGACTTGGGTCATTTAGGCTCTCTGCTCTTTGCCTCTGTCTGTTTCATTTCTTCTGTGTGAGGAGCTCACTGAAGATGCGTGGCAGGGTGTCCCTTTCAGGATGGGCTCCCAGCTGAAATCTCCCTAACTCTCATGTTCAGAAAGCTGTGAAAATTGTCCAGTTCATCCACGTGTAGTCCTTACTGTCTGTCTACACTTCTGTATGGAAGTGCCTTTGCGCTCTGGGTGAAGAGGGGCTTCTCTGCCAAGCCAGTTTTTAATAGCCTGGCGAGGTGTTACAATGAGTGTGACCTGTAAGTTGAAAGCCATAGATGATTATGTTAGTTTAAACCTTTTCGATGTAGTCTGGCTCTATGCGTGTGTAAGTCTACAGATGCAGACTCACATCCAAGAACAGGCAGAGGCTGCGCTACCTCTTTCCCTTGTTTGATTATGTGGCTCACCACTACTGCTAATGGATTATATTCACAGCTATTCCCAGCTGCTCTTAGTTATAGTTTAGTCTCATTAGATGCTTACTTTAAATGTAGGCAGGGAAAAAAAGACACAAAAAAAGGGCAATTTGTTATCAGATGTAATACTTTTGCCTCGTAAAACCTTCTCGATTATTAACTTTAAGTTAGTCAATCATGTGTTCTGATGCTATAGTGTAAGTAGTAATGTGGCTTCCAAGGTAATATGAGACAGCACAAATGCACAGCAGACATTCTTATCTCTAAAACATCATTGTATTCCTACTACAAGAAAAATAAGTCAATTTTCATGCAAACTCAAAGAAATGCTGATTCTTATCAAGCTTTGAGCATTTTTAATGTGTTTGAAGTTCTCTTGGCACTGCTTCTGCCTTAATGAAAGACAGTTTTCTGCAAGATAGACAGATCTGAAAGGCTGGTACTCCTGGCTGTGTATTTCCTTCCAAATTAAGGTTACGTGTCCTAATGCAATAATTAACAGTTATTAATAGGGCCCCCAAACTAAACTGAGAGGTGTGATCCACTGTCATTGTGAAATGAGCTCTGAGATGGGAGGTTGTGTCACTGGATAACACGGTGGGGTAAAGTAGAGTTTAACCTCCAGCGATAAAAGAAAAAAGGCAAACCTTGTGTTCATAACAGGGAACCTGGGAAGCCTTTTAGGGTTTTGTCATAAAGCACTGAGCTGTGTTTATGTTGGGATCCTAAAGCAGTTTTGATGATTAGCTCTGGCTGGGATGAAAGTAAGGAGTCAGACTGAGTAAAACCATGATTTATGAAACCTAAAAAGTAATACTAAACTCCATCATAATGCTAGTTGTAGTTTCTAGCTGTCCCAGAAGAGGTATGGGACAAAACCACATCTGGGAAAAAGAAATGGGGTACAAAGGCCGGAGCTAGAGTTGGAGCTTGAGTTCACATTGCTCCAGAGTAAAGGAGAGTGCCTGCAAGGGGAAATGCTGTCCTCTGTTTCAGATGGCAGGTTGGTGGCAGGGTAGGAAATTCCACTGTGAAAGGATGGAGGTGAGATTGAGATACATGTTGAGTCAAGGCTAATTGTTTCAGACTTACTCAGGAAATGATGCTGAATTTCATTTCTGAGCCACCTTTTGTTCTGGGGCTTAAATGCAAGGTTGGGGAAAAGATTAGTAAGTGTTGCTGACAAGCTGGTTACACAGAGATGGCCACACTATATTGGGTGTCAGCACCAGTTTGTATCACTGTGATGTTCAGTACATGTAGGACTGGATGGTGTCACTAGGTTAGGGGAAACTCTGGGCTTCTATTTACAATTACAGTGATTCTACAGATGGAAGGGTGGAAAAACTCAAGATGCAAGCCTGTTTAAACTGATGTGGATTGACCTGCAAAAATGTAGAAATAGAATTTATCAATGATGGGTATTTTTCAGGAGGCTGAGATAGAACTGCAGGTAAACACTTCTGAAATATAATTTTCTTCTTTGAATTTGCTTGGATGTTGGCACATACAGCAGCAGCACAGATGCTACCGATGTGCATGGAGCACACTGACCTTTCGGCAGTTTGCCGGTGTGTCAAGCATTGTATCCTTCTGGGCTCTGGGAAATCTCAGGATGCTGGAAGCAAACCCAAGTAAAAGTATAAAAAAATCAATGCTTTTGATTTCAAAGAACAGCAAAGACATGAGTCAGTCACAGAGACGTCATTCCTTACTGCTCTCCCTGTCATGTTCAGCCATAATTTCATTGGAAATCAATTTTAAGTGCTATCCTAGATGGAGCTTCTTCTATTTTTCCCAAGTCCTTCGATTTCTTTTTTCTTCATGCCAACTTTAAAAAGAAAAACAAAGTTGGTGGCTGACCAGTGGCAATTGATGAGTTAATTGAATGCCTGGCTTTGGGAGGAAGCTACCAGGCCAAAAGTGCAGCTAACTATTGCCTAACCACTGGAGAAACTGTCCAGCCTGCTGGTATCTGGCTGCATAACCCCTGGGGAATAGCTGTTTCTCATGCCGAGGATACCTGAAACTAAAAAAAAAAGGCAATGTCAAATTCTGCTGTACATTACATGTGTTCTGTAAATGTAAGTTATAGTAGACTTTGGTCTGTAATGCACCACTACGATTACACGTTTGTCATGGTTCAACACTATCCGTCAATTAAGCACCACACAGCTGCTTGCTCACTCCCCCATGCAGTGGGATGGGGGAAGAATCAGAAGAGTAAAAGTGAGAAAACTCAAGAGTTGAGATAAAGACAGTTTAATAGCTAAAGAAAAAGCCACACACACAAGCAAGGCAAAACAAAGAATTAATTCTCTATTTCCCATTGGCAGGCAGGTGTTCAGCCATCTCCAGGTAAGCAGGGCTCCCTCACACGTAATGGTTACTTGGGAAGACAAATGCCATCACCCTGAATGTCCCCATTTCCTTCTTCTCCCAGCTTTATATACCGAGCATAACCCATATGGTCATTTGGGGTCAGCTGTCCTGGCTGTGTCCCTTCTCAACTTCTTGTGCACCTCCAGCCTCCTCTCTGGTGTGCGGATGTGAGAAGCGCAAAAGGCCTGGACTCTGTGTAAGCACTACTCAGAAATAACTAAACCATGCCTGAATTATCAATGCTGTTTAAAGCACAAATCCAAACAAATCCAAAACATAGCCCATGCTAGCTACTATGAAGAAAATGAGCTCTATCCCAGCCAAAACCAGCACAATGAAGGAAGGTCTTGTGGCTGAATCATAGAACTGAAAGTCAAAAGATCTAGGTTTTCATCTTTACCACGATGTTCCAAACTACAGAATAAAAATATTTGAAGTATGAGGTGAAGGTACCATATTTTGTAAAGTTCATCTTAGGAACAAAATGCTTTGTCTGGGTCCTCTAACATGTTGCATGCCTACAACCATCTCAGCTTGTGAGCCCTGGCATGATCTAGTTCACTTTCTTACCTGCAAGCAGGTACTTTTCCCTACTTTTGCTCTGATGTGCACAGAGAAAAAGCATCAAAACAAATGCATATGATCTGCAGCAGTTTCTATTAGACTGTGGTTTTGCTTCATTAGAATCTGTTAGATTTAATCATGTTTTTGGAAGCTAAAGAGTCACCGCACTTTCAACGAGTGGGTTTTTGTGGTGCAATTATTGTCTCCTATTATATCATATGCACATTGTGCATTATGTGAAGTAGCTCTGCCTTAGTTTGCTTTATCAACAATCATTAAAAGTAAAAATTAAATATAGAAGGGAGTTATCATGTACATTGGAGTGTAAGGTTTCATCGATAGACAGAGGGGCGATGCCTATTTGGTGTTTGCCTTTGCTAAGTAATACAAAGCCTGCTTGCCAAGGACGAGCCCCAGAGGAATCATAAATCTACACATTTGCTTGTTTAAAGTATAATCAGAAGAGGCCACTCTGATCACTGATAGGTGAAATGAGAACGGACAGTACTTGATTCCTCAAAGATTTACCAGGGAGAAGGACTACTATAATCAGGACACTACTTTGAAGCACTGCAGAGGGCATACTGCTCAGAAGCGTGGTGTCAGAGGGAGAAGGGATGTTCTTAGACCTGTGTTATGAAGCACTTCTTTTCTGCTGACCTTGGCTATGCCTTTAGAGGTTTGCCTTACACAGCACATGACATTCTAGTTTAAAAATATTTTCTTAGCAAAGACTATTGACGACTTGAGGCTCTTTGTTCACTTGACTGCTACAGAAATGAACATGTTCTGGAGGTTGGTAGTATGAGAAAACGTTTGTGTTTGCCCAGAAGAGATGATTTTGAAGAACAAATTAAACCTGACCACTTTAGCTTCAGTGTTGGTGGAAAGAAAAGGTAGTATCTTATGCTTTTAATATTAATTTAAACAGCCTAGATGGCACAGAAATAGCCTGGATGGCTTTTCTGGTACAGTGTAAAGAGGCAATCTCTTCAACTTTGTATCTCTGTGAAGGTTTAAGTGAAGCCTAGGAGAGCTTCACTGTGTAGAACTAATGTCTGTGGGAGCAGAGCTCCAGGGAAGCTGAATTTTAGGGCAAGTTCAGTGATGAGTCTGTGGAAATTCTACTTCTCCAGCTAGCTTGGCCAACACCACCTGCTGGGATCTTTGAGGAGGGAATTGGTGCATTTAGCATCCCTTACAGCGTGTTGGTGACCCTCCGCTGTCAAGTGCACTGCTGGAGTACAGGAAGCTCTCAAGGTGAGTATTGTGTTAACCAGCAGAACTGCCAAGGCAGACTGATAGGATCAACACTCACAACCTGCTTTACTCTGCAGAGGTCCATAACATAAGCACCAGTGAGTTTAAGCAGCTCCTTGAATTTGCATATAAACAGTTGTATACATTTCACTATTGCAATAGTCTAAATGGGTTGTATGGGCTCTGATTTGACTGAATGACAGCTTGGATGGCCTCTAACTGCCAAAATACATTTAAAGCAAAGGATTCTTTCAGTATGTTTTACTATTTGAGTATTTTAACTGGGGCAGATGAAAATACGTTGCTCCTTGTGAAAGAAAAATAATTCATGACAGGAATACTAAAAACCACAAGCAAGTACTTATCTATTCCCACTGAAGAATGTAATATGGGTCACCCTCTGTCAAACGAAATCAAAATCGTGCAAGGAAAAAGGAAACTGTATTTAAAAAGGAGCTATATTCTACATTTCCTTCATATCACTGAAGCATACTGACAGAGAAGTAGTGTGATCTGTGATTGTCTAACAAGGATGAGTGGAATTAAATTATATTGCTCCTGGAGCTGTTTTATTCCTCTCAGCATACTCACTCACTAGGGAAATTGAGGAATGATTACAGGCTGGGTGAACTAGAGGGTTTTCTAACACCTGCATGTGCAGAACCAGTATTTTTCTCTTTGAGTTATATTCTGGTTATATTCCCCTGTAGGAGGGCCAGAAAAGTAACTGAAGTCTGCTCAAAGTTACATTACAAATTTGTCATTGACAAAAGGTGCCTTTCATTTACACAGACTTATTGCTGCAAGTTTGTGGTGACTCAGCGAGCTGAGGAGTTCGGCTGTCAAATAAAATAGTCTCTCGTGGCACAATGCCAGAGTTCAGTGTGCTTTCACTTAGTGTTATCAGAAACTTGAAAGTCAATAAAATTTATAGCAGCAAAATTTTCCAGCAGGTCCACGACCTTGCTAGAGAAAGTTGTGCATTCAGCAGTCCCAGCAACTGTCTCTCACTGTTCAGAGGCTGAGTCCTTGCTGTGGTGTGTCTAGGCTACCTTTTGTACAGGAGGAAAAAGATGGAGTTTCATGATGTTTTAAAATCTAGTCTTATGACATGGTGTGATTTAAACTAGATTATATGTGATAAAATTGCTATGTAATGAATCAGTCTCTCCATCTTGCTTTATCAAGAAGTGTAAGGCAACAGCTCTCCATAGAACTTTGAAAAGGGATAATTTTCCTTTCTGATGGGGGAAGTAAGAAGAAGCTTCAGGGGGAAGAAATCTGGATTATTTTTCTGGTCATTCTGCATATTGCTTTCTAGCTGGAAAGAGTTCTGTTACTTTATTATAAGCTCAGTCCTTCAGTTCGTGAAGGCATTTGCCAAATTTTCTGAAAATATTCTGGAGAACTAAAACTGAATGTAAATTCAAGAAATCCTATTCACATGTTGCACAGCCTAGAGAGTGCATATTTTCACTTCAACACTCTGATGAAACAGACTGCATATTGTTGCGTCAGGCTTCATGACATTAGCGAGAGCTCACTGATGGCATTTCTGAAGTTTCCAATCACCTGGATGCTCTGTGCTGTCAGGGTTGTATTCTTTCTCTTTCCTTCTCAATAGGATGATCCCTCTCTCTTGTTAATCACAGAATCATGGTGAAAATGTATGTAAATCAAGGAACAGAAATACCTTCATGTTATTATTTTGAAGTCACATCACAGCATATTCACTGGCTGTATCAATCCAGACCTGATTTACCGGAAGCTGAAAATAAAAAGAAAATATAACTTTAAAGGTATTCTCCTAGCAGGAAATCTAGCAGCATTCTCAAAAAGAGTCAACAAGGCTCTTATCCTTTTGTGGTGATACCTGAGCTTTGCAGGGTCACACAATAGCTTCCACAGCCATTACAAGGCACTGGTATTCCTGGTAGCAACGTTAGAAGAATGAAAATGTGTGTTTCTTTGTATTTGCAGAATGCTTTTCATTCAGAATGACTACAGTTCAAACACTGCAATCGTTCTGTTCCCATCTAAAACACAGTCTACAGTGGGCTGTTCAAAAACTGTTATTAAATACTAAAAAAACCAAGACAGTTTAGGGCATGCACCAGTAGAGCTCAATAGAGATCTTTTAAATATTAGCCCCAGTATATCACAATTCATATTGCAATGGCAGAACTGAAAGTGCTGTAGGCCACAGGGTTTTAAAATACAAGGTTCCGCACACACAAACTAATTTTAAAGGATGAAGTTTAAAATGAAATTTAGGGGACAACCCTCCAAAACTAAATCAAGTGTTTTCCACGAGAACTCCGTTCTTTGACACCACCACTGATGCTCAGGAACTCGCATTCAGTTAGATGAAATAATCCTCTGCACACTCACAGTTTAATGTAAGAACTGTCATATTGGATACACACATACATTCTTTCTTCTAGTGAATTCCCCATAAAAATCTTTTCTTCTCAATTATTCATTAATCAGCACAGCAGTGCTGAAGGGCTCTCTTTAGAAAGTAAAGGGGAATATTTTCCTTTAGAGTAATGAGCTGCAGGAACCTAAAATTTGTAAATGTATTTTATGCAGAAGTTCAGGAGTTATGTTGAAGTTGTTATCATTAGTATTTCCACTCTCCCAGGGAAGAACTGCTGCCCATTGCTACATCAGTAAAACCTGCAAAGCAGAAGTGGATGCGTTGCACAAGTCTGAATGTGTGGAGCAATAGGGTGGGTTGATATTTATGTCCCTTGTACAGAATAGTTTGGGTCATATACCGCAGGTATTTGTTCAGAATTTCTAGGTCTTTCTAATCTGCCAAACTCTGAAAATCCACTGGAACCAAAGTGTAGGTACAAGAGAATGGGCAGGTATTGATCACTCAGAAACAAGTCTGGAGACTCAGCCTGCCAGAACTGCCCGCACGTTGGGCAGTTCTCTACAGCACTGCTGTAAGCTCTTCCACAGTTACCCATATCCAGCACCAGAGGATGTGCTTATGACACCAAGCCCTTTCTCTCCCCTGTATCTTCTCTTCCCAAGCAGTGGATTGTGCCACTTGTAGCAGA
This sequence comes from Pezoporus flaviventris, assembly GCF_033815535.1. Classification (NCBI taxonomy): domain Eukaryota; kingdom Metazoa; phylum Chordata; class Aves; order Psittaciformes; family Psittacidae; genus Pezoporus; species Pezoporus flaviventris. Next base: position 37,143,481 of record NW_026892550.1, on the reverse strand, counting down.
TTAAATCTGCTGTGAAAGAGAGGTTATTTGTTCTTAGATGGATGAAACAGAAAGGGAAAAACAAACCTTTCATTTGCCATGTAATTTCTTTCTATGTGAACCTGTTGCCTTTTGTCCTTTGCCTTTTGTCTCTACATGGCTTCCTCCAGGAACATTTAATTACAGTGAATGCCTTCTCCCAGGAGTCCAGAAATTCTGCTTTCAGAGGTGCAGGGAAACAGTATGTGCATAAGATTTCACTGCCATTGTTCAATTTGCATTGTTCAGGGTATTAATTTAATTTTAGATGCCTCACCACAGTCAAGGAAAAAATCTCTAAATTAAATTAGCTGATAGCAAAAGCATCTAATGTGCAGCAAATGGGATTGCATTTTGCTTCCATTCAACTAAATTAATATTTAGTTAAGTGGTGTATTATTCAACACATCACCAATACAGAGCTTGCTTAATAATGATATTTTGATTATGTTTTTCTAATTCAGGTCAGGCTGAATGACAATATGACAGTAGTATTTGACAATAGCATTCGCTTGAGAGCTAAAATCAGTCTTACATAAGATTTACATTTATTTGATGTGGACTATTGTACAGGGGGGTTGTACAAGGGCAGTAGGTAAATTGTACAGGGGGGTTGTACAATGGGGTACTGCTTAAATTACATAGCTTACTTAACAGATATATCACTCAGCAAATACCTATCGTGCTTTACCAGGCAGTACCAGAACATAACCTCCTAATAAGGAAAACAGTTACTTAAGTTTCAGAAAAAAACATTTGGACAGAGACCAGACTCATCCAGGCTCCTAAAGAGCATGCGTGAGGACCAATGGTGAAAAGTTCAGGTCCAAGGAAGACTCTTTACTTCATCTGAAGACCCCTGCCCACGACCACCAGGAGGCACTGCGCATGAGCAGAAGACCTGAGCTCATTATAATACGAAGCGGGAATAGGACATAAATATGTATAGGTGTATTGTGTAACCTAATGCATATGTAGAAATTTAGAGGATAAATGTAGAGGAAATGACACTGAGGCGCGCATGCCTTTGGAGGAGTAATCCCCCATGCGTCTTCAGCTGAATAAATGCATACCTACTTTACAACTTTAACGGGTTGTGGAGTCTATTCCGATATCATATTCCTCTGCAAAATGTTTTAATTAAACAGACACACAAATTCATTCTGTTGTATAAAATGTTTTAATAAATTGAACCCAGAATAAAAATTACCTTACTTCTTAGCAAAGTCAGACCTTCCAAAATTTCTGTGTGTGGTTGAGAAACCAAGTTGAAACATGAACACTTGCTGTTAAGCAGCACTACGCAGAAGGCACCGATAGTTTGGACCTCCCATTAGCACCATCACACATTGTATAAAAGGAGAAGTTTGTCTTCAAGGACAGAGGTGGTGCCCTAAGAACAGCTTTGGGACTGTGGGCTCTCCCTGGAGAATCTGTACAGTTAAAACTTTCTGAAGGTTCTGTATTTGTTGCCAGGAATCAAATGTTTGGGATGATAAGGGCCAAGAGATTAGAAATCAAAACATTTCTTTATTTTTCCATTTTGCTTGCTTTGTACACCTGGCAGTGTCAGAATATTGTCCATTCCACTATGTACCCTGTTTAGTTACTCATGCTCCCCATTCAAAAGCACATCTGATTGATTAACTAAGAGCAGGTAGCAGTTCTATTAGCACATCCACATGCCTTTGCAAACCACAGAATTTCTAACACAGGTACAGAGTAATTGTTCACAGACTGAAGCTAGAAGCCAGAAATCAGAAAACCTTGTACAAGTTAGAAAATGAACTATAATCATAGCCTAATTTTGCTGGATCAGTTTCAGTTTTTCCACACCCGTACATCAGTTTTACCTGAAAAATGTTAGTAAAATTAAATATTGATCTTCATGATCTTCACATCTTCAAAACCAGATGCCATATAACAGGACAAGAAGGAAAGTGACACACAAGACAATTCCAGCATAAGGTGTTCGAGGAATGTGTCAGTTGGGATTAAGTAATAGTGGCTAAAATCACCTCAGGTGCGACTTCCTAAGTAACTGATTTCCCTCTTTTGCAACCCAAATGGAAAACAAAAGCCAAAACAAAAATCAATTCAAATGTAACAAAACCATGGATTTGACGGGAAACAGAACATTTTGTGTTAGAGTATTTTAAATGCTTCTGAATTTGAATAAACTTAGCGATGCAATGACCTGTCAAAGTAAACCCCCAAAAAGTGTTCTGATGAAATACAAATGTTAGTAAACATTTTCTGGAGATGATTTTGATTGCTGCAAGATCTCTATTTAGCTTTTTCATAAAGCTTCTTTTATAAGGTCAGCCAGTCTCTTGAAGGCCTGCAATGACACAAATATGGCTCACATTTATACTCCAGCATTACTTAAACAGGCAACATGTCAAACCTGTAAAGCTACTGAAACCAACTTACCCATATACAAACTCAGTATTTTATACTGCAAAATTCTGCTGATATTCCCTGTTTTCCTTTTATAATGTATAGGTCTGGAGGTTCCAAAGGTGAAAAGTAAAGGAAGAACAGTTGAATTGGGAAGCATATAAAAGATACCTTTGACTATCAATAGTATGGTTGTGAATTTTACAAAGAAGGAAGGAACAGAACTACAAAAGAAGGAATAGAAAGGCAGTAGAAGCACTTAGAAATTACAAACCTTCACAACTGAATGAAAGTACAACTACAAATACCAAACTGTTTCAAGCACCTGAATCAAATGAGTATTAAATCTGCACAAATAAAGGTCTCCTATCTATCCACTGAATTTATAGATATAGCCAAATATCATCCAAACTGTAAAATACATAGATTTGTTCCTGAGAAATGAAATACAATGTATATTTCAATTGTATGCAAGAAAAACAATATTCTTTCTTATAAAGGATTGACAACACACAGAGAAACAGGTAATTCAATCTCAGGAATGGAAAGTCTGGAAAATAAAAGATATATGATGCCTGCTAATGCTAAAGCAAATAGCAAAACTTACTCTAGCCTCCAGTAAAGCCTTTATGGGTAATATCTGGGGGGGGGGTTAAGTGTGAGAATCTCCATATATGATATTCACAGAAAAATTTCAAGCGGTCCTAAAAATCTGGTACCTTTCAGGTCATTTGGATATGAACGTCTTGGCTAAGAAACAGCTAATACTGCTTCAAAAGTACTGCTTCATAACCCAAGTACTAAACAAATGTTTAAAGACGTTTACTAAAATGTTTACTAAAACATTTACAAATGTTTAAAAAAGTACTAACACTCAAGAAAACACATAAGGAGAAATAAGGAGAAATAAGGGAGCATTATTACATGAGATACTGTCTTGGTAAGAAAGTAAAAGGAAAAAACCTCACCAGATCCATCTGGGCTGGAGAAGACAAAGAGAAGGAGGCTCTGACGTAAGAACTCGGCTCTGAACTATTGATATTGAATGCTCCTCCAGGAACCAGTAGCACCTAAGAAAAATTGATTAGCCACCTGGTTATTGCCACTTGTGCAGTTTTAAAACACTATGTTAAATTAAATTTGACAGGTGTCACTGCTGAAAACACAGGGATCAGAACATGGCATAATGTATTTCTTCAAAATCAGAAGCCAAAAATAGCATTTGAGTCAGACTTTTCAAAACAAAATCAAAGTGCTCTTACATTTTGTTTACCTAGGCTGGTGGGTTACCAGGTCTGCCTTATCATCACAATGTTTTGAGGCACTGGTAAGGTGGGATGCGGTTTGCTCAGTACACAGTGCTGGCTCTTACAGAAATAAAATCCCACTTAATTTCTCTTATTGAAAAGAGATAGTGGACAGCCATTATTCATATAGGTATGTATATTAATATTCTGTATGTATGTATGTTGTATACATGATGTATTGTGCTATTATAATAGTTTAAATTTAAGTAAGCTGATTAAATATCAACATCTGAATAGAGACATGAAAATATTTTATTAATTAGTCACTATGTGACCGTGCCTGACTTGCAGACTCAGTGACGGTAGGTGGCAAGTTACCCTGCTTTTTTACGTATGCGCATATGTGTGGATAGAGATGGTAAAATTATTTTATCCTTCCCTCATTTCATTTTAACATCATAAGCCATTAAACCATAGGTTATACTTCTTTCTGCAAAGCTTTTTCCATGATGAGCTGCTGTGTATCAGAAATACCCTTAATTTTGATCCATAAGAACATCCCAGCAGCAGGAGGGTACCATTCTGCCAAGTCTGGGGAGAAGGAGAGAAAGAGAAAACAAAGGAATTGGGAAAGAAACTTCCACCCCATCTTTAACCGATATGTCATCAATTCAGTGAATAGTAGATTTGTTGCCCTGATAACCTCAAAGGGAAGGTAGGCCACATATCCTGATGCATTGTTCAAAATTGCAACACATTTTAGGGTAGCCCAGTGGTATTACACTGTTTTGATACTTTGGGAACTGAGACAAAGAGGGCCTCGCCAGGTCAACAACCCCCGTTTTTTCACATCCATGCAGAAAAAAAAAGAAATACTTCATCTCTAAACCCTGGAATTAGCAAGAGTAAGTACATTAATGATTGCGTGGTACCCAAGCACTCATGTCCCATGAAAGTATCATCTAAGGTAGGTGGGCAGTTCTTCAACAGTTATTGCTGATTCCACTTAAACTGACTAAAAGGAGTGAATCCCTAAGTGTAGTTGCATTATTGTTGATCAAATTTTTCTGCGCTGTGTGATTAACCACAAAAGGGAACATCTGAAATTGATTTCTGACAAAAAAATTGATTATCATTACTGCTGTATCTATCATTTATTTCTTTGAAATTAAAGCCACTGAATCTGATGACTATTTCAGAGATTTTAAGGACAGAGATTTTAAACATAAACAGCATAAGAACATACTGGAGCGAAATATATGCTCTTTGTAAAAGTGCTTTATGCAGTAATGTGGTGAGCTTTGTACTCATCACAATCCCCTTGTCCCACCAGAAAAGCATGAAAACAGCAGTACCAGGTAATTTGTCCTAAGCTGAATATTTAATGTCATTGATTTGCTGTAGTGCTTATCTGTCACTTCAGTCAAGAGATGAACTTTAGTGATTTTTCTTGAACACAAACATGATAAACAGTTTGGAAAAAAATTAAGTAATTAGCTATGTTGCACTCACTGACCTTTTAACCACTTGTCAGCAGCAGTGAGCATTGCATCCCGTTGGGCCCTGTAGAACTCTACCACTCTGAAAGTAAATTATCAGTTCAAAGTCATGATCTCATAGAGCTTCAGAGTACATTTCCTTCCAAAGGCAGAAACAAAGCTTTTCTACTTGAACAACTTAAGTGTACACTTAATGGAAATATAAACATATCCTAGATGGGCAAATACAGTATACTGTGTGTATAAAACTTTGTATATGTATCAGAGAGGTCTTGAATGCTTCAGCATGTCTCCAACAAAGCGCAGATCAACCACACGGAGAAAGTGCCTGCCTTAACTTTACATAGGTCATGAAAACTTTTTCAATATTATATCCATTCTGTCTGTAACAGTGAATGCAAGCCCTGTCAGCAATATTTACTGCACAAAATGGGCGTATCGAAGAGAATTAAGGACCTTACACATATGCAAAAGCACAGACTCAACATTTGTGCCTTTGGGTTGATTTCTGTAATAGGTACACATGGAAATGGTATTTCACAAAACATATGATAAATGTATCACGGCTATTTGACAGCTTCCCCTTTTCTACACTTCTGAATCTATCTCCTTCTCACGTTAAATGAAGCTTACAAATAATTCACTCTCTTCCTGGGGAAAATGAGGAAAATGACCTGAACCCAAGTTTCAACATGGACAAGTCTTTCTTTTGTTAACATGAGACACCTGTGCCAGGGGAGACACAAGAGAAATGCCTGATACAGAGTTCATAAATCAGATGGCAAATGTGCTCCCAACTCTAGAGAAAACATAATCAGTAGTTTTCATAATTTAATATTTTTTCTTATATACTCTCTGAACCAATAGCTTTAATTTGTGGGTGCATTTTAGTACACCTGATAGACAAACACCAACATAGACTCTATCTATAGTTCTGGGACTCAGCCTACACCAATTGCTACATTCTACATGAAATGGTGAATCTCACTTTTACCACATCACAAATTCTGTTGCAAGATTTTGCCTCCCTGGTACAATTTTTCTCTCATGTCAGAATGAAATTAGAAGTAGTAGTAAGACAAGACTTCCACAAAAATGTAACTGCTTCAAACAACAGACTAACTCCTACTCAAATGCATACTCTAACAAGTCAGTCTTGTCCAAATAAAATCACCTGGAAGATAGTCCAGTCAGCTGTTTGGCCTCATCAATAAGTCACCTGACAACAAAGCCTAAAAGGTTATAGAGGACTGCAGCTAATCTACTGCAATACTATTTTCATTATCTCAGAGGAAGAATGATCTTCTGGCTTAAGCAGGCATGCCTTTTGGCCTAGAAGAAGGAGGTAAGTGGAGAGATGCACTTGGGATATGTTTTTCAAAGTGCTGAAAGTTGAGCTGAAGCGTGGTTCAAGTTTCCTTGCAAAGCCCATCTTTATGCTCCTAATCTTTAAAACAAGGGCTAGGGCTGCTGTGTCAGCTTTGGGGGTTTTGCTGCTTTTTTTAATGCTGGTATTTACAGTATGGACAACAGGCAGGTGCTGTGGGGATAGAAGTGCCTGTTACAGTGAGGTATAAGAACTTTTTCTATGTTTTGCTCATATTCCTATTTATAGGTTTCTGTAGAGTTTACCCCTGCAAAAGTAGGAAGCTTGGGGTTCTAATAGAAACCAAGTATGGTGTCTGAAATGAACCATGGATAGTCAAGAGAAACTACGCTCCTCCAGCATAATAAATAAAAGCAAAATGCATGTCAGTCAGTATACAAAAAAATGTTCTGTTTCCAAGAATGGCAATAAAGGCAATGCTTAGCAAACGCAGGTGAACCTTGCTGTAGATCTTTCCATCAGCATCCAAAATCATTAGACTAAGGATGTTAAGAGGGTGAATCCCTGCTGAGTTAATGAGGCAAGAATTCCCTTTATTGAAGCCATGTTGACCATTTCTCAGTAGATATGTGCTCAGTGATCTTAGCCTTTGCTATAGACTGTACCACATCAGCAGAGAGTTGCTGCCTGGGAGCTCCCAAGATCCTCTTGCATTCCCTTCACATGGGAGCTTGCCTAATGACTGGGCCTATGGATTGCCAGACTGCTGATTTGTAGTGGTAGGTTATATGCATTGACTTGCACATCTGCAGTTTCACACTGAGCTCCTTCAAGACTCTTCTGTGAATACTGTCAGTCTTGATGATCTGGCTTAATAGTGATCCAACTCTTCTGACTTTTTGCTGCAAAGAATGTTTTACATAGGAAACAAGAAGCAGAAGGACAAATGATGGGATTCAGCATACGACATGACCCTACCTTTCTGTATGCTCCAAGAAACCCTTTTCTCCCCATTGCTGAAGCAGCTGTAATATCATAATCTAGAGAAATAAAACATATCATCAGAACAGGACTGTTCTGCGATCATCGTAAGATACATTTCCTGATGCATTATTCAAAATTCCACACAAGCAAGAATTGCCTTTAAGATCTCTTGGAGCCTTTTATAAACAGAGGTGGCAACAGAAACAGGCCATTGTAGTTCATGTTACTGCTGTCTCTAAGGATCATGGCAGTGTTTGGATGTTGGGATGGAGGGAGTTAAAAATGGATGGAGAGCTAAATATGACAATCAGGAAGAAAAAGGAAGGCAGTGTATGTTGATTTACTGTTGTGCCCATAACAGCCTCTTTGCTTTAATGTTGCCTCTCACAAACTAATGGAGCTGGAAGACGGAAGTAATATTTAGATGAGCTCAATGTCTCCTTTCCTTATAATTAACCATAATGGGGCAGTAGATGGTAGACTTCTTTGTAAGGTTTTTGTGGGCTGCCAGTATTGTTCTAATTATAAAATAATTGGGGAAAAAAACCAACCAAGTCAAGCAAAACCCAACCCTGAGTGCTTCTTCCAGTGTATGTTTTCCATTGAGGCTTTTCAAGGGAACCTACTAGCAAGAGATAAAGTATTTTACATCTTTATTCTTGAAATCTCAGAGTTAAGGGCATATTAGCTGTGCCTTCTGTGCACTGAGACACCATCTATCCCTGGTTCTAACTTCTATGGCAGTTTGTCTTCCCTTGGCAGAATTGATAATGTATGTGCTTATAAACAAAACTGCAAAAGTGCAAAGCAGTTTGTGGTTTCTTATGACCTGGAATATCTTAGCTTTTCTAAATATAATTCAGTTGACAGTTCAGTACTTGCCTGTGTGAAAGTGCTGGTGTGCATCGTTGAAACCTGTATGTGTAGAATAACTCTGTCGATAAGAGGCTTGGGTCCTGTCAGAAAACCTATTCTTAACCTACAGAACAAAACAACAGAAAAAAGTTACTATAGAAATGCAATGGGCTAATACTTCACGAGAGTTACGGTTTAACTTCTCACTGGGAGAACATATAACAATTTCATTGGTTTTGTAAGGATCTTTTATGCTTTTAAGTTTATCTGTACTTTAATACTGCCCTAAGCCCCAGGCTTATGCAACTTATGACTATTCAAAGTAATGAAATAAAAACATTTAAGGTTTTTTAATGCTTACAGTAGCTTCTTAGTTCTGACACTTCAGAACATATCCCATATTTTTAAGTTTTCCTCTACAATCATAAAGATTTAGATGACTCAAAGATAAGGGATTGCACATAATGAGAAATCATGAGTGCTCAGGCTTTCTGAAAAACAGATGGAAGCAATGAACAGCTTTACTCTTTCACTCCCTTTCAGTACTGCAGGATAAATGGAATTTAGACTGATAAACTAAATTTTTATTCCTGCTTCAATTCTAATGATTCATCTTTAGGGACTGGCTCAAGTTTTTCTTTGAAGAAAAATAGAACCAGTAAACTTATATGTCTGATAAAGACAAAAATGAACCATGGCTTTTCAGTGTCACTTTTGAAGTGCAATCACACTTAGCATCATGTTATTGCCTCACTTTCTCAGGTATAGGGTTATAATGACTAGCTGCCAGTGCAGAATTCATATTATTTTCTTATATTTCATACCAAACAAAAGCAAGTTAATCAAATATGTTCATTTATGTGAAAGCCAAAACAGCCAGCCTAGTTTTTCAGGCAGAGAATTGTACGCCTAGAAGACTAGAAAGCACTACAATGCTACGAACAGTTTGTGGAGAATGCCATCATCTCTTTCTATACTACAAGTTTAGAGAGACTGCAGGAATGGTAAGAGATAGGAGAAATGGAAGAAGAAGAGAGAAAAGCTGCTAGGAGTTCCAGGAACACAGCTAGATCCAGCATCTGTCTTTCTGCCTAGATGGTGCCTGCAAGAATGGACTGCCTGGAGGGTCAGTATCAGAAGAGAAACAGAAACTGGAGTTACATGACTGCCAAGAGGTAACATGAAAAGTGAGTGGACTGCAAAAGCTGTGGATCCAAAAGTGCATTCCAGAAATGGATAGATATTAGATGAAAAAACTGACATGTCTGATCATTTTATATGAAGTCTTGTGCCTTAACAGGCAGTGCTGAGCAGTCCAAAGCTTGCCTTACCCAGATGAGAGAATTTTAGAGAAAGAGTCAGTTCTGATAACTCGACCATCCACATCCATTGAGAGGAAAGTTGGAGCCCATGGCTTGGGAGAAAAAGAAAAGTAAATTCAAGATGCTAGTCAAGATTATGATGTAATAATTTTATTTACTATGAAGACATAATTAATTTCTTAATGAATTATTTTGATAGTAAGTAATTTGATGTGCATTCAAAGAAAAATAATGCAGTAAATTGCTGGCAAGGGCTGTTTAGGGTATCTGTCTGTGATTACAATACTCCATGAAAGTCATCAAGAAAGCAGCCTTGTTTTTTTGATGCTTAGCCCACTGTTCAGCACACAAGTGCTCAGTTCAAGTTTTGGTATGAAGCCAAAGTAGAAGAGAAAAATAATTATTTCTTCGCCAAGATTTTTTTGTGGAGTGAACAGACACTGTAATTTCTAAGATGAGGCTCCGTGGCTTTTAGATTTATCTTAAAAAATAATAATAATAAAATAAATCAGAAGCTATGGCCAAATTTTGATGGACTTCAGCACACTTTTTCCTTATCAGTAGTTCTACGTTTACGCCTTCTCCCCTTACACTCTCTAGAAAAGCTGTGTAATGCTATTCAACAAGTGAAGCGGTTTTATTGCCTCCTTCCATAAAAACATATTGCAAAACAGAAAATGCTGAACCAGTGTTCAACATTCTACTGGTGTTTTACTGCTTTGTAAGACCAGCTTCTAGGTACTTGTGCAGACTGTGTTACTGTAGACCCCTGTGTGAAGATGGGTCAACAGCCAATTGTTACCCATCTGGGGAACATTTACATGAAGAAAAGAACCTGCCTATCCAGTAGCACTCCCTGTGGTATCTGGGAAAATTCTCTCAGGTTCTCCAGAAGGCCAAGGGGTAAAATTAGCATATAGTGGATTGGGAGTAGGCAATCTTCCACTGAAAGACTGGGCTGAAGGGATCACTAAGGGGCTGCTGTTTTCAAGTGCTGCTTCAGTGGCATACTTGTTTTGCTCTGGAGGCAAAGTCTTAGCTATTTTGACTACTGCAGGAAACTCTGTCCTGTAATAAGGCCTGAGGAATATAAACATGCCTGAGGCAATGAAATGCCAAAAAGGGGACAACAACTGAAAGTAGCATAGACCGTGAGGCCTACAGCTATCCTGGAGTAGGACATGAAGAAGGAACATGCAGGAAGATCCATGGCTCATATCTTGGGTCTCTCCTGGACCAGAAAAGGTATAGCTAAGGATTATGGAAGACAAATTACCTTTTCAAACTGAACAAAGTAGTAAGGATCATCTTCTATTATGAGAAAATCATATTTTCTTGCAAGCTAAAGAAATTAATAAAAAGAAAGGATTTATTAAAATGTAAAGACACTGTAAATTAAGTACTTACTCTACCCTGGGCCTATTACCAGGACCAGAAGGATGAAATTCTTTCCTGTTAGGGTGGTGAGGCACTGGAATGGGTTGCCCAGGGAAGTTGTGAATGCTCCATCCCTGGCAGTGTTCAAGACCAGGTTGGACGAGGCCTTGGGCGACATGATTTAGCGTAAGCTGTCCCTGCCCACAGCAGGGGGGTTGGAACTAGATGATCTTAAGGTCCTTTCCAACCCTAATTATTCTATGATTCTATATTATCCTGTGTATTGCTCATTCGCTGTATACAAGGCCCTATCAAGAGAAGCTTTCAAATGCCCAATTTGGACACCAAGCAATTATAAGAGTAAACATGGTACCTGCTGTACAAAGTCAAGTGTAATAACTGAATCTGTACCATATTAGTGTTCCAGCTGTGTAGGAATCTTGCAGTAAGTCCAGTTAGAAGCCCATGGCAAAGATACTGGCAAACAATGGGGTACTATTGCAAAAAACAATTTATCTAATGCATAGTCTGCCCCTGAAGAGTTGTCATGAAAGAGGTTCTGCTAGAACCAAGTTTGAGGAGGAGTGTCTACTGGACCAATAATTGGCCCAAATACCACACATAGGATATCTTCAACTGAGACTGACACTTCTCTGTTTCCAGCTACAAGGCTCACAAGGCCCCAGCTACATACCTGGTAAATCTCTTTCTTGCGCTCTGTGGTCAGAGAGTTTCCAGTTGGGTTGCAGCCATTTGGAACAGTATACAGGAATTTTGGAAGGTGACGGCTATCATCTGGGCTCCAAGTAGATAGAATTTCTTTTAGAGCATTTGGAATAATGCCATGTTGGTCACTAGGAACATTAATTATGTTACAACCCAGTGGTCTCAGCTGTTGACAGAAGGAACAAAACTGTCACAATCCCATAATTCAAAGGTCTTACTTTTGTCATCAACATTGTTAGATTTCACTAATACACAGTCCTTCTGAATTTATAGCTATAATCTCAAGCTCCATTTGCTCATGATTAAAAAGAGGTTGCCTGAATTTGCTGTGGAGCTTGTCAAATTTACCACATTACTCTTTATTTGGCCTGTTAAGCCATCTGAGGAGAAAGGGGTAGCTCTTATGTCCAATTGCTCCTCTTCTCTAGGAAATTGCATATGGTTTTTGCAATCAAAAAGGGATTTTGTGAATTTGAACTGTGTTCTCTCAGGACTCCCTTGGTCTCACTACAGATGCTATGTTCACAGTACCTTCATTTCCTACTGACATTTTGCATTCTACTTCAGTGGAAGTGCCAGAACTGCAAGCTACCTCTCACTGACAAAGGACAAAGAATCTGTTCTTAACAGATATACTCAGCAATACAAAAGGGAATAGAATGATGCTACTGCAATGACACATTAACAGCAGTACGAAAAAATACAGGTAAAATTCCAACAAAAAAGCATGTTGTCTCCCCTCTATGGAATTTCAATTTGTACCAGGTAGCAGTCTCCATTTTTAAACAAAAATGCAAGCTGCTGCATTGCCAAAATATATTCCTAACAAAGTATATTTATTAGACAAGATATTCAAACTTGGCACAGTAAACATCAACATTCCTTTTGAAGCATGAGGACATGACTGAAATTGTGTATTATCCATTCTAACCCTTCTTTTCTTATGCATGTTGAGCTGACATTTGAGTACATACTGATAGTTATTTTTCAGAAGTAAAATTTGCTATTTTTGTATAGTTCTTAATAATTCACCTCTTCATACTCATATAAGGATGTGTTAGGCCTATTCCAATTTTATACTATCCATAGCTATGGTATAATCAGACCACAAAATACTTCAGGTGAATGTGCTGACATGTTAAAATACCCACTTGTTATAACTTTGTTTCAACAGAACTAGGTTATAATGGCTTTCTTTCCCATCCCAAATGTGACCCTAGTCCTTGAATGAATTAGGATAGAAGTTCCTCTTCCAAATCCCAGAATAATTTTTATAGAACTTAGTAGAGGGGCTTCTATGAATTAAGATTTATGAACTTAACTTGACTAACACTAAAAACGTGATTCCTAAATATCTTTTCACAGTAAACAGAGCATATATAAGCCTGCAGATCAAGTACTAAATTGCTGTTTACTTCAAAAGTAACCTTCACAATGTTGTGTAGCTAAAAAATACTTACAGCTGCTAGTGTTCCAGAGTATGTTGGTGCATCCAAGAGGATGTTGTCCCCAGGGTTAATGAGCATTTCAAACACCTGTAAAAGAGTATTTTAAAAGATTGTGCTATTCTTGTATACATGCTTCATACTTCTGACTTCTTCATGGGATTAAAAATCTTGATTAGGTATTAGTAATTCCCTAACCACATAATTATGCTGTCTGTGAGAAAAGCATTGAAGTGATTGGATAAAAAAAAAAAAAAAAAGAAGCTTTAGAGCCAAAAGAAGCTGGGTAATCAGCTATAGAATACCAATCTGAAATGGAAAGACAGCGCTCTATTACACAGTAGAAACAGTACTTCAGTTAGGAAGTCAGGATCAACTGAGTGAGTGGACTGGAAAGGGTAATTAAGTGAAACAATTAGAGTCGAGTTACAGTAACACAAATAATGCACTTATGTACTTATTACTGCACTACCCGAGTAATGTAAAATGTTACCTTAACAGAGTATTTTCTGACAGGCTCTGGTTTACCTCAGCATTTATGACAGCGAGACTGCCACACCAGTTTTATTTCAGTTCTATTACCTTGTATTGATAATACTGGGACATGTATTTAATAAAGTACCCTGTTCATAGTTATACAATGGCATGTCATGCCATATATAACTGAATAATGAATCATGTATAACTGAACTAATGGGAGAACAAACATCTCAAAGAAATACTTTTAACATATGAAACTTTCAGTCTTACTTTACCCAAGCCTTCCTGACTGCCGGTTGTGATACACACTTCCATTTGTCCTTGCTCAGGACCGTAGTTGGCTGTGGGGGGATTATGTAGATTTCGCTGGAAATTCTTTAGCCAAGATAAAAGCTCTGGAACCCTGAAATGTGAATAAATAAGGTGTATACAGTGTCTTCTATAGGCCAAAGCTAGGCTGTTCCTTTAAATCACTGCCAAATCTAGCACACAGTCCTAAGTCTGATTTCAGCTGTCATACAGATACACTTTGATGTTCATTTTATGACTACTTTATCAAACCATGAAAATCAGACAAATGTTTCTTATGGGAAAGCAGAAGAGATGGGCATCTGTGGTTCGTATACCAAATCATCTGAAATGGGCAGAAATGATTTGACAAGGATGGAATAGGGGTGGAGGCTGAACTATGTCCACTCTTAGGAGTGATCTTCCCATACTCAAACTTGGCAGTGTGGCAAAACTTTCAATGCTGCTAGTAATAGGCTGCAGCTAATAAGGATTTCTGAAACAGGTTTTTTAAAAAAACAGGTATTAAGATCTTTCAGGATGTTCACAAATGGCTGGGCTCATTTCAGTATCAAGAAAAGTCTGAACTTCACTGATTAATGCCCTGCTTGCATCTATAAATTGTGTACCTAAATATTTTTGCCAACTTGTCACAAGGCTGACTCAGTGCTGTCTGCTGGGGCGTTCACATGACTGCTAAAGTAACTTACTGATATGCAATTTCTGTACTAGAAATGACAATACTATAAATAGTTTCAACTATCACTAGCAATATATATTGATTTCAGTCTATGGTACCAAAGGAAAGTAACCCAAACACTCCAGAATGTGGGAAATATGTAGTGCAATGCAGCATCTTTTAATGAGGATCTTACTGCAAAACACAGAATGATTCCTCCTAGTGATCTGGGAGTCTGGAGTCTCAAGTACTAACAGACAGGAAATGCTCTGGCATGAGAATTACTAGTATTAGGTTTGTGTTAACTTTTTAAAATCGCTTATCTGCTGAAAACTTTCCACTTAAACCAAAATGTAAATAGTGAGGCAAATTGAGAGAAGTTAAACCTTTTTTGTAAAACAGATTTTATAACCAGGTTTTAAAAACACAGGTGAATTAATACAATAATAAAGGATTTTGTGATCCCTTAATTCTGGTATCTTGACATGCAAGCAGTTGTGAAGGATACCCTGCTGAGGCTGAGTATTGGAGAGCTCTCTTCATCAACTCTTCCCCAATCTCAATAGCACTTCCATGTCCAATGGCAACAGTAGCCTTCTTAAATGGAAAAAGGTCAGGGTTTGGTGCTCCTCCAGCCAGAGAGATGAGAGATGGAGGAGACTTCTCCATCAATTCAGCTAGAGTAAAAGGAAAAAAAACCTTGGTTACAATTTGATTATTGCAACACTGATCATATCCTTTAGTCAGTATGCAATTATACTCCAGAGAAGCTTGTTCCATTTCTAACTTCTTTTTAAACTGTCATGAATTCAGACGGATAATGATTCTTTTCAAACTCACCTTTCTACCCAGATTAAATGTGTGCGTGCGTGTGTGTGTGTGTGTGTGTGTGTGTGTGGCAAGGGTACATGAATGAGACTGACCAAAAAAAAAAAAATATCTTTAAAGTAAACCATAAACAGCTTTTTGTAATCTTATGTGGTCTGTTCTACTATTACAACAACTCGTTCTGTGACCGGTGTCTTTTAAGCTTCAAGAATTCAAAATCTTACTATCTTCTGTTTAGACTGACTTGGCATGATTGGCTTTTGGTTCAGTGTCACTTTAGTTTATGTGGCTGGCAGTAGTGCATCTACACTGATAGTTATGTATATGATTATAGCTTTTTCCACAAGGAATGGGAAAGTCTGACTGCCCAGCTTCAGTGGTGGAGGCACTGTGCAAGTAATTCAGTATGAAGGAAAAGTTAACAACTCTTGCTTTAAAGTCTGTTTCATAATCACTCAGACCCAATCTATGCAGCACAGACTAGACCTTAATCCAGCAAGAGCACTAGACTGCATTAAAGCTAAGAGCTCACAATATAGCAGCCATGTGGACTTGACAGTTTTACATCAGGTATGAGAGGACAGATGACACCAGATCTGGCTTAAAGCCTCCTGTTACAGAGTTTATTCTCCACTATTACTTAGCAAACTTGAACATGGGGAGTTAATTTTTATTTGTTCAGTAACAGGGGTCATGTCTGTGACTTTTGGTCTGGTAGACAGATTTACTTTGTCATCAAAACTGCAGCCTCAGTGTGTCTTTCTGCACAAGCTGTGTTAATTAGCACTGGTGTTATGATGTGTATCAGTGTATTACTTGAAAAAAGTACAGAGACTGTCTATAGTGAGTTAGTTGATTTAGCATGGAGCATTTTAAGCAGAACAGCAAATGCCAGCCCCTTACAAAGAGAGGTAATTGACCCCTGAAGGTCCAACTAGTGATGTATGTCTCATACTCTGATTCTGTCAGGTCCCTGTAGGTTTCAACTGAGTAAATAAATAGGCAGTTAACCTTTTCTATCTGTCACAGAAGACTACGTAACACGGTAGCCTGAAGATAGCATAATGCAGAAAAGGAAAGTGTAGCAACACTGAGGGGGTTGTTGTGGTGAGGAATTTATGGACAGGACACAGGAAAGCTACATGTAAAGAAGCTGGGCCTGAATTTCAAGTCATTAACAGTTGCTTGTTCCTGGGCACCCAGAGGAAATTCAGTGGAAAACTGTGCCAAAAGCCCTCCTTCAGAGGCAGTAGCAGAGATTTTCCAGACCCATGCTGAAGTGACAGTACTCTCTCTCTTCTGTCTGGATGGGTTCAAGGCTATCCACTTTCTTCTTCTTTACACCTCCTTGACATCTCAACTTGACAAAAGCAAAAACAGTTAACTGGCCTTGCTATCAGCTTACAGCATGGTTTTCTTTCAAGCCTTTTCAAGCCCTCAGCGATGATACCCCAGAAAAGTCCAGAATGTAGAACAATACCCTTCTAGAGAACCTGGAAAGAATGGGCAAATACTCACTCAGAAGTCTTATTGGAGATGCTTTTCTTGCTGCACTCACAGTGGTGATGAACCGAGAGTAATTCATGTCTAAAAGGAAAGTCATTGGTTGGACATGAAGCTAGAAAAGTGAATAGGAACCCTAGTGCCTCTCACACAAATAATGCTTCCAATTTATCATTTCCATAGATGTGCTCTATCATAAATTAAATGTCACTTTATGTTAACATCAGCGCTGGAATTTATTTCCCTCTTTGAATTAATGGGAAAGATCTCACCTTCATACTCACAGGTTCTATCACAGCCTCCCAGTGACCACTGTGACACTGGTGTAGTGAGATGCTGTTCTAATAAACAGATAGTGGTATAGCTTTGATCTGGGGAATTTTGGTGTGCCAGTGAACAAGAAAAAGCCCTTTACTGCCAGCTGTGGAGTTAAAAAGGCAAATTACAAATTCGAAGATCTGTCAGATCTTGAAGAACTATTAGCTTTCTAATGAGAATCCAGCTTTATGTAGCTGTATTAGGTCTTGCATTTAAACTGATTTAACTGTTGCAAGCCATCAGTGAATCAGTGCCTCAAAACGGTTCAGATGTGGTTTTCCCCCCTTTCTCCTGGTGCCCACAGAGATTTGGTGGATAGTGAACCGCAGGCTCGTGGGAAGCCTCAAGGCCTGTTGTCGCAGGAAAACAACTCGGTAAAGGAGAGCCCAGGAATGAATCAAAGGGCAAAAAGACTGGCACTTTGGCCAAGCTTCCAAGTGTGCTTCTCCCGAGCTCAACAAATAATCCCCCTGGCAACTACAGCAACACGTACGTGCTTGCAGCTGTTAAAACTGATCTGTCGATCAAGGCTGCTTTAAAGAATAAAACCAACCTCCTGCTTTCTGAAGGTACCGTTCTTCACCCTCCTCCGCGTAACGCCCCAAAGCGTGCTTCCCCCAGCAGAGGCGCACCAAGGCCCTGCCGCAGCGGTGCTGATGTATACAAAGGCTGCGCTCCAGGGCAGCGCTTCTCCCCCGACAACCCACCGCTGCCCCACTTCCCGGAAGGGGACACCCCGGCCGCCCCGCCCCGCCTGCCCTCCGCTGCCCCGGCACCTCACGGCGGGCTGGGGAGGACCCTGAGGCGGCCGTATGCCGGGCCGCGTTCGCACCTACCGGCAGGCCAGGGCGCAGCGGGCAGCGGCGGTGGGCGCCGCTGCTGGGCATGTGCAGGCCCGCCCGCTCCGTGGCCGCGGGGGAGGTCCCTGGGCGTCGGGCCGGGCAGCGGCGCGGGCTGCCCGCGGTCTGTGCGGGGCTGAGGGGCAGCTCGGCTGGGATTCGCTGGGCGGGTTTGGACACCGATCCTGTGTAGATTCCTGCACAAGTCAAAACGCACCGCTCCCCAGTCAGCTGCTCCCGTGTAGTGTCCTTAAAGCCGGCGTGGAGCCCCATAGGTGCGGGAGAGGGGAGGGAGTGACACAGGGAAAGCAAGTGCCTGGAAAACATAGGGTTAAGATACTTTCAACTTAACTTAGGTCTAAGATAGAGAACAATGTTTGTGTTGTAAGTTTGTGGTGTGATAACAATTCAGTGGTCTTACTAACAGAAGTTAATTATTTCTTTCCATCCTTCTAATTATCAGTTAGTTTGGAGTCTGACTCCCGAACATCCGCTAGCTTAGGATACTCCTTGTCTGCCCATCCTGTTCTGCTTGCAGTAAATTTTGTACGAAGGTCATGCTATTCTAAATCTTTGCCAGCTACCAGAAACTTACAGATCTGTCTGGTTTCAGCTGGTTTTGTGGTTACTGGGGCATCCAACTGTGCCAAAGGTGAAAAGTGCACTGTGAGGAAGACTGCTTACTGCATCTTGCAGACCCCTGCCCACGACCATCGGAGGGCAGTGTGCAAGTGCCAAAAGGGAGGACACTTATGCGAATGAGTACCTAAACTAATTGTAATATCCCCTCCACTCTGTCGGGAACCTAATGAACATGTATGTTTGTGTGTAATAAATACCTGCCTGCTTAACCCTTTGGTGTGCAAGTTAGGAGGAGCGATCCCCCTTGCACCTGGCATCGTAATAAACATAGCTGCTTTATAACTCTGAGTTGTAGAGTCTGATTCCGTGTTTCAGGAGTGGGGGAACGTAGTCGTGCGGAGAGAAGTGCTGCGAGGCTGAAGCAAAGGTTGGTTATGGGGAGAGCGGAGGAGGTGAAACCGCTTGTTTTTCCTTCATCTGGGAGGATGGAATAGTGGGCTTGGCCTGCTTGATCAATGTATTTGTTTTCTAATAAAACAATCATAAGTCACTAGAAAGAGGCTGTGGAACAGAACCATATCTGGTGGTGCCTTACATACGAATTAGGTAATTGAGTAACCACGGGCTTTGTTTTTATTACACTCTAAGCTTCATAAAGCAGTCAGTCTGTGCCTCCGCCCCTTGATGGGGCTTCCTCTTCTGGAGCTGTACAGGTTGAAGGAACTACCTTTGGTTAAAGCCCAGCAAGAACCTTCTCATTTTTCAACTGAATTACGCTCTAATCCACTTTATCATGTTTTCACTACAGCTTCTGTTGATAAAAGGAAGCAAGATGAAAGATGTCCTCCACCAACTTCTTTTTTCTTTCCAACAGGTGAGCAGGTTCGGTTGTCCTGGGTTCAGCAGTAGCAGTCATTTTTTCTCCTTCTTAGTAGCTGGTGCAGCACTGTGTTTTTGACTTTCAGCCTGGGAACAGTGCTGATAATCCCGATGTTGTTAGTTACTGCTCAAATGTTTAGACTGGCCATAGGACTTTGTGAGTCTCATGCTCTCCCAGGGAGGAGGGGAAGCCGGGAGGAAGCAGAGATAGGACACCTGACCCAAACTGACCAAAGAGGTATTCCATACCACAACACGTCATGCCTGGGAGGTAGCGGGGAGTTACCGGGAAGGGCACTCTCGGTCCGTCTTGTTTTGGTGGGTGGTACCGTATTCTCTTCCCTTGTTATTTCCCTTATCATTATTATTGTTGGTGGTAGCAGTAGTGGTTTATGTTATACCTTAGTTACTGGACTGTTCTCAAACCGCGGGAGTTACATTCTTTCGATTCTCCTCCCCATCCCTCCGGGAGTTGGGGGAGTAGAAACTGTGTGGTGTGGCTGACTGGGTTTAAACCACAACATCAGTGCAAGGAAAAGCAGGATCCGTAGTGTTGTGACACGTCCCTTCCTCCCTAGGTGCCATGTGCTGTGCTTTGGGCAGCGCATATGATGGGAGTTGCTGCTGCCGGTGCTTAGGTCCAGAGACACGATGGTGTTTCCTGGTCTTTGGACTTAAGTGCTTCAGGGCTGGTATGGGCCTTGCTCCTGAGAGCAAAGTGGAAGGGAGGGGTCTAGCTGTAAAGTGGCCTGAAAAAACAGTGCAGGGATGTATTAAATGAAAAAACAGTGCAGGGATGTGTTAAATCAGGCACATGCAGCATGTAGGTCTTCCTAGTCAGCTTAGAGGTGGGAGAGTAAAAATGCTGTAAGGGATCACTGGAGCATTTCTAGTCTTTGAATCAGTAAATCACCAGGATTTAAGGTGCCTTGTGCTTAAGGCACCTTTTAAACTGGCACCCATTAAAACCTGCTCAAGGCAAAGCTGAGGTATGACAACAAGGTGGCTCTAAAAAAGTGAGGCAGCACCATAACAAGATACCTTTTCCTCTATAATTTGGGTGACTGCATGATGCTCAGATCTGCTGAAAGGCTCCATAAGTAGATGAAGTGGATTGAAATAGAAATGGAGTTCCTTCTTAGTTTGTGATGGAAGTTCTTGTCAGTGAGGAAGGATTGTTTGCTTAGTTGGTATGTGAATGCTGTTACGCTGAAAATCAAATTTTGTCACTAAATTTTGGTAATTGCCTTCCAATACTGTGATGTACAGACAAGAATGTAAGACAGGCATATAAATATGAAATAACTTAGAGAATGACAGCCTGTAAGAAAACCACTGGGTATACTGATTGTGTCCCCAAGCAGCCACATATGGGGAGATGCCAAACTTGTGTGGGGAGCTGGCTGTGAACCAGTTGAATTTGAGCTGGTTTTTGTGTACTTTCATGTGTTCATTTTCTGGGTTTCAGTGCTGCAGTTTGTGGCATAGGCCAAAGCCCAAAGAAGTCAAAAGCAACATTTTCATTGATTTCTGTGGGCTTTGTCTGCTCTCTTGGCAAATTATAATGTCATCCTATTGAAACAAATTTGAAAGGAAAAAAAGGGAGTCATAAAGTGTACCAATGCCTGGATGCCGATGCCCACTGTATTCATATGGCGGATTTCTGCATTATTTTCTATTCCTTAGCAACCACAAATTGAGTGCTCTGTTTTTCTACTATGTAAGAATAGTTATTTTCTTGTTCTTTGTGTATTACATGCACACTTAGAACAATGGCTCTTCGTTGTAAGCCTCGGCTAATTCAGGAAGCATTGTTAAGGCCCAAGGTTGTTTCTAATGAGGAACATCTCCTGTCATCTAAAAATGTATTCTGCCTCAAAATCTCTATATGCTGATGCTAAGCTAGGGCGTAACACCATTATGTGTTAAAAACCCCAAAGCAACCAACAAACAGAATGAAAATCCCTAAAGAAATTTGATTTAGGAGAACAAGGACATTAGGCAAATGATTTTTTTTGCACTATTTTATTCTCCTCTATGGACTTCAAATATGCCAAAACAATATTCCTTTTAAGAGGAGCAAGAGGAGAGCAAAGAATTGAGACAGTGAACACCAAAATTCAACAGAGATGTGTCTTTTGCAACTGTATCAATTTTAGTGTAAAGTGTAAGTAACCCTTAGGGAGCTACATTGTAGCCTGGGATTTTACAATTCTTCATAGTTTTAAAGCAAGTTTACTCTATTTAGTGCCCTATTTGAAGTGATAATTTAACATCTACTAAATGTGAATCTATGGAAAATAGGATACTCTCTGCAGAGGACCTAGTCGGGAGTAAAACCATTAGAGTTCAAACCTGAGTCAGTGGTGGTGTGGTTGGTTCAAGCGATGTAAAGGTAGCTTGTGAAAAGCATGGTTTGGAGGCCCGCACCGGCTCTCTTTGTCCATGAGATGGCGCATACGCACTTCGTTTCCAGGTAGTGGACTCGAGCAAAGTACAAATTTCAGATTAAATCATATTGGCATATTTTATTTGGCTGTAATTGCTTCACTGCAGGCAGTTTCTGAAACTCGAAATTAAGAGTCCCACCTGAACAGCTTGGCTATCTGCATTTCAGTTAATGGGTTAAGTTTTGGCCAGTAATGCTTATTACTAGTTGTACATCACAATTAAAATGTGGTACTGTCAAAATAGGGTGATGACGTGAAGGTGGAAATTTTAACGTGATAGACTGGAATGGCTGCCCATGTGAAAACAGCATAAAACCAGAAAATGGGTAAGTGTGAGATCAGCCATTTTAAACATCAGAAGCAAATTGCTGCTGCCAAGGCCTGCCTTCTGCAGGAAAAATGCTGACTTTGGCAGTACCTTTGTGTTTGCAGAACACCCTGTATGCAGCAAACTATCACTGATGCGCAGAAGCTGCAAAGATCAGGAAGGTCTCAGCAGTGCAGAGCAGTTTGAATCTAGGATGTAAACATCCACTGACACAGTTACTGCAAAGATCAAAGGTACCTCCTGTTCCTGTGGGAAGCTAAAACTGCTAGGAGAATGTTGGCTCTGTGTCTAGAGAGAATTAGTGGAAGAGATGTGACATTAGCTGTCCTTTGGCTTACAGATTACTTCAGTAATTTCCTGACTCTTTGTTTGTCTTCACTGTAAGCTTCTTGGGAAAGTAACTCTCTTATTCTTCCTTTATGTAGTGCCTTTTTCAGTGGGACCCTGATCTTGCTGGCCCCTAATCAGAGCTATTGCAAACCAAGTAGAGTGGTGTCACTTGCTCTTTTCCCTCTCTTTTGAGGTAACTGCATAGTAAAAACCTCATCTTAGCATCTTTATCGAGGGTTTTAGAACTTGATGCATCCCAAAAATGGGAGAGGGCTTAGGAAGTGGTGAAGAAAGATTCTGAAACAGTTACAAATCTGGCTGCCTATCCAAATAAAATTAAACAGCAGCTTGTAAACAGATCTTGTTGACCACCTCAGAGTTAAGAGGACATTCTTGTCAGTGTGCTTTCTGCTGGTGCTCATCATTTGGTCTTTTATTTTTAAAGGCCACTTCCTATACTTCAGAGACTGTTAGACAAAAGTAATGAGAGATCCATGTTATTCATAATAGTCATAACAGCTGTCAGATGATACTGTCTTAGAGTGAAGGACTTATGGTTCTGCAGAGTGACAGCTGTGGCTTGTATATGTTTAAAGTAACAGTCTGTGCTTGAAAGGAGGTTTCAGCTGGATATGTAGCAGTCATTTTCTGATTGACAAGCATTGACGTGTACCAGGGCTGTCATCATTGTTTTCATCTTATCCCTCTTCCAACCAAGCAGAAAGAAAGGCATGGTATCTAGGAAAATAGTTTTCTAGATATGCTACTACAAACTCTAGAAAAGCTGAATTTTGCAGTAACATTGGAGTATTGTGTGCAGTTTTGGTGTCCTCAGCATAAGAAGGACATGGAACTGTTGGAACAAGTCCGGATGAGGCCATGAGGATGATCAGGGGACTGGAGCACCTCCTGCATGAAGATAGGCTGAGAAAGTTGGGGCTGTTCAGCCTGGAGAAGAGAAGGCTGCATGGAGACCTCATAGCAGCCTTCCAGTACCTGAAGGCTGCTATCTCTGGCCTACAAGGATGTTTCGTCAGGGGTTCTATCAACAGGGCAAGGGATAATGGGTTTAGAGTTAGACAGGAGAAGTTCAGGTTAGATATAAGAAAGAAGTTCTTTACTTTGAGGGTGGTGAGGCGCTGGAATGGTTGTCAGAGGAAATTGTGAACGCTACATCCCTGACAGTGTTCAAGGCCAGGTTGGACAGGTCTTTGAGCAACCTGGTCTAGTGTGAGATGTCCAACCCTTGATGATCTTAAGGTTCTTTCCAGCTCTAACTATTCTATAATTCTATATTCTTCAAAAGCAGTTGTTTATTCCGGAATGCATTCCTTTGATAGGATGTCTAATACAATGAAGTGTTTTCCTTAGGTATGTATCAGACACTCCTGTGCTTTTTTTGGAGAGGAAAAAAAAAAAGCCGGGAGTGATATTTTTCAGATCACTTTGTTCATAGTATAGAAACTGAAATTGGATGGAGCAAAGATCAATAATGTACCCAGTTAATACACTAACGTATAAATGAAATGAATCATAAGAAATGAAATGACTTTTCCTGACAATCTTGAGATAAATATTGTTCCATAATACCTCAGTCTTGTCGATTTGAAATTATTATAGACAAACAGTTGCTGACATGTGAACTCCATTGTGTAAATCTCCCAGGAAGTGGGTACTCGCTATTATTTGCAACATACATTATTCCCTAGGCTCAGCCTTTATTACCCATTTTCATTTAGTGCAGGCAAAAGCTTTTCTCCCTTGGCCTGGTATGATGTTCTGTTCCTAGCAAGGTCATATGTTTTAGTCTGACGCAAGAGTGGCATGGAATAATGAATGATCCTAAAGGCAGAATGAGATCATGGAAGAGTAAATTGTTGTTTCGTTCTTGTCGTTGCCTGGAGAAAAAAAATGTTTCTCAGGTATGGTGACAGCTGGTACCAGCAATGGTTTCTTGTGTATTTTGAAGTTTGTCTGTTCAGCGTGGAAAAATTTGCTGGTTTTGTATCTGGTCTTCACACTGCTAAGGATACCTCTTTGTTGCTAATTCTTGTTTACAATTCAGACTCTTGTCATAAGAGTAAGTTTACCTCATCTTGGGCATTTATCTGTTTAATTTTAATTTCTGGGTCTTGCTTTTGTAAACAAATAATTCAGACTATTCCTCTATATCCTACTGTGACTCATCTTACATTCAGCAGTTGATAGAATTGTTCCATTAGCTTTTGTTCTTCAGAGCCAAGTTTCTTCAGTTCATATTCAAATTACATCTGTAGTAAAAAGAAAATTACTTCTGAGAAGAGATGTCTACATGTGTTACCAGAGTGGGGTGTGGATAAGCAAGTCCTCGTATCAGTCAGTCTTGCAGTGGTTGTCTGCCTGCAGTCATTACATGGCTCCAGAGATGATACAGAATTCCTAAAGCAGCCTGAAGGTGCTTCTGTCACTCTGAATGTGCAGGAATCTGGGGAGATTGCCTTATGTAGCTATTGCCTTTGAAGTGTGCGGATTCTCTCCTGTGCTGTGTACCCTATGATATCCAGTCTTAGCTTAATATACTTCACCATTATAGCTTGTAACTAGGACTCTAAAAATCTTGGAGAACTCTGGAAAAGTATATTTGTAGAGACTTATTAAATGGACCAACTCCATCTCCTGATTAACTTCACTAGTGGCTATTGTTCTAGTATGTTGACATGCCATAGGACACTTTGGCATATCACATGTAACTCGCTGTTGGCCAATGCCTTTGAGATTCAAACCTAAAATTGATGAGAAACTTCAGAAGCTGCAGATTCTGTCCTTTGTAAAAGTTTTCTATAATGTTGACAGCAAGTTAATCTCCAATGAAGGTTAAATGTCCTTTATACTTGAATGAAGTTACAAAAGGACTAGGCATGAATGGGAAGAACTGAGAGGGTGAGTGCCATCCATTCATAGCAGTGCTTCAGGGACACTTTGTGTATTTATTTTGTTATTTCCTCAGAACATCTCTCATTTTGTCTTTCTTTTTTCTCTCATATTTGAGGGTATTGTCTCTGTCAGAACATGCTCAAAGCACCAGGTTTCTGTTCTGTGGACAGTATCTGCTCCTTTCCTAGTGAAATTTCTGAATTGCCTGTGGTTCTGATAATGTTAATACGTTCATTCAGGTTGAAGCAAGGTCTCTTTTTAATTATGGCACCTTTCTCTACTCTGTAATCCTTATTTAAACAAGTGCTGAGCCTTGCAATCCCAAGAGTTGGAAAAATATGCATTGTTGCTCAGATTCTTGGGCTTTTATCCTTGCAGGTGGTCATGGTGATCCTTTTTCATGAAGTATATTCATGTCTGCCTGAGTTCTGCAGTGCTGCAGGGTCGTTGGGTATCATCTCAATTTTTTTACTTTCTTTTATTTTCTTCATTGCTCAGTCCCTTGTTTCTCTTCCTGCTTTCCTCTTGTACCTCTAGCTCTGTAACTGGTTTCTTGAACTTCTTTGTCCTTTTGCTTTCTTTTGTGTCATGTTCTCTCATATTATATGGAACAGCACCCCGGTTAAAGTGCATCTGATTTCTCCTCTCATTTCAATGGATATCTTTAACCAACCTTTTAGTTTATAACCAAGGTACATTTTGTTGTTTACATGCTACTTGATACCAAATGTGGTGTGTTTTAGTTGTTTTTTCCAAACACAAAACTGTCCTTGGGCAGTGACAAACTGTTTTACTGCTACTGTGTCTAATTCTCTAATGCACAATGTAACTTTTGTAGGACAGTCAGAATAATGTATTATCTGTTGGAATAACAGGAAATATTGAAGCAAAATCATGATTGCTGCAGTTTGGTAGAGCTTGGAAATGCTTCTTTAGTGGTGGTGGATATAGATTGAATAAGGTTATATTAATTCATCATCAAATAACAAAAAGAAGGTTCTAGGAGGGATAGTTTTATCTTGTTTTTAAATAGTACAGTTGGTTTCTTCTGATGTTGAAC
This sequence comes from Pezoporus flaviventris, assembly GCF_033815535.1. Taxonomy (NCBI): domain Eukaryota; kingdom Metazoa; phylum Chordata; class Aves; order Psittaciformes; family Psittacidae; genus Pezoporus; species Pezoporus flaviventris. The sequence goes on along the minus strand of NW_026892550.1, from coordinate 37,116,804 downwards.
TCCTCAGTCTCACTTTGTAAAATAGCTTTATTCCTGTGTCAAGTGAGTCTTGATATGCTATCATTGTTGAGTGTATTTTGTATTTCATTGTTTCTCTCCCAGACAAGTTCCTCATCCTTTTTCCTCTTATCTGGGGCATGATTCAAAATCCTCAAAGAGACAGGCTCAGCCAAGCTCAGTTTTACGATTTGGATTTGTAAAGCGCACTCGCTTTCTGTGTTTTCACATACCACTAAATTTAAAAAATGATAAATGGTTCTGCAAACACCAACAAGCTGTGAACTTGTACTTCTCTGTCAGCATATTCAGAGGAAGCAATTGCATTCACAGAAAGAATGATAAAATTGACTATCATATGGGCTATGAACAGCATTTTAATGGCATTTTAGCATTCATCAAAAGCTCTTAGCTATGCAGTTGCTTTTGTTTTGCTCCCTGTTTGCATTCATTCTATAAGTCACTGCTTTTAAAATGGATTTAGACGGTGCTTTTCTAATACTGTCAGCAGTTAAATGTGTGAAAGTTAGTTCCTTGGGAATTAAGTTATATAAATTAGTCTGATTAATTAGTAAAACTAAGGGAGGGATTAGTACAAGTAAGATGAACTGTGGAATGACAGAAGTAAACATAGAAAACAAGAATATTCACAAGACAAATTCAGTAGGTGGCAAAATAAAATGGCTTCATATATAGAGTATGTCTGAATGTCCTTCATTTCTCTGAAGCACTAAGTATATATGTAAGTAAATGGTTACCTGTTTTTGTGAGAGTGTCCTTGGAATCCCAGAAATTAAGAATCAAAATTCTAAGCCACATAAGAGTTTAGAAGATTCTTTAGAGAAGTTCCTTGTTTCTGTGGTGTGCAGGAATACTTAGGAAAAATTATCACATGGATATGGGACTGGTAGGTGGTTGGAAAGATTGATGAATGTTGTGGGATTGCCTGAAGTAGCTGGGGTCAGGATTTGAATGAATGTGCTTTCACTTTTAGGATGGCTGCTTGTTGCCCATGCAGGTACTTCAAGCTGAAACTTGCAGTAAATTTTTGGAAAACTGGACTTAGCATACTTACCTTGGGCCTAACTTACCCAGATGCCAGCTTTGCTCCGACTGCAGCTACCATAGGCAGAGGTAAGGATGAGCCAAATATATGAAAATATAATTCAGAAAACTAATCACCTTATTGAGTGTTCTTGGAACGTGGCCCAACATTCTTGACATTTATCGTGTTCTGCAGTACAGGGTATATACCCCAGTAATACCCATGCCTCTTGGGTATTAGAGTTTTTTAAAACTCAGTACAAAACTCTCAGACTGAAGGAGTTTTGAAGTTTTCTTTACTCTATACTGCAAGAAAATCATGATTCCAAAAGGGAAGCATGTGGTCGATTCCTGGCTACCTGTTTACAAAAGACTGTTGAGATGCTGCGCTGGATATTTGCTATTGAACCTTAGACATGTCAAGCTTGGTAAAATACTGGTGTTTTTATTCTCTTTACTGTCTTGAAAGTGTTGCAGCTTCTGAGGCTACCTGGGCTGAGGTGTAATAGACGCCTTTTGAAGATTTCCTATCAGGTGGCATGCTTGAGCCTCCTCCAGCTGTCAGTCAGTTTGATAGTTCTGGCTTCTATGGCATGAGTCTCTTGAAACTAAAGCATCTGGGGGTGGTGAAATGCTCTTGAAAAGATTCTGTGACTGAGCTTCACTGGAGGAGGGGTGGGGGTGGAGGAGAGTACTTTATGTACAGGGCTGTGAGCCTGCAAGAGTGGAAGGAGTGAGGCTCAAATGGCAGAGTGAGAAAGCCATAGATGAGGAGCCATAGCCATCTTGTAGACATCTGGGCTGTGGCCAACAGTAAGTGGAAATAAATGCGAGTGCCAGAGGTGAGCGGAATATAATGTATGAGAAGTTTTTATGTTTGTTTCTTAAATGAGTTCCACTGTCAAATGCTTACAGATATTTTTCTCTCTCATAATGAAAATTAACATCAGTTTCAAAATGGAAATATTACTATGCATTGATCTGTTTGTAAGAAGACATCATATACCCTGTCTTCAGACTTATTTATTTAGATGTTGCTGCTGTTTTCTAAAGGCTTTTGAATTACCTACTTGAAACATTGTTTTTGCTAACCTTCCTCTGTAATTTAGCTGTTTCATGTCAAGTGAAGTTCAGTTTGGATAGAGCTGCATCAAAATTTTGGACTCTAGTTTCATACCATACAAAACTGAAAATTTTAACATCCTCCCCCCCCCCCCCCTTGGTTTGATGGCTCTCTAATGTAATATTAAATGACTACAGATTCTGATGTATTTTAGTTTTGCTTGTAAGTAAGTGGAAAGTAAAATATTTTGTCACATATTTCAGCACAACTTTAGACATTTACAGGCGTGCTTGGGTATCACTGAGGCAGCTTGAAAGCCTGACCAGTTCTCCTGATTATTCTCTCTTGCAGGAGTGATGAGCATACTGTGTAATTCTGGGACTTCATATAAAGTAAATCTTGCAGAAAGTAGCAGAAAGGCCTTGGAATCCATGGGGTAATAAAGACTGTATGGGCTTAATGAGAGAGTTTGAAGTCTGAAACTGTGCTGTGCAGTGCTGGACAGTTGAGAGGGAAGCTGTCCAGCTGAGCTTGCCTGCTTACTTAGCAAAAGCTGTTGTATTGAAAGATAAGTGGGGAAATTCTTAACTTTACTGGCATATTCCTCAGATCCCTATGCATCTTTGATTATTTCCCAATTTACAGAATATCTGTAATGAATGCAGTATTCCATAATAACCTGTTCTTTAAAAAGCTTTTAGCCTAACTGGTCACTTCAAAAGTTTTTCTTCAGCTTTGAAGGATACCTTTTGAAGCTGTGGAAAGCATAAGCCAGCTCATAGGATTTCCACCCCTGCTCTAGGGGACTGATAGGACTAGCCTTGGTGGAAGAAATTCTTTTTGTGTTGCAGTTGCCCTTCCTTAAAGGAATCTTCCTATAGTTTAAGGCAGAAGCTTCTTTCCCCAACCTGTAAATCAGAGTTTCAAGGCAGAGAACATTATGGCGCTAAATATTCAGAGAGATGAGGTCTAATCTACCCATTTTCTCCTTGTAATTTGTATCCACAGCATTTCATTCCACCAGAAGAAATTGCAGAAAATGCATATTCAAGCCTCTTGACTATCTGTATTTCCCATATGAGTGCATAGATGGAAAGGATGGTGAAATTTGCACTGGAAACAAAATTTTAAGTTAAAAATCAGTTGTCATTGGAAGAAGCTGCTTTGAAAATTTGATCTGATAACTCATGAAGATTTTTGGTTGCTAAATAGTATGCATACAGAGTGTGGGAATAAGATACTTTTATAGGTTTGAGGATCACATCTAAACTGATTAGGGATCTGTGAAGGTGCTTGTGTCAGGGTGAATAAATTGAGAAACTGAATGTATTTTGAGCATCTTAGTCAAGACTTGCATAAAAGAAAGTGATTTTTCTACTATTGCCCTATCAGTTGTTTACTTTTTATCTCTATTTTTCAGTGTCCCTAGAAGATAGGGCAACTATGACCTTTTATATTTTATAAGCCATGTTAGCTGCTCTGCTTTCCATAAAGAAATTCTTATTTATCTGATTGTCAATTGACTTTTGTTTATCCAGCTGTAGTCTTTGTTTTGCAAGTTCCTGTAAACAAAACTGGCAGTAAGCTTTCAATAAATCTGTTAAAATGATGGCTTACTTAATGTCTGTTGCCATGAGGAGAATCCAGTGTTATATGGAAGATTTTGAGGTTTGAATGAAGTGTAAGAGTGTTTTTGAAAACTTCCAAGAGAGGATAAATCCCTCATCTTGATTGAAATATTGTTTATAAGCCAATTTTCAAACTCTTCCCCATATGCTCTGAAGGTATTTCAGACTTTTCTTCACAGAAATACACCATTGACAAAACTGATGTTTGTTTCGTGAAACTTAACTTCGATATAAAGGCCTCTCCTGAAAAACAGACCCTCTCAAAGCTTTGCCATATATCTGTATTATATTTGTTTGCATTTTGGCCTGACTTTCTTGCAATGTCTTGGGTTAGGAAAAGTCATCCAAGAGGCTGTTGTGACGAGGTTTTGGAATTGTCTGAACAGTTTTCCCTCCTGCTTTTATGCTGATACTATCTTTAATGTACCTGGCAGTGTAATGCAGTGTGAGTAAAATTTCTTTTTATTCATTTGGGCTGGATTACGTTGCTTTCATTCACAGGGTAACTGTTTGCTATAGTGTGGTCATAGACATGATATGTGTCAACTCGCAGACTAGACTGAACTGGAAGTGCAAACACCTGAAAGTGATGGCCTTTATGTCACTTCACTGCCTAGGACAGAAGGGTGTCTGCAGTAGTTAGAACAAGAGTACACAGTACAAAATATTAGTTGGAATGCATACACTAACTTCTTGTTTTGTATTTGTCATGGTGTCTGAAGTATGAAGCACTGATTACTATTGATGACAGCATGCCAGAGGCTGGATGTCAGCTCTTGTGTTCAAGGCATGTTTTGTAATTCATTTTCTGTCTAAATTCTTGAGGCATCCTCCTGTATTTGACATCTTTTGTACAAGACATAAGTAATAATCCTACAAGATTAATTAGAATATGCCTAAGCTGCAAAGGCTGAATTTCATAGCTGTTTGGACTTCAGTGTTTGCTTCCAATTATAAAGCATAAAATGAGTAGGTTTAGTTTTTAGACTCATGAAATCAGAGTTATTTAACATTGAGTTCTCTCAGCCCTGACTTCAGTGAAGCAGTCTGGTTCAGTGAACAGAAAACAAATAAATTTTTAAGGTAATCTTTGAAATTCAAGAACATAGGCTTTAGATGCATATAAAAGCTTCCTCCCTACCACATTATTTTCTTTTCTGTGTTTTTTGTGAACAGTTAAATTTCTGAGGTAGAACTCGCACAAAAATAGTAAATGGAGAAGAAAACATTCTTTTATTATACTTTACATCCAGATCACACTTCTCTTCATGTCAGCTGAAGATGCAGCTGTTCTTTCAGATAGTTGATTTATGTCACCCACAATTAAAATGTCCTTGCTATTTAAAAAAGTGCTTCTCAGCATGCCTAAAAAGGTTGTCAAAACAATGGGTTATTCACAGTGAGAGAAAGGCTCTTAATGCTTTATAGAAGACTGATGCAATGACTTGATTAGAAAAATCTGGTTTTAGCTGATTTCAGATGAAGTCATATGTTTTCTGGTATCTTGACTGTTAGTTTAAAACCGCACCTTCCTGATTTGGAGATGGAAAGTTATGCTGTATTTATGATTTCTGATTTATACAACATATTTACAAGTACATTCATACTTACCTCTTTCAATATTGCCATTTCGATCAAACACTTCATTTCTTGCACCAAATGCATTATTTGCTATAGGTACTCAGGGCTTTGCAGTCCAAACTTTCTAAACTCCTAACCCTTGATTATTGATAAAGAAAGCTGCATTCTGATATTAGTGAGTGCTTTAAGGAAAGCCACATCCTGAGGCTTGTTCTTGCTTACTTCATGATGTTTGGGCATTTCTAAAATATTGAATACCCTCTCACCCTCCCTCAACTTCTGTTCGTTCAAGTTTATGAAAAGGTTGAGTTGACACAACTCAACATTGTAGTGACATTTTAGCAATGTAATTTTGAACTCCTTGCTGCCTTCTGGAATTCAGTATCCCAAACCAGACACGTAGCTATCTTGCTCAGTGTGTGTGGGAGGGCTCCTCTGCTTTTGAGTGCGAGATTCTGGTGCATAAACTCCTAACTAAATGAGTAATGGCTGTATTTGTGTCTTTTGTACTTGTTAGGATCCTTACCTCGTAGGGCTGCCCAGCTCCAGATTGTGGTGGTATTTTTTTGCTGTAGTTCAAACCCCACACTTCTCCAGGAAGCTGCCTGGGAAGCAGCAGTTAGACTCTTTGCTGGAATACTGTAAAACAGACTCTTATTCCCTTTCTCAGTGAAAGCTCCTGACTGCAAAGTTACGGGTGTTTTGTAATGTGAAGTTTTTCCAGTTTGAAGCTGTTCTTCTCTTGATAATAAAATGTGGTGTTCACAGATGGGATGCCTGTGATTGTGGATGGAGGGTTATATAGATCCTTTTTCGGTGAAACAACAGCATGCACTGAAGCAGGAGCTGGAGCCCAGCTTGTTGGTCTGATCAATAGGACTGTGGAGTGTACTTCTGGGTTCAGGCTCACAGAAGCTATTACTCCTTTCTGAACTGCAATAGCTTCAACTGAAGAGTTCCAAATTTCATAGCAAGCGTTAGCTAAGAAAAATACCTGCTAGCTCGACTGTTGTAGCAATTGAGTAGCTAGACTGCTTGCCTGCCAGCCATAGTTTAAATAAAGAGACTTGCATGTTTTTTTTTGTTTGAACTGTTTCGAAGCATAATTCCCAATTAAAGGTTGTGAATTTCAAGTGGGGGAGGCCTTTGCAGTGCGAAAACAAGACGTGTCTTTTACTTTTTCTGTGGTCTGGTCAGCATGAGAAGATTTGTTAATCCTTCCCATATATTTATAATTACCACTTGTGTTATTAGGGGGGAAACAGAAAGGCTCTTGGGGTTTGTGTGATTTGTTGCAGTTTGAAGATGCTTAAAAATTGAATACTGCGGTTCTAAGGATTGTAGTGTCTAGGTCTTTTAAAAAGAGCAAAGTACCTAAATTCAATTAACATTTGATCTGTTGCACCTGTGCCGCTTAAGCCTGGAGACTTTTTTTTCTATTTTGAGAGGGCTAAGCCATTCATGCGTTTCCCATTATCCCTTCTGTGCACAGATGTGCTCAGTGTGATTGTCATTGTATTCCTTAGAGATGGCTGCAAGTCAGTGTGGCAAAGGGTTTATGACATTGATGTGAGTTTTACATGAGGACTTCTAACAGTTGAATGCTCTTGCTACTCTTTGAATCTCAGTGACTCTACCATTTTCATGTTGCACGTGGAAGGAAGTTTATTCCTACAAACCCTACTAAATAGGCACTATTTCTCTTTTCCCTTTCCTTCTCCATCATCTGCTTGTTAACTACATGATGTGCATGTCGCTTGACTAATTTTTGCAGCAGGCATTATGGTGATAAAACCCCAATGAAACTGATAGGAATTAGCTTAGGATTTCACATTTAACTCAGTGTATGTTTTTAATATTCTCTCTTACCTGTGGAAGGAAATGTCTCTCATCTAGGAAGACTACGTGCTGATCTTTATGTACATATTCCATGGCTACTTTTTCGCCGCATTTAAAATCAAGATGCTTGTAGTCTCATTATGTTAAAAAGTTCAAACTGTCTAAATTGTAATGTTCAATTGCAAGAAAAAATATCCCTGTTCATAGAAGTATACTTTGAGGCATAATACAGGTTGCTGCAGGTAAAGGGAATTTGCACTTTGGAAAAGTAAATGTGGTATGGTCATGAAAACAATGGAGATGCTTCTCCTTCAGAGAGTGCTCTCTATGAAATATAAAATAAACCAGCCTGAGTTTAGTCAGGCTTGTCTCACCATATCCTAGGGTGGCAGTTGCTTGGCCTCCTTTGCTTCATGTCTGTTACAAGATTAAGAAAGCAATAAAGAATCACAAGAGAAACATAAAATCAACATCTAGCAGGACAATTAGCAATCTATTCAGAGCTTATCACTGTACAAATTAAGATCGATTACATTTTGCTACTGTCTTTAATTTAATGAGGGTAGCAGCTGCTTTGCTGCTTCTTATAGGAGTCACATAATTACAACACTGTGTAGAGGGGCTTTATTTATTTTTTATACGCACAGAAGGTGGCAGAGTATTCAGCAAGTAGTATTTCAGGGGAAAAAACTGCCTGTACTAGGACTCTTCCGTCAGTCCCCCAGCTCTGTATCACTTCTGGTATATCTTCACCAGTTTCCATTATTCAAAACCTCATTTTACCATTAAATGATAAGAAAATATTTTCCACAGATAATGGAGTTAAGGGGAAGTCTGGAAAAGTCAATAAACCATTATGAGAATCATAAACACAATAATTTCACAAAAATGATAAATGCCCTGCTCAAAGCTGCAGCTGTATTGCTGTGGTTTATGACAGACTAATGATTTAGCTGTTACCTTATTGTTTTGGTTTAGAGGACAGTAACTTATTGTTTCCAGTTGATTTTTAAGTCTTCCAGAAGAAGGGTTCAGGCTAGTCAGATTGAGTTTATGGTGACTAGACTTCATTAACTCTCAACTGCTGGCAAAGAGGTAAGTTTCTTCCAGTGATGATTTAAAGTAACAAACAAGTTTTGTTCTGAATTGACTCCTAAGGAAGGACACTCTGTCTCTCCATAAACAGAGCCATGTGAACATTTGTAAATGCTCCACAAGTGAGTTTTGAAACCTTAAGTTTCAGAGGCTCACATAGCTTAATGCTGAGATTCCTAATTTTGGCATAAAGATTTTTGGTGTTACGGCAGAATAACACTAATATGGTGTAAGTGTGGGAATAATTGGGTTATGGGGTTTGGTTCTGTTTATATTGGAATTTGAATGGGGCATTTGGATCACATAACATTTTTTTCTCCAAAGTTTGAGTAAGTCAGAATGAAAAGCAAATTACTGTGTGAAGTTGACTTCAGCGTTTAAAGAATATGAGGTTTAAGGGTTTTGATGCCAGAAGTTTCTCAATGTGTATTTTATATATATGAAAATATTGTACATATATATGTGTACTTCAAAAACTAAAGGTTAGGGAAGTGTGGCACTTTCAAAATGCTTCAAAGAGTTTTTATAATATGAAAAGTTTATTGTAACTGACAAATTGTAAAAGCATTTTATATTCCCATGAATATTTTGCTAAAAGCTTGGGTATTCTTTTCTTTTTTACATGGTCTAATGTTTTATTAGGTCTGTATGTCTCGGTCTTACTCTTTAGTGTATCTATAGTGCCGAGATAGTGTAGATATATTTCTGTACTGTGAAAGAAAGGCATATTGATCTGATACCAGCTTTTCATTTGTAGGCGTGATTGGATATAAAATGTATCAAGTGAGCCACTTCTATTTAATTTGAAGGCTGTAGAGGATGGGGCTAAGGAGTTACTATTTCAAGGAGCACTGGATCTACAAGCTTAGAATAATAAAAAGAAATTAGGTTTGGCTGACGGCTGCCTCAGAAAGATGCACCCTGAAATGAGCAGAAATTGTAAAGAGAGGAGTTATTACATTTTGTGGCTTAAGACTTTCAGCCTGAACCCTCGTGCCCTGATGCAGTTATTGTTTCTGATTGGAAAGGTTATAATGAATTGTTTGAATTCACTCATATGAGTAGTTTCTTATCTCAAAAGCAGCTAGCTGTGGGGACTGGCTGAAGCAGAGGGGCTGGGGTCTAGGCTATGGTTTGCATGGTCTGGAGAAGCCCAGATGCAGGCTGTCTTGGGCAGATGCTTTGAGGCTGAGAGTTTTGTCTCTTTCCCTAACATATTTCTTTACTTTACAGACTAGAGGCAGAGTCTGACCTGGAGGGGCAGGTTTGTTGGCTAATGTGCTTTTCAGTCCAGATTCCCCCAGCCTCTCACTTCAGGGTTGGGGCTGGTTAATATTGTTCTCAACTGCATGCTCCTGTTTTTCTCCTTGTGAAAGGGTGAGGGCGGTAACATGTGAGGTAGGGTCTGAGTGCAAAGAAATGCTCCAAGGCCCTACCTTAGGACTGCATTTGGAAGGAAATGAATGGTGGGTCTGAAGAGCCCAATATGCATGCAAATTTTTTATCCTGTGTGAAGGAGCTCTATCGCTGTGGATGGGGCTATGTTTTGGATGGATTTAAGGTAGCTAACTGAACACAGACTGGGGTAAAATCCTGTGTCTATCATTGAGGAAAGAAATTGCTTCAATATTAGGTGACAGAATGCATACCTAACCAGAACATAATAGGAACTGAGTGTTTTGAACTTGATCAAAGCTCAGGTGTTGGACACATTTCCACTTGCTTCTCTTACATTAAGCAAGCAGCTGTTTTTATCACTTGTTTAACTGCAGCTTCTTAAGTCTAAGATGGACAATAATACAGACCATCTGACCCCTGGATTAGCTTCATTTTCCTCTTGAAAATAAGTCTCTTCTGTTCTATGCCGTTTGTCTTGACCATAATAGCACTTGTATTCAGTTCATCGTCTTTGTAGCTAATCACAGTATCTAGTCTCTTCTGTCCCTGAAATTAAAACATCAGCATTTTCCAAGCTCTCATATCCTAGTTCAGTTACAAATGGTAGCTTGATTCTCAAATCTGTCCTTTCTCTTTGAAAATCTTTGTATTTTTAAATGTAGCTTTATATTGTGGGACTGCACCTCTGAAAAATGTCATCAGACTTGAGGCATAGCCTGAAATTTCTCAAGGCAAATAGTTTACAAAATCTAGGGCAGAGCAATCTTGCCTTTGTAACAGGAAAAAAGTATATAAGAAGTATAATTCTGTTTGCCTGTATGATACATAGAGCTCTGTTTACATAATTCATATTATGATCATGCTTATTTGCTTGAACAAGAGAGGACATTGTACATGGATTTTTCAAGTCTTATGAGTCCTTTCTGAATTTTTTGAACTCTCTCAAAAAAAAAAGGATATATAAAATTTATGTGACTTAAATATTTAAACATGGTTTTCCCTTAAATATTTTTGAAATCATGCAGGGATCTGCTTTTTATCCCTTGTTAATTTAGGTTTTAAGAGAATTAAATCATTAAAAACAGTGAGATTTGCACTGCACTGTTAAAGTTAATGAGAGGTTTATAGTTTATAGCAATGGGCTTGCAGGATCAGTAGTCACCCAAGTACTTTTAAATAAGGTCCTAATTACAAATAGAAACATATTGAGTATGTGTAGGAACATTCATCTCTGCTGGAGTAGAACATCGGTGCCTATTCATTTTGCTAGATAACCATCCTCCCACCCTCTTGTCTTGTATCAGCTTAACAACATTGCAGAGACAGTTTTCATTTCTGGCCAGTGAAAATTTTTAGGGAGTGCCTATCTTTTAAAAGCAATGAAATTAAGGACAAATTTACTAAAAAGTCAGCTGTTACGACACTTTTGCTTGATTGGCAAAGGAGAGCCCTAGCTTCAGGCATTCTTTGTGTTGCTTATTGATACAATGTTGTGTCTGCTTTCCAGGAGCTGTGAAGAAAATCTCTTCCAAGGAGTTTGCAGTCTAATTCCCTAAACCTACATTGGAATGCAAGGAACAGAAGGCTGCAGACTTGTTTCTTACTGCTTTGTAAAGTAAATGTCCATGTAGGTGCCTGTATCCATTGTGCTTTCCACACTGATCAAAGTATAAGGAGGGGAGAAAGGAAACAGAAGAGATATTACTGCTTTTAAACACAATGCTTTTTTAACACTCCAAGTAGTGTTGTTGGTTTTTCCCCTCACAGTTCCTTCCAATAGACAGAGGGCTGCATATGGCTTTGCAATTCCACCTAGAGGTGGGATGTTTCAAAATTAGGTAAATGGATACAAAATTTGTGACAAATTTCACATCATTGTGTGAAGGCACGGGATCTGAGCCTATACTTAATGGTATGTAGTTATACGGTGACTATGTTCTTTGAAATACTGATGCTCCAAGAAGGACCTACCTGCGTCAGGTGACCATGTGGAAGTTCCATGGTTTGGATCAGCTTTACCAGGCAGCTGACATTTGTTAGTACTAACAGTGATTACCTAAGAAAGGCTGCATTGTGTGTTTTAACCAGAAATCCATTATGTTACTCCTTGTCAAAAACTTGCAAAACAATGGCTAGTCATTCAATTTTATTTCTTGGCATTAAGTAGTTCCAGAAGCTAAGTGTTAGTAAAATCTGCAGTTTATTTACGATTACAAGAAATAAAAGCTGTGGTCACAGTGTAAAGTAGTAGTTAAACAGGTTAAGCAAAGTTCTTTAAACAAGAATTGAAATTGAGTATTTAAATTGGCTGACATACCAGTGGGAGGTGTATTTGGTTCTTCACCTTGGACTTATCTAGTATTTTCCTGACTTGTAGGTGAAGGAGAATAACAGATATTACAAAAAAAAAAAATTACATTATATAATTTTACACCACTGGTATATTTGACTCAGCTTGTGAAGAAATTTTAACCAAAAGAGCAGAAATCAGAGAGATCTTTCTGTCATAATGTAATTCTGTTGCTGCTCAGTTGCATCCATGCAACTTAGTCCCACTCAGCTGAAGCATCTTAGTTGCAGTGAATTTGGGTAACAGAGCTGGGCTTTAAAAAAAAGAGTTTATTTGGTGACATTAAAAACTGTTTGAGTAGGGATTTCAGTGATGACACTGTGTCACTGGGGATTACCTGGGTATTTTTTAGTAATGCTGTTAACACAAATGTTGACAGAATCTTTGAATATGATGGGAAGGGTACTGTAACATGGTGAGTGTGTGTATACCCATGATTTGATTTATAGCTTATATCCCACATATTGATAACTTTGGTCTTGGAGAATAAAGCCTGTAATGGAGTGGGAAAGATGCTCAGTTTCCTAGTATAAGCTTGAAAAACTGCATTTAGGATGTTGTGACACAGCATAACTATCTATGTTTAATGTAAAATAGTAAGTGAATGTTGCTTAGGTTTCAGATACATGACACTCAAGGTAGTTTTTAAAGCTCGTCTGTTATGTTTCAGGAAACCTTCTGACCTGCTGCTCTCTAACCATTAGGCTTACCCAAGGGCATACTTGCTACTGCTTTTATTCTGTTTCTGATATGCGAGCAAATTGGCACAATGTATGAATAGCCCCAGCTGCGCAGAAAGAGACCTGCTTTGCTTCTCACTCTGTCTCCCCTGGGCAAATCTGATATGGAGATGCTCACTATAACTTTTCGTACCTGTGGGGAAAATGCATGAGAAATCCTGCTAGAAGGATAATCATTCAAGCGTGATAAACCACTGAAAACCAAATAGTTGTCCTTCAGTGACACCTGCTCTCCTCTCATTTTCATTTCTGAAAAGTTAACTGATGAAAGGACTATGTTCTCCCCCTTCGCATATTGCATTAACATTGAGGAATATGGTGTCTGTGTTGCATTACCTTTCATTGTTCTTTGTAAAGCAACTACAAAAAGTAAGCTCATCAGAAAAGAAAGTAACACACCTTCACTGATGGATTGTGCTTAACTATTGCTTATTACCGTAGCTTTTGAAGAATTTCAAAACTGTAATAATTCATTTATTTGTGTGGTACTTATTATGCAAGTCATAGGAAAAAAGCATGGATTTCAAAAAGCTTTTGATCTGGGACTTAAAGCCTCTGACTTTGTAATTCTTGTAACTTCTACCAACTATAAGTAGAGATAGCGTTATTCTTGGGCCAAATGCATTATTTTTTTGCACAAGTTTCATAGAGAATCTCTGTAGTCATTTAATGATATTCATATAACTTTTTTTCTTGCTTTTACTAAATTAATTACTTCCCTGAACTGTTGTGGCAATAAGTCTCCTGAATTTATTTTACAGCATAAATATGAAGCCCTCTTAATACTTCTAATATATACTGTAATCTTGTTTCACTAATTGAGTTTGTACAATCCCCTAGCTGGCCACTATTTACATAGAGGGTCAGTGGGTTTTCCAGTATTTTCTATCTATATGCTGTGGGTGTAGAGTCATGGTTTGCCATCACTATGGAATTTAACAAATTGGACGTAGACACATCTTTTCAGAATAAAGTTTTGTGGTTTTTTTTTTTTGTCTTCCCTCCTCTTAGTAAGCTGAAATTTTAAATTGTCATACTTTGCATTAATTTTCTTTTGGTTACAGTTCCTAAAATACCTAGATTCCATAAATTTTCATAGGTAATCTTTGAGTGTTACTAAATATATTCCAAGGTAAAACACTAATTGTATGGTAAAAATTCTGCCCTAACATAGTTTTGTTGTCTATTTTGCAAGCTTACAGAGCTGGAGGGATCATGATACCTACTTGACATGTGTGCATGAGGAGTGGTAAGATTAAACTAGAAAACCTTGTAACAGAGGTTAGGGTACTGTCTTGGTTTCAGAGGCTTAAATCTTGGTACCTGAAAGGTGAGTGAAGTCCAATGTTTCTGTAGAGTGATCAAGGTCTTTATCAGTGTACATGAAAGTAGATATGTGCCAAAACATATGTTTACTATAAAAAGTTGGTTTTGAGGAAATAGTCATCAACCAGAATTGAGTTGAAGAGCAGTGTTATCTCTAAATGATTTGCGTTTTAAATTGCTTGTTTTTTTGCCTATCTGACCACTTATTTAGGATAATATATGCTAAGAATGAAAAAAACCCAAAACATTTTATATGTAGATTAGGGAAGATAGAGGCCCAACTGATTAAATTACATTCCAGTAAAGTGAATTTAGACATCTAAGGAGGCAGCTTTGACTAAATAATTTTAGAAGATTTCACTCTTGAATGTGGTGTTTATATGGGGAGAAGAAACAGGCATACTTCAGTATTGATTACAGGCTATTCCTTATTTATCTGTACATTAATAACAGTCACCTTGAGTGATAGAGGACACAAATTGGAAGGCTGTTCCCTTAAGAATTTTTGTGCAACCAGCCTGTTTCGGGCAGCTTCACCACCTGTCATCACCCTGACATTGTACGTATCAGGAGTGACAAGTCCAGCAGTATTGTTTGGATAAATAGTGTTGTTTGACAGTAAACTTCTGTCTTGCTCAAGAGCTCCCTTTTCCCAACAAAACTTTCAATGTTCACTCACCTAAGAATTATGAGTGTTAATAGGGTCACAATCAGCGTAAAACATCAGTGTGATGTTAGAAGGATGTGTTGATGAACACCAAGCTTAATATCTGCTGGTTGTCTGTATTTGGCTTGTGACATTGTGACAATGATGTTCATTGTTAGAGATAAAAATATCGTGAGCAACATGTTCCACTCTACATTTGGAGTCCAGCTCAGGTGGAAACCCACATGGAAGCATCAAAATCTTGGCAGGCATGCATTAATTTGTCACAGTTTGTCAGACAGTTCTGTTGCAGTCAGTGCTTATGCCTCACAATTGGTGTTTAATTTTTTTCCCCTGCTTGTTCCCAATCACAAACCTCTGTCATTGCTACTAAGTGACTCTACACATGCATCAGTTTATTATACAGGGCACAAACATGTGCTATTCTGCCTATCTGTATCAGTTCATGTCTGTCCATTGCTTATAGAGCAATATACAGGGGTAGAAGCAGCAGCTGTAAAGGGAGTAGGCAAGGAAAGCAGCTGAGGTAGTTCAATACCTGTGTAGGGAGTGGGTAGTTAGGAAAGATAGAATGACAATGGAATGGGTAATGCACTTGTCCTTAACACATCAGCTGTTGTTTGTCCATTCAAACTTAAGCAGAGCTATCCAGTGACCTAGGAGAAATGGCTATATTAGTCTATATCCCTGCCAAAGTGAAAATGCTTGCTGCAGCACACTTTAAAAACTTTTATCTGTAATGGCCTGAAACATGAAGTGGTTTCACAGTGTAATTATTTCACTGATGAAATATTTCAATAAGGAAGTTCTTATAAAAATTTCTCTTTTCTGGTCTTCATCATTTACTTCTAATCCTTGTGTGTCACACTAGATAGATCTCCTCCTTCTTGGAAGTTACATCTGTCAAATATTCATGGGTACTTACGCTCAGTCTTCACTGTTAGCAAAGATCCATGTGTTTAACTCTTAATTTTTCTCCATAAATCAGTTTCTCAGTCTTATCATTCATGTTACTCTTCACAGCTTGGTGGTGAATACTACCAGAGCTGCACACAGCATTTTAAGTGGAATCACAGCTAATAGAAGTAATGGGTATTGCTTTTCTGCAGTGTGGTTTCATCTCCTGTGATCACCAGGAATGCTCTAAAAACTACCAGTAGCACATCCTTTATGTCAGGTGTTTCTTCATTGTCTAGTTTCAGTCTTGTTTCTGATTTAGCTTAAGTTTAACCTCTTACATCTTGGCAGGAAACAAAATTTTTGTCTCTGAGCTGCATCTGTGCAGAAGTGATTTTGCCTATAGTGAGCCTGGCCTACAACTCTGAGGTGACACCTTGACTGCAAGGTCGTAAGGTGTTCCTTACAACAGAACTAACACTTTTATTATTCAAAGTGGTGTTAAATACCCCCAAATCCGTACCTAGTTACAAGAGGGAATTCTGTAGTTATCTGCTGGGAAAAATTTCCTGTAGATTTTGCAGCTTCTGAATGAAATTTTTTTTTTTTTTTTTTTTTTTTTTATGGTAGTGAATTGGTGTGATTTATAGTTAGAAGAAAGTCAGGCTTTCAGTGCACTACCTTTATCTTTGTTTCTTCTCTTTGTTTAAATGAATCATTTTCCTCTTTAAAAGCTTACTATTAAAATGTTTGTAAGTTTGGATTTCATATGGCCCTGTTTCTGTCAATGAATATCTGAATGTTTTGAGAAATAAGCAGTCTGTGGTGGTTTGTTTTTTGTATTTCTCAGTTAGTTGTGTGCCAAAGATGACAGCCACTTCAGTAGTAATTTTACGGTGCTCTAGGTGTTCAGAACTGTTGTGGCTGTGATGATTTTACATAGCACTATGCTGATACTAATGTCCTTGTATCATTCCTACTTTTTGGATCGGTACACAAACTTGTATTTGCAGATGTAAATCATAGAAGCAGTCATTCCTGCTTGAGTAGCAATCCAGGGCAAGTAAAGAGTGACTCTATTTGAAATGCATTGTCAATTTGCTTAGTATGTATTTTCCAGCGGATCATTTGTGCTTTTAACCTTGATATTGCTATGGATAGAAGGACTCCAGGCCGTACTCGTAGCAGCTCCATCAGTCATGAGATAAGTCAGCTCAAATACATCCTCCTCTTTGCACACTGCTTTTGTCTATTAATGGTCAACAAATATCCTATAATTTTAAATATTTTAGTTTCCTTTGTTAGCACTTTGCAGTACACAGAAATATGTGTTGGTAGTAATAGTCACCTTTCTGTAGGAGTTTTGGTATGTTTGTCACTAATTTCCAGTATTTAACATGGGGGAGGAGTAAAATTGTAAAACAGTGGAGCAAAGAGTGAATCTTTATTTGTGGCCTGAAAGGGTCAATTTCTACTGAAAAGCAAGGAGCAGAGAATGTTTATTTGGTCAAGGAAGAGGTGTATAATCTGAATTACTGTTGGAATAAAATAAACACCTTTCTGCAGATGTTGCTTTCAGGAATGAAAGCTATTTCTTTTCAGATATCTCATATGTGTATTAACAAAGCTGGCATACCACTAAGAAAAGATAAAATACTCAACAAAACAAAAGCCAAAGTGCTGTAGAATGCAGAGTACTGCTACATTATTAATAGTGCTCTAGAAACTGTTGAAATAGCACAGTACAGTTGTGTATTGTTTAGAAGAACTTTTGTCACATGTGTTAAGAGAATTTTAATTATTGGATTTATGGATATGAATTAACAGAACGAGGCTATTTTTTGCTTGCTACTCAAGCCTTACGTGTATCATATAATGAGAAATGTAATGAGGGAGTATTTTCTAGAGTAAACTGCTTCATAACTCTGAGTGATGTATAGAAATGTTCTAGTTTCAGTAATGAGTCTGTTTCAAATAGACATGGTGCCTTTCGGGAGCTTTTTCTTTTCCTCATACAATATGCAGTCTTCTTCTGAGCTCTACATTGCTGACTCTGAAAGATGCAGTTTTCAGCTCTGTCTTCAGTAGTTTGAGGAGGAGGACTGGGCCTGCCCTTTGAGAGTGATTGTCTTTCTCTTGTCATCTTATGAGTGGGATTGTTGAAGAGAGATTCCTTTCAATAAAAAAAGGGAAGAGGTGACAGGCAGGAGATTCTCAGCATTACAGGATTCTGTGCCTGCCCTTGGTGTAAAGCTTTGACCTTTCAGACATGCTGTTAAAGCATGGAGGGTATTTTGTTATTGTTTTTCAGGTAGCCAGTCCTTGGCTCTCACGTTTATTCCACAGGAGGGATATGCACAAAGGTGTTTCTGTAAGCATTAGTTCAGTCTGTTCCTTTGAATGTAGTGATAAAGTTCCCAGTTATGGTTTTTAGCTTCACTGCAGCTCACAACTACAATTGTAAAGAAATTCCTCATCAGTTGTGGGCCGAACTAGATAAGTGTAAGTGGCATCTATCAAAGTTTTGGCATTGAATCTCTGTCAAATCTTAATCTTCAAAGCACAAATAATGGAGGCAAAAGCTATATATTAGTCTTAGTGACCTGTAGCAAGTTTTGGCTGCAGACCACGTGCATGCTCAAGATTTTGATTATTGATGTGTCAATTTTTTGACATGGAGAAGGCATTTTAGCTTAAGTGGTTGTCTTGTTTTACTTGAACTGAAAGTATATGTAAAAAAATTTATGCATTCAGACAAGGTTGCAGACTTCAACCTGAGCAGCTAATGAACATGCTAAGTTACAAGCAGCTGAAAAAATCTTATGATGAAGACAAAGGAAAATCTTAAATATTGTCTTTGTAAGTCTGTTCTGTATGTGAAAACAAACTTCAAGCTATAATCAAGGACACTATTACCTTGAATCTGGTAGAGCTTTAACAGAAGCTCATGGCTTGGCAACATGAGTGTGTATCACGGACACCTTTCTTTTATGAGATGCTCAAACAAATGCCGATAAGCAGTGCTGATTAGGAGGCAGGATGGAAGCAATCTTGTTTAATGGTTTATAGGTATGTCTGGGATCGAAACTTTGTCTCTGTTTGCTTATTAAAAAACAATCTGTGAAGGGAATAGCTTAACTGTGAATATCCAAGGAGCTGGGACAATCAGCTTGCTGACAGTTGCTGAATTTGAAAGTTGCCACCTGTTAACAGTACAACAATGCCTAAGTATTGCATCCGTTCTTTCTTGTAAGATATTGAGCCTCTATTGGAAAATCTTGACACTTCAGTAGCATGTGGTGAAGATGAGTAGGAGTTCATCTGGCTGTCTAAATGTGGAGAAACATGCTGGCCTGCTCATTCTTCTTTATGTAGCCTTAGCATTAAGAGAAATTTGCTTTGCATTATGAAGCTTGCTGATGTCAGATGGAAAAAAAAAAAATTAGGCCCAGATGGCATGATGCTAAATAGAGCTGAGTACGAAGTGTGCATATAAAAAGAGGCCAATCAGTTTTTGCTGATCCTTTGTAAGTATGAGCTGTAAGAAAAATACTTGCTTTTCAATTCATCTTCCTTAAAGAGACCCAAATTATGTATATGTTATAGCTGAGCAGAAACCTGAGTGACAGAAGCCTCTCATTGCTTTTAGCAGGGCAGTTCTGTCACTAGTTAGATTTCCCATCTCAATCATTTTTAAAACTGGCTGTTATCTGGAAGCTTAATTTCATAGGTAAACAAACATCAACCTCTAAAGATGGGAAAAATATTAGTTGATGACAATTATAGTAATTGCTCTTGATTTATTCAAATCTTCAAGTGAGCAAAACTTTTTCATGTGCATTTGAGTAGGTTGGATACTAATTCAGCTAGACAGGAGAAATATGTACAAATTTGTAGTCACACGTATTTATAGTTAGGTTATTACTAGAAGACTTTCTTTTGAATAAGAACCATTGATACTCATAAAATAAAACTTGTGAAAGATTCAAGGAAGAAAATCTTTAATGTTGTTTATTTCTCACCTTTAAAGTGGGAATACCAGGTGCTTTTTCTGTTTTAATTCGTAATGGCTTCCTTCAAACAAATTGGAAAAAAAACACCCTAGGCAAGGTAAAACATATTATATGGACTAAGTTTGATTTCTTTTATACCCTTTATACTTATTCCAGGATAACTCTAGGTTATATTCTGGCTTCTATACTTATTAAGGATAAAAAATAAAAATCAAGCTTACAGTCTTGTTCAGTTACAGGCCGGTCATGTAGCTCTTATTTTGCAGGCTTTTACATGCAGCAGTGTTATGCATCAGTGCTCTTGCTCTTTGGTGTGAGTTTATAATGTTACGTGTCCATAGCAAGAACTACAGTTGTTCTTTTTAATTTGGACAAAAAAGGTGAAAACTCAGACATATACTTCCATTCTTCTGCAGTAAAATTACATCCTTGACTAACAGGCTTTTTGCTGTAACTTTCAGTTATCCTGCTGATTAAAAATTGCCCTGAAATATTTTGTATATGAGGTCTGTGTGTAAAGATTATTGCTTCTTAATAAAAACTGGTTTAGCTTTACCAGACATGAAATACCCTCACCTTTGCACTGCTTTATCAGAATCTTCTTAGTATGCCTCTTTTTCTTCTCATCGTTCTGGTTTGAACAGGGTTCTTTCTAGTGATACATATGTGAATATACATGTTATATATGTTCTGTTTTTTCATAGAGTACCTGGGTTCTAGGTAGTGTTTGTGATCTGAGACTTCCCCTGCCCCCACCCCAATGAAGGTAATGAATCACAATCCATGTCAAACAGATTCCTTTTAAAGGATGAGAGGAGGAAGAGTGCCTTGAGTAACCTGGTCTACTGGAAGGTGTCCCTACCCATGGCAGGGGGGTTGGAAATGATTGATCTTAAGGCTCTTTCCAACCCCAACCATTCTATGATTCCATAAACCTCTACACAAATGAATATGACAAAAGATCTCTTATACATCCTATGTATCACCTTTTTTTTTTTTTTTTTGCTTTTAGTGTTTTATAATGTATTTGAAACTTTGGGAGTAAACAGAAGCAAAAAAAGTGAACTTCACAGGATGTCTAAACTGGAAGGGTTCAAAGGTTTAAAGAGGTTCTTCATCCTTTTATTTGTCTAAAATCTAGCTGCACCCTTATTCACTGAGTTGCATTGTTACAGAATTCTGTGGGTGG
The DNA here is from genome assembly GCF_033815535.1 of Pezoporus flaviventris. Classification (NCBI taxonomy): domain Eukaryota; kingdom Metazoa; phylum Chordata; class Aves; order Psittaciformes; family Psittacidae; genus Pezoporus; species Pezoporus flaviventris. The sequence goes on along the minus strand of NW_026892550.1, from coordinate 37,095,977 downwards.
CAACTTTTTCACAAGAACTAGGAAAATAATTTGGGAATAAGATTTATCCCATTGTCTCCCTCTTCAGTTCCTCTCTAAGCTTCATCTGGGCAGTAAAGACTTACGTTGATTCTCACTCAGTAGAAAACCCTAAAATACTCCTGTTCTCCTGTTTTAGTAATTCGTCTTTTTGCTTTATTACTCAGAATTGATCCCAAAGAAATCAGAGCAGAATGAAGAGGCTGAACCTCACAGCTGAGCACTCTTTTAAATGAGAAGATAAGCAAAAAGCCAAAAGTCTGGTTTTGTCTTTTTTTTGCATTTGCATGTGGAAATTTGCATGTGTCTGGAAACAGATGATGCACTAACCCCTTTTATCACTATTGATTGCTTTTTATTAAGAATAGTCCAAGCAGAGATACAAGAATTGCTTCCTAAAGCCTTTAAAGTCATGACAGCTGACTTTCATAGGTGTTAATTCGGTTTGCTGTAGCATTTAGCTACCTTAAGCGTTCTGGTACTTTTCCATCACAATTTTATTTTTACCTACAAAACTTTGCCCCCCCCACACCCCCCCCAAAAAAAAAGAAAAAAGAAAAAGTGATAGTCTTCAGAAAATGGCATGTACAGTGTGTTACCTAGGTTCATTCTGAAACCTGCTCACTCTGCTGTAGGGTGGAATATGACTCTAAGGAAATACTTTGTATAATATAGTGGAGGAAAATAGATTTTGTTGTGACCTTTAAGTTGAGCTTTTTTGTCCTGAACCAAATTATTTTGCTAAATAGACGGGAGCTGGAGACAGCCTGTGACCTTTTGTTATCATGCAGCTTTGAGAAATGGCAAAAGTCATTCTGATGCTCAGAAGCTCCATTACAGAGATAACTGTGTTTTTTTTTTTCTTTTTTAAGGAAAAAAAAAACCCACCAACATTGAAAAGTTTCATTGTACTACAGCACTATACCAGAACAATGTAACCCTTTCAATATTGGCATAAATTAAGGTTTCTTACAAAGACATCTGAAGTTAATACATGTTGTCCTCAGCCCTTTTAATCGCAGAGGTTCTCAATACCTCTGAGGAATGGATTTTCATTTGAGCAGTTCTTTCAAGTAAGGAAACTGTAGCATATAACTGATTAAATGATTTATCCTTAAAGTTTTGATTTTTGCGTGTTTGTGGCCTGTATCTTTGCTGTCATAGTATAGTTGACTTTCAGATGGTGTCTGTTGTGGTTTAAACCCAGCCACACAGCTTGTTCACTCACTTCCCCCCTTCTTGCCCTCCCCCTGTTCCCGGAGGGATGGGGAGGAGAATCAAAAGAATGCAACACCCACGGGTTGAGATAGAATCATAGAATCGTTAGGGTTGGAAAGGACCTTAAGATCATCTAGTTCCAACCCCCCTGCCGTGGTCAGGGACACCTTATGCTAAATCATATCACCCAAGGCTTCATCCAACCCGGCCTTGAACACTGCCAGGGATGGAGCATTCACAACCTCCCTGGGCAACCCATTCCAGTGCCTCACCACCCTGACAGGAAAAAATTTCCTTCTTATATCCAACCTAAACTTCACCTGTTTAAGTTTTAACCCATTACCCCTTGTCCTGTCACTACAGTCCCTAATGAAGAGTCCCTCCCCAGCATCCCTATAGGCCCCCTTCAGATACTGGAAGGCTGCTATGAGGTCTCCACGCAGCCTTCTTTTCTCCAGGCTCAACAGCCCCAAGTTTCTCAGCCTATCTTCATACTGGAGGTGCTCCAGTCCCCTGATCATCCTCGTGGCCCTCCTCTGCACTTGTTTCAACAGTTCCATGTCCTTTTTATGTTGAGGCCACCAGAACTGCACACAATACTCCAGGTGAGGTCTCACGAGAGCAGAGTAGAGGGGCAGGATCACCTCCTTTGACCTGCTGGTCGCGTTCCTTTTGATGCAGCCCAGGATACGGTTGGCTTTCTGGGCTGTGAGTGCACACTGCCAGCTCATGTTCATTTTTCCATCGACCAGCACCCCCAAGTCCTTCTCCTTGGGCTGCTCTGAATCTCTTCTCTGCCCAACCTGTAGCTGTGCCTGGGATTGCTCCGACCCAGGTGTAGGACCTTGCACTTGTCATGGTTAAACTTCATGAGGTTGGCATCAGCCCACCTCACAAGCGTGTCAAGGTCCCTCTGGATGGCATTCCTTCCCTCCAGCATATCAACCGAACCACACAGCTTGGTGTCATCGGCAAACTTGCTGAGGGCGCACTCAATCCCACTGTCCATGTCAGCGACAAAGATGTTGAACAAACTGGTCCCAACACCGATCCCTGAGGGACACCACTCGTTACTGGTCTCCAGCCGGACATTGAGCCATTGACCATAACTCTTTGCATGCGGCCATCCAGCCAATTCTTTATCCACCGAGTGGTCCACCCATCAAATTGATGTCTCTCCAATTTAGAGACAAGGATGTCATGTGGGACAGTGTCAAACGCTTTGCAGAAGTCCAGGTAGATGACATCAACTGCTCTACCCCTGTCCATCAGTTCCTTATCCCCATCATAGAAGGCCACCAAATTGGTCAGGCAGGATTTCCCCTTAGTGAAGCCATGCTGGCTGTCACCAAGCACCTTGTTGTTTTTCATGTACCTTAGCATGCCTTCCAGGAGAATCTGCTGCAAGATTTTGCCAGGCACAGAGGTGAGACTGACTGGTCTGTAATTCCCTGGGTCATCCATTTTCCCCTTCTTGAAAATGGGGGTTATATTTCCCTTTTTCCAGTCTTCGGGAACTTCACCTGACTGCCATGATTTCTCAAATATGATGGCCAGCGGCTTCGCAACTTCATGCACCAGCTCCCTCAGGACCCGCAGATGGATCTCATCAGGACCCATGGACTTGTGCACATTCAGATTTTTAAGATGGTCTCAAACCAGATCCTCTCCTACAGTGGGCGCAAGGTCTTCATTCTCACAGTCTCTGCATCTGCCTTCCAAGACTTGGGTGGTGCAGTCAGAGCCTTTGGCAGTGAAGACCGAGGCAAAGAAGTCATTCCAGAACCTCAGCCTTCTCCAAATCCTGTGTAGCCAGTTCTCCTGAGAGCTTCCTGAGGAGGCCTACCTTCTCCCTAGTCTGTTTTTTTATTTGCTATGTACCTGTAGAATCCCTTCCTGTTATCTTTAATACCTCTAGCTAAGTTTAATTCTAACTGAGCCTTAGCTTTCCTAACCTGGTCCCTAGCTTCCCGGACAACATCCCTGTACTCTTCCCATGCCACCTGTCCTTGCTTCCACTTATTATAAGCCTCTTTTTTCAATTGAATTTTCCTCAGGAGCTCCTTATCCACCCAAGGAGGTCTTCTGGCCCTCCTGCTGCACTTCCTTCTAGTTGGGATGCAACACTCCTGAGCTTGCAGCAGGTGATACTTGAATATCAACCAACAGTCTTGGGCCCTTCTGCCCTCTAGGGCTGTACCCCATGGAACCTTCTGAAGCAGGTTCCTAAAGGGGCCGAAGTCTGCTCTTTTGAAGCCCAGGGCAGTGAGCTTGCTGCACACTCTTCTCACTGTCCTGAGGATCTCAAATTCGAGCATCTCATGATCGCTGCATCCAAGGCTGCCCTGGAGTGTCACATTTCCAACGAGCCCTTCCCTGTTGGTGAGCACAAGGTCAAGCATGGCACCTCTCCTTGTTGGCTCCTCTATTACTTGCAGAAGGAAGTTGTCTTCTACACAATCGAAGAACCTCCTGGATTGCTCATGCCAGGCCGTACCGTCGTTCCAACAGATGTCAGGGTGGTTGAAGTCACCCATGAGGACAAGGGCCTGTGAGCGTGAGGCTTTTCCTATCGGTCTATGGAGTGCTTCATCCACAGGTTCTCCTTGATCAGGCGGTCTGTTACAGATCCCCACAGTAATGTCTCCCATAGCTATATTCCCTTTAACCCTGACCCACAAACTCTCTGTGGACTGCTCACCTGTCCCCAGACAGAGTTCCATCCTCTCTAGCCTACTCCTAACATAAAGAGCAACTCCCCCTCCCCGCCTGCCAGTCCTGTCCTTCCTAAAGAGCCTGTAACCTTCCATTCCAACACTCTACTTGTAGGAGCCATCCCACCATGTTTCTGTGATACCTATTATATCATACTCCCATAGATGTGCACACATCTCTAATTCCTCTTGTTTGTTCCCCATGCTACGGGCATTTGTATAGCGGCATCTGAGCTGAGCTCCAGCTGAAGCCAGCTCATTGGCTGGAGCAGCTGGGATATCTCTACATTGCTCCAAGCAATGGGCAGTTTAGTAACTAAGGTATAACACAGATCACTACCGCTACCACCAATAATAACAATGATAAAGGAAATAACAAGGGAAGAGAATACAACACCTCACCATCCGCTGACCAATAACTCGCCCCCCCCACCCCAGCCGAGCACTGACCAATACCTAGTCCTACCCCGCAGTGCCCTAGCCCTTCCGGGTAACTCTCAGTTACCACCCGGGCATGATGTGCTGTGGTATGGAATACCTTTTTGGTCAGTTTGAGTCAGGTGTCCTGTCTCTGCTTCCTCCTGGCTTCCCCTCCTCCCTGGCAGAGCATGAGGCTCACAAAGTCCTATGGCTAGTCTAAACATTTGAGCAGTAGCTAAAAACATCGGGGTTATCAGCACTGTTCCCAGGCTGAAAGTAAAAAACACAGCACTGCACCAGCTACATAGGAGAAAAAATGACTGCTACTGCTGAACCCAGGACCGTGCCTCATTCATAGCTTGCTAATTAAGAGATACAATGTCTAGAGGAAGCAAAGGTGTACTTTAAATATTGATGTTGCAATTTAATCTTCTTCCTTAACCCCTTTTCTCACTCAGCTGCTTAGTGATAAAGATTGATTTGTTCCTGTCCCTGTAAGCTGTTTTTCTCTGTTCTTTACAGGGCAGTGTTACAGCTGAATGATGATGACCTTCCCTGGGGTGCCAGATCCTGCAAATGTGGCACCTGTTCAAGATCTCTTCTTCCCTGGAACTGGAGTGCTGGGTGCTTGCATGACACTGTAGTGCTTTGCAAAGCTGTTCTCATCCACCGTGTGTTGGGATAGATTCAGAGCACTGAAAAACAATTAATGTAGTAGCTACCCGTGACTCAGGATTAACTCTGAAGCGTGCCTTTTATTTGTTTCAGCTAGCAGGCTGCCAAATCAAGCTGCTCCCAGGCTGTCTTCTATGGTTCTCCAGAGCTGATATACCATTGCCTGGGCAACCTTGGTCCTTAGGTGTCCCTCTGTAAAATAATTACTGAAGATTCTTCATGTAGATATTCCCCTTATCTCCTTTCCCAGAGAGGGTCACCCTTTGTGCTTCTGACATTTTTCAGTTCTGATCATTGACCTGGTTATGAGCCTGTTTCTTTGGCAGGTGAAGTTGCATTGTAATAAGAGGCACTCTGTGGTTCCCAAGGAGTTGGACCTCAGGTAGCCCTATAGTTCATTTTTTTGTAAAATCACAATGTATTCACCCTGTGTCAGAGCCTCTTTTTTTCTGGCAAGAAAGGCTTTCTGGGTATCACTGAGTTTAAATGCATTCTTCCAGGTCACGTACAGATTTAGATTTAGTTCTATAAACCTGATAATGAGAACAGGGAATCCAGTCATTACTAGCTCTTTAAAACTACACCCAATGAAAATGGTTTTGATAATGTTAGAAGTGGAGCTATATTTGTGATTGATGTCCTGAGCAGTATGTTTCAAGTTGCATTCAGACCATGAGATGGATTGCTTTATTTTGATTGATGTGGGTGTGCTTTATAGAAGGAAGGGACTTCAGAAACACTCTGTCTTTTTAAAGCACAGTCTAAAGCCTGAAGTCTTCTGTGTAGACAAATTGTACTGGCAAGTTTGGATCTGGATCTGGTTTGCGACTGGAGACCACTGCTATATTTCCAGCAGATGGGCTCTGGGAGTTTGTAGGTGATGAAGAAAAATAATGTGCATCCACTGTGTCACTGACAGCTGATGCTGTTCTGTTTTTAAGCCTCACTTCCTTCCATTTACCACTATAGTTCTCTCATCTCTGCCTTCCTCTTCAGCCCTGGGCTCTCAGGAGGAGTGAAACACTGTAAATCATTAGTCAGATACCAGAGGCTCTGCTGAGTTGTTAATCTAGAACCAGGTAGATTGAGGGATTGGAAAAAAAAAAAGAACAGTCCTAGGCTACTGAGTCTTCTGGATACTCCAGTACTGATGGAGCGAAATCTGAAACAGCTTGACCGGTCAGACACACAACACTCAAGCAGTGCTTGCTTTAGAAAGCTGTATTCTGAAAATGCCTGGGAGATGATGGGACAAGGCAGCCCACAGCAGTTGTAAAAGGATTGTGTTTTCAGTTAACTAAGTGGCTTTACAGTGCTTTCATTCACTTCTAGGGACTGAAGTGGACAGGAAAGGAGCAGCACTAGGAAACTTGGGAGACCTTTGACCCTATAGGACAGTGTAGTAATATGAGATGGTGGTGGTAAGTCAACTCTGATTAACGTTACATACAGATGTATTAAGGCAGCAGAAATAAGGATGATGTGAGTAGTGAAGAATCAATGGCATCTGGTGGCTACGCATTAAAGGAAAAACAGAAGGGGGCATGGCAGAGATGCAACCATAGGTCTCTTAGAGCTTTTAAGTTTGCTAGGTAAGGGATCAATACCGCGTTAGGGAATGTGTCTGAAACTTGTGGATGTGGGAATACTTTCTGAGCAAGGAAACTGAGAAACCTGTTTAGTGAAACCCACCATCTTAATGATGAAGGAAGTAGGATATTTGGTGTGCTGCAGAGCGCAGCTCCCTATTCGTATTGATTTAGAGTTGGCTGGTAGCAATAGTGATGTACTGCAGTCATACAGATACAAAACCTGCCAGGCCTCAAACTGTCTGAGCTTTTAGTTCATCAGTAAGCAGAGCTGTGTCAGTCTGTACTCATTTACCAGTTCGTTCAACTGAAACATTTTCTTGAGGACATGAGGTTCCTGTCTACTGATCTGCTTTAATCCAGCTGATGTCTGATTTGGAGAGGAGGCCTAATTTCTTTAACTTGCCATTGCCAGCTCTAAATGTGGCATTAAAAAATTGCATGTAGTGTCTGTAGTCCTGAAACGCATATGAAAGGCCAGAAAGCTATTTGCCACTCATCCCTTTTTGCCTGTTGGCTTGCTTGCTTTCTTGATTGCCTTCTTTCCTGTGATGACAGGAAAAAAAGCTGTTTACATTGTCAGGGTCTTGCTTTGGGATTGTGCAAGATGTATTATAGGAAGAGTTGAAAGCCTGAATACACATCCTAAATAATGATGGTCTCTATCCATAATTTAGAATTTTCATGGTTTTTTGTTAGACCACTGGAGGAACAATACAGTCCTATTCAACACATTAGGAGATACATAAATTCCTATCTGTGACAGACTGCTTACTACAGCAATTTGTATTAAGGTATAAATCCAAGAGCTGCAGCTTGTACTTCACATAATTAATAATGCCTCACTTTGTTTTCCTTTTATTTGTGTCAATTTTGTTTAACTTGCAACAGCAAATTAAAGTCTGAGTTGTTTAATTTGCGTGAAACAAGTGAGGCAAGGGTAGGTCCTGTGTTCACTGAAGGTTAGTTAAAAGTGCAGGGCAAACGGAGGCAATACAAGTTCCATTGCACGTAAGAATAAAACTCAATCTTTGGAACATTTTTAGGAATGATTTATTGTGGCTTAGTTCTGAGATTTCCAGTCCTGTTTGAAAAAAATTGAGAAAGTTTTTTCACTCACAATTATTAGAGGAAAGTGCACCTAATCTGACCACTAAAAGTGGATATCGGGTAAGCAATGATGTTTGACATTGCTTTTTAGCTTCCAGCCAGTGAGAGTTCTCTGTAAATCTAGCTTATTGTGTCTTCTGGATGTACATATTTGTTTTGTGCCAGAACTTCTGTTTTCTTTCAACTCTAAATATCAACTCAGGTTCATTGTTATTTTTGTCTTGATTAATTTTTTTTTGTCCCTGATTGACACCCTTTGGTTCTTTCAAGACCATTCTCCTTGTTTATGTGATCTGGCAGGAAGGTTGTTACATTTAGTCCTGTCTCTACTGCTGACAGTTAAATCTACAACACGAAGATGAAAGGAAACAAATTCCTTTTCAGCTTATTTCCCTAAACAAGGTATTCTAAGGAGAAATCTACCTATTTCCTGCTGTCAATTTGTTGCTTGGTTGCTCTGGAAGTCACATTGTAACCTTTCAGGTACTTTTTTTCTTAAACAAGGTATTCTAAGGAGAAATCTACCTATTTCCTGCTGTCAATTTGTTGCTTGGTTGCTTTGGAAGTCACATTGTAACCTTTCAGGTACTTTTTTCTTGGAATGATCATGCTGTATCTTCCTCATTATGCGTCTTGCATTGTGCCTTGCAGACATATCTGTCCTCCTAGACTGCAGTAATGAAGGTTCTGTTCAAGAGTATTAAGGGCAGACTCTGTTCAAGAGTATTAAGTTTTGGATTTTGTTTCTAAAGTAAGTAACTACCTGGCACTGAAAGGGTGTCCCAGTTTTATCAGAGCAGGCAGTTAATCACTCATGGACTACCTGGGCTTCTTTAGCTGTTTCTTTGCTCCTGTGCCACTTCCTGTTGTTTGGATTGTTTCAGCACATTGCATCATCTTGTCCTGAGCTCATGCAGAAATGTTAGCAATTCATCTTGGCATTTTCCCTTTGTCAGCTGAGGTTGCAAACCAAACTAACATCGTTTTTCAAAATGCCACTTTAGGTGGCAAAGAACTAAGTCCTATAGTCCTTACTCAGCCAGGAAAAAAAGCCCAACCCTGAATCAACTCAAAACCCTCATGCTTGCCAATTTAACAGTAGAGAATCAGGCTGAGCTCTGTATACAATTAAAGTGTTCTGAAGCTTACCACTGATTTTTAGTTACTGTTTTCTGCCAATATTAAAACCAAACTGCATTACACTGTACATTTCTTTTTTTTTTGCATGCTTGTAATACCTGAATGGTAAGTTGAGATGTGAAATTTTATATTCTTAGGTACAGATTCTAATTCCACAACTGACTTGGAAATGTTATGGGCAATAAGACTTTTGACTTATATATAGTGGTAATAAATCCTGTCTTGAGTACTTCTTCCTGTCTGGGGGTTGTATGGTATTTTCTTTGACCTGAAGTCCTAAGGTAACCAGAATTTTGACTGAATTGTTTGACAGTGTGAGGAGCTAGAAGATTGTCTTCAAATTTCATGGGGGAAAAGAAAAATAGCCAAGCAAAGAAAATATCTTTTTATGTTCCAGAGAACCGGGGCTTTGCAGTGTCAACTCAGCCCTGTTCTTTAACACAGAATTCTCAAAGGGAAATTATTAATAATAACCTAAAATGTTTCAGTAAAATTTGTGCTGCATTAGAAGTCAGAGGATGTAATCCCTATAAAAGCGTGCTTTTCCTGTCTATTGTCTAATAAGGGGTGAGCTGATATTATTTTAGAACTGTGGATTCTGAAAAAGGCTTGTGTGCTCAAAACTATGCTGCTCTGTCAGTGGTATCAATTGATCGAAAAAGGTATTGCCACTCTGTATAAACCTTGCCTTGCTTCATTACAATGCAGTTAAAAATATCAATCAGGCATGAGACACAAATCTATAGAAACATGTCATTATCTTCTCAAACTTTTTTGTTATGTGATCAAGATGGGCTTCTTTAGGGAGAAAAATAAAAAGACAAGTGATGTTTTAGAAGAGCTATAACTTTGAGTTGCTATTAAAACAGTAACTGATATGACTGAAACAATCATACTTATTGAAAAATACTGCAACTTCATATTTTTCTTAGGGAAAACAAATCTAAGAGTGTGCAGGAAGATATCTATGGGTAAAAGAAATGTCTTTAAAGTTATTTGTCTCCCACTTGCATAGTGTCATATGCATTAATCTTTCCTCAGACTCTGGCAGAATGACTACTTCAATTTTATAGATTGGTAGAAATGGGAAGGTCAGAGAATTTAGGAGCTAACATTGGCAGGCTATACTGCAATATCATTTCTACTTGGAGAGTGGTTTTGAGTGACTGTTTCCCCACTTGCTGTTGTGGGTTTGGCCTGAAGGGTAGTTCTGGGGCTCAGAAGTAGATAGCTTCCAGCATAGCGTCTTCTGCAAGGATTCCTTATATCAGTGAAATCATACATTATTAAATGATTTACTATCTCATTGAAATGGGTTGAAACAGCCAGATACCCAGATGTATTTTGTCAGAATCCTTCACTTAGGTGCTGTTGCTCAGCTGCCATCTTACCCTGTAAGTTCTTGTGTTTTTGCTGTCAGTCATGTCTAGAGGGCTGATTCAGCTCCTCATGCTTTGCACTACTGTTGTTTAGACTGAAGCCTGAGGTTCCCTGAAGTAGCATTCTTGAACTCTGAATGTATTTTGGCCAAAGCCCCTACCACAGGATAGTTTAGTTTGTAACATTAACATTTGATTTGTGACCCTGCAGTTGAAGTCAAAACTGGCTATATAAGATGTGAAGCAGAATCCTGCGCAGGATTTTCTGCGTGGCAGATGAGTACATTAAACACCAATGCAAGACATAGTGTGGGACATATTTTCTCATCATCTACTATTAGCTTTTCTTTGTTTTAGAAAATATTTAGGGCAGGGTTGTGAGCCTGTTTTTTATGCCTTAGGCAGTTGCTGGATATGAAACTAGAGGGACAGTGTCCCCTTGGCCACTGTGTGTAGATCAGAGGCCATGCTTTATAACGTTCCATTTTGTAACATACGGTTGTTTTGTTTGGTCCCTGTTTAGTTGTGGGGCAAGTTGATTACTTAAATATTCACAAAATGGTATAATAGTTTCCCTTAACTCATAAGTTGCAACAGCTGAAAAGCCTTTTCTGATTTTAATTGTTTTCCGAGCAAAGACAAATGGACTAACTGGGTAAAAAGTGCTAAATGGAAGTGAAGATCTGCATTTGCACTGAAAGCAGAATTTTAGATGAAATCAGGACTCTTTGTTAGGAAAGTAATTCAGAGGTTGCAAGTCTTTACTTAGAAGGGTTTGCTATTTTAAGGGAGTTAAACAGAACAACATTGCTTTTCTAGAGACCCCAAATGAGTATGCAGTATTCTGAAGGTGTATAAAACACTTAAAAGCTTGTAGTATACCGATTACTTTAGCCAAGGTGTTTTAATATCTCATTAAAGAAATGAACAGAAAGGAAGACAAGACAGGAAACAGTGTTGTGTGAACTGAAAATTTTATGTATGGAGTCTACAGAGTGGAATCTTAATAGATGATCCCAATCAACTGCAATTAGTGAGCAACGGGAAAACACCTTATGACTGAAATTATCCACATCTATGATATCCAGTCTGTCATATTTAATATAACCTTGAGGGAAAAAAATGCTGGGCTCAGTAACCCTGAACTTAAGAAATCTATACCTATGGCGGGGGGGAAAAAAAGGAGTGTGTTTTCTGCAAAACATTTGTGATTATCTGTAAGTGAAGTGCTGTGTTTGGAAGTTTGGAAGCACACTGTTTGGTTTTTTTTACCACTGCCTGTACAGGAACTGAAGCTGAGCCATTTTTTTTTTTTTTTCATTTGGTAGGGGGAACCAAAAGTCCAAATGTTTCAGAGTAGTCCTATTAATAAAGTAGCATGAAACAGCATCTGTCTCCTTCTGTCAAAGACTTCATGTCTGATAAAAAATATAATTGCTTGGACTACAAGAATATGTAACATTGGGGTATACTGGGGTGTAATAGGTGTCTTGCTGAAAAACTCAAGAGCAAGACTGGTTCAAAATATGTGAAGTTATGTTCCTCAAGGCAAGTATGTGTTCTCAAAGTTTACAATAGTGACTTAATAAATTAGGTATATTATGGAACAGGTTTAAGTGGTAGTGAAGTATGTGAAGGTTAGTGTAGGTTAGAGTAGATTTTGAGTTTTTTCTAATGTGTGGAGTAGATAGAGATTTTCTGCTGCACTAAAATAAGCATTCAAAGAGCTCAGTGGTCTAAATGTCCCTGTACTCAACAGATGTTCCCTTCCATTTTAGGGACAAGGGATGGTTAACGATCCTTTCTTAAGTTTTACTGTCATGTATGTCGTAATCCTTTTTGTAGTACATCAGGGGAAAGCACTCATTTGAGGATCATAAGCTATTGACTTCAGTTTTATATTGATAGCATTATGAAATTGTGACAGCTAGAATAATTTGATATTTGTTGCTGACCTTTTCCAAAGGTATGACTTCAAGTCATATAATTCCTTGATTGATACCATGCAGATATTGGAATTGTTCGTTGAATCAAGGCCTAAAGGATATGTTTCAAAACTGATCAGCAGGTGCAAGTCATCCTCAAGTAGTTCAATCTGAAGTTCAGTTTAGATCATTATTTGTTGTCAGAAAAGTGGAGGATTAGCTAGAAGCAAGACATATCACTCCATGTGGAGAGCTGTTCTGGTTTGCTTGTGTCTGCTTCCCTCCATTATTGCCATTCTTGTTCTTCAATACTTGTTTCAGATCCTACCATTTCTCCAAAGCAGAGACTTTTTCCAATAAACTGAACAATTTTTAATAAAATGTGATGTTCTAGAGTGATTAAGTTATAAAATATTATAAAAATGTCCCAGAGTGGTTCATTTACATTGTTAGACACAGAAGTGTCTCGCTGTGTTTGTGTTTTGTTGTTTCCTTAGCCTAGGGTTATATGTATGGGGTAAACTAAAAGGTAAGGATTATTTACATCTAGTGATACTAATTAAAGTCACAGATAAAGCTATTTGTTCCTGCCTTTCTGCCTTCAGATTAGAGGAATTTTGATTTCCTGCTCATCCTCTCCACAGAAGGGACAGATTACCTGTGCTGGCCTTGTATGAGTCCAAGTGATGTGGCTCCCAGCTACTACAGTTGAAGTTGGTCCTTTGCTTTTTGCCAGTTCCAAGTCTCTTGGGATTTAATTTCATAGTGAAGAGAAGAATAAAAGAAAACATAATGATAATCTGTCATGCTGTATGATGGTTGCTGCTTTCAGGTATGTTCAGAAAAGTTTCAGCTGTTTTAATTGCAGTAGCTGTTTCCTTTGGTCCCATATAATGATGAGCTGTTGTCCTGGAGATATTGTCCTTAGTACTCCTCTGATGTGAGGTCATATTTGAGGTTCTGATTCTTTGCTTCAAAGCACCTAGCTGCAATTAGCCCAAGGAGGCGTTTGTTGTGGTATCCAACTGACCTAAAATTCTGCAATAGATCACGGAAAAAACCCAAATCTCTTAAGAGGACACTTGATGTGATGTTAGAGCTGATACAGTTGGACAGCTGCAGATTCACTACCTTCAGTTATCCTGGTATAAAACACTTGAAAAAGTTATTTTTCCAATGTCTGTGTAACAAAAAAAAATTCTAAAAGTATGCTCCTGTCTTACCTCTGCAAAAAAAAAAAAAAGGAATAGCAACGTGTCAACATTCTACTAGTGTGTAGAGGTGTCCTAGTGATGAACCTGCTGTAATACCTGAACAGACAAACTAAAATGCACAGAAATCATCCAGGATATAAAGCAAGGCAAGACCTATTTCACATCATCCAGAAGAAGGGGCAAAAAACCAATTCTCTACCTCCTGTAAACATTGCAAGACTGAGTATGGCAGGACTTTGTTATGAAAAAATGTAAACTCATGAATTTGCTAAACTTTGAGACTAAACCCAGTCTTTCACCAGGTGATTTATTGCAATTTGCTGATTCCATGCTCTGTGCGGCCAAAATGCTGTGTTTTGCAGCTTGTGGTTCTGTTCTGCCAGTCCTTTTTGAGTGGCTTTTGGGCACACAACTTGGCACTCAGGGTGCAAACTGAGATATGCCAGGAAACACTGAGCAGCTTTATGCTTCTCTTGAATAGCACTGGGATTGGGAGAGTGCTCTTGGAGACCAAGTGTTGGTGTTCAAATGTAAGCCAAGTCAAAGTGGAACTGCCCCTAAAATGTCCATTTTAGGGGAGCAAAAATGAACAGTCAGCTTAAAAAATAAAAATGAAAGAATGTTATCAGCAAACAAATAACAAACCCCAACACTTTTCTGCTGACTTTTGTAGACTTCTGTAGTTCTTTGCACTTCTCTCAATATTTATCAGTTTCATCAGCCTTGAAATGGAAACTGCAGTTGCTTTGAAAAATAGATGCAGGTTATTTAGTTTCACTCTAGTCTCTTATAAGCATCAGTGTGTTTTCTGCTGGAATGCTCTTTTGTAACTTCAAGGAGGATTCTTAGTAAGTTGTGAGCTACACCCTATCTCATGAAAACAGTGGGAAGAGGGTGGTTTTCTAGCAGCCATTGTTTTCCAAAATGTAATAGTGTCAAGCCTTTCCTTCATTAGAGGAACATGGAGACAAAGTTGTAACTGCTTTGGTCTTGCAGCACTCAAGTTAGTGTAGTCTAGACCTCTTTTGGTAGATATTAGAATTTGGATCAAAACTGTGAGCTCAGGTGTAAATTTTTTGCCTTCGACTCACAGTGAGCCACTTATCTTACATTCTTCCTGTGTGTGAGAGAGGATTTGTTGAGGGGTTTGCATGGATATAGCATATGAATGCCATGTGTTTTGAGCAGTATGCATGAACTGAAAAGAAAGCTAGTATGACAACTGTTACAGGTTATGGTACATCTAGTGAACACTGGGGAATGTTCTACAGCAGCCATTTAAGCATGCCCACTAAGAACAGGTCAGTTACTCAGCTTACCCTGAGCTGTCTCATCTATCAGTTCAGAACCTGTAATGTTAAGACTGAATAAGCTTGCATTGAATGTGCAATGTTTTAGGAATAACAGACAGCCCAATGGTTTAGTCTCTTAAAAAGTTAGTAATTTTCAGTTCAACATAACTAACAAACTCAACTAGGCTTAATGGACAGGCTTTGCTCAAGAAACTGTATCTGGGAGATAACTTAGAGCCATGCCACAAATAGGGTTCGAAGCCCAACCAGACATCCGCCTGTGCTTGCTCTGCATTGGTGACTCTCAACCTTTTCCCTTGCCTGCTACCTGCTTTGCATATCCTGCTCTGTGCTGCTTTTTTTAAAGCTAATGCAGACCCTATCCATGTTTTCAATGAAGTGCTTTGTATAGTAATTATGCACATACGCAAGATTTCAGTGACCCCAGTGCAGCCCTGCATTTGCAATTAAGTGTATTAAGATGAGGGCATTACAGTTTAATTTTTCAGTTCTTTTTGGAACTGAGATTTTACATTATATAGAAGCATACCGTCATATAAAAAAAAAAAAGTAATAAAAAATAATAACTGCTAAGAGAAAACTATTCTTAAATAGGAACGTGAGCCTTGATCCAGTTTTTGACAGTTACCAGCAATGTTTTTACAAGCTTGCAATGTGCAGTATTGTCTCTGGATTTAGCTGGCATGGGATAAATTTTTAAGTCTGCATTCTTGCTGGAATCCCAACTTTAGAAAAGTAAAGGATCTGGAAAGTTAAAGATTAAAAAAGGGTAACTGCAATGGAGATTAAGGATGCCACATTGAATACATTCTGTATGCATGTGATATTGAAAGTAAATATAACCAATCCCATTTATCATGTCTAAATCTGCAGGTTTCAAGGTTTGTTTTTCTTTTTTTTTTTTGTGGGAAACTGCACAGGCTTGGTTTTAATTTGTTCCATCTTACTATTGAGGTAGTTCTGTACTGACAGCATAAGCCCTACAGTTCTGATAAAGCACCTGTGGCCTAAATATTTAAGTTATTTGTCTTTGGGAGTCTACCTGCCCTTTCAATCCATGTTTATATCATGAAATATTGAAGTTTTGCATGACATTTATCAACTTCCAGCTGAAGGAAGAAAATTCATTACTGGCAATAAATGGATACAGCCATACTGTTATCACTGAAGTAACATCTGCTTATGAGCGACTGTGGTCCAATATTTTATTTTTCTCTACATCAGTAGGATTAAATTTGGAACCATATTTTTCCTACGTAATAACTATTCTCAGGAATTGAAAATCAGAAGCATTTTATAAATGAGCATATCCTATAAACTCAAATATGTATTCCTTCAGACCTTTAAATCCTGCTTTCTGCATAAAGACTTCTTGTTGGTGGACTAAATTGAAGCTGCCTTACTGCAGCTATTTTGTCCAGTGTTCTATCACAGACCAATATTAATATTTTATCCCCTTTAATATCATTACATGATGCAGGCTTAATTTAAATGGATTTGACGGGCCTCTTGGTTGGCTTGACAGCCAGAGGGAAAAATTAATGTTCTGCATTTAATCTCAGCTCAAGGCGCTAAATTATTTTGGAGGTCGAAGCTGCCATGCATATCATGCTAAATTATTGAATGTAATAACTATTAGCCCAATGTCTATTTATAGATTATTTTTTTAAATTGTTGTTTACTCCATGCATCTTCAGCTAATTTTGAAGAGAACATTTCAAGTTTTCCTCATCCAATACAGTACTACTGTATCTTTTACAGATACAGCACTGGGTATTATTTAACCAGCAATAACAAAGGAGATAATGGAGCCAGCAATCGTTAAAGCTGCGGAAATAGAATAGCTTTCTTGCTGCTAAATTGCATGGTGTACACAGCCTATGTAACATACACAGTCTTCACTACTTCAGTTCAAATTACTTAATTTTAAAATTTTGTAAAGGAAATTATTTCCTTGTTTTTTACTATTATAGAAGAGATTCAGGTCCCAAGGAGGAGTTGAAGAGCTAAGCATGTAACTTAGAAACCCAGATTTAAAGCTATATGACAGTGACTTGTTACCTTAAGAGTACCATATGTTTTAGGAAAAAACATATTTCAGGTTAGACTGAATACAAAATGTTGTTAGCTGTTTTTTAAAGAATGCTATAAATAGGAATTGTCACGTTACAGCTTGCTATAATGTAACTATTCCTACTGGTGTCGATACATATTTTCTTAGCTTTGCATCCCCTGCTATCTTAATCTGCCATGCTAAATAATGTCAAGAAATGTGATAATGTGTACGTGCTAGAACACTGTTAGGCTTAACGGCCTGTTTGTATAGCGAGGGCTCTGAGAAATACCAGTCTCTAGAACTGGGTGTGTATGGCCATTATCTGAAATGCCTCTTCTTTACTGTGAGGGTGGTGAGACTCTGGAACAGGCTGCTCAGGAAAGCTGTGGATGCCCCATTGCACGAACTGTTCAAGGTCAGCCTAGATGGGGCTGTGAACAACCTGGTGTAGTGGAAGGTGTCCCTGCCCATGGCAGGGGGGTTGGTACTAGATGATCTTAAAGGTCCCTTCCAACCCAAACCATTCTATGATTCTGAAACTCTGTCTCCTGGCACAGGAATCAGTTTCTCACCTCAGTGTTTTCTGTTTTGGTGATGAAAATAAGAGGTACTTAATATGCATCGTTTAACAGCAATACCTATCTGTGAAGTAGAGCTTCTGTAACTGTTTCCCTTTCAAGCATCATCAGTTGTGACCAATGGATTATAAGGAAGTGCTAACGTCTGGAACACTGTCTTCCTTGCAGTAAGTAATGGTGGACCAAAAATATTTATGTGCTATTGAACAGTGCATACTTACCACAAAAGTGGAGACCATTGTACTGGTTTTATATGAGTTAATACATTTTTAATTTAGATGTACAACAACAGAGACAAGTTGCCTTATGGTATGTCTTGTAGGGTCCACTGATTTAATATTACAACAGTTAAATAAAGTGACTCTTTTTAGGTATTGGTATAACCAGAGTAACAGCAGCTTTGCCTTGTCATTCTTACAAAACAAATTCAATGTCTCTTTGTACAAAAGCTCACGTAAAAATGTTTTCCTTTTGTGTTTTTTTTTTCTTTAATTTTACTTATTTTTTGTACCCTCTAAACCCCAGCCCACATCCATCTCACATGAACTCTTCAACTGCTGCAAGTTCATTGTTGTAAGACAGGGCTTGAAATTTCCCTTTAGCAGACTCTGAGGAATATCTTGGGTTGTGAATAGAAATGGATAGATGAAATAAATGCTTTGGCATCGGTGCACAAATGTTTGTAGCAAAGCTGTGGATAATGCCTTAGGCAGCTCAAGTCTGTGTGCCTTGACCATAGTGGTTCTTGACTCTGGGGAAAAGAGTTGTGTCCTGTCACTTCAAAAGGATGTTTTTTCTAAAAGATTTTTCTGAAATTGTTGTTGTGTTTGGGTTTGGGTTTTTTTGTTTGTTGTTGGGTTTTGGTTTTGTGGGTTTTTTTGCTTGTTTTTTTGTTTTTTTTTGTTTTTAAGATTTTCAGTTACTTGATACAATTTCTCTTCTTTGAGATTGGAAAGGGGGAAGGGAAAAAGCCAGTTCTTCCTTTCTTTACTCTTGACTGCCTCCCTGGATAAAATACCCCTAATGGTAACATTAATCCTCTGTGGACTTATTCCTGCTTTTAAAGATATTGGAGATGGAGGGGAAAAAAAGAACGAGGACTTTCTAATACAGGATTAAATCCATAGTCTGTTTACTAGCATTGTATCTCTGATAGGTCTTGAATATGAGTAATAGTGTCTTTAAGCTTTTCTCTTTTCCTTCTTTTTTTTTTTTTTTTTTCCTTCTCCTAATAAAGGTTTATTTCTGTTATATCTGGGCCTCCACACTGTATGGTTGAACAGAAAAAATTCTTGGCAGATTCCTGCATTTAGCACCTGTATGTATGTAGGCTTGGTACTTTGCTTTAGGTACCTAAATGTTCCAGCATTATCTCTTTTTTTCTGACCCCTGCCACTTGCCCTTCATGTGCTCTGCCTCCTACCTCAGTAGGAAAATGGAAGTCTAATTGCTCAGGCTTCTAGGGCCAGTGCTGATCCTTTCCTTACAATATCTTAGTTACTGAAGCACACTGTTTTCCAGAGCTTTTGCTTACTCTTTTGTGTATTTCTCAGTAGAATAGAGAAAATTGAAAATAAATATTTCTGTCTCTTTGCAAAAAGATATTCTAAACAAGTACAGCTGGTACAGGACACACATAAATCCAGACAAGTGGTAGAAGCCTGTGTATGCTTTTTTTGCTTCTTCACCATTTATTACTATTATAAATGTAGTCTGAATTACTAAAATATTTATTCCCTAGAAGCTTATCTTTTTTCGTACATGTGGTTTCTCCTCCAAGTCAGGTAGCCTTTTTTGCTAAAACTGCTGGGTGTTTAACTGTAAATAGAAAAATATTGTGTCTTAGTTACCTGCTGTGGTTTATTACTGCAATTAATTTTGCTAAAATAACTTCTTATTTGTATCTTAATATATTACTTTTGTCATATTGCTACTCTTTAAATTCCTGATCCAAAATGAAGTTATAAATGCAGTCCACTAATTCTGTGAGTAGAGTAAGATTTATAATTTTAAAAGTGCATGAAATTCTCTTGAACCAAAATTATAAATAGCCTGTAGACTCCCTTATTCATCACAGCTTGTGTTTTGCTGTGCACTGTGAAATGCTGATAAAAAATAAAATATGGCTGTATAGCAGACTAGACTAGTCTTCTAGATACAGTGTATAAGTTATCACTTTCTGTGTTGCATTTCTGTCATTTTGTCTTCCAGTGAATTAACATGACATGCCACTGTTACACAGTTAGGGTATGTCTTCATAAGCAAATAGGCGCGTGTCCTTCACTCTTGTGAGCTCAATTGAATGAATTTAATATGAGTAAATAGGATCTTCTTTAGTTTAGCCAGCTAACACATGGCTTCAGATTTTCTAGCCTTCTCCTAAACAGTGCTTTTCAATCATATCATACTCATTCAGCTGAGTAAACGTGACTTAAAAAAGCACATACAGGTTTTTGCTCCTTGAGACTTAGCCTTAGAGAAATTTTTTGGGAAAGGGCCTGAAAATGCCAAGTTCAACTTTATTTACTTTAAGTCAATGGTAGCTTTGCTATTAACTTCCGCAGGATCACATAGTATAAGAACGTGATTTCTCGAGCTATTTCACTAATTAAAAATTGATTTTTGGCTTTGTGTGGATTAACACTGCTGGATAGAGAGTTGTAGGTGTTTTTATGTTTCCATCCTGTAAGCCCAATTGCCATATAGCTTGTGCCAGAGCTGAGCTGGAAATAATGGTAAATCTAATTCTGCTATTAAAACAACAAAAAATACTGCCAGCAACTGTGTACAGCTATGTACACAAATGTCTGGTACCTGCAGAATTTCACTGACTTTAATCTAAAGCACTTAATAAAACTGCCAGAATCAATGTTAGTTACATCTTTTTTTCTGAGGGAAAATTCAAGTTCTGACTGTATATCAATTTCTTTTTTTGCTAAAATCCTGTAGCATATTAAGTTCTTTTTGTACTGCCAGTTTTCACTGTTCATGATGTTTAATATTAGTTATTCCTAAAGGAAAGCAGTGAAAGCCTTCTGGATTTAAGTGTTTGTTCCTCCTTACATGGGAAAAAACTTCCAATTGACAACAGTCTACTTTCCAGAAACACTGATGCAGGATTTCTCTCTTTGCATCTGTCTGGTGGCATTTAGAGTCTAAGTAGATTCAGTCTGATCTGAACTGCTCCAGTGAAAATTTCTGAATGAAGAACATATTTCAATGACCTATTTTCAGTTTAAACAATGTGCTGAAATTCGTTGCTGAACTCAGAGGAAGGACTATATGGATCATAAACTTATATCACCGTTTTACTGTTGAACAATTATGGCTATTTCTTTAGTAGATTTTCAGGAATTAATATTTTATTTTAAATGTATTTTGTTTTGTCCAAGCAAGTATGCTGGCAAATATACAAGAAGCCTACAAATCTGCAGGAGTGAAGCATGTTCATGACTTACATTTGGGGACTGTGGACCACAAGACTGCTTAAATGATATTAAGTGAAGTTTTCCTACTAAGTTAAATGTCAAATTCTTAGTTTAGAGTTTCCTCCAATTTATCTACCATTGAACATTTCACTCTGTTTTTCATCACTGACTTACACTGCAGTGAGGAGAATTTAAGTTAAACAGGATGACATTTCTGGGTATCAGCTGTGAAACAAAGGGATTGAAAGAGCTTCACCATTCAGTCTGGACCCTTAGGGGGGTGCAAGAGGTTAGATATGCATGTCAGAATGGTTCAGGTATTCTTGATCCTTGTTTAGGTCAAGCATATATCCTAGACACCCCCTTTAAAGTGCTCCCAGTGCTATTTTATGATGGTTCTGTCTTAGGCATGTTGTACCTTGTAGTGAGCACTTCGCTATGGGTAAATGTGATATAACAAGGAAGAGAACTTGAACTTAATAGAATATACTTAAACCAGTAGAGTGTAATTCTTTGTTCAGAAGTAGGAAATCCATGTGGTTTTAAACTTTCTATATTGTAGATAAATAATGAGAGGTTGTACTTGCTTAGATTATAGCATTCAACTGGAAAAAAACAAAGCAATTCTTGGAAAAAAGATACTAGTGTTTCCATATAACACATAGAACTCTGATGTATTGAGATTTTTGGAGTTAATCAGTGAACTTGAATTTCAGGTTATGAACCAATACCATTAAGTCATTGAGCATAAACAGTGATTGCTTGGTTGCATATCCCCAGTGTAGCAGCGAAGTGTGTGGGCGTTCAGAAATGTGTCAGAGTCATTTTGCTGTTGTAGAGATGCTGTCCCTTTAAGTATCTAGCTTTTACCACTGTTTTTAATGAATACGTGCTTAGTAACTGGGTTTCTTAGGTTGAATAATTAAGTAGAAGCAGAATACGCAGGTTAACTTCTATCAGTTATTCTCAGGTGAAAGCTGATGAGAAACCTTCTTATTTTGCAATTTATCTTAAGGAAAGGGACAATATTTTTCATATTTTCTAGGGCAGACAGCCTCTTTTCTATGCTGCTGTTCAATAGCATGAATTAAGCTCTCTGAGATCAGCAAAAAAGGTGTTTGAACAACAGCAGGCTATTGAAAAGGATTAAAAAAAGTAGCTAGCTACCGACTTTAATGCAATAGATACTTAATGGTGAAACATTCCTGTCTAAGCAATTCTGTTGCTGAAAATCCACAGACTTTTAATGGTCCTTTCATTATTTTCTATAATTTAATATCCTATTTAGTTACCTAGAATTCAGAAACCTCGGTGAAGACTATCTAGTCAGCTTTAATTTCTTAGCAGTGATCTTCCTATGCAGTCTTACCTTCTGTTGACCTACATTTGAAGTGCAGCTCTGTGCTGAAAAGCTGCAACTGTCTGCTGAAACGCATTGTGTAAGATAGGCTTACTGCTCAACAGCCCCTCTTAGATTGAAAAGTCAGCAAAAATAAATAACATTCCTACTTCTTCTGCCTACTTGGAGGCAATAGAAATACAGGGAATTTGCATCGCATATCATTCAAGGGTTGGTTGTTGAGATTCAGTAAGAAAATTAAATTGTATAATTGCAGGAGGTGGGAAGGTGGCAGTTGCACAGGCCCCCAGCAAAGTGGGGTGGGGGAGTCTGTGCCAGCAGAAAGCCCCTTCTTAGCTGTTTAAGATCTGCTCAGAGGCAAATCAGACATATTCATTCCTTCTTGCTGCATAAGTAGTGCTGGTGAGTAGCATTGGAACAGGGCCCGAAAGATGTACTAGATCTTTTTTAGCTTTCCTGGCTGGCTACTTTTCTTTAAAGGAGGCTTATTCGAAAGTGGTATTTATGTATGTATTGACTGGCACGGAACATTCTGGCTGGAAACACTAGCAGCTGTGGGGCTAGAGACATTAATTTCTTCTCTGACTTTTTTCAGAATGTTAGATTCCCTGTGGGTGGAGTAAAGCCTCCTCTTTGGTGTTAGTTCTGACTTTGAGTTTTCTTATCCATTGTCAGGGTTGGAAGTAGAAACGGAGTGGTGGGTGGGAAAGAGTATCTTAATCAAGAATCATTGCAGACAATTGGAGAGGGATCAAGGATAAAAGTAATCTCTTACATCAGTGAAGTTATAGAAATTGATTCATTTAATAGGAGAATGACATGCGATCCAGTTATCAAACTGTGGTAAAGAAAGGGGAATGATGCCATGGTCTGTGGAAATAGTTTCCTGAGATGGATTTCAAGGACAAGTTGGATAAACTTTGGAAATGTTTTGAAATATTTGAGACTTTGTCAAGTATACAATTTTTGAGGCTGGTGGAACCCCTGTTTGAAACCATGTTGTAATGGAGCAACGTGGTTACAAAGACTGCCAGACCATCCTGGTGCGATGTGGGAAAAGAAATGAAAATTTGCCTGCTCAAGAGTGAGATCAGGCTATAAAATCAGAGGAAATCTTGGACAGTGTTATCCTTAAACCTAAGAAGGATTTTATAATTTAATCAAAAGAATCTTGTAAGAAATAATGCAGAGGATTTCACAAATCATAAAAGAAACCTCTGTCTTAATCTGTGCCCAGTTTTCGGACAGATAGCTGTGAGGTGCGAGATAGGTGTGCTGAAGCCTGAAGGTAAGAATGGAAAATACCTGAGGAGAAATAAGGTGCCTTTTGTGCAGCAAAGTAGTTGTGAGAAATTTTCCATAAACCTTTCTGTCTAGTGATGAAATTATCATCTTGAAAACAAATGGAACTTACATGCTTAAAAATTTGCCCAGTCATGCAGAAAACAACACACTATAACTAAAGTTACAATAAAGGATATATGGACTGGTAACATTGAACATAGACTGATCTTTGTGTCTCAGCTTGTGCAGCAGGGGAACATGCTTGCTAAATGTGTCTGAGCTAGAATGGCTTGCAGCAGGAAATGAAATTATGTATTCTGGGGCTGAAAATATGTCCCAGAAAACACTTCAGAAAGACATGATATCATAGAATAACAGGCATTGCTGTAGATAAAGGTAGAGAAAAAAAGCCAAGCCAAGCTAAGCAGAAGGATGGAGATGTTCTAGACCGCATTCTCAGAAAGGAGGCAGATGATGCCATTAAGCAAAGGGCAAAACCTAATACTTGGCGTGATTCAATGTCTGACAAAGAATATTACATGTTAGCATGCTTAAGGAAAGGTAAAGGCGTCAGGCTAAACTCAAATTGTTTGTGCATCCTATTATATAATTACCCTGTGGTCCTTCAAATGGTCATTATTTTCACAGTCCATAAATAATGTATCAGAGTGTCACTCCTAAACACCTAATTTGATTCACAAACTGCATGAATACTAAATGTGGTAAGTGTCCATAACAGATCCATTTTGTCCTTATGATTTATCCTACCAAAATACAGGGAGCACAGGATCTGTTCTAGTGTGTGGTGCTGTCTGCTGAAATGCTACTGCTTAGAAAACCCGACATCAGGTTCGTAGTTGTATGCTCACTCTTGTTCCAACATAAGAACGTCCAATCACATCATATGCTACAGTGAGGAATGACATGACCTACTTAGCTGAATCTGAGACTCTGAGATTAGGACACATTAGTGATTTTTTGCAACTGGAGATGTTACAGAGGAGAATCTGGAATTTCAGCAACACAAGGGAACGTTATCTCTGGGGGAACCAAGTAGCAGCAGGATGAAGGGCTAAGCAAAATGGCACAGTCTAAAACTGCCAAGGTACATATTTTCATATGGACTGTGCTACCATAGGCTGTCTGACAACTTTAATTCACATGTTGTTTTGTCAAGACTTTTTCCTTCTTTCAAAGAAGGGAATAATTAGAGCTAGATTAGAATTAAAGCATGACAGATGGAGATCTTTCCTTGCTTCTTATGTGTTGCCTTTTTAGAAGTAATTTTTTTTTATGTACCCAATAAAAAGTGAAAAAATCATAGCTACAAGATCATACTTAGTGTTTTCCTCCATTGCTTTCACCTAAAATAATGTAGGCTGTTATTTGTAAGGCTGTTATTTAATATTATAGTACTAATTGGGTACATTCTTTTCTAATCTGTATTCCCTCTTACATACTAGTGAAGTGCTTTTAAAATGCAAGATATCAAATGTCACAACTTTTCTCCCATACTTTTTGTTTAAAAAAAGATAAAAATAAAAATTGCTGCATCTGCTAGTTCTAAATCAGCTCACTGCTGCTGCTTCTATAAACAAGATAGCTATAAGCAAGTTATAAAGAGACAGATGTGAAATCTCTTTCCTGCTTATGGCTAGTCCTTTCTTCATTACCGTTAATTATCATGGCATCTCTGTGGACAGAAAGTTCTTTTGGTTTCAGATTAATATGGCCTGTGAATTGCTCCATTTAAGGACAAACATTAAGCTAATTTCTGAGAGGTTTGAAGTTGTGTATTTTGGGATGTTTCAAACATTTCAGTCTCCACTTTGGAATCATATTTGTCTTGGTGCATGAAGAAAAGTCAAGGGATCTTGAATTTTATACCACTGCTTCCTTGATCCTCTGGCATGACAATGTAATAATGTAGTTCTGAATCTGGCTCACCAAATGCTTTTTGTACAGTGTTAGTATGCATAAATGCATAATCCCACAGTTGCAGATTCATGTAACTCAGCAGAAGTTTGACCTTCTATTTTATGGCTTTTCTGTGCCAAACTCTCAGATTCTGATGAGGAGCATCTTATGGGCATGTTGTAACAGGACAAGGGGGGATGGCTTTAAATTTATAGAAGGGAGATGTAGATTAGACATTAGGAAGAAATTCTTCCCTGTGAGGGTGGTGAGGAACTGGCACAGGTTGCCCAGAGAAGCTGTGGCTGCCCCACCCCTGGCAGTGTTCAAGGTCAGGTTTGATGGGGCTTTGAGCAACCTCGTCTAGTGGAAGGTGTCCCTGCCCATGGCAGGAAGTTGGAACTAGATGGTCTTTAAGGTCCCTTCCAACCAAAATCATTCTATGATCTACATTGAGACAAATAAAAATCTACATAGATATTTAACATCTAAATCTTTTCATATCTTTTACATTATCACTTCTGGATTTATTTTGAAAACAGAATGCTAACCTGGTGCTTTCCATCTCACTGTGGTAGCATGGCAGGAAAATGGGATTTTTCCCCACAAATTCTAAACTATGCTAGATCGATTTTATAGAGGAAACACCTTTTGGCTTCTAAATTGCTTAGTATGTTTTCCCATGTTGAAAGCTGTTCCTTAAGCACATATTATTGCAGCGGAGGGTGGTGGAAAAAATTGTAGACAAGTTGCGCTCTGAAAAGATGGTGGTGTATTCAGTGAGAAGTTCTATGAAGTCAATGGCATGTTCTGCTGCTAAGTGGAGAAAAAGTATTAGAAGATGAATTTAAAAAGCAGAAATATCAAGGGCTCTGTTCCAATGTGTTTCAGTCTCTGGATGTATGATCCTATAGTGCAGCCATGGATGTCAGAATGCCTCTCTCTAGGGAAAACGAGTAGCCAGATGATGGTTCACTCACTTTGGGATAATGGCTATGGCAGATAATGGAGAATGTCCTTACCTGTGAATCGCATCAATGGATAACTTCTTTTCATTAGCAATGGTCCAGTTGTATCCTGTGACCTGTAAAATCAGAGATGTCCAAGTCATTGTCATAAAACCACACATTTTATAAGTGCACATGACTGTTGATAGTATTCAGTTTAGGCAGAAAATAAAAGGTGAATTTCATCTTGGAAGAAGAGTTTGAAAGGATGTTTTAAGAAAAGTGATATGCAAATATGATTGAGGTTGGTATTTAGCTATAAATGCTTGTCTTCTGGGAAGCTGAAGTGGAGCAGCAACCAGAATGCCAAAGGCTGTCCCCCTCTGACCTCCCCCACAGGTTGTAAAACACCAGTATTCTGAGTTCCCAAGTGGTGGTATTTTTGGTTTTCATGGAGATTAGTTGATTTAATTACATTTAATTTATTGATTGAAATCAGTTTAGTTGATTATATTTAATTACAGAACTCAGTTTTTCTTCAGGGTACTTTTGATCTATTAACAATTGTTGAAAATATTTGTCATACTCAGGATGAAATTCTGTCCACAGAGGTGAGTGTCAATATTGCCATGGACTTTAAACCAATTGATCTCTTGTCTACTAGATCTTCCTGTAAGCAGTAATTATACTGTATTGAAGCAAGAAGTCAATGAGCCAAATTTTCAGTGAAAGGGTGAAATACTTCTCAAGTCAAAAGTTGCTCATTAATGTTAACAGCATGGCTGGCTTTAGAATATTAAGTTGTTCAGTTAAGGATTCCAAAGCCAGGAAATGGCAAATCTTGGTCTTGCGGATGTGTAACATCACAGTTCCTAATTAGATTAATGCGTACTGTTTCTCAGATCATGCCATATGATGTTTAACTGGCTAATTTATTCATTAGGTTGTGTTTTCAAGCCTTTATTTTTTTGTATAATTTGAAATCCATGGTTACATGCAAAAGCCTGTATAACATATGGGATTCAAGTGATATAAGAAGACAAACCTTTCTTAAAGGGAAAAATATAGCTGATCTCTAGAGATATAAGTCCCTGCAAATTAATCTTTTTTTTTCCCAAATACTTTATAATGAAGCTAAATATGTGCTATGCATTTTAGTTTTTTTACATGTTGTTTAGCAAATGACCCTGTGATTAAAGAAAATGAGATTAAATAGTGAAGATTGACAGTCAGTGTATGTAAAGTGTATGTTTGGATAGTTTTCTCTTTGTACACACAGTCCTGCAATAGTGTTCGTTGTGATCCTCAGTATCTTAAAGGGCAGAGAGGGTAAAGCTGGGAATAATTACTTTGCTAACAAAGTGTGATTTTGTTGTACCCGACTTCTGCCAAGTGACATCTAATACCCCTGAAGTGTGTGTCCCCCTCTCCCCACAGCACCCCTCAAAGCAGAGTTAAGTACTAGAAGTGGGCACTAATGGTCATGTTATAGTAAACTGTATGAGACTGGGGAAAGAAGGAATGGGAAGAAGTGGAAATTAAATTGATTCTGCTACATTTTATCCATATTCTACAGCAATTTTGAATCCCCAGTAACAGCAGCAAGGGGGAAAGTATGCTTTATATGTAATGAATGACTGCTTTCCCCAGTACTGCTACTGCATTGACTCTTTCATAATGCAGAACCAAGTATTTATCATAGCATTAGTAAAAAAGCCGTAAGCTTTGTATAGATTTTGGAATACAACAATAAACAGACTCATATGCAATGAAAGGCTAGGTTTCATAAAACCCTAAAGAAATCTGTTCCAACAATGTTTTAATTACAGTATAAGCATATTCAGGATGCAGTATTATTCTGTCTTGTTTCATACAAAAAACCTCTGGTAATTTTATCCATTGGTATTCTTACAAGACTATTCTTAGGCTAGGCTTTGAACATTGGGGCTTACTGTGATCAAAAGGGACATCCCAAATATATGTCAAAGGTAGGCAGTTTTGGAAAAATGTGTCTGCAGGATGGCCTAAAAATCTGTGTATTTACCTAAGGTATCAAAATAAAAGAGTATTTTGTTAATCTACAGTTATTTGGGTTAGTCTGGACTGTGGCAGTAACAAGTTTTGATCCTTCATGCAAGTAAGAAAAGTGCACCATGTGCACTTCACAAGACAGCTGTTTCTCTGTGTGCTTTGTATTTTCTGTAGTTTGTGTGGTATACACTGTGCTCACTGCAGGTAGTTAAATGTTTGTTCAGCTCATAAATGGCTTATTTCAAATAATGCACTGGTGAGTTCTTCCCACCTTGCAACTTAATGCATATAGTAATTATACTTCTTTGAACATGTATAGAATCATAGAATAGTTAGGGTTGGAAAGGACCTTAAGATCATCTAGTTCCAGCCCCCCTGGCATAGGCAGGTATGGCCACAGGAGAGATGCAGATCTTGCTCAAATCATGTATGCTGTTCACACATGTGAAACTGAATGTTTGTTTGTGCTAGGGCAGGCAGTGGGACAGGTTGCTCAGTATATGACCTGACATGTTCTCATTGCTGCAGTAACATGCCGTAAGCAGTAGTAGATTCCAGGGTGTACTCCCAGATGGGGGCAGCATTGATTTATAAAGAAAATCAAGAATCGGGCAGTCCTGGTCTGGTAATTAAACTGTTCACTCTGAGGAAGTAGATAGGCTCTCAAATCAGACTAATAAATCTCTGGGTTAATAACGTGTTACTCAGATCAGCATGCCCCATAATCACTGCTGTTGATCCATTTGTCTCTCTTTACACAGTAAATTGATTTTAACCAAGGGTTTGTCAAACAAGAAACTTTCATAAGAAAAAACAGTGTGAAAAACTAAGGAAACAAACCATGATTCTTAGCCCCAGTGGATAATTTCTCCTTAAAACTGTGCTGCTGCTGTTAATACTGTTGGGAAGTTAATTCTTGGTGGTGTAACTTTTAAAATATTCCTGAAATGTCACCCTCTGTTTTACCAGTATTTCTTATTGCCAGTAACTGAGTATGTAAAGAATTGCAAGAAAGAAGCCTTTTGCTGTAGAGAATAAAGGTGACCGAGTTTACTGCTAAGAGCCTGCAAAAGCATCAACTTCATCTTCTTAGTTTCTGGTAGTGCATTTTTGGGTTTTCCATACCAAGAGAGGATTTCCTTCTGCTTCAGTCAGACAGGTGTTTATGCACACTCACTTACCTCCCCTGTCTCAGAGGACCACTGCAGCAAATGGAAAACCATCTTTATTAATCCTGGAAAATGGGGAATATATTGAGCAAATGGCAGTTCGCTCAATAAAAGAAAAAATAAATGGGCAATTAAATTATAGTTAGTGTGTTACAGGTACAGCTTAGATCATTTTCAAATTCTGGCACTTAGTTGCTTTGGAACTAGATCATCATCATTTTTCTTCTGTTCATAAAGTTTAGTTGCATTGTCAGTGTTTCCGTAGTATAAAGATAAAGCTGCACATAAAGTTACTGAATTTCCTGGAGGAATCTTAAGGAACTTCTTTTGTGGCTTGTATTTCTGTGGCTAGAGCAAAGGAGAGAGTGAAAGGAGACATCCCATTGCTGCTCCTGCAGAACTGTTAGATTAATGAGTCTTGAAACCTGCTGCTGATTGCTTGTTTATTTGTTAACTAGCAAAATCCATTCCTCATTCAGTCTGAAAATGGAGGTGTGGCAATCAGAAAATGGGCATCTTTGGTTTTATTCCCAAGAATGGTGATCAAAGCCTTGTAAGAATAAATTGGTGACACTTGGTACAGAAAACTTCTTTCAAGCAGGTTAACTGTCAGCTATAAAATCCCCTTCTGAGGCAAAAGCAGGCTGGTGAGATAGACCTGTAAAACTTTGCACTTTTGTTCATAATGTTTTTGTGGAAGTGTACATAACACAATGTACATTGGCATAAATATATTTAATAATGAAAAATGTCTTGTGGATGTAGAAAAGGCTGTGGAGTGCGGAGGTGTTTTATAACTTGGCTGGAGTTGTGACTATGGCTAGTAGAAAAATGACACATATCTCCTGAAACAGATGCCTACGTTCATAATTTGTGTCACCATGTTTGTATGCAAAGAATCCTACCAGAGTGCTCGTGGTTTTCAGGTTGGTTTTGAACAGTTCTGTCAACAGTGCAAACACCCTTCTCCTTTCGCTCCAGATTTTAGCATTAATAAACTGACAAGGTGTGTCCTCGTGTTGAACACTATCTGAGAAAACTCATATGCCGCATTCTATTTGCCCCACATATTTGTGGGTTGACTGAATACTGTATATCTTCAGAAATGCCACCATGTGCTCTAGGCCAGCTCATGTAACAAAAGCACTTGTGTGTCTGGTATGGCAAAGGGGGCTGAGATTTAGATAAGACTAGATAAGACTGAAATCTTTCTGGATGACTGAACAAATTAACTGTTGGATACACAGGATTGCCTGCAGCCGGTGTAAAATTACATTATGTTCAACCTTCGTGTGAGAACTGCAAGAAGAGTAGTTCTGAGTTGCAATTAGGAGGAGAATAAATCAAAATACTTCCTACGGAGAGAAAAGCTAGAGGCAAGTTGTGTACGGAGCATGTTAATCTTGCTTCTTTCATATCTGTGTCTGCATTGCAGTGAGAGGTGTAATTACAGCACGCCAAGTCATACCTGACTGGTCTTTATCCAACTCAGCTGAACAGATGCCTTAAGGACATGGTAATATCAACTTCAGGAAGGGAGGGAGCATCCAAAGAGATGAGGGACTTCCTTTTTACTGAAAATTAGATTAAAACTGTGAGTGGGGTATTAAATATGCAAACTAATATACTTTATAATAATGCAACCGGAATTAAACTTGAGGGCTATCTCCCTAGATGGGCATCTTTGCACATATTGTTCTTGATATGGCTTAATAATTGCGCTGTTCATGTGGTCACTGTCAGAAATGTTCTTTTCAGAAGTTATTTATATAGTAAAAGATGGGTCTGAAGTGATAACATTTCTTCTTTTATCTGATTATGGTAGATAGGCTGAGGTTGTAGGATTGGTTTATAAAGCTAGTAGTTTGTTGGATTTTTTTTTAAGGCTTCGAGAGTATGCTTACAAAAAAAATACCTACTGTGGATATTTCAAGAGCTTGGGTAGCTGTTCAGATCTCTAAAAAACAGAGGATCTAGCAGAGCACCAAATATTACAGTACACAAGAACAATATTTTCTTGCTTGCTTCGCCTTTCATGGTAAATTCTTTTAATTGGAAAAAGCCAGCTATTAAACATACGTAGTTGTTTTGATTACTCAAAATATTCCCAGTGTTTTATGCTTGCAGGTGGACTGCAAATGTGTCATTATTAATTTATTTCTCAATTAATGTTAGTCCATTAGAGAAAGGATTTGTCTACTTGACCATGTATTATAGATAGCAAACTAACTGGTTCTGTACAGCTGCATTTCAATTTCTGCATTGAAATACTGTTTGCAGAATAAAGATCCTTCATCAGATTTATCTTTGTAGAACTCCCTTGACATTGGCCATATCTGACTATTAAAGTCAACCAGGTTTTACTGCATATGATTGACTACAGTGATCAGTGATGAAACACTAATGTTATGCTCTTCATGGTTTCAGGATGTGAATAACATTCACTGGTGTGTAAAGCAGATAGATGGAAAAACAGATCTTATTTTCAAAAAGGAATTTTGTGCAGAATGTAATTTTTAAACCATGTTTGATATATTTCACACTTAAGGAAGCTTCTCCTTACTTTTATTATTCAGAAAATCTGTGATACCAAAGTATAACAAATTGCTCAGTTAAGCCCAAGTCAGGTTATGAGGAAATCTATATGCAAGGAAGATAGGACTATATTCATATCTTTAATTTATGATAAGTTTTGCAGTAGTAACATCTATAACAATGAGTCAAGGACTAGCAGAAAAAGGGTTAGTGTCTGTCATAAAGCCTTTTGTACGCAAATATAATGGGGCAGAAGTGTGGGGTGATGAGGGGACTTTTAGGCCTTTTATTCATCTTTAAGAAGGAATGTATGTCTTTTTTGTATTTTTAACGATTTCCTCTCCTCGTCTGAAAGAAGAGTCCTTTCAAATGTTGTCACATTTACTTTCACCTACCAAAAATATATCAGACATACAGAATGATGGTACCATGGCATTGTGAAAGCTATCAAGAAGTGAATTAAGAATAGAATATACCAGGAATTTTCTAGTGGAACCTTTTTCATCACAAAGAGCTTAATAGTGCTGGTATGAATCAGGGATGTCTGTGACCCTGATCTGTATTCTTGTTCCTAGTCAGGGATCAAAAGGTATTAGATCATAGAATCATAAAAGTAATCAGGTTGGAAAAAACCTTTAAGATTGTCAAGTCCAACCATTACCCTAGGACTGCCAAATCCACCACTAAACCATCTCTCTGAGGGCCTCTTCTACAAGGTTTTTGAACACTTCCAGGGATGGTGATTTCACCGCTTCCCTGGGCAGCTTGTTCCAATGCCCGATGACCCTTTTGGTGAAGAGATTTTTCCTATTATCCAATCTAAACCTCCCCTGGTGCAGCTTGGGTTTTCATGAATGAATGTTGTGGTAGGAACATCATTATCTAAAGACCTTCAAAATTTTATTTTCTTATTTCATTTTTATTGGTGAAGAATGAGTTGAATACATTCTACATGAAAAAACAAACAAACAAACAAAAACTGTACTGCTCTGAGTTTACCTCTTTATATCAGGAGATGTAACCAAAACTTGTGTTTTCAATTTTTGAAGGAGGCTTAGTGGTAAAGTACGGCCTTTTATAGAATTCTCATGGAGCATGTACTACTGCATAGAACCGCACAAACAAAGATGTTTATATGATGCCTTGAAAATAGGGGAAAAAGTAATATTACAAATTGCTTGAATGTTGTCAGGGTAAATTTGTGCAAGGATGGTGACTGTGTGTGATTTGACCCATCAATGGAGCTGCTTTATGCATCAACAAGTGTATGCCTGGATTACATATGCTGTTGAATACACCCAGGTTTACGCTAACCAGGAAAAGCTGAAGATCAAACAAATACTATTTCCATTCTTTTTCTTCCATTCTGTTGATGTTTAGGATGGTAGGTTTTTTTGGTGAGGTGGGGTTCTTTGTGAGCACGATACAGGCAGTGCGTTACTTTATGCCTCAAATTTTGCATTCTCATTTTACTGGTTATCTTCCTTGTGATTAAAACAACTATTCTTTTTCTCCACAAATTGTGAATTTGATATATTTTAAGGAGCATCAAAAACTGTATGCTGTGTTCTGTTTGTTTCCCTTACTCGTCACTTTTCACGTGTCCTTCCTTTTACCCTTGTAAGTGCAGGAATGAGCCTGGTGATTCTTACAGGTTAAGGATGTTGTCATTGCAGATCAGAGTCATCCTGGTCATGGTGTATGTGACTGAGCAGAGAATACATGATTAGTATGAGTGTAGTGTCGAGAGTGTCAAAGATTTGGATGTGTTACTTTTCAGAATTTATTTACTTGCATCTCATGTTCTTCGCTTGCCTTTTCTGACCCTCTGCCCGAGTCTTATTTGACTCTCTTGTAGTCATTAATGACAAGTCACAAAGAACTTTGGACTTGTTTCTTCTAAATCATTCACAGTAAGCATATTTCCACGTGTACGGTGTTTAAAATTGCTGTAACCTAACTTTGCCACATAAGAGTAAGGGGCAAGCAGAAAGAGCAACTTAAAAAAAACAAAACCAAAACAAAATCCCACTGTTTCAAAGAATTTGTGAAGTCTTGTGTGTTAATTTTCACACAAGCAAGCTCTCTCTGTGGTTTGCATGTACGCGAATTATACATACAGGTGCATTGGAAAGCTGAAGGCAGCCTGGGTTTTAACTAGGTGTCTCTTTCCATTCCAAATCATATTTAGAACAAACATGAATGTTTATCTGTAACTATAGGAATGATTCAGATGTTTGGGGACCTAGGTGAAAGTATGAAGGTGTGGCCTCCAGCGCGCACATGTAACTCAGCATATCTGCTCTGCTGTAGCATAGCCTCTAAACAAAATAAATAAGGCATTCCAAGCTAGTTTTTCCTATAAACTAAAATAATTGATTTTGACTTGCCTGATAGTTCTCACGGGCTCTAGAGTCCTATTGCAACTTGCTGGTCAAAAAGAAATATGCTTATAGAATTCCACTAAGAAAAGTCTGCTGTCATAAAAATGTAATCCCGTGTTTTATATATTATACAATACTGGAAATTTTGTATGCAATTGATCATATGTAATTGATGTAATATTGTGCTGCTACTCCATGCAGCTAGGGGCAGCTAGTGCTCCTTTAGAGAAGCTTAGTGTGAGTGAAGGAAAGGATTTTAACAGAATCTAGTGGGTGAATCATTGTTAAGAGATTAAGAGCCCCAAAAATTGAAGGAAGAAGCCTCTAGGAAAACCATTGCCAGTTGTTAGGTAAAAGAATTATAGTAACAATATTATCCAAAAATTGGTGTCTGCCTAATTATTCATAATGTTATCCTCCAAGGTAAGTGGAAGGGGAGGTAAAGCAGGCTGTTACAGTAAATGTTGGGAGTTAATGGAAGAATTGTTCTGTTTCCATCTTTGCTGTAGACTTTGTGTATTGAAGACTTGCTACCACTCCACAGAATCAAAGTCCAGCTGTATAAATAAGGCTGTTAATTTTTTACCTAAAAATGAATGTACAAAGCCTTTATGGGTGTTCATTTAGAAAATAAAATCAGATCTTAGTGGGAGAGTCATATCTGTTTATTGCTTTTATTCTATGACAAAATAAATGGGTTAATAATGCAAACAATAAAAAGACTGGATAGAAAGTCTTGTTCTGCAGAAATGTTAGAAATAATAAGAAAATTCAATCTTTCTTTGACAGTCATGTCTGAAAGCAGTCTGTTTTGCCTGGGTTTTACAAGGTGATGAGAACCTGATGTGATGTTGTATGTTGGATGTGCTACAATATCCATAGCCTTAGGACTGAGCTGAAGCATGAACGTCAACTGTGATGACAGTTTTCTTGCTTTTTACAATTTGTACTGGATTTAACCCCTCCTGAAGTGTACTTCTGCATTTGCTTTTTAGGTTGATACACACAAAATGGATGATATATGTTCACACTTCTATGAATGTTAGTTATATCTTTCATACTATCACAATCATAGCCCAATCCTTTTTTGTTAGAGATCATAGATAAATGATGCTCCAGGAGCAGGAAAATCACATTTAGAACTGAATAAGGTGCCATCCTACTGAAATATCAAGTGTAATTTGTTTGTGCAAAAACTTAGCCCTAGAATTTGATCATGCTGCTAAATTGATCAAGTTTTTAAACCTATTAAATTTCCTATATATCTCTTTGCTAAGAGGTAGCTTCTAAAGATGATGTTAAAATGCTAATGAGAACCTGACTTAAGCTTTTTTTTTGGCTAAACTTCTCACCATTCTGCTCATGTGTTTTACAGTCAATATTACTGCAGCTGCCTCTTCTCACTGAGTGCAGATGTCTTAAAGGAAAACAAAGTTCTGAGGGAATTTACCGTTGGGACACAGCCTACTAAATCAGAGTCTGGAGAAATTAGAAATGGAGAGTGAAAATGCAAAAAACCTAGTGTAGGTGAGGACTGGATAATTGCAGTTTACGTGAGGCAGCAAGTACTTGCAGACTTGGTTACTGGCCATGTCACAAAAAGACAAAATGCAATGTGTTGGCCCAATTTTAAGAAATAGGAGCTCTCTATGAAGTACACACTGTTGTGTATGATAAACCCCTTATACAGGCAGACTTTTGCCTACATATAGCCTTTGAGATACTTACTCTAATGCCTGAAAAGCATTCATCATTGTGACAGAGGTCTACAGTGTGATTTCAGGGAAATGAAATGGAAAAATTGCTTGATCAGACCACAGTTAATTTCAGTTATTTGTTTTTAATTTGCCCTAAAGCAGCAAATTATTAAGCAAATAGCACTTTTGCTTTCTTTGCTCATCTTAATTCTAGAGATGAGATATCTGCATACATGTGATTGTAACTAGATGTTTTAAATTCTTTTCTTGCTTGTATACAACGAAAATGGTATTGCAGTGAATGTCTATTGCAATAAACACTGTCATTAGTGATGGGTTTGAGAACAAACGTGGTAAACATTTGTGTCTCCATCTGAATGAATGTGTCTTGTATTTTTTAAAGTTGTAATTTTGTGTAGTTTGGTGGGTTTTTTTAATTTTTTTTTTTTTTTTAATTTATTTGTGTGTGTAGCATGTGACTCCAGAAATCAGGAGAGTAGCTAACACCATGAAATGGCTACTACATGCTAATTTCATTCCTTTCAAACTTTGTGCTTGATGTTGAATGTGGAGCAACACAAGTCTGAGTTGCAGTCCACTTACTGATGCTAGAATCTAGTAAACAAATATTATGCTACTGTGAATACTGGAGTCAAGCTCGATGCACTTGCATTTGGAGCTCCTGCCAGCAGAACTGACTCCTCCATGAAGCTTTACCTTCACACTGAATTAAAGTTGGCTACTGTAATGCGCTGGTGATAGTTTTCACAAGCCAGTTGGGGACAGGGGGTGTCAAGCAGTTGGAAGTCAGTATTGCGGAAGAGACAGTTCTCATTAGGGAGCAAGGAGTATCAGCCAACATCAGTAGCCTACCCAAAGGAGGTTGAGGTGCTCACTGAGAGGGTGCTGGGAGCTTTAGACTTCTTACCTACCCTAATTCTAACCGTTGATGAGCCATGCACGAGTAATCCAACAGCCATCACCCTGATGGAGGATTTTCTCACGGTGGAGTTACCTTGAGAAATTTTTCATTTTGGCAGTGTTTGGGCTTGTCTAACATTCAGTCTGAGGTGAGGGCAATCAAAGGCAAGTGCAGGCTGCAGTAAGAGCTTGGCTGCATTTGGTCAGTAAGGTTTATTGCACAAGGCTTAGCCAGTGCTTATCGTGGTGAGAAAGCTTTGAGTCTTAGTAGTAGTGGGGCTGAACAGAGGCTGTCGAATATTGTGTCATTCTTTTCAAACTCATCTGTTTTTGAGAGAAAATAGTTAAGAGAAAACAGGGGAGTCAAGCAGTTACTGTTCTATAGAAATAAAGTCGGGTTTATCTCCTCCTCCATCATAACCGTGTGGAATTTTGCTGGTTTTGTCTTAAGTCAGCTTTATAAAACATTCATTCTAGATACTGTATGGAAAATGGGTTGGAATGGCTTTTGGTAGAGAAGCACGCATGGTCAGAAATCTCTTTCCAATATGCTCTTTCCCATTCTTGGTATTGTCTGTACTTGTGATTTTTGTGAGGTTCTGAATATAATGTTCTTGATTCAGATTGAATTTCTTTTCTTTTCTTTTTTTTTCTTTTATACTGTGGCCATGTGATCTCAGCTGGAGCCTGAGATGTGGATGTGACTGACAGCATCCCTTAAGCAAGGACAGTGAGTGAGAAAGAACTGATGGCCTTCACATTATTGTCTGATAATTAAAGCTGTGATCTAATTAACCCTCACTGCTATCACATGGTGGTTCCGACAAAAAACCCAGTCCCCGAACCATTTCTTAGT
Source organism: Pezoporus flaviventris (assembly GCF_033815535.1). Lineage (NCBI taxonomy): Eukaryota > Metazoa > Chordata > Aves > Psittaciformes > Psittacidae > Pezoporus > Pezoporus flaviventris. The sequence continues at coordinate 37,058,102 of NW_026892550.1, read as the reverse complement.
GGAGGTCTTTTGCTTAACCGAAATTGCAAGGAAGTAGATTCGGAGTAGAACTTGCCTGAATGCTTTTAAAGGTCGTTTGCTGTAGTACTGCTGTATCACATCATCTCCATTATCTCTAGTGTTATTATGTATTGGTCATCCTAAATTTACACTGGAATTACATATTCACTTTGGAAATACAAAGCCATGTAAGTCCTTCAAAATTAGCTTTCTTAGGAGGAGAGGTATTTAATGCCTAAAATGAGATGGAGGCAGGGAGAATTTAGGAAACATACTGCTCAAGAAAATGATTCAGAGTAACTGATCTTACTAATGTAATTGTAGTGAATCTTTTCTTGCCTTACATCTCTTATTACAGCTGACAGCATTCAAAATGATGTGATGCTTCCCTTCTGAGTCCACTCTTGTCTTCTTCCCTTATTTTTATTGTTTTCTCAAAGATTTAAAGAGGCAGAGAAAGGATTCATTTGTAATGGGACCCTGTATTCAGACTGCAGCACTCTGTTTTCTAGTTTAGGATGCCTTGCCCAAATACTTCTTAGCTAAGTTCTGAAGTGCCAGCTTTAGAGTTAGTGCCAGTAGTCAGGAAAGTGACTCAGAGTAACTCAACACTACTGATGTTCAGCTTGAAAGAATTCAGCACTAGGGATTTCCAAGCAGGAAGGAGAGAGTTTCAAGGTATCTAGTACTGGTGGGTGAAAGAAGGAATATATGAGAGCAAAATGATTTGAAATTGACAGTTGAGCATTTTCAAGTCACAGAAGCAGCATTTCTTCATTGTGGGAAAACAAACAGGAGAGACTATAAAGCACAATGTCTTGTTGTGCCTTATTTTTATTCTGTAAATCACTGCATACGACTGTTTAACAGAAAAAAAAACTAGAAAACTCTCCAAAAGACTGTTGTTACTTTCAGTACTGTAAATTCTAAAGAGAAATTTATTGTGGTATTGTGTTGCATATAGTATTTAAATAGAAAAATATATGTAATGATTATCATCACTTAATGGTACCTACCTCCTTGCTAAAGATGAGATCATAATTGTTTAGCTATATGTGTATGAACTATATAAAGTAAAACCAGCTGTATAAAATGAAGATTAGGGATACATTTAAACTCTGAAAGAGGATGATCCTACATCCTTTTTTCAGTCTGGTAATGCCAGAAGGGACCTAGATGATATCAATCATTATGGCCTTCATTGAACAAAGCTTTTAAACGCATGGTTTGTTTTAATCCTGCGATTTTTTTTTTTCCACACTGTTTTAGGAATTTCTGTTAGTACAGAAAATATAACTGCAAGCATGAAGTACAGCCTGAACCTGTCCTCTGTGGAGCTGAAGGAGCTCAGCTGACTTTGTTATGTTAGATAGGCTGCCTCCAGGTAAGAGTGGCAGCCCAGGTTAAATAAGTCGTACTACTCTTGATGTCTCTCTTGTAGACTCATGTGAATACACTGATGTAACAGGCCTAGTGTTAACATTTTGGCTAATGGGCTCAGCAGAGCTGCGTCTTCCTATGGATAAAACCTTGTGGGACTAAGCTTCTGATGGTGAAGGTACAAAAGTATAAGGATTAAAAAATACTTGCAGGCAAAAATATACCTTATAAGAACTATCCAATGCCTGCCACTTACATACAGTCCCAGATAATTCAGTAGTTGCATCCTGCCTTGCAAGAATAAAGGTCAGCTCTGTTCTACTAAGGATATAAAGTAAACCTCCCTATGAGAGAAATTGATTGAATGCAGTATCTGAGTATTTTATTTGACCAACCCCAAGTTTTTGATAAGATGAAGCAATTTAAAAGTTGTGTGATGTTCTCATATATTCAGATGTTTGTGATGTGTCCTTAGTGACTTGCAGTATACAACTGTTTAAGATTTAAATTGCACTTTAAAATGGGAGATCTGCCGTAATCAAGAAATATAAAGAATTAAAAAACCTCTTTAAAAACCTGAACACGTGGGAGGAACATGTTATTTTCCTCTAACTTTTATGATTAAAATTAAGATGCTTAATTTTTTGTCTGTATTTTAGAAAACTAGTATTATTTTGTTGTCTCCCATCTCTCCTTAGCAGTACTAAAGCATTTCTAAAGGACTGCATTAGCCTGTTGAGGTCGTTCAACACCTGCTGTTTTGCTATGGGAGACAAAAGTAGCAATAAAAATATCCTTTTAGGATTAAGAGTATAATTCCTCTTCCAACTTCTGGTGTAGCAGCAACTTATATTACACAAGGAGAACAGGACAAATCTGGGTAGTGTCGGGAATGGTGTTTAAATCTTTCTGCTATGGCCTGTTTCTTATGAAATTGCAAGACCTGGAAGCAAAAGATAATTGATAATACATCAGCATTCATTGCTAGAGGCAATAACATGCTCTTGTTTTACTGATTTGAGCATTTTGATTTTCATTGCAATCTTACTGCAAGTCTCTAGGAAACGAATTATTTGTATGGGTGTAGAGTTGCATATGAGCTAACTTCCCTACAGCATCTGCTGCCAGTGGGGTTCCTCTTTTAGCAGTCATATTTTCTTAACATGAGGCTGACAATAATAATACTGCTAACTATGACAGAAGTTTTAATAAATAATTTAATTATAGTTTCACAATGAGAGTCAGCTTTCTTGGTAATATAAATCGCTGTGGTGTCTTTTAGCTGAGACTGTTCTCCTGTGACAAAATCATTGACTCAAATCCACCCTTAAAAGAATTTTGTTCCCATGGCAGCTAAGCAGGGCAGAAGGACGATGTGTTGATATGTGCTTTGACGCTGAGTTTAAAATGTTGCTCTACTCTGTTGTACAGCTATCAAAAAGAAGCTTCTCTGACATTCAGTGGTTGTAGGAATGGTTTTCAAAACAAACCAAGTAATTGTCATCAGATCTGGGAAGATGGTGAGGGAAAGGGAGGAAAGATTTCAAGATTAAACATCTAAAAATTGGGTGCTTAACTTATCACAAATGGAAATATATAGTGTGACGTGATTAATGGAGTTACCGAGTGTACTCAAGTCCTTTTGGGTGCTGGAATTGACTCTCCATCCAGCTTTAGAAATATAGATATTTTTACCTTGGTTTGGTTGGAGGATGATCCCATGTTTGCCAAGAATGTTTCAGCTAACAGACAAGAACTGGTCATTTCATTCCAAACCTGGCTCTGTTAGGCTAACAAAACTGTACTATTTTGGATCTAGTAGCAGCAATTCATAATGGTGGGTTATTAGTGAAGCTAATGTTATTGAGACTTGAAATTTGAGGGAACCCAAGGAGTGTTGAATTGTACCTCTTTTCAAAGCACTGCTACATTGATATAGTAGAAGAGAGGTGAGTGAGATGGGGGTGTTGAAAAAATTCCTTCTTGGCATCTATGTATTAATATATGAGCAGGGATGCCATTGAGTCACAGTCAGGAAAGCTCTAGACTATTTCAAACAGCTAATTGCTTTAGTATCCTTGGCCTAGCTGTAGTAAATCTTTTGTGCTTGCAGGGAAAAGGTTATCCTCACAACAATCCTGTCGTAGAAGTTACTTACTGGGAAAGAGAGGTCAGAAAATAACCATTTCCCTCTACAGGGACTTTATAAGGGATTTATTATGATTGTATTGACAACCTAGAGGGTCAGGACCGTTTTGGGTAAAATGAACGTCCTATTATCCAGAGACCTGAAAGTATTAGTACAAAGACTGAAATAGAGACTACTTGCCTGAGCAGACCAAAGGCTGCCCTAGGAAAGCTGTATGGAAATGGTAAATCTGAGTTAAACTGAGTTAGACTGTAAAAAGTAGAAAGTTTCCAAACAGTGAAAATGAATAAACACTGAAGCAGCTTAACTCGAGCTTGCAATTACTAGTTTTTGTATCCTTGTCAGGAAATGCTAAATATATCATCTCTCCACATAACTCTATATGAAGTGTTAACCACCTTACAGCCTTCTCTTGAACAGTGGAAAATGGACCTGAGTTTATAAAAAGCTTTTCCTGGAAAGCTTTCTGCCAGGTGCTATAAACTATGAGTCTGTCTTTATGTTATCTTGGATATATATTTATTTGCCTAAGATTTAGCTATCCAGCCTTGCTAATGCTGGTATGAAACTGGTCCTCTTTTGTGCATTTCATATGACTTCTACAAAAGGTTTTCCACTTGCTTGAGCATGCTATGATTTGGGGTATTTTTCACTGGTAAAGAGTAAATCAAATTTTCTATGTCATTGTATAAATGAGAATGATTTGTTTTGCTTTTAAAACAGTTTATCTCTAGAAAAGTCTTGAAAACAATTGAAGACTTTTAACTCAGGGTCCTCATTACTTTATTATTTTTATTACCTTGTCACTATGGTAGTTGTACTCTCTATGTATGGACATGAGAAAAATTTTAGAGGTTTGGTTAAAATAGGCATTAGAAAACATTTTAGTTATTTAATGAAACCATACAGAAGATATTTTAAAAATCAATTTACTCTGTATTGTGAGCTCTGAGTTGGGAGTAACTGGTAACAGGAGAACCTGTATTACTGTGATTGCAACTTGCAGTCTTTATTTGGAAATTACAGTTAATATTCTAAAAGAATGATATTGAAATACTGTTCTCCCACTTCTCATAACAGCCTGAGATTTGTACTTACAAATATAACGATTGAGACAAATTCAGCATTAGAAGCATGCAATCAACCTAAAATATTCTCAAAACCAAAGTCAAACCATGTCAGAGATGATATCTGCTTCTATTTTGGCTATGTACTACAGCAGATTCCTTTTCTTTCCCCTATTCTTGTGAGAAAAGAGACAGTGACTAATATCCAGCTTCTGTGAGGAACAAGATATTTGGTTAACCTAAGCAGATGAATAGTATCACTGAAATCAGTGGGACTACTTGATAGCTGAATAGGAGTTTAGTGCTAAATTATTTACTTTTTTTTTCTCCCATTGAATATATTGTCTATTTCTTGGTATTTATTATACTTAAATCAGAGTAATTTTTTTCAAGTGTCTAAGCAATCAGTAGAGGAAAAAAATGGAATTAAATTTTGTAACAGCATCTTATTATGGGATATTTCTATTATACTATTTCTAGGATCTTTCCTTGAAAGGAAAAGTATAGGCTTATTGACAATAGAAGCTGTTTTGGACTCCTTACTGGGCTGTATATTCAAGACAGCATCTTAAATAAAGAGGTATACTTACAGAAGTAATTGGCAATAATGTCTGTTAGTAACTCCTAAGACTTGATTCCTGCTGCTGTGAATGTGCCACCCTTGCTGCTATGAACATGGTTGAGTGTTTTTTTCTAATATCTTTTTTTCTCTCTAACACCTATATTATTCTATATATCAGTGCAGGAGCCAACCTTACACATGTGTTTTGATTTGTTTCTTTACCTTGGCAGGAGAGTATTCAGCTCTTTCCTAAGTGTAATTGTTGTACAGATTTTAGCACTGATGTGGTTGCCACCATGGTGTGCCTCCAAATGGCCATTAGTTTACAAGAGGTTCTGTTACCTGTTGGAGTCACTGAAGAATGGATTCAGCCACCAAACTGCCATTTAAAGTAAATGCAGGGTTTTTTCTTAGAATGGCTGAGTTATATGAAGTAATACTTACTTACATAATTTTTGTTTCTGACTTGAGATTGAGATCTGCTTGTGTAACTTGACATTTATTCTTTGGCTATATTCTTTTTTATTGAAGTAGTCGAAAGAAGTCAGGATGCCTAACAAGCAAAGCAGCCACCAGGGCCTTAATGTAAGAGAGAGATGCTAGGCAAAAGAAAAAAGAGCATTTTCCTGTCTAGGTTATTAAATTCAGGAAAACAGTGCATAAATACTATTCTGTCACTGTTGTCTGCCCTTTGACAGGTTAACTAAAGTGAATATGAAGTAATCAGCAAGCCATTTTTAAGAAAGGAGAAGGCCTCAGGCATCATACTTGACAATGTGGTTATGTTTCAGAGTGAATAAATGGCAGCTGCTGGGCAGTTTCGCAGACCTGGCTTTTAGGTATCTGTGTACTGTTGGTTGATATACTGGAAGAAAATTCTCTTTGTACCTTCATTCACTTTTGCTTAAACTTCTGAGGGTAATGTGAAATGCAGTAATTTGTACTACATGGATGTCCTGGGTTCAGCAGTAGCAGTCATTTTTCCCCTTCTTGGTAGCTGGTGCAGTGCAGTGTTTTGACTTTCAGCTTGGGAACAGAGCTGATAACAGCGATGTTTTGGTTTGGCCAAGGACCATGAGCCTCATGCTCTGCCAGGGAGGAGGGGAAGCTGGGAGGAAGCAGAGACAGGACACCTGACCCAAGCTGACCAAAGAGGTATTCCATACCACAGCACGTCATGCCCAGGAGGTAACTGGGAGTTAGCCGGAAGGACTGGGAGACTGCAGGGTTGGAGGAGGTATCGGTCGGTGCTTGGTCGGGCTGGGGTGGGCGAGTTATCGGTCGGCTGGTGCTGAGGTGTTGTATTCTCTCCCTTGTTATTTCCTTTATCATTATTATCACTGGTGGTAGCAGTAGTGATTTGTGTTATACCTTAGTTACTAAACTGTTCTTATCTCAACCTGTGGGAGTTGCATTCTTTTAGATTCTCCTCTCTGTCCCTCCGAGAGCAGGGGGAGGGCAAGAAAAGGGGGGGAAGTGAGCGAACGAATTACCTGACTGGGTTTAAACCACGACAATGGAGTACAAGGATAGATAAAGGAGTAATTTGCCATTTGTAGCAGATTAAGTCTGTTTTTTAGTTCAATCTGAACAGCTTGCAGCTGAATGTTATAATTGGATTACCTGACATTGGAGGAAAAATTGAAGCTCACCAAAAGGTCTGCTCAGGTTGTCTTCATGAAAAAGAATTTTTAGTTTCTTCCAGTTGCTGAATGGTTTCAGCTTTACAAAAACTGCTGCACCCTGCCCACTGACTGCATGAAAGTTGCATATTGAAAGATAATGGAACTGTTAGTATAATGCAATAGAATGGTGGTGCTGGTATTCCATTAAAATCAGTAAGGGATTTGGTCAACATTTAATGTTCTTGTAAAGTTATTTAGCTGAATGTGTCTGGCAGCACAGTCATATATTTAAAACACTGTATTTTGATTTTTGTCTTTTTAAAAAAGTTAGGAAACTTCTGTCTGCTCATAGTTATAGATTTCTATTTTGCAGTTTTGATCTTGGCTACCGAATGTATGCCTGCCTGCTTTTTCTCGGGTTTATAACGGTGGTTTCATAATTAATCTAAGTCCTATTTCTTCTGCTGCAACCTTTCCATGGTGCATTCAAGCCAACTGGCTTGCAAAGTTATCAAAACTCTTTTACTGGATGTCTTTCATAACAGCAATCATTCCTGTTTCCTGTGTGACTATGTAATTTTATAAAAAATATACTAAATGTGAACTCTTGCTCCTTGCACAGCAAGCTGACAGTTTGCAAGCGACAGATCTGCTGAATGGCTTTGCAAATAGAAAAGGAATTTCAAGTAACTGAATAATTGCTTCAGAGCACCTTTTGTGTCAAGAGGAGTCTTTTCATAGAGTGCCGTAATTTTTGGATCCAGCCTATATAGCCCATTAAATGCATTTAAGATATTGTAAGGGCATAATTAAGTCTTGCTGTATTCCTGTATTCCTTGACAATATCTCCCTTTAAAGTTGTAACGTTCTATTATCTGAAGTAGGTTCAAGTAGTAGGCGATCTTGATGTGCTATTTAAAATGGTTTTTGTCCAATGGGAACAGTGGGCCTATCATGTCAAAATCTTTTATCATTAGCAGTTACAAGTGCTTTCTAAAACTGCCTCAGGAACTACCTCGTATTTCAGTGATCTGAAAGATGAATCTGTCATCTTAAAAAGAGTCTCCCTGTTGACCGACTTTCTCTTCCAACCAAGAATTCCTGGGATTATAGGAAAAGGAGTGAGTATTCAGAAAGAAACTACTATGGTTCTTTCTCTTCTTACTTTGATTGGTGTCAGATATGATGTAGTCAAGGTCACTTATCTGTTATGGCTGTACTGCAGTTCTATAGGTGACATTCTATAGGTGACAAAATTAGATAGCTACTGGTGTGAGAATAGCTAGGATAGTCTAGCTATACTGTGTGGGAAAGGACATGGCAGAGGATTAGGTTAGGATAAGGTGGTGTGGTAGCTCACTTTGGTGATTGCATCAATTTGGTTGAAAATTGTAAGCTTGTCTTTTGAGGGTGTTTTGTAGCAATGGGGAAAGAAATCTTCTTTAGGATTAGAAAATGCAAATATTTTTTCTACACTGAAAATTCCTTAAGCCTAACATGTTTAGATCACCTTTTAAATAGATTCAAGTCTGGTACTGTTTTTTTTTATACAACTGAATAGGCTCTTCTACAACTGTTTGGAGGTTGCTCTTTATTTATGGGAACTTTCCTCTCATCCTATAACACATTTTTTTAGGGCCACAGGGGAATCCTTCTCTTTCTTGACGAGATAATCTGAGTAATTTCCGCTAGGCTCTGTGGGGTTCCTTTGAATTTTTCAAGAACACAGAGGAAAACAAACCCCAAGTTATTCAAATTGTGTTAAAACAAAATTGCAAAGCTGGTGTCGCTGACCACATTTTTAAAGGTAGCGCCAGTGCAAGTGGCTGTTTAGAGAATTGTAACATAGGGTGTTATGAAAAGGTTAAAATAAGCATGGTATTTTAAAATAAGCAGGTATAAAGATAGCCTGATTTGGCTAATGATTTGAAGAAGGCTGAAAGTAGGAGCATGGTGTTTGAAACCAATTGAAGCAGCAATTATTTATGGAAATCAAAACAAAAACAAAATAAAAAATAACTCTGCCCCCCCCCCCCCCCCCCCGCCCCCAAGAACCAAAAAGCAAACCAAAATCAAGCCAAAACGGTTACGAATGGGCAGTCACAAGTCTCACCAGGCATCAGTTCCAAGGAGTTGCTAATGATTTATTTAACTGGACTGTGGCTATGAAAATAGATCTTCAGAAAAAGAGAATGGGGAGAGTGACCCCTCTTGAAGGATCTGAAATAAATGTGACAGTAATCAGCTTTGAAAATGTTGTGAGGATATTGAGAAGATACTATCTGATTCATACATTTCTACGCCAATGACATGGTTTAAAGTAAATGTGGAGGTTTTTAATTAGTTCCTTATGCAGCTGCTACTTTTATCTCTTAGTATCATCCTTTTGGTCTGTGATAGAATACCAGTGATTACAGATAGAGGCTTAGAGTGAAGGAAATAATTTGAAATGCACTGAATGACTTGAAAATGATGAGGTATGTGCTAAATGGCATTTAGCTTGGGACTGGAGCTGGGCAGACGACTCATGATAAAAATATTTTGTTAAATGTTATTGTTTATTTTGTGTGTGTGTTTTTTTTCCTTTCCCTTCTGATAAGACACTTGTAAAAGTTTCTATTAATCTGGAGAATTAAATGCTAAAGTTGCCTTCTTTTAGGAAACCCTGTAAAACACATTGGGCTTGCATATATTTGAAAACCAAAGAACATACACACACTCTTGCTCACACTGTGTATGCTATCTCTTTTGCCTCTATGAAGAGTTGCACCAGTAAGATAACAATGTCTGAAATAATATTTCCAAACACAAATATATCACTTTCCATCCATATAGGCCTGGTATGAATTTATTTTCTGTAACCGTGAAATAATAAGATAAAACTTACCCCAGTGCAAGTTCTGAGTAGGAAAAAAATAGCAAAGATAGTTTCTTGAAGAGACTATAGTTGCACCATCAATGGGAACAAAATTACTGGGGTGGTTCCACAGAGAAAAGAATGTCTTATTCCCTCAAGGAAGTAGCTGGAGATCAAAGAGGATCCTTATCTTCACATAAAAGTCTGAGTGAGCAAAGGCAGGCAAGCAAGCAAGTGAAGACCACCTGAGGGAGAGAGAATAATTACATGGGTATCAAGTTATGCGGCTTCTCCTTTAAAACGATGGAAGTTACTTGAGTTCATGGGGCTAGAAAGTGTGGGAAAACTTTGCAAACATTCCCTGATAACTCTTTGCTCAGTGGATAAATAACACCACTAAGTTTTTAAGCTTGAGTTATTGTGTCACGTGCATTGTAATTCTTACCTGAATGTGCATCTGTGATGTGTTAACACTGGTTGGAATTGCTTTGCATATGGAATTTAATAAGAGAGATAATTGTAATCCCATGGCTCCTCTGCCAAGAGAAACATTATAGTTGTCGAAAATTAAAGCACTGAATCCCAGGCTTGCCACAAATGGGAGCACAAATAGCTTTCTCTGTAACTATGACATCCTTTAAACTTGGGTAACATGATGCTCATGATAAGTTTGGTTATTCTAAATCCTTTAGAGAAGCCACACCACCGTGTGTACTGGTATTTTCTGTATTTCTCCACGCTATCTTCTGGAATGCTGTACAATCTTAGGAATTTCTGTCAGGCCTTGGCTTTTGTGTAGTGGATTTGAGTGGTGAAGTGTCCCTTCATTATATCAGGAACCCTTGCATGGCTAAGGAGGAAGGCATTGGTTGTACCAGGGATTCCTGTTCCCTGGTAAGGTGGGAAGTGACAGAGGGGATAATCCAGACACTCATTCTCTTGACTGTAGCCAGAGTGGAATGATACCATTGTTACTTCAACCATTGTTGGAGTTTTGCTTCTAGTAATTACCATCCTTGGTGAGCATGGAAATTTACTACTGATTAAATCCAATCATCTTGTGACCCTATAAATAGTATTCCTAAGTGAGACCCTTTGAGCTCTCCTGGACTGCAGTGATTGGCAATTACCATCTCTGAGTGGGACACCCTTGGAGTTTGCAAGCTCTAATGTTTGCCATAATGGGAGAAATATCACTAAAAAATGGAACCTTGGCTGAAGTTCCCACTCCTCAAGACACAACCCTCACCCACTGAGAAATGCAGAGTGGCATAAAGGAGAATTTTTAGCAGCTACCTTTATATGTCTTTATATATGTGTCCATAGATTGTTACAGCGGTGAATTGGTAGGATTATAACCCTTTAGATGTGTACTGTTGGCCATGTCTGAGACTAAGACTAGATCCAACCATACCTAGGCTTCTTTGGGAGTTTAGAAAGCAAGGTGGTCTGTTCTGCACCTTGTGACTCAACAGGAGGATTTCCTTATTGCCTGTATTTCTTCAATTAGACATAGTTTGGCTTCAACTGCACTTAGCCTCTGTCAGGAATTTAGAAGGCAAGGTGATCCATTCTGAACCTCGTGACTCAACGGGAGTATCTGCCTTATCCTTTTCACCTTCAGTATCTATACAAATAATTTTAACTTGATTCTACCTGGATCTTCCTCTTACATATGCATTAGACCCAAACCATAGACCAGGTCAGAGACTAAGACTAGATCCAGTCATACCTAGGCTCTGTCAGGCTTTTAGAAAGCAAGGGGGTTTATTCTGAACCTTGTGAGCCAACTGAAGGGTCTCTATTACCTTTTGTGCCTTCGGTCTCTGTACCAATTATCTCTAGCTTGATTTTTTTTATCTCAATTTTCCTTTGTGTGCCTCATTCATGTAGTAAGTAATAGAGAGAACCTTGCATTTAATTGTGTTAAGTCATGTCTTTATAAGTTATATTAAATTTGCTCTTGCTAATACTTTTGATGGTAATTCTTTGACTGACTCTAAACCACTCTCTTCGTGACAGTACACCAGAACTTAGGTCTAAAATAATGGAACAAATTAATTTCTAGCTAATAATTAACTAGCCTGGGTTTGATCAGCTTTTACAAAGCATCTTAGTGATGAACATTTCAGCTGAGGTGATAGCATTTCTACTTCTATGAGTTTTCCATTATTATGACTAAAATGATTATTTTATCTTTCTGAGGAAAAAAATGTCCACTTTCAGTTAAAAAGCTTATGTCCTTCTTTTAACAGGGGTAAAAGCCTGCATTGAGAGGGGAAGAAAGGCCAGGCCCTGTCCTGTACTTTCTAGTGTTTACTTTTCCATTCACTCTCAATAAATCCAAATTATTATTATTTTTTTTTTTTAAGATAAGGAACAGTTACATTAATAGGAAAATAAGATCTTTTAAATATCATTGAAAGTATTTTATATTTGATATGTAACCAAAATTATCAGACCAACTGATGAGCTTACAATGCCTTTGACTCCACTAGGCATTGTCAATAGCAGACCTCTTAACAGCATATTATGCAATAAACTGCTTGTGCTGCATATTAATCTGTGGGATGCAGGTGTCCAACTGTGTGGAAGTCTATAGGAATGAAGACTAAGGATGCTGCGTTTTCTGTATACTAGTTCTGCATTCCCAAATATCTGGGTTTCAGATGTGTCTACTACTTATATCATGCATATAAGTGCGGTACTGAGAGACTACCAACTAAGGGAAGTAGTTGAGGCAGTTCGTAGACTGTAATTACCAAAAATAAGTGTCAGTCATTTTTCACCTTGATATATCCAGGATCATTTTTCTTAGATAAATTATAGGAAAAGGATGGTTAGTTTGACTTCATAACAAGATACATAGAAATTGCATTTTTTTTCTGGTATGTCCTAGGTAATGTTACTTACCAAAAATCTCAAATGCTAACTTTGTGTCGTGGTTTAAACCCAGTCAGGTAATTCGTTCGCTCACTTCCCCCCCCTTTCTTGCCCTCCCCCTGCTCTCGGAGGGATGGAGAGGAGAATCGAAAAGAATGCAACTCCCACCGGTTGAGATAAGAACAGTTTAGTAACTAAGGTATAACACAAATCACTACTGCTACCACCAATGATAATAATGATAAAGGAAATAACAAGGGAAGAGAATACAACACCTCAGCACCAGCTGACCGATAACTCAGCCCCCAAGCCCGACCAAGCTCCGACCGATACCTCCTCCAACCCTGCAGTCTCCCAGCCCTTCCGGCTAACTCCCAGTTACATCCTGGGCATGACGTGCTGTGGTATGGAATACCTCTTTGGTCAGTTGGTCCTGTCTCTGCTTCCTCCTGGCTTCCCCTCCCCCCTGGCAGAGCATGAGGCTCACAAAGTCCTTGGCCAAACCAAAACATCGCTATCAGCTCTGTTCCCGAGCTGAAAGTCAAAACACTGCACTACACCAGCTACCAAGAAGGGGAAAAATGACTGCTACTGCTGAACCCAGGACATTATCCACCCCTTATTCCATACCATTCACGTCGTGCTCAGATCCCACATTTTCAATACACCATCGCTCTCCCACATATATACATCCATATACATACAGACCAAGAGGAAAAGATCATTTTCTTAGTGCATGGACCAATCCCTATAATGCTGCCGAGTCCATTCGGTCCATGATGTTCCAAGTTCATTCTCTGTTGGGATGATGGCTGGAGGGAAGTCAGGGCCAGTCGCTGGTGACCTGGAGACATCTAGTTGATGGGCTATAAAAGCATTACACAGCAGGCAACAGTATACAATTGAGTTCACTGGCTGTTTTCCCCTAAAAATCAAATCCCCTTGAGGTATACATCGGACTTCCCCATCTTCCCGCATTACCCACCAAGTATATCCAGGTCCCTGAGCAAAAGCAATCCCACGAGTGGGTTTGCCTTTACCTGAAGCAGGAATAACCCAGACTGTCTTCCCCAGCAAATTCTTCATATGCACCACGGGAACTTTGTCCCCCTCTACAATATGTAAAAGTTCTGACTGGGCTGGGCCAGCCCTGTTGGCAGATCCTCTGGTGTTGACCAACCAGGTGGCCTTTGGTAAATGTGTATCCCAATGCTTGAAAGTTCCCCCACCCATCGCTCTCAGTGTAGTTTTTAACAGCCCATTGTACCGTTCGATTTTCCCAGAGGCTGGTGCATGGTAGGGGATGTGATATACCCACTCAATGCCATGCTCTTTGGCCCAAATATCTATAAGGTTATTCCGGAAATGAGTCCCATTGTCTGATTCAATTCTCTCTGGGGTGCCGTGTCGCCACAAAATCTGTTTCTCAAGGCCCAGGATAGTGTTCCGGGCAGTGGCATGGGGCACAGCGTATGTTTCCAGCCACCCGGTGGTTGCTTCCACCATGGTAAGCACATGGCGCTTGCCTTGGCGGGTTGGTGGCAGTGTGATATAGTCAATCTGCCAGGCCTCCCCATATTTATACTTCAACCATCGTCCTCCATACCAAAGAGGCTTTAACCGCTTGGCTTGTTTAATTGCAGCACATGTTTCACACTCATGAATAACCTGGGCAATAGTGTCCATTGTTAAGTCCACCCCTCGGTCACGGGCCCATCTGTATGTTGCATCTCTGCCCTGATGGCCTGAAGTGTCATGGGCCCACCAGGCTTAAAATAATTCACTGTCCCCTTTAGCAGTTTCTGCAGCTTGTTGCTGGGGACTCCATGCAGCTGCCTTCCATCTCCAATGCTTCCAAAGCACTGGAGGGGCCCAGTGGACTAGATACTTGCCCATATTGTCACACACACCCTGCCACTCATGACTGTCCAGCCTTGGAGAAAATCTTTTGGTCCCCCTATATTGTTGTCTAACCCCAGACAAGACCCAAACCTGACTCTGCTTAACTTTTGAGATCAGACAAAATGGTTGTGGGTAGAACACAGTCTGTGTGTGTGCCAACATGCTGATCCCCACCACAATCAGCAGGCAGGTCCCAAGGATACCCAAAGGCCATTCAAAACCTTCAGAACTCCTAGTTGATGCTGCTGTACTTGTCACTGGGGCTGGTGTAGCTGCTGTGCTTGCCGGCTCTCCCACCACCGGCTTCTCTTTTCCGGAGTCCAGCTCTTCCTCCTCTGCCTTGCTGGGAAAGGCTGCGTCGTCTCCTGCATCCTCCTGGGGCTCGGCGGGCGGCTTCCGGGGAATGCTCTCGGCCGTCGCGGGGCTGGGCTCGGCCGGGAGGCTCGGCTCCTCCGCGGGGCTCGGCTCCTCCGCCGCCTTCTCCCGCTGCTCGGCAGCCGCCTCCCTCCTCTCCTCGACCGCCCCGACCTCCTCCACCGGCAGCCGTCCCCTCGCGGCCTCCGGCCCCGCTCCCGCCGCCGCTTGGTGCCCGGGGCCGCTCTCCCGGGCCGGTTCGGCTGCCGCCGGCTCCCGGGGCCGCTCCTCCTCGGCTCCCCGCAGCCTCACGAAGATGGAGAGTAGGGTGAGGGCCAGGACGGTGAAGAGCAGCCGGACGGCCAGGTACAAGTCCACGGCCACGTCCGTCCCACCCTGCTGCTGGAGCCCGCCCGTATTACAAGCCATTGCCATAAAGCACAGTGAGACAAGAATCTTAGCCCAGGCCCCACACTTGATAAACACTAACACAGCAAATACCGGCTCTACGTAAGTTACAACATTCTGAAGCTGTGAGATCAAGAGAAACAACTCTGAGAGCCAATAAATCGTCATTGTGACGAGTGACTATTAATCCGGACAGATCTGTCGTTATCTCAACCCCTCGTGCCACCACGAATTACCTGACTGGGTTTAAACCACGACACTTTGGAATTGCCAGAAAATGACAGAAAATCAACTGTGTGTTTAGGAAACCATCCTAAAAGTCTTTGCTCTTAAATGTCTGGATTGCTGGGTCTGGTGATACTTTTTTTTTTCTTCTCTATTGTGTTGTAGAGTTCACTGTCAAAGTTTCTTTCTGCTTTTTGTTTAGTTTTCATTACCTAGCTTTTTGACTGTTCTCCTGGCATCTTCTGTAATATCTGTTTTCTGGTACAGGAGTTGTTCCTTGTGGGTCATCTGTGGTCAGTCTTCGTTTCATTGTCTGGTGGAAGATATTGGTGTCTCCTTCACAGCTGGCCTTCTTGTGTTATATTTTTAAGGAGTTATGTATTTATCTATAAGCACGTTTACTGAAGTCAGCGCAATCATGTGCTTAAACACCAGCAGGATCTGGGCATTAAGTCTGCTCTTCTCTCTGAAGAATATGGCTTTGTAGTATTTGAAATACCTTACCATACAGCACTTTAAGTACTTGTTTTGTTTCTAGCTTTGTTTTCTTCCACTTTGAGTCATAAATCGTTTCTCCCAGATTCTCCTTGGCCCTCAGCATTTTTCACTTATGGACCGTCTAGTTTCTCCTTGACTAATCGTCTTGTATGTTTTTAATAGCCTGAAGAACTTTGGCCAAAATGCCATTTTAAATCTCATTTTCTGTTTCCAGCATGCATTTTGATAATCCTCTTTTCTTATACTACTTACAATTAATGTATCCTATTAGTGTCCCAGACTATCAATGTGTCATTTGCTCAAAGGATTAATGTTAAAAAATGTGTTAGTACTAATACATAGTAAATGAGAGGGATTCCACTTATGCCTTTGGCTTCTAAATGTTCACTGGATGCTAGCTTTTCCTGGAGTCCTAACTAGAATGGGAATATAAACTAGGACTGTTAATAGATGGATTCTCTCAGATATTCATTAAAACTCATTTCCAGTAGTGGGCAATATTCTCCTTCAGTCTGTTGAGAATCCTCTTGTGGTTGTGCACTGCATACTTTGTGGTGACAGTCTTTACCAAATCAGCTTGCAGAACTGAAAGTCAACTAGTTGTTGGAATTAGCTGCATTGAATTAGCTGTATAGCTAATCTACAGTATTTGGGAGTTTCATGCTTCAGTGGTCATAAATGGTTTGTTCAATGTCTTTAAAAAGAATAAGTTGCTTACGGTTGAAGATATGGTCAATGTCAGGCAGTAGGTAGCCATAATATTTTGAAAAAAGTTGCAAATGTTTCCAGAAAGAGTTCAGTCAGGGTCTGAATTGTGCTTTAGCATTAACTTTATCCTTGTATATGAAGATTCAGAGTGGCCAGATGGGCAGTTTCAACCATAATATCCACATGCAAGATGATCTAACTCTTCAAGGTGGTGTAAGTAGTAGAGCTGGATGTAAAATGAAAATATGAAAATTAGATTGTAAACATTAGGTAGTAGGTAGGAAAAGTGGCTTTGATTTTTAAAACTGTTATTTATGTTATTAATTGATGGTTGGATCTCTTGCCAGGTGGTATTGTTGAGAAGAATGTGCCTCTCTGTCATGCAATGGAAGAAAGATGTATCATTCCCATCACTAAGAATTTTAAAAAGTAACTGCATTGAGGAAGGAAGAATTCGGAGGAAGATTCTGAAGTACAAGTCCTGAGAGAAGGTACTTGTTCTCCCACAGTTCATATGTGTCTTACGTTTACATGCTTTCAAAGATGTTCATTGGCTTCAATGATAAACTCACAGAGCATGAAAGCATGGGCATAAGTGTTTCCTTCTGAGACTGTAATCTGAGGTGTTGCCTCTGTTCATTTGCTAAACTGATAAAGCCTATAATGGGGCTATTTATTGTTTTGTCAGTTATGAGCAGTTGATGCTTTGCCTTGTTTACAAATATTTATTGAAAAATTGTTGCTTAAACTTGAGATGGGCAAGAGCTTCACTTTTCAGTAAATGCAATGATATATATTTTTAGGGAGCAGATTCTCAGCAGGTTTTAGTTATTGTGTGTGGCTGAATTTCAGAGACAAGTACCGCTTTCCATATGTTGGAAATTTGGACTTATCTTAGTATTCTAAACATTATTTAAATGATTACTTTCATCTATGGATCTCAAAGTTGGTTTGGGTGTGCACATGTGGCATCTGGATCCTCTTCAGATCCAGGACATCACATGTTGAAGAAATAGATTATTGGATAATATCCTTGAACGGTTTTGTTGATGAGTCCTTTGTTCTGTCAGTCTTTGAGCTAGTTAAATAAAAACGTTTAGTGAGCTCATTTCTTATCTTGCAGAATGAGTTACTGTATGAATTTATCCACATTGCTTAGTAATGTGCAGCTTGTTATATGTCTTACGGTTGCCACTAATTATCCGATTCAAAGATAGAGGTTGATGCAAGCTGTGAACTGGGTGTTAAGGCAGCTTCATTTCATATAGTTCAATTACTGGTTTGTTGACATTAGGAAATAATTGAAAGAATTTGTAGGTCACTTTTAATGGTCAGTTACTGTCTTGTCTTAACTCATTCCTTCAGTGTAATTTGACATAATTTTCTGAAACAATGCAATACCTTTAATTCACTGTGGTTGTTCTTGTTATCACTATTGTTCAATTAACATTTGATTTTTTCCTTAGACATGTTAAGTGCCCCAGTTTTCATTTAAGACTTTTGTTGGTTTTCTCATTTTTGTTTTAATTTTTCTGTCCCGCTCTTCAACCTTGTTTTGTAAAACATGTTTTGATTATAGCCCTTTATAACTTGTATATGGCCTAAATTGAAAACAATCCCCTTGGCACTCAAAAGATTCTGCTTTTGATTTTTGGCCCATTGCATTATTCCCACAAAGCTGTGAGGTTGCTGCATGTACATCACTGCTATATATATGCTTACAGGACCCTGCAATCACATTCTGACTTTTTTCCAAACACCAGTTTCAGATCTTTTCCTTAGAGAATCCTGCAGAATCAGCTGGGACTTGGGGCTCCCAGTGGAATTTCTTCCAGTTGTTCTGTGGAAGTTGAAAGCCAGCATGGTTTACCACATTCACTAAATTACAAAGCTGTTTCAAAGACCTTGCAGTACTTAACAGTACCTACAATCATTATACTTCAGTGACAAATTGGAGCTCTTGCTAACATCTTTTCGAATGTCTCTGGCAGCACAATTCTGGGGAGACTTTAGTAAGTGGCTTCCCTTTCAATGAGGGAAATCCCTCATGGTTGATTTCAAGACATCAGGGAAAAGAGAAAGAATGGGGGTTGTGTCTGTTTTTTTCCTGAGTGGTAGGTAATAATCTCTTTCTGTAAAGAAAAAGAAATTTTTCTCTAAAGAAAAAGATTATTACTTACCTATTTCTTTACAGAAAAAGATTATTTAGGTAGAAATGGTGAAAGGTAAGTACCTTACTCCAAAAGTGTAATCCTGGAAACCCTAAACTCAATTACTGACTAATCCTGAAAGAGCAAAATCTAAACAAGAGCTTCAATGATAACTTCACTTCTATTTTATTTGTGAGCATGTTTCAGCATACATCTTTGTTTTCTTGGAATATTTCAAAGACTGGGAAATTTAATGCAAATCAAAGCTTATATTACTTACAGCTCTCATCAAGTGGTGGCTGCCTGTTCTTGATCCCTTGTGACTATTAGTTACTCATCTCATGATTGTACTTTTACGTTTATTAAATCCATGAATAAGCGTAAGCTGTGACAATACAGCTGCAGAATTAGGGAAAAAAAAAGTAGTTAATGAAAAATGAATTAACACCCCATCGTTCAATACCTCATTTTACATTTTGGCAGATGAGCAATCCCACTCCCATGCTGCATCTGTATAAAGCTTCTTCAGGCTTTTTCACCTTAAAGATACAGCGAGGCTTCATAGTTCCGTAATAGCTCCCAACCTAGCAGGTATTGCACAGTGGCGGGAAAGTGTTGTATGGATTTTGACCAAAATGAAGTTTTGATCTCAGTACAGAAATGGAAGCAACTGCCTTTATTTCTAAAAGGACATGTGATTTCCCTTTGCTCAATCCCTCAATGACTGAGTGTAGAAGACGGACTTTGGTGAACAAGTACTAAATTGGGTTCTCTTTAAGGGGAGGAAGGAACTTGCTGGTAGGCAAGAATTAATGCACCAAACCAGGAGAGGTAAGGGATTGAAGATAATCTTATTTTATTTTTAGTTCATGCTTTTTGATCTGACTATTGGGATCCAATTTTAAGATGCCTGTTTCTGTATACTGTATAGGGAGCCTGAATGCCTAACATGAAGTTTCAGAGTGCTTAATGCTTGTGTAGAAGTGCTTCAAGGATTTGTCTTCATGGTCCATACATTTTTTTTGGACCTTGTTGCAAATGGGTATATAGTAAAAACCCTTATTTCCCTGACATTCTGCCTTTTCTTAATAGAGATTAGGAAATCAAACGCTTACAGGAAGTGGGAAGATGCAAGACTAAATTAAATTTGTCATTTCTTTCTAGTGTTATGTTAAAAGCTTGTATTGACCTTCTCTACAAGGACTGATATTTAAAGGGAAAACTAAATAGTTAATGGCATTACTAAATTGTCTTATGTGGAAAGATAATGGTTCGTATTATCTGTAATCTTCATTACAGGAAAAGAGGTATAGTTCTAACATTTTGTATCTATTTACGATAAGAAGCAAACTCAATTTTTCTCTCCTCCAGGAGAGGTGCGTTTTTTTTTTTTTGTTCTGAACTTTTTTATAGTTCTTTCTCTACCTGTCCGCATTGATCAGAATTATTTTATGGTAAACCTTGTATCAGTAGTTTCAAATGAGCTCAATATCTGTATATAGAGTGGCAGAAAAAGAATCTGATAGAGAGTTTAGATTTCCAAGCAAATAGATAATAGTACATAGCAGAATTTGTAGGTATTAATCTAAACCAGAACATTTGTTCAGTGTTGGCCTAGTAAGTTTTGTGTCAGAATCGGTATTGCACCCAGACCTCCGCAGCCTGAATGTGTTACATTTGCTACAATATTTTTAACTTCCTTACTTAAGTGTGCGTGTACATGTACACACACATACGCACAGTTGTGCTTGCGTTTGAAAACCAATGCAATTCCCAAGACATTTGCTCATAAAGGTGAAAAAAAATAATCCTATTGTTATATAGTTCTTGGACAAGAGACTGGTGTGCAGTAAACAGATGTAACAGAACCTGACTGCTCAGTTTATTCTCTATAGCTGTTTCATGACTCCTGTGAAAAATTGTGTGCCTACTGAACTTGATTGTTGTTTTAGCTAGAAAGCACAGCCACTGGTTTGTGTAGCACAGAACCTTTCCTGAATTGTAGAGGGGATGTGAATTAGAAGGCACATTAGTCTCTGAGTTCACAGTTCAAATGGTGCAGCTATTGAGACGGGCTTGTTTTTTGTCTCAAATTTCTGTACAAAAATTATGTTTTTCAGTTAATTTGTAACAATTCATTTTCCAGTTGCTAGTAATTTACCCTGGAAGTCTGTTCTCCCACCTGTCTTAGTTAAGTGTTTTGCTATTAATAGTTGGCGTTTTGTTTATTTTTATTTCGCATAAATAAACAAATATATTCATGAAGTCTTTTATACTAAATCAGGTATAAATAAACCTACATTTATTATCTGTGTCCTTTTAACTTATTGGTTAGGATAGTTTAATGTCAGAGAAATCAACCAAGAACACATTGAAATGTTTACAGGATTGTATATAATGCTGATAGTAATGTGCTACTGACATTCCTGTGAAAATTAATGTTTACAAACAAGTTTTTAAGTTCTTGACACCCAGGCTGCTGGTAGATATAAATGCTTTCCATTTTTGGCGGATACATTTTTGTCTTTCTGAGAAGTGTGGTGTAAATTGTCAAGAGGGAGGTCAAGATGTTCCCATGCTCTGCTGTATTATTACTGTACACAGAACCTTCTCTACTGTCAGTTATTAAGCATCATGGGAAAACTCTCCTGTACATTTTAATACCTTTTCAAAGCTGTAATTAATAAATTGAATTCCTCTTTCCTCCAGCTAATTTATTAATGATCTAAATAATGTTCATTAATATTTTCAATTGTATTTGTCCAGTGGTAGGATCAAAAGTTGACTGTGTGTTAGCCCTAAAGGTTTTAGAGACCTCACTGAGCAATAGCAGCCATTCTACTAGATGTAGGAAAAGTAAAAAAAATATAAACCTTTCCTCTTTCTTCTTCATTTCATGTTGGTGGAACAAGGTGTGATGTGTAGCTTCTCTTCTGAAACTTACATGGACTTTGTGCTTGTAACTCTGGCAGCCATAACCCTAAAGTGGCTTGATGTGAGCTGTATGCAGGGAAAGAGGAAGAGATGCTAGGAAGCTGCATATGTTCTCCAATTTACAGAAAAGAGACCCAGGCTCACCCAGTATTCCAAACTAACCATGAACTTCATTTACAATAATTCCCAAAGCCTTTAGAGGTCTGAATTTTGGACGTTGTCCTGCATTATTACAGATGTAATCAGGCATTGGTGTTAATACTTCACATGTCTGTGAGCAGTAATTTGGGCAAAATAAAACAAATATCCTTGGTTACATGATCTGAATACATTTGAATGAAGATGGTCTAACCTTGCAGCCTATCTATAGCACAAGCATCTTTGTATCTGTACAGCACTATAAATGCTATTTTTCAACTATCAAAGTAAAGCTTGAGGCTGAAAGACCTCTCGGTTATTTCCAATTTACATCCATATGCCTTTCTGACTCTTACAATAAGAAGCACTATATTCCTCCATCCCTGTGGCTCTCTTGTAATTTATTTACTTGGGGAAGATCTGCTTTTAGATGCTGCATCTGATTTTCAATGATTTCCTGCTCTTAGCCAGCTGAATTGACTGAACCAGAAGGAGGTCGTCTGTTGCCTAAGGTCACACATTGAATGCCTGGGCTTGGATTTAAAGTTAGATCTGGAGTATTCCCTCTTGATTCTTTGCAGCTTGCAATAAGTACTTATTTTAAAATGTCAGGTGTATTTGGGAATAATCAATCTTTATTACATGCGCACAGAAAATTATAATGCTTATCCCAGTACTTACTAAATACATAGTTCTTGCAAATTTTATTTGTCAAAGCAGCTATAAAGCAGGAACAGTGTAGAGTATTTTACAGTTACAAAACATAAACATGCCTAAAGCAATAAAAAATTCTGTGAACTGGTAAATGAGGAGACACTTTCTTGGGTTTTTTAATTCAGATAGGTATTTGTGTTAATGGCAAATTTAGCATGGTGCTATTTGCTTTAATAGGAATCAGGTGAAGAGCAAATGTGTGCTTTATCTCTGTTCTCAATAGTAAATCACATTGTGTGCATCTTCACGTGAACCTGAATTGCAGGACCTTGGACCTCTATTTTCCTGATATTCTACTTGTATAATTCTTTATGTAAGAAGCTGTATATCAGGAGCTGGAGAAATTAAGTTTTTATATGATTCTGTTGCAAAACATTAGTTTTGATTCAGGACATGGAAGAACGAGATTATCTCTGTAATTGACAGACACAAAAATGTTTGTCACAGAAGAAATATAATTCATAAAGATATATTTTTCCTATTTCTTTTACGAACAAAACGGAAGTGTGTCTACAGAGATGCTTTAATCAATTTGAAGAAAGCCATTGATATTGTCAATGGGACTTTGTCTCAACTCAAGCAAAATCTGAAATACTGTTCCAAGCTAAAAACTGAAATATTTGACTGTTTTGAATTTTTGTAGTTGAAGAAGTACTGCCATAGTTTTGTTCAATTCTATCTGCAGTTTCTAGATGGAAACAGTTCATATGAAAGAGGACTTCCTTTTCTTGCTACTGTGAAGTTGGATGGTCATTAAAAAACCTATGAGAGTAGTTGAATTGACAATCCAGTCTAAATAGAATAAAATAATTATGCTCCCAAGTCGTCTTGAAATGAACCTCACAGTCTGTCAGCAATAGCAGTTATCCATAATAGTGGTTTAAACAGCCCCTGGAAACGTTAACAAGTCCTTTCCCATCAAGCAGAGGCTGAAAGAGGAAAGAAGCTGTGTCAGTCAGGAAAAGACACAATTAAATGAAAATAGTAGAAAGCCTTGACAGTAATTACTTTGACCGATGATACTTGTTTTATATCCTTTTACTTTTGGGAGATAACTAATAGGACCCTTAGAAGGCAAGTGCAAGAAGTTTTATCTTATTTTCTTGGCTGTGGAAACACTGTCTTGTTAGGAGGAGTCCTTTAAACACAGAAACAGGCTACAGTGATCTGGGAAAGACTGCATATATGTTAAATCATGAGGTTTTTTCAAAGAATCCACTTTCCTGTTTACCATGGTTGTGCTTAAGGGCTGTAGAATGAAACAAGCTGTTGCAGTTGGTAGTTAATTTCTTTGCATGGATTTCAAATGTGAAAAACAAATGAGTTTTTAAAAGTTACAGCCAAGTTATTGATGGGATAAAGTCTAGTTAAAGACTTTCAAAAATTTGTATTTAACAGATGGTAAAGCTTTTTTTCTTGGCCTTGGTATTGTTTAGAAGTTATGGAGGTTTTGACACATCAATAACTTAGAGAATCCTTCCAATTAATTTCAGACAGACTTCCTTGTTAATTCCTTATTGAAAACGCTTGAATTTATAGCAGGTATTTAGTAAATAAGGGACCTAACTGTTAAGGTAGAAAGTAGTCATCTTGGTAAAGTTAAAGAACTATTAGGTTGTTCAAAAGTGCTGTTTTTCCCCGTCTCTTTTTGAATGCAACTTGGAAATATTTGCATCCTTTTTTACATCGTGTTTCAACTCTCCTATCCAGCAAAGAAGGAGATACTTAGTTCTTGATGTATGGATAAAGCTGGAAGTGGCATAGGCATAATAAGCAAGAAGCAGAACAGGTAAATAATTGCTGTTAGTTAAAAATGACAGTTACATTACAAAAGCATTATTCAGATACTTGAAACATGTTTTGAAAAGGGTATTTTAAGCATATAAAAATGTTGCATTGTTTTGTAGTTGCAGTTAATAGCCTGTTGCAAAATATTTGCTACTTGTAGATTTCTGCAATGAACACATAACCCAAAGAATGATTGACTATGAGTGGACTTGGACCCTTTTACAAATTAAACTGTCAATAAATACAGAGATAGAAATTCAAATACTGTTTCTCCTTATACAAAATAATCTTTATTAACACTTTTTTTAAAAAAGTTCTTTCTGGGGTATATTTTGCAATTGTTGCTATTTTCATGTCTCTGCAAGCTTCAGACTTCATACACCAAGCTTTCCATATGAAGTTTACTTAAAAAGAAGTCTCTCTTTTTGCTGCTTCAAACACACAAAAATCATATGCTCTGTATATGCTTTGGAGGGATGTCAGGAGTGGTTGGATATGCCTACCTGTAGTGAACCTGTGTTTTATGAGTTAAACTTACACAGGCATGCCAAGCTTTCCCTGGCCAATGATGTACTGCTTAAATGAAGTACAGTGGAGACCAGTGCAGAAAAATCTGCTTGAAAAATTGAAACAGTTCAGTCAGCTTTGTTATCATGGTTACAATGCCAGCATGTATCAATTAGCTCTTGGTTATGTCAGAAAGACATGGAGCTGTTGGAACACATCCAGAGGAGGGCTGCAAGGATCATAAGGGGCTGGAACACCTCCCATATAAAGATAGGTTGAGAAAGTTGGGGCTGTTCAGCCTGGGGAAGAGAAGGCTGCATGGAGACCTCATAGCAGCCTTCCAGTATCTGAAGGGGGCCTACAAGGTTGCCAGATAGGGACTCTTCATTAGGGACTGTAGCAAAAGGACAAGGGGTAATGGGTTTAAACTGAAACGGGAAGTTCAGGTTAGATATAAGGAAAAAGTTCTTTACTGTGAGGGTGGTGAGGCACGGGAATGGGTTGCCAGACAAAACTGTGAATGTTCCATCCCTAGCAGTGTTCAAGGCCAGGTTGGACAGGTCTTTGAGCAACCTGGTCTAGTGTGGTGCTCCTGCCCATGGCAGGGGGGTTGGAACTTGATGATCTTAAAGTCCTTTCCAACCCAAACCATTCTGTGATTCTATGGTTCTATGTCAGAGAAATCTGATCCTGAAACTTAGAGCATAACCAAGCCCTATTGAACTCTTGAGACCTCTATTCTTGGAACTATGATCTGTTTTGAAGTAGTTATAGCTCAGCTGAAAATCTTTTGTGATATTTGCTACGAAGTGTAAGTGGTCCCAGAAGCATCTAATGCTGCTGTTAGGCTGACTGAGCTGGAAAGCTTCTGAATCTTTGTGTTGGTAGGTTTTCATCTGTTTGTTGATCAGCAGAATGTACTGAGACATGCCCGTAGTCATAAAATGCACAGTTGTGACTAGAAGCTCAGGACTGGAGGACTACAAATGTTTCACTATCCTGTATAATATTATTAAATGGTAGGATCGTATATTTCCTTTCCACTGTCTGCTTTTTGAAATGTTATTCTTACCCTTCTATCTTCCCATTTTGGTGTGTGTATAAACTTCTGAGGCCTTGTGAAATAGTGTGTACTAGTGCTTTTTTTCTTTAAAATTCTTCACACTTCCAACACAGTAAAAGGGTGTGCTTTTGGGAGCTGTTTTTGTTGGCATTATTTACAGCACACTTGGTATTGTAATGCTGTGCTTTGAATAGTCAAAAATTGTTTCTTCAAGGTGTTGCAGGGCTAAACTTGTATTTCAAGCTTTCTATGCATATCTGGCTGGAAGGAAGCAAGTTGCTTTATGGAATAATTTTTCTCCATCAATTACTAATTATTTGTGTGGCTCCAGCAGGTGGATTTGACTCCTTATAAGACATACATAGAAAGAACGAAAGTAAAGATTGTCATTGCTTTGTAGAGCTAAATGTTTAGGATCCCAATGACATCTATCTGCAAGATACGCATTCTTAGCCTAGCTTCTGTTAATTATTTCTGTTAAATTTTTGATTTTTTTTTCTCTTTTATAAACTGTTGTTTTGGGCACAGGTCCCTTAAACACAGTCTAGCAGAGGGATACTGTGTTGTGGTTCATTTTTCTAGTTCCTTGAAACCACTCACTTTGTTTAAACTTCCATCAAATCAGAATTTTCCCTTTTTGTCTGTACCTTTTCTGCATTTTTGCACTCAAAGTACTAGTAATACTTCCTGATTATTCAGTAGAAAACTAAAAATGTCTCTTGAGCCACTCAGCAGGGTTTAATTGGCTTTGGTGTATGGCGAGTGAAATTCAGATCTGCCTTTATCAAACCCCAAGTCTCTCCTCCCCTCTAAAACCAAGCAGTGCTCAGGTGAAAAAAACATAGAGAGTCAAAAAGTCTGATTGGGAATGTGCATAAAGGATTTTGTAACATTCCGGACAGCGCAGTGCATGACTTAAAGGAAGGTTGGTTGGTTGTTTGCATTCCACACCTGCTGATTGCCTTTAGTGCTTGTCTGAGCCCCTAAACTAGTATTCCTGACAGCTTCTCAGCTTTCTCAGAGTTGGTTTTAAGTAATATTTCTATTGTGTTCTTTGTTTCTCAATTTTTTTTTACTTTGCCACATAGAAAAAGGGGTGGGGGAGTGCAGAGGAATATAAAAGATTATTTTCTTGTATATCAAAGATAAGCAACGTATTCAGATGATGAAATTGGCTTTGTTTTCTTTTTCCTGAAGAATTTCATTTCCCAGGTATATGCATTTGAGTAAGTATCACCTTAAACCCCTTGTTTTCTGGTGAAACTTTGCATGCTTTCCCACAGTTATCCTCCAACCTGCTTCTCTCTCCCCAGCCCCTCTAAATTCTGTCTGCTAAGCTTTGCTTGCTGCAGACTTGTCAAACTTCAGGACAGTGCAGTGTTGAAAATAAATGACAAGACACCTGTAAGAAATTAATTCCATTTTGTGTTATTTACATGCTTAATAACAAATCTGACATGCGTGTTTGTCCTGATCTTGGCTAAATGTCGGTTACATAGTAGTTCATGGTTGGAGGATTAGATCTTTTTATTTCATTTACATGCTGTTAGCACCCTACATACTACTGGATCTCCTGGTTTATTCTTCTAAAAGTGAATGAGAGAAGAAAAAGGCCTTCAGCTCACTTCCTGCATCTTCAGTTTTTCCTAACTTGGCAGCTAGTGGAAGTGGAAGAATTAGGAATAATACAGACTACTTTTCCTTCATCTGTCATAAAAAAAGGAATGTAAAGAGCTGACTATAGCTAACCTTGCAATATGTGATAATCATTGGCTTAGATGCCTGTAAACGTGTAAGAGCAGACAGGAACGTAGATCTGGGTGAAGTTTAAAGGCAATTCTGAGTATTCCTGTATAAAAGAGGTTTTCTTTAGCAGTTTATTTTCTAGAGAATGCCCTTAATATGTCATTTGAAGGTTTGTAAGTTTGAGGATCTGTGGCAGTATTGGACTGGGTTGGAGGAGGTTAGCAAAATATGGCTTTAAGTCATCAAGCTCTTAAAGTTCATAATTACTAAGATAATAAAAGAACAAAAAGGAGAACAAGATTTAGATCAATGAAAAGACTTCCTCTGATTCACATTAGAGTAGCAAGCTCAATTAGCTGGGTGTTTTATGTCATTTGCAAACATCATCATATAGACTCTGCTCAACTATGCATTTGTCAGTGCCAAGGGAATAGCCAAGGCTCAGCTTTCCATCTCTGGAGTGCTCCAATGAAGTAATCATCTATGTTATTTTTAATTTATAAAAGACAATAATTTCAGATATCTTCTATCTTAACTTCTTTGACCTGTAGGCTAAGATGTTCTGTCTGACATCTCTACCCTCTGCCAGTCTGCTCTCTTTGGGGGCAGTGGAGGGGAGAGCCACCTGGCAGTGCCTGAGGCAGAGAAGAGGGGCTGGACTCACAGGGTCTGTTCTCTCCTCTGCTGCTGACTCCCACTTTCTAGGTGCTTGATTTCCAAAAGAGTCTCAGTCCACAGCCCCATTTGGCTCTATAAACAGGATCATAAGAAACCTTATATGTTGTTAAGAAAGTACATTTATGAAGGGTGAGCTAGTCCTTGCTGCCTACAGGCTAGATATTGATTTTAAATACAGCCCTAAGTGAGTGAAATACTGAGCTCCTCAAAAGTACCCCCAGGAAGCAGTGACCCCAAAACACATCTCCAAAACACAATCCTTCCCGTGTTCATTTTCTACCCTGCTGGCCAGTAGCTCAGTGTTGGCTTAGATCGGCAATTATTACTGCTTTGGCTACAGCTTCTCAGCACCTTTAAGCGAAGGTGACATCTGCCGGGTGCCCCTTGCGTTTCAAAACAAAGCAGTACATGCCATATTGTGTTTGTCCTGGGCTATTTTGTTATGCTTATGTACAAAAGCTGTGCACAGCTGCAGTTCTGGAGTTAGAAGTTTACAGTAAAATTCTCAATAAAATGAGCAAAGACTATAAGAGCAGAAAGAGCTGGGTTTGTTTGAAGTAGCTCAAGGAAGCTTGCCCCATTAGCAGTGACACTGCCTTGGCTTTGTCTGAGTTGCTTGCATTACTTACACTGATACTGAGTTATCAGTATTAATTTTCCTATTACAGACAAAGTCACAGTGATCAAGTGACTTAAATGGGTTCATAATCCTGGGTATGCTGACAACTCGTGGTTAATTTTTATTCTAGGCAATTTCTTCATGACATGAATTACTCAAGGAAAATCAATGGTCAAACTCTCATTGTAGACAAATCAAGATTTTTAGGAATATAAATGAATCCATTTGGTGTATTTTAATAAATTTGTCAAGAAAGTTACTGGGACATCACTTGCTCACAGTTGACAACTCCTCACATTAACCGTTGATATAGATGTGGTTTAAGCTCACATTTTAGTCTCAGGGACTAATAGCTGTATCAAGGAGATACAACTGCATGGCAGTATTAAAATGTTCTCTGGCAACGTGAAATAAAGATACTTCTTTATTAGTGAGGAAGTTAAGTCCGCTTGAATGAGCCTGCCATGCCACAGGTTGCTTACTTGCTTGGCTTATCAGTTGTTGAAAATTCCTAATAAAAGCATCTGCAGCACAGATGGCTTGCATGTATTGTTCCTTTCATGACCTTTTTCCTTATAGCAAGACTGATTAGAGACCTCATTCTACAGTTGAAATAAGACTTAAATATTTAAATCCCTCTTGTCTTGCAAACAATTCAGGTATTTAATTTGTGTGTTTTCATCTGTAATTTGATTACCAGTGGAAATTCATGTTTTGGAAAGTTAAAGAGGAGCCAAGACTTTCTGGGATGTTCAATTCATTTCCATGTACTATTTCACAAAAGTTATTATTGAGACGATGGGCACAGGGCTAACAAAGGGTGATATAATTTGTTTCTGGTACTGTATGAACATAGGTGGTTCTAGTTTGTCAAATAGGTCAAAATTGTATCCTAATATAAGTTATTGTAGCAGTTTGTCTGGCCGCACTTAGAATGTTTAATAGGACAGTCTCTCTTCTGACTATCTGGGAAGTTTAAGATAGCTGTATAACAAGCTTATCTAAGCAAGCTGTGAGTATGTCTGTGTAAGACAGCTGTTGATTCTTCATCGGGAAGGCATGAGTTTGGGGCCAAGTAGGAAGTAAGGAACAGGGATCATCACATAGTTTGGCACAGTGGCAGTGCAATAGGAAAGAGACGGTATACAGAGTTAGGAAGAGTCTTGAAAACAAGAGAACAAGTTTTAAATTTTATATTCCTGGAAGAGAAGAGCAATGGTGTGAATACAAGTGGAGTGGTGCTTAAAACAATGGGGACTGGGGAAAACCACACTGCGGAAGCTGGCTAGTTTGAGCTCTGTGGAGGTAAGTTAAAAGAGAGTTAGACTTGAATACCGTGAGTTTTGGCAGTATGTTAGATACATACCAAATACTCTGATGTTTATGTTCTGGATTTCTAAGGAGAGTGGGTCAAAGATGTCAAGGATGTGTGGCCTTGAGTGGCAGAAAGGTCAGTGATGTTAACAGAAATAAAAGAATATATACAATAGGTGAAGTGTAAAAGGAAACATATGTATTTCAAATAAGGCCAGACAAGTTATTTTGACAGTGGGACCCCAACAAGATTGTGTTTGAGAGACAGCTGAAATGTGGAACAATAGGATTAGGAAAGTAATTGTTCAAGAGATCATCTGTAAGGAATGCAGGGAGATAACTCTGAGGTGCCTTAGAGTGACACTGTGGTACTATTTTAAGTCACACCTTCAGTCTTCAGGTCTTTCATTTCTGTCCAAGACTAAATCTTCAGGTCTTTCATCTCTGTCCAAGACTAAAATCATCTCAGGATTTGTGTTCACTATGATGTCATTGTAGTCTCTAGAATAAATGCACATGAAGATCAAAGACAGTAGTGTACACTCAGTAGTGTATAAACCATAATTTAAAAGATATATCTTGGGTCTGTTTTCCCCATTTAAATCATAAGCCCAAAAGGACCTGGTGTTCCGGAAAGCCACAGGGAAATACATTGCTGCGGTGTTCAAAGGAGGAGATGCTTTGAAGAAATCACATAATTTGTCAAGATTTTTGCTGGAGTTAAGTTTCTGAGACAGTAGGAATTCATCCAGCTCTTGGGAGTTGTCAAAACATCTTTCCTAGTAAAAAAACCTGACAGTCTGTTATGCCTGAAACTGTAAGTCTGCTAGTGGTCATTGCAGGTTGTTTCATCAAGTGTTACCCAATACTGTACAATAATGAGTCCATCCTAATTGAAACTTGATGATCCTGAAGGGAAAAAAATGGATGCAATGTATTCTTTAGGTCTTATTTCTAAAGTTTTGGGCTCCTTGGAGATCAGAATTAAAGGATTGTTGTGAAGGTTTCCACCACAGCTTCTGTCAATGAATCTCATGTTCAAACCCAACGTGCTTGTCCTGGCATACCACACTTCCTAAAATAACATCTTGGAGCTTTTTGATGATTTTGCCTGGAACTGGGACAGAGATGACAAGCACCACATACCTCAAAACCAAATTATTTGTGGAATGTCTGGCATAGCGAATACAAGAACCCAGCTAAAAAGAATATTTATTAAAAAAACATGTCTTGTAAAATTAAGTTTAACAGTACTTCTAAGCATGAGGAAGCAATCAACCAGTTAACATCTGCAGCATAATCTTTCCTCCCCTCTAAAGTCTTCCCATCTTCCCAAAGTGCAGTGCAAAATGATGACATGTTAAAAATTGACCAGTGTCCTAAACAGAAAGTGGGATGGAAGAATACAGTAATCAAGGGAAGAAAGTAATGCCCCAGGTATGATGAAGAAGAACATGAAGCTCCTAACAGCAAGGCTAAGAACTGAAAAAATTGAAGCAGAGGTAGAATAAGAAAGGACATATGAAAAGGTGAAGAATGCAGGTAAACACTATTAATTTGTATGCCACCGAAACAGGTACTTTATTTGGATGTTTTTTTTTTTTTTTTTTCTTGGGCAAAAAACAACGTGGTGCAAGCCAGGCTCTTTGCTTTTTGTGGGTTAAAAGTCAGAAAAGATATATCAAGTGTCACAGAGGATCTTCACTTGTCTTAAACCCCATTTTCATTGTTATTTTCCAGAGGATTTCTGTTACCTTTACTGTATTTTAAAAATCTTCACAACATGTTGAATGGTGCTTTAATTTGAAAAATTTGGGATGAAGGGATGAATTACATGTAGTGTAATAAATCTAGTTTTGCAAGTTAAGCTCAGAGGGCTGCTGCTGTTTTATACCTACAAGTTGCTATACAAGTACTGACCTTTAAAATAATTGTCAGGTTATTTTAATTATCTCTAAGTTATCCCAGGAACAAAGTAATTTCATCATCATGAATCAAAAAAACTCCCTCACCGGTGGTATTTTATATTTCTGTATTTATATGAGGTCTCTTCAGACTTTTTCAGAGAGATGGGTGCAGGAGAAAGGAGAAAGAGAACTCTTCATTAAAAGCACCCTGTTGTCATCCATTATCTGTGATACTGAGTGATCAGGTTTGGTCTCTGAAGGTTTGGATTTATAAGTTTTCTTGAAGTTGTCCAAAAATCCCATACCTAAGTAGCACTGAATGTTTGCTTTGGAGCTGGAACAGAATATTTTCTAAAGCCATACTTCTTAAGAATGAAATAAAAGATGAGGCAATTATATTCTAAAGACCACATACTAAACCCAAACTTTGTCTCAGACAAAACTAAGATCTGTCTCTGTGTCATATCTTGCTTATTGTTTTTAATTGTTCCTGTAGCATGTGAATCCAGATAGCAGTCACATATCCTTTTAGTTGTTATTAAAAGGATATGTGTGAATGTGTTTAGTAATTCTGTAGTGTTTAACATCCAGATTTCTTACTGTCATGGGAAGCATCATGCTTTTGCTTCATAACCAGACAGTGTATGTTTTCAATGAAATCTTATTTAGGAAAGTACAACACATTCATCCTTGATATTTAAGCAAATTTGCGTTGCAGAATGATTAATTGCATTCAGCCTTTTCATCCACTTCTAATTTTTCAGGGGACATAATTGGATGCAAATTGGCCAGTGTTAATCATTAGATACCACTAATTAAAAACAGAAGCTGTAGGTAATGGTATGATTATTGGTAGAAATAAATGAAGCAGATCAGGTAACGCTTTTCTTCAGGGACTCATGACTTGTGCCTGAGCCTCATTAAATTCCAACATGTGAAGGTGCCCTGCTGGTAGAAACTGCAGGAGAGATGTATTTATAAATAACTTAAAAGTAACATAGGATGGCAGTGTCTGAAAAAGTAGGTGGGAACATTTCCGTGGCTCAAGGACTCAGCATTTTAATAAATTAGGAACTTTAAAAAAGTGATTTAATTAAGTGGAAACTGGTTTTGCATTACAAAAAGGGTTGAAAGAGAAACTAAGGACATTTCTGACCGTTCTTCTGAAGCATACTGAAATGCCATGTTCTGAAAATGCAATGAGTATTTTTTGAACCCAAACAACACATTTCATACTTTGTCTTACAATTGGCTGTGATGTTATATGACCTGTATGCTGAGTAAACTGGAGGCTTGCTGGGTAAACTGTGATCATGCAGTCAAGTTGATCACAGTGTTTTGTGTGTGTATTCAGAGGAGATAATTTTCTCATGCAGAATCTTGTGACTTAGTTTTCAATTATTTTTAAAATAGACTGATAACTGATGGAACCTTTTAGTCCAGTGACTGTCTTTATTATCGTAATCATTGAAGTTTATCAGGATTAAATGCTAGTAATAACTAGCTTTAAGGGATTCATAATGTGACGGAAAACATTATTTAAATGATTCAAAATACTGATTCAAATAAAAGACAACCAACAGAAGGTACTGTACACTGTTTTATCTATTGGACAGAATTAGTGAATTGAGGGGCTTTGAGGGGTGAAGAAAGCCGTGAATGAGAGCCTTTAATTTCCAGTATTCCACATTGGTGCGATGTTTACAGGTGATGTAAGCAGCAGGCAGGAGCTGGGGTCCCTGTTGTCTGGATTACATGACACTTCTGCCTACAGCTTTGCTTTGGCACTCTGGAGGAGGGAAGGGCTGAACATGACCTCACCTTGGTCACAGCTGGAGTGAAGGACCTGCACAGAGGGCAGTGCCCCAGCTTTTTGGAGGCAGAGACTGAGGAAAGAGCTCTATAGCAACCAGAATTGGGACCTGAGCTTATTGCTATGCATACTGCAGTTTTACACACATGTACTACATTTAATCGTTTTGATAATGGCTGTTTAGAATTGTAGCTACTACTGTGGTATCAATATATCCCCATCGCTCATCCATAAACATAAATGATGGCTTTAGCATAAAAAGTCATACTGAAAATAGATATTTTAAATTTGATTGCTACTATTTAATACCATAAAGCTTATTGTATCCAGTCAGTTTATTACTTACACAAACAGCTTTCAGTGCCACATTCTTATGTTTAAAGAAGTATTTTATATTGCAGAATTCTCATCAGATATGAACAAATACTGGGGTAGTGCCAGCAATACCAGAAAATATGCGCAAAATAATATAAGTACAATTTCTTGGGCTAGTATCAAATCACAAAAGCATAATTTTACACTGCACAGGATTCACAAAATCAAGTCCATCAGAAATACAATTTTCTGCATATCACTACAGTTGGTCTCAAAACAGTGGGAGATTTTCATAAAGGCCAAGCCAATAAAGGTTGTTTGAGTAATCTTGCTTCTAACATGTGAAGTTAATCTAAAGTGAATTAAATTTCACTGAAATGTATGGCGATATATGACTTTTTTTTTTTTTCTTTTTTTTTTTTAATATGGGCTTTTATATATGAATGTGAAGCCTGGTGAATACTTCATCAAGGTATTTTTAAGAGACAACACTGTCCTCTGAAATAGTCAGTAGAGCAGATGCACTGAAAATTCTACATCTTAATTGTCAATAGTAAATCCGAAGTCTAAATGATCTCCTAAAATAAGACATTTCTGAAAGGAAAAGAATGTTCTCGGTGGGGCACGAACAGGAAAATTGGAAAGTATATACGTATAGATATACTGAATGAGAGAGGGAGAAGATACTTGCCTACTGCAATATTAACAAAATATTCTTATTTCAAATTACACCTTCCATCTGAGTCTGCTTCACGGAAAACAAGAAATACAGGATCTTTTATTGGCAACTATCTGAAGAGAATGGTTTAGGATCATGGTCATGAATCAAAAGTGAACATGAAACAACAGCATCATGTGAACATTTTGGAGGGCTGTGTGTAGATAAGGTTTTAGTTACGACTAAATGTGTTGGGGTAGGATGTACTCTAGTGAAAAGAAGAGGGAACAGGTGGAGGTCTTTAAGTCTCCATGCGCTTACAGGGTTGTGACAAGGAAATACTAAATGATATATGCACCATAAATTAGAGAACAGATTAAGTTGTGGGTTTGCACTTCACAAGGATGATTAGATGATAACAAAATCCTTTTACAAGTAAAGAGTTTAAATAGACTGTTCTGCAATGGAGATCTTTAGGAACAAATTGTGTCTTTAAGGAATAATATAATCGAACCTATCTTTAGGCAAGGGGCTAAATTAGGTCAGACTGTGGCAGCTTGTCTATTGGTAGTCTTTATGACGTCAGGAAGTAGTTCAGAAAAATGACTGTGCAACATAGAATTTCTATATAAGAACATCTTAAGCAGGTGCACAACATGGCTGTATGAACTAGGAAATGAAAAATGGGGGAAGCCCAAAATCAGAATTTAGTCCAGTATTACATCAGTTGTGATGAAAAGCAACAGTGGTCACCTGCCCCAAAAAAACTCCAAACCCTCCTGTGGCTTGAATAACTGTTACTTCTAATTTGTTTATTGTTGTTGTTTAATTCCAACTAGCAACTAAACACCTTCCAGCTGCTTGCTTGCTTTTCCTCCCACCATGGGATGGGGAGAGAATCAGAAAAGTGAGAAAGCTCCTGGGTAGAGGTAAGGACAGCTTAATGAGCAAAGCAAAACAAGGAATTTGCTGCTTCCCGTGGGCAGGCTGGTGTTCAGCCATCTCCAGGAAAGCAGGGCTTCTTCGTACATAACAGTTACTTGGGAAGACAAAAAACATCACTCTGAATGTCCCCCTCCATTTCTTCTTCCTCCAGGTTTATATGCTGAGCATGACGCCATATGTTATGGAATATCGCTTTGGTCAGTTGGGGTTAGCTGTCCCATTTGTGTCCCCTCCCAGCTTGCTGTACACCCCCAGCGTCCTTGCTGGTGGGGTAGAGTGAGAAGCACAAAAGCCCTTGACTCTGGGCAAGCACTGCTCAACAATGAGAAAATCATCCCTGAATAATTAACAGTTTCTAGCACAAATCCAAACCATAGCCCATATTAGCCACTGTGAAGAAAATTAACTATCCCAGACAAAATTGGCACAAGAAGCCAGTGTAACATTTTAACTTTCTTGTAAGTGTGTACATTTTTAATAAATAAAGTATGTCATTTCAAAAAGCATGCCGAAATTCCAGGCTCTGCATAGGTGACCAACCAGTGCCATAGTGAAAAATATTGCCTGCTTTACTTGTGTGCTCTGTGTTATTTTAACCATTTATTAATCTCTCTTGCTCATTCTGTCTATATGAATGCAGATAAGTGTACTGGTACTGTGAAATCATTGATAATACCAGAGGATATGCAATCTTGTGAATATACGAACCACAGGGAGTTAATTGATTCACACTGCTGTAGCATTTATCTAATGACTCTTTCTACTAAATACATTACAAATTCAGAACCTCATGCTCTCAGGGTAGCTTGGTACTCTCTAAGCTATGGCTGCCGGCTGGAGGCAGTGCGAGGTGTGTGAACGGCATGGTTGCAGGCACGGGTTTGTGTGAGAAAATGCTGTGCAGCACCAATAAAAGCTGGTTCTGCTGCCTGAGCTCGCTGGTTCCAGGGGTGTGTGGGAGAGGAGAGGCACGTTGGTGTGCGCTTTGTCTTGGAGGGAAGCTGGTCAGACTGCATGGAAGGATGTCTGCCAGAGTTAGCCATTTAGAAACATGACCCTGCTGTGTTAGGAACATTTGTGCCAGACTGGGGCAGGGGGAGGCACCTTGATGGCCGATACCTCTGTTTCTTATCCAGACCTACTCTTGGTAGCTTATGCTTTGCATACTACAGTTGCCATTAGAAGCAGCGAGTTAAAGAACTGACAAATCCTCTGCCCAGGTTGTGTATGCTTGTTTCAAAACCCATCTGACCCAGGCACAAGCATGATTTCCTTTCCCTGAATGAAAAAGTAGAAAGAAAATTGACTTCAGTTTTTGTTCTGAGATGAGTCCGAGCAATCAGGAGTGGGGCTGTAGACCAGAGAACGTCTTCTGGCTACCTCAGCTTCTTTCAGAAGCAGATCCCGTGAGGAAGAGGGTGATGTGTCCTCATTCCATGTTGGCCACTCTAAGGGACTGCTCCCCATCCATGTCCACCCTTAAGGACAGCTACAGTGCCACTGGTGTGACAGTGTCTATTCTGGGCAATAATGGAAATGCTTTTCAATATTTTTACCTTCTCTCAGGACAAGAACGAGTGCTGTCCAAATAGTGACTGGGATTTGATGTTGTTGTTTGCAGTAGGTTCCGTCTAAGTGTCCTTCACCCACATTGCTATGGGTTCTACTTTGCTGTGAAAATTAAAGGTCCATTAGCCTGCCCTAGTAAGTAGACATGTTACAGCAATGTGAAAGGTGTGTGTATCATGGTCTGACCATCAGATCTGCTAGAAGATTGTGCTACAGAGAGCACCAAAGTAGCCAGGAAGCATTAATATACAAAAAACTGAGAACTCTGCCATCTTTGTTTCTTCCAGCAAGCCTGTCAGTTAAGCCCTATCCATAAGCAGTTTTTTCTGCCTGTGGAAAAAAAACAAAACAACCAATTTTCACTTTAATTTTCATCCCACATTAAAGACAAACAGTAAATGTGCACTGTTGAAGTGATAGGGATCAGTTGTTCAGCATGCAAACTTAATGCTGTCAATGCTGTATAACATTTCAGGTTTAAACAAAGCTGTTAGTATGTTTTATATCTACATGGTCAGTGTAACAGCTGTCACTTTGCAGGTGACTGTCTAAAGCTAAGTGGACTAATGAGTCAATCTGTCATCATTAGAAATTGATGGAAAGGCATCCACTGGGTTAGTGAATAGCCTCATCAACTGTCATCGTAGCAGACTTTCTTGACCTGTGCATTCAGAGAAGCAAAATAATGAGCATTCCTTCAAATCCATGTAGACTGAGTGGAATGGGTCCTGTTGTACTAAAGAATTACCAAGTGGAGAATGAAGTTTCTGGATATCTTCTCTGAAAATCTCTCACTCCTATGTAGTACTGTCCTGGGTTCAGCAGTAGCAGTCATTTTTCTCCTTCTTGGTAGCTGGTGCAGTGCTGGGTTTTGACTTTAGGCCTGAGAACAGAGCTGATAACAACGATGTTTTGATCTGGCCAAGGACTTTGTGAGCCTCATGCTCTGCCAGGGAGGAGGGGAAGCTGGGAGGAAGCAGAGACAGGACACTTGACCCAAACTGACCAAAGAGCTATTCCATACCACAGCACGTCATGCCCAGGATGTAACTGGGAGTGAGACGGAAGGACTGGGAGACTGCAGGGTTGGAGGAGGTATCGGTCGGAGCTTGGTCGGGCTTGGGGGGCGAGTTATCGGTCAGCGGGTGGTGAGGTGTTGTATTCTGTTCCCTTGTTATTTCCTTTATCATTATTATTATTGGTGGTAGCAGTAGTGATTTGTGTTATACCTTAGTCACTAAACTGTTCTTATCTCAACCTGTGGGAGTTGCATTCTTTTTGATTCTCCTCCCTGTCCCTCCAGGAGTAGGGGGAAGGAAAGAAAAAGGGAGGAAAGGGGGGAGTGAGTGAACAAGCTGTCTGGCTGGGTTTAAACCACGAAAATAGGAAATCCTTTTTCTTACTTTCCCCCCCCCCAGTGACAAGTACATTCTCAGACAACTTTTTTAAGTACAGTGCATAGTATTCAGTTTTGCAGAAGTCTTAAAAAAAAAATCAAGTGGCAGCTCGTTATGTTGAGAGATAATCAGAAAGGTGGACAAAGTCATGTGTGTAGTTTTCCAAGCAAGAACATGGGTAATTTCCGTGCTGGCATGTATGAGGAGTTCATAAGCCCACTTTACCTATATTTGTTATTGAGTCCTTGTGACTGTCCCACAAGCTGTGTTTCAGATCTCTGTTGCTTGTATGACTCTAAAGGAATATAGGTTAATATTAATTAATTTTTATTTTTGTGATAGTAATTTTACATTGTTTTTCTTTAACTGTAAAGAACATGATTCTGGGGTTTATGGGTTATGAATAATAGTCACTAAAATTTACTTGCAGGTGGTTTCTAAAATGGACTATTTCATGCCAGCTATGTCTTTATACTGAGTAAGGTAGTGTTCTCCTTCTTGAAGGTCAGCAGCTTGTATCACCTCACATGCTCAACATCTTTGAGTTATTCTGTACTGAAGTGGCAATGTGGTGGCATGAAACTTTTAACACCACTTGGATGTAATGTATTTACACACCTTGTCATTCTTGCATGAAGGTGTGTTATAAGTGACAGTACTGTAAAAGGACTACCTTGTTTTATTATGACCTAAAAGGTGACATGTGTCATTTAGTAGCAGGTCTGATGGAATTCTTCATTTTGTGAATTGTTAGAAGAACAATCCAGTTTCTGGAACTCATTAACTGCTTCAATAACAGAATTTCAGACTTGTTCAGTCACAAGGGTGTAGAGAAAAATGGTGCCAGTGCTTCATGCCAAACATTTTTTCTTTCTTTTCCTTCCTCCTCCCACTTCCATCAGTATTCGTCTTTATCACAAACTGAAAGACATTCTGGCATTGCAATAGCTGAGGTCAAGAGAACAGGAGCAAAAGAGGTGTGGAATAGCACTAAAGCCTTAAAGTGATCAGAAGCTGGGATCCTGGTATACGAGTCCTGCAGGTTCTGCTTTTGGCTGGCTCTCTGTGTTATTCCTCTCTCCAACTAAACCAAAGAGAGGGAAAAAGAAGGAAGTTCTTTCCCCCAAATTCTTGGTTTATTACCATATTTGTAGTTGTCTATCATGATTGATGCTAATGTAAGTGTTGATGGAATTAAACCTGAAAGCATATATTAAAAGAGCTAAAAATGTGGGGGAACAGAATGGAAGTGTCAAAATATGTCTTCAAGAAAATGCACTCAGTATTTCAATGTCTTGAAGTCACCACATAACTTGAACTGACTCAAAATGAGACAGTATTCATGAATAAGCTAAAATCATATAAAGCTTAGAGGCTTGGATCTTTTGATATATTTTTTTTTTCTGCAAATGATAATCTCAATATTACACAATCTATAGCCCTTCCAGTGTTGTGAAAATGTCATGCTTTTGAAGTGCAAATAGTGGTGATTGCTTTGCTTTATCCACAGTAATTAAAAGACGGCTTCTTTGCCCTGCTGGATGTACATCTTCTATCTTATCTTTCAGCAAATCTGTTTTACTAGAATAACCTTGTATTTAGGAATCTGTGCTTATCTACCACATGCTCTTCTTTCTTCTTTTTTGAAGATTGAAAAATTTAATGTTTGAGGTTATTTTCAGTACATTAAAGGTTGTACCCATAGATAAACAGGAGCCTGAATTTTCCAGCTTTAAAAAAGCATAGCAGCTTTTTGAACTACACTAAACACTCATAACATTATATTTACATTGATATTAAATACTCAATATATGCAGCCTTAATCAGCAGAAAGAGTGTACCCCAGGTGTCCTGTTCTTATTTCCAGTAAATTGCTGTTTAAGCTCCTGTAGATTAATATTTTAGATAGATATGATACCGAGTGAAATATTTCATGAGATTTTTACTGTGAATTTGTTTCTTTTTATTTTCTTTTTTCTTTCTTATATGTATCTATTTATATCTCTCTCTATATTTATATTTTTTAAAAAAGCTCCCTTTCTTTTAGATGTCATCAAAATTAAGTTAGCTGCATCTAATTTCAGACATAAGTCAGCATGGCCTATTTCCATACAAATTTAATCCAGTGTAGTGTGCATTATCCATGACTCAGAATAGCATAACAAAAAAGCCATCAAAGGTTTCTATTATGAGTAAAATAACTGCTAGATAAGATAAATATTCAAGACAGATGATAGTGGAAATTAAAATTTTATAATTGGCCTTCTACAATTAAATTCTAAATCAAAAAGAGGTTTTTCCTGTTCCATCTATTCTTCATGAACACCTTTTGTTACATCTTTGTGTAACTTGAA
Organism: Pezoporus flaviventris; assembly: GCF_033815535.1. Lineage (NCBI taxonomy): Eukaryota > Metazoa > Chordata > Aves > Psittaciformes > Psittacidae > Pezoporus > Pezoporus flaviventris. Next base: position 37,016,875 of record NW_026892550.1, on the reverse strand, counting down.
GGGAGGAAAATGCATTAAATGGATTGCTTTTTTTCAAAAAGGGATTATTATGATGCAAATTGCAGCTTGTAATATGTGCTGCACAATGCTGCTAAGAAAGAAGTTCATTAGGGGAAGACTGGACACTTCAATGGACTGCAGACTGGAGAAAAAGCCTTCTACTTATGTTTCATTTTTTGGATGGGATCTGTAATAGTGGAAGGCTACTTGTAAAATTGTTATGTTTTGATCTCATTTATTTTCAAATGAGGACAAAAATCACTATCGTTGCTGTAGTGGTCTTTTTCTCACTGATAAAAATAATCAGCACTGAGGATCTGGAGTGCTCTTTCCTGTTAATTTATTTAACTTGTTAGTGACAACAAACTTTTCTCCTGGATCCTTTCTTGTAAAGAACTGTCCTGGGTTCAGCAGTAGCAGTCATTTTTCTCCTTCTTAGTAGCTGGTGCAGTGCTATGGTTTCGACTTTCAGCCTGGGAACAGTGCTGATAACACTGATGTTTTTAGTGGCTGCTCAGTAATGTTTACTCTGACCAAGGACTTTCTGAGTCTCATGCTCTGCCAGGGAGGAGAGGAAGCCAGGAGGAAGCCGAGACAGGACACCTGACCCAAACTAGCCAAAGAGTTGTTCCATACCACAGCATGTCATGCCCAGGATGTAGAACTGGGGGCAGTAACCTGGAAGGATTAGATCACTGCTCAGGTCTGGCTGGATATCAGTTGGTGGGTGGTGAGCGGTTGTATTCTCTTCCCTTGTTATTTCCCTTATCATTATTATTATTGGTGGTAGCAACAGTGGTTTGTGTTATACCTTAGTTACTGGACTGCTCTTATCTCAACCCGTGGGAGCTACATTCTTTTGATTCTCCTCCCCATCCCTCTGGAAGAGGGGGGAGGAAGATGGGGAGTGAGAGAGAGGCTGCATGGCTGGGCATAAACCACGACAAGAACATAGATTAATTGGTAATGCCAAATAAACTTTATATGACACCTTCTGAATAGTCAGACTAGCCCTTTGCTCTGAGTGTTTAAAAAGGAAACAAGTAGGGAAACAAGAGCTTCTCAGCTCAGGTTAAAAGAGAAATGTCAGTGATTACATAAATTGTAAAACCAGTGATGCTGTTTTGTTTAGCTGGCTGTTTTCTATTGCCTCTTTTAGGACTCAGTCTCTTGTGTGTGCACAGGGCACAAATAATGGTTTCTAATAACCTCCTGTAGTTTTGTGTTTTGCAATGGCAATTTTAGGATTGCACAGATCATGGCATGAAACAATCCTTGGAGGAAACGTGAGTGGAAAAACAATTGGTACAGAGAGCAGTATATGAACAGGCACTTCTCATATTTCAAATGGAGGTAGTATTTAGAGAAAGGGAAACATGATGAGCAGGATGGGTGCACACTGGAAAGGCATATGAGGAATTTGGGCCAGTGGGACATATTAGGAGAAAAGTGACGCTTCCCCATTCCAAACTATTAGAAAATGGTACTAGAAGACTAGATAACTAGGCAACTCTGTACTGTGGACATGAAATGCAAAAATACCTGATCCAGTGCCAGACCCATGAAACCTTCTTGCTTTACAATTTTCTAGAAAGCCTTGAACTTTCAGTTTTGCATAAAAGCTTTTCTGTCTCCACCTCATCCATTACCCTCATCTCTCAGATGTGGACAAGCTGAAAATATGGATTAAGTATCAGAAAACACTGATCATACAAAACAATTACAACTGTTTGCTGGAATGAAGTATGTTTGTAAATACCTGATAAATAAATCAAAAAACATGGTCATTGTAGCTGTGAGTGAGACACTGAAAGAGCTGACTGAATGGTGGTGCTCTCTGAATCCTGTTTTGTCTATTTTTGCCTGAGAATGTAAGTGCTTTAATGCAAAGGTTAATGAAAACATAGTCTTAAGTTCTCTTAACAGGCAATGGGAGATAATATAACTTACGCTGATAATGTTTTTTCTCAGCAGTGAGTCTTGCATAATTTATTATTCCCTTTATTATTCCCCAAAAGAAAAAAATTGCATACTGTTATCATTTTAGACATATTTGCTTACTGAAAAGTCTGTACATCAATACTAATTAGAGTTGTCTTTACTCACTGGCTAAATGACAAGACACTAGATTCCATTTTCATCATAATGGTGTTCCTGCTGTAATAAAGAAAAGGTCTCTTAATGAAATGTGATCACCCTGAAGTGCTGGTCTAGTGTCTCCAAGCAATGGCAGTCTCTTCACTGCATGATGCTCCTGAGTATATAGGTTTATACTATACATATTACATAGTCTTGTTATACATGTGCTTCACTAGAAGGTCCTTATGCCTGGTCCGGATTTTAGTTAACATTAGATACAGCTTACTTGGCATCATTTTTAAACTAGTGCAAATACAGGATTAGCTGAGAAGCAAAGATCTTTTCTCCTCATCAAGGAATATCCTTAGGAGTGATATTTTTGATATGAAAATGCAAGTTCGTTGTTTGTTTTTTTTATTAATGTAGAAAAGTGTACTCTCCTAGTTACGTAATCCTTATGAAAAGTTCTGTTTTGAAAGTAGATACAAAATTCATGCATTTAAAGGTATTTGAAGTACACAGGTTTAAGTACTCATTTTAAGAAAAGTTTTTAGTCGATTTATCAGTGAGCTCTCTTAAAGGCAACTGAGGGTTTTACTGATGCTTAAGGAAAAAAATCTTCAGTACTAGAACCATAATGGAAACTGTCTCATTCATGATGACTGCTGTGGAAAGCTGTTAGAGATATTGAAAAGAAGTTTATCTTGGAAACCATTTTGTACTGGCAACTATAGCAACAAAGTTTTGAGTATGCAGAGGCATCTATCGTTAACAATTTATGTTGTTTTTCATATGTGTCCTACTGTTTCTGGTGCTACTGCAGTCTTACTGGTAGTGACATAAAAGAGGCTTAAGATCTCAAGAAAAATAGCTATGTTAGATATTTCTGTACTCTGAAAGAAACACTATGACAAGGAGGAAGTAAGTTATTCTTTAAAAGGTTCTATTTTTCTTTTCTCATCACAAAGTTGAATTGAAAGAGTAATAAAACACAAGAGCTTATCAGTGTTATCTTGACTACAACCATCTAAGTGTATTGTCAAAAGTGCTAGCCAGGGAATGCCATGGCTGGAGTAATCTGCAAAACTATGCTTGAATGAACCAGGAACCCAAGCAATTAAAGTAGTGAACCAGGTGCATTAATGACAAGCCATTAAAGAGCAACACGCTTTTATGTGTCAGTTTTGGGCTATAAAAATGTGATGCTGAAAGTTAAGGCTACACTGAGGTTTAAGCTCATGCTGTGAATGCGTAAATCATAAACAAGTCTCTCCTGGTGGTGGCTGTCTGATATGTCACAAAAGTAAACAACTGCTCCTGAGGAGTGAAGCAGGGAGCTTGTAGAGCTATGTGAGGCCCTGCCTTTTCAGCCATGCAGTAGTGCATTAGTGGCTCACCTTGTGGTGGTGACCACAGACTTGTGTCTGTGGATGCCATAACTCAATAGGTTGATGCTGTTTGTCCATTGGAAAGAAGAGTTTTGGAAACTTAAAAATTGTTTATTTTTTTAAAATATATTATTTCATCTAATCTGTTAAAAAATGTGGGCTGAGTTAATATGATAATAAGTGATGATAAAAGACAGTGTCTAAAACACATGGCTAAAATCATTACTTGCTATTACTTCTGTCAAGGGATGACAGTGCTTTAGTCATCTCTGCTAATTTCTGAAATTAATAAGTAAAAAGTAGTCTGCATTCTTCCTTCCTGAGTGATGACAGAGTTCAAGGCATGATTTTGAGGCTTCCAAGCCAGTGAAAGAGAAGCTTCTAAATTGGTCTGAGTGACTTAATAGTATTATGTGTGCAACTTACACATGACCTTCAAGATGTGAGTGAGAATAACTGTATGATACTGCTTTTTTAGTTAATGACTCTTTTCTTCTTCCCCTATATAACCTTTCACAATTAGTTCAGTCCCTGGCTAGAATATTGACAAAACAGTTTCATATGCTTAAAGCTTAGAACAGCTAATACGTATAACAGCATTCATTTAATCGTTTAACTAAATAATTATATCCCCGAGAAACAGCCTTATGAGATGACATGTCAAAGAAGCCAGAAAGAACTTTCAAAATCCGCAGTGATTTAATTAAACACATTTAATATTTGCATATGGAGTTTATATTATTTATAATTAACTTCCCAAATAATTTATTTTGCAGCCCTGTAATTTCCTCCATGTCATTCTGCCTTATTGATATATCCAGTCACATTTGACAGCCTCAATCTGCCATTTAAATGTGACCAAAGTAGACAGAGCAATCATTCTTTAAACAACTTATCATGATTGACATACTAAGAAAAAAATCTTAAAATCAGTGCCAACAGCCACTTTTGCCTATGGCATCATAGATGGAGCCATTTCAAGGCCAAACACTCTTTTTTTTATTATCTAGATAGAGCTTACCATATTCTGATTAATTTTATCCACAGTGTAAGCAGTGGATAACTCTCTGGGTACCTTCTTATCGGAAATAGTAGCCAGGAAACACTACAGACTACAGGAAATTTATTTTCTTTTTTTAATGGGAACAATCAGTCATGGATTACATTATTTTTAAAATTACATTTATAACAAAGAGCATATTTACTCTTCTTTTTTATCATCCCAATGCACAAATTCTTCTCTGCCTCCAACTCTGCTGCTAAGTTTTCTTAGGGCTTTCCCAAGAAATAGGAAGGAGTTTCACTATCTGAATCTTCTGCTTTTAGCATCTCAGTTCACTCAGCTTGTCCTCAAACACGGAAAGTGATACATGCTTCTTCCCTATGCCTAGATTGCAGTACAACCCCTGTAAAAGTTACCAGAAAGATTATGTTACAGTGAGAATTGAATTGCTCCTTATCTTGCTTTTACATTTATCCTGCTTCATCCAAGTGTGTCTATCATAATTATTCATACTGTTTAACTTAATGATGTGACCTCGTTCTGTGCTGTCAGTCCAGTCCACTTCCAATAAGCAAGGATGGGATAAAGAGAATGTTATGTGAGAAAAGAAAAAATAAGGGCATACAGCAACGTGGAAGGTGCTCTGGGATCAGCCAGTTTGTCCCTTTCACACCCATTACTGCCAAGCTTGTTATCTAAATAACTTAAATAAACATCTTTAATATTTTTTTTTAATACACTAATGTTTCTTTTCACCTGAGTGGCCTAATGGCCATGTAAGTTTGATGTTTAATGTTCATAAAATGTTAAATGCGGAGAGTTATCTGCTTCCAGAAGTAAATGTAGATTGCACAGGAGAACTAGTTAAATATTGTCTTGAGTATCACAAGGCACATGCTCTACAATGAAAGTCAAGTAATGATTTCACCTTGACATACATTTCCATGACTATGACTAAATCAAAGAATAACCAAGTATGAGTCTAGTACTGATGTCTGGACTATGATTTTTATGTAGAAGGTTGCTGTAAGGAGCTGTATTTTTTGATCATCAGGTGAAAGTGTGGTATATATGCGAACAGACTTTGTAAAGCAAAATCTGGTTTTTGCTTTTTAGGGCCTTATTCCTGTAAACGTCTCTGCAAAGTTACAAATGAGGTTAATTTAAGATTAAGCTCTTCCCTTCTCACACAGCCTAAAGGCAATAATAGAGCTTTTCCAAATGGGAAGAAATTTTTTTCAGAGAAGTTATAATAAATGTAACATCCTGATGTGGATGGACTTGGTCAGGTTAAGCTTGCACTGATACAAACCTCAGTCCAAGCTTTCTTACATTCTTACAATGTGGATTCACCTTTTACTCTCTATGTTGAAATTGATTCTATTTCTAAGCAAACACAGATGGAAGTGTGGAGATAGAATGGCTTGGTAGACAACTGTTTGGAGCTTTTGTGTTCATTGAGGGTCTTCTTGTGAACTTGTGCCAGTTACTTGCTGTTTCCATATTCAGTTGATGCCCACAGATACACTGAATATCAAGTTCAGTTTTTAGTTACTGGAATTGTACTCTGTCAGACTATGAAGAAAATTTTGTGCATTTAAATATATGTAAAGTATTAAGAGTATGATCCAGATCCCAGTGATGTCAATGTTGTTTGGGTTCTTCTATTTATTTAGGGAGGCAATCTTAAATTAACTAAGGCCATGCATGAAAAGCAGATTTAAAAGTTAAATGGTACTTTCAGGTATTGATACCTTGCTGTTACTTCATACAGTGTCAACAAACTCTTTAGCACAGTTCTCAAGTACTTGCATGATTAGGTATTTTACCTTGTTTATCCCTCTGATGTTACTATGCCACGTTTTCCTTGTGATGAGTTCATGAAAAATAATTCCTTATGTGGGCCGTATGTGAATAACTGTAACACACAGTCATACTAAAACAGTCCTGTTAAATCAAAATTACAGTTCCGTTGTCATACATCAACTATTATGCCTTTGAAGCAAATAGGAACCCAGCTCTCTCATTGAATATACTCTACGTTTTGTTGATGATAGTAGCAAAATGCATTCAGAACCATAGGAAATTCTGCTCCAAGGCTGCAAGCACGTGATCAGTATACTGAGCTGCTGCTTTCTAGAAATTAAGAGTATGGTAAATCCCTGAAGTGTTTCACCTCCACCATTTCCTTTGACAGTCTTTCACAGAACTTCCACTGATTAATTGTTAGGCTGAGTATGCTTGAACAAAGTCATTAATTTTGTCTGAAAAGGCATAATTCCAGAGCACTTTCTCTAGCAAGATGATATTGCCTGCATTATTAAATACTTTCTCTAGTGCCTGTCATCCATAAACCCCTGCTCCCCAAGCACAGACCCCTTCTATTTACCTATTTACCTGCAGTTCATGAATAGAAATAATAAACTGAGATTTTGTACTTCAAGTGTCCTTTGATGAAGCAGTTTGTTTTTCTGAAGCTGAAATAGCAGTAAATGATGAGTATTTTAAAGCTTTTTCTTGTGTTAGAAGCGAATTGCTTATATTTGACTTTTTGTACACAAATTATTACAAAATTTAACCAGAGTCCCCCTTTCCCCTGGAGGAATGCACAGGCCTGTTAATTGTGGCCTGACAATAATGAAGTCAGTTGAAAGATTAGAGAGATAGAATCATAGAATCATAGATTCGTTAGGGTTGGAAAGGACCTTAAGATCATCTAGTTCCAACCCCCCTGCCGTGGGGGGGGGGGGGTGCTATAAAAATTCATGGCATATTAGACAATTTTGGCAAGCAGTTTATTTTCATTTTAATTTAAAGTACAACATTAATAAAGGTTTCGTTCTATTGGCATTCACAACGACCTGAATTTATCTGGTGTGATTTTACACTAATACAATAAATTGCTGCAGCTTTTTCCATGGACATTTAAGTCAAAAGAATATAAATTCTTAGCATCAATAAAAGAAATAAGGATCCAGAGCCTCATTCATTTAGGAAGTGTTCCCAGCACACTTGTTTGCCTGAAAGCATCCATATTATTTATTGGACAATGTAAAGCAGCAGTATAGGATGTAGTCATTGCCTGTTTAACACTTTATAAGTGCAGTATTTATGATTTTAATGTGCTGGGTATGAACATAAGTACGGTCACACAAAGCTTACATCATTATGAGTTTATAATGAAAATTAGCACAAGTTTACATACTAGCAATTTCTTCTGACCACAGTCATTGAAATTTATTGGGACCTAAGTGCTCAACCACTGCATCTCCAAAAAAATCCTTTGAAACCTGATTCAGGTAAGAGTTTAAGAATTTGCTCAGTTTTGACCATGGCAGTATTTATATACTTATCCTCCTGTCCTGAGAAGCAGTTGTACCAATGCTTGCGATCCATTCAAGGAAAGAAAACAACAGAGCTTGCTGTGTTTTCTCAGTTTGTGTTCCATACGCACCAGTGAATTTGCAGAAGAATTAAAAATTGCTCTGATAATTCATTCTGGGGGGTGATGCTAACACCTTGCATCTAAGTGAGGACTGGAGGTCATGGTAGCAAGTGTGTGAAGCAAGGTGATGGGAGTGAGGGAGTCCTCAGGATAGATAAGAGGCTAAAATGGGGCTCACTTCAAGTGCTTATAGATGAAAGCGCACTTGACTGGAAAACAATCAGGAAGAGTTAGTTTCCTGTGCAGACACTGAAGTGTGGCACTGTTGGAGTAACTGAGATACAATGGGGTGGCTTGGATGACTGGCCATCTCTGATGCTTGGAGACTGGCTCTATATAGAAGGCATTATGGAAGATGAGGAAAGAGGTATCTTTTTACATGAAGCAGCAGCTTGAACGTATGGAGGTTTTCTATGGAATGGCAAATAGGGCCTTTTGGAGCAGGATCAAGGAGAGGCGATTAAGGGTTGTGTGTTCCTGGGTGTTTTTACAGAAAAGCCAATTAACATGAGGAAGTCATTGTAACCACCTTGGATCTCTTGGATCTGCTATTCAGTAAGACAGAAGAATTAGTCAAGGAGGTGATCCTTAATGACAGCCTTGTCTGTAGTGGAGTTCAAAATACTGAGGGAATTGAGGAAGGCAAGCAGAAGACTGCAGTTTCTAAAAAGAAAGGGGGCTTTATTTTGCAAGATAGTATACTTCTCAAAGGTAAATGGCTCTTTAATAAAACCCCAAAAGCTTATGGAACACCTATATTTGAATTAAAAACTCTCCTTCTGTTTTCTCAAGGGGAAACTTCCTTTAAGTCACGAGGACTTCAATGGAAGTCCGGCACAAAGGGATTGGATGTCCGTGAGGTAACCCTACTCCATTAGAGTTTCAAATTATTTTGTAAAATTTTGGTATTGCTGTCAGTAAAATATTACTTATTTGGCATTCTTTTAAACAAGCATGGATTGCCCAGATTTGATTTAAAGTACAAGCTGGCCAGCAAAACCAGGCAGTGTGATGGCTGAGAAGGCAGGAATCCAGCTTGGCTGTAAATTCTAGATTGTTTGCTTTTGGAACCATCCTCTCCTCTGCTTTGTTATGTGTATAAATGACAGGCACTGAAAAGTGGTGTTGCTGGCAGAGCAAGGAACATGAACCCTCCTGACAACAGCTGTGAGCTTTCTTCTGAGCAGCTGCAGACCTTAAAAGCATCCTCAGCTGGTGCCGTGAATTTAATAATTATTTAAATGTGTTGATGAATAATTGAAAGATAACCAGTAACATATTCATCAAGACTACTTAGAAAATAATGATGAACATCTTATAAGAATCTCCATTTTTATGAAAAGTAAAGAACACCGCATGAAGACAACAGAAAGTGGACTCAAAATAACAGGAATGGGCTGCGGAAAGCTATAACCTAAGCAGTAGAGGTATTTGCCCAGTATCTACAAGATACAGAGAGATGAAGAGCCACATGGAGTTAAAATGAATCCAATTATTCTTTGAGATTGCTGAATACAAATTAACCATACCTGCCTTAGTAAGTCCATGAACTAAAAAGGTCAGAGGCTGTGAGGTTGCTTTGCAGACATGCTTATCTTGTTCTGCTACTTCTCCAGCATTCCATTTTGGCCACTGTTGGATGTTGGACTAAATGGACTTCTAGCATGATTCTGCGGCTTGTATGTGCTTAACTATTTTACAGATAATTCAGTGAGGAGAAAAGTAAGTTAATTTTTTGAGTTAGTCATTGTGAAAAATGTAGCAAGATCAATCCATGTTTATTTATATCTTAGGTAGAGAAATTTTATTTTATTTTATTTATTTTATTTTATTTTGTTTTATTTTATTTGAAGAAGTCTAGCAAGACAGAACTCTAAAGTTTGACAAGCTGTTTGTTGTAATGTGTGCTCTAATATGTGCTTGTTATATGACCATATAACTACGTAGAATATTTCTCAGCCCATAGCCTTAGTATTTTACAAAGTACAGATGAAAAACTTGAGCTGAATTTGAAATACTGGTAACACTATTGTTGAAACATGAGGCACATGTTCAATTTTCAATACATGTATTTGGCAGTATTTAATATTGTTTTATGAAAGAAATAAAGATCAGACCATAAAAGAAAGGGTACCATTGTGGGAATTTTAAGACATGGGCAATTAGAAGACACAGCTGACAGTGGTAGAGCGTTCTTTAAAACCTTGCCAGTTTTCTTCTTATGACACGTTGACTTACAAGCACAGGCACAAAAAGTAGGGTGATTAAGGAATTTATTCTCTTTTGTTGAATGCTGCAGGCAAATGTCTTCAATATTTAACCAAGAGATCAATGAAAGCAAATTGTACACTGACAACCAGCTAGTTACTTCCCTTCAGGTGAATTACTGCTTTAAGTACTCTACTGTTACGAGGACAGTTCTCGCTCTTCATTTTCCTTTATTTCCTGCACTCATTTTCCTCTCTGTTTTTATTACCTTTCTTGCAAGAGTCTCCTTAAAAGGTAAAACTGGAATTACTTAGACATGCACGACAGCTAGTTGCTATCGTGTCATATATCAGTCAAGCTGCAGTAAGGAGCTGCATGTTTCAGTTTCATATATGTTGATAACTGTAATTTCGAAATGAAGTATAGATCCCAGAGTATAGAAAGGTATTTCAGCAGGGTCTGTATGAAGTTTCCCCAGAAGGGCAGCGCCGTTTCACTTGTGACACCATTTTGTCCTTCATGGGGCTAAGAATTTACCAAGTATTGCTACTAGCCAGTACGAGAGGGGACATAGTCCCTGCAAAAGGGATATCAGCATTTGCAAGGAGGTGGTAGCCCTATTTCAGTTCCTTAAGGTCAGTCTGACATTCTATATGACTTTTTTCGTAAGATGTGGGTAGCAATGAGAGAAATGCTTCTTGTGTCGTATTCTCTCCTAGTTACGGGTAATGTGACAGTAGTTGTGAAATTCTTTAAATAGCTACCAAGCTGGATGCAGTACATTTCAAAAGTCATTGTATACCTTAGAAAATGATCATCTTTTCATCTTTTGTGCCCTTGTAGTTAGGAAAGTGGGAACACATCGTCAGCTCACAGAGTTGTACATGAGAATTATTTGGGCAGTTATTTTTTCTGTACGGTTATAGATAAGGAGCTTTTGATCATTCTTAGCCAAATTTATGAAATCCTGAATTGTACACCTGTAAACCCTAAGAAGCTGATCCATGCAGCAGATGACCAGCTTACAACATCATGCCAGCATTTAGAGAAGCCACAATCTCTTGTCTCTGTAGCAGCCTATATATTGCTACTTCCAGTTCTGTCAAGAGATGGCCTCATTTGCAAAGCTCTCATATGCCAGTCACTCTTACTAGAGCTTGACAGATCATTCTTCTCAAGGAATGAAACAGTATTTTCCACAGCTATCTTCAGCAGTTACTCCTCCAGGTGCAAACAAGGAAACAAGAGAGAAGCAGTTTCAAATTAAGAAGGAATTGTAAAAAAAAAAAAACAAAACCAAAACATCAAAATATATACTTAGATATAAACTGCATCATACTGCCCTTTGTACACATTCTGTCATGTCCTCGAAGCTCTGATCTGTGCTGTAGGATCCTATTGTGCTTTGTGCTCTATAAACATAAACCAAAAGATGTTTCTTGTAACATGCTCTCTATTATCCTATGCTATTGTATGTTCTGAAAATCACTTTACAAAAGACTTCTAAGAAAATGAATGATCATTCTTTGTCCTGGTATGTGCCTTGCTTAGTTAAGAGATCTATAAATATTCTCTTGAAAATTGATTTTACAAAATTTCCATAGAGAATGTTTTTTGGGAAGTTCTTTATTTCCAGGCAATTTTAGTGCTTTCAAGAAATATTATTTCAGAGAAAATGTTGTTACCAGAACTGATCGCATTAATGCAGAAGCAAAAAGTAGTAGTGGAAAAAAACATAATATTGTGTAACTAAAAGAACTTACTAAATGAGCTCTGAAGACGTGCCTATAAATATAAGAAGACACTAGAAAAGTAGGTTTCTTAATTACAAATCTATTTCAGTCATTATGCATTGCAAACATTTTTGCTCCTAAAATTAAAGGTTATACTTTCATTGATTTCACTACACCCTGTTGATTATTTATTAAATGCTGTCATAATAACATGGTAAAATATACTTGATCAAAGAGACCTGTAGGGCAGGATATAAATCAATGTAGCAATTTTGGCAGCAAGAAAATTACAGCAGTTCAGATACACAAAGGATTTGTGCCTGTGTCCTAGGCATGTTGGTTAGTTCTCAGTATATCTTTGATGGACGTTTGCAATCAGTGACACTATCAGGAATTGCTGTATCTAGTAATGAGAACCTGAGAAGTATGGTCTGGGGTCAGATCAGATGTTCATCTAGTCTGGCTTCCAGTGTTTGTAGCACCTGCTTAGAAAAGAAAGCAACAGTGGTATTTCCCCTGGTATGTTAATCCAATTTCTGTGTTTAGTAGCTTAAGTACATCCTGATATAAAGTCCATTTTATGACTCTGGATATGCTATACTGTTAATTTATATTCTTTCTTCCCTCAGCTGGATATTTACCTGCAGTTTTTCAATTTCTCACATAGTCCAGGAACATTATATAAAATAGAAAGGTTAAAGTCCAAATGGATGTGTGAACATGTGGTTCAGAATGCCACTTTAGTGCGATCACCACAAATATCCCCAAAAGATGTGGGTAGCCTTTGCACATCGCATTGGTGGGCATACAGATCACGTACTTCTCTGCATAAAGCCATACTTATGATTTTTCATACAATCAGCTTTTTAATCATTCTGCTTATGAGCCCAAGAGAATATGCATATATATTTACATACATATACATATACATTTGCACACTTTTAATGATTTCCAAAATTATCTCTGCACATGCGACCTTTTATGGATTTCTCTAACTCTAAAACTGGAAAGAAAGAGCAAAAAAGGAAATTCTTTGAATACTAAATCCGGTGTAAAGCATTTCCCAAAATACAGTAAGAAATGTAGAGAAATGTGTAAAAGTTCAACTCTTAGCTTCAAACAGAAAAATTTTTCCTTTATTGTGTATCTTACTATCAGAAATAGTTATTGGCATGATATCAAGGAATTTTTTGTTCCTGTGGTTGTGCCGCTGGACTGCATCAATTAGTCACAATTCCACAAAGCTGATTTCCCTGTTTTAAGCAGCTGCAACCTCTGCTTCAACTCCAGCAGAAGCTGCCAAGCAATAGGCTGAAAAAGGTATTTTAAAATATAAAGTGAAACAAGTTGCAGTTATCTCCTGGATCAAAGAACATTTTTTTGTTCCATCATTAGTAGGTTAAGCATTCTTCACTTTCCAGATTCTTTGGTCTTCCTTCAAATATACTTAACCTCCTTATAAAAGATGAAAAAATTGCTGAGATCATCTATGCACACCTTTCACTTTATTTTTTCTCATTTATGCTCATTTTCCTTTTATTCCTATACATGTTGTATTGATATGTCATAATTCCAGTCAGTTATTTGAAGGCTATTAGTCTGAAAACTACACAGATAATATATATTTGACAGCAACCAACTGGGTTGGTAATCCATAATTTCTTGATAGCAGTAGACATAGAGCATTAGGGGATTGTAAATGAAGTACTGAGGTAGTGATAATTACAGCCAAACTCAGCAGCATTGCCAGAGTTAAGGACCCAAGTCTGCTTTAAAGTCTGTTTTCAGTGGTTTATGCAATTCAGCTAGGCTAATTTGCAGTTGAATGAAACATGACATGGAAATTGTCAGCTCAAATGCAGATTTCCTTCTGAAAAGGGTTCAAACAAGCACCTAGAACACAGCAGACATTAGAGAGGAAGTTCATTTTGCCAGATATGGTTAAGAAATAAACCAGGCATAGGCATTTACAGCTTCCAAGAATTTATTTTTGAATGATTTGCAGCTTTTTTTTTTTTTAAATACATTAGCAATGAAAGGGTACCTTTTGTTACCACATCATGAAGCTAGCTGTCAAGCAGCAGGCACTCCACATAAATCAATGAAATGGCAGTGGCACAGAACGGTGTGAGACCACAACCAGAAAAGAGCAGTTTAACTTTGGAATTGGTTCTTGGTCCCTGTACCAGTAGCTGTAAATGGCTACTGTTAACATTATTCGCTCTTTTAGGCAACACTGAGGTTTGGTCTCCTAAAGGGTCACAGTAGGTGAAAGCAAAGAGGGAATTAGCAGTGGCTCTAAAACTTCAAATTGATATTAAATGAAGTTTTCAGCAGTGATGTGGCTGTATTTCTTAGAATGTCAGATCACTTTATGGGCCTTCACTTACTTCTTTTGGAGCTTTCTCTGTATTGCAAATTCAGAAGTTGAAGAAGAGGTCACCAGCCAATCAACACAGCAAATTGATTGTAATTACTCCAGTCCCCAAAGGTAATAACATTTTCCTTCGAGTGACAGGTCTGCATATCGTTGTGGTAACCAAGGTCACTGAACAACTTCAATCCTATCTAAATTTTGCACCATGGGAAAGGAAATCCTGCTCTAAGATGACCTTTTTCTTGATTAAAACCTTTGGAGTTCAACTTCAAGTCCTTGATCAGTTCAGATTCCACTTTGGTGTATTTAACTTCTCGTACTGTATGCCTGTACTTACTGTTATGTATTTATTTTATCAGAAAAAAAAAAAGAATGGATTAGGTATTTGATATTGAAGTTAAATGTTACTTTTCTGCGATGTAGTGAAATGTCAATTTCTGGATTATGCTTTTTGTCTTCAGGATCCTTTGGCTGCTATTTTACAAATGTGCTATTGAATTTGTAGGGACAGATAATATGTTAGATTTTAATAGGGAACTATGCTTACACCAAATAGAATAAATTTGCAATCATTTCTTTGGGCACACATCTCTAGTTCTGATCTCAAGGTTCTTATATATCTGGCATTCACAGTGATGGGATTTACTTCTCAGAGGTGTAACATGAAATATAAAGTGTTACAGGCAATGGTGACCTGGGCAGCACAGCATTCAAGCTTTTTTCAATTGTAAGGAGAAATTGGATGTATTTCATTGATGTCACTTTATTTGTAGAATCTGCTTTCCTGAATATGGGGTGAATTAAATAGGGGTGTTTCGTGCTAATTACCTCAAGCCTTTTTCCAGTAACTCTTGGCACCTCTTATTGTAGTAACCTCTTATTCCTGGTTCTGAGTTTGCACTGATCATATTATGGACTTTATGGGAACTTAGCATCCAGTGGTATTGGAATGCTTAGTCCCACTTCATTACTGAATGAAAGAAGCTTTAATTAGAGGGACAAACTTGAATTCTGTGAATGAAACAGCTATCTTTGTGGCACATTTTATTAATAACATTCCTTGGTCAGCTATACCGAGCTAAGTACTCAACTATGAACCTTGGTTCCCTCCGTGCATTAATACTGACAAAGCCTAAGTAACCTTTCATGCTAAAAGTCTACAAAAATAATATAGCATGTTTGACACTCCTTTCCCTGTCTTACTGTCTACTCCGCCTCCCCCCCCCCCCCCCCCCCCCCCCGGTTGGTGTTACTGTGTGCTTTTCTCTCTTTTATGTAAGTGTATTCTGTTTTAAATGGAAAATACTGTATAGTGCTGGTGGTAGTTTGGGTGCTTGATGGAAATAGTATGCATTTTTTGTGTGTATGCAACCTGAAGGAAATGAGAGGGGCTGCTGGTGAGAAATTGTTATTTGTACTCCGTACTTTTTCTTGAAATTAAGTAAAGAATAGGTGGATAGGTGTTACTGCTGCCAGTTTTGAGAGGGCTATTCTAAATGAAATAATAATCTCTATTAGAATGGATAGGAAAAGAAAAATAGGGGTGAGAATTTCCAAAGACTTTCAAGGATGCTGTTTTCCAGAATCTGTTTCAGAAACTGAAACTTCATGAGGTCTGTGTTGTGAGTTAACCCTGTGGATTAACCTCTGTTCTTAAGAGCTGCACTTAAGTGTTCTTGGTTTTCTTCTGGACTAGAACTGTAGAACTGGAGAATCCTTGGAAAAATCAGTTCCCTTCAGAAAGAGGGGCTGCTTGGTGTCAGTGAATTCCACTGGAGTTTTATGTTGTACGCAATAGTGACTGAATTCCATATTTTGAGCACCTTTCAACAGTAGGTCCGTGCTCTGCTATGGCTGCCCTTACGAAGACTGCATAAATCTCTTACAAAGTACATGAGCAAATTTCTCTGTTGCTGTGAGAATTCATTCCATTACTGTATCCTTATGTATTGCATGAAGTACCCGGTAAATTGCACATTATGTTCTTTCCCCCACATGGACAGCTTCTAAGGTCTCCTGACTTAGAGTTGTGCTCAAACAATAAAGTTGAAGAAAATGTGGAATTATCAAAAAGTCTTTGTTAATTCACTGTCTTCACTTGGGATTATGACTCCTTAAACTACAAGAATTAGACTTAGATAGCAAAGGGAACCTACACTTAAAAACTGCTAGCCTGTAACTGTTACTGGTTTTATTTGACTGGGAAACGTGAGGGAACAACCCCCCATCTCTTCAAAGCTTGAAAAACAGTAAAATCTCTCAGTTCTTTGTCCATACTACATTACTCTTTGTTGGTGATAAAAGCTTTTCAGATTCCTGCTCTCAATTTCATGGCTGTTTAATCCAAATCAGTATTTAAGCATACCCTGTGGAATAATAGGGTTTGCCTACAAAGGGAAATTGCTGCAAGTAAAGTAAGCTTATATTCATCTATGTAATTTGCTCTAAGTGCTCTCTCTGTACTAACTCCTTGCATAGACAATTTCAGAGCATGTGTCCATCATACGTTGCGCAGAAGCACCCATGTTAGCTTCAGTATCAAAGCAGTACAGTTATGTCACAGCTACATTGCAATGCAGTTGATGTAGCTATACTTTTAGATTGATCTGGTTAATAGCTCTTCATAATGTCAGGTCAATGTCCAGCCTTGTCAGAGATAGTTGCGGGCTGTCTGTGCTCTATGCTGACAAATGGTGTGGATATGCTCTTTCTATGTTTTTCAATAAAAGAGTATGTAATCTTGCTCAGATTAAACTAGGATTGTGTGTAGTGGGGAATTCTCACAAATTATCTAGTGCACTGTGTATTTCGCACAGGTAAGTGTATGATACAGCTTCTCTGTTTAGGCAAACTAGCAGACTTCAGGATAGAGTGTATCCGTCATTGCCTCACCAGTTTACCTGAAGGCACTTCTGTGACTGAGGACTAGAAAAATGTTATATTTCAAATTCATAGGATCTCTCACTGAAGTGCTGCAGCTGTTGAACAGTTCAGAAACATTTGTATAGTGGCAGGAGAGTATTTTATTTCTCTGTTTGTTTAGGATCTGTGGAAAGAATAATCTCTTGTGTTTGTTATATATTAATGACGCTGCACAAACTATACTTCATGATGCAGTTGGGTGCAATAACTTATCTGGATGGTTGAATACAATTTAAATATGCAAAGAGAATGGACTAATGGACTATCTTCAAGGACCAGCTAATGCCTTTATTTATAGTTATGTCATGCTATCTAAATTTGTGAAGACTGTGTTTGTCACATTGTTTTGTTGAAATATAGCATTTTAGATTTAATTATGAAAGGACCTTGGTATTTGTGGAAATATGTTACTCTGATCTGTGTTTGTTTTGTCCTGGGACCTGTTTCTGAGTTCTGAGCCTCTCCTTTGATGCAAAGCTTAATCTGAGTAACAGTTTTCAGTGGAAGAAAACCAGTATTGTGTAGGGATGTTGAGTCAAGT
The DNA here is from genome assembly GCF_033815535.1 of Pezoporus flaviventris. NCBI lineage: Eukaryota > Metazoa > Chordata > Aves > Psittaciformes > Psittacidae > Pezoporus > Pezoporus flaviventris. The sequence continues at coordinate 36,999,179 of NW_026892550.1, read as the reverse complement.
GTTGGTTTCTGTATGGTGGACATTCTTTTCTGACCAGTTAATTGGCAATACTGGTTTTAGTAATTCTGGGGACTCATAGTTGCACAATTAATTTACAGATGGACATCTATCTAACCTCCTTGAGGTATTTACCTAGACTACCAGCTGGACAGAAGCACCAGGGACTGATGGAACTCTCCTGATTTCCTGTTGTAGGCAAAGCTTGTCCATCTATTTCTGAAAAAGTGTATGGCCTAGAACATCTAGACCATCCACTTTCTGACAAATAGCAACATAACCAATTGTGCGTGTTGTGGCCCCAAGGGGTATCTGCTGCCCCTGAGGAATTTTCATACCTTCCAAATTTTATTTAAATGCAGTTTGTTTTTAACTCTCCCTGGAGAGTTTCACAGACACTTCTATTAATGTACAATGAAAGATATTTGTTTTTCTGACACTTTCAGTCACTTCAATCAATACGATTGTCAGCTGCTAGTTAAAAATAGACTTGGATATAACTACATTTTTTCATCTACAATCTGCTGTGCTTGTTTCTAAGTCATTTTGCTGCTCTCCCATCTGCTTTTATTCATCACAGGAAATTTAAATACCCTATTTAGTCTGAATATAACGTTCATGTCCTTTGTATTTGTAAAAGCAGTCATCTCAAAGAAGTCATTACATTTACTGTTAACCTTTAATGTAATCTGTGAACATGAATTATTCTATGAGTTGTCTGAAATTTGTATATGACATTTCTATGCCAGACCCGTCATTGATTAGCAATGTAGTGATGCATTTACAGTTTCAGGGCAACATGTCCATTTTCTGAGGTTTTGAGGATGTTACTGTCAAGTGTTTTTGGTCTTACAGTGCTGTTTTTCTTACTCTTGAGTATTTTCCAGCTAATATCAAACATGACAGGACTCCAGCGTGGAGTTTGTGTCATACTGTTTACTAATACTGCTCAACTTAAGTTTCAAGCACTGCAAAACTTTTTTTTTTATTTTTATTTTTTAATGTATTTTTTTCCTGGAAGAGCTGGAGGCATTAAACATTTATCACTTTGCTTTGCGATACCTTTTCCTTCCAGCCCTCACTGGGTACTGTGGAGCATGAGTCAGTGTAATGATTTGCTGCAAGAGCATCTGTGACTCAGTAGACAACCTGCTTAATAAATGTTTATTGATTTAAATTACAGATTATACACATGCATGAGATATTGAAATAAATTAAATCAGAGCTGGTTATGCATCTGTCTACACTTGACTATATGTCTAAAAGGATTATGGCAATATTTGAAGCAAAGCAAAAGGGTTAACAGGTTGAGGGAGTGTCTGGTGGATTGCTGGGTTTCTTTCTGAAGGTGCTGATCAGCTGCATCACCCCTAGAAAGTGGTTTCTGATTATACCCCCAGAAAGTGGTTTCTGATTATACTGAAGACAGCTTTTCAAGTGCACACTTTCTGTACATTTTCAAGGACCTTTACCTTGTAGGAAAGTGCTACAGGCTACAGCTGGTGCAAGCAGAAGCAGAGGCACTGACCGTATGACCCAGCATTAAGTTTGGCTTTATGCCTCTCTGCTTTGTGACATATTTCTGTAGCCATATTGTATGAGAAATTAATTTTTCTCACCCTCAATAATCTGTTGACTCTAATCAACTATTAGAGGTACAGAGCATGTAGCTATAACAATTTTCTTACGCATTTTGTGCACAATTACAGTTTCCCTTATTATTGTTTCTGACCTTTATCCTTCATCTGTCCCCAAGAGGCTGGTTTAGAGGTCTGTCACATATGGAGGACCTAATTATGTTCATAACAAAGGCCCATCCAAAAACTCCATTTTTTTAAATTACTGCTTTTCAGTGATGATTTCTAGACTCTATTGCCAATAACTGCATTTCTGTGTGACTGCTTTAACTATTTGAAATAATACAGATATAACTCAGACGCAATTTATCTGTGGGATTTACAGTTTCAGATCATCTGTTTCAGAAGTTCTGTTCCTAAGGTAAGTTGTATTTATTACACAGTGATGTGTGTAGATCACAGTATTATTTTATATTAGTTTTACAAAGTATCCAGTTTTGCTGACCATCATGTTCTGCAGTATAAAACAGTGGATCACGTTTATGATTGTGCTTACAAATGAAAACAAGTTTGTAGTTCCAGCTCTGTGATACTTTGCAGCACTAGCTTGCCCCCAGAGTTCACTTAAACAATCTTTAGGATCCAGTTTTTAAGTGATGGCTAGATGTTTCAGGATGAATATTTCTGTTTTTTCAACTTCTGGTCTTGTACAGATCTTGCCCAGTTATAAAGTCATAACCAGCTGTTTCTTCCTGAAAAAAATTCTATCTTCCACGAGGGTTAAGCCTGTGATTCTCTAGCCTCACAGTACTTTCTAAGGGAACAAATAGAGGATGCCGAATGATGACTGAAGAGATGTACATTAAAAGGGTTTCTTACTTCTGTACTGTTGCTATTATCTGTGTTTAGGTGAATTCTGCTTGATTTTTTTTTGAGGAGTTTGCACATCAGATCCCCACATAAAGAACCCAAATCCCATAGCAAGGTGAGGTATAACATGAACAACAAACATCAACATTTCCGCTTAATTGGCTTCAGAATTAATGTAGGCAGGACAATCACAGCTGTGTAACTCTACTCAGTCATACACTTGCACAGCTTACATGTCCCCCTCAGGGTTCGGGTTATTGCTACCAGCCACCTCGAATGGGCATGGAACACTCCATGATGTTTGTCTAAGGATGAAGATGCAGCCAGTTCAGAGCACCTTGTGCTATTAGAGCTGCCCACATGGGCTTGACTGTTGTTTATAACTTTTCTCAGTGAATATCACAGAATCATGGAAAGGTTTTGGTTGTAAGGGATCTTAAAGATCATCTACTGTCAATCCCCTACCAAGGGCAGGGACACCTTTCACTAGACCAGGTTGCTCCAACCAGTCCAACCTGTCCTTGAACACTTGCAGGGATGGGGTGTCCACAGCTTCTCTGGGCAACCTGTTCCAGGGTATCACCACCCTCATAGCAAAGAATTTTACCTTAATGTCTAATCTAAATCTACCCTTTTTCAGCTTAAAGCCGTTCCTCCTTGTCCTGTCACTACATGCCCTTGTAGAAAACGTGAGCAAAAGCCAGCAGGCATAAGGTGTGGGCGGTGGGAAATGGATGAGAGGCCATGGTGAGGCTCTTGAGGTTCTGTGTAATTGGGTTTCTCTTTTCCACACATGTTGTCCAGGTGAGAGTACTGGTAAGCTTGACAGGTGACCTGGGCAAAAGAGCTGGTCCAACTGAATCATAGAATAATAGAATCAACTATGTTGGAAAAAACCTTAAGATCATCAGGTCCGACCATTACCCCAGGACTGTCAAGTCCACCACTAAACCATGTCACCAAAGGCCTCATCTCCATTTTTTTGAACACTTCCAGGGACAGTGATTCCACTGCTTCTTTGGGCATCCTATTCCAATACCTGATCACACTTTTGGTAAAGAAATTTTTCCTAATATCCAATCTAAACCTCCCTGGCACTGCTTAAGGTCATTACCTCTTGTTCTCTCGTTACTTGAGAGAAGAGACCAACCTCCACATCACTACAACCTCCTTTCAGGTAGTTGTATAGAGTAATAAGGTCCCCCTGAGCCTTCTCTTCTCCAGGCTAAAGAGTCCTCAACTCCCATGCCCACACTTACATGTTTAGAACATATGGAGTTGTATGCTATGCTAAAAAATGAAGTTGTATCAGTTCCACTGTCTGATTCACAGGCTGATTTGGCACAGACTGGTAGTGAGGAAGCTGGTGTGAAGGTGAGGCAAGGACAAAGAGCAGTGACTGGCTTAAGCTGCTTGTTGGACTATATTCTCAATGTCTTTATCGAGTTGCTTAGTTGTTGAATGCTCCATCTGATTTGTACGTTTACACATAAGAGAATCTCATTAACTCATAATTATTTTACATTTGGGTTTACTTAAATTTGTTTTGTCATATAGTCTTTATGTGACTGCAGTCTAAAGAGCTTTCTCCCGAATCGTCATATATTGTTCACTTGGTATTTTGGATCTAAATCTCTTGCTTGTAGTCATATTGATTTAACTTACTGAATGGTTTTATTCCATTTAGTATAAGAAGATGAATATTCATGTTAGCAAAAAAGCGAAGTTTAATGTTCCCTATTTAGTCAACTATGATAACTTTTACTAATTATGCTGGCTGACAGCTGAATTTTGGAAAAGTCAGCTGCCTTCCATGAGTCTTTGGTACTATTCATAGACGTAAATACTAATTATGCTTACTTTGGAAAGGTGTGGCATGGCTTAATTAATGTTTGCAAATTATTCTGGTATTGTAAGATGCCAAACAGTCTGGTTCAACAATTAATGTTGCCAGTGTTGAGTATCATCCAATTTCTGTATTACATATTCATATGCTTTCACAAGTGAAAGGAAGCAGAATGTAATGTTCACTGATGTTTTTAAATCTTTTATTAGAGCTAATGTCTTATTAATAGCCAGGAAAGCTTCTTTGGAAATATGAAGATTAGTTCTTTTTCTGCTACTTTTGAAGTCTAAAGACTGTAAAGAGTATCTGTTACTGCTTCATAAACAGTTTCTGGGATGAATTTGCAGATTTACTCATGTCTCATCTTGGGGTAGTCCTAGAAATACTATTTCATGAATATGTAGAGTATGTTTGCTATCATTTTTTTTATGCTTTAGATTTACAGCAAATTCTTACTTTATTCAGAAGGTGTCCTGCTGTGGAATCCTCACTATATAACATATACATGTTTCTTTGGCAACTCAGACTTCATTACTGATTTGAAATGAATCCATATGTGCAGTATTACTATGCTTTGAAAGCATTAAATAACATTTGTAGTTCCTCTGTTCTTCTTTACAATGTCTATTGGATTTTTTTTTTTCATTTTCTGACACCAGTTTTATCTCTACCATTCATCATTTTTCTGTTGAGTCAGCTCCATTCAGCTTTGTGTATAAATTCCTATGCTAAGTCCTTTTTACTCAGAGATCTTTAGAACTATGCTTAGTTTTGACAGTTTACTATCTTCATTACACTGTTGCTTCTCTTCAGTTCTCATGGTTGCATTATACTGGTCTATATTTGGTTCCTGTCTTGCTATAATTTTCTCACTGAAGATTGCCTAAAGAGGTTAGAAATGGAATTATCAGGAAAAGGCTTTTATTTTTTTCTTGAAACTAAGTGTAATATGGGAAAAGAATGGTAGAATTTTGTAGCTGAGATAAAGCAGGATTTAGAAGAATCTATGTATTACTGCAGGAAATTTGGTACTAGTGTGAGCAGCAGAGATGTCTACATGAAATAAATACTTCAATGTAACCTTAACTGAGTTAAGTGGGCAGGTGTATCATTAATAAACTTGGAAGGGACAATGAACAGAAATTTGCACAGTGTTCAAACCATTCATCCAACTGAAATACGAATGTAAACCATGTATAAAAGTTATTGAGGAAAATACCAGGGGTCATGAAAATAAAATTGATCTCCAAAATTTACTCAATGCATTGCTGTAGAGCAGACTAAATATACTATAAAATTATTTAAAAAAACCCACATTATGCAAATTGCATTTTAAATAAGCTTAGAAATTGTCATATAGTTTTAATGTGAGAAAAACAGTGATAGAAGAATCTGGAGTTCTGATACAATGGGTGTTTGCCTCCATGCTTATTTGGTACACTTAGTGCTAGACAGATTGCTAAAAATGAATTCAGTAAAAAGTGTTGAAAATAAAGTACAAGATATTGAGAATGTACCACAATGTTATTGTAGCTTGGCTATAATTAAAGATGATATTGTTTACAAATGCATCAAGAAGGGAGCAATACTTAAAGAATTGTATGGATTGAATACAAAAGTCTTTTAAAATATATTAAAATCGTTAAAATACAACACAACATGATTTCCAATGCAAAACACTGAAGGCTAAAAGTTCTTACATATTTTTGTAACAGAAATTGCTACATAAAACAGACTACCTAGGGTAATGTAAGTAAGATCGGAATGAAAATTTCTACAGCCGCTACACTTTAATAAGCACATGAACAGTAGCATAGAAGTGGAAAAGGAAATGTTGGCTTGTTGGATGTAAACAGTAAAAAAATCCCAAACACAATGATATTGATTTTGATTGCAGAATTTGGATGTCTGATATGATGTGCATTAATAAAGATCAAGTTGTGGGCAGGTAGCTGCCATTTTCTCTCCATGTGAAAGCATAATTTTACTGGGTGGTTTCCCGTGATTTTACTGCCAGTATTTGTGAATGTGATTTTGTTGGGATGGTTGAAATTAGGTACTTCTTGTCAGCCATGAGCCTTTGCTATACTTTCTCAGTGTAAAAATGAAAAGTTGAGATCATAACCTCACACATAGAAGTGGATGTCCACATTGCAAACTGAATCACACAGCCCAGTGTTTTCTCTAACACACTTGCCTGTCTTCTCAGCAGTCTGCTGAGATGAAAACAAAGAACTGGAGATTTCTGTTGAATCAGTCCTTCACTGTCACAGGTAAATGCATAATTTAATTTCTTTCATTGGTGTTTTTTTAAACTTTATTACTGTCCCACTTTTTACCTGTTATAACATGGTTCCTTCAAGAATATGAATGGCTAAACTGTTCTCTTGGATATCATGGTAGGAGGTGATGTTCAGGATGCAGCATATGCACTGTGTGGTGTTCAGAGATTGAAGGTGAAGTTTGGCTCACGTGCTTCTGCATTGGAACCTCGAGTGCAGAACAAAAATCAGTCAAGAAGTCTAAGCAATTGTAAATAATGGAGATGTTCAGTGTAGCTATGTTAGTATTATTTTTCACTTACAAAGATTCCCTCTTTTACTTGGAGACACATTTTTCATTTCATCATTAAGGCCTGTCTTCTGTGTTCCATTTCTCATTTCCCCCTGTATTAGTTATTCATAACCTTTATATTTCTATGATTAGCACAGGCTACAACATTGTCTTTCTTTTTATCTTGCTCATTTTTACTCCAGCAGTGAAATCCATGCTGATTGGACTCAAGCAAATTCTTCATCATGTAGTAGCTTACATAGCCCTTAATGTAGACATTACCTTTTTATAATTCACTTATTCAGTCTTTTCCTGTATAGTGCATATAGATGCAGATAATTTAGACCCTGTGCATCCACTTAATTTATACACATCTTCTAAAACCAGACACACTTTTCAAATTCTTTACAGTAAAGTTAGGTTTTTTCCTCTTTTGTATTAGAGTAAAACTTACCAGTATTGTCTTTACTTCAATATTTCAGTTTTACTTTTCCCCACCTATTAATTGTTAGTAGAATTCAAAGGGTTGTCTGTTGAAACAAAATGATTTTTACCAGTTTCTCCTCCTCTTTCACATTGTTACCACTCACATTTTGTAGAGCAAAATTGACTTCAAGACTGAAGTATAAATATATATTGTATCAAAAGCAAACCTACCGGTTGGCATTAAAATTCCAAGGTAGCTTCTGTGGAATGATAGGGTAAAATATAACATTTGGATATAAGAAATATTGTATATAGGAATGTCACAGTAAAAATTCTGAGGAGCCTCATAATATCAAGATGAAAGTGGAAAGGACCGTTAGAATGAAGATGAACATTATAAAGAACTAATAGAAGAGATTCAGTTACTTTAGCACAAATATTTTTTCTTAATGTGCCTGACAAGAGGACCAATTGGTTCAACTTTTTCCAGAAGAAGATACTGCCCATTGTCAGGTCTGTCAGCCTCTGATGAGAGTATCTAGCACACCAGAAGGTGTGTTGTGAACTTAGCTAAACTCATCAACATAATGAGGTATGTGAATGTTTGTATACCTGTGTAGTTTTTTTCTAAGTTCACAGGTGTTTTATACATATTCTTTTCCCATCCTCACAGAGTTAGAAAGAGAAATCTAGATTTGTCATTTCCCTACAGATACCGACGTGTGTTATCCACGCAAACTTTTCATATTATTGTTCTTTGAACTTGATATCAAGGCAGTATGTCAAAAAGTAATTCGTTTTCGTCCGTTTCTGTAATCCATCCTCTTAGAACAGACCTGTTCCTTAGAAAAGTCAAAGTATTAAGAGATGTTTTTCAGCCCAAGGAAAACCTCTGTGTGGATGTCTCTTCCAAAGACAGATGTAGACTTTTGCAAATGCCCAGCTTTTGGTGAAAGTGATGGTGAAAAGCAGAAGTTGTTGGAAATAGATGAAGAAGATAAGCTGGAATGGGTCAAAGGTAGAGTGGTAGCCTGGATACTGTTATGTTGCTCATACTTGCTTTGATGAGCATTGCTTCTGGATCAGTTTACTTTTGGAATTTGTTTTCTTGTTTGTGGAACAGGTAATATGCAATGGTATGTAGGTGAAAATGCCAGACCATAAACTGCTGATGGGCCTCTGTCCTGCCTAATCATTCCTTTGGCTTGCTGAATCTTTGTCATCTGCCCCAAAATGAGGACTGTACTGAATCTGAGCTGTGGAATACAGAAGTGCCATAGAGCAGGTGAGCTTCTTCAGTGAGAAGAGAATGATTTATGTATTATTGTCCTGGGTTCAGCAGTAGCAGTCATTTTTCTCCTTCTTGGTAGCTGGTGCAGTGCTGTGTTTTGACTTTCAGCTCGGGAACAGAGCTGATAACAAGGATGTTTTGGTTTGGCCAAGGACTTTGTGAGCCTCATGCTCTGCCAGGGAGGAGGGGAAGCCAGGAGGAAGCAGAGACAGGACACCTGACCCAAACTGACCAAAGAGGTATTCCATACCACAGCACGTCATGCCCAGGATGTAACTGGGAGTTAGCCGGAAGGGCTGGGAGACGGCAGGGTTGGAGGAGGTATGGGTCGGTGCTTGGTCGGGGACTGGGGGGCCGAGTTATCAGTTGGTTGGTGGTGAGGTGTTGTATTCTCTTCCCTTGTTATTTCTATTATCATTGTTATTATTGGTAGTAGCAGTAGTGATTTGTGTTATACCTTGGTTACTAAACTGTTCTTATCTCAACCCGTGGGAGTTGCATTCTTTTGATTCTCCTCTCCGTCCCTCCGAGAGCAGGGGGAGGGCAAGAAAGGGGGGGGAAGTGAGCGAACGAATTACCTGACTGGGTTTAAACCACGACAATTATATACCTTCTCCTTGACTGGGGGGCATTTACATGCCATTTATGCCCAAATCTCTTGAGGCAAAACTTAGAGAAAGATTTCATACTGTCATCCTAGGAGTGATGTGGGCCAGGCAGAATTATTATTATTTTATTGAAGGCTTTGAAAAGGCTTGTTTGTTTTTTTTTTATTTATGTATTCATTAATTTATTTTTAGGACAAGGTATTGTTTGAAGATGATTAGTAGTATACTTGAAAACAGCAATGCTTATTTACCTTTTATTTCAACATAAAATAACCAGCTAAAACCAGGAATACACAATAAACATATATGTATATATATATAAAACAGGTTGAATTCAGCTTGAGGTTCTCAGCCTGCCTTATGAGAAAAGGCTGAGAGAATTAGGTTTGTTCAGCCTTGAGAAGAGAAAGCTCAAGAGAGACCTTATCAACATGTTTCAGTATCTAATGAGCAGCTACAAAGAGGACAGAGGCTCCCTCTTTTGCAATGAGTCACATGGAAAAGATGAGAGGTAATGGGCACAAGTTTCTCCTGGGGAGATTCCAACTGAACACAAGAGGAAAATTTTTCACAATGGGAACCATCAGCCATTGGAATAATCTCCCCAGGGAAGTAGTGGATTTCCCAACACTAAACACTGGCAATTCGACTGGACTGGACTGGTTTGAGGTCCCTTCCAACCTAGTAGGATGATACTCTGTCATGTGCCTGCTGATTGCTGCAATTAGCCTTGAACGTATCAAACTTCTCTCAACTTAATTTTTCTAAGAAAAGTTTGGAAACTTAATTCATTCAGCCTTATCTTACTGGTTGTGCTCTTAGCACTTACTCCTTGTTCCAATCTTGGCGTTACTTCTTTGCATACCATAATGCTAGCATCATAATGCTGTTAATAAAGGTACTGCAAACTTTCAAAAGCTACAACTGTTCTATTTTTGTTTTCTCATTATCTGATTAAACCTCAGATCATTGACATGAAGATTTTATTAGGGCATTTCTTCTTTTTTTTTTTTTGCCATTAAAAATATCAAATGTAAGCTCCCAAACATCTATTTTTGTCCTTTTCTTCCATGGAATAGTTAAAATTACTCTGGAACCTTTCCTGATAATTAAATGACATTTAAGTAGTAACTGGACTTTGACATTTTCTGCTGGGCAAGAAGAAGTTTTACTGAGTGGTCTATTGAATAACTGAGAAAATATATGCATAGATTAAAAGATAAATGAAGTGCAACTTTCCTGCTTCGTGCACAGTCTTCAGAGGATAAAATCTGGTACAGGTGGCTAAATTAATTCAATAATATGACAATTTTTTTTTTTTCCCCTGGAAAATAAATATGACTAAGGATGATTTGAGAGGCAGATTCTCTACTAAAATGTGGGACACTCCAGTTTGAAGGATTCTCCAGTAGAATTAGTGAGAAAAATCTTGCCTTTTCCATTTGCTGTGTACTATCTTACGAACATCATTACTTTATTTTTGACCTGATGTTTTTCAGACATCAGTTCCTTGTTGCTGAAGCACTGTGATTTTTTTTTTTTATTTTGCTAACAGATATAGTCCCTAGAGAAGACTTTCAGTTACATTTAGATACTGCAGACACATCAACCACAATGACAATCCCTCCAGCTAAACCAGAGGACCAATTCAGGCCAGTATTGGTTGCCCCTGTACACAAGGGGAAAAGCAAACAAGAGGCACAAAAAGCAACCCATACAGTGAAGAAAGATGAAGAACCAATGCACTTACTATATGGGACAGCATCTGAACAAGTGTGATGGTGTATTGAAAAATGTAGGATCTGAACATGACGTGAATCGTATGGAATAAGGGGAGGATACTGTCCTGGGTTCAGCAGTAGCAGTCATTTTCCTCCTTCTTAGTAGCTGGTGCAGTGCTGTGTTTTTGACTTTCAGCCTGGGAACAACGCTGATAACACTGATGCTTTTGGTTGTTACTCTGACCAAGGACCTTGTGAGTCTCATGCTCTGCCAGGGAGGAGGGGAAGCCAGGAGGAAGCAGAGACAGGACACCTGACCCAAACTGACCAAAGAGGTATTCCATACCACAGCACATCATGCCCAGGATGTAGAACCGGGGGAGTAACCTGAAGGACTAGATTGCTGCTTGGGTCGGGCTGAGTATCAGTTGGTGGATGGTGAGCTGTTGTATTCTATTCCCTTGTTATTTGCCTTATCAATACTATTATTTGTGGCAGCAGTAGTGGTTTTGTGTTCTACCTTAAAAAAAATTAAGCTTGTGAGGTGGGCTGATGCCAACCTTATGAAGTTTAACCATGACAAGTGCAAGACCTTATACCTGGGTTGGAGCAATCCCAGGTGCAGCTACTAGCTGGGTGTTGCAGAATGGCTCTAAGAGCAAGGCCATGGATCCATGGAGGCCTTGTGCGAGCAAAGCAAGGTGTAGGCCTCACAGGTAACCGGAAACTGGATGTGGGAGGAGAATGTGAAGGAAGCTGTGTAGAACTGACCAATACTGTTGTGACTAGGAGGTGTGGCTAAACACCACGCCTATATAAGCGAACTGCGCCACAAATAAAGTAGAAGTTTGCTTATCACCCATATTGGGTTGGCCTGTCTTGCTTCTCCTCGCCATTTACAGTTGGGCAGAGAAGAGATTCAGAGCAGCCCTGTGGAGAGGGACCTGGGGTATCAGTCAATGAGAAAATGAACATGAGCTGGCTTCAGTGTGCGCTCGCAGCCCAGAAAGCCAACCGTATCCTGGGCTGTACCCAAAGGAGCGTGACCAGCAGGTCGAAGGAGGTGATCCTGCCCCTCTACTCTGCTCTCATGAGACCTCACTTGGAGTATTGTGTGCAGTTCTGGTGTCCTCAACATAAAAAGGACATGGAACTGTTGGAACAAGTGCAGAGGAGGGCCACGAGGATGATGAGGGGACTGGAGCACCTCCCGTATGAAGACAGGCTGAGGAAGTTGGGGCTGTTCATCCTGGAGAAAAGAAGGCTGCGTGGAGACCTCATAGCAGCCTTCCAGTATCTGAAGGGGGCCTATAGGGATGCTGGGGAGGGACTCTTCATTAGGGACTGTAGTGACAGGACAAGGGGTAACGGGTTAAAACTAAAACAGGAGAAGTTTAGATTGGATATAAGGAAGAAGTTGTTTACTGTGAGGGTGGTGAGGCACTGGAATGGGCTGCCCAGGGAGGTTGTGAATGCTCCATCCCTGGCAGACTTCAAGGCCAGGTTGAATATAGCCTTGGGTGAGATGGTTTAGTGTGAGGTGTCCCTGCCCATGGCAGGGGGGTTGGAACTAGATGATCTTAAGTTCCTTTTCAACCCTAACTATTCTATGATTCTATGATTTTGAGGTGCAATTCGTATAAAGGGGCAACCAAATTTGGCTTTATGTGCAAATAATATTCCTGTCATTCTATGCCATTTAATTTTTGAAATGTAAACGAGAAGCACATATATGACTAGGTCAGTGCAGAACTTTACAAGAGATATCAAGTTATGAAAATAATTCCATTCATTAAAAATGAAGTGAATTTTACATGTCAGACAAATCTCCCATTGTGAGTCAGTCATTCTAAACAAACTGTATTAGTGTGTGATAATTTAAAACCAAACAAAATGAAAAATTGTCTGCTTTTTGCATAATAATTTGCAGCATAATTGTTAAAATCTGACTGATTTTCGTTCTTCTATAGTGATGAGTTTTTAACCATTTGACTTGAGAAAAGGATTTTAATTGTATTGCTGCATGTTATATAGCAGCTCTTAGTAATTGCCTGGTCTATAGAGCTGCTGCAGGAAGGGATCTTACTGCAGTTCTTGAGAGGTATCTGCCAGGAATTTTACCTGAAGGACTGCTTCATTGTCAGGCCCAGGTTAACATAGCAAATGAAATTCTGAGGCACTATCTTTGTCCTTCTTTCTTGTCCTGGGTTTAGCAGTAGCAGTCAATTTTTCTCCTTCTTGGTAGCTGGTGCAGTGCTGTGTTTTGACTTCAGCCTGGGAACAGTGCTGATAATACCGATGTTTTCAGTTGTTGCTAAGTAATGTTTACCCTGATCAAGGACTTTGTGAGGCTCATGCTCTGCCAGGGAGGAGGGGAAGCCGGGAGGAAGCAGAGACAGGACACCTGACCCAAGCTAGCCAAAGAGGTATTCCATACCACAGCATGTCATGCCCGGGGCGGGGGGTAACTGGGAGCTACTCAGAAGGACACGGGGTCTTTTGGGTTGGACTCATTTCTTGGCGGGTGGTATTGTATTCTCTTCCCTTGTTATTTTCTCTTATCGTTGTCGTTGGTGGTAGCGGTGGTGATTTGTGTTGTACACCATTTGCTGGACTGTTCTTGTCTCAACCCGTGGGGGTTGCACTCTTGATTCTCCTCCCCATCCCTCTGGGAGCGGGGAAGGGGAGAGCCCGGGGGGCGTGGGGGGGTGCCTCGATTGCTTCCATCCTGGTACCACTCACTGGGAGTGAGTGAACAAGCTGTCTGGCTAGGGTTTAAACCACGACAGTTCTGGTGCCCAGAATGAAATAAATGAGAAATACGTACACATGTTACTGCTATGACATGCAAAAGCATAGACAAGTTACAAGCATACCCAAAGAGATTTTACAATAATAGATATGCTAGTTCCAAAAGGCATTGTACACTGGTGCTTGAGATGCACACTTTATATTACAGAAAACTTGTATGATGTATTTATATGGTTCTTGTGATCAAAATCATGAAGTTTGTTCAATTCATGCAGTTCACAAAGATCTTTCCATTGGTGTGTAATCTTTTGCTTGCATACAAAGTCTGTTAATTCTTGCTTAGTTGCAGTAGCAAGACCTTGTTTGCAATGCCAGTGTATCTAATTAAAAAATGTTGGTTACTGGTGTAACCACAGATGAAAAAACAACATTTTCTTAGTGAATTTGCAACTTAACATCTAACTGACGCATGATCATACTCTCTCACAACAATAGTGCAATAAAATTTCACTTTTTTTGGCCATGTACAAACTTTACTCTTTCCCCTAAACACATTAATCTTTTTGACTGATGCATAGAATAAAAGTAATTCAGGAGGTATAAAACCTGTTAAAGTGCTAGGTATGAAATAGCTGTCACACTTCACTTTCACAACTTCAGGCGTAATTATTGCTGCTTAATGGTTGACAAGCTAGGGTCAATTTTTACAGTCTAAATGTTAGGAGTGGATGATGACAGCAATAAATACCTTTCAGCAACAGCTTTCAAGTACTAAAAAAAAATACATTTGTATCTGGTTGGAGTGATAAAAGCACATGAAAGTTCAGAAATTAGCTGACTTTAAAAGGTTTTGTCAGGTCAGAACTGACGGATTTCACAATTTATTTTTTTTTAATAATATTTGTACCTACAGATTAGCAACTATTGTTAGAGAAAATGAGCTTAGAGATGAGGAGAAGAGCAAGTATGAGTTTTTTATCTACATTATATCAGGCTGCCTGTATTTTTGATTAGTGCATGCAGGACTTTGTAATAAAATACCTTGTCTTGTACTGGCAAGCAAAAAAAAGCATTCAGCTTTGGGCTATAGACTAGCTCCCATGTCATCAGCAAACATATTTAGGCCACCATAATTTTGATGAATTTAAACTTAAACGCTGTTGCTTTGTATGGCATTTCTTTGTCTTTCAGCCTTGGTACTAGAGATACAAAGGAGATAGTATCTGACTTCTTGATTAATGCTTAGGTAATGCACAGTACAGCCCTCCAAGCCCCTAAACAGACTGCAAGTCTGACAGCTGCTTTGTTTATCTTGCCATTTGTCTTTAGTTCATGGTACAGAAGCAAGAGGGATGGGGTGCTGTTACCAGAGGTGAGTGTGAGCCAACCTGCTTGCTGTATTTTAATTGGATCTTCTTGGTTTTTAGATCTAGGCTTTTGGTGCAACACACTGTAGCCAAAACAAGACTAAGACTGCTCCTTCCTTCACACTCTTCCCTGCCTCATCCTTCCTGCTCATATTCTCCACTGTGGTGTGGGTCTCCCATGGCCACAGCCCTGAGGACTGCCAGTGCCAGCCCTGGCAAAGTGTGCCAGGGCAGCCACCTCCCCTGATGTTCTTCCTCAGCTGCCTGTGCTTAGAAGTGCTTTCCACAGTGGTGCCGCCAACTCTACTGGGTTCAAGAGGCACCACAGTCTCCCTGACAGGCTCAGCCATGTCCTGGGCCTTGTCCATTTGGAAACTGTCTGGAACCAGCTGTTGCCAGTTAGGGGTCAGCTCCCATCTCCTGCCACAGGGCCCTAACTGCATGCATGTCTCCCTCCAAACAAAACATTGCCATTTACAGCCAGTACAAGGGTGCAAATGGCAGTACCACGCTGCTATGACACACGAAGGACTGCAAGGGGCTGGCGCCAGCAGATGCTCACCCTGCCACCCTGGAGCTGTCAGGCCTCTGATCTCTGCCCAGACCCACGGTGCCAGAGATAAGCCCTCCTCCAACATACCTGGGGCCAGGAAAAGCCTCTTTTCCAGTTTTCTGCCCAAGTTTTTCCAGGATTTAATTTACCATTTTGGCTCTGAAGTTAACACTCTTCTATACCAGTGGTAGGGCCCTCTAAACCCTGCTGTGATTTTCCACCTGCCTCTACTTAATTGTTGCTATTTTAGACTACTCTTGTCTCCTATTCCTCCGCAAAAACAACTCCTATAGTAGATATATCACTCCCTCAAAAAAAATACTAGCCGTAGAATGTGATGCTCATTCTGCTTTTCTCACTCAATGATCTCCAGCTTTGTTGCTGTTCTGCTCCATGCATATTTGGGGTATTTCAGTTACTTAATGTTTATTTTCCTTTGATGGATAACTTCAATTAAAGTTACAAAAGGATTTAAATAATTACCTTAGAATAACTATGTCTGTGAACTACAGAATTACCACAGTGGTTTATCTCAAACTGTTTTCAAAATGGATCATGTTATCTTGGACCAAGAACATTCACACATTAATTATTCAGGGACTGGTGTTCTGGAAAAAACTGTTCTTGAGTAAGTATTTCTGAGAAGCTCACATGTAGAAAAGCTTTTCTGCTGATGTTCTCCACAATTCACTCATCACTCAGAACACTTAGTGTAACAGCAGTCTTGAAGCAGAGGTGAAAAGAACCACAAATCTCACTTGAAGTGCCATGTGGGTTGTTTTTCCTGCAAGCAGCTTAGATGTTCCTTTATAGCCATTAAAAGTTTATTAAAATGCATGAGATACATCCATTATAAACCAGAAAAAAAGTCTATTAATATTACATATCAAATGAGAGTTATATCCACACATTCCCCCCAAAACACTCACACACACAAAAAGCACATATAAATGTAGAAATTTAGAAATGGCAGGGGAATATTTTTATACTGTGCTGGGTAATTGATTAAACTATTAAAAAGTGGATCAGTAATGATCCTAGAAATCCAGACAGTTCCAGACAGTGCTGGCATAGCTCTGTGATATCGTGATGTAGCTGACATTTCCTGACCTTGCATACTTTGAAAGCAAATTACATGTCCTTTACACAATAGTTCTGGGAAACATGAGAATAACCTATAAATATTTGAAAGCTAGTGACAATAAGGAAGAAAAATCCTTTAGTGGTGCAACTAGAGTTAATGGGAAAAGATTAAGGGAAAGGTGAAATGTAAGTGGACTATGATGAAAAAATTCTTGTTCTTAAGTTACTAAGCTATATTTGAATACAGAACAATTTCCCAGGAGAAGTGGGGATAACGCTTTTACTGGGATCTCTTCATACTGGTCTATGTGCAGCTATATTCTCATGCGGCACTAATATAGTATCGATGGAGAGTAAATTACTTGTTCAGCGTGTGAATATTTGTCTAGCTTATGAGGTCTTTTGCTTCAGTTTCATAGTGGGAAACTGATAGAAAGTGAGTTTTGAAGATGTATAGAATATGAAGAAGCGAACAAGCATAAACTGATATCCTAAAACAATACTCGTTCCTCACTGCAGCTTCAAAGATGTTACTGTTTTCTTTGTAGTCAGGTCTAGTGGTGTTTTAGCTTTCTAGCCCCCTAGGAGACTTCTCACTGCAGGATCCTCTAAAAATTAGGTCTTTTCTGAGGTACGTGCAGTGTTAGTACATCTGTGTAATTCTTGCAGTGCAGCTCAGCAGGCTTTTGCCAAGTAGTAGCTTTCAAGATAACTCCCTATCGGTATCCTCTGGAAGCAATTGATTAGTTTCTTGGCTGTAAACACAGTCTTTTTCCAAAATATTTTCTCCTTAAATAAGCTTTTTGTAGCTTGTAACCATTTTCATTCTCTTGTAAATTGCAGTACATATATTTTTGGAAGGAAAATCCTTCTCTTTCTGATACTAGGAAGTTGGTATGTGCTGTTGTCAGCCAGCAGAGCCAAAGGTGCTTATGAAACATGCCAGGTAGAGAAGCTGCTTAGCAGTTAAACATGAATCATCACTTGTTTGCATTTATTTCAGTCATCTCTTAAAAATGTAACCCTGAAACATTAAGAATTATATTAGTTTGGACAGAGCCTTGGGTGACATGGTTTAGTGTGAGGCACCCCTGCCCATGACTGGGGGCTTGGAACGAGATGAGCTTAAGGTCCTTTTCAATCCTAACCGTTCTATGATTCTATGAAAAATATTCTCCTTCTTTATGACAGCTTCTGAAATTGTACTGCAGAACTTAATCCTTCCTTCAAGGAGCTCAATTGTCACAGTACCCTCAATATTGCAGCACATGATTTTAGGTAGTCTTCTCCAGGTAGAAACTGTGACTGAAATTCTTGGTATAGACATTAATCTGCTTCTGCAGATTTTAACTGCAAGGTCAGGAAATATTTGTCAGTGGACAACTTTGTCCATTGAAACAGCACAAATCTTTAACAGAGCAACATGAACTGTAATATTAATCAGCAAAAGTCTTCTCTCTTTTTGAAAATACACTGGTTTCCTCTACATATGACATTAGACAAGTGGATACTGCAAACAGATGCAGAACAACTTGATATTACATATACAATGAATTGGAAATTGTTGAGATACATCACATTAACTCTGCTTGCAAATTAGGTTCCAGTTTTTTCCTCATTTTTTTTAGATACATTTCAGTATATATGAGCCAGGAGGAAAAGAAGAAATAGCTGATGTACAAAATTCCTGGTTTTTCTTACTGAAGTTTTTTCTTACTACATTTTTTAGTGATGACATATTGCACTAACCAATTTATTGAGCAGTGTTTTTTTTTCTGGTTTTGAATCAAGAAGGAAGAAGTGTCATTGTTCATAAGGAATTGTATAGATTCTATATTCAATTTCAAGAAATGTACTGAATATACTGTAGCAGACTTATGATATCCAGCTATTTCTGTGGTATAGTATTACTGCAGAGAATGGAAGGAACCAAAGATGACCATCTTCTGCAAAACCTATTGAATATTTAGATTGCTCACTACTTTGTTATGATTCTAATGTCTGTATTAATTAAACTAAAGGCTACATGTTTTGATAAAGATGAAAGTCCTTCAGTTGCAACTTTAGAATGCCTAGTTTCAACTTGTCATAGCTTAGATGGAAAGGGAACACACAGTTTGGGACATATAGCTAGGGAATAATAATCACAAAAGGTTGACTGCTCTGGAAATGTAGTACAGGTATATTACACACCTGTCCTCATTCTTTCACAAACTGAGATTTAACATACAAGTCAAAAGAGCCTGAAAAATGGACTTCGCATAGTGTTTAAATGCACTTAGACTGGAGCAACTTGTGTGTATAAATCTGCTTAATATTAATGTGCATCTGACTTTGAATTAGAGAAGCAGGAAGCTTGTTTTTTCCTCAGATTTGTGTAGCTGAAGCTAGTTATGTCTAGAATAATACATGAACCTTAATGTTATCACGATATTCCATGGCCTTTAGTAAAGATTAGTGGAAACTGGTCATGCGCTCCAAATTTATATGCACTTAATCAGAGTGGCTCTGTACTGATAACTACAGAGAAATTCTTTGTTAAATCTGCCCTTAGTACGTTTCTATAGATACTGCCAAAATATGTGTACTGAAAATACATGCTTATCTGCAGAGAGCTTTGGAAATTTCCATAACCTTTTTATTGTAGTTTTAGGTTGGTTTGTGTATTTCTGGATTTTAAATTTTCCTGCCTCTGGTTTGTAAATGATTTGTAAAAACTTGTATTAATAAATCCTTGTATTTTCCCTCTAGATAAATAAAACTTATTTTAATTTGCTTGCTCTAAAAGTCCAGAGTATTTCTAACTGTAAATCCTGTATTCCATACATTGCTATATTTACATTTCACTTCTTAATTCAACTCTAAAACACCTTTTATCCTGACAAAAAAAAAAAAAAATTAGTTTTAAAATGGGACTGCGAACGTTAAAGAGCATTAACCATTGGTTAAATTGTAGCCAAATGTTAAATTTCTGTGACTGTGAGTGTGAACAGAGTTAAGTCTGGCAATGAATAGTTTTGGAAGTCTATGCTATGTACCTAGTTTCCAATAATTTTCAATAGGGGTTTGTTTCTTATTCTTTGCAGGTACCATAAAATCATTTAAGGAATATCTAAATCTATATTGGAGTATCATTGGTTCACAAGGATGTTGCAAGGAACTTTAGAAATTAGGAAGTCACAGGGACTCTGTGGCATGGGTTTAACCTTTAGGCATCTAATCTGTTAGCCTTTGGCATTTTTAGATAGAATAAATCACTAAAATATAGTACAAATCAGGATAACTTGGAGACTGATAACTTGTAGCACTTTCTCCCTGTGATTTTTTGCATCATGATTTACAAGCCCTTTAGTTTGAATAGACAAAACAATATGCTTAAGCATCTTTAAAAAATCTGAATTCAAACTTTTTTACAAAATTCTGGTTTAAAGACAACTAATATTTTCCAAGTGGCATTAATTGCATAAGTATTCTGCCAATTCTGAGTAGGAAATAACACTGTTAATCCAAAAAAGACTGCCTGAGAATTATTATCTTGGAACCATTAGAAGGGAAAATAAGTTGACCTGTATAGGTTGAAGAAATGCTGTTAAATGGTATACCAAAGAACATACAGAATATATTAGAAATGTGATGATTCAAAGAACATAGTGGCTGATTATTGTTTTAATACTGTTAGTCAATGAAAATTTTATTTCTGCAAATTAATATTGTTCAAAAATTGGGGAAGTGTCGTGGTTTAAACCCAGTCAGGTAAGTTGTTCACTCACTCCCAGTGAGTGGTGCCGAGCTGACAACAATCGAGGTCCGTGTCCCCCCCCCACCGGGGTTCTCCCCCACTCCCGGAGGAACGGGGAGGAGGATCGAAAAAGTGCAACTCCCACGGGTTGAGACAAGAACAGTCCAGCAACCAATGTACACAAATCACCGCCGCTACTATCAACTACAACGATAAGGGAAAATAACAAGGGAAGAGAATACGATACCACCGGCCAAGAAAACGAGTTCCACCCGGAAGCCCGTGTCCTTCCGGGTAACTCCCAGTCACCCCCCACCCCGGGCATGACGTGCTGTGGTATGGAATACCTCCCCAGCTAGCCCGGGTCAGGCGCCCCGTCTCTGCTTCCTCCCGGCTTCCCCTCCTCCCTGGCAGAGCATGAGCCCCACAAAGTCCTTGGTCAGGGTAAACATCACTTAGCAACAACTGAAAACATCGACTTCACCAACACTGTTCTCAGGCTGGAAGTCAAAACACAGCACTGCACCAGCTAACACAAAGGAAAAAAAAAACATGACTGCTACTGCTGAACCCAGGACATTATCCACCCCTTATTCCATACCATTCACGTCGTGCTCAGATCCCACATTTTCAATACACCATTGCTCTCCCATATATATACATCCATATACATACAGACCAAGAGGAAAAGATCATTTTCTTAGTGCATGGACCAATCCCTATAATGCTGCCGAGTCCATTCGGTCCATGATGTTCAAAGTTCATTCTCTGTTGGGATGATGGCTGGAGGGAACTCAGGGCCAGTCGCTGGTGACCTGGAGACATCTAGCTGATGGGCTATAAAAGTATTACACAGCAGGCAACAGCATACAATTGAGTTCACTGGCTGTTTTCCCCTAAAATCAAATCCCCTTGAGGTATACATCGGACTTCCCCATCTTCCCGCATTACCCACCAAGTATATCCAGGTCCCTGAGCAAAAGCAATCCCACGAGTGGGTTTGCCTTTACCTGAAGCAGGAATTACCCAAACTGTCTTCCCCAGCAAATTCTTCATATGCACCACGGGAACTTTGTCCCCCTCTACAATATGTAAAAGTTCTGACTGGGCTGGGCCAGCCCTGTTGGCAGATCCTCTGGTGTTGACCAACCAGGTGGCCTTTGGTAAGTGTGTATCCCAATGCTTGAAAGTTCCCCCACCCATTGCTCTCAGTGTAGTTTTTAACAGCCCATTGTACTGTTCGATTTTCCCAGAGGCTGGTGCATGGTAGGGGATGTGATATACCCACTCAATGCCATGCTCTTTGGCCCAAATATCTATAAGGTTATTCCGGAAATGAGTCCCATTGTCTGACTCAATTCTCTCTGGGGTGCCGTGTCGCCACAAAATCTGTTTCTCAAGGCCCAGGATAGTGTTCCGGGCAGTGGCATGGGGCACAGCATGTGTTTCCAGCCACCCGGTGGTTGCTTCCACCATGGTAAGCACATGGCGCTTGCCTTGGCGGGTTGGTGGCAGTGTGATATAGTCAATCTGCCAGGCTTCCCCATATTTATACTTCAACCATAGTCCTCCATACCAAAGAGGCTTTAACCACTTGGCTTGTTTAATTGCAGCACATGTTTCACACTCATGAATAACCTGGGCAATAGTGTCCATTGTTAAGTCCACCCCTCGATCACGAGCCCATCTATATGTTGCATCTCTGCCCTGATGGCCTGAAGTGTCATGGGCCCACCGGGCCAAAAATAATTCACCTTTATGTTGCCAATCTAAGTCCATCTGAGCCATTTCAATCTTAGCCGCTTTATCCACTTGTTGGTTGTTCTGGTGTTCCTCAGTGGCCTGACTCTTGGGTACATGGGCATCTACATGACGTACCTTCACCACCAGGTTCTGCACCCTAGCAGCAATATCTTTCCACAGTGCAGCAGCCCAGATGGGTTTACCTCTGCGTTGCCAGTTACTCTGCTTCCATTGCTTCAACCACCCCCACAGGGCATTTGCCACCATCCATGAGTCAGTATAAAGTACTGGCCACTTTTCTCGTTCAGCAATGTCCAGGGCCAGCTGGATGGCTTTCACCTCGACAAACTGACTTGATTCACCCTCTCCGTCAGCAGTTTCTGCAACTTGTCGTCCAGGACTCCATACAGCTGCCTTCCATCTCCGATGCTTTCCCACAATACGGCAAGAGCCATCAGTAAACAAGGCATACTGCTTTTCACTTTCTGACAGTTTATTATATGGTGGGGCCTCTTCAGCGCGCATCACCTCCTCCTTTGGTGACATTCCAAAATCTTTGCCCTCTGGCCAGTCCATGATGACTTCTAGAATGCCTGGACGACTGAGATTTCCTATTCGAGTTCGTTGTGTAATTAGTGCAGCCCATTTACTCCATGTAGCATCAGTTGCATGATGTGTAGAGGAGACCCTGCCTTTGAACATCCAGCCCAGCACGGGCAACCGGGGTGCCAGGAGGAGCTGTGCTTCAGTGCCAATCACTTCCGAAGCAGCTCGAACCCCCTCATAGGCTGCCAGTATCTCTTTCTCAGTTGGGGTATAGCTGGCCTCAGATCCTTTGTATCCCCGACTCCAAAAGCCGAGGGGTCGACCTCGAGTCTCCCCTGGAGCTTTCTGCCAGAGGCTCCAGGTAGGACCGTTCTCCCCAGCTGCAGTGTACAGCACATTTTTTACATCTGGTCCGGTTCGGACTGGTCCAAGGGCTACTGCATGAACTATCTCGCGTTTAATTTGCTCAAAGTCTTGTTGCTGCTCAGGGCCCCATTTAAAATCATTCTTCTTCCAGGTCACATGATAGAGAGGGCTTACAATCGAACTGTAATTTGGGATGTGCATTCTCCAGAACCCCACTGCACCCAAGAAAGCTTGCGTTTCTTTCTTATTAGTTGGTGGAGACATTGCTGTTATCTTGTTGATCACATCTGTGGGGATCTGTCTACGTCCATCTTGCCATTTTACTCCCAAAAACTGAATCTCCTGTGCAGGTCCCTTGACCTTATTCCGTTTTATGGCAAAACCGGCTTTCAGCAGGATTTGGATTATTTTCCTCCCTTTCTCAAAGACTTCTTCCGCTGTATCGCCCCACACAATAATGTCATCAATGTATTGCAGGTGTTCTGGAGCTTGTCCCTGTTCCAGTGCAGTCTGGATCAGTCCGTGGCAAATGGTAGGGCTGTGTTTCCACCCCTGGGGCAGTCGGTTCCAAGTGAACTGGACACCCCTCCAAGTAAAAGCAAACTGTGGCCTGCACTCTGCTGCCAAAGGAATGGAGAAAAATGCATTGGCAATATCAATCGTGGCATACCACTTGGCTGCCTTTGACTCTAGTTCATACTGAAGTTCTAGCATGTCCGGTACGGCAGCACTCAATGGTGGTGTGACTTCATTCAGGCCACGATAGTCTACTATTAGTCTCCATTCTCCATTAGACTTTCGCACTGGCCATATGGGGCTATTGAAGGGTGAGCGGGTCCTGCTGATCACCCCCTGACTCTCCAGTCTACGGATCAGCTGATGGATGGGACTCAGGGAGTCTCGGTTGGTGCGATATTGCCGCCGGTGCACTGTTGTGGTTGCAATTGGCACTTGTTGTTCTTCAACTTTCAGCAACCCCACAGCAGAGGGATCTTCTGAGAGACCAGGCAAGGTGGACAGCTGCTCAATTTCCTCAGTCTCCAAAGCAGCAATACCAAAAGCCCACCGGTACCCTTCTGGGTCTTTGAAGTACCCTCTCTTGAGGTAGTCTATGCCGAGGATGCATGGAGCCTCTGGACCAGTCACAATAGGGTGCTTTTGCCACTCCCTCCCAGTCAGGCTGATTTCAGCCTCCAGCACAGTCAACTCTTGGGATCCTCCTGTTACTCCAGAAATATAGATGGATTCCACCCCTTGACAGCTTGATGGCATCAGGGTACACTGTGCACCGGTATCTACTAGAGCCTTATACTTCTGTGGGACTGATGTGCCAGGCCATCTGATCCACACAGTCCAGTAAATCCGATTGTCCCCTACCTCCACCTGGCTGGAGGCAGGGCCCCTCTAACGGTCGTCACAGCGTTGGACACTTAAGTCATGTTGAAAGGGATTATTCTTCGTTATCACAGGAGCTGGAGTAAAATCAATGACAGTCAGATATTTTAGAGAAAGGGTGCTGACTTTATCTTGGGGTTTTTAGCCTGTGAAAAGTCTTTTTTATCATCAGAAGCTGTCCTTCACCAGATGAATAAAGGAAATTCATCAGTTTAGTTAACTCCTATAACGCAGGTGAGATAGTTGTAATAGCATAGGTAACTTAAATATTTTCCTCTTTTGTATTTTTCATGAGTAATACTGGCTTCCTAACTTCATATATAAAGTGATATTGTGAAACTAATTTTCAGTGAAACCAGTAGTGTCAAGGCTTTCTATTAGTGTATTCTGGTTATGTTTGCCCTGACTTATTAGTAGTCAGCTTCTTATTTTAATCAGAATAATACAGGTTTCTTCTTTAGTCCTCCTCCAGGGGTAGAACAAAATTGCTAGATTGGCTTTTTGGAGCCAAAAGGGGTCACTAGTTGCTCTGATGAAAAGAAGCATCTAGACCAATACCTTATTATTGCTCCCTCATCTAGATGTTCTTTTCTAACATTATTTGCTCTGTTCCACTTTAGTAGTTACAATTATATCTTCGTCTGCCTGGAGAGAACAATACAAATTGGTTAAGTACCAACTGCAGACATAAAGTCCATCTAAATCTTACCCAAAGTCTTGCAGAGTTAGGAGGACAAAAGTAAGTCAAGCACCTCAGCATTCCTCAGCAGTCACAATCAGAAGATTATTTTACACTGGAAACTGTGTAAAATACTGTACCATATTTATAAAAGTAGTTTCTAACCCAAAGGGCAGAACATTAGGGAAAAAACTTGCTTTATGAATTCCATAACATGTCTGTTTCAGGATCCACCACACCTGTCCTGTCATATTAATAAAACAAAACAATCCCCAAAGCCCCACAGTATTTATGAATGGTTGAAATTTGTTCTTTGTAAATAAACAGTTTGGCAGGCAGCTGTCTTCAAATTTCTGATAGCTGTAGTATTATTTGTTGTTCAAAATATTGTCTAAAAATGAGTGCAAATAAGAAACAATGGTATTATTCTATTGGACTATTTCCTATTGGTTTTCTTATGTTACCGGAATGACTGTTTTTTAAAGTTGATTTTGCTGGTTGTTAACTGAAACTATGGAACGAACAATAATAAAATAAATCTCGGCTTTTAGCTGCAATGTTGCGTTGCTCTCAGAGCTCCAGCTGCTGCAACTGACAATTTCCATTGGAATTTCCATTTGATGCAAATTTTTAGCTTTTCATGTGAAAATATAATCTCATTGCAAGGATGGGAAACTGATACCCAAATACCCCAGATTTTCTGGAATACATACCTATTACTATATTACCTTGGATTTAGAGATAATAGCAATTATGAGGTTGCCTGTGTAGTCCTTTACCGCAGTGTTACGTCAGCAGAATCTGACTATCCTCTGAACTGGCCATGATGTAATAAGATTAATTTTTGCTAATGAAAATTAAAATATTTAACCTCTGCTACTAACAAGAAGATCAAGTGTTTTATTAAAATTGCAAAAGGTCTGAGCCTTGATTTCCTGAAAATAATGCAGAATGGTTGGACTCCACCAACCCCTGAAATATGTTGAATTCCAGTTTCTGGAACATATTTTCCCTCAGAGGAACTGCAGTATGTTCTCACATTGTCATCTAATGAGATAAGCAAAACTGAAAATAGCGTCACCAAAGCAAGCTTTAACCCCCACTCTTATCTTTTTCCCCTCCCTAATTTCATATCTCTTTGTTATAACTGCTGTTTTTCCTTAAATATCTGAGACAAAATGCAAAAACAATGGATGTATTTCTTTGAGGAAGAAATAGAGTATAAGTTAGATTTCAAACAAACTGACAACAAACTTGCATATTTTTTTAAATTCTAACTTTCAATTTGGAAATTTTAAACTGGGAAAATTCTGTCCAAGGTTATTGAAACGAAGATGCTCTCCTGGGGTTTGATATTAGTTTTGAACTTAAATAGATATGTGAATGGACTGTAGTGGTCAGTGAACTATCCGAAATACATTCCAGATGCCAGAAAGAAAAATTGCATTGTAGACTTAGGTGCTGACAATAAGATACTGTTTTCTGGCCCCTACTGAATGCATGTGTGTGCAGATACGAAGAGTGGGAGGACAAAGTTTAGCTGGATTGATAACTTCTTGCTTTCTTAAATACTTTCATAGCAGACTTATTACTGTGCTTCCAGCAGTGCTTTCAGCATCCCCACAGGCAGCTGCCTGATACTATCTATTTCTGTAGTAGGTCTCCTTTCTGAATCCGCACACCTCTAGTGCAGTAGCATTCCTACTGTTAATTGGAATGACATGATTAAATGTTTTGTT
The DNA here is from genome assembly GCF_033815535.1 of Pezoporus flaviventris. Lineage (NCBI taxonomy): Eukaryota > Metazoa > Chordata > Aves > Psittaciformes > Psittacidae > Pezoporus > Pezoporus flaviventris. The sequence goes on along the minus strand of NW_026892550.1, from coordinate 36,972,329 downwards.
GCATCAGCATGGTTTTAGAAGTCTGACCTCAGCTAATAATGGCATCTTACCAAAAGTATTACCTAAAACAAATGTGATAAAAAACATTAAAGAAATACTTCATTGAAATAATTTTTTACTTTTACTTTTTTACTACTAAAAAGTATATTTTTAATTAATATTTTTATCATTTAAACGGTTTGATGGCTTAAATATTGAAATACATCCAAATACATTCTACATATACTCTATATATGTTGATAAGCATATATTACTTGATGTAAAACTGCATGTGTTTAAAATTAGTAAAGTACAAATATGATACAATTTTACATTTATTAATAATTAAATTATTGTAATATAAAACCAATAACATTACTATACTAGTAGATATTTGACATAGGAATTGTTTGATTACCCAAAAGTTGTGGTTTATTCTTTGAAAGTATTTTTGCATTTCATTTTCACCTTTCAGGTTGAAAATAATTTTCCTCACAATGTATATTTGCCATTTTTCCTGCTTTTGCTCCATAGCTGTTGTGTAAACTGTAAGCAATAAAAGAGCAATGGCTTGCCCAATGGTCTCTGCAGAAGACTGGTCTTGCCAGTGCTGGGTGCTCAGAATTGTGATGAATTTTCTCACTTTGAGTGGCTTGTTGGTATGGCTCATGTAGATATTTATGTCATATAATACTTTTCCTACCATGTATGTAGGCTATATGCTAGAAGCCATAATGAAATCATGAACTGCTTCATAGTAGTCTGTGTGTTCTGATGAAAAAGTTTCTGTGAACAAAATCATAGTGAGCCATTAAAGAAAAACTAGTAAACTGGGAGTAAAAGTACCTACCCGGGAAAGGGAAGAGAGTCAAGTTCTTATTCTGCCTAAACGAAAGCAAAGACATAAACTGGAATCTCTCCTTGAGGAGAGATTCTTTTCTCAGGGAATGCTCAGACTTTTGGAGGTAAGCTAATTCAGCTTTTGTTTCTGCTTACTCCACGAAACAGGCTGACTTTATAAGCTTCTAGTAATTCAGTAAATCCCTGTTCAAGCCAGAGTGAGCTAAACAGAGTGGAAGACCTTGAGCAAAGGGGCTTGTGTCAGATGCAGTTGCTACCTGTGTACTTCCCTCAGACTGGAAGAATAGAGTGAGCATGGCACTGTGCTGGTCACCCTAAGCAACTTCCAGGTGAGACACCACCTTCTACGCTGCCAGCATGGGCATCTCTACATCTTGATTCCCTACCCAGTATGGACAAATTTTGTTTGTTGCCTTGAATTGGCAGAAGCAGGTCAAGTACTTAAGTTTGTATTTCCCACTATACTATTGAAGCCACTGTTTTGGTAGGGATCAAAGGAGAGAAGAAAAGTTCTTGATCAAGATATACACACATTAATGCACGTGTGCCATAAAGACTATTCTTCATGCTATTAAAATACTGCAGGATGCTTTAAGCCAATAAGATTTTATGACTGAGTATTGTGAAATTTCAGAATAGAAGGCTAGAAAAGCTAACAAATCATTGTATTAAATAGAGGAAATACATTTCCCAACCCCCATCCAGGTAATATTCTCCAAAGTCATAATGGGAGAATGTAGCTGCCAAACTTCCTATCACTTCAAGGATGTTCAGGACTAGGATTTGGTTTCTCATGGACTCCACCTAGATAAGACTTTCTTGTCAAATAAATCACTAAAGTGTCTGCTTTGTCAGTTTTGTCTGTGAAGTTGCTGGAGCAGTAAAGCAAAACACTTTGGGGATGTACAGAATATGAATAAAGATTAAGAAAATCTTTAGGGAAGGAGAGAAGGCTGAAGCAAGAAAAGCCTGATTATTTAGCATATATGAACTTTACCAGTGTTTCACTAGAATGTGACAAAACAAGATGAATCTCAACTGAATTTATTTTTTGGAATTTAAATTTAGAGTAGGGGTGAATTAAACGAATGTATGAAGGAACTAAATGCCTATCATGTTATACTGGATTGTCTGTGTGGATTAAAACTGAATTCTCTGAAGCACCTTTTTTGCCAAATGTGAATATACTCACATGCAGTGACTCCCACTGTTTGAAAGTTATGGTAACTATCTTCTTTACTGTTTAAATTGTCCTTAAGCTAAGATCTCAGTTCCCTACAATTATATTTCAAAAGGATTTTGGGACATACATGTTGAATACCTAAGCTTTAATTGATGTAATTGAAACAGTAACTCAGCCAGAATTCTTGTTGATTTCACTAGGAAGAAGTATCCAGTCATTAAGATCAAAGTAAAGGATTCAATAAAAAAATAACTAAGAAAGCCAAGAATGATTTATGTTCACAGCAGTGATGGATTATATGTCAAATTAGATTATTTGGTTAATATCAGGTATTTTATTTACAATACAGTTCTCATGAAGTAATACTTTTCCTTCAGAAAGCAGAGTGGATTTTTAAAGCGGGTTGCATGAAATTAAACCCACAGCTATTAAAAACAATGAGAAATTTGCTATTAACTTCTATAACAAGTAAGTCAAGGCGAAGAGGGTTTGGAAATCCTTCTAATTCCAGGCTGAAAATCAGTTATACAGTCGTGTATGAATTGTGGAAGATGTAGATGGAAAAGTGTAAGATACTAAGCTCCATTTCCCTGTTTTGCAATTTTTGCCAGAATCATAAACATTGAGGAGTTTCTAATAAGACTACCAGAACATAAAATCTTTTTCAGACAGACTTTAAAAAAACACCACAAATATCTGATGGCAAACTGGAGATTGATTTGAGGCTTTTTATGACCTGCTTAGAATCTTAAAATTGAGCTGCTTAGGTAAGCATTTCTACCAGCTCCCTCAGTACCCTCGGGTGGATCCCATCAGTCCCCATAGACTTGTATGTGTCTCAGTAGTGTAGAAGGTTACTGACCATTTGCCCTTGGATTATGGGAGCTTCATTCTGCTCCTCATCCCAATATTCCAGCACAAGGGGCTGGGTACCTGAAGGACAACTGGTCTTACTATGAAAGACTGAGACAAAGAAAACATTAAGTGCCTCGGCCTTTTTCTCATTCTTCGTCACTGCATTTCCCCCTCTACACCTAATAAAGGATGGAGATTCTCCTTAGCCCTCCTTTTCTTGCTAATGTATTTACTGAAATCAATAATGGGTAATAAACTAAGGGCCATACCAGGGTAGGAAGCTTCCTCTTCACATGTTTAACCTGGACCCCAGGGAGGCAGCAGACTTCCTTCCCCAAGAAGTGGGTCCAGGCTGAATATTGGGCCTTCTGCTCCCTTCAGAAGGGATTCTCCTGTAACAATGGCCTGTCTTTTTTTCTTTTCTTTCAGTGATGAAGCAGTTTTGATGCAGAATGTAGTCTGACTTAACCTTGGGATATTGTTACTGTCTTTTTGTAGAGGTTTAGCTAGTAACAGAAGGATTATTTATTTATGTGTTCAAGCATCACAAACAGTGAAAATGTGAATATTTTTCCAGTCTCTATTTCAATACTTTTCTTTCCATCTGGACCTACCTTGCAGCTCCCTGTTTTCTTAAATAGATGTTTTTCGGAGTAGGCGCTCTTGTCAGTCACTTCAGTGGTTCTGTGTCTGGGCATGCAGATATGTAACAGTGGGCGGTTGATATGGAGATGGCCAAAGCAGGAAGGAGGTCTGAGCTGCATCTTTAAATACAGCTAAATAATAATAATTAAAAAAATCATTATAGGAAGGTTAAGAGCTTTATAAAATCAACATTCTTTTTTGTCTATCCCTTTTTTGTACTTGCCCCTCAGTCCTATAAACAGTAAGCATTAGAAAAATGTAGTAAGTAAACATTATGGCTATAAAATAAGATGCATTTAGAAGAAGAATTTTTAGGGAAGTAGATGGTATTGCTTTATGTATTGAAATTGATAACAGTCTTGTCAAATTACCGTGAAAAGTTTATTTATTTTATACTAGGGTTATTTCCTAGGCAGCATTGCTGCTTTTCTTGTACAGACAAAGCTTATTGAAAATTTTGTCATGGGCTTTTCATGTTTTAGAATTATGCAATTAAAACCAGTATTAATTATAGTTTCAGCCACTGATTGCTCATTTTGCATTAGGGGAAAAAAAGAAGCAGTAGCAAAACAAAACTCAATATGACATAAATCCCACTAAGAGTTCAAGTAAAGAAGCTCGTAGATTTATCTTTACATAAGCAATGGTTCAAAGAATAGATGTACGGTGTGCACATTTTCAGGACAGAGATGAAAAATTAGTAAATCCACTAAAATAATCTAAATTTTCTTTCACGAAAGTAAAAGCTTGTGACCTTTCCTAATTCTGCTTTTTCCTAGATCTGAATCTTTCCCCTATACATTTAGACTTTTTAAATTTTTATTTATTTATTTTTAATCAGGGAAAGTACATATTTTCATTGAAAAACTGAATGTTCGGTACTGGCTTGAATACAATTTATTTTGGAAAGTTAGCTTAGCACATTTAATTATCTATGTATTCCCAGTGATCTTAAATTTTTGGCTATTTTCTTGCATGATGAAACTTGTGTGATATCAGAGTTTCTATCAGAGGACTTCGTATGACTGATAATATCAGGTAGCAGTGAAAACGAATGCAGCCAATAAAGGGAAGGGTGTGGATTTTGACAGTATTCTTTTTTGCCTTGATTTAGGTGAGCATGGAAGAGGTGGGAGGTGTTACAAACAAAACTTGACTTCCTTGTGAGAATCAGGGAAAACCCCTAAGAGTAAACCTATAAAACTGGATCAACAGTGCAAATTTGCCAGGACAGCTTTCATTAAGTACACTAGACAGTGGTGAAAATCCAGATATCAATGCATTCTGCCTTCTACATGTGAAGAACTGGCTGAAGCACAGGAAACTGGTTTAATCTGAGATAGCTGGAGGTTTTTTTTTTTTTTGGTGTAATCTTTATCTCATTTTACAGTCCATAGTCTAAAATTCTTACAACTCAAAGCTGGGGAATTTGCAAGACCAGGTAGCTTTTGGGAAGAAATTTTCCTAACTCAAAAAGAGAAGGAAAAGCTTGGGGCAAAACAAGAATGTGAGGTTATTATGAATCTCCTACTTTAAATTGCTGCAAAATCAAATGAAATTTAACCATGTTTTCTGTTATGCAAACATTATGTTTAACAAATATCAGTGATATTCTAGATCATGGTAGATATTTATGTTATGAATGATGACTAGATAGTAAACCACACATACAATAAAATGTGCTTAAATAGTTTTTATTGATCCACTTGATCAGTAGTAAATGATTTATATAAATGTATGAATACATGTGAATTGCCTATCTTATTTTCACTTCTAATTAAAAAAAAAATTTTAACAAGAGGACATATAAAAGAGAGATTCTTATTTGCCGCATTATTTAATGAAGCTGTGGTCTGTGGAACACTAAGCAGTAGCTAATGCTGATTTCTTCTTTGCCCCTGTGATGCCATTTTCTCCTTGATGCAGCACTTCTGTGACAGCAGCAATTTTTTTTCAAAGTTGTAAATGGGAGTCAGCTTTTTAACACTATTTATAGGAATGAATGTCTCATCATAACTGATATAGGTCTGAAATGATTTTTAAAAGTTAGGAAAATGTAGTAATGCCTGGAAGCAAATTACATGTTAAAATGGTGTCACATTGTTATTGTTCATACGTTTCTTTTCTGTGCAATAAGAGGGAAAGGTGAAAGTACTTGGAATAAATACTGCAGTGAAGTCTTTGTAGGAGCATCTTTTCCAAGGAAGAATTGCATTCTTCAAGCAAGGACAGTTTTTTTAGAAGGGTATGCATGGTGGGTTGACCATGGTGCTTGTTCACTTACCCCACCCTCACCTGCCCCAACAGGACAAGGGTGGGACTAGGAGGAGTAAAGCTCAGGAAACTCGTGAGTTGAGATAAAGACAGTTTTAAAAGTGAAGGAAAGAGCGGGGAATACCCAACTGGTGATGCAGAGGCAATCACTCACCACCTTCTACAAGCAGAGTGGTGCCTAGCCAGTCTGTGAGCAATGCCCTCCTTTGAAAGTCAACCTGCTTTTCCCCTTCTTCCACTACTTCACTTTTACTGCTGAGCAAGACATTATGTTGTATGGAATACTGCTTTCAGCAGTTTGGGTCAGCTGGCCCAGCTGTGTTCCCTTAGAACCTTTTGCTGCTTCTTACCCTTCTTGCTACTGCTGCAATGTCTTGAAAACTGCTGCTGGTTCTAGTACAACAGATGGCGTCTCAGTGTTTTTATCCATCTAATACTGTGAGTTTCGAGGCCAGTCGCAGCTGATTCTATGTCTGAAAACTTATACAGACAAGCAAGCCAGAGAGTGTGTCACTTCAGTTATTTTCTTCTCTGGGCTGTCCAATATCACTATCCTTAGAGCCAAGTGAAAAAGAAAGCTTGGGCAGAGTTGCTTTCATTTACCACCCTTGTTGAGATAGACCTCCCCCTTCCCACTGAAAGGGGTATTTCTTAGTCTTGTTTTGTGCTCCTCTAGCTCCTCTTGTATGATGTGGCAAAGTAAGTGTCAGCACATGATTTTCGAAGGGCAAGAGAAGTTTTTTCGTCTAACAACCTTTCTTCTTCTCCAGTGATATGTTTTTTTTTATATCACAATAAAACATTATCTGCCTAAGGCTTTGAGTCACAGGAGACGGTCTGTCAAAAGCATGTGACTTACATTTAGAGCCATTTCATGTGCAAATGTGCCAGTAATTAATGTGTTCCATTTCTATAGTCCCAGCTGGTTTCTTAAAACTTACCAAATACTGTCACAGTCAAAATGCCTTAAGGCTTGCAAATGAAGAGGTGTTGCATATCCATGATGGTAGGTAGGAGGACCCATCTACGGAGGGTCTTTGAAGCTCCATCAGTTTCACCCTGAAAAGTCTGGCTTCAACAGAAAATTCAGGGTTGCCCTGTGTGCTGAAAAGTAGTATCTGACAAAGTCCATTAAATCTGCTTACTATTACACTTAACAAGATCCTGACTTCTGTTTTACCCATTTAAAAATCTGATTGATGGAAACTATTAAAATAGATTTTACTACTGATTAAAAGGTAAGCACTGCGTCATTAAAAAAAACACCACCACCAACAAAAAAAAACACAAACCCAAACCAACCAAACCAACCTCTGGAAACTTGACAGCAAATGAACAAAGACAGAAAGCTTTGGAAATTACTCTGTTTATTGAATATATGTGAGGAGCCTTGTTCTAGGATTATGTCAGTTGACAGAGCTTCACTAAATTTAGCTATGCCTCTCCTGCAGTAGCTACAGATTTGATTTGGGGTTATCTTTTGTACAGTTTAGGTACTCTATTCCCCCTTCCTAATGCTCAGCTTCAACAATTCCACTACCTGTCTCTAACTCACAGAGTTAGAGGCCAGAAACCAGCTCACTGGAAGAGATCCACCTGCTTGGAGATAGCTCTAGGCTAGTCTGTCACACAGGAAACACTGAATGTCTCCCCCTGAGGTGAAGGATGGGGCCAGGCTTCGGGATGCTCATTCTGTGGGAAGGGCTGGGGCCAGGCTTCTCTACTGCTATTTCCCTCCTGGAGAAAGGATGTGGGAGGGAAATTTTCTGCTTCTGTGAGGAACGATGCTGGCGACCTCCCCCATGCTGGACCATCCAGCAATGACAGCAGAAGGCAGTCATTGCATTTCCAGAGCATTTGAGGCATCTGTTTTTCCCTGTCTACACCTTGAAACAGGACAGCCATTATGTATAGTGATGCTCAATGGCAACAGATACCAGTGTTCAGAAAGCACATAATGTATAATATTTATCTGCTTCATTGCTTCAGTGCTTGGTTTGTAGCGCATAGTATCTAAAGAGTAAATCACAGATGGTTGGAATATTTAGAACCTTAATATATTTCAGGGAGAAATATGTTTTCCAGTTCTAGCTATGTTAAAGAACAACTTCTGTTTTACCAGTTTGAAAGTTCAGGGACATATTATGAGTTTTCTCCCCATTTTTGAGCATTCAGGTTAATGGCTGTTGTTATTCTGTCACTCCAGATGAACTTAAAGGTTTTCTTTCTTCCTTCTTTTTGTATATATAAAACCTGAATATCTGTATCATTTCATCACTACTCAGGAAAACACTTAGGTACATGCTACAAATTGCTTTCCAGAAAAAGCACTGTCATCTACAGAAAAAATGGATTCATAATGCAAAAGGTTTGAAAACCCCTTTGTGACAATACAGCACTATTGATGTGGACATAACTAGGGCAGATGTGTGGAGGTTTTTATAGTTAGAACCTTAAAGTCACTGAGATCATGTCAAACCCCCAAAATTGGTTAAAGTTTTTAATTAAATCTTTTTGTCATTTCTAATGACAGAGAGTACTCAGATACTTAGGGTATCCTTGGAAGTGTTATCTTTGATACCAGCACTATTTTGTTTTGTAAGAGCCTGATAGTTTTTTTTTGCAGGCAGAAGTCAATGATGCTACTGACTCCTTCATGTTTAGACATAAAGTGACTCCAAATTTTTTTTCCTTTCTAAATGTGAGAAAGGTACAAAATTAATTGCTCTTTATTATGTAGTATTCCTATGTTCAGCCCTATTTCAGACTGTATTTCATTAATGAACATAGATGAGACATACATTATGGATGTATAATGTATTTCACATCTTTCCATACGAACACCTACACAGTATATCGAATTGTTTGTGAGTTGGAAACTGAATTTTATTTTTGATTAAAAGTTTGTAGAAGATAATAATTTTAAAACATATTCTTGCTCGTAAAGATACATAAGTGTCAACTGATTTCTACAATTATATATTATGGTTCATAATTGATAGCGTCAAAGATTATTATATAAACAATATACATTAATTACATATGGCTTCTGTTGCTTAGAGAGGTAGGTTTTACTGAAAAAGTCCAGTCCACATTTTTCCAGCACATTTTGTGCATTGGACTCTTTGTATTTGGACTCTTTTCAGAGTATTTCAGAGTATCTGCAGCAATTTTAGCATCCCCACAAAAAAGCATTTTGCAATACTTTAATTCTGAATTTGTTTGCATGTGTATGAGATGTTGGGAGGGTAAACATTTGCAGTGGTGCTGAGAATGAGCCAATGTGATTTTTCAGCCTGGATGTTCTTTTCTCTCAGTGTATTAACCCAGATATTTTAGCATATGAAAACTACTTGGAAGTGCCACATCTGTCAGAGACAATGTTGAAATGCTGGTAGTTTGTAAATACTAGATATTTATGTGTGGCCAGTTTTACATCCATTGTTCACAATGTACATCAGGTATGCAAACAGTTCTCTTGGTTAGATGAAAGATCTGCTTTTAGCTCTCTGAGTAGAGATTTATACATTTGTGTATCAGGAGGGAAAAATATGTGGTTTCTGAATCCATATGTTATGTATAATTTAGAGAGATTTTACAGAAGCTTGTATGAGACTGCCTTATTCCCCTTCATATTCAGCAAATTCATTTCAGAACATTATCTGTTGGAAAAGTTGTGTGCCCAGTGTGGGCTTATCCAAGTGACATAGCTTAGATAAAGGTCTAAACACCAAAAAGGCAGACAAATTATTTAGTACTTCCTGTGAGTTATAACTGGAATAAACTGGATCACAAAAAGAGGTTCAGTCTGGTGTGGATGGGAGAAAACCATCTGAAACTTCCACTCTACCCTAAAGACCAAAACCTGTGCTGAAGCTCAACCATCCAGGAACCTCAGATTGTACTGATTTCATCAGCTGAAAAACAGGGAAGCGTTAGACACCTCAGCTGTAATGGACAAACTTGTTGCAGTCCCTAGACAATTTATGACCTTAGAGCAAAATGTTATACTCTTCTGTCAAGATGCTGACACCTAGGTGATAGTGTGAAATTCAATACAGTGCAGTTAACCAGTTAAGCATGCACATCACTTCCCTGTGCAGAATCTGAGGACCTGCTTAAAGTCGTTGAGTTTGGAGGCCAGCAATGGCTGGAGCAGACACACTATCTGTGGTGTCAGCTTTCAACTGGGAGGCTGAAAGCAGGGAAGCCAGAAAGCTTGAGGATGTTGGCATCAGTGCAGTGATACTGAAAGTCTGAATATATGCCTTCAGTGGGCAGTGGATTAGGGGGCAACCACCACCTCTTGGCAGCCAGCTGGGGAATGATCAGTATCATCTTTGAGACAAATGTGTAGGCATTGAAGATGTGCTGGATGATGATGAAGCCTATTTCTGTGATAGGGTGGTGCACTTTTCCACATTAGTCTGTGTGAAATAGCCAGAATCCAGGGAGCAGAGGCTGCCCTCTTCGAAGCTAGAATAGGATTTTAAACATTATGTGTCAGCGTTGCAGATTTCACAGGTGACACTACACAGAAAACAGGAAGGTAATTCTCACTTTTCTAGTCTCCTGTAAAATGCACTAAAGGATAGACATCCCCTTAGCTGGAATGCATGCTGTGCCTTCCTATACTAGGAAGCTGAGGCTTTTGTTGCCCTTGGCCTCAGCACAGAGAAAGAGGCTTGAGGTCTTCTCTAATGAAGGACTTCTGAGCATTTACTATCAAACCAGCAGCTGGTAGAAAGCTCATTGAAACTAATTTAGCACAGGTGTTATCATGATGAGATGGAGCTCCCTCTAAAAGGATGTGTTTGGAGACTCTTGTGATGGGAGCAGGGCACAGGAGTTAGTCAAGGAGTGCACTTTATGCTGCGCGGCTGTCGGTGGCACATTAGAAAGGTTGTCTTGTATGGTATGTTCTAGTGTCTTGAGCCTGGGGGCAAAGGCAGCTTACAGGATGGATATTGCTGATGCAGAACACTTGTCTTGATAAATTTAAGCCTGAATTTAGGCATGTCAAAGGCAATATGGACATTACCACTGAATCTGATTACAAAACTTCTACTCAGGACTGTGCAGGCCACACTTTGGGTGCAACTGTGTTATTTTTTCCAGTATGAAAAGCCTATTTCTTCTTAACCATTCATATGTCAAGCTTATGTTCACATAATTTTTGCAGGCAAAACTTTCTATGCATGGCTTCTGTATGGAATGTGTAATAGCACAATGACATCAGGGGACTATATATTTCATAATAACCACTTCAGTGGATATAAAGGCCTCTAGCAGTATTTTGTGTATGAAAATGCCTTCAGGATGTAATAGGCTTATGGTACTGCAACCATAATTCACCTTTTTTAAAAAACTAATTCTAAGGCACAGCATTTTTTTGTGAATTTTTTGTTTTGGTGGGTTTTTTTTTTTTTTTTAAGGAATTACAATTGTAACATTTATCTGATTCATTTTGCAGATTCCACTCCTTTTGCTGTTTTTACTGTGGGCACAAAGCACAGAATTTACACAGCAGAAGAGTACAGAACAGCCATTTATTGTTAAGCACACTGTGGATAGCTAGGACTAATGAGCTAGTAGGTAAGGATTAATATTACCAGACTGAGCACTATATGCTCACCAGTCTGATAGGACATCTGACAAGTGCTTGCTGATCACATGGATGAGGTCAATCATTTTTGCTGCTTGAATTGTGCTGATCTTTGATGTTGCTGAGTTGCTCCCTTCTGGTTCCCCACTTTTTTGTCATTTTTCCTCTTGAGTTCTCATGTTGCTATCACCACATCCAAACTTACACTTTTTCCTCTGTTTTTACACATCTTACCTCATGTGGCTTTTCATTCACTTCCTTTCAGTCTTCTCAGCAGTCTTCTCATCAGAATGACCAAAAGTAACACCGCTGTACTGCCCCAAACTGGGCTTTAGTTCATAGATAGCAGTAACCTTTGTCTGAGGGCTGCATATGAATGGTGGCCCGAGATACTTTCTTATTTGACTTTTTATCTGAAATTTTTGAAAAAATATTAATATTTGCAGTTGTGGATTTAGCTAATTCCCATTAAGCTCAGATAGTATATAGAAACAGCCAACACCAGATTTAGTGTCTTGGCAACGTGCAAGTCTTTACAGAATTCAGAGCAGTAAGATGTGCTAAAAGACTATGAGTAATACTTAGGATTTCCATTGTGTTTTGCTGTTCAAGGATGTATACAAACATTAAATAACTAATAACTGAATAAAGTATTTAAGGTAAAATACAAAATGTGTGCTACAGTTCAGAAGCAAAAGAGCATTGCTCTACTGAATAAAAATTATATGGAGAAAATCACTTGAGAGAGATTTCCACAATAAATCAGATATTATTTTCATTATTTGCCATTTCCTGGCATAGAGAAGATCCTATCACAGACTAGAATTCGACTCTTTTACACACTATATAAGCAAAACCAAATAATGAGCTCCTGTCAAAGAATTTACCATCTAAGCAAAATATGAGGGATGATAGGCAACAAAATTTTAGGATTTGGTGAGACACGTTAGGCTATAGTGTAGGTAGTGTCCTGTTACATGAACTGCCTAACTTCAATCTGACTTTTCATAGACATTAAACACAAGAGGTTATAAAGAAGGAATATATATGAATTTAATGAGTGAAGCTTTCAGATGTCTTTTTTTATAAGATTTATGAACCTTAAACTGAGATCCCATGGGAAGCCAGTATATTGTTTAATGATAAAACCCAAGTGTCTGGGGCTGCTGCCTTTACTGCAAGACTGGCATTCTCTTTTCCATGCTGGAAGAAATTTCAAGTTAATTATAATGAAATTTAATTCAGTTTTTCTGATATGAAGTTGCACTTTTATAATATAAAGCTGTGATTCTGCAAGCATTTGAACAGGTGTGTACCTTGGCACATGTGAGCAGTTACCTGACATCATGAAGTGAGTCACAAACACCTTAGTAACTTTGCACTCTGAAAACATCCTGGTCCCTAGCAGACTGAATCTACCACTGTTGGATCTTCAGGAACATTTTGAAATAGTCTTCCAAGGTGTCTTCCCAGTTCCCATGGAGCTTTTTCTCTTTAAATTTGAAACTGTAGAAGAAACAAAAATCCCCCTTAGACGATTCCTATTCAAGTGTCTCAGAATTCCTCTGGAAGGCTCCTTGCTTGTTTTGTGACAACCTTCTTGTGCTTCACATACTAAAGTACTCGAGACAGCTGAAAGGATATCTTCTGTTCTCTTGAGCATCTCACCTGCTACAATGAACACTTACCCAGCTTTCTGTTAACAGCTTAGCTCTCTGAGATTTACAGAGATGCAGACAACAGGTTAAAGGTTTGGTCTTTATTTGGGTTTGGTAAATGCTAAGACTCTCAAGAAAAAATTTGCTTTTTGTTATTGAAAGCTTGTATAGATTCACATCTGTGTTTGAACCTTCAGCTTGCTTTATACTCCTATGTACAGGTTCCAATCCATGTATGACACAGCCCATACACACTTAACCTCAGAATAGAGTGGAATCATATGGACAGATAATATCCCTGTCTTCTCTTCTGAAGTATAAAGATGTATGTGATTAATGATCTTTAGCCTGAAAAGCTAGAATATTTCATGTGCCACGATGTAGGATGTTTACCACGTAGAAACCTTGATTATGGAGATGAATGCATAATTAATGAGAAAGAGGAAAAAACCCAAAACTCTAGGGAAAGAAATTACATGTCTAAGATGTTTTGAATGTCTCTGATTCCATCTGGGGTTGCAAAAGTTGACTAGGTAATCTCTCAGGATTTCTTTCATCTCTACTTTTTGTTATTCTATTCTGCTAGGAGAAGAAATGTAGGATGCCGAGATTAGTACTTGTCTGCATGCAACGGTGTTTTTAAATAACATGTAAAACCGAGATAATATCTTGTCTGTAGCCAAGGGCTTCCTCCATGCAGATCTTTATCTGGGCTCATAAGGAGGGATTTGCAAGGGGGAAAGAGAAAGAGCCAGAACAAGGACATAGGCAGAATTAACATGGAGGCTGAAAAGGGAACTGATGGCCAGATGGCTCTGCAATGAAGGAAAACCAGAGTCTAAGGGTACTAGAGAAATATAATAAAGCATCTGGTAATACTGCAGGCATTCAGCATGTTCATAAATGAATAAATGTAATGCAGTCTCCAAGCTAAGCTATCTTGTAGTTCTGCTTGCTTTAGCAGGGGATTTCATATCCCTGAGGAAACCGACAGCACTGTGTCCCTGCCCACACTCTGGAGCCACCACCCACCTGCCCAGGGCCCAAGACCCCATTTCAGCTCCCCAGAGCTGTCAGTCCCTGTCCCAGCAACACCACAGTGGTGCTGGTCTCCAGCTCCCCATAGTCCTGCAGGCCCAGCCTTGGCCTGTCCCTGTCCCCGGGAAGGTGCCTGATGCCCAGGGATGGGGCTGTACCCCAGCTGCTATGCTTCTGGCTGGGGTGGTGGGATGGACTCTTGTTGTAGCTGCCAGACCCTTCCAGATGACCCCAGGGAGTCCCTGCAGCCCCCTGGCAGGGGTATAGAAATCAAAGTCTGGAGTTAATTGCTGCATTTCTGTGTAAAGGTTTGAAATATGTGGCTGAGTTTCATACCCTGCTTTAAAAATGGTGGGAAATAAAGGAGTAGAGATAACTTTGACAGAAGAACTTGTAGAAGAATTAGCTAATTTAGGTTTAAGTTAGTAATACAGTTTCCAATGCAATTCTGATGTTCTGTGAATGCCTCAATTCTTTACTTTTTTTCATATTCTTTAAGACCTCTTAAAAAAAGTCTTTCTTTTTTTCAAGCTCCATTTTTGATTAGACCATTATGAAATTCCAAAAGTCATGTTTACATTCCAGTCTGTGTACTTTCGTTTCCCTTGGTTTTTAAACCTGTCCAGGATGACTCAGAAAGCTTGGTTTGTTCCATCAAATTTGACTGAGGCTTAATGGATCAGATTGAAGAAGAAGCTCCTGGTGTCTGAACAGAGAAGTGTGTTTTTTTGGGACCTGGCGAAAGCATTTGGAGACACTTGAGCAGAGATACCAAAAATTAAGGTAGTTCTGCCTTCAAACAATAAAAGCTAAGCTACAGTGATGTATGGTGCTTCAGTCTGTTCAGTTCCTTGCACTCTAGCTTTTGCTTCTAAAAATGGTTTCTCTTGTTCATCTTCCTCAAATTGTCTGACATTTCTACTGTATTTCTTTTCCTTTCACCCACTTCCCAAGACACTGCTTTAATTCTGTTCTAATATAAAATATTTCAATGAGTATTGGGGCAACAGGTTAAATATATGAAGAGAAATTTTGCAAAGACTTGAAGACACTAAAAATTTGCTCTGTTTTTTCATTTCCCCCAATGAACAAACCCTAACATTTTAAAATTTGTTGCTAGGAAAATCCAGATTTTTTTTAAGATAGGTTAAACAAAATTTATCATCTTTACAAAATCAAACTGTTGTGTGTTAAAATTTCGACTTCTTACTATGCTATTACACAAATTAGAGACTTGACAAATCAAAGAATGATTTAAAAACTGAAAGATGGAACATTTTATCTTCTTGCATCTTGTCAGAGCTTTATACTCTGGTTTTCTTTTGAAACTAAATGACAACATTATCCAGTTCTATTAAATGCTCTGATTTCAATTAAGTACCCTGTTTTTCAGAAGTTTTCCACCAGTTCTACTTCCAGTAGCTTGTGTTGAATAGGCACAAAGAAAACAAATTCCTCAGCAGGAAATAATGTTGTTAAACAAGCACTTGTGCTGAATAGCCACCACTGAACGTACAACATTAATTTCAATGTGCATTTTTTGATATTCACAATAACTGTGATGCAGTATAGTTCCTGCAAGAATAATTGCCTTGAAACTCCCAATAATGAATTTCAAATAAAATAGAAAACTTGGAGAAGATAACAGGCATGCAGGACAAGCACTGGCAAACCAGTAAACATTAATTTTTCCTATCAATTCTGCTCTCTATGTAGTAAACATTTCATATTTTGTCCAAAAAAAGACAAAGATACATTGTAATAGCAATGCACTGTCTATAGGATTTTGAAGAAAATGGGTTTTGCGGTCCTGCCACTGGCTGGTGTGTCAGGTTTTATGTTGAAAGGTCTTTGGATTTCATTGACAATTTAGTTAAACTAGTTGTCAATGTGGAAAACATACTAGATACAATATTTGATATTACATCAAGTATAGTTTAAAATAAAATGTTCTCTGATAGTTTGGGTGGTTTTTAATTTTGCTTACTGCGACTATTAGTGCTTTGGGACACGGTGAGAGATTTATAGATGTTTGAGTATCACATGAGTTAAGGTGATAAATAACCTTCAGTGCTCTCTGGAAGACTAAATTCTTTAATCCCTTCTTAAAATCCCATTTATACCTTTTGCTTTCAGTGGCAAATTGAAGGGTACAGGCTAAGAAACTCACTCAAATAATGCAGTTGAATTAAAAAGAAAAATACTGATGACAATGCCCAACTCTACAGCTGAAAATAGAGGTTAAGAACAATATATAACACATCAACTATTATGGTAGCTATTAAAAATTAGAAAGGTATATTGGGGTAGTTTGCAGATAGGCATGAATAGGATATGGTTTTAATCCAGCACTGTGTTGCAAATTGAGAGAAACATTTACCTTTAACATAAACAATTTCCAAGGCCCTGTGTAGAATTATGAATACTGCAGGAAATCTTACAATTATAACGTGTTTGATGTGTGAAAGCATTCAGATTGAAGCCCATAAATAGCTTTGAATAACATAAGAATTTGAAATGACAAAATGTTGCTGCCTGCATTCAGTATTGTTGCAGTTTATACAAAGAATCACAGAATCACAGAATCCTAAGGGTTGGAAGGGACCTCAAAAGATCATCTAGTCCAACCCCCCTGCAAGAGCTGGGTAACCTAGAGTACATTACACAGGAACTTGTCCAGGCGGGCCTTGAATATCTCCAATGTAGGAGACTCCACAACGCCCCTGAGCAACCCGTTCCAGTGCTCTGTCACTCTCACAGTAAAGAAATTTTTCCTGATGTTCCCACGGAACCTCCTATGCTCCAGTTTACACCCATAGCCCCTTGTCCTATCACTGGACATCACTGAAAAAAACCTAGCTCCATCATCCTGACACTCACCCTTTACATATTTGTAAACATTGATGAGGTCACCCCTCAGTCTCCTCCAAGCTAAAGAGACCCAGCTCCCTCAGCCTCTCCTCATAAGGGAGATGTTCCATTCCCTTAATCATCTTTGTAGCTCTGTGCTGGACTCTTTCAAGCAATTCTCTGTCCTCCTTGAACTGAGGGGCCCAGAACTGGACACAATAATAGAGATGTGGCCTCACCAAGAGGCAGAGTAGAGGGGGAGGAGAACCTCTCTTGACCTACGAACCACATCCTTTCTAATACACCCTAGGATGCCATTGGCCTTCTTGGCCACAAGGGCACATTGCTGGCTCATGGTCATCCTCCTATCCACCAGGATCCCCAGGTCCCTTTCCCCTTCACTACTGTCCAGCAGGTCAGCCCCTAACCTGTACTGGTACATGGGGTTGTTCTTCCCCAGATGCAAGACTCTACACTTGCCCTTGTTGAATTTCATCAAGTTTCTCCCCGCCCAACTCTCCAGCCTGTCCAGGTCTCACTGAATGGCAACACAGCCCTCTGGTGTGTCAGCCAATCCTCCCAGTTTAGTATCATCAGCAAACATGCTGAGGGTACATTCAGTTTCCTCATCCAGGACGTTGATGAAAATATTAAACAGCACTGGTCCCAGCACCGACGCCTGAGGGACTCCACTAGTCACAGACCTCCAGCTAGATTCTGCCCCATTAACCACAACTCTCTGCCTTCTTCCTTTCAACCAGTTCTTGATCCACCTCACTACCTGATCATCAAGCCCACACTTCCTTAGCTTATCTATGACGATGCTGTGGGACACAGTATCAAATGCCTTACTGAAATCAAGAAAAAACACATCTACCACTCTACCATCATCCAGCCACCTAGTTACTTCCTCATAGAAGGCTATAAGGTTGGTCAAACATGACTTCCCCTTGGTAAAGCCATGTTGGCTGCTCTTAATGACCCCCTCATCCTTGATACGTCTAGAGATGGTGTCAAGAATAAGTTGTTCCATCACCTTTCCAGGGATGGAGGTAAGGCTGACTGGTCTATAATTACCCAGGTCCTCTTTCTTGCCCTTCTTACAGACCGGCGTGACATTTGCCATCCTCCAATCCTCAGGCACCTTACCTGTTTCCCTGACTTACCAAAGATGATGGAGAGTGGCTCAGCAATGACCTCTGCCAGCTCCCTCAACACCCGCAGGTGTATTCCATCCGGGCCCATCTATTTATAGATGTCCAGATTGCTTAACTGATCCCTAACTCAATCCTCATCCACCAAAGCAAACTCCTCCTTTATCCTGACTCCTTCCGGGGCTATAGGAATATGGGTCCCCTGGGGAGAGTCTGCAGGAATAAAGACAGAGGCAAAGAAGGCATTCAACACCTCTGCCTTCTTTATATCCTCTGTCTCTAGGGCACCCACCTCATTCAGCAGTGGGCCTACACTGCTTCTTGTGTTAGTTTTATTTGCTATGTATTTGAAGAAGCCCTTTCTATTGTCCTTGACCCGACTTGCCAGATTCACTTCCAAGGAGCCCTTAGCTGTCCTAATTGTTTCCCTACATCCTCTAACAGCTGTCCTATATTCCTCCCAAGTGGCCAGCCCCTCCTTCCATAATCCATAGATTCTCTTTTTCCACATGAGTTTGCCCAGCAGTTCCTTGTTTAACCATGCTGGTCTCCTGGCTCCCCTACTTGACTTCCTACCCACTGGGACACTCTGATCCTGAGCTTTGAAGAAGTGGTCCTTGAATGCTGACCAACTATCTTGAGCCCCTTTACCACCTAGTACCCTTTGCCATGATACTTCCCTTAGCAATTGATTGAAGAGGCCAAAGTTTGCCCTTCGGAAATCCAGAAATGTGGCCTTTCTAGGTATTCTATTCCTCCCACACAAGACCCTAAACTCCACCATCTCATGGTCACTGCAGCCAAGGCTGCCATTGACTGTCACTACTTCAACCAGACCCTCCTTGTTGGTGAGTACCAGATCCAGCAGCGCTCCTCTCCTAGTTGGTTCGTCCACCATTTGCATTAAGAAGTTATCATCAGTGCACTGGAGGAACCTCCTAGACTGTGAATGATTGGCTGTGTAAGTCTTCCAGCAAATATCAGGGTAGTTAAAATCCCCCATAAGGACCAAGGCATGTAGTCGTGAGGCTGCTTTCAGTTGCCTGTAGAAAGCCTCATCAACTCCTTCGTCCTGATCAGAAGGTCTATAACAGACCCCCACAACTGTGCCACCCGTACCAGCCTGTCTGTTCACAACCACAGACTTTCTACTTGGTCCTCATCTGTCCCTGGACAGAGCTCAATACATTCTAGTCGCTCTTTCACATAAAGAGCAACTCCACCACCTTGCTTTGCCGATCTATCTTTCCTAAAAAGGACACAGCCATCCATAACCACATTCCAGTCATGTGAGCTGTCCCACCATGTCTCTGTAATTGCCACCAGGTCATAACCTTTAGACCACACACAGACTTCTAACTCCTCCTGTTTATTCACCAGGCTGCGTGCATTGGTGTGCAGGCATTTCAGGGAGCGAGCAGAGCACGCTAGTGGCACCCTTGGGAGGTGGGAGGCCTTCTGGTCTTCATTAATACTAGAACAATGCCCCACTAGTTCAAACCCAGCTACAACCCCATCACACTTTGAATCTAACCTAAAGCTCTGTGAGTGAGCTCTACTAACTCTTGCCCAGGTACCCTTTTTCCCCTGTGGGACAGGGTCTAAACAACTATCCTTTCCCTCAAATGAAACAATAGATTGAGAGTCCTCCCTAGTCCGCCATCCTTCAAGCCCTAGCATGTTTCTCTTGGGCTTGTCCCCAACAGGCCCAGTTATCTCCCCTTCCCCCTTCCTACCTAGTTTAAAACCCTGTCAATGAGCCCTGCTAACTCCTGCCCCAGAAACCTTTTCCCCCTCTGGGACTGATGTATCCCACCTGCCACCAGCAAACCAGGTGTCTCATATAGCAGCCCATGATTGAAAAACCCAACCCCCTGCCTTTGGCACCAGTTACATAGCCATACATTAATCTGCAGTCTCTTCCTATTTATCTCTTCATCCTTGCTTGTAACAGGTATGGAGGCAAACACCACCTGTGCTCCAGACCCTCTAACCAGCCCCAAGTAGGCAGCAGACTTCCCTGTGGGATGGATCTGGTCGACAAATGGGCCCTTCTGTTCCCCTCAGAAGGGAGTCACCCACCACAATTACTCTTCTTTTCTTCTTAGTTGAGGAAGTTCTAAGGCATGGGGGTGAGTGACAAGCCCTAGGTGACTCACTAGATGGATCTACCCCTCCATCTCCCTTTACCTGGCCCTGTAGTTCCAAGACCTCATACCTGTTACTCAAGGGCAACTGGGAGGAAGGAAGAGATTGTGAGGGTTTTTGCTTAACTCTCCGAGGTGGGACCTCCCTCCATACCTCCTTGTCCCTTAAGTTCACTCCTTCTATCTGATGGTAGGAGCGAAGGGGATCCATCACTTGTTCAACCACTTCCCTCTGCCCTTGCCTTAGGCTGTGGCTCCACCAATCAATCTCACTATCACACTCTCTGATAGCTCTCAACCCTTCTACGTCCTCCCTCAGTTCAACCACCTGCTTTAGCAGGTCATCTACTTGCTGACACTGCACACAAGCGGTGTCACTGGCTCTCTCCGATACAAGTGCCAGGCTCAGGCATTCAGGTCTCAGCCAGAGACCTGCACGGCCACATGTCTGCAGGAAGGCTCAGTCCGGGTACCCACGTTTTTCCTAACTACAGGTTTTGATCGAGTGGTGACCATGATCTATCTGGTCGATCGGTCCGTCTACGTCTCTTTGCACAAGCAAGCAGTCCTTCCCCCTCCTGAGCTCCAGTCGAGTCCTCTTGATCAGGCTTTCACCCCGCTTGAACTCCCGCGCAAACTGCCTCGGCCCGCTCTGTTCACCGCGCTCCTGGTCTCCCATGCTCCCTAGGGCAGGCTTTTAACCAGTCAGGGCTGTGCCGCTCCTCAAAAGAGGACTTCAGTGTTAGTAGTAGTTAAAAATAGTGAAGCTTTTCTTTTAATTAAGACAGAACTCATTAAATGGAACCAGTGCATTCAATAGGACAAGACCTGTTACAGTTTCCTAGATGTTTCCTGGAAGTTTGAGGATGAATTTATATGGGATAGTTGGCAGAAAGTTTCAGTGCATTTTCTTTAAAAGAATAAGTGCTCCATGTGAACAATATTGCTTATGCTGTCCATTTCCAACTGACAAATCGTGCCTGGACAACATGAATCTTCAGGAAATCAAAGGTCTTCATACTTGCCTTTTGGTTTTTGAAGTTCTTCACTAAGTCTTGTTGATTTCTTCAGACTTTTTTCTATGGAAAAGCTGTATGTATTTTTACTTCGCGTATTTTAGTAGGCTATACCAAGTCTGCTGCTGCAAAGCCCAGGATGCTTCTTGCAAGTTGCAAAACAACTAAAATAATTGTTAAAATAATACTGAAAGCAAAACTCACCAAGATGAATGAACACATATATCTCTGAAACTTAGTCCGTTGTCATGGTTTAACCCCATATGGCAACTAAACCACAATCAGCCACTTGCTCTCTCCTCCGCAGTGGGACTGGGGAAATAATGCAAAGGGTAAAAGTGAGTGGGTTTCATAAAGACACTTTAACAGATAAAGCAAAAGCCATGCATGTAAGCAAAGCAAAATAAAGAATTCGTTCACACCTTCCCATGGGCAGGCAGGTGTTCAGCCATCTCCAGGAAAGCAGGGCTCCATCATGTGTAATGGTTACTTGGGAAGACAAATGCCATCACTCAAACGTCCCCATTCCCCCACTTTCTTCTTCACCTAGCTTTTATTGCTGAGCATGACACCATATAGTCAGTTGGGGTCAGCTGTTGCATCTGTGTCCCCTCCTAACTCCTTGTGCATCCCCAGCCTCCTCACTGGTGGGGTGGGGTGAGGAGCAGAAAAGTCTTTGACACTGTGTAAGCATCCCTGAATTATCAACACTGTTTCCAGCACAAATCCAAAACATATCCCTATATTAGTTGCTATGAAGAAAAATAATGCTATCCCAGACAAACCAGCATGAAGTCTTTGTGACTGAAGCTTTTTTTCCTGATCCTCCATATGGAGGCCTCCTCATGTGAGCAAACGTTTGGCCCACAGTGACCAGAATTCAGACAGAAGGGAGTGGAGAGAGGGCCAAAAGAAGACTATATTTAACAGGTAATTAATGTGGTAGGACTGGAGTCACTTAATAAGGAGAATCTCATAATAAGCGATTGTACAGAAAGGTTCTGCTTTTGTCAATAGGATCCCCAGTTCTTATGCCTGCCTTCAAGGCATTTTAAAATGCAATTGAATATGTTTTCCTCATAAATGCCTAAAAAGGGGAAAACTTTGTCTCTGGGAGAACATAATTGGGGATTTAAATGTTAATGAATCTCTCATTTTGCATTGTTAATGCATTTATTGAAAGATAGTTATTGATTTAATTATACTAACAAAACAAATTACATTTAAAAATGCAGTCTAACTCAGTTTTGAACTTTGGAAATGGAAATAGGTTTTTCACCTTCAGAAAAGAAGAAAATCCTATTTCAAAGGCAGGAAATCAGTTGGATTATGTCTAGAAATTTACTATGGATGCTTTCAAAATGCTGTTGGCATTGAAATTGCAGAATGCTATTATTCTCCAATGTAATTATAATTGGCTTGATTGCATAATCTTATACATCCTAGTAATAACATTTGCAGTAGATATGGTCTAACTGAAATCCAGGCAGACTTAAATTTTCTGATAACACCATTAAAGCCCTACAGTAAACTGTAAAGGAATTACATTCACAGTGCTGCAGCATAATATAAGCACAGTTTAATATGTCCATGGAATGTGAAGATTCAAGGCACACAGCTGAAGGAATGAAGGTAAGGCTGCATATCATGTGTTATGTATGGACAGCATAGCATTCCAGTTATGAATGGGCTTTTTTTTTGGTACTTTTTCTTCCCAAATTTTGTGAGACAGACAGCCTCCTAATAATGATTTCTAGTCATACAAGTGCTAAACTGCAGCCATTCGACATGAATATATTTTGAGTACTTAGGCTCATAAGCGGCAGTGGAGGAAGCAACATTTTACTCATGAACTAGTGGTGGGTACAGGATCTCGTTCCCCAGCTATTCAGTTTCTGATGCTCCTAGTACTTATATGTGTTTTTTGAGAACTTGTGCTATTACTAGAGGTTGTATGTAAAGGTTGAATTAAAGCTTTAGCCAGTTTTTGCGTTCAGCCTATTCTCTCTTTCCTCATTTGTGACTTCTTAGAGAGAAACCAGCAGCTGCTATTGCTAGTACCAGACTGACACCTCCAGTTACTGTTTGTGACAGAAGAAGCAGGTACTAAAGCATTACCCAGTCTCTCTTTTGCCCCCTTGAAGAAAAAAACTTTAAAAAAACCTCATTGTTCAGCTCATCTTGATATGTAAACCTGAGGCATGCTATGTTGTGTAATGCACCTCGGGAGGAATAACCCCATGCACAAACACAGGTTAGGAGTTGACCTGCTGGAAAGTAGTTCTGGGCAGAAGGATCTGGGAATCCTGGTGGACGACAGGTTAACCATGAGCCAGCAATATGCCCCTGTGGCCAAGAAGGCCAATGGTATCCTAGGCTGCGTTAGGGATAGTGTGACCAGCAGGTTGAGGAAGGTTATTCTCACCTGCTATTCTGACTGGCAAGGCCACATCTGGACTACTGTGTTCAGTTCTCAGCTCCTCAGTCAAGAAAGACAAGGAACTACTGGAAAGGGTCAATTAGAAGGCCATAAAGATGATTTGGGGACTGGAGTATCTCATGAGGAAAGGCTGAGAGAGCTGAGCCTGTTTAGCCTGAACAAGAGACAAATGAGAGAGGTGTTTATCAATGCATACAAATATCTTAAGGGCATGTCTTAAGGATACAAAGAGGGTAGGACCAGACTCTTTTTAGTGGTGTAACCAGTGATAGGATAAGGGGCAACAGACACAAACCGGAAAAGGAAATTCCATCAGGATATGAGGAAGAACTTTACATTGAGGGTGGCAGAACATTGGAACAGGCTTCCCAGAGAGGCTGTGGAGTCTCCTTCTCTGGAGATATTCAAAACCTGCCCAGATACGATGCTGTGCAACCTGCTCTAGGTGCACCTGCTTTAGCAGGAGGGTTGGACTAAGTGATTTCCAGAGATCCTTTCCACCCCCAGCCATTCCGTGACTGTGATTCTGCTGCATTTTTCTCATTAAAGAAAAAAAAAATTAAAAACGAATCAAGCCTACAGTAATCCATGAAGTCCAATTCAGTCCATTTCAGTCCATTTCCAATTCAGTCCGTTTCACTTTTTTTTTTTTAGCAAAAATACTTTCAAAATCATCTTAACTGTAGCTCTGGCTGCATGAGATAAGGAATAGTGCTGAAACAATCCTGTTTCTGCTTTTCAACCTACACATATACCTCTGAGCAAGGGCTTTGACTGGCAAGATGAAACTTAATATATCTTGCTTATATTGCATATTTCATTCAGCAATTTAATGAAACTGGCAAAGAAGGAAAGGACTTAAGGAGAGTTTGTAGATATTTGCTGCTATATGTAATATCTTTTATAAAATTAAAATATGTGTTTTAAGGAAACAAATTCAGTCATTTAATTCCAAAAGTTGAAAATCACAAGTAAAAATCTTTCTTACTTTTTTTGTGTTTTAATGCCTGCATTCGCTGTACTTATGATTAATATAATGTAGCAGAACTATTAATATTTCATTTCTCTGAAGAGTTTAATGGAATTGAAACTTGCTATATCAGAAGTGTTGGAGAAAGTAGAACTTTGACCATAAAATATTAAAATACTGAAAATGGCAATGGAAACGTCAGTGGGCTTCATCCCTATTTGCTGTGCAAGAACTACTTCCCTTGGATTCTATTATCATATTCTTGAGCTTTCCAGTGCACACTACAGAGGACAGCCCAGGTGATGCAGAGATTTGCCTCAGTTGAGCTGCTAATAAACTAAATGTTTAATTCGTTTGCCCATTGTTTTCATGAGTGTTATCCACCAAGGTGGCAGGGCATTTCAGATGACCTTTCCCTACTTTAAAGGAAGGGGGGATTATTTAAATGTTTCAATAATCTAAATGCATATCACATTGCCTATGTACTCTAACATTATTCTTGTTACTATTTTCATAATCACTAGCAGGTGTTCCTATAGCCATCAGTTAGCACTGCAATGGTTAAAGCAAAATATTTTAGCTGTAGCCTGCATGAACCTTACCAGCATGTATTCATTGATGCTTTTATTTTCTTTAACAATGAAAAGCATATAAAATTAATGGGATTTGCAAGCATTGATATAGCAACATGTTTAAGTCTGCTCTGTGTATAAGATGGAGCTATATTCTTGACTAAGCCTTTGCTTTTTTTGCTTGTCCCACCCCTGAATGTTTGTTCCTCATAAGCATTCTAAAACTACATTTAATGACACGATTTTTCTGGTAAAGCATACTGAATTGTGAATTTAATTTTTCCTTCACATACTTTCTATTTTTTTTTTTTTGTTCAGAATTATGATGCTGGTTGTATTTCTTATATCTGTAACCTGCTACTGCAGAGAAATGTCTCCCAAATAATACTACAGTCAAAGCATTCAGCTGACTTTCAAAAATATTCAGTTCCAAATTTGCTAAGTGTGCTGCAAAGGCACTTCGACTAAAAGTAGTGAGGAAATTTAGCATGAAAGGAGGGTTTAATCTATTTTGCACAGTCTCTATATTCCTTAGGTTCTAGAAAAAGAAGTGGAAGATTCCTCCCAAATGCAGAAGAGTACAAAGGCCATAATAGAACACTGTTATTTGCTAAGTCAAGATGTGAGATGGAGTATTGACAGCCCCACAGTATAGGGGATTATATCTGTGACAATTTAGCATTTAGAGCATTCATAGTTTTAGTTTAAATGTGCTCACCAAACCTCATGACTACGCCTTAAGCATAAACTCCTAAGGAAATAATTCTGAACTCTCCCTGAGAATGGCTTCTCCCCTGAGAGACAAGCTGAGTGAAGTAAGGATGTTATTTTTGTGCTGTATATCTTACTAAGAAATGCTGCTCAATTCAAATAAACCATTGACCATTTCTGCAGTGGTTTTATTTACAGCACAGTAAACTGAGATAGATATAAATCTAGAGATGTGATAGTGACTTCCCTATCTAGGTCACTCCTTTATGTTATTAAAAATAATAAAAAAAGAGGTCTAAAAGGCCTTATGCACTCAAGCTTGCAAATACTTGTTTCTAGACTTTCCTTCAAGCCAACACCCTTTCCTGATAAGGATGGAGTTTCTAATTAATCATCTAAGTGTAAATACATGACCTTAAATCTGGCAGAAAACCACACAGTGTGGTGCTCAAATATAATGGTAGAACTGAGCTGTGGATAGGTCATGTATTTCTTAAAAATGTGGTTAGGAATAACAGTGGATGGAAATTTTTTTCCTATGCTGAGAAAACAAACTGAGAGCTCTTGAAAATTACATTTTCAGGTATGATATCATGTCATGCAATTGTCCTAGGGGCTCAAAGTTTTAAGATTTCTGTTTTAGAGGAATATTATTCTAGCTGAAGATAGTTTATTGATTAACCCTGAAAGAAAGGGAGAGGCCTGAGAAATTGGAAAATGGACTAGCCGAGGTAGCACATTTTTCTTAGGCCTGTGTTCTTTTGATCTCTTTTAAGAGCACATACAAACTTTTATCTTGTTTTGGTTTTATTTTGTAAATTAAAAGCAGAAGTTATCATTCAGACCAACTGAATACTGTCCAATGAGAAAATTTAAGCTCTAGAAGGGATTTAACCTGAAGGGACTTGATCAGTTCATTTCTATAAATACCAAAGTATTGCATTTGTAAGGAAAATAAACTTTTGTGATCCCAGAGAAAATAATTTCATTAACTTTTCATTCTTATAGGTGAAACTATCTTTAAGATATGATCTATAAGTCATAGTTTGTATCTAAGCTTGCTATACATAGTAAGTCAAATTAATTTTGGATAATAATCATGTTTTGGCTTTTTAAAATTATTATTTTATTTATTTTTTTATTTTTAGTATGTGAGGCCTGTGTGTAATGTATTTATGATCGTTTAAGGTATCCTGTAAATTAATTACTCTCTTGAAACTGAAATACTTAAGGCTTTGGTGTTCTCCTTCCCCCACTCCCCCCTTTGTAGCTGAGGGCACTATTTCAGAATAATTTTGTGTTGAAAAGCATGGTATTATTTTTAGGGTGCATTATTAGGTGTATGATATAGGTCAATACTCTAAGTGCTTTCTGTTGTTTCTGAGCTTTTCTAAGAGAAAGAGAATCATCCAACCTGTAGAAAAAGTTCATTAATTCTGTGTCTTGTATGTATTAGCAAGAAAAACTGAAAGGAATTTAAAATACATGGAGTAACAAGAAGTATTTTTTTTTTTAAATTTTATTAGAATTTCTAAAGTACAAAGCTCGTTTACTATCCAGGTTTTTTGTCTGGACAGTAGCTTGATTAAAATAATGAATACAATGTCTGGCATGCTCTGTGCTGTGTCTCAGCATCTGACTAAATAATACTTAAAAATTAACTCCACTTTGAGGCCTATTTCAGGGATGTTGATGTCAAAAACACTTTCTTAGCTACACTTTAGGCCTGCAAACTGATTTCCTACAGTGTTACTTATCAGCTGCTGATTGGCTAAAAATAATGAACGTTCTCTTTGTTGTTTTTTTTCCATGTTAATTCTCATTAACAGCAATGTAGAGGTATGAAATACATGGCTAAAAGCCAACCATTTCTTTTTAGCATGTAAGCCACACTATTTTTAAATACTAAGCATTTTTATTTATACTTTCATGTGTCAAAGAAGGGAAGGAAATTTCTATTGAACTTCTTGAGTTCTCTTGGTAAGGGCAAATTCACATGAAAAAAAACCAAACCAAAAACACTTCATGCAAGACAAGCAGAATTTCTTCAAGGCAGAAAGGAGGAAACTTTAATGTGCAAGGACACACAACACTTCTAGACTACAGATCAAGAAAGTACAGTATCATGCTGGGGAAAAGAGTGTCTCTCTTCAGATAAGAAGAACTGTGAATGCATTGGATGTCAGTTTTTTCTTAATGTGGTGGGTGAGTTTTTGTAGCCTTTGGGAAGGTGAATACAGAGGCTGACAAGCTGCCAGGTGTTTAGGAGAGAAGTGTCAGTAAACAAACTGCCGTGGTCACATGAAGTGGTGGCATGTGAGTGAAATGAGGTTATTGGGGCTTCAAGGTGTTATACAGGATAGCAAGGGCCTGCGTCTTCCTTTTGAAAAGACAGTGGGGATATAAACTGTTGAATACTGAATGTCAGAGCTATGAATATTAAGGTGCTACTTATGGTCAATTTTTCAGAAATACTTGGAGGAAACACCTGCTTTGCAAGTCTGCTTATCAGCTTACTAAAGAGGGAGAAGGAAGGAAGAAAAAAGGTGTAAACTCATTAGAACAAATACTTATTTTGGTTGTTGGAATTTGGTCAAATTTCCCTCTAAGATTTTCCTTTTTTACTAGTATGCATGACGGATATATCTTTCAGTGCAAAAAGAAGTAATTTCCTCTGTGAAATATGAGTGGCAAAACCCAAACCCTGCAGTATAAATTAAGTAGAACATACTGATTGATTGTTGCAATACTTGAATGTATTTATTTTGTGTCGCATTTAATACTGAATTTAATATTGCATATTAATATGCATTTCATATGCATTTCATATTGCATATTCTGTATTACATGAAATAAAAATTGTGTACAGAATATTAATTGTGCTTAGTAATATCTGATATATATACAAATGTCATAATGGTATGAGAGTAGGTGTCCTGGGTTCAGCAGTAGCAGTCATGTTTCTCCTCCTTGGTAGCTGGTGCAGTGCTGTGTTTTGACTTTCAGCTCGGGAACAGAGCTGATAGAGATGTTTTGGTTTGGCCAAGGACTCTGTGAGCCTCATGCTCTGCCAGGGAGGAGGGGAAGCTGGGAGGAAGCAGAGACAGGACACCTGACCCAAACTGACCAAAGAGGTATTCCATACCACAGCACATCATGCCCAGGATGTAACTGGGAGTGAGCCGGAAGGGCTGGGAGACTGCAGGGTTGGAGGAGGTATCGGTCGGAGCTTGGTCGGGCTTGGGGGGCGAGTTATCGGTCAGCGGGTGGTGAGGTGTTGTATTCTCTTCCCTTGTTATTTCCTTTATCATTATTATCATTGGTGGTAGCAGTAGTGATTTGTGTTATACCTTAGTTACTAAACTGTTCTTATCTCAACCCGTGGGAGTTGCATTCTTTTGATTCTCCTCTCCGTCCCTCCGAGAGCAGGGGGAGGGCAAGAAAGGGGGGGAAGTGAGCAAACGAATTACCTGACTGGGTTTAAACCACGACAGTAGGGAAAAAATGAATACAGTAAGGCTTTCACTGTATTTTTCTTTCAAGTATATCTTTTTAACCATCTTGCATAAACAGATGAGATTCAAATCATGCTTTTCATCACAGAGCGTATTTTCCTTTTTTTGGAATATTTTCCTCTACAAATATTCTTACTACAAATGACATTTCAAAGTAAAAGCTATTTTCCTATAATTTTTATTGTAACTGTTATTTTAGTGCTAAATTGAACATTTACTTTCTTTTTGTGTAAATATGTTATGTTAGACAGAAGGTTTCCATTTAAGTCTTGAGTTTCATAAAGGAAACAAACGGTAATGTGATGTGTTTATGCCAGTACTAATCAAATAAAATATATTACTGTCATCTTTCTTGCTTGTGTCATTCCGAGCTTGCACACAGACCTCTATAACATTAAATTATGCAAGCTAGATATGTATATTTCAGGGCCTGTGAGTATTTCCTACTACTAACCTTGCATACAAATACACAAATAGGCATAAACATGGAAATACTTTTTGCTGAGGTTTCGGTTTTTTAAAGGTTTAACTTTGGGGAAAAACTTCAGCATTTTCTAATGTAAGATTGGAGTACCATTAGAAAGATTGCCTTTTTTAAAAAATTATTATTCCTGATAAACCACTACCATTTAAAAATCCCTTATGTGATGTAGAACTCATTAATGGAATCAGGCTAAAAGTTGTTTATGATGGCTTTCATGGAGATCTCAGATTTACACAGTGCCTAAATAAACAAGTGAAAACATCTTATAAAGAAATAAGAGCACTGCTAAGTCATTTATTTGTTTTAGAGAGGGAGCATATTCTCAAATTAATTTAGCAATCTGTAAAGGGCTATGTTACTGCGCAGAAAGCCCTAGAGAACTCTTGGGTACTCTTTGTTTATCGACCCCACTGTAGATCTAAGTTGCCCTTTGCTGAAACAGTTGTGTTCAGTTACTAGTGAAGTGACTGAGCTGTATTAAAACACAGCTGTAAGGAAAGGGGTGTCATTTCATTATTCAGCATCATTAACATGCACAGTCAGTGGTTTCTGCCATGGCTGGAGTGACAGGTGAGATCTGTAACTGTAGTCTAGGACTCTTTTGGTTTATCCTATGACAGACAAGTATCAGTGTGCAATTTAGTGAATGAGAATGTAGTCACTTGTATGTAAGAAAGAGTGGCAGCTTTATGTAACTCATATACTTTGTGGTGCTTAAATGTTATATCCATCTATAGTCCATGTGTGTGTATTGCTACCTGTGATTAGAAGACATTCCTATTTGAGCTTGGTCTAGCTACCTTATGTCAAAACCATCACAGTATGAGTACTACTTTGTCCATGCCATGTGGTGGTGAGCATGGTTCCCAGAAAGCATTGCTCACAGCCTGCACACAGAGGTGAAACCAAAAAAGCCCCCAAAGCAATAAATTACTAATTAACTACATTTTTTTTCATGAAATATTAACACATTAATCCTTCTGCATAGGGCTTAATGTTACTAAATGGGTTGCTGTTACTGAATGAGTGAATTAAAGCTGATATAATCTATGGAGTGCAGCAAAATTCTGGTAGACAGTATAAGTAAAAATTAGAGCAAAGTGTAACTTATATCTTCTTCTGGCCTCTTCTTGTCATGTACCTTAACCAATCAATGTGTAATTTACTATGCAGACTGATTGCATTCATGGATGGAGAATGGAAACTTGGATGTGCAAATTTAGGTAACTCTGGGATTAGTCACACACTGTGGCAAATAGCATCAAGGGAAGAACAAAAGTGTTGCACACACAAACTTTCTAACATGATCTAGGCTTTATCACACCCTAAAATGATCTTTTATGTCTGTTGATGTGTATGAAAAAGTGACTTGATTAAAAAGGCTTCACTTTTTAAACTGTAGGCAGGCAATAAAACTTAAACAGGGGAAGTTTAGGTTGGATATAAGAAGGAAATCCTTTCCTGTTAGGGTGGTGAGGCACTGGAACAGGTTGCCCAGGGAGGTTGTGAATGCTCCATCCCTGGCAGTGTTCAAGACGAGGCCTTGGGTGATATGATTTAGCGTAAGGTGTCCCTGCCCACGGCAGGGGGGTTGGAACTAGATGATCTTAAGGTCCTTTCCAACCCTAACGATTCTATGATTCTATGATTCTAATAATCACAGAACAAAAGAAGGTATTTATAGCTAATGTTTTTTTCTTTTTAGAAGATGTGCAAACTGTGTTGATATTTCTTGTTTAAATCAGTGGTTGAAAAACATGCTGAAATGACAGCTACTTTCTCAGGCAGAATCTTTAACCCTGTTGCAACTTCTTCATTTCTCACAGATTTATGTTTAGTTCATTAGCAATCATACTGTGGTATTTGCCCTGTATATGGAGTGTGGGCTACTTTCTCCTGGGCTACTTTCTCCTCTGCTGTTACTTTGCTTTTGGACCAGACACTGGGAAGCAGGCAGGAAACAATTTGCATTTTATCCCCCATTTTCTGAGATTGTGAATCAATGCTCTTCCGTGACCTTACTGATATTAGCAGCTCCTCCAAAATTTCATTTCTTGTTTCATTCACAGAATGTGCTATTCATAGTCATAGAGATAGTTCTTACATGAGATGTTAAGTCTTATGCATTTTGCATTGTTCATGTAAGGATTAGGTCCATAAATAGCAAAACTGTTCTTTCTCTTTGTTTCAGTATCTATGCTACATAAAAGGTGACATGTTCCTCATTAAAAAAAAAATAAATCTAGGAAATGGTGATGCAATGAAACCATCATTATCACCACAGAACAGAAAGGATATTAGTTTTGTAATATACATAATTTGGATTTTAAATATGTCATAATTTATGAACAGTTATTAGAACCTTTAATATATGCAGTATTATTGGAAATTTGTAGAGAAAGAAAATGTAAGGAAAGCTGTACCAAAAGCTTTGCTATTTATTTATTATTATTTTAATCCTTACATGAGCAACACAAAATGCATAAGACTTAACATCTTATGTAAGAACTATCCCTACACCTTAATGTTTCTTCAACCGTCTATCTGCCTTTCTGTAGATTTAAGGTTAGCTTAATAATATTTTATTTAAAATTAAAGCCACGAATTTTACTCTTAAGTAATTCTACTATTTTAGAGCACAGATTTATCAATATGGTTTTCCACCATGTTAAATATGATTAATAATTAATTTTATGAAATCTGCTACTTGATCTGTCTTACAGCAATGCTGAAAACTTTACTGTTCAGAGGGATCATGTGGATCTTCTTTGCATGCTGCTGTGCATCATTTAGGAGGTTCTTTATGGGTTCTCATTGCCTTTGGAAAGACAACATATTTCTAAACTGATAAAATAGATTGGAAATTTATTAAAATGAATAGAAATTAAATCTGCAAATATGTGAAGTCTTTGTCTCTCCGCACAGGAAAAAAAAAAAGGATGTGGCAGAAGAGGAGGAAAGGCTTTTTAAAATGTTAAACATGTTTTGTTTGGTTTTTTTTTTTGGTTAGTTTTTTCTTTTAACGGAATGTGAGACTGGATG
The DNA here is from genome assembly GCF_033815535.1 of Pezoporus flaviventris. Classification (NCBI taxonomy): domain Eukaryota; kingdom Metazoa; phylum Chordata; class Aves; order Psittaciformes; family Psittacidae; genus Pezoporus; species Pezoporus flaviventris. Next base: position 36,939,330 of record NW_026892550.1, on the reverse strand, counting down.
GGACTGGTTGGAAACACTTGAGTCAGGTTGGTGGGTTGTCTGGTGGCACTTACATGAATAACTTCACAAGTGACTAAAACTCTTCCTTTGCAGGCATTCAGCTTCATGTTAGACTGTTGGAAGAAGTGCTACCATCAGGCTTGAAGTACCTACTGGGGGGAGACAGTGGTAATTGCATGGTAACTCTGAAGGGAAAGCATGGGTTTGTCTTCTCATCACAGTAGCTCAAGATTTTGGTACTTGCAGTATCTGGAATAACAGGGAGATGACCCCAGACTGAAGTAACAAATTCAGTGTAAACGCTGGGAGCCAGGTATGGAATGGAAGATTAGAGGTTATTCAGGAAAATGTATAGTGAAAAAGCTCAGGGTCATATTCTTAACACCATGAGACATGCATTAACACAGATTAATGAACTTAGATTCCAACTGAATACAGTACCAAGCCTCTCTTCCTGAAGGTTAGAATTAAATATAGAGTAAGTGGTATCTGAAATGCTTTCTCCTTGTATTTCTTTTATTGGGTGAAAAGTACAATGTGTTAACCTATTCATATATAAGAATGCTTTATGAAACTTTTTTTCTCCCATCTTATGGGGTCACATGAGAAGATGAACTGAGCCCTGATCTGAAGCTGTTCTGGAAAAAAAAAGTACCTCACTTTCATTTCTCTCCCTTACTATTCTAATACTAGTATTCATTGTTTTCCCCCTTTGAGTTTGACTCTCATATTAGCAGCTATTCTTTCAGCTTGCATCTTAACTTTCCACCAGCTCCACATGTCACAGAAAGAGAACAGTAGCTTGAAAATTTGTCAGCCATGGCTGAAACAATGTCATGACAACGAAAATACCTGAAATAATTTATTTTCAGAACAGTGTAGCCTATTGAGTATGGTCTTGAGTGTGACCCATGTCTTCAGGCTAGAAATTCCTTTTGTGTATTAGTTGCTCATCTGACTGGTACTGATACTAGTTCTTTCATAAAATGCTTTGAGTTGGGCTGGTAAGAAGTGCTATCTCAAAGCAAAGGTTCATTATTATTCTCTTTTATGCTGCATGATTTTCAAAGAGCTGCTGCAAACAAAGGGGTTATTAAAGCTTCCTGAGGAATGATTTATTGAAAGTATCTATTATTATTTTAGTCTCCCGTTATGAACTAGACTCCCACTGTATCAAGAAAGGGAATTTTAAGCATGGTTACTTCATTTTAAAATGAGACTTGCTTCATTCTGGGAAACTTATTTCCTCAACTCAGCCTTTTTTTAAGTTAGCACTGTGATTTAAAAGATTATGGTCCCCAAACAAACCTCACTTATTATTGCCTGATATATTACTGGAGAGAAAATATAGGAGAGATACTTTTGAAGCTTTTTGGAAGGCTTTGGAAGGATTGTTAAACCAAGCAGTTTTGTTACAAAACTGGTGAGACAGGACCTCTAACATTTTTTTCCCTGAGATAGTCAGCATTAGGAGTGGGAAACCATCAATTTTTGTGAAACAATTTCCTGAAGTGTACAGTTCATTAGAACTCATGGCATTTAAGATCGCCAGCTGGACTTTCTGTTAGTATCTTGAGGAAACTTGAAAGGGTTATGAGAGGTGGCTGTTCCCCTTTACACTTAGAAGGTCATACTGTGCTAAGCTTTGGACTTAACAGCCTGGAAAACAAAAGAGCCAGACTGACTTGGAAGTGGAAGTGTACTTTGATCTGCTGTGCAGTGCAAGGGGAAGGGGAAATTAGTTTAAATCCATAAAAGTAGAAGAAGAGTTTGAGTCGTGGCATTCCACATCATGAAAAATTCTGTACATGGTTATACAAAATAAGAGTGTCGAGAGCATATGATATGTCTCAGTTCCTTCACTTTTTTGCATAAATAATATTATTTACTTGATATAGGCACAGAACAGAATATACCTCTTCTATGAGGACAGGCTGAGCTAGTTGGCTTGTTCAGCCTGGAGAAGAGAAGGCTTCGGGGAGACCTTAGAGCAGCCTTCTAGTACCTAAAAGGGCCTACAAGAAATCTGGAGAGGAACTTTTTGCAAGGTCATGTAGGTTAAGGGGGAAAGGGTTTTAAAATAAGAGATTTAATTAGACATTAGAAAGAAGCTCTTTACTGTGAGGGGGGTAAGTCATTGACACAGATTGCTCAGAGAAGTTGTGGCTGCCCCATCCCTGGCAGTGTTCAAGGCCAGGCTAGATGGGGCTTTGAGCAACCTAGTCTAGTGGCAGGTGTCTCTGGGGGGCTGGAAGCAGATGACCTTTAAGGTCCCTTACAACCCACACTATTCTATGATTCTTACGACACTGAACTAGAAAGTCCATTGGTTCAGTGTAAGGTCTTGCACTGTGCCTTTATTTGTATTGGTAAATTCAAAGACAGTTAAGGTTGCAGTGAAGGCAAAGTAACCCATGGACAGCTCCAAATGATCTGTGATAGAAAAGGAGAGTATCTAATCTTGAGGGAGAAGTTAGGTTAAGCATAATACGGAGAACCTTAGTAAAACCATTGCTTGACCATTTTTTTTTACCCCTCTTTCCCATTAAGGAGATTTAAACTTGCATCTAGTAATGATGCTGTTAAAGATATCAGGAATAATATCTTTTAAGAAAAAAAGCTTCTGTCTTACAGTATTGCTGTCCTTCCTCCTGAACTTTATTAAGACTTTAAATACTGTCTTTTGGGCTATACCATGCTGTATTACTAAGGATGCACTGCTTAGTAAGTATATGGCTCTTGAATGATTTGTTCTCACTAGACTTTGTTGGTTTTGCACTTTGCTTGAACATACATATGTCTTTGAGTTTGCATTAATTTTGTTTAATTGCACTTGGGAGATTAGTAAGGTCAAGCAATAATTAATAAACTTTCTTCATTAGGGGAAGGCTCAGAATTGATAAAAACTTGAAGAAAAATGTAAGTGGAAGATATCTCATTTCACAGTCAGTGATCTATTAAACTTTGCAGTGCAAGCAGAAGGGTTCCCAAAATAATATCTCTGCTCATGTCATTGCACAGTATGTTTTCTACACATACCAGCTTTAGATTACTTTGGTATTTGCCCAACAAGTCTTCCAATTTCTCTTCAATGATATCTGAATTATTAAGGCTTCAATATTTTTTTTTTTTTTCTTTTAGAGAGCAGGAATTTAGGAATGTGCTGGCAGTATGACCCTGACCATTAACAACATATAAATTATGTAAGCAGCTCTATACTTTGAGAGAGATGATTTGCTCTGTAAAGGTATTTGGACAAATGTGTTTGCTATTTAATTCTCAAGCATATAAAAACTAATCATACTAGAAACAGCCTATGAAAGATAAACTAATAAATCTTTTCAAGAACTATGGATGCCTACAGTATTTGTTTTGAAAAAGTAGTGAATAAAGGATATGTATTAGTGTGAAAAATATTGATTGATAAACCTGTCATTTCTAAGGGCTGAAAAATTATGGCTTTTGGACTTATTGATGCAGAGATAATGGTCATTTTTATTTTAGTAACAAATCATACTATGGCAGCTACAAACGTATTAGGTGATAAATCATGACATAGGAGGATTCAAATAGCAACTCTGAGAAAATAGTCCTCCTATAGAATAACATTTACATTTAATTTATGTTTTAAATAGAAGTGTACCTGAAGCTGGTTACTTACGTCTGAAAGATGTTCCCATTCTGAATCAGTAAGGGACAGAATGTCAGGGTCTTAAGCCAGAGCATATTTCAGTGACCTAATTGTGAGGAAAGAGTAGGACACTTCTTATGTGACATTTCTATTTAGGTAAAATGGATTTTATGTTCTGGTTCCTTAAAGTAATTATTCAAAATGCTGAAAAAGCTAAAATTGGTTTATCTGTTCATTGACTTAGAAGTGGCATGACCTAAAATGTGTAAAGCCAGGCCATTTGGGCTCCATGTGCAGATCTCCAGTGATCTGTTTTGTGACCTTGTCTTGGCTTCCTTTTTTCTTTGTCCTTCTCTCTACCTTTTTTAAGGGTTGCTTTCTAATGCAGATGATGTCCTCTGTTCTCATCAATAGTTTCTGTCTACGCTGTTCATTAAAGTCATCTAAATCCACCATTCAGATGAAGAGCTTCTCTTTTGTATATTAAAATTCCCCCCAAAGCCATTTCAGGTTTGGTTGGAAGATCCATTCTCACATATCCTTTGGGTTAGTGCATTGCCAGATCTTCCAGGGTTGGCACCTTGGCAGTCTCTGGGTTCTATGTGAGAAACCAACTGGTGGGGGCTCATTCAGAAGAGAAGAACTAAACTAGCAAAAAAACAGGGGTATGGCCACTTTGGAAGTCACTATTACAAAATGATGCACACCTAGCTATAGTGCTTACTACAGTAGAAACTTGTGGTACTAATGTATTATGAACAATGACTAATAGTATTGAGACAGTGCTATCTTGTAGGTATCGTCTCAAGTGAGGCTAGCTTTCAAACCATATGTAGTTCTCTGACATTTTCATACGAAGATAAGTTTGAGGTGATACTTGAAGCATTGGAGAAGCTGAAATTAATGGACTGAGTTGTGGTGTCCATCTGCATTGGTGACTGTTTAAGGCAAAGGGGAGCAAGACTTCCTCTGAGGCCAGGGGCACTCATGCTTGTTTCTTCCTAAGGTAGCTCATACAGCATCCAGTAGCTTGTTCAGATAGTTAGTGACTCATATGCTTGCTGTCTAAAAAGAAGGATGAGGAGATCACCTCAGAATCACCTTTCCTCACCTTCCATGCCACCAGAGACCCTGTCTGTCACAGGTCATGACAGCAGCTGACATCAATCTCACATTTATTGTATGAAAATGGAATAGAAATTGAAGGGGAAATGATGTGAATCATTATACTTGCTTATTCCCTAAGACCTGGTCTTGGTATGAGGAACTGAAAATCTGCTCAAATATGCGAATCAGTATGCAGGCAGCATTTATATCCAGTGCATTAATGGAGCAGGAAGGCATCACACTTCTTGCAAGCAATGGAGGTGTCCAGTGCTGTCCGAGTTTTATGAAGTTTAAGGCAAGACCTGTGGTGGCCGAATGCAACATCAAACACGTATCTAATCTGCAGTACTAAAGAGAATGTATCTTGTGCCCATGGGAATGTTTTAATTAATTAAATTAGTATTCTAATACAGAAGACGAATTGAGCACATTTTATTTAATTAGGTATGTACCTTGCCTTTGTCTATAGTAATTGTGAAATAAAGATAGCAGCGATCAGTAATTTGAATCTGTGATGTTGGCCCCTAACCTAGGTTTCTGTTGTACACATAAAATCAGTCTTATATTGAATTTTTCTTTTACCTTGTGTCCACAGTCACAGATTTAATAGAAAACTTTGCTGTTAATTTTGATTTAAGTAGTAGATACTTTTAAGTATTCTAGATGAATTTATCAAGGTATTAAGCCGGACATGTTTTCACTTTGTAGCTTTCTGTGTTTGGAATTTGCAAACAGGCAAAGCTTTCCAATCAGAGTAAGTCAGCCTTTGATTCTTAAACTGTTGTTCTTCTTTTTTGTTTTTTTTCTCTTAATGTAGAATTTTATTCTCATTATAATCCCATGAACTGACATTTATTAAAAGTACTGTGGCAAATCTCTAAAACACTGAAGATTTCCAACTGGTAACAAAGCATGACAATTTAAAAATGAATGACCTGATTTACTTGCAGGACAAAGTAATTTCATGGTGATACTGGCTTTTAATCAGAGATATGCTGAGAGTGATCTGGTTTGGAGTGTGTATTAAACAGAATAGTAAGGCCTTAAGCAGTCGCTAAATAGTCTCTAGTATTCCTCACAGAATTTTAAGTTAACCTTCAAACTCACTTAGCATCTCTAACAACTGTGCTACATATTCATGTATTATATACAGAACTAATATTCCTATTTTATTTTATTACTGTAGGCACAGTGACCACTGTGATGGTGACCAGCATTAGTTTCTATTTGACAACCAATTGGGCAAAAATATTAAAACCTGCATTTTTTCTTATTGTTTCACTCATTATCTTTACTTCTTTGGGATGACTTATAGAAAAAGAAACAGACTGACATTAGCATCTGTATTTGTGAGACTATAAATACTTCATCTGGTTCACAAAGTAAGAATTTATTTCAGTTTCAAAAAAAACTTATCTATTCCCAGAACTGTAAAAATATTTTTTGCCTTTGTGTCACAGTATAGGGAATGTAACTAGATAAGAATTTGTTTCTTCCACATAATTTAGAATTACAAATAAGGATGATTGAATATAGCATTTCATTTATTTGAGATGTATATTTAACAAGCATTTCATAGATGGAAGATGGAAGTTTTCACAAGAGGATGAATACATTTTCAGATGATATTTTTGTTAGGATTGCAGCATATTAAGACTGTGCTGTAGCTGAACAGCACTGATTTACTATTCAAAATATTAGAAAATAATTTCTATTAACAGAAGAGCAAATACTGCATGTGTCACCTCACAAATTTCAGCAAAGATCAACTTTAAAAGAATTACAAGTGTATGCAACAAGGTCATGTTGAACTAAGATTCTGAAAACAACCACAACAGGAAAACTAAGACATATTTTAGTTTAATGCTGTGAAAAGGTTGTTGTGAAAAGGTTGCTATGAAAAGGTATTATGAAATCTTAAGTTGAGTAGTAGTAGATAATTCATAAACTAGGAAAATAGCATTGCTATTTTTATTATCTTTCAAAGCTTCTGCTTACACAGAAATATTAAATCTCGTTCAGAAAGCTCCAGGAAACACTACTGTTTCTCCTAATTCTCTTATAACCTATTACCTAGTGTGTCTGAAGGTAGTAGGACAGCACTAGCAAAAGCTGTCATTTCTTCCTTTAGTCCTTGGTAGGTGGATACTAATTGTACCCAGGAAAATTGTTGCTCTTCTTAACTTTCAGCAATCAGAGGAGGAAGAAGATAAAGAGAGATTGTATATTCTGTTGTCGTAAAAGTACAATGAGTCTATGATTCTGTACAAGCTACGGATGCATGTTCATGGCATCCATAAGTACAGGTTTAAGCGCTCTTAGCATTATTTGAAGGAAATGGAGATTAAAGCCACCAAGAACCATGCAATTCTCTTGGAGCTTAATGTAACTGAGAGCATTACTCTCCTGCCTCCAATTAATGAAAAGATTCTGAAGTGTTACTTGTGACTTTTAAAGTTTTTTTGCCTCCCCCACCTATGCTGCAAAAGATGTAAAAACCCCCATCCACTCAGTGATCACTTCTTTGTTTATTTTTATGAAAGAAGGAAATACTATCTTTTCATTCCTAGTAAGTTTGTTAAAAAGTTTGTTTTAAGATTTTTTTTACACTTGTAAATTAACCAATAGATTATTTTTTGTCAGCTCATAAGAAGTCACTCTGTACTGAATTTTTGAGGAGGAATAGTGCATTTTTTAGACATGAAAAATCTTAACATTTGTTCTAAGTGCAGAATAAACAGAGAAAACTAAAACGCAGAACCAGAATAAGGGTTTGCAATGAAAACAGTGCATTTTTTTCTAAGTGGAAGCAGTACTTTTGCTGTGGTACATGTGTGATCCTAGAATAAGCAGAACTACATCTAATAATTTAAAGGTGGTATCAGATCTCTGCTTGTATTCAGAGTGTAAGCAGGCGAGATTCCATGGGAGATCAACATATTCAAAGTATGTGTTTTGAAATTAAGATTTATTTACAAAGTAGGCAAAATGTCCTAGTTGTTCTTTGGCTTTGCTTATATATTTTTTTATTTTAGTTCCAGTGAAGATAATGAAATAAATTTAAAGCTTAAACAAAAGATAATGAGAAAGTGACACAGACAATAATTTCTTCCTCTTGCACACACAAAAAAAGCATTTAAGAAGTCAGAATAAAATCCAGAGGTCCCTGCAAACTTTTAAAATTCCTTTTCTTAAATCAGCCATCCTTTGATTTGTGACTGTTTTTTGCAATGATTTGTGTAAAGTGTGAATGAAGATCGTAGGCTTTGAACTCTTGAATGTTTTAAGTCTGTCGTGATGCATGCTAATGATTCTTTACCTGTGTCAAAAGCCATGCTGATGTTATTGTTGCTGTAGAGGGTTTATAACATCACTAATCAGCACTGTGTCTAGCCAGCTTTTATTTCTAAATGTGTGGATATTATTATGTATCTTATTTGTCTTCATTTGACTGTTGATGAACTGTTCGTTTTTGGTAATTTGAGTTATCTTTTCAGATAATTTTTTAAATCCAGAGTGGGGAAAGCACAAGACTGGATTTCTACCACCAGTAGCTGATGATACTGTTTTCCAGCACAGAATTAGAAAAACATCCTGTGCAGGAGCAAGTGAAGGCTGTGAGGGGTACTTGATCCCTCTCAGAGCCAAGCAACTGTCCCACAGCATTTGCTTCTCAACCAGTCATTTGTTTTTTTCCTCACAGAAAAAGGCAGTAACCTGGATTCAAGTGTCCCATGGGCTGGATGGGTTTATAGACTGCTATCAAAAATGATTCTGTGCACATCAATACAGAGGAGCTGTTGTGGCAGGAGGGAAATTCTGGGCTGCAGTGGTACTTCAGTCATAGTCATTGGTCCGCGACTATAATTTTGTTCTTGTATGAAATTAATGCTTTATTAATTTGTCAAAACAGATTAAGGAGTACTCTGAGACATCAGCAGCCCTGTATTAAATGTCCTTGGAAGGCAAAAAATTGGATTTAAGCCTTTTTCTTTTTTCTACAAGTATTTTCTTTTCAATAAAGTTGCCTCTGTGTATGAAAGTCTATGTTCTTTCATATTATGCTTGTGGTACATCAGGTTAACGCATGACTTTGTTCAGTAATTCTAATGATTATTTTATGAGCAATGTGGAAAAATTCATTGGCAAATGGTTGAGAAATGCCACTGAAGTTATTCCAGTCACTGCTCTTTCCAGTACTATTTCTTATTTAAGAATTTCAGTATCAAATCTGATATGTAGAGTGCTGTCTCTAACTACATGGTTTAGGTGTCTACATTACAAAAAAAAAAAGTATGTGAATAGTAAATTATTCTATTCATTTATTATTCCTGATGACTACTAAATTATTTTAATGACATTGACTACCCTATTCATGCATTACTTGAAAGTGATTGGAAGTGAATTGCTGTCAAAAAGGCTTTGCAGCTGCAAAAAATTGCACTTCTACTTTTATTGTATTCCTTTTACCCCCAAATAGAATATACTATTTCTATCTTTCCACTCAATTCAGCCAGCTGTCACTCACACATCCTCAGACAATTGCAGTGCACTTGCATCATATCCCAGCTGCCTGTGATAGACTATTGTTTTGTAGTGCACTGCTTACAGGATAATCTCTGAATATCTGTCTCCCACTGGAAACTGTCTTTTCATTGGCCATGCTCTTTTTCAGCTGAATGATCTGTGATGTTCTGGTCACGTTTACAGGGTGTCTTAATTAAAGAAGAATTTCGCATGATCTCTGTAACACAGGACTGTCTAAGATTAACATCTCACTATTATTTCCAATTGTTTTGTTACAAAAGTGAATTAGAAATAGTTTTATTTACTTTGTAGAGCTTCTAACATTTCAGATCATTAATTTATTTTGTAATGAGAGTATTATGTCTGTTGTATAATTACAGACTGAAGCCAAAATTGTCACTTTTCATACTAAGTGCTCTGAGACAAGTATAAAAAAGTGCTTTCTAAAAGGCATTTATTTTCTAAGAATTCTTTATTTTCATTTAGGGTCATTTGAATTGTGTTATTATTTTCTGGACTATTTTAATCGTCAAGTATCCATGTGTTTAGTATTCTTCTGAGTATGAAGAACAAGTCCTTAAAGGAATATGCAAAAAATAGGAAAAAGAACTGTGGTCTGGGAACAGCTGAAATTGGCTACTTTGATCAGTGTAACATTGATTAATTTGAATCTCACAAAATTTTATGCTTATTCTGATGTGTCCCCTTTCTTCTCTTAGTGATCAGATAGGAAATAGAGCAATTACAAATTTATTAATCATAGAATCATAGAATGGTTAGGGTTGGAAAGGACCGTCAGCTTATCTAGTTCCAAGCCCTCTGCCATGGGCAGGGATGCCTTACCCTAGACCATGCCACCCAAGGTTCTGTCCAACCTGGCTTTGAGCACTGCCAGTCATGTGTTCAGTTTACTTGCTAAAACAAAAAAGATGACCTGAGGGGCCTGAATAGAAATGAAATCTTATATTTCTCTTACAGAAATTCAGGTAGCCAAAGAATTATTGGTCATTTTACTGTTTATTTCAGACATAGTAGATATAGCATTACAGATTAAATAAAATTGAATGTGAAAGAAAACAGTAGTTTAACTATTTCTTTTTAATAATATCATCCAAAGTCTTCAGCTGAGCACTAATGATGCTCAGTAGATGAGCAACTTGAAGTGGATGGTTTGCCATGTCTGTGAAAGCAAATTCTAAGGAACTGCCAGAGACACACAGTGACTGGATCTTATCAACTGCAGTGCTGATATACCAAGAGATTAGTGTAGCTTTAAACCATGAATCGTTTTTGTGGTGTGATTTTTGACAGAGAGCTTTGTTCTGGAGAGATTCTGGGTTGTAAGATAATTTCAGGAAAATCTGAGTCTTGCCTTCGTAATAACACAATAGGCACCTCCCTCTGTCTATTATTATATCTCCATGTTTTAAGCTTGCTTTTAACAATCATTTCCACGCTTTCCACATAAAACTGGTTTTTTTTTTAACCTCATACTACAATATTATGTCCAGTTCTCAAAAAAATTCTAAACTGATTGTTATATACTTTATTTTCCATTATTGATGACTCTAATTATTAAATGAATTTTAAATTCTGTCTTGTGTGTATTTACATATATGCATTGTCTTTTTGTCACTAATTATTATGGATATAGCAGAGCGGTTTTTCAACCACTACTTTGCTTTCACTATGGTTTTCAAAATGTCAGTCTTTAACCCACCATTCATCAGGGAAGTAAAACTGGGATCCTTTTGGTAGGCATGAGTTGACACATACTTCACTGATGCAAAATGGTATGTTGAGTTTGTCAAAAAGTCCATTAGCTTCTGGCATGATTTCTCTTTGTGATAACAGTGAGATTTACTAAAATAATGTATGGTCCTCATTTATGTTATTATTGAATTATGGCTTTAAAAATACTACAGGTATTAATGTATGGTTTACACATTTTTTTTCTAATTCTTAATTTAGAATTATTGTGTTTCTTTCATCCTTTTCCTTTCTAAGGCCTTAACACCACTGTTTCAGCTTCAAACTATGAACTTCAGAATCAGTTGCTCTTAAATCATATGGTCTTTATTGTCAGCGAACATGTAAGTGAATTAGAAAGGGTGACATACAGTTAACACAGCCTTTTGCAGGTTTAATGAGCAATGATAAATCCTTTATTTTGCACTTTAAAAGTAAGTGAAGTTACAACTAGAATGAGCTAGAGAGATTGTTGTTCTCTTGATTCATAATAAATTATTTGTAATTTATTTATACTGGGATAGGAGGCATCTTCTTTGAAAAGAAACCCCTAGGTTTTCTGAGTAAATGTCTGTTATCATAAAATCCAATAAACTATTACTTCCTACATTATAAGGATTTACATGGTAAGATGAGGTATGCTGTTTCATTATTTGTTTTTGTTTTTGTTTTAAACATTCAGTTAGTATCCCCTATACCACTAAAATGTGGCTTTTCTTGCTTTCCATTGACATTATTTTATTAATAGCACTGAGAAAAAGTGTTGTTAGTTTTGTAGCGGCAATTTTGTAGGCTGCAAAACCGTTAATTACAGTTTTAATTACCAAGTAGAGCCTCTGCATAACAAATAATTTTTGCTGTTATTATATATATGCAGAAAACTGTATTTTGTTATTTTAGAAAAAATACTTATTCAGAAATATCTACAGTTATCAAACACAATGCCTTTGATTATTTTGATTCCAGTTTGTGTAGACAAACTATTTGTGACTGGAGTTTGAGAAGATGCTTTTTCATCCCTCCTGCTCCATCCGCATCCCCCCTCCCCCCCCCGAATTTTCCAATCAAGAGCAGCAGATCTGCTTTGTATTTTCTGTAAGTTGTCTTCCTAGTGAGAGCATCTCTGCTATGTGCTCCTCATGTGTTTCTTGGAGTGCTTCTATAAAGCAGATAATTTAGATTCTCTTATCACATTAAGGTCTACCAAGTATAAAGGCAAGTTAGCTCATCTTACTATGGTAAATAAGAAGAAAAAAAATAAGACTTAAAGGGCAAAGTCAATCTAGTTCAAGTGAATTCCGTGGAGCTAATTATACTTTTCCTTAGTATGATTGTATTAGCACTTCCATTTATACAATTAATATCAGAGTTCTGGTCCTCAGGGTTTCTAAGAATACCTCTGGAATGCTGTGTTGAGGATGTTTCACTCACTGAGCATCTTCCATCAAACAGAAGATAAACTGATTTAGAGATTTAAAGAATCAGTGTAAACAGCCATGCTTATATTGCATTGTCTTTTGAAATATAAACAAGGACAATTAATTTAAATGGTAGGCGTTCCTTTCTATGAATCTGTATTTCTTGACTCAGAAATTAAAACTTAAAATTGAAGTTATTCTTAGAGTTTTGAAAGAATAAGAGCTGGAAACCCAAATAAAATTCATAACTTACTGAGTTTTTGCGGGTTCCATCCATCTAATTGTAAGTGTTAATAAATGAACAATTTGCAGACTAGTTTAAATGTATCCTGCTGTGGGTATTTGAGGCACTTCGGCATACTTGAGATGCAAATATATACAGGCATTGTCATTGTGAAATACATAATAAGCAGTTTTCAAAAGAGTGAAGACAGGATTGAAAGATCGTTTTATTAGAAATGCATACATTTTTGTTTAATGAAATAAAAATAGACATTTTATTTTTTAAAGGTGCTCATGCATCTTATGAATTTCAGTTCAAATGGAAGTACACAGTAGCATGAACTAGGATGTTATTTTACTCCACATAATCAAAATTATGCAGGTTCTGCTCCCTAATTGTTAGATTTAATTAAACATCTCTCTTCAAATGACTGTCTCTGTTCCCTTCACTTTCTTTCCTACCTGCTCAATAGCTACTCTAACATGAACTAGCATGAACTAGGATGTTATTTTACTCCACATAATCAAAATTATGCAGGTTCTGCTCCCTAATTGTTAGATTTAATTAAACATCTCTCTTCATATGACTGTCTCGTTCCCTTCACTTTCTTTCCTACCTGCTCAATAGCTACTCTAACCTTAAACTCATAACATAACCCAGCATTCCCTCATCTTTTCAACTCACTGTTCCCTCGATTTCTCTTGCTTGGCTTTTCTCTGACTTTGCTTTCTGGACACTGGTATATCTTTCCCCATGTCCTTGCCAATGTAAATTGTTTGCCAGTTCTCTGTGTCTCTCCTTTTGAAACAAAAGTTCATGTATATCGTGCTTATAATTATTATATTTCTGGGTTTGATAATCCTTATTTTATTATGAAGTGCTAATACTCTTCAGAATTCCTCATGTACCTCAAGAGATCAGTGTGAAAAGCAGCTGATTAAAGCTTGACAAACAGTGAGGGTTTTTTTGAAGAGTATGGAGAATAAAATTGAAGATTCAGATAGTGTTCATGTTCATACTCAAATACAAATAGCTTTAACCAAATACACTAAAAAAATAACTGTATATTATTTTGGAGAATAAGAATAAAAAGGAATAGTGGGTTTAATAATAATAAAAGCCTTTAGGAAGAACCCCTCATGAAGGATGCATTTTCTACCTCTTGGAGAAGCTTGTAAGAAATTAATGGAATACTGAAGGTCTACACTTTGAGTGTATGCTCATAAATGATAGTCTTTTGTTTCAAGGGGAATGCTTAGAAAGCATTCACGAGAGTTATGTGCTGGAAAAATAGTTGCTCTTCCACCCTGTATTACTACATGGTCATTATACTTCCATCAGTTATTTCCCACTCTAATCCATACTGCTGATGCTCCTAGAGATGCATACATTAGTTATCTAGAAAATGCAAAGAAGAATCCTTTCCTTCTAGAAAAATTAAGGGGCTTATTTAGGTGACTGCTTGTAGATGGAATTCTTGACACTAGGAGGCCCTTAAAATGCCATGAATTTACACATTTGATGTTTTAAAATTTGAAGCTTTTGTGTGATACTATTTAATGCCATTTGAGGGACTACCTACAAATCGTTTATCATGGCCTGAGTGACTCTAATACTTCAAGGATCAAGATTTGAAACTCTTCTGTTTTCCTCATTATTTTGATGGGAATTAGATATTGAAACCTTCATTGCACACACTACCAATTCTCCTATTTTTCCTCAATTTTTTTTCCCCCAATTATATCTAAGATTTTTTTTTTTACTTTAATCTTCCTATGAAATATCTCAACAAATAACTAATGGTCTGTGCTATTAAGCATTGTGAAGCTAGGAAGGAAGCATTGTTCAGTTTCCTCATATATATTTGGTTCACTGACACCTTGCTTAACTATGGAATATGCTTGAACTTCTTTAAATAAAGTTTTTTTGTAGGTATAGTCTTAGCAAGTCAAAGCCTTTGTTTTCTTCTACAATAAAACAACGAAACAGCAATACTATTTCTTCAAAACAGTTTGGGTTTCTTTTGTTCTCTTTCTGTTATATGTACTTCTTTTCTGGGAATTTTGGCATTCTGTTACTGTTTTCCTGTGCTAATGCATACTTGACAGTTTACACAAATCCCTTCATTTTTATAGCTCTATGCTTTTGCCAAAATTGTTTCTTGTGTAATATGATTTAGCTTAATTTCCATAGGAAGAGCCATAATGCTTCACATCCCCTTAAGGAAGAAGACCACTTTAGTGTTGCTGCTTTTTATTATTACGCCTAATCCTAAATTTCTAACTAAAAGTCATATCCTATCATCCATCACAAAGCTAAAGGCTTCACTGAAGTGACTGTCACCAAGTAGCTGAAAACCTGATCTATGGATCAGTTGGAGAATTAAGACTTTTAACAGAGAACAGAAAAGCATTGAGAATCTGTGGAAACGCTGGCGCTTGGGAGAATATGCTCACAGTCACTTGGCTCAGTGAGGGAGCAGGCAGCTGGATGAGATGGAGACAGAGGATTCTACATACTATTTTCAGTCTAAATAGCCTAAATAAAGTGTGCTACGGTATTGCTGTCTGAATGATGACCGTATGGCTTATTGTAGTCATTTCAGTAGGCCAGAATACATGAAAGACATTAGAGAGCTGCTGCAACAGATTTATTTTGTCAATACTTGAAAAGATCAGGCTGTTTTGGCTTAGCAATTACTTTAAGCAGAACCTCGTTTCTTCACACACATGGGAAGAATTAAGAGAGAGGAACTGGGTACTGGGTAAGGATGATGCTCAGATGGTTATCAATTGGGATTCTTTCCATTCCCTTTGCACTATCACCTCACTTTTTCACCTGCTTTGGTGAGAGCTGAGTGTATTTCATCTAGCAATAGAATGTTTTTCAACTTGATATACTTGCTTGGGAAAGTGGGATGTAGTAGTACATAACTCAGAAATCCAGCCACAGATAGCTGCAACTTGACTGTATTTAGGAGTTTACCTGTTACTTAACTCATCCTATTTTTCTTGATTTACAGTGAGCAGACTGAGAAAATGAAGTATTTTCAGGAATGTTTTATATTATTTGCTATTTAAAAATTCAGCTCTAAACCTAAGTAAAACTAAAAACCGAATCCCTAAAAGTAGTTGGTGCTTAAAATGTTAAACTATAATGCTGCTTTTATGTCAGCATTGTGAGAATTTGGGCCAAAATATGACAGCATTTGTTTTCACGACAGTGATGTTTAATAGGAATAACTGATGTTGCCAGAGGAGTTATAAACTGATGAAAAATTGCAAATGTCATACTTTCCTTTTTTTTTTTTCCTGCCAGTAGTAATTTCAAGACTACATTGGATAGTCCAGTCTCTCCATTTGTCCGTCTTTAAATGGCAGAAGCTGGGCAGTCATCTCTTCCTTGCCCAAGCACAAATGTCGCTGTAGTGTTTAAGGCTTCAGTGCTCTTGAGCTTCATGAAAGGTAGTGCTGCAGACTATCTTCCTTTTATCTGATGAGCTTTAGGAGGTTACTAGGTTTTGTTTGTTATAAGGGTCTATTAGATGGTAAACGGTAGCCTGCAACTAACCAGCACAATTACAGACCAATAATACCCTAAAAACTCCAGTTAGGCAAGTTTCAGGCATTTATTAACTGAAGCTTAAAGACTAACAGCAACCCAAGAGTCCCAATTAGAGAATGGGTTTGTAATAGCTGCTGACAGTTGAGTACCAGCTATATTTGCTGCATCTGACAAAGCTTTTACTTCTAATATATTTTTTTTTTTCACTCTTCTCTCTCATTTTTTCAGATTTTTTCTACCACGTATGAACTACCCCAATGGCTCATCTTCTTAAGACCCTTCTTTCAGAAGGGGGAATAAAAAGGGGGAAAGAGAGGGGTGGAGGAATGTGTGTGTGCAGATGCCTCTGGAAGAATGTAAATTCTTCTTTCTCATTTCCATTTATTCCTTGTTAACTGAAGCATGTCTTCCTAAGAATCCCTTCCCTATAGTATTTTTTTTGCTAGGACTAGCAGTGGTAGTACATCTGTAACTTTGCAACTTGTGTATGCAGCTGTTCCTCTAAAACCTCATGTGCACTCAAAAGGAACCTGAGGGTAAGCCATTCCTGTGCAAGTGGGGTTATATATGTACAGAAGTATTAAGGGGTCACTTAAGATGTTTTATAAAAAATTAATGACTAAATATATATGTGACAGCTATTAGAATTTATTTTGTATCATATATATATTGTAATCTTGGCTTAAAAACCCCAGACAAAATAACTCCCCCAAAATTCAAGCCTAACCTCCCCAAAACCTTACACAGCTTGAGGCTTTTTTCTACAAATATTCCAGGAGGGGTTTTGGTCATTTGTAATTTTTCAAGGCTGTTTTACATACTTCAAAAATATTATAACTTGTACATAACAAGGGCATATTTTTAGATATGAAATTTGAATGCTCAACTTCTCAGGCTATTTCCTTTTTCTGTTACTGAAAATATAATCTGGAAGGTAGAAACTAATACAATACAGTTATTTAAGTCATAATTATATACAAAAAAGGCACAGATATTCTGGATTGGCTAACGTGTTATATATCCTTAATACTTCTATTAAATATGGCAGTTTATATTCCTGACAAAATTACTGAATTAGGCTCTGGTTTCATATGATGTAAATTGTAAGATCTGAATTGCTTGAATTTAACCTTTCTTGTTGACTTTCATCTCAGTTTGAACACTGAGAAATTTGACTAAAGCTAAATGCCTGGAGATCATAATATTTTTAGATTCCAGTCATCTTGACATGTGAAAGAGTTCTGAATGACCTTATGAAGAACGTATGAGAAAATTGCCTACTGTAGATAACAAAGTAACTGTGACCAAGGGCAGAAAGGACATATAATTCTTTATAGTGAACTTTTTACTGGCTACTGGCAGTCTATTACTGACAGTTTGAGGCTGAAATGAATATTGGATAGTTTCAGCAAAAACTTCACCTTTCACATCTAAGGAAAGCCATGCACCTTTTGATTGGTACTGCATCAGGCTGTTCACTAGAGGTTTGAACACTTGCAAACAAGTCTCTTTAGATAAGTAAACTGGCCTGTCAGTTCAGTTCAACATGCAGTTCAACCAGTTCATTTTATTTTGGGGGAGAACCGGTTTCCTGGAGTCTTTTAATGGAAGTGAGAGTCCCATCTATAACCTTTTAATTTACTTTTTATATTATTTCATCTCAGCTAGCTCAATCTATCTGGACTGAAAAGCTTATCGTTTATCTGAGTGCAAAGATACTGCTGTGTTTACTAGCAAATTGTCCGTATGTTCCTACTAACATTTATTACACTATGTAGCATAAAAAGGAGAATATAGATAACACGACTTGAATGCAAATAAAGAGCTCTACATCAATATGGCTGACCAGTATGTCCAATTCCATTTTTTTCACAAAAACTTCATACATTGTGGTTTTAAGTTCTCTGCAGGCTGGCCCTTTAGGAAATAGTTTAGTGAAAGAAATTTACATTTCAGCTCTGCTATTGTATTGCAGCTGACACTTCTGCCAGAAACTTATCTAAGAGTTGGTAGGAACAAAGTATTTTGGAAGAAATTCTCAGAAATCCACTAAAAAATACCTCAAGTACCCTTGACAAAACTTGTATCAGAGATAAGCTTTGAGAAGCCTGTTCAGCCTGCAGTATTCTAAAGAATAGGTTGTAAAATATACATCCATTGCTATAAACACACAGATAAGACTTTATGCAGCATAATCCAGGTTATATATAAATACAGTTGCAAGAAGCATCATTATCAAATTGTGTATTAAAATGATCAATATTTATATGAGAGGTAGAATTCAAACAAGAAGTTAGTCTATCTCAACAAGGTCCAGGGTATTATTATACCTATTAATCTCAGTTTGTTTGTTAGAAAACAAAGTTATGATTCCTTGAAAATACCCATTTTATATGAATAAGGTAGTCTTACGGAGTTTTCTGTAATTGATAGAATTTCATCATGTTTTGTCTACTGTGCCTACTCCTTGGGGGCAGTCAGGAGAGAAATATAAATCTCTCTCTAATCTTAGTCTTTCTGGAATACATTATCTGAGCATGATCAACTCTAGAATGGAATTTTAGCAATGTTAAGTCTGCTTTTATCTTCACTGCACATCACTTTCACTGATGAAAGCAGGAAAATGTGTATTTCAGTCTAAAGACAACACTGTGAAGAAGTTTAGAGTCTCTTCTGTATTTTGTCAGCAAATGTATTAAAAGTTGGAAGATTTTGCGGGTAATTACCATAGGAAAGGGCTTACACAAATATAAGCTCTTATATTTGTTTACAGTCTTTCTGTGAAAACATATTTTTTCGCAAAGAACAGCATGTAGTTTCTGATAGGTTACAGCAACCTACAGATAGAGTGGTGTGCAAGTAGTCTTTGAGACTTATTATATGAGAATAATCTTGCCAAAGTATTACATACTGTTGGCAAAAGCAGTTTTGAAAAGATTTTGTAATGTACGTTCTGTCTCAGTAAAAAGATTGTCTCAGCTGCTAGCTGAGATGACTCCTCACATAATTATAATTGAGTACTAAAATAAAATGTTATATTTTTTAATAGCTGATGGAGGTAAGGGGAAAATTCATGAACACAAAATGATCAGTTTGCTACCAAAATTAGTCTGTGGACAGCACAACTGCTGAACCCAGGACATTATGTTTTGGAATTCCGTCATGAGTAGCTTACAGTTTTTTATAGATCTTAAAGGAAGACTCTAAAATCTGGAGCTCATCTGTGTAATTCCATAGGACTTGTTTATAAGAGAGCCTAAAAATGTACTGGATGCATCTCTCATCTCTAACTTTGTCCAGATCCTATTCATATATTATGTATGTATCCATATGTATTTATGGTGGGAGTAAAGTGCAAACTCCTTTTCAAATATTAAGAGGGTTTTTTTTTAATTATGTTGGACAAAAGAATGAAAGCTAGATGATGGAAAGATGATAATGGGAAAGATGGCTTCTAATAATATTGGAAAGTTAATAAACTCTTCTCCAAGAGAAATGATATAGAAAAAGAGATTTGTTTATTTTTTAGCAAAAAGTGACATTTATTAGCTGGTAAGTAAAATGCAAATATAAGAGTAATAGAACTTTAGTTTTAGTCTTAAGTAAAGATAATGTGGCTTATAAGTGTGACTGGCACTATTAAGGTGACTATTCATGCGGGATGGAGTGGAGTTACTCTACTTATTGCAACACTGGATTGGTTGTCTGAGGTAGAATTTTTACCTAAGTGTCTCGCCAGTAAGTTTTACCTACTTTAATGTGTCAGTACTGATTTCGAGTTGAGGCTGGTTATGAGCAAGTTGTGATAACCTCTGAATTTGAAAGTGGGCAAAATATAAGTTTTAACAGCAAACTAGAATATGAAAAAGAACTAGGAAATGGATAAAGGATGAAAGATCAAAAAATATGCATCTTTATCCTGACTGATGTAAGTAAAAAGAAAAAATATTTTTAAGAAAGGCAGCACAAAGTTCAAGGGCTCAGTGGGTTTTTATAATCAGAAAAATAGGCAAGAGCATTTACACTTTTGTTTTGAATCTTGCATTTTAGAACCTCAGACTCCTGAGAAACACATTTGTCTTATTAAGTTCAAAATGCCTTGGACATTGATAGAGTGATGCAAATATTAATCAAAGTAAAACATCTAGATGTAGCGTTTATTCAATGTGTATAGTCTTTATTCTCATATTTTGTCCTATTCATTCTATCTAATCTATCTTTTAAGGCTCTTCAAAACAAGAAAAAGTGTTCCTGAATGAAAGTATGCAGTGCCAAAGCTGACAATCTAATAGACATATCAAATATATGTTATTCATTGAAAGGACTGAAAGCTTGAATTCAAGTTCTGCATCAAGAGTGGATTATGCCTACTGAGAATTGCATTTCACCCCTGATGTCTGTCTGTTACTTATTGTCCTTACCGGCTTCACTAATCTTTTGATTCCTAAAGACAGAAGTTTCCTCTAGGGTTAAAATGACATGTGATTGACTAGTATAGTCTGTGTTCTGCCCAGCAGGGTATGATGCAGAACAAGATAGTCCGGTAGACTATAATTGCTGTTTTACAAGAGAAAAAGCTTTCCGCTTCTAAAAAAAGAAGCAGTATAATCAGGGAGAAATATTATGTTGGAGTTCGGACATTAAACATCATGTGGAGCTCCTGCAACTTTCAAAATCATATTCTTACTGTTCTCAAGACAGTTTTCGTCAGTTTTTATAGTGCATCACTGTATAAAAAGTAAATTGAATAAAAATCAGGAAAGGGATCTGCACAGAATGCAGTCTCATTGGCAAAATTCAAGCTCTGTAGCTGCTATTTCTACAATGCCATAAATTTGAACTTTTTACTTTGCTTTTATTTTTCATTGTATAAATGATTGTACATTATTCTCTTCAGTTGTCTTTATGTATTTTTTTACCCCAATTGCCTTCAGTCTCTTTCTAGTCTAGAGTTAAATGATTTTCTTTTTTCTTTTTTTTTTTTTAAATTTTAATTAATTTATTTAAGAAGATTGAATTAATTAAAATAAGTTGTTCATCACCTAAGAATGTGATGTTTTATCTTCAGGACTCTGAATTATATAAATGAGTTTCCTACTGAAAATGTCACACAGGTCTTTTTTCAGTACACTCACTTCCAGCAAAACTCTGGGTGTGCAAATATATAACTCCACCTACAGGAACAGAAGTAATTAACCTGCAAATCAAAAGACACTGCTGCATAGAACAATTAAAGGTATTTTACTGTAACACATTCTGACAGTATCAGTTTAATTCCATAAGTGAGATTTTTGTCTTGTTTTCAGCTAAGTTTTTTACATACTTTTTGGCCTTTCTTTAAGGTTTCTGCGAAAGGTTTCTGTGAAATGTCCATAAACTATTCTTTTTCACTGAAACAGCATCATCGGGGTAGAAACTGTGTCCTTTAGGTCCAGGTCCATCAAAAAAGGGACAAGCCTTTTTCTATTTTTTTCTATGATAACTGGTTAAAAAACATAGAACTATAGTCAGTACTGTGCTGACAGAAGATTGTGAGTGATTAAGTTCAAAACACTACATTAAATTGTTTTTTGTGTATTTTCAGTACTGTTAACTTGTTTGACAACAGTTCTGTCCTCTCTTTGCAGGTATTCCTTGCTGGACTTGATTTTCGTTTTCAGTTTCATTGTTTATGTCTGCTAGCAGCTTCCAAGTGTCTGTCCTCCCTAGGCAGTGTTTGCTGTTGAGGTATGTTCTGCTATTTACTACTGCTTTGTAGTTAAGTAATAAAAATATATGTTGAACACACAAATAAGATGTTAGTTTCTTACAGAAAGGGAGCATCAGCTGTCGTTGCTGTTGTCAAGGAGAGTATTGAAGCATTATATGCACCATCTAAAACTGCCCTACAAAGTACAATCGTGTGGTATTTCTGATGAAAGTGGAATAATTCAAAGATGCAAAGGAATACTTTAAACTCACCCTGTCCAAGAATCTGCCTCTGGAAGCACTTAATAAGCAGACCATGTTAAAACTAGGACTTTGCTGTATATACAAATGCTTGCAGTGATAACTGTAAGTGCAAAGTGCAAAAATACTGCCAGTCTCATTTTGTAACCTCTTGTTCTGTTGCTTTGTGCCACCTTTGCACTTTAAAAGAAAATCATACAGGCTGCAGGATCATTCTGATTGGGACCATATGAGTGACTGGACTGGCTTTTGTTTTTTCAGTGACTGCCAGCATAAAGTATGGATACAACATTCAGTGATATCCTGCCTCTGTGACAATATCTAGTTATCTTCTTGGACAGGCAAATTTAGTTTCTCTATATTGACTTATCTGGACTACTGAAAGTGTAAAAGGTGTGAATTAGGAACATATTCTCCCTAGAACTGCAGCAAGGGAAATCTTGAGCCTGAAGGTAATTTTTGCTTTAAGAAGTTTATATAATGTTAACTACCTCTATAATGGTTTTCATAGTTGTGCTTTGAGATCCTTGGTACATTTTATGGCTAACGGGGGGAAAAAATGTAAGAAAATTTTGCTAAGTATATTAGCAACTGAACCTTTAAAAGTTGTGAGAAAACTTAAAGATAGCTCCGTTCTGACATTTTCTAGTGTATCGAATACATGCCTGGAAGTCAATGGAGTTGATTTTGTTTTGGCACTTCCACATTGAAAGAAGCAATGAGTGTGTTTACTTCCTTATACTGCCAGTGAATTCTGAGCTCCATAAGTTTATTTTTAGTCAGTTAAACTTTGAAATGCTTTAAGATAAGAGATTATCTGAGCCAAAATAGTGCTCTGCAAGCGTGGATGCTACAGATTATAACTGTGCTTTAAACTCTGTGAAGGTAGGAAACTGTCAGGAGACAGTTCTATATCTGTTCAATGCACTCCATCAAATACAGTACTTAAAATTTTTAAGATAAGCAATCTTCACCTACAAACTGCTGAAGGACAGCACAGTTTTACAGATTTCATTTCCGGGGTATGTAGCATCATCAATGGATTTTGATTCAGCAGTAGTTTCTTCCTGAAATATTCTGGCAGAATTGGGAAGCATTAAGCTAATTTCTACATGAACATTAAAATAGTCTAGTGATAACAGTTTTTATACCTACAGTACATTTCAAGGTCACATGTGCATTGTGAGCCTGAAAGACAGCACTGGGGTTGTGAGAAGATGCTAGAGGTTGCAATACACAGACTTGAGCACTGTAGGTCAAACTCTGCATTTGGATCCTTGTCACCGAAGTTGTTAGAGGTTCCTGGGATAATGGTGTCTTACTCCAGACCTTGCTGATGTAAAAGGAGGTTCTCTTTGGAATTGTGTGCATTGTATGTATGTGCACATATGTAAAACCTGATCGAATGTTGTATGTTGTTGTTGGGCTACTCATTTAATCACAATTATCTATAAATTTTAAAATAAATCAGTAATATTTGAATTTAAATGCATCTTCTCCATCATGTGCCTTTTTCCTTTTGGGTATTTTCAGCTCTTACAGTTTACCTGAGAAAAATATTGCAGGGATCAGTTAGTGCCCACTTGTTTGACCACTAGATTGCCAATGTGTTTAGGCTGCAATAATAAGGTATACAGACATAACTTGTGTAGTTATGCACACTTTAACATATAGGTATATAAAACAAACAAAAAAAAGAAACAAGAAAAAGAAACAGCAAGGAGGTTTCAAAGGGACAGACAAGATTTTATACCTATTGAAAAAGTGGGTTAGGTGAGAGAGGTGATTTTTAGTATAAAACTAACATTTACGTATTTGTGGAGAGTGAAAAAAAAACAAATGACAAATGCACATTTCACTGTACATAGAAGGTGATCATGGACTCTTCTATGCAGCAAAATAATAGAAGGAGTTTAAGGTAGAAGATACTGTATAAACTTTTGACTGATGCCCTGAGTACAAGGGCTGGTTTACCCTCACTTAGAGACACTCTTGTAAATCTTGGCATGTGAACATGGAAAAGAAGATGCCCTGGAATCAGCAGGGTGCAGATAAATTACTTGGAAAGCTCTGATCAGTGCAGCTTTGAAGAACTGTGGCAATCTAACATCCACTGCCCCTTGCAGCTGCTGAACATCCCATAACCTTATGCAAAGATGATTTAAAGTCTGTTTCATCTGCAAGAGAAACACATTTAAAATACATTTCTTGAACAGTTCTACTGTAGGCTTGACTTCTTAACAATAAATTGCACCAGTGACAACAAAGGGAGCCATTTATAGTGAGTTAGGATGTTCCTAGTTTTGCACGTAATATCTGTTTTCAGAAAAGTGTTACTGTATATACCGATGAGGTGATACACAGAACTGAGTTAGGGTTACCACTCTATTTTCAATTAATTAATCAGATTTAAAAAGGCAGAACACACTTTGCAGTGGAATAAATTGCAGATTGGTCATGCTGGGATTATTTTTAAGAAACAAAATAGTACAAATTCAGACAGTCTGAAAACTAGGTAAATAAGAATGGAAAATATTAAAGGAATGTTTACTTCTTAAAAGGAGAAATAAGAGTCAGAGGAAATACGCATTTCAGGATATTTCTACAGTTGAAGTTGAAAGAAATATTTAAAAAAAAAGCCCCAACCAACCAAAGACTTCCACAACTGAATAAATAATGAAGGTTTGATAAAATACAATTACACCGAAAGGATAGTAGTTTATTTAGGCTTATTGTATGTAATTTTTGTAGTAGAGGATGAGAAGGGAGAATGGAGAATAAGGTAGTATGTGAACACAGGTGTGTCAATGTGACTGAAGTTCAAGATAAAGTTCTATTTGTAATGTTCTGCAGTGGCTAGAAGCTCCAGAAACACAATTCATTGGAATGTATCTTGCTCCATTTTTTTCTGTTTTCATTCTTGTAAAAAACAGTCTAAAATTTCAAATGCCCTAGTCTCTTATGCCCAATCTGTTATTTGTTTGTTCTTTCATATTCAAGCCAGGTTATAAGGTTTCAGTGCCATATTCTCTTATTTGTTTTTAAAATCTTGTATTTCAAATATATTAAGTGACACAAAGCACGTCTGGAAAATGGATGTTTGCAATTTTCCATTAAGTCAATACGTATTGCAAATTAGCAGCTGTTCTTTTATCATGTAGTCCCATAAGTAGGCAAAATTTAATATGTGCTACCTTGTGGAACAAAATTTTGTAAAATTGGTAAAGCAATGCGTGTGATTTCTTTTTTTTCCTAAGGAAATTACCAGTTTCTGTCCAGTTTGCGCTATGACTCCTCTTCTGGGTAAAATATTAGAGGAAAAAGAAGCTGTGCCATGTAGCACACTGGCTACCAGAAGCAGCAGAGGTGTCCTAGCATGTTAAGTGAGCTTGCACTGTCACAGTGTCTCCTGGCTTCCATAACCATCTTTATTTAGATGAACACCACTTTATTTAGTGAACAGCACTTTGGTTTGTGACTACTTCTGATGCTTCAGAAGCTGGGTGACTGCTATCATACAATCCATCCAGAAACCTGAGACAGGGAAAGTTGGGGCTGTTCAACACGGAGAGGAGAAGGCTGTATGGAGACCTCTTAGCAGCTTTCTAGTATCTGAAGGGGGCCTGCATAGATGCTGGAGAGGGACTCCATCAGGGACTGTAGCAATACAAGATGAAATGGATTTAAACTTAAACAGAAGAAGTTCAGGGTAGATATAAGGAAGAAGGTGCACTGGCCCAAAGAAGTGGTAAATGTTCCATCCCTGGCATTGTTCAAGGCTAGACTGCTGGTTGAATGGAGCCTTGGGATACATGGTCTAGGATGAGGCATCCCTTCCCGTGGCAGGGCGGTTGGAACTAGATGGTCTTAAGGTCCTTTCCAACCCTTATCATACAATGATTCTATAATTCTCAAATTATACTTTCCCTCTCTCATGTAACAACCTGAGCAAGTAGATACAAAGAAAAAAAGATATTCTGACCATATGCGTTTTATAAAATACCTGAGTATTCTAATATGATTACGGAATTCACTGAATAATTACTCAACAAACTCCAGTTGCTGAAAGGTGAAAGGACAGCTCATTTCCCACATTCCTCCTTACCCATTAACCTGTAAAGTACTCTAGGAAGTGGCCTGACCATCCTGCTGCTTACGCTTACAGAACTTGCTGGAAAAATCAACCTCGGCTCTTCTTTATCTCCCCACTGTTCTTCACTTGCCCAGTCTGAGAAAAGTCTAGTTAACAGGTAGATTGCTATGAAGAGATTATTTAATTTCCCAGGCTTTTGCCCTAGTGTGATATAGTTCCTGTTCTGGTCCTAAAGGAAGAGACTTCATCAGGGTCACTACTGAACTTCAGTATTATTTTTTCCATTGCTGGCTCTCTGCTACCTATAATACTTATGCTAGTTACAAATCATTTCCATTAGCTTGAGTCACCTGCAGCTTTATTACTAAGTACTCTACTTAGTTATCTTTACTCCTAATTTCTTACAATAGCTGTTCTTGTTTTTTCCTTTATTTTTATTATTTCATACTTTTGGATGATTGGCTTTTCTGCAACTGCTCTTAGCAATCTTTTTCTTACTACCAGTAACTGTAGTGTATAAGATGGTCAGGCAATGTGGATACTTTACTGTTGGCTTTCCTAGTTATCAGTGAAGCCACGCTGGTTTTCCATGTGGGAGGTCTTCTTCTACTATGTAGGAGTGTATGTTTGTCCTGAGTGTATGGGAACCTCTAGTATTCTTTCCTTTTTTGGATTTGATGGCCTTTATATAAAAAGTAGTCTTTGGGTGTAGTGCCTCAAAAGTACTCAAATCATTACAGGTGAAATAATTTTCAAGACTATTTAAAGATAAAAATCTCAGGGTTAGTTTTGAAATCATTGCCTGCAGAACTAACACAACTGAAGGCTTTTGACCAGGTTCCTTCCCTTTTAAAAGCAAGACAAACAAGTGGTGTGTTTTTTGAAATGCTATATGGTTTAGGACTTGTACTCTGAACTAATATTTTTTCTTTATAGAATTATAAACATTTAATGAACTGGTTTTCCATGTCATCACCCTATCCCCTAAAAAGAATAGAATTCATATTATTAAGAATTCATTATCATTAGGGTAAATGTAGCATATAAAATTACCTCCCACCAACTGAGTGAATGGCAGGCACAGGGAGATGAAGCTTGTTACCTGAAAACTTGATATCCTCCTCAGGGATCTAGGAGGACAGTAACACACCAATATCAAGCAGAATGATAACAAACATACCTAAAATATATATATTATATATATATGGAATATATATATGGAATATATATATACTCAGAGATAAGAAAAGTAATTAAAATGCTGAAGTTTCTCATAGCAAGCTTCAAACATTTTTTAGTTTATTTTTATTAATCACGGTATCACACAGTATCACAGTATGCTAGAGATTGGAAGGGACCTCGAAAGATCATCTAGTCCAATCCCCCTGCCGGAGCAGGAACACCTAGATAATGTTACACAGGAATGTGTCCAGGTGAGTTTTGAATGTCTCCAGGGAAGGAGACTCCACAACGTCCCTGGGCAGCCTGTTCCAGTGTTCTGTCACCCTCACTGAGAAGAAGTTTCTTCTCAAGTTTAAGTGGAACCTCTTGTGTTCCAGTTTGTACCCATTACCCCTTGTCCTATCATTGTTTGCCACTGAGTAGAGCCTGGCTCCATCCTCGTGACACTCCCCCTTTATATATTTATAATCACCATAACATTAATGATTGGAATATGAAGTATATTTCTATATTTATAGATTTCAGTGGAAGTTTTCCCCAGGGTGTAATTAGGAGTGTTGTGAGACATTTTTTGCTTCATTTTGTATATGTGAAGCCTACTTCAACTTCTACTTAAGTCAATGACAAGATTTTCATTAACTCTCTCCTGTGATAGCCCAGTCAAGCTCGAAATGAGGGAAATACACAGCAGGGTGCTTTGTTGAAGCAATTGCTTTAACTGAGATTAAAATAAAAATGAGATTAGCTATAAAACAATTTAAGACTAGTACACATAAACTGATTTATTATCTCTCACCATGCTTAAAACGTCCCACCACATTAGTACATAGAGCATAGAATTATCATTGTAACAAATGGAGAACTTAGATATCCAGTAATGTGTTAGTAAAGTGCTTGATGATAAAAAGAGAAAGAAAATGACGGTACATCATTAAAGAAAATGAAATTAAATCATATAAACTAAAATAAAAACAACAAAAAAGCCTATAAAGAAATGTATAAATACTAGGGTATATATAAAAACTGTGTTTCAAAAGAGAAATTTCCCAATGGAATATCTGGAATATCTTAATATTTTTTGAGTAATGCAGGAGAAATAAACAGAATATATGGCACAACAGAAGACCAGTGCTAGGAGAAAAATTATTGTCAACAGGAATTACTTGAAAAGAAAATCTTTGAGCTATGATTGTGATTGATAAGTGTAGTGTACCACTTAAAATACTTCTTTTGTTAAAATTGAAGCAAAAGAAGCCTTTTATTTCTTAGTGAACCTTGTCAAGAGAGTTCTAGGCCTCAGGCAGATTTATTTCTAATTTCTTCAGAGCTGAGCTTGATTTTTACACTGCATTCTAGAGAGAAATGGTAACCTGTTAGAATTTAATATTCAGCCAGAAAACTTAACAGAGGTTTTCTCCTACCATAAGTGATTTAATCTCTATTTACTAGACTCCATTTCAACACTGCTAATATAGTCTCTTAAAATTCTATTTCTTCTCTAGCTTCTTTTTTGAAGTAGTCATAAATATCCTTGTTCTGACTACTCAGTCTTGGTCATACACTGAAAGATGCTAAGCTTCCATCAGAAAGTTTAATGTCAAGGGAGCTGAGTACTCTGAACTTTTCAAGTATCTTGTAGAATAGCAGCAGTTTCAAGGTATTTATAAAGCCAGATAAAGCAATACAGGCCTACTACTACAGCACAAACAATGAAGTCATTAGAAATACAAACCACGTAAAGGCTGGTGAAATATTTTCAGAAGTGAATGTAGTGCTTTTATAGTTTGATATACAGACAAACAGCTCAAAACATGCTGGGAAGTTAGCAGACTTGTAAAAAACAAGACAAGCAAAATAAGACACTCAAAATTAAAACAAACTTAAACCTAAAAATTTCGGTCCTTTCCAAGTCTGGTCCACTGGAGCATGTGGTTTTCCTACCAGTACCCACCTGAATTTAACATGTGAAAGTATCTTGGGGTAAGTAACTGCAGTGTCTATTGTGTGTGCTTATTGCATGGTTGAGAGTCTGTTATTTTAGAGTTAATTAATTGTCTGACTGCCTACCCCACATAAAAATTAATTTCTAGGATTTATTTGGAGGAGTTTGTGCAGCCAATACTTGATGCATGTGTATAAATAGCACATAAGCACTTTAAAGAGCTAATCAAGAATAGAAGTATATGTTAATTAGCAATGTATTAATCTATGATTAATGTAAAAATGGATAAAGATGATGTTCCAAACCCATTTTCATTAGCAGTACTTACATAATATGATTTTAATGGTTTAAATGAGAGTGGCCTAACATCCAGAGCTCTTGATTTCTCATTGTTACTTTTTGTAGGTTATCAGTAGCTTTATTACAGAGGATACCTGTAGGCATAGTCTTGTTTGAAAAGGCTGGCCATACTGTAAAGTGTGTTTCTTTTTATGTCTATCAGCATCAGATTCTTAAATGCAGTAACCTCTCTCTTTGAAGTTCACTACTGTGATTTACTTATGCTGCAAATATAGTATGTTAGAGAAGATTTTAGTTTCTTTATTTTTCTTCTGATATGCAAAATGTCATTGAAAAAGTCAATCATAGAATCATAGAATGGTTAGGATTGGAAAGGACCTTAAGATCATCTAGTTCTAACCTGCCTGCCATCAGATAGGTCTTACATAAATTTCAGAATTACCATAAAAAATTACAGTGTAAGTTATTTCATAATTATTATAAATGTACTTTTTTCCAGATAAAGAGCATCTTTTTGTTTGTCTCCCTTTGAATCACAGACTCATAGAATGGTTAAGGTTGGAAAGGACCTTAACATCTAGTTTCAACTCCCATGCCTCACCCTGGACCATGTTGACCAATGCTCTGTCCAACCTGGCCTTGAACACCGCCAGGGACAGAGCATTTACTACTTCTTTGGGCAATCTGTTCCAGTGCCTCACCACCCTCACATTAAAGAACTTATTCCTTATATCTAACATGAACTTCCACTGTTTAAGTTTAAACCTTGTCTTATTGCCATAGCCCCTGATGAAGGGTCCTCTTTTATATATCTTGATGCTACACTGTTGTGATTTAAGCCCAGCCAGCAACCCAGAGCCACGCAGCTGCTAGCTCACTCCCTCCCCTTTCATCCCCTCCCCGCTCCCAGAGGGGTGGAGAGGAGAATCAAAAGAATGTAACTCCCAAGGGCTGAGATAAGAACAGCCCAGTAACTAAGGTATAACACATATCACTGCTGCTACCACTGACAATAATAGTGATAAGGGAAATAACAAGGGAAGAGAGCACAACTGCTCACCACCTGCCAACCAATACCCAGTCCGACCCAAGCAGTGATCTCACTCTTCCAGGTAACTGCCCCCAGTTTATACAGTGGGCATGACGTGCTGTGGTATGGAATACCTCTTTGGTTAGTTTGGGTCAGGTGTCCTGTCCCTGCTTCCTCCCAGCTTCCCCTCCTCCCTGGCAGAGCATGAGACTCACAAAGTCCTTGGTCAGAGTAAACATTACTGAGCAACAACTAAAAACATCGGTGTTATCAGCCCTGTTCCCTGGCTGAAAGTCAAAACCACAGCACTGCACAAGCTACTAAGAAGGAGAAAAAATGACTGCTACTGCTGAACCCAGGGCATACATGCTAACGGAAATACAGTCCAAAAGATGATGTAAAAGAATTTGACACATAAAATCAAATTACATTAAGTCAATAGTCCTTAAAGTCAATAGACATGAGTTTGGATGTTGATAACTAAATGCGCAACAGGAAAATATGTATCAAAATATTCTGAGAAGACAAGTGAGTTAATAAAATTTTGCTAAATATTTTCAGTGTGGCAGATTAATTTTCTTCTTTCTAAATTAGGATTGCATATTTGTGTATGGGCTGCACTGGATATATAGAGATTTTTATTTGCTCTTATGATGGCATCACTAAATGTTCTTTCACTGAAACTTTTTTTTTTGTCAAAAGTAATTCAATGTGTTTCTCTTTGTGAAAAGCAATATGATTTAATACAATTTTGTTAGCGGGAGTTAAAATGCAGTTTTTAATTTAGCAGTAATGAATATGTTAGAATGAATAGGTGACATATACTTTGTGAAAGCTGCAGAAAAGATGACTTCTTCTTAGTTGCAGTTGACCCACATTAGACTTCTGAATACACTAGACTGGGGAGGAATAGGGAGGAATTATTTTTAAACCAGGATCTGCTCTTCCATGCTAAAGGAGAGTGCCCTACATCTGTCTCTGCCAGCAAAATTCAGGCTCAGCAGTTTGGTATGACACTAATTTACTTGCACAGAGATTTATAAAGCTTCATAAATAGCAGAACAATATGATTAGATAGTACTTCGGTTGATTCAATTACAACTGAGGTTTAAAGATACTAAGAAAAAAATCAAATGGCCCAAGCTGGAATTAAGCTTTCCTAACTGAGTGGGAAAAAACAGTCAGCAGTGATGAAAAAGAGACAATTTCTGCTGTGATCAAGCAGAGAAACCATTTCTGAAGCTGTGATGGATGTATTTTGCATCAAAAGATGGAATTCTGAACTACACATCATTCTTGTTCAAGATCCAGATTTTATTTATAACTTTGGTGAAAGTTTTTAAATGATTTATTTTGGTTTCCATTTAACTTACATATTTTGATACAGACTGGTTTATACACTGCGTCACCCACTCATAAATGTACCCAGAATACTGTGAGAAATTTTTTGGTAGTGACATATTATGCTTTTATTCCCTTTCATGTGCAGTGTCAGCAGTTCTTTGATGATATCTGTTTTTAAGCTGAGCAAGGCAGGAGTTTTAAACTAATGTCCAGCATATACATCTACTTGCAATATTGATAGTTCAAATATGACATGTCTCTTGCTACTTGTCTGCCTTGTAGAGCTTCCTGTGAGAGGCAAGAATACTTTATTGAAATCAGTGGGGCATATGGTTGTAAACTTCAAGGTGTAGCTTAGCACCAGTAAATCTTCAGTCAAAAATCTCCATCAGACACGGATTTATTTAGGAAAAGGTTTTAATTCCCACTGTATAAAGCTTGGCTCAGCTTTTTGTGTCAGCTATTTATTTGAAGAAATTTACATGTATGTACATACCTGCACATAGAAAACTTTTTATATGTATTTTTCTGGCAAAAGGAACTTTTCAGATGCTATTTCAGGGTGAACAAAGCATTTCATATCTGTAAAAATATTGAAATATGCACCAAGTAAGAAAGATCATGATGAAAATAAGTACTGAGTGCCTATCAGTGTGTAGGGAAGTTATTTAGAAAGTTGAATACCTGTATTTCAGCTCTAGCAGTAAGAAATATTCAAATACGATATGATATTTAGTCCTGTCATTCCAGGAAGTACAAGCTGTTTTGCTCAACCCACTAAGTCAGATTGCTTTCTCCTGTTCCTAGCCAATAAAAATTAGCTGTTTGACCTAACCCTAGCTGGGTTACAATACAAGCCTAACTAAAATGTACTCCTATTGGACCCCTTTGAGTCTAAAGCAAACCTGAAGAAACTTTGATGTGGCTGTTGTTTTGGAAAGCCTCATGTTTTATACCCATCCTTAAGCAAGTACCTTCCCAGAGAATATGCAACTAAATGAAAAAATGGTCTTGTGAACCCCTAACACTGTGTCCTTAAGTTTGCTTTCTGGGTTTTGATTCTTTCGTGTTTGTTTGTTTTGGTTTGGTTGGGGTTTTGTTTTGGGTTTGTGGGGTTGTTTTTTATTTTTTTTAATTGTAGGTTGTTTTTGTTTTTGTTTTTGTTTTCCCTGGAGAGGGAGAACTGAAAGAAGGACAAGCTATTTACCTGTTCTTTAGTTCCATTTATGTATTCCTTATGATTTGAGCCATTAATGAATTATTGAATGTCTTGGATATGAATGCTTGAATAAGATGATTAAAAGGCCTTTGTAGACTTTTCTATGGAGAGATTCCATAAAGATAGAAGTGCATTGACATGCTCGTTTTTCTGAAGTATGTCAAACTGACAAATACATTGAGTAACTATCTCTGGAGTCATTTAAGAATAAAGATCAAGGGAAAAATATTTAAGAAAGTAGTATTAGAGTTTTAAAATTAAAATTATTTAGAATTGTGCTCAACAGTAGGATTTAAGGATGAAGAAAATTTTTTTGCAATCTGAGGTTATTTTATGCTTAGCAAAGTTTGTCATTAGTCTATTGATAAATACATAAGTGTACACATGCATAAGTGTACCTCTGTGGTGGAATAATAAAGTAGTAAAATCACTATATTTACAAAGAGATAAGAAGATCTTTGTAGGATGATCTTGATGGCATCTCTCGGCCAGCAGAAACAACTGGATCTGAAGGCCTGGTTTGTAAAAGTTCTCTTACGTGGCTTGAAGTGATTTGAAATTGAGTCAAATATAGTGTTCACTGGAAATTGTATTGACAGTTGTCTACCATTTCTATTAAGGATTATTCTTAGCAGTGTAAGGATTATTATAGATTAACAGTGTTTTCCGATACTATGGTAATGTCAAAGAGCCTTGGACTGAAACAGTGCAGGGGGAGAAACTCCTCTTTTAGTTGCAGATTTGGGATCTGATGGGTCACTGTTTTCTCTCAGGGCTTACTGCAACTGGTAAACCGTAAAATCACGATGGAACAGCATGAGCCACTTTTCTGAGGCTGTTGAAACTACAGCATCTATTGCTTCCTGGCAGGAGATTACTTAGCTAACAACAGACCTGGGGTCATTTGTGCTGGAAGAGCTCTCTAGAAACTTCCAGCACTTGGAATCCTGCACAATGAACTATGATTGCTGTATAACACCATTAGAAAGAAGTATCTGATTACCCTAACAGCTGTTCAAAGTCGTAGGAGTGTGATCAGGATTTTTCCATTATGGATGTGCTCTGAGCGACCGTTATTACTGTTACGTCATTAGTGTTGGTTGTGCTGATTTCCAAAGTTGTCGTTTTATTGTCCTTTACTTTTTCTTTCTGAAGTATAGTGAATATTTAAACATGAACAGACTTAGCATTTGAAAATGTGGTGGTATTTCTCATGAAGTGGAATCTAGATGGTGTTGTTTATTTCTGCACTCTTAGAGGGATGGTAGTATCAATGGTTAAGAGCACCTAAGCACTGAATATTTATCTAGGCTCTGAAGAAGAATAGTGCATAGGGATTAATGCAGATGGAAAAATACATAGGAAAAAGGAGTTCTTTTAGGGAGGGTTGGTAGGCAAAAGACCCTTCTTCCTGGTTGATTCCTTTCTCTGAGCCCGTATGTGTTTCAAACTATGAACTTTTTAATAACATTTAGCTGTTGACTGCTGCTGCATCAACAAAATCAGCAATGAAATATCTTATCAGGGCTGTTACCTGTTGTTTTGTCAGGAAATGAATTAACGGGGTCTGAACTTTATTTAAAAGCTGAGCAGTTTCCTCTTTCACAAGCAAATGGAGATACCACCAATTCTTATTCTAACTGGGTAGAAACAATTACTTTGCAGTATGGTCTTAGAAACCATTGAATGAAGCTTCAGTAGCCAAGTGCTATGCCTTAATAAGAAAATAAAACACTTGGTCTTTCATCGTAACTGTTCTAATATAGACCAGCTGCTTTTAGAGGAAATCCCATTTGTAAGATCTAGTTTTCTGCAAGAAATAAGTTTACACACAACTTGTATAGCAACTAAGCTTACTGCTTTGTAGGACAACAGTATTCTGTAAGACTCTTTTCATTAAAATGGTTGGTGCAATCCCCTTATTGCCCCTTTTTTTTTTTTCCTCTTGGAAAGTCCATGATCTTTCCATGAAAAACATATGCACACTATATCTGGGATACTTGCCCAGAATATTCTCACATTCTCTGCAGTCAGAAGAGTTATAGACATTTATTTTCACATTAGTTAATGAAAATACAGACATGCAACTTGGAAATATGAGGAGATTTACTTAGATGCAATCTGTCCTTTGATGGAAAAGGAAGAGAGGAAAAAAAAATGATTGGTGGGATTTACAAGTGACATTTTCTTTATATTATTGTGGACTTACAAAAGTCCAACTGCTTGCAAATAAAGTACACCAAGAAGTAACTGCATCCCGAGGGAATAATACTGAACCAATGGTTATGGATTTCCAAAAGAAAGTTTTCTACTTCCAGCAAGGTAAGGATCCTGTTACTAGATGATGAAAATATTCATAATTTTAATTTAATTAACAGTGCAGAAGACAAACCTCTCAAAAACCAGAAGCCATTCAATTTGCACCATTTGTACAAATAATAGAGTGTAGAAAGGTGACTAATAATGCATAAAATTATGCATTTATTAATTCAAAAGAATAATTTAATTGTTCCAAGAGTTAGAAGTTTATAGAAAGTGATCAGATAACTTACAGTCCTTCAAACAAAAACATTATCATGACAGTCAAGAGAAGCAAACTTTTCAGCTTTGCTCTATTCATGTCAACATGTCATGTTCAACAGAAAAATATAAACATATGATAATTCACTCAGTCATGTATATGTATCATCAAACTGACCTTTTGCAGAAAGCGGCTGAGTTAAATATTGCTTCTTTGAATGCATTTTTTGCCTGTGACAAATGTGGGTGGAGAAAAAGAATTCTAAAATGTTGAAATCTCTCCTTACTTTGATAAATGTAAGATAGACCAAGAACCCTAGGTTATCTTTCAGTAAATATTAGCATATAAAAAAATCAGAAAAGATTTTTTCTAAATTAGGCAATTCACAAAACTTTCTTTTAACTGTCAGGATTAGAAAAATTTAACCATATGTCAGAAACTTGTGTGACAGTGACTGACCTCACTTCTTTCCTGTTTCCTTTGATACAAGATATAATCCTGTAGACTTACTATTAAAAAACCATTTTACTCTCCTTTGATTCTTTGCTATGATGGACCTTCATATCAGAAAGCCATGGCACTGGGCTCCATTCACACCATTTTTTACATGAGCTTGCTTACTGAAAAAATACTATTGCTAAAATACTGCAGTGAATTTACAGTATACTACTACTTACTATTTACTGCTACTACTATTACTATTTACTATTACTTTCTCTGAGATGTGATCTGCTTACAGTCAATCTCTGTAGAGTGCTGATAGGTTTTAGACTGACATTCAAAGCACTTTTTGAGGAATACTTTAATAGCAGAGAACCCACATTAGCCAGCAGTATTTAAGTGTTGAAGTTTAGCTGCATAGAAGCAATGTTACTATATCTCTATGTTCACCTGAAGACTTGCCTGCAATATATTAAACAGGGAAACTAATTGCTTAGCTTCCATTGTTAGTATCTGTCTTCCTATCCAACTCATGTTTAGGACCAGCTGGTCTTAAGAAAATTTTGTCTACTATATTGTCTTGATGACTCAGCCAGGGAAAACACCTGAGTATGCTTCCCAGACCTATGCAGAACTGAGTATTGTGTAAAATGAAGTGGTGATCAATACTCAGTTTTGAAATTTCCTCTTTTCTTTCCCCTTTGCTGGTATGAAATGCACCCAAGAGAAAGGAGATTATTCTGTTTCACATCTGCTAGCAGCCTGGTTGTTTTCTGAAATATATAGGGGATTTGGAAAAGGGACAAACCTGAGATCCTTTATGTTTTTTTTACTTCATGGATGTGTCTGTAAACTCAACAGTGCTGCAAATTTCAGTTTTGTACTATAATTTTACTACTAATTTTAGTTTACTTCAGTGTTACCTTAATTTTTTAAAAAACCTTCAGTGTGTGCAGGAAGAATAAAAATTATCAAAGCAAGGCACCCCAAAACTAGCACATCAGAATTCCCTCAGCTTCATTGTGTGAAGTGCAATATTTCTTATGTAGTTCATTACATTATAATTTTTTTCTTTTTCTTCCAGAATGTTTGCTTTATTATTCAGAATATCAGTTGAACAGGGCTTGCTAAATGAAAAAAGGGAAAGGCAGTCACTATTCTAGTTTGGTTTAATCTTGAAATGTATGGTTTGAGATTTTGACTCATAAATCTTTCATATCTAGCTCTAAGTAGAAAATATTAATTTCTTCATAACCTTTTCTGGGTTTCTCAGCAGTATAGCACCTGAATGCTTCACAAGCAATATTTGATGAATTTGTACTGCTAAAGTTGTCTGAGCGAGGTATGTGATTTACACCCTGCAAAGGGAAAAGAAAACTGTAGCCCTCACTGATTTCAGCTGCAACTGAATTGTCTGTGTTTTAACAGCTCAGGCCTTCGGATTTCAAGCAAGGAAACACAAACACATAAATTCTGGCTGCCTGTCAAGAGCATGCTTTCAAACTACTGGATTGCTGGAGAGAAGCAGCAAGGCAAGAATCCAGTTTTTCAGCGCTACATCCAATCATCCTCACATTTAAAAGGGAATACCAAGCCTTTGTTAATACCCTTTATTATTATTAAAGGGATGTTACAGACAAACGCATCTCCATGAACCTTGGAGGTCATTCATCCTTTGGTTGGATGGGAGGTGATTCACATAGAGTGAAATGGGATCACATAGTTAGTGCTTATGCGCAACTGATGTAAAGTGCTAATGTACTAAAGTGCTAAGGTACAAAGATTAGGCCATTTTAGATGGGCTTTGAGCCTAGTGGAACATGACACTGTCCTTGGCAGGGATTTTGGAACTAGGTGATCTTTAAGGTCCTTTCCAAGTCAAACCATTCTATGACTCTATGAAAGATAACTGCGAATCTGACTTTTCTCAACTGCTAAACTGACAACCTTAAAATAGTTATATCTTGCTGGCACTTGCCTATCATTTCCTAATCCCTTTGTGATTCACAAAATTTGCTTATAGAAAATAATTATTTCTGTTAATTCCATTCAAAAGAGTTTGTCATAATTTTTCCTAGTGCTAGCATAATGTTTTTAGTCAAGCAGTTTATCTACTAAAAATACACTTCCGGAATTAATAAGAGTTCTCATAGAATCGGGTTGCATTCAGAATATATTTTCATCCCATAATTAAGGGAGGAAATATTTTGAAAAGGTCTTTTGTGTTTGGTTTTGTTTTTTTTTCTGTTTATTTCTGTTTTGTTTTTTTTTTTAATTCTTGTAGTAAAATAGATTAGGTTGTTTTGTTTTTTTTTTCTTGGTTGAAAAAAAGCAAACCAGCAAAAAAATTCACTCCAG
Organism: Pezoporus flaviventris; assembly: GCF_033815535.1. Taxonomy (NCBI): domain Eukaryota; kingdom Metazoa; phylum Chordata; class Aves; order Psittaciformes; family Psittacidae; genus Pezoporus; species Pezoporus flaviventris. Next base: position 36,900,732 of record NW_026892550.1, on the reverse strand, counting down.
GTAACTGCCTCAGTTCTTACTCTCACCAATAGCCATATAGTCAGGGAAGGCAAGCCTAAGTAGCATTTAACTGCTACATTCTGACCCACATTACTTGAGTATATACAAACTGAATTTTTATAATATAGAAAGATCTTTAAGAAAAGGCAGATCTCTGGCTCTAGTCTGTCCTCTTTTCAAGTTTCATGTTCTGCTGCAGAATTTGGGACATCTGTTTGAAGTGGATCTAAGTGTTCAACAGGACATAAAGCCATATTTCTTTCTGACATTATTCTTATAAATGATTGAGCCTTTCTTGCCTTGAGAGTTGCCTAAAATCTTTATTCTGGGACACATGGCTTGCAAAATTTTCTACTAGTTGTTCAAGTTTTGCCAAATTAGTTGTAGCTAAATGAAAAAAAATAAAATGAGACTATTATAAATAATATTAAAATAATATTATTAGATGTAGCAGTACTTGCCAAAGATATTCATGGTTACTTTAAAAGCCAGGCATACTTTCACCCAACACAATAACATGACCATTTAAGTGCTTCACCTGGGAGAAAATACCTGTTGTAATTTGTCTCTTGGGATGAAAAAGAAAGTGTATGAAGACTTCAATTATAGAGGAAGCTTTTTTCCTCCCTCTGGATTACTTTCATTTCAATCATCTTGCAGTCATTCCTGCGTCTTGCAGAAATACTAACCATGTAAATTACATTTCCATGCTTCATGTAGCAGTTTCGCCTTTGGATAGTCACTATTCTGTTTTCTAAGCAGCTGATGAATTTAAGCAGCCTACTATATTCACTGAAGTGTGTCTGTAAGCAGAATTTGACCAACAAAATGGCCTTTTTCTTCTCTGCAGCTTTGCTTGCATCTGCTGGTGACAGGGTTGTTGGTTTTATCTCAGTTCTTTCATCTGTTCTACTCTCCACTAAGACCCTTCTTCCAAAATGGCTCCGTGTTTCCAGGCATATTTTAATAATTCATCACAAAACGCTAAAGGAAACAAGATAAATAACAGTATGATCTATGTCTGCGGCTCAAAGGCAGAAAGCACAAATTGTGTTTAACCACATAAACATCGATCGGGCTCTCATCTCACTTAACAGACAAGGAGTGGCACACTTGGTTAAAAAGCCACCTGATTTATCAGCACCTGACTTTTCATATGAAGAAATGGGTGGGGACGGTTCACAAAACACATGGTAATTATTTAAAGGAATATTATTAAAAAATAAAAGGTGCATTCATGTTCATAACTTTTTCAAAAAAGCATTGATATAAACTCAGCTAAACACATCAGTTAAGGTCACCTCTGTTTCCCTAACATTGTAATTTTTTGGTTTTCTGTGAAGAAAAACCTCAATAGTTATTCAAGATGTTTGTTAAAACTAAGGTCTTTGCATGTTATTCAGGGTTCTTTGGACTATTTTAGTAGAACTGGCTGATAAAAATGTACCTGACCGTGCAACTACTTGATAGTTGACTTCTCTTTCTTCTTTGTCCTCTCGTCCTCTCTACTTGCTTCCAAGTCTCTGTTCTTCCATCTCCTCAACTTCACTGGATGATGGCAAATTCTTACTTCTATACCTGTCCCCACAACTCATAGCTTTTCCTCTAAACTTTGCTTGGTGAAATAGTCTGTCCATTCATCATATTTCTAAATATTCCTCAAAATGTTGATAAACCGTTCACAGTGTTCACTGTATGCTCTAGGGACACCAAAGAGTTAATCACCCCCACATACAGGGCAGCTGGGCAATGAAGCAAAATAATGGCAATGTGTAAAGAGGGCAGGTTTTTTTGGATATTCACTGGGAAAAAGAGTGGAAGCTTATACTGTACATAATAGCATTAGATACTGCTCTGTGCCTTCTGTTCCAGCTTATGGATGAGAGAAGAGGATTAAGCAACCATAGGGGAGAGCAGGAAAATAAGGTTCACTGTGCAGATGCCAAGGAGCAAACTTTGGCTATGATACAGATGCCCCAGGAGATGTGCCAGCAATGACCAATAGCCCCACAGATCTTTATGCTAGCTGGCTTTTCTAGCACTTTTCTTCTTTCTTGGAAATTTGCAGAAGCTGTTTAATTCTCAACATTTTATCATAAAACTAATGCTATGTCCTAAAAATTCTTTAGCTTGGGTATTTTGTGTCAGCAAGTCTGCATTCTGATAAGCTTTTGGTCTCCAAATTATGCTTTTTCTTTGGCCCCAAATACATTACTTGCACCTTTCTCTTCACTTCTTTTTTTTTTTTTACTTTGCGTAATGTTAAGGTCTTATGAAGCATCCCACTCATTTGTATTGCAGATCACAATCTGAGTCACTGGGCTAAGATACAAGGATGATGAAATGGCTGGCTTTATGAGTTTTTAAATAAGAATGATAGTGTAGATATCTCAAATGCTGTTCATCCACCAGAATTCTTGATCTTTTCACCAGCTACTTCACCAACTATAAGTCATGCAGAAAAATCTGTCATACCCATGGACTCTTCCACACTGATAATTAAGATGGGTTTATGTAATTGAAATAGTCCTAGGCACATCATTTAAACAAAATGAATTTGGACAACACCCAGAGGGATTAACACAGTGTGAGTGTTTCCAACAATTTTTTTACACTTCAGTGATATTACTTGAGAGAGCCAGCTAGTTTTATTAATTAGTAACCACATAATGTACTATATAATCTATATACTGTAAAATAATGAAACTAATAAATACAATAAGTGCTGAAGGAAGTACTTAAAAATACACTGTATCTGAGAGCAGTTTATGTGAGTGTGTGTGTTACTTGTTCATTATCTTTTCTGTGATCTTTTTAGGACAAAGAATTATATATCGCCATTTTAGAAGTCCCATCCTTGTGTCTCTCCTCTGTCTGCAAAATGAAATTCACAAACTCACAAAAAAAGGCTTGTTACAGGGGAACAAAAAGGCATTGCATTTCTGGCAAATTATGATTGGTGTGGGAGTAAATCTTTACCTTTTATGCAGTAGCTAAATTATTTCCCTGATCAGTTTCAAATACTTAAGTGCTGCCTATAATGATTGCTATTGGGATTAGACAGCAGGTGTTTGCTTCAGGTAGTCATAAACTCTTTTAAAAGACTTTAAAATGCCAGTATAGGTTTAAAAAGTCTTGGTGGGAAGTTAGCTACTGTGGAGATTTTATGGAAATTTTCTATACAGTGCTTTTCTTCAAAGAATTATATCTAATTTTCATTCATCTATGACAGAAGATAGCCAACTGGATGCCTCCAAGATGCCTTCTGAAGCCCATGTGTACAGAAATTATGCCGTTACTCCCTGTGCCATTTTCAGGCCGCTGCTGGCTTTGTTGGAGTTATCATTTCCTGCATGCGTGACATACCTGCCAAGAATTCTGCTTGAAGCAAAACCATCTTGTACGTTTTTTCTTTTCTTCCCCTGACAAGCCTTTCCTAATTTTCTTCTTATGATTTCCATTGACCCTACTCTGATCATTTTAATTTATTCTTTTCTCCCTTGCTTCAAAAAGACAGACTTTAGCTTTTCAACCATCTGAATAATCCCTAAGAGAATGAATGTGTTATTATATATGTAAATATCTAGATTTAGTATAGAGATATTAGATTAAAAAAATTAAAAATAATCAGATAGTTAACATAAACTGAATGCATAAAATATAGTGTATCTTTAGCTTTTTTTCCAGAGTATGATGTATATTACAGTTGTGAATGCTTTTTAAAGCAATATTTAATTGTTATTTGTTCGCTCTATAAGGGACACTAATGTATAAATATATATATATGAATTTATTCCAAAAGCTGTGAAATAATTACAATGTTTTAAATACAATATTTTACATGAACTAGTGTCCTTTTTCTATATATGATGTTCTTAGAAAAGGAACATTTCACTCTGGTCTTTCTTCCTGATGACTTAGCTGCAGTGAAATTATGGTAAAATAATTGATCAATTTTAATGCACGTTTTAGTGACAACATAGAATCACAGAAGAATTGAATGATTTGTGTTAGAAGGGACCTAAAGATCATCTAGTTCCAAACCCCCTGCGATGGGCAGGAGACCCTCCACTAGACCAGGTTGCTCAAAGCCCTATCCAGCATGGCCTTGAACACTTCCAGGTGTGAGGCAGCCAAAACTTCTTTGGGCCGCCTGTTCCAGTGTCTCACACCCTCAGTGTGAAGAACTTCAACCTAATATACAATCTAAATCTACCCTCTTTCATTTTAAAACCATCAGCCTTTTTCCTACCTTCCATGCCATTGTAAAGAGACCCCCTCCAGCTTTCCTGTGGGCCCCCTTGGGTTACTGGAAGGCTGCTATAAGGTCTACCCAGAGCCTTCTCCAACTTGCAGCCTGTCCTCACAGAAGAGGTGCTCCAGCCCTCTGCTCATCTTTGTGGCCTTCCCTGGACTTGCTCCAATAGATCCACATCCTTCTTGTGTTGGGGGCCCCAGACCTGAATACAGTACTTTAAGTGGGGTCTCACAAGAGCGGAGCAGAGGGGCAAAATCACCTCCCTCGACCTGCTGGTCACCCTCCTTTTGATACAGCCCAGGAAATGTTTGGCTTTCTATGCTGCGAGCGCACACTGAAGCTGGCTCATGTTGAGATTCTCATCAACCAGCACTCCTAAATCCTCATCCTCAGGGCTGCTCTTAATCCATTCTCTGTCCATCTTGTATTTGTGCCTGGGATTGCCCCAGCTCCAGGTGCAGGACCTGGCACTTGGCCTTGTTGAACTTCATGAGGTTGCATCAGCACCAGAAAGGAACTGGAGGAAGACCTGAGGCTATAAAATGTTATATTGGATATATTTAGGTAATACTCCTAGTTTATGAGAGACCTTCTGAAGTTTTCTGTGTTTTAGTAGCATACTGCTTTTTACAGCACCGTTTTTTACATCAAAGGGACATAAGAAAGAAGCTGCTTTAGCCTATTCTGTAAAATAGGTAGAAGATATGTGTTTAAACTTTTTGAAATTTGTAAAGAGGTTTTTTGGAACATGAGAAAGGAGTAAGGACTGTGGGAAATAGCGCTAATGTCTGTTGGGAATATCTTGTGCACTTCTGTAAAGATACTGCAGTCTGTTTCTTATTGTTTTCATCATCTCCCACCAGGCAACGACTGAAGGCCTGCATCAATGTCTTAGCATATTTACGCTTTATTTTTAGAAGCCTAATAAGAAAGACAGTGATGAAAAAAACAAACAAAATAATAAGTGTCTGTCCCAAGATGTTAACAGGTCCTTTTTCTGAAAGTTAATTGCCACAGAGAGGTAGCAGAATGCAGCAACAATGTTTTACACGTAGAGTGCTATACAGTGTGTAATTCTGCAAGAAACAGTAGTAAGAATATTTCACTCATTATTTTAGTATTCCAGCGCAACAACATGTAAGGCTACAAAGAATGAAAGATCAGTTTTGTTCCAATCCAGACCCTCTATAATTCTATAACTTAAATTCAGAGGAACAGTGGACTGTAGCTGTCAGCTGATTGTATTGACTTGATACTAGATGACACCAATTTTAACATTTTTTTTGACCTATTTTACTACATCAGAAGCTTTATTTTGGTTTTGAATTCCAGTTTTTAAGTTGTTTTAAATGAATAGAATTTCTGTAAAACAAACAAACACAAAATGCTGTCATATTAATTCCAGAAATCTACATACCTTACTCTGTAAACACTCTTTTTGGTGATCTGGTTTTCATTTTGCCTTCAAGATTTTGGTTCCTTGTTAATAGGTTGATTAATGTATGTCCTGAAAATCATATAATATTGTTGCTATCTTGAAGTCTGTATTGATTAATTTAGTTATAACTAGGGGGCAGAGAGGATATAAATAGCAGCAATAACAATTAATGCTATTTCTCTAGAGAATAATTTTTGATGCTTTACTTCCTAAAATCATCATTGATGTCCTTCACTTGCATTCCTTTTTCTTGGCAGGCAGGACAGAACTTGATATGAAGTGTTGATTCAACACATCAAAAGTGTTGAATCACCTTTCCTAGATTCTTGTGTCTTTCATTTTCTGTAGTAGTGCCAGGATGACCGCTGACCTGGCCATTTGATTTTCAGTCATCCAAAGTTTGGTGAAATGTCTTCCAGGCACGGCGTATAACTTGCATTAGCGTGGCTTTTCAGAATTTTGGTTTCAAAGTTGGTCTGTTCTATGCAGTCCTGGAAAACTTGGCTACCAACACGAAATTCGTTTGATTTCCCCTGTTCGAAAGTGTCCAGTCCAGTGGAAATGAGTATGAGTGTGAATGAAGCAGGTGAAGGCGCACAGACCCACAGCTGGTCTCCTGGCCAGGCTGTTTTAGTCTGTCTCACATAGATGTTATTCATGTTAGGTAGCAATGCACACACAACTTAAGTGACATGTAAATTCTTTCTTTTTTTCTTTTTAAACAAGACAAACATTTGGTTTTCACAGTGATATTGATGAGGTGATTTTTAATGAGTGTCAGATATTGTGCTGACATGATTTTTTTCAATGAGTCTGATTTATGTACAGTATCTGATGAATTTTCTTTTTTTCCAAGGTCCTTAGAAAGAAAACTGGTGTTTTCAAGCCGCAGAAATCATTACATTTACCTAAAAAAAGAGGACAACTTTTAAAGATCATGAAATCAACACTACACTGAAGTAGCAACTTCTGTGGCAATTGTGGTAAGCAAAAATATTCATGACCATGTTTTTTTATTTTTATTTATGGTCAATTTCTTTCATGTTATAGCTTGCTTTCATTTTATGTAGACAGTGCCAAGCATGAAAGTCTATTACTAACATGGCAAAAATGGTTTCTCAATTTAGTACCCTCCGAGAGATTTATTTGGATGTGTCTATGCATTTAAATTTTGTTAAAGGGAATAGTAAGAGTGTTTCTGATGTTGAAATTAGTTTCAGAACAATTTTCAAGCACTTTTTAGAATGTCTTTTTATCATCTCTCATTGTGCTTCTCCATTGCTTGGATAAAATGTCAAGTAAGGTTTTATTATATGCATTTTTTTCATGCTGTAAATCTTTGATTATTTTACTTGTTTATTTGATGGTCAGATTGTTGAACAAAGAAAGAGACACAAATTCTGGTCTATTTTACTATGTTTTTATTACTTTATCACATCAATTGCAAAGGGATAAATCTGTTTTATTGTTTTTTCAAAAGGTTAATGTGACCATTAATCTCTCTTCAATTTATGCTAAACACTATCTTTTTTATTGCATATCCATTACAGAACCAACGCTTTACGAATTTGGTCAAAACCGAATAAATTATTTTTCCTCTTATTGTCCCCCAAACCCTTGCCTGCCCAGACACTTTAGTGTAACTCTGCTTTGTTATAATCCCTTTAGCATTTTAACAAATTAGCTGGCAGATACAGTAAGAGTGTCTAGATGATAGAGTAAATAGATATTTCCTTTGTCAGTTATAGTGTAGTTTAAACTATGCTACAGCAGTGAAGCTACTTCAGTGGAAGCAAGTTTCAATCTGTAGAATAGGTGGTTGATATTTCTTTAAATGCAGAAAAAGACAGTTTTCTTCATTAATAATGGTGTCTTGGAGGAAAAAAAAGACTTTTCTGTGTGGCATTTTGGAAGGCCCCAGATACCAGAAATCCTCAGAGAAGGTTCTTTAGGATGTATGGTCCAGTTTAATTTAGAACAGCCAGCTTTGTTTCCAAGACACGAAAAAGGCTGTGAGTCATTTGAGATTATCCATTGCCCACACAGGAAAACTAAATAGGTGTTGAGAAGATTTGAAGCCATCCTGTAGCAATATAATGGGTCCCACCTGTAGAATAGCTGTTTACTGTAGGAGTGTATCTAGTGTGGCTTAGAATTTTTATGGAAAATTCCTCAGTGAGTGCTTAAGATGTGGTAAGAGATGAGGTCACAAGCAGCAAAAAAAAAAAAAAAAAAGTCCTCATGGAGCATCAAAGGAGCTATAGTGAATTTAGAAAGGAAGGCACCCTCCAAAGAGGTGGGTAATCAGTGAAAATATCTGCAAGGTGTAATGCACACTGCTGTGGGTTGACCCACAGGTGTGACAGCTTTGGGGCAGAGTGAGGTTTAATCAGGGCTGTATGTGGTAGCCCCGTGTTTGTGAACTCTGCTGGGAGGAAAAGCATGTCTGCTTTTCTATTTGTGTACAGCTGTAATCCTTTGGACCCCAGCTGGCTCATTGTCAAACCATCACGGATGCTTTCTTATCTTACTTTCCAACAGCAGCGTTGTGCTTTAATCATCTACTCTGTAGACATGGCTTGCAACACTGACAGGAAAAAACCTTATCTCGTCTTGCTTAGGTAACCATGGGGAATGGAAAGACAGATGCGTACATCGCTGGTTTTACAGCCCTTTCCCCAAGTATTCTGTTTTTATTGAAGTGTAAATAATACTTTGGTTTGCTTTGGCCACAAACGTGGAAAGAAGACTCACAAATACTTAAATCTAGCCTAATATGTTTTAGTATAGGTCAGACTTGTTAAAAAAGTGGGAGAATTGCAAAAATTGAAATACTTAGCCCAGGAAGGAAACCGTAGAACAATAAGATTTATAACTGACAGATGGTACCAAACAAAAAATATTGTTCAGGTTTTCCGATTAGAAAGCTCAGTTGGCAAAGCAGACTGAACAACCAGAGACAAGGTTAAATACAGTGTCTGCCACTCCGTTTTGGAAGGCACATCAGTAAGTGCTCTGGGTTGTTGGACTTGCTTGTCAGTTTACAAAAATACCCCACAACAAAACAACCTAGAAAGTGCATTATGTTTTATTGTAATCATAATTAAAGATAAACAAAAGATTCAGATATTAAAAGTTATCTTCTTATCAAGAGCTATGTGTATGTCACTGAACAAAAGATTCAAAACCTCAGGCTCCTTTCCAAATTAAGCTTGTTATATTATCTTCCTTTCTATGTTAAAAATAAGAGGGATCTTTTCTGCATTTTATTTCCTTTGCAAGCATGGTGATCATAATATGTCTGCTGATCCATAAGCACAAAAGGGAGGACATGCTGTCAGCATTTTCTGCCTTATTTATTCCAAAGAATGTCACAGGGATTAGAGACCTAAGTAAATGTATTCTATTATGAGTAAACATTTCACAGCCTGCAAGGAAATACTAATTTTTCTTCAACTCCCTACTCTTCTTGCTAGTCTTCCACAGCGGACTCAGTTATGACTAATTCTTCATTTGAGCTACCTATTCATTGCTATCTGTATTTAATTCTAAATCCCAGGGGTGGTTTAGAAAAGCTAGATCCAGAATTGTGCAACATTCATCCTGGAAAATTTGACAATAAACAGAAAAGTTATCTACCATCCAAAACACTTTATTCTCTGAAGGGGTTACTTTCTAATTTCAGAGTTGTTTTTATTTCTGTTTCAGAGGAAGTCCTTAACCCCCAAATAAATCTTTAGTTTCACTGTGTAGTGCAGCAGGTTCAGGCAATTGGATGCCTTTGAAAGCGTTCAGCCTATGCCCCAAGCTGCAAGGGAAATTTTAACAAGAAAGCATTAGGAAACAGCAATCAACTTCAGGCATACTTAACCTTTCAATAGCTTATCAGTTTTATATATTAAAGAGGAAAGATATTATTTATGGCAATCTGAGATCCCAATATGAGAAAATCCTAAGATTTTTCATCACCCTTACTAATCCTGTTGGAATTAATTTTTTTAAAAAAGACACTAAAAGCATCTCCCCTCTGAAAGGAATGTAACCCAGGATTTGATGATGCTTTATATCTTGGACTCTCCTTTGCAGAAGGCAAACATTTGAAAGAATGGGCAAGTAAATCATAGAGCCTTCCAGTTAACTCAGGTTACTTGAAAATGAACAGCACAAGGACAAAGTTTTGCATATTGACTATGAAATGTTAAACATCAGGAAAATTGCCGCCAAAAATCCTCTCATTCTTAATGGTTAGTCTTTTTGGTGGTTTTCCTTACTTTTAATTTCCCCTCTAAATAAAATGCTTTGATGAAGAAGAATTGGGAGACAGACTTGAAGATGATTTGTCTGATAGTATAGCAATTAAGTTTTATCTTTATTAAAGTGACAGCCAGAGGAATGCACAGAACGTCAGTTAACCAATATGGCAAAAATACCTCACAGATGTGTTGTGCCTCACTGCAGAGAAAATGGTCAGGGACTGGCTGTTGTAGAAGGAAGGTGAACAATTTTTATCAGCCTGTCAGCCAAAAAACCCAATTGCTTTCTTTTTTCACTGGAAAGCATTAGAGGAAATATATGCTTCTTTTTAAAACTAGGGAACTAACTCTGGTACTGACTTTTTTTGTTATTCATTTTTAATTTACTCTACTGTGGACATTCTGACCACTTGTAAAATTTGAAACTGATTTTACAATTCAATAATGGAGAACACTTAACTTTTTTAATTGAATAAAAGAAGCTCCTCTACAGAAAAAGTATTTCCAGACCAGCTCTACTCACAGTGCTTTTGGATCGCTCCTGGAGACGTTATTTGGATGAAAGCTGCTGTCAGACTAGATAAAACGGCTGACAAGGCCAAATTGGCATACATTAAGGAAAATGACAGGAGAAAAGCTTAATCATGCCTGTACCAATAGATTCAAGCTATTCTGGTGATCACACTGCCATCCTGTGTGTGTCAGTAGGGCTTCACTTTCATCTCCATAGAAAAAGCTACAAGGCAAAAAGGCAATTGGCCTTGATTATGTGCCAAGGAGAGGCCAAAGAGAAAAGTAGATCTTTCTTGGCACTGATAGGATGATGGTCATGTTAATACACACTGCTGTGTCCCACAAAACAGATGGCAAGATAGTATTAAAATGGAGAAATTAATTCTTTCACATGAAGGAAGTTTGGAAGTACACGCCTTTGGTCTCTCAGTCCCTACTCCTGACCGACTTTGGTGAGAAAAAACATTAGTGGAAAGTGTGTCATAGTGGATAAACAAAAACTGTCTGATCAGCCATCATATTACTCTAATAAATGACTATACTATTGCTATGACTGATATTAAACACAAGTTGCGAATTAAGGAAAGGTTAGTCCAGCCCTTTTTCATAATTCCTAGTGGTTTCACTGAATGTCTGCCATGAAGAATTTGTGTTTCTCCATAGCCACAGTCTATGCTGGAGGCTGCAGAAACCCACTACTGAGGTTTTTTTGAATGGCACAGCTAACAAGCCTTTAGCTTCTTGGGTATTGGAAATACAAGGGTCTTGCTTGCAGATAAAACTCCCGAGTGTCTATCTCTGTCATACTGAATTATGAAAATCCTCACATGTAGCATAGCCATGACAGCAGCATTATCCTGAGAAGATGAAGGCTGTCAACCACATTACAACACAGCTTTGGACACAGATTTTATTCCACTAACTACAACTGGCCACTCTTTGAGTGTAGGTGGGTGTGCTCTAGGGCTACATCATCTCCTTCAATATTGTTTCCCTGTATTCCTTTTTTTTTTTTAATATTTCTTGAGATTGTTATTAGAGAAGAATCATCTCCACAGGACCTTTGGTTTCTGCCAAAACCTTGCTAAACTTGTAGGAGAGGTGAAAATGCTAAAGAACTATTCATTGTCTGTGCTTGAAAGAGAGAAGAATGCTGCTCTGTCACACATAACCGTATTTGAAGTTCTTAACTTTTGTTTCAGTCCTCCAGATGGGACATGCTCAGACATGTTAGTGACAGACAGAATGACACAGGATTTCTTTGCTTTTCTCAGTTTTGGTTTTTATGCCCAAATACTAAAAACAAAATGAGTGATTGGGTTAAGTGGGACCTTCTGGCAGGAGAAGAGCAGATGAGCATGCCTGTGAAGGGAAGTTTAGTACCTGGAGTTTGGGGCAAGTAGGAGAGTAAACAATCACAGGTGGCAGTCAGGAGCTAGTAAGGCTGGGAGCTGCTGGGAAGAGGGTACGCATAGATGCATAGACCTTTGGGCTCCTCACTGACAAAGACACTTCCTAGAGAGTAGGAGGGATTTTGGCATTAAGTAGGGCAAAGCCTAATCAGCAAGAAGTGAGTGAAAGAAGTATTTGTTTGCCTTTTTTTTATTTATACCTCAAATGTCTTTAAAAAACACTGATCTCTACCAGGAAAGCTCTGGGATCCTTTGGCAAGCAGGCATAAAAAAAGTGGGATCGTAAGCCAGATAATACACTTTAAAAGCTTCATTAGCGGTATGATTTTTCTTTCATTTATACAGCTTTGTTTATGTAAGTATAAATATAGCAAGAACAGTATTTCTGCCACCATGTTGGGCAGATGCTTTTGTAATGACGTTTAGCTGGAGTAACAGTGAAAACTCAGTAGCCATAGAAAGATCCTCAGAAACACAAGAGTTAAGAATACGGCCATCGGATAAAAATCTTATAAGTCTCCCTCTGTAAGTCTCACTTTGTAATATCCTAATGCACAGCAACATGGCCACAATAGCAGGCAATTACAGAAATTGCGTTTATTTTAAGATGTGAGTCAAGATGTTACCATACGGTACTGTAATCACACAGGCCAAAAAACTATTTGTCTTTTTCTCTAAACAGCTGGGGGAATATTGGTGGGTTCCACCTCTTGCTCCTTTCAGTCCATTCTTGATTTCCTACCGGTTTTGTCTTTTTGAACATTTCTTTCCTTCAGGCTCTGTTCTAAATATGATTCTCCTTCTTTTGCATCTTCATTCTGTAGTTTCTTCCCACAGTACAAGGCACTTCATGCATTCTGATACATGATCCCTCTTTTTTTTTATATTGTCATCATTGCTTTTTATTTACAACCTCTCCAGCTTCTCTTCCCCTTTTATAAAAGAATTCCCAGCTTACTAGCTAGTGTGGTACTTTAATAGTTTGGTTCTTCAGCATGTTGCTGTCATTTTATTTCGGCTTTTACTTATATTTATTCTTTTCTGTTATTTTTGACCTCATGTTATTTATTAAGCTGACTCCCTTTTCTGTCATGGCAATATCTTCACCTCTTACTGTAAAACTGCAGAATGTTTCTGCTTGATGGTGGCTACTGCAGCCTTTCTTACTGAGGCTTCTTTTTCTTTTTCCTACTCTAACTAATGCTCCTCATTTTCCATTCTCAGACCAGTCACCATGTCTATTTGCAGCTTTTTCTTAATAGTATCAAGATCTGCAAGGGATTTCTTAAGCCTGCTTAGTGCCACGAAAGTATCTGTTGTGTTTGTGGATCACAGTGCTACCCTTCAAAAAGTCCAGAGCTGCTGTTGACAACATATTTGACAGATATTATGGTAAAAGATATATGAAGTTTATATGAAGTTATAAAAACTCAATTCATCTAAGATATATGGAAAACAAAAAGAAAAAAAAACAAAACACCCCCTGACCCCCAAATTCTTTACATGAAATAAAAGTAAGCAGTGCTCTTTAGTACTGCAAGCTCAGGCCTTATTAAGATAGAACCAGCTATCAAAGATGACAGTCCCTAAAAATGTCTATGTGTTAAACAGTAGCATGCATGACCTGGTTGTTACTGACAACCTGAACTGAAGCAGCCTTACACAAACACAAGGCTTTACAATTAATGCTCAGTAGCATTAGGTTTTAAAAGTCTTAGTAGATGTTTCCTTTATGATGAGGATTTTTGGCAGAACTTGGGAATTTTGGATCAGGTTTCCCATAAAAATTCAAGACCAAAGGGATTTGTTCGAGTTAGACTTTGCCACTATGACATTTACTGACATCTCAATCCCATAGAGTCACTGTGAGTGTTAATAAGGATTTAAATGAAGTTCAGGTTTCACTCATGGCTCTTTTTCTTCCATTAACCTTAATGGACTGTGAATCACAGCTATTGAGCAATGGCAATGAGAAATCAATTACTTTTATTGTAATAAGGTATTGTGTGAGAGGGACAGAGGCAGATCCTGCCCCTTTGTTTTTATGCTTTCCCACATCTCTGAGGTTTATTTTTCATTTATAAAACCATAGATGGACTAACTTCTGTGGATTCACAAAAAGCACGAAGCAGACTCAGAGTCACTTTAAAGAGGTAGCCAGATCTGCCTAACACATATCATGTTCAATGAGTTAGCTAATAACGTAACTTAGTAGGTGGTAAATGAGCTAATAAAAGATGTAATATTGTTCTATGTTGGAGTCCAAAGTAACCAATTGTTAAAATAACATTTACCATTATGTTTATAGTAATTTGTATAAGCTGCCTGGCAGGAGGTGTGTGTGTTGCACTATTAAAAAAATTACAACAGGAACAAGCTCATTATTTGTATCTGGGACAAAAGGAGGTCTGTGAATTTATCCCACAAAATGTGCTGTATGAAGAACTGACTAAGCATAGAGGTCAGCATTGGGTATTAAAATTTAAAGTCCGAGGACTTACCCAGTGAGTCAACAGGGAGTGGAATAATTATCATATTAGCCAAAAAAAAAAAAAAAGTGTGCCACTGTATACTGTGGAAAAGTCATAAAATTACTTGCATAATGTTGCTTTGAGTAATTTTTGCTGATTCCAGAGAAATATAGAACAAATGAGAACTGAAAGCAAATCCTAACTGAGAAACCTAACACAAAGAACTGTCGTCTCTCCTAACTGCAAATTCTACAGGAATTGCTTTGAAATAGATATCTAAATGTGTGTAGTGAAATGATCATGCTGGGCTTTATTCTGCACCACCGGCTTTAATGGGATTTTCCTGAGCAGTAAATGCAGGATTCAGCTTTGTTTAGTGGCAGTGCCACTCGGCGCCAATCACACAGCTAGTCAGTCAGACCTGGTATTAGAAGCTATGTACTGAGTTGTAACACTCGTCTAAATGGGGAAAAATATATTCACAAGATTTTTTTTTTTTCCAGTATATTAACTAAAAATACTCTTTTGAACAAAGGTTCATGTAAGTTGTCTGGCAAAATGTTGGAGCAGATTCTCCTGGAAGGCATGCTAAGGCACATGGAAAACAACAAGGTGCTTGGTGACAGCCAGCATGGCTTCACTAAGGGAAATCCTGCCTGACCAATTTGGTGGTCTTCTATGATGGGGCTACAGAACTGACGGACAGGGGTAGAGCAATTGATGTCATCTACCTGGACTTGTGCAAAGCTTTTGACACTGTCCCACATGACATCCTTGTCTCTAAATTGGAGAGACATCAATTTGATAGGTGGCCCACTCGGTGGATAAAAAACTGGCTGGATGGCCGCACGCAGAGTCGTGGTCAATGGCTCAATATCGAGCTGGAGACCAGTAATGAGTGGCATCCCTCAGGGATCGTTGCTGGGACCAGCCTTGTTCAACATCTTTGTTGTGACATGGACAGTGGGATTGAGTGCGCCCTCAGCAAGTTTGCCAATGACACCAAGCTGTGTGGTTCGGTTGATACGCTGGAGGGAAGGAATGCCATCCAGAGGGACCTTGACATGCTTGTGAGGTGAGCTGATGCCAACCTCATGAAGTTTGACCATGCCAAGTGCAAGGTTCTACACCTGGGTCGGAGCAATCCCAGGCACAGCTACAGGTAGGACAAAGAAGAGATTCAGAGCAGCCCTGTGGAGAAGGACTTGGGGGTGTTGGTTGATGAGAAAATAAACATGAGCCGGGTTCAGTGTGCGCTTGCAGCCCAGAAAGCCAACCATATCCTGGTTTCATCAAAAGCAGCGTGACCAGCAGGTCGAAGGAGGTGATCCTGCCCCTCTACTCTGCTCTTGTGAGACCTCACTTGGAGTATTGTGTGCAGTTCTGGTGTCCTCAACATAAAAAGGACATGGAACTGTTGGAACAAGTCCAGAGGAGGGCCATGAGGATGATGAGGGGACTGGAGCACCTCCCGTATGAAGACAGGCTGAGAAAGTTGGGTCTGTTGAGCCTGGAGAAGAGAAAGCTGCGTGGAGACCTCATAGCAGCCTTCCAGTATCTGAAGGGGGCCTATAGGGATGCTGGGGAGCGACTTTTCATTAGGGTCTGTAGTGACAGGACAAGGGGTAATGGGTTACAACTTAAACAGGGGAAGTTTAGATTGGATATAAGGAGGAAATTCTTTCCTGTTAAGGTGGTGAGGCACTGGAATGGGTTGCCCTTGGAGGTTGTGAATGTTCCAACCCTGGCAGTGTTCAAGGCCAGGTTGGACAAAGCCTGAGGTGAGATGGTTTAGTGTGAGGTGTCCCTGCCCATGGCAGGGGAGTGGAACTTGATGATCTTAAGGCCCTTTCCAACTCTAACTATTCTATGATTCTATGATTCTAAGTTATTATTTAATTGAACCCATCTTGACTGTTAATGCTTGGGGATACCTTCTCAGGAAGACATGTATAGAAATTTAAACATGCACTAACCTTTGGTCTGAGTAACTCCCTAAGTGCTCTCTTATGCAATCTTTATCCTACAGACTACTTCAGATACTTTTCTGGGGGGGTAGAGGAGTGAAATATCTAATAATGTTTCAAAAATGAGTCAGCAATTGTCTTGCTATCTGGAAATTATAATCAGATATGCTACTGTAGATGATTCTGTTTAGGTTGTTCACGTTATTGCAATAATTTACTGGTTTAGAGATGTCAGTGGGGTTCTGGAGTCCCAGTCCATGGCTAAATAAATGTTAGAGAAAGTATAATTCAAAAATATAAACCACCAGACTTTGTGTAAACCCCCAAATGCAGATTTTCATTATTTACATGCACTTTAGTTCTCGATTTATGTTCTGTTGAAGAATAAATATTGATTGCTGGGATTTTTCTGTAATTGCAAATCATAAATACACAAAACATCAGAAATCATCTAATAAAGAGTGTCTCCTCAGAAACTGCATAATTTGGGAGTATTTGAATTGGAATATTGGAAATATTCTTAGCTGAAAAACTGAGGTTGTGACTGATCTTTGAAATAGCTTTAGTGCAGAACAGTGTAAAGGTTTTCTACTGAGAAGCAAGCAAACATAATGGTATTGAGAACATAATTAGTGTTGTAAATACTGTTACAAAAAGAACTTATTTCTATTCCTACCATAAGTAAAGACCTCCCATTTGCAAAAAAAGTATTTTCAATAAAATAACATAGTAAAACCGTTGGTTAGCTTTTATTTGATTCCTATTTCCTCTCAGTATAATAAATCGTGGTTCTTCTTTATGGCTAAGATGACAAGAGCCTTTTAAGATGTAAATGCTGTGTATCTTTATATAACCCTCATGTAATAATTTCATAATACTCTTGTAGAAGAATAATTACATAATTTATGAAAAATATATTGAGGTCATTTGATAATGCAACTGGTTATTACTATAAGAATATTGATATCAACTGGAGAAAGTAATTACCTGGCAAGGCTTAAGCAAGTTGCTTCCAAGTACAGCAAACTCAGAGCACTCTTTCGAGAGGATTCTAACACTGTTTCAGAAGTTGAGAGGATTGGTGTAAGAATCCAGTAGTTTGTTTCTTGAAATGAAAGAAAAATAAGCACTTATTAAATCCAAACAAAATGTAAAAGCTTACACAGAAAATTAAAAGAGTAAAAAATATGGCTACTACTGAAAAGACACCTGGAATTTTAAGAAAAAATAATATTAAATTACTCCAAAAGACTAATTGTAAAACACCTAGTTAAAGTTGACAGGTGCTACTGAGGTTGTTATATGCTATAGAAACTAATTCCTGTGAAACATCAAGTTGTTCAGTGGTCACATATGCTTAGAAGGGAGGCATTAGTTAAGATTTGGTGGAAAGGAAGGAACAGAGAAATTTAATTCAGATTTGGGACTGTTGCTGTTCAATAATTTGCCTGTTTCAAGGCAATTTCCTATGTGCTTTTGCTAGGAAACTGACAAGTACTGGGTTTTATTTTAGGAATTATTTATAGGTTACAGCCACTAGTCCTGTTATAAGATATGCAGAGTATCTAGTCTGTTTAAGACAGAGTTAACTAACATACAGGATGTTTACCTATTTTATTTCTTGCTTTAGCTACCTTTAGTGATCATTTATATAGGAGGCAAGATAGTCAGGTTCAGCCTTCTCCAGGGCAGGCACTCCTGTGTTTTTTAAAGTCTTTTAATCCAAGCTGTGAAAGAGCCCTTCAATTTTGTTTTCTGCTGTCTATATTGTTTAAATTTTCTCTAATATAATAAAGTGATAGTGATAATGTTGATCATTATGGTTATTTTACTTGTTTCAACTATGATAGCCCTAGGGCTGGGGAAAGGTAATAAAAATTGTAGAGTTACCACTTGGTAATTGCTTCCACAGATACAGTAAATAAGAATTTAACCCCACCTTTTCTAAAAAATGTAAGTAGCTGTCTTTAAGATAAAATTATTTTACATTTAGCAACAGATATATATTAAGCCCAATTGTTATTACCAGTGACAGGATGCTCATCGAAGAGAAAGAAAAATACCTTTCTAGGGATTTACTCATTTAAAAAAAAAAACTAGAATCCTTTGCTTAGTTGGATAAACAGAACAGCAATTAAGAGAGGAGGAAGTCTGTGCCAATAGAAATGGAATGATTGAAGGTAATTTATGACAACAAGGAAAAAGGAATTGTTCCTTGTTGTTTCAGTCTATTAAAATCACACCGGAAATGTACTTTGGACTATTGTTGAGGAAATACTTCACTAGCAGAGGATGAATAGCAGAAAATAAGCAAAAGGATTTAAATGGTCTTATGAGTTTCTAATTAAATAAAATTAAAATTGAAAGAGAATTTTATTATTATTATTATTTTCCATCTACGGTAAAGATTTAGACTTGTGAATGAATTAATAAGACCCATTTAATGTCAAGGAAAGATAGTGGTATATAAAAAATTTGCCTTCTACTTACTGACATAGCTAGATCAATGTTTGATTAGTTCACAGATGGTAATTGAATTAAAGCTTGAAAGTAGAATGCATAGAGTATTGATTTTTCCTCTTGACTAGTCAAGAAGCAACACTCTAGATGCTGAGAGAGTAAAAAAACGTTGCCAGAAAGTATAATTGCTACTAAAACACACATCGTAAGGCAATGACAAAATCGATAAAAGACTGATACCATGCAAATCTGGGTACTTCTAATTACTCAAAATTGTACAGACTAAATTCTGTATTGGATTTATACCATGTATAACCCTATTGATTTCAGCATGAAATTTGGTCCAGTACCTGTAGAACACTCTATTCTTTTTTGTTTTCCTTTCTCACCACTGGCCTTCTGCTGAAATCAATAGCAAAACTCACATTAAATCTCAATAATGTATGATCATAGAATATTGCTACTCAAGGAGACATTTGTATGAAAAACGAGGGAAATCAATTCTCCATTGATAACAATGGCAGCTATATTGATGAGGCTGTTGCTTTGCTACATTAGTTGCCCGGTTTTAATCCAATTTTTTTGTAAGTGGCAGTTACATACAAAGGCTTATGATAAGGAAGAGGACTTGAATAAAGAATCCAGGAAAGCATATCTCTGTGTTCTTAACTTCAGCTATATGAGTAAAGTCAGTAGAAGTCAATTGATGGTTGGTTCATTTAAGTATAAAGCTAAGAATGTGTACAAAGATTTTTTTCTTGGTCCGTTAAAGCACATACAATATGCAACCATTTTTTTGCAGATGTCCTTTTTCTCCAAGACACTGTGGATTTGTAAAGATGTGTAGATTTTGGAGGAGCGGGCTATCGTCCCTGCTTTTCTGAATAGAATACGTTGTATTTT
Source organism: Pezoporus flaviventris (assembly GCF_033815535.1). Lineage (NCBI taxonomy): Eukaryota > Metazoa > Chordata > Aves > Psittaciformes > Psittacidae > Pezoporus > Pezoporus flaviventris. Next base: position 36,881,057 of record NW_026892550.1, on the reverse strand, counting down.
AATATTTTTTTACTGTCCCACAGAGCTCTCGTATGTTACTATGTAATGAGAATCAGACTATAGTTGAAATGTGGTTTTGTGGTCCCAAGTGGCCTTTCAAAATCTGTTCAGTATCAGGATTTTCTATTGCTCCCTGTATTGCTGTTTGGGTGCAATTGTTAAGCTTTGTAGTTGAGTGACATTTAGAGATGAATACTTTTAATGTTTCCACATAGTGTACTTCACTTCCCTATTGAAACTATAAAGACACTCCTTCATTATGCTTTAACATATAATCATTACCAAAAAGGGCTGCATTTAAATACAAGTACTTTCAAAATCCAAAGCTTCAAATATAATTTTCTGAGGCTTCGGTGACTGAATGAAAATATGCCTGCTTGTCTATTATGCCAACTGTCCCATTAGAGATATGATAGCTATTTTCAATCTCAGTGGTTAACATAGTGTGACATCTATAGATGGATGGGAATTGAAGCTGGTTCTATGTTAGAGGATACTATCTGATAATTTAGGATGTACATCACTTAACTTTGATGATTTGCAGGTGTGAATTGAATTCTGTCAATTTGGCAAATTTTTATTGTGACATAGAAATATTTTAAATCTATCTTGGTTATTAAAATAGTAATTTTCCTCTAGACAATATCCTGCTTCCTCTCATTAACCTGCTGAATCCATGTTACTTGCATACCTCTTGCTTTACCCTTAAATGGAAGCAGTGTGTGCTGGAAGCCTCCAGTTTCTGAATAAGAGCTTACAAGTTGGAAGACAAAAATCCTTTTCCCCATGTATGGAGAAATTAACATTTCCATTGTGGCCATACAAAATGAGAGACATGGGCTCTGGCTACTTTAAGAATGAGTCCTTTTGTGGGATTAAGAAAAATGCTAATTATATGAATTGACAACAGAAGTTTAGTGAGCTCAGAAGTATTATTTGGTTGAAAAAGCTGTAGATCTTGCCCGGGCAGATGATTTCATATACTCAGCTTGGTAGCAGAAAGTAACATTGCTGATTGAAGACCATATCTTCTTGGATAAGAGATTCAAAGAGGGTAAGTAAGGGAACTGCTGGAAGTAAAATACAGAGCTCAGAAGTGAGAAGTAGAGGCAGCTTGATGAATGCATCCCTCTCTGAAGAGAATCCTGTGGAGGGGAAAAGATACATAAGGTTTGACTTAGGGAATTTAGGAGTGCATTGCTTTGAGAAAAAATCATGCAGAGAGCAGGGATTGGTTCAGATGGAGAAATTCCTCTTTGGATTGGTCTTGGGTAAAGTTATATTTGTGAGCCTAATGGTTACTGTTACCTGTTAGGTGAGGTTCAGCAATTTTCTGGCTGAAAATCCTCAGTGTCTTTCCTGTAAGTGGTCTGACCTCCAGGCTAGGCAGAAAGGTTTAGTTTTGTGAAGTACTTAAGGAGGAGGGCACTCTTTACAGTACTTTCTTTTTTTTTACTACTAATATTTATGGAAGTTCTGACAGGTTTGTAATGTTAAGAGTTATTGACTGAAATAAAAAAAAAAACAACATTTTTTTAGTGTTTCTTAATAAAATCCTGGCATTTTCCTTACTTTTTTATTAATTTGGTTAAGGTTAATATATTAAAACATTAGAATAAAAATGTATCAAAGGCCAGTTACATGTCAGAAGTAGCTAGTTTCTGCTCACAAACAGTTCTTTTACGAAAATGATTTGTTGAGAATATTTGGTGAATATATACATTGAAAAAGGATCAGTTTTCTGCAAAATCGCTGTTCTAAATTTACTATTTTTTTTTTGTGCGATACAGTATACAGATATATATGTTTTATGTACTATAGGCTCAAGCTGTGCCAGGGGAGGTTCAGAATGAATATTAAGAAAAATTTCTTCACTGGAGGAGTATTTAGGCACTGGAACAGGCTGCTCAGGGAAGAGGTGGAATCACTGTCCCTGGAAGGTTTCAAAAACCGTGTAACTGAGGCCCTTAGTGACATGGTTTAGTGGTGGACTTGGCAGTCCTGGGGTAACAGTTGGATTTGATGGTCTTGAAGGTCTTTTCCGACTTGGTAGGTTCTATGGATTCTATGATTATTCCAATAGCTGATTTTTCTCATTGTGAAAAATGTTCCTTTTGTGTCCAGTTGGAATCTCCCTAGGACTGACTTGTGCCCATTACCCCTCATCTTTTCCGTGTGACTCCTTGTAAAAGGGGATCTCAATCTTTGCAGCCAGCCTAGAAATACTGGAACACAGTGATAAAGTCTTCCCTGAGCCTTCTTTTCTCTAGGCTGGAAACTCAGATTTGGCATCTGAGCTTACTTGAATTGAAGCTGCCAAGTAAGTGCTCATCTCTCTTGATAGTAAGTCTCTTGCCCTTTGATCTAAATACAGATTCAGAAACCTAACTCTTGTCCACCATTTTTAAAGGTTGTCCTGCCTATGGGTTGATTTGGGATCCTTAGTGATAATTAGTATAGTAAGTGTTGTGAATGAAACTTCATTAACTAAAATAAGTTTACACTTTGATATATATATTTAGATATATATGCTTTGAACATATATATATACATACTCTGCTCACTTTTAGCTTCATCCTAGTATCTCATTTGTATTTCTCATTTTAGCCACCTAATGGGCTAAGGATTTGTCTATAACAGGTCCCAAATCTCTTCCTGGATCAATGCCCTGATGTTTGTTTTCCACTTAGCTATACAGAGTCTCTTTTTTTGATCCAAACTCATTAGTCCACATTTATCTGCATTTGTCATGAACCAGCCAGGTGCATTTATTTACATCATTGTGTGTTGCATTGGTTTTCATTTGCTGTTCTTCCCAAGCATTGCTAATAGAGTAGTAGGAAATAATCCATGAACTCATCAAATCACTATCTTTCCTTTTATGGTTTTCAAGAAAAGAAACAATGAGTTTGTTTCAGCAGAACTTATACAGTTATTTATGACAATTTGAACAGATATTGTCAAGTCACAAAATGTTCATTATTTACTGTATGTTCATGAATTATCAACTATAAATCATTGTTCACCAGGAATCTGTAGAGAATACATTGTCCTGTCAGACAGGACAATACTTTTCTTTATTTGTTGTTTTTTATTCAATCCTAAACCAATTTTCATTCCATTACAAAGAAGAAATTGGCGCAATGTGACTGAGGCAATTAATCAGACACCTCAAATATCAGTAACTCTATTTCATGTAACTCCTTCAGTGCACTTGCTTATCTGATGGTGACTGCATTTCTCTCATGAACACAACTGTATCACTATGCATTTCTGTACATTCTGCTTCTCAGATACATGGACAGAAATATGTGAATACTCTCTGGCCACATATGTGGATGTTTATTTCTTGTACTAGATGCCTGCTAATACATTACTTCATTGTTCTTTTTTTATGCCCATTTTCCAACACTGTAATTCAATTGAATCATATTTTACTGCTTGACAAGGTATGGAACTCTAAATCAGATACCGCCTGTGCTGGAAACACAATCTGTCCTATATAAAGGTTTTTGAGTTTAGGCTTCTATTCTTATTTATTGTTTCACTGTGCTCAGTCTGATCAAATCACCACCACACAAATTACCAATTATATTTAAATGTGCTTTCCTACTGTATTATACTGTCTAAAGTGTGGCTTTTTTGATGGTTTAATAATAATAGTAATAAAAGGTTGTTTAGGGTTTTTAATTTCTGCTTTCTCCTTTTCTCACAAGGAGGAAAGTTCTAACCTCCTTTGCCAGGGCCTGACCCTCAGCTGATGATACTGCGAACTCAATTGTTTTGGAAAATAGTATGTTGGGGTTGGATGATAGGGGTTGGAACTAGATGACCTTTAGGTCCTTTCCAACTCTAACCAATCCATGATTCTATAAAGCAGTGTTTCTGATTCTGTAGTTACTCCATCCTTAGTGAAGTCTGACCTGTAAGATTTATGCATTCACAAGCAGACATGGTAACTAAGTAAATCTGGAGACAGCAAAATTCACCTCTCACTAGAGAAAAATGGACAGATACTCAGCTGTAAAAAGAACATATGAAAGTTATATAAAATTTGAAACATGTTAAAGTCAGGTGGTTTCTAAATCAGTCTTAAAAAATCCCCCTGTAGATTTTGACCATTCTAATTTATAAATGAGAAAAACAGCTGTGTAAATTAATGAATTAGGAAGAGTGCTGTTCTGAGACATTCTAGGGACATTTTTCCTACTGAATGAGAAAAAGAATAAACACAGTAGTTCCAAAAATCATGTAAAGCAATAGAAAGACTCTTGGCACATAGATCAGGTCTGCACAGACTGAAGATCCACAAAAAAATGAGACATGATCATTGCAAAGAAATGCAAATTGCCCAAGGAAAAACAACTCAGTAAGTTGTTATGACCCTCGTTACTGTGTTATCCTTGTGTAAGCCCTCCACTACAAGCTGAATGCTAGGTTCTCTTTCTCTGCTCATATATTGCAAGCGCATTGATGGTTTCTTTAGAAAATTCCTTCATCAGCCTTGAATATTCTGACCGATTTTCTATTTCTTTGTTCACATCAAAGCCCTTCTAATTCTGTAGTATGCGTTTTTGCTTGCATACTGTAATCGCATAAATAATTTCCTAGGGAAAAAGCTGAAGTATAATTTAAAGAGTTTATTTAAGCAAGCATTTTAATATTTATAATACATTTAATCTAGAATGCAGTTAAATCCAAGCATCTTTGATAAAGTGATATTGATTTGTTCAACTGCCCTAAGCAAAATGGATAGTATAATTTCTCTTGTTGATTAGTAAATGCTCTGGCTGTGCTGTCTTTAGTTTTTAAATGGTTGACAGAACGTTCTGGGGAAACAGACAATGAATTATCATTGGCATTAATTTAAATTTGTTTTAATTTATTTTGATGTTATGTTTAGAACTATGATCATTACAAAGATTTATACTTTTACAGAATGCAGTGATGAAATTTCAAAAAAATGCATTTGATAGTTCCCTTTACAGAATATGAAAATTTTAGAAAGAAGTAGCAACTGCAAATTACACACAGTGACATCTATAATATTCATTTGAAAAATGCGAAAACAAATGTGAAATTTATGAAAAACTCCAATCATTCATTTGTTCCTCAAAACTGAATGAATTCATAAAATTGCTGCTGGAACATACTCAGCAGGCTTCAAATGTTCTTTTCAATTATATGAACGCCATTCACCATCTGTCATCTCCCATATCTGGTCATTTATCTATATGATGACTCACTGCAGGGTGCTATAAGTATCACCATTACTTTATTTAATGAGTACCCTATTTGCACCCGTCTTGACAGCTTGTGTCCATATCCATTCATTGTCAGCTTACCATCAACATAGTAAGAAAGGCATCTCTGTCTGCTGCCTCATGACAGCCTGCTGCCTTCAGTTACATCTATTCTGCGTCTATCCTGACACCGTCGAGTCCATTCTCATTGTAGAACCAGTAGCCGCAAAGCAAATTCAGCCCACACTGTCACAGAATTTCTCCCAAAGGATAAATGGAAACTTGCCTGGGGAATGTTGCATCACTTTTGACCTTGAGAAAAGACAATTATCTGTAAAGGGAGAGTGAAAAGGAGATACTGATTCACGTAGATCGTCTCCATGGAAAACAGGAAGGTTAAGGTGCAAGGACAAAATATGCATGTGACTTCCTTATTCCTCTTGTAATTCAAGTTGCTCCATGTGGGAAAAAATTTTTCTTCTCAGTTCTCCCGTGTAGGGGTCTAGGTGCACTTGGTGGAGGAGAATTAATACCCAAGATTATTAACTAAAGGCCGCATGTCATGCTGAAACATAAAGAATAAATGACTATGACCAACACGGACAGGAGCTGTAGAAAAGTTAGAAACAAAATTCTACAGGAGCAAGTGCAAGGATTGCAGATGAATTTTGAAAAGTAGCTTCTGCTATTATTCCTCTGAATTCCAAATTTTACCAATTCATGCAATTAAAATTCTCACAATGAATCAGGATATATCATTACAAAATCATTAGGTATCTAGTATATCTTTTCTTGTAATCTATTAATCGTATGCCATCCCTTAGTTTTCCTTAGTTATCCAAACCTGGAGAAGTTGAGAAAGGGTTTCCTTTGAAGTTAATTCCACTCTCTTTCTATACCACATGTAAGTATTTCAGATGCGCTTAAACAAGGACTTTTTATTCTGTGGAATAGGAATCTGCTGGGGAAAAATATTCTTGCATGGAATTGTTAATCATGGAATAAGGTCACCTAGTTCCTCTAGCTTCTGTTGGGGGATATACTTAATTTTCACTAGGAAGGGTAGAAGGAAAACAGTACAATGTTTCTTTAAGCAAACTAAAGAAAGCAACACTCTTTTGAAAATGACTTCTATTTGGTGGGTTAAATTTTACAGTGGCATAAAATAATGTTTCTTGATTTGTTATTCATTGATAGTACAGTTTTAAATTGTATCAGAAGTGTTATATAAATTTTAATTTATGTAGCTCTTTAAATTTTAATTTCACTGGTAGAATCAAACAGAATTTAAAATTTAATGAGAAATGCCTATCTGAAGTGGGAATAAGAGAAAAGTTATTACAATTTGCAGTGATACAGGTGTATAGGTGGTAAGATTTAACCCTGTTAATGGGAGAGGTTAATATCATTCTCATTGATAATGAAGAATAATAAGCAGGATAGCATGACATTCATAGATCCCCTTCTGTTTGCACTCAGAGTATCATAGAATCATAGAATGGTTAGGGTTGGAAAAGACCTTAAGATCATCTAGTTCCAACCCCCCTGCCATGGGCAGGGATGCCTCACCATAGATTATGACTCTTTGTCATAATCAGTGTCCGCAGACCTCATGAGGAGATTTTCCAGGTCTTTTTCTCTTCTTTCTTGTTTCCTGCTCCTGTGGAAGGAATTTCACCTTGAAGTGGGTATGATCTCGCTGTTCTGCCTCAGCTCAACACAGAGCATCCTCCTGTAAATGATGAAGCAACAAGCAAACAAAAAAGTTACTTTAAGTTGGATGCTCAAAAGCATAAGTTCCTAAAATATACGAAGCACTTTTTGTATTATAGGAGGGGACACCACCAACACAATGTTGCACTTATATAAATAAAGCAGGTCATAAATATAAATGAGGAAATAAAGCTACCATTAAACTGTGCAGAAGATGTTTAAGAGATGAATGTATTCCCTTGAAGGAACCAGACCCAAGAAGTAAGGGTCGTCCGAATGGTTAGATAGAAAAGTATGGATCACAATTGCCGGCAGTTTCTAAATGTGGAAACTCACATCTATTTTTAAGTAATTCTATTTCAAATATTTGACTGGGTTTAATATCTGACTCATGAAAGTGGCCAGAATGGAAACTGTTCCACCAGACTTTGAATACGAGCTTCAATACACATTCAGTGAGAAAATCCTCAGAAAAGACATGGAAAAATCCCAGGCCCTTTTCATTGCAAGTTCCAGCCCAAGGTTGGTTATCAGGAATCCCCTCTCTACTGTAACAAAAATAGAACTTAAAAAAAAGCATCCTAGCATTCCAGATGTAACCGAGGCAACTTGAGAAATGTGTGAGGAAACAGTCACAGAATACACCTCCTGTGTTTGTGTGTTCTTGTAAATACATGAAATAAAAATATACTTTTTTTTTCTCCAAATAAGCAGAGCAAGCAGTTCTGAAGCATGTTTCATGTTATTTAAAAAAAACTGGTAATGCAGCATTTTTAATGCTCGCATAACTCTTAATTTTAAAAAAATATAAATGTAATTGCCTTGAATTAGCTGAAATTTCCTCAGAGTATTCTAAGCAAACACTTCCCTTTTTCCAGCTAAGATGCAAGTGAATATTGCTTCTTGGTCAATAACAAATAAAATAGACTGGTTTAATCAATTTCTTTCTAATTTTTTTAGGCTTTGTATTTTTTTTTTTTTAATTCCTAAGAGAATAAACCAAATCAAAGCCTACGATATACTAAACTGTTGCCTAATATTTACTAGATTTGTTTTTTTCATTATTGTTGGGAGGTATGATAATAAAAAAACCCAAACAAACAATTATTTCCAGGTTTTGAAAAAATTAACTCTTGTTAACTCTTCTAAATGTTTATAATTATATGACATAACCACATGAGTTGATGAACTCTAAGTATTAATGTTTGTTGTGTTTGCACAGACAGCTGCAAGCCAGATTGCACATTTTGGAGGCTTTTGCTGGCATGATCCACTTCATTTTTTTCTTTAAGTAGCCAGCTGATTTTATCAAGAATTTAAGCTTTCTCAGTCAGTAGACCATTTTTCAGTAAAGTAGTAACCCAGTGCTTAGTACCAGAGTGGGCTAGACTTGTCGCTCCTTTCTGGCATTTTACAACTGTTCTCTTAATTTATCAAAAATAGATGACATGTTGCTTAGACAACGATAAAGTTACCACAGAATAGGGGTTATGCGTTAAAGAGCCAGTGCAAAGTCAGCCAAGCACACTTGACATCTGGTGAGATTTCTTGGCATTTATTAAATAGCAATTCATGACATTTAGGAAGTCAAAAGCACTTAACCCACTACTAATAAGCCTGAAGGTACTATTGCTTACATGAGTAAACTAAAACAGCAGCAGCTATGCATAGGTATCCACATACATAAACACACATACACCGGTATCTAAACATCACTAAACCATACACTGTCCCATGTATTATTTAGCATATTATTACCCATTTATCACATTCTGTTTTCAAAAGACTATAACGTATGTACAACTACTCATCAATTTTGCGTATCTACACCGCTTTGTTCTGGACTGCGTGCTGTTGCTTCTGTGCATAATGGACTTTGATTTTTTGCATTAGTCATATGGCTGTTTAAAAATTCAGAATCTGAAACCCCACACACATTTTTTCATGTAATTTTATGCCTATTTTATACCTGTTTTTTTCAGGTTATATGTTGTCAGCTTTTTCTAAAACTCATTTATTGGTCTTACTGCTTTGTGGATGTGTAACATCCACATCAGCAGTAGGTGTGCAAGATTTTAACCTCATATGTATTGAAAGTTCACTGAGGAGACATTTGGAGAGAGTGTCAGGAAGGATTTGGTAGTAATAGACCTCGAGCAAGATTGATTTTTTTTTTTTTATTTTTATTTTAAGTTTTATACTATTTGGTTTGTAAAACTCTTTCTAGTTTGAGAGTGTTTTATATCAACCAGCAGGTGTTGTTATACACAAACAAAGCATAGCGTATTTCAAAGAAAATGGATCACAAATAATTCGTTCCAGATATGTAATGTATTATTCTTACCTAGGACTATTTTTCAATTGTAATGTTTGGGAATACTAGCTTGTAACTCCCAGTGATATATATTCTTTGCTGATATGTATTTACTGCTTGGGATTATTAAAATGCAATATAAAAATAAATGAATAGGAAAAAGAGATGCGATATAGGAAATGGGCAGCGGTGTTTTTTTGACTTTTATTCTCAGGTGAAAATGCTGTCTTGCGAACTCTGTCAGGAGATGACCTGCCAATGCCAGCTTTTGCAAACCTGGAGAACTTTTGCATACATGTTAGAACAATAGATAGAACAAAGCCTTCATTGCAGGCGTGGGTTTTTTTTCCATAGCTTACAAACCTACAAGCAAATAAGAAACAGAGATTTAACTAAAAATAAAAGATATAATGTGGCTTGAAAAAGACAATGCCTAATTCTTATACTTGTCAAACTATACTGGGATCTGGTAAACAGATAGATCATGGCTGATAAACTATTAGTGGTTTTCTGTAGTCCATAAAAACCCCTATTTGGGTGCAAAGAGATAAACAGGCGACAGACTTTCAGGAAATTCTGGGACAGTCTCTCAAGCATCAGTGGCACCTTTGAAGGTCGATGCATACATAGATCTGGTTGTAATATGCACATGCTTGAGTCTCAAACCTGTAAGAAAATGCACATTTCAATATACAAGGTGCCAATTAAAAGATTTTTATTCTTGTCTTTGGTCAGGTAACTCTGTCGTGATACCCTTTAATCAAATGTAGACTGAAGTTACTCTTGCTACTGACTGCAAAGCCTCAACGTTGGTTTCAACTCTAGACTGCACGAATCCAGTCCCTGGAAGAGACTAGAAACATATTCAGGAGTGACACATGGCCTGTATGGATGATCAGCAGTCCCGAAATTACTGGCTGTTGGTTAGTATTCCTCGGATGCTGGTGATTCCTAGAGATCAGCTGTAAATTACTGTCCTGAAGTTTCAGGAGTCTCTACTATGCCTGCAGGCAGCTTTTGGGATGAATCAGCCAGCAGGAGAGACTGACTCCATAAGGAGCAGGCAGTAGAAATCATAGTGAATTCACACATTGCAAATGACATTAAAAGCAATATGTAATTATGCAAGATTTCTAGCTGTGCTGTGACGTTACCTGTTTGCTGCCATCACCTCAAATTTAAAAGCTGATCATCAAAAACAAGTGAAACAGACATAAAATGAAGCTGTAAGATTAATTTAGCCCAATCTTAATTGCAGTGATTTATCATTGTCCATTGGGCATTGCAAAAGTATTAACAAATCTCAAAGAAAGATTGATACTTAGTCTCCACATGATACATCAAATTAAACATGAAGGTTCCTCATGAGACTCAGATTATTATTTAAATATTTGAATTATTATAACTTTAGTGTTTCCATCTTGCAGAATTTCCATATCTGCTTTAGCTTTAAATGAGATTATATTTGTCCAGAATTGTCTTGACAGCCTCAGGAGTCATGAAACGCACAGTGCTCAGTGGTGCTTTGCTATCCCAAAATTGGTATGTGAACTTGGCCTCCACCGTTGTTATATGTCACTGCTCACAGGAGCCCCATGAGGTCCTCTATGGGTTCTCCTGCTTCATTCCACCATGCTATTTTCTGAGGGGCTCACCATCTTGCTATTTCTAAGTGCAGTTCCACTGTGATAGAAAACCACTAAACACTCTAAAGAGTGAAATGAGGAAACTGGTGCTGATAGCAACAATATAAGGATGGGAAGCACTCAGGGCTCTGTTTCCTAGAGGTATACACGCAACCTAGCCAGGTGTCCTTCAATGCGTACAATCAGAGGAAAACACCTCACAATGAACCCAAATCCCTGACAGAAGAAGAGGAGAAGCCAGTATGACAATACAATTATTTATATCTTATCCAAAGCTTATTCTTGATTGTAAGCGAATCAGGACTTCAAGGGAGGAGCTCTCTGGGTTTAACATATACAGATGTGAAAGGTTTCTTCTGGAAGCAACCCTTGAATACTTCTTTTCTTTCAAAATGTCATAGCAATCCCCCTTTATATGTTGCCTTCAGTTTGAAGGGCAACAATGTCATGAATACCAGATATGTCATGAATACCAAGAGATTTAATGTCTTCATTGGTCAGAGAAACAAGTCATCTTCCAGGCTCCTAGCATATCATGTCAGGCATGTGCAGCAGGTGAGTACAGCACCTCATCACCAAGAAGGGCTCTTCATGCTGTTTTCCTTGCTGGGATAACAAAATTTCATAGGAAGGCTGAAGGTTAGAAAAGAAGAAGCTAATTTATGGGCTTTAAGGGACACGTAGAAATGGCCTCTCCTAATTTAGATGGGCTTCTGATCTTATGTCGCTACAGGAATAGCAGCTTTGTAACTATGAAAAATGGAGAAATATTTCTCCTTCTCATAGGTTGAACTGGCAAATAATGAATGTTTATATGACATGATGGATTCAATGGATATGTTTAATCCCTTTGGCAAAACACATTTCACAGCTTCTGACAAGCAACATCTATTAACTGCTCTTCCTACCCTCAGGTGATTTCTTTCTGATGTCTTTAATTAGAATTTTAAAAATGGAGTGATCCTATTGCATGACATTTTCTGCAAAATTCCTGTGTGAATAGAATTTTATCAAATGCTTAAAGGTAGTTCCTGTTTGAAGATTTATCAATAAAACAGTCTAACAGAGATATGAGGGAACTGCAAATAATATTACACAAAATTATATTAACATTTAATAAACAACATATTTCCTACAAGTGAAGTGATAGGCAGAATGGTGTTTCCCAGAGGATTTTAAGTTTAGGTATAGAAAGGGCTTTGCAAAAGTTATCAGAGGGCCATACCAGTCATTAATTTCAGTATGTGGGCTGAGATCTGATGGGTGACTAAGATGTTCTTTGTTTATTTGTTATTTGCTCCTTTTTAGGAGTGTTCTTCTCAAGTATTATCTGTAGTAGAAAAACCCCTAAAGTTATACTGTATAACTTTTAATAACGAAGTAACTGAGAACTTGTGTATAGATAAAGATGAAAAAGTTGAAGGGTATCTGCTTGTCAGCATGTCAGCACCCCGACTGTGTTTCATATTATTACTTTCTTCCCTTTTTTCTGTGGATGTGAGGTTTTTGAAATGGTGGAATATTTGGTGGAAGAGTTAAAATGAAAATAAAACGATAAATAGAATAATCAAAACAAGTACAAGAATAAGCAAGAAAATACTAAACTACAAAATTACATACTACAATAAAATGATATACTGAAGTACTGGCTTTTCATTCAATGTTTTATGGATGTGCTGAGACTTTATAGTGCCTACTGCTGTTAACAGCTCATGGGTTAATTAGACCATACTTAAATTCTCTAAAGGATTGGCCCAGAATTACTAATTACTTACTGTATGTCTCAGGCTGAAGGGAAGCTGTAAATGTATGGTATGTGCCATGCACCTGTCAGGCATTCACTCCTTACTCATAAGAAAAAGCATATGAGGTTTTCTGAAATACCAGGTTTTGATTGCTTTAGGGTCTGGGTTTTTGTAAAGAGTTTAAGATCTGGTCACATTTTCCTCTTTGATCCCTCATATTTCAACATCTGATGAACCTGATACAGTTTTGATACAAGCTTTTAATTGAATGAAATCATCAGGACAAATGCTTGAGATAAATGGAAGCTGCACCGACATAAAGAACAAAGCTGCTCATTACGTTGTGTCCATGTAATATTTACCTGCTGCTTGATACTGACACATTCAAATCTTACAAAAACAAACAAACAAAGAAAAGAAACCAAAATGCACCACTCAACAAAAAACCAACCCCCAACTCCCTCTTTTATAGTAGAAGCTTTGAAAGGTGACTTTCTTACATGGTATACTGATATTCTCTTTGAAAATTACTTGGCTCTTTGTGGATAACTTTCTGCGTTTAAAAAAATACATAAATGCACTGCAAATGACTAACAGTTGGCTCATTTTTGAGAAAAAAAGTCTTTCTCAACTACCTACATTTTAGAGATGTTTGTATCTGCCAATAGGTACGTCTGTGTGAGCATATGTACAGCACTGGAGAAACACTGTCGTGGTGTGAAGTTTCTCTTTTATTATTTTTTCACCTATTTAACTTTTTCTTTGTATAATGAACAGAAACAGAAACACCTATCTGCAGTTAAGCAAGTTTTTCTAATGCTTTTATTAAATAATCACTACTTGTGTAATGCTCTGACAAATTTTATTTCCAGAGCTTTTTGCAGTGTAGCTTGTGCTTGTTAGCCCAGCTTAGCATAATGACTGTCAAAACTGGGCCCATGTTGCTTAGAGCTCCATTACTCATGTTGATTAAAACACTTACCTTGATTCATTCTCAGTTCAGTTTTACACTAACTGCTTAAGGCTTAAATCCCTTTTAAGAGTATAGAATGGTTCTACATGCCAGAGGTCACTGTTCTGAAGGTCCTTGGAAAGAGAGGGTCATATGAGATCTGTTAGAATTCATTAAATCCTGGTGAAAGCATTTTGACTTTAAACTAGTCAGATTTTCCTGAAAAGAATGTTAGACTTCTCACAGGATTATTTCTCCATTAGAGTTATGCATAGCAGTAATACCCAAATACGGGCTGGTGAGCTCTTTTACCAACACAGAGGTAAAATCTGTTCCCGTCTGTGCTAGTTATGACTGGGGTAGAGTTAATTTTCTTCATAGTAGCTAGTGTAGGCTTTGGTTTGGATTTTTCTGAAAACAGTGTTGATAATTCAGGGATGTTTTCATTATTGCTGAGCAGTGCTTATACAGAGTCAAGGCTTTTTGTACATCTCAGCCAACCCCATCAGTGTGGAGGCTGGGGGTGCATAAGAAGCTGGGAGATGACACAGCCAGGACAGCTGACTCCAACTGGCCAAAGATATTCCATACTATATGGTGCTACGCTCAGCAATAAAAGCTGTGTGAAGAAGGAAGGGGTGGAGGGGAAGAAATTTGGAATGATGTTGTTTGTCTTCCCAATTAACCATTAGGCGTGATGGTGCCCTGCTTTCCTAGAGAAGGCTGAACACCTGGGAATTGGTGACTGAATTCCTTGGTTTGCTTTTGCTTTTGCTTATTGTTAAAATATCTTTATTTCATCCCACAAATTTTCTCACTTTTACCTTTCTAATTCTCTCGCCCATCGAACTGGGTGGTAGGATGTGAGCAAGCTTGCATCCCAAGTTTTGGGGTGTGGGTGGTGCTTAGTTGCTGGCTGGGGTTAAACCACAGCACTGGCCTAAGAGTTTTATTTTGTTTGGAATGCTCTTAAGGCTTAATTTTAGGATTTTGAGTACTGTTAAAAGCAAGGAGTATCAGCCTTTTCCAGTCATATATGTTTTAGCAAGCATGGGAATAAATGATGGGGAAACACTTTTCGTTACTCAATTACTGACTATTAAAATTTTCTTCAGTTTGTAGACATAAGGACTAATGCTACACTTTTCACTTTAATGGTTGTGTATTTTTATGTATTTTTAACATCTAATCATCCTAATGAATCTTGAAGATGTTACACATAGATATCCCAATTAATTTCTTAATAAATTTTTATGTATGTCTTATGAGTAAGCTGGAACTATTCCTGATTTAGTTTGATTTACTTAAAAAAATACTAGGAACAATGAGTAAGCAGTACATAAAATCACAAACCTTAACATAACAAAAATTAATGGTATCCTGTGATTGTATTTTATGTCTGATTTTTATGGTGGCTCAACTTTTCTACTACACTTCATCCTGATGAAAAAGGGCACTGCTCATACCTGGTGGCACTGCTGCCTGTTTAGCTTCACTGCTGCATTAAAATAAAATAAATTATGCCTGAGATTCAGAGGCTATATTTTTCCAGACAAAGAAACAGGCCATTCAAATGAGCAGGATCAAATACAAAACATGCAATAGTTAGAGGAATCTTTCACTTAAAAGGAAAATATCTGGGGGTTTGAAAGAAAAGAAGAATGGAATTGCTTACAGCTTTATGCATCGTATTTAATCCATGATTTTTTGCTTATGACTAAACCCCACAGTATTAGAAGAGGAAGAAAAGTTGAAAGAATGTAACTTTCTTAATTTTTCATATATCTACTCATTTTTATTTTCCTTATTGACACTCTGCTGTTCAGTCTGCCAATATAACCATTTTCTGAGCACTCAAAAACGAATACGTAGTAGGTTGGTTCAATATTGGTTTCAGTAGTATTTGTAATAGTATTAAATGTGAGCTGGTATTTATACAATGAACTTTAAATTCTAAATTCTAATTTAATGATAAAATGATAAACCCCTTATCATTTAGAAAGAAAAAACAAAGACACTTGTGGTTCAGGGGAAGCTTTGCTAGTCTCTGGAATAACTTCATCATTAGGAAGATTTATTAATGTATTTGGTATCTGTATTAAATACAAATGTGCTTAACTTTTCAATATTTACAAAATTTAAAGGTTAGTTTGACTTTCTGAATTAAATGTATAAGAAATTAAATGGCCACAGAGATGAAAACAATCTTCAAAATAGATGTTTGAAATGAACAGTGTAAATTTACTATCAGTGTTTAAGCTTCTGCCTGCTCAGAATTTGCTTATATGGAAAAGGTCAGCATTAAGCAAGCTAAGTTATGGCAAAATAAACCTGTCATTCACTGGCATCCTGCTTTCTTGCAGTTTTGAGTTGTTGTTACTTGCATGGTGTCAATCATCAATGTGAAGTCTGTGAAAATGCATGTGGATTACAAATGGTTTATGAATGTTGCTTATTCAGCTACCAGGCATATTTCTTTCTGTTTTGTAATTTAAATACAAAATTAATTACTGCATGACCTGCTGCAGAATTTAGTGCATTGATGCACAATTCATTGCATTGATCAGTGCTTAATGAGGAATACTAGAAATGTGGACTGTGTAACAAGCACTGAAAGAGACTGAAATTGCAAGCAGTTAAATCAGCAAATATGTGGATGTTTGTTCCTAGGTTATGATGTTTTGAGGAAGGAATAAAATTTCTTTGCAGCTTACATATATATGTAAACAAAGTCCTTGAGAAACAACTTGAAACAGACACAAATGTTAGAAATTGTAGTAATGAGGGGAATAATGACTTCCTATTATGAAAAGGCAATTGCCATTATCAGACCTCCATGCTTTCCTAGAAACTTTCTATATTAACCTTTTTTATATTTTTCCGTCCTTTGTCTACTCATACTTTATTATTTAATGTATTTCTTATTCTAACAAGTAGATGGCATCAAAACTCACATCAGTATTTCTTTAGAAATCCATACAAGACATTATAAAAATCTTTAAACGGATTTAAAATCTAAGATGATGGAGGGTGAGGTGCAAAAGCAGTAAAACTAATGTAAAAGCAAAGTAAGGAAATAAATTCAGGAAAATGTAAAGAGAATAAAGAGGCACCATTGGTCATGAACATTTTATGGTAAGAATTGAATCCTCTTTTGAAAGTTTGGTACTTAAAGAAGGGACACAGCTCTAATTCTGATCTAGCCAAACTGGAATAATTAATTGAAATTGAACCGCAGAAAACATAAGGTTTTATCTCACTGGCTTTCCTGTCAAGATTGCATATAGTTTCTTTCTTTTTTCTGTTTTAAGAGGAAACAACTATAAGCCTAACTTCCACATGAGTTCCTCTATCTCTCTTATATAATAAGAATAAATAATGAGTAAATAGCTGCTACAGCCGTGAGTCTTTTATCTACACCAAACACATGGTGTAAAGGTCCATAGATGTTTCTGAAAGTTGGAGCTCATCATGGTATCAGTAGCAGACTATAAAGTGACAGCAAAATCAGTCAAAAATGGCAGGATAATCAGCATATCTATGCTGAATATAGTGGTAAGCCATGTCTGCTTCCTGCTATCTTCACTGGCATCTTAATTTTTCTCATGTCAATGGGTTTAACTTAGATGGTTTAGAAAAATATCTGGCACCAAAAGAAGTCCGAAGCTTGTTGTATTATTAGTGCATCAGATCAATTCAGCAGTTGCAAAATGTTATGATTTCTGTTAACTGGAGATATTTTGGCTTGATACATGATGCACATGTAGCATATGTTGCAACAGTGGCATCTGCAACTTGACAATGCTAGAGAGCATAGAAAATAAAGGCCCGCTCACCTCACCCCTGAAATCAAAATTTCTAGTAAGTTAATTCATCAGTAAATATTGTTTAATGTTATATAAAGTAGATGCTGTTAGGGAAAAGAGAACTGATTTTGTTTTTATCTCTTCTGTTTAAAACAGCAATCACTAGTGTACTGAAGAGTATATGCGTGTGTGTTTGTATGCATGTATGGATGGGCTCCAGCATGGATTACTGCTTCAAAGGCAGGTTTGTGCCTTAGGGTAGGTTCAGCTTTTTTGTTATCATAAGAAAACCAAAAACATATCAAAATTATTGTCACAGCAGCTAGCAGGTGGCAGGGGGCAGCTAAAGGAAGTTTCTTACTGCTTGGAAGCCACATCACATTGAAAATATCTAAATTTATATTCAACTTATGTGCAGAGATAAAACAATGGCACATTGCCATTATTACTGTCATATTTCAGATTAAGCTGATAAAAAAAAAAATCCTCAAAATAAAATGTCCCAACCAAATAAAAACTATACTATCTTTTTGTCAATATTACCATTACATAAAAGATATTGAGGCTGGTTCACATGAGAGAAGATTTCATAGTGGGTTCTGTAGCTAATGGTATATGTTAGAACAGAGAAAGATAGTTCTGGGATAGGATAAAAACAAAGGAGAAAGACAGAGAAAAGGGAAAGTTAAAACTCTCCCTAGTGGTCAGCCGCTGGGGGCACTCTCCAGTACAACAGGTGGAAATGATGAAGGTGATGATGATTTTTTTGCCATGCTTTCTCCCGAGCATGATGCTTTGCACTGGGACTTGCTCAAACTCCCCACAGCTTGTTCTTGCTTATGAGGCTATTAACAATGACTGTTGTATGCTAACCAGGTGCAAACATGGCATCCTTTTTATCCATGAAGTTCCTGTATGTGTGTCTTATTGAATGTTTACAAAGCATTTCAATGGTTGGCTACCTTATTTTGCACTGTGTTCAGCTTCCTCATATAAGCAAAAACCAGAAAACAGGAGGAAAAGAAAAGCAGAGGAAAGAAGGGCAACATCCCATCAGTGGTGTTTGCTTCCTGCGAGAATTGCCACAGCAAGAACACCAGGGGTTTGCGAGTTCAAGATCATGGGACCAGATGCACAAGAGCAGCATGGGAGCACAAGGGAAGACCAGTGCCACAGAGGCACTGAGAAGAGACTGCTACAGCAGCTGAGGAGAGAGGCTCCAGAGTCACAAGCAACGGGGCTTTAGCACTATTGAGGCGATAGCATGAAGGCACCCAAGGTACTGCATCAGCTCACATACCCTGAGGTTTGGAATTTGATGCATTTTTTTAAATATTTTTTTGTTTTCCTTTTCTTTGTCCTGTGGAAGTGATACCCCAGTGAATAGCATGACATTGGTAGCTTTGTTAGGGAGGATAAGTTCTTTTGCAAAGGGAAAAGACATGAAAGACATTTTCTTGGATTATGCCATGAAGATGAAGTTTTAAAAATTTTTTCAAAGTAATTTGAAATGTTCTGACAATTTACAATGTTTCTTTTTTGAGTTCCTCGTTTTAATTTATATTAGAATATTTTTAAACATTTTTGAGTGTATTTCATAATAGATTTATTAAACAATTGTGAAAAAAACTGTATTCTGAAATTTCTTATTTTTTTTTTTAAATCAAAGTGCTATCAAAGTAAATTGTTTGAAAATGATGTGCCATCAACCCAGTTTTTCCTAAGATGGAAACCCTTAACTCTTTCCCAAACAGTTCTTGAAAGCAGTTTTTAAAATGGAGTAAGCACTGTCTGTAACTACAGAACCAGCTGACTGAATTTTCATACTAACTCTCAAACCCAGACTTAACTATTACTGCCTCTGCTGCATTTGTGCATTTAAAAAGTAACAACTGAACAGTTAGTATACCTGGATACCTCATATGCATATAAACCTGTATGTATTTATGTACATATACATATATGTAAACACACACATGGTGCTTTGATGTACTTGTTGTTTTACCTGAAAGGTTAGTGCCAGTTGAACTATTTTCTTCCACTTGAGAAAGATCTATAAAACGAGTGAAGGAATTTCTCTGGACAGTCTAAGGCACAGTGCTTTACAGTCAGTGCTGTTCAGTGCTGTTTAGTGGCTACCGCATAAAGCGAAGCAAATGCAAGCTCTAAATCTAGAAGTTTAAAATTTGTCTGCTAATTAACCATTTCAAAAATTTATTTTTGTTTTACTGGCAAATACTTCTACCTGTAGACCATGAAAAAACTCCAGATAATTCATACTTTAAGGAGATTAGTAATAAAGTATGAATAGGAGCATTTACTCTGAAGCTTCTGGACTAAAAGACAAAATTGCTTCAAAAGATGCAGAAGATGTCAATAACTTTCTGTGTGTATAGGTGAAAATCAGTGGCAGGTTACAGAGAAAATGTATTACTCACTAGGAGAACAGCTATTTGGAGCAATTTTTTCAGGAAGGAAGGCTAGGAGTCTGTTTAGTTTGGGGAGCTGCAGCTTGTGCTACCCTAAGACCTGGGGAGAAGACCCAGACTAAGGCAGGATGTGAAAGGGATAAAACCAGAGGGATGAAGCACAATGAGATGGAAGACAGCAGGAGAAGAAACAGAGACAGACTTTTGCTTTACTTGCAGGCTGAGTTGGGGAATTTTAAGGTTATTTGTTAGGTGCCAGTTTAATACCATTCCTTTTTCCCTCACATCGTTGTTTTTATTTCAGTTGGTTCCACACACACCACCCTCCCCAAGGAATTACACTGTACAAAGAATTTGCAGGTAACCTACAGTTATAGGCAAGAAGTTTAGTTGGAGATGTTGGAGGATGGAAGAAAAGCAGAAAAGGAGAATAAGTAGGGTATTTACTCTCTATACATAACCACAAACATGTCAGTCAATGTCAAACCAAAAGCAGCCATCATTCTTTTTGTGTGGTTATGACAGGAAGAAAATATTATTTGCAGCTGTACATCCAAATTCTTAGATTGTGCCATTCTGTAATTCTTTCTGCAGATGTGTTTTCCTGCAAGTGTGTTTTTAATTAAACTGTCTCTTAAGGTCATCTTCCCGAGAATAAAATTTATTAAATCTCTCAAGATCAGGTTCAGAAGGTGGGGTGAATTTTAATATCTCGAAATTTATGTTGTATCTGTGGCAATATGGACATTTCCCAAGAGGTACGCTCTGAATCCTTTCATAAGGATGACTAGCACATTGCTAAGCAAACAGTACCATTAAATTTCCTGTGATGTGTTTTTCTATCACCTTACTTTGGGTCTTAATGAAATTTGAACTTAGATTGCTTCTATCTGAGCCTGAATCATTATTCTGTTTATGTGATGGCTTATGTTCCAGCTCATCTTATATAATGTTGCTTTTTTTTCTGCCAGGAAAACATGGGTTTGGGGTAGAGCTTGGCTTGTATTTGAACTCTGTCCTAAAATTCTGCTACAACTGCATGTGAATGCTCTTCCATAGTTGTCGCAGCACATTTGATGGCTTATATTATTCTTTCTGACATATATTAAGCCTTATATTACTATGCCTTATGTTACTCTTTCTAATTATTTCTTTATATTACTCTTCCTTTTTCTGTTTTATGAGCATTTCAAGGCTTAACAAAGCCTGTTAAAACTTAGTCATTACTCGATATTTATGTACAGTGCTGTATTTTATTTTATCCTTTCAGTATGTGATATTTGTTAACATATCTTTAGCTAAAAATAATAGGCATGATATTTTTCTGTGACTGTTAAAGAAATCAATTGTTGGGTTAAGTACATGACATACTATTTTTGTTACTGGCAAATAGAACAGATTTAAAATTTGACATTGCTTTCAATCAAATGTTCTCTGAATGCAATATGCGTGTTTTTTCCCCATATTGGTTATATGACTGAAGTTCACCTGATTCAAATAAATAACCATGCATTTTATTTTTAGCTCCTGCTATAGGTTTTCTGTATCAAGGTGTCAGTGAACTGAAAGGACAGAAGGTAAAAGCTCTAAGACAAGGGCAAGCAATAATTTTTTCAGAGGAAAAAAAAACCCAACCCACAACCGTGGCTAACAATCCTTAGTGGACTGTTTCATGTTCCTTTCAGCATGTTTTCATACTTTTTTCCTTGTTAATAGTTCTAAGAAAAGATTACCAAAACACCTGGAACTGTTAACTTTCATCAGTGTTTATAATAAAATAAATAAGAAAAATGCTTATGTGTATGCTTGAAATAAGAAACATTTTGCTGCCCCTTTTTTTCTTAATTAGTTTTGGTCCAACATTTTAAGGTAAAAGTTAGGAAGAAAAACCTAGATCTAATAGATTATTTGAAATCACAGGAATTGTTGAAACTCTGAAGAACCAGTTTAAAATATAAAACAGAATTCACTTTGTTTTGTTTAATTAGATTCTTTTGTTGCTGTTACATTGCAATTTAAAGTGCAACAACAGCAAAAAAAAAAAACCAAGATGTCTTATGGTGGACTGAAAAGGGCTTTGTACAGGGTTGCATCACTTAAAATTCTGCCTCATTTAGAGGGAGATGAAAAGCACAGACTGTGTGGATATATCATTGATTCTTCTCTTCCCTGAGGTTGTGCACCTTATTAAAGACAATACAAATTCTTCACTAAGAATTCACAAGTTGTGTTTCTCTATTGGGTGGTTTCTTACAAAAGTCTTTCTTTCAGCTTCTCCCTTCCCAAAGGTGGTCTTAGTCTTCCACAATAATTTGGTAGGTAGGACATTTGCCCAGAAGGCAGAGGAGACAAATTTAATGCCTCCTTTTTCAGAGGTGGGTCTCAATCCACATCCTCTATCTTCTGGGAGAATACTCTAATTAAAGGGCTCACATATAGTGTCTGGGGTATGACTTCTTTTGTGGGAAATCTCAATTTGGACAAAAAAAAGTTCAAGTTCCACTGACTGGTAAAAGAAAGCTTGAGGAAATGCAATTTCTCTTGCAGCACTCACCTGGAAAGACAATGCAGAACCCTAGTTCCAATGTGAGACAATGAAATTTACATTAATTCTGTTAATGAGTTATGTGGTTACACATGTTAAGTGTTGCTAGTAAAATGTCATATGTTATCAGGGATCTGCTGTACAATATGCTGGCCCATGTCAAGGGCCATGAAAAGACAAATAGTTTGTTTTTTTATTGTTGTATAAATAGTAATTTATTTGAACAATTGTAAAATATATATTCCATTATAATTTTTCACTTTTCTTTTAAACAAACTTCATTTTTTTTTCCCTAAGAAATTGTGTCAGTATACATGATAGCAGTACAATGTTGGGAATATTTCTCAGGCCTCATAACCTTAATCTTTCTCTGAAATATTATAATGTTAGTTCCTCCTCTTTTACCTAGACCGGTGTTGTATACTCTGCTAGCTTCCTTTTTATTCTTATTATGAAAGCAGCACTTCTTTTCAGCTTCTATCTACTGTCCATTTACATTAGAGCTCTGAGATTCATTCTCCTTCCTGTCTCCTACAGATTGTCTTCAGGCCACCTCATCTTGTCCCATTTACAGATGATATTGCTAAATACCACTGCTGAACTGACACCTTCTAGATCTACTCATCACACCTGACCTTTCGCTGTCAGTCTGCTTTCTGTCGCTGCTGTGCTGCTGCCAACTCAAATTCAAACTGGCAAACTCATGTTGATGCTCCAGAGCCCTGCACAGCTCTAGTGAAATCTGACTTGAGTGGCAGATTACGCCTCCTGAATCCCTTTTAATGTTAAACATACAGCTTGTACTGCTGAGCAGTGACAATTTTCCCCTTTGCTACAGAAGGATCTGTGAATTACATAGTCAAAGCTCATTTGTGCTACACAGGATGCCAGTTTGGCAACTGGGAGTTGAACAGTATTGAGATGGAAAGACACAGTTTGTGGCTGTGGAAAACATTGCTGATTTCAGTGTCCCTTTGTGGAAAGCAAAAGTTCTGTGGTAATGAGAAAATTATTTCAGTGCAGGCACAGCTTTTTTGAAGTCCATTGACACTTCCAGACAGCTTATAGTTTTATTTCTTGGTCATCATTGTGTTTGGTTAGTCCATGCAAGGGAATGGTGGCAAGGCCTACCATTACCACTGGGTACATAGCATCACTTCTAATATCACAGACTAAATGATGTTGCAAGTACAGTGAGGAAGATTGCTGTGTGCTGCATTTTTATTGCTGATACTGTGTCATTGTAATGTATACATAAGGACTTCCTGTGCCCTTCAATTGATCAAGCTATGACATATGGAAATGTTGAAATAATTATAAATTGAGGATGCAAGTATAAAGATCCTCCAAATGTGACTACATTTCTGTGATGCATAATTAAAATGTTCATGTCAGCAAATACCATTGATTGCACTTGATGGTGTATTATGCTACTGTTCCATTGAACTGGCAGAGATACTTGCAAAAGAAATGTTTAGGTTTTTAATAGAAAGGGATTGGAAATCTATCTCATATTCTCACTTTCTCTCCTTCCCTATAAAGTGACTTTATACACACATTCTTTGAGGGTAAGTATTGTAGCAGTTCTGAAGAATGTATAATAAGTCTCTATAAAACAATTGTTCAAAATTTCCTTGGCTTTCTAAATGTAAAGAGACAAAAGAAAAAGTGAATCAGCTCAGTATATCTTGAGTGATAAATAATATTCCTTGCAATAATACTTGTAACTGAATAGTAACTGACCATCACTAACTACATGATAAATCAAAACACAGATTTTGTTGTTTTGTTTTGCTTTGTTTTTCTTTTTGTAGCCCTAGAAGATACAATGCTTATGACATTGTTTTGCCTTAGACAAATTCAAAACTCTGTAGTATAACACAGACTTTGTTAAAGCCATTTTTGATACATGTCATGCTGTGATCATAACCAGATTTAAGTTCTTTAACAATACAATTAAAGAAAGTTGCCCAATATATGAATTCTAGTTTCCTCACCTTCTTTATCTTTCCCAACATGGTTTATTCATTGCTTCTCTGATTCTCTGAATTTGAAAATTTAAGTATTATTTTCTGCCTTGCTTTACTGCTGCTCCTGCTGAAATCAGCGATGTCCTAGCATTCATACAGCCACTATCTAGAAATCTATTAAATCCTTTCTTCTAGGTTGGTAATGACATTAACACACTCTACATGCAGCAAGCAGATTTTCCTCCTGGGGCAGTGTAATTACAGTCTAAGTTTAATTTTACATCTCTTTCCTTGAAATGGGTTAATTAGCTATGGATGATAAGAGGGCTTAAGAATAACACTTAAAATAGCTGAAGGTTATTCAAATTTGCACTGTATTCAAATTAGGAAGAGAAACCAATGCTGATTTTGAGTTATATTTTTTTTTCTCAAAAAGGAAAAAATATTCTAAATAGATGTTTCCCTAAACATGAAGGAATGCAGCAAAAGCCATTGCCTTTTCAATGCTCCATGCTGTTTTTCAATACAGACTGAGATGAAAAGGTGTGTCTTCAAGCTTTGTTGAAGTGAGTAAAGGCAAGGGAAGGAAAAAGATCAGGAAACACAGAATGTTGCAAGTGGTTGCACCAAAATCACCTTGTTGTTCCCTGTTCCTTTGTTATCGAGATAAAAACCTGTTAATCCCAGTAGTTAGACTCCTAACTTTGCTATTTAGCCCTGGAAAACTTCTCACCCACAAAGTGCAGTACTGCCCTCCCTGTCAGACATTGGTGCAATTAGCTGTTGATTCAGTCTTGAATGTCAAGCTGGGAATGACATGTACTTATTTTGATACCATTTATCTCACATTTCAATGCTATTTAGCTGAACCTATGACTTTTTAAAACACATAAGACTTGCCTCAAAGAGAATAAAGGAAATCTTTTTTCTCAACTGGCTCTTCTTGACTAATTAGGTGAGTCTTTTTCTGACCCCTTTTCTATTTGCCTTATTGATTATTTGTGATTTTTCCATATAGCACATGAATACTGACTTTTATAATAGAGTTTGAAAGTATTTGGTCGGGCTTAACAAACATGTGCATGCAAAAAGATGTACAATAATTTTCAAGATGATATTTCTATCCTCTATTTACTCAACAGTTTAGACACAGGTGAATTTCTAAAGATATTGAGGCAAAATTTCTGTCACTAAAAGTATAGGCAGATGCTGGATATCTAGCCAGGGGACTCCCCTAGCTGGCTCACTCAACAGCTGGGTTAGGAAGTTATTTTCTACACCCTCCAAGAACCTGCTGGATTGTTTCTTCTCTGCTATGTTGTACTCCCAGCAGACATATGGTAGGTTGAAGTCCCCCAGGAGAGCAAGGGCAAGTGATCATGAAACTTCTCCCACTTGTTTGGAGAATACTTCATCTGTAGCTTCATCCTGGTTGGGTGGTCTAGAGCAGACTTCTACCAGGACATCTGTTTTGTTGGCCTTCCCGTTATCTTCACTCACAAATGTTCAACCTTCTCACTCACAACACTAAGTTCAAGGCAGTCAATGCACTCCTTGACATACAGTGCAACCCCACCACCTCTCTTTCCTCGCTTATGTCTCCTGAAGATCCTGTAGCCATCTACTGCAGCAGTCCGATCAAGCGAATTGTACCACCATGTTCCTGTGGTGACAACTATGTTATGATTTTCCTGCTGCACAACAATTTTCATGTAATTTTTTACCAGCTGAATCTGCTATATATTAGAATATTGGAATACATATTAGAATCATAGAATCATGTCATGATTTTCCTGGTGCTTCTTGTAATTCTATCTGGATATCAAAATTTGATAGAAAAGACATTAAGTCTTTCATGAAAGCTTCATCTGCCATCAGCAAATTTGATATAATTAAGTAAAATATTCAGGAGAAGTTGTATTCTTGGGTTGTATTCTTGATTGCATAGTTGTTTTGCCGTGTATTGTAAGCAGATTAAGTAAGCAAGAAAGATAGGACTTCATTACTAGCATAAAATAAAAAGGTAACCGGTCCAAACATGGAAAATGTGACACAGATGTTCTACATTCATTTTGTAGCAGAAGTAGAACATTAGTATTACAGACTGATCACACTGGATTTCCATCATTACTATAGCTGCTATATAAGAAAAAATATGTCCATCGATGTCCATCAGAATTCCTGAAAGCATCAACCGACAGGGATAGGTTGGTGGGGAGAAAACATGGGAAAAATCTAAGTGTGTCAAGGTTATGAAGCTACGATAAGTTTGGGATTAGTTTGGGTTAGGAAAAATAATAACCAGTACGGAAAAATAATAAGCAGAAAAATAGTAAGTATATTCCCAAAATGGTCTTCTGCAGTGAACAAACATGTATTTCAGTGGGAGAAACAACAGCCAGGAAGAAAGGAGCCATCATGCTGTGTCTAAAAGCTGTGGAAACACAGGAAAAACTTCCAGGGAATTTTCCAGAGCATTTTTTACTTAACTGTTAGAAATTTATAATTAGAAGCATCCTGGATTTACATCTTATATGACTATATAAATGTGTGCAAAATAGTGTAAATGTGATAGCATACATCTGGACATTTCCTATCCCTCTGGGTATGCCCACAGTGCTGTGAGGAGAACAGGGTTAATAAATGTTTGCAAATGAATGCAAGATCAATGGTACCATTACTGGTCCTTTTTCTGCATCAGTGTATTTCTGACAATGTGCACTATGAGCATGAGAGGATGATTTGACCTCTTTATTGTAGTGGGATGTGGCAATTAATTTTTTATTGAAATTTCAATTAGCTTTTCTGTTCCTATAATGTTTTACCTAAATCCTTTTTTTCAGTTCTTAGTAAGGTTACCAGAAAAGATCATCTAAGCATGACTGTGTTAAAAGGTAGAGGTAAAGAAAACAAATTATTTCTATTGTGTTCAAAATTGAGGTCACTTTAGGTTAACTAAATCAGATTCCTTGAAGAGATGAAGACTTTCCACATCATGAAGAATCATTCAGAGAATTCTAATTGAAAAGAAAAAATAAAAAGACACTAGCCTCTTGAGAAAGAAAAAGATACCAAGATTAGAACAACTGAGCAAGAAAACCTGAAACGGATTTTACAGACTGTTGCCTTTATGAGTCTTGTAAAAGAAGAATTGCCAAATGAAAAAACAATGGAGAAAATTCTACAGATTACAAATTTATATTAAGCTGTCTAACATTCTGGATCAACTAAAGAACAAAGGAACTGGGTCTTATGTTTAGAATTCTGGTGCATCTGAAATACTCAAATGTTAATAGAAATGTTAAAGAAAAACCTACTCTGCACTTGAAACCAAATCAAAAAATAGTGTTCACAGAGATTATCTCAAATTCCATTTTGCAGTGACTACTGCCAAAGGTTAAGAAGTTTTTTTCCTTGAAAAACTGTTTTTTTTTGTTACATGTGACTTCCTGAAAATCATAGTTATTAAATGAAATGTTATTTTACAAATGAAAACTTGAGCCATTGTTTTTCCCATCTTCAGCCTGCATCATGAAGAAGACATTTTGAACTGAGCAATGAAGCTACTTTGAGGAAATGTATATATGTTAAATATAGGGAATCTGAAGTTCATTAGCTCTTGTGTAAGTGTTAAAAGAGCATTTACACTTAAAATCATCTTTACTCAATGCCAAAAACTGAGTTTGTTCAAAAACATAACTATGTTGCAGGGTCCTCTGTTTTCTGTGAAAATTTATGGTAGTTGCCAAGCTTGATCTCTGAAATGTGAATGCATTTAAGTAAGAGAAGTTAATAAATAACATACTAGTAACTTCCATAATAAAGCAAATCGTTCTTACTGTTCTAGCTAAGAAGCCAACAAGCCCATTTTCACAATGATAATGCAAATATAAGTCACAGGGCATTTAACTCTGTCCAAGAAAGGAATAAATAGATTGGTGCCTGTGCATGTGTCTATGTCGCAGGAAAGTGTTTATCAACTATCTCAGTGGTATTGAGTCCCTTCCATGAAGTACAGGGAGAAATAAAAAGGGGAGTTATGGGTTATTTCATATTGAAAGGATGCTTTTAAAAGACATGGCAGAAGAAATTAATGTAAGCTTAGGTATTCAGTGTATATCCTCTGATTTACAATAACACCGGAGACTGGCTGAAATTCACAGTCAATACAAATGAATGCAAGTCCTCCGAATTGTGCGGCATCCTGCCAGACACACAGGTGGATGTTTTGTACTTTCTGCAGTTCCAGTGAGGAATAACAGTGCTGTGCAATGGATAAAATTGCTCCGTATTTTTTGAAACAAAAATCTGTACCTCCATAAAAGATGTATTTTCCTGAGTTCTCATGTAGCCTATAGGGAGATTAGAGAGAGAGGAAAAATGTCAACTATCTCCACCTGTAATCAAAGCTGGTTGCCATAGCAACAGCACCTGGGTTTTTTTGTTAACAGGGGTCAGACTCTGGTGTGGTCCCCACCGATCTCTTTTCCAGTGTCTCACAGAGCGACTCTTTTAAACCTTGCAAATGCACAGCTGGTAATTTGTGACCGTTTTTCCTCTTGTTTTTAATCTTCTAAAAGAAAACAGCTCAAATCGCATCAGCACTACTGCCGCACATCCACACGCGAGCAGCTTGGGAAAATGAATAATTCCTTTAAAATAACATTGCATGCATGCAATTTCTCACCTATCTCTATGTACCTGAAAGTAGTTAAAATCTGTGATTATCCAATGACAATAGACTGATGCAAACATAAGGACAGTTCCTGTTTTTCTTTAAGCATGTGTCTTAAAAATTTTGCTATTAATGCTTGTCTTTAAAGGTAAAATAACATAAAAAATTTCTCCTTCTGGGACAGTGGAGAAGGAAGGTTTGTAGAGGGAGAGCTTACATTACTAAATACTTGCTTTAAAATTATCCTTGTTCTCAGCATACCTAAGATTTTTACTCTAAAACTTTTAACCATTTAATTTCCTAACTTCTTGCTGTTCTTGAGTTTATCATTTTATGGTGTCAATCTTGTCTCCCTTTTTGAGAATGAATGTGAACACAGATTTTCTTAAAACTGCAAAAATACATTGCTCTCACAAATTGTTCTTGTAGTATTTCAACACAACAAAACAGGCCATCACCCATCCAAGGACTGGATAACCTGCAAGTGAATACAGCAATTAAGTTGCTGCCAGTTCTATAGGTAAAGAGGTATTGTAAAAAAGCACTAGGTAACAAAACACTTATATCTTGAAACATTTTTACAGGTGTCTCCAAATACATGAATGTAATGAAGTCCAGCAAATAAAACAATGACAGTAAGGTGTTAATGAAGCATATTCTTTACATTTTTCATGGATTTTTCACTTGGATTCTCCCCAGTGTTACAGAGTCTAGAACATAAACATTGAAAAAAGAAGTTGTCTTTTAAGTAAATCCAAGGTTCACTGAGGAAGTTGTAGATCCTGACTGTGTATATCCAGTAAAGTAATAAGAAAATACACCTGGTTGTTTTGAGGCTAATTTAACAAAATGTGTCCTTGCTTATTTTTGCAGAAAACATCTGATGATTTAAGGTGAAATCTGAAGCTCATTCCTGTTTATAGGGATCAGTAAGCTCTGTAACTGAATGCAGCAGGTTTTTCAATTTAATCTGTTTCTATCTAAAAATACTCCTGCATCTTTTCGCATCTGTTGGTGTGATGAATGAAGAATATTTGGGCCAATGAACAGTCTGAAACAAAACTCACTAGAATGAACAGGAACCTCCCTGTTGACTTTAGTAATCTTTGAACTGATCTAAGGTTACTTTCAGATCACACAGCTGAATTTCAGCAAAGAAAATCTTCTAGCATGGGTGGAAATGTAAGGATGACAAAAAAAGACTATGACACTTTCTACATGATAAAGAGACCACATAATAATATAGCAATACTAAAAGTTCAAAACCAGCATTCGCAAAATGAATGCATAGAATCTAAGCCAAGTAAATTTGTGAGTATTTAGAGAAAGATGAAAGAGTTTCTGTGATTGACATCACTGACTTATTTTTCAAATTCAGACAGAGTGTTTGTATCTTGGACAAAATATATCACTGGTGTGAATAAATACATCATATATCATAGGAGAAATGGACAATGTTGCACTGAAAAAAAATGAATAAACAATTCGCCTAAAAGTAAATATCACTTCTATCAATTCTAAAAGAAGATATGTACAAGCCCATGAGATATCAGAAACTGAAGAGGGAAAAGAAACCTATAGGCAATAAAGAGTAAGAAACTCAGGTCTTACTGTGATTAATCTACTAACATTTCTGTTATGATTTTTTTTTTTTTTTAGCTTACATACATACTATTCTCTGAATATTTTCTGCTAAGGTGTTATTCCTAGCTGTTATCTTATGAGACTAAACATGTGCACTTAATTTTGAATCCTCTAAAACACCGCTATTGCTCTGATTATGGATTTATTTCTCCTCAGGTTTTGCATTTCCCAAGTACAAATAGACCAACTATGGTTGACTGTTACATTCCATTTTTTAAAAGTCAGAGTGAAACTATTGTTTCCTTTGGTGTCCTTCAGCTGTTTTCTTCTGTAAACATCTGCTGCAGCTGTTTCCTTAAACAAAGGTCTGTGGTTGTTTTGCTAGTATAAGACTTAGAGGTACTCTTCAGATACCCAGGATATTGGGTAATGTCTTAGGGTTTGTACCTGTGTGCAAGTCAAGTAGCAGAAACTCCAGACCTTCCCAAATTGCTGGAATTACCCAGATGTGTTTTGTTCTATCTTTGAAATTAGGTCATTTTGCTATTCTTTTACATAGCCAGCATGTATGACAAGTGATACTGTGGAGTATTTCACTGCAGTTTTAGTGAACATATTGCCCACTGAGTAATCTTAAGAATGTTAGGAAAAGGAGACAGTGTTTTCTGAGGTTATTTTTTGCATAACATATGCTAGGGCGCATGTGTTTTGGGGGGAATTTTAGGTTTTGTTTTTTTGGTTTGGGGTGTTTTTTTTTAGAATTTCTGGGAAAATTTCCGACAAAAGCAGTCACATCTTCCTTCTCACGAAAAGTTATTTCTTCTTAGTTAGCTGGTTGTTTTTTTTATTTCATAAATTTCATAATTAGTCAATGAAAATTACTGGTTTTGTGAAGGCTGAGACTAATTGTTCTATGTTTCTCTTGCAATTTCTATTTTTTCTTCATGCTCCCAAATCCTCCTGTGTTACGTAACCAGTTCTCCAAGGCTCCTCTCCTGCCCCCACAAAAGTGTGCATGAAAATCAGGAATGAAACTGATATGCTCTGTTTTTCTGGGTCTGCTTTTCATTTCAGGTTGTCTTTTTATTACTTTAAGATCATAAAATGAGACAAATAAAGAACTCCCTCAACGGATGAAGTTTTGTCAGAAACATTCCCCTGGGTTTGAAATCTGATTAGGTTTATGTGTATGTATAGTCAGAAGGAGACCAAGAAAGTGAGAGAGAAAGATGAAGTTTCTGACATGTATTGAGAAACATAATTCCTTCTCACATGAATAAAATTCACCCCAAAATAACAGGAGAGTTGATGAGTTAGTTTGAGTTGAGTTGATTTTATGTTAGAGACACTATTGGCTGTTAAAGACAATAAACTCTTTAAATGCTTATGTATTAGACTCTGACACTAAATAAGAGTAGGCATCTGTATACTGCCCACAATGCAAGTAAAAGCAGGACTTTCATAGGTCATACTGTGGTTTTGAGATAGTTTCCACTTGGAGAAAAAGATCATCAGGGAAGAACACCAGCCTTCTCAATTTCATTGTCAGATCCTTACAGATTTGATTGTTACACATTTCACATTACCAAAGGTCAAAGTAAACATTACAGTAACATTACTGGATTCAAGTTTTTTATCAGCAGCAGCTTTTCCTGTCCTTGATTATCAGCTACACTTAAAATGTTTCAGAGGCTTGTGCTGTTACTACTGGAGAAATTGCTCTTGTTTTAATCTCCATTCTCCAATAAATTAGAAAACAGGGAACAGGTCATTAACATGTGCTTGCTTTTAAGGAGAGACATACTGTCATTTCTAATTAATATATCTATATTAGACAAAAAGGAGATCAGCTTTTTAAGCAATCTGAATAGCTTTATATCCCTAAAGCATTAAAAAACCCACCCCTCAAGTAGACCATTTTTCCTCTTTATATCAGGCAGGGTGCTACAAATATTTCAAATCCAAGCAGCTCTACTTCAGGCTAAAGAAAGACTCGTTTCACTGCAGTTTGCATCTTCCTTTCTCAAAATCATATGCAAAAAAATATATTATTGTTGTGTTCCTTATGCACTGCTCTAGAAGCATGAGTTTCTGCATCTGTGTATTAATTTCTAAGTAGACCGAAATAAACCTCCTGTTCTTAAAATATCCTGCAATTTGGCTTGCATAAAAAAGATGGCAAATAGCAGTCTGTTTAGTTATTTTTTATCTATTGGTTTGTGATATGTAATCTGTGTAGTTGGCAAATTTTCAACTACCACACGGGATTTACAAGCACTTATAATCATATAAATAGGTCAGCATGTGCAGAAGAAAAAAACATCGTTCATCACATCATGATACATGTTTTATTACTCTCAGGGTACATAGATCTTGTTTTTTATCTGTAGGCCATTTTATTTTGGTGTGGAAATAGCTTTTGCACACAAAGGTGAGGACAGTCTTTATTTAAATAAGTACCAGAGTCAAAATATGTAGTTTCATGCCCGTTTTATTAAGACAAATATCCTAATCACAGTAATACAAAAAAATAACCATTATATGCTCTTTGCATTTCCTGTCCTGTAGTGGGAAAATGTATATTTTATAAACTAATAGACATAATGTTTCTATGTTTCCACCCATATTGGAAAATAACTATTACAGCATCTCACAAGAACTGAATTCCCTCTGTCATGCTATTTGGTTTGTACAAATGCATCCTTTCCTGGGACATGCTTTGAACTAAACCTCTTCCCCAGTAATTTCCATTCAAATTTGGTATTTGCTCAGCAAAATGTTTGGAAAAGTTTGGCCATTCAAAAGAAAAATTATTTGGGGAAATCTTCCAGGGGAAAAGAGTACTGCTGCTGTTGGATCCTGCTTTTTCTACATGAAGCAATGAATGGCATTATATGTCAGGTAAGCTTCTCTTCAGGTATGCAATTTGTATCTACTGCTTTTATCATCTTTTAACAATAAGGTTTGGGGCTTTTTGTCTATGTTTTGTTTCATATGCTATAACTTTTCACCTGTCCATGAGTACAACAGTATGCTCTCCACTATCATACCACACTTTAAGAGGTAGACCTTGACTGTATTCATTACTTGGTTCTTGAATTAGTTAATAATTCTTGAATTAGTCAAAACACAGCACTGCACCAGCTACCATGAAGGAGAAACATGGCTGCTACTGCTGGACCCAGAACATTATCCACCGCTTATTCCATACCATTCACATCATGCTCAGATCCCACATTTTCAATACACCATCGCTCTCTCACATGTATACATCCATATACACACAGACCAAGAGAAAAAGATCATTTTCTTAGTGCATGGACCCATCCCTATAATGCTGCCGAGTCCATTCGGTCCATGATGTCAGGTTCCATCTCTTGTAACAATCTTTCAGGGCAGGAAAGGTTGTGTTCAGTGTTGGATCATTGCCTGCTGATGCTGGTCGTTCCTTTACTGCGGAACTCATCCGGTTCTATCAAAGTTCATTCTCTGTTGGGATGATGGTTGGAGGGAAGTCAGGGCTGATCGCTGATGACCTGGAGACATCTAGTTGGTGGGCTATAAAAGTATTACACAGCAGGCAACAGCATACAATTAAGTTCATTGGCTGTTTTCCCCTAAAATCAAATCCCCCTGAGGTATACATCGGACTTCCCCATCTTCCCTCATTACCCACCAAGTATATGCAGGTCCCTGAGCAAAAGCAGTCCCACGAGTGGGTTTGCCTTTACCTGAAGCAGGAATAACCCAGACTGTCTTCCCCAGCAAATTCTTCATATGCACCACGGGAACTTTGTCCCCCTCTACAGTATGTAAAAGTTCTGACTGGGCTGGGCCAGCCCTGTTGGCAGATCCTCTGGTGTTGACCAACCAGGTGGCCTTTGGTAAGTGTGTATCCCAATGCTTGAAAGTTCCCCCACCCATTGCTCTCAGTGTAGTTTTTAACAGCCCATTGTACCATTCGATTTTCCCAGAGGCTGGTGCATGGTAGGGGATGTGATATATCCACTCAATGCCATGCTCTTTGGCCCAAATGTCTATAAGGTTATTCCGGAAATGAGTCCCATTGTCTGACTCAATTTTCTCTGGGGTGCCGTGTCGCCACATAATCTGTTTCTCAAGGCCCAGGATAGTGTTCCGGGCAGTGGCATGGGGCACAGCATATGTTTCCAGCCACCCGGTGGTTGCTTCCACCATGGTAAGCACATGGTGCTTGCCTTGGCGGGTTGGTGGCAGTGTGATATAGTCAATCTGCCAGGCCTCCCCATATTTATACCTCAACCATAGTCCTCCATACCAAAGAGGCTTTAACCGCTTGGCTTGTTTAATTGCAGCACATGTTTCACACTCATGAATAACCTGGGCAATAGTGTCCATTGTTAAGTCCACCCCTCGATCACGAGCCCATCTATATGTTGCATCTCTGCCCTGATGGCCTGAAGTGTCATGAGCCCACCGTGCCAAAAATAATTCACCTTTATGTTGCCAATCTAAGTCCATCTGAGCACTTCAATCTTAGCCACTTTATCCACTTGTCGGTTGTTCTGGTGTTCCTCAGTGGCCCGACTCTTGGGTACATGGGCATCTACATGACGTACCTTCACCACCAGGTTCTGCACCCTGGCAGCAATATCTTTCCACAGTGCAGCAGCCCAGATGGGTTTACCTCTGTGTTGCCAGTTGCTCTGCTTCCATTGCTTCAACCACCCCCACAGGGTGTTTGCCACCACCCATGAGTCAGTATAGAGATAAAGTACTGGCCACTTTTCTCGTTCAGCAATGTCCAGGGCCAGCTGGATGGCTTTCACCTTGGCAAATTGACTCGATTCACCCTCTCCGTCAGCAGTTTCTGCAACTTGTCGTCCAGGACTCCATACAGCTGCCTTCCATCTCCGATGCTTTCCCACAATACGGCAAGAGCCATCAGTAAACAGGACATACTGCTTTTCACTTTCTGACAGTTTATTATATGGTGGGGCCTCTTCAGCGCACACCACCTCCTCCTTTGGTGACATTCTGAAATCTTTGCCCTCTGGCCAGTCCATGATGACTTCTAGAATGCCTGGAGGGCTGAGATTTCCTATTCGAGTTCGTTGTGTAATTAGTGCAGCCCATTTACTCCATGTAGCATCAGTTGCATGATGTGTAGAGGAGACCCTGCCTTTGAACATCCAGCCCAGCACGGGCAACCGGGGTGCCAGGAGGAGCTGTGCTTCAGTGTCAATCACTTCCGAAGCAGCTCGAACCCCCTCATAGGCTGCCAGTATCTCTTTCTCAGTTGGGGTATAGCTGGCCTCAGATCCTTTGTATCCCCGACTCCAAAAGCCGAGGGGTCGACCTCGAGTCTCCCCTGGAGCTTTCTGCCAGAGGCTCCAGGTAGGACCGTTCTCCCCAGCTGCAGTGTACAGTACATTTTTTACATCTGGCCCGGTCCGGACTGGTCCAAGGGCTACTGCATGAACTATCTCATGTTTAATTTGCTTA
Organism: Pezoporus flaviventris; assembly: GCF_033815535.1. NCBI lineage: Eukaryota > Metazoa > Chordata > Aves > Psittaciformes > Psittacidae > Pezoporus > Pezoporus flaviventris. The sequence goes on along the minus strand of NW_026892550.1, from coordinate 36,844,951 downwards.
AAGTCTTGTTGTTGCTCAGGGCCCCATTTAAAATCATTTTTCTTCCGGGTCACATGATAGAGAGGGCTTACAATCGAACTGTAATTTGGGATGTGCATTCTCCAGAACCCCACTGCACCCAAGGAAGCTTGCGTTTCTTTCTTATTAGTTGGTGGAGACATTGCTGTTATCTTCTTGATCACATCTGTGGGGATCTGTCTACGTCCATCTTGCCATTTTATTCCCAAAAATTGGATCTCCTGTGCAGGTCCCTTGACCTTACTCCGTTTTATGGCAAAACCGGCTTTCAGCAGGATTTGGATTATTTTCCTCCCTTTCTCAAAGACTTCTTCTGCTGTATCGCCCCACACAATAATGTCATCAATGTATTGCATGTGTTCTGGAGCTTGCCCCTGTTCCAGTGCAGTCTGGATCAGTCCGTGGCAAATGGTAGGGCTGTGTTTCCACCCCTGGGGCAGTTGGTTCCAAGTGAACTGGACACCCCTCCAAGTAAAAGCAAACTGTGGCCTGCACTCTGCTGCCAAAGGAATGGAGAAAAATGCATTGGCAATATCAATCATGGCATACCACTTGTCTGCCTTTGACTCTAGTTCATACTGAAGTTCTAGCATGTCCGGTACGGCAGCACTCAATGGTGGTGTGACTTCATTCAGGCCACGATAGTCTACTGTTAGTCTCCATTCTCCATTAGACTTTCGCACTGGCCATATGGGGCTATTAAAGGGTGAGCGGGTCCTGCTGATCACCCCCTGACTCTCCAGTCTACGGATCAGCTGATGGATGGGAATCAGGGAGTCTCGGTTGGTGCGATATTGCCGCCGGTGCACTGTTGTGTTCATGATTGGCACCTGTCGTTCTTTGACCTTCAGCAACCCCACAAGGGAAGGATCCTCTGAGAGACCAGGCAAGGTGGACAGCCGCTCAATTTCCTCAGTCTCCAAAGCAGCAATACCAAAAGCCCACCGGTACCCTTTTGGGTCTTTGAAGTACCCTCTCTTGAGGTAGTCTATGCCGAGGATGCATGGAGCCTCTGGACCAGTCATAATCGGGTGCTTTGCCATTCCCTCCCAGTCTGGCTGATTTCAGCCTCCAGCATAGTCAACTCTTGGGATCCTCCTGTTACTCCAGAAATATAGATGGGTTCCACCCCTTGACAGCTTGATGGCATCAGGGTACACTGTGCACCGGTATCTACTAGAGCCTTATACTTCTGTGGGACTGATGTGCCAGGCCATCTGATCCACACAGTCCAGTAAATCCAATTGTCCCCTACCTCCACCTGGCTGGAGGCAGGGCCCTTCTAATGGTCATCACAGCGTTGGACACTTAAGTCGTGGTAAAAGCGATTATTCTTCGTTATCACAGGAGCTGGAGTAAAATCAGCTCTTCCATTCCATCTGGGAAACTGCTCACCAGAGACTGAAGACATAGTTCTCATGGGATGATCAGTCTTGGCCCTTGCTCCCCTCTTCAGTTCACTCACCCGTTCCTCCAAAGCTGAAGTAGGTTTTCCATCCCACTTTGTCATGTCTTCTCCGTGCTCCCGCAGGTAAAACCATAGGGTAGCCCGTGGCGTATACCTCCTGTATCTCCTCTCTTGAACAATAGGACGCCTTTTGTTAATAGCTGAGACATACGTTGGTACACGTGAGGAGCTGGATAAATTGGATAGATCGTCCCTCAATTGTTTGAGGTCCTGGGACAGTTTTTCCACAGCTGAGATGATGGAAGTGGTGAGATTGTCATTGAACTCTCGGAGTTTATGAACCATTTCATCCACTGTTAGTGGTACTATGTCATTCCAGGTCACTGTTGCCAATGAATGGGCATGTGATGACGGTGCATTCCGTGTAATTTTTCGCCGCATGGGTCGTGTACATTCAACTTCATCTGGATCTATGGGTGTATCCCCGTTATTCAGCTTGATGTGATAGATCATCTCTACGATGGCTGATTCCCTCAGAGACTGGATGCCTTTGTCTATAGTAGTCCACTTGGCTGAACGACTCATAACATCATCCTTGTATGGAAACCTTTCTTTCACAGCTGCCAAGAGCCGCCTCCAAAGGCTGAGGGACTTTTTCTCTCTTGCAATTGCTTTGTCAATTCCCCCTTCTCTAGCAAGTGATCCCAGCTGCTTGGCTTCTGTATCTTCTAGTTCGTGACCATCGGCCCCATTTCCCAGCATTGGAGTAACCAGGTGATGATGTGCTCCCCTGGTTGACGGGTAAAATCTTTTTGCATATTCCATAGCTCGGTTGAGGTCCGAGATCGAGAAGTTACCTCTTCTCCTTCTTCTTCATCATGTGATGATGACTCCTGATCAGATGCTAGACTGGGTGGTGAATTCATCGTTTCTTCATCTTGCTTCACCCTTCTTGCATCTTTTTTGCTTGTTCTCTTGTGTACAGGGGCAACCGATATTGGTACGAATTGGTCCTCTGGTTTGGCTGCAGTGATTATCACTGTGGTTTGAGTAGCGACTGTACTTGTTGCTGGGGGTGGTGCAGCTGCTGTGCTTGGAGCTGGGGTAACCGCGCTGTCTGTTGCAGTCAAAGTTTGAGCAGCTGCTGTACTTGCCACTGGGGTAGCTGCGCAGTTCATTGCAGCCAAAGTTTGAGTAGCGACTGTACTTGTCGCTGGGGGTGGTGAAGCTGCTGTGCCTGGAGCTGGAGTAGCTGCGCTGACTGTTGCTTTGCCCTCAGATCTGCCAACATTCTTTTCCTTTTGAAGGTGCTGGATAGTGCTGAACAAGGCCCTGTAAGCATAGGCCAAGCCCCAGCACGTTGCCGTGATTTGTCCATCTCTGGTATGGCCAGAATGACCACACACCTCATTTAAGTGTTTTACTAATTCTTCTGGATTTTGCAGTTGTTCGGTAGTGAAATTCCAAAATACTGGAGGGGCCCACTGGCCTAGATACTTGCCCATACTATCCCACACACCCCGCCACTCATGACTGTCCAGCCTCAGGGAAAATCTCTTGGTCCTCCTACATCATCGTTTGACCCCAGACAAGACCCAAACCTGACTCTGCTTAACTCTTGAAATCAGTCAAGGGCAAAACACACTCTGTATGCGTGTTAGCATGGTGATTCCCATCGCGATCAGCAAACAAGTCTCAACAGCATTAAAATGCCATTCAAAAACTTCAAAACTCTCAAATGTAAATGGTCTGGGGGGAGGACTGGGAGGGTAAAAGGATGTCTCCTTCACAGGTTGATCACCCGAGAAGGAGAAAAAAGATGTGTAATTGCTAAGCACTTCTATTATATACCTCTCAAAGTATAAAGGTGGTGACCACACTGGGAACATAAGTCAGATCAGTTTCATGATCAATGATTCTATTGTATTACAAGTCATTACCGTAAAGTATGAGACAAAAACCTTAGCCCAAGCCCCACACTTGTAAAACACTAATACAGCAAATACCGGATGGAAGTAAGGTACGATATACTGAAACTGTGAGATCAAGAGGAACAACCTTGAGAGCCAATAAATCAGCATTGTGACAAGTGACTATTAATCCGGTCAGGTCTGTCGTTATCTCAACCCCTTGTGCCCCACACTGGGCGCCAAAAGAACTGTCGTGGTTTAAACCCTAGCCAGACAGCTTGTTCACTCACTCCCAGTGAGTGGTGCCGGGCTGAGAGCAATCGAGGCCCTCCCCCCCCCCCGGGGGCTCTCCCCTTCCCCGCTCCTGGAGGAACAGGGAGGAGGATCGAAAGAGGGCAACTCCTACGGGTTGAGACAAGAACAGTCCAGCAACCAGTGTACAACACAGATCACCACCACTACCACCAATGACAACAGTGATAAGGGAAAATAACAAGGGAAGAGAATATGATACCACCGGCCAAGAAACGAGTCCCACTCGGAAGCCCGTGTCCTTCCGGGTAACTCCCAGTTTCCCCCCAACCCCGGCCATGACGTGCTGTGGTATGGAATACCTCTTTGGCTAGCTTGGGTCAGGTGCCCCATCTCTGCTTCCTCACAGCTTCCCCTCTTCCCTGGCAGAGCATGAGCTTCACAAAGTCCTTGGTCAGGGTAAACATCACTTAGCAACAACCGAAAACATCGGCTTCACCAACACTGTTCCCAGGCTGGAAGTCAAAACACAGCACTGCACCAGCTACCATGAAGGAGAAACATGACTGCTACTGCTGAACCCAGGACAGGGGACTTGTTTAAAATCATCAACTTTGGTTAAAATGCATCTCCAGATTAAAATTATTTTTTAATTTTTCCAAAATTTGTTTTGGCTCACTCTCTTTTTTTAAAACTGGTTCTTCTGTGGTTTCAGTATTTTATTTTATTTTTTTTATTTTATTTTATCTTTTATTTTATTTCCAGATTCTTGGATAGCCTGATTTCCATATTGTCTTCTCCCCCACTCTTAATTAGTGTATTAGGCACTGGAGCAGGGGGCAGGGAAGAATGTGTGGATTTTCTAAGAGGCTGTAATTCCTCAATATCGTCATATGCTTTTGTGTTTTATTGTACTTGTGATTTGATGGATATATTAATATAGGAAAGGTGTGAATATCATAACATCATACCACAGAAAGTCCTTCTTCTGATAATGACATTTTTAGCAACAGCCCAAAATTTACAGGGTAAAACTGTGACATGGCCACTAGAGAAATAAGGCTTTATAACACCAACCACTGAGCTACATAAAAAACTCTGAACACTGTTATTTAGGCTGTGATCAGTACTACATTTAGTCTTCTATTGTTCAAACACCATTATGCAAAGTGGATTCAAAATAGGTAACACATTTGCTTTCCTTGCTGTTAATCTGAAACACTTGCAGAAGAGCACCTGATGCAATTTAGCTATCTAATTCATAGAGGTAAGGTATATTTGCTGCCTACCCTGTTTTATTGATTTTTTGATTTAAGATCTTTATTTCTTTTGGTGTTAATAGAAAGATAAGAATGAAAGGGAGTTGGTGGAACTGGGAACAAACTCAATTTTTATTGAAGTATCCTAAAATACTTACCAAAAGTCAGTATAGGCTGTTTCTGGATTCTTGTTAAAATTAAACAAATGAACTTTCAGGACCTTTATCTGCAGATTGGTGATGTTGTAAATCAATTCCCTAGGTCTTTAAAGAGTGATCCATTGATCTCTGCATTATTAGCACCAGCCTTGTATCCTCCCTGCTGACCAGCTGTCCTCATAAATTCTGACTGCCTCACATGGATTTCAGCTGTCAGGGGTCAGGTAATCCTCAGCACTGCTACAGCAACCATAAAGTATTTGAGAATTTGCACTGCATTTTTCAATTATCCACAGGTTAAAGTGTGGTTTTTTTCTTTACTGAAACTGTTTCGCGCTTTTCAAGTAAATGTATTTGAACCTAATTAGATTAATGTGCCTATGTAAATTAGGAGGGCCTCCCGTTTCCTTCTGCTTCGTTGGAGTAAGACTTCGAGAGGTCAAGGGATGGATTTGTTGCACCTTAAGCTTTGAGTGTCCAGTTGAAACAGCTACTTTGTGTATTTACCATTAGATGTTAAATGCTGGGGTTGGTGGGGTGTTTGTTGGTTTGTGTTTTTTTTTTTTGTGAGGTTTTTTTTTGTTTTGTTTTTATGATGTATATGTTTGAAGTCCAGAGTTTTGGTAGAGGGAATTTTGAATCATTTATGAATCACTTAAAATATTGAGAGTTTCAAAACTAGTGGGACACCTAGGCTTGGGGAAGAAATCACAGAGTGAAATGCTCAGAGGAGCTTTGAACTACACCCTCAAAGTGCTTAAAAAAGGTAAGAAATGGAAATAAGAAGCATTTGCTCTTTTGTTTAATATGCTTCTGCATTTGTTGATGTGTATAAAAGCTGCTTTTTTAACTCTCTCCTTACATCATGTAATGTTTATATAGTGAATGCTTTCGTATTTATTTTTATATTCTTTGCAAAAAGAAAAAAAAAAAGATTGGGTTTTGGAATGCTTTCATAGGGCTCACCAGCTGTTTGCTTTTGTTGCCACAGGCATCTGAAGAAGCAGAGAAAGTGTGTACTTGAGTTAGTATTGGGTTTAGGGATTGGTCTCATAGTCTGCATTGAAACAATCACAAATTTCAAGTTTAGTGTTTCTCTCCAAGAATGGGTATGTTTTAGTGGGGAAGTTCTGGTGCAATTTAGTTAAGTAATGACTGAAACTTTTGAGAGCGTTCAAGTTGACCGCTGAATTTAGCAATCATTTTGAATGTTTCTTTTGGTTTTCATAGCTAAAAATTGTTCTTCAGAAATAGATTTTGTTCACTTCCTCCACGTATTTTGCCCTTTATGTTGATCTGTGACCTGTGTTTTGACCTTGGACTTTTTTTTTTTGTTGGAGCAAAACTTTAGGTAATATGTCCTTCAGATGGTTTTCTTAGTGGCCATGCTATCAGATAAGGCCCTCATAATAAGTACTAGTGACTAATTTCAGATTGGATGTAGAAATTTTTGTTGAGTTGTTGATTTTTAAATTAAGTTCTGTATCTTTTTTGGTTTCTGAATCTGTGGGGAGATGCAATAGACTCAAATTCTAAGGTGAGAAAAACACTGCTGTACTTGTGGAAAATTCTGCCTTAGGTGATAGTTTCTGGGTTTCAGTGAAATATTACAGTGAAAATATAATAACAAATGTTGAATAATCTTATTTGCTATGGAAATCTCAAGTAACAGTTTCTTTTCCTTGGGGTTGGACTATTACCTAATGCTAAGAGTACAGAGATTTCTTCTGCTTCTTTCTTTCTTTGTTGGTTTGGTATTTTTTTCCCCCAAATGAGAGGACAGTTTTTTTTAATAGGGAAATAACAATTTAAGGTAGTCATAAATCCAAATATTTTTTATGCCCTAACAAGTTTTGCTTTCTATTTTTGTCATGGTTTTGTTGGTTTTGGGTTTGTAGGTTTTTGGGGGTTTATTGTTTTTGTGTGTGGTTTTGTTTTTTTTTTTTGTTTTGTTGATTTGTTGTGTTTTTTTATTTTTTTTTTTTTAATTGTTTAAATTCTGTACTTATATGGATCAAAACTTGGTGCAGGCAGAGGAATTACAAAAGTGGAGAGTTTTCTGTTGGGTTCCTTTCCCAATCTCTGACATTCCTTACTGTTCCTTTTAGAATAATGTTGGTGACTTTTAAGGGAACAAGCAGAGACCTGTTGTGAAACAGGAATGCTGGGAAAACAAAGTCACTGAATCTTGTTTCCAGAATGACTGAATTCTGAATAGCCAGAACCATGGAAATGTTATGCAAGATGGTTTTGTTATACTGTATGACAATCTATAACTTCTGTAAGGAAAGAGGTAAAATTACTCCACAACTTAATTGTGTTTAATTTAACCAAACTTAAAATTCATAATCTGTAATTTTACAGCAGAAAGCAGCAGCACAAACTGCTTTTCTTTTTCCTCTGTCCCTGGATTTTAATTTTAGTTTTTTCCTCCCTAAGCAAGAGAAGAAACAGGTCTTGAAGCAGTATGATTGACCAAAATCTATTAAAACTTACTTTCACCCTTTTGGGGCAAGGGCATTTAATACTATCTTAGTATAATCTAAATCCTGTCCAGCAGATCCTGTTCCTTTGTACATCTGACAGGAATGGTATCATAGGAGAACATCTGAAATTCAAGTTTACCCTTCTTTTGTATGATTGAAAACTAAACTATGGAATTGTGCTGAACATTACACAATTGAAATTCAAAACTATATTCTCTGACAATCGTTCTAACAATGCTTTTTCTTGTGGCAGTTATCTTTTTCAATAACGCAAATGTGTTTTAATGAGAGTGTGACATCTGAGTCACAACATGAAATTGATGGAGCTGCTTTTATTTTAGGAAATGTAGAACTTCATTGATGAACATGCACACATGCCTGTAAATCATCAAATGATCTCCAAAGGAGATCCATTTGGATCAAACTTTACTAGGATATGAAAAGGATAACAGATGTAACTAGACATAAAGACACTGAATGTATGACAGCTATAGAAATATAAACCCCATTGGCTTGAATAATCGCTTGCCAGGCGTGTTGGTCTGTGCTTGAAAATACAGACTGATTCAAACCACCTTCCTGTGAGGTAGTTGAATGAGTCAGAACATGACTTCTGTTTTGATGGCTAGGTTTCTAGGCATGCATGAAAGAAGGCAGTGGGCTTTTACATGGGTTCACTGAACCTGGACTACAGATGCTTTTTTGCTTGTGATCAGACTTCAGTAGTATGATTCTAAGATGGTAGAATTTATCTGTTTTCTGAAGAGTAGGGGTAGAGAGAATATGCATTTCCTTCACCAAGTGTGCCTTTCACCTTGTCCTAGCCTCCTCACCTCCCAATGAGTTAATATTTTCTGGGGCATCCCAGATGGTCTAACACTAGAGATTCATGCAATTTATGTGGTCAGTTCTTCAGGCTGCATAATGAAGTCTGAATGATGAAACAGTGGGATGACCTTTTTTTTTGGGGGGGGGGGGGGGGAGGGTATGGGACATGTGACATAAACCCAAATGAAAAACCAAATAAAAACAAACCAACCAACTTGTCTCTAGTAACAAGCCAACAATTGCAATGTGGATAATGAGGGTGCTGAAAAAACACTAGTGATTTAAGGTTTGTATCTAGGGATTAAACTGCACAGCAATAGTCTACTGCAGGGTATGAAGGAAAGAAAAAAAAACCAAAACAAACCAGCGACTCTTGGTTAGGAGCCAAAGACTTCTTTTGACTAATGCTAACTCCTATTTGAGATGGTAGGAAATGATTAAATTTAGGCCAGTTATGATATTGCAAAGTAATTTTTCAGTCTATGAAAGCAAAATTTTTATTTAGCCAAGAAACTGTAGTATGTACCATTTGCATACTGAATTCCTTTTATTGGTATTTCTGGCAAGTACAATTCACTGTGTAATGTTAGTGTAATTTGTTTATAACATTCATGACTCACTGTGGGATCGTTCATGAGGAAAGTGCTCTATAAACATTAAAGATGACCTATGACTAGAGCAATTTATCTTATGCTGCCTGCAAACTTCCCTGTAGTGTAGGAAATAGTACTTGGATCTTGTTTAGCTCTTGCTTATCTACCTCTCACAACTTGCAGTACAGTAAGAAAACCTGAGGGTGGATTTTTATCACCCTCTCTTATAACACTGCTTAGTGTATTTCCCCCTCATATATGAACATAGCCCTCCATAAAGCTTGAGGTATCGTACTTTTCTTCTGCATCCTTGTTAGATTGAAGATGAAAGAAACGCATCTAGATGTGTGTTTCTTCATGGAAGAAGGCTGAATATAGCTTTGCTGTTTCAGAGAAGGGGCCCAGATACTTAAAATTGTTTGTTTTATTGTAATTTTGGTTATTAAGATCAATTTACTACAAAAGTAAACTGTTACATTTTAAATACAGTGGCTTCAGAGAACAAAAGCGGTATGATTCCAAATCGTGATTGATTTGCTGTTGTTTTTTTTAATTACCTACTAGCTTGTTGCAAGTTAAAAAAGAAGTGTAATCTTCAAACACTCCAAAAGGACTTTTTCATAAGAAATTAATGTATTTTTCTGTAAGGTTATCCTACTAAAATTCTGTTTAATCTGTGTATTTGCAGATGGCATTAGGAATAACCTGACATAAATATTCCATGATCCTATGTATATGATTTGTTTTGGTGCTATTACTACTCCAAGGCACATCTTCAATTTAAACAAATCAGTTGTCTGAATTAAGCTTAGTTCCAAGTCTTTGCCGTACATACTAAATTATTCCATTTACTAACTTCAAGATGCTTTTATTATCCTGGTGGTGTGGTGGTTGTGGTCTACTAAGTTTAAAAGAAGATTATTTGGTCTGTATATTTAGTTATTTATTCATAACTGGAACTTTTATTTAGAACCTCATAATGCTACTTCTGGAACAAAAATGCAGATTATAATTCAAGCATTAGCAATTTTACAATGCCTACTTAAATCCTGAAGTTTGCTTTCTTCTGCTGACCTAGACAAAAAGTCTTGCACTTATGGAAGTTGTAATGCACGGTTCTCTCAAACTTTGTTCTACAAATGTATCATTGCAATCTCATTCATGTAATGTTTTTTGCAGTTTCTCTCTCCTTTATCTATTAGATCTTATCCTAGCTCTCTTAAACATAGCTATTGCAACTGTTCTCTGATGCTTTGAAGACTCTAAAAAAAAACCCCCAAATCATAAAGCCATCTGACTTTAAATAATTTCCCCCTGATTCTAGTGGCCCTTTCATAATACAGGCTGATAGAACACAGTGGCTTTAAAGCAATGGGGTTTTAGAAGTCCAGCAATATTATTTTGTTTCCCTCGTCCATTTGTGATATGCTTTTATGCTATTTTTCAAACCTTACTGTTGAGTCTCACTCCTTGGCCTAATTTATATGGCAGTGATAAGTATTCTGCTCTTTGCTGACTGATAAGTAGGTGATTCTCTTGATTAATGTTGAAGAAATGGTCAATAGCTGTTGCAGTCTGTGTTCCTGTTGCAGAAAGCTGTTAAAATCATATGGGAAGAGTACTTGCAACAAAATGGTTAAAAGGGAGTTGATAGCTTTGCTGCCTGATAAATGGGTATGAGTTTGAGATGCTATACAGTGGATAATACTGTAGGTAAGGTGTATACATAGCAAAGGAAGGACGTATAACGTTTCAGGTAGAACACAATGTATTTTAGAAGGAAAAGGTGGGATGGTCCTTAATTATAACCAAAACAATGTCCAGTGAAGTAACTTGTTTCCTTGTGATTAATGCTACCTCCTAGGACATTGTGATTAATATTGCTTTCTAGGAGGTTGTTAAGATAGACTGAAACTGAATGGTTGTGGGGTTTTACAGGGTTTTGGGGTTTGGTGTGGTTTGAATTGTTTTTTTTCTTTTTTGATCCACCATATAAATGGAAAGAAAAACTACAGGTGCGATTTGTCCACTAAATGCAGAGAGAAAACAAATATTTAAATTGGAAGGGGAGGATTTAGACCTCTTTCAAAGCTTTTTTTTTTTTAATTATTATTTTATTTTAGTTTAAAATTTGCTGGTACATGAGAAGCTCCATTCTGAACTAATCATTGGGATACCTCCTGTCCCTTATTATTAGAACAACCCTGTAAGCATCAACAGTTTTAAAACAGAATATCCTCTTTTGATTTGCCTCTGTAACATCATTGTAATTTTTCAGTGGCAATATTATGGCTTCTGGTAAAGAATAAGCTTCTAAGAAAAAGAACTTGTCTCCATGCAAATATCCAAAGGAAAAAAAAAAGGCCTACAAAAATGCTTCTCATAGCAATTTTTGTTGAAAATAAAATAACTGCCTAGAGAGCTTCAGTAAGGCTTTTGACAAAAAGATTCATATTCTTGATCAACACGCAGGCATGTACTTACAGCAGGTGCTACAGAAATGCTTCTGTTTGCACTTGCTGTTATTTACTGTGCATTAGCGTTTTTAAGAACCCTTCAAACACTATGCTTCCAAAAATTTAATAGGTCTCACCTTAAAGCTTGGCATTTATCAATAAAAATGACACACTTGGGGGTATACCAAGACTTGTTCTATTTGATTAGAGTATTTTAATTAGCCAATGAATTACGAGCACAGCCAAGCTCTCAGTCTTGGTCTTCATTATTACCTTCTGTTGCATATCTTTTTATTTCTCCTACTTCCTTCTGACCCTCATCCTTTAGGGGAAATGAAAATTGATTAAATGGTGGCTATCCTTTTATGAAATTGGACCTGGAAGTAACAAGCATTAACTTATTGAAGGGGATAGAAGAATTTCTAATGCTAAAGCAAATGTGCTTCTGGAAATCTCTTACCCACTTACCAATTATCCAAATTATTTTCTGGGTGATCAACATGATTCTATCCTTTCTGTAAACATCCTGTGCACAGAGAAATAATGAAATCAAAGTCACAGGTAACAGCAACAAAGATAGAAATAAAATGTCTGCCAACAATTTTAGGGAGCACAGATATCAAACACTGAATTTCTCATTTTTGAAAGTTTATACTTGGTGAGGAGTGTCTAATTAAGAAAATTGCTACAGATAATTTTTAGAGCTTTTTTTCTAAATCTGTTTGCTTGGGAAAAAATTAATTTAAGGCAATCAAATCTGAAGATTTAGGCAGAAAAAACTCCATAGAATCATAGAATTGTTTAGGTTGAAAATGACCTTTAATATCAAGTTCCACATGCTGCCCATAACGGAAGCAACCTAGAATTATCCTTAGTCAGAAGAGGTGATAAGGTTTAAGAACTTTGTTTTTGAGAAGTCTAAATGGGGGGATTGTCTTAAAAGAATGTCATGTAGTGCGCTCTCTTGGGCCCTATATTTTAAGCAAAATCCAGATGGCTTCCTGATGCAGTGAGGTGCCTTAGGTACATGAGTGCATTGATGTGTATGCATTTAGGGGAGTGGGATATATCAGTACAAGAGCAGACAGTGAAGCAGAGGAACACGGCACATGTTGCTCAGATTGCATTATTTTAGTGTTGAAAGAAGCTGCTCTCTTTGGAAAAACTTGTGAAATAATTTTGTCCTCTGTCTTGGAGTATGTATGTGTGTGCCCTTTCTTTAAGTTGTTTGTTTGTTTTCTTCAGAATTTCAAAGCAAACTTTTCCTGAAGAAAAGCAGAGGTCTGTCTCTGAGATATCTATCTTAAGACATAGGCTCCTAATAACTGCTCTCCACATCTGGTCATCAAATCTGCCATATCAGCAGGAGATTACAAATGTCTTAAGACATTATTAGCATGTATCTCTCTACTACTATGCCACAGAAACTGTTGTGATAGTATATAATGAATATTTGCTCAAGCTGACGGTATTCAGTTAATGTTCACATTTAGCACTCCCTATACTTAAGTAGTGTAATTTATGTTACCATATTGCAATTCACTTTTAGACAATAAAGGGAAAATACCTCAGCTATTGGGTGAAATTCTACATATTGTACAGATTTTTCTTTCATAGTTACATCAGTGGAAGCCAGTTTATTCTAGGGGAAAAAGTAGGTTTAAGTCCATATATTAACACAAGTGAAATTTAAAGGACCCTGATATGCAGGGGTAGAAAGATAACCCAAAGCAAACCCATGTGATACCAGGGTTGGATGCTTTTCAATGCTTTGTTTTAATCCACTTTGTACGTTTGGCTCTGGGCTTGGGTTTTAATGAAACACATTCTTAGCCTGCGTAAATGGGCATGACCACCAGTTTAAGCAAGGAATTGACCCTATTCTCTATTCTTTACTTGCGTGTATGCGCATGTGGGGAGCTTGTTCCTTGGAGCCTAAGTTTTACCAGCTCTGTTTGAAAACTGGTTTTGGATCAGATTCTCCTCCCACCTCTTACCATACAGCAGAACAGAAATCAAGGGGCTCTGATCAGATAAAACAATCAAGCTCACTAGAACCCGCTTAGGCATTCTGTCATCTTGGGAAAGATAGACAGAGACTTTTAAGTATTACTATTTTTGGAACCCAACAGATGTTCACTCCTGTTAGTGATGCCTGAAGCAGAGTTGAAAACATCCACTGTAATGCGCCCACTCTGTGTGTCCCACTTGGAAATGCTGCATTACCACTGAGACTGGAGATCTTTTTTACAGTATCAGCCTCCAAATGAAGTACAAGAGTGGGGGAGACGTGGTTCTCATTTAGGTTAAGCATAAATGGAGCAAAAGCATAGGACAAACTTCACTCTTTTGTGCTGTGCATTTGTTAGGGAAAAATATCATCATAGCCATCATTTCAGTAATGATCTGTTTGTATGCTGGGTCCATCACAAAGGCCCCAGTCCTGCTAACTGGAAGGGAATGGAGATGGGATGGAGAGTAATACCTGGTAAGACTATTTCTCTTGTAGAGGAGTGCAGCTTGGTTCTTGACAGAGTTCTTATTGCTATACATATGGATGTATACGTATTCTGGCTTTCAAATAGTAAAGACTACAAAAATATGTAGAGGTCAATTGTCATTAAACATCATTATAAAAGTATGAGTCTGTGTGACAAATGGATGACTGGTTTCTTCAACAGGCCATGGTGTATGTATTGTGCTTTTTAAATTGCAATTTGAAAGCAGTAACTACTTCTAGAAGGAATGCTGCTACTTTTGCTTTTTTGCTTAGTTTTACTCTGGGTTTTTTAGAGGGAGGCCCTTAGCTGAGAGTGCTCAGGTAGGAGAAACCCCAAAGTGTGCATCTCAGCAGGCAGTGAGAGACCAAGCAAGCAGGAGCAGTGCAGGCAGAGAAACAAGCTTCTGGGCAGACCTAAAGCTAAGCTGTTACAGGGCAGAAGAAATAAATCTTTTATAAAGATTCAAGATGACTCGTAATTCAACTAAGAAAGCCACTAAGAGTTTCCACACTAGAAAACAAAATGAGTAAAGGGTCCTATGCAATACTGGGCAGAGAGGACATTGCTCCATCAAGTTCTCATGTTCTTTGCTTAGAGCAACTTCTGGCTGCAACCACACTTATCAAGGGAAGATGCAGAATTACTCGAAATAGGAAAGTATGATCAGGAATTACCAAATTGTCAAAATTATTGCTATTTATTGGATAAAATCTGTAAATTATTTTATATATTCAGGATTTACAGTTACCACTTAATATTTAACCTTCCTGAGCTTTAAAATATAATATCTAATTTCAGCCAAAGTTTCTTGAACTGATCATAATTAAAAATCTAAATGGTGATCTGCATAAATTCAGTGATGTTCCTTGGTCTATTCTCTCCCTCTGTCAGTATTAACACTTATTTTCAGAGCATATCTATCTACCAGTTACCAACATAAATGTTTTTAGTTCATCCTACTTCTTCACAGGTCATAATTTTAAACCCTTTTATTTTGTAGCTTATAGTCACCCTAATAATATAAATGATTTAATTCAAATGCCAACTAAACAGCAACTTTGTTTTGTCCTTATACTGTATATTTTCAACACTTGTTTACTATAATGTTTCCAAACAAGACTGCTTATTCTTTTCTGATGACATCTGAATTATTGAAAGATTGCATCTTGACTGCAAAACTCACAGAATGTCTGAAGGAATCTAAATCTATTCCAGACAGTGTAAATAATTCATGTTCAATTCTTCTCTCAGCTGTGGGAATGCTGCTGCTTATTTACAGCATCCTTCAAGGAACAGAAAAAAATTTAGTTTTTTTAATATTTCTGTGCTATTCTGTGAAGCTGGTCATACGATCCTATATTAGCTACTCAAATATATTTACAGTGGTGAACTACAATCATCTTTAATTGTTATGTTTGTAGTTATTGTGTTCTTCATTTATGAACTTGAATTAAGAACTTTGGGCTCTTTTTTGAAGCATTTTTTATTTTACTGTTTTTTTAAATGAGGTAATATAATCAGTGTTTTCTTTTAAGGGGCTCCTGTATTCTCCTTTCAGAACCAGAGATGGAGGTGGATGCAGGAGGCAAGAGTTCAGACTTCTTCAGGGTTTGTTTTTTTGTGTGCCTGGTTGAAGATAGTGTGTCCCTGTTAACATTCAAGGAATTGACACTAGCTTTCATTTCACTGTAGGATGAAAACAATGCTTTCACAGAATCACAGAATCCCAAGGGTTGGAAGGGACCTCAAAAGATCATCTAGTCCAAACTCCCTGCAAGAGCAGGGTAACCTAGAGTACATCACACAGGAACTTGTCCAGGCGGGCCTTGAATATCCCCAACATAGGAGGCTCTACAACACCCTGGGCAACCCATTCCAGTGCTCTGTCACTCTCACAGTAAAGAAATTTTTCCTGATGTTCCCATGGAACCTCCTATGCTCCAGTTTACACCCATAGCCCCTTGTCCTATCACTGGACATCACTGAAAAAAACCTAGCTCCATCATCCTGACACTCACCCTTTACATATTTGTAAACATTGATGAGGTCACCCCTCAGTCTCCTCCAAGCTAAAGAGACCCAGCTCCCTCAGCCTCTCCACATAAGAGAGATGTTCCATTCCCTTAATCATCTTTGTAGCTCTGCGCTGGACTCTTTCAAGCAATTCCCTGTCCTCCTTGAACTGAGGGGCCCAGAACTGGACACAATATTCCAGATGAGGCCTCACCAAGGCAGAGGGGGAGGAGAACCTCTCTTGACCTACGAACCACATCCTTTCTAATACACCCTAGGATGCTATTGGCCTTCTTGGCCACAAGGGCACATTGCTGGCTCATGGTCATCCTCCCATCCACCAGGACCCCCAGGTCCCTTTCCCCTTTGCTACTGTCCAGCAGGTCAGCCCCCAACCTGTACTGGTACATGGGGTTGTTCTTCCCCAGATGCAAGACTCTACACTTGCCCTTGTTGAATTTCATCAAGTTTCTCCCTGCCCAACTCTCCAACCTGTCCAGGTCTCGCTGAATGGCAACACAGCCCTCTGGTGTGTCAGCCACTCCTCCCAGTTTAGTATCATCAGCAAACTTGCTGAGGGTACATTCAGTTCCCTCATCCAGGTCGTTGATGAAAATATTAAACAGCACTGGTCCCAGCACTGACACCTGTGGGACTCCACTAGTCACAGACCTCCAGCTAGATTCTGCCCCATTAACCACAACTCTCTGCCTTCTTCCTTTCAACCAGTTCTTGATCCACCTCACTACCTGATCCTCAAGCCCACACTTCCTTAGCTTATCTATGACGATGCTGTGGGACACAGTATCAAATGTCTTACTGAAATCAAGAAAAACCACATCTACCGCTCTACCATCATCCATCCACCTAGTTACTTGCTCATAGAAGGCTATAAGGTTGGTCAAACATGACTTCCCCTTGGTAAAGCCATGTTGGCTGCTTTTAATGACCCCCTCATCCTTGATATGTCTAGAGATGGTGTCAAGAATAAGTTGTTCCATCACCTTTCCAGGGATGGAGGTAAGGCTGACTGGTCTGTAATTACCCAGGTCCTCCTTCTTGCCCTTCTTATAGACCAGCGTGACATTTGCCATCCTCCAATCCTCAGGCACCTCACCTGTTTCCCATGACTTACCAAAGATGATGGAGAGTGGCTCAGCAATGACCTCTGCCAGCTCCCTCAACACCTGCAGGTGTATTCCATCTGGGCCCATCTATTTATAGATGTCCAGACTACTTAACTGATCCCTAACCCAATCCTCATCCACCAAAGCAAACTCCTCCTTTATCCTGACTCCTTCCGGGGCTATAGGAACCTTAGTCCCCTGGGGAGAGTCTGCAGGAGTAAAGACAGAGGCAAAGAAGGCATTCAACACCTCTGCCTTCTTTATATCCTCTGTCTCCAGGGCACCCACCTTGCTCAACAGTGGGCCTATATTTCCTCCTGCGCTAGTATTATCTGCTATGTATTTGAAGAAGCCCTTTCTATTGTCCTTAACCCAACTTGCAAGATTAAGTTCCAAGGAGGCCTTAGCTGTCCTAATTGCCTCCCTACATTCTCTAACAGCTGTCCTATATTCCTCCCAAGTGGCCAGCCCCTCCTTCCATAATCCATAGATTCTCTTTTTCCACATGAGTTTGCCCAGCAGTTCCTTGTTTAACTATGCTGGTCTCCTGGCTCCCCTGCTTGACTTCCTACCCACTGGGACACTTGGGATCACCTGAGCTTTGAAGAAGTGGTCCTTGAATGCTGACCAACTATCTTGAGCCCCTTTACCACCTAGTACCCTTTCCCATGAGACTTCCCTTAGCAATTGATTGAAGAGGCCAAAGTTTGCCCTTCGGAAATCCAGAAATGTGGCCTTGCTAGGTATTCTATTCCTCCCACACAAGACCCTAAACTCCACCATCTCAGGGTCACTGCAGCCAAGGCTGCCATTGACCGTCACTACTTCAACCAGACCTTCCTTGTTGGTGAGTACCAGATCCAGCAGCGCTCCTCTCCTAGTTGGTTCATCCACCATTTGCATTAAGAAGTTATCATCAGTGCACTGGAGGAACCTCCTAGACTGTGAATGATTGGCTGTGTAAGTCTTCCAGCAAATATCAGGGTAGTTAAAATCCCCCATAAGGACCAAGGCATGTAGTCGTGAGGCTGCTTTCTGTTGCCTGTAGAAAGCCTCATCAACTCCTTCGTCCTGATCAGGAGGTCTATAACAGACCCCCACAACTGTGCCACCTGTACCAGCCTGTCCCTTAATTCGTATCCACAAAACTTTCCACTTGGTCCTCATCTGTCCCTGGACAGAACTCAATACATTCTAGTCACTCTTTCACATAAAGAGCAACTCCACCACCTTGCTTTGCTGATCTATCTTTCCTAAAAAGGACACAGCCATCCATAACCACATTCCAGTCATGTGAGCTGTCCCACCATGTCTCTGTAATTGCCACCAGGTCATAACCTTTAGACCGCACACAGACTTCTAACTCCTCCTGTTTATTCCCCAGGCTGCGTGCATTATTGTACAGGCATTTCAGGGAGCGAGCAGAGCACGCTAGTGGCACCCTTGGGAGGCGGGAGGCCTTCTGGTCTTCATTAATACTAGAACAATGCCCCACTAGTTCAAACCCAGCTATAACCCCCATCACACTTTGAATCTAACCTAAAGCTCTGTGAGTGAGCTCTGCTAACTCTTGCCCAGTTATCTCCCCTTCCCCCTTCCTACCTAGTTTAAAGCCCTATAAATGAGCCCTGCTAACTCCTGCCCCAAAAACCTTTTCCCCCTCTGGGACTGGTGTATCCCACCTGCCACCAGCAAACCAGGTGTCTCATATAGCAGCCTATGATTGAAAACCCCAAAACCCTGACTTTGGCACCCGTTACGTAGCCATACATTAATCTGCAGTCTCTTCCTATTTATCTCTTCACCCTTGCTTGTAACAGGTATGGAGGCAAACACCACCTGTGCTCCAGACCCTCTAACCAGCTGTCCCAGGGCCCTGAAGTCTCTCTTCATTGCCCTTGCCCTCCTTGTAATAATTTCATCACTGCCAGCCTAGTAGTCAGAGGGCTGCACCAGATCAGAGAGTTTCCTTTTAACATCTCTAATCTGAGCCCCCAGGTAGGCAGCAGACTTCCCTGTGGGATGGATCTGGTCAACAAATGGGCCCTTCTGTTCCCCTCAGAAGGGAGTCACCCACCACAATTACTCTTCTTCTTGGTTGAATGTTTCTGTAAACCAAAAATGCCCAAATATTTTCCAGTTGAAAATCTTAGGGATTTTTTGTTTGTTTTGTTGTGTTTTTTTGTTGTTTTTTTTTGATGCAGTTTTTCAGAACTCGCCAGCAAGTCCAACCTGTCCTAGCCAGTGCTCTACAATAACATCACAGTGATTACCTTCCATGAAGTGTTGTGATATTGCTGATAATAAGCATATCTTAGTGTATTCCCTTTAATAAAATGTGCTCAGATAGACTCTGAACCACATAGACCTGTGTGATTCCAAAGGGGAAACTGAAAAAAAAATGTTTAATACATACTTATTCATGATTTTTTTTCCCTACATTATTGATATAGGAAGACTTGAGAATGTTAAAAGCTCTCAACATGTTCTTTTGCTGTTGTTGTAGTAAGTTTCTAACTTTAGGATCTTTGTTTCATCCTTCAGATCAGACATCTCCAACTGTAGATGTAAATGTGTTAACTCTTACAGTCAAAAAAGACCTTGCAGGCTTTGTTTTGCAATAATGCACGACATGTTTGCATGATAACTTAGGGGACTGATACTGGAAGAAAAGCTACTGCTGCTATAACAATGTTATATTGACACTTACAAATCTTTTCAGTTACATAAATTCATAATTCTATAGATACAGTTCTAGTCTCTGCACTACACAAGCCATTTCCTTCTTGTAACTGTAAATCCGGATGAATCCTATCAATTAGGGGAATAAACCACTATGACTGTACGACTATCCTTTTTTGCTTAGAATAGATGTAGTAGCTGGTAACAGTGCTTCAGAGAAAATGAATCCATTTGATACTGGAAATTATATAATTATCTGCTCAAGGACATACTTGTTCCTTTGTCCTCTGCAAGTAATCTTCTGTTTCAAGGAGATTTCTATTATGATTAGTGTTTATATCTTAAATTGTAGCTATAGGTATTTTCACTATATATAAACATCTCTAACCCTTTTTTGAGTGTTATTGCTTTTTGTGACATTATCTCAATATGTATTGAATAGTAGTGTCTTACAGGTTAACTGAGGTCTACAGAGAAGTCCCTTGAGCATTCTGTACCCACTTTTCAGTGGCATTGAATGGATCTTGCCTTCTGCAGTTACCTTGGAATCATTCACATTTCAGTCATTGCAGTTTCCATTTTATAGAAGTTAAATATGAAAGGCTAATAAAAATGCATTTGCAGTTTTTCAATCTTCAATTTCAACTTAAGAGCCTCGGTTAATTTTTCTACTAGCAAAAAGGATTCTTTCTCTGACTAGTAAAGATTAATGCAACAAATACAAAACCTTTAAATTAACATTTCAATTAAGTGATTAGATATTTTAGAGTTGCAAGAGATGCATTAAATGTCACTTTTTCAAAATACCTAGAATGAAAAC
This sequence comes from Pezoporus flaviventris, assembly GCF_033815535.1. NCBI lineage: Eukaryota > Metazoa > Chordata > Aves > Psittaciformes > Psittacidae > Pezoporus > Pezoporus flaviventris. The sequence continues at coordinate 36,824,440 of NW_026892550.1, read as the reverse complement.
AAATTGGTACTAAGTTTTTCAAATTACTTCAGGATATTTTTCTGTGCTAAGAGGGTAAATTACATTCACCGAATATTCCAGGTTCTGTCTAGTCTCAGGGGACTAGGATTTCTGAAGGCTAGTTTAACTAGAAGAGAGTGGCAAATACAGCGTTGAGTACCTCAGCCTTTTCCATGCCCTTCCTTTTGCTGTTTATGTATTTGTAGAATCCTTGTTGCCCTTTGCATCCCTCATCAGATCTAACACCTAAGATCAGCCTTGGCTTTCCCAACCCTATCCCTGATCCATCAGACAGTAACTATACTTATCCTATAATCAATGTACAATTAAAAGATGTAAAAACTGTGTGGGGGAATTAAAAAAAGTGTATTAAGGAATAATTTTTGAACATAGATATTGTTTATATTTTGCTTACTTTTGCCAGTAGAAGACATTATTTCCTGTCTTATGAAAAATATAAACATGGGTTAATTTTATTTGGTGAAAATCTACTATTAGCTATCTGGATTCAAAGTTACCCTGCGCATTGTAGCGGAGCAGTTCTTGACTTACCATGGTATAACTGCATGCACTGTGTATCCTATTGCTTACTTGTCATTAAATAAATGCTAGAGGATTCAGGTGGAAGTTCTTCCCCAATCCATGCTGCTAATAGTCATATTACTCTTCTCAAATCTTTGACTACTTAGTGACTACCCATCTACTTAATCTCACTTAATAATGATGGAAAGAACATTGAGCAAAGGTTATAAGACAGCCTCAGTTACCTTGGAAGCACTAAAAATATGTCTCGGAATAAAAATGGTAAAGATTATTATGCAGGGATTTCTGGGTTTTAAGATACTTTTGAAGAAAAAGTAGAAGTTCAGATGAATGAAGTTACTCATTCTTTCTAATGTAAGTTCTCATACTATTTGTTAGGTGCAAAAACTAAGCACTGAAAAGAGAATCATGGGTTTGATTTCAAAAGCCACGCTCAAATAAAACTCTCACAGACTTCTCCAAGTAACTTTGAAATTCATGCCATCCCAGTAACACTGAGAAAGTATGAGTTATGATACACCCCAATAATAGTGCTTTTCTTGGGCAGCGGTAGTCTTTTTGAAAACTATTGCAAGAGAAACTGTAGTAATTACATTCAGATCCAAATATGTCTAGATTTCTTCTGAACTTGATTTACCAGTGCTCTTTGCATGCATTAATAACCTATACCTGTTAGAAATGCAGAGTATATAAGGGAGAAGAGGAGAATAGGCTCTGCTCTATCCCTGACTACAAGAGATACAAGTTGGTGGAGAACTGATCTCGGCTATGGTTGTTTTAAAGCAATCTGCTTTCTTCATGGGTCTGTCATGTTTATATTTCCCTAATACAAAACAGTCAACTTTAGTTTTTCTTCTGAATATTAGATTTTAAGAGGCACTTACTACTGTGTCATAAAATGATTAATTTCTGCCATCAATGTTCCATGAATTGACAAAAAAAAAAAAAACAAACTTAAAAATCAGGCTATAAGAATTGTGCTGTCAGAGACTAAATCTAACTGACATCAAAATAGTCAGTATTTTTGTTCTTGATAAAGTTTTGATTAGTTTTTTGTTTAGGGAAGAGCACTAATTTTTCTCAGACTGTCTGGAATAAAGAAAAGAGGCTTCTTTCTAGTAGTTTTTTTTTTTCCCCTCAAACAAAATTATTTTTGTGTATATACTCAAACCAATTAAAACTGCTAACACTGAACTGTGTTACAACAAACTTGTATATGTTCCATTTTGAGGCTGCTTCTTTACAGCAATTATCTACATTCATTTTCCTTTTTAACTGGAGGGGAAGAAAGAAAAATCCTCATGTGTCGCCACCTCAGTTTTTTATCTTCAGCAGTTTTTACTTCAGTGACTCCATTCCCCCTGTGACTGCTTCATTTTCTTCTGGAGTAGGGGTCTGTCCATCATGACATTTGTTGTATGGGTGCATTGCTCACGTTGTAATTGAGAGGAAACGCTTTCCTCTGACTCCCCTCTCCATTTACCTAGGTGTAGGTGAGATCTGTTCCCTATTTTGAAAGTCTGTGGAGGTGAATCTTGCACATGTTGCTGTTAATTATGCTCGGCATTCTTCCCTGGCCACGGCATAGAGTGCAAAAAGACACCTTTCTTTTCTGAAGCCCTTGTTCTTCTGCTTATGATTTTCAGTCCACTTCAAACTGTATCTGAAATATCATTAAGGTTTTCTCTATATAGTTTTTACTAATGATTCTTAGTATTTCCATATATGGGTATCTTTGTCACCTTCCTCCACACCCAAGTTTTATTTCATTAGTTTTCTAAAGCAATAAGAAAAAATTATATTTGATTTTTGTTGGCTAAAATTATCACTTGAAGTTTGGAAATGGTAAACTCTATAGGTGATATTTTACCACAGGAGGAAAAAGTAGTTCTTATAGACTTTTTCTGTTGTACCTCAGAAGGACTTAATGCCTTATGCTTGTGTAGTGCCTTCACATTAGGTTTTAGCTACTTCATACTGGTACAATGTAGATAAAATTATGTGTTTTATTAGTCATGTGGTCACCTGCTGTAGAGAAGGAGCATGTTAAATTAGAAAGGAAATGCACAATGTAACCTATCCTAGATGACCTTGCTTTGAGCAAGCTGTTGAACTAGATGATTCCCAGAGCTCCCTTCATGGCTCAACTATTCTGTGAATAGGTTTGTGGTAAGACAAGATGCCCTGGTTCCTTATCTTTCTCTTCTAGATTAGCCATATAGATCTTATTTTTAAACCTCTCAAAATACCCTTTTCTCAAAGCTGGAAGCTAATCAAGAATGAATGAGATAGCTCTGCTTCCAGTCATACTTCCCAGCCAGATTGGCTGATGGTTGGATGCAGTGAATGGCAAATTACCAAGGGTCCTTTCTAAAACAAACAGGTGTACCCCCAGGAAAGAAAATGAGAGAAAAAAAATGTGACTGAGATGTCTTTCTGGACTGTAGTGACTCCTGATATAGATACCGCTTGGATAACAGTAGAAGTAGCTAACAGTCTGTATCTCACTGTAGCCTACAGTGTGCCTGCTAGCGTCCTGATTTGAGTTTTTGTGTCAGCAAGAAAGCTTTCACTGATTTTGCTGATGTGGAAATAGGCCTTTAGCACTTTAGGGACTAGAGGAACATATACTGTCTAACCAATTCAATTTCAAAAGTTGATATGTGTTCCCACTCAAATAAGAGATGTGTAGAAAGTTCTGGACAGTTTATTTTATACTGTGACATAGAAAGCTTCTACGAGGAAAACCTGAATCATTTTCCTTGGACCACCTTTACAAAAAGCGCTCTGGCATAAATGAATGTTCATATGTTCAGGTTACTGCTCTGTATGTCTTTCATATCTGGTACTTTGTAGGCTCTTAATACTCATGCAACTTTGTAGGCTTTTTAACAGGAAAATGTCATGAGGAACTTCTGCACAGACTGAAAGAGAACTTAGAGACCCTGCTTCTCACTTAACTGCCACTGACAGAATTTTCTGTTCAGGGTGTGGGGAGGTAATTTTGTGCAGAACAGAATAAGAAATAGCAAGATTACATTTTTTGCTGGTCCCTGTGAGGCCTATATTCCTAGAACTTTCACACTTTTCTGTCACAGTATGTCTTTAGAGGCAAATACTGTATGTGGATAAATAAACATCAGGTATGCAGTCAGTCAAATACTTCCTTTATGTTGTTTCATATCTGAAAAAATTAATTCCCCCACTTTCTCTATGCCCTCCCTATTTACCTTCCTCTCCTCTCTATATGAATCTAGAGATGGATGGGAGTTATCAGAATGAAGAATATTTTGAATTCAGTATCATATTGCTAATTCTAAACACAATTAGTCTGAGATAGAACTGATTGCCTGTATGAATTGCTCTTTAGTCAAATCATTGCAAGTTATCTGACTATATCAGAACTGAAGGTTGTTTTTTTCTGTTGAGAGAATTTAAAATCTGAAATCTTTAAGAAATATTTATGCTTAATTTTGTATTTGCATAGTGTATCTGATCCTCACTTCTGGAAACATTCACTTTTGTGTTAAGATGTGCTATCAATTTATATAAAATCCTTTAAAGTACAAGGAATATTTGCTTTTAGGGTCTCAACTATTTTAATTCTAAGGTCTTACATGAAATATGAGTGGAAGCAAAGGTGTATTTGTTTATATTATTTGCTCCAAACTGTCCTTAAAAGGTTTGACTAATGAAGGTCCTGTCTTGCTTTAGTGTAGCTTGTAGTTTAGTAATCAAAAATTGTCTTGAAATCCTGCCTAATATATAACAATACCAATGAAGCTTGTTAAGTCTTAATAGTTTTTGTTCTCCTAGCTTTTGAGGGTAGCTAGCTTATCAGAGTAGGTTCTGTCTGATACTAACAAGGTCAGTAATGAAGGAAGCTGCCCGTTTTACAGATTCCTGGCATTTTTACTCCAGTCGGACATGCTAATGCCTGAAAAAAGCCATCTACCACTTAATTTCTGTGAGCCTGCTTTTCCCAAAATTTAAAGCATTCCCAGTTAATAACACTCTTTTAAAGAAAAATAAAGACTCATTCCAAGTGAAATGCTTTCTGTCATAAATATCCTTTGATATATGCTAGTTAAATCCCTTAATTCAGTGACCAAGGCAAAAGAAAAAAGTTTGTTTTCCTTCACTTCTTGTGTTGGGACATGAGATGGGGATATTGGAACGATTTTGTACATAATGGTGTTTTAAACCAAGCCAGCTTTTCCTCCTGATTTTCTGACCTCTAATATCACTATTTCTTGTCACAAATAGAAAACAGACACAGTATCTCTTCTTCTAAATATTATCATTTGGCTAGTGATAAGCATGTAATACTGCATAGTTTATAAGAAAACAAATAATACTGGATTCTTAGAAGTCCTTGTCAGTGTTTAAAAATGAAGTATGAGATCAATATCAGACAATTTGAAAAAAACCCAACCCTATACAAAGTAGTTTTCTTATGGAGAAAAACAAGGAGTTGTCACACAAGAACAATGCAGAAACATGGGAACTGCATATTTTAAGATGCCAGTATGTACTGATATCCAAGAGCTTTGCTTTTTAATGAATTTCTTGTCTATAATTTATCCTCCATGATAAGTTGACTACACTTTCCACTTCTATTGCAATGATAAGAAAAGAGATTTATAATAAAAAGTGAATATCGGGGTGCTGTCAACTGCCATGGTATATACAAAATCTTTCCAAGAAGGAAGGGAATGTATCTTATTCACATCAATTTTGAGGGATGGTGCAGTAAGAGTGCAGTAAGAATATTTTTAATCTTGGAGCTCTTGTAAACTCTTTTCCAAAGCAATTTCCAGTCACTGTCTTTATGAAATTAAATTTGTTTGAATCAGTTGAAATTGAAAGACTGAAAGTCATAGAAAGGAATACAGAAGATATTGATACTAATCAGCATTCAGAGGAGGAAAATGGACTCTGTGAAAAGGAGAAAGAAAATCAACCTGAAGCTATATTGTTGATGAGAGGCCACCTTGACTCTCTGACAAGTACAGAGGAATCTTTGTGTCATATAAAATCTATTCAGAGTAATTCCTCTGAAGTAGAGAATTTGAGAAGAACCAAGGGATGCCAGTCCAGAGATCATTTTGAAAATGAATTATTCATTTTCCTGCTTGTTAAAATATTATTATCAATCGTAGGTACATGATCTTCAGTACTTGATTGGCTTGATATACTGCAAGAGAGCAGTGTGTGTTCTGACTCACATTTTACCCTGTTTTTGGGGGGTTTTATTTGACTGAACTTAATCCTTTAGAGGAAGAGATGAGAATGAAGCAGAAACACTCTGCTCTTGTGAGACCGCACTTGGAGTATTGTGTACTGTTCTGGTGTGCTTGACATGGAACTGTTGGAACAAGTCCAGAGGAGGGCCACGAGGATGATAGGGGACCTGGAGTACCTCTTGTATGAAGATAGTCTGAGAAACTTGGGACTGTTCAGCCTGGAGAAGAGAAGGCTGCGTGAAGACCTCATAGCAGCCTTCTAGTATCTGAAGGGGGCTTATAAGGATGCTGGGGAGGGACTATTCATTAGGGACTGTAGTGATAGCACAAGGGGTAATGGGTTAAAACTTCAACAGGGGAAGTTCAGATTGGATATAAGGAAGAAGTTTTTTACTGTAAGGGTGGTGAGGCACTGGAATGGGTTGCCCAAGGAAGTTGTGAATGCTCCATCCCTGGCAGTGTTCAAGGCCAGATTGGACAGAGCCTTGGGTGACATGGTTTAGTGCTAGGTGTCCCTGCCCATGACAGGAGGGTTGGAACCAGATGATCTTAAGGTCCTTTCCAATCCTAACTATTCTATGATTCTATAATATGGGATTTCTAAATTTATTTGAAGATGGGTAGAACACTTTGGTCTTCACCTGTTGTGGCACAAAAATAACTCTTCTCTGAAGTGGTGGTGTGGAGGTGGGAGAATGTTGGGAGAAGGAGGGAGAGCTTGAAACACACAAACTGGTACTCTCTTAGGTTGCATTCTGCTAAAAAAGACTGTTGAGATCAAATTTAGGCTTTATTAAATCCGAAATCAATCTCAGTGTCCTAAGTAGTTATTCCCTTGAGATTACAGATACTGCTTTTGGAACGTGCAACATTGAAGGAGTGGACTAGGAGATGTGCTCTCTCAAGCTAACTAAATACACAGCAGTGAATTCAAAATCAACATTTTCCTCACTAAATGTCTTTGCCTTTGATAGTCAACTTTATTTTGCCTTGAAGTCCTCTGACAGAAAGTGATATTTATCTGTACAGGTAGTTCACCTGTAATGTGTGTGTGTGTGTATATATATATATATATAGGTAGAATATACATATAATGTAGATACATAGATATAAATTAAGTTAAAAGCCTACTCTCCTGGGTTCAGCAGTAGCAGTCATTTTTCTCCTTCTTGATAGCTGGTGCAGTGCTGTGTTTTGACTTTCGGCTTGGGAACAGAGCTGATAACAATGATGTTTTGGTTTGGCCAAGGATTTTGTGAGCCTCATGCTCTGCCAGGGAGGAGGGGAAGCCGGGAGGAAGCAGAGACAGGACACCTGACCCAAACTGACCAAAGAGGTATTCCATACCACAGCACGTCATGCCCAGGATGTAACTGGGAGTTACCCGGAAGGGCTGATAGACTGCGGGGTTGGAGGAGGTATCGGTCAGAGCTTGGTCGGGCTGGGGGGGTGGGGAGTTATCGGTTGGCCGGTGGTGAGGGGATGTATTCTCTTCCCTTGTTATTTCCTTTATCATTGTTATTATTGGTAGTAGCGGTAGTGATTTGTGTTATACCTTAGTTACTAAACTGTTCTTGTCTCAACCCGTGGGAGTTGCGTTCTTTTCGATTCTCCTCTCTGTCCCTCCGGTAGTAGGGGTACGGAAAGAAGGGGGGGAGTGAGTGAACGAGTTACCTGACTGGGTTTAAACCACGACACCTACAAATAGTTATGAAAGTACACATTAGCACTTCAAACTACTATTGAATGAAAGTCCTCTTCCTATTCCTGGCAGTAGTTAGGGGGTAGGGGATCCCTGTGTTTTGCTTCATTTTAGCATGCCCTGATAAGGCAAAGAGTAGTGCTGCTGCAAAAAGTGAATGCACGGGTTTGCATATATCTTGCTAGCACATTTTGACAAATGTTTTTGATATGTTGGTTCTGTAGAAATTTGAACTCTGGTAATAAAACTATAATTCCTTCAAATAAAATATTGACTCTTTCTGTGGTTCCTTCATGTATCTTTTTTAGATGTCTGATTATTTCGTATTTAATGACCTACTTTGTACTACATACTCCTAAAAAGGAATGAATGAGTAGAATATAACATTGAGATCTTGAAAAAAGCTGTGTACCATGTTAACTTGAAAACCTTTGTACCTGCCCAAACATAAATGGGGCTTCCTTCTAGGTAAATAAAACACAGCTTAGCTCTTGTATGCCATCACCTCAAAAAAAGGAAGAAATAACTAAGTTATTGAGTGTCAGGTCTTTCATCTCGTTCTGTTTTGAGACTGTGATGTGATCTTTTCCAGTTTATTATGACTCCTGTAAAGCACTATTGAGTTCAGTAAAGCATCCTTTTCAAGTGAATGCCTAAAAAGCAACATTTTCTTCCTGTACCTACTACTAATTTTAAGTATTTGTGTTTGTGCATGTATTAAGTAGCTGATGAAACTTAACATGAGAGAAAAGAGTGGGTGATAACCTCTTGAGATCATTAAGAAATTGCAGTGTTTTTCAGATAGGGATGCATGATGTAAGGCAAGAAAATATGTGTGTTATGATGTGTAAGTCGTGTTTGCACCCTGCTACCTTCTTAATGCTAGAAAGACTTGTTAGACATGGGTCAGCAAAAGTAATATGAGTTCCTAGTACAGCATGTTTTAGGGCTAATATTAAGGTTCATTAAATCACTGGCTCTGTATGATCAGAAGTTGAGTATCAAATTTCATACAGAATTTTCTGCACTTAACTCTTTACTTCAAGTCCTGTATTCTGGTGATTTTACCTATAGTTGTGCTTGGGATTGCCCTGACCCCAGTGCAGGACCTTGCACTTGGCCTTGTTGAACCTGTTCATCTTCTCCACTCAAGGTCTACCTTTGAACTCTTCTACTTTAATCTAGAGATGGACCCACAATAAACCAGAAACCTTTACAAGTAATCAGTTCAGTTCATTTCTGTATTGCTTACATGTGTGTGTGTTACAAATTAATAGTGGACTTCCCTCAGAAGTTATTCCTTAGTACTTGATATTGTTGATTTTTTTCATGTTATTTAGCTTAGATTTATAAGCCTTACATTGGCTTTCAAGAAAGGTCTATAAACGTCAAAGTTCTAGTGTTTAAAAAAACAAAATAAAATACTTTTAAAATTCCTAAACCCCACAACTTCATCTATCAATAAAATTGAATGGTTAACCAATAGAAACTCTTATTCAATAGAAAGGTAACCCTGACAATTAATAAAGTCAGCTCAATTGAAATACATACAGGAAGGAACTGCAAAACTCTTTCTTAAGAAAGAGGAAGAAACAGGCATATATTTTAGAGTATGGGTACATATTAGAGAAATCTAAGATTTAATCAATACTGCAAACTTTTTTGTTCAGTTGGTATCCAAACTTATGAAGTTTAACCTTATTCTTCTGTCTCTCTGTTGTGAGATAGTGAAGTTGTTCTGGAAAATATTAACTTTGGCACACTGACTCTTCCATTTCTATTTGGCATTTGCAGTTTCATAATGAATGTACTAAACATCCATTTCAATCAGCAACTGTTTCACATAACTCATTCTATTGAAATATTTTAATTGTGGTGTGGGATTTGCCATTTTCAGTGTGAGATTAGTGGACTGATAATGCATTTGGAACAAAATTTAAGGATATGTAGTTGAATTAGTGCCTAGAGGAATCAATCTCAAGTGCCAATTTGCCAATTTTTTTTTTTTTTTCAAGTGTATTTATGGAACTTGTGTTGAAGCCAGGTGACCTTCATCACGGTGTTTGAAAGGTACAGTGTTAGGTCCAAAACATGTAGATTATCTAATGCACAAGAAGAAATGGACAATGAAATATGCACGTGTTTTTTTTAATCTCTTTTGACTTTTGCAGTGTTTAGCAGAATCTTTTGCTAACTTTGGTTTTCAGCAGTTTCTCATGCATAAGCTAGATTAACTATAGGTGCTACTGTTACAGTAGCAGGGCAAGTCTTTACAATACAGAAAATACATTGCAGGAGGCTCTGCATATGAATAATGTAAAAGGTTTGAGTGGCTCAATGAAGGGGGGAAAAAAGGCAATCCAAATGGATTCTTCCACTTATAGGTTTCAGGGGTCATTTCTAAAGATTTCACCCTAAAAAATTGGTTGCATTTAAAAGCCTAATAAAACTTAAAGCTGTGTTACTAGACTGCATCTGCTTTTGGTACAATGGTTTATTTTAAAATATTTAAACTTATCTTGTCAAGTAAATTAGCCAAGAATTATAACTGACAAGTACATTGGATGGAATCTAGTCTGAGCTGCTTTGAATTTTAACCACTGTGATATGAGGTACATAAGAAAATTTGTAATGATAAACATCCATTTGCTTTTTGAGTAATGTTCACACTTATTAGAACTCTTGTCCCAGCGTGTCCTCTCACTCTGAAATCATCTGTGGGGAGACACTGATTCCTTCTCTTCTATTTTCTTTGGATATATTGAAAAGCTGTTCTTTCTTGGCTTCTTAGTCCTCACATGGATTGATTTTTTTTTTTTTTTTTTTTTTTTTTTTTTTAATTCTCCCCCAGACCTGGAGAGAGAAAAGTGGAATGGAAAAATATCAATTGTTTTAAGATACAACGTTAAATAGACCAGCAGCAGAGTATATTTGGAACTTGTTCTTTGTTTATTAGACTATGAAACTGATCTGGTTTTGTATAGTACACAGTATAATTCATAAAACATGGTACTTTGCCTTTTCAAGTAAGGTCGGCTAATACTTCATGGTAGTTATAAAATTATTTCAGAGTATCTGTTCTGGGTTCAGCAGTAGCAGTCATTTCTTCTCCTTAGTAGCTGGTGCAGTGCTGTGTTTTTGACTTTCAGCCTGGGAACAGTGCTGATAACACCAATGTTTTTAGTTGTTGCTAAGTAATGTTTAGTCTGACTAAGGACTTTCCGAGTCTCATGCTCTGCCAAGGAGGAGGGGAAGCTGGGAGGAACCAGAGACGGGACACCTGACCCAAACTAGCTAAAGAGGTATTCCATACCACAGCACGTCATGCCCAGGATGTAAACGGAGAGTTACCTGGAAGGGTTAGATCACTGCTGGATCAGGCTGGGTATCAGTTGGCAGGTGGTATTGTATTCTCTTCCCTTGTTATTTCCTTTATCACTGTTATCATTGGTGGTAGCAGCAGTGATTTGTGTTATACCATAGTTACTGGACTGCTCTTATCTCAGCCCGTGGGAGTTACATTCTTTCGATTCTCCTCCCCATCCCTCTGGGAGCGGGTGGAGGGAAGAAAGGGGGGGGGAGTGAGAGAAAAATTGCATGGCTGATTTACGGCTGAGCTTAAACCACAACAGTATCTTCAGGTAATTGAAATATCATGAATAAATATTTCATGTATAATATTGATTTCGGTATCAGTCCTACTATGATGTGGGGAAGTGGCATAAAAATGGGACAAGGAGTTTTTTCAATTGTTGGTAAAGGACCAAGAAGACAACAAAGAGCCAAAGGGGTCATTTTGGCCATACCTGGACTTCTGGGTATCATTTCACATATTGGCCTGAATACCTAACTTCATTTTGATCTCTCTGTATGGTTCTTACATTGGGGTTAGTTTCAAAAATTTTGTGATATCGACATTCCATTTTCTCTGTCCTTTCTTTGTTTGACTTTTCTTTGACTTTTTTTTTTCCCTCAATCATAGTTGAGTCTAAGAAAGCTATGACAAAGATCATATGGTTAATCAAATATGTAATTTTCTCCTATTTCTTGCCTGTATCATTTAACAAAACAAAGTAACTTTTCTTCAATTTGGAGAACCTTGGTATTACTTTCAGGAACCAGGAATCTGATCCAGGGGAACATTAATTAAGATAAATAAACTGTCCATCCTCATCACTTCAATTGAATGAAAAGATGGTGACTGACTTCCCTCCCTCCCCCCACCCTGCAGCCCCCTGCTTCCCTTTTCCTTGCTGTTTCATATAATGAAAAATGTAATATTGTTAATGAAAGCCAAAATAAAAGGGAAAATACTTACACCTGTGCTTGTGATAGTATTAAGAGCTTAATGAAGGTGAAAGGCTCAGTATTGATAAAATTCAACTGATTGGTATTTAATAAAATGCTTTTGTTCTGTAGCGTAATTGCAATTTTAATCATTTTTGGGAGACATCAGACTTATTGAATGTTATCTATACTTACTGCTCTCAAGAAATGGCTAATTAAGAAGAGAGTATAACCTTTTATTCAAGGCTAAATTCTGTTCAGATAATAGGAATTCTTCCCTGATGAGATTTACCTTTATTAATCTAAGATCCAAGGCTCTGTATCATCCTGGTAGCAATGGAAGGTAGGAATTGCACCTACTTGCGCCATATGCTGATACACTTAAACTGATAAACAATATTTAAGGGACAACTTTTACTTTAGGATTTTTACAAATTTTTTTCTTATGAATAGCTTTGCTTGTTTTGCATTCTGTGCTGTGTAACTAGGCTTTGACCTCATGCTGAGAAAATTGTATATCAACTTTTTATATAGATAGAATTGTTAGGTTTTTAAAGTTGTCAGAAATTTTGAATGTATAAAAAGCAGAACAATCCAGAGACTGCAAAATGGGAGCTTTTTTCAAAGGATTTCTTTTAAAATAGGTTTTTACTTTTAAAAGTGAATTTAGTGTAGGAGGTAACTGTTCTGTGTAAGAATCTTCAAGGGATCACTGCTTTGTATTGTAAGTGGGCTGCATAAAAAGCTAGATCTTGACTATTTTTGGCTGTAATGTTTTTCTGAAGGCTGTTATCAGCTTTATAAGACTAGATTTTTTCCAAATAGACAGTAAAAGCCATAGTAAGCTATGATATGTACAAGGGTGTGTTGGGACACACAGGAAGTAACTTGTGTGTCTATGCTGCGTCTTACACTATGTGAAATACAGTTTAAAATGCAGTGCTCTTGAAGGTCTTCACCCCTTGGATGAAATGAATTAGTAGGCAGGAACATTGAAATGCTGCTGAATACATTTCATTCTCTTTATAAAAATCTTTACTGTCTTTTGCTGTTCCCGGGCACTTGCAAAACTGAAAATATGATAAAAATGTTCTTTTATGGTTTCTCTTCAGGAAGAGAAGTTAGGAATCGTTCATAACTGCTCATTAGCCTGAGCTCTTGAACTCCATTAAAATGCTTCCTTAACATTTCCTGAAAAATCAAAGAAGAAATGAGAGATTAAGAGGGGAGAAAAAAAAAAAAGGGGCATGAACTTGAAATCATTAGTATATCTGTTGAGCCCAAGGCTTGGATTACAGTAAAGGGAAAAGATGGAATATACTCATAGTACATCAAGGAACTGATGCGAGAAATGTGGGGAAGCACAGTGTTGGGTATGTGACTAGAAAAAGAGGTTCAGGAGAACTGCTGTATATACAAAAATAAACAATAGCACAAGGGGAAGAAAGTCAGAACCAAGAGGAGTAATAAACCAAGCTTTTAGTAATTTCTGCCTTAAACTTTAGCCAAGTATGTAAATGCTGTTGCAAGCAGTTTTGGTTAGACAAATATGCTCTGGCTTTGTGGTTGGCTGTTTGTTTTCTAGGGTGGTGTAGTGTATTTTGTTGTTTGTGGGGGTTTGAGGCAGGCTTAAATTTGGGTGGTATTTTGTGTGTGTGTGTGGTATTTTTTTACTGTTGTGGGGTGGGTTTTTTTGTTTGTTTGGTTTTGGATTTTTTTTTTCTTTTTGTTTTGTTTTTTTAAGGAAATTGGATTTGGCCTTTGGCATGGAATGCTTCAGGTTAATTTCATCTTAAACTTTAATATTATTTTTAGAAACATGGTGGTTTCCTGTGTATTTGTGTTTCAGAGCCTTGCAAGACTTTTAATTTTTATCTGTAGGAAGGCAAGGTGTCTAAGCGAACAAAGTTGTGGAATCCAGTATGTGGAGGCTACGTATTTTGGGTAGGATGCTTGAGTGAAAAATAGACTGTGCTTAGATCTTGAATTAAATTTGCTTTTGCTTTGTGAAGTACCTTGGCCTAGCTATGGAGTGCTGAGTCTGGACTTTCTCCATTTTTATACCTGCTTAACCTAAGGAACTATTTGAAAATGTGTTTTAGCCTCCAGAGCTTATAAGTCACATAGTGCTAAGGTCAAGTTTTATTTAAGATTGAAGTGTAGATTGCTATTCTGATCTAATAATGGAATCCAGGCTACCTAGTTATGACTCCAAAAGACACTATTTACCCTGACTTCATGGGGTCCTAGTACTGGTGGATATACTATTTCATAATCAGTATGTTTTATAAAGAATGTGAAGTGTGTACTATACAGCTCATACTTGAGTTCAATTTAGTAGAATTGGATCTGTAAAGTGGAAAAGATAAGATATTCAGACTACAGGTGCACCAAGAAAATTTGTTTTTTTCACTATTAAAAATCAACCTTTTAAACATTGTATGTAAATCGACTTGACAAGCTACTGATGAATACAATGTTATATTAAATAGAATATGGAATAAGAATAGTTTCTAAATTACATTAGTCACAGCATTTTTCTTCATGTAGTGGTATGCTAGTGATGTAGCCATTTGCATGAAAATATGCTGCTTTTCTCATGTTGCTGATCATCTGACTTCTGACACTTCTATTAAGCAGCAAGTGCATCTGACCCTTTACTTTATCAAATTACTCATATCATTTGAGTGTTATAGTAAGAAAAATACACACAGAAATGTTGCTTCTCCAGTGTCATTCCCTGACTGTCCAGAGAAAATGCAGAAAATCCTCCTGAGATGCTGAGAATATAGAATGAGAAAGCTAGAGAAATAAATGCTAATGCACCAGAACACTGCATAAAAGACTAGAGGAAGGTGGGAAAGTGTGACATGGTTTTAAAAATGGATTTAGAAAGCATGATTTCATGCCAGCACCATGATTACTGAGACGTTCACTGCTAACAAATTAGTTCACTTTTCCAGGATGGATTGAAGGAGAGTTATAGATTTGCTATTTAGTACTTTGAAATTCTCATATAAAAAGATAAGGTAGGGAAGAGGCCAAAAATACAAGAAAAAGGCGAACATGCGTATATTTTAGCACTGATTCACTGTCATCTTTGCACCTCTTTTCATTGCCATCATGACTACTGGCAGCAAGATTTATCTGAACATTTAACTGCTCCAGTTCTAAAATATGGGTATTTTTCCTATTACGTCTTGTACAAGACAAAGGATCAGAGCTATAACCTCTGTCCCAGTAATGTTATTTTTACTTTGGTTCTCTCCAGTTACTTGTCCAGTCTACTCCACAATTTATTGATGTTACAGAAGATGACTGTTTAATTACTTGCATAGATAATTAGGTGATGAATGCCTACCTAAGTGCTGTGCTTTTAGAAACTTAAGAATGGCTGGGGAAAGGTTGATTTTGACTTTACAGAATGGCTTGTTTGCCTAATAGTAGACAAACTTCCAACTAGTATCATAAAATGGGTTCCTGGTTATATTTTGCTAGCAGTAAATATTATTTCTTGCTTTGTTGAAATAATTCCTGTGCCAGGTTCTAAAAGCTGTTTGTTCATGTACAAGCTAAATGTAGGTTTGATACACTAATAACAAAAAACCCCAAGAGAACTTTTATCTTTTAAAAATTGTGATTAAGTAGATGTTGAATTAGTGGCAGAATGGTCACTCACTAGAGTGATGAAAAGAACCATCCCCTAGTTCCAGAGGGAAGAGGAACTCAAGCATTCAACCTTTAACTCCAGTGACCATGGTGGTTTTTATCTGACTCTGAGATGCTGAGAGGTTACCAGAAGAGGACGCGGTGAGTCTCCTGCATGTACTCGGCAGTGAAGCTGTGACATGGAACAACAAAAGTCTTTGCTTCCTTTTTTCCATGTCTAAGGAAAGCCAAAAGGTGAGGTTTCACTCAAAAGGTTAAAGTGTTGATTAGTGATTTTTTAAAATGAACTTTTTTTCTACCTGTGTTATACTTGGCTGCCAATCAAGCCCTGTGAGAGAGGTTATCATCAACAGGCCAGGAGCCTTGTTTACCTTGTGTCCTGGGTTGTTTGGAAGTGGGGAAAGGAAATAGGGGAGGAATGAGAAAGCGGCTGTGTGGTTCTGAGTAACCTGCTGGGCTTAAATCACGACACCATGTTATGGGTACTTCTAAATCCAATCTGAAGTACTTTTTGGTTTTGTTAATTAAACTCTTCATAATTATGTAATTTTAGACTTTTATTCTCATAAGCAGTGTGAGAGTACATACCTAAATTAATTTATGAATTTCAACTTAAAAATGTATAAGGATTATGGGACTGCAAACTTGGATTAATTTAGTTGAAGATTTAGTCAGTTGAGATATTGTACTTACAGATTTACTGTTTGTAACTTGAAAGCTTGGAATATTTCCATATTTAAAGATTCTTAATTGTAATAGTTGCAGAACTATTTCATAGTTTAAAGAGCAGGTTTTATTCCTCCTTTTGCACTTAGCATAATTTCAGTTAATACAGTAAAAGCAGAATAGAATGTAAGTTTAGGTGACCCCTAGTCTTGAGTTTCCACTCAGCATTCCAGTATTCAACATCGAATTTACTAATATATGAGTCTATGGAAACCAAATTAACTCCTTTTAGGAAGAACTTATAACTTTGAGGTTTTTAAATTATTTTTTTATTTCTCCCCTGATAGAATAATCCAGTTCAAAATGAACCCATAGGGAAGGAGAACACTGACTTGTCAGAGTTTTTATAAAAAGTAGTCTGTACTACTAGATTTTGGCCTTTGGGATTGTTGTTTTGTGAGTTGGTTTGTTTTGGTTTGTTTGGGCTTTTTTTGTTCTGGGTTTTTTTTCCACTTTAGGTAAATTGTATTTGTGTATCTAAAACATCTTTTTACAATATCTATATTTAGCTGTGCTGTAGAAAATGTCATTCGTTAATATGTGTTAGTGTGACTGATTGCTTTTACAATATCTCCCTGAATCGGAAGAAATGAATTTTAGTAAAATGGCATTACAGACTTTGAAGGGAAGTTGAAAGACAGTTGAATTGATACCGAAGTCATACCAGTAAAAAGGGGAATAGTCCTAATCCTACCCATGACAGTAGAACTGCTAAGGCATACTAGACATGATCCATGAATTTTAAGTACTTGACCAGACATTCCCTTTCTGAGCACCATAGTCTGTCTCATAGTGCTCCAGGACTTCTGATTTTCACCCTGGATGAAAAGAGAGATGACAGAAGAAACTATGTTGCTGTAAAGAAAATAAATGTAAACAAAAAGGACATGTACAGTGTTACAGTTTAGGTTCAAAATAATTTCTATCCAACTCAACTCTTTTCTTTCTTCTTAAAGCTTAGAACAAGCACTTGAATCAATTAAGTTTTTTTTTTCTAAGTATCTGGTAGATAAATATGCTGTGTACAAAAAGGACAGGACAATTTCCATTTGTTTTTCTTGAAGTGAATGCGTAGGTGTTGCCCTGAGGGGTCTAATTTTTGTGGTTAACTAGTATAGTGGAAAAGAGAGACGGTCTGTGCCTGTGCTGTGACCTCACAGATAAAAGGAAATAATTCTTTAGTGTGAAATATGGATCTTTATGAGAGTGCATGCATTATTTCCCACACACACACTTGATCTTGCAAGTTGGAAACAAGTGTAATGATAGGTAGTGTCTGAACTCTAAACAGCTAAAATAAATGAAAATGTAGCTAGCAGAATAAAATGAAGAAATGAGAACAAGTGAATGGAAGGGATTTGGGGTCATTTTGGATTCCCAGCAAACGTGAAAGCCAATAATAGCTAGCCACACTGTTTGCCTGCTGGAAGTATTGCGTAGTAATTCTTTGACCTGAAGTAAAACTCCTTGTGGTAAATTGAGGCAGAAGAGAAGGAGGAGGGTTTTAAAGATATGACTTTTGGAGGTGACGGAATTGAAAGGGTGGGTGCTGATGAGATATGGCTTAATGTACCATGAAGTGCCACCACCTAGCTGATCACTCCCAAGAAGGAATTCTTTTGATACACTCAGAAAAACGCCCTAGCTTTATCCATTTTGGTCTCCAGTTAAAGACAGCATTAAGTACCTTGCTTAGTGTTAGATGATGTGAAGCTGTTCTGTGTGTTTGTTGTGATTTAGACCTAGCAAGTAACTCAGAACCATGCAGCCGTTCTCAAGCCCATAGGTTGAGATAAGAGCAGTTTAATGACTGAAGTACAATATAATACTGATAACAATAATAAGGGAAATAACAGAGAGAATATAAAACTAAAAGGGAAAAATTAATAAAACCCCCTAAACACTAGACACAAGTGATGAACAATACAATTGCTCACCACCTGCTGGCTAATATCCATTGCTGAGCAGCAATTGGTCCCTTCTGGGTAACTTCCTCCAGTTTGTATACTGGTCATGACTAGCCAAAATGGTTTTCTATACTACAGCACATTTGGGTCAGGTGTCCTGTCTCTGCTCCTTCATGGGTTTCTTGTGTCCTTCCTCACTGGCAGAGCATGAGAGACTGTAAAGTCCTTGATCAGGGTAAGCACTACTTAGCAACAACTAAAACATCAGTGTGTTCTCACCATTGTTCTCAGACTAAAGTCAAGACCACACCACTGTACCAGCTACCAGGAAGGAAAAGAAAAAAAATACTGTAACTGTTACAGCTGCAACCGGGACAGTGGTGTAAGAAGTAAGAACAGCAATGTCAGAGATTCTGTTTCACATAGTCTGAGGTGGTGATCACTTTAAAACTCTTCTGATTTAGAATTTCTCTGTCATGCTGTAGAAATATTAAGCTGTTTGTTGGGGTTTTTTGGTTTTGTTTTTTTTTGTTTGTTTGTTTGTTTTTTTTCTCCTATGGGTTTACTCATTAGTTCATCTAGGTTGTTGCTTTAGCTGCGCTAGATCTGCAGTTCGTACATGTTCTGCGGCTGGCTGATTCATGAGAGATTATTAAATTGAACATGCATGACAGAAACCACTAAGAAGTGTGCCATTAGTCATTTGCATGCATGCTGCAAACTGTCCTTAGATTGACTAAGTAAGTTAAAAGAGAAAGCATTAATGCCAACAGATTTAAGTCATGTTGAAGATGGGGAGAGGGGGAAATCTACTACTAATTAATGGTCATAAAAATGATGTCTGATTGCAAATTTTTTTTATTGTGACTCAAAAGAAAAGGGGGAAGTTCCCACCAAACGGACAATATTCCAAAAGAATTCTAACTAGGTAAATAATATTATAATAATAATAAGTTTGAAAAGTCATTCAAAATGGCATTTTGAGTGTGACAATATTATGAAAAGAAAACATCTCTATTCTGGTGAAAATGACACAGGAAATAATTTATGTTAAGTTCTGCCATATGTCTATGCAGTTAAAAAAAAATCAGGCCTTGTGATGACTTAATTTCCCTTCTTTTCAGAAGGAGAAATGAGCAGTAGAAGTGCAATTCAGTTTGGTTTCAGCTGCAAGACCACACCATACTGTTGACACAATGATATTGTCTAAATCTAAGCTTGGCATTTGATTAGCAAAGATATTTATCATGTGAGAAAAAGTAATACGGAAGAGACTACATTACCTTGTTACTAGACAGTACTGGTGGTGTGGTTTTTGTAACTAGGGTGAAAGCTGATAAGATGCATCTTTCTAGTATTTGTGTATGTTTTTTGCTGTATTTTTAACAGAAAATGTTTACTACAGTGATACGCTCTTACCTCTTGAAAATGCTGAAAGCTGCCAATAAAGCTACCTTTGTCCTAAATACGACAACAAAAGAAAGGATCAAGAGCTGCTGCAGATAAACAATACAAATTGAGAACTTTATCAATACAGGTAAAGTAGGTGAAATAAATGTACAGGCAAACATAAGTAGGTGAAATAAATAAGTAGGTGCAATAAATGTACAGGCTAACATATATATATATATATATATAGGTATATATGTAAAAATCTGCAACTCTTCTCCCAGAAAGTAATAAAATATTCACCCATGGAAAGTTAAGTTTTCCGCATGATGAACATTTCTCTTCTTGTTTCTAGCTTCTGCACTCCTTTATAAGGAAAGTGCTTTGTACTTCAGGCTACTGCTGTGTTTCAGAAATTGCTATGGAAGGATGGATTAATTAGGGGGTTTTATAGAAAGATGCATGTGTGCAAGACAACATTAAAGTGAATTAGTATTAAACATTACTTGAGAGAGGGGGAAAGAGTACTCATTTAGAGCAATAAGTCTTTGGATAAAGGACAGGAGAAAGAAAGAGGAGGGTGGATGACTTTGAGTCTAGATACCATTGGGAGATTTCTTCCATTCTTGGTTGTATCATTCATCAGTGTCAGGTGACTAGGGGTGATTATTGCTAATAGTTATTGATCCGTGACACTGACAATAGATTTTTAAATGAACATGATCATCTGGCTCCAGGCAACTGAAAATATCGCACTTCTCCTTCCACCTTGTCTTGCAGTCTAGAATTCATCTTTTTATTCTGTGTTAAACTTATTGGAATGGTAAACCTATTGGAATGGTAAACCCAATCCTGGTTTAGCACAACATAGCCATCGTAAATTGAAGAAAAACTAAGTAAAGTGAACTGTTGTATGCCTAAAAAAAGTCACAGTGGTTTAGTTCCTAGGAACAACACAATTTAACTTTCTCCATAAATCATAACAAGAAAAAAAAAGAAGAAAACAAAGAAAAATAGTCCACAGAGGCAGGATACAGAATTTCTATTTGGGTAGACTTTTATCCTTCCTTGTAACTTGTTTTCTGTCTATAGGGTAGAATCTGTGGCGGTAAAAACTGTTGCCCAACATACAGATAGGGAACTGTACATTTTTAAGTCTGAGTCTGGGAGTAGGTTGTTTTCTTTGCTGTACGAACTAACATGGACTTAAGTAACAAAGTGAGTTTATAGGCTGACTTCTACTGAGATGTTTGTTTCAGAGGTTTTCATAACTTTGTGTTCTCAAGACTTTTAAGTCTATTTAGGCTAAGCAGCTACTTTGTAGTGTCCACATGGACATTTGAATCTCTCTTGTGAAAAGGCTCTGAATTATCAACCTACCTGCATACAAGTAGGTTAAATTATTCTTTCTAAAGCATATTCCCTTGTACATGTTTAAGGCAAATGCTTCACCTGTCATTCTGCTAGTAAATTGTACAAAACTAACCTCTTACGGACTTTTGATGAAGTACTCTTAAAAGAACACCACACCTCCTTTTTCTTCAGAAACAAGAAAGCATATCTGTGCTAATTTAACATGATCTATATTGCTTCTAAGTGCTTTCCTCATGCTCCAACAGGATTTCATCTTTGAATATTTCCAGTCTTCCTGTTAGAGCTGTTTGTTGTGATGTTGAGCACATTCCAAACACTACATGTGTGTACCTTACCCTTTTTGGTCTGCTTTTCAGTAACGATCTTTTATACTGCTGTTCATGTCCTCTCCAGTCTACCTTCAGTGATAGAAGCAGTTTTCTTCCAGCTACTGTTGAACTGCTTCACAGATAATAATAGTTATCCTATGAACTGTGAGACCAGGCTGTATTTCTAAATCTGATACTTCCTTCTTGAAACTATAAATTATTGTTCTGGACTCAGCTGGTGAACATGTTTCTTTTTATAAATTGATTTATCTAATAAACCTGTGTCGTAGTTTAAACCCAGTCAGGTAACTCATTCACTCACCCCCCCCCCCCCCCCCCCTTCTTTCCCTCCCCCTACTCCCGGAGGGACGGAGAGGAGAATCGAAAAGAATGCAACTCCCACGGGTTGAGATAAGAACAGTTTAGTAACTAAGGTATAACACAAATCACTACTGCTACCACCAATGATAATAATGATAAAGGAAATAACAAGGGAAGAGAATACAACACCTCAGCACCAGCTGACCGATAACTCGCCCCCAAGCCCGACCAAGCTCCGACCGATACCTCCTCCAACCCTGCAGTCTCCCAGCCCTTCCGGCTAACTCCCAGTTACATCCTGGGCATGACGTGCTGTGGTATGGAATACCTCTTTGGTCAGTTTGGGTCAGGTGTCCTGTCTCTGCTTCCTCCCGGCTTCCCCTCCTCCCTGGCAGAGCATGAGGCTCACAAAGTCCTTGGCCAAACCAAAACATCACTATCAGCTCTGTTCCCAAGCTGAAAGTCAAAACACTGCACTGCACCAGCTACCAAGAAGGAGAAAAATGACTGCTACTGCTGAACCCAGGACATTATCCACCCCTTATTCCATACCATTCACGTCATGCTCAGATCCCACATTTTCAATATACCATCACTCTTATCTCAGTGCACTCTTATCTTAGTGCATGGACCAGTCCCTATAAAGCTGCTGAGTCCATCTGGTCCATGATGTCAGGCTCCATCTCTTGTAACATTCTTCCAGAGCAGGAGAGACTGTGTGCAGTGTTCACACTCGTGAATAATCCGGGCAATAGTGTCCATTGCTAGGTCCACCCCTTGATCATGAGTCCATCTCTGTGTTGCATCTCTGCTCTGATGGCCTGAAGTGCCATGGGCCCACCCGGCTTAAAATAATTCACTGTCCCCTTCAGCAGTCTCTGCAGCTTGTTGCTGGGGACTCCATACAGCTGCCTTCCATCTCCGACGCTTCCAAAGCACTGGAGGGGCCCAGTGGACTAGATGCTTGCCCATACTGTCACACACACCCTGCCACTCATGACTGTCCAGCCTTGGGGAAAATCTCCTGGTCCTCCTACATCCTTTTCTAACCCCAGACAAGACCCAAACCTGACTCTGCTTAACTTTTGAGATCAGACAAAATGGTTGTGGGTAGAACACAGTCTGTGTGTGTGCCAACATGCTGATCCCCACCACAATCAGCAGGCAGGTCCCAAGGATACCCAAAGGCCATTCAAAACCTTCAGAACTCTCAGTTGATGCTGCTGTGCTTGTCACTGGGGCTGGTGTAGCTGCTGTGCTTGCCGGCTCTCCCACCGCCAGCTTCTCTTTTCCAGAGTCCAGCTCTTCCTCCTCTGCCTTGCTGGGAAATGCTGCCTGGTCTCCTGCATCCTCCTGGGGCTCGGCGGGCGGCTTCCGGGGAATGCTCTCGGCCGTCGCGGGGCTCGGCTCCTCCGCGGGGCTGGGCTCGGCCACCGGGCTCGGCTTGGCCGCGGGGCTCGGCTCCTCCACCGCCTTCTCCGTCTGCTCGGCAGCCGCCTCCTTCCTCTCCTCGACCGCCCCGACCTCCTCCACCGGCAGCCGTCCCCTCGTAGCCTCCGGCCCCGCTCCCGCCGCCGCTTGGTGCCCGGGGCCGCTCTCCCGGGCCGGTTCGGCTGCCGCCGGCTCCCGGGGCCGCTCCCCCTCGGCTCCCCGCAGCCTCACGAAGATGGAGAGTAGGGTGAGGGCCAGGACGGTGAAGAGCAGCCGGACAGCCAGGTACAAGTCCACGGCCACGTCCGTCCCGCCCTGCTGCTGGAGCCCGCCTGAATTACAAGCCATTGCCATAAAGCACAGTGAGACAAGAACCTTAGCCCAAGCCCCACACTTGATAAACACTAACACAGCAAATACCGGCTCTACGTAAGTTACAACATTCTGAAGCTGTGAGATCAACAAGAACAACTCTGAGAGCCAATAAATCAGCATTGTGACGAGTGACTATTAATCCGGTCAGATCTGTTGTTATCTCAACCCTTCGTGCCCCACGTTGGGCGCCAAAAAGAACTGTCGTAGTTTAAACCCAGTCAGGTAACTCGTTCACTCACACCCCCCCCTTCTTTCCCTCCCCCTACTCCCGGAGGGACGGAGAGGAGAATCGAAAAGAATGCAACTCCCACGGGTTGAGATAAGAACAGTTTAGTAACTAAGGTATAACACAAATCACTACTGCTACCACCAATGATAACAATGATAAAGGAAATAACAAGGGAAGAGAATACAACACCTCAGCACCAGCTGACCGATAACTCGCCCCCCAAGCCCGACCAAGCTCCGACCGATACCTCCTCCAACCCTGCAGTCTCCCAGCCCTTCCAGGTAACTCCCAGTTACATCCTGGGCATGACATGCTGTGGTGTGGAATACCTCTTTGGTCAGTTTGGGTCAGGTGTCCTGTCTCTGCTTCCTCCCGGCTTCCCCTCCTCCCTGGCAGAGCATGAGGCTCACAAAGTCCTTGGCCAAACCAAAACATCACTATCAGCTCTGTTCCCAAGCTGAAAGTCAAAACACTGCACTGCACCAGCTACCAAGAAGGAGAAAAATGACTGCTACTGCTGAACCCAGGACAGCCTGTTGACCAGCTATTCATTGGGTGTTTAGAATTAAGACACCCAAAATTAGTTCTCTACATACAGGCATTTAGCAGACTTCTATGCGTGTTCAGTATAATATTATATATCCAGCTGTATGAGACGACCTCACTTCAGACGACTATTTCAAGGTGAGTTTTGCATAGACTGTGCTACAGGCAGATGTTTCATTTACACCAAGGCATTTTAAATACTACTAGACCTTTATATTTATAAAACTGACAAGCTTGGTCTGTTTGGAATTGTGTTTGCGGGATCTTCATGAATATTCCCTGGATATGAGGGCTGAGAAAAACTCCATGAACTCCTTTGCTGGCTTTTAGCAATGTAAATACTGTTTTTCAAGCTCTCAGTGTTCACCAGAAGGATCTATGAAACTGTAGGCCAATTCATGACAGAGGTTGAAATTAAAAGTTCCAAAATTGTTATGGCTGGCTCGCAGAAAAATAAGATTGTCTTATATAATAGATATGGCTAACACAGAAGGTTAGGTAGCCTTAGCATGAAGAGGTTCACAATTTCAGGATCATCTTCCCATCTCTTTGTAAATGAAACAAGATTTTTTCCTACCGTTCAAAATGATTACATATTTTAGACTTAAATGTGTTTACGAATAAATGGAAAAAAATTTAATAAATTTATATAAATCAAATGGGGTGACTTTTAAGAAAATGTGATGTTTTCATTGCAGAGAGTTAGCTAGAGGAATTTGAGTGATTCAAGAAATCTAAACATTTAGGAAAAATTATTTTTAAGGACCTACTTTTACGCAGATACATAAAAGTAAACTTTGAAAGCAGAAGAGATGATAGTGATCAATTTTGAAGTTACTGCATTCATTGAAAGTTTATCTTGTAGCTCCAAGACATGTGCATGAAGTAAATCAGGCAACGTTAGTATTTGATGAACATTCTTCTGGATGCCAGTCAGATGCTGTGAAACAACCTCCATCTCCTCCTATTTCTCATATTTGCCCAAATATATCTTTCCTCCTTCTTCATATGCCCCAATTCACCTGTGTTTCATTAATTTCTTAATTATGAAATAATGAGAAAAGCCCTTTCAGTCACAATGGGCCTTTTTTTCCCTTCTAATCAAGAAATAAATATTTTAGAGTTTTGCAGAAGACTTGAAAGTTCTGTTCCCTTGCCTTTTACCTAACAGACAGCAGAAATGTACTGGTTGGTGTATTTCAATCAAATACTGTTGCTTTCTTTTTCTTTCTTTTAATACTCCCAGTGTATGTGTTGGATAATGAGTCATACGCCATCATCAAAACAGAATGGAGCGAGTTATCTGAGAAGTCAGAAGGAAAGGGGACTTGAACAAAGAATTGACAGTGCTGTGAATTAGTGAGGAACAAATAATAATCAAATACATGCTGCTCCCTGCAGTCTGGCATCTTTTCTAAAAAAAGCTACTTACTGGATCTAAACTAGGATATGACTTGCCACTCCCCACTGAAGATAATTAGCTAATGAAGACAAAGTCATGAGATCTTCAATGAGTTCTTTAAGAGAGTTTGAGCTGATGTTTTGGTTCATGCTTCTTTTTAGCATGAACATTTTCAAGCAATAAATTCAAGCGCAACAATATAATTATTGGAAATGAATAATTTTTTTACTTCTACTGCCTATATCAGATTTTTCTGATACCTGCTATTAGACCTTAAACAGCATAAATCTTGAGTCTATATGTGAATAAAATGGAAACAGCATAATTTCTTATCTCCTACCATGTGACAGTTCTCTTGTGTATCTCAGTGCTTTCAGATTGTCATGCAGAACTTATAGAAACATATGGGTATCAGTGTAGTTTGGTCTCTAAACTGGAGAACTCTGAACCAAAAGTTCAGATTAGGGTCCTAGTATCTGAGTATCAAAGAAAAAAGGTGGTGATTTTTTTGTTGATTTTGTTGGTTTGTTTTATTTTTCTTTGCCACTCAGTGATCAGCTTTATGTCCTGCTTAAGCAACATGAATTCAACGTGTAATGTGCAGACTAGAATATAGTATAGTACCTTCTACATAAGCTTGCAATAGGAATACCTCTGGTATTGCAGATGTAGAAATGAAGCTCTGTCAACTCAAGTAGAAGCAGAACTGAGCGAAATGGAGAAGAACATATGTGACTTGACAGTACTAAAAATCCTAAAAGTTACTTAGTCACTATGACATCAACTCTTGGTTTTGGTTTTTTTTTTCCATCATAATTGTCTTTGTTAAAAAATTATTTGGAATGCATCTTTTAATTTTTATTTTTATTTTTTTATACTTTTTGTTTCGAAGCTTTTAGATTGTGAGAGAAGAACGCTATAGCCCTGATTTGGGGAAAAGGGTCACAGTAACAGTCATTACTTTCAAAATTACAAAATAATAGTAAGAGGGAATTCTGAGTATATTGCTGTCTGTATCAGGGTATTACTGAACTAGGTACTACTGAAGACTCAATAGTAAAGGAATAATGAGACTGAAAGCTAAAGTTTATACTTTGGTCATATTTCTATCATTGTCTTCAACATGTTTAGGATTTGCATCAGAGTAAACACCCAGGCAGCTGTGACAGCTCCGAGTTCCTGGACAAGTCATGGAGTAGAGATGTTTGACCTTGAATAATCTCATCCTGTGATAATAACAGAATAAAATTCAAACATTTAAGGAAAATATCTCCAGGGATTTTTTGTTTGGTTTATTCCACTTTCCAAAGACCTTCTGGAGAAACCTTCAAAACCTACTGTCATTTTCTGATGT
This sequence comes from Pezoporus flaviventris, assembly GCF_033815535.1. NCBI lineage: Eukaryota > Metazoa > Chordata > Aves > Psittaciformes > Psittacidae > Pezoporus > Pezoporus flaviventris. The sequence goes on along the minus strand of NW_026892550.1, from coordinate 36,797,631 downwards.
GCTTTGAGTCCTTCATACTGAGATGCAACTAAACAAGAGCTGTATTTTGGCCATCTTTAGCTGAAGTCCCTAAATACCTGCTAAGTTATCTGCTAATGTTCCTGAGTGTGAAGAATGTGGATAGGAGTGTTTTCAGACTTCTTTACAGGGAGCAACTCTATTCATCAGTGTTTTCAGGGTCCGCAGAGGAGCTGTAACTCTGCTTACTCTTGCCAGCAGGGACAGATACAGTTAAGGTTCCTGAAGTGAGCCTACCTACAGCGTCACTTCTTGATGCAAAGGATATAGGAATCTAACTCGAAAGTCTCCCTTGACTGAAGGCAAAAAATGTCTGCTTTAACTTTGTTTCTCACTCTATGCAATCATGCAAGTCCCTAGATAGGCAGAGGATGGTGGCAGAAGGGGAATATCTACTTGTGAAACACAGGTGGTTTAGCTTTCTGTACTTAGTTTTACCATGGAGCATTCCAGACTCTGGATTACAGCTCCTTGTAGTTGTAATTTAGGCTATGGCTCCTACTTTAGGGGTTAACAGGATTTAAGACCAGGTTGGACGAAGCCTTGGGTGAGATGGTTTAGTGTGAGGTGTCCCTGCCCATGGCAGGGGGGTTGGAACTAGATGATCTTAAGGTTCTTTCCAAACCTAACTATTCTGTGATTCTATTTCCTTTGCTCACTTGCACAGACAGCTGGATGTTCAGATCCACTGCAAATAGCATATGCCCAAGTCTCACTGTACCTTGACAAAACACAAAGGAAGAACAAAACAACAAAAAAAGTTCTCTTGTGTTTGACCTTGGGGATCAATCTTCTCTATTCACTGCTTTGATTGATCTTCAGTGATCTTGTTAGTTCTTTAAACAAACAAGTGTGTTCTCCTGAAGCCTGGAGTCCACCTGCTGCTTGCCTTCATCACTTCCAGTTCTCATGTCCACAGTCTCTCTCGTGGTTATGGCACCTAAGGCTGCCTTGCATTACCCATCCTCGGCCAATTTCTCCTTTTTCACAAATAGCAGGTGCAGCAGAGCACCTCTCCTGTTAGTCTATCCAGCTAAGACATATTAAAAAGTGTTCAGTTCAACTCAGGTTGCCTTCTTGTCTTCCCTACTTGTTTTTTGTGTAATGTCTGTATCTGTCTGTTGTGCTAATCTGGACAGGCAGCTAAACACCACTCAACTGCCTGCTTATTCCGTGCACAGTGGGATGGGGGAGAAAAGTGGTGGGAGGAGAGAGGAGGAAATGTAAAATTCCTGGGAGATAAAGACGGTTTAATAGGACAGAAAAAGAAGGGAACATGGTAATAATGATAAAAGAACTAGAATATACCAAACAAGTGATACACAATGCAGTTGCTCACCGCCTGTTGACCATTGCACAGCCAGCTCCCAAGCTGTGGCCTGCAGCTAGCTTTCCCTACAGTTTTATGCTGAGTGTGCTATCATATGGTATGGAATCTTCCTTTGGTCAGTGGAATCAGCTGTCCCAGCTGTGTTTCCTCCCAGCTTCCTGGGATGCCCCAGCCTCCTTGCTGATGTGGTGAGAATACTTAACACAACGGATGTTTTAGTTGTTGCCATCAATATTGTTTTCATCCTAAATCCAAAACACAGCACTGTACCAGCTGCCAGAAAGAAAATTAACTCTCAGGACAACACAGTACTCCTGTTGTATGTGCTGTATAGAATATTGTATCTCTAACTTTAAAGGCACCATAACTCTGTTTCCCCTCATTTATTTCCCTGTCTATATGCATTTGTGTACTGGCACTTCAGATGACCCTCTTTCTCCGGCATGTAGTTTGAGGCAATATGTGCTTTATGATTTGCCAAAGTTTAGTTCAGACTTACAATTTTTAATAGTTAAATATATGCTCCCGTTAAATATATGCTTCCCGTACAAGTCCCCTTTTTGAAGACTGTAAAAACAAAAATTAGAAGTAATGGTATCGACTTTGTAAATCTGCTACCACTGCTCTTGCTTGCATTCTGTGTAGTAAGCACTGTGTCCCTAAAGATTTATGTGAAGAAGTTAGTAAAGTTACTAACTTCCCAAATACAGAAAATATGTATAGTTAGCATAATTTCAGAATATTTGAATAGCCATCAGTCTGTGTCACCTCAGGACACACACTGATGAATGTTTTAGTCAGCACTCCCCGTGACGGTTTGGTTCTGCAGCTAGAAATTTGTAGGAAGGTGAAGCTCCACAGACTTAATACTATTAGAAATGCTTCAGTGTATTTAACAGGAAATATCTGGTTGTAGGAAAATAGCCTATGGGCTCTAAGGGCAAAACCTGTCACAGACTATAACTGCTTCTAAGAGAGTGGAAGGTTCCCACTGTACTCTGATGCTATAAATGAAAAGGCAGCCACTGGGTCAGATCACAAGTTGGATCCTCAGTGTTAAGTGTCTGTATTTCCATTAATGATAGGCAGGTATACACAAGGATAAGGACTGAAAGATAACTGTAGATATTACTTATGAGGTAGTGTTTATGGTAACTGCTTATTCTTGTTATTACTCATGTATTTGATTTACTCTGCTCGCTCACAATAACAGGTTATGTATTGGGTTAGTATTAAATGATTGGGTTAGTATGGGCATCTTATGCAAGAGACTGACTTTTGAATCTTTGCTCATTGCTGCTTCTTGCTATGGCAAACTATACTGTAAATACTCTCTGCCACATAAGTGGTGCATTTATCACTCAGCTACCCAGCTTCTCATTCCTCCTTTAAAATGGACAGTTCTCAGCTCAGACTGTCTCTCTATGCTCCTTTATGATCCAAAATTTCATTTCCTCAAAACACACTTTCACTCTTCTGCTTCATAGAAATATACGTGTAAATGTCAGGAAAAAAAAAAAAAGCTGAGAAATGAGGAGGTTGGAGAAGAGCTTGGGTAAGAGCTATGAGTGAAATGACAAAATTCCCTTTGTAGGAATTCTCCTTGAAGCAAGTCAAAATCCACTATAAAGAAAATTATCCTCTCAAATGAAGTTATGAGGAAAAAAGCATTTATAGTTTTTGAGTACTAGACTATGTTCAAAACATATAGTAGATAAATCTGTCCTAATTATAGTTGAAGGTAAAATCATAGAAGGGTTTGGGTTGGAAGTACCTTAAAGATCATGTAGTTACAAACCCCCTACCATGGGCAGGGACACCTTCCATTAGATCAGGTTGCTCAAAGTCCCATCCAACCTGACCTTGAACACTTCCAGGGATGGGGCATCCACAGCTTTTCTGGGCAACATTTACCAGTGCCTCATAACTCTCATAGTGAAGCTTTTTTTCCTAATATCTAATATAAATCTCTCTTCTTTCTGTTCAAAGTCATTCCTCCTTGTCCTGTCACCACATGCCCTGTAAAAAGTCCACTTCCAGATTTCTTGTAGGTCCCCTTTAGGTATTGGAAGGCTGTTCTGCACTGGACTCAACAGTACCTTACTTTGGCCAACAGAATAAAAAGCTAGAACTCAAGTCCAGTTCAGATCTAAGGTTAGTGAGGTCTCCTAGGATATTTTTCAAGACAGTTCAGGGGGGAAATGACAAATCACAAAGCAACATTCTTCACTGTTTTTAAACTGTCTTCTTTTTTTACTGGAAGCAAATATTTCTTCAAATGTGAAACTGCAACCTTAAATGATGAGCTGACTTTGAAACTGAGTCTTCAATCAGGCTCACTTTTAAAACTGTTTCATTTGGCTAATGATAAGTAATAGACATAAACTTGAGAATTAGTAGTATGTCTGAAATAAAACTGGTTTGAATCTAAGATTTAAAAATTTAGTTTAGCTTGTTTTCTCTCTGTCAACTTCCACCCTTCCAGATGGGTGTCACTAAATTTTCTTCTTTTTCTTCTTTTTTTTTTTTTTCCTTTTTCAAGAAATCCCTTTTTTTCCCTATGGGGAAATTTTCATTATTTCGTTGAACTACTTCTGAGCTATTCTGGATGATTAGTTCTAGGTACTTCAGGGTGAGTTACTATTCTAGCCAACTGTGCTACAGCACCAAAAACCAGTGGCAGGAACTATGCAATTCTCTGCATTGCACTGTTGTACAAGAAGCTCAAAAGTATCATTTTATGGCTTTGCAGAGGTATAGATCTACTTGTAAAGTTTCTTGCTGTTTGCAACAGTGAAAAGTTATCTCCAGAAACAGATGGTTCATCTAAATGACATGTGAACTATAACTCTCTCAAAATATGTAGCTGTGTGCTTCTCATGTTCTAATTTTGTTGCGAGTTTTCACTTCTTATTTTCCCTATTAGATCAGTTTGCTCAGGACTATCATTCTGTGAGTGGTCAGTCAGGAAAACATGTATGAATCATGATCCTGCTTAAAAACAAGTTTTTCTTAATACCAATTGCTTGATTCAGTATTTGATTGTTGTTATTCTGTCTGAAAAGTTCTTGGGTTTTAATTGAAACAAATTACTAAACCTGATTTTATACAGAGCTAAGCTAGATAAGTGACATGGTGCATCTTTTCTAGCACAAAATTCTTGTCTCTGGAAGTTTACCAAAAACCTGCTATTCTGAGGGGTGGTTGCATAAGAAAAATAAAAGATTGTTAATCTGCTCAACTTCATGAATCTGACTAATTCAGTTTGTCTCCTTAGTCTCCTTCTAGAATCATAAACAGTAAGGTTCTCAGAATATAATTCATGGAGGGATCACAGGTTACATTTTCTGAATTATCTTTTGAAGGAATCTGTCTCCCTCACTTACAAAGTCTACTGGCTCAAGTGGTAGCAAAAATGGGCCTTTAATTTGTGTGGCAAGAATATCTGTGTGAGTCACTCATGTAGCAGAACATGAATGTACATGCAGACAAGGGAAGAGAAAGAAATGAGAGGAAGGTAATGATAGTGTAATGGACAGACTGTTCTTTGTAGTTTTCAGATGGAAACCATAGTATTTTTTAAAAATTATGATAGAATTTGTGAAGTTAACATTTCAGAATTGATTTATAACAGAAAATGTATTTCAATAAAATCAGATTCTGTTTTGTGTTTGGTTTTTTTTTCTCGCAGAAAAATCTTTGACTTTCCATAAGCGAACTAAAAATAAATTACGCTGATTTCTGCTAGCTTTTGCCCAAATGAAAATAATTCGTTATAGAAATACGTTTGTAAGGTCTGGAAAAATATTATTTCAAACCTTATTTAAATTGTCAGTCTCTGTAAGATTTGTTGGAGAGTAAGATTTGTTGTGCTATTTTCTGTACTACTGGGGTACTTCTGGAGTACTGTAGATGCCTTAACAGAAAATTTCAGCAACTTTTCTCATCCATATAACACCTACAAAAAGACTGGCCCATTGGGTGGTGAACATGAAACTTGTAACTTCACCACAATGAAATCAATTATTACAAAACAAATAATGTTTGATGATGAGGAAATGAAAAGCAAAACATTTCCTGTCCAAAGAATGAATAAAATATTTGAACATTGCCACTTCTTTAAACATGCAAAGTTAAATGTTCTTATTGGGATTTTTTTTCTCTTGTAAAAATACAAGTTTACAAGTAAAAATTACAAGTTTTTACTAGTAAAAATGCACTCTTTATCATCGTTCCCAAAATAAGTTTGGTTTTTTTTATTTCTAATTCAAACCCAAGGCTTCCCACATTTTGTGCCTTTGGCCTGAATGTCTCTGTAATTTCTTAGCTCCTGTTGTTTAAAGAAAATCGACTATGTGTTAGTAGGAAAAACAAAGGTCCTCTCAATTTCTTGCATCAGTCCCTTGCAATAGTTTTGCTTATTCTCTTTTCTGTACAGCTGTCTTACACTGCAGGATTGGTTTTTAGCTAGTTTTAATAATCACAACTTCCCACTATATTCCTTCAAATCTTTCTCTGTACTTGGTGTTTTAAATATTATCCAAAAGCTGTAGGTCAATATGACCACAGAAATATTTTCACATCTAATTTCAGTGAGGTTCCATCTGTAGTGCTTTTTCTTACTGTGTGGGTTGTTTTTATTTTTCTCTGTCTTCTCTCTTTTGGCCATATTGGCTTTTTAAACTGCTCAGTTTATTGCTGGATTCTATGCATTCCATATCCTTTGGGCACACTTTAATCTCATTATACATGTTTCAGTTTCTCTCTGCTGTTTCCTCTCTGCTATTTTATTACACTCGATTGCACTCAACCTGCTGATTTTTTTCCCCCTCAACTCTTATTCTGAAACCCAGTATTTTCATTTCCCCCCCTTGGCTTTACTCTAGATGTAATTTTACACTTAACTAGACTAAAATTACAGTGCAAGGCAGATTCAGTTACTTTACTTGTTCCATAAACTTTTATCTCAAATACTGTCTGGAACTAAAGAATACAGTACAGTAAGAAAACCACAGGAAACAAAACCACAAAAAAATATTACATGACAAATGCATTAACCATTCAAACAGATCCAGAAATGATGGAAGATAAATTAAGAACTCCTGGAACAACCTTAAAGTATGCAAAATAAAGCATAAGACAAGTAGTGACGTAAAAATAACACAAAAGATACCAAACATAACACAGATAAATAATATTGAAGAGGTGAATGAGAACAGAGAAATGAGCCAGCTGGGACAGAATGATTGCCATAAGAAAAGAAAAATGTTGGTTAGCCTTGCTCACTGACAGTATTGTTAGCTGCTTCCTTTTCCTTTTTCACGCAAATGGTCTTGTCTTACAGAATTATCTAAGATAGCCAAATGGGAATTTAAATTTCCAGGGAGCAGTTAAAGGGATTTGAAATTGAAATTAACTTTTTCTTGTATGCATTAGTCAGAGGTGGAGAAGACAGCTTCTTCATATGCCACATAAATATGACACTAGTCAGGTGTGACATAACCCTTATGGACCATTGCTCCTTTGTGTAATTTGCACTTTACAATTGACTGTATCTAATTTTGGGCTTTTGCTTTCACACTTATTAACACTATTACTAATTTTTATCAGCTATGTTGTGTCCTTGCATGTATTTTCTAAAAAGCACTCTGACTAGAGCAAAATTGAGATTTATTATTGTAGAGTTTGACCATCACTAAATTCAACTGAAACGAAGGATTTGGGGTCATAAGAATTTCCCAAGGAAAAGATCACTGCTGTTTTCTTCAAACATCAGAAAAATTATGAAAGTAATTACAATTTATTTAACTGGCTTGAGTATTCTATAGCATGCTTGCTCTCGTATTTTTTTTTTTGTTTGTTTTTTTTATTCGTTTCCTCCCTTCCTTAGGAATCTGACATTATGTTTTAATTGAAGTCTTGGCTTCTCCCAGTCCCTTTGTGGCTAAACCTAGTCTGTTTATGACTGGGAGCGAATATTAAATAGGTTTATAGAAAATTGACTACATCAAGCTTTGAAAATATAAAACTTTATTTACCTGCTTTTCGATGTACATTGAAAAGGCGAGCCTACCTGCTGTTTATTGCATTACCAACTTTTACTGTAACATGCAGCATATTTTGATTTACATAGAAACAATTTCCTTGAACAATTAGACTTTAAGTTTGTTATGCAAAAATTTTCCTGTTCATTGGCTTTAAGCACCATACCAAAACAAATAGTATCATTTCTGGTGGTTTGTCACTAGTGAAATAGAAAATCTGAAGTTATGCCAATGAAACAATTAACCTTATTCTGTACAGAAAGACTTATATTCCATATATTAAAAGGCTCTCTTTTACTTTTACTAAAGTACACTACTCCTATCTGTGCTTAGGGAAATTTGAGAGGCCTGGAATCAGAAAACTGTGTAGCTAGATACCTTCTATTCTCCAGAACTCCAGCTGGATTTGGAGTCTGGTTTTAGGAACAAGAATTTTTATTGTTTTCTTCATAACGCATTTGAAGGGAAATTAATTTTATATATTGCTATCCTGGCAAGAATCAGAATTCTCATTCAAAGTCTTTTTTCAAATTGGTAATCTTCAGAAAAAGAAATAAAACCAAAACCAAAGAACTTTTGCCCAGGTGGCAGCAAAACTAGAAGATCCTCAGAAGCGGGAGTTGTCTTCTAATGTATTGGGTCAGGTTTTGGTGTGGTAGAGATTACATTTAGAGAGGAGTCGATTGAGGTAATTTTGAAGGAAAATAGTAAGAAGGAGTAGGAAGAGTTTCATTCCCAAAACAGAAAATATGGGGTTATTTTTTGGTTTGTTATTTGGTTTTGTGTTTTGGTTTGGTTTGTTTTTTTGTTTTGTTTTTTTTTGTTTGTTTGTTTGTTTTATTTTTTTATTTAAGCACTTAGGTATGTCTACCTTCAAAAATAATTGAGGCAAGTATAAGAGCGCAGTTTTGGTTACTTCGGGGGCCTTTTACCTCTGTGGTACTCTTTTCTCTAATTATATGGAGCAGGTCAGATTATTCCCAGTTTAATTATATTGGGTGATTTAGGAGACACAGTGATTGCTCTAGCATGCTATGGTTTGGCTAGGATGTCGTGCTGAGGAAGTCCATTTAAGTTGGAGAGAAATGTTGCTGATAAATGGTAATGAATTTAAAAGCACCAAATCAAGTGTGATGTTCTTAATGAAAATGGATTTTTATCAGATACAATGGGACCACCGTAGGAAATGCAGAAAAATAACTTTGAAATTGTGACATCTCTAAAAGCAGCCTAACACAGATTAATATTTAGACCTACTCTTAACTCTCAGATACCACAGTCTGAAAGAATATCTAACTTTCCAAAATGTATTTGGTTCTGTGAAATTTTTTTCTCCACTTGTGCTGCTGAATGTCTTTTTCCAGATACTGATTTTAAAAGACTAATGAATTTAAAGACATTTAGGAACTTAGGCATGAAATTAATATCAGGAAAGTAAAGAAATAGAAGCATAGAAATGGAATTGGTATGCTGCTAAAATGAAGGATTAAACCAGAGTAGTATGCTCATACATCAAACCAAACTGTAATATTGACTGGTTCTTACTTTTTGTCCCCATTTTCCAAGAATCAAAATGTTCTTAAATGAGCAACAAGATAGAGCTGTTGACACTCTAAAAGAACTTACTAATTATTCATGGATCCATAATGCCAAATGCAAGGTCCTACACCTGGGTTGGAGCAATCCCAGGCACAGCTACAGGTTGGACAAAGAAGAGATTCAGAGCAGCCCTGTGGAGAAGGACTTGGGGCTGTTGGTCAGTGAGAAACTGAACATGAGCCAGCAGTGTGCGCTTGCAGGCCAGAAACCAACCATATCCTTGGCTGCGTCAAAAGGAATGTAACCAGCAGGTTGAAGGAGGTGATCCTGCCCCTCTACTCTGCTCTTGCAAGACCTCACCTGAAGTACTGGGTGCAGTTCTGGTGTCCTCAACATAAAAAGGACATGGAGCTGCTGGAACAAGTCCAGAGGAGGGCCATGAGGATGACTGGGGACCTGGAGTACCTCTTGTATGAAGATGGGCTGAGAAACTTGGGACTGTTCATCCTGGAGAAGAGAAGGCTGTGTGGAGACCTCGTAGCAGCCTTCCAGTATCTGAAGGGGGCCTATAGGGAAGCTGGGGAGGGACTATTCATTAGGGACTGTATTGATAGGACAAGGGGTAACGGGTTAAAACTTCAACAGGGGAAGTTTAGATTGGATATAAGGAAGAAATTCTTTACTGCAAGGATGGTGAGGCACTGGAATGGGTTGCCCGGGGAGGTTTTAAATGCTCCGCCTCTGGCAGTGTTCAAGGCCAGGTTGGACAGAGCCTTGGGTGGCATGGTTTAGTGCGAGATGTCCCTGCCCATGACAGGAGGGTTGGAGCTAGATGATCTTGAAGTCCTTTCCAACCCTAACTGTTCTATGATTCTATGAGTCTATGATCATTCTTCCTGTCAAGATCTTGGTAATATGAAATTACCAAGAAAAAAATGTAAAATGGGCATTTTTTTTTATGCTACAATTTGTTAAATCATAAAATTCCTTCAAACCTGCTAGTCAGTAAAAGAAGCAATTGTATTTGAAATTTCAGCTTAGAATGATAATTACACTTAGCACTATCAAAAAGTCATATCAGATTATCCTGTCCTACATGTACAAGCTTAACTTAAAAAGGGAGTATGGAAGTTTCATAGTACAGAAAAAAATCATGGTCATCAGCAATAACGCACAAACTAACATAGTATTCCTTTGACTTTTGTACTTGCTTATTTCTACGTTTGCTACAAATAATTACTGGAATAAATGTTTTGTTTTTTTTTGTGCTCGTAATATTTATATGCATGTTTCTCAGCCTCTCCCTCTCTGAATGTGTACAGTTCTGACTATACAGTTCAATGCCTGTAGACATTGCACTGAATTTTTTTTTTTATTACCATCCTACATATAAAAAGGTGCTTTCACACTTTGCCATTTGACACAAATTGACTTAACAGCGGGAGCATTAAGATATAGCAACTGAAAACCTTAGTTCTGTATGTCAAATGCTACCTAAAAATCAGCATAACTGGCTCCAAATGAATTGTGTATTACCATAAATAATATATAATTAACTTATATGAAATCACCATTTACCCCATGACTGTCCCTGTTTATAGGAATATTTTCATGTGTTAGTGACATAAAATATTAGGAGGTTAAAAACATCTGAGCAGAATAAAAAATTATGAGCTCAGTTTAAGTGATGGTGACATGCAGACTAGAAGAGCTAATAACACTGGAATGCCTGATACCCTTTTTTAATACAGATTGGGCTGGTTTACAGTAAAAAATTCAATCTGATTTGTTTAGTTTACCTCATAACTTCAAAGAATGAACTTTTCCCTCTGATGTGGTCAACTGGTCTGACTTGTGCAGTATGCAAGAATATTTTTTTGAAACTCCATTTTTTCCTCATACAGCCTCCATAGCAGTGAGGTGCAAGATATTGCTAATCTAAAGGTTCAGTGTTTGAAGATGGCAAGTTACACTGAGAACTTCCACCCCATACACTGGTTTCATCAGAAATTTTCTATCATATATATAATGCTACCTAATTTAGCTCTAATTGGCTGAGTTTTGAAAAGAAGGGCCATATGGATGAATAATTTCCATTATTTTTTGCAGAAATTAAGCATATGTTGAGTGGAATGGCTCCCTTTTCTGTAGAAAAGTATAGACAATTCAGAGGACTTTATGCAACAATAGCTGTAAAGTAGCTCTTATTAACTATTATAAATGAACATACTTAAAATTAGTTTAGGTTTAGATTCTAAAAGTTTTAGGTAGCACTGTATTCCTAACAGGAAACACTGAAGGAAAACAGTCTTGAGATCGAAAAATTATGACTATTACTTCCTTATTTTTGCCATTTGGAGTCTTTTTGTTTTTTTAAACTTCAGTGCTGGCAAATTAGAGGATAAACTTTTTGGTGATTGAATTTTTCTTAATGAAGAATTTTTTTTTCCAGTAGGATCTGAGTGTTTGCCTGAATATCTAAGACTAGGAAAGGAAGAGAAAACTTTCAATATTCTTACTCAGTTTTACAAAACCACAAAGTTTTTAAGTGTCAAAAGTCACCTTCTGATCTTCTAAGTGAATAGCATGAGTATAGATGAGCACTAGTTCAAATTACACAATTCTTGTGAGAAGACCAAACAACACCAAAAATCTTAATATCAGTTTAACAAAGACATACATAATATTATAACTGGTATCGTTTGTTCCTAATCTGTAACCATGTATAGTCATCTTCATTTTTCTTTTGTCACATATCTAGTTAAAAGATAAAAAGCAATAAAGAAGTTATTCTTTCCGGTTATTCTTTCCAAGGAAGCTGTAAGTTATTGGATAGGGCTAACTTTAATAACAGACCCATGGAATATTTAATCTACTGGTAATGAAAATGAAAGCTCTACTTAGTAGTTATGTCAACTTTCAGCTTGCTGTACCTTTACCACGCTTATATGTAAGTGACCTGTGTGTATAGAGAGTTGGAGTTAAAACAATAAAGAAAAAAAAATAATGAAACTTCATAAGTATATCAAAATATATTTACTTCATTGTCAGGCAGAGTCAAAAAATAAAAAAGTGCAGCATATGTAAGGAACACATACTACAAAGCTTATGAAGACATATTTAAGGGTATTATATCCACATTCTTTAGTCAGCTAATGAGATACAATCAGAGAAGTAAACCTGGAAGCCAAACTGAAACAAAAATTCTGTTTCAGTCTCTAGACCATAATTTAATTATGGCTGACCTCTTTTATCAAGACTCATGAGCTGGGCAAATTGCAAACTACAGTCTGTAGACTACAGTTTGGTGATTTGCCAGATTTATTTTGCATATCTATCATCTGTTACATTTCAAGATTGAGAAAGGGAAGGTACAACTCATTCACATTGGGATTTGGTCTCATTAGTGTTAGGTCAGTGATTGCAACTCTTTTTGGAAGGTATAGAATCATAATTTAGGTCAGAAGAAGCCTCCAGATATCATCTAGTCCAACCACCTGCTCAAAACAAGTTTAATTAGATGAATTTGCTCAGGGGCATGTTGAGTCAAAACTGGAACACCTCCAAGGAAAGATATTCCACAGCTTCCCTGGGCACCTGTTCCATTAGTTAACCAACTCTCAAGGTAAATGTTTCAACTTGCATCTGTTGCCTCTTCTCTTATCGCTGTGCACCTCTGAGAAGAGCTTAACTGCATCTTTTCTATATTTTCCTATCAGGTAGTTGCAAACAGGAGTAATGTTTCCTCTGAGCCTTCTCTTTTCTAAGCTGAACACTCAGCTGTCTCAGTCTCTCCTTGCATGTCCTATCCTCCTAACTGAGGACCTCTGCTGGACTCACTCCCGTCAATACCCTTTTTGTACTGTGGAGCCCCAAACAGGACACATCACATCACTCCAGACAATCTCTCACAAGTGACAAACATAGAGCAAAGATCACTTCCCCGGGTCTCTGTTGCTTAACTCTTACAGATACAGCCCAATACTCCCACAACCCCATCTCATTTTCCTCAGAGAAGGCTGCTTCCCTCAGTCAGCCTGTGCATGTGTTACACTGGGTCATTGCAAACCAGATGCAGAACTTCACAATTGCTCTTGTTGAATTTCATGAGATTCTCGTCAGCTCATTTCTCTGACTTTCCTAGGTCCCTCTGAAAAGCAATACTATCCTTCAGTGTGATGACTGCTCTCTTGATTTTGTGTTGTCCGTAAACCTGATATTCTGCTGTTCTGATTGATGAAGACATTAAACAGCACCGGACCCAATATTGATCCCTGAGAAGCCCCACTAGTTACTGTATGAAATCCAGACTTTGTATCAGTGATAACTCTTTTGAGTCTTTCAGCCCAGCTAGTTTTCCACCTATTAATCCAGCCCATATCTGACCAGTTTAGTGATAAAGGTTCTATGGGAGTATGCATGAAAGGCCTTGATAAAAATCAGGGTACATTGTACAAGGTACATCCACTGCACACTTCTTGGTCACACTGCCATTCACTTCTTCAAAGTAATGAAGTTAGGCATGTAAGATTTGCACTTAGTAAACCATTCTCACTGCTCCTAATTACCTTCCTGTCTCTTGTTTTAAGAAATAGCTTCTGAGAGCATTGCTCCCTAACCTTGCTAGGGAATAATGTGAGGCTGACCAGTGGGGCCCACATTCATCTTAGCTTTCCTTTTGCTACTGAGTAACTTAAAGAATCCATTCTTATTACCCTTTTCTTCTGTTGGTAGTCACAAATCCATCTGGCTTTTTCTCTACATGTGGGCAGTGTTTTTTTATTTCTTCCAAGTAACTTATCCCTGTTTTCACCTTTTGTGTAATTCCTTCTTGTGTTTAAGGTCAAGTCAGGAGCTCTATGTTAATCAGTGCTAGTCTTCAGTGCTCCTTCAGCTTTCTGCAAATCTGAATCTGCTCTTTTCAAGTCCAGGTTTGTAATTCTGTTGTAAATCTTGCTCACCACTCTTAGGATTGTAAACTTCAGAGTCTTGTAGTCATGGAAGCCAAGACTGCCCTTGACCTTTACATCTTCCAGCAGTTCTTGTTTGTGAGTAGATCCAACAAAATATCTAGTCTGTTTGTTGATCACCTGCATCACTCAACTTTTCCCTGTTGTACAGATGTAATATTTGAGCTAAGATGGTCCTGATGAGCCCTAACAAGCCTTCTCACCACTATGCCGTAACCTAAATACACCTGGAGTTCAATCTCTGCAGGTGGACCAAGAGCCTTTCTGCTACTGGCAGAAGCCCAGCGCTTCTAGCCTGCCCTGAATCAACAACCCCTACAATAGGCTGGAATGGGCTGCAGGATACACGGGCAGCGTTTCCCACACCTTGTTGGTACTCTAATCAGACTCACTGAACTTCTTTGGAACTGTTCTATTTCTGCTTTTACCATTTAGAGATCAGATAATCAAACCAAACAGAGTTTCAACTTTATTAATTTATATAATGGCATTTTAACATGTTTAGTAGTATTCTCACCTCTTACACAACATGACACCTTCTTTTCTTTCTGACTGCTGTGTACTCAAATGACATTTTCATGAGCTATCCACAGTTACACTTGCATCTAAATTGTTTCAGCTCATTTTGAAAGCTGTGAATATGTATAAATCTGCTGTTTCTTAAAATCTTTCCTGGATGAAACTGACTCCAGCAAATGTGCTGGAGATTTTATTATCTCATTTTGTATTCATTTTCTCAGGTTACTCTAAATATACTATGTAAAATACATGCTAAAATGACAAGGATGCATAAAGGTACATGCTGTATGCAGAAAATGGAACTTGAGCATCATGGTATGTTTGTGATTGCATGGTATGCTGTTTGTTTATAAGTGGAAACAAAGAGAAAGTGAAGTGTCAGACAGAAGGTAATCTGGCCAACAAAATGTTTATTTTTTTTTACCTAAGTCAGTTCTCAAAAGGCTTTTTCAACATACTGCTTCACAGCTGAGTGTCCCATTCCTTACACATTTCTACAGTGTATGAAAGATACCTTTTTATTATCATAAACAAAGGTATGCGAAGCACTACAAACACACTTTTAAAATAATACAACTGAAAAGCATAAAAAGAAGTAAATTACTTCAGGAGATAATACATGTGATGAATATAAAATATATACTTTGCCCTCTATTGATTTGTTTCTCTTCCCTTCCCACTTCATCACATACAGACACCACCTGCAGAACTTGGCAATTTCACATCACGTGCTCTAACTTTTGTACATTACTTTCATGGCTTCTGTTAATTTTATTGCTTTGATTCACCCTAGTCAGTTTTCTCTCACATCAACTGCCTTTTGTGTTAGTATTTTTAAATTTAAGTAAGCTGCTCACTCATACACACACCCCTTCCCCTCTTCCCTGAGTAGGAAGGGAAGGAGAACCAAAAGAAAGTAAAACCTGTGGGTTGAAACAAGAATAGTTTAATAACAAAAATAAAGTACAATATCATATGAATATTACTAAGGGGAATAACAAGAAGAAAGATATAAAACTTAGGGGGAAAAGGAAAATAAATAAAGAATGAACAACAGTAAGACACAATAAAATTGCTCACCACCTGATAACCGATACCCAGCCCAACCCAAGCAGCGACTGGTCCCTTCCGGGTAAATCCCTCTAGTTTATATACTGGGCACAACTTTGTGCTGTGGCATGGAATACCCTTTTGGCTAGTTTGGGTCAGGTGTCCTTTCTCTGCTTCTTCCTGGCTTCTTGTGCTGGGTCACTGGCAGAGCATGAGACTGAAAAGTCTTTCATCAGAGTAAGTGCTGCTGAACAACAAAAACATCAGTGTGTTATCAGCATTGTTCTCAGACTGAAGCCAAAACACAGCACTGCACCAGCTACTAGGAGGAAAACTCATCCTATTCCAGGTGAAACCAGGATACAAATATTTTATAAAACATAAACTGGTGTACAGACGATATGGTACTGGGAAGGAGAAAAAAAACACATATTGTGACGGTATGAAAAATATGCACTATTATATCATCTATTACAGTTTTTTCCCTTGCAGGCACTCTCTCTCCTCATAGTCTATTAAAGTATGGCAACTCGTTTGCAAACGTTTTCCCTATTGTCAAGGTGATTTCCCAATATAGCATAATACCTCTACAAATTTTAAGTTTAAATAAATAAGCAAGAACTCCAATGGAGATTGCAGCATGAAATTTAAACGCCCTACATTAGAAAAAGTAGCAAGAATGTCAGCACAGTTCTTTTAAATATATATTCTCTTTTCTCTGTCATACCCTTTATTGGTATTCTAAGGAACAGGAATTCTGAGAGAAGGATTGATGTTTTTTTTTATTGCTGACTTAACCCCAGCAACACCTCCAAGATGAACCACAGTACCACCATTCTCTTTTCTACTGTAAGTATATAAATGCATCTTATGGCAGGACTAAAGGAATAGTGTTTGCACGAGGTCCGCCTTGGCAGGCAATCTGTGATATTCACTTATTTATTTTTATTTCTACAGTTTCTTTTAGTTTATTACTGTCATACAGCTGTCAATTAAAAAAAAAAAAATCTGATTTGATTTGTACAGTGATTAGCTGGAGCAATTTGGAAAAAATCCAGCATGTTGCTGAGAACATGTTGTTAGGAGCAGTTTTGTCTGCAAGGCAAGTAAAGTTTTTTAACAGTGCAGATGTATGAGGTTTATTCATCAGTGTTTAGCATGCCAGGGTTTAGCTTTCTGCCCAAACAGTTTCTGGCCAAGAGAGCTTGGTATTCTTACTTGTCTGCTGTCATTGCAGTTGCTATACCCAGGGATTAAATACCAGTGGTACAATGTTATGGTAAAGAGGCAGAGTTTGGCAATTATGGATATAATTAAGAGTAGCAGGACAAAGCAGAGTTGTTACAGAAGTCATGGGCAATTGCACAAACAAAGCTGTGTTAAATCTACGATTTGCCTTGAGTGTGTCATTGTAATTGCCTCCTTAACTTATGTTTGCTTTTTAAAAGTGTAAACTCTTAGAGCTGGAAAAAAAGTGGGTTTGGAAAACTTTTCTTATAGCCATATTTGCACTGAAATTTTTCTCTGCTTTTCTTTTTCTTTTTTTTTTTTAAAAAAAAGAAAATATATTCTTTTGTATTCTTTTTTTTCCTTTTTTTAAAAAAGTACATTCAGTGAGTACAATTCTAAAATCTGTCTTTAAGCTTTATTGAGGAAACTTAAATGAGTTTCAAGAAGTCAGGTAAAAAAGTAAATTAAAAGTATTGCCTAAATTTTGCCTCATAATAAAGAATCAGTCCACAATCAGAAATACCCATTCTAGCTAACTGCTAACTTTAATAGTAACCTTTGTTGTAAGGAAGCAGAGTTCTGGGCAGGATGTTCATGGTTAGAAATAAAATAAAAAGTAAAAAAAAAACAACAAAAAAACCCACACAAGCAATTTTCCATGGAGAGAATATAATTTTTAACTATTTGGAACTATTCCTCTTTTGCTTACCTTTTGGGAGTCTCTCATGCTCTGGTTTAAATACTGTGTAGCTTCACCGAGTTACATTTCAATTATGCCAGTTTAATATCAGAGAGATTTGATCTCTAGAGAAACCAGTGTACAACATAGTTGGTGCATATATTTCCTACCTTGATCCATGAATTTTACTTATTACATTAGCTTTGCCTAGAGGATTTCAGATGCATGTTGATGCTAAATGCCTTTCCAAAAGTGAATGTCAAGAGAAATAAATACTTTCTGAATGATTGACTTAGGGGAGAATATGTACAGATAATAAGCAAGTCAGCAACATACAATTTTATTTTCAGATAAATGGCCTGAAATTGGTGATTTGCTCGCCCTGGGAGATCAAAAGGGATGCTAAGATTTAGTGAGTGGGAAATATAGACTGTTCTTTTGCTTCAAGTGATGTTGGAACTTCTGGGAACTTGGGGCAGTGTTGTAAGCAGACACAGTGGTCTCTGCATTTGTTCCTCATTGGGAAAATTTGATAACATATTTTCCGAGAGTGGAAACACTTTATTGGAAAATTCTTATCCAAAATCTTGTTTCACAATTTCGAAAGTTAAGATGTTTGAAAGACTGATAAAAGCTGATGAGGTCAATATAAGATATGAGGGCCTAGGAAACATCTGGTTATTACGAGATTAAAGATTCCAGACAGCTGGTGGCACATTAAAATTTGTAGAGGTTTCTCTTTCATTTCACCTCAGTGAAGCTGTAAGAGTAAAGTAATACTCCAAAGGAATTTCTCCTTGCAAACTTCTGCATAAGCAACCTATGCCTATGCAGAATACCCTTCAAAATGTACCACTTGGCAATCACTTTGAAAGTCCTCTTTCATTTACATTATTAAACTTAATTTATAGGGAATATAAAGAACCACAATGATGGCCATACCTACAGTGTTTGAGAATTGGCTGTGAAACACTAGAACCTGGTGGCTCCTGTCAGTGTAGTTTAAAGTAACTGAGTTTCTGTTGGTCACATAAGTTAATGTGAATCAAATGTTGCTTTCTTGCTGTTTCTATCTTCTAATGTGTATCTCAAAGGAGAATTAGTTCTGCTTTTACTCTTTTCACAAGATCCAGGGATATCTGCAGTAAGTATTCCCATTATAATGGCAAAGATAAGCAAACAGGTGTTTACAATTTTCTTAGGACACTGGCAAGATATTTTTGCGGTTGAACCGGTACTGATGGTAGCCCTTAAGTGGAATAATTGTGTGCATTTGACTGTTGAATACTTGGTATATTACGCACGATATGTGCAATATAAGATTGCAAATTATTCTCGTGTATATCAGTTTCAGATAAAAATTGCACTTATCATGAAACCACAAGGGCCAGATTCTCCAATTTTTATTACATCACCTTGCATAGTTATTATAATGATGAATAATTGAGATCACTTGGGCTTTGGGGAATTTCGTCTTTAAAAAAGTCTGGGAAGAAATGCATTTCATAAATATTTTATGGAAAAATCTGAATGCCATCATGGTCTTCAAAATAACACCTAGGGAAAAAAAGAAGTCTCTGATTGAGATCTGTTATACATTGTCTGCTTTTGAGATATATTTCTGTATTTTTCACATGAAATGTAAAGTGCAATCAAATTTGGAAGTTCACAGCTTCACTAAGGTGAATGGATTTGCTTTTGATTTCTAAATGTTGCCTTCTAGTGTTCAGGCCCATAACCATAAGCATTTGCATTTGAAAATTCAGGAATTTGAAAACTGATGGTAAATGAAAGTGAGCCAATCTCTGGCATAAGCAGGTTTGTTGTTCTGGCTCTTCAAGTTGATTTTAATGTTTGTTACAAGCAAGGTAGACTGAAATTCTTATTTGAGTGCTTGAGTGTCCTGGGTTCAGCAGTAGCAGTCATTTTTCTCCTTCTTGGTAGCTGGTGCAGTGCTGTGTTTTAACTTTCAGCTCGGGAACAGAGCTGATAACAAGGATGTTTTGGTTTGGCCAAGGACTCTGTGAGCCTCATGCTCTGCCAGGGAGGAGGGGAAGCTGGGAGGAAGCAGAGACAGGACACCTGACCCAAACTGACCAAAGAGGTATTCCATACCACAGCACGTCATGCCCAGGAGGGAACTGGGAGTTAGCCGGAAGGGCGGGGAGACTGCAGGGTTGGAGGAGGTATCGGTCAGAGCTTGGTCGGGCTTGGGGGGTGAGTTATCGGTTGGCTGGTGGTGAGATGTTGTATTCTCTTCCCTTGTTATTTCCTTTATCATTGTTATTATTGGTGGTAGCAGTAGTGATTTGTGTTACACCTTAGTTACTAAACTGTTCTTATCTCAACCCGTGGGAGTTGCATTCTTTTTGACTCTCCTCTCTGTCCCTCCGGGAGCAGGGGGAGGGCAAGAAGCGGGGGGGGAAGTGAGTGAACGAATTACCTGACTGGGTTTAAACCACGACATTGAGATTCTTGGGTTTCATTTTTATTCCAGTTCTTTCATATGGCTTTGGTAGAGGATGAAAGTGGAGAAAGCTCTTATGTTCTTTTTCTTCTGTTTTTGGAGAAAGAGAAAACAAAAAAAATTCTAAAATACAGGCAAATTTATTTACATCAGAAATGGTATGGTTAGCTTCAGAAACAGACACTTGTAGGCAAAAAGCATTCGTAGATCTTAAACTGGCACAGATCTTGAAGTTCGTGCACTTTGATAGAAAGTGCTGAAGATCATTCAGCATGGAAGATCATTCATGTTGGAAAAGACCTTTAAAGTCAAGTCCAACTGTAAAACTAATACTGCCAGATCCACCAATAAACCATGTCTCTAAGCGCCGTATCCAAAGAACTTTGAAATACCTCCAGGGATGGTGACACCTCTGGGTAGCCTGTTCCAGTGCTTGACAACCCTTTTGGTGAAGAAATGTTTCTTAATATCCAGTCTAAACCTCCCCTGGTGCAGCTTGAGGCCATTTCCTCTTATCCTAGCGCTTGTTATTTGGGAAGAGAGACTGACACCCACCTTGCTCCATGTGATTGTAGAGAGTGGTAAGGTCTCCCCAGAACCTTCTTTTCTGATGCCTAAACACACCCAGTTCCCTTAGCCACTCTTCATAAGATTTTTGCTCTAGATCCTTCACCAGCTTCACTGCTTGTCTTTAGACGTGCTCCAACATCAAAATGTCTTCCTTGTAGTGAAGGGCTCAAAGTGCCCCCTTTCATATCTTCTTCTGTAACTTCATGTCCTATATTCTTTCCTTGTACATTCATGCATGTTAAGGTGATATTCAGCCTACTGTTCATTAATCTCCTGAAAAAAATTAAAATAAGAGAAATACAAGAAAGGAAGTGAGTGTTTTCAACAATTCCAGATCACTGGAATCTCCACTTCATAAATTTGAGACTAACAAACACATCTTCCTTGGTTACCACTTGTTTCCTTCTTTGTTGATAGTTCTTCACAAATGGTTACCTATTCAGCGTTGGTATTTCCAGGGAATTTTCAGGGGTGCATGTCTGGTACTTGCCCAGTCCCAGAATAAATGTCTTCTCTGTCCTTGTGGGCATAAGGATTTATATGTCATAACCTTCATCAGCTTGAATGATGTAATATTTGCTTGTAACTCAAAATGCTAAATTTTCAGTTTTGTTTGATTTAGTGGTTGTAATTTGTCTGTGAGCAGGTTTTCATGTGTGTCCATTAGATAAAATCTGACAAATGGATGCTGTTGTGTATCTTTTTTTCTGATTGGATCAGAATGGTATTTTAGAAATAGAAATGACATTACATGTACAAGCATAAATTTGAAATTTTCTTTTTAATATCACCATTAGAAAAAACAATTAATTTGCTTTGCGGAGTTTCTGCTAGAGCTCAGCCAGTCTTTTAACCTGGGAGAATATATGGCTTGTCCCACTAAAGCCTTGCCTGTATTTGGCCACAGCTCAAAGCTGATGGAAAAGTTGGAGAAACCCCAATGAGAATATTCTTGGAAAGATATTTTCTCTTCTTCAATTCTCTGTAGCTTTCCCTGGGGTGTATGATCTTTGCAGAGATAGGTTTTCCCCTCCATTTTCTTTTAACAGCCTATGTCTATTAATACAGGATATTGGGTTTGGGGTTTTTTGTTTGTTTTTTTTTGTTGTTTTGTTTGTTTGTTTGTTTTTTTTTGTTTGCTTTGTTTTATGAGGTTTTGGTTTTTTTATGTAGTTTTGGTGTTTTTTTTTAAGCTGACTATTATAGTCTATTACAAATAATAATGAAAAGTCTTATAACTTGAAACAGGAATACTTTCCTTTCACAAATAAGAGGGTTTTTACTAAAGTGGTTATCATATATATTGAGCTAGAAACCACCCAGACAGGAGATTCACTGCTCAAAATAATTGTAGCTTAGTAGGGTATGTTAGTTTTTCAACAGAAGTTTGGTGGCAGCATTTATCTCCCTCCTGTTTTGCCATTTTCAAGACAGTAGTCAGATTTTTCAATGATGAAATTATTATAGTTGGAAGAAGAAGAACTGCTGCTAGTACTATGCCCTGCCCACATAGTGGAGGTTCTTGTAAGCATATTAAGCAATCTCTTTGCCCTCAGTCTGATCACCCTCATCTATCATTTTTACACCAATGAATATATTACTTTGGAAAACAGCTTGATCTTTCTCATTCACTTGAAAACTACTGTAATATGCTCTGTCCTCACAGAATATTGCTATGGTTTAGGAATTACTGTCAGCAGGGAGTATATCATAGTGAAACCTTATATATCATGGTAAAAAAACGCTGAGAGTTTTCTGATATGCTTAAGATACAGTGGACTGTGGTAATAAAATTGAAATGAAAAGAAAAATAAATTAGCTTTTCTGGTTTGTTTTTGTTTCTTTTTTTTCCCCATAATTAATATTTAACGTCTCAATCAATGTAAATCACTGTTGTTCCACTGACGTAGATGGTATTCTGCTAATTCACAACAGCTGGGAAACTTCCTCAAGATATCAAGAATAGTGGAGGATATCCTCCATTGTATCTTAGAAATTGCAGTTGATCATTACATGTTACAATCTGTGTAAGTAATAAAAGATAAATATGTTGCTAAGAATAAAAATGTTTAAATGTTATTTAAATTATCTGCATAAAAACTTTCAGTGGTTAATAAGTCAGGGACTTGAGATTGAAAAGGGAAATGCTACCTACTAATTGCCCACCATGACATAGGGTACTAATGTAGAGGTAGAACAGTGTAGGCTGATCCATAGAATATTGAATTAAACAAGGAAATTTTGTGAACAAACACAGTGAATAAGGACATACTCTCATCTGAGAAGGCTGTAAGCTGCAAATGCTCATACAAAATAAAAGGTCTGATAGTTCTGTGTGGGACTTTATCTTCTTTCCTTTCTATAACTGAAATTTTTGATCCTTTAGTTTCTTGGTGTTGGGGCAGACACATTTTGTCTAACAAATGTTTGCTGTTCAGGAGGAAGTATTAATGAACACATCAGTGAAACTGGATAAAGTGAAATCAAAGAAGGAGTGGCCATTATGAGGCAGCAAAAACCTCTTCATCTATCAATTATTATTAAACACCTTTTTGATGTGGAGGTGTTTGGGGATATGAGAATTAAGTTTTGCCTCTGTTTATTGTAAGGTTTGTTAGACCTTGATAAAGATGAATGGAAGTAAAGTGTCTCAGTACACAGCAGTACTGAGTCCTAAGATTATTTAGATGACCAAGCAAAATTTTAGGTGCCTGCAGTTGTTCAGGATGACTTAGTTCTGTAGGAATCTGGCAGCTAATTTAGCAAGGACTCTCCTGAAGTCTCATTTGAAAAAAAGGCAAAATTGAAAGGAAGTGAAATAATAGGAAGATTGTGGCCTTAATTCATTGATGAAACTGTCACTGAAATTTGGGAAATAAATTTCCACCACAATGACAGGTTAGAAAATTGATGTTGTATACATCTGCACAGACAATAAGTTTCAAAATCTTTCATTCTCTCCTACTCATCCCAGCCTGAAAGGACAAACTCTCTCAAGTTAATTATCAGTACATATACTGATGGATGGACTTGGTGTTCTGGCACACTGCTGAACTGAACCCCAGACAGCTTATTTTTCACTTAAGTGTTGCATTCAGTATTTGAAGATCCACAGTAGTAAAATGCAGCAGACAGTTTTATGCCAGGTCTTTCTCTGGAATGCAGTGTCTTAATGCCCAAGTATTCCACACAGGTGAATAGAATCATTCTTGTTTCATACCAAGGTCCCTTATGTCAGGGTGGATAGTCTTATTTATGAAGAACCAGGCTGAGGCTCAGTAGATCTGTGTTCATTTGCTGGTGCTGTCCTGGAAAACTTAGTTTTTCCACTTTTCATTTTCACATTTGTAAAATTATACTTCAACTTTTTTGCTTGTTTAGAGTCAAGTTGGATATGACTATTGTTTGGTCTCAAAATTTTTGCCAGAAGCATTCTTTTGCCTAGCATTTGGGCTTGGATTCTTTTTGGTACATCACCCAGGTGGTTTGGTTTTGTTTTGTTTTCTTCCACAATTATTTTTTCCTGTTGCAATTGGTGTATAATAAAGTAAATTGTTTGGCTGAAAAATATTTTTCTTTCATATGTTGCTTCAGGTGACATATGTGAGATCTAACTAGCAACAGTACTGCAGTGAGCAAATATTGATTAAGAATGTTGACTGTTCTTAAATCTGTCATGCTGGTTGCCAAAATTGCAAACCATTGTCTGTTCTGGAATATTTCTCTGTAAATGTTATAATGACTGTTTTATTCTATGTTTGAAGGAAGCAGCATCTTAGAATCCTAGAATCCTAGAATGGTTGGGGTTGAAAAGGACCTTGAGATCATCTTGTTCCAACCCCTCTGCCATGGGCAGGGACACCTCACACTAAACCATCTCACCCAAGGCTCTGTCCAACCTGGCCTTGAACACCACCAGGGATGGAGCATTCACAGCTTCCTTGGGCAACCCATTCCAGTGCCTCACCACCCTCACAGTAAATAACTTCTTCCTTATATCCAACCTAAATTTCTCCTGTTTTAGTTTGAACCCGTTACCCCTTGTCCTATCGCTACACTCGCTAATGAATAGTCCCTCCCCAGCATCCTTATAAGCCCCCTTCAGATACTGGAAGGCTGCTACGAGATCTCCACGCAACCTTCTCTTCTCCAAGCTGAACAGCCCCAAATTTTTCAGCCTGTCTTCTGTACTATTTGTTCATAAGGAAATGAAAATCAAAATGCAGAATGTGTAATTAATTTATGAACTACGTCTGCAGCACAGTACATTTGTCTTGCAATAAATTTTACATTAATGCTGCCTGAGCATTTAAGGTATAGATCACTTGTGCTGTGATTGCATTGAGTTTTCCAGAGCAGTGAACTCTTATTTCATCAGGCACAATATTCCTTGACTTCTGGGTTTTGCTTTCTTGTTTTTTTTTTTTGTTTTGTTTTTTTTTTTGTTTTGTTTTTTTTTGATACAAATATTCAGGATAACGATAGTGGAAGAACATTTATCAGGACTGCAAAGAACACAGGCTGTGAATTACAGCAAAGGAAGACAGTGTATCTACAAAAATTCCAGTGACGCAGCTATAGTTTAAATAGGTCACCTAAAGCCAGCGTGCATGTTCCTTGTAGCCAGGTGGTAGTGCTTCACAGACTGTTTATCTTGTATATTTGGCTTCTTCATGCAAGGTCAGAAACAGCTCTGGTAATATAGAGAACATTTGGCCTGGAGTTCTTTTCTAATTGCTGGGAGAGAATGATGTGGTCTCTCTCATGCACAGAAAACTCAAACAGTAGAATTCTGAGGTTTTCAGTAAAGAGTAAAATTTATATTTTATGCAGATTTTGCTTTTGATAATGTGTGTTATTTTTTCCTCATCACCTTTGGTATGTGGTAGAAATTGCACACACAGACTTCTGTTTTGAAAATTGAGTTCCCCTGATTATCTCCCACAGCATTCAACTTTACAACAGTGGCCCTTTCCTTTGTCAATCACAGTATGGTTTTAACAAAGCAAATATTTGCATTGTTTTGATATTTGTTCAGGAGGGCATTTTATTCACCTTTGGAAAGCATGTAAATTATTAAAGCCACCCCTGGAACTCTGCAATTGAATTGGACTTCTAATCCTTGTTTGAAAATATAAATTATTCATTGTAGGATTTAATTTAAAAGTTGGCTGTATGGTTCCTATGGTTGTTTACATTGCATTCTGGTGAAATTGAAAGCACAAATGAATTCCACTATGTTTTGTTAGAGACCTTCTGACTCAATATATCTAAAGGTTGTCTTTTTATTTCTTTAAATATATAATCCCTTTGGTTTTGCTTCCTATATCAAGGTAAAATCAGATAAAAAGTGAAAGTTCCTAAGTGCCATCAGCAGTAGTGTTTCACTGAATGCTGCCATCTATTCACACTGGCCATAGTAGGCTCTTGGATGAGAAACAGTGAAGGAAAATTGATGTCTGAAGTGGGAGTACTATTATTTCCATATATTATGTTTCATTGTGAGCAAAAAATGAACTGGCGTGCTTAGACTCTGGTAATTTGGAGATACTGGAGACACTATACCATTTTTTGAAAGAGGAGTAATGGCCTCTCCCCAACATGCAGAGGAGAACAAGAGCTATATCACAATTTCCCAGTGATTGCTATAACAAAGGAGAAAGGGGTTAGGTAATTGTCTGATCCAGTTTTCTGTTTCTTTGTTTTCTAAAAAAAAAAAAAAAAGCATCATGGAAATATGAGCAGAAAAGTCAAGGACAGAGTCAAAATAAATATGAAAGTGTGGCATCAAAACTGAAGAATATGCCTGTATGTTAAGCTCATAACAAATAAATTAAGGAAGATATGCTATATGAAAACTGGAGATTGTTTCTCTGATTCCATTAAAAAATTCATAAATTGTTCTTTTTATTGCTATAGGTTTAAGTATTCAGGTCTGTATTATGCCACTTCAAGTTTGTTTAGTCTTTCAATAGTATTTCCCTGAGTCCTGTGAAAATGCTACACCTCAGAAATGACTGGTCTGGAGAACAGAACAGAGTGCATGCCTTCAATATGTAGGATTACAAAGCAGACACAGGCTCCGTACTGGTCGGGATACACATGAGGGTGATGTGAGGATCAAATGTGTTAGGTCCTATGAAGAGTGACTGAGACACAACAGTTCTGTGGGAATCTAGAGAAGATTGGTCAAAACTGCACTTATTCTGTATTTAACTTGGTTTTAGCTGAGTCTCTGGCTGAGACTGTTTCTTCCAAGTTCTCTCCTGTTGTGGTCTGCTTTAAACTTATTCCCATTGTGTTCTTGACATGTGCAACGCATACCACTTGAGAGAGGTTGTAGTATGGTTTTTGTGTAAATGCTTAGTTTTAAATTGCTGCTTCTTTTTGATCATCCATACTCAAATACATTTGTGTTTTTCTAAAATGTGTAATGTAGCAACTGGCTGTCATGCCAGCATGTGCATTTACATGCTGCAATCCTGTGCAGTTCTTCAACTATAGGTCAAGAGTAACCATATGCAACCATTTTTTTTATGTATCTCCATCATTTTCCATCATTTCCCACCATTTCAACAAGTTTGCCTTTCCTTCTTTATAAAAAGAAACACTTTAGAAGAAATTTATTTATAATGTCAGCTGAAATAATCAAAAATCTGTGATCGAGACTTTAGCACATGGAACATGGTGAAATTATGTCAGTGAGTCTGAGAACTAACTGAGTTTGTAGGGTTTCTGATTTGATCCTTTAGCAGAGCAGGGTATAAGTAAACACTTGAAAACTTTCAGGAACGTAGTGCATTTCTTGTCTCCTTTAAGAGACATCATTTATTAATAAATATGACACTCGGTTTTATTTTTCTGAAAGATGCTTCCACTGCATCCATCATTTTCCTCCACAGTCTCACTAATGATATTTACCTCTTGCAATGTTCAGGAACTGACAGAAAATGTCATTTTCTTCCCCACAGGGTTTTTGTCAATTTCAGTGAAATGTGCTTAAGTAGCTTTGCATGGGGAGAAAAGAAGGAAAAAAAGGTTTCTGTCATCAGAAGATATGTACTGAAAGGATGTGGTGGAATGCTGTGAAATACAACTTCAGTACTAGAATAGGAAAGGAACGTTTGGCGTTTTTGTTTTTCTTGAATATACTGGAGATGAGTACTTGATTCTGTTGAATACCATGGATAACTTCTGCGTAGATGGAAAAAAATATTCTTTTTTTTAATTTCTTGTTTAATATTTTTCCACTGAATCATTTAAGTTGGAAAAGACCTTTAGGATCATCAAGTACAACTGTTTTCCTGTCAGCCTTTACAATAGTACCAATATTTCATAACCTCCAGGAGTTTTTCTTCATTGACTATAAAATACTTATCATAGCACTTTATGGTGTTTCTGCTGTCAAATCTGTATTTGGTTTGATGTTTGGTCTCTTCCTTCCCCTCCCATATCTAATTCCAGTATACGTAACATATATTTGCCAATGGTTTTGTGCCGTGTCTGAAAGAACCCTGATAATTCCGCCAGTATATTCTTTTAGTTGCTCCTAAAATCTGGTTACGCCATCCTCTGTAACTTCAGTTGTCTAGCTAGAGAGTGTCAAATATGCAGCTTTGCTATCCTAAGGTGCTGTCATTTCAATTCTTGGGTTCCTCTTCTCTAAATAATTTATGTAAAACAGAAAAAGGAATGCTTTCCTTTCTTATAGTTATAACCAATGTTAGGTTCCCTAGGCAAAATCTAAAGTGACATTGAAAAACAACTTGCACACTGAATAATTTTCCCATCTTCCTGACACAGGCATGTCCATGGCCTGGATATTATATAGCATTTCCAGTCTTAGACTAAAGCTCTCTCTAAGATTTGGTATTAATGTTATCGAATCACAAGAACTGTGGAGGAGTGAACGTGCTGTGAATGCACCAAATTCTGAAACCAAGGAAAGTTATGTGGATTTTCTGGCTTCCAGACTATACTTTCTGGAACAGTTTCTATTCAAAGAATATCATACATAGTCTCCATGGGCTTGGCTTATGGCTGAGCCTACGAGAAGGAAAACCTCAGAAAATAACAACATCAGATCAACAGTTCCAAGTCAGACAAATCATTATCTAGCCTGTATCCTTTGGCTAATAGAAGATGCCTTGGGAAATGTGCAAGATCACAACAAGTACATAACGATACTGCCCTATATTACTCTCCCAACATCCAGTGATTTGTAGCTCAATTGTTATTGAACCAAGGGTAGTTTCTGTTTAAGAGGCTGTACTTCATCTCTCTGTCCAGGTCTGGTTTTGTTGGGTTTTTGCTTTTGTTTTTTTTCAAATACTGTAGGAATCTAACCTCAGTAATATCCTTTGGTTGAAGCTGCAAATATAAACAGCGAGTGTTAGGTTAATCTAGCTTAGACTCAAGTGTATGTAGAATCATATGACAAACTGTAAATTTCTTGAAACTCTGTCATCTTCTATGGTAGCATATCCATCTGTCAGTGAAACATCAGTTATACACATTTTTTGGTCTGATTTACTGTAAATATAAATAAATATTAGACTCTTCCTTGGACTAATACCTTTGGTCTCGCATGCTTAACTGGTGTAAATACTTTTAAGCACAAGTACAGAAACATTTTTGGTTACACCACTTTTTTTTTGGATGGGGGGAAGAGGAGGAAAGAAAAGGGGAGAGAACGATTTTACCAGAGCTCATGTATTAGCATATTGCCTTTGACACAGGCTTTAATCAAGAAGGTTTTTGAGAACTCTGGAGAAAGATGGTGGAGTGGCTTACTGGGAAACAGTTTGGAGATCTTTTGCTTTTTTTTTTTTAATTTATTTTTTTATTATTTAAAAGTGTGCAAATCAGTGGAGGAAAAATTTCAGAAGCACCAATGTTTCATTTTGCATAGCAATATAACCATTTGGGAACATAAGCCTCATTGGAACTACTTCTAGTCCTTAGAGAATAAGTACTATTCTGCCTTAGGCATAAGACAGACCTATCTCTAGAACACTGTTAAACACAGCACTGTCCAACAGGGAAATATATGTCTGGGCCCTGAAAGTAATACAGTCATACTAGTGCATTTTTAAATTTAAGTTTACAATGCATTTGAAAGTTACAGTCAGATAATAATTTAGGATTCTCTTGACCATGTTGTTTTGGGAGCATGGGTATGTTCATGACATGTTCAGAAAGATTGATTAAATAAAAATAATTTCTGATGGATTTACATTAACTTATATTAAATATGAGTTTAAAATTCTATTCATTTTTTCACATCAGCTTTGGAATTGCATTCAATTGCTAAAGAATTCAGCTGCTGGAATCGTCTTCTATGCTGACTTGCCAGTGGCATCACTTCATGAATTCTGTCTATGAAGAGTTTCTATTTTCACAGTATGTGGAGAAAAATGAATAATGTTATTAACTTTTTTTTTTCAGATTTCAGATCTGCAAGGTTTTTATTTCCTCACTTATCAAATTCATCAAGGATCTGAGGCTAATGCTGCCTCACAGTTGTATTTATCATCACTGCTGGCAATAAAAGATTCGGTAATCAGAACTTGGTTGAGGATTCTGTTTATATGATAGGAAAACTAGGGTCTCTGCATTGCTACCTGTAGTTATAACTAGTTTATTGTCAGTAAGGAAAGGAGATATACCTCCAAATCTCATGGAATATAGGCATTGCATATAAAATGTTTGCAGAATGACATCCTATTTGAAAATTGCGAGAAACCATTTCAAACAAATTTGATTAAATGTTTGACCATAAAGGCATAATTTTTGTAAAGTGAAAATGTACTGTAGGCACAGAATTTCAACAGTTTTCTATAGGAATGTTTCTGAAATCCATTGTGGACTCCCTGGTCACATCAATAGAAAGAAATTAAATAAGAAGGGTACGGTATGAACAAATACAAAGGTTTTGATATAGATCGCATTCTCGGAGGCAAATTCATATTAACCCTGATATTTAATATGGTGCATGTCAAAGAACTGTATGATGTTATATGGCTTGCTGGTGGACATTTGTGTCTTGGAAAAACAAATTCACAAATATCAATTTAAACAAGTAGATAGTAGAAGCAAAGCAAACCTCTCATCTGGTGTATGTCTTGCACTGTACATAACACAAAGGAAAATCTATATTACTATTTCTAAAGTTAAGGAAATGCAAGAAAATGCAGATATAGAGTACCCTGGAAATTATTATCTTCAATCAGTGACCAGATCAGTTGAGCCAAAAAAGATTGATTTAGGCTTTGCTAAAATTATGAAAAAGCATATCATCTCACTTTGCACACTGAATGAATTTGATTGATTTCAGTTAAGAATTGTTCCACACCTTGAGTAAGAATGAATAGAATTTGCGCTTAATGAGGTGAATATTGATTTCCTAGGGAAAAAAGAAAAATGTCTGTATAAGGAATTTGCCTAGAGGTAAGCCAATACCAATAGCAATAAGGGTAGAAGAGGTTGCACCTTTGGCGAGTGCCAAATACTAGTTCTAACTAGTATTAGAAGTTTCCTGGTGGAATATTCTGTTTCCTAATTAGAACACTTTCCTCTCTTAATAGATATTTCCTATGTTAGAAAATAAGAGTAGCGTTGTGTGTATGATAACTCTTTGTCACTGGAGTGTTAGCATTTATGGGACACGCAAGTTGTATATTTGTAAGCACGGCACACCTTTATGGCTTATTTTATTCTTAAGCAGCTTTGCACTCATGGATGCAATTTTGTACTATTTATTAGATTATGTAAAAAGAAAAAATATTTTTCAGAAATTTGTATATA
Source organism: Pezoporus flaviventris (assembly GCF_033815535.1). NCBI lineage: Eukaryota > Metazoa > Chordata > Aves > Psittaciformes > Psittacidae > Pezoporus > Pezoporus flaviventris. The sequence continues at coordinate 36,766,409 of NW_026892550.1, read as the reverse complement.
TCCATAAAACATATATTTTACTGTTCCATTGATGCATAGCATCTGATACGCTAAAAATATTGCTTAGAAGCTACTTTTTGGGAATTTATGATAAGTTAAGGACTTTTTAAATGAAAAATAAAAAATTGCTGAAATTAATTTTTCCTCTGAATTTTGAACATTTTCCTTTTCTGAAAATGAATTTTTTTTTAGGATAAAATTACTTTGTTTATTGTATATTTGAAATTTATTTATTGAAATGATTTAATTAAATTTATTGAAATGATTTGAAATTTTATCTTTATGAAACCCTTAAAGCATTATTTTCATATAGAGTAATGATTCATTAGCATTTTTTGTTTGTTTCATTTTCCTAATCACAGTGGGAAAAAACCTTAAACTATCAGTCTTCTACTTTTTTTTCTTTCTACTAAATGGAAAACCAGTTTCTTAATTACCAAAAGTTCAATTTGAAGTCCTCCACAATTTTTAACCTTTGCTACCCCTCTGATGCTTCAACTTTCTAACACAAGTAGGCTAAGCAGCTACAGAAAAAATAATAAAGATACAATAATTTCCTAGACTTTCTCTACTGAATTATAAAAGTTAAATTGGCACTTGTCAGTACAATGTCTGATCTTGAAATGATTTTGTAACTTCAGGACAACAGTACAGTCAAGAGTGGTTGTTTAGCAATAAACTTCTATAATGAAGGTAATATTTTATAGCTTCTTTTATGTGTAGCTATTTTTAAAAACTGTATTTGCAAAGACCACTACTTTTGCTACAAATTGTGCTGTATATTTTCCTATATATTAAAAGCTTGTTCTTGCGTATTACTGTGTAAACTACTTATGAATTTTCCATCCTTGCTACTGGCAGTATAGATGTGCTATACCATAGTTTGTCATTGTGAAAAACTATGTGAAGTATGAAAGGCTTCTCTTGTCCCCCATACCGTGAGAGCTATTTGTTCTGTGCTGTGTGAAGAGTATTAAGCAGCACAATACCATTGGTAGAATTTTGCCTACTGTGGAGGGATCCAGTTAAAGAAATTAATTCTCAGGAAATTATAGAGCATCAGTCTAAGCAATCCAAGGAAATGAAAGAGCAACATGAAATATTTCTCCTTTGTATATTGATTTTTACTTAAAATGGATTTGTAACATTTCCTCTATCAACACATTTGTTTGTTTAAGATATTTCTTATGGTATTTGCTTAACTGTCAACTCTGAGAAAATAAGAGATTTTCTAGGAAAGGCCATTTAATGCCAAGATAACTTCAGTGTCTGAGGATGCTCCTGGGCACATTAAATATATTAGTGTAAAAGTAGCTTTGCAATCTGTGGCGCAGGTACAAGGGAAAAGAAGGGAAAACAATGTATACAAAGCTTCCTGTTTTCACAGAGTATGTTGCAAGGAATTTTGTTTAATTTGTATAGTATTTGGTGAATGATGGTTATTGCTGGAGATCTTCAGATTTTTTTTCTCAGAAAATGAATTTCTTTCGATCTTGTTTGGTGGAAATCAGCTCTACTAAGCATTCATTCTTTAAAGATGAGTCATAATGTCAGCATTTTGTTCTGGATTAAAAAATGATTACATCATGGCACGAATGGGAGGAAATAATATAAAATGGCAGATGTGCCACTCTAGGTGTAGATAGAAGATGAGAGTTTCACAGCAAATTCCCTCACTTGGTAGACATACAAAAAGCTTACTTCTAATTCTTTATGACTGTGTGTGAACAAAGAATGTCAAGCCTAAAGAAAATCAGAGATGGAGAATGACCATTTTTGCACCATTTGTATGACTTTTTCAGGATCCTCAGAACTTACAGTAAACTTTAGTCAAAACTAATATTTCTCCTATTTTCTCTTGAAGGTATAAATCTTTCTGGTGAGGTGGAAAAATCCCAAGGGAAAGCAGGTGTAAATATTATATTGTTGTCATCAGCTTGTACAATTTTCTGTTTAAACCAGTTTTTGTACACTTTTTCCTTTGCCTCCATGTATGCTTACTGCAGCAAACTTAACTCCATCTCTCACAGGATTCTCCTTGCTACTTTTCCAGTTCCTTTCAGATTCTTTAAATGATATTATCACTTCCTTCTCTTGATCCTTAAGTACTGTTATAACAAGTGGCCGTGAGAGCTGTGGCTGATTTCAAAATTAATATAGTCCAATTAGTTACGCATTTTCTGACTGGTTAGCAGAAAGTTCAAGAGAACAGGAAACGTTGAACTTGGACCACACTTCTGGGCAAATAAAATTAAGCTCTTCTACCCCGTTATGAAATATGTTGCAAGCAGCTTGCTCTCTCCTGCTACCTCCTTTCAAAATTGACTGAAATGAACCAAATACCAAAATTTATGGGATGGGGGTAGGGAATGGATGGGCAGACAGAAATAGTCCCATGAACAGTTTGTGGTAGATTGAGTCTGAAAGCTAAGGATGGTGCTTATTTTCAGTAGGAAATAAAGCTGTAAACACCCACTTGTCATTTTTATGTTCCCAGCGCAGTACGCTGAGTAGCGTCAATATTGCTGAAGTGGCTCTTTTCACTGGCTTGGAGTTACAAATACTTTTTAAACTTCTAAGTCCTTTCCTCTTCTCTCCTTTTTCTTCCTTATGAAATCAACTTTAACTTGCAGGTGGGTTAACTTACCAAATTTGTGACAGCTATCTGCAACTTAGCTAAAATATACACTTTCCTAAAAAAACAAAACAAAACAAGCTTTCAATAAGGTTTCAAAATTCAGACTAGAGCTTGATGGACTGTATTTTTTTGTTCCAGTTTGAAATAGACTCGGAAAGGACATGGGTTTGATCAGTGAGTGATTATGGTTTCCTGATTCTCTGTTATCTCCTAGCAGCAGGCCTGTTTTAAACAATGTTTTTTCACTTATCTGTATCTGCTACATGTGATCTGGATTCACATGACACTTTTGCTCTTTCTGTACTTCCCAAAGTGGAAAGTTTCCAGCAGCTCCATCTTCTGCCAGTCTGGCTTTTCTATTGGCAAAGCAGTAACATTAGAAGAGAGCTGATATCTGTAGAATGGATCAATATCTGCAAAAAATGGAGCTTTTTACTACCCACCTGCTGGCTGCTTGATTTCGTAGCCTAGTGATACCTTTGATTGTAACAGAGTTTCTTTCTGGTCTATACAATTTTACCTTGAAAAAACTAGACATGCTGTTCTATGCTTTGATATACACATTAAACCACTTATTGTAAATTATTCCTACTGTGCTCATATTGTAAGAAGACAATGCTCCAAACATTTCTTAGGGTATATTTATGAATCTAAGTCATACAAAAAAACAACTATAGGTTATTAGCAAACCATAATCAGGTGCTTTAAATTAAGATTTCATCTTTTAAGCTTTTCAAACTACTTTAAAACATGTAGGTTTCCCTGTTCTCTACTCCCAGAGGATATATTCTAAATAGCAATTCAGGTTTTGGGCAAGTCTGACCACAATTAAAATCAAGGATTAGCAGCTGTAAACCAAATCCACAGTGTCTTTCTTTGAGCTAACAAGTTTGTAAATCAGACTTTTAGCCATGGATCTCCTCTTGACTCTTCCACTGGGATGTACCTGATGTTGCCTGGCAAGGCCTAATCCAAGTAAGAGGGAAAACTAACCAGGCCCATCCTCATGTTCTTCCTGGAGGAAAGACAGATTTCAGCTGAATTCCTAGACAGAAACATGCTAAAGTAATTCACTAAGAAGTCATTTTCAGTGATCGAAGGTTTGTTACAAAACACAGACTTTATATATTTATCTGACGCTTTTTTCTTTTTTTCTTTTTTTTTTTTTTTTTATTCTTAGGCATACCACATACTATGTATACAAAAATAGGAAACCTTCAATGTGGAAGTTATTTTACATACATTTTAATGACTAAGATTATATAGGTCGCCATTCATTTAGGAAGAAAAGACATTAAAGATTCCTGAAATGTAGGGGTGGGGGGAAAGGGGGAAGCTTAAAAAATATTGCCATGCTTTTCATAGCTTTGAATATTCTTTCTGAAAAAAGTTTGGCTGTAATAGCATTTTTATCACCTGCTTATGTTTTATTGTCTTTTTTTAATGCCTCATGATTTAGAGTAATGTCAATCTATCACTTCAATTAAATATTTCCAAGGTCTATTATAATAATAGATTAATGCTCATTTTCTGCTGTATTGTCAAATATTATTCATATAACATTTTAAAACTTAATTTCAGGTTTTGCATAGTTGCATGTCAGATCTGTTTCCAAATGCATTCTCTGGTTTTCTTCCACCTTAGGTCCTGTTTTTCTTTAATCAGAGTCCCTGCTGCCTTTCTATGTGTTAAGCATTAACAAATTATGAAAAACACTCATGTGAATGGAAGAGCCTAAGAAAATTATGGTTGATATTCAAGTATCACCTGCTAAAAGCTCAGGAGTGTTGCATCCCACCTAGAAGGAAGTGCAGCAGGAGGGCCAGGAGACCTCCTTGGATGGATAAGGAGCTCCTGAGGAAAATTCAAATGAAAAAAGAGGCTTAGAATAAGTGGAAGCAAGGACAGGCAGCCTGGGAAGAATACAGGGATGTTGTCCAGGAAGCTAGGGACCAGGTTAGGAAAGCCAAGGCCCGGTTAGAATTAAACTTGGCTGGGGATGTGAAAGATAACAGGAAGGGATTCTACAGGTACATAGCAAATAAAAGACAAGGGAGAATGTAGACCCCCTCAGGAAGCTCTCAGAACTGGCTACACAGGATTTGGAGAAGGCTGAGGTTCTGAATGAATTCTTTGCCTCGGTCTTCACTGGAAAAGGCTCTGACCAAACCACCCAAGTCTTGGAAGGCAGATGCAGGGACTGTGAGAATGAAGACCTTGCGTCCACTGTAGGAGAGGAACTGGTTCAAAACCATCTCAAGAACCCGAAGGTGCCCAAGTCCATGGGACCTGATGAAATCCATTCTCAGGTCCTGAAGGAGCTGGCGAACGAAGTTGCGAAGCCACTGTCCATCATATTTGAGAAATCATGGCAGTCAGGTGAAGTTCCCAATGACTGGAAAAAGGGAAATATAACCCCCATTTTCAAGAAGGGGAAAATGGATGACCCGGGGAATTACAGACCAGTCAGTCTTACCTCTGTGCCTGGCAAAATCTTGGAGCAGATTTTCCTGGAAGGCATGTTAAGGCACATGAAAAACAACAAGGTGCTTGGTGACAGCCAGCATGGCTTCACTAAGGGGAAATCCTGCCTGACCAATTTGATGGCCTTCTATGATGGGGATAAGGAACCGATGGATGGGGTAGAGCTGTTGATGTCATCTACCTGGACTTGTGCGAAGCGTTTGACACTGTCCCACATGACATCCTTGTCTCTAAATTGGAGAGACATCAATTTGATGGATGAACCACTTGGTGGATAAAGAACTGGCCGGATGGCCGCATGCAAAGAGTTGTGGTCGATGGCTCAATGTCCAGCTGGAGACGAGTAACCAGTGGCGTCCCTGAGGGATTGGTGTTGGGACCGATCTTGTTTAACATCTTTGTCACTGACATGGAGAGTGGGATTGAGTGCGCCCTCAGCAAGTTTGCTGATGACACCAAGCTGTGTGGTTCAGTTGATACGCTGGAGGGAAGGAATGCCATCCAGAGGGACCTTGACACGCTTGTGAGGTGGGCTGATGCCAACCTCATGAGGTTTAACCATGCCAAGTGCAAGTTCCTACACCTGGGTCGGAGCAATCCCAAGCACAGCTGCAGGTTGGGCAGAGAAGAGATTCAGAGCAGCCCTGTGGAGAAGGACTTGGGGGTGTTGGTTGATGAGAAAATGAAGATGAGCCAGCAGTGTGTGCTTGCAGCCCAGAAAGCCAACCGTATCCTGGGCTGCATCAAAAGGAGCGTGACCAGCAGGTTGAAGGAGGTGATCCTGCTCCCCTACTCTGTTCTTGTGAGACCCCAGGATGCTGGGGAGGGACTCTTCATTAGAGACTGTAGTGATAGGACAAGGGGTAACAGGTTAAAACTTAAACAGGGGAAGTTTAGATTGGATATAAGGAAGAAAGTCTTTGCTGTTAGGGTGGTGAGGCACTGGAATGGGTTGCCCAGGGAAGTTGTGAATGCTCCATCCCTGGCAGTGTTCAAGGCCAGGTTGGACGAGGCCTTGGGTGATATGATTTAGTGTGAGGTGCCCCTGCCCATGGCAGGGGGATTGGAACTAGATGATCTTAAGTTCCTTTCCAACCCTAACTATTCTATGATTCTGTGATTCTATGATTCTGAAATCCACCATAGTGCTCAGGTCTCTGGTTAAAATTTGCCCTGTGTAGCTGGAGTTTGTTGATAACTGCCTGGATGCTGCTTTATGTTTCCTGATAATTGAGTCTAGATCTGTAACTGTAACTGTCCAAATCTGCAACTGCCATGTTACCTCCTGGGCATTGTGGTGCTGCAGTCATCACTCCAGTGGGTCTTGAAACACTTCCTACATCAAGTAAATGACGGTTTCAAAACCAGCAAAGAACCACTTTGGCTATGTATTGTGGAAATTTCTGCAATGTTACTGTTAAAGATTGTTGTGTTCTGGGTGGTGAAATGATTCTGTACAAAAAGCCTTGACATTCAATTATGTATGTGAAAGCTCAGCCTTAACACGTTGCATGTGAAAGTTTAAAAATGCGAAGTAACAATGGACCAAAGGGAGTGAGAACCTTGCCGTGTGAAGACACTTTTTGGAGTTCATGAACAGGCTAAGCTGTAACATAAAGTTTTCAAAAGCCAGAAGGGAGATTATCTGAGTTTTAACTTGTTTTTTTCCTGTTTGCTTGTTTGATTTGGTAGAAACAGTCATGATTTTTAGTCCTTGGGGCCAACAACTTCAGCTGCTCCTGTCCAAGTATTTCACTATTTTACAGAAAAGCACTCAGAAAGCCCAACCAGGTCTTCCCTACAGGACTTGTACGCTGCTTGAACTGGAGCCTGGGCAAAGGCCTGAGCAGAGTTATTTTAATTTTTGATCACTGGTTGTTATATTATGTTTTCTATACAATTAAAAATCTGATTTCTGCACATAGAAAGGATGTCTAATTAAAGACTTTCTGTGGTAAGCATTATGAGTAATTCCAACACTGCTTTGATACAAGGAGAGTGGGGGCAAGGATTAATTGATTTGTTGAAGGCTGGTGAATGTAAGGCAGAGTTTAGAGACAGGGTTAGAATTTACTGCTCTCTATGGCTTGCTTCTGCTGCTGGAAAAGTTGGGAAAAAATACTGAGATGGAGTTAGAGATTCTTTACCTGTGAAAAGACATCTGAGAAGGAAAGCAAAGAATAAACCACACTTTTAGTCAAAAGGGAACTGCTACGCAAACCTGATTGCTGTCTGTTTTAATAAGAGATAATGAAGTTAGTAGATATCATATGTTTTGACAGTGAAATTTAAATTTTAAAAAATTTAAGAAAACTGGGTTTTCTCTCCCAACTTCTTAGCATTTGGGGATTTTTGTGTGCTTGCATGTTTGTCTATTTCCCTAAACATAGGTATGCAAACAAAATGTACATGTATAAAAAGCATTAATGATATCAGGCCACTTTTGCTCTCCAGTCAGCAAAAAGATTGATTGCAAAAACCAGATGCTAGGAATTGCTGACTCCAGTGTCCTTTCACTACTCTTTAATCCAGCAAATTGGTTTTATTTCCAGCCAGTGAGACTGACAGGGTGATATTTTGCCACTTATCAGTCTCTGCCTTGCAAAGTGAAGCTTATGCGCTATTGCTTTAGAGCTGCTTTACATTAGCAGAACACCACAGAGTATCCAGAAGCAAGAGAGAAATCCTATTCACTAGTCCAGATTATCACCTCTGATCTAGGCTGCTAAGGATGAAAGACCAACTAGTAGTTCAATGGGTGCAAATTTCACTGCAGACTAACGTTAATTTGAAGGAGGTGAGGGCTTGCTGAATATTCCTGATAAACTTTTCTTTTTAAATATAATGATTTACATTGCTAGAGACTATTACTGCATAGTGATCCCTTTGTTAAATGCAAAAAAAAAAAAAAAAAAGCTTAAATTCTAGCTCTTAAAATTCTTCATGAGCCCCTGCCTAGGCAGCAGTTCAGTGATACTGATGAGGTAGTAAGATTCAGACTGAATTAGAGAGAGGATATTCTTCTCTGTGTGGAAAGTTGCTGAAGTTATTGTAATGCTGGTGAGTCTGTAACATCTCCAGCACCAAAAAAACAGAGATCTAGCTCTAATTCAGTATTTATCTAGATCTCAGAAGAATTACAAGTCACATAACTTGTAAATTCTTATTTGTATTTCCCCATAGCAGTAGCTGCACTTACCTAATGTAAAAATTAAACTCGCAACACAGAACTGAACACCAAGCATTCCTTTCCCATGACATATCCAGGTTCTGCCAGCTTCCTGAAACCTCAAGATTATTGAGTTACATCCACAGGCTCACTTTCTCACTCTAGTATGACAAAATAAACCACTTGGCTGGTTTCAAGCAATTTTTTTTAAGTTTAAAGAAGACAGTTAATTTTAAATTGTTGCTCCTACATTTAGTTAAATTCTGAATTAATGTTTTCATTGGACACGATAACCTTTAAGGTTTCAGAAGGAAAAACTGGTGATGTCTTTTACTATGTGAATAAACTAAGCATGCCAAAAAAGTGATTTATTTAAATGTATATATTATAAATATAAAATAAAGGACAGCAAAGTGCCTACGTAGTCTCTCTCACCTTCAGCACAGCTAATTCAGAAGTTTTGCTGAGAATTTTGCCCCAATATGTGATTAATTTGCTTGCATAACTTTCATGTTACAGCTCATAATTCTGTGAATCTGGGATTTGCCTCACAAATCAGTAATAAAATCTGACCTCTTTTCACCCCTTTCAACTAACTAATTTGTTGTAATTAGTAGCAGTGTAATTCCTGTCAGTTTTGTGGATTCTTGTATATATTAATAAAATAACTCCTTACTATTATGCAGCCCCACAGAAAAAAAGCTATGTTCACAGGTCAGTACAGCGTTGTCATTTATCCTGATATATGCAGTCCTCCAAGTCTTTCTCTTTTCTTCTTGAAATAAAAGCCCAGGAAATAGTAATCCCTGTATTAATTTTTCTAGTGCTATAAAATGAACATTGTTATCTCTCTTCTGGTCCTTAATTGGTGGTGGCTGCACTCCTTTCTTTCTTTAAAACAGCAGCCGATTCAATGGGAGGCACTAGTTTGACTACTGTGTCTGTGAAGTCTCAATGAAAGAAAAAAAAAAAGGCAGCACAGGACTGTGACTGGTTTAGAAATAATCCTTAGCTGCTCTCAAATTAATACTGAGCTGGTTTTATATCTGCAGCAGTATGTCTGTGCTGGAAGTAATGGAAATAATGACTGCTACTTCTTGTAACTGCTGAAGTGATCACTACTGTCTCTTAGCTGCTTCCTGGAAACTGGGGACCAAATATGAGTAAATACTAAGAACTCTAAATGTAAATGCAGATCTGTGCATCATTCAAAGAGGGACAATTTTGGAAAGGAAATAGGCTAACAGGGTGAATTTACAGGATTATTCTCTGCTTGCCCCAGGCCAGGAATATTGTAGAAATTGCAGAAAAAAAATGGAGCCCCCCGCTCAGGAGGCCACAAGCCAACATTCACAACAAGCTGACACTTCTTATTCCAACAAGTGTAGCTTGTAGCAAAGATTTTGATCCATCTTTGTATTTCTTTAGGTCTCCTTTTTTTTCAGCATTTTGCATTTTCAGTTATGTTTGTTGTACCAGAGGACTGGTTTTATGAGCTCTGCTTAGGCCCAGATCTTCTTTTTTTGAAGAAAGTTAAACTCTGGTTAAATTCTAATTGTATTGCCTGGGTTAATTGTAATTGCGTACACACCAGTAATCTGCCTGTTTCCATATTATGAGCTCCTATTAGCTTTTATGTCAGTCTTCCTCGAATGCAATATTGTTGCTTTCTTTATTTCTTTATTTACAGAAAGTAATGTCCACTTTTTTTTTTATCAGTATCCTTTCATTTCAGCAGCTTCACTTTTGCAGAGAGGGTGATGCTGCTTATATTTTTGTGATAGTTTTATGATTGATTTCCAATTCCTAATTATTAGAAAATTTAAAATCTCCTGAGAGTACTCAAATATTCTATCAGAGATGCAGGGGTTTTTTGATTGTCATCTTTCCGTTTACACGCAATGCTTACGGACACACAATATAGAGCTGATTATCTTATTTTCTTCTAGAGTTTTAACCTTTGTGGAAGCTTACTTGCCCTTGTCTCCTCCTCAGCTTATTTTATTTTTAACTCTTAGTATCAGTCAGGCTGTTTGGTGAGCTCTTCGTTGGTGAATTATCAACTATTCCTCTCCCTAGGAAAAATGATTCTCTGACCACCCCTTCTTCATTTCTTCCTGATTTTGGAAAGATCAGCTACTTAAAGGAGCAGTGCTCAAGAATGTACATTATATACATGCTGTAGCCATTGCAACCAAGAAGGGCACTCTCTGCGGGCTGAGTTACCCAGTTCATTGAAAAGAGTATATTTATAACTGTACTACAATTTCCATTGGTTTCTGGAATATAGGCAAAAATATAATTTAAAAGTTAGAATAGAAAATAATAATTACCTCTTGCCTGTTACTGCCTTAATATGCAAAGGATGTTCTGAAAGTTTTATTGAATAAATAAAACGTGTTTTCATCCTTCTGAAAAAGGATCAACTGATTATCTAAAAACCTTTTCTCAATACAGGATTCATAAGTCCTGAAATTGGAGACAGGTAACTGAGAGATTAAAATGAAATTAAATATAAATTTAATTTATATTTAAAACACAGAGAGACACAGAGAGAAGGCTGCGTGGAGACCTCATAGCAGCCTTACAGTATCTGAACGGGGCCTATAGGGATGCTGGAGAGGGACTCTTCATTAGAGACTGTAGTGACAGGACAAGGGGTAACGGGTTAAAACTTAAACAGGGGAAGTTTAGGTTGGATATAAGAAGGAAATTCTTTCCTGTTAGGGTGGTGAGGCACTGGAATGGGTTGCCCAGGGAGGTTGTGAATGCTCCATCCCTGGCAGTGTTCAAGGCCAGGTTGGACGAGGCCTTGGGTGATATGATTTAGCGTTAGGTGTCCCTGCCCACGGCAGGGGGATTGGAACTAGGTGATCTTAAGGTCCCTTCCAACCCTAACGATTCTATGATTCTGTGATTATATAAATATAAATATAAATTAAAAATGAAAGAGTGAGCTTCCTAAAAAGAAGATAAATGCGTCTCTTTCAGAATGATCTCACTTCCGACTTTGGATTTTTCTCTAGAGAATGAGTCTGCATGAATGTAGAAGATTTTAAATCTTAAATTTTTAAATTCCTGTTTTACCAGAATCTTTAGGATGGATTAAATTCTATTTTTTTTTTTCAAAGAATTCAGCAATAATTCTATTTAAATTGGTAATGCACATTTTGGGAAAGGCACTTTTTGGGGGAAGAAATTACAGTATGTATATTACTGAGGACAAAATTGACTTTTCAACATATTGTAGTTGGTCTTTGAATGATTTAAGCAACAGATAAGAGACTGGCTATGTTTGTTTTCATTAATCCTTGCTTTGTTTTATTTTCTTTCTTTACCTTTTTAGCAGGACTAAGCTGTAGTTATAAATGCATTCTTGATAGATGTTACCCCTGGGAACCATGAAACTATGCTAAGAATCTTAGTTCTAAGTAGCATTACATCTCACAGACAGTACCTTGATTAAGATGAACTTTAAATAAGATAAATGGTGGCTGCTTAGTCATCTGTTTGGCATGGTGAAACTTATATCTTCAGACTAATGCTAGAAGTAATGAAAATTTTTCATTTTCTTAGTGAAAGCACAAATTAGATTTTTGCAGGATTGTTGCCCGCCTGTCCTGGTAAGAGTACACCTGTTAGAAAGCAATAGTAAGCAATTTCATTATACAGATTTTTCTCCATAATGAAGTTGTATCACCTTCCCAGTTATCCTATAAGGATGCCAGTCAACAGAATCTGTTCTAGGAATAATATTATTTAATTAAAGTTAGGCTTAATTGCTACTGGTGCAAGTAGTCTTCATTTCTTAATTCATAGAACAGTTGAGGGGTAGTGTTTTTTGTTTTCTTTGGGAAGATGATCCATTCAGAAATCAAAATAAATTGTTACACGGAGAAAACCTCAAAATGTATACATTATTTAGGTTTGACATTTCATATTCCTTAGCAGCATCAAACTTATCAACTTGAATAATGGTCCATAAAGATATCATTTTGTCTGTACAAAGGTAAGTTTGAGTGTTACGCAATTAGAAACACTGGAAAATAACCAGTTCCAAGTCAGGAATAATAACCAAATAATATTTTATTACCAAATAATTCCAAGTCAGGAATAATAACAAAAACCAAGTCAGGTTTAAACTGAATATCCTGTCATTCTTCTGGAGTAATTCAAAACAGCACAGTGTTATTGGTTTTTAAACCAAAGCATTCTCAAGCTTCTTTTTAAAGAAATAAAGAAAAAAAGAATAACGTTGTCTATATGGCCCAAATCTGCCATAGCAGAGTTACCCACACATTAATTTTTTATTGAAAATGTGTGCTCTTTGAGTTTTCAGGGTCACAAAGTCTTGTCCTTTTTCTGGTCTCTGGGTTATTCACCTGTGTTCCATCTTTCCATCTGCTCAATGCCTCAGACTTTTTCAAGGTTGTATACATAAAAGACACCAAATTAGTAATAGAAAATAAAATGCAACACCATAGTAGACAAAATAATATGAAGATGCCAGTTACCTAACTTTTGTATGTTTTTATGGGAATGGTGTTCTGGTTACCTGTGCATTTTGGCTGATGACATAGATTTGCTCTTATCCGTATAGATATGAGAATTAATGTTGGAATGCAGCCAGATCAATGAATACCATTTCTCTTACTGACTTACAATGTTATCCTTGAAAAGGAGGCTCATTTCTCCTCTTGTGGGCAATCTTATATTTGAAATGTATAATTAGACAAACCACATAATAAAAATTGTATACAGGCTCTTCAGGATTCAAGGTTACTCTTTAATAAACCAGTGAAATTGATCAGTAGCCTATAAAACAGAGCTTCAACCTGATTTTTGGGCCCTGATTTAGTATCTTCACTGAAAAGTAGATTATGACATTTCTTAACTTGTACATATACAATTCCTTAGTCAGAAAAAGAAAGCAGACTGTCAAAACGGAAAATAAAACCCTACTTCAGAAAGGCATATTTTATATTATTAAATATTAGTAAGTATTAATATATTGATTGTGTTGCCTTTTTCACTGTGATAGCATAATTTGAATCATTCAGTGCAGTTTTTGCAAATCTCAAGGCTTGTTACTATAGTCATAGTATTAAATTTTAAATTTAATGTTTTCTTGATATTAATATTCACACAAAGAAGTTATTAGGAGGAAACAAACAATATAATTGTAGTCCTTGCTTCATATTTGATTTAGAAATAACATTTTTCTCTTAGCTTTTGTTAATGCATATTGAAAGGACAACAAGCTTTTTGGTTTTGCATTTTATCACACATATAATCTTTGCTACGTAGGATTTTTGAAAGGTTATTTTTGTACCATAGGCTTGAAGTAATTAAATAATTGTCAGTGGTGATAGCTAACTCTTGTAATATACTCTTAATATAGTTTTTTAAGTAGTGTAGAGAAAAAATAATAAAACAATGTTTTGTCATTTAATAATGGAATATTTTCAGTCCACTTGATTGTGAAAGTATGTTATATACACTTATGTTTTAAACAAAACACTAAGCATGTTAGAATTTTGTGAAAATGTATATTTTATTAAATTCTACAGCTATTTATTTTCTGATTTGCCCTTAACAATACACTGTTTGATGCTAATTACCTTTTTTCTAAAAGCACTTTTTGTATCCAAAGACAACAATAAGGGAAATTAATCATATAACTTGAAAAATAAGAACCATTGTTATTTTGAAGTATTACTAAGAGAAGTAGAAACCATTCGTGATAGTTGAATGTAGAAGAAGAAAAAAAAATCCAAACATTTATATTTGACCTCATTTTCTTAGGAAATTAAAGCAATATTTTCCCAGATTGCTTTATTCATTTAGTGTATTTGTTAAATATTTACAGTGCATGATTCAGTTACAAAATGAGATTGTACTGCAGGAGGCTCAAAACACCAAATAGCTTTCAAGTCTGTATAAATATTTATTGGCCTTAGTTCATGGTAAAGGACCATAGCTTTAGCATTTCATAGGTCTTGGCATATTTTTCTCTTTTAAGTGAAAGACAGGAACACTAGCTACAGTTTTGTGCAGTGTGGGACAGGTATGGGTAATAGTACAGTGTTCATTTAGTTTTTATATGGTTTCTTGGTTTCCTATTTATATCTACTTCATAAGCAATACAATGTAATAAAGGCAGAACATTTTGTGAAGGTGTTGGGATGCGTCAGACAGAATCAAACTGATCTCAGAGGCAAGATACCCTGTGCTTAAAAAAAAAAAAAAAAAATATTAAAACCTCTTTCTGCTTCTTGACCTCTAATAAATATCTGCAGCCTTCATCTTCCTTGCAGGAGCTTTTTAATCTTTAGTGCAGAGTAGCATTTGGTATTTGATTGTAGCCTTAAGCACAAGTGTCACTATTTCAGTGAGGTAAAGCTAAAACTCTTCAACTTAAACAGCCTATTTGTAGAAGAGATGTGGTTTAGAGAGAAGGTTCAAAACAGCTGTATTTTCTAGTTCTATCAGGGACTCAGTAAACCACACCAAAATAAAATGGCTTCCCACCCTATTTCTCTGACCCCTATTATCTGGGTTGTGTTATACATTTTTTGTGATGATTGTCTTGAGGCACTTGAAAGATTTACATTTATCTGGGAATTTGGTATATCTGGTAGCCTTAATAGAATTCATGGTGCTAGTCAGGATACAGCTTACCTGGAAATGCTATGTATTATGGCCATGTCTAGCAAAGCCATGTTTAATAAAACAGGTTATTTTTAAAAGCATCAGATTGACACCTGTGCATATAGTTAGGTGATATACGCAAAAGCTTGAACCCATTAAATCTGCTATATCCCTAGTGCTGGATACACTGCAAATGCAGAGTAACCACTCAGCATATGCAAAGCAGACTGTGCCACCTTGCAGTACTGCATACTCTCTACAGACAATGTGGCCGTAATTTCTAAACAAAACTCGGTAGGAGCCAGCCTTTCTAGCTCCAAAAATATCTCCATGGGGCTGGAATATATGATGCTTCAGTTACTGATGACCTATGATGTTATAGAAATGACAGCAAGAAAGCAGGAAGGATACCTTTTAACACCTCAGTTGATACTAGGTTCATGTATGGGCACTGAAAGTGAGCTCCATTGGAAGGAGACCTGATAAATGCACAGCTGATTCCAGAAATTTTGCTGGAACTTCCCATGTGTTAGACATAGAAGGATACACAGTGCATCATGTCTATATCTGGATATGTAATGTATGTTTTTCACATACAGTCATACTGACCTCCTATAGTGTGTGTTCTAGATTTTTTTTAATATAGTCTATATTGCATTAGTTGAAACATATGAGTGAAAGCAAGTATTAACTGAAAATGGCCTTTTACTTAAATCTTTCAACTTGGGAATAGAATAACGAAGAATCACTTTATAAACTTCAAGTATTCTCATGAGATAATAAAAAATATTGCTGTAATTAAGCAGAACAAAGGAATTGAAAAAAAAACTTGATTTATTTGCTCAGTTTTACAAAACCAAAAGAAATACAATGTAATATTGTAAGAACATTTAAGGTTTGAAGCAACATTTGCACCCGTCTTGTTTTCCAGGACCAGAGCTTTGTTTTAGTTATATTTATTTGACTATTGTTTTAATCTCATATTTTATTAGTGCTTCCCTCACATTCTTGGTAGTGGGAGTGCATGCTGTGCAGAGGATAGGCCGGAACACTTTACTTTCAGTTAAAAAAGATTAAAGAGAAAACTTTTTTCTTCACAAGGTACAGGGCATGTTTTGCATATAGAAGTAGTGTTACAAAAAGTATCATAATTAAGATTATGAGACATTCTTTTGCAAGAAGGCTGATCAGGTAATTCTGGTTCTTCTTGTTTGCCTGTGTAATAAAGTACTAAATTAAAAAGCCAAGTTACCACAAACAGATGTAAACTAAAACTATCAGGAGGATTCTCCTGAAATGAAGTACTTTTGATAAGAGAGTAAGGTTTTAAAAATATTTTTCATTATGTTGAGACTAGTATTTAAAAAAAACACCAACAAACCTGAAAATCAAGTTTTTTTTTTCTCAAATTCCACCAAGTTAGAGAGTTTGAAGACTTTTGAATTAAAACGAAGAGACTGGAAAAAATATTGAAAAATTTCATCAAAGGCAAAGTATTTGAAGAAACATTTCCAATACTCTTAGACATCCTGGGGGTTTCTAATTGCCGGCTTCTTTTTATCCTTCACTCCATTGGTATACATTGATTTTCCAAACTGCTACTCTTTCATGAACTTCAACAATACAGTTTCTCTGAACTCTGATGATTTCCTAATGCATCAGCTCACCTAGGTGAGCTGCTTGCTCGTAAGGTTTTTCCCACATCTCCAGGGCATGCCAGTTGACAGATCATCATTTCAGGGACACACAATATCTGAGCTGTATAGCAGAGTTTGCTGATGATTTAAAAATTTGAGTAGCAGAAGTACAGAGCCCTAGACAAAGCTATGCCCCTGGGAAGCCATCTTTGGGATTTGGATCAACTGTTTTTCAAGATTAAAGTCTTTTGCCAGGAATGTCTGCTCCTGTTTCCCCTCTGAAAAGGGGAGCTCACTAGCAGTGGGTTCCTTGCAGTCTTTTCTGGTTCATTGTCAAGGAAACATCCCCAGTATTCTGTGCCCTTTGCATTTTAATCTCCTGTGTTTGTCTACTTTTCCTTTCATGTTGGGTTGTCCATGCCCTCTTCTTTTCCCCTCCTGTATAAAATTGTCTTTGTTTGGGCCACTCCTTTTATCCCACCTTTATCAGGCTAGAGCAAACAAGGATTTACAGTATTTATTTTTGATTCCAAAGTGATTGATAGATGTGTGGGATCATGTCATCTGTATTTTGCTTACTACATATAATTTTATAAAACATTTTAGGATATCAGAATATCTCAGAGCTTTTAAAACAGTTTAGTCATAATACAATTAATATATTTTTTGATGTTTTTTCTTTTATCTATCTTTTCTGGGTGAAGTGCATGTGTGTACACATTTTATTGTCTTATGGCACATCTTTTTATGGTTTTGAATGTTCATGTTGGCTAGAATGGCATTAATGTTACTGTGATAAATTTTTACAAGATCCATATACTTTATGCAGCTGTGGTAGTTGCAGTATTGTAGCATCAGCTGGTAGAGGATAAGTTACACAATTTAAAAAAAAGCTATAGCTTTACATTACATAACAAATTGGTATAGACTCTAAAATTCTTTGTGGTTAAAATATAGAAGAAAGCATCAGAAAGAATCTTCTTGTTTTTCACTTCTATAATGGAAATGGCATTTGAGAGCAAATTCCATGAGAAATCACTTGTATGTTCGTTGCTTCTCTGCACAGTCAAGCACTGGAAGGTGTGTCTGGCTAATGCTTTTGTCAGCTCTCAGGAGCTCTGAGTGGTGATTGTTAAACCAAGGGCTACTTTGATTGACTTTCATAGTCTAGCAATGTTAATAAAGTTCAGTTATTGGTATAAACATTTAATTTATGCAGGTTGAGACTGTGACAGATGAAATGAGAGCTGCCTGTCTGACCGACGATGCAATTCTGTTGCTGTTGTGATGGAACCTTGTATGTTCACATCAGACTCACAAGGTTTTGTACTATTTCTAGCCTTATTCTGAGCATATTTTTGGATTTTCACTGTCTGTTCCAAAATTATCTGATTGTCTCAATAAGTCTGATAGCACAGAAGCTGACATCTGTGGGTGCTTATCTCTCACAAGCAATCATCTAAGATCAACTCAAAACCAAAACATCTGCCACTGTCACAGCACAGATTTAGTAGAAGAGCTGTGGGTTACAGATTTGTTTAAATGAGTGAGGAAAGGATGGGAAGAAAGAAGTAAAGAAAGAATACTAGGGATTTTGGAGGGTGGGGGGCAGAATAGATACGTTATTTAAACCTGCTAATACTATTACTTTAAAGTTTTATAAGTAATTTTTTGCTTTTAAATGCCAATTGTTTCTTTTTCCAGTTAGCCCACAGTGTTTTGGATTTTTTTTCCTTGGGTCAGTAGTTCAGAGGTAAGGAGATGAATAAATTAAACGCTTTCAGGATGGGAACATTGGTTTTGAGGTTTTAATTGGATCCTTAGCCAGGAGAAAATATGAAAGGAATGCCAAGGAATGCTCTTAACAAACAATAATAAAATCCCCTACCTCCCCACCCAGACAGGACAGGATTTAAAATAGGGGAGGCTAATACAGCTGGCCGGATTGGTGTTATTTTTTTCTCCCAGCATGTTATATAAGGCACCTCTGCTGGAATGTTTTCAAAGTAGGATAATGCTTTCTAAATCTATGAATCTGATAGCATTTACAGTTTTGATATTGAGTAGTTCTGCTAGATAGTTCTTCTGGCTCAAGTCAAAGGAAATGAAGATGGTAAAGAAATATATACCCGTAAGCAAGAGAAAAAAGTGTCTATTTTATCAGATTAGCTGAGACTCAATTAGGCGTGCCTTCGGGTTTGTCTCTCTCTCTGAATTCCATATGAAGTTTTCATACAGGTTTAAATAAATTCAGGACTGTATAGTAGTCCTTTATTATCCTGAAGTAGTCCTGAATTATCACAATCACAGACTGCGCACCGGGTAAGGCAGTAACGTTTGTCTCCTTTGTAAGTAGCCAGGGGGTGAAATGTGGAGCAAGTTTAGGCTAGATCTGTGTAAAAGGCAAATACTATTTCTTCTTGTTAGAACTCAAATTCTCGTTCTTCAAGTCATTCTTCGTAAAAATTCTCAGAAGTTACTTTTTTGTTTTGGTGACTGCTGGCTACATTGCCACATTTTTGTCTTGGGGAAAGGTGTTAACTTTCCCAAAAAATAAGGTTTTGTTTTTCTTGGCTATTCTAACATAATTTAGTGAGATTTGGGTTATGAGGGGTGAAACAGTACGAAGCTGTTCAATGTGTTGTTGTTTGGATGCTGGTTTTTTGGTTTGTTTTGGGGGGGTTTTGTTGTTTTTTTGTTTTTTAAGGAAATGTTATTTCTACAGGCAAATTATTAGCACCTATTCATAGAATCACAGAATGGTTTGGTTTGGGTTGGAAGGGATCTTAAAGATCGTACAGTTCCAACCCCACTGTCATGGGGACACACTAGACCAGGTTTCTCAAAGCTCCATGTCTTCATATAGACCTTTATGATAGAAGCAAGGCAGAAATGAAACTGTTATTTGAAACCGGTAATAAAACATCTAAAATTTTAGAAGCTGAACCTTCTAACATTTGGGTGAGACTCCTATTGGCTCTTCTCAATAGGCTCTTACCCCAGCAGACTCACAGATAGAGGTGACTGTCCATGTGAATCCACTTATAGCACTGAGGCTGCAGTAAGGTAATTTAGTTGTAAATGTAGAAGCAGCACATTCTGTACCAGCTAAAGCTCCTGAAAATACCCCTCCTCTGAATGTTTGACAGTTTTCCTTCTTTTTTTTAATCTATGTTATTTTTCTCTAATCTTTTAACTGAGGACTGAGAGATTAATAAATAATCTATTCCTTTATTATTCTTGTTAACCATATAGTTACTCTCTTAAGTTTAGCTGTGTTGCATACTGGCTGTTAGAATCCAAAGCAAAATCTTAGGAAGCTTAATTAAAAAATCAGCATTCAGAGAAAATTTGAAGTTATTTTTAATATAGTGCTTCCATACAGCAAGTTTTCCATTAACATGGTGTCTCTTTCCACAAAAATTTCTTGCAGCAGGAAAAAGGAATCTTTTTTTTTTTTTTTCCTCTTGCTACTTGGCTGAAACATTGTCACTTAGGTAGTAATTTCTCCGGAAAAAAATATTTAGGAAGATATTTAGAGTTTCTTCTGAAATATCTAATATCTGTAGGAGAGATGAACTATATGGGGTTATATTTCCTAATCATTTTTGCAGAAACAATCATGGTCCTGACACTCCCTGTGCATCCAATCCCAGACTTTAAAAAGTCTTTCAGTTGAAGTGCTGTTAATGAGTATGTATATTGCCATGGAACATTTCTCCCATCTTCTTCCTTCAGCGATGTGTCTCACAAAGAATATTAACTGGAATTAAAGGATAAATGAATGCCTGAATCTAACAAGATTTTTCATATAGCTCCCTTGTTTTATAAAGTCTTAACTGAGATGCTTCTGTCCTGATCCTGGGACTTGTGCTTGTCTAAGCAGCTCTGTTGAGGCAGTTGAACTATTCAGATGAGAAAGAACTGCATGATAAGGTCTTATTTATTGTGTATTATGTGCCTAACTTGGAATTCCTCACAGTAGGAAAAAAAAACAAAACAAAACAACAAACCATACACAGAGACAAATGCTTAAATTGAAGCTAAATGGGATGGTGCCCACTCTTTTCAGTGGGTCCTAGCAACAGGAAGAGGAACAATAGCAATACACTAAAATGCAAGTCTCACCTCAGCATGAGGAAGAACTTCGTTACATTGAGGGTGGCAGAGCACTGGAACAAGCTACCCAGGAGGGTTGTGGAGTCTCTTCTGGAGACATTCAAAACCCACTTGGACACGTTTTTGTGCCACCTGCTCTGGGTGTTCCTGCTTTAACAGCATGGTTGGACTAGATGATCTCCAGAGGTCCGTTCCAACTTCAACCAACCTGTGATACCATAAGTAGTATGGAAAGTATGGAAATTAGGGCTAACTACAGGCACAAGGCTGAGCACAAAAGCTACCTTAGGCCCTAAAGCAGTGGCAATAGTGGAAAATACGAGATAGCGCTCTGAGCCAGGTTTCAAAGCAATAAACACAGATAAACAAATTTGTGACTCCTTAAACAGACTAATGGGCTTCCTTTTTCTTTTTTTAATAATGCTTATTTGCAGGTATTTGAAACAATAAATCTCAGAAAATATCAATACAATCTGGAGCTTGAATGATTAAAATATACCGCTTATATATTTGAAATATATATGAAATATATACCTTTATGATATCAGTATTCTAGACATCTCAGCACTTGGGACTTCTTTTTCCACTTTAGAAATGCATAAGTGAAAATTCTGCATTCATATAACCGTAATTTGTTTTCTCAGTGATGAAAGGCCCTAGGAAGGGTCTAGTGAAGTTCTTATAATAAGCTGTATATGCAGCTAATCTGTAAAGAACACAGTTTATTTTATTACATTATGAATTATTAATTATGTCTTGAATTGATGACTTGCTTTCAAATTAATCAGTATATATACAGTGCCTCATACTAAAATTGTTTGACTTCTATGAGTTGTCCTGTGAGAAGACTCTGTTGAAGCATTAGAGGATTTGGTTATAAATTCTGGGGAGCACAATGAAATTCCTTCTGGGCTGTTGTGGGTGATCAAACAATATAAATATAATGTTCTTGAGTAAGAACATAGATGATGCAGTAGTGTGATAACTGTTATTAAATATTGATTTTTAATTAACTCCTGTAAATTAATGTGTGAGTGAATGCAAGCAATATTTGAAAATATGATGTTACAAAAATTATGATGTGGCGTTACCTTTCCCTTTCATCACAAGAATATCTAAGTTTTGGAATAAAACAACTACAGATAATTCATGCACAATGTTTTCAAGATAAAAAGCATGTAAGTAATATATATAGATATAATATATATTGATAAAGAATGAATTTTTTATAACAGAGAGACTTTAACCCTTTTAATTCAAGAGTATCTATCTCCTGTCTTGCAGCAGTGGCTATAAGTGTGTTTATTTTTTCACTAAATTTAGACTGGCAGCAAACATTTATGTGAATTACTGAGTCTGACATCTAATTAACACAGTCTTTACAGGTTTAATGAGCAGTGATAAATTTCTATCCTTTCTTTGGCACATTTTAATTAGTTGTAATTATGAGTGGAGTGACCTGAAAAGCTTGTTGTCCCATGGATTCATCATAAATTTGTGTAATTTATATTTGTAGAGACAGAATGAGTTTTTTACGGAATTGAAAAACTAAAGGTTATTTAAACCATTGCACCAGTCATATCCTGTAAAACTCAAGCAAGCAAAATACTGGACATAAATGTTTGACTGCAGGTGATGCTTCATGAATTAAATTTATTGTCCTTTTTTTTTGTCTGAAAAATAAGTAAGCATTGAAATATACTTTGTTGCTTATGACCGAAACACTGCTAACATTCATCTTCAGTGACAGTAGGAGTTTCAAGAAGAGAGTGTATGTGTTAAATATTTACAAAGTTTTTTAGCGCTGAATCATTGCTGAAATGAAATGCAAAGAAATGAAAATATAAACTTCATTAAGATGACAACACAAGTGCAAAGTGTTCTTACTAAAGCCATTCCGAAAAACTAAAGAAGAATAAAACTTTACAGCAGTCAATACCATTCTTGTTTCACAGGGATTTTTGTAGTCTCTAGAGAGACACATGAAAGAACTCTTAATGAGACTAACAAAAATTTACATGTTAATGTAGCATATGAAAGTAACTGAAAGGTTCAGCCATTGAAATAAATGTGTATTTCATAAATACTGTAAAAATCAAACATGCTAACATTTCATAAAGATCTCAGGCATGAACCTCACTTTGATTAAAATGATATTATTTCTTAAAATGGGACTGCATGTAGCTTTTCTCTCCTTTAAACCTGATATTTCACTTGTATGAGTAACAATGGCTGATAAAGGATGACATACTGAGTCAGGGTTAAAATAATTTGAGGGTCAAACTTGTGAAGTTCTATACTCTTTTGAAGCTGATGGGTACCTGAGATATATGACATCTTGTAATAGTTTGATAGAGTTATGAGAAAGGGAGCAAAAGAAATCTCACCTGTTAATAGAGTTATAAAAACATGAGTATTCTCTATTAATGGTGACTAAAATATTCATATTCAGAAGTCAGAACAACATCTGAGTGTATCTGTTTCTATGATTTGGGCTCAAACACTCTTTCCTGTGAGTGCCAAAGCATGGAACAGATTCCTAGCTTCTGCATTAGCAACAAATTGGTGCTTCCTTTAGCATCTTTTGTTATTTTTATTTGGGACAACACAGCTTCGGACAGTGTCTGCTGAGGAGCATATTTTATGGTAAAATTACTGAATAAGGGTCTTCTGTCTCATACATAACAGCCTATGAATTGCAGGGGTTGAGGGAGCAGTAGAAAATACCTTGGCCTTTTCTTCCTAATCTGTATATCCCTGTGACTATGGGGTTTGATTTCTTGAAAGTTTTCTGTGATCTTAACTGTTGTATTCTCATTAAATCCAGATTATAACAGGACTAACCTGAGGTGAAATATATAAGGACAGAACTCGAAGCAGAAGAACAGCCACAGTAAAAAGAAAAAGGGACTAAAAGTTGAAACAATACATGGACTGGAAAGCTTAACAAGTTTGGAAAGATAATTTTTCCTGAGAGAATCTTTTAAAGATAATATTAAAACAAAGTTAATCTCTATCAAGCTCAGGTCTCAGTTTGTTGTAGTGCCTTATTTTAATGAGCTTCCCTCTTCATTCAGTTCTTTCATAGTGTTTACTAGCCTTGTTGGCGTTCATTTTCACTGCATTTTTTCTATTCCTTTTATGAATGATAAAGTAAATTGCTCACAGTCACTTGCATAATCATAGAATCATAGAATCGTTAGGGTTGGAAAGGACCTTAAGATCATCTAGTTCCAGGGAACTAGGGCAGAGACACCTTACGCTAAATGACAGCATCTTGTTTAATCATTTTTTAATGTTTTTGTCTGCCTGCTGAGCTACACAAGGAAACTGTTGTGCAGACAGTAATGGTAAGTGCAAACAACTCCTTTTCTTTTCTTTTTCTATTTTTTTAATTGATAAAAAAGGTTTGTTTCCTAGAGAGCATTTTCTGTTGCTTTATTGGGCTATACAGTGAAAAAAGTTTCTGTCAGGATGCTTGAGAGCCTAGACCAGACTTGATGAGGAGAGCATTTTGTTTTTCACATTCATCCTAAATTTTCTTCTTTGGGCATGGCTTGTGCATTCTTAGAAAATGAAAACAATTTATTAATAGCAGAGTATTTCTTTGCTAAGTGCCATTAGACGATCCTTAGAAGTGAGGAAAACTGTAACCTCATGTTTTACCAACTTGCTCTTTTGTGGCCTCACAAAACATTTTAGAGGATCCGGTCCATGTTAGCCAACAATGCCATATCATTCCAAGGACTCTCCAAGGGCTCTCCCAGTAAATTTGATCTGTAGAGCTGAGAGTTTGATCTGTAGGCTTTCCTTTCATGTCATTTATTTTGTTTAGTGAATCAAAGCAACTTCAACTTTTACTTAAAGTCAGTTTTTCTTCTACAGCAGCACTATTCTACAAAAAAGAGTAAATCAGGTGTAAGTATTTTTGGTGTGGCATTTTAAAATGGAACTATGAAGACATAAATGAGAGCCTCAGCAGATGAATATCAGACATGAGTACTATTTCTGAGATCAACCATTAACTTCTCCCAGTAATACCTTTGAGTGCAAAGAAATCAGCGTTTAGTGTGTCAGTTTCTTGAGCCGGCTTTATTTTATCTCCTGCTAAACTCATCAGGAGCAAAACGATGAAATAAAATATTATGAGATTCAAAGTGAAAATTATCCAGCCTCTGAGTTGGAGACAGATCTTGGAATAATTGTATTTCCTCAAGTACTGCTGCTCATATCTTTTCTATTGCTCTTGCTACTTGGACTGTCATTAAGGACAAAAATAGTTGAGTCCTAAATCTTCTCCACTCTATATATGAACAGAGATAATAAAAACTCCTTGGACTCCATTTTGGGACATAAATTGACCTTGTAAATCCTGTCAAAAGTGCTCTGTAAATGGGGAAGGAACAATGACAGAGGATACACATCATTGTCCTTACTAAATCTATGGAGACCACTTCGGAACGATAATGATGACACACATTAACTCTGACAGGTATCATTTCCAAACAGTGAAAGTTCCTTTTGGGGAAGTTTCTAGTATGTTTCTAGCTCAGTGCATTGTGTGATAGGCCTGGCTATGCTGTTTGGTACTGGCTACACCCAAAAATTTTACTGGGCGAGTAAATACTTCCACTTTTGCAACCATGAAAATGGAAGATGTCGTCTAAAGGGTGCATGGACTGAATTTAAGTGGTGTGTGTAATAATGAGTTCAAATAAGTTAGTTTGCAGCACTGCAAGAAAATTAACAGGAGCATCATTTAGCGAATGCAAATTGCCTCTCTATGCACGCTATTTTCCTGGATTTGATTTGGTTTAAAATCAAGCTAGTTTTGGTAAAAGGATGAACTAATGAAATTAATCTTTCCACTCAAAAATGGCCAGACCAAGCCAGACCAGTTAAGTCAGTGAAATGATGAAGAGGATAGCAATATATTTAATATTAGAAAAGGAGTACCATATATGTAGTCTACTTCATATTTATTGCTTATTAAAAAGTTGCATAAGACCTTGTTCTTGAAGATATTTATTCAGCTCTTCAGAGTCTGACTGACTTAATCAAAACTTCATTGGCAATGGGTGAGACCAAAAGTTAAATCTACTAAAGGATTTAGGTGCTTTAGAGTCTGTTTTAGGCATTTAAGTCCAAAATTGTTAGTCAGAAATCCTAAACTTATTGATGCTATGGTTCAGGGCAATTTTAAGGTATTTAGATTCCTTCTTGATTAGTTTGAATTTCTCTCTTTGACTGTATAGAAAATAGTCCCAGCATTTCTTAAGCCCTAGCAGAACCCAGTAAGCAGATGACAGTCCTCTTAAAGTTTCTTCAGGCCCAATTGTTACACCTTTTAATCACAGACATCTTGTTCATCAGGAAATACAGCTGTAGTTATTCTGTTTCAGGGGAAGGTCTGTGCTTATGTGTTTCATGAAACAAACTACAGTATAGATTATTTGCCCAGAAAATAGGAAAGCCAGTGAAAATCTTAGTTCTGAGGCGTTCTACACTAATTGGAGATAATTTTCTTTACTCCACCTTCAAGCATGTTTTTTGTGGGAAACATTTACTTCTGTTGGATCTCAATTATATTTTTTTTTTCTTCTTTTCTCATTCTCCCTATTTATTGGCTTTGTGGATCTCCCTGTGTCAAGCTGTAGATTTATGATCAGCACAGCTGTAAGGTTGCTGTGTTAGCTTCCCTATCTGGTTGTACTGTGCCATCTTCAGTGACAGTTCCCTCTCTCTCACTGACTTTTCTACTACTGCTGTTTCCTTGCAGTTTGGTAGAGACAGAAATATATTAACATGCAGGTTTTGTCTGGGATAGTTATTTTTCTTCATAGTAGCTAGTATGGGCTATGATTTGGATTTGTGCTGGAAAGAGTCTTGATAATTCTGGCATGTTTTAGTTGTTGCTGAGCAATGCTTACACAGAGTCAAGGCCTTTTCTTCTTCTCACCCCAACCCACCAATAAGGAGGATGTTGAGCATGTAAGGCTGGGGGAGGAAGAAGGAAGAGGGGATATTTGGAATGATAATGTTTGTCTTCCCAAATAAACATTGCGTGTAATGGAGCCCTGCTTTCGTGGAGGTGGCCAATCGGAAGAGGTGAATGAATTCCTTGTTTTGTTTTGCTTGCATACACAGCTTTTGCTTTACCTATTGAACTGTCTTTATCTCAACCCACAAGTTTATTTACTGTCACCCTTACAGTTCTCTCCCCCCTCACATCTTGGGGCACTAAACGAGGGGCTGAGTGGTGCTTATTTGCCAGCTGGAGTTAAACTTGTATTTAGACATCTGAAGTAATGTGGTAAGACATTTTAGTGTCATGGCAGGTGTAAAGCTGAATTAACTGTACTAGCATTCCTTCTCTGCAGTAGATGAATAAGTAAAATGTCACTCAAAACAAATGAAGAGCAATTCACCGTGATCTGCATTAAGATGGAATGATAGCTGAGTCCAAAGTAGCAAAAGCTAAACCAAGTCAGGGCTAGAGGGACAGCTAAAGGAAGGCTAGACTAGGGAACTGAACATCTACTGAAGAGGAAAACTGGATAGACGGAGGGGAAGACAGCTTGCACAATTTTTTCACTGTCATCAGAATTGAGTTTATATGCTATGCAATTCTATTTGATTAGGGTACAAGTATTGCTATAAGGAGATGCATAAACTACCTCTCAATGACCTGCTGGGAATGAGGTTAGAGGGATGGTTTATGTATTCCCATTAAACACTTTTGTCCTCTTCCCACATAAAGTAACTAAATACAAACCCCAAAATTACTTTTGGGGATATAGGTTTTATTCATAGTGCTAAATGTTGCTTAATGCTCTATAAATAGGCTCAGGTGAAGAATAGAATCAAAGAATCATAGGATAACTAGTTGGAAGAGACCTCAAGGATTTACTGGTCCAACCTTTAGGATCATCTTGTCCAACCTTAATAGGTAATTTGGTAAACAGTACAGTGAAAAATATAGAGAGAGCCTAACATCGTTTCCAGAGTTATTAATGCAGAAGTAATTAAATTGCTTATGTAGGAAAATTTGATTATATTATGCTGAATAATAAGTGTTCAGCTCAGTTTGGAACAGTCAGAGTGAGTATTTTTCTGGATGTAAGATTATCTTTTCCAAGACCCACAATTGTTCTTTCTTGCATATAAATATTTTCAATCTTTAATGGTGCTTAAATTAGATTTTATTTATGCTTAAATCAGTACATTGGAGAATTGTCTGAAATCCACTCAGAAGTGCATTTCAATGGAATTATTTTTTTCTACGGTCTTACTAATACTGTATTACGGGCACCAGCATGAACTGGAGCAATTTAAAAGATTTAAGGTGCAGAATTTTTATCTTTTTTTGTTTTAATTTTCCATTTTAACCATTGTGTCTGGCTCTCATCCCATTAAATTTTTTGCAGTTGATCAAAGTAGAATGAGTTAATTTAACGTGTTAGTAACAGAATGCACCATCACTCCAGAGGCTTACCATCAAGGAGCTGGATATCAGAGGTGCGTGTGCTTTCCATATGACTTTCACAGCTGTGTATGCTTTCCAAGGTACAGAAAAGTAAAAGAATTCTTTTTTCCAGAGAGAAGTGATCAGATATTCTCTGGAGATAACAGGTGAAGAGAGAATACATATACATTATGTGTCAATAACAAAGAGAGGTTTGCTTATATGTGAATGCTGCTGAAAGATGAACAGCAAACCCAAAGTACAAGGCTTGAATTGATTTGTGTACAGCAGCTGAATGTGGATAATGCTCTGTTCTTCTGGGCAGTTTTCTGCTTTTTACTGATTCAAGCACAACCAAAATAGAGTGTAATGAAAGGAAGACAAATGCTGTAGTTATCTTGATGCTTAAACACAATCTAAAGAATGGAAATGGACATTGGTTTTGCAATGTTAATTAACTGATGGGATTATGCACTTCAGAAGCGTGTAAAAAAAGCTGCCTGTTTAAACTGAAGACTGGGTGTGGGTGGAGCTGGGAGAATCTATTAGTGTTTTTACCAGACTTTTTATGCTACAGCTCTCACAGGCAGCTGTGGTACATAAATGATATTGCAGCAAGTGAGGAGTCGAATTAATGGTATTCAGCAGAGGCAGGAGGAAAGGGTAAAAAATTGCAAAGTGTCATAAGATCTGCAGAGACTTCTGTATGTGATGGGGAATCACAGGAGGGGCAGGGTCAGGTAGAGGAGTTGGAAGTGGTTAAGATGTCATCTCAGAATCTGATGAACCAGAGTTCATTTATGCTTCAGGATCCCGTGGAAAAAATGATATCTAACATCACTAAGGTTCTACTACAAATCATGGATTCTACTGTCACCTAGTTTTTGGTATTTGACTCTGAAATCACTGTGGCAAAATAACATGTTTTCTAAAAATTTAATTGCCACTACTGAATTTTAATAAAGTGAAATTTGTGATAAGAACAAATCCACTTTTTTACCAATTTATAATATATAAGTACATAATCTGAACAATAAAATTTAATAAATTCTTTTAAAATCATACCTACAGTAATACAGTCATAAAAATCTTTCAGATGATATCATTCTCATGCTGTCTACCATACAGGGAGCAATAAAACACAGATGGGAAATGACACACTACAGTAAATAAAGTTTGAACTTTTAAAATAGATGATTTATAGAGCACTTTAGTAAGCTTTCCAAATTGTGAAGAATAAGCACCTTTCAGTGATTATTCTTCCAGACATGACAGCTTTTTTGACCTCTCAGAATTGTACCTGCCAAAGAAAAATAAAATCAAATTATTAATGACAGCAGGTATCTTTTTAGTCCAAATAAATAAATTTAAAAAAAATCTGATTAAAAACACTCCCCTGTGTATATGGGGCAAAAAAAAATTAATTAATGTAAGAGTGCAAAATGAAAAATGTCTTAAAAAAAAAAAGTTATCTCATGCTGAGACATGACATCCTATGGAATGATATTCAATGACTAAATGCCATCTTAAATCTTGTCAGGATTTCGTCTTTTTCTTTTCTTTTTTTTTTTTTCCCCAAATATTAGCATTTCTGTCAAATAATATTGGGATGTAGCTGGCAGATAAAACAAGCTAAACACATTATTAGAGAAAATGGTAATTAGAAATATGTATGTTACATTGTATTTTCTTGGAAGACTCTTAAATTATCATCAAGGAGAGAGGAGCACTACAAGCACAGCAAAACTGAGTTACTTTCCATCTTTGCAAAGAATGTCTACCACATGTGTTGTCATATAACCAGGCTTTGTCCTTCACAGAAATTGGGTATACCACATAGAGTATGACCTAGTAATGAATTAGCTCCCAGACAAGCTGCCACAAGAGGGATCCTTTTGCACTTATATTTTTGAGCTATTGAATTTGATTTGAATTCCTATTCAGGTTGCTTAAACGTTGACACTATTAACCACCTCACATTGTTAACTATTTCACTTGGATTTTGGATATATGGACCTAAAATCTGTATACTTGATTGAAAGTTATTTTCACAGGTGCTCTGTAGATAAATGCATACTTGAGGAACTGAGTCAGCTGCAACAACTGGGCCATATTCAGTTTTCACTCACAAGAACAAAATCCTTCTAGTCTTTCTTTTTATCGATGCAGAACTTATCCCTGGTGTACACTTTATTCTTGTGCCTATGTTCTTTTCATCTATCCCAAGTAATTGGAAGGCTGTAGGATAGCTTTTCAGTCTAACAAGTTTTACTAGCTGAAAGCTTTTGAGATACCACAGGTCATCCTTTTTATTTCATTCCAGGTGACGACATCTCTCCAAATATACAGAGGAGCTAAGTTTTTCCAGTTTCATACAGTAATTTTTTTTCTTTACAAAAACCCCTTCTTGTTCACTTATAACAGTTGTTTTCTACATGATCCCATTTATTTTCTGGTAGGAAGGAGCTGAAATAGGAAAGCCTATTCTCAGTGAAATTTCAGTGGTCTAGGATTATTTGATGAGATGGTAAATCTGCTTTATCACTCTTTGTTTCCATACCTGCTAATTTGCATCTACTTTTCTCTTATTTCCAACATATCAAGACTGCTGTCCTAGTTTCTGTGTTTTTTTTTTTTTTTGTAAAAACTGTGTTTAGGATCACTTCATACCTTTATCAAATTCTATATTTCCTTACCTTAATGCTAATTTAGTTTACCCATATTTCTAATACATCATTTATACCCTTTGTCTTTATTGTGCTCTGCTAATATCACTCATGAAATCTATTAGTAATTATGGAAGTAATTACTAAGCTAGAACTGAAATTTATTCTGTCTGCTTGGAATAAATCTGGGAAGTTTTGGCAGATTTTGTTGTGGAAATCAAGATTTTGAAAATAATAAAAAAAAAAAAAGTCTATCCAAGTTTTGTTTTGGAAACTCACAAGAGCATCAAAATATGTGCATGTATTTTCCTCTTATTTTCCTTGTTATGGAGTTTTATCTGTAGAAGGTTTACCTGGCTTTGACAGTAGAGAAATCAATAATTACAGTTTCACCCCTGAAAAATTGTCAGTAAAAAAGAGTAATAAATTTGCAGGTTGAGACTCCCCAGGTTTCACAGTAGCAGTAGTGCAGGCACTCTAACAGTAGCTTGGAGGTCACTGCTGAAGTGTATTGATAGTCGGTCTTAATACCTAGTTGACTTGCGTCAGTATCGCAATGCCAGCAATGTGTATTTATAGATTTGCACCTTTGTGCCAGTCTCAGTGTATGGAACAAGAATTTTGGAAATTAGAAATTGAATAATCATGTCGTGATTGATTGCTGCTTCTGCTCAGATGCTGTTGAAAAGTTTATTCCAAAGACAATTGTAGTTTCTGTTCATCTGTTGTACTAAAAAAAAGAGCTGAAAAAGAGACTAAGATCTATACAGCAGAGTAGTTCAGTGTGCTTTTATTAACCTAAGAAATGCTTTTCTTAATGTCAGTTACTATATTGTAGAACTAGGTCTTTCAAGAAATTTGAGTTTAAGATACTGTCCATCTTAAACCTTTAAGTTATTAAATTGTTTCATAGGATGATTCCCTTCAGAAGGGCTCTCTGGAGGTCTTTAGTCCAGCCTTCTACAGAAAGCAAGGTCTACAAGGTTAGATGTGTTTGCTCAGGGTATTATCCATTTGGATCTGGAAACCTCCAGGGATGGAGACTATACAACTTCTATGATCACCTGGTTTCACTGTTTGGTTGTTTTCATGGTGAAAACTAGTCCATACCTCTCTTGTTTAAACTTATGTCTATTGATCCCTATTGATCCATATTTTTCTGGGGGTCCCCAAACTGTACACAGTATTCTATATGTGATCTAATGGGTATTGAGCATTTTTTTATAATTCTTTGATATTTTTAGCCCTACTGTTACAGGAACTTAGTGCTGACCATAGTGGCTTCAGTCCTTCCTCTATTCTCAGCAACTTGAAATTTTTCTTTCCTGGGAAAAATTCTTTCTTCTAATTGCTCTCAGAAGGCATCAGTGTGAATCATTGGAGGAGAAGGGCAAGAAGCATCCTCCCTGCTAAATTTGCTGTATTTAGCAATAGCATGTTGTCTGTGGGATTCTCCTTTGACATCTCCTTTCCTTGGGGATGTCATCCTGAATCATCCAAAATAATCATTGGTTTTGTTATTGATTGTGGCACAGCCATGATTCAGGAAATTTTGGTACTAATTTACATGGCAGATTACCAACCTCAGAGAGACAGAGCATAAAAGAATTCTTCATCTGGAAGATGCATGAGCATTTTAGCAGAATTATTACTGGTCACTCAAAAAGAAGAGTTATATTTTTCAGGTTGTTTTAACCTCAGCAGCCATAGGAAGTGATTCTAGGTTTTGGATCCTGCAGGTCATTTGCATTTTCTCCTCTCTAGATGTACCCCCTAGCAGCAGCAACCTACTTCTCCCTGAGCAAACGTCTTTTGTATGAAATGTATATGTTTTACTTTCTTAAGTAAGCAGCAACTTACCAGTACCGCACAGGCATCTCTCTCCTCTCAGTGTTCACTGCCTGCAAGTTACCTCCTCCATTAAAAAAACACTGGTGTATACAGATCAGCCTTTCCTGCCATGAAGCAGCAGCATTAGTGGGCCTCTCTCCACTCAGGGATGTGGTAGGTACAGAAAAAGCTGCTGGAACAGTAGGTTTCAACCGGGAGAGAAAAGATGGAATTTCTGGTGTACCATGCTGATTTCTGTTAGGGGAGGATATTTTAAAATGTTCTGCTGCTTTGTGATGAACAGTTATGAACTTTATTGTCTGAATGAATTTCATTCAGCCCAAAGGAAGTTTCTCTGTAGAGCTTTAATACCAAACAGATGCTGTGCCTGGCAGGGATCTTTCCTGCTTAAAATACAAACCACAGCAGCTTCAGGGTTGTTCGGAGCTCTGATAGCTGCTAAGCTTGTCCATTAGACATTAACATAAGTGCTGGCTGAGTTGACTGCTAAGTGAAAATTTCTCTTTCTTTCAGAATATCCTAGCTTTTATAGCTTCTGCCATCCTGAATGAATAGGTAAGGGTAAGGAGGAAGAGACTGAGAGAATGGACTTCCCATGGAGATAGAGGCTAGTAACATGCTTGTAGTCACAGACAGTGAAAATAATTGCTTTTCATAAAGTATTTTCTGTGTTACTTTATTTTCTTCAGTCAGAAGGGATATCATTCCAGAACTAACACAGATTTATTAAGCAATACATTTGTAAGACATTTCATTCTTCCAGATATTGTGCCTGAGTTTTTATTATTTTTTTTCATTTTTAGTGTTATTTAAATAAGGTTTATTTATTTAATGTGGAGGATGTATCTCTGAAACACCTAACAAAAATGCACCAAATCTTAACACACCTTCTGATACTGAATGTTTTTTATGGATATAGTTTTAAGTAAGTTTGTTTTTTTTATACCTTAATCCACTGAATGAGGGTAACTCAGAATCCATCCAGAAAGCCAGATTCTTATCTAGGTCTAAACTTAGTCTGCAGCATTTGATCAGAAGTCTCCTAAGAAAGGGTGCTGAAGATTATTTGATATTCTTAAAAAAAGTCTCTGCTACTCTGATCCTTTTTACTTTCTCGTGTAATTCAGACATGCTGGATTTGGTTTGGCCTGGAGTATGATAATGCTGTGAATTTCTTAAGGTTCAGGCTCTCTTTCATTTCATAAGGGGAAGTAAATGTAACCCTTCAGTGTTTCTGTTAGATTCAAACCTGAACTTTAAGGTGACCATTCTATGCTCTGTGTTGCACCTCTGTCGAGGAATATTAAAGTGTTTGATTCAAGTCTCTACTTCACCTGCTTCATGGTAGAGTTTTGGAACTGGAGTTTCCTATTGCCCCACCTTTTTCTACTCCGGGACTCTGTGGGAGGTAATTGCTGAACAGTTGCAAACTAGCTCCTACTTAATATCCAGTGAAGACACTGTTAAACAACAGTAAGGATATGTGAAACTGCAGATTAATCTGACCTGGATTAATTGAAGTATGATATAGCTAAACAAGACTAATTGGTATTTGTATAATGTATCCAGCCTGTCAGTCAGTGGCATGTGTATAAAACAACTTGAACCACTTTCTTGAACCTATGGGTTCATCTGCGTTAATATTTTACCTCAGATCAGAAATACAATTTTGAGGTGAATATTTGATCACTCTGATTTACCAGCATGGTATAGTGCATAGTTGTCCTTCAGTACACAAGGTAGATTTTCTTCACATAAAAATAAAAAAGGAAAACATGCTGTGGAAGTATGCATGATGTGATCTAAATGCTCATAGTTATTCAGTTTGTTGAGATCAGATTAAAGCTGTGCCAAAATAAAAGACATTGAAATGCTTAAATGTAGATGTCTTGTCCTTGAACTAAGGTGCTTTTTTTAACTTTAGATCCACTCTATGTTACCACACTATCTCCAAAGTAGTCTTACACAGCCCATTTGCTCATAGATTGATATATATGGAAGTAACTTTTGCCTACTGATATTGCAGAGAGCTTCCAGAAATCTCATCCACATCAAAATAATATTT
This sequence comes from Pezoporus flaviventris, assembly GCF_033815535.1. Taxonomy (NCBI): domain Eukaryota; kingdom Metazoa; phylum Chordata; class Aves; order Psittaciformes; family Psittacidae; genus Pezoporus; species Pezoporus flaviventris. The sequence continues at coordinate 36,731,664 of NW_026892550.1, read as the reverse complement.
TTCTATACTTCATACTGTTAGCAGAGGTAAGCATCCACTTACCTGTAGAGGCCATCTACTCTTTTATTAAGTGTTATTAATTATTATCGAGTTTCACTTTTGTGTGTTTTTTGCCACTGATTTTATTCAGTTACTATTAGAGCTGCAAAACACTTTTATTCTTCCCCCTTTCTCTTCCTGATGATTTACTCCAAATTTATTTACCATCCTTGCCATGAATAACCCAGGGTATAATCAGCTTCCCTGAAACAGCTTAAGCGAAATGCATTGTGGGATGAGAGTAAGACTGGAACTAATAATAAATTATCCATAAGTGTTTCTGTTTTTTCTGAGGTGTCTTCCCATGTGAAAATAAATATTGATTAATTTTATTAATTTGTTTAAGTTATTTATTTTTCCAAAGCACCTTGTTTTTATCTCCCTGAGAAGGGAAGTTAGATGTTTCAAATTAAACAAGTATGAGTAATCAGCTTTGATTTTGCCAGGTGGGATTAGCATGGCTTTTATAGCTCAGTCTTTGTCTATAGTTTTTCCAGTTAAGATTTCTACCATTTCAGAAAAAAAAAAATACATCTTTAATAGTCACAAATCCCGTAAAATTTGTATGCATTTATGTAACACAGTGGAAGTTCAACTTTTTCCTAAATGAATTGTCAGGTGCAGCATATAGTGAAGCCTGGAATTCTGCAAAGAGGGAAACAAACAAAAGAAAAACAACCGGCCAAAACAAAGAAAAAAATACACCCAACTCAGGGTTACAATGCATTAAAAGCTCATTGGAATGATAAACAGAAAAAAAAAAAAATTAGTCTGAAATGAGCAGAATACTGTACCCTAAATTCCACTTAGAATCTGCTACATATAGTTCAAATACCTAAGACAAGTACATTCAAAGAACATTTACACTGTATTTATGCCATTTACTTTCATGCAGAAATGAAGGGGAGAACCTAATTGTAGCTCTAACAGCTCTGAAGAAAGTTGCTTATGGTTATGGATGTGTAATATTTTTGTTTTGAATGGTTTCAACTTCTGGAGGTTTTAGATTTATAATCCAGGAATTTCTCTGTGCAGCCACAAACAGTGTGATCTCACAAGGACTTTTTTCAGGCATGAAACTGTCCCATCACTGGATTATCCCACTGTTTTATTTCTTGTGGTTTTGGATTTGGTTTTGTTTTTTTGTTGTTGTTGTTGCCCAGCTGCCCTAAGGTCCTCCTGCTGTCATATGCTGCTATCACACATTTCAGCAATAGCTTGTGATTTGCCAGGGGATCTCAGTCTACAATATCTAGGGCAACTGTAAGTGTGTCCACTTTAGTGTTCTATATTATATAAGGAATCTCTTTACAATTGTGTTTTGGTTCACCTCCAAGTGTTTCCAGAGCACTCTCAATTCTTTCCTGGTGACTCTGAATTGGTAAGAAGTGCTGCCCTGTAAGAGCACAGCTAATGAGCTCTAATCCTTAAAGGGCATTAGCTCACCAGGATCAAACAGGAGTTAGTCAACTATAACCCTTTCAAATATATATAATAAGGACTGCTGGTCCTCCGCAGTGAATGGTTCATTCTTGAAATTTCACTCCCGCTGTGCCATGAAACTTGTTAAATTAGGTACAGTCTACATTCATTCTTTTTCTGTCGTATTTTCTACGGCTTCAGCAACAGTCAGAATGTATCTTCTCTACCTCATATGATTTGATCAGGAGCTGTAAGTGGCACACAGCTTTTGAAGAAAACCAAGAATTTTTAGATTCATTGATCTCAGCTGGATTGAGCTTCAAAAGTATAAAGGACAACATCAGACATATAAAAACAGAGTGGATATTTAAGATTTGATATGGCTATTTTAATTCCTACCTGATAAGAATGTTATGTCTGAACTGCTTTCTTTGCTTGGTAGCAAATGCACATTTCACTGATTTTAGCAGAGATTATATGACAAGGTCAGAGTTAGCCTTTTATCCAAAAGTCACTTCTGCTGAGAATGTAGGACATTCAGTTCAAGCTTTCAACCCAAGTAAACAAATGTTTTAGATTTTTTTTACAACCTGCCAGTTTTACAAATTGGAATTTTAAGCTAATGCATATTTGTCAAGTGTGCCAAGATGTGAGAAATTCACTAGGGAAGAACAAAAGTATAATTTATTGACTGCAGTATTTTTGAAATTATTAAAATTTTATTCCTTTCCTCTCTTCTTTCTCTGAACTTACTATGCTATCTACACCTTACTGAGAACTAAAAATGAAAAGTTATGATGAACACCTCTATACAAATGAATAAATTTTATTATTCAGAAGAATGAAAGGCACTAGAAGGTCTTGATATTTCCAGAAATAACACTGCATGTGATTTGATGTGGTTTCCCTTGTTTGTGATTGTGACAAAGACAGCATTAAACTCATTATAATTGAGATAGATTCCAGTTTATGTTATATAGAACTGTCAATCCATTCAGTGGTGTGATGGCAACATGCAATTAACAGGGCTTCCTTAGCTGGTGACCTCTGCCTGATATCCTTTTGACCTTATAGAGAGCCATCTTTCACACAGTCTTTTCCCTGGAATCTGACTCACCGTGACATTCTAAACAAATGCCAGAAGTAATAGTTTACAATTTTCATTTCTTGACTCTAGACGTAGTGGTCTTTCAGTGCTTTTCAACCTTTGTTTCACTTCACTTGCAGTCCTCAATAACCTGGACCCAACATCTGTCATCTCAGTTTATTCCTTCATTTTCAGTTCTACTTTGGAGGCTTTAGTTTCACAGCTGAGAACATTTTTATACATTCTTCATCTCCTTGGTCTGCTGCACAAGTGCTCTAAATTTCCTGGAGTCCTTTCAGGCTTGTTCACTAGTTCTGAGCTGACTATTTCAAGGACTTTCTACACTAATTTTAAATTTTCTATCCTCTTAGTTAAAACTGTCAGAAGATCAAATACTTGTTTGATTAAAGACCTTGCTAGGACCACCAAATATTCAGACAAAGGTTGAGAATCCAGACATTGCAAGAAATATTTATCCATTCCATATCTTATGCTAATTTTTTCATTAGTACATTATTGGTAAAATAAATAATTTGTACTGATTTTGCAAAATTCTTGAAAGAATTATGTGGTCTACATTTTATGTCTTAATATATTCTTTAGACATAACTTTCAGAGCTGTTAGTGCTGTGATCAAGAATGGAGCATTGTTTAGATATTGAAAAATGGCTAATAATAAGAAAGTAAAAAAAACCCTCTGCCATTCTGGTGGAAAATTCTGCAGTACGAGAAAACGATTGACATTGGGGTCTTTTTGGTTTGGTTTTGCTTTTGCTTTTAGGTTTTTCTTTTTTTTTTTTTTTTTCCTGGGTACTAAAATGTCATTACTTTATAAAGTACACATTTATACAAGCTTTCAGAAATAAAGCAAAAGTGTGCACATCCTCTGTGAAGCAAACTTTGAAGGAAACTGGATGACCACTCTGTTTACTATACGCTCTGCCAACTGTGCTGCAAATTAATGTACTGAAAAATGTTGGGCAAAATGATTTGCAGATTTTCAGTATGAGCGTGAACTGTTGCCATAAATATGGGTTTATAGATCTAACACTTGGCAGTGCTGAGAACATTGAAAATGATGACTGCTCTCTACAGAAGGAAATGGTGTTTTGTGTGACCTTCCAGGCATCCTCGGTGTGGATTAGCACAGACAGTCTCTGGATCGATGACACTAAGCACAAACTCAGTAAGAAAAGTATGTGTGTTTATTACTGGAGGGTAAAGGCCATCTTTGCATTTTCACAGCATCCTGTTCCCTCCCTCTAAAACGCTGCTGTGTCCTCTCTTCCAGCTCCAGTTCTCAAAACTGCTCTGGGAAAGCCAGACTTGACTAGCGCAGTAGCCATTATAGCCTGTGTAAACAGGCTCAGAAGCTGTGATGCTGATAATGAAATGAGGTTTGAATTTGGGCCTAAATTATTCAGTGCATGATAAGAATGAAGGCATGCATAAAAAAAATATGGAGCACAGCTATTTGCTAGGGAAGAGGTTTTGACTGAAAGTATATGTGAAATTCCAGTCTATTATTAGCATTGGTGTAACAGTGCTTATGTGGTGGTGTACTAACCTAAAAGTAAGTGCTGATCTGTGGCAATTCTTTCAACATCACTTATTGCAATTGGTCACCTCAGAATACTCTGCATATTTCTCAGGCTCTCTGGCGGTGTTTTTGTAGCAATTTAAGCTTTAATTAGAACCTTAGGTTTAAGCCTTTATCTGTCTTTTCACCACGTGCTGGGGCAGGAACTGTGCCAGTGCCATTGCTCAAAATGAGCCTGGTCCAGTGGACCTGTATGTGATGTTATAGAATCATAGAATAGTTAGGGTTGGAAAGGACCTTGAGATCATCAAGTTCCAACCCCCCTGCTATGGGCAGGGACACCTCACACTAAACCATCTCACCCAAGGCTTCACCCAACCTGGCCTTGAACACTGCCAGGCATGTTGAACTGGGACAGTTCCAGCTTGTCTTATTTAAATATTATCCCCCCAGGCCTTTTTGGGCTGCCTTTACTGTTGATTTTCTCACTTTCCTCACAGAAGAGCATGTTTCCAAGTTCTTAGCTTCACTAGTAGCAGACTGTCACTTAAAAAAGTTGTCAGGTACATACTTGAGAACTAATAACTTTCGCAGTAATGGAGTTTAGTTGAATTCAGACCAAGCAGACATATTCAGTGACAGGATAACTGTTCACAGGGTTATGAGTAAGTGGAGGAAGTTCCTAAGACTTAATTCCTAATTACCAAGATTTAAGTGATATTTATACAGGAAAGCTTCCAGAATCAATGGTTTACTTATAGTTTTGTACTGAACTCTTCACGGATATGAGTCATAAAATATGACAGGAAGTTTAAGAGAAAGACATTTTTGTGTTTTGGACTGGATATTCTGCATTTGTACTTGCATGTGCATTAGTAGCAGAAAGGAGAAAACAGCACAGTAACTTGATTTTTATTTATTTTGAGCAGTGGAATAGCTTTGTGTTGTTTTGCAATTTTTTTATCAATACTGGTCCTCAAAATATGGTATTGCTGTTGAGAACAACATTTTAAGGCACAATCTTGGTCACCCAGTAATGGCAAAATATTTAAACTAGGATTGAAAACAGATTGCAAACATTCATAGGTTATGCACAAATAATAATGACTAGGAAAAGAACCTAAAAATAATTAAGGGATGATTTTAAGAAGATCATAAGAAGGACAAGTAGAACAGTAGTATATCAATCCACCAAATATTTTAATTGTTTCTGCACTAATTTGAGAAGTAAGGGAAATAAACAGGAAGAGATGAAATCTTGATTAATGATCACAACAGTGTCTCAACTAGCATATGAGACGCTCAGTGGGATAATTCACATGATTAGAATATTAGTTGGTGTTATTTTCTCCAGAAACATCTGCAAGGGGGGGGAAATGAGAGAACGTATTGCTTTGCATGGCAAGTAGATCCATAAAGAGATGATGCACATTTTCTGGATAAAGATAAAATGGTCAAATCAGTGATTTGATTCTTGGGTTGGGGACAACCTTTTTCTAAAAGAAAAAAGAAGAAAAAAGACAATATTTTCAGCTGTACAGGCAATGGTAGCAATTTTCTTTAAATTTTATTTTCTAATCAAATAGATACAACAAGGCACAGAATTTCCAGACTATTTTTATACAAAAAAAAAAGGGGGGGGGGGGGAGAGGAGGAATATTAAGTAATTCTAAACATTGTGGAAGAATGGCAGAAAATGTGAAAGTAGCAAAAAGTCTGGGTGAGAATGATTGTAAAAGAGAGAGTTTACAGTCCTAAGGAAAAAAAAAACAAACCCAATTTAAAAAAAAAAACACAAATCTTAAGGAAGTAAGCTTACACAGAACCTACTTCTGTACATACCTCTCTTATTCAGAGAACGGGTAGGAAAATGTGATAGGAAGCAAATCCAAGTAGGAAGGGAGTTCAGAGCAGTTCTATTTCCTTAAACAAATTAAGTTAAAGATACACATGTATTTATTTTGAGATAGAGAAAGACTAGAAAATATAATCGTAGAATGGTTACATTAGCCTTGGTTGGTCAGACTGTCTCTCTGTCTCTTGCTCAGTCTCATGGTCTCTCAGTATCTCTCCACCTGTTGCGGTTTAAGCTGAACACAGGACACCCCACCAGAGTGTACTCCCTCCAATGGCCTAGAAGAACAGCCTGGACATGTTATGAGGCACTGTGGTGGAAAGGCATCAATTTCTGTTTATCAGGAAAGAAACAAGGGGGAATTGGCCATTGGTAATTCTTTGTAGCAGATTCTATTTGAAGGAAGCAGGTAGGCAAAGATGATGCAAGGAACAGATCATCTGATAAAAAAGGATGCAGGGAAACTTGCATTTAGTTTATGGATAAGGTGCTGGAGGTTACACTCAGAAACCTGCAATAACTGTAATTTTATCTGTATGGAGTTTATGCATTGTGACAATTTCTTGGGTGCATCTGTGTTGCAGGTCCAGTGATGGTGACCACGTTTAGACACAGCCCAGTGATCACTCACCTCTCTAGTGCCAAGGCAGACAGCATCAGGCTCTAGATCAGAAAGGTATGTGACCAGGCACAGGCAGGGCACAGGAGCAAGGACCGAGAAGGTGGCCTGAAGCAACTCCCAGATTAAGCAGGGGCAAGTCTCACCTGAAAGTCTTTTAAGTCGCTTTCTTGAGCAGCTCTTCCTTCAGAGTAGCATGAATTAAGATGCGTGCCACATCAGAGAACTGTCCTTGAGCACAAGAAACTGAACTCCTGGAAGGCAGCGGGTGTAAGCTACAGGCTTGGACAGTAAGCCAAAGTAGTGTTGGTATGCCAGACATGACAGAAAAGAAGAATGAAACATATATATTAACAGGCAAAATGAATTACAAAATCTGTAATTGCAGGAAACAAATAATTGCTGTGTGAACCTTTACGATTCAAAACAACCCAACTTCTTCAAAGTAGTGTTAATCCATACAAGTAAACATACTGTAATCTATTGATGTAATTCTTCTATGTGGAATTCACTGATGGAAACAAGAAAGTGATCAAGGTTTTAACTGTCCTTTTAAAAGTGGTTAAAAAATAAGCAATTTTTTAACGAGAAACAAGTATGTTTCCTCTTGAATGTGGAAATTAAATGACACCCTTGGTGTCTCACTATACTACTTTGCTTAAAGTAGTATATTATTATATTGCAAAGTTGGTAGCTCTCACCAGAGCTGGATTGGTTCGGTTTTCTGAGCCACGTACCACCGCAGCCCTTGTTTTGCAGATTCTTTTGCAAAATGTGCAGTGACATGCACCAGTTTTTAATTTGAAATATTTGCTACAAAAAGGAGTCTCCAAATAGATTAATGATCCTTTTGTAATTTTTAGAACCTTTGTATTTCTTCTGCTCCTTGGTTATTCTAAGTATTTCCCCTGAAACTGGTGTTGAAAAAAAATTCACATCTATTTAGCTTTTATGAGGATAATCTTCTAACTCCTCAAAATTTCAGGTATGCGCAAGCAGGGTTCATATCTTAATTATCTATTGAGAGAATTTATAACCTTGTATTTACAGTACAAGTATTAATCCAGTATATTCGCAGGCACATACAAAGATGTTCTGAAGATACGATGCGTATATTTTCAAGGCAATTGCCAGTGTGTTTTGAAATACAATTTCCTTCCAGTCTGAACATACAGTGTGAAGAGAATTATGTGTTTTCTTTCTGATATCTGTTTTAGACCTCTCTGCCTCCCCATCATTCAGCAGTTCTACAGAGTACCTGCTGCTTATGGGATTTTTTTATCACCCCTTTCAGTCCCTGTGCCAGTTCACTTTCTGTACCATACCAGCTTTGTAATATTAATTCCTAACTTCAAAGTAATTAATTTGTTTTACTCCTGATGCATAATTTATTTGATTTATCATCTCCTGCTCCTTGTTGTGTTCCTCTAGACTTCTAATCTTTCTGTTTTACAGCTGTTTTCTCGCTGTTCCTTCATCATCTGTTCACCTTTCTCCAGGTCCACAGAGATATGGCAGAATGTAAGCAAGGGGTAGGGATAGGAGTCTTGAAATTATCTCTTCCTTTTATTAAATCACATGTTAACCATCATGCAGGAACATGTATGATGTTTACAAATAATACTTTTACTTATAGAAAAAAATTAACACTTTTAAAATGCTATTGCTCATGTCATATACAAAATCAGTCTACAGACAAATAGTGATGACATACTGTGGGTGGGCTGTGTTTTTATTTCTTCCAATTCCTCATTATTCAGTACACTGTTTCCCATATTATGCTTCAAATAATATCAGTCAGCTAATATAATTTAATACAATTATAAAATAATAGTTTCAGAGTAATTCATTAATTAATAATCGGTTTAAGGATAATTTTCTGTATACAGCTCCTGAGAACAAGGGCCCTCATATGGCTAATAACTTCACATTTGACAGATAAAGTCATAGGTACAAATATAGCCTCTGTGTGATCTTTTGACACTGACTGATGAGTAGCAGCCAACATGACAGAAAGTTGTACATAAATATTTCCCAAACCTTTAAAGTAAATTAGGAATGATTATAAGGAATAAAACCTACCTCAGTGTTACTGGAAGGGTGGGCTCTGTAATTCGCCATTAGCATTAATTTCCTGTAATAAGACTGTGGGGATTTTGTTACTTGGAACTTTGCCAAATGTTAAACATTGGGGTTGATGTCTTCCTTGTCATGCACCTATCTTAAAGATTAACTATTTTGTAATCATTTAACCCCACATGGCTCAACTAGTATGAAAGCAAGGCCATGTTGCAAATACCTCATGTTGCAATACTAAGAAATAAAATTCTTAATAAGCAGAATAAAGTTCTGCTTATTATTTCATATCTTATATGCAATATACTTTTAATTTTCATTACATTGTTTCCTATTGTTATATGTAGTATCATTCTAGCATCTGTACTTTTGCAGTGAGAATTTCAAACTTGACAGAGAAGTGGTTTCTGTGAGGAAATGCCTTTTGACTTGTGTGGAATCTACTTAAATGTGTTTAAGTCAAAAATCTTTTGAAAAATCCTATGTTCTTTGCCTAGAAGCTAAGAGCTTTGAGGTACTCTATTATTGGCAGGGAGTGACTGCTCTTAGTTCTTTTGCAGCTTCCACTGCAGACAAGAGAATGCTCTATTACCACAGAGGAGCCAGACAGGAGTGCAGCTGGAAGGAGGACAGGAGTCTGTTTCTCCTCTGCTAATAACTGAGGCAGCAGAAAATCATACACCTCAAATGACTTTCATTTGCAGAGAAAGAAGTAGGCTGTGGCTTTGGAAGCCCAGGAAGAAAAAAATCTGGGTCAGAGGGGAATAAAAGTTGGAGGAGTAAAATAGGAATGGAGAATGGAAAAACGGAGAGAAAGCAGAGCTAGGTGGACAGAGGGATAGGAACCAGTGAGCCTGATGGAGGAAAGAGGCAATCTCCATTTATGATTTGGATGCTTTGTTTAGCATCTTTAGTGTAAGCTTTATACATAGGGGTGTCATTTTGAGTGCTTTGGTCTCCCCCAGACAGGCGGATGTACAGGTGAATCTGAGACTAAATTGTTTACCAAAATTAGATTAATATAATAAAACTTACGTAAGATCTCATGACACTGTAATCCATTAATTCCAGGATCTCAGGAAGAAACTATTCCAGAGATATGTTCTCAAGAGATCAACTTTTAAATCTAGCAAATGTAAACAACACTTTGAGTATGTGAGAAATTAACCATTTACATTACGGTGACTACTTTTAAAGTGTTTAAATAATAATATGGTACTCTAAGTCAGAGTCTTGTTTTGCTATATGATCTAAAGGTTTATTGAATATTTACAGCTTTATTATTCTCTCACTGTACATTCATTTTCTGCTAGCACATGTTTAGAATTAGGCACATGTAGAACAACAACACTGGGAAATGTCCTGTGCTGAAAATTAAAACTGACGGAATCGGTTCTGCCTGTGAAGTGCAACGTTACATTTAGTTCACATGCATCTTGCATGTAAACCTGCAGGCAGTGGTGAGTGGGAGGGTTGTTAACGGTGAGATTACGGTTGAAATATCCTTAATAGTCCAGCCGAGACGGACACTTTGGGAAGGAAGTGAAAATTCATGAGTCCCCTGCTGTTTAACTGAGTGGCTTAGGGTGCATCATGCTGACCAAACTGGAATGTCTGAGCTGTCGGCACAGTAGTCAGTCTATTTTTATTCTTCAGGTACAAGTCCATTTTGTTAGGCAGCAAAATCATTTATTGTGTTGTTTTCTTCTCTCTGTAGTCTGACCCTAGTAAAAATTAAGCTTTTACATGTTTTGTGTGAGGCAAATCTTTTCATCTTTTCTTAGAGAAGATTGCCTACTAAAAATTTCAGATGAAGCAAGGAGCATAACCTTTTGCTTTTACTGCGTTTATGCCTGAGTATAATTAGACTGGAGTTTGTGAGGCAGAAGAAAATAAATACATGTTCTTACTTGAAACAGAATGGTCTACCTTCCATTCAGCCTTTACAATCCCAGTGTCTGTCCCAAATGTTTCATATGAACATCTATTTCCTTAATCAGTCAGAGGTGCTGCCAGTGTTAAGCCAGGAAAGCAAGTAGCTGGAACCTGGGAACTATCAGAGCAGAACACTGTGTGTCTTTTTAATTGAAAGGGAGCTGAACAGAATCTTTCACTTGGATGAACATTGCTCACCAACATCTGAAATAATTTCAAGGCAGTCTTGATATTCACTACCTTGCATTCTTGCCTACATCTTTAGCGTGTGTGAGGGAATGTTGAGAGTACTACAACATCTCTGCTGTTGAGACCTCAGTCATCATTGCAAAAATTATTTGATATGGTAGTTTCACCTACAAAAGGATTTTCACTATTCTTTATCAGGGAAGCACATAGAATTGCACATGGAAATTATCTCTTTCTTTACAGAAAGCTTTTGATAGCTGGTTCCCTTCTGACCCCAAGGCAAGATAATCAGTTGACAGAATACCTTATTTTGATGTCAGCTGCCACTCAAACAGCAACTTCAGTCAAGTTGAAATCTCCTGAGAACCGTCTTACTAAATCCTGTAACTGGTTAGCCTTGAGTTTTTCCAGAGCTCCCATTTCCAAATCTTCTATTGTTTTACTCCACATCAAATAGTTATTAGATAAAGGAGGGGGCAGGAAAAAACAGCAAAACCACGTACACAAAAAAAAAAAAAAAAAAAGCAAACCAAATAAACAAACAAACAAAAAGTAGCTTTTTTTGGTTTTTGTTTTTTAGAAATCTGAAAATGAATCATTAATGAATACAATTGACTAGATGACAAAACATAGCTATTGATCAGGTTCAGAAAAGGAAAGTAACAACTTGTAATAGCTAAAATTGTGTTCATCTTATCAGTTCTTTAGGCTTCATAGAAGAAGTCCTGGTTCTGATGGGTGCATAAGGTTGTCTAAGCACACAGTAATAAATAAAAATGTATACATAAAATAACAAGATGCAAGAAACATTATTTCTGGTCATCTAAGCACCACATGGGCAGATGTGTATATATCTTTTCATATGTACTGTGTTCATAGTTCTCAGGCTGACATGGAAGATGAAATCCTATACTAGACTAGCTTAAATCTCACAAACATTCAATGTGACAGGCTCTAGTCTAATGAGATGCTACACAGGCTATATTGCTGAGTTAACCACTTCACTGGACAAACTAGCCCATTGGAGCTGGAAAAAAATCCTAGAACTCTCTCTAAAGACACAGCTTTTGAGATCTGCTTCCATAAAAATAAAACACCAAGGAAAGGCTTTTCACTAGTTTGTTTTTTTTTTTTGTATTGTTGCTATCCACATAACCTCAGAGTGAAGACACTTTTTCTCAACTTAAAATCCATATTAAAATCGCTATAATACAAATTAATATATGCAAACATAAATTAAGCATCTTGATACACTGGGCAATGGTATTGCCACAACTGAGTGCGGCACTGCAATGTGGCACTGCCATAATGTCAGATGAGTATGCTACTAGATCATACCCATCTTGAGCAGCTTCACCTGGGGCATCCACCTACACATCCTATAGGATCCCATTTATCTCCTGGGCACCTAGAGGTTTTCTGAGTGGTGTCAGAATTGACCCAGCTTGCTGACTGATTTTCCTGAATGAACCACAGACTTGTATTGTAGGTAGCTTTGTCTTCAGTCCCATTTTTGACTGCCTCCTGTTGTTTGTGTCTGAACTTCACAAATAGACACTGGACCTCAACTTGTCTGGACCTGTTTGTGGGACTGTGACTTTGTTGACGAGGGAACTGCCTATGCTGTGGTGGTCTTTGGCTCCTGGCCTGTCCTCCATGTTGGAGCAGCCACATTCTTGCTGCTTTTTGACACACAGCTCGAAAAGACAATTGTCCAGGTGGTGCTGCATATTGAGGCACGGGTGGATATTCAGAAGTTGGAATATGATAAGGTCATGAAAGGCATTAAACACTATCCCTGTAACTACCCAGACGGGACAGGTATCTTGTGCTTAATGAGTGTATTAGAACTCTGTCTCCTTTCCAGATCTACTGCTGGTTTTGCTTAAAAAATATATGATGTTAAAGAATATAGTATTTATATGCCAATATTTAAATACAAATAATATTTTATTGGTTCTCACAGCACATATACAGTTATCTTGTAAATAGCATTTGTTTAAAGAAAGAGATGGAGAATGTCAGCACGCTTGAAAAGTTTTTGGGAAGCTGAGCATCGTTATTCAGGCTTTATGACTCTTCCATTTCATCCTCACCAAAACAAAATTACACTGATATAAGGGGCAAACCACCCTAGACTATTACTGCTATGGATTGGTAGAGTATATTGTGGTACTACAGCCACTACGTATGTTGTAGTGAAATTTACTGGCTTCTTTATGTTGTATTCCAGAACATCTCTGAATCAAACTCTCGTGTCTCATCTGTATTCAAAATAAATCATTAGAAACTATTCACAAAAGAAGCTGATGCCATATAGAAAAGAAATCCATATATATGTTTTAGTCCTTCTTTTTCCCCTAAAGAAAAACATTTGTCAAGTGAGGGAGATTGGTGCTGCATTTTAAAAGAAAGAAAAAGGATTGTGCTGTATATAGTGAAAGGAACACATTTCTTCTGCTTAAAGGCCTGAAATTTCCAGTTCATGGTAAGGGAGGAACAAGGAATTAAAGCTGAAAGATCTCAACCCAAAATATAATCTGGCAAAAATGACTGTGATGATCTTTCATTACTATTTCTAATTGGTTCAATAGTGTTGATTTGTGTAAATATTCCTTGTATAAAAATTTTCTTTAACAAACAGAAGCCACGTGCTCTGCAGAGAGTCTAAAGGAGATGTCCACCTGCACACTTAACATTGGTTGTATTTTGCATTAGATTTTGTTCTGACTTCAGTAATCACTTTTATGGTTACTGACATAAATGACTACTATTATCACATTAATTATTGCTCTATTATTCATAATAACCACACATAAAATTACCTAACTCAAATTGGAATTTATGAAAATACGTGTTCATCTAAACCAAAGATACGTGAATGAAAACACAATAAAAATTTGTCAAAGAACTCTGTTTATCCAAAACAAAGGAAGCCAGTTAATTAATACCATGATAAAGGAATGAATGAATATCTGGTAGATTACCTGATAGAAATGAATGATTATTGCTCTATATGAGAGAAAATACCCTACCCTTGGGAAAACAAGAAATGAAAGAGTGATAAAGCAAGTAAGGTCTTTCATATCATATCAATGAAACTCATTTAATGTAACTTAAAACTTTAAAACCAAATTTTATAAAAGGAAAAAGATACCAAAACTTTTGGGGGGTTAAGTATGTCAAATAGGCTTTTTATATTTTCAGAGTGCCAAACTTTTTCAGGCTCTCCATCTATCTTACTTCTTTGTGTTTGTAATGTATTTGTATAATTTCTTTAACCTCTAGCACAGACACCAGAGGGCACAGGTAAAAGCTTGTTTTGTCAGGCATTTTGGATTTTCCTTACTCCCTTCTTTTGTCTGTAATAGAGGAGGAAATTTCAAATACCATGCAATCTCTCTTTTTTCTTCTACTTTACATCAATTTTTGTCTCTGCAATTCTACCAGGTTTTTCACTTGCCATGTGAAGGGTAATGCCTTTATGTGAAGATCTCTATTGTTAGATGGGAAATCAAAGTACTGTTTCTTTACAGGGGTAGATAACTGTATTTCAGATTAAAATTCAGAGAAAATAGATCAGCAAAGAAAAACGTAGGAGCAAGTTTGAAGCTTCCTTGGGGAGTTTTGCAAAGTGAAAAATTAGTCTTCAACATTCTGTGAATCTTTCAGATATTTTCAGATTTCCAAATGTCTTGCTAGACCTGTTTGAGACTGGGATATGAATTTTGAGATGTGGTAGATGTAGTTTTCTTACTCCTTAACATTTATTACTCCTGCCAAATACTTCAAAAGTTTATAAAGCTTAAGTGCTACCAAGTTGACTATACAATAGCAGTAGTTTCAGGGTTAAGAGGAGAAGAGAGAGCAATTATTACTTCAGGGAAACACCATTTAATTGCTATATCAGAAATTCATCTTACTCTCTCTGCTTACTGAAAATCAGCTGCAGTGTTTTCTCCCAAACTGGCCTTTTGCAGTTAGAATGGCAGCATTAGGTATTTCCTGATACTGTTAACAAATATTTTAAATCTTACTTATGTATTCCTGATTTCATATTAGTAAGAATGAAAGTGCTTTTATATATTTTATTTCATCTCTATTCAATACAGTTGTATTGGAATTTTCTCATGTTGAATGAAACAAGTAAGTACCATGTTTCTGCCAAGTCCACACATATGATTGGGTACTTTTTGTACTGAAGTACCAGCTACTGAGAAGTTTCTTAGAGTTTCTAGGTAAAATAAACCAAGTTATCCCAAGACTATTTTTGGAAACTGGGAAATAAAAATTAATAACTAATAAAAGTTAGTCCCTTGTCTATTACTGCTAGACTCAGCTATTTATAATTAGAATTAATGTAGCTCTGTTACTACTTTTGCTTGTGCTTAAATCAATAAAGCTTTTTGTGTCTGGAGGAGTACATTTAGACTACCAGCTCTGCAGAAGTCTTTTCTTTATAGCAGCAATCAGCCTAGAAAAGAAGAAAGATGGCAGAGTGGGAAATTGTGTATGAAAATAATGATCATCCAGTATTCAGAATACTTTAAAAGTTAGTCAGTAAGCCTTGCCACTTCAAGAAAGACTGAATCTAGACAAGAATTCAGTTAGGAATCATCCTAAAATATTTAGGAACGGTAAGATTGCATTTAAATATGTGGCATGGCCAACCCTAGCTTCAAAATATTTTGGCTTATGTACAGTTTATGTGCACAAGTCTTCCTGTGGCTGCAAAACCATGTCAAGGCATTGATAATAAATGCCGAGTTCTAGGCTGCTATGGCAACAATGGTAGCACTGCAGGAGCCAGCTAATTTTAGACCACCTTGGGTATGTCTACAAAGATTGTAGTTACGCTATTGACTATGGTATAAATATAATCTTACATTACTTCAGTTTCTTACGATAGGAAGTAAATCCTGAACACCCAAAATATAAATATTTAGATGTATGTGTTGTGTTACTGGATGTTTGAGCAACTTCACTTTTTTTTTTGGGTTTTTTTGGTATTTTTTTTTCATTCTATATGTTCTAGGATCCATTGCAGTAATCAAATGCGAGGCATAAAAAAACACTGACTTCCATGACCAGAATACATACCTGAGGCAAACCCAATCTGCTTGAAATTTCTTTCAGTATTTAGTACATTGAAAATCAAATAATCTTGTCGACAAAAGTGTTAATGTCCGTACATTTCCCCTGGGAATCAGTGAATATTTTTTTTCAAATAGGTATAATAATCACAGGCAATAGTTTTGACATGAAGACTGGAACAGAACTTCTCATTTTTGCACCAGTGGTGAAAAGTGGAGGTGGCCTTGAATTATATCAGATACATACTGCAAAATTCTCTGGTCTGAGCAAAATATGTTGTGCAGGCAGGCACAGAGATAACTTGAGGCCTTCAGCAGTCTGCTTTCGCTTTCCCTGTATTGCTGATGGCATGTTGAAATTAGAATTCAGGTATAGACTAGTATTAGTAAACTGCCATACTGAGAATGAATTTTATCAGCATGCTTGAGGAAATTAAATAGAGAATTGAACTGAGCACTATCAGCCGCTGTAGGTTTTAAAATACCTGCAGAAGGCATACACTCTGACAGAGGTAAGAAAAATATTTAACTGATTTTTTTTTTCTCTTTTTAAACTGTGGACTGATTTAACAAAATATGCTTGAAAATCTGACTCGAAGCTTTTGATGAGCTACTTGTGCTTTCCATTTTGGAAGGTGCTGGAGAAACTGCTAGACTAAGGGGCCTAAAACAAGTGTGTTTAGTTTATTTGCCTGACACTGCTTCCATCATCAAAGTGTGTCTTATTTTAATTTAAACAGAAGTCTGCCTTGATCTTACAGCTGAGAATAGGAGTGATTCCCTTGCCAACAAATTAGCTAACTATTCTCACTTTACACACCTTATTACCATTTCATCCTAGGTTAGCTGAGTAACACCGTTACTGCGTAAGCTACCTTTATCATAAACAGCTGCCTTTTAAAGAGGACATATTTTGATGTTTTCTAACTGAAATCAACACTACTTGACTTGTACACAGAAGTGCCTTTTTCACAAAGGCAAGAAAAAGAAAGGCTTGATTTACAAAAGGCTTAAATTAGTGAATTGCCTATATACATGCATGCACACATTTTTGCTCAGAACCTGAAGAAGATGCACCCTAGATAGTTAAACTGACAATCGTTGATAAAATGCACATTGTTAGAGCAGGGAATGCCATAACGTCAGCACTCTACAGCACAAATACATGAAGATTTTGATGAATATTGGAAATGTGAGTTACCTTTCCTGATAGTAACAGCAGTAGGATTGCTACATTATAATTTAGGGGATTTTATTTTTTCCTATTTTTGTCCTTTGTTTAAGAAGGATGTTTCGATGTGTTGGAATGTATATTATAGCCTCTGAGGCAGAATTTAACAAAACAGTTTTAGAACTATAATTTAGAACTAATTAGTTCAGATCTGGAGCACTGGCTCTGGTAACACAGGTGCTCTCTTTCAGCATCATTGCAGTTTTTTTGAGGATTTGAGGATGGTACTGATGACTTTTTGATTATTATTTTCCTGATGCTACCAGAAAAATGTGGGTTAGCCATAGGTACATAGCAGGAAAATTATTAAAAAAAAAACAAACAACAAACCACATTTGGTTTGAGTGATAGAAGAAAAGTGTTTCACAAATTGGTAACAGAATGATCATGAATCTGACTTTAGGACTAGTGTAATCAAAATATACATAAAATTTTGATGGACTTTGTGTAGAAATAATATTTTCCCTGCTTGTGTTATTAACATATTTTTAAATCTCTTTTTTTTTCAGAAATGGGGGTGTATATGAATATACAGAGGAGACACGAGACCAGGCGGGTAAGTGTCACTACACAGAATGAAATTCTGTAGAGCGTACTGACTACTGAAACAGTAAGCACCCAACAGACTATTAGATTAGAAGGGGAAATGTATTCTTGCCTCAAAATTATCTTAAAAGCTACTGAGATGCTGATGAAACTTTCATTGCAGAATTAAAAAATCAAAACCGATCTTGTGTCAGCAAGGTAACACATTAGGGATATTGAATCAATTCCTGAACTCAATTGTTCAGAAAGCAGCATGCACCAACAGGTTGCATGGGCAAGCCCCAGCACAACAAAATGGCTTCAGCACTTAGCAGAAAGGACAATCTAATCTTTCCCTTAATATACATACTAAGAAGATCTGTAGAAATTATCAGGAAAAAAAAAACAACAACTCTTTGGAGGGATTAAGTGGAAATAGAGGCTGACCAATGTTTACTGAGTGTGAAGTAGCAAGGTCTGTGCCTGCTGACCCAGTATTTGATAGGAGTTCTACAAATATGTTAGGAGTTCAGAAAATATAAGCAAGAAATGAAAAGATGAAGTATGGTTAGTGGACTATGAGAGAAACCCCTGAGTTGTAAACTTGGGTTCTGTACAGATTTTTTTTCTGTACAAAATTGCACAAGGTCACTTCTCTGTATGCCGTCTCTCTCATTTGTAAATTAAGGATAATACCTGCCTTGGATTATTTATGTTGAAGATTAATTAAAATTCATAAAAGCACTTTCAGAATTTAGTGTTGTAAAAATGCTAGAAGAAGATTTGTAATTTTGAAAAGAGGAGATGTGATGAATAATAAGAGGAAGAACCACATATTAGACAGCTAATGTAGTTAGAAGAACTGCCAAAGTTTTGGTCAGACTTTGTGATGAGCTGTTTTCCTGAATCTTGTACCTTTTTTTCTGAATGGTGAAATTTTTAAGGTTGTCTTTTCTTGAAAGAAAGCTTTAAATTGTACAACAAATCATGCACACTATGGGGATTTTAATGAGGCTGCCTTATCTTCATACTGTAGAAATCTAATCATGGCTTTATATCGTGCGTTGGCTCAAAGAATTTGGGCATATTACAATATGGGAAACTGACCATCACTTAAAGTGGAAAAGCAGACCTTGTTTTCCATAAGTACTCTAACTTAAAAGGATTACTTTCATGGAGGAATGTCATTTGCAGACATTGTGACTGTTTTCTAATCAGAGTAGAGGAGACTGACTGCTTCAATGTTTTTTCCATATCATTTTCTGGCACTGGTGCCAATCACAGCCTGGGCTTAAATTTTGCTCCCATGGAACTTGTATGTAGTACCTGTAATTCAAGTTGCTGCTGTTGCTTTGTTTTTATTGCAGATATTGCTATACACTCTGCGTAAGAGTATCTTCACTCCTTTTGATGCCTTGTAACATGACTCTGTGGAATTATATGGGTGCTTGAAATGGTTTCTTTTAGAACAGTGTCAAGGCTGAAAATGTGAATGAGTTTCGTTGGATAGATCTAGAAATATTCAAGCAGTAGCATTTCCTGACAGATTCTTGTGGTCACCTAGGTACTAAACATTGCAGACATAAAACTCGGTGAAGGAGGTAATGACACTTCATAAATGCAGTCCATTCATAAAGTCACCTGTGATGATTCTCAATGGACAGTTGTTAAATTCTAGTTTATTTTCAAGCAGGATATCTGATGACAATATTGAAAGTTTTTTTCAGGGCTTAATTTAAATTTCTTGGGAACATTTATTTGATTATTTTGAGGTTTCTGGAATAGCATTTATACATACATAATTTCCAGATAATATGTTTTTTTTTTAAAGAAAAACTGAAGAATCCACTCAGGGTTTATACATGATCTGTTCTGTATCGGTTTTATTTGTAGTAAAACCAATAAAAAATAGTATCAGTTCTCGGTTTTGAACAGAATCTGTTCCTTATGATAGCATATCAGCTTGCTCCTTGCTGCATTTTCCCTTCTATTTTCATGTAAATGTCATGTAATGTATATGTAATAATATACTGAAATAAAATGGAATTGGTAAAAAAGTATAGTGAAAAGTCAGAAATCTTTTTCAGCAGAAAAGTGTTCTCTGTTAATTCATTTTACATACCAAGTGATAGCACTTTCCTTTGATTTGGAAGGTTAAAAAGAATATTTGAGTTTATCATATCTGAAAGTCCTAAATAGTACTCTACTATAATTTCAATTAATTTCCCTAGCTATAGATTTTCAACATAAATTTAATTCTAGTAATCTTTTAATTGCATTAAAGGTTTTCCTGCTTGCTTTTTTCATCTTACAGGATTGCCATATATTTAATAAAAACAAAAACATCCACACATGGGTCACTTACTGTCATGGTTTAAACCCAGTCAGGCAACTTGTTCACTCACTCCCAGTGAGTGGTGCCGGGCTGAGAGCAATCGAGGCCCTCTCCCCCCAGGGCTCTCCCCTTCCCCGCTCGCGGAGGAACGGGGAGGAGGATTGAAAGTGTGCAACTCCTACGGGTTGAGACAAGAACAGTCCAGCAACCAATGTACAACACAAATCACCACCGCTACCACCAACGACAACAATGATAAGGGAAAATAACAAGGGAAGAGAATACGATACCACCGGCCAAGACACAAGTCCCACCCGGAAGCCAGTGTCCGTCCGGGTAACTCCCAGTTACCCCCCACCCCGGCCATGACGTGCTGTGCCTGTTCCCAGGCTGGAAGTCAAAACTCAGCACTGCACCAGCTACCACAAAGGAGAAACATGACTGCTACTGCTGAACCCAGGACACTTACAAACAAAAACTACTCAAATATTTTATTAAGGTTTTGAATGAATAGTCAATAATTAGCATCAGCCACACACTTAATTTTGATCTTGATGTTAACTTATATCTTTTTCTTCCAGTGGAGAATATCCATACATGTGGGTACTCCTCTTTTATCATTAATTCAGTACAAAAAAAAAAACAAACATTAATTTTGAAAGGCTTCCTTCTTCCACCACAAATTGCTTCCTTATTTCTTTGCTATAAATTCCTCTTGGCCTAAAGTTTACTGCAAAGTTTTTCTTAGTGGTTAAGAGACTTCTATATTTTTAAATAAATGACTAATTCCTTGGTAAGCTTTTAAAATAAGCCAGACATGGAAGTGGTAATTTTTACACTCCCCACATCTAACATATGCACCCATCAATTATTTCTAGGCAAGCTATCAATTCAGAAGTAGCTCAAGTGAACACTAACAAATGGTGGTAGAGTGAGTTTGGAACAGTCCCTGCACTCTCCATAGCATTCGTGGCTTGTAAAGCACTTGCACATGAGAACTGCTGATAGACAGATATTTGTGTCACAGAAAGTTGAGAAAATTTGAGATTCTGTCAGATCAAAGGGGAAACAAATTACAAAAAATGTCCTACATTTCTATATATTGAGGGAAAATCTAGATATTGCCATAAAAATTGTCCTTGTTGATTTCAAATAGACAACTATGTGTCATACATACATGTGTATGAATTCCAAGATAGACTTCAAGTGTGACAGTTAGAATTCAAAGTTGGTGGTGTTTTTAGACTAAATAAGCTAAATTAACACTTGGCTTGATCCTGGAAACTAAGATGGGAAACAGCAGTCCTGTATATCATGGGGTTTGTGTAAGTAGAATGCCACATTCCTCTTTTTATAAATTATTTATAATTAATTAATTTCAATTATTGAATGTACATTTGCCAGACTAGTTTGGCTCAATTATGTTAATTATTATTGTTGGCGAGAACTCACCTCTGTATAGACGTGGAAGTTCCTATTTTCTTTTACACTCTAAGTAGCAACTCATTTTCCTTGTTTCATGTGAAAAATGTCTTCCACTGTTTTTCCAGTAAACAGTCTTTCATTAAAGCTTAATTTTTCTGTGAAGTCTCATGCAAATCTGTAATTAGTTTTTGAGTTCCAGTCATTTAAAAGTACTGGCCTAAAATAGTTCCTATTTGGAGTCTCATGATATTTTGGACCTCTGCAGTATGAGGTTAGACATACAGAGCAAAACTACAGAGCAAATGTTAGGTAGTCTCTTTGGGTCACATAATTATTTAGTTACCTACCAAAAACAGAGAAATGCTTGCTGAAAGAGGAAGCTTTGCAACAGCTTTGTCATACAGCATCTGTCCCACCAGTTCAAGCACTGTAATGATAAGAAAAATGGAATGCAAGTTTCTTAATGTTTAAATGGCTCTAGGTTTATATATATATATATATATATATGTATGTACCTATAGATGTAATTGTTAATACTGCATAGGTTTTATGTTTGCAAATACAGTCTAAAGTATTTTTGAAAATTACTGTGTGTCTGCATTTTCCCTTAGTACAAGACATGGAATTTGTTTTAATTGGTTCACATCAGCTTAACATGGGTGTAATCAATTGTATTGATTACAGTAGATTAACTGATGTATTTGTAGGTGAAAGGAAGTATAGCTGAGATTGTCTCAACAACAGAACCTTGTGAATATTACTGTGTTGTAGTATATTCAAGGAAAAAGGAAAATAGACTGAAGGCAGACAAAAAGCTCTCTCTTATACTTTCTCCTGGGAAACAATGATTTTATGACTTATGAAGAGAATCATTGGTAGTTCTTCCATTGCTCAAGTCTCCAATTGTGAATTTCTCCATCAGTGAAAACCCACTGATCTGACTGCTCTTGTTTGTTTGTTTCCTTTCTTCTGGTATGTCTGTGTTTGAAAAATGTTAGTAATACCGTCCACTGCCATTCTGGTCTACTATAATTACTATTCTTACTGTTACTAGGGTTGTTGGGTTTGTTTTTTTTTTAAAGGTGAATTAGATGCACAGTATATTTTGAAAACACTGATTCCCATGTCTGTTATATTAATAGAAACAGGGATTAGCTAAACTGAAGAGAGTGTAGCTTTTTCTATAAATGCTATGGGATAGGAAATTCAGCTTGTGAAAGTTTGCCCAGTTTTTATTGAATATCAAATTTCTGCATCGTGTTGAAAGTTGTTCTCTGCCCTACTGATAGCTAAGGGGGTTTTGATCATGACAAGGAAGATGTTTAGAATGAGTGGTTTTTGCCTTCTGCCTACTCTTTTGTCAAGGCTCAGGCAAACTGAATTTATGCATCATGAATGCAGGTAATGTGAGTTGATTTAGGATTTGGCGACACTGATGAATATTTTTAAAATTAAGTGGATCCTTTACTTCTGTATACATTTGCACAGTGTTTGCCTTTATTTAGCTTTCCTTTTCTAAAAATGCCTCTTCTTGCCTAGCTCATTGACAAGATCCGGATAGCAGATTAGGATCTTCAATACTGAAAAGAAAATTAGCACAAGTAATGAGTTCTGTTTTCCCACACTTCTGTGTCTTTTCTCCTTCCATCACTGCTACAATACCTCTAGGTCCCCCTCATCCTGCATGGTATTGTTTTTTCTTCTATTTCTCCCAGATCCTGCTGGTCTACAAGCAGGTTTAAACCAGGCATCACCAACCGTTGCCGGTCAATTGCTGAGGTGAGTAGCTCGAGAGTGGACGCCTTCAACACCGGAGCCAGGGGGAAATCAACGTCCAGGAGCCTCAACTCAGAGCGGCGAGAGTCACCGAGGGAGCCTCAAGTCCTCGACAGGACCTGCCCAGGAGCCGGCAGCTCAGCTGACGAGAGCGAGCAGCTGACTCACAGGGGGCGGAGCCAGGAGGAGCGGCACCAGCCCTGACTGGGTAAAAACCTGCCCCAGGGAGCGAGAGCGACCAGGAGTGGGGCAGTTGGAGCGATGTGGTGGGTTCTCGCCTTATGACCAGGGTCCGGTCCGGGAGCTCTGCTCTGGCTGCCCCGGCTGTGGCCAGCGTAGGCACCCAGACAGAGCCGGTGAGAGGGGAGGCTGCAGTGCAGAGCTCGGGGTGTAGAGAGTGCCTGCACCGGTCTGGTGAGGGGAGGGTGCACAATGGGCAGGGCTGCACTCGGTGCTCCCTGGTGGAGGTCCTCCTGCAGCAGCTGGCTGAGCCGCGGGATGCTGTTAATAGGCTGCGAGATGTCAGGGAAGCTGAGAGGAAGCAGCACTGCTTGCTCCAGGCCCAAACCGTGCAGGGGCCTTGAGCTTCTCCTCTAGCTCATGAAGGAAAGAAGGAGGCTGTTAACCCGGGAAGCTGGGAATTAGTGACCAAGAAAAAAAACCACACACAAAAAACAAAAAAAAAGGAGGAAAAGGACAATCAAAAGCAAGGGGCTTCCTCCTAAATCTGTTGTCCCCATGCAGAACCGCTTTGTTGTCCTGCAAGGGGCTAATGAGGAAACGCACTTGTGCCAGAAACAGCCGGCTGATGCACTGGTAAAGAAGATCTCTACTGGTGCTGCCAGGAAAAAGTGGCAGATCCTAGTAGCAGGGGACTCTACACTGAAAGGGACAGAAGCACTTGTCTGCCATCCAGACCCCGTCTCAAGGGAGGTGTGTTGCCTACCAGGGGCACGGATCAGGGATGTGGCAGAGAGGCTGCCTGCTCTAGCAAGTCCCACGGACTGTTACCCACTTCTGGTGATACATGTCGGTGCTAGGGATATAGATAGTAATAGCCTGGGGAACATAAAGAAGAACTACAGAGCCCTGAGAGAGGTGGTTAGGGGCTCTGGAACTCAGATAGTCTTTTCGTCAATTCTCCAGGATACAGGGGAGGACCTAAAAAAAGCTAGGAGGATTGGCCAGGTTAATAAATGGTTAAAAGGATGTTGTTATAGTCAGGGCTTTGGGTGTCTTGAACATGGGACCCAAGTTTATAGGCTGGGTCTAGGGGGGGCTGTTGGAGCTGGTCTGATGATAAGAGAAAGAGCAGTTTTGGTAGGAGGCTTGCCAGACTGGTCAAGGAGGCTTTAAACTAGATGTGCTGGGGGAGTGGGACATCATTCCATCCCAACACACCCAGTCAGTTGCCAGCACCCATAATAAATGCAAGAGCAATGTAGATACATTCCAGCCACTCCAGCTAATGAGCCGGCTTCATTTGGAGCTCAGCTCTGATGCCTCTATGCAAATGCCCTTAGCATGGGCACCAAACAGGAGGAATTAGAGATGTGTACATGTCTACGGGGGTATGATATAATAGCCATTGCAGAAACATGGTGTGATGGTTCCTATGACTGGAGTGTTGGAAAGGAAGGTTACAGGCTTTTTAGAAAAGACAGGCCTGGCAGACCGGGAGGGGGAGTTGCCCTTTATGTTAGGAATAGGCTGGAGAGGATGGAACTCTGTCTGGGGACAGGTGATCAGTTAACAGAGAGTTTGTGGGTCAGGGTTAAAGGAAAAGTAGCTATGGGAGATATTTCTGTGGGGATCTGTAACAGACCGCCTGATCAAGGAGAACCTGTGGATGAAGCACTCCATAGACAGATAGGAAAAGCCTCACGCTCCCAGGCCCTTGTTCTCATGGGTGACTTCAACCACCCTGACATCTGTTGGAAGGACGGTACGGCCCAGCACAAGCAATCCAGGAGGTTCCTCGATTGTGTGGAAAACAACATCCTTCTGCAAGTAATAGAGGAGCCGACAAAGAGAGGTGCCATGCTTGAGCTCGTGCTCGCCAACAGGGAAAGGCTGGTTGGAAATGTGACGCTCCAGGGCAGCTTTGGATGCAGTGATCATGAGATGGTCGAATTTGAGATCCTCAGGACAGTGAGAAGAGTGTGCAGCAAGCTCACTGCCCTGGGCTTCAGAAGAGCAGGTTTTGACCTCTTCAGGAACCTGCTTAGGAAGGTTCCATGGGATATAGCCCTAGAGGGCAGGGGGGCCCAAGACTGTTGGTTGATATTCAAGGATCACCTGCTACAAGTTCAGGAGTGTTGTGTCCCAGCCAGAAGGAGGTGCAGCAGGAGGGCCAGGAGACCTCCTTGGGTGGATAAGGTGCTGCTGGGGAAAATTCAAATGAAAAAAGAGGTTTATAAAAAGTGGAAGCAAGACAGGCGACCTGGGAAGAGTACAGGGATGTTGTCCCGGAAGCTAGGGACCAGGTTAGGAAAGCTAAGGCCCAGAATTAAACTTGGCTAGGGATATTAAGGATAACAGGAAGGGATTCTACAGGTACATAGCAAATAAAAAACAGACAAGGGAGAACGTAGGCTCCCTCAGGAAGCTCTCGGGAGAACTAGCTACACAGGATTTGGAGAAGGCTGAAGTTCTTAATGACTTTTTTGCCTCAGGCTTCCTTGGCAAATGCTCTGACCACATCACCCAAGTCTTGGAAGGCAGACGCAGGGACTGTGAGAATGAAGACCTTGCGCCCACTGTAGGAGAGGAACTGGTTCAAAACCATCTCAAGAACCTGAAGGTGCACAAGTCCATGGGACCTGATGAAATCCATTCTCGGGTCCTGAAGGAGCTGGCAAATAAAGCTGCTGAGCCACTGTCCACCATATTTGAGAAATCATGGCAGTCAGGTGAAGTTCCCAACAACTGGAAAAAGGGAAATATAACCCCCATTTTCAAGAAGGGGAAAATGGATGACTCAGGGAATTACAGACCAGTCAGTCTCACCGCTGTGTGTGGCATAATCTTGGAGCAGATTCTCCTGGAAGGCATGCTAAGGCACATGAAAATCAACAAGGTGCTTAGTGACAGCCAGCATGGCTTCACTAAAGGGAAATCCTGCCTGACCAATTTGGTGGCCTTCTATGATGGGGATAAGGAACTGATGGACAGGGGTAGAGCAGTTGATGTCATCTACCTGGACTTGTGCAAAGCATTGGACACTGTCCCACATGACATCCTTGTCTCTAAATTGGGGAGACATCAATTTGGTAGGTGGACCACTTGGTGGATAAAAAACTGGCTGGATGGCTGCACACAAAGAGTTGTGGTCAATGGCTCAATGTGTAGTTGGAGACCAGTAACGAGTGGTGTCCCTGAGAGATCGGTGTTGGGACCAGTCCTGTTTAACATCTTTGTCGCTGACATGGACAGTGGGATTGAGTGCGCCCTCAGCAAGTTTGCCGATGACATCAAGCTGTGTGGTTCGGTTGATACGCTGGAGGGAAGGAATACCATCCAGAAGGACCTTGACACGCTTGTGAGGTGGGCTGATGTCAACCTCATGAAGTTTAACCATGCCAAGTGCAAGGTCCTACACCTGGGTCGGAGGAATCCCAGGCACAGCTACAGGTTGGGCAGAGGAGAGATTCAGAGCAGCCCTGCAGAGAAGGACTTGGGGGTGTTGGTTGATGAGAAAATGAACATGAGCCAGCAGTGTGCGCTTGCAGACCAGAAAGCCAACCATATCCTGTGCTGCATCAAAAGGAGTGTGACCAGCAGGTCGAAGGAGGTGATCCTGCCCCTCTACTCTGCTCTTGTGAGACCTCAGACAGTATTGTGTGCAGTTCTGGTGTCCTCAACATAAAAAGGACATGGAACTGTTGGAACAAGTCCAGAGAAGAGCCACGAGGATGATCAGGGGACTGGAGCACCTCCCATATGAAGATAGGCTAAGAAAGTTGGGTCTGTTCATCCTGGAGAAGAGAAGGCTGCGTGGAGACCTCATAGCAGCCTTCCAGTATCTGAAGGGGGCCTATAGGGGTGCTGGGGATGGACTCTTCATTAGGGACTGTAGTGACAGGACAAGGGGTAACGAGAACAGGTTGCCCAACGATGTTGTGAATGCTCTATCCCTGGCGGTGTTGGAACTAGATGATCTTAATGTCCTTTCCAACCCGAACTGTTCTATGATTCCATGAACACTTATATCAGCGTGGGTTTCCGTATGCAAAATTGAATTTTGTAGTATTCCTTGTGCTGGCCCCTGATGGTGTGTTGTTTAAGGAAATGAAGAAAACATGTATGTTACAGTCCCACTAACATTTTCAATAAAAAACTTGAAAGGTCTTAGCGGACAACTGAATTCCAGGGATTGGGGTGGGAAGTGCTAACAGGAGCTGAGTGAACTTGAGTGACTAGCCCTGCAGGTTTCTTATGTGATTTGAACATGAGCCATTTATTTGTTTTGCCAACTTAAAGGCACAGGGTGCAGGTTGGTTGAGAAGCAGATGAACCACCTGCAGAATGCAGTTAACAAGAAACAAATATAAGTAGATTCCAAAAATCCTAGCCATATACTTGAATATGCCAGGCAAAATGCTTCGCATCCTTTAAAATAGAATCTTGCATTTAAACCTTTTCTGGATTGTGCCCATTATTATTGCAGGTGCAATTCTTGGCCTTTTATTGTTGCAGCAGGGCAATGTAGCATTCAAATATTGAGTTTATACACCATCTAAAGTGGTCAGTTTAAGTGATCCAAATATTCAGTTCAATGCTGGGCTTCTATTTACTTGGAAACATCTCTTGAAATTGTCACTGATGTTGTAATGCCCCTGTTTTTTGTTATCTCTTTAGACACTAAAACTGAAAGCATTTTATTTCACCAATTCTTCTAAACATCTTGATGTAATTGAAGAGGGATTGCTTACATATTTCATAATAAGAGGACACACTGGAAAGAAATTGAGAGGCTGAAGGTTTAAAAACAAGCAGGCCAATGTCAAAGACTGTGAAGGAACAATGTTGAAAATTATTTGAAATGTTGCTACAGATGAGTTAAGATTACCTGTTTTTTGGGATGGGTAGAATTCAGAATCATATTTTTAAAACTTAAGTATTTTCTACTGCATTTTTATTCCTACCATTTTTTTTCAGATGACTATTATAATAATTGTTTAGTATTTAGTTTAGTATAAGGTGCTTTTTTTCCCCAGTGATTTAAATGAGTGTGGTTAATGAGTAGGTACTTGATTTAGTTCTCAATACTTATTCGGTCTGATCCTTTGTGTCAGAACCTATGTCACTACTGAGTTATATGATGATAGTATTCTTTGCTAAGTTTAATGTCTTTTGGAGCTAATGGAGAACCTTAATGAATTTTTGGAGTCTAGATTAAGTTTTGCAGAGGACAAACCATGGCTTTATGCACTTTTACTATAATTATGAACCTTAGCAAAATATTACTATAATTAGGCTAACATAACCCATATTTAGTTAATTTTTCATGTTAATTAAAGTTAATAACTTCAATCACTTTAGTTATTGAGGCTAATTTAGATAACATACACATAATATTTTGTATATGCATGAAGGTGTATTTTCAGGATTGCAAGCTGTCTGCAGTCTATGTTACCTATAAAATTCTGAACAATCTACTGCCATTCAGGAGGTATATGGTAACTCCAATCATAACCTATTTGCAGTGACACGTAAATATTGATGAGTTTCTGCAACCCATACAATAAAACCTAGCTAATGAGCAGCTAACAGCTGAAAGCTTCACATTCAGTCAGAGACACTGATGTGGGAAAGAGAGACAGCACTCAGAAATGAAAATGTTCCAGGAGCTAGTGTGAAATGGGTGCAAAAGAAACTTGCTACTTCTTTTACAGTTTAGATGAGTGCAATTAATTTAAGCCATGTGCTATATTTGAATTTCTTTCCTGTTAACTTCTTTTTTGAGACTCAGATCATCCTCTCGGAAGTATCCATTATTTTTCTATGAGAAAATTGATAATGTTGTTCCTGTTGTAGAAACAATATTTCTCATTTTTTTCTGGAAACAAAAAATTGTTAATATAACGATAATAAAATTTAGCCAACTGTGTTAATATGTATATTAATGGATTTCAGCAACATCTGCAACCGTAGGCAATTTAAAAAAAAAAATCTCCTTTAAAGATTCTAGTCTGAATTAAGTATTTGCATACAGGTAACTGATGTAAAAAAATTCATTGATCCATCAAACTGACAGCATTAGAGTTTCTGTGGATTCTGTCAATCCTATGGATCAGAGAAGCAAAAGAAACTTGACAAGAAAATGCTTAAATAGTAATTAAAGAGCATCAAAAGAAAGATTAAAATAAATAAAATCCTGGTTCTGATGAAATCTAAGGGAATATAGGTCCTTGATTCATGCTGTCAGGGCTTCATCATGAGCATAAAGTCCAGTTTTGAGGAGATCAGAAACATGGTCAGAAATTTTGGATAAAAATTACACCATTCTACAGTTACGTGTTTTCAGATACAAGAATCAGTCAGTCACCTAAGACTTATTAATCATGAAATAACTGATATAATATCTTGTTCACCAGGCAAGAGTTTCATGAAGAACACTATTTTTGCTGGGAATGATGTTATTTGATTGTCTGGATTCTAGAAATAAAGTGCAGAGAGAAAAAATTAGTAAAATTCTTTACTGCTGTCCCAGTTCTTCACACCATAGGACATAATTCAAGAAAAAGAAGAAAAATGCAGACAAAAAGTAAATGTATCTTTATCATGTTATTTATTTAATCTATGAATTGATATGGAACTGAAGAAGGTGCTACATACCAGACTGTTTCTTGATTTTAATAACAATCTTCTTAATCTGTTTGGACACCTCATTTTCTATAGTGTTTTCAAGCTATCCAATTTCTCTTTTAGCAGCAATACGTAAAATTCATGACAGGAACTTCAAAAAAAGTAGAAAGTAACCAACTTCATGTCTTTCTTGTGAGCACTTCTGTATTTCCTGTGAACACCAAGGTCTTAGGATTTCAATTCTAATGTTTAATTTTATGAGTGTTCATCTGTAATACTCCTTTTATTTACTGGATTAAGTTTTTGTTGTTTGGAATTTTATTTTATTTTTATTTTATTTTGGGGCAGGTTGAATAGGCAATATCAAAACTGTTAAAGATATAACAGGTTTATTATTTGTTTTCAATAACAATTAGTCTTAATTTTTTTATCCATACCCTGCACAATTTTCTGCCTCAGTTACGGAACAAAGCAAAGAAGGCTGCAGATACCATGTTTTACAGGATATGGATATCAATTTATTTAAAATGTTTTCTGAAATGAATTGGAATGCACTTTGCAATAATGTGTGCTTCTCTCTGTGCTTACTGAAGAACGTGTTGTTAAGAAAAAAAAAAAAAAGAGTAATTTTACTGATACCTGTGGGAAAATCTGGAATATTAGTCATGGATATTAAATTTGTATCAACTTTATCAAGTTTTTGTCATCTTGACACATCTATGGAGCTGTTAATTTTTTTGCTGCCTTGGGGATATAATGTACTTGATGTGATCCTGCTTATTAAAGGACCATGCAAGTAACATTGATGACTTGTCATTCAAGAATAAAATAGAACCGAGTCTTTTGTGGTTCTAGAGGAAGGACATATTTGTCAGAGAAATAGGTAGGAAAATAGGTATTACGATCTATATGAGGATAATACTTGAAAAGAGAAAGGAGAAATATACAGGCATTTAATCAGGTATCTCACAAAACTCCTTCCGCAGTTGTTCATGGGTAATATAAAAGGACGTGAGTCATAGTACGGTAGGACATTCCATTGTCCTAATATTAAACCTGGGTAGACAAGCAGATGCGCAGGATTTGAAATACATTTCAAATTCTTATATAAATATACATTATAGAAGCTACATTTACTATGTGGATGTGCAGATAAGCATATGTTGTATTGAGGCCTTATATTAGCACTGTGTTGTCATCGCTGCCTCAAAATTCCCATGATCATTAAGTTGAATCAAATCCAATTTAAATACAAAAGCTTTTTTAAGCCTAATTTGTTTTTGTTAGAATCAGATTCAATAACCAAAATATGTCAGTATCCACTGTAGTTCAGAGAGATCAAATTTAGTCTTATTCTGTCTAAAATGATTTTAAATTAGGATTGCATATCATTGATCAGGGAGATTTCAAGCTTATCAATAATCAATTCATCATGAAGTCATGTTGCTAACATCTCTGAGCTTTGTACTTTATACTCCATAATCACTGGAAAGCTCAAAGTAATTTTCAGAAACTGAAGATGTTTATACTCATACTTTCATATTCACTAGAACAGATGGCATTTTTGGCTAAAATTTTGGGTCAGAAGGGAGTGCTTCAAGTTCTTTAAGTAGTTAAGAACTTGCATAAGAGACATTTTGGTTAGATTTCAATCAAGAGTACTAAAAATACTTTTGTTGTTTGAATTTTTTTGTTGTATTATACCAAGCTAAATGGTTTTATATTTGAAATTTTAGGGTTCTCTCTTTCACAGCCAAAATCTATTTTTACTAGTCACTCCACAGTCATGCACATATTACTGTGTCTTTCAGCAGGAAACATTAGGTACACACATTTTAGCTTCTCTTAGGGAAATCTTATGGTAAACATTGTCATGTCCAGAGTACTATATGGTATTTACTGAACTGAATCATAGCCATGCAGATTCGTAACTTGTGCTTTGCTATGTCTAAAGTCCCTCCTTTTCACATTGTTTTATGTAAATCTACAAACACCCTACTGGTTCTCTGATATTAATATTGTGAACATATTTACCTTGCCAGACTGGTAAAGAAACTTTACAGGAATGTATGTTCTGGTGAGCATTCATTGCAAATTTTTTCTGCCCAAATGAAAAGTAGTGAGTATGGCCTCTTCTTAAGTATTTTATGGCTTTAGTTTTCTAAGTGAATAAATTCAATGACACATGAAACATATATGGGAGTTAATAAAGTTTTTTGTTGGGGATAGAGAATCCACTTATTCTTTCCACTTTTCTCGTGGTCATTACTGTTCATAATACATAGAAGTACTCACAAATTATGAAGCCTGAATGTTCCACATTTGGAACTTGTTCCACAAATACAGTTGTATCATGTAGGCAATAGGCAACTCTTCTTCCTGTAAATTCTGGGAGTGTCTCTTTAGGTCATGGACTTTATATCTTGAAGAGGTAAATGCATTCCAGCTGTTAAAAAACAAACAAAACCAACCTAGAAAAAAAAAAAAAACAACCAAAACCCACAACCAAAAAACACCAAAACAGCCAACCAAAAATCCACAACAAAACAAAACCAGTAAAAAACCAAAACCCACTAGTAAATATTTCAGAGCTAAGTATGTCTTTGCTAGTCCCATCTAGTGACATTTAATAAAATTTTGAATGTACTACAAAGCATATATAGTGTCTTCTGTGTAGAAGACAACCAGCTATGACTTATTGTAAAGTAGCCACAAGGTTTTTTATGAGAATATCTTTTTTATTCTAAACAGGCAAGAGACAGGCGGCTTCCACAAATCTAGTTTAATCCACGAATTGTCTTGACAGATTATAAATTACAGCATCAGAATTTTTCATTAATGAGATGAATGAAGTTGAAAACAAGGGCATTAACATGTCAAAGATACATATTTAGTCATGTGCCGTATATTATATATAGCACTGAAATTTAAATTTCATTTACGTAGCTATACTAAAAACTTAGAAAACTACTTAAAAGAACTGTGGATATATATTTTTTATTAAAGCCATTTTTACTATGTCTTCAGTGTTTATCTTATTTATTAATTTAATGTCTGCAGATTAATTTATCCGCTTTTATTTTCATCCTGTTAGTGTTTTTTTCTGATTGTTCTTCCTAAAGGTATATGACGTATACAGAAGTTAATATCAAATATTTTAGGAAATAAGGTAAACAATTTGAATTTTACTTGCTTAGTCATGTTTGTTTGGAAAATGAGCCCTCCATATTTCCAGCTGTTGTGGAGGATGGCAGCATGAGTGCAAGAATTTAATCTACAATAAGCATCCCCAGTTGCTGTCCTCTGTCATTTTAGCACATTATCAGTTCTCTCTGCATCCAGATCCAGTACAGAGTGGACCTTGATATTGGGAAGTGGACCTCAGTCAAAAGAAAATGAAAAAGTGAGTAGTCTTCAAGCATGCTGGTTTGTCCCTTTTTTATCTTTTTCATTCCATGCTTTCTTGTATTCATCAACAGACATATTGGGCTTGGTTACAATCTTATTGTCATAGGTTTTGTAATAGTTAAACAGTACATAAAATATGCTTAGCAGAAATAAAGTATTTATTAAAAAAATAGAAACCACTGAAGAAAACTAAACTGCAGGCATTTTAATGAGTGTGCAGTACACACAGGAATGTGAGATACCCTTTCTCTAAACAAGACTACTCTCTTATTAAGGAATACTGTGTCAGCAATGTGCAAAAGTACTTGATTGACTGAAAAAAGTGTATCTGAAATGATTTTATCCTACATGCCAAGATGTGTCTTCTATAGACCAGTATTAGGAAGAAAACAATTTAGAAGTTTAGATTCATGTAAAGAAGCAGGTTTTTTTCAGCTGTTGACTCTGTACCTGACTTAGAAAATATTGTTGGAATTTGGGCTCGGAATTTGTGGTTTTGGAATGACTACGTTAACATACCAAAAAATAATATGATGACATATAGAAAAATGACTGTTCTGAGCAAAAGAACACTGGAAAAACTTTTTCTATGACGTGATCCTTTGACAGCTAGATCAATAAGAGCT
Organism: Pezoporus flaviventris; assembly: GCF_033815535.1. Taxonomy (NCBI): domain Eukaryota; kingdom Metazoa; phylum Chordata; class Aves; order Psittaciformes; family Psittacidae; genus Pezoporus; species Pezoporus flaviventris. Next base: position 36,697,673 of record NW_026892550.1, on the reverse strand, counting down.
TCTAGTTCCAAGATTCATACAGGTTCCAGCTATAAGTAAATTTATCTATTAGTTATTTCAGTTTTTTTTCCAGTCTGTGCTCCTGCTATTTATCAAAGCCAGTCAGACAAGGTGAGCCTCCTTACTAAGGTAGATAAAGTATTTCATTACAATTTCCATTATCATAGATATAGACAAAAATCATTCTGAACTGACAACTATGTAAAAATACTTAAAACAAATATAAATTGCTGGCGTTGAAATATTTATCTCATTCTTCCTGTTTGGGTCTATTTTTAAAGCCGATGCTTTGAAATCTGCTTGTGGTTTTTAAATAAGGTGTTCTGTCAGGGTATTGTTCATCTACAAGATGTTTTATTTCTGCTACTCACCTGTCTTCTCATTCATGTCATTACTAAGGGGAAATAGGTATTGAGCTCTTTGAGGGGGAAAATCACCTTTTCAGGAAAAATAAGTAAAGACGCAAATACATCAGCTTTTACAACACTGTCTTGATTCTTGATATCAGTGACAAATACTATGATATATTAATTATTGTAGTGGACTTTTCAACTGCTAAGCAGAGGATTGTCATGACCATTTTAGGCAGAATAATGAAAGTTAATACAAGAAATAAACTTTTGCCACTTGGATATTGCAGAATCAACAAATAACCAGTAAAGATTAATGGAAAAGACCATACCATGGCTTACTATGTGAATGTCACTGAGAATATAGATTAGTCTAAGAAAGTTCAAAAAAATGTTTCTAAGTTCCTTTCTGCATCATATTAAACTATTCTTTGTGAGAAAACAATATTTAATAGAAATATGAAATGGTAATTTTTGTGACATTGAGCCTGTTACTATCCTGTAGTAACTAACTTCTGGTGGAGGACAAGAGACAACAGCTAATAGAATTGTATGAAATTCAGGAGAGTCCTTTTTTGTGCATTTGAAGGTACATATATGAGAGCCATGCAAAATATATATTTGTATTTCAAAACTTCTTTCAAAAACATAACAAAACCATGTCTTTGTCTGTAAAGAAAAACAATTTGGTCCACGAAGCTACTAAAAACATACTTAAGGAGTAGTGACAAAGTAGAATCAGTATTTAGCACCTTAAGCAGTAACAGCTTCACTGAGTGTGAAATAAAAGAACTGAAGAAGTACATCCAGTGTTTTTCCTTCCTTTTTGCTTGGTTTTAATTAAAAAATGGGTATTGGAGAATAGACTGATCCCATGGTAAATGAAGGAGGTAACGTAAATATAATCGCAGTATTATCTCAAAATTACTACAGGCCGTTACAGACCATTCATTGTGGTGAATGAACCACAAAACCAAAGTTACATAACTTTTTTTTTGTTGGTTGGTTGTTTTATTTATTTTTTTTTCAATTCTGCAGAATTAATATAAAGGAGTGTAATTTTGCTCTTTTAGAATCAGTAACCAGTGACAAGTCTTTGCACATTCAGTGTCAGTTCTGGACCCTCAGCACCTTTTGAAGTGTCTTTTCAGATCCATTTTCTGTGTCATTCTGGAATTTTCTCATATCTAGGCACATCATCTTGTTCTTAAATTGAAGTGAGATGATTTGGAGCAGTTCAGTAAATCGACGTACTCAATGCACATCAGGTTTTGATCTTGATCTGGTACATAACCAAGTAAAGGGAGAACTTCCTTGGAACTTCTCCATCTAAGATGAGACATAATGTCTCAGTGGAGAATGAAGTTCAGGCCCAGAGGTGTTGTCATCTAGTGAGAATACTTTTGTACTTTTATCTGGAGAAATGAGTTAATCCATGTGTTTGTGATTGTGTAGATAGAAAAAAAATCTTGTAAAATTTCATTTTGAAAAGAAAAGAACATGAATATGCACTTCTACTTTTCCCAAGCAACAATACCGCTCAGCAAGAAATTATGTTTCAAACTGGTCTGTCACATTTATAATAATTCTAAATGTGTAAAATATAATGAAGCGAGGTGTTTCTCATGTAGCATTTGAAATTCAAAGAAAATCATTTACTACTCAAAGATTTGCATCTATCTAAATGCATGTTTAAATTGTAACATGTATATTAAATTTTAAAACCTCCAAAGAAAAAAAAATGGATATCACAAGGATACAGAAATAAGGGACTTGGAAAAAGATTTTTTTTCTTCTTATTAATTCGTATTCTCAGTTTTTTATGCAAAAAATATTCATCTTGAAAGAGCACTGGCCAAAAATAAATCCAAGCCCCCCTCTCCTTTTATTTTTTCCCCCCTCCTCACACGAAGTACTAACTTAATACCATATATAAGTGGAAGTTCCCTTTTCGAAGACATTTTCTAGTTTATTCTTTATTTCAGTGAGTTACAAATGACAAATCTGTCAGATAAACTTCAGATACTAAGCCAAATGTTTCTTTTAAAAAACTGATTTGTGATGTTTTAATTGACAGTTAACAAATATGTTCCCCTGTGTCGTGGTTTAAGTCCAGCCAGTAACACAGAACCATGTAGCCACTTGCTCACTCCTCCCCTTGTTCCTTTCCCCACTCCCGGAAGGATGGGGAGGAGAATCGAAAAAATGTAACACCCAAGGGTTGAGATAAGAACAGTCCAGTAATTAAGGTATAACACAAACCACTGCTGCTACCACCAATAATAATAATGATAAGGGAAATAATGAGGGAAGAGAATAAAACCGCTCACCACCTGCTGACCGATACCCAGCCCGACCGAGCAGTGTTCTAGCCCTTCCAGGTAACTGCCCCCACTTTATATAGTGGGCATGACATGTTGTGGTATGGAATACCTCTTTCGTCAGTTTGAATCAGGTGTCCTACCTCTGCTTCCTCCTGGCTTCTCCTCCTCCCTGGCAGAGCATGAGACTCACAAAGTCCTTGGTCAGAGTAAACATTACTGAGCAGTAACTAAAACCATTGGTGTTGCCAGCACTGTTCCCAGGCCAAAAGTCAAAGCCACAGCACTGCACCAGCTACTAAGAAGGAGAAAAATGACTGCTACTACTGAACCCAGGACACCCTGACTGTGAACAATCACTGTTTCTTTTTCCTGAAAGAAGGAAGGAATTGTATGTTCTGTTCATCCCTGATGGAAGGGGAACAAATTATAGACTAGAAAAATATGGGGCTTGGTTCTGTCATGCCTACTGAATTATTTCTCTGGTTCCAGTTTGTAAGGCAGAACTTGAAATTTAGATCTTGCATGCAATACCTTACTTTCTAGGTTGCATGCTGCCTAACTGTCCTTGCTCTGCCACTGCAGTACAGGAGCACAAACTGTAGTGTTTCTCCACTTTTGTATTTGCTTGGCACTGTACCTCATGCAATAGTGCAAGCTGCTGGCCACTGGCCTGTGTACTTACTTAATACATAGCTTGGCACAAGTAGCTGTAACACTCTAGAGGGGAAGATTTCTCTTAAAAAAAAAAAAGGGTTCATGACAGATATGAAAAAAAAAGCATTTACAAGTTTCATAGAAGCCTATAGAGAGACACCCTGTGACATATGGGAATATATATTAGATCCCTTTGGAAATGCAAGTCACACTAACCACTGTGAGTAGTGTGTTTTAAAAGCTTATTATATGAGTTTTCACCGTGGGTTTGGCCATTGGCTTTTGTAGTCTGTAAAACTGTACATCCAGTCCTCCCACAGTGCTCTCTCCTCCTTTCCTCTTTCATCTGAATTGCTCAGTGTAGCTGGTTCAACAATGGTATGATCATTTAAATCCTAGGAGCTGCAATATAGCATTGGAAAGAAAACAAATGAAGAAATAAATAATGAATAACAGATGATGATTTAGCTCATGGTGTGCTGAAGCAGGAGTATAAGGACCCTGCACCTGTATATAGGTTGTATGGCCAGGTTAGGGACTTTTTGTTCTCTCATAGCAACACTTCCAGTCCTTCTGATGTGGTAGGAGCAATGCAAGCTGGAGGGAAAAGATAGATTGTAACAGCCAAAGAGTGGCTGCATGAGGTCAGCCTAGGGGAGACTCTAGCCATTCTAGCATTCTACCTCTGGCAGAGAGTTAAGAAGAGGATCCCTTGCAAGTGCAGGAGGTTATTCTGAACTCCCAAGCATACTTCTTCCAGTTTACAACAATTTGTGCCTCAGGCAGTCATTAGGCCATGCTATTTTCTTAGCTTTTTGAAAGTCCTCACTTTGTTCAATTGTGGGGTCTTTAACCCATATAAGATTTTAGTGTTCACATCTTACAGCAAGAAGTTCCACAGATTAGTTAAATGTGACCACCCAGTTAAAAAAAAAAACCAAAAAAAAAACCCTAAAAAAAACCAAAAACCAAAACCACACAAAACAACCCCCCCCCCCCCCCCCAAAAAACAACGAACAAACCACCACATTTGTTTTCTGACTGAATTATTGTTTAATTTGATCTTCCATATTTCTTGGAAAAGGCTGTTAATTATTGTTTTCCTCTTACCTGTCTTTCCTTCATATCATATGGATGTCCATCTTCTTTCCTATCAACTGTGTCTTTTCCAGACTGAAGGATCTCTGTAGGTCATACCAGTTGCTTTTCTCTGGACTATTCCCATTTTTTCCATAAACTGACTGAGCTGTAATCCAACCATACACATTTTTCAAGACACCAGTGCATCATGCATTTCCATGACAGCACAACAATTTTTTTTTTGGTTTGTTCTTTTCCTTATTGTTTCTTACAGTCAATTCATTTTTTTACTGCTCCTGTGCTTTTAAGCTGAGATAGTGAAAATCCCAAGACACCACTCCTGAGAAAGCATCGAGTCTATTGTTTTGTATGTGAAATTCAGAGATTTTTTCCATATTCATCACTTCTACACCTAATTTTATCTGCAATTTTATGGTACAAATGCTGGGGTTTTGTTTGTTATGATTTTGGGTTGTTTTTTTCAATATTTCTGAAATTGTTCACAGTTGGCTCCTACCCTCACTATCCTTAAACATCTCATGTTGTGAACATCTCTCTTCACCTTCCCAGACAAGTTGTGAATATATTGAACAAAGCAGATATTAGTACTAGAATTCATCCTTGCACAATCTTCCCTTTTAATCTACAGCTGAAAGAGGAACCTTCTTCAATGCCTTAGGGATAGACAATTGGGTCTTCCTTTTCCATATGCCGCTTCATAATTAAAAGATCTGGATGTTGTTTTCTTGATGAACCCCAAAATAAGACTTTGTTGAGACCAATAGAGGAGCATTTTCCTCTGTAATTGTGCCTGTTGGCAATAAGAAATGCACGGAGTAAAACTCCTCATAAAATAACATCTTTTATTTCTGAGATATTCAGCTATTTGCAAAGCATGCAGCAATACACATATACTTGTATATGGTTGCCTGTATTAGCCTCCTCTTATAATTTTACTTAGGATTCCAGCCAGGAAATAACAAGTGGAGCTTGTTTGCCCTTAGTCATTATGTATTATAAGATATGTAGAAAGCTGATAAAATGATACGTGTTCTACTTAATATATTACATTTTGTGCTTAAAAGTAAAAAAGATTTATTAAAAAAGAATATTTTGCTAGTGGTTGAAGTTGAATTTCTTCTCATTCATTCATCTCTTGTTTGTGTATTCTTAATATTTACTGTTCAAAAGATGGACATAAAATTTGCCCACTGCACTGAATCCAGCATGTGAAAAACTCAAGTAATATTATCTTTCTTAGAAATTGAATAGCTGTGATTATATGTTACTCTCTTTAAGGAAGGCTGGGGAAATCTAAATATCACTAACAAAACATGTTCTTTGTTCTTGGTCAGGATTGGAGAGGGACAACTTCTAGGTAAGACTGATATACAGTACTCTGAAAACCATCATCTGTTTCCCACTGGCAAATACTTTTGATTATTATGTACATGTATGCTTTAATAAGAGCTGTCTTTTGAAATCAGCTCCTCCTTAGACCTAATCTAGGAATAAAGCCATAATGCCAAGTTTATGATATCTTAGTGTGTTGCTATGGAAGTGATATTAGCAATATTAGAAATCCAGCACTGTGGGCTGTGTAGCAGTAGAATCTGATAGAAACTGAAAGCGTGGATGCAGTAGAAGAAGCTTTCATTTCAACACAAATATCTTTTATTCGTTGGAACAAGAGAAAAAAAGGACAGTATATCAGAGAAAAGTAAGTAATTTTAGATATTACTATTAATATTTAGATATTATTAGTTTATCATAATGAGGATGTCTAGAATGTAAAAGCATAAAGTTTTTAATTGTCAAAAAATAAGCTCTGACAAACATAAATTTTAAATCACTGCACATAAATTAATATTTTTATTAAGAAAATAGGGAGATTTTATTTTAGTTTGCTGTTGTGGTCATAGACTTTTTTCTTTCATGTTATCTTAAATTTTGCATTTCTTTCTTTTATTTACATTTTGATTCTGCAATGGGAAACAGACCAGGCAGATGATAGCAACCTAGTTCTGTTCCTTTTTAGCTGTGATTATTTCCAGCAAGAGTTGAGGATGCCTGGCTCTGTCCTGGGTCCTTGTATAGTAAGCCTGTTGATTTTGAGTGATTATTGAATAGCTTTATAATATATATTTGTGTGCAATTTAAGGTACAGAATGACCAGTTGAAGTTTGTTACAAAGTGCTTAGATGCATGGAAAGATGAAAGACTGAAGAGTGGATCAATAAAGTCATTACTAGATGGAAAATGCTATGAAAACATATCGGTGATGTACGATTAAACTAAAGAGCAAAAATCATATACAATCACTGGTTCCAGCTTTTGACAGCAAACATGAGCCTTTAGGCGTAAATGACTGTGAATAGCAAAATGCAGCTGCTGCCTTCATTTGGATAGCCTAAGGAAGACAAGAGAGCCCCAGCAATAGCAGTCATTTCAGAGCTTTGGCTGACTTAAAAAGCAATAGCAAGTTAGACCCTGAAGAGTACTAGACAGGATCCTGTGATGTGATGTTGCCAACCCCTTTGGAGGAGATACAGTGAATAAAGGAATATTCATGATAGAAGGGATGTTCCACAGGGAATTAAGCAGCTGCAGAACCCGCTGTCTCTGCATGAAGCACTACATACGTTCCACTTCTGCAGCTGCCCTTCAGTCTCTCTTCAGCTGCTGAAACATGCATCTTTGCCTCCCTCTTTTTGATCCTAATGAATGCTTGTGAGCAGCAGCTCAGGACTATTTGCATGTTCAGAAACAATCAGATGCAGTGCTGGTAAACTCCATTTTAAGTGTACTGTTTTACATTTACTGCTCCTATTTTATTTTATATTTTATTTATTTCTTTTTATTTATTTCTTTTCCTAATAACTTAAAAAGCAAGACCATACAATTTGCCCTAAGAATATGCTGGATCTGTAGAGCTGAACAAAGTAGCTGTCACAAATGAATTGCTGTTGTGAGTACAACTGAAATGTAACAGTGGATTCAGGAGGAAAGAGGTTCCAGAGGTGACATATTCTTACAGCCTAGTGCAGTGTCATTTTTTTTAAGAGCCCTGGAAATAATAGTAGTACAAGTCTAGAAACAATAAGGCCAAATTAGCAACACACTGTCCCAGCTAAAAGCCCATTCTTATTTTCCTTCTGGTTTTGAGGCAGACTTGATCAGCAAGAGGTTGAAGGTCTGTATCATGCTGCCTGGTGCATTTTGTAGACACGTTCACAGCTATCTTTAATCTTACTGACACCAAATAAAGCACTCTAGGGGAAGGCAAGAACAGATAAAACAGTGTCAAATATAAAAATAAATTTACCTGTATTATCAGAGGAGCATATTTTGTTGACCTACATCCAGATTTCCCTGCTTTACATAGCTCTCTCTTTGTTCACCATTCTCCCTTTTATTGCAATCCATAATTGCTACAAACAAATGAAATCCAAAAATTCTTCAGAGAAAAACAAGTTAAACACCCCCAGCTGTTCGCAGCAGCATGAGCTGCTGCTCCATTAATTCCAATATGTATGTGCACAGGCCTCAAGCACAGCCTTGTCCTAACAACTGCTAGGAATGCAGAATTATTGCTTATAATAAATCATTGTAAGCCAGTCAGAGCTCTGGATACCCTGGTATTTTGACACATGTTGAATTTGTGATAACAGCATTTCCAAATGTTAAAAAATTATGGGCCAACTTCATTTTGTTATTGCCTTTGTTGAACTTCTGACTTCTGTCATCTCAAAATTGTTCTTAAAAAAATAAAAAAAGAAAGAAAAAAAACAAGAAACAACTTGGTTGCTAGTGTAAAGAAAAGAATTTAAGTTGCTCATAGAAGCATAGCACTATTGTATAGCTTTGCTTTCATGGGGAAAAAGTTAACCCAAGAGCTGTATTAACTTGTGAAAGCTTAAACCGTGCCTGTGTAACCATTCAGATATTTGTTGCTGCCTGCAAATGAGTTATCTATGAAGGTGAAACGAAAAGGAATGCTTTGTAGCAGAAATTGCTAGACTGGCCCAAAGATATCATAAGTATTGTGTTGTCCAACAGGAATAAACAAATAATTATCTACAAGTCTTCATGAAAGGTACAGTCATCAGTCATATGGGAGCATTGTTTTTTTTTCTGAGCAGATCATTTCACAATGCCTTATGCAGTGTTCTGCTAAATCAGGTAATATGTCATACTCAGAGGCTGCAGGTAAGGAGCTTCTCAGATGTATCCAGGGTCTTATATAAATATAGGAAATACACCAATTCTAATTGGTTTGGATTCACTTAAGCTGAAGTGTGGTTTATAAAACAAGCCCTTGTTTAATTAAGTAAATGTCCTTTCAGTCTTTTGTGCTATTTATTTATATCAATTTAAATAACACCTTAGTTAATTTTTTTGACTGAAAGGTGTGTAGGTATGAAAAGGTTGTTTTTTGTGTGTTTGAGAGAAACCTAAAAACCTACTTCTGTTTGCTTGCCTTACTCTGTTATCTGTCAGGATCTAAGTTAGAACAGCTCCAATTCCTTTATCTGAAGTGGGAAAAATTCAGCTAGTATTTGCAAGTCGCTTTCGTATTGATATTGATATTTCGTAGCATGTTTCCACCGCAAGATTAACTAGACACTTTACTGGGTTATAACGTACCTCAACCTCATCATCCACACAAAGGCGTTAGGTTTTAGTTTGCTTGCCTGTTTAAATAGGAATACAAGCAAGTGTCTAAACGCCATCTTCCAGCAGAAACACACTGATGAGGACTCAGATAATGCAGGTAAGCAGAGGATAGCCATTCAGTGTTAGGGCAGGTGTCAAACTTGGTTGTCAATAGCCTGTATACGTGTGTAGACACTATGTAGTGGGAAGCTGAAGTGTATATTGCAAGTCAACATAATGAAGCATTGAAGATTACTGGTCTGTATGGTCCAGTAATATAGTGAAGCTGGGAGATAGTGAGCACAGTACTGTTTTGGGACTACATAAACCTGCCTATGTGGGGTTATTAATAAAGAGCATTCCAAATGTGCCTATGTTTTAAAACCTTACAAAACTTTCCATACATAAAATTTAATTATGAGTTTTGATCAGTACATGGACAATTTCCATGCACTGGAGGAATTTATATTCTTAGCATTTACCTGAAGCCTTAGTAAATACACCCTGCTAAATAAACAACACGTGGTTTGGGAAAAAATACAAAATAATGCTGGAGAAAGGTGATTGCTAGTATCTCTTAATAAAAACACATTTTGAGTAAAACATTAAATCTGTTGAATGAATTGAAGTCAATGACAAATGCTTTTTGAATCTGAATGTGAAAAAAAAAGTGTTTTCAGGTGAGGATAAAGACATTCCTGCTTATATGACATCTCATTTTAGGAAAGTTGTACCTTAGACTGTAAACGTAACATGTTAAAGCAAAACTGTCAAAATTGGAACTATAGAATATTAGCACTAGCATCAGCAAATTTTCACTGTGTGTCTATCTAAATATTCATGCAGGAAAAAGCAAGTGCATGTTTACAGTGCATGTTTTAAGTACAATTGCATAAGAAAAAAGAAAAAAGCAGAAAAAGAAAAAAAGACCAACCAACCCCTTTCTTTCCACCACAGACTGACCTTTCTTTCTTTACTGGATGTAGGCTAGCTAGTAATACTTTTGCACACCCACATGATGTAATGCATGCATATCAGAAGTGTGAAAATTAGTGTTTCTTCACTGGATGGAAAAGATTTAGAAAATATATAATTTATGGGCTTTGAAATGTTTAAAATATTTATTTCTGTAGAATTAGTCCTTTGAATCCTGGGTACACAAAGATCATCCAAGTGATAAGTTTCTGCCTCAATTGGTCTTAATCTAACCTCGTTTACACTGTGGAAAATGACAGAATAAGACTGGATATGATGCAGATGAAATGTAGTGAAATAAATGAAATAAATCAATGTGCAATGGATGCAGTTGTTAGAGTAACCGCACTGTGGAATTGCTCTGATGAGAACCAGGGTAGTTTAGTTTAACCCCTGTGTTAATTTTATTTTTCTTTTTCTTAATCCGTTTAGAGTCACTGGTTTATTTCTCAAACTAAGCAGTGTTGACAATCAACAATTATATGAAGAAAGAAAAGCCAACTCACCGAGCCTGTGTTAATTCAATTGTAGCTAAAAGTTAGTGACCAGCACTGTGAATCTGGAACCTGAAGTAAAACTTGTCTCTTCTCAGTTTAACATGAGCTTTATTGTAGTTTCCGATTAATCTTGAATTCAGTGGCAGTTCTACAGCTATGTATGACCTCGATTTGACTTTGGTGAATTTCTGAAATTCCCTATCTGTAAACTGGATGTCATTTTTCTGCTTAAGATGGATGCTGTGAGACTTAATTTGTATATTTTCCTTATAGGGAGCATGAGGTTCTTGTGAGGTTCTTATAACAACAAAGCCTGTAAACAGACAAAGCAGAAAAAATTTTTATGAGTGTTGCAAGCGAGAAATCTCAGGCCAAATTGTTTAGTGAAATTTTGCATGTGCACTAAATTGCAAGTCATGCCTTGTCAGAATTATTTTGATACTATTAAAAAAAATTCTTCTTGAAGAGTGTCAGTGAAAATACAGGGAACTGTCTTCTGTGCTGGTGTTAGAAAGCTTTCTTTATCTTGGTAAGTTTTTATTTGGATGTTGTAAGGAGACTGTAGAGGAGAATATATTTCTCCTCAGGATTGTTAAATGCTGGTACTGCCCTAGTGTCACATAATAGGATTAGTAGTAGTAGTAGTAGTTTAGCCCTGATGATTTTCACTATACTCTTTTGATTGTACTTTAATAACTGAAATAATCTTTCATTTAAATTATTGTTTATATAGTTTTGAGCTGAATTTTTATAAATTCTTATACACATGTAATGGGTATATAAATTTGATATAAACTATGTAATAAGTGCTTGTAATGTTTAATTTTTATTGCACAATGTTTATGCCAAAATATTTTGGGGGGATGAAATTGTAAAGGTCAAGTTTATTATATTATATCCAAGGTTAGCAGATACTGAGTTTGAGTTAGCATATCATTGCATGAAAATGTAGATGTCTATTTTGCATACCATTTTAATGGTTTAGAAAGTTAGTCTACTATTGAATTTTCTCATATGAATTAGATTACATTACCACAGTGCTTTGAAAATACTTAATAAATCCAAAGAAAAAAGTTCTACTTTAAGTTTCTTTGTGCTCTATAATACATTCAGTCAATAAAACCAAAATAGCTGCACTGAATCACAGTTGGGTTTTAGTCTTTGTATTGGCAGACTAGTATGGCCTCAAGATACTGATCTACACTGACTTTTGTTCCATGACTCCAGAGCACAGCTTCCTTGTACATTTGTCTTACCCTGAAATTCCTTTTTGTTACTCTCATTTCTTGTAGCAATATTTATAAAATCAGTCACAAAAGTCTGTACATTTCTCAGCTCCCCTGTATACCAGTATTAGAGATGTACATCAAATAACAAGCAAGATACTGTGGGATGTATGTGGTGCCACACACCTCCTAATTGGTTGTTGTTACTGCCTGTCTATCATAAATCCTGAACTTATTACACTGTTTGGGCTCTCTGCACCACACAATTGACCACGTCCTCATTCCAGGCATTAACTACCTCTTTTCTTCAACACTCACTCTTTTGTGGATATGCTGCTTTACGTCTGCCTTGGCTGATGTTGCACCATTCAGACAATGATTACTTGTCTGGGAAAGATGTTTCCTGGACTGAAACACTGTGTGCAGGTATGTGATGTGTCTGTACAAAAAATTATATCCTGACATTTTCCTTCTCCACCTCTTCTTGCTTCCTACACTGAAGCAGACTTTATGAACTCCCCTTTTTTAGTGTCTTTGGTCTTCAAGAATCTAAAGACAAATATGGGAATAATGTGTATGATTTATAGCCGTTTTTTGTTCTTCCTTTTAACGTGCTTTTTGCTCAGCCTTGAATACTTTTGTAACAAAGCAGCATCAAAGTCACCATTGCCATGTCAAGGGTAACATTTTTATTTTAATTTAAACCACTTTAATTCATGCATGATATTGGATTTATACAAGAGGGTTTGTTTGAAGACATGCTTCTCCCTTTTTTCCTCCACTAGTAGCATCTGTTAGTAAGCTTATGCTATGTGTGCCCATCAGTTCAAACTGGATTTATATTAAACCATCTAATTCTGAGTGGATAGAATTGTTTTCATTTTTATTGAATTTTTGGTGGTTAGATGGTGGCAGGTTTTTTCTGGTTTAGTTGTGTTTTTTTCTAAGCTACCTAATGTATTCCTATGAAATATGTAATTTCTGCATTAAGTGACACTTTAACTGAGCTTTGAAGTTGATTGACAGTTTCTAGTTATAGGAATTTCTTTAGGTGAGCTGTTAAATGCTACGTTGTTACCATGGGTTCAGTTAGAATGGCATAGTAATTAAACGTTGAGTATGACCATTTCTACCAATATTTTCTGTTCTTTCTCTATATTTTTAAGACATGTAACTTTTTCATATCAAGTAGAAGTTGTTTATATCATGAAGAGATGTCTTTTTATCAATCTAGAGAAAAATATAGTACTATTCAGATTAATTTGTGGGGGTTTGACCTTGGCTTAAGTAGGAATCTCATATGCATTTTGTTTAGGAAATGCAATGAATTGATTGGAAGGTTTATTCTGTGTCATTTATCTTATATCATTACTTCAACAGCTTATGATTCTAATCAAAAAATGTCACTTTGGTTTTTAAATCTATTTTTATCACCCAGAACATCTCATCTGTCAATATTTGATTAGAAGTCCTCGCTGCTTGAGACAGCTTTTCTCTGTCTGACAGATAATCTGAAGCTCTGAAACCATCGATTGAAGCTTCACCTCTTGGAGGGGAAAAAAAAAATAAAAAGAGGTATAAAGAGCTAGGAGATAATTTTTGATTACACTTCAACTTGTGACTTCTGCTTTGGGCCCAATAGAAAGGCTGAATCTTCCTGTCTTATCACTGCAAAGACAGACTACTCATGTATTGATTTAGACAGAAAAGTTCAACTAAGTTCCAGTTTGATTTCTTCATAACATCTCATCTCAATTTAAGGAAAATTATCCTTTTTTTTGTTGTTTTTCTTTTCAGCTTCACTTTCTCTCCTTTTAATTTTCAGTGCAGCAGAATACAAGTCACTTGTCTACCACAAGCATTTGGTATGTCTGTCCATGTGCTATACATACCATAAAATACTTACTGTTCAAGCACTGTCTTTGATTTGATTACTTCATTGCAATAGAGTTAATTGTCCTGCAGATGAAAAAGAGGCAAAAATTGCAATCTGAGATATATGTAAAATTAGAAGAATTTGAATTTTATTGTTGTTGGAGACCCTGAAAAGTCTTCTATGACTGCCTGCTATAGTGACAAGTTCTTGTCTGATCTACTTATAAATATGTCTTTTGAGGAAAATTGAATGATATTTCTTGGTGTCTCTAGGAAAAAATGCTGCATTTAATGTTTTTAAACATTCAGATCATAAATCTGTATTTAATAGTAAGTAGCACTGCCATATTTTCCCTACATAGCATAGGGCTGAAATTCAGGCATTTAGTTAGACAAGTACCATAAATACAGAGGTAGGTTTCTATCTCTAGTTATCCAAGTATTTTTCTTTATCTAAATTCATAGCTTTCATGTATAACTTACTCTTCATAGAAGGATAACTTGGAAGTTCTTCCTCTTAATGACATACCTGGATCCTGGATATGGTAAATTCAGAGCCTAATGAGCAAAGATGTATTAGCTGGCTATATAAAAGCCATTGTGCATATTTTATATCTTATATTCATACATACTGTGTTGAAATTTGTCAGTATTCTGGGTTTGAAGTTAGATTTTATGTCAGACAGAGAAGTGCTAGTGAAAAGCTAAAAATAAGGTGAAATTTTGCTATGCCTGGGAACATTTAGCATAGACATAGAAAGAGCAAGCTTTTTGTCTAGTGTCAGAATGAAAAGATATTAACCAAAATAATCAGGGACAGGAGTAAGTAATCTCCTTCATGGAAGACATCTAAAGATGTAGAGTCAAAGTTGTTCAAACCAAAAATACTTGAAAATGAGAAATACAACCACTAGAAATTTGGCAAATTTAAAAAAAAAACAAAAACACCTCAGCTCTGTCAAAATTCACATTAACAGCTAAGAATCTGAATACAGTATGTAGATAGCTGGAAGCCAATGTAGGGCTCAAAGGGGCTGTTCCTGAATTTAGCTGTATGTTTAGAACAGCAATAGGGATCCTTATTAATAGGGGTCAGATTCTGCCATCTGAGCTGTAGCAGGTAACTTTACAGTTAACTCAGTAAATTGAGTCATGAAATAGCATTAATGGTAGTCTGTATTTCCCAGCACCCTGAAGAAAAGGATCTTGGGTATCATGAGCAAAAGCAGGTAAAAGCAGCAGGAGAAAGAAAATTAAGAGAACCTGTACTTTTGTTTCTTTTTTTTAAAAAAAAAAAGCTGTTCATAGTGAAGGTATGCACAAAACTTTCTCTGAGCCTAGATTCAAAAGATGAGCAGAATTACTACGGAAAGGAAAAAAAAAAAAAAAATTAAATTCACTTCCGTTACTGCAGGAATTAGAATTTCATTTTAAGTGACATATTGAATCTGCTTCATATTTAGTTTCTAACAACCATAATTATAAACAATACTAGTTAACAGAGTAACAAATCCCATATTTACATCAGTTGTTTATAGGAGGTTCAAATATGGGTGAATAAGCAGCAGTTAAATAAAGATCAAAGTTCCTCTAGCTGTTATACTCTGGATAGCAGGTAGAAGAATGAAAGTCAGTTCTCTTTCTATATACTAGATATTCCGATCCTAGTAGATAGAGTTGAATTGGAACCTTTTTTCCTGGGTTTGTGAGTTTGGGTTTTTTAATTTGTTCATTGATGTGTCATCAGTTGTGAATTTCAGGAAGGAAATAACTTCTAGATTCTTAATCATTCAATCCACCTTCACATTCTAAAAATGCACAGAGCATTTTTTATTCGCTTTTCTTGAAAAGAGTCAAAGACTTAAAATGGCGTTGCATTCAACAGATGAAGTTCTGAATTTTTTTTGCTTTTCTCTACTTCCATTTGCATCGTATCAACCTATTCCAACTCCAGAATTTTCAGCAATATCTTCCTTTGCTTTTCTGTGGCAAACATCCCTGCTATGTTTGTTTCAAAAATATCTGTTTTCAGATTTCCTTGTAATATGAGAAGGTTACATACTGTCATACACTGTCATACATGGAGATTAAGGTCAAAATACTATTCAATTTTGTTCATGAACTAAGCTACCCATGACTTGCTTTCCAGACTATTCAACATTACAAATAGCTCAGTGGTACAGTAATTTAAAACAAAACTCTTGTTGACTTCTGTTGCAGATGTTATTATTCAGCATGTCTGCATATCAGGATCATAGGTCATAAATCAGATCATCTCTAATTATGTATCTATATTTAATGGCCACCTGTGAACAATTTATCTTAAATGATTTGTTCATTAGCACATAAGAATTCAAGGAAAGAATATGATTTATTTTTATGGATTTCCCTTCAGCTGCTTTAATTATGAGGTTGTTTCTGGTTTGTTGCTATAATCCCAAATTTATTCTAGGAAAAATGAGGTTGGGGAATGAAAAAGAAAAGAACTGAGACTGAGAAGACTGGCTAATATTTTTGGTGTTAATAAGCAAAATTGGATCCTACATGATCCTCAGATTCTTCCAGGAAAATACCTGGTGGCCTCAGTCTGAAGCATTCCTAGTACAGAAGAAATTTTTCAGTTACAGTAAAGCTGTCTTTTCTAAGCATATGAAAACTGTATTTGTAAAAACAGATAATTTGGGCTGACTTCCACAGGCATGGCTAGCTCATGTTTCTATAAGAATATTTCCTGCTGTATTTTAACTGCCTGATTGGAAATCATGGGATTTCTATAGAATTCCAGCTAATAGTTGATGAGAAACAATCATCAATAAGAATTTCTTTTAGTATTAGGGAACAACATGCTCCCTATAAACTGTTTTTGCTAAAATCAAGGAGAAAAACAATTAAAGTAAACTTGCATGGGAAAGTTCATCCTTAATGATTCTATTTTGTTGAAATTATAGATAATTAAAACCATTGCCTTGGAAAAAAACCCAACAAGCAAACACCAAAGGTGATACTCAGCATTCCACAGTTCTAACATTTAATAACAGAAATTAAAAGGAGATTTTTTTGTATCTCTCCTCATTCAGCAAAACACACAGTGCTCTGAAACTGCTGAAGTGAGCTGAAAACCTGTTGCTGGTTGTAAATGGGCTTTGAACAAAGTCCATAATGAAGCCATAAAATAACTTTTGCAAAATTTCTTATCAAAAGTTTTTTGTTCTCTATAAGATACAGTTAGAAAGAGCTTTTCTAAAATTACATTTCTATCTATTTCTTTTTATTTTAAAGTGCCTCCTCCATCAGTTCAGTTCTTTGATATAGTTTTTATGATATTGTTAAGGCAATTGGCCAATCAAGTTTCTTTTTATCTGTTTCAGCAATGGGTTGTTGGAGGCCTCATCTCACAAAGGCTAATCTCTCTTATCTATATAGTTGAAACTTTTATCGTTCAATTAACTTCTTCACTGTTCCTTTGAAAATGTGTACATGTGCATATGTATGTATGCATTCATCTTTTGATGTATACATACATACCTACATTTTATAATTCATGCATACTCATATATAGATATACACCAAAATGAACCAAAATATTTCTGGATTTGATTTCTGTGATCAAGAAAAGAGCTGTCACCATGTAGTAGCTGCTGAGAGCTAACCAGATACGAAAACTCTTAATTTCACTATTCTGGTGTGCAAGGATATATTGACATAAAGCCGAGAGGTTTTTATATCACCGAATAAAAATGGTTTAATTCAAAGGTAAAGAAGTATGTCAATTGTAGGACAGACTGATAGGATACAAACTGTTTAAGGAAATGTCTGCCAGGTATGTTTATATATTTAGCTTCTGGGAAGAAGGTATGGTACTTTGATAATTATATTAGTCAGGCTTTAAGAAATCATTATGATTCTGCAATGCTTTTGGAAGACTCTTTCCTAATAGAATCATAGAATCATAGAATCATAGAATAGTTAGGGTTAGAAAGGACATTAAGATCATCTAGTTCCAACCCCCCTGCCATGGGCAGGGACACCTCACACTAAACCATGTTGCCCAAGGCTTTCTCCAACCTGGCCTTGAACACCGCCAGGGATGGAGCATTCACAACATCGTTGGGCAACCTGTTCTCGTTACTCCTTGTCCTATCACTACAGACCCTAATGAATAGTCCCTCCCCAGCATCCCTATAGGCCCCCTTCAGATACTGGAAAGATGCTATGAGGTCTCCACGCAGCCTTCTCTTCTCCAGGATGAACAGCCCCAACTTTCTTAGCCTATCTTCATACGGGAGGTGCTCCAGTCCCCTGATCACCCTCATGGCCCTCCTCTGGACTTGTTCCAACAGTTCCATGTCCCTTTTATGTTGAGGACACCAGAACTACACTCAATACTCCAGGTGAGGTCTCATGAGAGCATAAAGGGGCAGGATCACCTCCTTCGACCTGCTGGTCACACTCCTTTTGATGCAGCACAGGATATGGTTGGCTTTCTAGGCTGTATGTTCACACTGCCTACTCATGTTCATTTTCTCATCGACCAATACCCCCAAGTCCTTCTCTGCATGGCTACTCTGAATCTCTTCTCTGCCCCACCTGTAGCTGTGCCGGGGATTGCTCTGACCCAGGTGTAGGACCTTGCACTTGGCATGGTTAAACTTCATAAGGTTGGCATCAGCCCACCTCACAAGCATGTCAAGGTCCCTCTGGATGGCATTCCTTCCCTCCAGCATATCAACTGAACCACACAGCTTGGTGTCATCAGCAAACTTGCTGAGGGCACACTCAATCCCACTGTCCATGTCACAAGAAGACTGGTCCCAACACCAATCCCCCAGGGACACCACTCGTTACTGGTTGCCAGCTGGACATTGAGCCATTGACCACAACTCTTTGTGTGCAGCCATCCAGCCAGTTCTTTATCCACCGAGTGGTCCATTCATCAAATTGATGTCTCTCCAATTTAGAGACAAGGATGTCGTGTGGGACAGTGTCCAATGCTTTGCACAAGTCTAGGTAGATGACATCAACTGCTCTACCCCTGTCCATCAGTTCCTTATCCCCATCATAGAAGGCCACCAAATTGGTCAGGCAGGATTTCCCTTTAGTGAAGCCATGCTGGCTGTCACCAAGCACCTTGTTGTTTTTCATGCGCCTCTAACATGCCTTCCAGGAGAATCTGCTCCAAGATTTTGCCAGGCACAGAGGTAAGACTGACTGGTCTGTAGTTCCTGGGTCACTCATTTTCCCCTTCTTGAAAAATGGGGATTATATTTCCCTTTTTCCAGTTGTTGTGAACTTCACCTCACTGCCATGGTTTTTCAAATGTAATGGACAGTGGCTTAGCAACTTCATTCGCCAGCTCCTTCAGAACCCGAGAATGGATTTCATCAGGTCCCATGGACTTGTGTATGTTCACTTTTTTAAGATGTCTTGAACCAGATCCTCTCCTAATCTTATGTTATTTTTTCATTTATTGATGAATAAATCCCTGAAAATTTTCCAAGGAAGTGCAAACCTTCCTTGTTTTTCCTTTTTAATCATGCTTCAAAATTTAATACAGATTTATATTAAATGGAAAAAAAAAATCCAAGAAAAGTTTATTATTCATTATTAAATTCTGCCATATATCATTATCTACTTAATGCTGTTTTTCTGTGGTACAGTAAATAACCATGGAGATTAATAGGACTCCTGAAGCTTTAGGTCTCTACTTTGCTCATAAAGCTGTCTATATTCTTTCAATATTTGTAGGAAAATGCTAAGATATTTCTTCAGAAGTGAAGTCTTCCTTCCTTACTTCCCTAAAATTAAATTGTAGGAATTTACAAGATATCTCCGTGTATCAGATTTTTTTGGGGGGGAACTCAGAAATTTGTACCTTTCTAGAACTACCTTGCTATGCTTATTTAAAATAAAGCTATAAAATACTCTATTATAAAAGTCCTCTGGATTTTCTGTGGATGACCAAAAACTAAAATATATGAAATTACAACAAACACCAAGGAGCTGAAATATGAGTACAAAAACATAAGTAACATCTATGGATCTTTACTTGTATTACTTTATGTTCATTTAAAGTAAGAAATCATTATCTCCTCATCTTTTAAAACTGATGTAGCATAAATGCCTATTATTATAGTAATGCATTCATTCTCTCTTTTTTTTTTTTTTTTTCATGTTTAAATGTCTGACAGAATGTGAGTAAATAGTAAAGAAAGTAAATCAGCTTTGGGCATTCCCCGTTCCTTACTATACATATAAACTGCATTTTCTAAGGGTTCAAGTTCAGTTTCTGCATCTGTGAATGAAATAATCTTATTTCAGACACCTTGTGAAGAAGTAGTCTTAACATATCACTTCAAAAGGGGAAAAGGGTTGAAATAGATTACTGTGTATCTTACACCTTAGGTGTATATATATTACATCAGTCTTATCTGAATGTTCAAGTTCAGGAACAGCTTTTTGCTTAATCTAGTACTGAATTTAATGTCCCCGTGAGTAGTAATGCATCTCATGAGAGAATTGAATGCTTCAACAAAAATATAAATGCAAGCTGTTTAGAAAATGCAGAGTTACTTCTTTCATCTTATTTAAAAGAAAAGCATTTTTCTGACATTTTGATCCAATTGAATGCCACTAGTTGGATGTTAGGAGCTCTCTGTGTTTTTATCTTAGTAACAAAAAAGGAGTATATGAATTTTCTATTTCAAAAAAGCTTGGAAAATCATAGAGTAAAAAGTACTCAGGGAAAAAATAAAAATTAGAAACACTCTTAAACCTCAAAAAAATATTAATGGTTTTACAAGTAAATGGATTTATAGTTTCATGTACAAAAAACAACCAACAACAAAAAAAAAAAGTATTTTTTTTTCTGGCAATTTTCATCAATTGTTTTTTAGTATTTACTGAAGCTTTGTCTAAATTTGACCATGTTTTCTTTATAGTATGTAGTTGTCAGCTAAAAATAAATAATGGTGTTTTCTTTACATGTCTGAGTTTAATTCTTATCTCTAAAAATCTTCTTTTTAGTTTGGCCATTTGAACTTTAGGATGGCATTTTCCTTTCACTCTGTATCAAGTTTAAGACCAGGTAATTTATTCAAAACCAAATCAGTGAATCACAGAAAGAGATACATGATAAGACTGCTCAAGAAATATTTGTATTTGGTTCTGAAGTTTGTAGATAAATATCCTGTAAGTTTGGAGAAATGAGTATAACTTTATTAAGTACTAGTTTTGTGCCAGTGAGATGGAGATTATTCCATAAAAATTTTATTGCATACATCAGTCTTTAGTTGCTATTGTAGAAAACGTTAAGTTTCTATTCTTTAAACCGCTTTAAAGACAGTGTGAGCTTCACCTTTTCCAATACATGCTGGTGCAAACTCAAGAAATCAATGGTGACATTTTTGCATTTGAAAGTAACACAGCTGCAGTTCTGATGTGGTTGAAAGATGACAAAAGGTGTATAGTAGCACTAGATCAATGACTAGAATTTTTTTATTCATGAGCTTCATTGTTTTCTTTGCTCTGGCTAATCCACTCAGTGTCATTCTTGCCTTCTCTCTATTCTCTTTTGCAGCTCAATAAGCCTTCTTTCCATTTATCATCAATATCCATCCTTTCTTCTTTTCTGTTCATATCCTTGTGGACATTTTGTCCCTTCTTCCTTTATATCTAAAATTTGGATACTTGATATGTCGTCTTCTCCCACACATCTCTTTCTGTTCAACTCTGGGTTTTTTGCTTTCATATCTCTTGCAGAATCAAATTCAGGTCCTTTGCCATGTCTTTTAATAAAGGGCCTTGCCTCACATGTCTAAACTAATAACTGCCTCTTGTCCTTTATCTTCTCTTGCTTCAGGTTACTGGTTTGTTTTTCATTGCTACTCTTGCTTCTGTGACATGAATAGTCATTCTATTATATCCTCTTATTTCAAAGTCTTTCTAAACCTATTTGCTTTGAGAAAATGCCTCACTCCTTTGTGTCCAAAACTTTCATTTCTTATATTTCTTCATGTCGTGGTTTAAACCCATTCAGGTAACTCGTTCACTCACTCCCCCCCCCCCCTTCTTTCCCTCCCCCTACTCCTGGAGGGACGGAGAGGAGAACTGAAAAGAATGCAACTCCCACGGGTTGAGATAAGAACAGTTTAGTAACTAAGGTATAACACAAATCACTACTGCTACCACCAATAATAATGATAAAGGAAATAACAAGGGAAGCGAATACAACATCTCACCACCAGCTGACCGATAACTCACCCCCCCCCAGCCTGACCAAGCTCTGACTGATACCTCCTCCCACCCCGCAGTCTCCCAGTCCTTCCGGCTAACTCCCAGTTACATCCTGGGCACGACGTGCTGTGGTATGGAATACCTCCTTGGCCAGTTTGGGTCAGGTGTCCTGTCTCTGCTTCCTCCTGGCTTCCCCTCCTCCCTGGCAGAGCATGAGGCTCACAAAGTCCTTGGCCAAACCAAAACATCCTTGCTATCAGCTCTGTTCCTGAGCTGAAAGTCAAAACACTGCACTGTACCAGCTACCAAGAAGGAGAAACATGACTGCTACTGCTGAACCCAGGACACTTCAGCAAAGGTCTTTGAAAGCCTGTAGAGAATAATATTTCTTATTAGCAGTAATATCGATAAATTAACCTGCTAAAATGAAGAGCAGGCAATGTGACACAAGACTGACTGAACTGGTAACATGGTTTCAGAATCTCTGACCCTGTTTTGGTTCTTTTTCCTGACCTGCTACATTAGTCTTACAGCTTCAGCTGTTTTAGATATAATGATTTAGAAAACATAGAGCATCAACTGCCAAAGAAATGACAGAGAGAAATTACTAATATCCCTTTTTAGTAGGGAGGCTTGCTTTTTCTTTTATTCCTTTTACTTTATTCTTTCAGGCATGAATTATTCTATAGTATATTAAATGAATATACCGTTGGTCTGTAGATTTTCACCAGTAATGAAGACTAAGAGTAAAAACCCCTATGCGAGGCAAAGCCTAAATGACTCATTTTAGCAAAAGGGATATTAAAGGACAAAGGAGAAATCTAATAAATGAAATAATTCTTGTCTTCACCCTTGATATAGCTAGTCTTAGATATAGTGAGCTCTGCAAAACATCAGTATTCATGTCAGGGAAAACTGAATTAATAATGCTGAAAAATGAATTATTTCATAGCATAGATTTTGTTTTTTTACTGCAACCTTTTTAAAAGAGAAAATGAAAATTCATTAACTTTCTGCTATGAATTATTTTCTTTTTCATAGTATTTAACTTCACTAGACCATCATTGTGCATGTCATTTCTGATGGGTAAAATATTCCTGCAGCAGCTGTACAACAATATAATTAAACGTTTCCTACTTTTGATGGATAAATTACTAGAAACATTTATATGGTGGAACAACTGCATTAGCCACCATTTCTTTGCCTGGTTTATTGCACTAGAGAGCCTCATTCCTCTATAAATATTATAACATAAAATTGTAGGAAGGGAAATTACAGTCAGGATGAAATAGCTGATAGGAGTCTTTTTAGTTTTGACAGTGGAGGTTTCTTGGGGAGATAAGGTAAAATGTTTAGGAAGTAAGAGTTTCCTTTCCAGTTTGTTTGAAAGTAATTTAATCCATTAAACATAAAATTTGCAAATATGAGTTTGGAGTGTGTCAAAATTTGAGATTTTCCTTTCTTGGAGCATTGTTAATATTGCTGTTGGTTTTAACCTTGAAAATTTTATTACACAAGTCTATTGTAGAAAAAACACCAGAATTTCCAGTTGAAACTTTTGTGTGGGTTTGCTTCACATTTAATCCTGCATTCTCTAAGTATTTTATTCCACCACTCTCAATAGGATCATTCAGTCCCAGCTAATCTGTATCTTCTTTCATGCTCCATGAAGATCTGATTTTTAGGAAGCACAGCAATAGTTCAGTAAATAGGGAGATTCTGTGACCATATCAGACATCTTATCAACCTAAACATTAGAGACAAACAGGGAACATAAAACACCTGCGATGAGTTTCCTGAGAGGCAGCCCAGTAGGCCTATCCTACTCTCTATTAGGAATACTTCTGGAACATAAGTAGAAAGGAAGAGACATCTGTGCTGTTAGTGCTGCACCATCAGAGTTATCAGGTAACACTGCAAGTTATATACAGCACAGCTGTGGATAATTCCTATATTTCTATATTACAGTACATGGCTACCGGTAGTTATAACTGCTTTGGTGTGTTGCAGATTAAAACTAGAGACACTATGGCATTATGCAGTTAACACAGAATGAATCATTAAGGATTTAGCATTAGTTTAGGAAACTAAACTGCAATAACATTATCTTGAAAAGGGGTGATCTAAATTATATTTGCAATAGTTTATGGTACCTGAGTGAGGAAAGAGTTTGTCTTCCAGCTCAGTAGATGATCAATATTACTACTTCAGTATTTTGACCATTTGACTTAGGAAAAAGCTTGGGTATTCTTTTTCACCATTTTTTGTCTTTATTTCCCTTCTTGGAAGGTCAGCTCTAAACATAGGCCTGCCTGAGTCCTGTCCTGAAATTCATAACCCACAGCTTTCCAGGTACATCAGCCACAAGAACAAGCGAGTTCTATGAAGACTGGCATCAATCTGACTCTAGAGAGGAGAAAAATTTAATTCATTTTTGTATAGGAGAAATTCTGTTTGCCAGAGCCCTGTAAGTGTTCCACAAACCAGTGAGACTTTAAAGTCTATTAAAAATTTGCTTTAGAAAACATTAGAAACTGCTTTAGAAAACATTAGAAACTGCTTTAGAAAGAAACTTTTTCTCTCCTTTGAGACTATATTTCTAAGCTGTACTTCCAAAGTGCATACAGACATTCCCATAACCTCCAAAGTATTTTAAGCAGAACAAGCCATTTGAACTAACTGTATCATTATTATGAGTCTTTCATGATAGTGAAAAGTCCTTCCTTTGAGATGCTTACCAGTGGAACAAATGCATCTTACTGGAGTATTGATTTAGCATCATGCCTTTATAGGTGATACAAACAGCATGCATTCAGGAGAAGAGGAACAAAGGTGACAGATGGGAGAACAAGGGAAATGAATGGGAAGCTTTTCTGATATCAGTTCCTGCATTAATAGCTTAAGCATCAGCCTTGGAACCCAACAAAGTCCACAGGATGGGTAAAATTGTTCTAAGTGGGTTTCAAATATTATTCCAATTTCTTCTTTAGGTTTATGCAACTCTTATTAATTCGCATAAGTGCATTCCCAAAATTAAAATCAAATCTGAGATATTTGAAACTCATTCATGATGTTTATTTATTATAAATATGCCTAAGACTCTTCAACATTAATAGAAATATCCTTGTTCCGGTAGCAAAATGGTCAAGCTCATTAAGAGTCTTCTCTGGGAACTGCAATCATGAGATTGTTGAGTTTGTGAACCTCAGGACAGTGAGAAAATCGTGCAGCAAGCTCACTGCCCTGGGCTTCAAAAGAGGAGATTTTGGCCTCTTCAGGAACCTACTTAGTAAGGTTCCATGGGATATAGCCCTGGAGGGCAGGGGGGCCCAAGACTGTTGGTTGATATTCAAGGATCACCTGCTACAAGCTCAGGAGTGTTGTGTCCCAGCCAGAAGGAGGTGCAGCAGGAGGGCCAGGAGACCTCCTTGGGTGGATAAGGTGCTGCTGGGGAAATTTAGAGGGAAAAGAGAGGCTTATAAAAGGTGGAAACAAGAACAGGCAGCCTGGGAAGAATACAGGGATGTTGTCCAGGAAGCTAGGGACCAGGTTAGGAAAGCTAAGGCCTGGTTAGAATAAAACTTGGCTAGGGATGTGAAAGATAACAGGAAAAGATTCTATAGGTACATTGTGAATAAAAGACAGACTAGGGACAATGTAGAACTAGCTACACAGGATTTGGAGAAGGCTGAAGTTCTGAATGACTTTTTTGCCTCAGTCTTCCCTGGCAAATGCTCTGACTGCACCACCCAAGTCTTGGAAGGCAGACGCAGAGACTGTGAGAATGAAGACCTTGGGCCCACTGTAGGAGAGGAATTGGTTCGAAACCATCTCAAGAACCTGAAGGTGCACAAGTCCATGGGACCTGATGAAATCCATTCTCAGGTCCTGAAGGAGCTGGCGAATGAAGTTGCTAAGCCACTGTCCATCATATTTGAGAAATCATGGCAGTTAGGTGAAGTTCCCAGTGACTGGAAAAAGGGAAATATAACTCGCATTTTTAAGAAGGGGAAAATGGATGACTCAGGGAATTACAGACCAGTCAGTCTCACCTCTGTGCCTGGCAAAATCTTGGAGCAGATTCTCCTGGAAGGCATGCTAAGGCACATGAAAAACAACAAGGTGCTTGGTGACAGCCAGCATGGCTTCACTAAAGGGAAATCCTGCCTGACCAATTTGGTGGCCTTCTATGATGGGGATAAGGAACTGATGGACGGGGTAGAGCAGTTGATGTCATCTACCTGGACTTGTGCAAAGCATTGGACACTGTCCCACATGACATCCTTGTCTCTAAATTGGGGAGACATCAATTTGGTAGGTGGACCACTTGGTGGATAAAAAACTGGCTGGATGGCTGCACACAAAGAGTTGTGGTCAATGGCTCAATGTCCAGCTGGAGACCAGTAACGAGTGGCGTCCCTGAGAGATCGGTGTTGGGACCGGTCTTCTTCAACATCTTTGTCGCTGACATGGACAGTGGGATTGAGTGTGCCCTCAGCAAGTTTGCCGATGACACCAAGCTGTGTGGTTCGGTTGATACGCTGGAGGGAAGGAATGCCATCCAGAGGGACCTTGACACGCTTGTGAGGTGGGCTGATGCCAACCTCATGAGGTTTAACCATGCCAAGTGCAAGGTCCTACATCTGGGTTGGAGGAATCCCAGGCACAGCTACAGGTGGGGCAGGGAAGAGATTCAGAGCAGCCCTGTGGAGAAGGACTTGGGGGTGTTGGTCGATGAGAAAATGAACATGAGCAGGCAGTGTGTACTTGCAGCCTAGAAAGCCAACCATATCCTGTGCTGCCCCAAAAGGAGTGTGACCAGCAGGTCGAAGGAGGTGATTCTGCCCCCCTCTCTCATGAGACCTCACCTGGAGTATTGAGTGCAGTTCTGGTGTCCTCAACATAAAAAGGACATGGAACTGTTGGAACAAGTCCAGAGAAGGGCCACGAGGACGATCAGGGGACTGGAGCACCTCCCGTATGAAGACAGGCTGAGAAAGTTGGGGCTGTTCATCCTGGAGAAGAGAAGGCTGCATGGAGACCTCATAGCAGCCTTCCAGTATCTGAAGGGGACCTATAGGGATGCTGGGGAGGGACTATTCATTAGGGTCTGTAGTGGCAGGACAAGGGGTAACAGGTTAAAACTTAAACAAGGAAGTTTAGGTAGGATGTAAGGAAGAAGTTTTTTACTGTGAGGGTGGTGAGGCACTGGAATGGGTTGCCCAGGGAAGCTGTGAATGCTCCATCCCTGGCGGTGTTCAAGGCCAGGTTGGATGAAGCCTTGGGTGTGATGGTTTAGTGTGAGGTGTCCCTGCCCATGGCAGGGGGGTTGGAACTTGATGACCTTAAGGTCCTTTCCAACCCTAACTGTTCTATGATTCTATGATTCTAATTTCCAGGAAAAAAACTGGAAACTTAGATCCTGAAAGTGTTCCAGCAGGCTTTCCTCCTGCAGATCAGCAAGTCTTTGTGATAGATGCACTCTGCCATCTAGATAACTTCCACTGAAATTGTGATAACCTGAAGTGCATTTCTGATATTTCATTCAGTGTAAAAACGATAGATATGCTTAGCTGTTCCTTTTACCTCCCTTTATACTTTTGTGCAATTTAATGGTTAATAAATGCTTGGAAGATACACAATTTTGAAGACAGAATACCCTAGACCCATTGGGATACCTGCAAGAGGATATGCCTATATACTCTACTAGTTCCTTCCAAAGCACTGTTTTTATAAATTCCATAAACTAAGGAATGATGTAACCTTGAGTAGAGCAGTTACTGTATCTTGGAGCCAGAGTGTGAGTGTAGTGTAGTGTACATGCAGAATAAGACTTTAATTCAACTTTGAGCTCAGCAATTTTATTCGAGTGCCTCTTTTCTTATGTAACTGTGCTCAAAAGGGCAAAAGATAAATAACACTTGCAGGTCCAAAGAGGAAGACCAACACCTTTAAAGCTGCTGAAGAGTTATGCTGTATACTATTTTTCATGTACAGTAGTGAAATCTAAACTTTACTCAGAGAAGAAGTAATTAGGAATTTATGTTATTAGTGAAAAACCTGGCCATATGCTGTTGAAAGTGACTAGTACAGATTGCTTCACTCTCCAGTGTATTTTCAAGCATACATTTTTACAGCTGTTGGTATCTGTAGATACTCTAATTCTCTCTGCCTCAAAGGGACTGATCACTTTTATCACTTGGCCACATATCTGAATAGATAAGTGGAAAAACTTTTGTAAATCTTTGGCCTATATTAAAAAAGAGTTATTTCTGATGTTAAAGACAGTGAATACTGGCAAGAGTGAAGTTACACCTTACCTGCCTGAATTGTCTGAATATTTCTTTGAAAGAGAAACGCTGTCCAAAAATGGAAGAATTTGATTCAGTAATGAATATTCTTATTTATATAAGAATATACTTATTTATATAGTCAAATCAGTGACTGCACGATTGAAAAACATGAAGAACTTTTTTTAAAATATTATTGATGTTTGTTTTTTTAAAAGATGAATTCTGATTTTTTTCATATAAAACACAAAGCTATGAGGGAAATTTTGGAAGGTTATTCATGACGTCAAGAGTTGATTGGAAGAAATTACGCTGCCTCTACTCTGTCACTATTTTGTGTGACATAATCATAAAGAAAAATATATGGCAGATATTTTGAACATTAATTTCTATAAATGGAAACCTGTATTTATGTTTCTGAGAGCTTGATTTTATAGGATTAACACATTAAATTTATTGCTAAGTAGGACTCTAAAGTTCACAATCAATTGGTCAGTTTACAGTTCACCTTAAATTTTAGTCTTTATTTAAATACTATGTAAATATGCAGTGTAGAATGACCACAGTAAAAGATTTCTTTGTCATTAAAAATGCAGCTCAGCAGCTTTGTAATAAATGGTGACATTATGTATATGCCAATCCCTTCTGGAAAATTGGAGCAATTCTAGACTTTGCCAAGAATTTGACATGCCACCCTAAATGTTTAATCAGGGATGCTGTGACTTTCAATGCTGCTTGTATAAATGTGTCAGTCTAATTTTTATTAAACCTCTTCAAAAGGAAGGAGAATCTGCTTCTGAGAAAAAAAAAAAATTATGACTGAACGGAACTAATGCTATTAATACATTTCTCACTGGGTATGATATAAGTAATCTAAAATTAACTATGATCCTCACTTCACTGAGCACAAACTTCCCTAGTAAAAGTTTTGAATTGGAACAGAACTCAGAGGAGTGCTGTGTCAAATTAATGATCATGAAGCAAGGCTTGCAGAGCATTAGTAGTCAGCTTCTGCCTTGGGTGACACCAGGGAATAGATGCCATTCAGCCATCTGAACAAAATTTCTATGATAAAACCTGTCCCTCAAAAAAACGCCCAGAAGAACCTAATGGGAATTTCCTGTGACTTCTCCACTGGTTGATTCTATTCTGGCCATAGAAAATACATCCTAGATTTCAGATAAGGGCCAGAGAAGCCAACTAAAGGCATCATTATAATCATAGAATCATAGAATCATAGAATCGTTAGGGTTGGAAAGGACCTTAACATCATCTAGTTCCGAACCCCCTGCCGTGGGCAGGGACACCTAACGCTAAATCATATCACCCAAGGCCTCGTCCAACCTGGCCTTGAACACTGCCAGGGATGGAGCATTCACAACCTCCCTGGGCAACCCATTCCAGTGCCTCACCACCCTAACAGGAAAGAATTTCCTTCTTATATCCAACCTAAACTTCCCCTGTTTAAGTTTTAACCCGTTACCCCTTGTCCTGTCACTACAGTCTCTAATGAAAAGTCCCTCTCCAGCATCCCTATAGGCCCCCTTCAGATAATCTGTTGGTGCTGTAGATTAAAAGGCCTATACAAGTTAGTAGTTTTAATTTTGAAAAGCTTCGGTTATATATACTGTCTTCTCATTTTTATAAATAGACTGACTTTGTTTAGTAAGGCTAGCTGCATTACTTAGGAGAATTTGGAAGAATTTAGGTTTCTGCATATGAGTTAAACTTCACAACATAGTATTTTTACATGAATATTTCTAGTTAATAATGGTGCTCTTACTGGTGTTTCTTCAGATTGTTTCTTGTATACATTATATTTGCTATTTATTCATCCTCTAGTGTTAAAATAACAAAATGATTAGGAGTGAGGAACCTTAAATGTCATCTAGTTCCAACTCGCCTGCCATGGCCAGGGACCCCTTACACTAGATCAGGTTGCTCAGAAACCCATCCATAAAATCGTAGAATAGTTAGGGTTGGAAAGGACCATAAGGTCATCAAGTTCCAAACCCCCTGCCATGGGCAGGGACACCTCACACTAAACCATGTCACCCAAAGGTTTCTCCAACCTGGCCTTGAACACCACCAGGGATGGAGCATTCACAGCTTCCCTGGGCAACCCATTCCAGTGTCTCACCATCCTAACAGTGAAGAACTTTCTTATATCTAATCTAAACTTCCCCTGTTTAAGTTTTAATCTGTTACCCCTTGTCCTGTCACTACAGTCCCTAATGAAGAGTCCCTCCCCAGCATCCCTACAGGCCCCCTTCAGATACTGGAAGGCTGCTATGAGGTCTCCACGTAGCCTTCTCTTCCCCAGGATGAACAGCCCCAACTTTCTCAGCCTGTCTTCATACGGGAGGTGCTCCAGTCCCCTGATCATCCTCATGGCCCCCCTCTGGACTTGTTCCAACAGTTCCATGTCCTTCTTATGTTGAGGACACCAGAACTGCACACAATACTTCAAGTGAGGTCTCATGAGAGCAGAGTAGAGGGGCAAGATCACCTCCTTTGATCCAGCCTGGCCTTGACCAATTGCAGGGATGGGGGATCCACAACTTCTCCAGGCACCCTCTTCCAGTGTCTCACCACCCTCATAGTAAATAACTTCTTCCTAATGTCTAACCAAATTCTGCCCTTTTTCAGCTTAAAGTTGTTCCCCCTAGTTTGTCACTACATGGGATTGTAAAAAGTCCCTCTCCAGGTTTCTTGTTGGCCCTGTCTAAAAACCAAGTTGATAAATGTTTTACTAATGCCAACTCATCCAGGTTTTAATTCCTAGTACTTGTAAGAAAGTAGTGGGCCCCATTGTAGTTTCCATTTTGTTGTTTATTTCTTCTGACATAGAACATGGAATATGGTGCGTTTGGGGAGTGCTCTATAAATACAGAACAGAAACATGGTCTATAGGATGAACAAGGCATATGAAGAGATGAAAATGAAGGCCAGGAGACAGTGCTGGTCAGTGTAATAAGCAGTGGTTTTGTTGTGTATGTTCTCAATCTTTTGAAGTTTTACAGAAAGCTTGGCAATAAGAATAAAGAGGTATTTTGATGCATACTTAAAATATTAAAGGAAGAAAGGGTGAATTCTCTGGTTTTATACAACAGAATCCTCCACTGGAGTTGAAAGGAAGAAGGAGTTTTCCTTACAGCTGTTTTGCTCCTAGTGTGTTCAATAAGAAGTGGCACCCTATTCATTTTTTGACAAAATAAGGAAGTAAGACTTGACCAGTTCTGGATTGTAACTTTAATTGCATGCTCTTACTTAACCCAAAATTGAATAATTGCTGTATTTGCCAGCATTCTTTCTAGCAGTCTAGAAAGTGGGTACAGCCAGAATCTGTAGAATCTTTCTAGTTGCTGAATGATTATATGCATCTAGTGGCATCAAATGCTGTTCTGGTTTTTCTTTTGTATAATGCTCTGTCCCACAATATGTACTGCAGCAGTTTTACCCAGACCTGACATCCACCTGTGCTGTTGGGCATAAAGAAGAGGTGAAAACTGGGATTACATTCAAAAGTACAGATTATGTTTAAAAAGAAACATCATCTGATCTGGAGCTTCCATGGGTCCTGTCAATCCATGGTTTGCTTGAGAAAGTTGGCGCTTAGCTGTTAATACAGAGATTCTGTGATTTAAGGTAAAGCAAATCCCTATTTCATTCCCTATAGACTTGGTTCAGCAAGAATTATGTGATAGACACGTTCAGAAATGTATAGGTTGTAAAAACAATATAGTTTTGTAGTGTGAATGTAGAATGAAATGTACTGGAACACCCACACCTGTAGGAACACACAGTATTTCCATTGTTACAGAGAAAAAATTTCCATAGAAAGAAGTGTTTGGGGTTCCTAAGAGATAATAAAAAAGCTATTCATAGTTTCTCCTGCATCAGGTCTAGCAAAATACTAACCTTCTTGTGTGGTAGATGGATCTTTAATTTTATGTGCTCAGCCATCAGACTTGTTACGCACCGTGTCATCATTCTTCTATTATCAGGAAGTAGTTAGTATAACCAACAACCTGCTGAAATGCTGGATTAATCTAAAGGAAGAGAAACTAAGGATAGAAAATGTAATCTAATATTACAGTTTTAAGGCTCCTTTTGTCATGTGGATGAATCCCTAAACTTAGTCGCAAATGCATTCTCTTCCTCTATGCTTCAGGGATTTTTAGAAATGATACAATGACAATTCTAGAGTTCAACCTGCCTATTTTTTCTCCCCCCCTTAAAAATTCCAGCCTCCCAGTTACCCTCATATGGTTAAATCATGACCTTCAGTGTAATTCACGATTAGATGAAGGATCAGAACACTTTAATGTAAATGCTGGAGGGATTATATTAAGAAGTGTTGTTGAGGTCATTGGGAAAAAGTATGGTTCATCAAAATACTTATTTTTCCCCTTACAGCACTTTAATTTTATGTTTCTGTGTGTTTACGTGTTAATGTCATAATTCTGGAGGTTACAATTATTTCCAGGGAAAACTGAAGAGGCAGTCATACAAGTCATATGGTCTCTTTGGGAAACAGTGGAGAAGTTTGACTACAGGCAAATAGTATTGATTCAGTATCCAATACTATCTTGTTTATTTCGCTTGAAATATTTAAGTTTCATTAACACTGATGTTCCATTTAGGCATTGTTTGCCCTTTGGTGACCAGTTAGGAAGAAGAAAAAAAACCTGCAAGCTGACATGAAACCATCTGTTCATTGTATGAAGGCAGCTACCTCTCAGGTCATTTAACACAGGGAGGAAACAATTCTGGATAGAAAAATCTTCCTACTAAAAATGTGAGGAACAACAGACCTACAAAGGGGTTTCTGAAATAAAAACAGCAGTGAGAAATCACGTAGAAATATACAGAGAAATATGTCTGATGTTAAAACTCTCTGTGATTCAATCAGCATGCTTAACATCTCCAGAAAAGTAGCACTGATATTTTATATATTATAGAAGAGGAGGATAAAATACAGAAATTATTAGGAAAAATGATCTTTTACTGTAGTTCACAATGTAAAGTTTGTATCCTAGGATGAAACAGCAAATAACTAGAGAACCCCTTTGATCATACTAAAGACTGTATGATGATCTACTGGGACCACAATGGTCCCTCATTACTGCAGCGGTATGGTAAAGTCATACTGCCTACTCATATCTCAGCACTAAAAGTGAGGAAAACTTGCCTTGGTTTTACAGAGGCAAGTCACCCATAACCATAGTGTGTGGAAAAGGAAAAAAAGGTAATAAAAGGAGTCTTCAAAGTTGCTGAAGGTGCCCTTTATGGCAGAATGATTCTTAGCCTCAGAGTAAAATAAATATTATTTGATCAATGGATCACAAAGTATTTGATTCTGTAATCTTACATAGCTTTATTTAGTTCAGAATTTGTTTTTGAAATGTTTTATTCTGCAGCATGCACATAATAGTAACTCCCATAACTGTAATGATGTTTTAATATCATGAGATCTCATTATAACAGTCTGCTTATTTGGTTTTTGCTGATAAGTGAAGTAAGAATGCCAGCTGTTCTGGTTGAATTACTGGGTCCATGGATTACTAAAAAGAAAATTAATATAGTCATTATTTCTTTTTTTTTTCTATTGAGTAGCATTTAGAGGATCCAGTCAGTACTAGAGCCTCATTATAATAGATGCTGTATAAACATTAAAAATGCCCCGACATGGTAAATACAGCATGCTGTTATTGTTTAGCTAAATGCTGAAAAAAGCTATTTTGTTCACAGTTTCAGGAAGAGAGGTCATTTTTAAATAATGTTGTTCATGTTTTACTAATACAATTAATTCAGTCATCCAAAACCTGCATAAAGACTAACAAAAGTATGTTTTGGATCTGAGTTTTCCCTGGAAATTGTCTAAAAACCTACTTCAATGACTCTGTACTGAAAGCCTTAATGTTGTATTGCATACTGATCTGCGGGTGGGGAAATGGAAATAAAACAAATTGTTTTCCATCACAAAACAACTGTGAATACACTAGCACTATTTTATTTACAGCATAGATGTTCATTTAATCAATTTATTGGTATGAACCTAGAGAAAATTGAACAAAGTTGAAAAATAGAGTATTTTATCACATACTGGAAAAAAAAAATGTGTACAGATATGTTGCAATTTATTGAAATATGCTGCACTTTGAGATATATTGCACACTGCCTGAAAGGTAATCTATCTCTATATCTTATGTTATTATCATGCGTGTCAAATAGAAATTTAGTTTGTCATATTTCTGAAATATATAGGCTCATTTCAGGAAAGCAGTCAAGACTGTATATGTATCACAGTATCACACAGTATCACAGTATGCTAGAGATGGGAAGGGACCTCGAAAGATCATCTAGTCCAATCCCCCTGCTGGAGCAGGAACACCTAGATAATGTTACACAGGAATGTGTCCAGGCGGGTTTTGAATGTCTCCAGGGAAGGAGACTCCACAACGTCCCTGGGCAGCCTGTTCCAGTGTTCCGTCACCCTCACTGAGAAGAAGTTTCTTCTCAAGTTTCAGTGGAACCTCTTGTGTTCCAGTTTGTACCCATTACCCCTTGTCCTATCATTGTTTGCCACTGAGTAGAGCCTGGCTCCATTCTTGTGACACTCCCCCTTTATATATTTATATACACTAATAAGGTCACCCCTCAGTCTCCTCTTCTCCAAACTATAGAGACCCAGCTCCCTCAGTCTTTCCTCATAAGGGAGATGCTCCACTCCCTTAATCATCTTAGTTGCCCTGCGCTGGACTCTCTCCAGCAGCTCCCTGTCCTTCTTGAACTGAGGGGCCCAGAACTGGACACAATATTCCAGATGCAGTCTCACCAGGGCAGAGTAGAGGGGAAGGAGGACCTCTCTCGACCTACTAACCACCCCCCTTCTAATACACCCCAGGATGCCATTGGCCTTCTTGGCCACAAGGGCACAGTGTCGGCTTATGGTCATCCTGTCATCCACTAGGACCCCCAGGTACCTCTCCCCTACACTGCTCTCTAACAGGTCATTTCCCAAACTATACTGGAACCTGGGGTTGTTCCTGCCCAGATGCAGGACTCTACACTTTCCCTTGTTATAATTCATCGAGTTATTCCCTGCCCAACTCTCCAGCCTGTCCAGGTCTCGCTGGATGGCAGCACAGCCTTCTGGCATGTCAGCCACTCCTCCCAGCTTAGTGTCATCAGCAAACTTGCTGATAGTACACTCAATTCCCTCATCTAAATCATTGATGAATATATTAAATAATACTGGTCCCAGTACTGACCCTTGAGGCACTCCACTAGTTACAGGCCTCCAACTAGACTCAGCCCCATAGACTACAACTCTCTGGCTTCTCTCCTTCAGCCAGTTCGCAGTCCACCTCACTACCTGATCATCCAGACCACACTTCCTCAATTTAGCTGTGAGGATGCTGTGGGAGACTGTGTCAAATGCTTTGCTGAAGTCAAGGTAGACCACATCCACCGCTCTGCCATCATCCATCCACCGTGTTTTTTCCTCATAAAAGGCTAAGAGATTGGTCAAGCATGATTTCCCCTTGGTGAAGCCATGTTGACTGCCCCTCATAACCCTCTTATCCTTGATATGCCTTAAGATGGCACCAAGGCTAAGGTGTTCCATCACTTTCCCAGGGACGGAGGTGAGGCTGACCGGCCTATAGTTACCCGGGTCCTCCTTCTTGCCCTTTTTGAAGACTGGAGTGACGTTTGCTTTCCTCCAGTCCTCAGGCACCTCTCCCGTTTCCCAAGACTTGGAAAAGATGACGGAGAGTGGTCTAGCAATGACTTCCGCCAGTTCCCTCAGCACCCACAGGTGCATCCCATCTGGACCCATGGATTTATGGATGTCCAGATTGCTCAGCTGGTCTCTAACCCATTTCTCATTGACTAAGGCAAACCGCTCCGTCGACCTGACTTCATCTAAGGTCTCAGGGGTACAGGGCTCTTCAGGACTGCCTGCAGCAGAGTAGACAGAGACAAAGAAGGCATTCAGTAACTCTGCCATCTCTGTATCTTCTGTCACCAGGGCACCCATCCCGTTCATCAGTGGGCCTACATTGCCTCTGGTGTTAGTTTTATCTGCCATGTATTTGAAAAAGCTCTTTTTGCTGTCCTTGACCCTTCTCGCCAGGTTTAATTCTAAGGAGGCCTTAGTCATCCTAGCTGCCTTCCTACATCCTCTAGCAGCAGCCTTATATGCCTCCCAAGTGGCCAGCCCCTCCTTCCATGACCTGTAAACTCTCCTCTTCCACTTGAGCATACCCAGCAATTCCCTATTTAGCCACGCAGGTCTCCTGGCCCTCTTCCTTGACTTCCTACGTGTCGGGATGCTCCGATCTTGAGCACAGAAAAAGCAGTCCTTGAATGCCAACCAACTATCTTGGGCCCCTTTACCTTCAAGCAGCCTTGCCCATGGGATTTCCCCTAGCAATTGCTTCAAAAGGCCAAAGTTTGCCCTGCTAAAGTCCAGGGTTGCAATTCTACTTGCTATTCTACTGGTCCTACCACACGAGATCCTGAATTCCACCATCTCGTGGTCGCTGCAACCAAGGCAGCCCTCAACCCTTACTGTTTTGACCAGACCCTCCTTGTTAGTGAGGATGAGATCCAGCAGCGCTCCTCTCCTGGTCGGCTCATCCACCATTTGCATGAGGAAGTTATCATCCATACACTGGAGGAACCTCCTGGACTGTGGCTGGGTTGCCGAGTGGTCCTTCCAGCAAACATCAGGGAAGTTAAAATCCCCCACGACGACCACGGCCTGTGACTGTGAGGCCGCTCTCAGCTGCCTGTAGAAGGCCTCATCAACTTCCTCACCCTGATCCGGTGGTCTGTAACAGACACCTACAACAGTATCCCCCCTGCCAGCCTGCCCCTTAATTCTCACCCACAGACTCTCAACTCGCTCGTCATCTGTCCCTGGACAGAACTCGGTGCATTGTAGCTGCTCCCGCACATAAAGAGCAACCCCACCACCCCGCCTGGCTGGCCTGTCTTTCCTGAAAAGGACATAGCCCTCCATGACTATATTCCAGTCATGTGAGCTGTCCCACCACGTCTCTGTAATTGCCACCAGATCATAGTCTCCTGACTTAACACAGGTTTCCAACTCCTCCTGCTTATTTCCCATGCTGCGTGCAGTGGTGTACAGACATTCCAGGGAGCGAGCTGAGCACACCGATTTCACCCTAAAATGTATGTTTGTCATCTTTATTTTAAAGTCTTTATTTTAAAGTCTTAACAATCACCTTTCCTTGATTTTTCTTGGAATGATAGTAAGAAATGGCCATCTTTCTCACTGTTTAAAAGAGCAAATTCATCAACAAACAGTAAGGTGATTGTAATATTAGCTCATCTGGAGTGTGACACAGAGAAAAAGGATGCAGAGCATTTCTGCCATGATGTTTTAGTAAACACTTGGAATTAGCCTATTCTTGGAATCAGAAACCTTCTTCTGTAAAGAAGGTGCTGCAAAACCAATTTCAGTAATTTAACATGTGGCCTTTGGACTTCTCATGATGACTGTTCACAAGTTTCATGCTGGGCAACAAGCACCATTTGTCTGTATTTTTTGTCTGATGCTGCTGGTGTGTTCTTAAGAAGATAAAAGACGAATAAAACCCCCACCAACTGTTGCATCATCTGGAAATAATAGTGTATGTATAGACATTTATCGATCTGATATCATAATGTACAACTTCTAATAAGCAAGGTACAAATGGTGTCTATCCTGTAAGTGGAAAGATTGTTGTTTTCTGAATTTTGTAATAACTGAAAACTTGAAGCTCAGCACATAACAAATTATCTTAATCGGTTTAAGTACTCAAGTATAAAATACCTCTGTCCACTGGAAGTTCATAATAGTTTGTTGCGTCAGCAGAGGTGAACAGGCAGGAAAACGTGTAAATGGTATGCAGCATTTGAAGTATCAGGTGCACGGACTGCTGACTTCAGTGTTCAACAGACCTGGCAGCCCTTTGATTCATAGATGTTCATCTCCCTGGCTCTGTGGATCAGGCAAAAAAGAGCAATCATGTAATTTGTTTATATCTGGATCAAAATGTATACATAGCCAAGGCATAATCCTCACGTTATATGCTGACGCAAGACATGCTGAATTTTGCAGGTGGTAGAATAGGTCTATTTAGTCTTTTAATTTTATGACAGAGATGATTATGTTTTTCTAACTGGCAAATTAGTAAAAATATTTGTCCAGAACTGGGTATCTCCAAGAAGCTTTTAAACACCATAAAGGTTCTTCAAAAAAAATTCACCTGTTTAGGAGCAAAATCAATTATCTGTGGTTCATTTTGATATAGAATAACTTGGGCTTTCTGACAAATATATGTGGGGTTTTTCATGGTTTTTTGACTGAAAAATAGAGAATATTGAAGGGTTCTATTTTAAGGCTATTGTTAGTCAATAATGTACCATTTTTTTTTCCAATGAAAAATGTTCTTTTTCAAAATACAGGTGTTTTTATTAAAACCTCCAGTATTTAGATTTTTGTATTTTAAGAGAATTGCCATGTCTGTATACATTTTTTCTAATTCTTAGTGATAATGCTACTTTAGATGTCATATTTTTTCACTGTGATTTTTGTATACTAAAAGTAACATTTCAATCATCAAATAGAACTATTGAAGTAATTCAAATGTTTTTAGCTCTAAATGTTTTTTTCCTAAAAAACATTTTTAAATTAGTAAATAATGCCAAAATTTATCTATTCAGAGTTCTTTGAGAATTGGAATCTTCAGAATTCTCCCCAAATTTCACTTCTCATAAATAAATTCCATACTGTTTATGCTGTCATTCAAGTTTAACAATGACAAACCTTAAATAGCAAATAACTCACATTGATCATACCAGTAGAATATATGCAAAAATAAGCAGCTCTTTTTTTCTTTTCAGCTATTGGCTTCAAGGAGAGAAGTTTCAAGTTTATCAGACTACAGGTAGAAAGTTTTTGGAGGATCTACTAAGAAGTCAAGTAAGTGGCTACTTTTCTGCTTTTTGCTTTTGTAAGACACCTTGCATTTGAAAGTAAAAATACTGTTCAAATTTATATTCTAACTACCTTATTTTTGTTTGTGGTTTTTTTTTTAACAAATAATATGTTTAAAATGAAGATGAGAAAGTAGATTATATTTTGCATCTTTAATTTTGCATGTGTCTGCAGATTTTTCAGATAACTAATTATATTTTCAAAATGCATTAAACTTTGAAATTATATCATTGAAAAACATTATGTCATGCAGGAACAACAGTTAGCAGTGATCACTTGGAAAAAAATGCAATTCAATTACATAAGCTGATAGCCCAGAGGAACCCAAGAACCATAAAATAAATATCCATAAGTATACAGCAGATAAATGTAGCTTCTGCAGAAATCACTTCCAAAGCTTAATTAGAAGTGGTTATTTTTGACAGAAATCTGTGGTTTGAATTAACAAATGTAATAAAAAATTCAGACTAGGAGTTAAAAATATGTTTTTCTTTATCCTTTGAGACAGGACTTAAAAGGGAACTGAACACATACAGGGATTATTTTTTTTTAATTATAATTTAGCAATTCAGTAATAAAATGCTATAGCCAAAAGAGAATCTTTAGTGCAATAATCTTTTCATATTAGCATATGGTCTAGTCTAGTAGTATATTTACACAACAATACCCATCATGTTTCACCACTGCAGTGTTTCACAAAACCACGTCATCACTTATAGCAATAAGTTTGTGAGTACTATAGTCTGGTATGACCAGCATCACAAAGAACTTTCTACATTCAGTTGTTTTTTTGACATTATCACATTTTTTAAGGAGTCTGTCAAGAAAAACTCCAGCTATTTTTGTTATCTAACCTAATAGAAATAACAATAATTCAGTTACACATGATTCATACATAACTAAACAATTTGATATCCTTTAGTAATGTCCAAAATTGAAGTTCATCATAGCAGAGGAAAATTGAAGAATACGTTTGCCTGTATCAATCAATCTTACTGTTGTTTTGCAAACCTTTTTACTGCTATAATTTTGTCAAAGGTTATACATGCAATAAGGTTTATGTGAGCATTTCTCAACCTTCATAATTACAACACAGCTCCTCTGAAGATATAGCAGTAAAGATTTCAGTTATATTAAATTCTCTTTTTGGGGAGCATTGTGGTAACTTGCAATGGCTCACTGTAACAAGATTTGGGGTTTTGCAAAGAATTATTTTCTGCAACACACAGATCAGTCAGAGCTCAAATTATGAATAAGCTAGACCTATCACAGAATCACACAGTCATTAGGGTTGGAAGGGACCTCTGGAGATTATCTAGTTCAACCACCCTGCCAAGGCAGGGCCATCTAGAGCAGGTTACATGGGAACACTTCCAGGCAGGTTTTGAATTTCTCCAGGCAGGAAGACTCCACAAGCTCCCTAGACAGCCATGTCGCACCTTTAAAGCAGTGTGATTGCTGATAGACAGGTATTTCAGGATAACTTCCATAATATGTAAGTGTTCAGTTCTCAACCACCATACTTCTGCAAACATTTGATATCTTACCTTTTCTTGCTTATAGCAGAGCCAGTTATTCCTTACCAGCTGTCATGATTCCTGCAATGTTGTTGTCCGGTTGTCCAGCAATGTGCACCTGCAACAGGGAATCTTGGAGACTCTTAAACTGTATCTTATCCAGCAAAACAGTTCCTGTCTCTTCTTTCCTAATTTCCTGTGATTCAGAGCTTTAGGGTTTGTTTGTGGGTCTTTTTCTGTTTTGTTGGGGTTTGGGTTTTTTTGTATTAGTTGGTTGGTTGGGTTTTTTTGAGATTATAAGAATAGGTTCAGAAAGGGAATGGTAATCAGTTAGAATAGTAAATACTCTTGTCTTGAATCATATGATATTCCATCCAGATGTCTAGTTTGTTTGTTAATACACCTTGTCTTTCTAAGACAACTAGACTATCAGAAATGTTAAGAAAATGTGGTTATTATCCCTAAATAAAACTTGAGCCCCAAGGTACTTATTTTCCACCTTGCTCAGCTGATTCAAACTCCAACTGATGCATAGCATGGCTGTATTATAAAAAGTTATGTCACATTAACTATGTTATATTTCAACAGGCAAACACAAGGCACTGTGTATTAGCTTCAGCTGCTCACTGATGTAGTGATACCTTCTGTCCTATTATGGCTGCTTGAATGCTCAGAAGAAAGTTGACTTTGACAGTTTCTAAAACTGTGTTTTTTACAGCAGACAGGTAAAGGAATGTGAAATCAAAGGGCTGCTGTCATTTCTGGCTGAAGGCCAAACAACTTGGAACAGCTCATCAGAGATTTTGAATTGCTCACTCCATCATCTGTAGTGGAATAAGACTTACAGTCAAAATTCTTTATAAGTGGTCAAAAATTTATGTCACAGTAGGCTCAAAGTGTTGGAGATACATCTTAAGTATTAGAAGTTAAAATATCATATTCAGATACTTCTGGCAACGTCTTTGTCTGCTGTTGCTATAATTTCAGGAGCACCTGACAGCTGTAATAAAGACCAGAGAGTTATTGCAAATAAGTTGCTTATCATGTAGCTTTTCTCTGAGAGAATATTTAGTGAAATTAGTGTCAGTGTTAGTGACAGTGAAACCCTTTGGCAAATCTAACGGGGAATTTAAAAAATGTTAAAGAAATAATATATTTATCTCACCCTGTTTCTCCCTGTAATGTATAAACCTGAGAACTCCCATATCAGCTAAGAGCGAATCTCCCATCTAATCTAAAATTAATTTTAATAATTAATTTGTTACAGATTTATTGATATTCCTTCTAAAAACCTCATAGCAAGTTGGCCAGAATTATCATTTTCAGGTAAATTTAGACATATGTATTTTTGACCAGTACATTTTTCCTAGTGTCTGTGGTGGCTTCACAGCTGTGCAATACAAAGTCACAGTTTTCTTCCATGTTTATTAGAGATGATCTACCCTTATTTTCATTAGATATCAAAGTATGGTTTGGTCTAAGTGGAGCAAAATACTGTTTCTCTTAATTGCAGCTGCAGAGACTCTGGCCAAGTAAAGGAAGACCAGGAATTTTGATTGGTTATGTGCCAAGTATGAAAGGTGAGACCTGGGAGCAGGGCAAGGCAGGAGTGGGAGGGCTGCCACAATGAAATCACACTACACAAATGAAGGGATGCTCCATACTAGGCAGAACTCACCAGGAGGCTGCTGCTGTCTTTGCCTTCATCTCCCATAGTATATCTACACCTAACATGTTGTCTTTGTGAATCAGCAAGCAGAGGAATGAATTACCTTAATAAGCTTCAAAGGTCTTCTTCCTGTCTGTTCATGGCAAGAACTGGGTAATTGCCAGTGTCCTCTGGATAACAGCAGCTCCCATGTATTACTCAAGCAAGACAAAAAAATTTCCTTTTACCTGTGCTTTTGAATGTGCCTGCCCACTCCTCTGTCCAAGTTTTACATCATATCAGGACAAGAATTCAAGCTGTAAATTGCAATAAGATTAAGCATACAGTTTTCTGTGTTTTTTGTTTGTTTGCTGTTTTGGGTTTTTTTAATGTACTACAAAATGACTTAAAGTTTGATTGTATTAATGTAAGACACTCACTACAGACTTCTTGCTTTTCAGAATACCTTCAAAGCTGATAAAACAATTCTAGCAAAGATTTGCTAAAATGTAAATTCCATGTGTTTACGTCTGCATTTTAAACCTAAATGGTACAAGCTGTTTCCTTTTAGCATTCATATTCATTCCAGGTTTATTTATAATCTGATGAGAAAAAAAAAATAAATAAATCTGAGTATGAGCTGCTTATCTTAAATAGTGGGCAACGTAGCCAACATGTAAAACCATCTATTAGCATGTCAGTCAGAGTGTTATAGTACTCCCCCAAAACAGTAGGTCTACTTTAAACAAGACTGTGATTTATGGCTCAGAATCACAAAAACTCTCTTTCTAAGCCAGTAGAGAAGACATCTGGGAAGAGCAGATCTAAGCCTATTCAAATCTCAGAAATTTTACCTTTTATAAATTCAAATTATCTGCTTTCATCATTGAAATAGTGCTTCTGAATTACAAAAAGAACTGATCACTGGTGTACAACAGGCTGACTTAACCACATGTTTTAGTGGTAGTGTGCAAGAGAAGTTTTGTCAATGTGGCATTAAGAATAACTGATGGTTGTCTTGTATTTGTTCTGAATATGAAAATAAATTGAAGTAAAAATAAATGATAGTTCTTAGATAGCAACTCCCTATACATTGATGTCTGATATTAATAATTACACTTCTGAGAAAATTAAGGAACTGTAAAAGCAATTGAATTCAGATTTTAGATGAACCTAAAGAACCCTGGGATTTTTTACACGCAGAGTAAACAAAGGCAAATGAAGGATCTTAACATACTGATAGTCAACGTGGTTGATACTGAAGCTGCAGAAGCCAGAGCAGAAGCATGGATCACAACTGTCTAACGTTCGTGAAGTCATCAGATTCTGGTATGAAGTTTACTGATATTATTTTAAATGTCTGCTTTGCACTGAGTGTGGGATCTGGAATAGTAATGCAATGAATGTGGATTCTGACTCCAGCAAATATGCAAAATGTTCACTGACTTCAGTTGAGCCAGGGAAATACCCAGTAAGTATTTTTGCATGTTGTTGCAAATATAACTCAAATTGTAGGAACTACACTTTCAGAGATCTGGCTCAGTAGAAACATATAAGAAACTTTGGCAACATACTATCAGACCAGCTTCTGAATTAGAGTGCAAAAATGCCAATTCTTGCTCTGTTAGCTTTGTAGATGATGTAGCTATTGAATCCAAGTGCATACACAACAGTGCTAAGAAACTTCAAAGATGAACTTCAGCATCACTTTTGTGCAGGAGACAAGAGAACTGCCTCTCAGAAACTGCTAATTCTGCACACACTGAAATCTACCGCTGACTTCAAGTAAGGGCAGGACTTTTCTCTTGAAGGGGCATTTCCAGTAGTGATGAGTGATGTAATGGATTTTTTATGTAAGCAAATGGACACTTAGTGTACATAATTGTGTTTCCTTTATATCATTTACCTAAGTTCCAAATGTGTAATCTATTTAGTGTTTTATAAATTGTTATTTTGGAGTTGTGCCAGAAATCTGAACAAAATTTGAAGTGACCATAGTATTATTTTTAATATGAAGTGCACTTATAAACTGAAGGAACCAAATCAAGTCATAATTCAGACTCATTATAAATAGCAGCTTAGCCTTGAAATGTGCTGATATGAAAAAAAAGTAAGTAGAGGATTAATTCTACGGAAAATAAAGTAAACACATGCAATAAACTAATTAAATGTGAACTTGTTTATAAAAAAAGAAAGTTTATGCTGTCCATAGATGGATTTAAGAGCTCCTGATAATTAGAAAATCCTGCTAATAGTACTACAGAACATTAAAAACTCCTATAAAATAATTCATCAAATGATAGAATTTAAAATACAGGAAACTGCACACACTTTTCATTCCTTCCTTTTCATTCCTTCCTTTTAGTACCATGTGCTTCAGCAAGTTTTAGATACATTGCTTCCTAGAAAGCTGTATCTTCTGGGTGGCACTGGCCTGTCTGTATTTCTGCTCTATTCTGGTTCTCCTGTAACAGATTGGATTTGGTATTGAAACCCTTCCAGATTATTTGGAGTATTTGCACCTCTTCCACCAAATGGAA
This sequence comes from Pezoporus flaviventris, assembly GCF_033815535.1. Taxonomy (NCBI): domain Eukaryota; kingdom Metazoa; phylum Chordata; class Aves; order Psittaciformes; family Psittacidae; genus Pezoporus; species Pezoporus flaviventris. The sequence goes on along the minus strand of NW_026892550.1, from coordinate 36,652,792 downwards.
ATTAACTTGTTACATGATCCAAATTCATCAGGACAACAAATTACTGTAATAAATATTCATCTTGAAGTGTACCTCCTTGGAGACTTTTGATGTGTAGTTTATGGGAAACACTAACTTTAAATGAAGATGAGGAAATTTAGAGTTACATGAAAGGTTGTGTGTCAAGTAGCATACATCCAGTAAAAGAGCTTGTTGCTAGGCCAAAACCAAGCCCCTCCCTCCCATGACTGATTGAAAGTAGTGGTTTTGTGCATTTCAGAGACACCAGGGTTTTTAAATCCATGAGACAGCACCACTTAGAGAGTGTCCTGGATCCTTTATGATATTATGACATGGAGAATTTTATAATTTACTAGAGAATTTTATAATTTTCTACATCATAGTGTCCTAATAAATGCATCTCTAATAAGCAAATACTTTTATTCCTAAAATGTCTATTACTTTAAGTGATTCAGAAATCCTAATGAATAGTTATGTACAAGGAAGTAATCTTGAAAATGAGGTTTTGGACTGCAAGAAAACACAAGGAAATGAAGCTTGCTTAGGAAGTGCTGAAGAGAGCAAACAAGTCCAGTAGAAAATGGAGTTCTTGGACTTGACGGGAATAATTTTCCTAAGTGTGAGCAGATATGACTCTTAAAAAGAGTAAACATCCAAATAAGAGTCATTTAATCTTACAATAAAACAGTGCTTGAAGTCTTCACAAACATTCATCAAATCCTTTCAGTATGAGCAAGGAACATTTTAAGCTAGATTGTCACTATCATTTCTGGCTATATGAATGCAAATATATTATGCATTCAAATGGGCTCTACCTACATGGCTAATTGTAACAGTTTAGAGGATATGTTAAGATCAGTTTGGAGGCTGTATGTCTTTGCATCCATAGCTGGCTTGAAAAGCACATGAGGAATGGAGGAGGTCACGGGCTGCTCCCAAGTATGATGTTTCTTATGGCAATGGTTAAATTTATAAGTTTGTTTTTTATATTTTCCTGGCTGATATACCACAACTCGGATCTGCATTCTTCTGCATTTAATCCCTGGGTTCATTTCTTTAGGAGGATTTATTTCTTGCCTGGGTTCAGTCCTAGAATATCCTTTTCTCTCAAGCTTTCAGTAAGCCTCCTATTTCACTTGTCCTCTAAATAAAAACATTCTTCTATTTTTCAGGAGTCCTACAGTATTGTTAAACTTCAGGTTCTGGTGAGGTTGGAGTTTATTGTTTGGTTTGGGGCTTGGGTGGGGGGGAGTTTCAGTAAAACTGTAAGCCTTTCTTTTCTGCAGGATTTTCTTAAGTTTTCCCCAGAGTGTCAGAAAAATCTTCCAAAAAGCTTCTGGCTTCTTACTCTTCCTTTTCAGCTCTGTACACAACAGACAAAAAAGTTTCTCCATTTTTTCCCCCTCTGTGGGAAGAAAGCCTTCAGAAAGGCCGCCTTTCCCTTTGCTTGCTATCTAGTTGTCTCAAACACTCTTTTATTTGAAGTATTCAGGTAGTGCTGTGTGAAATGTATTTATTTTTTCATTTGCTTTCAGGTAAGACTGGATTATCTCATGATGCCTTGCATTAAAATTTGAGCTATAAAGGATGCTGCTGCCTACATACATCCCTGTGTGCCAAGATGCCTGAGGATATTATGTGCCTGTTGTGCAAACACTTCTGAGATCCTCTTGCTTGTGTCATATACCCTCTTCTGTCCTCAGTTCAGACAGGATCCTAGGAAACTACATATAGTATGAATATCAGCAATGCCACAGCATTGTGTTCAGCCTGTGGGTCCTGTATTGGTAAAAGTGATCTTTTAATTGCTGATTTGAACCCAGAAATTACCACAGAAAGGAATTATAGCAGGTGGTTTAGACTGTGAAATGATGACAGGAGCAGTTGAAATACAAATGGTTCACTATTATGCCTGTAGTTTTACTGAAAAGGGTATGCTATAAATTTTACAATAACATTTCCATGCTGCTTGCTGTATGCATAAACTCACATTTAAAATACCGCCAATGAGAATCAGCACATAACATAGTTATCTCATATTACCTCCCTCAGGAGAGCAGATTTTGGCAAATGGGCACACTTAAAAATGCCCTGTGGCGAGCACCTGGTTTTGTGAAAGATGATTGTTCCATAAAGTTTAAGTAGTTATTATTAGTCATTTTGCTTTCTTAGAGGATGTTTTTTAGCAGACTGGCATCGAGGCAGTCAAACTGATTTAACTAGCGTCCCTTGAAAACCAAGTGGTTGCCTATGAGTTGCCAAAGGTTAAAGTGATTCATCTTCCAGAAGTCAGAAGAGTCAGTTTTGATGAACTAGAGCTTGTGTTTTTCTTCTGTTACTTTGGATCAGGAGAACAATGGCTATAGTATACAGTCTCAGAAAGTGCTTCTGCTAGTCAGTGTCATAGTTTAAGCCTAGCCGGTAACTCAGGCCCACACAGCTTCTCACTCACTCCCTTGCCTTCTTTCCCCTCAGCTCAGGGCAGGATGGGGAGGAGAATCAAAAGAATGTAAACCCCATGAGTTGAGATAAGAACAGTCCAGTAGCTAAAGTATAATATAAAAATAATAATGGTAAGGGAAATAACAAGGGGTGAGAATATAAAACTAAAAATGGAAGAGAAAAGAAAAAAGAAACAATAAAGACAAATTATGCACAATATAATTGCTCACCACCCACCGACCGATACCCAGCCTTACCCAAGCAGCAATTTGGGCCTTTTGGCTAGCTGCCTCCAGTGGATACACCGGGCATGATGTGCTGTGATATGGAATACCCCTTTTGCTAGTTTGGGTCTGGTGTTCTGTGTCTGCTTCCTCACAGCTTCTTGTGCCCTCCTCACTGACAGAACATGAGACTGAAAAGTCCTTGATCAGGGTAAGCATTACTTAGCCACAACTAAAACATTAGTGTGTGATAACAATGCTGATAAGCATTGTTCTTAGACTAAATCCAAAACACAGCACTGTACCAGCTACTAAGAAGGAGAAAAATAACAGTTACAGCCAAACCCAGGACAGTCAGACAAACATTTTCTCCAAAAAATACATTGACTGAGGTGTGCTCTCATGGAAGCATCTAGTGGAGAAAGCAAGAACAGGCAGCTCTTGGGAAAATGAACTCCACAGCTTGACCAGCTCAGTGTCTGCCTAGGGGTTTTCAGTCCTTTGGGTACACTTTTGGTCCTAGATGACCTGGCTCTGTGCTCTGTGAATTCATAATGAGTAGCACAGAGTTTAAGCTTCCTTCTATGATTCTTCCTAACCCACATATGCTTTTTTTCCTGACTTTACTGTCACATATCTTTTCAGAGTGCTTTAAAGGCATCCACATTGATGACACCTAGGCAGGTGCCATCAACTTTCCCATACTGAAAGTTTTACTGTGAGCCCCATTATTAGTAATGCCTCACATATATTTGATGTTCTGAAAATGGTGAAAAAAAGTCATGATTTCAGTACCGAGAAAGGCAGATTGAAGCTTAAAGTTGGAGGGGGAGCACTAGAAATCCTACAGTTTTCATCTGAGTATGCAGCACATTTTTAGATCCCAAATTAATGATTAATAATCAAGTTATTTGACTGTATTCAGTTTTAGTAAAAATTATTAAACCGTGTAATACTAAAAAACTAAACAACTAAAGAATGTTATTCAGACATCAAATCTTTTTCAGAAAAGAAAACAACTCAGCACATATGCTTCTGGTGACATAGCGAAAACATAAATTCTTATCAGTGGAAGGAGGAAACGATCCTAAGAAGCTTTCATTATTTCCATTTTGTATACGGAAGGAAAGAACCCATACTGCTTTAGTCTGGAGTTCTATTGGTTTCAGTTTGCTCCAGTGATGGATAAGAATGTGATTATTTGTGAAAACATGAATTTCTTGTAGGTATTTTGTAGAAAAACACAGAGAAGTGACAAGAAATCTCATAGGCATTCAGACCACAGGGGAAGTTTAATCTGGCTTTGAACTACATATAGCTCAGTAGGAGCATACTGCACTCATCCCTGAATGAGAGTTATTTTGTGCACAGATTATGATATCACCACAATAAGCATGACAAATGGTCCAATTTGTGCTGGAATACTATCTGAACGTTAAAGATCCTTTTTCAGGCATTGCTTCTGGATTTTTAACTTCCTAACCTCATTTATTACAAAACATACATGAGATATCAGCAAGTCCATATTTAAATAGAGAAAGGAAAGAGGGGAAAAGCATCCAATTCCCTGGGAGAAATGCTTCTTCCCTATAAACACACAGACATTTGCTGATGTGCATCCACAACCTCCCCCACCCCTCCTATTTTTCCATTGCAGAATTCTTAATTGTTTCAGGGCTCTCTTTGGTACAAACTCTTCATGGGGGACCTGACCAATATTGTGTTTTATCAGGTGCTCCTAAAAAGTGCTTAATGTACAATCTCTGAAGGATGGATCAAGCAGGTGCAGTCTGAAAGCTCCAAGTACAGTGTAGCAAAGTGAAAAGTGAAGATATTTGCTGACAGCAAAAGTTCTTTCACAGGAAAATGTAGGTAAAAAATTAGGAGTTTTTTATCAGGTCTTAAATATATGTAAGAGAATAGAAATACATTTTGCATTTTTTGATAACTTTAATTGTGAGGCATTGTATATGACATTAGTGGACTTGTTAAAGCTCTCAAATCTACCTGCTGGCTTCAGTCTGAAGTAGAACTCTTATTGTGAACCACTGTTGCTTGTTCACTGTAATTTCAGTCTCTTTTGGCCTTTTTCCTTGTGTACAATAGCTTGACCTCATAAAATAGCTATCTGTAACAGGAGGTTCTGCTGAAGTTGGAAAATTTTAATGAAATTTTAAGCTGGGAAACAGTGGCTGACAGTCTTTTGTGTCAGTTGGACTATGCTCACTGTGGTTATGTGAGTTATAAAACCTAGGTTTGGTAACATACCGCCTTTAAGCATTTTGCAAAATTTGTCTTAAGAAGAGTTGCACAAACCTGGCTGTCCTGTGTAAAACTGAGCTCAGTCACCCAAACCTCTATTTGACTTTTGGCTAAGTTGATGTAATACACAAAATGACGCCTTCATATATACACTATATAACTTGTATTTCCATTTGTATAGATACTTTGATTAACTATTTGGTCAAAATCCAAGATGATTCTTACAGAAAAGTTTAACTGTAGTATCTATTTAGTAAAAAAGGTAAACTTATTTATTAAGAAAAATAAGTCTTTTATAATTGGAAGTAATAAGTGTGCTTCATGTAATCTGGCAGTAAATGACTCTGCACCCACAGGGCTACTTAAGTTCAAAACCAATTTGGTAATCTTCCAACTGGAAATTACAATAAATTAAGGTCATTTCTCCAAGGAATGACATAAACATTTAAGTAATGGAGCTCCTCTCTTTATGTTGAGTCACATAAGTAAAATTAAAGCCTGCTTAATGACATCTATTGTTGAATGTTTCAATCAGGTATTTAAATATCTGCAGTGGGGCTCACAATCACATTTCTCCTTACTAAGCTGTAAGCATCAAACCCCCAAGCAGTCAGGGCAGGCATATCTGTTCTGCTCAAAAGGCAGTGGCAGAAAACAAACTAACTAGTAAAGCCATATAAAAAAAAACAAAAAACAAAAAAACAACACAACAATTATCAGTTGTTTATAGTGCTTTGCATTTTGTTGGTTTTTGTTTTAAAGTATGAAGGTGTAGGATATAAAGGTAAGTAGACATTTTCCCTTCTTTTACTCCCCATCTTCATATAATTTTGCAAGATACACCATATCTTCAAAGGAAAGGTTGATCAGTGTACAATACTGTGTGGGACCACACAGCTGGGTTGTCTTTAGGATTCTCTGGACTTTAAAAGTGATCTTATGTAAATACTGGCATTTTCAAGTCCCAGTATGACTACATGGAAAAATTCCTTTTGGTACTCAGAATTTGCTTCTTGGCATTTTTTTTTAGTGTCATCTTTAATCGAACATCAAAGTTATTTACTGACACAAAACCAGATTTTTGGAAATAAGTGTTTAAACAATGAAAATCCTTGATGTATTTTCCATGTTTTATTCCTGGTAGCCTGACTCTGGCTTATGAGATTTGCAAAGGATTTCTGATAGTGGTACCACACTATGAAAAATTATTCAGCTTGGGACCCCTGTGTGCTTTCTAAGAGAACAAACATGAAACTTTTTTTTGGGGGGGGGGGGAGGGGGGGCGGGGTGTCTATGCTGTTCAGTTTACTCATTAGGTTACTTAGTTCTGCACTTCATGATCCTTCCTGATTTAAGACAGTACGATCAGAAAATGCTTTCTCATTGGACTTTGAAAGCTAGAAAGGAAAGACGATACTGCACTGAACAGACGGGTATGCACTGCTGCTGCAGGATTTAATTTAGGCCATTAGGTCTTGCAGGCAATAGATACTAAATTTGCAAACACCTGTGAATCTCATGGGTTTCATGTTTAGACTTTTTGGCCTATTCAGGTAAACTGATATGCAATTAAGTTGACTCAAGTAATGCAAAGAAGGACTACATTCAGATGGATTAGTTGAAAAAGCCTGTGCAAACTATAGTTGATGTTGACAAGTGAACAATGGAGTCTGTGTTTTATTGAATTTTGTTCAGTTCAATAATGTATGAAAATGACAGGAGGAAATGTATTAAAGCTTATACATATGGATGTGACAGTCATGCATGAACATTCTGGGCATAAAAAACTACTTAATCATCTTTCTCAGATAATAGTGTTTGATGTTGTTCTGAGAAGTACTTTAAATATAAGCAGATAGTATTAATAAAGCAATAAAATTAAGTTTTAACAGGAATTTTATTTAAGTTCATGAATATGCATCCAGGTATCTTCTGCCTATGGACTAGAAATCCATGATTTTCAATGCCTGCATAGCATGACCATAGTCCTAGTCAGTCAATTAGAAACCTGTTATTCATAACAACATATGAATAAGGCAAGACCACCTACATGCCTACAAGTTATACTCTTGTAAGTCACATTCAATTTCATGTAGATGAAATTAGATGTTTCTAAACAGTAATTATGCTTTTGCAATATAATTGGACAAATAACAAGGAAAATGTTTTCCTTTTTATATTCTGTGGAACCAGAAGAGTGGTTCATGAGGGATATTAAAAACACATGAAATCAATTTCTCTTGCTTATTTCACATGGCACTTTATGTTTCATTGTATATTTATAATTAGATTTTGTGAATATGTAAATGATATGAACTTTTTAAAGACATTCTTATTATAGTAAAGTTTAACAACTGAGTTAAAATTATTCTTAAAAGCCTTCTTTGCTCTGTACAATAAAAAAAAAAAGCACAAAATATGCATTTCAATCTTGCCCATCAATTTAAAATTTTTATAATGTTTATACTCCTACTACATGTCATTATTAGTGCATAACACACGGAGTTTTCAGAAAATGGATGAAAAAAAGACTAAATCTACTCATTGTGCAAAGATGATAAAGGACTCTTAATTTACTTAATCCTTGCTTAAGGGTTTGCAAAGTTATTCTTTATTTTATCTCAGTGGTGAGGTACTCACTTCATTGAAAGAAAAAGAATTTGCCATTGGCTTCAGGAGAAACCAGAATTCCTCCCTGTGAAGTGCAGTGTAATGTAAAGACTTCATTTATTTTCTCAATAGGGTGCTTATAAGGTATTAGAGAAGTTTCTCTAGATCTGTACTTGAATAAATTTCACCCAGTCAGTATTAAACATCACAATGACATTCTGGGTTCCAGGAATTGAATTCTGCTTTTAGGACTCAATGAAAACATTCAGGTAACAGGAATTTAAAAATGCTGCAAATGTTGTTTTAGTATCTATTTAAAACATTGATGGACTCTCTTCTCTTTTCAGCTTCAGGTCACCTTCCCTTATCTGGCTGTGTTCCCACCTGGCTGGATATTTCCACAGATATCCATATGTATGCACATGGATCCCTGCCTTGTCTCTCATGTGTTTTTTATGTCAAAGATGCTGGTTCATCTGAGTCTCAGCAGTACTCACTGGCTGGCATCTGAGTAGAAATGCAAAGAAACACAAAAAAAAACACTAATGTATGTGTAGAAAAAAAAAAAAGGTTTGATTGAAGGTGCATCAAAGTTAGTAATACTTTTTAACCGAATTCTGTATGCGCTTGAGGCAAGTCGTACTAAAAATGAAAAGGTTATGTTTTGTATTTCTGCATACACAGCACACAGCAGTCTTCTCTATCAGGCTAATTTGAAAGCTCAGCTAAATGTGATTAGTTTGTAGCTTTCTTAATGATGAACTGTGCTTTGTTGTGAGACTAGTCCTTTTCCTAGCCAGAGAAGGAGACTAAGATACACTTGAACTTAAGGAAATGTTTTATAACATAACAGTACTCATGGCTCAGTTTATCTCACTTCAATTTCAGAGAGGATTAGAAGTCTGATTATATGAATTTCATAGAAATGCTAAAATATAAACAAATCATTAAAACCAATATTTGCTGATTACATATTGGTTGGCTGAGATGTAGTTTCACCTGCCAAAATGGTTGGTTTAGCTTAAAAGTTGCAGATTATTCCAGTAAACTAAAGGAAAGTTTAGAATATTTGTTCTTCCTTTTCTCCTCCTTCAGTATTTCAATATTACACTGCTTCTGCCAGGAGAAGCTTTTCCATTAGGCTTCTGTGAATATACCCTTTTAGGACAGGCCGATTCAGTTTTGAAAGGCAGGAAAAAAAAAAAAAACTAGAACATCTCGGAAAGATCTTAATACCCCTTCTCACTCTGCATGTCATAAAGTGTAAAATTGGTATCTCACTTTAACCATCTGTTAGTATTTCTATTAAAACAGCATCTATAGAGCCCATTTGTTCAATGCTTTCTCTGTGGTAGACACTGCACCCTAGAGTACAATACAATCCTACCTTGAAGAACTTATGATCTTAAGGTCCTAGTCTTGTAATGGATCCCAATTACCAAATGGAATATAGAAAAGCCTGAAGAAAAGCCCATAATATCCAAACCTACTTTGATTGTAGAATTGTAAAAGCAAAAACAGTGCTAGCAGCAATAGGAAAGAAAAAATTCAAGCTCCTTGTGTTAGCTTATGACAAAGATCCATTCAGCAGTGTCTAGTGTGCCAGCTGCCAGACTAGAGTCAGAGTACTTTAAGCAATTTCGTTATAAGCCTTGTTATTGAGAAATTTATAAGACTGCTATAAAACTTCACTCAAGGCTGATCAGTGCCAAAAGACATTCCTTTTCCACTTAAAAATAACCTGTGGCTGCTGTTTATAAATGATAGGGTTGCAAAAGTGAAAAGAGAGATTTTCAAAAGCATAAATTGGGATTGGACACCCATTCTCTGCTTCTTGGCATATCAGACAATAAATTCAAAATAAAAAGGTGAAGCAAAAAACTTTATGCAATTCCTGTGTAGCAAAGCATATATTTTGATTAATAGGAGGAAGTAATAATGGAAATTTGCTTGCATAAATTTCCCCCCCACCCTCTCCTCCCGTCCCCAACAGGCTATGTTTTCCAATCCAGTCTGTTAAAATTACAGTTAGCTTTCGGATTCTGTTTTTTTTTTGTGATTGAAACTTTTAAAGGACAAGTTGCTAGAGTTTTAAAATTATCTTCTATAACTTCTCCTTCATATAGTTTTATACCTGCCCATACTGTCATTTTAACAGCTTCCTGCTGTGATGAATTGTAATGACTATAAGCCCATGATCACCTGTCAGCTATAAAATATTACAATATACATTTTGAAATTGGACAAATTAATCTTTACGTGATAGACTTTTCCACTGTCTTATTTCTTATATACCTCTGTAATATTTCTTCTAATTTTAGCTGCCTTTTAATTAACAAAATTAAATAAGAAAAAGTTTGACAAAGGAAATTAAATCCCGAGATGCCAAAGGACAAAGTTTGAATAATGTACACAAAAAGTATAACAAATCAAGGTTCCTGTTGCACCTCTATCTTCAAGGATTTACAGACAATACAGGCTGTAATATCCCTTATTTTATTTCTTCTTTAGTATGTATAGAAAGTATGTATGGTACTATGAACATTATATACTTTCTGGGTGTAGTTTCTCCTTTCCATCAACAACACTGCTTTCTAGTGAGGTACATTTGGTCCTTACCAACTTCAACATAAAAGTTGCCCTTATAAGCACACCTCCTCCTCTCCAAGAACAACTTTGACATGCTTTTGTAGCACATTCCTTGACAAGGGAATGAAATAAGAAATGAAATGAACGAAAGAATGAAAAAAATAAAGGGTAGCTCCAGATGTGAAAAAAAAGAGAAGGTTATTTTTAGGAAAAGGGGATTTTGGCCACTACTCTAAAATGAACAGTTGAAAAAATAACTCTCCTAACAATCTAGTAGGTTTTAAATACTTTCTTTTCTTTTGCTTCCTTTTATGGAAGATTAAGAGAATGCCAATGGTGAAAGACAATCTAGTAAAAAAGGAATGAATCCAAATATATCACCAGTAAAGTGATCTAAGTCCTAGGAATACAAACAGAGGACAGGATGTTTTTGCAACTTGCTTCCAGATTTCTGAGTCCTCAGTTTTTTGAGGAGCAGACTGACTTCTGCTTACAAGGTACAGAGCATCTACATTCTCCCTCTAAAATTCTCAGACACTGAAAGGGAAAATACCATAGAGTTCCCTCTTTGGAGAAGATACAAACTATGTTTAGATCAGTTAAGCTGTTAGCCAGATCCAACACAATTAAAGACAGCCTTGATCCTCCTATTACATCTGATAGCCTTTAGCTCAGAATTCCTAACTAATTTTAGAGGTGAAAAAAGGACCTCTAACACATGTGAGGTGAGTCTTATCTAATCTAGCATTGTGGTATTATTTCCCTCTTTCCAGATGTATATTGCTATAGCCATATAAGGAATAAAGGAGAAATAAAGTTGTCGGATTTTCCTATACAGGTAGTTTATCATTTTGTATATACATGCATTAGTAAATATTGCATATACTGTGTGTAAGGATGTTTTGTTGTGACATTAAAATCTTCTTTTTATAATAGCACATGATGGTAGGAATTTTTTTCTCCATATATGACATGGCACTGAAATATGAGGTGTATGATTTTGTGGGAGAGTAACAGTTTTAACTATATTACATGTTTAAAATCCCAACTGAACATAATATAACTTTACTAGCTCATTTCTCCTGAGGCATCAACACCATTTATCACTACTACTTCCATCTGGCATGTCTGAACTACCATGATCAGCATTTTATGTGGAAATGAAAGCATTCAACATGGTCTCTCTTCTCTAATGCTCTGAGGTCAGATACAATACTGCTGGAGGCAGTGAAGATGCATTTTTATCACACACTTGAGAGACATCCATTTGACATATTTTACAGTTTTCTAGGTTAACACTAGCCAAGATTTTTCTTATTTGCACTGACCTGGCATGGGGTCATTTGCTGTAATAACAATCTGAGATTAATTCAAATAATTTTTGTTATACTGCAGTGTTAAAAGTTTGGCACAAGCAGCCAAATACTGGGGAGCTGAAAACCAAATTTCTAGTAAAGACTTTGCAGAGCACTTAGCCAGCTGTTTTTTTTCTCCTCAAGCAAAGGCTGTATGTGGTTTGCTTAGCTGAGGTCTTTGTGGAAAAGTGTTGCTCTCTTTTTCTCACAGAGGATTCACGGAATGTCGGCTGATGACTTAGGAGTATCTTGTAGTTTAGCTTTAAAACTTCAATTCCCTTGTGTAAAAATATATGGCTGTTCCTTTTCATACTGCACATACATGAGTCTGTCTCAATTCCTAAACCTCAGTAATCCATCATATGAGAAGCAGCATTACCACAAATGTTTTATCATCAGCTCCTTCACAGCCATTTGTGATAATTTTAAGACAGAGGAGGAAATCTGAGATAAAATATCGACTCTGGAACTCTACATAGATTACATCACAATCCTTAATTTCTGTAGAATTCATCCTAATGATACCTACTTTATTCAAAATTATTTCAAACTAATAATTTCAAGCTCAACTTTTCAATGTGACATTAAAATAAATGCATTGTTTTTATTGACATTATACATGTCATGAATAATACAGGTAAATTTAGTATAGACAAGATGTGGTGAGTACATAGTAGTTTTTGGATAATACGAAAGCTTATTCTGAGCATTGCCTTTTGTTGCCTCATGTTTTTTGTTGGTTGGGTAATATGTTAAGGCAATGAACCTTCAAAAAATTGTCATTTACTAACATTAAAGAGCTGACACATGATGGCAAGCACTGGGAGTTAGTAGGAGAGAAGAAATTCTCTCTGTAGACTGCTTCTTTTTCTCCCAGAAATCTACTTATTGTCATGCACAATGGTGGTAAAAAAAATAAACAGGTTCTCCATGCTTATTGATTTTCAGTAATTCTGCATTAAATCTAGTGACCAGTAGATAAAGGGTTAAATTCTAATACCATAGCTAGCATTTTACTCTGCTATTGATCTTATACTACTGCAAAACCTGATGGTGTTTTATGATACTATGCTACATGAAGAAGACTAGAATCTTCCTCCACATGTTCTGTTTTAAAACTGTAATCTCATAAATACATTCAGAAGGCTAAAAATAAACTTGTGGAAAATGTAACTTAAAAAATGCACACCCTGTCAGTGAAATTTGTTCATTTTTTATTACCTTTGCAAATTCCACCTGTTAGTTAGGTGCTGTCCTTTTGAAAAACAGATAATTTCATTTCTGTGGTTTTCAGGTGTTTCCTAAATGAGAACCATCAGCAGTTACTTGCAATTTGCATCATGCTTACAGTGTCTACCATGCTTAGAATATAGTTGGAATTAATAGTACTCCTTCCTTAAAATGTAATGATATGAGACTACCCAGGAATTCTTATAGTGACAGTGCTTTTCTACAGTCATGTTGCAACATAGGTCTTCAGGTTAGAAATTCATGACTGTTTTAGCAGATATTTCCAGTATTTCTTTATAATGAAATCTTGGAATAATTCCTCAGTAGCTGTCCTAAATTCAAGAAAGAGTTTCGAATTTTCAAATACATAAGAGTGCATGGAAAACTGACATTTTCTTTTGTTTTTAGCTACTGCTAAGAGAAAAGCACAAAATATCCAATGTAAAAAATCTAGCACAAGTACGAAGAAAAAAAAAAAACTTAGTTTTAAGATGTTTGGGCTTGATATTTTTCTAATGGTGCCTGACTCAATTGAATGTTGTCTCTAACACGCAGAAAGAAACTCAGCACAGTAGTGGCAATATGTTGGGTTTTTTCTTGTTTTTCTTGTAATCATCAGCTGATACTGATGATAACATAATTACTGTTGGTCCTTTGTCTTTCCAGTTATGGTCCTTGCTATAAATGTTACAGGTTAACAACACTTTCAAGTCACTGATTTTACTTTGAAAATCAAGACTGTGTCTATATTTTCAGATTAATTATTTGCTGATGCTGATGCTTCACGTGGGCACCACAGATACAATCAGGAGCAATGTGAGGACTGCAGAGCCTTTGGGAGCAGCAGTCAAGGACTCTGGAGCACAGGTAGATTTTCTCATCAATCCTCCTGGTCAAAGAGAAGGGGTTTGCAAGGATCAGTCAAATCTGGCAAATCAACAAATGTTTATGGGACTGGTGTCACACAGCCAAGAGTTCATCTACTTAGACCATGGGACTCACTTTGAGAAACATGATCTGCTGGTGGCTGATGAGGTCCATCTGTCAGAGAAAGGGAAGATCATCTTTGGTCACAGGCTTGCCAAGCTGGTGAAGGCATCTTTAAACTAGAGTTGGTGGGGAAGGGGAATCCCACTCTTACAAGTTTGATACTAGTGCCAGAAGGGGATGCCCAGCCTGGAGAGGGATCACAGGTCAGCAAGCGGGAACCTGAAGAGCAGCACAAAGGGCTTCTAGCCACTCCAGCCAATAAACCAGCATCATCAGGGGCCCAATTGAAATGCCTCTATGCCAAGGTACATAGCATGGGGAACAAGCAAGAGGAGTTAGAGATGTGGGTATGCATGAAGGGTTATGATCTCATTAGCATTCACAGAGATGTGATGGGACACCTACCATGACTGGAATGTTGGAATGGAAGGATCTAGGCTTTTCAGGAATAACAGGCTGGGGAGATGTGGAGGGAGTGTCACCCTCTACATGGATGAAGAGCTGGTGTGCAGAGCTCCACCTAGGGGTGGTTGGGGGCTGGCCGAGAGTTCATGGATGGGATCAAGATTGAAAGGAGAATAGGGACCAGACACATTATGGTGTGGGGTCTGCTACAGGCCACCTCAGCAGAAAGATGAGGCCCTTTATAGACAGATAGGTGCAGCCTCATGTTCACAAGCGCTGGTGCTTAATGGGGACTTCACCCACCCCAATATCTTTTGGAGGAGCAACACAGCAGGGCACAAGCAATCTGGGAGGTTCCTGGAATGCACTCATGACAACTTCCTTCTCCAAGCAATATAGGAACCAACAAGAAGAGAGGCTATGCTGGACCTTGTCCTCACCAACATGGAGGGGCTAGTGAGGAATGTGAAGCTTGGAGGGCAGCCTTGGCTGCAGTGACCATGAAACAGTGGATTTGGGGATCCTTATGGTAGTGAGGAGGGTGCACAGCAAGCTCACTGCCCTGGATTTCAGGTAAGCAGATTTTGGCCTCTTGAGGATCTGCTTGGTGGAGTGCCATGGGAAAAGCCCTAGAGGGAAGAGGGGCCTATGAAAGCTGGAAAATATTCAAGAATCACTTTCTCCAAACTCAGGATTGATGCATCCCAATAAAGAGTAAGTCAGGCAGGAATTCCAGGAGGCCTGGGTGGGTGAAGAGGATGCTCCTCAACAGATTCCAGCATAAAAGAAGGCCCGCAGAGGGTAGAAGCAAGGACAGACAATCTGGGAGGAATATGGAGAAGCAGTCAGAGCAGCCAGGGATCAGGTTAGGGAATCTAAAGCCCTGCCAAGAGTCAATATGGACAAGAACATTAAAGGCAACAAGAAAAAAATATATAAGTACATTGGGGAAAAAAGGCAGACAAGGGAAACATGAACCCCCTCTAGGAGGAAAGGGGAGGCCTGGTCACCTGGGACATGGAGAAGGCAGTTCTCAAGAGTTCCAGACACACTGCCCAAATCACAGAAGGCAAAAGCAGGCACTTTGAGAATGAAGAACTGCCTGCTGTAGGAGAAGAGCAGCTTTGAGATCATGTAAGGAACCTGAAGGTGCACAGGTTCATGGGAACTGACAAGATGCATCTATGGCTCCTGAGAAACTGGAGGATGAAGTTTCCAAACAATTATCCATCATATTTGAGAAGTTCTAAAAACTACTAAGGATGTTAGGAAAACTAATTTAGACAACTCAGCTCATTGTCAGTCAGTCTGAATGCATTATTCACGAGTCTACAACTTTATACACTATACCAGAGGTATAAAGTGAAAGTGAAAAAAGTGAAAAATCACTTGAGACCAAGTCTCTGACTAAAGCCGAACTGTATCTACTCCAGATGGGAAAAAAGAAAAGAAGTAAAATGTAATTTAGGTTTTTAAACAACAGCAAAACAGGTTTCACTGGTATTCCCACAAAATTACAAGCAGCACTTTAAATCATAACAATGAACATCAGGTCACATACGTAAGAAGTTACCAGCAGTTCTGCTATGGAAATCTCAGCTGATAGAACCCAGGCAGAGATCAAACAGATCATAAGAATAGATCTGCAGAATTTTCTGTCTTCAAGAGCAATCTCCAAATGATCTATCCTATGCTAGAATAAAACAATTAGCAAACTGGAGAGGCAAAATTCTTGATCTCTGCTAGCAAACCATTTGCTATAAGCTGACTGACTCCCTAGCAAATAAACCCCTGACAGGGCTCATGTCACAACAAACTGCAGAATCACTGGAAATGGAAGAAATTGCAGATGTCAGTGAACCCTTCAAGGCATAGACAACATTAAGTTCAAGCAAAGATACTATGTAATGCTTTTCTGGAAGAAATTCAGACACAGCCACGGGGAACACTCACAACTGAGCCAGCTCTTTACATCATCTGCTGTAATACTGCTAGTCAGTGTGTCTTGTACAGGACTATGGCTTTATTTCTTTTACATATGAATGCTACAAAGACTTCAGCTAAAGGCAGCCCTTCTCTATGTAAATTCAGATCCACCTTATGTTAAGACGTAGCTAATGCCAGGTTAGGGCCTCCACTCAAGTCCCAGGTCCATATTTCCACTCCAATTTGCCAGCAAATCTGGATGCATATACATGTAAACATATATATGCCCCCATCCAAGAGCATCTTTATAGAGAGCATGAGCACAGGATAAGGGAAGCTTTAAATTCCTAAAGGCTCTTGGTATTTTGAATTGGGTGATTTTTTAAATTCCTTGTCTGACACTGAAACCTGACTTAAGCATCCTATTTCAGCACTTTGAGCAGAGGGAAAACCTCTATCAGCCCAGGTTATCCAGCTTTGAGCAGGAGGAAAACCATGCCAAACCTAGGAGTTCTCTGGTGTGGGTGACCTCCCAGCCCCACTTCTCCTGGTGGTGTCACAGGAGAGACTCCACTTCTGCTTTATGGTATTCTGCTTATTGTGAGGAAGCAGTCTCAAAGTGTGACCCCACAGTCAGTGGGGGCACCAAGGGGACCATGAGCCTTAGACAAGCCCCCACACATACTACCTGTCTGGTGTGAATAGTCTCAATGGTGCCCAAATTCAATCTTTTCCTCTATGTTCCATTCCCACATGATTCAGGTATTGTATCACTAAGTTTGAAACTCTTCACATGTCTTCTTGGGAAGGTGGGTCATTTACATTAGGATCAGAAATCTTGTTAGGAAAAGTTAATTTTGGAAGGTAAAGTTTAGAGATGTCTTTGAAAAATCTCATGTATTAATCCAGTGCTTAGTGTTGTGCTCTATGGCACACAGATGCAATGTGTACCTTTAGGAAAAAATAACAATCACAAAGCACTAAAATCTGGTATAAACTCTAAATTCTCCAATATAGACATTTAGTTTACTCTTAGAAAATAGATAATTCCAGAACAGAGGCAAGGCCAAGATACCTTTACTGCCATTACAATTTCTGTTAAAAGAATGAAAATTACTTCTGACATATTACCATAATAATACCAAATACAAATATATTTACATTATCAGAACTATTTTGCAGAAGATTTTAAAACATCCATCTCTGTTAATACTGAAAAGCTGAAAATGCACATTTCAGTATTCATTAAAGGAATTAAAATTAGCACAAATTTGGAGAATCAGCCATGGCTGACTAGGATAGCTAAGAGTCCTGGGGGAATGGTTCTTCCCAGTTTTGCAAAATACTGTTGGAAAATTAATCATGAAGGTTTTTTTCCTGGCTTCATATATTCTTTCATTCTCTTCTCAAGAGATAAACATGTTTTATACACTCTCTTAAGGGAAGTAGGAATGGATTGATTTGTTTATATTTGTTTCTTGAAATCTCAACTTGAAATCTTTTGAGCAGTCAAAATAAAAATGGAAACTAAAAAACAGAGTTCCTAAATTACTAGTATCCCAAGCTAAACTGGGTATCTGTGTGATACCAAGTGACAACGTGGAGAGAGGTCCTGAAAGGCTTTAAGTATCTAGATCAAAAGCAGAAATTAATTATGCTAAGAAAACCCAGAGTTCATCAGAAATGTGTTTTTGTAGTAGACAAGATTAGTTTAATATGGCATACCAAATAGTATCTCATCAGGAGAAAAATTATCACATATAAATTGATTTGTAATTTTTTTTTTCCAGATAGTTTTATGTGATTAATATAAAGAACTTGTGTTGCTCTGCATGATGATTTTGGGCTGTCATCTACATGCTGGCTTTGAAAGTTTTATTTGAGCTGTCTTTATCACCCATATTCTTTTTCCTTTTTTTTTTTTTTTTAGCTACAAATAAGTGATACAATGGGGAAAAGTATGAAAAGTTCCTCAGAAGAACATAATAACTGAGTAAAAGTAAGTGCTTGTATGTTAGAATGTTTGTGATTACTCTGAGTTCATGAACCATTTCCCTAATATAGAAAACATTAGACACTGATATATAACCATTTCTGTAATTCCCTTGCAGTTTTATCATGACAAAATTATATCCTGAGGTAGAACTGAAATGTCAATTGATGATAAGTGCACTATTACACCTTTTCACAGGATGGTAATGGAAAGCGTCTATAAATCTACCTCTTAAGAAGTCAATACAGATTACACCAGCAGTTGACTTCAGGTTATGCTATTCTTAAGTTGGCAATTACATGTCACATTACAGACTTTTATTAAGCCAAATTTCAAATAATCAAGTGGCATGCTTTTCTGCAGAAGCATCAAAAAGACCTTATTTTTCACTGTTTTATGGTGATCCAACTGATGCCAGTTTATTAGAGAAAATGTACATCACAAATGAGCTGAGACAAGCTAAACAAACTGCTCAAAAATCTAGGACATGGCATTCACTTGCAGTGTGTGCACTACCATTTGTACAAGCCTGAAGGTAATCCATTATGTCATCTCTGTTCAGTGAGGCTAGAGAAAGCAGAAACATTAGCATCACTGAACTGTCAAAAAGCAGACCTATTTGCAAGTGTTGAGGTTGAAGCACAGAAGGGAACGTTCTGCACAGGATCACCAGCTTTGCCTAACAGAAACATGCTTGAAATGTGGGCCAAACAAGTCTTGGGCATCACAGCTTAAAGGACATATTTCACAGCATATTCATGGCTTAGCTTTTTCTAGGTTTTTATCATGTTTCAGAGCATTATATCATGGAGAGGGTATGCAGCAGAGGAATAACCTCTAAATTTAGTGAAAACAGGATTGTGTCCATTGCATCACTCCAAAAAGTATTTATTTTCATTAAAAGCAATACGAATTTAGAGAAACTGCAGTTTATAATTCTAGGTTTTAAGAGATCCTGCAGCAACCAATACACATGGCCATTAAAGTTTCAATAACTGATTCTTGCATACCTGCACCTTGATATTTTCCTTGGACTTCTTGTTGCTGTCTGTGAAGCTAATAGCATATGAAAGGAAGAGGGTGACCAGTGAAATTCTTTTAAAAGAAGTTTTGAAATGGCTGTGCAGCAGAAGCATGAGATAGTCTGAATAATTCCTTTATCATTGCCTTGTGGTTTGTTGGGCTTCTTTTTTTGTGTGTCAGTCAATGAGTTGTCTCCTTCAGAGTGTTATTTCCCTGCTTATTTAGAAAAACAAATCAAAACACTAAAAGAATGTATGGAGAAGCAAGGTTGTTTTTACTTAATGCATTGGGACAGTTCCCATAGCAAGATGCCAAAACTCTCTCACGTGCCATGAAAATACTTTAGTGTACATTTATTGTGAAAACTTTTGACTAATACAGGATAAATATTTGGAGATCTTGAACCTAGCTTGTACTTCAGTGGTTTTCCTTGTAAAATGAGATTCGTATTTTCTTTCTTCTACTCTTTGTTTAACTTGTGTAAAAATAGATAAAGAACAAAAAAACAAAACCAAAGCTCATTAAGCTCTTTTGCTTGAATACCTGTATTGAAACTTAGTCACGCAAATGACTAATGACTTCTTTTAAGAACTGTGAACTGCTTTGTTTTCAGAGGGGAATCAGAGTCTGCAAAAAATGTTGCAGAAAATATTACAGAATATGTCACAAAAGAATCTTCCAAAAGAATCTGAGTCTCTGTGTAAATATAGAAAATATCAGCTAAATGTTGTGAAGTTTAGAATTTATTAATCTTATCTTGTTATGTTAATGCTGCTTTAGTAAAAAACAAGTAAGAAAATTGGTGAATTCCATTTTAAATGTAGTCTGTTTTTCTATCAGTTATAAATAAAAATGTAAAAACAATTGTAGAGAACCTGAAAATACAATTTGAAAGCCAATTATTAAAAACACTGAACAGCACTGATACCAGTTTTCTCTAGCTTCTTTCCCCTGCTTTCTGTTCTTGCAAGCTGTTCCCATTTCATGCATTTTTTTTTTCTCATATTTTTTGTTGTTAATATGTATCTCCTGAGATTGGATGTGGATTCAGCAATTCTCAGCTACTTTCTAAACCTACAATTAAGGCTGTATCTATCTCATTTTTAAAACTCATCTATTCTTTGGAAGAATTTTGACCCTCTACTAATCAGTAAATGTAGGAAAAGAAATGGTACGGTACTTATTACAGAGAAAAGAATGTCAGCTAGATATGACAACTTGGACCAATTTTGTTTCACCTGAGATCTTTTACGAAATGCCATTCCTTGATTGCTTCCACTTATTTCTGCTCTCATATGACCCCTTTTCTGTCCTTCTCAGTTTTTCCTTTCTGTGATGTTTCTCACCTCTTTTCAACTTTCTTCTTTTGTTATTTTGCCAGACTTCTATTGAAACATTTTGTGTTCATACTAATTTGGATTAACAATTGACACACTGTCTCTTGCTGTATGAATACATACCATGCATTAATAGCTGATCATGACACAGTCAAAATGCTGGATTTTTTTGGCATAATTTACATAAAGCGATTGTCCTTTATCAACTGTAATTAACTGAGTGTTACTCAACTTAGAGTCTTTACTTCCAAATCTGTATGTTCTCGGTATCTTCAATAACAAAGATACTGAAAAGTTAAAATTAAACTAAAAAACAGTATAATGTAATTAGCAAAACATAAAAAATGTAAAGCAAAACAATAAGTCTTAGCTCGCTGTTTCTTTGCACTAAGAAGGCATTCAGATAGTAATGGAGCTGTGAATAATCTGGATTTCATTTTTGCTGGAGCTGCTAAACAGCCTTGAAGATGAGCCATACTTTTTATCCTGGAAAAAGCATGATTATGAAAACTAGAAATAAACTAGACATAAAACTAGAAAAGTAGATGTAAATTTGTCCTGGGTTCAGAAGTAGCAGCCATTTTTCTCCTTCTTAGTAGCTGGTGCAGTGCTGTGGTTTTGACTTTTGGCCTGGGAACAGTGTCGATAACACAGATGGTTTTAGTTGTTGCTAAGTCGTGTTTACTCTGACCAAGGACTTTGTGAGTCTCATGCTCTGACAGGGAGGAGGGGAAGCTGGGAGGAAGCAGAGACAGGACACCTGACCCAAACTAACCAAAGAGGTATTCCATACCACAGCACGTCATACCCACTGTATAAACTGGGGGCAGTTACCTGGAAGGGCTAGAACACTGCTCAGGTCGGGCTGGGTATTGGTCGGCCGGTGGTGAGTGGCTGTATTCTCTTCCCTTGTTATTTCCCTTATCATTATTATTATTGGTGGTAGCAGCAGTGGTTTGTGTTATACCTTAGTTACTGGACTGTTCTTAGCCCCTGGGAGTTACATTCTTTCCATTCTCCTCTCCATCTCTCTGGGAGCTGGGGGGGGGAGGAAGCAGGAGGAGTGAGAGAGCGAGCTGTGTGGCTGGGCTTAAACCATAACAACATTTTAAACAGCTAAATGAAGGTAATACTCATCAAGGTCCAACGTGGAAAGATAATTAATCCTGTTGCTGAGTTTACCATTTAATATGTTTGTGTAGAGAAGTTAAAGTGCAAATGCTTATGCTTTTTTTTTTTTTATCCTTACCACAGATTTACACCCCATCAATCTAGTAACAGAAATTAGTATTTTATTTGTCTACAGGTGTAGAACAATGACTTTGCTTAGAGCTGTGAAATAGAAAACTCAATCTCTGATAGCTTTAACTTCAAAGATTTGCTATCTGAAATCATTATGATGATCTGAAAAATATTATACAGAGGCATTGGATCTACTTTGCCAAAATAAAGAAGATAAACAGTGATTCCTGAGCATGACACAGAAACAGCAGTATGAAGACACTAATAAAATAATGTAAGTGAAAGAAGAGAATAGGGAAAAAATCCACTAGAACTGGAATTGAAGAAATAAGGATGAAAAAACCCTAAACTACAGAATATCTTCAAAAAAGGTGCATAGGTGAAGAGTATTCTTTAAGAGTACTTAAAGAAATAAACTGTGTTTTGATACACTATATGTACTTCAACTTTTTAATTTAAGTTGCACAAAAGTGATCAGCTATAAACATATGCTACAAAAGCTTGAGATGGGTGGCACTGCACATGTAAATAAAATATTTTTTTAGATTTCAGAAAATTTTTCACATGTAAGGCATGATTCTGACTGACATGGTTAAGCTTGTTCTGAGACCTCACAAATTCTGCCTTAGTACTGGTTTTGTAAGTAAAGCTAGGAATGAAACACTAAACTGAGAATGTGGTTTAGCTGGCATGAGACTATGTGGTTTGCAGATAAGCATGATTTTAATCATTTAGTTCTACCATCACAAACAGTGAAAAAAGATTTAAGGTAATAAAGCAATGCTTAGACAAAGTTGTAGAATCAGACTGAGTTGAATTTGACATTGCTAATTTATAAGCTAACAGCAGTGAAAAGTGTTTCAATGCTTAAAGATTTTTCTTTGAGAAACTGGGAATTTCAGTGCCTACAATAGATGCTGATGTTAGAGGAACTGAGAAATTACAGACATATTAAGACTCAAGAAGACTCAGAATTAAGACTGGGGAAGGAAAAAAAAATTCTGAAATCACTGTTGCTTTATCAAAATGACACAATGCCAGTCTGTGATGGAAATGCTTTTGAGGGGTGTAACAGAAAGTTGTCACTTTGAAATTGATAATCCAAGTCACTCCTAAAATAGGGAAAAAACGGTATGTTGAACCTCAAGTCACCTACATGAAAGAAGCAAGAAAAGGATGGATGAATAACCAAAAAGGTAAACAGTACCATTTTAGAGAGGGGATTTTAACATGCAGCTTTTGTTTCCCTTCCCTATTTTAGAAAAGGTCAGTGTTTCTGAACAGAAGTATAAGACAGCTGAGACCCTCATAACACTGTCTGAAAGCGATTGTGCATACCTACAGCAGTAAGTATGAGTGACAGGCAGCATTATGCATATGAAAGGTTAAAGGTCATCAATGAATTCGGTCATTGGATAGATATTTGGAATTACGCACCAGAGTTCTGTAAATTCTTTCCTTCTTTTCCTTAAAGAGACAGATGTGAAACTAAAACTTATGTGCCAGTTTCAACAAGTATCCTAAATACCTTAATTCCATGTAAACCTCATCTGTTACACTGTTTAGATCTGTCCTGGTATCTTGGTTGGTTTAGGGTGTAGCAGCTTGAAACTGCAGAAGCTCATGGATTATTGGTAGGTATGGGTCAAAATGATCATTGGGTAAAAGGTGCATTTCTTACAAGTACATTGAGTCCAAACTGATTTTGTACTCAGGGACAAAAATTGTGATAGATAACATATATGCCCTTACTAAATCATTATAAAAGAAAAAAAAATCCAAATCCAAAAACCCACACAAGCTAAAGCTCTTCGATACCAGCAATAGCATCCATCTCTCTGGGTGCCATAACAATTTCTTTGTCCTTTACCCTTAAGGATAAAACATTTACAGTGAGCAGGAATGCAGGAAGACTGTGAGGATTTCAAGTAGCACTTTGTTCTGTGTAGACCCCATTGATGCCTTCTGCTATACAACTCAGGAAGGGACCAGACCTGTCTAAGTTTTTAGAAACTGAGGCAAACTCCTGACTAACTGAGTATGGCTTTTACTCCTTATGTTCACAAGGAGATGAATGGCTGAACTAATTCAGGCAGTTTACTACAGATACGGGTTTTGACAGAATGCATTACACACAGCTGTGGTGTCTCATCAAAGCTAGTCCCTGCTCTCTGTGCCACATAAACCAATCTCTACTATAACTTCACTCAATTCCCCAGTTGTCTTCCTCCTCCTTTCTACCTGCTACAGAGAAGTGATGTGTTAATTACATAATTAACACATCTTCTTCGTAATTAACCTGGCCTTCTCTTTCACCTGACTAGCCACACCAGAAAGAAGGATGTCAGGTGGATCAATTTACAGCAATCTAAGCTGTTTACAAGCATATAGGCAGTTTAAAACAAATAGTATGCTTAAAAGGTCTCAATAGGGAAACAAGTTTTATTACCAGCTACTGAGGTAGTAAAAAAATGACATTTTCATTAGAGTAATATCTATGCTGTACTCTCTAATGCGTAGCTTGGGAAAAGTTGAGGAGCATTTGCTAGGGAAAAAAAAAAAGTAAAACGTGTCCCACTGGGCAGAAAAAGGGAAGAGGAAAAGATTAGTCTGAAGCAATCACCTGCTGAAAGGGTGCAGGATCAGAGAGAATGCTTCCTGACAGCAATCTTTGGGTGAGGCATTAGTTATTCTCTCCTGCTTGGAGCAGGTTGCTTTATGTAGCTGGGTCTCCCTGGGAAAAATCTTGCTAAAGGGTGATTAGAAACAAGAAATTTTCAGGGTTAGACTACTGCTTTATTCTATTTGATTTAGGTAGACATTGTTATGGAGAGATTTAATTTTTAATTTTTATGGTTATGACTGTAACAGAGCATTTTAAGGCTATTCAAAAGAGAGGGTTAAGTATTGCTATGAAATACTGCTAGTGTTTTGATTTTAAGTGATTGATCTCCTGAGTGGAATCCAAAACCTGATAGGAACTGTTCAGAGTAGAGATTTAGTTTAAATCCATATCCTCTCCGGAGCATAGGTGACCAACCTACCACAGGCTCAACATTTTAATTTTGTCTGCTTTGGAACTGTGGTGTGGAGGGATCTGTTGGCAGTTCTCCTTTAAAAAAGAAACATTAAAAAAAGGGAAAAATGGGGGGGGGGACACGACAACGACACACACAAACAATCCAGTAGTTCCATTCCTATGTTGTCAATTGTAGCTGCATACCACAAGAAGTTTAGTCTGTAGTATTTTACATATCTTACCTAGTTAATGTTTCATGAAGAAATATAAATAACTTTGGCATCTGGTGCTTCCCTTTGTAGGTAAGTTGGTTTATTTTTGCTTTTGGTTTTTCTTTTTTTTCATAGTTGTACATGCTTTCTTTTTATTCTTTTTTTACATGATCTTTCTAACAACCGAGTTACTATGTAAAAGGAGTTGATAACATTTTCCCATACAATGCTTAGAAGAATTAAGAGATCACTTGTATGACTTTATGTGTATCTTTATTCTGAAGGCATTCTATGAAAACTATCGAGCAGTAAAAATCAGAGATAAATGAAGAAAAGTAAAAAAAAAAAAACTTGTATGGTCTCTGTGCTCGGCTCTGCCAGTACTAAGATGTTTGTGAAAATGCACTGAAGAAAACCTTGTAGCACCTGAGAAACATTAGGGTAAAGAAGTGAAGGCAACAATGAAAATTTGGAGTGGTTTAAGTGTGTTGA
The DNA here is from genome assembly GCF_033815535.1 of Pezoporus flaviventris. NCBI lineage: Eukaryota > Metazoa > Chordata > Aves > Psittaciformes > Psittacidae > Pezoporus > Pezoporus flaviventris. Next base: position 36,627,441 of record NW_026892550.1, on the reverse strand, counting down.
GGTAGAAGAACAGAGATTTCCAGAACTATAAATTCTGACTTAAGTGGCTATGTTCTAAGTTTTGTTTCAGACGTTGAAACCTCATTTTAAATTGGGGTACTAAAGCTTAGGTAAGAGTGTTATAAACCCAAAAGAGTAATAGTTCTATATTCCTCAGGTGCAGTGAAGAACAGCAGAACAAGACAGGTTTTTTTCTTAAGGAAAAGTGAGAGTTTGGTTTAAAAAGGCTTCCAGAAAGCCTTTTCATCTTATTTCTAGAATTTGTCTATTGTTCAGATGCAATGCAATAGTTAGCTCATCCTCAAATTAGTTGATTTTCCAAAGCTTTTCTAAAACCAACATTCTTTGTATTGGAAATTAAATTTCAGGAGCAGTCCATGTGCTGTTTTGTGACTCAAAGGGAGAATGTCCTCAGTGCGAGGGGATGCTGTAAGCCTATCCTGCTTTTTTAATTTCAGTTTATTTGCTGTAGCTGCTGTTCTGGAGCCATGATCAACTTAAAAAGTAGTACCTGAGACACCATTAACAGATCTGGGTACTTGGCTGAAAGAAAGCAAAACCCCATGACATTTTTAACTTTGCTCTGTTGCAGCCATCTGTCTTGGCCAGGGTTTAAGACTGAACCTGGAGATGTAAAGTGTTATCTGCATGTCTTTTTGAGACATGTCATCGGGAACTGTTGTTTATAAGTACGGACACTCAGTATGCTGAAGGACCTGCCTACAATCTTGTATAACTGTAGGGAATGGGCTTGTCCAAGCAAGCAGAGATGTCTTTATGATGCATTAAATGTCCTTTCCAGCTCTGGGCACTGTGGTAGTGAGAACTGCAGTCTTTGGAGATACCAGGGGTGTGCAGCAGGTTCTGATATCAACTCCTTTGAATCCTAGCTAAGAGCTGTCTGCTCCAGACAGGAGGTAATTGGATTCAGGGTGCTCCTCTAGGGATTCTACCTGCCTTACAGCTCTTCTTGTATGTTCTTAATCTCCTTTAAAGCAGTATTGGGAATTTTCATTCATAGCAGCATAAACAATGTCCCCTGACGACAGTGGGGCCCTGCACCTGTGCTACATCATGCTGCCTTTAAAGTCAGCATCCCAAAGTAACTACACAGCGCTGGAGAATGAGGTTCTGTGCAAGTCTTAAAGGTATCTTGTCACTGAGCACATTACTGCTTCAAAATGACAAGGGGAGATGATGAGCATGGACAGTAGTATTTGTCCAAGTTAAAATATCCTTGACCAATAGAGAGTGAAATAAACTACATGATATATTCCAAGCAACAGCCAACTAAATCACCCCTGATTATTCCTGACATCAGCCTCTGGGATTCCCTTTTTCCTCCTGAACTGTGTGCTCTAGGAAAATAACTACAAAATAAAAAAAATTGCCAACTGCTATTCAAATGATAAGTGGTGCATGCTAATTACATTTTATATGGTGATTAATTAAAAATAACCATGCAAATGTCTAATTTAAGAGTCACTCGCTTCACTAAGTCTTCAGACACTGCCTAGCTGCCCTAGGCATTTGGTAGTTAGGCGATTTATTCAAGCTTTCAAAATATTCTCAAAATGTCTAAGATAATGAAGGTTCTTGAAAAAGTTCCAGCTACCTTGGAATATATAAACAGAGGTTTCAGAACAGTAAAATAGCACTGCATATATTTGCATTTTTGAGCCAAAGTACCCTGTGTATACATAAAAATAGACTAGGAAGGGAATAATAGAGATTTGAAATAATCTGAATATTTAGTTGCAGCACATAGTGGACTAGTTCATAGGTTATTTCAGCAGCTGAAGAAAATGAGATATAATCTTACTTAGATCAGGCTCCTTTTTTTCTTTAAATAGAAAGCTTTTGATACACACATAGACAGGAACCTTGCCTTATTCACAAACAAACATACATAATCGTATTAGGAGAGCTAGGTCATAACAACTAACTCTATTCTATGATTATTATTCTATGATTCTATAACTGTGACTTGGTTCAAATACAGTGAATTTTAATCAGTGGAATATGCAATTTACAGATCACATTACAATGGCCTAGTGAATGGTAGATTAAAATATACAATGTGAAGAACATTTTCAGAAAGTAATGAATAAAAACTTTCAGAAATATAGAATCATAGATTAGTTAGGGTTGGAAAGGACCATGGGCAGGGACACCTCACCCCAGACCATGTTGCCCAAGGCTCTGTCCAACCTGGCCTTGAACACTGCCAGGGATGGAGCATTCACAACATCCTCGAGCTACCTGTTCCAGTGCCTCACCACCCTCACAGTAAAGAACTTCTTCCTTATATCCAATCTAAACATCCCCTGTTTAAGTTTTAATCTGTTACCCCTTGTCCTGTCACTACAGTCCCTCATGAAGAGTCCCTCTCCAGCATCCCTGTAGGCCCCCTTCAGATACTGGAAGGCTGCTACGAGGTCTCCATGCAGCCTTCTCTTCTCCAGGCTGAACAGCCCCAACTTCCTCAGCCTGTCTTCATATGGGAGGTGCTCCAGTCCCCTGATCATCCTCGTGGCCCTTCTCTGGACTTGTTCCAACAGTTCCATGTCCTTTTTATGTTGAGGACACCAGAACTGCACACAATACTCCAGGTGAGGTCTCACGAGAGCAGAGTAAAGGGGTAGGATCACCTCCTTCGACCTGCTGGTCACGCTCCTTTTAATGCAGCCCAGGATATGGTTGGCTTTCTGGGCTGCCAGCGCACACTGCCAGCTCATGTTCATTTTCTCATCAACCCCCAAGTCTTTCTCCGCAGGGTCGCTCTGAATCTCTTCTCTGCCCAACCTGTACCTGCGTTTGCCTTGACCCAAGTGTAGGACCTTGTTCTGGGCTTGGTTGAACTTCATGAGGTTGGCATTAGCCCACCTCTCAAGTGTGTCAAGGTCCCTCTGGATGGCATCCCTTCCCTCCAGCGTGTCAACTGCACTGCACAGCTTATAATTATTTGCCTTTTTTGGTAATGAAAAATAATGTTAATACTCAAATTGCTATTTAAGAATCTCATTCTGTATGTCTTTTTATGTAGAATTTTCAGTGAATTTGGTATAACAACAAAAAAAGGGTCCAAGAAAATCCGTGCATTTAATTTCACATTTCTGCTGAAGAAGGAAATAGTACTGCAGTGATTATTGCCATAAAATACTTGCAGCTTCTGTATCAAAGAAGAGAATATATGCTATTCCACAGTATCGTACTGTCATAACCTATCTTTTTTTATCTCAAGTCCCTTTACCAGATACACAACTTTTTCCACAGAGGTGAATGTGTCTTGGATTATGACAAATGGTCTTAAGAGCCTCACCTGCACTGAGGCAGCTTCACTCCAATACAGGAATAATCGATATAGACGTCTTGAAAGAGAGAATGATATTCTAAGTTGTTAACTAGATCATTCTGGGCCAGTTTAGAGTTGTTTCATGTCTGAAACTGTTCCAGTAAATTCTATGTGTACATCAAATTTATGTGCAAGAATATTGTGGTATCAAAACAGAGAAAATTTAGATCATTAAATGCAGACTGCACTTATGTTCTTATGCATAAGTGGTGTTGCTACTGGTCTCCAAGTATTTCACCCGATTTTTCAAAAATTAATTCAGTAATAACAGATGATTGTTTTCTGAGACTATTCTAGTTCACAGAAGGCTACAGAGTGATAAGCTTCTGTATCTGTATACATTCCTACCTGCAAAGACTTCACAAGCATAAAAGTAAAATTAATTATAGTATTAATTTATTCAGGTTTTATGAATAACAATGTTTCTTGCCACTTACAGTGAAAACCATAGCAGCTGAGATTTGCAATGACACTTTCCAATATTTATTAAAATTACTTTGACACCCAGAATAATTATTTTATTTTTAATGATATACTGTGGTAAACTTAGTTATTGTTTGGTTATATAAAACTTGTTTTGTAAAAGAAATTCAGTGTGCTGTCTATTTTGTTATTTCTTTTCAGTCCTAAATAGCTCAAATATTTCAAGTGATGGGATTCTGTTTATTTCCCACTTTGGGGAAAGAACTCATGGCAGAACCCATTGTAGATGTATCAACACTGTAATCTCCATGTTTCTACCAAACCACCTCTTTGTGTGTCCAGAAATTATGTTCAGTGTCTATTAATCTCATGTTTCCCTCAAATTAGAAGGGCTTTTTCTGCTTACTGATGACCTGTCTGTGAGGTGTCTAGAGTAGTCTGAGACTTCACTAGGTAATACTTCAAATACTGTACTAATTACGGAGAAGTATTTAATATGTTTTGTGGTCTCACATTCTCTAGTTCCAAATGGAGGTGCTTCCTCATTGAGCTGACATCTTGGGTTTTCATAAGGAGTTCATTTAATACATAATTGCTTCAACTGGGGGTGAGGTATTTGAATGCATGTTTATATCTTCCTCCAGATTTGCAAATACAGCTCAATCACAGATTTTTGACTCTTAAAAATCAAATTCTCTGTTTTCTGAAGTAGCTCTTTTATTCCAATATATATTAGCTATATAATATATATAGTTATATATTTATATGAATCTCACCTATAGCCCAACAATTAAAAGAGATTCCTTGTTTCTGCAGGATGTTTGAATTAGAAATGAAATTAGGAAACAGTTTTTTAAAGACATCCATAGAATAATAAGATAACAGATGGAAAAAGTATTTAGCAAAATATTCTATTGCTCCTCCATCTTGTGATTCAATTCCCCCGTGCTGAAACTCCTGCAGACTGGCTTCATCATAATAATAGAATCAGCGACAATCAGTTGAGTATTTACAGTATGTAAGCCAGAGACATACTCTTCTAGGTATTTCTACTTTCTCTTTCCTCTTCTGTTTTTTTTTGGACACAGAAGTTTTAATGCAGCAGTTTCATAAGTATGCTTCATTTTCACCTGGTATTTGGCTTTTGAGATTGGCTCTCACCATGGGTATTATTTCCTGGTAAACTTGAAAACTCAATAGAACTGCTGCTAAAAACCAACAGAGCCAAGAATAGATTTGCTGGTTTCAGAAGGCCTGTTTCACATTAATCAGCAGCGCAAGAAATTTGGCTAGGATGAGGAAGTGAGTGACTCAAAAGCATCAATGTATTGTCTTCCAACCATGTTCTTTGTTGAGACAATGTGAAGGATAAGGCATCATAGGAAGGTGTGTGACTGCTCTGAGCCTCCTGCCTGTGTGATCAAGAAGTCCATGACTTCCCTCTCTCATCTTGCTAGAGCCTGTTAGTGCCCAATTCCACCTTTACTAGTAGCCCCTACAGGTGGGGTTCCATTCCTGGGTTCTGTGTGGGCAAACATAGGCAGCAAGTCTGTGAAACAGTGATTGCATTAGCCAGATGTTAACTCCTTTTGTCTCAGACTTCTACGCTTGTCTCTTGTGTGTACACAACAGCTACATTTACCCTGCAGAATAGTATGATTCAACTGAGTTGCTAATTTTGATGAGCCCTAAATACCACTGCTATTCCAATTGCCTGAATGTGACTGATTTATGGGGTTTTTTCTTCCAAACCTTAAGATTTGAATGAAATGGGAAACTGGCTAATAGGATGTTTTGCTGAGCTTGTTCTCCATTTTCTCTCTGAGTATACAAATGTTACATATCCATTTACATATAAAGAGTGTAAATATGACAGGTGTTTATATTTCAGAACAGTAATGATGACTCCACCTAATTTTAGTTCATTTGTTCCCTACTTCGTTCTCTGAATTATTTTCAAAGAATTTTAATAGAAAAACTTTATCTAAAAATTCTTCAGAGAAAAATACCTAAATATTTTCAGCTCATTTACCTTTCTTACAGACCCAGTTACCATAACAACTTGAATTGTCGCTATAGTGATATTATTTTATTATGAAGTGCAGTATTTGTCATACACAACATATTTTCATAAGCATCTTGACCTTAAAAATTAAAGTTATTTGCAAACATTTTCTGAAAAGTATTTCTTAATTTTGTATAGCACAATATGTCATAGCACAAGATATGCCAAGTGCAAGGTCCTGCACCTGGGTCGGAGCAATCCCAGGCACAGCTACAGGTTGGGCAGAGAAGAGATTCAGAGCGACCCTGCGGAGAAGGACTTGGGGGTGTTGGTCGATGAGAAAATGAACATGGGCCGGCTTCAGTGTGCACTTGCAGCCCAGAAAGCCAACCGTATCCTGGGCTGCATCAAAAGGAGCGTGACCAGCAGGTTGAAGGAGGTGATCTTGCCCCTCTACTCTGCTCTCGTGAGACCTCACCTGGAGTACTGTGTGCAGTTCTGGTATCCTCAGCATAAAAAGGACATGGAACTGTTGGAACAAGTCCAGAGAAGGGCCACGAGGATGATCAGGGGACTGGAGCACCTCCCATATGAAGATGGGCTGAGAAAGTTGGGACTGTTCAGCCTGGAGAAGAGAAGGCTGCGTGGAGACCTCATAGCAGCCTTCCAGTATCTGAAGGGGGCCTATAGGGATGCTGGAGAGGGACTCTTCATCAAGGACTGTGGTGATTTGGACAAGGGGTAAGGGGTTAAAACTTAAATAGGGGAAGTTTAGATTGGATATAAGAAGGAAATTCTTTCCTGTTAGAGTGGTGAGGCACTGGAATTGGTTGCCCAAGGATGTTGTGAATGCTCCATCCCTGGCAGTGTTCAAGGCCAGGTCGGACGAGGCCTTGGGTGATATGGTTTAGTGTGAGGTGTCCCTGCCCACGGCAGAGGGGTTGGAACTAGATGATCTTAAGGTCCTTTCCAACCCTAACTATTCTATGATTCTATGATAATTTGGTTTTAAATGGGGTTTACTTTTTATTTAGAAAAAATCAAAAAGCTCCTTCTCAGAAATAATTTGAAATCTTGCATACTTATATTGTGAGGATCCTCCTTATCTCTCTAAATTATTTTTTAAAAAGCTTATTTTTGCTTCTCATGTTTCTCACCTCTACAAGGACGTTAGTGACTTGAAAGCTGAATATTTGTATTTATATCTGTAAGAACCTGAGGATCAAAAAAAAAAAGACAGGTTTTTATGAAATTCCTCCTGTTTAAAAAAACACAGCACATACTAAATGTAGTAAAATAATAATATGGCAATATCATAAATATATATGCAATATTACATGTATTATTGTGTGTAATATACAATTCATCAAATAATAGCACTTTGCCTTTTCTTATGTAGTCAGGTGTAGGTTATGAGAGAAATATCTAATTTTCTGTAATTTTTTTTTTCTGGACCCAAATAATGTAAGGATATTATTTTTTCTCTACCAGTTTCAATTTTTTTCTCCCTTTGGAGTCTCTTCTTCTTTTTTTCTTTTTTTCTTTTTTTTTCCCTTTGCAAAATTTCATCTTACTTTTGCTATATAATGAGGAACTAGTTCCCAGCTTACTCTGGATCTCCAAGGACAGGAGACAGTCAGTCCCCAGTGCTGTATTCTAAAGAGAGACTTAGCAAAGGAATCAAAGTTAGGTTCTCTAGAGAAAACGGATTCTTTAAACAAACAAACCAACCACCTGAAACAATAAAGCCAGAAGCATTCAGAGAGATGTTATTCTTATCAAGGTATTTTAAAACACATAAACATTGGTCTCTACCAGAATTCTAATGTTTGTTAAAAATAAAATTCTATTAGGAGGTTGATAATGGAAGTTAGGTATTTTAATTTTCATCAGGTCTGATTGTATTTCTGATATTTATTGTTAGAATCATCTTTTCCCCACTGGTGTTTCCTGCCTAAGGATCACATGTTTTGACGGTGCTTTCCTGGGTAGTGGAGAATTGAACATGTCCCCCAGTTTTGCAAGTGACACTTCAGCACGTAGGGTCTGTGTAAGAGGATTTAGTAATGATATCATGACTGTTCCAAAAATGATTGCTACCAATTCTTTTTGTTGTTAGTCACATCCTTTAAAACATAAAAGGCAAAATTTAAGACCATCAGATGGAACTCTTTGGGGGATTTAGTGGAGGAATCTGAGTTTTGTGGCTCTTGAACAGACTGAACATAAGTGATGAGCAGTGAAATATATTTCTTTTTTTTTCAGAATTAGGACATATGTAAGAAACTGTAAGGTCAAAAACTTCTTTAGGAGGTAGTGTAAGTAAAGTGCATTATAAGATGGAATTTGAATAGATTTTAGTGCTTGTAATTTTGCAGTTTTACTGTTGGAAAACTCCAGCCAAGTCCTGATTCAGGTATCTTCCAGTTTTAGCAATACAATTTTGCAGTTGTAATAAGTGTTGGTAAATTTTCTCTGTGACAGACAGAGCAGAATATCTTTGTCCTAATGTAAAAAGAGTTTAACAAATGCAGTTTCTCAATACTGAAGTTTTCTGGTGCTGAGCATCTTTTTAGTTGACACTTTCTGCTTAATTAAGTGAAAACGAACATGACACTGATTTCTACTCCTCCTTCAGCTGGAACGTATTGAAGTCTCAGGTTTTAACAGTATCAAAATAATTTCGTGTGCTTAACTGTAAGAATGTGATTCTGTTAGTCTGAAAAATAATTAAGATGAGCATATGCCACTTTCATTTAGCTTTTATCTCTAGGACCTTCACTTTCAAGACTTTCTTTAATTGTAGCACAGGTAAGGCTAACTAGAAATACAGGACAATTGTTCTGAAGATATTTTGGTGCCATGAGACAGAACTGTATTTTTACAGCCCTTTTTTTTTTTTAGCAATAATCCATATATGGATGTAATAATAGAATATATCTTCTGTCACCTAGAAGATCAAGTAAAATACCAATACTTTCAGTAGCGAGAGAAGCTTTATGCAACTTAGATAAATCATCATTTTTTTATTAATTTAGCTACCATGGATCTTTTTTCACATGCTCTGAAATTAAGTACTTGCACAGGTCTGCATACATTGTCCTTCAGTTCTCTGCAAAACTTGTTTGTAATATTAAACTAATAGTTTGAGCTCCTGCACATTATAACATTTCTATCACCAAGAACAAATTAGGTGTAATAGGTAGATCATAGTTAGCATTAATGATACTTTAGAAATAAAACATAGGACTGTAATAAAATATTAATTAGCTAAATTCTCACTGGTTATATATAAGACCTTCCGTCATTATTCAGCCCCCTTTAAGAGGGTTGATCTCAAACAACATGAGTTTGACATTGATATCCAAAGACAGAGTATATTGGGAAAACTCTTAAAATGCTTGTTAAGCATAATTTAGTTTTTAGGTTTTAAGGAATGCCTTAGAGGTAAGGTCATTTTGAGAAGGAAATGGGATGAGACTTACCTTTGTAGTATTAACATACAAGGAAGGATTCATAATAATAAAATAAACTTTAGGAATTAAAAAAAAACAACATACTAAATTGCAAAGAGAAACATAACAGTAAGAAAAAGGTATAAATAATGTCCCCAATTCTCATGGCTTTCACATCCTTGATTCCTAATGATTCCTAAGAAAATAAAACACAATGAATAAGTAACAACAGCTCAGTTTCCTGCTCTTCAGCAGTACTAGCTGAGTCTTGCTCAGAGATAAGAAAGCTTGAAGATCAAATCATTTCAAAGTTCCCCCACAACAGTGATTGTGCATTTGTATTACTGCTCATGTTTTCTGCTTAGGTAACAGCAGAGCCAACAATCCATTCTGTGTCTTCTGAAGCACAAGTGTGTTATTTTTAAAAGATTAATGGTTCTGCAAAGCAGCACCATACATAATTGAGAAGCCTATATTCATATATTTAACCTTCTTCAGTATCCTACACTTAAAAGGAATGTAAACTTTGGCATTCTACTTGAGTTCTGTCACAATATGAACCAAAAGCAATCTACTTACAGAGCCTAATAAAAAGTAGAATGAAAGCAAGACCAAAATTAGCTTGATCTAGTTAGAATCAAAGGCACCTTTTCAACAGGTACAATATAGGTCAAATTACGGAAAACAATGATAGAATTGTTGGATCTGGAAAAATCAGTAACAGTATCACAAAAGGAAAGCTACAGCTAATAACAATATTTGCAATGGGTACTTGCAAGGTAATGGAGCTTGCAGTGGTTAGCATGGCAATAAGCTAAGGCCAAGCTATTATATTCAATATAGTATGTAACTATAACCAACAGGTAGCCATAAATTCTAAGATTACTGCACAGGATATTCAGAGCTGCCTGAACTGTGGTTTCTTGTTTAACCATAACACGCACACCACAGTGCATCAAGGACAATTGTAAATTTATTTTCGTATTTTGTTTGATTAGTGTAGGAGATGGGATTTGTTTCCCCCTTAACACATTATTTTTCCCCACTAACACTATAAATATGTCTAAATTGGCCCTAATGATGTCTGAAAACAGGAATTGTACAGGAATACAAATACAGTGTACTACGAAATGTAGAAATGTAACATATTCCGTGCAAGAGATATTGTTGAAATGTTGGTTATAACAACTTGTTATAAAACTTATATTAACCTTTTTTCTTTTAGTAGTTATTAATCTTTGAGACTACTGGTTAAAAAGTATTTAATTCTAATGTTGTGAACCATTTAGCTTGTGTAATAGATGTCACAGTAGCAGATGTGCGTGTGGAAAAAGAAAGGGAGAAGTGTCATGTTCAAAACCAGGATGCAGAAAAAAACCACACAATTACGGGAGAGATTAAATTATTTAAGCAAACTGGAGCTACTACAGATTTGGGGTTAATAAACATGCAGAGAGAATTCTTAGATAGTTTCAGAAATTCCAAAGAAAACTAGTATCTTACTAAGTAGTAGTTCTTTTATAATGTCTCTTAAGTAAACAGCCAAGAATTGCAAAATAGTATGTTATGCACTAATATAAACATGCTGGAAAGATGTAAAAAACGAACTTCCTTTTAGAAAAGGTTCTCTTACCTTTTATAGGTAAAATTATAATCTTGAAAACAAGGGATTTTTCTTCCTTCTACTCAGCACTGATAAGACACATGTGGAGTGTTGTATCTAGGTCTGGGCACCTCATTACAAGGGAGATACAAACACACTGAAGCTAGTCCAGCAAAAGGCCTCAAAGATGATTAAGGGTTCGGAACTCCTTTCATATGAGGAAAGGCTGAGAAATCTGGGACTGTTCAGCCTCAAGGAAAGAAGGATGAGGCTTCTCCATGTGTATAAATACCTGATGGTGGGAAGGGAATGGAAAAAAGACAACAGATGGTATTTACTATGGCTGAATTTTACGCATGCCCCTCATGGATGTCACCAGAAAAAAAATCAGGAATCTCGGTAGCAGTAGGAAGTTCCAGTTAAATAATTATATATAGTGTAAATGTTATCACATAGGATTAGACTAGGAACAAGAGAAAATACTGCTATTGTTCAGTTAATAAAAATGCAAAGGCAGAATTCTGGAGATTTTTTCTCTGTAAAGGAAATGTGCCATGATAAAGAAATAAATTTTGTATGTCCTCTTCTACTCCTGAAATAAGAGATTAAAGTGGGCATAGACTTCACAAATTGAGCTCCTGTTGGTGTCCAGCATGTCTATAGTAAACACGCTGGTAAGGCATAGGAAGATGGAAGGAAGAAAGTTGGTAAGTACTAATAATATCTAGAAAACTCTAATAAAGGCTTTCACAATGGTACTTGTGATATAAATGCCTACAGGGGACCTCTGCTAATAAACATAATAAGAAATCCTGAAAATTGCACTGCAAGGTTGCTACTTCCTGGGGAAGGTACTGCTAAATTATAATTTCTTCCTGGACACTTAAGGACAATTTAATGGGCATTGACCTTCATCTATGGCTTACAAGGCCTTTCTTCCTTTGTTTTGGAGTTTGGTGTTTTTGTGGGTTTTTTGTTGTTGTTGTTGGTTGGTTGGTTGGGGGGGTTTTGGTTTTTTGTTTGTTTGTTTGTTTTGTTGAGCTTTTTTTAATCAGCCATGTTTATGTTAGTACTTTACATGCAAATTACTCACAGATCTGCCTGAATTTACAAGTGTAGGTTCTTGACCCAGCATCTACAATGATTCAATTGCATCATATTATACAGTGGAAGACTATATTGTACTACTGCTTGTTATGGGACATTACTTTGAGTTCTCAGCAAGATGCAGCATTTAAACAGTAATGTTCACAGTATTTTTCAGTTTAAAACAGGTCCACATTTATGTTGTTTTCTCAAGACTGAAGGTTTGAATAGCAATTCTTGATTCATGGAACAGATTTTCAGCTGAAATGTGCTGTCTCAAGGAGGAATGGCATATAAATGCTTTTGTATTTCCAGCTATTTGACTAGTATAGTGCTTTCAGACCATTAGTCTTTGCTGACAGAAAGGTACAGTTTTCATCAGTTTAAAAGTCTACACAAAAGAATTGTGGCAAGGCAGGCTGATTCACATAGCATTGCTTCAGCTTTCTTACAAAGTGAAGATCTTCTTGAAAGGCATGATAATCCCTCAATGCTTTCAGTGAAACATAAAAAGTAATGAAACTTTGGTAGTCCACAGAATTACCTGTACAATGAGTTAATATTCTTTCAGTTTATTAGTTAAGGAGAATGTATTGTAAGGTTAACCTGGTGCTGTGCTGAGAAATTGAAAAACAAGACTGGAATGGCGTTAAGGATCTCTAAGTTTCTAAGAATCTGATACACACCAGGATTAATATGAAATAATTTGTAATATCGTATTTAGTAATTGCTATACCTTTCAGTATTTATTTATCACACAACACAAAAGAGTTTTTTCATGCCATAGCCCAAAGGAAAAGTACTTGAATATTACTTGCTAAAATTGACCTTTGCTTACACGTTATGACTTTTACATGGCAGAATTATGATAAACTGACTCTAGCTCCAGATTTATTACTCAACCCTGACCTTTGGTTTATTAGAATATTGCTTTCAACCAGACTAAATAATAATGTCTCTGTGAATGTAAGGAACTGGCAGATCTGAGATGTCAATTGCCAGCTCAATTTTCCTTTCACCTGGGAGTACACCATGTCACAGTACTTTATTGATCTAAGAGCCATTAGAGTTCAGCATTATAACTCTTCAGTTTTCTACATAATGCAGTACAGTGCACTGTAAAAGAGATGAAGCATGAACTGGAGCATGACTCCAGTCAAGTCTGGTCAAAATCTAGAACGTCTGTTTCATCAAAAATAAGCATAATTATCTTGAAACTACTTTTTCTCCTAAATCTGAGCATGCGCCGAAGTCTCTTAGGAAAGATATCTTAAAAAGCCCTTCCAAAAGTAGTATTGCATAGTATTTTTAGTGTCTTCTGGAAACAGACTGTTTTTAAAGATTTAAATGCTTAGGTTTTGTGTTATTGGAATACTTCAAACAGTTATATTGTTGCAACTATGTTATGCTCCTTTTGAGTACAGTCTAGGAAAATATTTTGATTTCATGATTGAATGTAATATTCAAAATTAACGACATTATTTTACTGCAAAGAAACTTCTTGAGAGCTACTTTTCCTAAATGTCAGTAATGTTAGATTTTGCTGATATATTTTCATTTAATAAAATCAGTACCTACTGACAGAAACTGTTTAGGTGTCAAAAAGTTTTCAATCTGCTGTAAACTAGAGTATAATAATGAATAAAGGCACCTCCTTGCCACTTCTGCCTATCAAAAGCACGCTTCTATTTCTGTGGAAGAATATTTTTCAAGTGGCATAGCAGCTTCACCTGCCATTGCTTTACAAATTGGGACTGAAATCAGCAGGATTTTTGCTTTACAAAGGACCAAGATTAAAATTCCATAGGAACGTGCATTATAAAAATAATTATTTAACAACTACATAAAGATTAAAGACTTTGGCCTACTATTATTATTATGCTGTTGGTGCCAGGTTTCTTCTGGATACAGAAGTACATGTCTGCTAGCATTCAGACTTCAATTTTTAAGCATTTTCATAAACCTCTGAGTTATTGCATCTTAAAACAACTAGTCACATGCTTCTGACCTACTGTGCTGTTATGTGGCTGAACAGCAGAGCAATTTTTTTCCTTTTTATGAGACTTTTCTAATGTAATGTTTTCATGTTTAATATGCAGATTAAGCTATGTTGTCTTTATCTAAATTATTTTTAAGGTATTCACATTGACTGAAAGTGAAAGTGACTAAGTGGGTAGGTATTCATAATACAGAGATATTTTAACAAGGTGTTTTCTACAAGAAACGGTGAATTCATTTTTTCTTCCAATGCCATTTAATTGATAGTGGAAAAAGAAAGGAGAATTTCTTTATAGATTAGCAGCATATAGTTTTCTGGTTTACTATTTTCTTCAAACTAAATACATGCTGGTGAGGATTTTTTGAGTGTACTTTTTTTCTTCCTTACTCCAGGTGAATAGAAACATACTTTAGAAAAGCAGCGTCTTTCACATTCCCATTTATTAAAATCTAATTTTGTGATATTTTACTTGAAGACATACATGCTTTACATAATATTTTACACTTTTAAACAGCATCTTTAAAATTCACTTAGTGTTCATTCCATCATCCTTAAGAGGTCTCCAGTCATCTTTCTTTAAGATGACAACTGTTTACAACAGATACAGTATTTCAGTAGTTTGTTGGCAGCAACAAAGTTACCTTTAAAATGTTCATGTTAAAGCAGATGTTGTCAGTATCTGACGCTTTGAAAGCAGCCATCAGTCAACAAAATGGTTGTGAAAAAGATTCCACCAGCTATTCCTCATTTCATTAGACTGATCTGATAAGGCCAGTACAGCAGAAGCAGTTTGTTATTCCAAGCTCTCTAAATTTAATATCACTTAAGGAAAAAAAAAAGGGGGGGGGGGGCAGAAATCTGTTGCCATTTTCAACTTTTTAGAAGTCTCTGCATCTTATTTTACAAAACAAATGCTTGGTCCTATTATGATGGAGGAAATAAAAATGCAACCTCTATCTAGAAATTACTGCTTAGCTTATTGCTATTTCATGATCATTTCTTCCCCCGACTGAGAACACAGTTTAATTGCTCAATAAAATTGTGAAGTTTTAAGACAAAAAAAAACTACTATAAAACTAAATGAGATTAAAAAAATGTATGCTGAACAATGTGTCAGTTCATTACACAAATGCTGGTGGTTGTGAGAGCTGAGAATTAGAGGGTCAGATTCATTAAAACTGTATTATCAACAGACACAAAGTTGAGGCAGTGTTTTGTCCTAAGTTTACAGCAGGTTCAAATCCAGCAAAATACTGGAAAAAAAAACAACCCTGTGGAACTGTTCACTACTAGGGATATGAGATCTTCATTCACAGATAACCCCATGTTCCCAAATGAAAGAAAAGAGTCATGTTGCAACACTTCGTTGTTTAGGGGGTTGGGGCTCTGTGACATTCTGTCTGTGAATTTAATTTACTGGGCAAGGCAGACAAACAGAATTCTTCATGACTGCTCTGCTATTCAAAAATTAATGAGAAAAGACCGTAAAACCTCACTTTTAATGCTCCAGAGAATAGGGCGTTGGAGATGCACCAAAGGGGAAGGATTTTTGCCTGTAGCATTCTTACAGATTCACAAGATTTGCTAATAAAGCCAGCACCAGACAGTTCAATGTGATGGCACTCCGTAATAACTCCCATCAGTCATTGCATTCTGCTCCATGAGGTGTTTGATACTTCCATGCTGGAAGAAGTGCTTGAGCTTCTTTAATCTTCAAACTATATACATATATACATAAAAATATTTTTATTACCAGCTTCAGCAGCCTGTCAAAACAAAAGTAGATTTTTGGGGGGACTGTGGCCAAACAGCAGTCAGGGGGGCAGGCCCAGGGCTGGTGTCTCTGCCCTAGATTTTTCCCTTGTTCTGCTTGTGCAGCAGATGGGCACTCGTGGTTCAGGGTGGCACCAAGGTGGCAGGAGTGCATTCCCCCATAATGGGTGTCAGGGAGCAGCGATGCAGAGAACAGACCACAAGAAACTGTTGATGAGGTTTGAAGTCAAGCAAAGGCTTCTAGTTCTATTTTGATACAAAATCCTATCTTGGGAGCGATGGGGTTATTTTAGAATTACTTACACCAATGCAAAATTCAGGGCTTTTGTTAGCCTATGTGATATTAAATTTAATTTCTGAATCCTTTCCAAAATCCTCACCAGGATTAAAGCATATCAATGAGAGAAATATTATGGATGTTTTTACACATATTTCTTTCAAGTTTTTATATATATTTCTTTGTCTGTTAAATCCTTGCATAACTAAACAGCCTAAAATAACTTTCTTCTAAAGCAGAAACCAAAGGGACTTCATTATAATGAAAATAGCACACTTTATTCTTCATTATTTTTTTGTTTCACTGTCAACCTTTGTATTTCATAGATATCCATCTGCTGCTTATCTTTGTTCTACAAGTTATAAAAGAAGGAATTCTATCCTAATAATCCTAAAATGAACAACAAGATAAACTTACTGGCCCTACCCTCCAACCATGGAGGCAGGACGTTTTCTTGCAGGTTATATCTACCCCTGAGTGTCACGCATGCTTGTGGTCAGAAGTATACATCTTTATGGGAATATGCTAGCAGAATTGCTGAATCTCTCTCAATTCTCATAATCTGTTATTAAATTTAAATACCATTTTGTGTATATTTCATGAACTTTTGGATTTCCTCCTTGACAAATGCTACATCTAGCAACACAACATCTTTTATCACGCTGCTGAGCAAAAGGTGGTACAAATTTTGAGTCACTGACCACTTCATGGTGAATCATCTACCAACAAAGAACACTTCTCTGGACATCGGGTATTCTGCAGCCTCTGTTTTACTGAGATTCAGTTTGTTTCCATATGCCCTCTGGATATTTGCAGTGATGAAAATATATGCATGACACATGTGGGAAAATACATTTTATAGAAATGGAAAAGAAGAGAAAGATCGAACTCAAAAAAGCTCTGGACAATACCTATTGATGTTTCTTCACAAAAAGAGAGCTACTAGATACTGTTTTATCTATTGCAACATTGTAAAATACAGGTAGAGGTAAGCTGACTTTTCTGTTCATGTTTGCAGTTTCTCCAGCACACCTTTCATAACTGAGAGAAAAGAAAGAATATTTATTTTAATTTACCCTTTTCAGAAACAGGGTCTTTGAAAGCAGCCATTAACACAGTAAAATTAATGGCCTAGTATTGCAGCTGCTGGGTAGAGAATCGTGTTAAATTGCATGGGAGTTTTCAGATTGCAGCTGAAAAATTTCCTTTTGGATTGATCCTGATGCATTTTCCCCTTGTAAATGTTTCATTCTATATACAAAAAAAGATGATGATATTCAGTCTTCTAGCTAATTCCAGCTCTTCAGAAAAAATACCATCTTGCTTGCTTTTGTTAGGATGTGGCACCTTTCATTAATAAAAAAGTCCTAATATCTGGACACTAAATATTACAAACATTACATAAAAATTAGAAATATTATGGCTATTTCTACAAATATATGTTTTCAGGGTTTTTTTATATATTTCATTGCCTGTTAAACCCTTGCATCACTAAAGAGCCTGAAATAGTACTTTCACATCTATATGGGCCAAATCTTTTCCTTCTCTGTTAAGAGTTGATAGCTGGACTTGGGATTTTTGGTAGTTCTTGGTAATTAGTTATATAAGAAGACACAGTTTATGAATGCTGCTAGGATGGCAGCAAATGTTTAACTCCACTTAATTTTCCATGTTATTTTTACCTAATTTTGTGAGAAAAATACTTGTTACTGCAACAGCATGTGATTGTACCATAGGTGTTTAATTGCTTAACACACCTGGAAAGCTTCACTGCAAGTGGTCGAGGTTGTCAGTGACTTAAAATATTGTGGGAATTAACATCTGCTGGTAAAATTATATGGGAAGTAATGCATTTGTTCACTGTGAATGAACATTGAAAAACTTAAAATTAATTGACACTGATTCTCTCACTGTGTCATTTTCTGAAGCAGCCACTGTACTCAGTCCAAAGCACTTTTTCATGGTTTTTGGTACATAATGTATTAAAATGTACTTTGATATTTTATTTCATTTTAGAAAACCACAACCACCAAATGGAATGAACCCTAGTGCTCTTTGGGACATATAGGACTCAGTACACAGAAGTAGACGAAACTTTTTTAATTTCCTCTGTCAAGACAACTGGGTCAGTGGGTGAAGCAGGCAGGTACCCATCTTCACCTTGCAGCACTGACAGACATAAGTCTTTGTTCTCGGTCTTTGTGTTTTCTGTAATTAGAATCTATTACTATATTCTATAATTAATATATTATGTAATATTATATAAATATATATATTCATATATATTAAGTGCTCAGACACTGTGTAGATGAGGTCCTCAGTGACATGGTTTAGTGGTGGTCTTGGTAGTCGTGGGGTAGTGGTTGGACTTGATGATCTTAAAGGTCTTTTCCAACCTAGTTGATTCTATATTTTTCAATCATTCTGGATGCTTTCAAGTTGTAAGTAGATCAGGATGCCTATAGCAAATTATTATACTGTTGGTCTATACTGGAAGCTTTATGAGCCATTCTGTATCCTCATTTGTTAAAGGAAGGTAAAACAACACAAAAATCAAGTTGACAGGTGCAAAAAACATTGCTGCTTGGTTTTCTTATTTCTGAAGCGATGAACTATATTCTAATGATAGCTTGTATTAATTTTAACAAACTTGAAAATGTTGCTGACTATTCTAACATTTAGGTGATTTTTCAGTCTGTTTCTCATCAACCTTTAGCTTTTTGCTCGAGGCACCACATTTGTTATGTTAGTGTAAATAGATAATTACAAACAATGGTAAAATGAAATACCACCATGCGTAAAGCTAAGAGACTTTTAAAAGCTTCATCCTACTCAGTTAATAAATAAATAAATAAATAAATTAAAATATATGGATTGTGAACATACCAGTTCTATTAATGCAAAATCCATTATTGTGCTGCTTGCTAAATAGCTCCAATTCTGTTCGACAACATGCTGTTTCCTAAAACTAGAATTTTTCCAGTTCTTGCTTTCTACTTGCTCATGAAAAATTGAATTTGTCTTCAGAAACTACCCAGGGGATTTGGAGGAAAAAAAAAAAATAAAAATAAGTAATGAGTCTTCTCACAGGCTGGTCTTTAAGTAAAGGTTAAACAGTACAGTAGTTGAAACTCTGATGATCCTGAGCTTTTCGGATGATCTTTATCCCTTTGTAAGCAGAGATTTATTTTGCAAAGACACAGGGGATATGCTGTTGGGGAAATAGAGTATAATGCCTGATGTGTTGCTGAAGAAGAGACTCCTAGAGGAAACAGTAAGTGTTAATAGAATATCACAGGGCACAGCAAGTCCCATCCGTTCAGTTAGGTTCAGAAAAAAAAAACTACTGGCTGCTCATTCAGATCTTAACCTATAGCTGCACCTGTAGATACTGCTTCAGAATTTGCTTCTGTCTAGGCAGAATATATTTTATATATGTCCTGTAAACACTACAGCTCTTAATACTTTCTTTTGCCTTTATTCTCTATTTCATTACTCTGCGTGAAATTTATCCTGCTTGCAGACACTGGGAACAGGATTACACAAGAGTCAATGAAGTTGTCAAATAAAAACCTAAATGACACACGGACTATGTGATGGCCCTTTTCCGAGGATGAATTTCACATTTTTGTGACTTGAATTTCTGACTCTACCCCTTCCTTTGTGTTGTGGTTTAAACCAAACCAGACAACTCGTTCACTCACTTCCCCCCCCCCCCCCCCCCTTCTTGCCCTCCCCCTACTCCCGGAGGGACAGAGAGGAGAATCGAGAAGAATGCAACTCCCACGGGTTGAGATAAGAACAGTTTAGTAACTAAGGTATAACACAAATCACTACTGCTACCACCAATAATAACAATGACAAAGGAAATAACAAGGGAAGAGAATACAACACCTCACCACCAGCCAACCGATAACTCACGCCCCCAGCCCGACCAAGCTCTGACCGATTCCTCCTCCAACCCCGCAGTCCCCCAGCCCTTCCGGCTAACTCCCAGTTACATCCTGGGCATGATGTGCTGTGGTATGGAATACCTCTTTGGTCAGTTTGGGTCAGGTGTCCTGTCTCTGCTTCCTCCCAGCTTCCCCTCCTCCCTGGCAGAGCATGAGGCTCACAAAGTCCTTGCCCAAACCAAAACATCCTTGTTATCAGCTCTGTTCCCGAGCCGAAAGTCAAAACACTGCACTGCACCAGCTACCAAGAAGGAGAAAAATGACTGCTACTGCTGAACCCAGGACACTTTGGGAGAGGTCTTCTATTTCTATTAAGAAGTCCTTGAGCTCTTTAGAAATTAATATGTATTTTAGTTTTTTATTAAAGAATGTGACAAGAATAGTGACAACAAAGTAAGGTCTTTCCATTCTTTTACCTTAGTGGGACTGGTAAGGGAAAAGGAAAAAGAAGGAAATACAAATAGACTGGCAATTCATAATGTCTATTTGGAAATTATGTCCCCAAAATTATGCTCCTTCCACTCTCCCCACTTTTTTTTTCCTTCTGCCCTGCATCAATATCAGTGAATGCCCTAGAGGAACATTACAAAAAATTGTAAATGTGTTATTACCATTTTTTCATTTCCATGCTATGCAAAAGAGTAATCAATATTGCAGCACTGTAGGTTTTTATCCCCCTGACTTTATTACCAATGAAGAATGCACATTGCATCCATATGTATTTCCTACTAACCTTATCTTCATATGATTCTTGATAAAAATAAGGGTAATATCCTGTCTTAAATCTGCAGATGTAGATATATTCTGAAGTAATATTTTTCTAACTAACAAGTTACAGAATTTACTTTTAAAACCTGTTTAGCACTAACCTATTAGTATTTGCAGTTTATAATTTAATTAATTTGCTGAGGCTTCAAATATCATAGTCATTTTTTAAGAGTTTTTTACACAAAAAGTTTGTAGGCAAGTATTTATGCACACAGCAATTCAGTTTTCTGTATACTACATGAAGGTCACATTTCCAAGGAAAGCAGAGACAGTTCAGGGGAAAAAATCCTATACATACACAAGTACACACAGTCAAGTACACATCCTATCTTTATGACATAGTTCATCGCGATAGAAAGAGAAATCGAGTATATTGGGTGTATGGGAAAAATTTAGGCTAAAAAAACAGACAACTTAGTAGTTGTCCTGGTTTGAAAAGAAAAGGAGAAAGACGAAACAGATGCAGTTTTCCAGGGATATTGAAATAGCCAAGTGTTAGAGCAGTGTAAGCAAATGTGTACTGCAAGATTGGAATGAGGCATATGGAAAAGTTGCTGAATATCTTACTGCAAGAATTATAAACTGATTTCAGTTGAGGTCAGTCACTGACATTCCCCTGAACTCAAGCCATAGCTTCAACAATCCTTCTTCAGCAATATTCTGCATTTATGTCAAATGTAGCGGGTTTGTTGTTTGTTTGGGTTTTGGTTTTGTTTTTATTTAAAAAAAAAATATAAACTTTCATTTTTAAAGTACTTTTAAGAGGCAAAACCACAAAGGAAATGTTTTATATCAAGTTAAATAACAAGGGCAGGGGGGAAGGGAAGTTGTTTTCCTACTTTTTTATTGCTACAGCTTCAAAGTGTGATTAACTGGTTATAACACTGTTATAAATATGTTTCAAGTGAAGAGATGTTCAATTAGCTGTTAACACTTAATTAATCAGTGTGTAACTCACAGTTAGCTACGATTCATTTTTTGTGACTGTAAAGTGGCATCTTTGTCTTCTTCTAGTACAATATATATCCATGCTTTTCTCTATAATATCTTTAAAATAGCTCCAAAATGATCTCCCGGGAACATACTTGTCATGAGATAATTACTGTCCTGTACTATATGAAACTCTTGGCTGCTCTTCATGCTTTAGTATATACCAGGAGAATAATCACTGCATTACAATGTCTTTTCCATTGTGATTTAATATCTTCTTACACTGATTGACATAGCAGTGAGGATGAAATTAATTTATCTTGTACCAGTAGTTTCCTAGCACAGTTTGAAGTGAAAAGATAGAGGATAACATTGCTCAGAAGTGTACAATGACCCTCTTGTCTGAAATTAGACTTCAGCTACCTACACTTAAAAAGTTATGAAACATGACATCTGGCAAGCTCATTCTTCTCAACCTCTTTTTATAATCAGGCTTAAGATCTCACTTGACATTTCCTAGCTGAAGGTGCACGAAGCGTAGCTGCTGATGGAGTCTTCAGATCATAACATACAGCGGTGGTACATAAACACACAGTGGAGAAGATGCTGATATCCAGCACTTGAGCAATTCACAGTATAGGTCTCACTGAGATTAGGTCACTGCTGCCATGTAGGGTTGACTTGTGCAAAGCTAATCCAGATCCATAAATACAGGAGTAAGTAAATCAGGAGGAACTGTGCAGGACTGATTGGGGAAGGGAGTGAGCAATTTTTGAGGAAACCCTTGTGGTTACATCCACCTCTTTCTTGGGAAACTGACACAACTGCTTCTCTTAGGCTTTCCAGGGGATGTAATATACATCTCAGTCGGGCTAACACTTGGGTACAAAGCTTCTGGAGCTAAAAAGGTTACTGTCCTGATCACATGTCACCACCACTGAGCTTCAGTGTTATATACCAGCATTAAATGATACAGCTTTTCATCTTACTCCCCTCCCAACCTCTGCGGTACCTGACTGTCAGAACAGCACCTTCTTGCTCGGGGGGCACAGACTCCATTATTTTGTAAGATTCTCTGACCTGTGTCAGTAAAAAGACCTGATCGTGTTGTTTTAAAAGGAAAAGGGAATCAGGTCAGGGGCAACTTGGGAAATGACAGGGAGGAACTATTTGCAAATCCAAATGAATATTTTAATTGTCAAAAGAAGGATGATTGCTTCCTAAAGCAGAGGTTTGGTTTTGTGAATGCTTTTGTGATTGCATCTACTTTTGAAATATATGCACCTGCTTTCACAATTTCTTATGTAATGCAGCAAAGAAGTGTATGGAAAGAAGGCTGGAAACAAATCATTGTATGATTTATTACGAGAGGTAAACTTATATGAGAATTTCTGATTCCTCTTTCTGAAGCTGAAAGACAAAGAACACTATAACGATGATTCGTGACGCAATTTATGATCTGCCCTTAAGATATTTATGAAACTATTATCTTTATTTCTCCTTTTTCTTCTCATATAGTTTGATTTGTGGGAAAATTAATAAAAGAAATTACATACACAAAAGCATGGCCTATAACTGCTGCATACTCAAATTGATAAATGTGAACCATATTCAGTGTGATATTTAACAGAAATGAAAATATGATAGTACTAAAGTTATATCTCTTTTTTTTTTTTTTCCCTCTTCATTGGCTTTGCTATTTAATGAAAGGAAATCTGAATATTATGCATTTTGACAATGAACTCTTACATAGTGAAACAGCATTTAGCATTATTAAAATGTAAGTTATTCTTGTAATTTCAGATTTTTTCAACACTAAAACTGATTGATGTACATAATATTCACTTGGTAAGTCACAGAAATATCGTAACAGTAAATTTCTTCAAGCAATTAAATTGTCTTTTGTTAACATTGAAATTACAGCCAACGAATACTTATTAGGTTAATAAATTTATTTGTTGCTTATATAATTGAGATTTAAAGCAGAAACTAATCTGAACAGAATCAAAATGTATTTTTATGCATAATATACTTTTAATAATATATCTGCTTGCTTAGACAGACAACTAAAAGGTTCGTTCTATGCACCTTGATACAGAAATGGAAACATACCACCAGAAAGCTCATCACAGAAAAGCTTTAAAAACAGAAAAGCCAGGCCAGTGATTCTTTCTTTTATGCTGTAGTAGTATAGTTTCTTTGTTTTCCATGTAGAAAATGAGAACTTTTTCCTGCCTTATTACTATGTTGTTCTTCATCTGTTGAAAGACCATAAAGAGAAGTCTCAGACACTATGGTGACAGTGGCTTATGAGCCTGAGAAATAACTAAAATCACATTACCATTAATATAAAATGAAAAATTTACTTGCTTGTAGAGCCTAAGAAAACCAGAAGAAGGTAGAAAAGCCTGGAAGAATGAGCTGCACAAAACAAAGAATACAAGCTCAGCATGCAGGTAAAACACTGCTGTGGTGACATAAAAAAGAAGACTTTCATAGCTCAGATAAGAGTGACTTTCAGAATCACCTTAAAACCAGGAATTAGAGAGAGCTTTCACACTGTGGTCAAGAAACCTTTTGCCATATTTTGGTAATGCATGTTCTGTGCTTGTTATGGGGTGAATGCTTGTGTGAATGCTTTCTTTTTTTTTTTTTTTAAGAATTGTTTAGAAAGTTAATTCTTCTTAATTATTTTTGCTATCACTTTTTGTGATTATTAATTTGTGATTATTATTGTGACCTTTATGCACTGACTCTTGTGCATAAAGACTGGATACCCAGTACATGGGGTGAAATATATAATGATCTTATTTCAGAAATTAAAAAATAATTTTTAAAAGTTTTGGTCTTGCTGTCATAATCCAAAGTCTCACTCTTTCTTTGTAGGTTATAAAATAGAGGCCTCTTGTTTGGGGGGAGTTAGTTAGACTGCTTGGAATCTTATTATTGGAGGATCAGTGAAGCCTCATGTGCCAAATATTTCTCTAAAGTGAAACACTGTTAGTTTAGGATTGAATCTTGGAGGAAAAATTCCATGTGTGAAAGCAAACCACCTTATTTTCTTTTAAACACTGTAATTGTTTGATGCTATTCAGAAGTTTTACCATAGCTTTGACAAATTTTCTAAGTTTCTTAGAAAACTTTCCACAGTGTGTTTCTAAGCATGAATCTGTTGTGTGCATGTGCTCGAATGTCTGTTCTAGGTAAAGAGTGGCACTGAAGTTCTGCCATGTTTATTTCTGAATTTCCAAATAATCTGCCTAAACTGGTGTTTTGCACCCACACACAGACTTTTGGTATAAAGAGGAAGAGAACTGAAGGGCAGAAGAAACTTTGTTTCTCTGGGACTCTAGGTATCAGTGATTTATTGCAAGAAGCACCTCATGCATTTCTCTAGAGGAAGTGACAACAGGAGTTTTACACTTTCTCAGTGGGATCAGTTTTACAGTTTTTCAGCGGGATCAAGGCTTTGCACCAAACCACTGCCTGTCATTCAATTACATGATGTCAGCAGCAGAAAAACCCAGTCTTTTCTGCACATATGACTTGCCATCACCTTTGTTTTCTACTGGTTTGTAAAATAAGTGGAATACGCATGCCTGAGCATCCAGCTGTTACTGTTGGCAAGTCTCCAGTAGCAGAGGTTATAGCATCCCTGGGTTATAAATTAACACCATCATAGTGGGAAAGTGGTTGATTTCCTTTTTTATTCCCAGCTTCTGTGAGCGTAACGTAGCATAAAACTATGTGTTTGTTCTTTCTCCTGGATGGCAGGACTGACCTTCAACCAAGTATTTAAGAAACTCTGCAGAGCCTGACGTGCTCCACACTGCATGATTCAACAGGAAGGAAGCCTACCGCTACAGGAGGTCATCAAGAAAGTAAGATGAAGCAGCACTCTGAAAGGAACAGCAGCAGGACATGGCTCAAAATATTATCAAAGGAAGAGCACTGTTTTCTTAAAGGGCAGCAGTCTCATTGCAGGGGTAGTACATTTGCATTGCAACACTCTAAGAAGGTATGTGATTTTCAATGGGGTGTCATGGCATTCAGACAAAATGCCACGCACACACACACAAAAGTTTTTATAATCTATTGTGTGTCTTTAAAAACTGCCTGAATGTGTGCCTGCCACTGTGAGGGACTTAAGTGGTTTAAAGAGAAAAACTTCTGCAGCTTCCTCATCTAAACAAAAAATACTTCTTTTCTGTTTAAAGGAAATGGCACAGTTAAGTATTAGAAGTATTGATTGCAACTTTAACTATAGAAGTCATATAAGGTGGATGTGGTAACAGCTTATAACAGAAAATCCTTCTTTTCAGTCTCATCTTTTATTTTTCAGAATATACTTCTGAAGGGAGAATTTAGGTTCTTACATGTAAAGGTCAGGAGCAGTGCTTTTTGAAGAAAGATGCAAGACCAATACATTCTCTACAACTTTGTGATTTATGGTAGCATAAACCATCCTGGTTTATCTGAGCATGATTTGATTGCCTTAGCATCCTCTTCTGCCAAAGTGGGGGTGCTGACTGACAGCCAGCTGAATATGAGCCTGCAGTGTGCCCAGACAGCCAACAGCTGTCTGTATCAGAAATAGCATAGCCAACAGGGCCAGGGCAGTGATCATCCCCCTGTACTGGGCACTGGTGAGGCCACATCTCGAATTCTGTGTTCAGTTCCGGGCCCCTTGCTACAAGAAAGACACTGATGTGCTGGGGTGGGTCCAGAGAAGGACAACAAAGCCGGTGAAGGCTATGGAGAATAAGTCACACGAGGAGAGGCTGGGGGAACTGGGGTTTAGTCTGGAGAAGAGAAGGCTCAGGAAAAACCTTATAGCTCTCTACAACTACCTGAAAGGACGTTGCAGTGAGGTGAGGGCCATTCTTTTCTCCCAGGTAACAAGCGATAGGACAAAAGGAGATGGCCTCAAGTTGTGCCAGAGGAGGTTTAAATTGGATATTAGTAAAAGTTTCTTCACTGACAGGGTTGTCAAGCACCGGAACAGGCTTTGCAGGGAAGTGGTGGCATCACCAGCCCTTGGAAGTGTTCACAAAATGTGTAGATGAGGCCTTCAGTGATATGGTTTAGTGGTGGTCTTGGCAGTCCTAAAGTAATGGTTAGACTTGATGATCTTAAAGGTCTTTTCCCACCTAGCTGATTCTATGATTCTATGCTGTAGTATTAGAAATATAGCAATAGCAGTTGCATTGGGATGATCCTACTGGTCAAAGCAACAATCCGTCACTGTTGTGTTCCATCTCTGATGGTGGCCAGTCACAGGTGCATAGTGAAAGCATACTGAAAATAAAGGTAGAGTAGATGCATGACCCTTAAATAGTTCCTCCAAGTTAAAACAAAATCAATAATTTATTTTATTATATTACTTTTTCCTACGTCATATACTTTGATGGGGTTCCTTTTATTATTTCTTTAATTATTCCTTAACCCATTTTGGCTACTCTTACATGACATGGCAAAGTTAAGTGATTTTACAGGTATTCTTCTCCTTTTCTTGATTTAAATCTGTTGCTTAATAGTTTAAGCAAGTGTCACCTAGTTAGGTATTTTGGTAGGAAAATGTCAACAGGTTCCCCCTATTTAATTCAGAGCCTTTCTAAGTCTATACCTCTCTTTTGCATTCTCTTCAAGCCATCCCTAGAGATAAAAAGCTATATATGTAAGAACTCTATATAAGTTCTTATATAGAAGCCACTTGAAGGCTAACCTCATCACCCTTTTTTCTATGTCTAGTTCTTTTTGAAAGTACTAAGTCTGCATTACAAAATTTATCCATTTTCTTTGTGCACTGCTGCAGAATAACCTAGATTTTTCTAGGAAGCTGGAATTTCATCGGTGATCTTCCTTTCCTCTGGCAGTAAAGCTGATTTAAATGGTGACTAATATAGTTAACATGTTGGCAGTTTCACATTGAAATATTTAGCAAATATCACATGATCTGTGTGATTATTATTTTATTTATTGATCTGTTTTTGAAAATGATCTTGGCATATCTAACTGAAATGTTTCCTCAGACTTACATCCTATTGAGAAACTCTGTGGTATCAGCTTTTCTTAGGCTTCTTTGCTATGAACAACAAGGCATTGGATGGTCAAATTCTTTGTGATAGCTTTTTCTTCCGATGAGATCTTTTTCGTACCTATAGGATCTAATGACCCTGAAATTGAAGATGTCTGGCACAGGATTGCAAGGACATACAGCTATTTGACAGATGATAAGTCTGTAAAAGTAGTCATAGCCTTGGGGTATATACTAAGACATTCCTCAAATCTTTTAATCGTTTTGCATCCTTAATATTTTCATATTTATGCTTATTTATGGTAATGCTGCTTCTGGTCTGATTTACTCTAACTTCCCTGGTTTAAATGTGTTTTTACTGTAAGATCCTCTGTTCCATTTAATTATGGTACATCCTATAAAGAAGAAGTTTTTTCAGAGAGGGACTTTTATATGTGCTTTTGTTCTGTTTCTTTTGATTGGCTAGTGTGGTGTCTTTAGCTGTTTTTCATGATGAATTTTACCTTTTCAGCTGCTCTTTCTAATTTCCCTTTTTTTCAAGCTTCACATCTTTATATACCACTGATAATAGAAGGTAAGCAATAGTATTGTGAATAGGTAACTTTGTATCTCTTCTATAAGGATACAGGTCAGTGCTTCAAAGTCACTGTTTGACTGAGGTATTTTGAACCAAATCCTGCCATTGTTCAGAATAAAAATCAGGGTTTCTTTTTCCTCTTTTTGTGAGTTCTGCAATGAGTTGCTTTGAGTAGCAGTCATTATAACAAAAATCCTTATTTTGCATTATCTAGCATTTGTCATTTTTCCATTGCAGAGTATGTTCTCATTTATGGTTTTATTGACCACTCTTGGAATAAGATATCCAATAATCAGTTTAATTGAGCCTTTCTTCTGGGCCTAAAACCAGTCAAACTTTTGATCTTATTTACTCATATATAGTGAAATGTTTTTGCGATTAAAATGAATCCCAGATTTACTTTGGGAACCTTAATAGTCCGCAGATAATAGAAAGAAAGCAGTTTCTAAAAATGGAAGGAAAAAAGGTCATCTGTAAGCTGAAGGAGCTGATAATCGAGATGCTTAAAGATCAAAGCAAATTTCCCCAAAGAGCAGCTATAGATATAGTCCACGAAGGAACTGTGGAGTTCAGTAAGAGTGAAATAAAATTGCCTACAGAAAATAACGGAGAATATTGTAAAACTTAATGATTAATATGTTACACGAGGCCCCAAAAATAACTCTCAAAAGTCCCCTTTACCCCCAGAACTGCAGGATAGAAAACTGCTTTTATGTGGAGAAAGAAGAGGTAGAAACCATGCTTTAATTTAGACTTTGTCACTTGGTTCCAGTGGATTTCGCAATTTCATGTGACAAGGTGTCCTGGGTTCAGCAGTAGCAGTCATGTTTTTCCTTTGTGTTAACTGGTGCAGTGCTGTGTTTTGACTTCCAGCCTGAGAACAGTGTTGGTGAAGCCGATGTTTTCGGTTGTTGCTAAGTGATGTCTACCCTGACCAAGGACTTTGTGAGGCTCATGCTCTGCCAGGGAGGAGGGGAAGCTGTGAGGAAGCAGAGATGGGGTGCCTGACCCGGGCTAGCCAGGGAGGTATTCCATACCACAGCACGTCATGCCTGGGGTAGGGGGTAACTGGGAGTTACCCGGAAGGACACGGGCTTCCGAGTGGGACTCATTTCTTGGCCAGTGGTATCGTATTCTCTTCCCTTGTTATTTTCCCTTATCATTGTTTTAGCTGATAGTAGCGGTGGTGATTTGTTGCTGGACTGTTCTTGTCTCAACCCGTAGGAGTTGCACTCTCTCGATCCTCCTCCCCATTCCTCCGGGAGCGGGGAAGGGGAGAGCCCCGGTGGAGGGGGGGGCACGGACCTCGATTGTTGTCAGCTCGGCACCACTCACTGGAAGTGAGTGAACAAGTTACCTGACTGGGTTTAAACCACGACACAAGGTTTCAAGATAAATGGAAGAAATAAGTATTTTCCCAAATTACTAAGGTATGTTTCTGTTGTGCTGAGTCTGTGCACTTACCACACACTAGATTTGTACTTAACTCTAGTATTCCTTCTCTGAAATGACAAACATGCTCATGGCACTTCATATGAAGTCATTGTAAATGAAATGCTGAAGTACTGGCTATGAACTGCCTATCCACATAATATGACAATTACTTAATAATCTACAAGAGGGAATGGACTGTGTCATGTCAAAGGCTTTTGCTGTATCTCAATGAGTACAGCTCTGCAGAAGTCACTTAAACTGTACAGATGCATTCATTCCCTCTGGGAAAATCTCCTAATGACTGAGTCAGAGGAAGGTTTTTAGCATCTAATCCTTGTAGCACAGATCTCCAACAGTGCAAGAAAAAGATGTTCCTGTAGCAGTTCAGATACTATAGTCTCCCTCTCTGGCCTAAAGTCCTAGAATGAATAGTTGAAGTCTGAGGAATAGCATGTCATAATTGAACAGGGAAGAAATGGAAATTGTATCATGTCATTCTGATTTACTACCTAGCATAAATTCATGTTTTATATGGAGAAAAAAAAATAAAGTATCACCTTTCTGTGAGAGCTCCATGGGAGTGGAGTGGTTACATTGAGGGGTTTCTTTCATGTTGATGTACTTCTACCTTAGAACTCTCTTGACTAAAGGCCATACTAAAGGTAATGTTACTATGCAATGAATGCATACAATAATCCCATCCCTCCAAAGAATACAACCAGGCTGGGTCAACTTATAGAACACCACTTTGCAAAGCTGGTGTCAGATCTTACAGCTCCTATATACATTAGTCAGCTTTAGTCACTGAGGACACCTCAAGTGTTTACAGTGAATTACAAAGAATTTACAGGACTATTGTGAGAGAAAAAACAAAGTTTTGTCTTGAGAAATGCTGACAATCTCTTAATACAGAAAGAGCAGTATGGGTGCTTTATGATCCATATCAAAAAAAGATTTCAGTGTTGCTGATATTTTAGTACAGCTGCATAACAAAAATAGTGAAAAGAATAAAACTGCATGGCTGAGATCCAAATATGCTCATAAAGCACAGTGTTTGGATGCTCAGTGAGCTTTGTAGCCCCAGTAAGTCTCACTTGTCACATTAGAAGCCTTAGGCATTCTTGTTGTATGATGACATCTTGTTAGCAAGCAGCAGATCCCAGCAGAAACAAAAGCTTAGGGCATCTCTGCCGAACTGCCCATGAACTCCAGTTTCATTTGAATTCTGCCTAACAAGAGACTTGGTTACTAATTTGATCTGTAGAAGAACAAAACCCTGGCAAATTAAAAGTAGCAAACACTCCCAAGTGATTTGTTGCAAAGCAGAATAAATAACTGCTTTAAATTAATCATATTCCGTTAATTTCCCACAACAGGAAAAAGAGGATTTTTCCTTCTTTATGAGTGAAGTTGTCTTATTTGAAAATATCCATTATTTGAAGAATTGATAGTAAAGAGGGTTTATAGACAAAGACTTGATTATGTCAGTCCTTGATTCAAAAGTTGCCATTTATATGTTATTGTTGATGCCAGGAGGCAAATGAGTCATCATCACCTAATTCAAAAATTGCTTCAGAGTTCACAAGGGACATGTATTTGGAAAACAGTAGGAAGATTTTCATGCTTAACATTGTTATCACATAATTACAAGGAATGAGAAATATCTCTCACATGTATGGGTTGTGCTGTAGCAAAATAATTGCCCAAACATCTAAGTTCAAGATCAAACAAGCTGGGCAGACTCAAAGGATATTTTGCCATTTTGCTCCCATTACAAGATTTGTAAGACATTGTAAAAGAGCTAACTGCAGTAGGGGAAATTAAACAGTGAAAACTGGAACAAATGGGTCTATTCTAAGTTTTGACATACAGAAGGATTTGAGAGTCCAAAATGCCTTGACCTATTTTGCAGGGTCAGAGCTGAGGCAAACATTCTCAATAATTCTCAAAATAGCAACATTCCCTACAAATATAAAAATATAGATGAAATGAGGACTTTCAACTGTAATGCCAGATAGAATGAAACACTTTTAGTACTGGCATGCTGTGCTCCTACTTATTCTCCATGCATTCATTCTCCACCATCTTACTGTTTTCTCTATAACTTCTGTCACTCCTACACAAGCAAAACAAAACAATGTCAGTTCTCACAGAGGAACCTCTGCTTTTGGTGCTCATCATCATTCACTGCTTTATTTCCCTTTCTTTTTAAAAACTTTATGTTAAAGCTAAGATAAACCTTAAACTGTAGAAATCATTTCTTTCCTGACTTTACAAGCAGTTTGTGTATTAATCTTTACTCATTTTAGCAGTGCCACTATGGTGTAATGCTTAATTTATATTGATAATCCCAATGACTTCACTTGGTTCCTGTTGTAGGACTGAAAGCCAGCTATGCATCTTTAGTCACATGCCTATGAGCCTATTTGGCATTTAGTCTCGCAACAGGAATCAGGTGAAGTCATTTGGATTACCAGTGCATGTTAACCATTTACGTATTTTCTGGATTAACAGTTAATTGTACTTCACTGTTCATCAAAGTCACTACAGATAACTAAAGTGTATTTTCATTATTATGTAATTCTAACAATCATGGAAAAAAAACAGAAGCTCCTTCCTCAGAGGCTGTTTAAGATTGTTTTTTAGTCTGAAACATAAAAGATACAAACTACCAAGTAGGAGCAGCCTAGAGATATATGCTATGCATTAACACTTAGAAGTATAACTTGCCGATACTTGTGTGAAATTCTTCAGAATGGGGATATTCTCTTCCCACAGAGGGTGCTTAATGGCTGTAAACCCTAGTGGTATTTTGATGTTCTTAGCTATCAGAATATCTATTTACTAGCTTGAATTAAATAGTTGGTTTTCTGTGAAAGGAGGTCAACACTGGGGTCCCACCGATTTTCTGTTTGAACCCATGTTAATGTATTCTTAAATACCCTGGAAATGGAGTTGAATAAGTGGGATGAAATAGTTCGCTGTTAAAACAAAATTATGTGAGTGTAGTAAAGAAAGGACCAACTGTGAGTAATTATAAAGGGACAAAAAATCCCCCCCCAAAAAAAACCTGGGTGATAAATGACTGATGAAATAATAATATGTAATGCAAAGTAATAGAAGGGTAATATTTTAACTTTATGTATGCAGTGATGAGTTCTGACTTGACTATTATTCAGGGATGAGATTATGGGACTGCAGCAGATAAAGCTATCCACATCACAATAAATGTTTTCTAAGCAAGCAGCATTTCAATGTAAAGTGTTACAAAACTGCAAACAATGTCAATAAGAGGAGAAAACAGAAAAAAAGACCCCAACACATTCTGCTCCTCTCTAAAACTATGGCATCCCCTTCTTTTGAAAACTGCACAGTGCTCTGGTTCACCTTCTCAAAAGGGATAGAGTAGACCTGCATGGCAATGTGTGACAAGGATACAAGAAGATTTAGGGCTTGATTGGGCATTTGGTCTTGCAAGTTGCAGCTGCTTTCACAGACTCTTTTTCTGTCTCAGTGGTCCTCCAGCTCTTCAAGGTTTGTTCAGTTTGTTGGTGCTTATTTTCTCATGTCCCTGTGACAGGTGATCACAATTTGTTGAAGGAAGGCACTCTTTGTGAGTGATATATAGGTATCACACTGCTTAGTCAGTGATTCATCACAACCTCTCAGCCATCTTTTTCTCACTTATGTTTTCTGTGCTTTTAAGTGCTGCCCTAGATGACAGTGGAGCTAGTCTGACACTTGCTCAGCAGCAGTTAACAACAGACTAAAAACGTTTTCATAACACTGTTTATATCTAAGTGCAGTAGCATTCAGATTTTTCATGTAAATTTGAGCTCTTGTTTTTTCTTTCTTCTGAAACTTGTGTAGAAACTTTTTACTTGATGTAGCAATAATTTTGGGGTCTGGAAAGATCAAACAGCTCATGGTCTGTACTATTTTTACAAACTAGTTGGCATAAAAACATAATTATGAAACTTTGAAATTCAGAACAGGAAAATCCTCAGTATGTGAACAACCTGCTTGTGGGAAGGAGCCAGTTAAGGGACAAAGGAGAAATACATTTCCTGTCCTCAACCTTTGTGACATTCTTTAGCAAGAAAGGGATAGAAGGTGGTTCTCACTATGTAGAAGCTTTGTACAATATAAAGCACTAGAGCAGTACAAGCCATAGTGAGGATCCTTAGGGTAAGTATAGATAATCAAAGGAACCAAGTTACTAAGGCCTGGCTATCAATCACTTAAGAACTGACAGTGGAGGATCCATTTACCTCCTTTGACTATGAAATGGTGGTTTAACATACCATGCTTTAGTTTTTAAAAATTTGGATTTTTATTGTTTCCTCTGTTAGGCTAAATCTGATTCAGAAACTACCTTTAATTGTAAAGCGTGGTGTACTCCGTAGATGTGGGAGACTGTCATGGGCATGGACTAGCTTATGCCTTTGCCTGAGTCCTAGTAGCTATAAGATAGGCATTACTCTAAAGCTGAACAGCTGTGGAGCAGAAGGATTCAGACATACATTGTCCTATTTACTATGGTCATGTAAATACAAGAGCAGAGAGTTTAGAGTTGATGGTGTTTAATCTTTCATATACTGTTCTTGGTAATCATTATCCACCAGAGGAAGCTGCTCTAGAAATATTTTTAAAAATAGTTTGTATTGCGGATTTTGGCTATAAGATATAATTCTTACCTTCAGCCTAAAGGAATAGGGGTGTTTTAGAGGTATGTGTACTGAAGTATGAGATCAATCTTAATACATGCAGTATGCCTTTTTATAATCATGTGTCATGCTTTATCCATTTTATAAACAACTTTCAATCCTAGGGTTCATGAGAAAAGATAATGCACAAGGCTCTGTGCCAGTTTAATGGCAGAGTTATTAAGATATGATATTAATGGAAATAACCTCTGTCAGTAAGATGGACTAAGCTTACTTGTGAAGCCTATCTGGTCTTTACCAGTTTTATATTTCAGATGGTCCCTTAGGCACATCAGTGCACTGGCACATAAAGTTATGGAGTTAAAGGAATGTAAATTCTACCACTAAAAATACCCTTACAAGTAAAGCAAGTATGAAAGTTCAAAGCTGTTCATAATTTATTGAGCCAGTGACTTCCGAGTACTAAATATTTTGTTTTCTGAATGTTACATTAGAGTGTGTAAAAGCGGTTGAATCTTTCACAACTTCTCTTAATTTACTGCTGTTGTATCTTCCTTTTACTTTTCTTTGTTTCCCAGTTCTCTGAAAGAATCCATCTAAGTTATGGATAAATTTTGTTACCCTTAGTTATACTTAGTTAATATACTAAGCTTACTTAAAAGAATAATCCTGAAAATCTTAAAAATTAGATACATATATCATCATATATTAAGCTATTCGCATCTACACCAAATATTTCCCAAATCAACACTTTTGACAGCAAATGACAGCAATGCAGGTCAAGTCTGCAATTTTTAAATTCCAACTATTTATCTTGGTCTTCCTTCAGATTATGTTTCCAGGTATGTTTAAATGAATAGGTGGGTTTTAAGGATAAGTTGCTGGGAAGAATGTTTTGGTTTGCTTGTCTTTCCACTAAGAGCAAATACAATCATGTTTAAGGTAATTTAAGCGAAGTTTTTATATCATACTTGAAGTGGACTGCATATATATAGGGCAAACAGGAATGGCCATTAGAAAATAAAACTATCCATATAAATTCTAAAGTTCCATTCCAAAAAATATAAAAATAAAAAAAAACAACAAGGAAACAAAAGAGCAAGTGGATGAGTGGATGCATTTTGCAGAATCTACTTTATCTGTCTCCCTCTCAAAGAAATATAATTACCTATCTCTAGAACACTTTGGGAGAGGACAAAAAACAAAATACTTTGAGATAAATCCCTTATAAACTAGGGACTAAATTTCTTTGCTGGAATGCTAAAACTGTAATATCTTATTTTCTAAGATTATTGTCGTGGTTTAAGCCCAGCTGGCAACCCAGAAACCACGTAGCCACTCGCTCACTCCTCCCCCCCCCCCTTCCTCCCCCCACTCCCAGAGGGATGGGGAGGAGAACTGAAAGAATGTAATTCCCACGGGTTGAGATAAGAACAGTCCAGTAACTAAGATATAACACAAATCACTGCTGCTATCACCAACAATAATAATGATAAGGGAAACAAAGAGGGAAGAGATTACAACCCCTCACCACCCTCCAACCGATACCCAGCCCGACCTGAGCGGTGATCTAGTCCTTCCGGGTAACTGCCCCCAGTTCTGCCCCCTTGACAGCTTGATGGCATCAGTGTACACTCTGCACCAGTATCTGCTAGAGCCGTATACTTCTATGGGACTGATGTGCCAGGCCATCTGATTCACACAGTCCAGTAAATCCAATTGTCCCCTAATTCCACCTGGCTGGAGGCAGGGCCCCTCTAATAATCATCACATTTGTCACTTACATCTTGTTGACAGGGATTAGTCTTTATCACACGAGCTGGAGTAATATCAGCTCTTCCACCCCATCTGGGAACCTGCTCACCAGAGACTGAAGCCACAGCTTTCATGGGATGATCATCCTTGACCTTTGTTCTCCTCTTCAATTCACTCACCCGCTCCTCCAAAGCTGAAGTAGGTTTTCCATCCCACTTCCTCATGTCTTCTCTGTGATCCTGCAGGTAAAATCATAGGGTGGCCCGTGGCGTATACCTTCTATATCTTCTCTCTTGAGCAGTAGGGCACCTTTTGTTAATAGCTGAGACGTGTTGGTACACGTGGGGAGCTGGATAGATCAGATAGATCATCTCTCAATTGTTTAACTCCTGAGACAGTTTTCCCACAGCTGAAATGATGGAAGGTTTGAGATTGTCTTTGAACTCTCGGAGTTGACAAATCATTTCATCCACTGTTGGTGGTGCTATATCATTCCAGGTTATTGCTGCCAATTAGTGGGCATATGATGACAGTGCATTCCGTGTGAATTTCCGCCATACGGGTTGTGTACATTCAAATTCATCTGGATCTATGGGTCCTTTCCTACGGCCTCTACGATGGCCGATTCCCTCAGAGACTAGATGCCTTTGTCTATAGTAGTCCACTTGGCCAAATGACTCAACATCGCCCTTGTACGGAAACTTTCCTTTCACAGCTGCCAAGAGTCACCTCCAAAGACTGAGGGACTATTTCTCTTTTGCAATTGCTTTGTCAATTCCTCCTTCCATAGCAAGTGATCCCAGCTGCTTGGCTTCTCTACCTTATAGGTTGTGACCATCAGGCCCATTGTCCCAGCATTAGTGCAAGCAGGGGATGATGTGCTCCCCCGGTTGATGGGTAAAACCTTTTCGCATATTCCGTAGCTCACTTGAGGTCCAGGGTTGAGAATTCACCTCTTCTTCCTCTTCTTCCTCTGATTCACATACTAATAACTCCTGGTCAGATGCTGTAGGTAGTGAGTACATTGTTTCTTCATCTTGATTCATCTTTCTTGGCTCTTTTTTGCTTTTCCCGTTGTGTACAGGGGCAACAGATATTGGCACGAATTGGTCCTCTGGTTTAGCTGCAGTGATTATCACAGTGGTCAGAGTGGCTGCAGTATGTGTTGTTGGGGTTTGGGTAGCTGCTGTACTTGTCACTGGGGCTGGTGTAGCTGCTGTGCTTGGAGCTGGAGTAGCTGCGCTGTCTGTTGTGGTCGAAGTTTGAGTAGCTGCTGTACTTGTCGCTGGGGTTGGTGTAGCTGCTCTATTTGGAGTTAGAGTAGCTGCATTGTCAGTTGCTTTGCCATTAGATCCAGAGACATTTTTTTCTCTTTGAAGGTGCTGGGCGGTGTTGAACAGGGCTCTGTAAGCATAGGCCAAGTCCCAGCACATTGCCATGATTTGTCCCTCTCTGGTATGACCAGGATGACAACACACCTCATTTAAATGTTTTACTATGTTTTTCTGGATTTTGCACTTGTTCAGTGGTGAAATTACAAAGCACTGGAGGGGACCACTGGCCTAGATACTTGCCCATACTATCCCACACATCCTGCCACTCATGACTGTCCAGCCTCGGGGAAAATCCCTTGGTCCTCCTATACCATCTAACCCTGAACAAGGCCCAAATCCAACTCTGCTTAACTTTCAAGAACAGATGAAATGGTCATGGGTAAAGCACCCTCCGTATGTGTGCCAACAGGGTGAACCCCATCACAATCAGCAGGCAGGTCTCAAGGGTACCTAAAGGCCATTCAAAACCTTCAGAACTTTCAAATGATGCTGTAAATGGTCTGGTGAGGGAGCTGGGAAGGTAAGGGAATGTCTCCTTCACAGGTTGACCACCCGAGGAGCGGAAAAAAGATGTGTAATTGCTAAACACTTTGATTATATACCTTCCAAAGTATAGAGGTGGTGACCACACTGGGAACGCAAGCCAGATCAGTTTCATGATCAATGATTCTATTGTATTACAAGTCATTGCCATAAAGTACAATGAAACAAGAACCTTAGCCCGAAGCCCCCAGCTGACAAACACACAGCAAATACCAGCTGTGCGTAAGGTATGACATGCTGAAATTGTGAGATCAGAAGCGACAACTTTGAGAGCCAATAAATCAGCATTGTGATCATAGAATCATAGAATAGTTAGAGTTGGAAAGGACCTTAACATCATCTAGTTCCAACCCCCCTGCCATGGGCAGGGACACCTCACACTAAACCATCTCAACCAAGGCTCCAACCTGGTCTTGAACACCACCAGGGATGGAGCATTCACAACCTCCCTGGGCAACCCATTCCAGTGCCTCACCACCCTAACAGCAAAGAATTTCTTCTTTATATCCAATCTAAACTTCCCCTGTTTAAGTTTTAACCTGTTACCCCTTGTCCTATCACTACAGTCCCTAATGAAGAGTCCCTCCTCAGCATCCCTATAGGCCCCCTTCAGATACTGGAAGGCTGCTATGAGGTCTCCACACAACCTTCTTGTCTCCAGGCTGAACAGCCCCAACTCTCTCAGCTTATCTTCATATGGGAGGTTCTCCAGTCCCCTGATCATCCTTGTAGCCCTCCTCTGGACTTGTTCCAACAGTTCCATGTCCTTTTTATATTGAGGACATCAGAACTGCATGCAATACTGAAAGTGAGGTCTCACGAGAGCAGAGTAGAGGGGCAGGATCACCTCCTTCGACCTGCTGGTCATGCTCCTTTTGATGAGTGACTATTAATCCAAAACAATTTATGCTTATCACAAATACAATTAGACACACTCCTGTCAGATCTGTTATTATCTCAACCCTTCGTGCCCCACATTGGGCGCCAAAAAGAACTGTTGTGATTTCAGCCCAGCTGGCAACCAAGAACTACTCAGCCGCTAGCTTGCTCCCCCCTCATTCCTCCCCCCGCTCCCAGAGGGATGGGTAGGAGAATCGGAAGAACGTAACTCCCACGGGCTGAGATAAGAACAGTCCAGTAACTAAGGTATAACACAAATCACTACTGCTACCGCCAACAATAATAATGATAAGGGAAATAACAAGGGAAGAGAATACAACCGCTCACCACCCGCCAACCGATACCCAGCCCAACCTGAGCGGTGATCCAGCCCTTCTGGGTAACTGCCCCCAGTTCTACATCCTGGGCATGACGTGCTGTGGTATGGAATACCTCTTCGGTCAATTTGGGTCAGGTGTCCTGTCTCTGCTTCCTCCCGGCTTCCCCTCCTCCCTGGCAGAGCATGAGACTCAGAAAATCCTTGGTCAAACTAAACATTACTGAGTAGCAAGTAAAAACATTGGTGTTATCAGCGTTGTTCCCAGGAAGAAAGTCAAAACCACAGCACTGCACCAGCTACTAAGAAGGAGAAAAAACGACTGCTTCTGCTGAACCCAGGACAATTATATAAAATGGTAACATACCCTAAATGTTTAGATGCTTTGTTAT
Organism: Pezoporus flaviventris; assembly: GCF_033815535.1. NCBI lineage: Eukaryota > Metazoa > Chordata > Aves > Psittaciformes > Psittacidae > Pezoporus > Pezoporus flaviventris. The sequence continues at coordinate 36,587,859 of NW_026892550.1, read as the reverse complement.
ATAAAAAAATCAATGTTTTTTTTGCAAGCAGCTGCTGAGTCTGATCAATCATTAATCCATATTCTGCTTCAAAGTCTGTGGATGTGTTTTTAACAAAGAAGATCTTTTGTATCAAACAGTAGACAGATTAAATACAATTTATTGAGATTAAGTCTGAGGCAGATTTCTTAGTCAACTTGCCAATGCATCTTTTTGAACAGCTACAGGTAGCTGCAGCGAGATGCATTTACAACTTCCAATATGCTTAAATCTAAATGATCAGAAGCATGCCTCAGGCTGTGGTGAAAAAAATAGGGCAGATTCACTGCCTTAGAAGCCGATAAAGGCAAGTTTGCTACTTGCTACAGCTACTGGCAAGGGAGAGCATCCATTCAGCACCTGCTATATTTCAGGCTACATTGAGCTGCTTCTGGGCAGCTCATCTGATAGCCCTGAAGGAGAGTTTAAATTCGAGCGAAGTCCAAAGAAAAATCAAACAAATGTTTTGTGTCTTGAAGCACTATAGAGAAAGAAAATTTATATATTGCATAAAGTAGTAACTAACATAAATTTGTATATGCTTTACATAATTTTATAGGTTAGCCTTCTGTTTAACTGACAAAGGGAATGACAATAAACCTGACACTACAGCTTTTTTTTACAGTTTTGGCAGTAGAAAGAGGCACTTTGGATACACTCTGATGTGATGTGATGTGATGTTTTCTGTGAGTACCCTTAGTGGTAACAGTTCCTAAGAGTCTCAGTCAAGTCTGGCTACTGGTCTTAACACATAAATTTATAACAGGAAATATATAATAAGAAAGAGTTGTTATTACTTATACTATTGTAATGTCAATTTTTTTTGCCTTGATTCATTGCACATTAATTCCTGGTACAGTTTCCACACTGGGAAAGAGCATCAAAGCATGTGCTTTGAAGTTCAAAATATATTAATGCAGGTGACCCATTAGATTCCCCCATCATCCTTGCTTTCTTAAACTGGGACCGGTTGACCCAGCTTCACACCAGATTATCAGCAAAGCATTTCACTGTTGCCTTAGGCTTTTTAGCAAGAATTATCCTTTAATTTAATTTCAACATTATTAGCTCATGACATGGTGTTTTTCTAGAGAAATGTCATGTTTTAGACAAAAATTGTGATTTTTTTTTCAGAAATATTTTGTCACCTGCTTTTTTCTATATTCAATAGCATAGATAAAACTGCATGAAAATAAACTTTTTTTTTTGCATTATGACTAATCAAACTAGAAGTTCTGCTGAGGCACTTAATATGGTACACTAGGAAATTTCATTTATCAATTAATTTATTTTTCAGAGAGATAACTTCTTCTGAAGTGGCATAAGAGCTGAAGAAAGAAAAAGAATGGCAAGAAACTAAAAATTTTCTGGAAAGCATCTTCCCAGTTACTATGGAGAAAGGGGTTTAAAAAGCTGCCTGGAAATTTGGAGTTTCTCTCCAAAGTATCAGTTTGCAACTTCATACTTGAGAAAACCAAGAGACACAAGGAACATTGAAATATTAAAAACAAGTAAAATTATTTTCTTTTCCCAGCACAGAGAAAAGCTGTAGGTGCTTCACAGAAATATAAAGGAGAAAAGGAATATCCTGAGACTAAAGCTATTTAGTCAACATATTCTCTAAAGGTAATTGCAAAGTGATTAACAACATGAAGCAGACCCAGGGCATACAGCCAAGGATTTATCTCCTCTAGTAAGTAAGACATGAGAAGAGGCTATTGCAATGGTGTTATTAAAATTTTCACTGATTGCAGATATTATTGGAACATTTAGTCTGACCTCTATAGTAACTGGTCCTTATTTTTTGCCAAGATACCCTGTACTGAATCTAAAAATAATCCTGGATGAACCATGTCTTCCAGAAAAGCAGCAGGTGAGCACACCCATCCTATTAATAAGGCATTGCAATAGGTAATCCCACACAGAGTTGAAATTGCATGCATTTTCTCACATGAATCTGTGTGTTTTTAGACTTTCAGTGCCTGTTTCCTAATCTTGTTTTCTTTAAGGGTTGCACAGTGTTTTCTCCTTGTGAAGGTACTTAGGTACTACCTGAATTACCAGTACTGGTGATTGGGCAGAACAAAAAAAAAAAAAAAAGTTACAGATTTGTCTAATACAGAGTGACTTCCTTTTTCTTCCATCTTTTTTCTTCCTTTCCTTTTTTTTTTTTTCCCCCCTTCTTTCATCTTGATAACAGCTTACTGGTGACTTTTTAACATTGTAATAATCTGACTTGTTCTACTGGTTTCAGGAATTCCTTTGCTCTTCTTATGAGTCATAACAATTCTTTTCTTTAGCAAAACAACTGGCATAGTCTATATAAGCAGTTTTACATTCCTTGTCAGTTCAGCTGAATTTGTCTGCAATATGCTGAGTAGGAGTTTGCATGACAGTTGTCATCTCAGCACCCTTTTCTCCCTGTTGCTAATGCAACAGGCTACTTGACGTCCAGCTAGTCTCTGAGATCATTAGTTCATTATCATCAACATATTTGGAAATGCAGCCTGTTCTCATTGTTTAGCCTCCTCCCTTACAGGTATGTTGTACACCGATTTGCAAAAACAACTCTTCCATTTTGCACCAGCTATGCAGACAGTAGTATGTCTGCAGCACTTGCAATAACAAATTGTGCTGCAAGAATAGCACTAGAATGTTGCTAATATCCTGCATCTTCTACTACTGAAGTAGGTCTCTGATAGCAAAGTATGTCATTAAAGGCAGCATGTAATTTTATAATTCCGTGCAATTTACAGTTGTATTTTTATTTTTGCTTCCAGGCAATTGGCACATCTTTTGCAGTTGGTACTGAGAGCTTTCACTCTCACCTTAGCTGTAGTAATGCTTTCAGATCTTTTTCTGCAGTCTCTGAAATATTGCGTAAGTAGATGCATCTCTTAACTGAGGAGCTTACAATTTAGAAAGGTATATTTTAGTTCAGACAGTACTTCTCAGGACTGATTCATACCTTGGAGCTCACTTAAGCTCTAACAGTAAGACAAATGGAAATTCACTACTAACTCACAATGTATATTTTAATAGCTGGAACACTTCTGTTTAAATGAATGGCTTAAATTAATGGAGGTGGATTGAATATGACAGGCCAACAGTTATGTATGAAAATGTACTCTATTATCAGTCTATATCTACCTCTGAATAAGAAGTACCCTTTCTAAAATGAGTACAGGATGCGCATGCCAATTGCACATGCAACCTAAACTTTGATAGTCCCCCTAACTGCTAACATACTGAATGACCCTCATACATACAAATGAACACTTAACACGTTTTTGTAGCTCATTTGCATTTATCAGTACTTTTAAAGGGCACAGCCTTGAAAATTATAACTCCAGTAATCTATGGAAGTGACATCCTGTTACCACTCTTAAAAGAGGAACAAATGTCATTTCTAGTGTGTTACCACTGAAGACACTGTCAAAGCCTAGGAGGATGCTGTTAATTCTTTACATCAGCCAGGCAGTGTCAAAGGAATCTTCTCCAGAAGTAATTAGCAACTGAAACCTAGGTTTCTCAACTCAGAGTGCTCTTTGCTTGCTTTAGGACAATAAACAACCCACTGTAACTAGATGTTAAGTTCTTCCGATAACATGATTTTTAGAAGGTTTCAAACTGAAGGCTTACAAACCAATAAAATTGTACTGCCACATGCAACAACAAGAAGCTCTCCATCTCAAAACTTATAGCCCCTAACTGGTTTAGGAGACTGTCATCCTATGCCTGCACCAAATAGGCTGGACTGTCTGTGACACTCAGTGGTTCATCCAGAGTAATAACTTGGCATTTGAACTCTGTTTCCACACATTCACAAGCAAAGTAGTAAACTGGTAGGGTTTTTTCTTTTGGGTATCCCCAGTGTGACAAGAAAAGATGCATGAGGAAACACCCATTCCCCTTCTAAGAATAATCTAGCCTGACAGGATATAGGGAGCAGTATCGACCTTCACTCATTAATTCATTTTTTATGCTTTTATTTGTTTTTAATGAAAGAGCATTACATAGCTAGTACAGAATAACCTAGAATTGCTCTTATTTCATGTTATTATTTTACACTCATTTTAATATACATCTGAACATTAAAATTTATAATACTTAAAAAATAATAGTTTTAAAGAGCAAAACAGGTTTCAGTTTTGGAAATAAGATTAAGCCTTCACTAAAAATTGATGTATATTATACTTTGTATTTTAAAATATTTTTGCAAGTAGGGAAGAATAGTCTTTCCTTTATGAAGCCAATTTTGGAATGACACTTTAACAAAGGAGTGATTTTTCCATTTCATCAGATGCTTCACCGTGAATGATATTTTCCATTGGCATATAAAGGTATTTCTCTAAAATCAAAAGTAAAATCAAAGCCCCAGGACGCTTGGTTATAGTCCAAAATCTTTGTGGAATGGTTTCATTTGTATGATTTCCTTTATGAAATGTGAATTTTCCCCTTGCTGTGGTATACCTATGATATAATCTACATTCAGCAGTAGTGAAACTTAATGACTGGCAATCTACATTAACAACTAGCAATTTCAGTTAATAAAATAGAGTTCCTGAAACACTTCTTCAGTTGCAGCAAGGTCTAAGAAATTGCTATTATGTAGGGTATGCTGGAACAAAGCATTCCTGTAGGAAGCTGGCTTCGCTCACACTTATGTTTCTGATTCTCTCTCAGCAATGAGTGTAAAGCTCATGCTTTTGGCTCCACCATGGAGCTAGCAATTGTAACTGCAACTAAACTGTTGACACTCATCCTATGACTTGGATCTTAAACTTGAGTATCTTTAATATCTCTACCCTACCTAATTGCAAGATAAATTCAGACAGTCATAAGACATTTTAAAAGCACATGATATTTATTGAAAAATTGTTAGGAAGAGTAGAAAGATTGTTAAGCTATCAAAAGTAATAATTATAGTTTGCAAGTTAATGCATTTTTCAGACTTTATTTAGAAATGCAAACATGACAAAAAATTTATTTCAAGTTCTCAGTGAAGAAGCTGGTTTACTACATCCCTATTCATCAAACAACTCTCTAACTTTCACAAGCTCTTTAACTTCATAATCATTTTCCTTTGCTTATGAACTTTCAGTAGTCATAAAAATGTTCTTTCTTACTGAATAATCTCGGTATATATATATCAAAACTGCGGAATATTGGGCTGTTTTGGTGAAGATTTTCAATCATGTTTCCATCTTGAAAATTGCTATATATTATTTAATGTTTCATACTGTGTCATTTCCACATTAGCCTCAGCTTTTAAATTCTATTGCTGTCTTCCACAAAGGGAATAACTCCTCCCTCAGATGCCCATAAGGAAAAAAATCTTTAAAAAAAAGCTCAGTGCAATTTGAAATATAACAATATGATCACACATCGCATAATATTTATCTCTTAGTCTTTCCTCAAATAAGGACATAGCGCAGTTCACATTGTTAGCTTCACTGTGTTTTAGAAACAGTTGAAATGGCAGTTACTATTTTTAGGACGTGCTTGGTGTGTACTGAGAAGATTCAAAAATCCTTCTGTCTGACACAGATTTCTGTGTGTGGACTGATCAAGCGGGATGACTAACCAGGTTTGCCTAGGGTCACTGTATCTTGAAACAGATTCTTCTGTTCCAAAATATGGCAACTTATGAATGAGGTACTTTATGAATTTTCATTTTTCAGAATTTTAAGCATTATGTGACTATACCATATTAATAAACGCATACAAAGTCTAATTTTACCCAAATTCAGGTACCCGTTTTATAAAGTAGGCTCTCTGATGTGTAATTTTTTGAAATTTACTGGCTGAACTTCTGTGGAGCTTTGGCCATGCAAAATACCTGGTGATCCAGCTGGGAAAAAACAGCATTTGAGACCTTGTTAAGTGAGGAACTTTATGGTGTGGATTTCCCCCAAGAGGAAAATTCCAATGAAGTCTTAATTTATCATTATATTTGCTGAGGAACTTTGACATTTTTCAACTTATTGTCAATGTCCTTATACAACCACATTGTCCAGAACTACATAGTTTACTCCCTTCAAAAATAAGCAAAAAACCGAACAACAAAAAAAATTAAGATCTATTTTGTCTTCCGTTTTTGGACTTTTGTTCTGAATAATCTGGAGAAGAAACAGTAGGCTTTTGTGACTGCATACATAGGGGGTGACCCAATATTTAGAATCCTCTTTATTGCTTCCCTTAAAGGCACTCTGACACAATTCCAGCTTGTTTTCAATAAGGTTGAAGTTGGGCAAAAAAAAATTATATCTTTCTGTACTTCATCTGCTTCACCTTTTCCTTTCCTTTAGCAGCTGACTTGTCAAAGTGACTAAGCCCATCAGCAGTTTGAATTGTAAGCATTTTCAAAAGGATTCAATTTTGAAATACTAATTCTTGAAAGAAGTAGACAATTGAAAAATTAGGTAAGACAGTGGTCCTCGAATAGAAGAGCAATATACATTTTGAGAGTTTCAGACTTCTTTATAACAGTATTTAAGAAAGGAGGTAGGAGTAGCACTAGTCAAATGGATTAAACAAGTCAGTCAAGTCCAGCAGGCTAGAAGGGAAAACTGGATCTATTAAGCAAAGTCTCTGCTACTGCATGTAGTGACAATGCATTTTCCTAATCATAAATTTTGTAAGATCCTTTTAAAAATAAATTTAGTTGTTTTCTCCTAATGCTTGATGGAAATTTAGTCTACTACCTAAAATTTCATTCCCAATTTTCATGATCTTTTTTTTTCCTTGGACATTTTATATATGATCTGGTCCCAGTCTAGATTGAACTCAGTTTCACTTTTATTATTCTAGCTCTCAAGGTCATCTGTCTCTTCCTATACAATGTTCTAATCTTCTTTTTTGCTGATGACTCTCAAAATGTTACTAGCATACACCTCCTTTTGTGCCAACATCACTAACAGCATCTTTCCCCCAAGACCAGTGCTTGACCAGCCTCTAAAAAAAGCTGATTTTTACACAGAGAAAATAGATCTATTAAAAAAAAAGAGAAAAAGATATATCTAAGTTATAATCTGAAATAGTGCAGACCCCCTAAAGTCATGAGTATATTTCTCAGTCAACTTGAGTACAGTCAGAAGTTCAAGAATGGAGCTGAAGGAAAAACAAAATACCAAATAACTCATGCCAATAAAAAAAGTGCTTCTAAATACAGGTCTATACAGATGGCTTCCCTTTTCTTTCATAATAACATTTAAAATGGGATATGGGTTAATTTCTTTTTTTCTCTATAAAGAACCTCAGCAGACCAGAGGAAATTTTTCAGACTGAAATTTGAATAAGCTTGTGTTAGGAATAATGTTTTGGCTGACACAAGGCTGACCAAAGACTTGATGTAGTGCTGCATTGTTAATCACAGAAACCAGGTAAGCTTGGTTGAAGCTCTTTCTTTTCTTGAGAGTTTATTCCCATTGTCTTCTGTGCTGACAAAATAAACTTGTTACCAAAAAGATAGTTGCAATCCTTCTGAAAATTAGTATAGATGTGCATCTATAACAATGTTTGTGCAATTATGTTTGCTAAGCCTATGATGAAAACCACTCAGAGCAGTAGAAGCACGTTTTCTACATGGTGCTTGTGAGCATGTCCTCCAAAGCATGCTTCTCTGATAGGATTTTAGGAAATTTTAAAGGTGTTCAAACAAGTGTGCTTAAGCAACTTTTTAAGTGCAGATGCATAAACATGGTCAACAACTAGGTAGCTGTTGGAAAACCAGCTAACCAAGGGCTATAGCAAAATACAGAAGAATCCTTCTTGTAAAAGCATGCAGTGTTGGTTGCAAAGCAGATTTGTGTTCATAGCAAAGACAGGTCCTTAGTTGCAGTGACCTAGGTCAGCAATTACATGATGACAGATAAAAGCATGGTGGTTAACTCACGCATAATGGCAGTTCCATCCTCACTCAAAACCAGACATAAGCAATGCTCAGAAAACTTCTTAAACACTGCAGGGTTTTTCCCCCCTTTTCCATCAATAAAATTTGTGCCTCTTCACAAGATATGAGTATGTGTCATTGTTATTCATGGAAACTGTCAGGCTTTTCAACTCCGCCAAGAAACATGATGAGTGAATGACAGATGGGGACCGTTATTTTGGCAAGGAAGTTCTCTGCTAGTGAAATGCCATGGTATGGGACCTGAAAGAAAGAAGAGATGACAATTTAACTTGTACTTATACATAAATGTCACCTGAAAAGAGATATTTTGTTATGGATTAGCCTGAGATGCCATGATATTAATTCCTATGTACATAGGCTTATGCTGTCTTCAGTCTTAAGATGCCAAATGGTCTTGAAACATATAAATTTGGCTTAACATCAGTAGTGCAAACTGCTCTGGTAGCTTCCTAAAGACTGAAAAGTATTTAACTCAATTGTAACATCTTGAGAACATGAGCTCGAAGATTGTATAAGAAATTTCAAAAGCCCTACTTACTGCTGAGGTGTTCATACTTTAGTGACCCTTTATTTTGGTAAGTATGTTGTATGAACCTTTTTCACATGCCTATTATATGCTTTTCCAGTCAGAATAATAGCTCCAATATTATATACATCTACATTCATGATAAGCCAGTCTCCTCAATGCAAGCTCATTTAAAGCACAGGACGGACATAAGTGAAAATCACTGCTCAACTAAGCATGTGTGTGTGGGAACAAATGTGGTCAGGAGAAGGAGGCTGATGGTGAGCTGAAGAAGGAAATTCATTTTGGGCTAAATGAAAGTCCTTGTATGCATTGAAATGGAGCACGTTCTTTAAACTTTGTTTAAAAAGTTCTTAAATATTTTTTCTATTTCGAATTTTAAAAGTTTCCTTACAGTGTTCATGGTTTACTTTTTTTTTTTCTATGTTTAGTTTTTAACAAATCCATTTACTTCCACATCGATTCAAAGTCTAATTTCTTTTCGTTGAGTAGAATCTATTATTTCAGCAGAAAGCTTCTTCCTAATTGTTTTTTCCTCTCTTCTCCACTATATATAAAATTGCAGATGCATGTACCTGGAAAAAGTTCTGGAGAACTCAGGATTTACTACTTGACAGAATTCATTAATCACTTCATAACGGCCTCTTAACTTTAGTTATTCTTAAATTTACCATTAACTCCAGGATGGATTTTTTTTTTAATCCATTTCTCTCTATTCTTAGCTTTTTTTTTATTTTTCTTTAATCCTTGAACATGGAATGATCGTCTTGATATTGTATTATCTAACTAAAATCAGCTTCCCAAGGTGTGGAAGGCCCTCTATATCCTAGCTATGAAAAAAATATTTCCTCTAAATGATGATGATGGGGAAATATTCTAAGCTATATTTGCTAAGGTTGGGCATTAGCATGGAACAACATTCCTGTTTCAGAATGTTAGCTTTTTTAAAAATAGCAAGTTTGTCAAGCCACATGAACAAGTAGTGTTTTATTGCCTATAGCCTGATTCACCTCTCATTTACTCCGGATTGCTGTAGCTACAATGAACCTGTTCTTGTTCTCACTTTAAAGGAAAAACTCCAAGCCAGATACATGTGTTCAAGAGCTCTAACTCTGAAATGAAAGGACAAGACAGAATGCTTATTGATTCACATTACAGCAGCAGATGATGTTATTGGTTTTCCCCATATACATTTCAGTGTTGTCTATGGAGTATCAGCTCTCAAGTTACTGCAGTTCCTAGTGGTGCTTCTGACTATTTGGAGGCAAAACAAGATTCAGAAACATACAGTAAGCTGGATATTTTGAAACAATGGATTCATGGATATTTTTAGACTAGAAATTACCAGCTCTCACAAATATTAATAAAAGGGTTAAGCATGTTGAGAGGTCCACACATTTGTTAAAATTGTGTTTGCCTTCAGTTTCTTCATAGTTATTATCCTGACTTTTATTCAGGCTATGAGCAGAACTCTTCACCACCCTTCCCCTGAAAAAAAACAAAACAAAACAAAAAAACCCAAACCAAAGCAAACAACCCACAAGAAGACAAACACAAACCAATCAAATTTTAAAAAAGGAGAAATAAACCCACATTATCTTTAAAATCAGGGCCGCTTAGGTAGATGTAACATTTTTTTTTATATTTGATAGCCATTAAGACTTTGTAACTTTTGTGCTATTATGAAATTCAGTGAAATTAAAGGGGTTATTTCAAAATATTCAGTCAGCTTTTGATTAAACTCTTTGGTTAGTTTTATTTTTATTTCCTTCATAATATTCAGTGTTTCATAATATTTCTTATGTTTGATCCTTTAATGTATTCTGAGTCCTACTACTGTTGAATATCCTATGAGCCTGAATGAAGTCTGAGACTGAAAAGGCAACTTGTGATGTCTGAATTGCAACAGCAAAAAAAAAAGTCTTCCAGTTCACATGATGGCTATTTTGAAATATGAATAACAGCTTCCATAAAAAGTACTAAGTATCTGGTTAGTAAGACTGTAGATCAACTGACATTAACCTGCTTATAAAGATATTAGAAAGCATTTTTCTGAGTGGCATTCTAGTCCTTTATGTTTTACCTTTGATTACCTTATCTCCAGTCTTCAACATTTGCATGTAAAATGTCAAATATCTTAATAATTAAAAAGAAGAAAACCTCTTACTAATGCCCCTCATAAAAATACTTTGTTATAATGTATTTACCTTGAACCTTGTTTCTTTCAGCATTTATTTTCTTCTTGAATATGTTGGAATCAATATTGCAAATCACATTCACACAGCTCATCAGAAATCACTGGATTTAGCAATTATAATTTTAAATAAAATGACATTTTCTCCTTAATGGTGGAGCAATATGTAGTCATTAAGATGCAGCTTATGTAATTGCTGGGTTGCACCCAGAATATAAAACCATCGTCTTGCCTTCTATGACATCTATGATTCCTTTCTGCAGTACACTCTGGAATTCAGTGCAGTAATGTAGTATAAATGTGCTGCTTCTTACTTGCTTCATGTTTTTATATACATTTATACTAGAAATTTGCACTGATGGAACTGGAGCTGTCAGCATTTTGATCTACATTTGCATTCTCTTTGACAGTTTCCTCATCAAATTTGTAGGAAGTATTCATATACCATTTGTTGTCCTAGGTATACGTCACAGAAATAGCTAACCATTAGTGAGTTAGGGAAAGTTATTAGCACTGAATTGTTAGTAGTAAACCAACATTTTAGTTTGCTCAAGTTCCAAGCTGATACCTTGATCTAAGACAATGGGGAGAAGAAAAGGTGCAGGTCACTGCAGTGTTTTAGAAGACATGAGGTCTCTGTGCAAGTCACTAAAGTGACTTTCTTCAGACCTCAGGGACATGCAACATAGCCTAGCGAATGGCAAGAAGGCACGGCAAGGGTTTGGGGCATGTGGTGCTCAGCTGACTGGGAGTGAGTCAAGGATGACAGAGCTACAACCTGGTGCCATCTTATCCATTCACCCCCTTATATGATTAACTGAAATAAATGATTACCAGTGCTGAGCCTGGTCTTAGTCCTTGAAATAACTGTTTGGAGTAGACCAAAACAAAACTGAAGGCAAATGAGCAACTAAGCAGTGTGGAGCTCCATCTAGCTCATTCTCCTCTCTTATTTATCAGCGCAGACATCTTCAAAGTTTGTTGGCGATGCTCTGGTGAGAAATCAGAACTGAAGGTGACATCTGCTACCTTTTCATATATTCTTCACATTTTAGAAATGCGGTGAGATGAGAATTTCAATCTCGTTAAGGAAGCTTTGCAGACTGTACTGCTTTATTTCCAGTAATATAATGTTATTTTAGATCCAACCCATATAAAGTTGTGTGATAAGAGTTTGAAGGCCCTATGAATTTTCAATTCAAGTCAAATGAAACTCTTGGAAGTGAGAAGAGTACTGTCGATGTGAGGCCTTAGTAGATACTTGGAAAACGTATACTGAGCTTTCTGAAATGGACCAGAGAGAGAGCTGATATTCAAAGAAGCTGAATGTTTTTTTCTAGCTAACAGAGTTGAGTTTATTCTGTTCTTGTAAATCTAATACATTGCTTCTGTTTGTTGAAAAAGATGAACTAAAAGAAGCTAACTTTTCCTTCATCCAGCTTCCTGCAAATGCCATGTTCTTGCACCATATTTAGGCCCAAATTACTGTGGATTTTTGTGAAAGGAAGAATGAGCAACTATTTTTCCTGACATCAGTGTTTTATGATTACTGAGCTATTTAGAAATATTTGATATTGTACTGATCTTCTCTCTCAAAATAAACTTTTCTGATTACCCTTACATTTCAGTGATTTCTTTTGTGCAGTAGCGAATCTGCAGCTTGTGAGGTAACTGGCAAAAAGTCTGATCCATCAGCATTTTTGTTTGCTTTCTTGAGTTTGTAGTGGCACAGCAACAATGAAGAAGCAATCATTCATCAGCCAGCCAGTCAAACAGAATAATGATTTGAAAGTAAAAATAATTTATGGTGTTAGCATTACTCATTTAAGTTTTATGCGAACTTTCACTGAAGCAATGTTGTTGTTTTTCTGGAATTTAAACCAAACTTTATAATTCTGAAGTAGGAATGACATTATTTTCTAAATGCCGGAGATCCAAAGATGGACATACGTATACACACACATGACTTCTCCAATCATCTTTTCATATAATTTAGCTCGTTTCATTGCCATTAAACTTTTTATCTAAGGCAATTGACCTTAAAGTGTACTGTGACTAGAAAACCTCTACTGGCTAAAAAGAAGAGGTCTTCAGGTTTATAACTTCTATTTTAATAAATGCTTGTAGTATACTCATCAAGTCAATTTCCTGGTTCTCTGCAATATTGCCAAACTTAATAACTTAAAAAATACAAGGCAGGATCCAAAAGTCTTGATAAAATTAACTTCTCTTGAGTTTCTCTCTGGAGACTGAGTTTCTGTATTTCCTATATGAGTAGTGGGGTCCTAGGTTTCCCTTTCAGCTGAAATTCTCAGTCAAATTTGAGACCAAGAGTTTGATTCTATGAAAAACCCAATGAATGAAATTTACAAAAAATATTTCCACAGTTAGAAGTAATACAAATATGTGATGATGATTTTGAAACTTGATGTCAAAACTGGAGACAGAGGAGGCCAAGTGACTTAGAAACAGAAGGTCAATGAAAAACTGTTACATGTTATTTATAGCCAGAGTCTGTATATATGTATGAACCTTTCAGGTTTTGAGGTGAGTATCTTGAAACTTTTCTCTGCAGAATACATTGAAAATATATGTTCTTTGTGGGAGTTTGGACTTGGATTATGAACTTTTGTAAAAGAGTTGAATTCACATTGAATTTTCATTTCTATTTCTAGTATGCTATCTGCATTATACCTTTCACTTGAGGTTTTGGTTGAACCTAAGACAAAAGACACAGAAAGAGGGTGTGAAGAGCTTTGAGGGATGCTTGAAGGTCTGAGAATGAAACCCAGTGATGAGAAAAGCATGTCAGCCCCCTAAATACCAGAATCGCCAACTGTTTGCAGCTCTGTTTCAGATCTGGGTTTTGCTGGGAAAAGAAAAAATCCCTTTGCCCCTCTTCCTGCCTTTGAGAGTCATTTGCAACGCTGTGTGTTTTTTTTAGCTAAGCAGACTGAAACAACACATGAAACCAGACCTGGCCATTTTACATCCTGAGTTACCTGGAGGTAAATACTGTAATTAAAGGAAACTCCCATTCCATTTCCTTTATTCACGTCTTTATATGGCAATATTACAGATTATCATTTTACCAGATTCATTCTATGTTTAGAGCACATTCTCTGTTTAGAGCACATCAAGCTCTGCTGTTTATAACAGTGAACATAAAGTTGGGTACTCTATCTTTCATGTGAGAGCAGTTTGGCTCCTGCAATATATGAACTGAATAGTGGCTTTCCTGCATGAAGAGTATTGATTAGGCATGAGCTGGAGTCTCTTTTGAGTAAAGCTGTGATCTCAAAGCAATGCTCCTCACAGGCTGAGTTCAGCTTCCAGGTTTGAAATGTGTGGCTGAATAGCTTCTGTAGTCTTCCTACCTAGCAGCTCTCCTGCCTGCTAGGTTGTTTTGCACTCTGCTCTGATTTTCTGCCCTACAGTCATATCAGAAGTCTTGATAGAACTTTTGGCTTAGTATGACATGTAGAAGAGAAATGAAAGTATGTCCCAAATACACTAAATTGTGGTGTCAAGGTGTGCATTGTTTCAGAATACACCTCTTTCGTGCTTTCTCATATACGGCTTGAGATTGAGCAAATATTTATTTGAAGATTGGAATGTATTCCCACTGAAGAAACTGTATATTCTGCAGCTCCCCTACAAGTTCTTCTAGGGCAAGCATATGTTATTGCCACATGCCTTGATGTGTGCTTTCAGTTTTTAACTCACAGGACAGTGATGTACTTCTTTTTTATTTTTTCTTTCCTTTAAACTAGCTTAGCATCCTAAGAATTCAGCAATTCTTATTTGGGCTGGGTGGCTCATGACTGTGAGAAAAAATTATTTGCTGGAAAATGTGCCCTTATTCTTTACAAAGCAGACCTGAATTTGCCAGTTGTGGACAATGACCCTTACCACAAAATCATTCCCAGGATTCAGGAAATTAAACCGTATTTTATCTCCTGAGAGTGAATGTCTGCATTCACTTCAACCTCTGGAGAGGGACTTAACCAGCATGCTGTGGAGTTTCAGTATCAACATCTCCTAAATCTTTCCTGCCAGTAGTCCTACTTTTTTCTATAGAATTATTATATGATCTCATAGCAATCATTTCTATACTTAGCATGGTTCTAGCTATTATGCTTCTTGCACTGAGTGGAAGAACATCAGGGCTGAATCCCTTCAGACAAAAATGCAGCTGAATCAAAATCTTCTATATGCTGGGTAGGTTTCCTAACCCTGGATGCTGAGCTAAAAATGTAAGTAGAATTTCTGACAACATCAGTGCCCTTTGGTTTTGTCAATTCTAATATTTTGGTGGATTCAACTCTTAAATACAACCCAAATTTTAAAAATTTGGTTGAACTGCATATCCTCTTGGTTAGCTGCAATAATCAAAAAGTGTAACTACTTGCATAGCCTTTTTGGTGATGTTCCATGACACCCTTATAGCATGGCAGTGGTGAAAAGAAAACAATGATGTATACCCTTTGTCGCTAAGACAATCAAGCAAAGCATTGCACATGACACTTTTCTAAGCAAGGTTACTTTATGTAGGTCTTACAACCATCAGGGTAAGTGCAAAGCTGGAAACTACAGAGATAGTAAAGTATCAATGGCTTACTCTCAAGTGTGGGAGGATACATTTTGAAGAGCTCTGCAAGGATCTGTCCTGCATCTGAACATGCTAAAGCTCTTGCTAACAATCTGGACTACAGCATAGAAATCATTTATTAGATTTGTATATGACAGTGGAAGATAGCCTTAAATTCAAAGTGATTTTGAAAAACAATAAATATTATGGGGGACAAAAAAGATATTTAATAGAGACAGAGCCAAAGGGAGAAGTATTCAGCAGATAGAAATAGGAACAATGAACTACAAAGTAGTTAATTCGAGGGAAATGAAACCAACCAGAGCTTAAATTGTACCACAGAATGGTCATTAGTCAACAGCCTACTGCTTTTAAGACCAAAGCTAGCATTACACATGGAAGCATGGAAAAAGGATATGCACTGTCACACATGCACAGTTATACTTCTTTTCTTATAAACACTTATGAGGACTCAAGTAGCATATTACATCCAGCCTTAGCCATTGCACTTCGAGAAAGATACAAATCAGTTGAAGACAGTCCTGATGAAAGCAGTAAGAGACGTCAGCATTTCAGATGTCCCAGAGTACATATGGAACAGTATCTGGAAGCAGACTTCAACTGTGTAAAGACCGAGTGGAGTACTGTGCTTGCTGTCTGTAAGACTAATGTAATACTCTGAAATCACAGCAAGGAAGTTTCAGGTTAAACATTAAGGAAAAGTTTGTAACTGCAAGTCAGAACAGATTGCCTGAGGAGGCTGTAGTGGTGCTATCTCTGGAGGACTTCAGAATGGGTTAGACAAACACATGTCAAGAATGACATAGATGTATCTGATTGTGCCTTGGGGCAGAGCCATGGAGGAGTTGGCCTTGCAAGGTCCCTTCAAGTCCTGTTTTTATGTGAAGAGCATTATGCTGTTTCCTCCCACCCCACCTTCAGCGTTCAGAGTTCTGTTCCTCCCACAAGCTTTCCTTTATCTCCAGCTACTCTCCTAAAAATAACCTTTAACTGCCTCTTTTACTGTTTTGTGCATGGGTAGGAAATGCTTTCTGCACAAGACAGTTCTGTGGATGGGCAAGATCTATCTCACCTATGAAAAAGGATAGGACTACTCACAATTTCTAGAGGTGCATGTTAGTTACAGAAAGAGGATTCTCACTGCAGGATTTAGACCTTGACATTTAGAAATATTTTAGCCACCAACAGAAACAAGGACTGTAGTTGAAGTTATAGCTTTTTATATGCAGGGCAGGAAAAAATGAAGTTAGACACACCTTTATTTTTCAATGTTGATTCTAGAAAGATTAATACTACATCTGGTACATATTTTCCTTCTGTTTGATGTGACAAAGCTGAAAGGGCACCAGGTCCCAATAAGCTTAACCTATGTATGTGTCCTGTTTTGCTGAGAAGATACAGTTTGAGACGAAAGGGTAATTGCACCACGCCGTCAACAAGCAGCTGAACTCGGACCAGGAGCCCAAACGGGTCTGATGCAACAGGGTAGAGCGGGGGTAGAACCGACAGCCGCAGCGACATGGCTTTGAACATCTCCTTCTCCCTGTGCTGCTCCCAAGGCGTGGGTGCCCTCAGCCCCGCGGTGCGGTGCGGGGAGGGCAGGGGCTACTCGGGCTGATAGCCTGGCGGGCTTGGCAGAAGCGGCACTGCGGGGGGAGCCCAGGGACCCCCGGCGGGTGAGCGCCCCGGCACTTCCTGGAGCAGCGGGCCGGGTCCCCGGGCCAGGAGCCGCTCGCGGGCTCTCAGCGCGGTTCCCCACGCGTTTCACGTAGCGCCGGGGAGGACGGACCGGAACGAGAATTGCAAGCCCCGTTCGCGGTGCGCGGCGGCCACGGCCGTGGCGCCGCCAGGCTCCGGCCCGCGGTCCCCACGCGCGCCGCATAGCCGGCCGGCGCGGAACGACGCGGAGCCGGCGGAGGGCACCCATGGGGCGGCAGGGATGAGGGGACGCGGCGGAGCGAGACAGGTGCTGTCCGCCCCTGGCCCGGCCAGGCGGCACTCGTGGTGGCGGGGATCGCGGGGCCGTCCCCCCTTGCCCGTCGCGGAGGGTCGCTCCGTACCGCGGCTCCGGCATCTGCGCTACGCGCTTTATTTCTTTATTTTTATTGTTAGTATGTATACTCCTGCTTAGCAAATTGCGCGTGATGAGCTCATGATGCCGCGCCCCCCCACCCCAGGCCCGGTCAGGCAGGGGGACTTGAGGCGAGCGGGCGCGGCGAGCCGTGGGGGTTCCGCGCAGCGCTACCGCTCCTGCGGAGCTGGGAGGAGGGGGCGCCCTCCCGAGCCAACGCAGTTCGCTGCACTCTGGTTGGGGGTTTTTGTTTTACATCCTTTGAAATATTTTGGGTTATTTTTTTTGCCTTCCTCCCCCTGTGCGCCGGGCTGTTTGCCGCTCCTTGCGCTGCTGGATCTCTGAGCTCCCCCGGGAGCGGCACTGCCTCCGCGCAGCGCCGCTCCGGGGCGGGGGGGAGCGGCCGCCAGCTTCGGCCCCGCTGCCGCCGCCGCGGGGGGCGGCCCCGCCCGGGCACGGGGCGGGCGGGAGTGAGGCGGGCGGGCGAAGTTTCTCCGCGGCGCCGGGCCTTTCCGAGGGACAGCCGGGAGGGAAGGACCTGGCCCCGTGGTGCTGGGGTAGTTGCTGCCGCCGCCGCCACCAGAGCAGCCCGGCTTTGGCCATGAAGAGGAAACAGAAGAGGTTTCTGCAAATGACGCTGCTCTTCACCGCGGCGCTGATTTTCTTGCCCGACATCGGCCTCTGGTCTCTCTACAAGGAGAAGCACCTGGTGAAGCCCGCGGATCCCGCCGAGCCGCAGGTAGGTGCGAAGCTCCCCAGGAGCGCTGCCCTGCGGAGCTCCGCTGCTCTGGGCGGCTGGCGGGCTGCCGCCTCCCGGGGCGCGGTCCCCGTTCCCCCTCTCCGGGGCTGAGCGGGGCCCGGCACCGGCAGGAGGGTTTGGGGCGCGGCGGCCGCCGGCGCGGAGCGGAGCAGAGCACAGCACAGCACATGTGCTCGCCCAGCCTCCGCGCTGAAGAGGGAAAGTTGCGAGCGAACAAATGAGTCTGGCGGGTTGGGTTTCCCCGGGCAGGGCAAGGGGTGAGGGTGAGCAGTCCGCGGAACCGCTGTGAAATTAGGAGGACGTGGGGTTTTGCATGCTTCTGTGGCTAGCCCAGGGTGACGCTGGGCTCTAATTATCGTTACGAGAAGTGGAGTTTCTGTCGGAACTTTTGTTTGTTTGCCTATCTGTAATCCTTCTTAAACTGATGTGTGGCTGAATGTCCGCTAAAACGGCTTGGGGTCCATCTAGGTAACGAACCGCCTAGATTTTTTGTTTCCTTCTCCTTTCTATTGAAAACTCGGCAGAAGTGACTGACAGTCGTTTTCTCTTCGAATGT
The DNA here is from genome assembly GCF_033815535.1 of Pezoporus flaviventris. NCBI lineage: Eukaryota > Metazoa > Chordata > Aves > Psittaciformes > Psittacidae > Pezoporus > Pezoporus flaviventris. The sequence goes on along the minus strand of NW_026892550.1, from coordinate 36,569,207 downwards.
TGCTAATGTGACCTGATCCAGCTGCGCTGTGTGTAACTCCTTGTCAGACTGATGTCACAATGAACTTTCAAATATTTCCAGTTTACACTCTCCTCAATCGCCATTATTAATAACAGCAGTTGACATAAGCTGTTTTTTTCTGAAGTTCTTCTTCAACTCGCTGGGTTTATGTATGGCTCATAAATCACAGTATGAACCGCATTAAGCGAAGTTTAGTTTAAGGGAGTTGTGATACAGTGCTTTGAAACCCTGTGTGTAATTTACCAAAGCTTGTATTTGTTCTGTCCAACAGAGCTGTGCTCCTGCACTGTAATTGTCAGTGTAATTTAAATATAATATTTCATAGATCATTAGTAAGAAATTATGGGATTGTTTGATCTTTTAGCTTGTTTACCACTTGTGTAGCCATCATGTTAGCATGTATTAGACAGCATCATGTATCATTTTAATGTATTAGTAGTCTTAATTTCAAGGGTCATCACCCATGTATATAGTGCACTTTCCCCATACTAAATGTATTTAAGTCAGTGGTTTCAACTGAACAATAATGTATTTGATTCTTTGTTAATATAGCTGTCCATTACAGAAGTTAGTCCTCCAAAGTACTGTAACTTTGTTTAATGAGATATGCTGAATGGAAGATACTTTATTACTACAGAAGGAAGTTAGGGATAGCTTCTTAACTTGGAGCTTACTCTGTCTTTCCAAGGGTTTTAAAATGCAGTAGGTGTCAGGTGCTAGATTTTAATTGAAAGTAATTTCTGCTGAAAGAAAATTATACACAATCATGTGTGTCTGTCATTAGTTTACAAGGTACATACTGTAGTCTTTGCAGGTTCTAATTTACTTCATGATTTAGAAAAGCTAAGGTATTCAATGCAAATAATGATTTCCATGTTTGTTGTATGGCTATTTAAAAGACACATGCCATGACATAAGATGAAATTTCTAATGTTTAAGGCTGCAGGTAGAGGATGACTGAATAACACTGAAAGGGAAATCACTTCTTTTAAGAAAAAGTTCTGGATAAAATGGTGGAAGCAAACCTTGGAGATCATCAGCTGAGCATACATGAAGGGCCAGTGAGACTTGCTAATGAGACCTCAGCAAATTTTAAATCCTGAGTTTTCCAAAGAGGGCTTTTCACTAGTTTCTCCCCCCCCCCCTTTTTTTTTTTTCCTCCCCACCTGAATATTGATTGAGGTATAATGGGACTCTAATGGGAATAAAACATTAAAAATGAGCAATGAAACTTTGAACCTTACAGCTGACTCTAATGTAATTCTGTTATCACTGTCAGAATTGAAGTCATGTTGGCAACGTCAGTACCCAGTGAGGTTAGCAGGTTGAAGTAATGCAATTACAGTACTTCTGTCTTTTGATGTGCATGTTATAACTCAAAATGCATACAGGGACCAAGGGTTGAAATGCAAATTTTGACTCCTTTAAATATAAAGGAAATTGTAAGAAGATGGCGAGTGCATTTTTTCAAGACTAGGCATGAGATCATACTAGAAAAGACTTCATTAGAAACAGTGTATCATAGTAGATGACGACTTTTCTCCCCCTTTTAAGTTAGTAGGAGATACAAGAAATCCAGCACAACAGAGTCATTCTTTACCCTTGAGGTCTTCAATTACTCGATATTTAGTGTAACTTAACACAAGTTTAAAGGTCAGTTCTGCTGAAACTGCAGAAGGCTTTTCTTGTGTTGGGTTATGTAGGTGTGTATGTAGTGTCAGCGCATGACAGTGTTGTCCAGTCAGACTGCTATGGTACATCCTGACCATGGAAGAAAGGAAGAGCTGTCAATGATTTTAGTAAGTTAGCCATAGGCTGAATTGGTTTTGCCCTCATTAGTAAAATGTGTATTTAGTGGTATTCTGACATTGGCAGTAATGTTTATAAATGTACCATCTTGTTTTAAGACCAGTTAAAGTTATTGATCATCAGGTGTTTTTTGAGGAGATGGCATGGTTATCCGGTCTAGTTATAAATTAAACTTTCCAATTAATTGCTAAAGCAAATATCCCCAAACTTCTCTGTGAATGAGGGTTCTGTCAGCCTCTCCCACCACCTCAGCTGCTTGCTATAGCACTGGAGCGAAGGAGGGGTAGTAGGCTGATGGAGGAGGCATTGATATCCTGACAGCAGTAAGCAAAGAAGCTGTTCAAAAGCAGTCCACAGAGCAAAAATAGACTGTTTCTATCGATGGTAGAACAGTGTCCCCTGGGGACCATGTCATTCCCGGTGCCTAGAGGTGGGCACTTCTTCTCTTTTGTGCTATCTAGAAAGTCTAATAAGACAAAGTAAGTTGACTTTTTTATTATTTAAAATAGTGCTGCAATAAGTTACATAAGAGTATTTTTTTGTCATTGTGCAAATTCTGTGTCTGAGCAGAGCAGCCCTGCTTTAGGAAAGATTAAAAGATGAGAACATGGTATTGACAACCCTGATTTCAGACGCATTAATGATTTTGATCACTATACATTAATTCTCTAAGCATTTGTCAGCCTCTGAGGGTTTCATACAAACTTACATTTTTTAACCTATCCTATTTTCCTAAGGTTTTCATTTGTGAGCTTGATAGTCCTGACCTTTATATTTTGATAGATGTTATTTACTTTAGGTTTATCACACTATTTAAGATGGAGCTTCAAGGGTACAGATACTAAGGTTCTGAGTTACATGAAGCAACAAGCTCTCCATAAAACACAGTTTGATAATAAAGCAAAACACATGAGGGGGAAAAATTACAATCAATTTCTGGTTTATTTCTTTGTAAGTCAGTCTTCCTTGCTGTGCTATGAGAATAAGGGGAATAGAATGGGGTATTTTTACTGCCTTTTTAACAAAGTCTTATAAATTTCTTAACACATTATGGTGTCCTTGAGTTTTGATTACAATTTTTAGAGTTAGTTTAACTTTGATTTTTTTTGTTTGTTTGTGGTTCTGTCACTGAAATGTTACATATGTGATACAAGTGTCCTGTTTGATCTTTTACTTTCATAAAATCCCAAGACCAGGGTGTTTGGATGCAAACTTATAAAACTTTTAATTTCAGAGTTTTTTTTCTGTGGAGAAAAAGCAACAATGTAGTACAACCAGCAGGATGTAATCGTAGTCCAAAGCTGGTTGTCTGATGCTGTCTAAAGTTAGTGCTACTTTATTTGGCTGCAGTAAGGCTTTTATCCCTGTCTGTTTATATACTTTAAATATATGAAAAATGGTGTTGTGTAAAAACCCAAATTTCTTGCAGCAGCTTTCCTATGTCTGTAATATAGGTATTTGGTAAAAAATGTTGTGAAGTGTCTTTCTTTCTAGTTGTATAGAATGCCTGTGTGGTTGGCTGAAAAGAGAGCAATCTAGTGAAGTAACCCTTAACTTATTTCAGCTCCATTTGGTACTTTTTTTATTCAGTTGACATCACCCTGCTACGCAGTGTCAAATCTCCTCAGTTTAAATTGGACTGAACAGCAGCATCTCTTAGTCACAAACACACTGTAATACTTATTCATAGATGTATTACTGAAATACTTTGTGATGTGTAAAGTAAGGAAAGAAGGTAGATTTCTGGCTTCATTTACCTTATGCTTTGGTGCAGTGGGGCATGCTGCTTTAACCTCCTGATTTAGGTACTTCTGCAAGAGGAGCAGAATGGTGTTGGCTCTCCTTATCTTGGTGCATGCATGGTGCTGAGAAAAAAGACCAAAATATAGCTGTGATGTGAGGAGAAAGCACTGTTCCATGGAATAGTGTCATGCTCTCTTTCCCTTGTCCTGTGCATTCTGTATTTCTGTCTGGTTAGCCCCACGATTAGGTCTTTCTCTTGTGATATGTGAGGTATGGATTTAAATGGACTCCTCTGTATAAGGAGAACTTAGTTCTTACAAATCTTGGGACTGTATTGTAGTTGACAAACAGGCACAAAATCCACCTTCCATGCCTGGTGGCTGTGAAAGTACTAACTTTGGCTCCTGAATCCAGAAACTGGTTTCAGCCTGGAATCTGTCTTGCAAGCAGTTGTTAGTTTCTGAAGTCTGTGAAAGCAGTGAAAATTTAAATTTACCTCAAAGTGCATTGTTTCGTACTGTTCATTACATGGATTCTCATAAGCATAATTGTTCCAGGACAGTTAACTGTGTTTACTCACTGTAGATGGCAGTGAAGGTTGGTGGACTCTGTTTCTGGAGCTGCATAAAAGCTGCATCTTGGAAAACAAAACTTGGTCAGAGACACCTGTTTCCTATGATCGCACTGTCAGTTACTTGTGGATTTATTTCCAGTGTCTTGGGTCCTTCCCTTTGCTTTCACCACAGCCTTGTGAGGTGGGAGAGTTTTGTTTAACAGAATTAAATAGAGTGACAAACAGGTCCAAGTCTACAAAAGCAGCTGCTTGACTAGTGCTGACATTAATTTGTACTATTTGGGGCAAGTGCATGGCCAACCATAAAAAATAGTGATAGAATGAAGCCTCAATTTCTGTGCTCAGTTTCTCAGTTTCTATGCATGTGCTATTCCAAGCAGGTCCTCATTTTTTTTTCTCCTCACAGCAGCAGCTGGGACCTGGTGTGTTCAATCCTCTTTTATTCTACAGCCCTGTTCATTGCTGTGCCAGTGTGTCAGCTTCAAAAGCCCCTATACATGAAATGGCAAAACAGCTTAGTGCCTTAAAATGCAGTGCATTAGCAATCTGCGTTTGCCATTTAACTGTCATACAGTTAACACTTCTGTAATTCACTTCTTTATCTGAATTGTTCATGTATAATTTTATTCTCCTGTATATATTGGAGCCTACTGAGGAAAATATTGTTTGAGGTCTGAAACCTTTGTTACTTTTAAGATACAATATTATTTTTGGCAATTAACAGTATGTTTCTGTTGTGTTGAGTATACCAGAGGGAGCCCTCCTGTGGTTAATTTAATACCTATCAATTTTCAGGAATGCTACTGAAGAGTATATCTTAGAGGATAAAATTGACTGGTTTCTATATTTAGTTTTCTTTCAATTTTACTTGGTGTTTGTAATGCATTTAGGCTAATATTATTGTGTGTAGTTACTTTTTTCTTTTTTTTCTTTTTTTTCTTTTTTTTCTTTTTTTTTTTTGAGCACAGTCATTTCAGATTCATCCAGATCAAAACACAAGGTCAAGAAACCTTTGTGCATGCGGAGACTTGTAGAAAGGCCACTGCAATGAAAGGGACTCCGTGGTTTTACAGAAGCAGTGGGATGCAAGATTGCTCATTGACTTGGGGGGGACATACCTGAGCTTTGTTTTGTCTCACTGGGACATGATGCTCACTTCTTTCCTAAATTTCGCCATCTCCCTGCGCAGGAAATTTAGCTCTTGGATTTGGCTGAGAGGAACTTCCACAGTAGGTGCATCACAGCTGGGAGCTAGACTGCATTGTATGTGCCATTCATTGGAGGTGTAACTGTGTGTGTAGGCAGGTGTCTGTTCACATATAGAAGAAAGAACAATTAATCTTTTCTTTTATTTTTTTTCTAATGTTCAAATAAGTAATTTAGGGTCTTTGTCTAGCAATATGCTGATAACACAATTATAGCAACTGACTTCGTCAAAGCTGAGTGTATGCTGACTATTTTGATGGATCGTGGCTGGGAGCAGACATGTTTGGTTATTTTAAATAAGGCTGAAAAAAAATAACTTGGAGGTTGACAAGTTAAATGAAATGCAGCTCAGGAATCCCAAGCTAAAAACCCTACATCTATCGTAAATGGCCCTCACTGTCAAGAGACCAAATTGCACTGATTGAAAGAAATAGTAGTTCAAGATTTTTAGCATTTCTTTAAAATGTGAAAAGGATTTATTATGAGTTGTCAACCTGCTGAACCAGCTCCTTTCTGAGAATTCCAGGTCAGGCTCTATTGTTTCAAACCAGTTTTGACAATAGTTGTATTTGGAGGAGTTTCACTGTGTGATGGCCTTGGCTGGTAGTCTTTCTCAAATATGTCTTCAACAGAACAATCTTTTCTTTTTTCTTTATGAAAACCCCCACAAACCAAAAAACAAACCCACTATAGGAGAGACTTAGCTCAGGAGGCTTACTCAAGTGGTAAAGGAGAGGAAGAAAATCTGTTGCAGAAATTTAACAGGATTGCATGCTTCTCTTTCAAATTCTTCACCTTTATTTCCAGAATTTGCACAAATCTTTCTTCACAGCAATGATGCAAACACCTGGAGATTCAAGTCAGCTATTTAGTTAGCAAACTAATAGCAGTATATGAAGAGAATTGTAGGAATAAAAATGATGAGGTGTATGCGCAGCTGACATAGAAATATGTAGGCTGCTTTTTGGGATGTTTGTACTCTGCAGGGTCAGAGCTGCCATGTATTTGTTCAATGTGGTGTTTCACAGGCACGTTGTTATCTTACGCTGCCATTCTAAGATCTCGTGGCAGATCTTGTTCAGAGGAGTTTCCTATCACCTCTTTTTCCTGGTCAGACCCTTTTTAGTGAAGACCTCTGTCCCTTAGTTTAGGAAGCAGCCACTAGCTGAATTACAAGGCTTTCATCTAGCCACATGTGGATTTAACAGGCAGCTACAGCATCCCTTTACTCCTGTCACCTCCAGCTGTTGGTTACCATCCAATGCCTGAATTTTTCAGCCAAATTTCTGGTGACAGAACATAACAGCATTTGCCAGATGCTTCACTGGATCATCTGAAAACACCTCCACAACAGTTTAAGCCTATCTGCCAGACTTTTCCCTGAAGTAGTTGAAGAGTATTTGCATATCTTCTTCAGAGCCATGTGAACAGTAACTCCCGTGAGAGCTGCAGCAACAAGGATTTTGGGAATTGGTGCTTTCTAGCAGCGCAATGAGCATGCAGTGCTCTGAAACATCTGTTAGGTTTGTGCAAGCTAAAAGTTACCATGTCCGGTGCAGTTTCTTCACGTTGTTTGGGTTTTTATTTGTGTTGGACATAGTAGGCTAGAAAATCTGGCCCATACAATTTTAATATTTTATTAATCAGCAACAAACCATTGATTCTGTGCTTAAGGTGCAGCGGTGGTGTACCAGTTTAATTCTGTGCTATACAGCAGTTTATGACAGGATGGGGTACTGCTAAGGCATTTAGCTAGACAGAGTAATTATCTGAACTAGAATTTGGTTAGGACACCAGTGTTGATACAGGGTGTTTTAGAAATTGGATTGCTCACTGAACTGTGTAAGTGTAGATTTATCAGACTAACTTAAGGTGCTCATTTGCTTCAAGAAGCATTATTTTTCATACTTGTACTTAAAGTAGAATAATATATGAGTTTATTCAGAAAATTTTAGCCTGTTTACTTACTGTTGCTCTCTGAAAATAGGTTTCCATAGATTAAGTACTAGGAGAGTGCAAACAAATGTTTAGAACAAGGAAGAACATTTTATAGCCAGCTGGTGACAAGTTCTGTTTATAGATGAGGATGGGGAAGAATAAGGGCTCTCTGTCTCTGTGTTCAGAGCCAATGTCTGGGAAATACAGGCCCTGCACATGTATTTCTGCAATGTTAACAACTTTTGTAGCATGAGATAAGTATTTTATCCATAATGTTTTTTTTTCTCATTGTGATTAAAATCTTCTAATTTTGCTTTAGATAACATAATTGTCTGTCACAGGCAGTTTGCTTTCTGTTTTGTCATCCAATCCCTGGACTACAAATTGTGCTTGTAATGTAACATTGAGGTAATGCTCTTGAAGCTTTACATGGTTGCCTCAAGGAAGGCAAAGTCAAACAAGTGCATGTGGTCTTCTGAGGTTTGAGATATTCCCACCCACAAGTTTATCTCCTCCAACAGATACCTGCAACTGAAATCTCTCTTCTGCACAGATTAAATACACCCTTGGCAAATTTTGCCAGTCCCTGCCAAAGCCTGCACAGATGTAGCAGTTGTTAGCTAGAGACAGATAACTCCAGAAGAGACTGTAAATTGTATCAAATCTTGTGCTGAAGCAGTATCCTTCAGTGGTTTGTCAGCTCTAAATAATCTGTCTTGCACAGAATGTAATACATGGCTTAATGCAATTGTTGACTTTTTTTGTATCTATTTTTTGTCTGAGAGGCAAAACACCTACTATGGCGCTTCAATGGGGAAAGCTGCCTTATTTTCAACATAGCAGCACACCTCAGTGTCTTGCCTCTTTCTCTCCTTTTTATTTGCCTTTTTTTTTTTTTTATAGAAAAAACACAGTTTCTTTAATGTTTTTGATATCTCACTTGATTGCTGGGTAGATTATTATATTGGGATGAATCTTGGAAATTTTTAGATTGCTTTTTTTACAGAGTGGTAGTTTCACATTAGCATGGGGAATGCATGAAAAGACATATCAGTGCCATCCTACAAGAAATATATTGCTATATTTCAGGCTCTGATAAATGACTACATTTTAAGTGGCATTTGATATGGATACAAAACAAATGACAGGCTTGAACGGATGTTGTTTTTCCAGAATTGCTCAACATAAACTAAAGTGACAGTCAAATTGCTGATCAAATTTTGCAATTATAACACCAGTATAAAAATGTAAATCCAGAACTTTTATGACATTAAGTAACAAATTCTCCACTAAAGTTACAAAATTGTTAGAAATGCAGCATACCATGAACATAAAAAGTACTTGGGATGGCTGTAAAAATTAGCAGAAAACTGAAAAATGACATGCAAAAGCCTCACAGCAAAATATTCATGCAGTATATTTAACCTGGGTTTCACATCAGATAAAATCTTTTAAATCATAAGGGCATCCTTGACATAATTCCCAGTGATGGTGAAGCAGTGGGAATTTCTCCAAGTATATGGAGACACTCCTTCTAATGATGGTCAGATTTTATTTTGATCTATATTACTTCTTGATCCGTATAGTGGTCTGAGGGAAGAGTAGTTTTATCTCTCCATTTTTCCTTAAGTAATCCATTTAGGAAATACAAGCCCAACGGAGGCACAGCCAGAACATACATATTAGCCTATGCTTTGCTAACATGAAAGTGAAATTGCCTTCACCTCCACCAGCTGCCTCTACTTATGCAATTTAAAACAAAATTGAAAGATGCCACCTTAAGCGCTGCAGACAAACATGCAATGTGTGCAGTAGGGGCTGCAGAGGAGGGCAGGGAATCTCTGGAGCTCCATCAGGGAAAGCAGCAAAGCTGCAGCAGGGTGGGAAATAAATCTGACTGGAAACACAGTCTGCTATCTTATCTTTCCCCATCTTCTCTGTCTTCTCATTTTGTGAGGAAAAGATGCAGCAAGAGCAGTAGAGATGCAGAGGCATCGTTTAAACCGTCCATACACGAAGCATAGAGAAACTGCTTGACAAAGAGTTGTTATTAACATGAGGTGTTTTATAAATCTGAGTGGTATCTCAGCAAATTACTATTCAGAATTTCCAAGGGCTGCAGTTCATGTGCTGACCCCACACAGAGTTATAGTGCAGTTGGTGAAGATAAAGGTGTTTTCATTGAAGCAACTTCAGTGCAAGCAAGAGAGAAATTTGTCTTGAAATGCTCAAGACGCACAACAGATGTCTGCTTCAGAAGCAATGAAGAAAAATTGTATCTTATATTGAGAGAAGGGAAATGGGGATGGCATCATGCTAAGCAGCAGCCTGCTTCTGCATCTGGAATGAATGTGCATGACAAATGAACACAGGATATCAAGCCCAAGACAAGTGTATTTACTGCCTGTACACATTGTAACCTCTTCAGATGGATGTCTTGGAAAAACTTGCTTTTTCTTGTGTTGTAGTAAACTTTGTTCTGTGACTTATGATGGTAAAATCTCACTGAATTAAGTCTAAAGGTAAAATTCAGTTAATTGAGACTCAATGCATATTAAAGAAATGGTTAGTAGAATAAATTCGTCAGAAATGGTTATTAGTGTGGGCTTTGAGCTTTTCCCTGTATTTTTATATATATGTGCACACATATGTACACACATGCATATGTATGTTTATGGGCAGGAGGAGGTGAGGAGACCATCTGCTTCCTATAGGGAAACAGTTAATTTTTTGTAATGTAACATGTCCTAACAATCTTACCAGGAATGGAACAGTTTTGTGAGAGACAGTGTGCAAAAGCATATGCTTATGGGTATAAATTCAGTACATTTGCTTATGGGTATAAATATGCAGTACATATGCTTATGGGTATAAATTCATTTAATTGCATTTTCCAGTTGTTTTTCCTTTGTTGTCGTTTAGTTGGTTTTTATTTGTTTTTGTTTGGGTTTTTTTAATAAATGTGGATTTATGTATTTTTTCCCCCTCTCCTCCCTCCTTAGGCACAGATTGTATGTGGGCTGGCTTTATGATTGGATTTTGAACAGTGATAACTTTAGATGATCTACTGAACTTTTTTTCACTCCCTGCTTCTAAGTCTTCCAAATATGTTTTCCTGTTAGTCGTTTCTACAATTTAGACAATGGACTCCCATATAGATTTCTTTAGGAAGCCATACACAGGTTTGTTCCAAAAATACTTGCCTAAGGCTGCAGTCTTTACAATATACTTTGTAACCTGCTTTTCTTCTGGCATAAAATAATCAACCAACTGACCTTCTCTTCCATTTAGCAGCCCTCTTCGTGTTGCAGAGTAACCTGCAATTTACTGATCTGGTTATTAGAGATACCAGCTACGCTCTTTTAGTGACAATGGAGAGTGAGAAGGAGCTTCAGAGCGTTAGGATGGAAGTGACAGGAAGGAAACATAAACGTAAAAAGAACATGGAACTGTTGGAACAAGTCCAGAGGTGGGCCATGAAGATGATCAGGGGACTGGAGCACCTCCCGTGTGAAGACAGGCTGAGAAAGCTGAACAGCCCGTTCAGCCTGGAGAAGAGAAGGCTGCGTGGAGACCTCATAGCAGCCTTCCAGTGTCTGAAGGGGGCCTGTAGGGATGCTGGGGAGGGACTCTTCATTAGGGACTGTAGTGATAGGACAAGGGGTAATGGGCTCAAACTTAAACAGGGGAAGTTTAGGTTGGATATAAGGAGGAAATTCTTTGCTGTGAGGGTGGTGAGGCAGTGGAATGGGTTGCCCAGGGAGGTTGTGAATGCTCCATCTGGCAGTGTTCAAGGCCAGGTTAGATGAAGCCTTGGGTGATATGGTTTAATGTGAGGTGTCCCTGCCCATGGCAGGGGGGTTGGGATTTGATGATTTTAAGGTCCTTTGCAACCCTAACTATTCTATGATTCTATGAAAAAAAACAAAAACGTATGGCCCCAAGAAAATTAAGGAAATACATCCCATTGAATGTATCTCTGGAACTTTGAAGTCATGTTGTTATCATGTTTCCTATGTTTTCTCTTTCATGTTGCTCTAATCTGCATCTCTGGCATATCTTGTTATCATATTATTATTTTTTTTTTAATGCATGCTAACTACAACTTTGCTTCTCTATTCTAATTTATTACAGCATATTAGTAAAGCTGCTTTGGAATATTCTGGATTAATGATGCATTTAAACTGTTTTAAAATGACCCTGGGCTAGGTCAATTATTGAAGTAGTGCCAGCGAGGAATTTTTTATTTTGGTTGCAGTAAGCTCTTAGTTTTATGTTAAGCACATTGTACAAACATGACCTGTGGGCTTTTAATGTTGTAGTGAATTGAAAATGTGTGAATAAAGCATACTTTATATTTTTATGTAGCAAACTGAGGCTCCTTCTTGAGAGGAGACTCTATAATCTTTTCTTCTGTTTTACGTATGGTCATCTTTTTGCACTAGTGCTCTGAAAAACCAAGCTTGCTTTTTTGATATAAAGGGAAAACTTAATGAGGTGTGGGTGCTGCTTATGGTGTCAGTGCACTCTCCCCTTCTGTATCCCTCCAGTTTTAACAGATCCATGCTGCTACACCTGTACTTGGGCAAAAGTCTGTCTTCCTTTGCAGCCTGAAGTTTGAAAGGACTGAGCACTTCGGGATGTTTTGGTGTGGGAACTGCAGCTTGGTGATGCTCTTTGAGCTCCTACCAAAACCAAGGGAAGATTCTTAGTGGGGCTACCTTGCTTCACTTCCCAATGCTTTGCTTTGCTTTTGATGTCTGTAGCTGGAGGCAGGCTTTGCAGAGAATGTCAGAGGAACAGTAGTGCATGTGGAGAGGAGGGCCTTGGTTTTGCCATGGTACCCCATGTCCACGTGGACACAAACAGCATCGATGCCTGGTAATCACATTTGCAGGGCAGAGTGTGGTATAAAGCACTATTTTAATGTGAAGCGATGTAGCTGTTAAGGTGGTCTGTGAGGTATGCCAGACTGAAAATCATGAGCAGGAGGTGTGTTTTATTCACAGCTTTAGTACACAAGTGGGAAATTACTCTTATTTATGGTGCAGGGTGGAAAAATTCTTTAATGCAGATTATTTCCCAAACTTAATTTGTAAAACCAGTGCATTTCATTTTTTTCTTGTAAAATTCATGTCCTAAATTATTGCACAGATAACTTCCTATATATTTTCCTTCTAGAAGTGGAAAGTGTTACTTGCTGTGTCCTGCTTTAGAATTGAACTGGAATGAGGGCTTAATTCATATTTTTCAAAATTCAGGGATGTGTTTTTTTCACATCCCAAATACGTCTACATTTTAATGTAGTCTGCCTTTCTGTGCAAAGCTGTCCTGATTCTAACATTATGGGCAGCTAACACTGCAAACCTAAAACACAAACAAGCAGAAGTCAGCTCAGTAACGAAATTTGTTGCAGTCTCATCTCAATAAAACTAGCATTGCCCACCCTTGAACAACATTGGACTTGAAATGTTTGGCAGTGCCGTGGAAGCTTTAGTAACTTATTGTTACCAGTAACTTTAGGCTGCAGTTGTAGTTTTTTGTTAAATTTGTCTTCTGGAAGAGGATCTGAAAACTGACTCCAGTCACAGCCGAAAAGTGCACCTGCATAGAACTTTGCTTAAAATAAACAGAATATACACCTCCCCAGAAAAATGATTTCATCTAGTTCAGAGGTTGATTAATCATCTAAGAGGAATAAACCCAGTTTTATGTGTAGAATAGTGATTTGGGAGTGACTGAGATGCTCAAAAGATCAACAGATCTTGAACATTAAGCCCCTTAAGAGGAAGAAAAAAAAGTGAAGCAAGACCAGAAAGATTCATTCCAATTGCTTCAGAATAATTATAGAAGGAAAATAAAAATGCTTTTGTGGTTTGGGATAGTTATTAGTCTGAGGCAGTTACAGGGTGCTTGAAAACTAAGATGATCTATGCCTAAGAAACAGGCATAACCAGATGATCTGTGGATTCAATAGCCAGTGGTTACAAGATTCATTATAGTGGACAGAATTCATATAATGGAAGAGGTGAAAAAAAAAAAAAAGGAAATTTGGGATAGGATATAGGCAGAATTCTACTGCTGTAGCTAAAGATCTCTCTACATAAACATCTGTCTTTGTCTAGCCCTCTGAAGTAGAATGTGGATAAATATAAGATAATGTATATGGGGAAATAAATAATCCTAGTTTTAGATGTACAGCAATAACTTTTGATGTAGTAATTGCTACTCTGGAAGGAGCTCCTGATGCTTATATTAGTTTTATGAAAGTGTTAACTTTCATTTCAAAGAGGATAACATTATTATGGCTACTGTGTAAATTCATTGTGTACTCTCAAATACTATATGCAATTCTTGTGCAATTCTGATCATCACAGATAGGGTGGAAGAGTACCTATCAAGGGTGACCAAATTAAGTAAAGGCTTCATTGCTGAGTGACTGATGGAAGGACTGATAATATGTTAGAGGCATCTGAGAAGAGAGTAACGTGGAAAAGATATGCAGGGATCACTTCATTCACTCTCTCAGTAGAAATAATAGCGTCAAATTAGGTACTGTACCAGCTTCAAAACAAATGGCAGGGTTTCGTACAATACTTTATTGAGCAGTTGAGATTTCTGAACCAGGGATTGTGAATATTAAAAGCTTATATAGCTACAGAAACGTTTGAATACATTCATGGAGGAAAAATCTATTAGGGCTAAAGACAGCACCTCTGCCTTGCAATGTCCAATTTGCAGTTGCTGAAGGCTGGAAAGATGTAGGGAAATGAAGTTGTTTTGCCATGTATTTGTATCTTTCTTTTGGATTTGATGTTGATCAGTGTCAGAAACAGTTGCCTAGATAACAACTTTTTGTATGACTTTTATAAAAGTCATTCTAAGTAAAAGTCATTCAAACTAAAAATGTGCAAGTTAAAGTCTGCTGATAGGAAATCAAGCTGTGGGATAAGAGACTTTGAACGAGTTACTTGATGCCGGAGGGTGTTCTGGTGAGCCAGAAAGAATAATAAATACCAGACAGGTTCAGTGTTGCAGCTCAACAATGAATTTGAGGTGTGGCACTCTGGGAAGGCAAGCACCATAGACTAAGTGTAGCTGTAACAATATTCATTTTACTATTATAAATATATGTCTTGGTGTATGAGGGAGGCTAAAGACACATTCTAAACTTTAATTGGTACCTATAGGGGTGCTGATCCTCATAATTTCTGTGCTCTGTTGTGTGCTAGCAATAGGATCCCAGAGTCTTTTGCATACTTAGTTTACTTTTAATTTTTATGCAACATTTTCTCTTTTCTCTCACCTCAATAATGTTAAATTCTTCCTCTTCAGGGTAAAACAGGGATGTGTTGAGTATGGTAAAGTGTCATAAGTAGCATCTTAAGTCTGAGATTGTGGTATTGTGCCAGTATATGTGGAACAGCTTGGAGGAATTGTGTCTTTCATTTAAGTTTGGTTTGTTTGTTGGTTTTTTTTTTTATCTTAATACTGAAGGGAAATATTTGCTTACATTGATACATTGCATATAAAGAGGAGATTATGGCCTTAAAATATTTAAATTACTCCATGGAATATTTGCAGAGCTGTACATTCATTCCCCTGTAATCTGAACTCTTGAGTACATATAGATATGAAAGTGATGTTTTGCTATTCGAAATGGTTCCCATTTTCCTGGTATTGCACTTTGTTTAATGTCAGGGCTGTACTTTGGGTTTCAATATGAATAGAATCTACTGCAGGAATATATATCTTAACTATCTAGGAGTAAAGAAAATATCTTTTTTCTGCCCCCTGCCTCAGTAGAGGTTACTTACAGGAAGCATTATCATTATGATTCTATAGGCTGTGCTGATCAGAGATTTGGCAGATTTTGTTCTGCTTACCAGAACACCACTTTAGAGTTTGCTGACAATAACTGGTGGAGATAAAAGCTAATCTCTCCTCCCAGCCATCCCTACCACCCCTCTTTTTTTTTTTTTTTTTTTTTTTTTACATGAATAGCAAAATGTGAAGTTGCTAATGCAAAACACTACATCTCAGATGGAAAAGATGTTTTTAAAGAATCATAGAATCATTTAGGTTGGAAAAGACCTTTCAGATCAAGTCCAGCTGTTAACCTAGCACTGTCAAGTCCACCACATGGAATAGAATAGAATCATAGAATAGTTAGGGTCATAAAGGACCTTAAGATCATCAAGTTCCAATCCCTCCAGGGATGGTGACTCTGCCACTTTCCTGCGCAGCTTGTTTCATTGCTTGGCACCCCTTTTGGTGAAGACATTTCTCCTAATATCCGAGATAAGCCTTCCCTGGCACAACTTCAGGACGATTCCTGTCATCCTGTCACTTGTTACTTGGGAGAAGAGATCAGCATCCACTATGCTACCACCTTCTTCCTCCTCTTCCCTATGTTTTAGAAATGTGTTTTATTTCTCTTTTTCCTAAGTACACTCCTGCTCTGTAGTTCTAGCTTTTATGTAAAAGTCTATGTGTGGTAATGTCAACTATACTGTTGACCAGCTGTTGGGGCTTGAATTTTAGAATTACACAAGTTTATATTTCACTGCCATCATCCTCATTACTGGAGTAAAGCTCCCATTGCCTTCAATGGGAACTGAGTTTTGTAATCAGCGCTGTCAGTCACCATCTGGACTGACTTTCTCTTTCATATCTGAATCTTACCATAGAGCCCTTCCTTTCTGGGATGCCATCTGTCAGGCAGTTTCTTTTGACTTATTTCCAGCATCAACCTTTGTGCCTTCTTTCATGTCCTCTTTTGTGCTCCAAGCAACCTCTCAAATCTTCATTCTCCCTGCTGTTTTCAAAATACGTTTTGAACACTGGTGTACACAATGAAGTACCCTAGCAATAATAGCTATTACCAAACCCTAGGCAACATCATTGTCATCTGAAGAAAATCTGTTATGAGGCCAAGGCTTCGAAAGCATTGACCCCAAACCCTTTTCTCATCCCTACAAGTGGTATTTCAAAGGAGTAGCTGAGGGAGAAGTTTGAACCACTCATTACTTTGAGCCTTTGCTGCGAATAAAAGAAATCGGTTAGTATGGCAGTTAACCTAATAATAGCTTATAAAAGTATCAGCTCATACAGGTTTAAAAATAATATCACATAGCATCAATCTAACAGTATTACCATTTTTTAAAGGCTCTTACTCAGTAAAGACATATTTATGAAGTGTTAAAAAAGCTTTCGGTTTTAGCTGATGGTTGCTAGCAGTCCTGCATATGGTGTTTCCACTCGTACATTGCTAATGTTAAATGCCAACAATGTATTTGAAGCTTGGTAAGAAAATAGAATGAAAATTGCAACCCCAAACCCCTCCAGTCTGAAAGAGAAAACAAAGCATAGGAATGTATTAGAAATAATAAATGCAAAACTATTCTATGATTCTAGCTTTTGGAAAAAAAAAAAAGTAAATAAATCCAAGAAAAGCTTAAATAGAGATGCATCTTCTTAATGAAGTAAAGATCAGTAGATAGCGTGTGGTTTAGTTAATGAGGTTTAAATATAATTCAGATGTGATATTCACATAACTCATGGATGGAGGAGATTTGTGTGTATCTGGACAGCAGCCTTTCTTCTGAGTGGTTTCAGGGATGTGATTTTTCCAAACAAAATTTGAGTGAACTTTTGTTTGTTTAGAAATTTGATTTGAAGTATAAACAAGGATGATTTAGAATTTCAAAGAGATGGAAAAAAACAGTAATTTTTATAGCAGTAGGCTTTTTAGTGTGTGTATTTTAAAATCCCCAAACTCTCACGTTGTGACTAGATAGCCTACAGGTAGAAACAAACCAATTACTGTGTTCATACTGTATTCATTCTCCAAGGAAAATATTATTTAGGATGAAAAGCCCTGCTTATTTCAAAGGTTAGAAAATGTGGCAACAGACAATTGTGTAACAGAAACTTCAAACAGAGATTTTACAGGATCAAGTCTTGCAAACACCTTGTCATGGTATAGTTGCTCTTGGTTGTTTTGCTTAAAAATGAATAGAAGATGACTGTGTCGAAAAGTATAGCTACATTGCAGAATGATTAGAAACTGACATACAATATGTATAGTTGATTTGTTTAAATGCATTGAAATGAGAATAAGCAGTATTCTTCCTGAGAACCGAAGTTATCATAAGACAGGTTTCTTTTTCCAAATATCAAATCCATTTTTTGCTGGGATGTGGTGTGAATGACTAAACACTGGCCTGTCCCTATGTGACTGACTCTTCAGTCCCTCCTCTGTTTTTGCTGTCTAGCTTATCACTTTGTCTCTCTGTGATTAGCTTCCGTTATTTTTAAGATGCATCTAGGAAAACTTCCTGTGGAAAGCAGTTTCCAGTCACAGATGAAGACAATGACACATAAGAACCAGATGACTAATAATTATTGTGTGACTGCTCAGCTTTACCTTACAATGGCTTTTTGAAGAGTTTCTTTGCTTTCTGGTAGATGCTTCAGAGAGCTGGCTACTTGGGTACTTTTTTTCCTAGGATAGGACAGTTGTTATTGTCATACACCTATTCTTTTACTTTTCCTCCTTGAAAGGAAAATGGAGAATTTTTTCCTAAAGTTAGAGAGGTTTTTCACCCAGGTTAGTGACACACAAGTATTTTTCAATTTTACGTTAAACCTTCAAGGTTCCCCAAGCATCAGTCTGAACTTTTTCTGTTATGGAAAACTGTCTGTTTCTGCCATTTCCCTCTTCCTTCTAAGCAGCCAAATAGATATGGAAAAAAAAAACCCCAACCATATAATTTGAACTTTGCTCCCACCTATTATCATTCTGCAGAAAGACACAAGGAACTTTGGTGGCAAAGATGAGGAATCTGGCTGTAGTATATCATATTTCAGCAGCTCTGATAGTTTACCAGACTCATATTTTTCAAAGCAAATCTCCAGCAGCTCTTAATTTGGCCTTTTTTTCTGTCTGCCTTGGAATTTTGCCTAATTCAGTTCAAGCATGCAAAAAAATTCGAAGTCTGAGGAACAGCCACTCTGTTGCCACCTAGCTGACAATCAAATTCCTTAGGATGCTGCCAGCCCTCATTCTAGTGGCAGGTGAGCTTGTGATGTCATAACTGGTATACAGAGATCACGTATATGAATTAGGTTTTCTTTCCAGGTAGTGAATTGTATACAGTTAAGATGCTGCTTGAAACCTTAATAAAGCAATGCATGTGAGTTTTTCATATGCCCCAGGAAAATCTGTTGTTGCTACACACTCTGTTGGATGTCTCTGCCTTGAATGTCTCTGCCTTCAAATGTATTTTGTCAGTATGGGGGCTTTCACTTATTTGTGGGCACAATTCCATCATTTTATTACTTTTTTCAGAGCTGTTATAAACTGTGAATCAGTCTTGTTCCTGCAGAACCAGCTAATTTCAAACAACTTCTATGATATGGTAATCAATTATACATGTGGTCATCAGGAAATTGTAAAAAGAAAAGGCATTTAATAGTGCGGGATCTAGAGCAAAAGGATTTTTCAATTAGAAAAGATGCTTTAGTGGGCCAGGTACTTCTGTTTCTTAGTTAAGTCATACTGGTCATACCTGGTCTGACTGAGCTGCTTCAGAGAGCTTAACAACATGCTTGTGTCTTAGAATTCCTGTGAAGCAGTGGTTTCCCAAGAAAAGTTCCCCACTTTTTATAAAGAGTCACTTTAAAAATGTGGCACTATTAGGAACTAGGTAATAATTACTGATACTTCATTTTACTATGTAAACTTCTTTTTAATAAACTTTGGTTAGCTTTGGTTTGTAACTATTTGCCTTTTTCACTTCATTTATAATGAAAAAATCATGATATATTTACGAAACATGAACTTCTGTGGTTTATGTCAGTTTCACCAACTCCTTTCCAGCCCAGGCTAGTAAGAAGTGTTGGAGAGGATTTATTTACTTATTTGTGAGTTCCTGTGATGGATGATTATGGAATAACATGCCCATAGGGAAAATTATTTCTTCCTAATCCTTGTCAGTTAGTAGTTGGCTTCTGTCCTGTAGTCTGAAGACTTATATCCCATATACTTTACAGCTAAGCTCATACAGTACTTCATTTTAGCTGACTTCAAATTTTGTTCATTATTGACTTCCAGCTTGGGAATATTATTATTCCTTATTATTCTGCACTTCAACAAAATCAGTCAAGAGTCCATCATTCTAACAGAAAGCTGTGACCAATTGCTTAAAAAATAAATGATACTTGCTCTGACACAAGAGAGAAAAAAGGTTCATTAAAACTCACATTGGAGAACTCTCATCACTCTTTTTCCATTGCATTTGACATTGCCTGAGAGACTGTTATATATTATGTTTATTTTTAGAGACTATTGTTCTCTTTAAACCTTCTCTGCAACTTGAGAAAAGCAATAATGCTTTCAAACAGAACTTAAATTTGCAGAAGCAAGACATTACATCTTTCTGTTACAATAAGGGGCTATCTTGTGAAAAATCTCTTTAAAGGTAAGTTTGACTTTGGCAAGGTAGGAAAAAAACAAACCAAAAAAAAACAAAACACAAAACATGGAGAATCATCACAGGCTGCTTTACGGCATACAGTTTGAAAACCTGTGCACCTCTTATGAAACATGTAATGGCATTTCAGTGAGACCTTCAGCACCTCATATTCATTTTAATAATTTCTTTTGAGGTGCTAAAAAAGCAAACTGGTTTCATTTAGTTTACTTTCTCACCTGAGATTGACCTACTCTGCTACTCAATGTCCTGCTCATGTACAGAGCTCAAGAGCTCATACAAGGCAATGTGTTGTATAATCATACAACTGGAAAGGCAAAATATCCTTTCAGAGTTAACAGAGTACATGAATTGGATTATGTTTCTTTTTTTTTTTTTTTAGGAAGGTAATACAAACCAGTAAGAAAATGTCTTTTGTTTTAGTGTAGAACAGAGCTAAAATACAACTAGTTTCAATTACCTTCTCTCTCCTTTTAGGTAGCTTGTGGCTTTATGTGGTACAGTTAACATTAAATGGACCACAAGGTTGTAGTTTCCAGGGGCCCTGACTTCAAACCACCTTTGCAACCCCCCACAACCCCCCATTTCATCCCTCAAGACTGACTTTTGGTTAGGTGACTCAGACTGCATCACCCTTTTTACTTGTAATACACCCCATGCTTCTTCTCTTTCCTATTAATACCAGAGCATTGTGACTTGTTTTCACCTGGATGTTTGTAAGGAGAAAGAGATTCATAACTAAATAAAAATTCAGAAAGTAAAGCTGTCATTATATATTCTACATTGCTGAAGCAGCTAACACATTATAACACATTATAACAGCTGCCAAATTACCTGTAATCAGCATCCACACAATAGAAGGCACTCTGCATACTGATGAAGTTGTGATTAACACCTATTAACAACATGGAATTTGTCAATGGAAAAGTAGAGATGATTCAGTGCAATATTTAGAAAGAATTGCTGCTTGTGAAGTTTCCTGACTTTGGACATAGTAATTTTAGATTGTTGTCAGAAATTTGCTAACAGTTTGAAAACATGCTTTGAAAAACTGTGTTCATAACTACTAAGAAAAGGAAATGTGTTGCAAAATGATGCTTTAATGGAAAAAAGTAGTGGGTCTGTCCTCCGAGCAGCACTCCCCCTCTGCCTTCTGACTATATTAAGCCATCAGGTTTTTTAGACATGTCAGGTCTCTTAACTTCCTTGGGATTGTCTGAATTTTTCTCTCCTTCCTTGTTTTATTCTGTCTCTCTCCTGTCTCTCTCCTTCCTTGTTTTATTCTGCACCCAAACTGTATAAAACATGATGTAGTAACCTGTGATAGAAATATACAGTAATTACTGTAATACCATCCTTGTTAATATCTCTGGGATAGTGTGGAGAGCACATAGGCTTCTCTGTAGAAGAGTTACTAGAAGCAGTATGTCAAGAAAATGCGATTTTTTTTGGTTTTGGTTTTGTTGTTCTTATCTATCTATCTATTTATTTGTTTAGTTTTATGCCCCAGAATCTCAGCAGGTAAGTAGGAAAACTGAATAGGGTATTCTAATTACTTCATAGAATCATAGAATAGTTAGGGTTGGAAGGGACCTTAAGATCATCTAGTTCCAACCCCCCTCCCATGGGCAGGGACACCTCACAGTAAACCATATCACCCAAGGCCTCATCCAACCTGGTCTTGAGCACTGCCAGGGATGGAGCATTCACAACCTCCCTGAGCAACCCATTCCAGTGCCTCACCATCCTAACAGGAAAGAATTTCCTCCTTGTATCCAATCTAAACTTCCCCTGTTTAAGTTTTAACCCATTACCCCTTGTCCTGTCACTACAGTCCCTAATGAAGTCCCTCCCCAGCATCCCCAGCATCCCTATAGGTCCCCTGAACTTCTCAAGTTGAATTTCCAGTATAGGACTTGTCTTGGGACTTTATGATACAAAAGTAAGCTTAGAAACCTGTTTATAGGTTTTAATTAGTTTGGAGCCGCAGGGTAGTGTCTCAGCTCTGGTAGCTACAGAAACCCACCTTTGGAATTTGTGAGTTTGTGCTTTGACTTGATTGAGTTAAGGTTACATGTGAAAAGAGGTGTGGATGTTAGAAGTGCTGAGCTTTTCAGCACTTAATGCTTAGGAAAGCTACAGAATGATCCAGAAGCCTGTTTGACCCTGAGAATTCAGCATCTCAAATCTTTAAGTCATATGCTTACTTGTGACCTGCTTAAATTAAGGACAAGGGGAATGCGCCTGCATAGGAGAAACTGGGGAAGAAAATGCTGTTCAGAATGTTGTTCCTTCTTAAGAAGCCAGGCTAAGGGGAGATGTAGACAGTTTTCATCTATAGGGACCCTGGAGCTGTATTTTAGCATCCTTTCTGGAAAGGAGATGCAGTGGTGGTGGTTTTTTTTCCTCAGCATTTTTCTCTCGGATATTAACATAGTGATGAAAGCATGTGTAGACTTAGGTTCAATTCCTTTCTTTGCCTGAAGGGAACGAAGGGTCAGTTTTCATCTGTCTGGAGAAAGAAACTACCAATTTTGAGGAAATTTTAAGCAAAAATATTCGCCTGCTCCCTGTTGAAGCTATACCTGAAGAGAATTCAACAGTTACTAGTTACTGTGTAGGGAAACTGTTATTTCAGTGTCTGTCTCTCAGGTGGCTTAGCTTTCTGGGTATGTTCAGTATCCAGAGCACCCAACTGACTGAAGAAATAGGGGATACTCAGCACCATTCATGCTGTGCTTGGAGGAAGAGATTTAATGCAACTAGGTTAGCTGATGAGTAATTGAGAGGTAGGTGAATTTCTGAAAGAAGGAGGCCTGCAGGTGAGATCAGCCTATTTCATGTGAGTTCTGGAAATACAGTATCAAATCTCTTAGCTTAGTTTGGCAACCAACAAAATTGGCTTCTTTACAGGTTTTTGTGAAGTAGTAGGTATCAACAAAGCCTGTTTTAAAATACCCTCACTGTGTTCTACTAAGGCATCTCATTGTCTCATAGTTTCTGGCTTGTTCGCTTTCTGCAGGGCATGCTTGTCAGATTTTTTTAGTGTAATCCATTAACAAAGTGGGCTTGTCAAATCTCATCATGGTTTGGAAAAGGAAGAAATTAAGTAATTGTTAAGCTATTTGAAGATTAGTCAGTATCTGTGGTAGTCTGCTATGCTCTGCTAGCAGAGTAGGATTGTTAGCCAAATTTAGGGTCTTTGTTTCATCTGTGTAATCCCCACTGGTGCTAACAGAGGCACACAGCTGTAGCTAAGAATAACAACTTGAGCCAGAATACATAAAACCAGAAGTCCTATGCAGAGAACTTGACAATGCTTTTTCTTATCATTAAAAGAGTATGTAAATTTTCAACAGTTGTGGGGGTTTTGGTTGGTTTAAGGATGTGGCCATTGAGATGGAAAATTTACAGTGCTGTAGATTTGTTTATTCTGGTGACATGACAACTGGTAGAACTCATGTGCTGCTCAGACAAGACATATTGGGGATAATTAACTTGGGACTTGGAGCTTTTTTAATGTATACATCTGTCACTAACATTGAAGCTTGGAAACTGGAAAAATGTGGTTTATTAGGTTATAAATATATGAAATGTTTTAAAAGGACAGGGAAGAGCTGAGTTCTGATGTTAAGTTATGAGATAGATTTGTATCAATATATTACTTCTACTTTTTTGTAGACAGACATTTAAAAAGTACAAAGAAAAAATACTTCCTAAAGTCAATAGGCACCCATGTTAAAGGAAGACAAGTTGCACTATTTGTATGTCCAGAGTTCTATGAAAATGAAAGCTGATGTTTTTAGGACTAGAATTCTTTAAACCTTGGAGATGTGTATTTTATTTGTGTGAAACCCCTTAAAAAGCGAAAGAACATGATGGTGGAGGGCACTTAAGAGTATCTAGTGCTCTAAATCAGCTATTTTCAATGCTACCAGGAAATAATACTGCTTCTCAAGGATGAAATACTGTCTGAACTATGTAGAATTTACTGCTTCTTACCTGTGTGTGTTTGCTTCCCCTGGAACTGGTGCTAGGTCCTGTTACTAGACGTTGATGACCCCTAAGGCCTAGGTAACTTGAACTTCATGGAGATTGTGACATTATTCAGGGAGAAAATTAGAAGGACACTGGTGAGACTGTACCTTGAATACTGTGTGTAGTTTTGGGCTGTTCATTAAAAGAAAAAAATTAAGCTGCTGGAGTGTGTTGTAAACTGAGGGCAACAAAGCTGTTGAGCATCAGTCTTATGAGGAGCGGCTGTGGGAACTGGGGTTTTTTAGTTTGGAGAAAAGACGGCTGAGGGATGACTACTGCGTTTGGTGTGGCTGTTTGGTGGGGATGGTGACTACATGCAGAGTTGCAAGGCTCTGGACTGTAATTGAGATTGTCTACTAGCTTTAGAGGCAACTTACTTTCTGGGAAGTGCCCCGTGCTTCAGTTGCAATGCTTAAATCAGTAACCTACAATGCGAACATTTTTGGGAATGGAATAATTAGTATCTTCTGCATAAATATTTTGTTAGCATTTGGAGGATCAACCTTAAAAGTGTCATCATAAGTTCTACAAATACATACTGTAATGTGATATAGTTTCAGATCTAGCATAGAAAGCTTATGTCTCATCAAGGTTACTGTTAAGGTTTACTATATTCTGCTCAGAATCTGAATAACATGCAATAAAGCAATGCACTTGTTTGGAAAATAATGTAAATAATGAAATATGAGATTCATCTAGCAAATGGAAGTAAGTGTATTGCAGGGAAGGTGATTGATTTTGGAATTTTTGGTGCTTCCAATTTCTGTTTTCAAAGTGATTTTACATTATTGAAAGTTGTCTAGCCATTTTTCAAGGGCTAAAGGACTCAATATCATGCTGTGGGGTTTTTGAGATACTTTTGTTGTTGTTTCATTTTGTTTTGATCCACATTTTTAAACATAAGGGACCAGTCTTCCTGTGTTTTTTTTGGGGGGTTTTACATTAGCTTGGTTTTTAAAGTGGGAATAAACTGCTATCAAAACAGAACAGCAGTGTTTCTTATCTGCTTTGCACCTGGTTCAGAAGTTATGAATCTTAACCCACAGTACATATTATGCTCTGTTCTTCAGATTTTTTTTTTTTAATGCAAAATAAAGCAATTTAAAATATTTTTCTGTTTGTTTGTTGCTGTAGGGAGTTACCAGATAAATCTTGTTTATAGCTATAGTAGCAGACATTTTTTAAGAGAGGCCTTTGCTTTTGCTCACATGAAAGTTTATATACTTGTAAAATAAAAAAAAAAAAATTGGATCTGATCTAAGCATAGTTTCTCATGTCTGGTTTTGTAAGGAAATAAACATGACATGTAAGTACACACAATCCTAACTGACACTTCATCTTTATGCCATCATCCTATATATGGACAGATTGTCTAGTTGCACTGTGCGCTAGAAAAACCAGAGGTATTAATGGTAAATGTTTATTTCAAGGAGATAAATGTATAGACTGAACACCCAGGGATTTTTTTCAAATTTGAGGAATTTGATAAATTCAGATTGTGCTATCTGAATCCAAGCTTTTCAGATTGCAATACTGTTAGCTTTTTTTTTTTAAATCCTTTGTAAGGGAAATATGGGAAGATTTAATCCCACTTTCCTCTTGTAGCATCTGACTATGTAGATATGCTAACTATGAAATGTTACTCACAGTGTTACCTTTTGGAAGACAGCAGCTGGTATTTTCTTCTCTCCTACGGGCTATGACAGTCTTTTGCCAGATTGGGGTATTGTGCCTGTTGCTTTCAGACAGATTTGGCTAGTTTATGAGTTTTCGGCTCTGGTGTCTGTCACCTTTTTGTGATGGTAATCCGTCTACACCCATCTGTGTAGAAGTAAGAGGTTATTCAGGTAGTGAAGTGGAAAGGAAAGAAAATATCAAGTTGGATTAAGTGGAATTCACAACTGAATGTTAAATGAAAAAACCTCTACGTGATAAAGAAACCTCTCTGGGTGGAAAAGAGCAGGAGGGAAATGAAGTCATTGAAAGACCATAGAAGGGGAGGTAACTGCTAAGAACAGGCACAGGTAGACAAGAGTTTGGGTAGTTTTTTTGTTCTCTCCCTACCATGCTGGTAGTTTGTTAACAAAAAAAAAAGGGGTGGGGTGCAGGGCCAAATACACTCCCTGCTTTAAAAAAAAAAAAAAGGAAAAAATATGCTCTGTAGACCTCCTAGAACAAAATATAATTGTTCCTGCTTTGGAGGGCAGCTTCTGAGCAATATGCAAGTCCATAACTTGTAGAAATCTTAAACTAAATTCCCATATTTCAGGAAACCTAAGGGAATCCACTGTGTTGCTATTGCTGATTGACTAGAAATACTGTGAAGG
Organism: Pezoporus flaviventris; assembly: GCF_033815535.1. Taxonomy (NCBI): domain Eukaryota; kingdom Metazoa; phylum Chordata; class Aves; order Psittaciformes; family Psittacidae; genus Pezoporus; species Pezoporus flaviventris. The sequence continues at coordinate 36,543,054 of NW_026892550.1, read as the reverse complement.
ATGCAGAAATCTCATTGTTAGGCTTGTTCTATCACCATACAATGCAAGACAATATATCAATCAAAATGATTCTAAGGGAAGTCCAAGATTTTTACTTATTTGGAATGTATTTTCTCATGTAATTCTGCATTGCCAAAGCAGATTATTATTCTGGATTCTCATATTAAAAAAGTAAGTTAATATTTGAGCTGGATATGATATTAAATAACCCCTCCTACACATTAATTTCACTTATTTTATAACTTCATGTTTGAATATAAAGTCAGAAGTTGTGGAGCTGGAGTTAGTAAATAAAGTTTTGTTTATTCTTTGCAATTTTTTTGTGCCTTTTTTTTTTGTGTGTGTGTGTTGCTTTTATGTTTCCTTTTCTAACTTCGTAATAAACTTGGCACCTTTAAAGAAACATAAACCATTATTTGTCACGTGAGTTTTAAATGCTTTTTGTGTCTTTTAAATAACATTCCTTTAACCCTCTGGTTTTATATTATTAGTGTTACTATTACTGTGTAGTACTTAAAGAATTTAGTGTCCTTTATCTTCTGTTGATTTAAAACATTAATTTATTTGTAGGAATATTTCAGTGTGGTCCATGACCTTCTCATGGAATATCTTTTTTTAATGTAGTGGGAGGAAGAGTGGTCAGCGTCACAGCTCCTTGTCTTCTCCTTTAACTTTGCTCTCAAAAATATATGCATGAATTCCTAATGAAAATGGGAATTCAGTGGCTCTGTATAAACACTTAACCATATGTATGGGTGTTCTTGTGATCAGTGTAAAGGACTTCTTATGCTGAATCTGTGACTTGAATGCAAGACTGGTTCAAAGATTGGTCCGTAAACCTTGCTGAAAGTCAATTCCAACACAACTGTTCAGAGCAATTTTGTTTCACATTTCCTTAGAGTTTAAAACAATAATAATTATTAAAAAGCAATTAAGAGGTCTGTCTCTCCCTCCCTGCAATCTAGCCCAAATTTCTGAACTTGAGAACCATTTGCTTAGCTTGGCTCACTGGTCACTAAAGCTCCATGAAACATGGAAAGCATTTAGGAAAGGTCTCAGTAGGGCAATTGACCTATGCCAACTACAATTTCCTTTTTCTGTATTGTGAATTGGGGGGTTTGACTGATTATAAGCTTGCAGACTCGTTGCATTTATAGTTCTGAATAAGTATGTACTTTGAAAAAAAACTAGAGTTAAACCAATCCTGATATATAACAACTAAGTGATTAAAATCAGTTATCAATTTCTATAATTTATACCATTTTTTATTGCTTTACTGCTGAAATTTTAATTTTTCTGTTCTTGCACATGTTTTATTATGATCTGCTTGCCTCAAAATAAAAAGCTGTTTCCTGTTGCATGCATACTGGAAGGGGCAAAAAGGCAATTTTTTAAAAATTGCTCAGAAGACTTCTCAGTTGCCTCTAGAAAAACAAAAAATTAAACCACTTTAGACAGACTTTCAGTTCTGCTGAGTTTGCAAGAGAAATAAGTTTCATAAGATCTGCACAATGTATCCCTGCACCATTTCAAAAAACCCTCCTGCTCTTTTGGTATTTATCTATGTTTCAACAAAATGACTCACCAGTGTTGAATCCTAGATTTAATAGTCTTGGCTTCTAGTGTTTAGCTGGGAATTAATTCATCTGGATGTTGTCTGACAACTCCTGTAATCGCTGAGATTTTTAAGTATTACTTTTTTTTTTCCTTTTTTTTCTTCTGTAATTCAATTTTGTATACTTAAAGAGAAACAGTTTGAAGTATCACATGGTTAACTGAATGTTAACATAATTTTAGCTTAGTTCAGGAGTGAAAACAGTGATGTTTGCAAGCTGTGGGAGACGAGGGGCTGTGTGCAGGACAGAGCTGTCATTAAGGTGGCAGTACCAGCAGTGCCTTACTGCAGTGCTCTGTTGGAAACGCAGCACATGCCAAGAGAAATTCTTGCTTGGCAGGTTCAAGTTCAACTTTTGAATAACAGGAGCCAAATCAACTACAGGACTCTTGTCAGTCTACACCAAAGAGTTTGATCGTTTCGAGGGGGTGGGAAAGGAGGAAGGATGGTATGTTTCTGTACCAATGCTGTCCTAGTGGGAATAGTGCTGACAATGTTTCAGTGCAAGTCTAAGTCAATCATGTAGCTAAGGACTGTACCGGAGATAGATAGAAAGTGTGTTTTGCAAGCAGGAAGTCAGCTGTCAGGAACATGGCTTTGGTAAGAAAGTGCTGACTGAATAACCTGTCAATGGCCGTGGGCCAGCTCCTGGGGAGACACAGAGGGAGTGTGTGTCTTTTGCCCTCCCCATTACACTGCACCAGCTGGTTGAGGTGACCTGGAGGGGCGGTGTTGAGGGGTATTAATCCACAGTGGGTCACCAGCCATGCAAAACTGGCAGAAAGCAGGATCCGTACCTGATGTTATCCATGCAGCTGTTTGGTCTATGTGTGATGCCAGGCACGGGAAACATCTGAAGTTAAGCACACACAGACCAACCAAGGTCATTTAAGTCAGGTATGAAATATCAAAACCAACTTGAATAATCAGCAAGTGGCGGATTGCCTTTCTGCAAGCACTTGGTGATACATAAAACCCATTTCAAATAAAACAAGCTCTTTTTTTTTTCTGGGAGGCAAGAGCTTGAGTTAGTTCATAAGTGCACTTCTGTTGAAAGGCAATAATTATTTGCATAAAAGTATTTCATTAAATGAACAGTGTATCAAGTGGGCTAAATTTGCAGTGGTTCTTGACACTTTTTACAGGTTTCTAATGTTTTAAGGTTAACTGCAATGACTGTATTTTGCATAGCTATCGACGTGCTGTATCTGCACATCTACTTTTTAAACAGAACCTTTTTCTCTGAAATTACTCAACATTGTGTATTAATTCTTTAACTTTGCTTTATTGCTTGGAATCATCCCGGCACTATAGAGTAATTTTTAAATTGTCTTAACTGGACCCTTGGGATTTTCTTTTCTGTGATTCTACATCACTGTTTAAGAGCTCATTGCTGGTGTGGCCCTCACTTGCCAGAGAGCAGTGATTTGATCACTGATAGCAGAATGACATGCTTTAATTTGAAGATGTAAATGCAGTTAGGGTGGAATAATGAGTCAGTTCCTCAACTGTGTAGATGGTAGCAGCACCATTGACTTCAATAGACCTCTGCTATTATACCTCAAGTGAGAATTTGACTCAAAGCCTGACTAATGAACTCAAATTTAACTCTTGTGACTCAGAAATATGACTTTTTTTCTTACTGTAGCATAAAGGGTGAGGTGTATTTAAACAGTTTTAATTAACCTGTCTAAATTTGATCATCTAACTAATAGGTTTTCCCATTCATTTAGGGATGAGGCAGAATCATTGTGTTCTAATTAAGAACTAAACTTCAGGCTGTGTGCCCATTTGAAATATGTAGTGTTTGGATTGGAAGGGGAGTGAAAAATAATGCTGTCTGAACACTTAATTGAAATGAACTTGGCCAGGAAGAAAACATGAGCATTGCTGGTCATTACTCCAAGATAACAAACAGATTAGAGACCATGCTTTTATTTCACGTGTTTTGCAGTGGTCCTGTTGTGAGGGTTTGCACACCTGGTGTGCTACTCCTCTTTCAAATTTACTACTCATTCGATTTCCTTCTTTCTCCTGGTTCTCCCTGTGAGAACTGAAACTGTGGGAAGGCTGGGTTTAAGGTTATTTCTTTCAAGAGAGATCTGATTCATCCCACCTCCGCCTCCAGCTTATATAAAGTATTTACAACATAATTGTGATCCTCCCCCTTGTCCCTCCGCCTTTGTTTTCCTTTCCTACTCTCCCCAGTCCCCTGTGCCTGCAGCTCAGGGTCTCCTTATCTCCTTTACTGAATTTACCACCTGCTTCCATGCCCTTGTTAGGTGTTTTACCAATTTCACTGATTCTGTGGCAGTTGAATCATGGGTAAATTCTGTCTTATTTCTCTCCCTAGGGCAACTTTGCTTTCCCTTCGACTCAGTTTGAACTACAATTGTCTCTCTCTTACTCCTCCTGCCCGCAAAACAATCATCACCTCCTCTGTGAGTTGAAGTGATATTACAAATGCTGTCTCTGTCTCACTCCTGGTTGTTCTTGGGTAATTTCTTTGCTTCTGTGTGTTCTGACCTTGTTGCAGCTACTCTTCTTCCTTTTGTCAATCCTCTTCTCTCTAGAATGCTCTGGAAGTACCGGGAGGGACATTTAGGGCCGCAGAAATTAGGCACATGAGCAAATCTTGATGATATGGTTCCTTTATGGGCTGATCACAGAATCACAGAATGGTTAGGGCTAAAGGATCTTAAGATCATCTAGGTCCAACCCACCTGTCATGGGCCATCCTGATCGGAAAAAATGTGCTGTCTCTAGCCTCTACAGTCATTATTTCTTGTGCTTGTCTTTTTGTTACATAAAACTGATCTTAGTTTCTGCTTTTTAGAGTCACTTTTGCTCTGGATACTTGTCTGCTGTGCAACAGTGGGGTGATTTTTCTATTGTCGTTATTTCTCTCGGTTGGTGAGATTGATCTTTTACTGAAATCTGTTGTACTGAGGGCTTTGCAGAGAATAGATTTTTTTTCAGTTTACTAGTAGTGAGAATTGAAATGAGTTTTAAAATACATAGTGAATAATCATTTTACCCTTCTTGTTCTCCATATTGTGGATGATTTTTAGAGCTTTTCAGACAGCTATCCTGTTTTCTCCTCAGTCATCATTTTCCCAAGCTGGAGTACACCAGTCTATTTAATCTTGCCTCATAAGAGGGCAGGTTATGGATTTGTGGTCATCTGTTCCCTGTGCTACTAAAGTGTATGAAATTAGGAAGGACCAGAATTTCATGCATCCCTCAAAACGTAAATACACCTTGACTTACACAGCAGCACAGTAATGCTTTTTTAATTACCTTTCTAATAATTCTTGGCATTCTGACTGTGTTCTTGGATAGCTGCTGAGCACTGTCTCTTTACTTTCCCTTAGAACATACTTTTTGCAATTTTGGCCAGTAACTGAAGGGAATATGTCAGTGCACTGACAATTGCAAGTAGGCAAAAATTCAAACCATGGAATTTGGGTAAAATACTGTGATTAATAGCCTGGTGTAACTTAGTTTAAGTGTGTGTATCAGCTAAGGAATTAAAGATTGCTGTGATAGGAATGTTTAGAAGACTGATGTATCAGGCCAGTTCTAAACTTTAAAACTGAACTGTACTAAGCTAGGCAATCATTAACACCATACCTCCTGCTAATTTTTTTTTACATTATTAATCTTTGTCACTGCATATTCGAAGTAGTCAATCCTTAAATCTTGCATTCTGTGTAAGTTGTGAATATGCAATACCACAGAGCTGATGCAGTGGGAAATGCTAAATGCTGGTAAGACAAACATTTGTGAGCCAAAACAGCCTAAGGTTTTCTCACCTTCCTGTTCTAGTCTTTGACTTTTCGCAGCAGGTCTGGAGCAATTTTTGTTTTCCCACTCTGAATCATAACCAGGGGCTTGTTAGAGGACGAGGACCCTCTGTGAGGAGCTGGAGAGCTCAGATGAGTACTCAGGAATTCAGATACAGTTGATCTTTAGATCCTTGTGACCTGGCTGTACTCTTAGCTGTGGGTAGAAAGATTCCCCTTTGCTTTGGTGTCAGGTGGGTCCTTACAGAGCTCTGCTGTGTTAATGGTAGATCATATGAATCAATGCACCCAAAAACATAGAGGAAAGTTCTCTCTGAGTTGGGAACAGCAAATCTCAACTCAGCACTCCTTTAAGGCCAGCAAGCACTGGCTATACGGTTCAAGCAGGCCAGTGTTGACTTTATGTGTGATAATGGCTGCCAACTCTGAAAAACTAACCTTTTAGAAAATTTCAAATTTGTGAGCTCTAACAACATTTAAAAAACCCAACCAACCAACCAAAAGCAAAACAAAAACCCCACCCAAAGACTCCAAACAAACCTTTGAACTCCTGGTACATTGCTAATGTCAGAAGAATTTTGGTTGAGGTTAAGGACCAAAAGAGGAAACACATACCGTGACTGATCTTCAGTTACTCTAACTTGTAGTTTTTAATTTCAAGCCAGCAGAGCTGTAAAAGTTTACCCTGGCTGAGAAACTCCTTAATTTTTAAAAGTACATCAACACAATTAGGTTCTGTAAATACGGCATTTCAGCAGCCAGGAATAAAAACACTGTAAGTTGATTCTCTGTACTAAACAAGTGAAATATTTTTGGTTGGAATTCTGCATGCGATGAGCACGTTACAATATAAACTGTATTTAGGCACTTTAGGCATCGAATTCAAATATTTTGGCTATGTTCCTTAACATACTCATATATATGTCTATTAAAGATATGTATTTTTCTTTCTCATTAAATTCAGTTGCATCAGTCTAGCTGCAGCATTTTACCCAAATTACAGGGTTTGTATTTTGCAAACTTAAAACTGTCAGAATACATTTGTAAACAGCATATCCAGACATAAGCAAAAATAGATGTTTTCAAGGAAAGATGGAAAGCTGTGTTACACATTCTTACCAGAACACCAGAACTGCTGTATACAGAATTTTACATATGCCCTTGAGGAATGAAGCTTTCAAATTTAAAAAAACAATAAATAATAATTGAAGAAGAAACAGGAAGTGGCAGCAGCTTGTCAACAATACTTAACAAAGTATTTAACAAAATTTTCACAAATTTTGTATCTGGAAAAATACTACTTTATTTACATTCAAAATACAAACAATTAAAAAAAAGTGAGTTTAAGGCATCAGCTAATGGATGATGGCATCTGGCAATACTGACAGACTCTCAAGAAAGAGAATAAAGTTTCTGTGACTTCAAACAAGATGTTTAGTTCAAAACAGTTCCTAAGAAAAAAATATTTTAAAATTTCTACTTCCTACAACATCAACCTGGAATTTTCCCCAAAAGGAAAAAAATAATCAGCTTCTTGGAAACCATGTTGAAAATTCCCAATGAGATTAAATTATTGTGCTTCTTTATTTAGATTTTTTTTTTTTTTAATCTCTGTTTCATTATAAGGTTTATGAAGCCATTATTGGTATGGGTATGTAGCCTTTTACAAACTCCCTTAGTACTTTCAAAGTACTATTGTATTGAGAGTTTTGACTTGTATATAGAACTCATCTGTAGCTTGTTCTGATCATACTGTAAATTTTGTTGTTGGCTTCAGAATTGTTATGGGGAGGGAGAAATATCTGTTTTCAGCAAGTATTGTTCTGATTTTCTACGTTGGTTTTCCTTTAGTCACACAACACAAGCTCCATAGCATCTGTATGTGGCAATCACAAATGTCTGCAAAATTGGTAATGTGGAAGTTGACCTGAAAATTAGATGCACACATTTTCTATTTGTGATACCAGCAAGCCATTAGAACTGTGTCATACTAATAATTTCATTGCAAAGTTGGGATGGTTCATCACTACAAAGAACTGAATTTTTTTGAAGTAAGAGAATTGAAATAAAATTATATTATACAAAACCACATAAAGTGCTTTATCTAGATCTTCAGAATTTCTTCTCTAAAAAGGGAGCTTATCACCTGGAAATGACAGCTAAAAAACCCACCTAGTCTTATCACATCATTAAGTAATTGCAATCTACTAATGCTATTCAGCAAGAAAAAGACATGTGACTGATTTTTATGAGGAAAGAGAGTGAAATGGTAGCACAAACCCAGACATTGCTGGCAGTACTGTGCTTTGGGTCCCCCTCTTCCCAGCCAATTCATGTAAACACATGTGCAGAAGGACTTTGGTAACCAGAGGAGGGAAGATGGAGCACACAGGAGGAGATTAGAAGATCCTTCTGTGTTTTGCTATTCAGGAAAACAAACAGTAAAACCAAGCACCCACAAAACCAAACAAAAAAGGAATCCCAAACCAAACCACAAACCACCTTCAAACATCCAGCATAACTGCAGGAAAGAGCCCCAAGACTCAAAACTGGTCAGAAACACATCAAGTTGAAAATGTGAAGGAGGTCCTTAAATGTAAAAATCATGCAGAAATAGGGGTAAAGAATCCTTGAAGACTATCTTTGACTAGTTTATGAAGTACATAAGCAGTTTTGAGGTAGTTGGCAGCTGGAGTCAGTGTCTTGGGGGTTCCCTTGCTGGTTCTACACTACAAAATACTAACTTATATTGAAGGCACACTTAAAACGTACTTCCAAAAGTAGAGATGTCTCAGAAATGCTCAAGGGCTAATCTCTTTAATATTAAAGATTTAGCTGAAGAACATAATTAAAAATACAAACAAGAGTTTTGTTTTTGAAAGACTTCCGAAATCAGTATTTCAGAGCTTTTAATATGCTGGATTGTATTATAATATGCTCCTAACACCGCAGTTTTGTGAAAGTTCAGGGTGTCAGCCGCTCACATGGTTATACTTTCTTTCATTTCTGATTTGATTTGATTTAATTATGTCAGGTTTCTTTGAAACTGCCAAGTTACTCTCTGTGATAATACATGTCTCTTATGCATAGGGGTTGCAGACTTTGCATAAATATTCAGAAAGGGAATTTTAATAAGCAGATTTACTATGTGTACTAGGAACAATAATTTACATCCTAATACCAACCAACCGTGTTTCAGGACACAGTGAATTAGATGTCAGCGCTTACATATTTCAGTGATGGTTATGTACTTTCTAAGAAATCTTCTAAGCTCCTATGAACTATTTAGATACCCAATTATTATAGGAAATCTGCCTCCTGATTTTTAAATCTATTTGGCATCATTGAAAAAGTCAGAAAACAGGAGGGCTGCTTACTAGCAGTATAAACCACAAATTAATTTATAAGAAGTAGTCTAATTTGGTTTTATGAGAAAAGATTCAGCCGGGGTTCTGTGCATATTTTCTGACACTCACAGTGTCATTCTGAGAGAAATACCTCGTTAAATTATTTACATCTGTATTATACAAAAGGTTACCTAGTGCAAGTTTGATATCTCTTACGAGGTGCCAAGAAAGCCTCCCAAGCAGAGTATTTCTGTTTTGTGTGGGAACAGGAAACAATTACAGCTGCTGTGCTGCAGCCTGGGCAGCAGCTGCTGAAGCTTCATTAAGGTGTGGGCATTGCCCTGCAGGTGAGGTTTGGGCTCCTGAGAGGCCATGAGTAACTGCCAGGGTACTTCTTGCAATAGCAGCAGACACTGCTCCATCTCTGGCAGTGAGGGCTACCCTTCATCTTGCAGCTCAAGCAGAGGCCTACTTTATCCTAAACATACATGTGTGCTATAATGGTTGAAGCATTTTTGTACCTAGTAAAACAATATTGTCATTTGCTAATAGCCTTAAGCTTGCTATGTGTCCTGTGAACAGGCATGCTAACTGCGGGACCTGGTCCTGACCTCTCATTATCAACTAATTATAAGGACTTGCTGTGCAAACAGTGTTATGGTGCCAGGTGCTGCAATGATGTTGTATGGCCTAAGGGTAGAGGTAACAGCAAAGGCCTTGAAAGCAGGGACACAAGGTGCCAGCAGGGGCACCACAGCTACCATGCCCTGCTGATGGACAATGAAAATAGCAGCCTGGACATCTGGGAAAAAGCTGGTTTTAAGTAACTTATCCAAGCAGCAGGATGAGGCACCTGCAGTAGCCAACAACATCTGTGTTGCACCTTACCGATAGCTCATTTTTTGTGAGTTGTGGTTGGTGAATTTCTGTATACATCAAGCCATGGATTGCAGAGTAGCGGACTGCAGAGTAGCTCCACCTATTAGATCAACACCTACACTGTTGGAGGCTGTAGTAGTTACACTAGTATACTGTACTGGTGTGGTGAACTATAAGAAATATGTAACTAAGGAACAACACATTCAAACTGCAATATACAGGTGAGAATAGGATTGACTTTTAAATTCTGCAACATGCTTTGTTCTGGTCGAATTTTATTAATTGCAGTGTGGAGCCTCCTACCTGTATGGCATGAGCTCAGATTGAGTACTGCGCATTGCTTGCTGCAGGAGGTGTCAGATTCAGTCCAGTTTCCAGCACACCTTGCTTGTGTAGAGAGAATTGCGGTCCTGGAGGTGGAGATGCTTGAAATTGCTAAAAATTATTCAACTTTTTTTTTTGAACATAGTTTGCTCTATTTTCAATCATTTCCCTGTCCTAGATTATAGAAGAGATAGAGGCTTATTTTTCAGCATGACTGAGAACCAGTTCATATTACTTTAGGGAGTCTGACTAATAACTCACAAGCAAGAAGCTGGAGTGAACTGAAAGATTCACGAAAAGAGAGTACTTTTTCTTTATGAGTTACTGAATATAAAAGACTGATTATGCCTTTTGTTTTTGTAGGGGACAGAACTCATCATCACAACACTACCAACACCATCAATCTGATCAACCCAATGGTTTAAAAATATTCTGTCATAGCTTGTGGCTGCATAGTTGTTCAGCTCCTTTCTCTAGAGTGCAATAATCTGATGTAGTATTGAAACTGCCACTAAGAATTCTTAATGTATAATTTATCCTTGCAATTAAAGAGCATTTTTAACCAAATGTCACAACACAGTGACAAGTAAATTAGGCTGAGATTTACGTTACAGTGCTTTGCAACTTGATTTAGTGTCACTCCGGAGGAGCTGACAAACAGCCCCAGTGGAGTAAGACAGTGCTTTCAGTAAAGAATGAATTCATTTTCTGTGTGTTAGCAAGGACTGAAAGATAGTTGGTCTGGTACTGAAACAATGATTCATGGTTTTTGTTTGTTTTCTAAAATGTTAAGCAATACAACAGCAAAACTTTTGAGACAGAAAGGTGCTGTGATTGATAACTCAGTGTTTTTATAAATTAAAACTTAGTTTGATACCTTAAGGCTTTTCTTTCTTGTAGTAAGAAAGGAAGATGAATCTGGTTATTTTATGTTTTCCTTAGTTACGGCCTAAAACTGGTAGCTCTACAATATCAGGATATGAAAACCATGAAGAAGTCAGGTTAAATACTGCTAGCTGAAACTCACCAAAGGTAAATTAGGTGAAACACTTTTGTCATTGGATTTAGAAAAAATGTAGTCCTTTAAATAAAAATAAAATAGTAATAATAAATTTTCACTGCATTAGTATTTTGAGATATCATTCACTGTTGGTTTTGGATACTTTATTTTTTTCTTGTCTTACTTTCTTTCCAACAAATACATTATAAAAAATAAGTGTGAAGCTATAATTTTGGTGAGGTTTTTGTTGAGGGGAAAAGGAGGAAAAAAAATCTCATACAATGAGCTAAATGAGTCATTCATTCTCCTCATTAGCTATAGTTAGCTGTTTCTAGGGAAACTATACCAACAGTGATGGAGTGAGGTTTACCAGTTCCTTCTATCTGTACTTGCTGTGCTCCAGTAACTGAAAGTAGCTGAATGAAGTTCCTGGTCTCCTGGCAATGTGAGAAGTGTTCTTTTTGGTCCATGGGATGACATGGTAGTTGCAGTCACTAGAGGTGGTTAAGCAAAGACCGTTCCTGCAGTGGGAAGGACATTCCGTTATTGTGAGATATTCATATAATTCAATCCTTAAATCCTAGTGATTTAGTTCTTCCCTCTCATGTGGGGAAAAAAAAAAAAAATCGGGGTGAGGGATGGAATTCAATTGTTGATTAGTTATCTACATTTGTGGAGTCATTGTTCTACATTTATGGAGTCATTGTTCATCAGTCAATCAGTTGCTGGATGTGCAAGATCTTAAAGAAAGCATCTGTGCAAGTGGATGACATTCGATATACAGTTCACTGACTAACAGCTCAGTTCCTCTTTGCTGCTTAGCTGCCTGAAGCTAAAGGACAAAGCAAGGAGAAAAATAGCATAAAAAGTTAGAGTGCAGCCGTAACTGTTTTGTTAAAACACAAGCTTTCACAGTCCTTAAAGTCAGCAAAACATCTTGTTTTGCAAGTATTTCTAGTTGGAAATGTAGCAGAAAAATATGATTTAACTGGGCCTTATTTTTTTCAGTTCTTCACTGCAAGTAAATTGTCATTTGGAAGGAGCTGGTATTGTAGAATGTATGTGTGTGTTAAGCATGTGTGGGGGGCCTTGAAGTGGGTTTAGCAGTAGTCTTTTATACAAGGGAGTATGCCTTACTGTAGAAAATAATAGCATTTTTTTGGTTATATATAAACAACTCTTATGTAAGATGGTATGACTCCAGCAAATTTTGGTGGTTTGCCATATAATACAAAAACCCAGACCTTCTGAAATGTATAGTGTCAGTGAATTTGCAGTGTAACTTTCTCTGTAACCAAAATGTTGCATAACAGAATTTTGAAAGTTGTGTCCTGATTGACATTATTGGAGGAGGTACTGAAAAGCGTGTGGGTAGAAACTTTTTTAAGATGGCATACAATGAGATTTGTGCCTTTATGTCATCTTGGCTTCTGTCTGCTACGTGAATTGCATTCTGCCATATTTAGGCGAGTTTCTCAAAAACAAGACAGGGTATGTATTTTGGCTGCTTGTTTTTCTGCAGGTAATCTTGTTTTCACTTCTTGAAGAGCTGGGAAAATACCCTGTGGTACAGGTAGTTTACTCCCCAACTCCTTTTAGATCCTCTTCAAGAAAAGCAGTGTAAAACTGACAACAGATCAATCAGATCCAAGCAGTTGCAGAGAAGTTAGAAAGGGTGTCTCTAATTTTGCATTCTAAATACCTTAACTGCCTTTCACAATAAATTATCACAGTGGATATTCATAGACAAATACAGATATCACCTATAAAGCAGTATTAAGAGCTCTGCAGGGCATGCTGTGACCTGCTTACTCTGAAGTCACAAAGTCTCAAAAGCCTGCAAGGAAAGGAGTGTTTTTCACAGTTTACAAAAGCTAGTTTTCCTACCATTTTTCAAAACAGAATTTCCTATGTCAGTCACAAACTGATTTGACATTACCATGACTTGGGCTCAAGTGCCAGTTGTCGTTATACCAAATATAGATAATAAGCAGACAGGTGTAGTGCCCAGTGGTATTTCCAAGAACTTTCTCTTCATGAGGAGTTACTCCTGTTTTTCTCATTCATCTGTTGTAGCCTTAGTATCTTAATAAAGTGTCCTCAAATATCCTGAAATAAATTGACTACTTTTGGAACAAATTACATGTTGTTTGTGTTTTTTTTTTCCCAAGGAATATTAATCTGTAAATATAAATTCTTAGCTGGGATTTCTTACATGAGGTCTTGTTAGGCAAACATCTTGCACACCAGAAAATTTATGGCAGTAAGAAGGCAAGATTATCTTTTGGTAAAGCTCAGATGTAGCAGCTTTGTTTCCCGATTTCTCAGGCTGATGGCTTCAGTACTTTCCATGATGTTAGGTGTGCCTTGATATACTCTACTCCAGAACACTGTAAGCCAGAAATGAAAATATCATAGAGTGAATTTTCCTTCTTGAGGAAATGTCCATCTGTTCCTTCTCCTGCTGTCAGTGAAGTCAATAACAGGACTGACTTCAGAGCTGGAAGTTCAGTTATCTTTGGTCTTTCCTGTGCACAAGACAGGGAGCAGAAAAGTGGTAAGACTAGAGCAAGAGGTGTTTATTATATCCTGATATGTCTGTATTAGGAGAGCTATGCACTCACTCACAGTGAAGAAGGAAAACATTTCTGTGACCTGCGCAACAAAAACAATCTTCCGCACATTTTGTAACTCTTGGAAGTGTCTATTTTTCAGAAGGTTTGGGGAGGGGGCATTATTTTGTTTTCTCCCGCCTTTGAATTCTCATAGGATTCTTCTTTGTATGTTGATCATCTTTTCTTCTGGATGATCCATTTAAAGTAATAGAGGTATAAATCCAAAAGTGTGGTGAGCTTTGTAAAGAGTTTCACATGGGAGAGCTGGGTGGACCAATGCCTGTTCTTTCCCAGTTTTATTATGAGAAAGATTTTGTATTAAGAAACTATTAGGTAAGGCCTCCTTTGAAATACTCTTGAAAACATAAGAACCAAGTTTGATATTGCTGATTTTTATAGATGTGACTTGAAAGGTAGTAAGACCTTCAGATTTTCTGGGTTTAAATTAATAAAACAGGATTATTTGTACTGCCTTCTCCTTGGTAACTTGCCCTCGCCTTGACTTATGCCCTCCTTTATTTCTGTCCATGACATAGGTCAGCATTACAGAAAACCTCTGTCTGCCTAAAGTGATTGCATCATGCTATTGATTTATGCATGAAATATGTCTATGTTATTGTCCAATATAAGATAGATTATATAAGGGACATTACATGAACATATATTGTTTTCTCAAGATACTTGATAATATCTTCACAGAGCTAAAACCAGAACATACGAGAAAGCAGAATATAGGTACCAATAGAGAGAAAAAGAAAATCTTGTAGTGTGCCTCAAGTATTGGATAGAGTTGCTGCTGGCAAACCATGCTGACAGAGATATTGGTGGGCTTACACTTAACACTGTACTCAAAATGCAAAAATATATGAAATAATTAAAAGATAATCTAGTTCAGACTAACTAGCTGGAGGCACAAACTGATGTCCCTATCTCTTCATTTCTGTCTTTTTCCAAAGGTCTGAGAACTGTGTGACATTTAGTAAAAATTAACTGCCTGGACCTGGGCTTCGTACTTTCCATTAGACTGTGTGTGGTTTACATATTGATATAATGTGATTTATTTTATGAGTATAAACTCATTTTGTGGTGCAGTTAGGGTGGAACAGAAACAGAGAAGAGGCAGTGGGATGGGGAAAACATCAAAGTGGTGGGGTAGGAGACTTCAGGAGAAGAGTGATGTGGCAAAAGCAGGAAAGAATACTTCCTAAAAGAAAGAGAACATGTTTATTACCAATGGAAAGCCAAAGGTGCCTGGGGTTGATAAAAAGTATAGAAGAAAGAAAATCACAGTGCCTTTTGAATTTTCTGCTACAAAGGAGGTTACAGCATCTTCATCAGAGGGCATGGACAAAGAAGAAGGAAGCAAGAGGAAGGTGAAGCAGTTTTATTTCAGGGCTGCTGGGCTTGTTTCTATTTAGTGTTTTAAAAGATACGTGAAATACACTAATTGCACTGTTACAAGTATTGTTATAAGCAACTAAAATCAAGAGGGAAGTTATCATGATACATTTCTTCCACACCAATAATTTAGGAAGGTGATAGAAGAAGTGGGCATTTAAGAATTAATAAAGAAAATGTTTTATGAAATACATTAAAGAAGTTATAATTTCCAAGCCGCTTTAACTTTAGTTGAATATATCACTCATTGATAATTTTTACTTAAGCTCAGCTCAAGCATAATCTTTCCTAAAAATTGTTAGGTTATTCTTAAATTCTAGAAATATTTGTGATACTGTTTGCATATGATGGGAGCTTTACTTACAGGAGACATACAGTGAATACCTTGTTGCTTTATGCAGTTATATATCTTAAAGCTGTTTCTTGTGTGGTTATTGATAGGGAGTTTGAAGGCATTTAAATGTGTAAAATGCAAAGATAGAAGTAAAGGTTTGCATTAGTAATATTTTTACTTCAGTAGGTCTTGGAAACAGCATAACAACACTGATTTGAAGGGAATAAGAAGTTTGGTAAATGTTGGGATGAACTGTGGGCTAAGTTGTTTAACTAAGAAATTAAGTGGGATAAGATTGTGCTTCCGTACTCTCAAATTCACTAGCTTGTTTCTACATCCTTGTCTTTCTCAATCTTATCCAAGAAAGAATCTTTTCTCCTAAAATTTCTCTGCATACCTTTATGGCATGCAGTAGTCCTCAGCACTGTTACAGATGTGCTGACAAGTTGTACCGCAGCCTTCACAGTCCTTCAAGTACACTGAGATGGAAAACACAGATTTTTGTTTTGGGCAATAGAAAGGCCCCAGCTAGCACCAAGTGCTATGCCATGAAGGTCCTTCAGCAAGCCGCATGCATGTGAGCCACCGTGGCCTGAGAAGCCTCTTAGTTCTAGTATCAGAGGTTGTTGCTGAGTGTGAAAACATGCGATAAGGTAGATACACCTCAGATAAATCTGTAATGTGAGCTATTTGATTTTATGCTGAAGCAGAGTGGAAAATTGTTCTCGAAGTAACAGCTGGTATTCAGCATGGAGTTGGAAACTGCCAGAACAGCAGAGCCCAAGAAAATGTCTGCTGTCTCTCAGCTGATAGCAGTGCCTGTCTGATGAGCTTTTTAATCATCTGCTTCCATGCAGCTCAGAAAAGTGATGCAGATAGTGTAAGTCAAAACAATTTGACTTTTTGTAGACTAGAGGAGAACTGAAACAGGCAGGCACTGGTCTCTGTGAGGAAGCCACGTGCTGAGGGTACTGCCTGAATCGTCTGTTTGTCATCAGTGGTTCTCCAAGGCTCACCTTCCTGCTTCTCATAGGAGGTGTCTAGCTCCATTCAAAGTGTCAAGAGGAAGCTTCCTGGCCCATGAAGTAGGGCAGGGTATCAGGCTTTGTATGGCTGCAGCCTAAATAGCGATTGAATATGTGACCTGTGCTTTTGCTTTTGCTATTTTGCCGCAAGGAAGTAAGTCCCAGGCTGATGTAGGAATAAGTAAGAGTTGCTTTTTGTAGCAAAATACAAAATTATACAAATGTGCACGCAGGGAGAAATCTTACTGAGAAACGAACTACAAGTAATAACAATCAGAAGAATGTTGTGTGTGTGAATGCAATATTGTGTACTTTCAGGATTTCAGCTTGCAATTACATTTGTTATGCAGTCAGTCATGCTTTTTTGCTTTCTTTCTAATTGTAGAAAATGTTTTGTTAGATTCTAATAGTGAATCTGAAATCTGAGTGGTACTTTGAACATGTGCCAGTTTATATTAAGACAAGTAACTGCAGACTTCTACTCCCTTTTTCATCACCTTTTCTCTATTTCTATTTTTCTATTTTTTCCATTTATCCTTCTGCGGAAAACCATGTTAGACTTTGTATTTATGGACTATATATTGCTCAGCAATGAGCATAACATCCTAAACAAGACAATCCATAATATTTAGTGCGAGAGAGGAGGAATGGGTCAGGGATGATTTTGACTGTTGTCAAACTGAAACCCAAAAGAGGGAAACATTTAATGTTTAGGATATCTGTGATAGATGTCAGTTCCAAGTCTAGTAATTATTTTGCTGTTAAATACATTTTTTGTTAGCTGAGAGAGAGAAGTGGTAATTGGAAGCATGTCCTAAAAACTACCTAATTTTGAATTCTTATTTTTGTAATTTACTACAATAATGTACTAGCTGTAGTTTGGTTTCAGAGTTGCATGTTCCAGCCATTTAAAAAAATTATGACAATCTTAACAATTTTATACCATTCACTTTTAACAACAACAAAATATTCCAAAACCATACAGAATTGTAGGTAAACACTTAAAACACCTGTACCAGATTTTAAGTGGTATAAAGTGCTGTAATTTTACTGTCTTCAGAATTAATTCTAATGTGTAGAGAAACTGTTTTCAATAATTTATCACAGTAGCTGAGCTGAGAGAAAATTCTTATTAGTTTCCACAAACCTAAAAGAAAATGCAAAAGCCCTGTGTGTGCGTGGGGAGTCAAATGAATTTTTACAGTAATTGATGTTTGACATCCTATTTATGAGCAAAAATGTATATTGATGCAGTTTATATTATGGAAAAAGTGTTCTATTTTAAAACTCGGAAGGACTTCAGAAACTGCTGAAGGAGACTGAGCAGTTTATGGTGAATCTTCTTAGGAGAAGAATTTCTTCAATATTTGGTCTCTCAGTAGCAGCAACTTTTAATGCTTTTTTATCTGCTGTTGCAATATAATTTTTGATACACCTAATTAAGAAGCTAAGATTGTAAGTCCTGTTGCTGAAGCAAATAATTAGTGCTAATACCATTATAAACCTTCCCTTTCTGTTCCCTCAAACACAAATAAGTGACATTTATGATGCTGATTATTGCCTTCCAAAGATGTAAGTGCTGGAGAGTTACTGGACTTAGAGCATGCTTATTTGTGGCGTTGGAATTTTTTGTGTGAATTCTTCTATGCTGAAAGCAGACCCAATGTGAATGTGTTTTCTCACATTAACTAGCAAGGCTGTATGGTAGAAGATGCTTTGTGTAAAACACCCAGTAAACAAAGTAGGTTCTGTGAAATATGCCATACTTTCAGGCTGGAAAAAGGACCACATCTGTAAGAATAATGATTTTTGCTTTCATAGAAAAATAATAATAATTTAAAAAAATCCCCAGAAAATGAGACAAACAAACAAAAAAACCCCACACCAAAATACATTTATAGGTGAAAATACTTAAAAAGAAGAACCAGCATAAACACAAAATTTTGTATGTCTGCAGTTTTGTCATTTTTATAGTCAGTGGCTAAGCAATATAGTCCCTGGAGCCTTTACAGGGATTTAATTTATCTTAAGAAGGATTAGGTTTGATAGCAGAGGAAAGAAAGAAAGAATCAGATTGATTCATTTGTAATTTGTAATCTGGATTATGTAGAAACTGTAGTGAGGAAATAACTATGTTCTTTATAGATGCTTAGAAGTAAATCCTCAGTTCTCATAGTAAAATCTTGTAAACTGTAGAAGCATGTAAAAAATTGTCAGAAGAAGGAAAAAAAAAAGCTTTCAGATAAGGCAGTTACTTTGGATGCTGTGATAATAAAAGGTGATCTGCAGGAGAGGAGTAATGGCAGTGCATTAATAAGTTCTGAAGGGGGAGAGAATGGCAAAAAGTGTTAAGATTGCCACAGATGTAGGACTTTTAATTGGGGCTGCATTCGTTGCTCATAAGGACAATGAGTAAGGGTTTAGTTCTGGGTTTTATGAAGAACTCAGCTGGGATGCCTCAACAGTTTTATTTTGAATATCATCCCTGCAGTTTGTGTGTTCTGTCTTTTCTCTCTTGATCTTTTCACGGTCATGTCACTTCTTTCAGAGAGTAGAAGGATGACTGAGGCAGACAGGCACCTGGTGTAATGAAACTGTCATTAGCAAAGATACAAATATTGAAAGGGTATAAGCTAACAATATATAGGTGGTTTTGCCATGTGATTTCCCTCTTCTCCACCTCCCATGCCCTCCCTGAAGTCTCTTCATTCAGTAAGGGCTACATTTTTTTATTTTCTTTTTTGGTAGTGAAAATATTGTTTTCAGTTTGAAATGGGCTGTGCTTTCTATACCTCTTCTAGAAGACTCATTCATACAAAGGCACACAAGCATGTGCTTTTTCTGTGTACAGATACTCTAGTCGTTCTGTGAGAACATAAATTTGACGTTGTTTGAATTAGAGATGCCTGTAATGCTGATTTTTTATTGCGCAGATTACAAAATGAAGCAAATAAAAAACCCAAGTTGGAGAATAGCCTACATATTTATAGTAAGGAAATAGACTTCTGAAACTGTAGTCCATAAATGTGATCTGCCCAATGACAAAAATGTCTTGAAACTTCTAATTTCACTTGAAGGTCAGTGAGAGATCTGGATAGGTATCCCAATAAGAATTCAGTTCCTTATTTCTAGTGGCTTACATTTTATAGGTTTTTTAGAGAAAAATAGGAGAGAGACAAGTCTACAATGCTTTCAATAAAAACTGAGATATAAATTTCATGTTTAGAAAGAAGGGGAAAAAATAAAATTTCTGCAAACCATAATCTGTATCCCAGAAAAATGCAAGAGTTTTGCACCCTGTGAATACATTAGCTATGCATGCTAATGCAATACTATCAGTACAGTGATCTCCAGCACTACTGAAGTACATTCCACATTTTGGGCTTATCTAAATTTGTTAATTAAATACTGCATTTTATATTTGAAAAAGTTGTGGGTTTCTTTTTCTGCGTATTAAGGGCTGAAAAAGTGTGACACGGTGCTTATCTTCTAGTCATCAGCAATTTGTCTTCAACCAAACTGTAATGTGAGCCTCTGTTCTTTCCCACGTACTTCAAAAGGGGACTTTAAAAATAGAAGTTGTAGCTAGAGCAGGTAAAAGCAGTGAGGAACACCTGAAGAAGTTTTGACAAATGTACTTTATTAAAGTAGTTGTCATAATTGTGACAATTGTAAAGTAAATATCATAGAATCATAGAATAGTTCGGGTTGGAAAGGACCTTAAGATCATCTAGTTCCAGCCCCCTGCCATGGGCAGGGATACCTCACACTAAACCATGTCACCCAAGGCTCTATCCAACCTGGCCTTGAACACCACCAGGGATGGAGCATTCACAGCTTCCTTGGGTAACCCATGCTAGGTCTTTAACTTTTCTTAATAGCTAAAGAGGCTTGGACTACTAAGTACATTTTTATTTCACAATAAACTTCTACAGATGGACATAATTTTTTTCACTTCAACAAAATCCCAGTGACATCCACCAGCATCCACATCCACAGCTAGTCCCTGTGTGTGCCATTTGGAAGCAGAAGCTCTGAGATTCATACCTGGTGAAGTATTTCAAAACCTACTTACCTCTAAGCACAGCATTTTAACCAGTTGATTTCAGAGTGACAATGTGTCAGTTTTGATAAAGTGAGGCCTGAGAAATTATAAGACAAAAAAAAAAAAGATAAAAAAATATAGATTTTATCTACTATTAAATCTTTGAAAGGTGTTCTTTTGAGTGTTGGGACAGAGATGAGCACTGCACCCTTGCCACAGCCAGGAAGAATCCAAAGTTGTATTTACTGTGGATTGCAATGAAAAAAACCCAATTCTCCAATGTTTTCACTTTAGCCCAGTGGTAAGGGTGAATCCATAGTGCAGGAGCATTACAACTTGGACAAGTTCACGATGATATTCTACTTGATTAAGAAGTGGCACAAGCAATCCAGGGGGTTCCTCGATTATGTGGAAGACCACTTCCTTCTGCAAGTAATAGAGGAGCCGACAAAGAGAGGTGCCATGCTTGAGCTTGTGCCTACCAACAGGGAAGGGCTTGTTGGAAATCTGACGCTCCAGGGCAACCTTGGATGCAGCGATCACGAGATGGTCGAATTTGAGATCCTCAGGACAGTGAGAAGAGCGTGCAGCAAGCTCACTGCCCTGGGCTTTAAAAGAGCAGATTTTGGCCTCTTCAGGAACCTGCTTAGTAAGGTCCCATGGGATATAGCCCTAGAGGGCAGGGGGGCCCAAGACTGTTGGTTGATATTCAAGGATTACCTACTGCAAGCTCAGGAGTGTTGTGTCCCGACTAGAAGGAAGTGCAGCAGGAGGGCCAGGAGACCTCCTTGGATGGATAAGGAGCTGCTGAGGAAAAGTCGAAGGAAAAGAGAGGCTTATAAAAGGTGGAAGCAAGGACAGGCGGCCTGGGAAGAGTACAGGGATGTTGTCCAGGAAGCTAGGGACCAGGTTAGGAAAGCCAAGGCCCGGTTAGAATTAAACTTGGCTAGGGATGTGAAAGATAACAGGAAGGGATTCTATCCGTATGTAGCGAATAAAAAACAGACAAGGGAGAATGTAGGCCCCCTCAGGAAGCTCTTGGGAGAACTGGCTACACAGGATTTGGAGAAGGCTGAGGTTCTTAACAACTTCTTTGCCTTGGTCTTCACTGGAAAAGGCTCTGACTGCACCACCCAAGTCTTGGAAGGCAGACGCAGGGACTGTGAGAATGAAGACCTTGGGCCCACTGTAGGAGAGCATCTGGTTCGAGACCATCTTAAAAACCTGAACGTACACAAGTCCATGGGACCTGAAATCCATCCGCAGGTCCTGAAGGAGCTGGTGCATGAAGTTGCTAAGCCACTGGCCAACATATTCAAAAAACCATGGCAGTCAGGTGAAGTTCCCGATGACTGGAAAAAGGGAAATATAACCCCCATTTTCAAGAAGGGGAAAATGGATGACCCAGGGAACTACAGACCAGTCAGTCTCACCTCTGTGCCTGGCAAAACCTTGGAGCAGGTTCTCCTGGAAGGCATGCTAAGGCGCATGAAAATCAACAAGGTGCTTGGTGACAGCCAGCATGGCTTCACTAAAGGGAAATCCTGCCTGACCAATTTGGTGGCCTTCTATGATGGGGCTAAGGAACCGATGGATGGGGTAGAGCAGTTGATGTCATCTACCTGGACTTGTGCGAAGCATTTGACACTGTCCCACACGACACTCTTGTCTCTAAATTGGAGAGACATCAATTTGATGGATGGACCACTCGGTGGATAAAGAACTGGCTGGATGGCCGCACGCAAAGAGTTGTGGTCAATGGCTCAATGTCCAGCTGGAGACGAGTAACCAGTGGTGTCCCTGAGGGATCGGTGTTGGGACCGGTCTTGTTTAACATCTTCATCGCTGACATGGACAGTGGGATTGAGTGCGCCCTCAGCAAGTTTGATGATGACACCAAGCTGTGTGGTTCGGTTGATACGCTGGAGGGAAGGAATGCCATCCAGAGGGACCTTGACATGCTTGTGAGGTGGGCAGATGCCAACCTCATGAAGTTTAACCATGCCAAGTGCAAGGTCCTACACCTGGGTGGGAGCAATCCCAGGCACAGCTACAGGTGGGGCAGAGAAGAGATTCAGAGCAGCCCTGCAGAGAAGGACTTGGGGGTGTTGGTCGATGTCGTGGTTTAAACCCTAGCCAGACAGCTTGTTCACTCACTCCCAGTGAGTGGTGCCAGGCTGAGAGCAGTCAAGCCCCCCCCCCCCACCCCGGGCTCTCCCCTTCCCCGCTCCTGGAGGGATGGGGAGGAGGATCAAAAGAGTTCAACTCCCACGGGTTGAGACAAGAACAGTCCAGCAACCAATGTACAACAGAAATCACCACCGCTACTATCAACTACAACAATGATAAGGGAAAATAACAAGGGAAGAGAATACGATACCACCGGCCACGAAACGAGTCCGACTCAGAAGCTCCTGTCTTTCCGGGTAACTCCCAGTTACTCCCCACCCCGGGCATGACATGCTGTGGTATGGAATACCTCCCTGGCTAGTCTGGGTCAGGTGCCCTGTCTCTGTTTCCTCCCGGCTTCCCCTCCTCCCTGGCAGAGCATGAGGCTCACAAAGTCCTTGGTCAGGGTAAACATCACTTAGCAACAACCGAAAACATCGGTATCACCAGCAGTGTTCCCAAGCTAGAAGTCAAAACATAGCACTGCACCAGCTACCAAGAAGGAGAAAAATGACTGCTGCTGCTGAACCCAGGACAGTCGATGAGAAAGCGAACATGAGCTGGCTTCAGTGTGCGCTCTCAGCCCAGAAAGCCAACCGTATCCTGGGCTGCATCAAAAGGAGCATGACCAGCAGGTCGAAGGAGGTGATCCTGCCCCTCTACTCTGCTCTCGTGAGACCTCACCTGGAGTATTGTGTGCAGTTCTGGTGTCCTCAACATAAAAAGGACATGGAACTGTTGGAACAAGTCCAGAGGAGGGCCATGAGGATGATCAGGGGTCTGGAGCACCTCCCGTATGAAGATAGGCTGAGAAAGTTTGGGCTGTTGAGCCTGGAGAAGAGAAGGCTGCATGGAGACCTCATAGCAGCCTTCCAGTACCTGAAGGGGGCCTACAGGAATGCTGGGGAGGGACTCTATATTAGGGACTGTAGTGATAGGACAAGGGGTAATGAGTTCAAACTTAAACAGGGGAAGTTTAGATTGGATATAAGGAAGAGATTCTTTGCTGTTAGGGTGGTGAGACAGTGGAATGGGTTGCCCAGGGAGGTTGTGAATGCTCCATCCCTGGCAGTGTTCAAGACCAGGTTGGACGAAGCCTTGGGTGACATGGTTTAGTGTGAGGTGTCCCTGCCCATGGCAGGGGGGTTGGAACTAGATGACCTTAAGGTCCTTTCCAACCTAAGTATTCTAGGATTCTATGATTATTGATCTCAACCCACCTAAAACATCAGAGGCGCTTGAGTTGGTACTGCCCGAGTAACTGAATATGACATCAGTAATGATGATTAAAAACGATGTTTAACAGCAGCTGCTTACTCTTTCTGCATTTGAAACTGCATCTAACCCTGCTTCTTCATAGTGTCATTTGGAGTTATTGAGTCATTTATCTTTTTGATATGTTGGGACTGTACTGTGTAAACTTCACCTGAGTGGGAAGAAGAAAGACCAAAGTTCCCAAGACACATGCCCATGATCATCTGATCTTAAGGAAAAAAAGCACTGTTTCAGGCACAACACTGAATAACTGCATTGAAACTTCATGACTATAACCTGACATTTTGTAGCAGGATGTGTTTATATGTTTTCCAAGGTAGCTGGAGAGATCACCCTCACACAAAATCTGTGATAATAGAAACATTTGCTGTGTACCACTGAGTATGATGGATGCTTTCCGTGAACAGAGTTCCTGTCCTTGTGTCTTAATGAAGTTACAGTCAATACTGAAATGTGTACGTGACTTCTCTGAAGTAACAGTTAATATATCTTGTTCATTAATGTCAATGGAGATACACATAAGAATAAAATTATGAGATGATTTGCATATCAAATACTTAACAGAAGGGTTGTTTCTTTCTGAAAAAAAAAAAAACCCTACTT
Source organism: Pezoporus flaviventris (assembly GCF_033815535.1). Classification (NCBI taxonomy): domain Eukaryota; kingdom Metazoa; phylum Chordata; class Aves; order Psittaciformes; family Psittacidae; genus Pezoporus; species Pezoporus flaviventris. The sequence goes on along the minus strand of NW_026892550.1, from coordinate 36,518,619 downwards.
TTCCAAACTTGACATCTACTGAAGAAGGTTTCTGAAGTCTCACAATGAACCAGAAAGGTTCTTTCAGGTGAGAGGGGAAAGCATAATGTAAACATATTTTGCATAGCGAGGCACTGTCTACACTCAGATTCTAACTATATAAAGTATAGATGAATAGCAAAATTTCCCTGGTATAAGTGTACTTTAAAAGAAAGAACAAAAGTTATTATGGAAATTCTGGTGAAGGTTTTTGGTACTAAAGTACTATAGTAATCAAAGTAATTGGTAGCATAAGGCATTTTGTCTAGACAAAAGCAAATGTACTCCAGAGCTGTTCCTAGTTTAAGCATAATTTAAAAAAAAACAACAAACTGCATAGACACCACAGTTACGTATTAAAATTTTAGAGCTAAAAAGCAAATTTCTCATAAACTTTTCAGTATAAGCCTGATTTCTGTGGTGTTATAATGGGTCTGTATGCCAAATGGCCAGTGGTGACCCAGATGGCTCCGTACAGCTGTTCACTCTCTAGGTAGCAGCCTTCAGTGGAGAGGTATTTCAAGTCCTTGCAGATGCTTGTTTCATGACCCTGCTGTGTAAATATAAAGTGCAAAAGTCAGATCTCTAAGAAGGTACATTTACGTTTTTGTTATAAATTGTTACATATGCATATCCACAGTCTTCCTAAAATGTCTGAAGAATCAAGAGCATCGGCTTTGAAATGCCAGGGACAGATAACCATATAGAATATGAATCTCTACGGTCCTTTTCAAGGTAGGATTTAAAATTATTCATAAAGCTTCTTTTATGTTATAAACTGCTGACTGAAAAAGCACAACTCAGGGAATGTTTCTAAAAAGTTTTCATGAATCACCCATTGTACTTATACACATACTTCTGTATGTACCTTCAGTGGTAAAAATATTGGGTGTTTTCTGACCTCTTCTGAAACTGGAATTAAGAGTAGGTGTTGCACTAAGCTTTTGGTTTTGGGCACAAGAAAGTTACATTTAAATGCTACCTGTGCTTAAATGGAAATAACATATATCATTTATTCACAGGTAATTTAAATTCATGAGTTAAATTCCGTAGGACTTACCATTATAAGGGCTTCCTTCTATTTATTTATTTATAAACAATTGTATTTTTTTACATTTTATAAAAAATAAATTAATTTTTGTCTTAAAATTTACTGAAAGGTTGAAGTGGTTTGGTAGCTCAAAAATAATGAAAGCTTTGCAAATCTGAAATAATGTTTAACTCATTAAGTCTAAAGTAATTTTTTGCAGATGTTGCTAATAAAATATGTTGAAAGATCTCATCATTCTCTACTAGCTAATGGTAAAACTGGGCCATGCAATTTGTAGTGTGAAAATTTAAATTAGTTGGTTACCAATTATTGCTAAAATGATTGTTTATAGCCACTTATATTTCTAATTTTCTCAAGTCACTGGGTTCCTGCAATAAATTTCATAGGAGCCTTAAATGCCAGTTGGAACAGCTGTTCTTCCAGAGTACTGACACTCCTCCTTGTAAGTAAGTTTAGTTTATTTTAGTCTTTCCTTAAAATTTTGTCTGGCCCAGTTGCATTATTTTAAGGGAACATTGCAAAAAGGACAGCTTTAAAAGTGGAGTTTCCACATGTGCCTAGTTTTTAGAAAATGATGGAGAAATGAGACTATAATATCTTCAGGTTTTTTTTATACTGGGTAAGCGGAAAAATAACTGTGAAAACGTTTTCATACTGCTGCCAACTTTCTTCACTAGGACAAGATTGATGTGGTTGATATCGTATATGCAGGTGTACAAGATTTGTTATTTAAGAAGCATCTTTGCCAAATGAAGACTAAGATATAATGAGGGCATTACCAATGTTGTCATTCATTTCAGTTATAGGATGTTGTGTTTGATCTTAATTGACAGTGCATGAAATTATACCTGAGATTTGGTTCTTTAAGTGGCAAAGTCTTCACTATACAGAGACATGATGTAGAGAAAGGTATTCTGTTCTGTGTGCAGATATTTGTTTCTTGTACAGTTCTCTTAATTTTCAGTGGTATTAATTATCAGATGAGAAAGAGGGGCAATTTTAGCTCTTTGTAATGTGCATATATGTAAATAATTAAAATAATAAAATAGTTAGGTTTGGAAGGGACCTTAAAATCATCTAGTTCCAACACCCCTGCCGTGGGCAGGGGCAACTCACACTAGACCAGGTTGCTCAAGACCCTGTCCAATGTGGCCTTGAGCACTTGCCAGGGTTGGAGCATTTACCGCTTCTTTGGGCAACCCGTTGCAGGACCTCACCACCCTCACATGAAGATAATTTAGAGGAGACTCCTGTCGTGGTTTAAACCCAGTCAGGTAACTCGTTCGCTCCCTCCCTCCCTTCTTTCCCTCCCCCCCTTCTTTCCCTCCCCCTACTCCCGGAGGAACGGAGAGGAGAATCGAAAAGAATGCAACTCCCACGGGTTGAGACAAGAACAGCTTAGTAACTAAGGCATAACAGAGATCACTACTGCTACCACCAATAATAATAATGATAAAGGAAATAACAAGAGAAGAGAATACAGCAGCTGAGCACCAGCCGACCAATAAATCCCCCCCCTCAGCCCGACCAAGCACCGACCAATAAATCCTCCAACCCTGCAGACACCCAGGCCTTCCGGGTAACTCCCAGTTACCTCCTGGGCATGACGTGCTGTGGTATGGAATACCTCTTTGGTCAGTTTGGGTCAGGTGTCCTGTCTCCGCCTCCTCTTGGCTTCCCCTCCTCCCTGGCAGAGCATGAGGCTCACAAAGTCCTTGGCCAAACCAAAACATCATTGTTATCAGCTCTGTTCCCGAGCTGAAAGTCAAAACACAGCACTGCACCAGCTACCAAGAAGGAGAAAAATGACTGCTACTGCTGAACCCACGACATTATCCACCCCTTATTCCATACCATTCACGTCATGCTCAGATCCCACATTTTCAATATACCATCACTCTTATCTTAGTGCATGGACCAGTCCCTATAAAGCTGCTAAATCCATCTGGTCCATGATGCCAGGCTCCATCTCTTGTAACAGTCTTCCAGAGCAGGAGAGACTGTGTGCAGTGTTCACACTCGTGAATAACCTGGGCAATAGTGTCCATTGCTAAGTCCACCCCTCAATCATGAGTCCATCTCTATGTTGCATCTCTGCTCTGATGGCCTGAAGTGCCATGGGCCAACGAGGCTCAAAATAATTCACTGTCCCCTTAAGCAGTTTCTGCAGCTTGTTGCTTGGGACTCCATACGGCTGCCTTCTATCTCCGATGCTTCCAAAGCACTGGAGGGGCCCAGTGGTCTACATACTTCCCCGTACTGTCCCACACACCCTGCCACTCATGACTGTCCAGCCTTGGAGGAAAACTCTTGGTCCCCCTATATTGTCGTCTAACCCCAGACAAGACCCAAGCCTGACTCTGCTTAACTTCTGAGATCAGACAAAATAGTGGTGGGTAGAACACAGTCTGTGTGTGTGCCAACATGCTGATCCCCATCACAATCAGCAGGCAGGTCCCAAGGACACCCAAAGGCCATTCAAAACCTTCAGAACTCTCAAACGATGCTGCTGTACTTGTCACTGGGGCTGGTGTAGCTGCTGTGCTTGCCGGCTCTCCCACCACCAGCTTCTCTTTTCCTGAGTCCAGCTCTTCCTCCTCTTCAATGGGTTCTTCAACAGTCTCTGTCTTGCTGCTCCACACATATATGGGGAAGTTTATGAACTGTGAGTATTTCTTTACTAGATTTTTAACAGTATCCAGCTCAAGATAATCAGATGCTTCCTCCTTCAAAACAAGGGTTATGGTTGTGCCACGTCCTAAAGTGTTTCCTCTTGGGTCATCAATCACAGAGAATTCATTTGAATCAGATTCCCAAATATGTTGAGTATCATTGTTGTGTTTTGATGTGACAATAACTGTCTGCTACTAAGAAAGCAGAGTAAAAGCCAACACCAAACTGGCTGATTAACTCAGATGTTGACTGGCTATCATCCTGCATTTCATTCATCTTGTTTAAGAATTCACTTGTACCAGACTTTGCAATGGTACCCAGGTTTTTAACCAACTCCTCTTTTGTCATGCCAATAAGTCAGCATTGTGACGAATGACCACCAGTCCGGACAGATGTCGTTATCTCAACCCCTTCGAGCTCCATGCTGGGCGCCAAAAAGAACTGTCGTGGTTTAAACCCAGTCAGGTAACTCGTTCGCTCCCTCCCTCCCTTCTTTCCCTCCCCCTACTCCCGGAGGGACGGAGAGGAGAATCAAAAAGAATGCATCTCCTACGGGTTGAGATAAGAACAGTTTAGTAACTAAGGTGTAACACAGATCACTACTGCTACCACCAATAATAATAATGATAAAGGAAATAACAAGGGAAGAGAATACAACACCTCAGCACCAGCCGACCGATAACTCGCCCCCCCCAGCCCGACCAAGCACCGACCAATACCTCCTCCAACCCTGCAGTCCCCCAGCCCTTCCAGGTAACTCCCAGTTACATCCTGGGCATGACGTGCTGTGGTATGGAATACCTCTTTGGTCAGTTTGGGTCAGGTGTCCTGTCTCTGCTTCCTCCTGGCTTCCCCTCCTCCCTGGCAGAGCATGAGGCTCACAAAGTCCTTGGCCAAACCAAAACATCGCTGTTATCAGCTCTGTTCCCGAGCTGAAAGTCAAAACACAGCACTGCACCAGCTACCAAGAAGGAGAAAAATGACTGCTACTGCTGAACCCAGGACAACTCCTGAAACAAATCCAAAGATCTGAAACCAGATTACCTAATAACAGATAGCATAACAAGGGGTCACAAACCTGTTGCTTAAAAGCCATCTGTGATTCATGAAGTTGAGTATCAATATAGTAGAAAGTGTGATACTCTTCATTATTTGATTTGAGCACAGCTAAGTGATGAGTGTTTTAACAGGAGGCTGGGCTGTTGCATACTGTCAGTTTTCAAGCAGGAATGTCGTTATAGGTGTTTGTAAGTGGAGGGGTGAACTCAGAATTTCTGTGTACAAGACTTAATGTTTTCTGTTCTTTTGAAATATGTTTAGATAGCTTTTTGATTTCAGCAGAGACAGAGGGTCTCTAGTTATACACTATATGCTTAATGAAATGATGACTTCTGATCTCTTCTGTGAGCATGATATGAGTCTGTATTTTTAAGAATATATTTAAATTTGTGGAGCCCTGGCAAACAGTCTTTATCTCACTGAACATAGAGTATTGCCGATGATCCATTGCCTGTAGATCCAATAAATACATTCGGTACTTGATGCAAGACTGTTCAAGTACTTAAGTTTAGATGAAATAATGTGAGGTGAAAACTGAGGAACAAGAATGGGTGGAGCTTCTGCTCCTTGAACTATTTGACAAACAGGGTGGAAATCTGCTCTGAAGTGTGAGTCTGCTTTAATCCAGGATGTGCCCATCTGCTTTCATGTCTTTATTTATGGCATAGAATTCTCTCATTTCTAATCAGTGCAGCATTTTTATGGTGAGCCTGATGCTTCTGGCTTATTGGGAGCATGTTGACACATAGTTGCTAATTCAGTATGGTCTGGGTTTGCTGGTTGAGCCTGGAAAGTCTAAGGAGTTGTGATGGTGCTGGATTCAATATGTACGTGTCAATTTTACTGCACAGTAGAGTCATCGTGGATGTGTTGCACTCACTGTTAGCGCACAGCTAGTCCTGAGTTTATATTCCATAAGTTGTAGTTTTCTTATTTACTCTTGACGGATTTCTGAGGGGAATAAAGGAGACTGCATGTTTCAGTTCTGACTTCAAACCCTTTGAGTAGTTGCAAATGTTTTTGTATTGTAAGCAAAATGCTCCTTTGTGGCAGAAATGAGCTGGCATTTGTGGTGTATCAAAGGAAAGTTGAGATCACTTATTGTGAACTTTTCAAAACAAAATTCCAAACTTTTTCAGACTTCAAACATGTCAAAATATAGTTGATTGGGTTGCCTTATGACTCCAAGGGTTAGTTGGAAATCCACAAGACTGAATATTTCTGATAAGCGAAGACTTTTCCCATAAGAGGAGAATGTTTATCATGCTGTCTGTAAATTCATACATAAGTTGTTTCCAGGTAGACTGCATAACAGAAAAAGCATAATAAAACAGTCTTTTGAAATGTTTATGATATGGCAGTTTTAATGTATGCCAGGCATCTGAATACATAAAAAAATTAATGAGTATAGACACTTGAATTTTCTAGAATCAGAAATATATTTCAAAGGAAATGATCATGAGAGTGATGCAGTTTAATATTACAAGCATAGCAGAAAGAGGAGAATGTAACAAACCATAATATGCCTGTTGGATGGGATGTAAAAAAAGCTGGAGGAGAGTCATGTTCTAGTTCTTTGGGCCAATCCAGATGTTAGAGAAAATAAAAAGAAACAGGGGATCTCTCTCCCCCCTCTTAGTAAGTTCAGTGGGGATTGATTATGGAACAAATAAATCTGGATAGGAATTTCTGATATTTTTTCATAAATAGTTAATCTTTTTATGAAGTAAGGCTCTCCAGTTAATTTATTTAAATTGTACATCTGACATGATTTTGTTAGTCATCTGATAACTCTAATCAGCATCACTGTACTACACAAGAAATGTGTATTCTTAAAAGAAAAAGACGAGGTTCTAGTCAGAGCTGACAGTCACTGGAAGGTTTTTTGGATTATACAGTCTTTTAAATTTAAATGTCATCTCTGAGGGGTATTGAGCAGGGGAATAGATTGTGCCTGACTTAGCGTTATCTGTGATTGTACTGTGTATCCTCAGATGGTATTCCCTGAAGCTGAACAACTGTATTACTCTGTTTCTGAAAAGGGTAGAAACTGTGGCCATTTCTGACATCGGCAGTCATTCTTTCTATTCGTTTTAAAACATACCATTCTAATTCACAAATGGAAAATGTGAGGGAACATAGGATGACAACATCAAGGTCTCTTCCTGATTTGGATAATGACTTGCTGAACAGAACTCCTGAGCCTGATGAACTTACACTGTTATATTTCTAGAAGAATGTGAAAAAAAAAATCAGAATTTTAGATATTTCAGGACTACATCAGATAGTTTCTTTCATCTGGTTGGAAGGGGCCAAAGTGGAATTAAAGAATTCCTTTCTAGCTTTCCAGGTGCTTGCAAGGATTCAGAGGAACATCATGCTGACCCAGTTCTATTAAGGTGATTTATAGCTTGAAAGTAGATGTGCCTCATTGCTTTTCTTTTTGAAGCATAGTTGAGGTCAGCTCTCTTTTGAAGCCCCACAGCTATCAAGAAGAACCCAAGCTCCTATCTGCCTGATAAAACATTTTTTGACCACTACAGAGCACTCTTGCCCATCTATTTGAATATACACCTATGAGTTGCCTTTGTGTAGCGTCTGTGTTTATTGATTAAAAATGTGTTAATATTTTATGTTGTCATGCAATAAATTTAATTGTTTTCCTTTGGTCTCTTTTTTTTCCCAGCATTTGAGGAATTATTTCCATCAAGACCATACTAGTTTCCTGACTAATTAAGTCAATGCTGAACAGTAAATCTGTATAAACATAAATGTATAAATAAATCCATCAAGAGTGTTTCCTTTCTTAAATAAGGAATTTACTTCCCTAAAATTACATTTTGATTTAGAGTTAGAAGTCTTTGTTCCTAGGTTAGTAATTGCTTTAGGCACTAGGCTGAGAGAGAGCTTTGCCACTGACATAAAAGGCATACCAAAGTCAGTGGGGGAAAGGAACTGGACATACTTCCAAAAAATCCACAGGTTTGTATTTTTCATAGAAAAGATATTATGGGGTATTTCTTAGTTGTTGTTGGTTTGGTTTTGTTTTTTTTTTTTCATGGTTTGAAATGACTGGAATTTTATTATACAACAAAAAAAAAAAACTTAAACAAGTTCATGAAACATTGAGCTATAGTCCTTGACCTTAAAAGCACATTATATAAATTATATTGAAATTGGAGATTTAAAAAATTTAATATAATTATCTTGAAAACTATATGCAAATTTTGTGTCAGATTGATTTGAGGCATTTTTTTAGATGATTTATGGCTATGTCATTGAGTAATCTGTAAGAGCTATTGATGGTGAAGAGAGGCATGCAATGTGTTGAAAGTAACTACCACAGTCAAGTGTTGTTTTTCCATAGGTTAATGCATTTGATTAGGGAAAATTTAATTTCTGTGGTGGTTCACTTCTTTACATGCTAATGAAACAGCCTTGTTCTTGGGCTTACTCTGTTCAGTCAGAGTTCTTGAAGTCATCAAGGTAGCTTTCAGCAGCTTGCAAAACTGGGATTTTACCTGGAAATACCAGACAAGCTAAATTCCATCCAGGTTTCCCCTTCATTTCTGTTTCTTTATTGACTGCCTGTAAGTCTCAGGGACATAAATAGAATTCAGACTATCTGGACCTGAGCTTTTGTCCTCAAGATAAACTGAGATTGTGTTTGTGTCCTTTAACTGGTGTTCCATGTACAAGTGAATTTAACCCTTTAAAAGTTCTAAATAAAGGTTTTCATCCTGAAGTCTGGGTTTTCTTTAAATAGCTCAAAACTGAACTTCCATTAAGTAGGCAAAATTCTCTTTCTTCTAATCTTATGTGACTCTTTTGTAAATAAATAGACAACATTGGGAGAATGCAGAAGCTATGCCTAGAGCAGTCAGAACACATTTAATAGGGAAACTTGGGCTATCTAGTCTACCTACACGTCACTTTCCTAATTGTTTGGGTTGTTTTGTTTTGTTTTTTTTTGTTTTGTTTTTTTTTTTGTGGAGAAGTTTGCAATACCCTGCTTAAGAAGTGTATTCATTCTGTCTTGTCATGCCTCTGAATTCCCTCCTGAAGATAATGGACGAGTTGATATTCTGTTTTATATTTTTCCTAGTGATTTTTTGAAAGGAGTTTACAGTCTTTGTGTCAAGACAAAACTACTTAGGGGAAAAAAGCACCTTCAAAAAAGTTATTGAGTACAAGTCTATCATGTCTCATTGGATAACTGAAAACAACTTTAAAGTCATGATGGATGAAGTAATGTAGAATAAAGCAATGTAGAATGAAAGAACACCATACTAGTTGCAAAACCCTTTAAAATTCAATGTTTAATTTCAATAGGATTCTTTTTTTATTGTTATTACTGTACCCATGACACTTTTTATCATAGAAAACAAAGACATAGAATGGACACACTTTCCTATATCTCTTTTACCTAATTGTCAGTTAAAATCCAATTTAGTTGAAATTGGCAATGGTTTTTGCTTTACTTTTTGTACTGTGTTATTTATCTGTAAAATGGTTTAATTCTTACCTTTGGTCTAGATGACTCACATAACTTCTTTTTCCTTACCTTTCATGGGATGCTCTGGAAGACCAAGAAAGTTTCCAGCTTTGCTTTGGTCTCACTTCACATTGCATGATGGAGGCAGTTCGGTTGCAAAAGGTATCATGTTTCCATCTTTCCTAGATCTTTTTGTCTGGAAATCATTTCTTGGGTTCAGAATTTTGCAGCAAGAAAGCTTAGAGACTGAACCAGCTAGAAGGAAGAAATGTTTGGGCCAGCTGAGTTGGAGGTAGACTATCATTTCTGCTTTTGTCCTTCTCCATACTCTTGTAGAATAAAACTCCAAGTGCTATCATTTTTTTTTTCCCCCATATCTTTCTCTATGTCTATCCCTTTGTTTCTGTAGTTTATCTGAGTCCTTTTTCCACAGGCTTAGTTAGTGGAAATGAGAATACTTAATAAACCTTTAAAAGATAAATGATGGTGATGTCTTGTATCACCTGACAGATGAAAAAGGGAATATTCCCCTGCTGCTCCTCTTACATCCTTACAGAAGAGCCAGGCAGACATTAGTCCTATGCTAGTATTTAATTTCTCTTGATGTTGTAGTGGATAGCAACAGATGTTTCTTTGCTGAATACAGGTGGAAGAAAAAAACCCACTTGGTTTTGTTCAAACACCTGCTGTAAATACTGCCTTAATCTGCATTCAGACTGCTGAAATTAAGGAACTTTTTTATGCTATCATGTACCAACAAAATATTCCAGTGGCAAAGTATGTCAGATTCTGTCCCACAAATTCCCATGAAGGAAAGGCTTTCACACCCAGTTATTTTCAAGAATATGGCTCTCTAAAAATAGTAGTAATAAAATCAGAAAACCACTTTATTTCCTACTCCATTTTATAGTGTTTCTCTGCTAAAGTGGGAAAAGAAAATGCTTATAAAAATGAGTGGCTGTATTTTATACAAGCAATAATGAATAATTCTAGGTATATCTGTAGTGGATAGTACAAGGAGGTTACATGTATGTTCATAGAAGATTAGTATGCCTTACCTTCCAAAGGGGGCTTTTTCCTGAAAGTCTACAGTAAAGACCTTTGTTCCTCAGATAGAAGTAAGAGTCAGTTTTATGCCCAGTATCTGTGTGATTTTTGCTATAAAATCAGAGATGGACAAGAGTACAGAAATTATAGCATGGTTAATAACCAAAAAGAAATGTAATGAATTAACACTAAGGAAGCCAAGACAGATAATATGAATAAATTAGAATTGTTCTGAAACAGTCCTAAAATGCTGTATGACTTAGAAATTGCTTAATCTGTCTTTGGACCTAAGTTCTTCAAACTGAAATCTTGTTTTCTTTATACTTCAATACTAATGATATAGCAAAGTGTAAAATTTAGGCTTTGTTAATATGGTTGGATGGTGGAAAGTGAATGATGATAAATGTATTAATCTCCAGTTATCTTTTCTGCTATTATAATGTATTGTCTTTGCCTCACAGTATGCTTACCAATAAAGGAATATGAATACATCCTCAATGAATAAGAGTTGAAAAATCAGTTGTATGCTTTTATTTTGCTATTGAATACTTGTTTCCAAACTGAGCTGCTGCAGAAAGGCAATCGCTATGAATCAGCAGCTGCTATTATCACTAAGTAGAGATTGTTGGTTGCTCTGAAGATGGAGTTTTTTAGTCTTTTTAAGATTTACATAAGTGTTTTTCTGAACAGAATGAACAGTTATAATCTAGATATTTGGTGTTTTAATTTAGATCTTCCAGTTGCTTTCTCTTCTACTAGACCTATCATAATGCAGATGAAATCCAAACAAATAATAAAATAAGAACAAGTCTTATTCTTCAGCTGCTGGCATATAAGATCTGATCTCTCTTTCATGAGAGATACTGGCTGAGCTTAGAGTTTAAAAAGAACAGGAATAAAATATGGAATTTGAAATTCATGTCCTTTGCTACTCTTGTTTTAGTGAATTTATTTCACAAAAAGATGCATGTTCTGTGCTCTCAGCTGGTGACAGCATTCATAAAGAAGCTCTGGACAAGACTCATATAATTGGAGCTTTTACAAGAGGATTTGCTTTTCTCTCAATGTGGTAACCCCACAAAAACTAGTAGCAGGTAAAGAGAGCCCTGGGAATGTTTATGATCAATGCTGAGCAGCTGAACAAAGCAGCCCAGAGCCAGTGGGCTTGCTAAAACCTTTCAAAGGCAAAACCCTGTATGGGAAACAGCTGGTAGATGGGGTCTCTTGTTTGCATGAAGAACTCCTGTTGTACAGCCCTTCAAAGAAAGGGAAGTGCTTTGGAAGCAGAGTAGTTGTGGAGAATTATTTGGCACTATGTATAAATTAATAGAAAAGGCTGGAGAAAATTAATATTAAAAAGAAATAAGATTTAAGGAATATTTTACTAATATAAGATAGCTAAAGGTAAGATATGAAATATGGTTTAATGTTTATTAAGTCTAATGTGTAATAAAGCATAGATATTTTAAAATAAAGTCAGGAAGTATTGCTTAGTGAGATGGATAGTTCCATATGTATATAGTCCCCATCCCACCATAATTATTAACACAATAATATGTACAGAGAAAGATGTGGTATATAGGCTATATAATCTGCAATAGTGTTATTATTGCACATTTGAGGACTGTTGGCTGCCCAAGAGGACCAGAAAAGCTCATTATAAAATGTCGCAGAGAGATTTTTAGCACAAGAGGCTGTGATCCATACTGGTGATAAGGGAGCAAAATATTTTTCCCCTTATCTTCAAAGTGTTTCCATGACAGGTGTCAACAATATGGATGATTACTGTGCCATTTCAAAGGGAAAATAGAAAGCTGAATGAATGAACAACTGAATATATTCAGTGATTGTATTTTAAATCAGTATATTTGATATTTTCAATATTAGGCTCAATTTTAGCTTGTTCCCTGTTGGTTAGCTACATCATGATATTATGTCTGCTCCTTGAAAAAACGTGTGTGTTCACAACCAGTTCAGGTAGAAATCTGCTTTCCGCAGAATTTGGACTGCTGCATTTTCATAGCTTGTTCACGGAGAGTGTAAGTTATTTTGTGGAACATAAAAGAACTTATATATAAATATATATAAAAAAATATATAAAACCTATATATATTTTATGTGTACATACACCCAACAATTCTCCCTTAATTCTTCCACCTCCATCTGCAGTCCTTTCTCTGTTCACTGATACTTTTGCAGAGGCAAGCCTGTAATTCCGGTAAACGCAAATATGACAATGTAGGGTATATTTTTTGTTGGTTTTGTGTTTTGTTTTGGTTTTTAGTGCTGTCTTGCCCTCGCAAAAAACAACCAACCAACCAACCCACCAAACCTCACAAAGCCCACTGCGTAGGGGGAAAAATAAATAAAAAAATCTGTAGGTTTGCTTTCTTGCTTGCTTTCTGTTTTTCTTTCTTTTCTATTTCCCTAGCAATGCAATCTCTATTATATGTAGAATTAAAGCTCAGGTATGTAGTTGACAGAAATTTGTGTATTTTTCCTAAGAAAATAAGAATTAATTGTTTTTTTTCTTCCTGAAAGCAGTGAAGTAAAAATAAGAAAACCCAAACCCCAAACAAACCACAAACAAAACCAACCAAACAAAACCCCATAATATGCAGTAGGTGATATATAATTTGCAGCTTCTGTCTTCTTTTGAATATGAATCCTTGTGTGGTTTTTGTCTGTATAAAATTGCAAATGTGATACAGATAAATGCCACATACATACTGCGAAAAATACGATAATATTGGTATAGTGACTGCAAATATTATTCTGAGAAGAGCAGGGAAGACTTAGGTATCTCCTTTTTACTTTAATGCACTCAAACTTTTATTCATTACCTTGAATAACTAAAAATATAATGAAACCATTTTGACAAGCTAAAATGAATGATACTGTCTTCCTCTGCCTGGTCTTTTGTGATATCTCAAAACTTCTACCTAACTAGGTCAAATATTTCCATCATTTTTGCTGTGATTTCTCCATGCAGTAAACTTTCTTTGTAGTCAGTGAGAATTTGAGCAAAGAACAGCTGTTAAGATCAACCTCCCTCTGTAGAAGGATATTGTATCATTGAAGCAAAACAGCTGAGTTTGTGGCTCATGGTGATTTAGAGGTTTTGTTGTTTTTTTTTTAATCTCGGGCAGCTCCACCAGGCTGTTTAATACAAATGAATGTGCCATGTTTAGTAGTAATAAAACAGATGGATGTAGAACTGTTATCAAAATGGACTGTATCAGAAGTGCAGAATACCTTAGACGAAGTACCTTTTTGTTCTTTTGTAAATGCATATGCAAGTACATACCTTCACAATATGTTTCTCTTCCTGCAGCTGTTGTTTTGTGGGTTTTTTTGTTTATCTACAAATCATTAACCAAGCAAATGTCAAAATCCTAAGAAGACAGGTTTGTGAGGAAAAAATACCGTGTATTATAGCATGTATGCTGACATGATTTATGTATATTCACTGCAGGAAATTTTCCTTGTATTTTTTAAGGAATAGCTTTAAAGCAATTTATTTACCTACAGCAATAAATTAATAAATGTGCTACTACATCTATGAATAGAATTTGAAGTGTCTGTTTGAACATAAAAAGATGTCATTGGTATTAAGAGCCATCATGTTCTGAAACTGTAACATACCTTGAGCTTCCTACACAAGGATTTCTTAATATAATTGGAGAAGTTCACTATAGTTACTAAAAATATTCTTGGTACTGAGGTGGGATTTAATTTAATACTTTAATAATTTAAATTTTAATTTTAAAAGTAGTTATTTTTTCTATGGAATGCCTGTAAATGATTGAAGTTTCATTTATAATTGCATGAAGTTTTTGGAAGCAAGTTTGTTGTCTGTGTCACTTTGAGTTTTGTGTATGTGTAAGTTATTCTTTAAAATGTGAAGCTATACTTTGTATTTTATGAGTGGCTAGTGCTTGCTTTTCCTTCATATGTTTCTGTGCTCTTCATCTATGATTACAATTAAAACACAAAGCGTGCTGCACTCTAATCAATTTACAGAGGGAAACTGATATTAAGAGATTTTGTAATTCAGAACTACCACTACCCTCCCCCCCCCACATTGTCTTGTTTTCCAGTTAAGAATGCAAAATAAAACATTTCACTATAACAAAACCAAAGAAGTTTTTGCTGAATACCCTATGAGTTAAGAAGATCCCTGTTACTGGCAGTTGTGGTTGATCTGTTTGACTTCCAAATAGGTAATAGCAGCAGTAGCAGCTGCTGTCCTGTGCAGATTTTCTGTGCGCAGATGCATGTGCGCACCTGATTCTGTGAATGGATTCTACTTTTGCTCTGGTGAAAGATGTTACCTAGATTGCTATCCTAAATGTACTGCTTGACCATCATACCTTTCACCTTCCCGGGCTGTTTCCAAGAATGCTTATGGTATTACTTACCAGCCAGCTACATGACATTGGGTTGCTGCTCTCTTAGCAATAGTTTGACTTGAAACGTCAGACTTGCATATTAAGGTGTCTCAGTTTTGTTGGCTATGACTGTCAGTATTTTAATGTGGGATGATGGAATTTTGTAATGTACAGTTTATTAATAGAAAGTGGTTATAAGAGGAGTAGTACCTGGTGTAGAAATACGTAAAAATTGCTTAATTTCTTCTTTTTATTTTTAAACCCTTACCTATTAAAGCTGTATTGTTCCACACTATACATCCTAGGCTCTAACATGTCTTTCTCTACTAAGGAGATTCCTTGAATTATTATTGTGGAGATAATTTATCAGAAAAAGAAAAGCTTAAATTAATCGTTATTCCTGGTGAAATGCTATGCATTTGCCAGATACCATAATCTTTAAGAATCCTGATTATTCTTCATTCTTTTCCCTAAAACCTTGTAGTATTCTGATTTCCAAATCACAGGTGACAGTGTCTTTTTATCACTAGCATTAGTTCTTTATTGCAAAACAGGTTGCACAAGGTGAAGCAGAGTCATTATAGGAACTGTAAGTCCCTACATAGTAAAAAAAATCTACTTTCATCTTCAGTATGATCTCATCTGGCAAACAAGACAGAGACAGGAACAAGACTTCTGTGTGATGCTGAACTATATTAACAAATCCCAGCTTGTTCAAAGTGTGTATGTATTCATAAATGTCTTATGCATACTTCAGAAAGTGATTTACAAACAAGTAACCTCCAAAATACAGTGCCATCTGCACACTCTACAAACATTAAAGTGAAGACTCTTGTAAACACTGTATAAACCACAGTATGTGCAGATTTCAACCCGTATTTAAGCTGAGCCAATTTTTTTCATCCATTTGCCAAATCAAACATTGCACAGCTTCTGAAAAAGGAGTGAGCTGGTGTTGTGGTTTAAACCCAGTCAGGCAACTCATTCACTCACTCCCCCCCTTCTTGCCCTCCCCCTACTCCCAGAGGGACGGAGAGGAGAATTGAAAAGAATGCAACTCCCGCAGGTTGAGACAAGAACAGTTTGGTAACTAAGGTATAACAAATCACTGCTGCTACCACCAATGATAATAATGATAAAGGAAATAACAAGAGAAGAGAATACAACACCTCAGCACCAGCTGACCAATAACTCACCCCCCCCCCCCCCCCCCCCAGCCCGACCAAGCACCGACCGATACCTCCTCCAACCCCGCAGTCTCCCAGCCCTTCCGGCTAACTCCCAGTTACATCCTGGGCATGACGTGCTGTGGTATGGAATACCTCTTTGGTCAGTTTGGGTCAGGTGTCCTGTCTCTGCTTCCTCCCGGCTTCCCCTCCTCCCTGGCATAGCATGAGGCTCCCGAAGTCCTTGGCCAAACCAAAACATCGCTATCAGCTCTGTTCCCAGGCCGAAAGTCAAAACACAGCACTGCACCAGCTACCAAGAAGGAGAAACATGACTGCCACTGCTGAACCCAGGACAGCTGGTCACTGGTTCCTCTGTTCCCTATTGTGAACACCAGATAAAGATACTTCATTATGTTTCAAATGTATTTTTTCCCCATGCAATCTGGCAATTCTCCACAAGAATGATTTTCCAGATTTGCATATATATGAACAGGTAGGTGTATTTTCCTTTAATCACTCTATAAAGGGTCTTTCCTCTAAAGCATTGTGCAGAGCACTGGGTAGAATGCCAGGAAGCTGATTACAAAGAAATCCATAAAAGAAAAATACCAGTCTCATAATTCCGTATTGATTACCTAAGCATTAGTGACTGCTGCACACAGTGTCTCCTGAAGTCACTGGATATGGAGTGTGAGTACTCTTTAAAAATTTTATTGACTTCAATCTGACAGTTTTACTCTCACATTAGTAAATCGTCTCAAGTGCTGCCTTTTTCATGTGATGTGTCTAGAAATTCAGTTATCATTAACAGAACAAAGGCTACATTGCAGGCATACTCTTACCAATAAGTAAGAAAAATGTTATCTCCAAGTGCCTAAAACTGCAGAGGAGCCTTTGTACCAAGCTACTGAATAACTGAAAATGCTTTCTTGTAAATATTTCAGTGTTGTTGATGAGGACAAATGAAGTCAGTTTCCTTTATTCTGCACATACACTCTCCAGGATCCTGTGGTATGTGGTTTCCAAATGACAAATAAGGGTATTTTTCATTGTTAGCATCAATTTGTGGCCGCAAAACAGGTTTCCTGACCTGATTCCAATTAATTTTCATTGTTGACCTTTGTTTGCTTCTGTGGCTGCTGGTTGGGTATGTAAGCTGTTTCTTTCTGATGAAGCAAATGCCATAAGGTACATCCCTCTTTTCATGTTGAAGGATTAAGTCTTGAAACCAATGACATTTGGGTTGTAGCATCTTTCTTACCACTTTTGCCATGGATAGGTCCCCACAAATGATAAAGGTGCCACTCCTGTTTCTTCTCCTTTCTTTCTGTGGATAGACCTCTCTGCCAGCTGTCGGCAGAGTAGCACCCACACTGTTGCTGCTGAGGAGGTAGAGCTCTTATTCACCCGGCTTCCTACTGTCTCCCAGAAGGTTTGTATTTCAATGTCAGGGTAAAACCCAGTTCTTCTTTATGGCAGAGAAAGGTCCAAGGGAAACTTAAAATTTCTTTTTATTGCTGGTGGCTGTTACTACACCACAGCTCAACAAGATTATAGTACATTTCATTTTATATTAAATCTAAACCAGTGCTCCAGCCATTCTTAGTGTTTGTAGAGGTTTTGATCTAGACATGGCCAGTACAAGTACAGAAACCTAGTGATGAATTGAAATCCAACATCTCTCAAATCTCTGTGAAACTACATATCCATACTTCACCATTTTCATTTTTAGTAATTTTTAAGTACCACTGTTAGGGTTTTTTTGTGTGTCTGTGTGGTGGTGGTGGGGCAGTTGTTGGGTTTTATTTGTTTAGCTTTGTGTTTATTTGGTGGCTTTTTTTTGCAAAGCTGGGAAGAGAAGATTCTCCATGAGGAAGAAATAAGAGGGTTTCCTTTTTCTTACCTTGTTTGTGAAGACATTACAAGGAAAAGAAAGTTAAAAACAAAATATGATTTCCTGTGCAAGTGGCAGTAAATGGGAAAGATATTTTGTTTTTGAATCAGTAGGAGACATAAAAAGTAAATGTTGCGTTGAGTCAGCCTGTGGTACTTGTCTTACAAAATAAAACTTTTGTGTAGAGTCTTTTTATTTGTTCTGACATTACAGAATTCTTCAATTTGAAACTAAAATAAGTAACGTATATAGTAGCTTGTATATGTCAGTGTCTTCAGTATTGAAGTATTGAAAAATCATGACTGAGGGCAGAAAATATATGGTCTATTTAGAAATGGTTAGACTCTAATAAGTTCAGAAACATACACACTTCTTTTTCTTTGAAGAAAATATTTGTAAAAGGTGCTCATTCACTTAAATTTGCTGAGAATATTCATTCAGAACGCATGAGGTTTTCATTTGTATGAAAGAATGCATGAGAATATTCATCTTGGGATGCATGTTTCTTAGGACACGCTCAATATCTAAATGTACTTCCCTCGATGCAGTAATGGCAGTGATCTAAAGCATGCTGTGCACGTGTGTGTGCTTGCACGTATGTTCCTTTGTGTCTAGGGAGCAGTTATCCAGTTTGTAAGCATAGCTATTAATAATTTCAAAATGTGTCCCTGGAGCAGCAACATTCTTTTCTTCTGCACTTGCAGAAGAAACTGGTTTGACTTCTCTGTCAACTGCTTTCTGCTTTGAAGGCTTTGCTTAGTTTTTTGTGAGCTGCTGGTAGTGCCAGAACTGCTGTGCAAAGAGAAGGTCCTTCCCCAGGTGCCAGTGTTGGTGTGAATGCTTCCTTTTCAGGTGAAGTCTGCCATTTCAGTGGCATTTGGAACTATCCCAGGTTCAGTAGGGTACCCAGGCACCTTCTTATTTTCAAATACAGATTTTGGAATAATTTTGTTCTTTGATAAAATAGAGGGTTAGCTTATACCCTTTGCTAAATTGGTCACTGTGCCAGGTGATAAAGAGATAGGAACCCAGGCCTGTAGTATAATGTTAGTCCTTAAAATTTAGTGGTTAGGGGTGCTCAGAGCCCACACAAGTCTTTGGATTATAGGTGTGATGGAGCCTTGGAGTTGTCTATGCACTCCAGCTGTGAGAGGGCAAATAGTTTCATGAAGTTTCAGACTTGCTCAGATTTATGTTGCAAGTCTTTTACTTCTTCTGTGGACTGGGATATTTGAAAATCCTGTTTCTTAAAGCAATGTGTTTTCTTCAAAGATAAGCACACTCTGATTTCATATCATTATCATGTCATAGACAGAAGTCATATATATATATATATATGCATTTTATATTACCATCATTTATATTACAGGGAAATCTTTTTCTAAACTATCATAATGTCTTTAAAAATAATTATAAAGAGAACATAGGTAAAGCAAGTTGTTCTTGCTGTCCTTTCAAAAATAAATCAGATTGTGATCTCTGAATACAAATTTCAAGGTTTGTTCATGTTACCTTACCCTATGTTCCTTCTTACAGACCTTTATAGATCCTATAACTATATGTCATATATCATACCCTAAATCTATTGTACATTTGTGTGTTAGTATTGCAAAATAAGGAATAATCTGCCAACTGAAAGGATATTTTTGCTCCATTTTTTAAGTGACAGAATAGATATAATTAAGAATGGACTGATTTCCTGGATGCACTTGAAAGTCTCCCAGAAAACTAGTAATTTTCCTTTTTCTTTTACAAATAAAACGGCTCTAAATGCTTTGTTGCTATTGTGTTTTATTGGCAGAGGTGCAGTAGAGCAGATGTCTCCACATCAGTGTCAAGTTCTGCTGTAGAGGCTGCCATTTACAGATTTGTTTTACTAATGGAAGCCTGCAAGGCTGTAGGTCAAAATTTTCTTCTTCAGAGTCAGCTGATTTAATGCCATTGGTATTATGGTCAAAATTGACAACAATTTCAAAATATTGTCAAACAGTATTGGTTACTTGGTAGCTTGAATTAATCCTTTGTCAAAGCAGAGTTCAGTTTGGAGAGAGCCATTTCCAGCCATTTTGTAATTTTTTTTATCATAGCCCAACTGCTTCTATGTTTTGAAGTTTTAGCAAACTGAACAGCAGCAGAGCAGCAGTCACTCAGCTATGATCTTAACTAAAATGTGCATACAAAATGACGTTGATGATTTACAGTTGACTTCTTATTTGAAAAATGCAGTGATAAATGTGTCGGGGTTTTTTATTCACCTAAAAGTGAAGAATTGCTAACATGAAGGGAAAAAATCATTTAATTTATGAGATTTTTTTTTCTTTATAGTTTAATCTTGAGGTTTCTCTGTATCCACTCCTACTCACTTAACTGCTTTATGTGGATCGTCTCTTATCCTCCATAAACATTAAGATTCCCATATTAAAAATAGAAGAAATTTTTATGAGGAAGTGCTTATTTTTAATTGAAAACCAAAGCCAATATATTAGAAACACTTGAAAGCAGAAGGTATCATCAAATTTCTTATGTGGGAATCCTGCATCTGGAGGGAAATTTTGCACCTAGAGTTGCTTTCTGTAACCTGAAAGCTTTTATTTTGTTCTTTTAGAGTATCTGGAAAAAATAGAAGTTTATTCAGAACATCAGATTTTTGCCTTCTAATATATTTTTACCACTATCCGATCTTTAATAACCCCTAATCTGGCTTCCACATTCCAATCCATCCTACATTGTCTGGTGGGGATGAACATGAGCTGCCTTTGATATATGGCATATCTTGGAAGAGGGCCTTCCTTGGAATCCTACTGCCAAATTAAACTTTTTAAGAACAGGCACCATCCTTGTCTTCAGCTCAGGGACAAAAAGGAAATAATGTTCACCTTTACTGAGAAATTCTTTAACTATAATGTTCATTGATAAATGTTCAGTGGTTGTTCTGAAATTTCCAGAAACATTTTGAATCTACAAAATAAAAGGGATTTCACAGTTCACGTGATGTCTGAGACAGTATTTTACTATTTGGGATTATTTTTTTTTTCCTATTGCTTTTAAGGTTGCCTCCTTACAGTTTGCATTATGAGAAATAGGAAGTAATGTTTTCTTATTTAACTTCCTTATGCTGTTACCGCAAAAGTCGGAAAAAAAGCCGACAATGCCATTCATGATTTCAATAGCCTGCTAAGTTGAAGACTTGGAGCTGCTCTTGGAAGCTTTTCATGCCTTTGATCACCTTTCTTGCCTTCCTTTCTACAAGGTTTTTAGCTTAATTTAATTTAGTCATAAGTTTTTGAGATAGGGTCAACCTTGTGTAATAGGCAAGGTGCTCAACTGCCACAGACTTACATAGTGAGTGGCCTAATAATTTATTCTCTATTTCTTTATAAGAATTACAGAAGTTTAGTTATCTTTTTGGTTTCTATTGAAAAGAGATTCTAATTTTTTTTTTTTTTCCCTAAGAGACAATAACAAATTTACAACTTATTCTTAAAATTATCGTAAGTGACCTTGTTATCAATGCTCAATTTTCTCGTTTTATCAACTTGTACCTCTTTTCCATTTAGCTTTACTTTTCATTATTCTGAATAATTTCCAATCATTGTTAAACTTTGGTATGACATCATTTGTTCCCTCTTTTATATAATTTGTTGAACATAGTGAAAAATATAGAGCTCAAGACAGATATTGTAAAACTTGCAAATACTGCTTTTTGTGGGAATGACCATAGGTTTCTCATTTTTAATACATAATATTCCAGTAGAATGCTTTTGATTTTATTGCATGACAAGTTAGTTTCTTTAAGAAATTTTGAAAAACTGTGAAAGCATTTTGGGAAGTCAGATGGGCAATAACACCAGCCTATTCCTTCTGTACTAATTTACTAATAAGAATTCAAATATATTTGTGTAATATAATTTTCTTCAAGCTGATACTTACTAAACACCATTACATGGAATGCAACCTGAAGTGTTCTTCTGGTGAGCAAAATTTATGATACATAATTTTACCATTATGACTCCTTGAAGTTAGTGATTTTGTTTAGAAGATTTTTTATTTTTTTTTAATAGGGCTACAGAAAATATACATGGGGTGGTGGTTAATAGAGGTGGTACTGAATATCTTCTTCATAGAGGTTTCTGTGTGCTGGCCATGTGTTTGCCTAACAAGCCCAAGAACTATTATAACTTGACAATTATAGATACATGCTGCAGCGATGTCTCTTATTCCATCAGTGTCTCTCATGAATTACACTAATACCGATGTAATCATTCTGATCTGCAATTGTTTAATGAGGACAAATAGGCTCTCAGAGCTGATCTGCAAAATATATATCATGTACATTTCTCTGTGTGACTGTTCAAGTATCTTCCATGGTCCTAATGCCGTGTTGTTAAAATAACATGTGAACATATTTGAGACTATATGGTGCTTATATTTTGGGTGTAAAAGGGCAGTGATTTTAACTAGTCATTACAAAAAAACCCCTACAGTGACAGCACAGGGTGTAGGAGTGTGAACGGTAAAGAAGTGCTCTTTAAAAATGCAAATGCTTTAGCAGAACATAAATAAGGAATTGTCAGGCTTATGGTTAGATTTATCAGCAGGAATAAACTCCTTTAACCTAATCAAACATTAATACGTCCTTCTCATTGACATTAAAGCAATGCTGTGTATAATTGAAAACTGTAGCTTGTCATCAGCCTGTAACAAGAAAACATTTCCTATGTATCTTCTTTGTTAGTAAATAGCGATACAGTCATTTTTCTAAAGTCTTTTTATCTTTTGCTGTTGGAAGTACTCAGCATAGTTCTCTCCTGTCTCCATGTTGCATTTTTGCTATGATGGGTAAGTAGAAGCTGTAAACTGGTGTGACTAAGGCCATAACTGTAAGCTTACAGTTTGTGTAGCTCATTGCTGTTCTTTAGCAGCAAACATGCATATAGTGTAAAGCAGGTGTATTTCCTTTTTCGTTGCATCTCTGCTTTATCTGGTGTTCTACAGCTAAGGACGGCTTCATAGAAAAGACCATTTAGTGGATATATTTGGAAATGTGTCTTTTAAATTATTATACTGAACATATGTAAAATCAGAAAAAACAGTTTTCCTATATGATGTGTTTGTGAGAGAGTGCTTTACGTACAGATGGTCTGATATCTTGATCACTTAGGGCCACATTCAGCCAAAAATATAGACAGACTCTGTGCCATAAGATGGATAGCAGATTAAAGCAGGCTTCCTGACTCATTCAGGTGGCTATAGCATGGAAAGGAGTGAAGCGATGAGCAAAGTGGTGAAATTTTTTGTTTGCCACAATTTGAGAGAATCATCCTTAATCTTTTAATTCATACTAATATTGCTCATTCTGGAATATCTGCAGCCATCTACATACAATTGTTAAAGCCCATCTGTGGAAATGTCACATAGACACAGAATTTTGATTTTTTTATAAGCAAAGTGACGTTGTGTAATTAAATTCATAAGCTCTTTGTAGTGCTATTTTTCTAGTTTAGCATTTTTCACTGCTAAGAGTACTTACTGTTTTCATAACTTTCACTTTTTGTGTTACTTCAAAAAATGTTGTATGGGTCTCAGAAAGCTACATCAAATGTACAAATCATTGCCAGCTGAAAATCCTTTAGCTTAATTAACTTCTGTGCAGTGTACTCAGGCCTGTATAAGAGCTTTCCACTTTTTGTTTCTCAGTGTATGAGACAGGATATATTGCATCAAAAACTACCAGGGGATGGATGTACAGAGGAATATGGTAAAAATTTAACCCAGGAAGAAGATCTTTCAAGCCCATACTGTATGGGGATCATACAGGATCCTTCAGGATCGTAGGTACTACCTGACAAATAAGGAAGTATTACTTATGGTGATCCTGAAAATCTCCAGGTTCATGTCGCTGTGATGTGTACAGAAATTCAGGCACTGCAATGGAAATCTTGAGGCTGTGGAGTATCACGCCATATTTGGGAATTATGAGAGGACCCAAGACATTTTTTGGGAAAGCAAGAAAAGTTTCTTTAAATTTCTGACAGATGTAGCAGTAGTTAACTTTTTGCATGTGACTAATTCACTGTGGTTAGCAGACTTCCTCAAAATCGCAGGACTGAGTGAATTTCCCAAAGTGTTACTTACAGTAAACTTGTGGCAAGAGGGCAAACAAAGCAAAAATAAGTCTTTCCCACCCCTCCCCTTTACTTTCATCGTATATTAAAAATAGGCTTTGTTGGGGTTTTGTTTGTTTGTTTTTGAATTATGAGTTTTTAATTCTTTTACTCATGTTTCAGGACCTGGAGGAGGTAGTAATTCTGATGATTATGGTGTGGGGGGAGGTGGTGTTGTTTGGTTTGTTTGTTTGGGGGTGGTGGGGTGGTATTGGTGCATATCTTGGATAATACAAAAAGTTGGTTTGTATATGTGGCTGATGTAATACCATATGAGAAATGAAGTGCTGCAGTAAGGGTACCTTGACATTACAAGGTATCTTGGCATTTTAAATACATGTGCTTTAAACGCTGATGAAGATGTTCAAAGGTTTTCACTTTGGTTTTGTGTTTGGGTTTTTTTTCCCCCTCTTCAAAAGAAGCTACAATATTGTTCACAATATTTAATACTTGAGGAGGCTTGGAAGAAGAACAAAAGGGAGATCAGTACTCTTGCTGCTAACAGTTAACTGTATATAAAATAATGTAACAGAATAAAACACACAGGAAGCAGGACAAGAAGATTAGCATGGGATACACTGTACTTGCAGTCTTTGCCAGCCCAAATGGTACAAGAGTGAAATCCTGCTGCCTGAATTGAACTGTGGAAGAGAATAAAAGACATAAATGCATATAAATATCGTGTTTGCCTTCTGAGATATGTTGTCTATGTATAATGGAGGCCAGAGAAACAAGAATTATCTAAAAGAGTTCTTTACCTTGCTGAAAATGAAGTGATTGGTATGAAAGGGCACTGAAATGAATGTCGTGGAAACAGATGTGATGGCAATAATCTGTTGAGAGTCCAGAAACTCTTAGAGTGTAAGCAGTAATCTGTCTGAAATGGCTGAGAAAAAACTGTAACTGTATTAAAGCACTCACTACAGAACCACACAGAGATTTCCCAGTGTGTCTCTAGTGGTGTCAAAATTTAGCAATAGAGTATCTTTTGCATAACATCTATTTCGATCTGATAATGAACAGCTAGTTTATCTAAATGACACCAACAGAGAATGCTGTGCTCAATGTCAACAGGTGAACTACTTTCATGATTTGGCATAGCAAAGTGTGTTATTCTAGATCACATCTGTAAATAAGACAAAACCCCAACATACAGATTGTGTGTGAGGGGGGATTTTTATTTTGAAGTTTTCAGTAGGGTTTTTTCCTATTAAATATTTGAGCTTTTGGTCCTCTGTAACTAGGACTATGAACTACTAACTTTAGTGGCAAAAATTTAGAACAAGTTAAAATTTTGCTTTGAAATTATTTCATTATTGTGTCAGAAGTGGAGATGTGGGCTTCAAAGTGAGCATTTTACAGACAGTAAAGCTGATATGTGCTTCAGTACTGGATTTTCATCTGGTTTAGCTTTCAGCTAAACTGTTTAGCAGTAATAATAACTTAAAGCATTTTTTTTTCTTCTTGATATGACAGAATAATCCAAAATAATTTTTGCTGGGTTTAGTCTGACCTGTTGCTCAGTCTGGGTGTTTTCCTGCTTTTTGCCATGCTCAGTAGTTACTCAAAGCCAAACGGAGAAGTCCAGCACCTAAATCAGATGAACCAGTCTGTGTTACATGTGATAAACTTCCACATTCTTGGCAGAAACAATCCCCTGTGTCTTCTTTCCCCAGTTAAATAGATTTATAATTAACAATGACCAATATTTGTATGTCAAAGACTTTCCAAACCCTTACTTTGAAACACCTGTGCCTGCAACAGTGGGTGAAATTTCAGGGCTCCCCTAATCATTAGTTCCTGTTGGCAAGTGCCAGTTAGTCTAGTAGTTTTTCTTGATGTCTTGTAGTCTTGCTGATCTGAAGAAGATCTGTTGAAAACCAAAGTGTGTTGATTTCTTTCTCTGCCTCTTTAAGAAACTAGATAATGGTTTCCTATTTCTTCATGGTACATGTCTGCATGGGTGAGAATTACACATCTATGATACCTCTACCATTTACAGCATTGTATTGGATTGGGACAATGACAGATTTTTTTTTCGAGCACTTGCTAGCAGTTACTGACACCTTAATTTATATCTGAAATACAAAAATAGGAAATTGGAAAAAAAAAAATGTTTCTGACTCTTCCTCTGTTTTGTTCAGCACTTTGGTGACAGAATTTGTGTAAACTTAAGCCTAGCAATAACTTTTCCTTTCTCTTACA
The DNA here is from genome assembly GCF_033815535.1 of Pezoporus flaviventris. Taxonomy (NCBI): domain Eukaryota; kingdom Metazoa; phylum Chordata; class Aves; order Psittaciformes; family Psittacidae; genus Pezoporus; species Pezoporus flaviventris. The sequence goes on along the minus strand of NW_026892550.1, from coordinate 36,492,453 downwards.
AATCTTGCCTGTTTCCATTTTTTTTTAATCTGTCTTCTGTTTCAAGTGAATTCTGCATTACTGAGATTAAAATCACTGTTATCAGTTTTAGCTTGCCCATGGTTGTTACTCACTGCTAATATTGCTGGTTTTGGCACGCATGGGTCTCTGTGTCTCTGTCAAACCTGAAACAAATAAACTCCTCATATCATCAGTTCACACTGACAAGCTGATAATTTTCTGTTGCAATATTTGTCCAGTCCTTCTATAATGACCTTTACTGAACTAATGTTACTTTTCTTACCCTTTTTTTTCACATTGCTGCACTTGCTTGGCTGTGTTTTCACATTCAGTTTTTGATTCTTGTAAAGTGGATAACATATTGCCATTTTTTGCAGCTTCTGCCAAATTTAGGCACTGCCTTGATTTGCAAGAGTTACTTTGAGAAATGGTGCCAGGATGTATCTTTCTGAGTGTTTTGGTCCAGAACAGTCTGGTCCTGTTTCAGGTCCTCAGTATTCTGTAAGACTTTTAGGCAGATTGTATTATTTCTGGTATCTGTCCCATTCTGAGCATGCCTGCTTTAAAGTAACTGGTACTTCATTGCTCATTTAAAAGAAAAAAAAAAAAAAAAAAAAAAGAAAATAAGAAGAAACCAACTGTGTAAGAGCCAGTTCTTATCTTTACTGAGAAGCAGCAATAATTTTTAAGTAATGCTCAGTAGTAGTTTTAATTCTGATTTTTTTTTTCATTTCTATTTTTTAAAGACTTTTAAAATATTCATAGTTAATATTATTTAAACTTTCTGTTTTCAGAAATTTCATAGAGTTATGAAGTTCTCCTTAATAGTGCCTATAATTTAATCTGCATACCATGATTTCTGCATAAAATAGGAACAAGTTCCAACAACTAGTTTAAATGGCCCAAGCCTTTTAATAAACACTTCAAGGCCAAGCTGGATGGGGCTTTGAGCAACCTGGTTTAGTTTCCCTGTGCCATGGCAAGGGGACTGAAACTAGGTGGGTTGGTCCTTTCCAACCAAGCCATTCTGTCATTCTATGATTCTTGAGATATATGCTGAGTATAAATGCACACAGGGTCAAAAGTATATATTGATATAGTTTGCAGAGAGGGTGTTGCTTAGACACATGCCAGTGTTTACATGGTGATGAGGCAATTTGTTATTATATGTTAATCTCTTATTTTTCTGTTTTGAAAGTATAATGAATGCTAGATTGAAATATATTTGCATAAACTATTATGGGTCAAATTAATGGATCTTGCTGAATTTTTAATGAGACATGAAAGTATTGTAATTGAAAGAGGTTCTTAAGAGGCTACTAGAAGAGTGTGACTGTGAAATGTGTCATGAGAAATGGAAAAGAAGAGAAGAGATCAAGGTAGTGATTTCTCTTAAAGAGATTTAAAAAAAACAAAGAAACAACCAACCTTCCTTTTCAGGAGAGCTTCTTGTATTGTTTCTTCTCCGACTCAATCCAAACTCTGTTGAAGTGACCTTGGGAAAAAGATCAGCAATGAAGAAACCAATTAAGAATTTAGTAAAAATTTTGTTCATTTATGATGTGAGGCAAGAAAGGCATGTAAATTGTTTCAGTGAATAGACAGAGGGATTTGCTGGTTTACAAGAAATAAGACCAGGGTGTGGCTCAGATCACTAGCACCCAGTTTCTCATACTTCTGTACAGTGAGCAATGTAAAGAACATGGTGTTACTTATGCCAGCTACTCCTCTCAAACTGTGCATCAGCAAAATTCAGGGCTTGAGATGGCTAGTCACCATTTGTTTGGAAGTGACTGCACTTATTTGAGGGCTTGGAGGGTTTGGCACATGCTCTACCAATTACTTTTGGGGGCAGAGAATGGTGCCTGACCACTTTCATTTACCAGTGTAGATACAGGTTAAACGAGTGACTGTGAATGAAGTAACTAACTATTTTATCATCTTTGTTAGCTAATGGTGAATTTATGTACTGCTTTTTCTAATTGAGTACACACAGTGTAAATACTGGTTTCTTTGCACTGAATTTAAAACTCTTGGTCAGGACTTAAACCTGTCTATGAATTTAGCTTGTAATTTCTGAAAATTGTTTCTCACAGCATTAAGTATTCATGCAACCTGTAGTGACAGAAAATCTAAAAAAGAAAAAGAAAATCTAGGCAAGGAATATTTTTAAAGTGGTGATCAATAACAAAAAGATAATTTCTGTTATAAAGAGTTATGCAGTTATTAAGAATCAATTAAAATCTATAATGTCATACATATTGATAGAACAGTAATTTATTTTAAGAATAAACTTGTCTGAAAGGTGGTGTGAAATGACTGAATAATGTCAGAAAACTTGAGTTACTGGACAATTTTCCAGAAGCAATCTGAAAAAACACCCTGCTGAAGCCATGCTGGCTTCTCCTCTCAATGGTGCCTGGTGTGCCAGCACAGCTAAAAGAGTACATTCATCTCCCTGCACCTCATTTAAGTTCCTTATTAACGCTGACATCTGTTCAAATCTTAATTACCACATTACCACAAATAGACCCTTGTCAAATCTAACCTAATTTAAAAATAGCTCAAAAACGGAAATGCAAAATGTGTCTCTGTAATACAATGATGTTTTATTAATAAAGTAAATGGATAAATAATTTGCATAATGTTAAAAGCATCGGGATTAGAAAGCATTTCATGTAGTTTTTGGAGCTTTTTGGCAAGAAAATCTACAGTGCTGATAACTTTTGTATATACAAAAACTGACTCAAATGCAGTATGCTTATAAGGATGATCCATAACTTCCCTAGAGAAACTTTTTTTCATATGTGTCGTGGTTTAAACCCAGTCAGGCAATTTGTTCACTCACCCCCCCCCCCCCCCCCCTCTTTCCCTCACCCTACTTCCGGAGGGACGGAGAGGAGAATCGAAAAGAATGCAACTCCCACGGGTTGAGATAAGAACAGTTTAGTAACTAAGGTATAACACAAATCACTACTGCTACCACCAATGATAATAATGACAAAGGAAATAACAAGGGAAGAGAATACAACACCTCAGCACCAGCTGACCGATAACTCGCCCCCCAAGCCCGACCAAGCACCGACCGATACCTCCTCCAACCCTGCAGTCTCCCAGCCCTTCTGGGTAACTCCCTGTTACCTCCTGGGCATGACGTGCTGTGGTATGGAATACCTCTTTGGTCAGTTTGGGTCAGGTGTCCTGTCTCTGCTTCCTCCTGGCTTCCCCTCCTCCCTGGCAGAGCATGAGGCTCACAAAGTCCTTGGCCAAACCAAAACATCGCTATCAGTTCTGTTCCCAGGCCGAAAGTCAAAACACTGCACTGCACCAGCTACCAAGAAGGAGAAACATGACTGCTACTGCTGAACCCACGACATTATCCACCCCTTATTCCATACCATTCACGTCATGCTCAGATCCCACATTTTCAATATACTCTTATCTTAGTGCATGGACCAGTCCCTATAAAGCTGCTGAGTCCATCTGGTCCATGATGTCAGGCTCCATCTCTTGTAACAGTCTTCCAGAGCAGGAGAGACTGTGTGCAGTGTTCACACTCGTGAATAACCTGGGCAATAGTGTCCATTGCTAAGTCCACCCCTCGATCATGAGTCCATCTCTATGTTGCATCTCTGCTCTGATGGCCTGAAGTGCCATGGGCCCACCAGGCTCAAAATAATTCACTGTCCCCTTAAGCAGTTTCTGCAGCTTGTTGCTGGGGACTCCATACAGCTGCCTTCCATCTCCGATGCTTCCAAAGCACTGGAGGGGCCCAGTGGACTAGATACTTGCCCATATTGTCACACACACCCTGCCACTCATGACTGTCCAGCCTTGGAGAAAACCTTTTGGTCCCCCTATATTGTTGTCTAACCCCAGACAAGACCCAAACCCGACTCTGCTTAACTTTTGAGATCAGACAAAATGGTTGTGGGTAGAACACAGCCTGTGTGTGTGCCAACATGCTAATCCCCACCACAATCAGCAGGCGGGTCCCAAGGACACCCAAAGGCCATTCAAAACCTTCAGAACTCTCAGTTGATGCTGCTGTGCTTGTCACTGGGGCTGGTGTAGCTGCTGTGCTTGCCGGCTCTCCCACCACCAGCTTCTCTTTTCCTGAGTCCAGCTCTTCCTCCTCTGCCTTGCTGGGAAATGCTGCGTGGTCTCCTGCATCCTCCTGGGGCTCGGCAGGCGGCTTCCGGGGAATGCTCTCGGCTGTCGCGGGGCTGGGCTCGGCCGCGAGGCTCGGCTCCTCCGCGGGGCTCGGCTCCTCCGCCGCCTTCTCCCTCTGCTCGGCAGCCGCCTCCTTCCTCTCCTCGACCGCCCCGACCTCCTCCACCGGCAGCCGTCCCCTCGCGGCCTCCGGCCCCGCTCCCGCCGCCGCTTGGTGCCCGGGGCCGCTCTCCCGGGCCGGTTCGGCTGCCGCCGGCTCCCGGGGCCGCTCCCCCTCGGCTCCCCGCAGCCTCACGAAGATGGAGAGTAGGGTGAGGGCCAGGACGGTGAAGAGCAGCCGGACGGCCAGGTACAAGTCCACGGCCACGTCCGTCCCGCCCTGCTGCTGGAGCCCGCCCGTATTACAAGCCATTGCCATAAAGCACAGTGAGACAAGAACCTTAGCCCAGGCCCCACACTTGCGAAACACTAACACAGCAAATACCGGCTCTACGTAAGTTACAACATTCTGAAGCTGTGAGATCAACAAGAACAACTCTGAGAGCCAATAAATCAGCATTGTGACGAGTGACTATTAATCCGGTCAGATCTGTCGTTATCTCAACCCTTCGTGCCCCACGTTGGGCGCCAAAAAGAACTGTCGTAGTTTAAACCCAGTCAGGCAATTTGTTCACTCACACCCCCCCCCCCCCCCTTCTTTCCCTCCCCCTACTCCCGGAGGGACGGAGAGGAGAATCGAAAAGAATGCAACTCCCACGGGTTGAGATAAGAACAGTTTAGTAACTAAGGTATAACACAAATCACTACTGCTACCACCAATGATAATAATGACAAAGGAAATAACAAGGGAAGAGAATACAACACCTCAGCACCAGCTGACCGATAACTCGCCCCCCAAGCCCGACCAAGCACCGACCGATACCTCCTCCAACTCTGCAGTCTCCCAGCCCTTCCAGGTAACTCCCTGTTACCTCCTGGGCATGACGTGCTGTGGTATGGAATACCTCTTTGGTCAGTTTGGGTCAGGTGTCCTGTCTCTGCTTCCTCCTGGCTTCCCCTCCTCCCTGGCAGAGCATGAGGCTCACAAAGTCCTTGGCCAAACCAAAACATCGCTATCAGTTCTGTTCCCAGGCCGAAATTCAAAACACTGCACTGCACCAGCTACCAAGAAGGAGAAACATGACTGCTACTGCTGAACCCAGGACAGTATGATAGACAGTAATTTCCTAGTTATGTGTCCCTAGGTGATACCTTATACCGAGAAACTGCAAATATTAAAAAAGAAAAAATTGAAACACCAAGACTGAAGTAATTTTGTGCCATTTTTGATACCTAAATATTGAGCACATTATCAAGTGTTTGAAATGAGCATTTGAGTAGCAGAACCAGAATGTTAGAATATTTACTGTCATCCAGCAAAGTCAGACTAAATCACTGGCCTTTATTCCTTGATGCACATGTTTTCAGAGGTGTTGAGAAACCTTTAAAGGTCATTACGATGTGTGCAGATCGAGATGTACCTGCCAAACATTGTCACACTGGTTATCTTTCTTGATGAGTTCAAGCTTTGCAAAAGCTCATGGCCTTTAACCATCAGGTGTAGTGGCAAAGTCTTAATGGTTAAAATCACTGCAGAAGTAAAAATTTTCCCCTTAGGGTTATATAGATGGATTGTAGGGCTTTTAGGTACATCTAACCCTTGATCAACTGTAAAAGAGATGTAAAGAATCTCAAAGATAGGTTATTCAGGCTAAGAATATAGGATGTCTTCTGGTATACTGCTTATTTACTTTAAACTAAACAAAACCAAAAAATGTGAAATGCACAGGGGAAAAGTATATGGGTATATCTGTATCTGGACCTTCCTGCCTGGGTGTTTAAATCTTGATTACCAAGGCTAATATCCAAAGTGTGATTGTTAAACATCATCTCACCCCAGCTGGTGGCAAAATAGAAGTTGTATCTGAAACGTCTAAATTTCCCTTACTACATGGGTCATTGCTTTTGGGAAAGGTTTTGAGGCAAAATCAGCCAGATTGGATTTTAGACCTTGAAAATCCTTAAGGTTTTCCTTCAGTACAGTTCATCTGTGCAAAGGGACTTTATTAATAGTCTTCAAACCTAACAATAAAAAAAAATAAAAATCACTTTGCAGACTACGACATTATAAAATGTCAGTCATTCTTGTATCCAGTTGAACGTAACTGCTTCAGAGCAGGCCATGAAGTTACTTGGTTGTTTCTGAAGGGGTGTTCAGAGGTGTTGAATAGTGCAGGAGGTTAAGCCAGTGCACTGAGGGAGTACTTTGTAAGAGGCAAGTGTTGAAACAGTCCAAAAACTGTCTGACCCGGTGTGGTGGGTTGACCCTGGCTGGATGCCAGGCGCCCATCAAAGCTGCTCTATTGCTCCCCTCCTCAGCTGGACAGGGGAGAGGAAATGCAATGAAAAGTTCATGGGTTGAGATAAGGACAGGAGGATCGCTTGGCAGTTACTGTTACAGGTAAAACAGGCTCGACTTAGGGAAATCAGTTTGTTATCAGTCGAATCAGAGCAGAATTATGAGAAATAAGACCAAGTCTTAAAAACACTGCTCCTTCCTCCTCCGGGGGAGGATTCCTAATGCTCTTCCTTTGTTTCAGCATGGGTTCCTTCCATGGGGTGTAGTCCTTCAGGAACCGACTGTTCCAGTGTGGATCCCCCAGGAGGTCACAAGTCCTACCAGGAAACCTGAATAGACTGCTCCAGTATGAGCTCCTCTCTCCACAGGGCCACAGGTCATGCCAGGAGCCTGCTCCAGTGAAGGCTTGCCATAGGTTCACAGCCTCCTGCAGGCACCCCCCTGCTCCAGTGTGGTGTCCTCCTGGGATGCAGGTGGAATCTGTTCCACTGGGTACTTCCATGGGCTGCAGAGGGACAACCTGCCTCACCAGGGTGTTCACCACAACCTGCAGGGGAATCTCTGCTCTGGCACCTGGAGCATCTCCTCCCCCTTCTTCTTCATTATGACCTTAGTGTTATAGAGTTGGTGCTCTCACATGTTCTCGATCCTCTCTTCTCTGGCTGCAGGTGTGCAGTTTTCTTTTCCCCCTCTTATATACATTATTCCAGAGGTGCTTCCACCATTGCTGATGGGCTCAGCCTTGGCCAGCAATGGGTCTGTCTTGGAACTGTTTGGCATTTGCTCTGCTGGACATAGGGGAAGCTTCTTGCAGCTTCTCACAGGAGCAATGCCTATAGCCCACCCACTACCAAAATCTTGCCACATAGACCCAATATACCCAGCCAAAAGATTATTTGTGGTTCATAAACATCCAGGCACAGAGAAAGGAATATGTAAAGTATTTGCTCCTTCCCTGGCCAAAAGACCCCTTTAATACAGAAAACCAATGGTCATCTATAAAAAAAGCAATGTTGTTACTTCTCTGCATCGTCATGTAATTTTGTGCCCGAGACAGCCCCTGCCCTGTAGCTGTTGCGCAGAGGTAGGGGACCAAAAAGATGACGAGGGTTGGAAGCGAGTTCCAGTTTGGCGTCGTGGGAAACCCTCCCCCCTTCCTGCCCTGCTTCCCCAGGTGTCCCTCCGTAATAGGTTCGAGGCCCTGGATCTTGAAGGAGAGGTAGGCGAGGATGTGGGGCAAGGCCAGCCTACAAGGCCACATAGGAAAAGGCGGTCGACTTTGCACCTCAAGACTGCCTCTGATAAGAAAGAAAGAAGGGTCATTGTAGTAGGCGATTCCCTTCTGAGAGGAACAGAGGGCCCGATATACGGAGTTGACCCTCATCATAGGGAAGTGTGTAGTCTGCCTGGAGCCCGGATCAGGGATATCACCAGGGCGCTCCCCAGCCTGGTGCACCCGACAGACTACTACCCACTTCTGGTCTTCCAGACAGGTGGGGGGGAAGCTGCTTCCCGCAGTCTGAGGGGGATGAAGAAAGACTACAGGGCCTTGGGGCAGATGGTGAAAGAGTCTGGGGCTCAAGTGATCTTTTCCTCACTCCTTCCATCTTCCATTGATGATGTGGGACGGAATGGCAAGATTCAGTTCATAAACAATTGGCTTCGAGACTGGTGCTACAGGCAGGGCTTTGGATTCTTTGATAACGGCTGGTTTTATAGGGCACGAGTCTGGACAATGGCATGTGGGAAAGGTTTGTCTCACAGAGGGAAAAGGATGGTGGGGCACGAATTAGCAGGGCTCATTTGGAGAGCTTTAAACTAGATTCGAAGCGGGATGGGGTTGTGGCTGGGCTTGCTCCAGTGGGGCAGCACTCCAGAATTGATGAAGACTGGAAGGCCTCCTATAATCCTAGGGTGAAATCGGTGTGCTCAGCTCGCTCCCTGGTATGTCTGTACACCAATGCATGCAGCATGGGAAATAAGCAGGAGGAGTTGGAAACCTGTGTTAAGTCAGGAGACTATGATCTGGTGGCAATTACAGAGACATGGTGGGACAGCTCACATACTGGAATATAGTCATGGAGGGCTATGTCCTTTTCAGGAAAGACAGGCCAGCCAGGTGGGGTGGTGGGGTTGCTCTTTATGTGCGGGAGCAGCTACAATGCACTGAGTTCTGTCCAGGGACAGATGACGAACGAGTTGAGAGTCTGTGGGTGAGAATTAAGGGGCAGGCTGGCAGGGGGGATACTGTTGTGGGTGTCTGTTACAGACCACCAGATCAGGGTGAGGAAGTTGACGAGGCCTTCTACAGGCAGCTGAGAGCGGCCTCACAGTCACAGGCTGTGGTCGTCGTGGGGGATTTTAACTTCCCTGATGTTTGCTGGAAGGACCACTCGGCAACCCAGCCACAGTCCAGGAGGTTCCTCCAGTGTATGGATGATAACTTCCTCATGCAAATGGTGGATGAGCCGACCAGGAGAGGAGCGCTGCCGGGTCTCATCCTCACTAACAAGGAGGGTCTGGTCAAAACAGTAAGGGTTGAGGGCTGCCTTGGTTGCAGCGACCACGAGATGGTGGAATTCAGGATCTCGTGTGGTAGGACCAGTAGAATAGCAAGTAGAATTGCAACCCTGGACTTTAGCAGGGCAAACTTTGGCCTTTTGAAGCAATTGCTAGGGGAAATCCCATGGGCAAGGCTGTTTGAAGGTAAAGGGGCCCAAGATAGTTGGTTGGCATTCAAGGATTACTTTTTCCGAGCTCAAGATCGGAGCATCCCGGCACGTAGGAAGTCAAGGAAGAGAGCCAGGAGACCTGCGTGGCTAAATAGGGAATTGCTGGGTATGCTCAAGTGGAAGAGGAGAGTTTACAGGTCATGGAAGGAGGGGCTGGCCACTTGGGAGGCATATAAGGCTGCTGCTAGAAGATGTAGGAAGGCAGCTAGGATGACTAAGGCCTCCTTAGAATTAAACCTGGCGAGAAGGGTCAAGGACAGCAAAAAGAGCTTTTTCAAATACATGGCAGATAAAACTAACACCAGAGGCAATGTAGGCCCACTGATGAACGGGATGGGTGCCCTGGTGACAGAAGATACAGAGATGGCAGAGTTACTGAATGCCTTCTTTGTCTCTGTCTACTCTGCTGCAGGCAGTCCTGAAGAGCCCTGTACCCCTGAGATCTTAGATGAAGTCAGGTCAACGGAGCGGTTTGCCTTAGTCGATGAGGAATGGGTTAGAGACCAGCTGAGCAATCTGGACATCCATAAATCCATGGGTCCAAATGGGATGCACCCACGGGTGCTGAGGGAACTGGTGGAAGTCATTGCTAGACCACTCTCCATCATCTTTACCAAGTCTTGGGAAAGGTGAGAGGTGCCTGAGGACTGGAGGAAAGCAAATGTCACTCCAGTCTTTAAAAAGGGCAAGAAGGAGGACCCGGGTAACTATAGGCCGGTCAGCCTCACCTCCATCCCTGGGAAAGTGATGGAACACCTTATCCTTGGTGCCATCTTAAGGCATATCAAGGATAAGAGGGTTATGAGGGGCAGTCAACATGGCTTCACCAGGGGGAAATCATGCTTGACCAATCTCTTAGCCTTTTATGAGGAAATAACACGGTGGATGGATGATGGCAGAGCGGTGGATGTGGTCTACCTTGACTTCAGCAAAGCATTTGACACAGTCTCCCACAGCATCCTCACAGCTAAATTGAGGAAGTGTGGACTGGATGATCAGGTAGTGAGGTGGACTGCGAACTGGCTGAAGGAGAGAAGCCAGAAAGTTGTAGTCTATGGGGCTGAGTCTAGTTGGAGGCCTGTATCTAGTGGAGTGCCTCAAGGGTCAGTACTGGGACCAGTATTATTTAATATATTCATCAATGATTTAGATGAGGGAATTGAGTGTACTATCAGCAAGTTTGCTGATGACACTAAGCTGGGAGGAGTGGCTGACACGCCAGAAGGCTGTGCTGCCATCCAGCGAGACCTGGACAGGCTGGAGAGTTGGGCAGGGAATAACTTGATGAAATATAACAAGGGAAAGTGTAGAGTCCTGCATCTGGGCAGGAACAACCCCAGGTTCCAGTATAGTTTGGGGAACGACCTGTTAGAGAGCAGTGTAGGGGAGAGGGACCTGGGGGTCCTAGTGGACGACAGGATGACCATGAGCCAGCACTGTGCCCCTGTGGCCAAGAAGGCCAATGGCATCCTGGGGTGTATTAGAAGGGGGGTGGTTAGTAGGTCGAGAGAGGTCCTCCTTCCCCTCTACTCTACCCTGGTGAGACCGCATCTGGAATATTGTGTCCAGTTCTGGGCCCCTCAGTTCAAGAAGGAGAGGGAGCTGCTGGAGAGAGTCCAGCGCAGGGCAACGAAGATGATTAAGGGAGTGGAGCATCTCCCTTATGAGGAAAGACTGAGGGAGCTGTGTCTCTATAGTTTAGAGAAGAGGAGCCTGAGGGGTGACCTTATTAGTGTATATAAATATATAAAGGGGGAGTGTCATGAGGATGGACCCAGGCTCTACTCAGTGGCAAACAATGATAGGACAAGGGGTAATGGGTACAAACTGGAACACAAGAGGTTCCACTGAAACTTGAGAAGAAACTTCTTCTCAGTGAGGGTGACAGAACACTGGAACAGGCTGCCCAGGGAGGTTGTGGAGTCTCCTTCCCTGGACACATTCCTGTGTAACATTATCTAGGTGTTCCTGCTCCGGCAGGGGGATTGGACTAGATGATCTTTAGAGGCCCCTTCCAATCTCTAGCATACTGTGATACTGTGTGATACTGTGATACTGTGTGATACTGTGATACAGTTAAAACCCAGCTGTCTCATTTAGACAGCAGATTTCTGTGTTAATCTAGATGAGGTTTGGAGAACTTATTATGTGGGGATCTAACTGAGAGATGGGAGATTTCAGCCCTGTTCTTTGAGTTGATTTCAATCTGTAAAAAGTAATTGCCATTTAGATACTTTTATTGGTTTTGATGAGTTACATGATTGTGGTAATCAAGAGGACAATGTTGTATATCAATGTTAGTGACATCTATGAGAATTGTTCACTTAGTGTCTGGGACTGTATAAACCTTTTTGATTTTAAGCACATAAGCACTCCTACTGACTTTTATGATGATTTAATCATTCCTTGTAAATGCATTCGGTCTCTGTAACCTGCCATTGGATAGGCTTCTAAATGCATGCTTATCCTGGGGGGTTCTTACTGTGAAAATAGCCTACAGTAAACAGCATGGTGCTAAGATACTGTAAAAAGATAAGTAGGGGTAACATTTACTGTGCAGTTCTAAACATACGCAGTACCAACATGAAAGATTGTGCTCTCTGACTGCATAAACTTTATTCACCCAAATGCAAGTTTTGATCATTATGCTTTAATTTAAATGTGAAGCACAAATAGAGTGTTACATTGCATTCCATGTTTATGTATTCATTTATATGTAGCTTGCAAGCTGAGAATACTCATACATTCCTATGAAGATTTAAGTGAAATATCTTCAGGTAAGCTTGTAAAGAAAAGGAAAATCTAAACTTAGGTCTCACATTTTCATTTCAATATAATATGTTTTAAATTCATCTGCCAGCTGACTGTCAGAAGACTCAGATGATGTTTTCTTTGAAGCTTTTTAAAACTGAGATCATGTTTTTCAAGATGTCTGATGAATGTTGGAATTTGGGTAATCTATTGTGTATCGAGAATGAGTTTACTGGCTTGTCATATATCAATAACACTGAATTTTTTTTGGTAATGCGTTTTGTGAATAAGAAGTTGTTAGAATCTTTGTAAGTTTTGAATGAGACAAATTGATGAGCTCAAAAATCAAATAATGCCTTTCTCCTAGAAATTATTAGGATGAGGTATTAGGAATATGAAATTATGACTAAAGCAGGCAGCTGAATTTGCTATTTTCACATCTCTGTACTGTCAGTAAAAAAAGAGTAAGTTCTGTTAATTTTCCTAAACTCTTAAGTGTATTAGGCATCAATGAATTTTAAAGAGCTTATGGAGTGGGAATCTGCTGAACATAAGTTAATATGTCTCAAATAGCTTTTTTATATTAAAAGAATAACAAACAATTTTTGCTTTTACTTTTTCATGTCTTTTTGTTATGCAGAAATTAATTTGCCTGTATCCAATGCATGCTTCTTCCAAAACTCAACACAAAACTTCCTTCTCTCTCCCTCCAGATAAAATGACTGAAGGAAGCGCGGAACATGCGAGAGAAACAAGTTATCCTTGCCATTGGGTAGCCTGATGCATGCTCAATAAATACTATTTTCTTTGACTCAGCATTATTCTGTTCTAGACCGCATGTGTAAAAATGATACCAGAGTGTTGAGTAGTTGCTGGGTTTGTGTATTTTGTTGCATATAATGATGAATTTTATTTTAATGTTTGTTCATTCTAGCACAGTTTAACACCATAATACATCATCAGCTGAGTTAGCTGAATTCTCTTCTAGTGTGGAATGACTTACCTACAGCTAATAACATCTGTGATGCTCCAGCAAAAGCAGCTGGTGCTCAGAGTCCATTTTGGATTACCAAACCTTTATTATGCATAATCGCATGAGAGCAAAAACTCCACTGACCTCTCTAGCCCACAGCTGGCTGCTGAGGCGAAATAATCTGTTTTCACATTTTGATGGGCAGTGGAAACAGTGCTCAGTGATGCACAGTTTAAGAGTTTAAGTTTTTAAATGGTTATCTAGGTAATTGCATTCTTTTGTCTGTTAGAAGCAAGTGAATGAGGCAAGAATTACGGAATGCTGTTCAAAATTGTTTTCTAATTATTGAGCCAACTACCTCAAAATATGCCCACAGCGCTCAATCCTTTCTAATTTCTGTCACCTTGCATCTGCTTTCTTAGTCCCCTCAAGAGCATTTAAGAACAACAACACTTTTTATCAGTCACAGCTTGCTGTTTGTATCAGGAGTGCTAAGATCAATACCATGTACTCTACCTCCAGAGGAGACCAGTGCATTTTATGCTTTAAGCTTAGTGTGTCATCAGCACTTCTGTTTCAGAAATGATAATCTAAGCCTGCAGCAATAAGGACCTCGCTGAAGGCTTACATACTTGAAACCAGCAGCAAGTCTGTTGCTGTAATTATAGTGTGTTGTTGCTGATTGTTATGCCTGTTGGGTGGGTTGTTTTAAATGTGTGCTTCCTTTTCCATCTTTTCATGTGTCAGTCTCTCAGAAGTTTGGAAGGGTTTTAAAAACAAAGTGGGATTCAGTAAATGCATAGATGACATTCAGAGACTTCTGATGCTTTAAAAAGGAAGTGAAGTCTGAAATGGAAAATGGGGCTTTAACTTGTCTTCCCCAGCAGTGAAAAATTTTAATCTCCAGGTATTATTTACTCACTTTTACAAATACCGTAGAAAGTGTCACATCACTACATTTTTAGATAGTCTGTCTCAGTAACTAATCAATTAATTATCTTTTTCAGCTGCAATGATCCAATTAACAGAATTGAAGATGTGTAAAGTCAAGTTCTAGATACATGTTTTTCGAGATTTGGTATCCAAATATTTACTGACACGGGTGTCACTTCAGTCCCTTGAACTAGAACAGGTTATAGAGACTGCTTCCCTGAGGAGCAAGCAATTTCTCAGGAGCTTGTCTTGGATCCATTGTTTCCTCATAGGTCTTAAAAATTAGAATATGTAGGCAGTAAAGTTTGCTATTCCGCTAACAAAATAGCACAATAGTTGTGCGGTCTGCACATGCTATAGGGAGATAAATGTACTATATTTGCAAGTATGATGTGTCTCTTTGGTCACAACTGGCCTGTAGAGATTTCCTCAGTTGGTAGAAGTGCTTGTATGACTCAATTTATTGATTTCTGGGAGGGTGTCTGTACAGGGGCATCAGATATGTCTTGCTACTCCTTCTTTGGTGATATTCACCTCTCTGCCATACTGAATAGACTGATTTTAGTCCTGGCAATGATCTGTTGCTTATAAATTTATGTCCCACACTGATATCTCGGGTAATGTAACAGCACACATTTACATCTCAGTTTTCAACCATGGAGCTTGTATTAGTGGAATTACATTTCTGAAATGGCTGCTCACTCAGCATTGCATACTGCAAAGATAAGAATAATTCAAACTAATCATTCTTTGTTACTTGACTGTTACGTTGATTTGATACCACCTGCCTGTATTTATCATTATTCCATGTTGGGCTTCTTATTTATCACCTTTCTTTCCAATTCAGTACTTACACAGCTCCAGTGAAGTCAGATATTCAGTCTCTTCATTCTTTTCTAATTGTCATTCTTTTCTGAAGGGGAATGTCTATTCATTTATCACAGAAGCACAGTCATCTTTGGCTTCTCAAGTGAGTATTGCTTTTCTTTGAATACAGAGAATGTGCATTTTAAATCCTTGTTCACTGATGGGATCATATTTTTTGTTTGAATATGTTCATTGGATGCAGTCTGCTGTTCTACAGTATTTTTGAGCATCTACCTACCTGTGCACAAGCATAATTGTCATTTATAGATGTACATACACAAATACCCACACATGTGTTCTTTTTCCAGTGCAAAACAGAGTCCTATGAATTCTGTCTTTGCTTTACCACTGTGTTTTCTTTGACTGCTTCTGATCTTGTCACCCGTGGCGCTTCTTTTTAGCCTGTAAACAGCATCCTTGTTGCCCAAAAATAAATAGGGACAGATATGTTGCATGAATTCAGGTTATATTTATCTAGTGGAGCTTTTTTTTTTTAATTGTTGCTGTTCCTGAATTTTATATCTGTCCTTAAAAGCAGGACTGTCTTTTCTTGTATCTTTGAAAGGTGCACATCTTTGACGTTGCAGTAAACAAATAACTTCATGTTGGAAACCAGCATGAGATTCATATCTCGCAAAGAAATTTTCCACCCTGTTGAGTATCAGATTGCTGTTTGCTGTTTATTAAAGGCAAAGTGCTGGTCTTTCATACAGTTGTATATATAAACATATTTCCTGAAACAAAAGGTGAGATTATATTTTTTAGAATAGTATTAGAAATGTAACTGTTATCTAACAAGTTGTGACAAGAGAATCAAATTTTAGTGTCTCCTGGCTCTGAGAAAAAAATCCTGTGTTACATATATTCTCCTTACATATGTAGAACACCAGTTTTAAGTCATTATTATTAACATTAATCACAAAATACTTAAGTATTGCTATTCTTAAGGAAGTGTAAAAACATTTTTAAAAAATGTGGAAGAAGTAGCTTAGTTAAAATCGCTTTTACATAGGTAAAAATAGGTACACTGACGCATTTTTACATGCAGTATTTTTCTCCAACCTGTAAAATACAGGTATAATTTTTGATTACTCAAGTGGGTATATTTTATTCCATGTAGCATATAATAGAATTACTGGTAAGGGAATCATTTGTTGCAGTTAGCTTATTGTGATTACTGTTTAAATTTTTGTAGTTTTCAGTATGCAAACAGCACCATCCAACGAATGTTCTTTTCATTTTGTCAGTAAAACGAGGAAACATTATTTCTGTTGAGATGTATATAGTTTGCTTGAACAGCATCACTATATGGGCAGAGTGCACTTAATCATATGGACGCATTTTGGGGTTTCGTACCTTCCTGAATGATAGGGAATCTTTTCTGAAGTATGTTTTATTTTAGAGATTTATATTTTTCCTGTAAGGATCCAAGTGATGGAGCTTTGCTATGTTTCTCTTTTCAGTTTGGCCATGATAAAGCAGTTCTACATCCTATACAGTTGCTGTTAGTTTTCTGTGTGCTAAAAACTACTCCTTGCACTACTCTTTACTGACTATATTGATCCACAATACCTGACACAAAGTGAAGGTGACAAGAAAATTCCTGTAGTCATCAGCATTGCATAGGCAAGTTCAAAGAGTGTATCTTTTTTCTCTTGTGTCCAAGGTGTCTGTCTCATGGGAATTCACAAAATAATTTTCAACTGTATAGAATTGATGAACAGAATTTTTCCTTCCAGCCTGCAGGTAATATACGCTCTTATATCTAAACATCTCGAGATAATTGTGATGCTTGTCTGTGTCCCTAACCACAGGGTCACTCGGCTCCACTTCACTTGAAAAACTGTATTTTTCCATCATAGCAAGCATTTATCGTCCTCCGCTGAGAGTGACTTTGCTAAGTGTACTCCACTGAACATAAACACAATAAATCCCAAATGAGTGTTAGGAACCTTTCCTTCTGATGTGTAACTTCCACTAGTCTGTTTTCCTTATGCTCAGAACATAGTTTTGTTGCAGTAGGTTAGTTTTCACAGGAAGAAGTACTCAAATCTGGATATGAACTTGGGTTTATAAGTTCAGGAAATATCAACCCCTGACTTCTTTTCGATTTTATATTCATGGAAAATTCATGTCTGTGACATAGACAAATAGGGTGCCTATGGTACAGCACGTGATGGCTGTGTGGGCGCACAGCTTGCCATTTAGATTTGCATCCATTCTTTACCGTAAGCACATTTAATTCAGGTAGCTTACATCATTTTATAGTTACAAGGGCTGAAACAATGCTTAAGATTTCCTTAAGAAGGATGGGATTGCAATATTCTAGTATCTTTCTGGTGAATTCTCTGATTCGTATTTGCCTGTTTTGGTTTTCAGCATGCTTCTCTTAAAAAAGAAAATCTTTTTTAATAGTATTTAAATGCAGTAGATTCTTTTTCTGGAGCATTGAAACTATTTTTAACCACATCTTACCTAATTAACCAGTGTGTTTCACAAAAATAGTATTTCAAGGCTTAGACATGAAAAGGTACAATAACACTAAATAGCTGTTTGTGTAATCAGCAGCCTTAAGGTGTTGTGGGGTTTTCTTTTTTAATATTTTTTTATTATTTTTATTTCTTTTTCCTTAGAGCCTTAAATGAAATTTAAGAAGATAAAACTTACAAAGATGTTTTAGTCTCCGTAAAACATCATTATTCTTGGTGGAAGAGCACTACGGTTTTGAGCTCTCAGGGAGTCTGATTACCTGCCAACTGAATTACTTCCTGAACAAAATCCCTAGTTTTCTTTCCTACAGAGAGTTTTGGCAGCTGTTTTGGGATTTTTCTTTTTAATTCCATGAGATTTGTGAACGGACTAACGCAGCAGTGATGCTGTAAGCATATAGAGGAGGAAATAGCAGAATAAAGAAAAACTAGGGTTCCTTTCTTTGACCATAGAGTCATAGAATAGTTAGGGTTGGAAAGGACCTTAAGATCATCTAGTTCCAACCCCCTTGGCCTGGGCAGGGACACCTCCAACTAAACCATGTCACTCAAGGCTCTGTCCAGTCTGGCCTTGAACACCACCAGGGATGGAGCATTCACAACTTTCCTGGTCAACCCATTCCAGTGCCTCGACGCCCTTACAGTAAAGAACTTCTTCCTTATATCCAGTCTAAGACCATGACAACTTCATTGGTGTTGGAAGGAAAAATATAAATTAAAAAATACATTATCATGTTTAAGTGTATCTAATAATTGAAAATTATGACTTGAGTTATGAAAAAGTGTATTCCTCTTAACAGAATGGGTTTTGTGTAAATTTTTATCTTTTAGCTTTTTAAATAAGACATCCCTAGCGTGAAATAAAATTTTCATTTTGATTCATTTTTCAGAGAGCTATGCAATAGAAGACCATGAGTTGGCTGACAGTTAATGGTATATGATTTATTTTTATTTTTTTTTATAAATGCTTGCTTAGAATAATTCCTTTAAACCACAGTTTTAGGTAAGTTAACACCTTGCTGAAGGAAACAGATTAATCTAATTATTTCTCCTGCTCATTTTGATGTACTAGCTTTCGTGTGCCATCATTTGTCAGCTCTTTTCTGGGGTTGAGTTACTCCAAGAAATCTTCAGTATATTCACACCCAAATGAGCTTCAGTCTTGCAAGTTGCCATTCAGCTCTGAATTTTTGAGAGCCCTGTTTCATGCGCAGTTGGGATCTTTGGTTTAAGTGTGTGAATCTGTTCTCAGTATTTCCTTAGAGAGATGTTTGTATTTAAAAGGTTATATACTGATGTGTTATTTCTTTGATATTTCTTAAATACATATTTAAGGTGTTGGATTACCAAGGAGTTTAGGTTTTGCACATTACAGCTTTCTTGTTTCTTCTTTAACAATAGTGAGGCCAGAAAGTGAGAGCTTTGTTTAGATAAGTATTTCTAAACAGTTAAAAAGGTGTCAAAGCTGATGTGAGATTCTGGGTGATTTTAAATCTGGAGTTCTTGAGTAGGACTAGATTTCAGTATCAACAAACTTTTCTGTCCCAGTATTGGTCATCTTAGATTGTGAATATCTGTAATACTTCAGTTGATACAAAGGACTTTATATCTATAAGAAGTGTGGAAAATTACTGCAAATCTGAAAATTTTCTGTGCTTGAAGAGAATTTATATAAGAGGATGTATGCTTCAGTATTCTTACCTTTTTATGACCGCCATTGCATTTGACATTATTACTGCACTGCCCAAAGAAAGCACTGTTATGCTTTGCTTTTATTACTTGAGTTATTTTAAGGAATAAATGTAAATTGTGGTTCTGTTGTTGTAGTGTGCCACAGCTGACAGCGTTTAATTTGCTCTCCTGTTTTTTCATGGCATAAGCAGTTGCTGAATTATTTTGTTGACATACTCTTTATGTTGCATTTATTTAAAAATCAATAAAGAAGCCATATTACATAAACACATTTTTTAAACTGTGTGCTTTGTTTTTTTCTGTAATTCTGTCTGTGTGGACATTTTTCATAGGAAAACAAACAAATAACAACAAAAATGGTGCACGTCCCTTGTTACTTTGCAGTAATGTTGGTTAACCAGTTTGTTCATGAATTTGGTAGGAAGGCTTTCAAGTGGGTTATAGAATTGCTTTTACAATAGAAGTCAGTTAAATCTGAAGCCTTGCAAGTTGGAAAAGTTTGCTGAATTCTTACATAATCTGTGCTTACTGTTTTGTCATAACTGTCTGGAGCTGTATTGGGAATGTGTGAGATTTGTTTTTAAACTCTAAAACCTGATTAATATTTTTAGCTAAATCACAGCATACTGGGCTTTTCTCTTAACAATAACCTTTTATGTTTTAATTAAGCTTTTTTACAGTTAATTTTCTTTTATAGAATAGCAATAAAATGCAATGATAAATATTTTTTCCACTTACGCTGATTTGATTCCATTACTTAGCAACAGAATGTGGTCACTAGTGTTTCAAAAGCATATATCACAATTAAATTCCTTGTCTTAGGGAAGTGTGTTTTGCAGGAAATTGATTTTTTAGGCATAATTTCCCTCAACTTCCACATGCAGTCATCTTCATAATTTTCTATTTCTTTTTATTGTTATTAATGTATAAGGATTTTCATTTCATGATTCCATCAATCCTATTTTATCCTGTTGAGATTAACTCCAATTTTATAAACATGAGTAGAAATAGCCAGAGTCATATTTTGCACTTGAAGTGTCAGAACTCATTTTGTGTCTGACTTGCACATTGCAGTGATAAACATGGCTATGGAGGTAATTTATTTAGTGATGGCAACCTAATATAAAGCAGGAAGACGTGACCCATGTTGTAAAACAGCTTGTAAGGGTTAATTGCTGCCTCTGGCTTAGCAAGAATGCAAACAGAGGAAAAATCCTGCAATTCTCAGTTCGTAGTTAAAATCTCTCTTCAACCTGAAGGATGGTGGAGTTTCTGTGCTGAACCCTATATGGTATTAGTCTTGTTTCTAGGTGCCCTACCTGAATTCCTGTCTCCTGCCTATAAACTGTGATATTGCTTCCATTGCCTTATCCTTTTCATAAGTTTAACTAGGAAAGCAAAATGATGAACACAAGTCAATACATTTTACTTTCCATGCTGTATAAATGTTAAGACCATGGGTGCCATTCTGTCCATGCTAGCCTCCAAGCTTAGCTGTCCCAAAACAGAGAGGAAGGGAAAGTCTGTTTTTGTTCTCCCATGTAAGAATTTACAAGATTTTGCTAAATGAGGACAAGCAAGTAAAGTAGTGCTGAAAATTATTTAAAGGAAGACAAACCGAGTATTTTCGATTTAGTTGCTCTATTAGTGGAGTACTAATGCAGAAAATCATGGAAGAGGATCTAATTCACTAACACAAGCATGAAACATGTCTGAAGACATCTTGATGAAGGCCAGAGTGTTTTTAGCTCTTGAAAAGTGCTACTTGGAGTTA
The DNA here is from genome assembly GCF_033815535.1 of Pezoporus flaviventris. Lineage (NCBI taxonomy): Eukaryota > Metazoa > Chordata > Aves > Psittaciformes > Psittacidae > Pezoporus > Pezoporus flaviventris. Next base: position 36,471,671 of record NW_026892550.1, on the reverse strand, counting down.
AAATGGCCATCCCCTTCATAAGCAAGCATATTTGGAGACTGATGAAATATGTATTAGACTGGAAACAAAAAACCCACATAAAGTCACAGTTTTAAATCCAGTGTACTAAATCTCTATTGTTACTCAACTTTTTCTCACAGTCCTTTGACCTTTGATAAGTTATGTTTTACTTCTCACATAAAATTTTAAATGGTCTCTATGCTCTCTCTACTGGCTCCTGAAGGCTTGTTTGCACCTAGCAGCCAGTTCCAAGGTTTCCAGTTTTTCCCCTTTCATGCCTGCATAAAGCAGTAGAGCTTTGCAGATACCCATGTTCAGGTCAAAGTTCAAAAGGAACAAACCCTTTTGCTTGTAGCACTTACTGTTTTGAATTTTCTCATTTTTCTTCCTTTCCAGAACTGTTCTTTTTCATCAAGTTATTCCTGATTTCAAAATTTCCTGGATATGCTGGAACAGAAAACATTTCTTTTTATTAAATGGAACTTAGAATTGCATGTGCCTATAGGTGGAAAGCCTGATTTAAACTTCCCCCTCATTCAGGAAATTTGGCTTAGCAAACCTTAAGACACAAATTAAGTCCAAAGAGGTGCTAAATAACCATTTATCTACTTAAACATAGTTGATAAACTTGAAGAAAAAAAATAATTTGCCAGTTGTATGATTTTCTATTTTTAACTCTGCCTTCCAAATCTAAACAAATGGAGACTGAAGTAAAACACTGGGCTTCATCAGAGTGTTAATAAGTACTTGATAAGAGAACTGAAACTTTTTACATTTCAGCAAAAGCCACCAAAGAAATCAATAAGAAAGTAATTGTGGTCAAAATGAACTCTGTAGAAAATAAGTTTCCTATGCATTTGTCTGTGTTTGGGTTTTTTTCTTTAGTTTTGCTTTAACTAACTGTGTCCCTGTTGCATGTTTTCAGATCTAAATATATCAATACTTAGAAATAAGTATTATTTAGTTTTTAATTAGCAGATGCATTTATTCTGTCAACATAATGTTTCCTTCATGATGGTGAGGGGCAAAGGTTTATCCCATCATAATAACCGCAGGTAAAATAATAAAAGTCATCCTATAATCTTTATTAGGCTCTTGACTATAGAATGGTAAACACATCATCAGTAAGATGGTAGTGTAGATGTGCAGTTCTCCATAAAACATTTGCAAATTTTCTATTAATAGTTTTCAGAAATATGAATTGTGATTCTCTGCCATCCCTGATGGTGCTGAGATGGTGAAATGATGTTCTTTTTACTGAGATACTGAGGTACATTGACATGGCTGATTTGGTAAAGCTGGGACTAGTAATTTTTTGTTAGTTTCCTTTTTTCCTTTTTTTTTTTTTAAATGATAAAAGTGAGAAATACTACTGGTGGTAAATTGTTTAAATACACATATAGAAAGGCTTTATGGAAGCTCAGGTCTTGGTAGCAATATTATCGTTGTAGAATTTAGGAAAAAAGCAGAGATGAATTTTGAATTTTTCAATTTTTTTAAAGCGCTATAAGCTGGTATAATTGCTTATCTGAATTCAAAGTAAAAAAAGTTTAAATCCAGAGCTTATGTTTACAGAAGATGAAATAGTTACACTGCTTATGCACTGCTGGTGGTAATAGGAATTATGCTGTGAACAAAGGACAGATAGCAGTATTTAGGTGTGAAATCAAACTGTCATTTCTCCAGGTCTTTATTCAATGCATAATCACAGATCTGTTGTCAGGAGATTACAGAACTCTGTAAATGAAGCTAGAGAACATGCCAAAAAAATTGCCATCTCTACACCACATGTTAAAGGAAATTTAAGGTAGCTTGTCTTGCGTGATTTTCAGAAAATGAAATGACCGTTCCTTTTGACAATCCTAAGAAAGATTACTAAACTGATTGGAGCAAGATTTGCAGGGAAATACAATTGGGCTATTAATTCACAAGCAGATTAACTTTGTAAACTACATCCATCCAATGGAAATTATCGACCTTCTTGAGCATTTTTTAAAAGGGAACTGCATCAGGAAGCATTCAAGAGTAATGCAAAACAGTGGAGTAAACCTGATGATTCTTGTTTTTTTTTTAATAGGGAGATAACTGGAGCAGCCATATCAAAGTGCACTGCATGGAATTGACTCATAATGGTAATTAACAAACTCAGCAGCTAAGTGTGCAGTCATCAATCATCCTAAAGAATTACAGAAAAATCTATTAACAATTTAATTAAAAGTCATTTGATGACCCCAGTTATTCTGCTTAAATAAGATCATCATTTCATTTCCCAGTTTGGAATTTAGACCAATTATTTAATTAAAATGCCAATGAAATATTGACCTAGTGAAATCTTTATTCTAGGTGTTTTAAATATAGATTATCAAATTATCTTAATGACTATGTATCCCATGAGATAAGAACAGTGATGTTCCTTTTATTTTATGAAAGATTGTTACTACTGGTGTTATCCTCATGCCCTCATATAGAGATGTTTTCTGGCAGAAGGGCACTCAGACTATTTTTCTCTGTTCCTCAGATTTCTAGCTGTTATCTGAGGGCTATTTTTCTCTTACTCATCTACAGTCCTTGTCCATTTTCTTTCACTTTCCTCTGATGAGAAAGCACACTGGGAGTGAATGACCAGTTCTGGTTAATTATTTTCCAAATGTCTTTGCTGCTATGGTTTGTCCTTTCCTTGTATACAAGAGGCATCTCAGTCCTTGACTGAGTTCTGTCTCTTGTCTATGGGAACTTTTGTTTTCCCAAATTAAGACGTAGGGTCTGCCTGATGCTGTTAACATTCAGTTTAGAAATACAGATTTTATGGGAGCTTCAGGGGGGATTTGTTTGTTTGTTTATTTGCTTGTTTGTTTTAATGCAATTAGATTAATTTTAAATAGAATGTTGGACTCTTTATGCAGCATATAGTAGTTGGCTACTGTGCTTTTGTTTGATTTTGAATTTAAAATAAAATCTTTAAAACAACTTCTGCAGAGCTGTAAAACTTCCTCTTGCACTTCCATCTCCCAGTGTTTCTGCTAGTAAAGGTTTAAAAAAATATTGAATGCAAAAAGAAACATTGAAACTTAGTGTTCCTTGAATGCTTTAATGTCTTGAGCAAAGAATGTGGAGGAGAAAAATACAGAATCTAAAATAAGACAGTGTATTGGCAGGGCTGTCTTGCTGCTGCTGGTATAGTAAGACAGTGGGGGACCTAATATGAAAGAAGTAATTACCACCCTCCCTGTCTCTGCATTCTGCCTTGGCACACACAAGCATCTGCGATGTTGAACACTTATTTCCCCATTGCTGAAGTAAAAGTTTGTGATAACAGAAGGTTATCAGCATTATCACCAGTTGTCATGGATGGGCAGAGAGGAACTTGTCAATGATCATCATAATTTTGTAGGTGTCATTTGGCATTAGGGCAAGCACAAACATATCAAGCAGAAATGGAAATCCAAGCTAATAGCAGCTAGTTAGCATGATTATTTACCAATGTGAAATGTATTACAAAATTTTGAGCAATTTTTATGCATTTTACTGGAGTAAATTTCAGGAAATCTTCCTTCATATGTGTATGCTGAGACATTTCTAATGGGCCCTACAATATTTGGGAGTGGAAGAACATTTGTTAAACAATGGCTCAGGACCATCTTTAAGATTCCTTTTGCACTGGTGAAACCAGTATGAAGGTTCTGCTTCTGGCAGTGGTCAACAGTAGGATGTTGGGCTTCATGGACCTGATGTAGCTGTTAGTAAATTACTTGGAAAAAACACGGAATCAGCAACAGAAATAGACCATCAAGTTCATTGCACCATCTTCCTCTGTATCTCTTAAAGGTGACAAAAGTAAGCAGTCTTTCTACACAGCTCCTGTACACAAAGGAACTCTGTTTCTCCCCATCGCTCCACACACAGTGTGTTTTATTAAGTGGAAAGAAGGCAGTTTGCACAGTGTCAGTTTTACAACTCCCTTTGCTGATAAAAGGATGCACTGGTTTGGGTTTTTTTCAGATTTATATTACAAAACAAGCTTGAGCGCTTTTTACAAAGCTCTAAAAGCACTGACTGGTATCTCCGAACGTTTAGACTAGAAAATGAGTAATTTGCGCAGTGTTAGGGATTTTTTTTATATGCAGGTTATTCATTAAGCTGACTTTTTACTTTAGACTGTTAAAAATGGGAAAGATGCATAATGTGATATCTTAGTCACTGACGTATTGAAGGTCACATTAAATATTTACTGTGAACAAATTGAAATATTACTAAACGAGTCTCTGGGGACTAGGAGCCTCCATCCTTCAATCTGTGAAAGCAAGCTTAACATTCCGGGCTCTCCTTTCTCATGTTTCATTTGTGTATGAAATACAACAGGCGTCAGAAGATACAGTCAGAAAGCTTTTTTTTTTCTTTTTTTTAAAACAAAAATTAATAGGAGTTTAAAAATTATGTGAAGAGCTGAATTATAAAGTCAGTGTATGTATGCACATTGCACTCAGTAGTTGTGCTACAGAGTATATGAGTAATCTATGCTGTGGTAGGTTTGGTACTTCTAGTCAGTTGCTATTACAATTTGAAATCCTAACTGAATCTTGCCCATGGTATATGTAGTTTTAATGTAGTAAAATATACTTGAAATGTGATTAAATTGGTTGTCGTGTGCTTTGGAATGTTTTATGCCCTGCTGTATGTCAGTATGTCTTCTGGATATGCTCACCCTTGAACACTTAAACATCTTGTTTCTCTTAAGCAATCATAGTCAGCTGTTATATGTCCATTTTTATTTCACTTGTAGACCTTTACATTGCACCCTGTCATTATGTGCTGCTTCACAATCTATTTTATAATGCTCAACTATAAGACAAGGACTGTATCTTTCAGTTTTCTGCACTAATCCAAGATGATGTACTGCATGATTTAATAGACCAGGTCATGAGCCAGGCTTGGTTCTGCTGGCTGGAGTTTATTTATACTGCTTCAAAATGTGCATTTATCCCCTTCATTTTTTTTCTACAACTAAATGTATTGATTCTGTGATTCCACGTTTTCATCTGGACTAAAATCTGAAGTTTAAAGCTAAACTAATCTTACTGTAAGAGTACAAAATCAGATTTTCTTTTATAATTTTTAAACTTGAATTCTATCCTAGTCATGGATGATTGAAATGTGATTTTTTTTTTTTTCTGTCTAGACACTGTGTCTCTAAGTTGCTTAAACAAGCATCTGGCTGTGTTAAACTTGGCTAAAAATATCTTTTTACAGTGTTATATGCGATTTTTATAATGAGGTTTGCTGGTTGTTTGGTTATAAATAGCTGTTTACAGAAACTATTTTTTACAAGTTTTTGTTTCTGTTAGCTTCATGTTCGCTCTTGCACACTGATTTCCTATAGACACTGGAAATTTGGGTAGGTTCTCCTGACAGAGGCATCAATAACACTAAAGACTGCAACATACTTATCAGTTCTGCTGATAATGAATGATCTTGACTAGTTTTGCTGCCATCCATGTCCCTAATAGTACTGCAAGTAAAACATAGCAATAACTTATTTTTATCATTGGAAGAAAACAAATTTTCTGTTGATGCATGTCACACATCATTGACAAAAAATATTGCTGATTTACTAACACTTTTTCCAAGCAGAGATGTATGTAAGTTTCTTTAGTTACACAAAATTAAATAGACAAAGTTTTATTTGGGCAAACTAGCCTAATGCTGCCCCTCTGTAAGTACCAGGTAGCATTACACTACTGGGACAGGCAGTTCTGTTTCTGTCCCATTCGTGCTTCACCCCCTCGTATTCTGAGGCAGTTTGTATATTATACTGCTCAAAATGTCATGAAAATTATTTTATTTTTTTCACCAAACAAGTTAAGTAATCCCAAATGCAGTCGTAAATCCTTTTTTGTATGCAACTTACTTAATTTTGCGGTTTTTTTTGCTGTTTGTAACTTTATTGTATGTGACTTGGCATCCTTTCCTCACAGTTTGCTGAGGGTGTGAAAGCAATGTGCTCTCTTTTAAACTATGTTCAAACACGCAGTTGATTTAAAAACTTTTAGGTTTGTGTGGGTCAAAATTTTGTGCCTTTCTGTTTCTTTTCTTTTTCTTCAAGAAACTGTAGATATATTTAGTTAAGTGAAAGATAGGGTTTTCATAAAATCAGGTGATTCTGAGAGCCAGAGATTAACATAACAACTCTAATATGTTCTTTGGAAATAAGAATCATTAAAAATTTAGCAATTTTCTATGCCATTTCCTTCCTCATTAACATTTTCCATCACTTCTAATGGAGTCTGCATAAAGCTCCTTTTGTTTTGAATTGGCTTGGTTCTGATTTTAAGCTTAAGCTTAGCTATTTATGTGAATTCATATTTTTCTTTATCATTTTACAATATAAAAGAAGTGGGTTTATTTGTTGTATGATTATCTACTTTACTATTTCCTTTACCACTGCTATAAACTTTGATTTTCTGAAGTATTTTAGCATATGCCCTCTGTGAAAGTTACAATATCGTATGAAATTTTATTGTCCTCTTTAAGATTGTGAAGACATCCTGTTAAGTGTAGTAAATTGTTTTAATGTATGGCAATGACTATTAAGAATAGTATAGGAACATAAAGCTCCAGGAACATACATTTATAGTGGAAAGTTTGGTGATAATTATCTTTCACACTTCTTGATGAATGTTTGTATCATCTTTCCTTTAAGATAATACACGTCTTACTTTGCATGAAAATTTTGTCATATTTAAAGAATATTAAGCATAAGTAGAACTTTTCTGGATGAAATGGTGACCTTGAAAACTTCTAGAACCATTAGAGCTTTGTTACACAAAGGCAACTGCTTCTGCCATTAATTATAACAGACTGTGCCTACAGCTATTGTTGGCTTTTCAAAGTGAATTATTAAAGATATAGGAACATGAGAAGTATTTATTGCAGATCATTTTATGCAGCCAAAAGGGCAGGAGTCATTTTGTACAGACTACAGAAAAAGGGATGGTTTTCCTGTCCACAGTTACAGTAGGCCTTACAGCTTAAAATCAATGTACTGTTAGGGAATAAAGATTTGACACACCAGCTGCTGAATGTCAGTGTCTTTATTCACAAAGGTATGTGCAAGGTAATTTATTCCAATGTGTGCAAGGTAATTTATTCCAATGTGTGCAAGCTATGTTGTCTGAAAACTTGCTGCTTAAGCAGCACTCTCTTCTAGGTATTCTTTGAAGCATCCAGGATGTCAACATGAACTCCTATGGCTATCTGTTAGATAAAGAAACAAACACTTGGCTGCTTTTTTATCTTAATTGAATTATCACTGATGAAATGATGTATTGATTTATAGCTCACACACGTGCCAGGAACTCGGGGTTTCAGGCTCAAGTGACAATACTAAAAATATCTTTTTAAAACAAAATGGAAATTGAATAGTAATATTACTTTCCTGAAAGCACATCCTTCTCTTTCTGTTGGGTTTGCTTAGTTGAACCAAGTCCAGAAGAAAAAGTGTAATCAGAAGTTGTAAGAAATATGTCATTTAAGTGAAAGGTTAATATAGATAGTGAAGAACTTCTGAAACAAGTCAAAGGGTGGCCCCTTAATGATGCATGCCCAAGTTCCTGAGCAGGTGGACAAGATTTTCTTGAGGAAGGTATGCATGAGAATGTAGAATGCTGTACTAGGGTGCACCAATTAGAAATGTCAAGAAAATTTCCAGAATTCCATTTAGTGGAAATTCCTAATTGGTGTATCCGATGGCCATGGCCATTCAGAACAGAGCATTACCATGTGAGACTGACTCACAGAGTTTCCTATGAAATGTATGTTTTGTATATGTCTGCAGGTGTGTATTTGCTCATTCAGCCTTGGGTACTAAAGAGTGAGGTTCAGTACAAATACATTGTGTGGCAAAATGAAGGTAAGTTCCTTCAGAAAGTTCCAGAATGGAGTGGTACTACAGAGATTAGCTGATTCCTACAGATAAGTCTAGAGATGGTGAAAGCCATCAACACTTATTTTTTTGTTAGTCAGTGCTTATTATCGGGTTATGATGCAAATGTTCCCAGAGACATATTTATATTGCATTTTTTGTCAACTCAGAAAGTTTTTTAACTTGTCATATGTGCTAAACAATTAATTACTCACAGGTGATGTGCGTACAAGGCTGCACCAAACAATGTGACCTTGCAAAGAAGACATGACGAATGTCTTCTCTTGTAACATGGCAAATTAAGTTTAGAGAGTTTTTGTTCCACAGTTTAGAGAGATTTTGTTCCACAATTACCAACTTTATTTGGCTATCTGAAATTCACTGCTCAGTGAATATGTGGATTGTGAGTGTCTGTATCTCGTCTTTGGAACTAACTTTGAAAAAAGAGTATTGGTACTTGCAGTACTTAGCAGTGCAGCTGCTGGTAGGTCAAGTTGTGCTTTCCTTTCTTTGTGTCAGACTAAAACTTGAGCTCAGAAACTTTGCTGCCTGCAGTGGCTCACACAAGTTCAGTGTGAAATTGAAGCTCATTTTTCTGGAATACTGTCACTGTGGTATTTCAGGGAAAGCAAATAACATTTTTTTCCCCTGGAACAAGTGGAAACCTTATTTTTCTGTTTAAGGTAATAATTTACACAGAAGGTGTTGTAAACGGATACTTATACTGGATATAATTATTTACTTTTTTTCCTTTTTTAATCTGAAACCCAATTAAGCATTGGCCAGATAAGCTGCTAAACCCTGTTATGGATAAACATGATTCAAATTATTCCATTGCTTCCTCTGAGAAAGAAAATCAGGAAAAATAAATTTATTTCGACCTAAAAAGAGGACTTAAGTGAGACATGCAGTACAAACATTTAAAGGACATAATAATGATTTTATAAATCTATAGTATTTTATGCTGGATTTTTGCAATTGTTCCATATTTTAGCTTTTACAGTTGTTAGAGACTGCCTGTGAATCTTATTACTTAATGAGGACAGTACAGAGGGTTGGATGAAAAATAAGAATGCTGTTTTTCTGAGGGGAAAAAACTGAAAGAAGTGTTAGTGAATCTTAATTTCTCATACAGTATTAGCTTAGGAGCCCCTCTTCATAAGGAGTCTAAATACACTGAAGTTCTCTGCCTAATTATTGAGCTTGCAACACTGTGTTGTCTATTTCAGAGCTTCATTAGAATATTTTTCTTGCTATCTAACCATGCATTTTCAGATGAAAGCCATTTCTTCTTGACCTGTTCTTCAAAGATCTATTTCTGCTTTGTATATTTTAAAATTGCTGTTGAGTCACAGCTCAGCTCTTGTTTGTGTATGAGAATGTCAGTTTGGAGATGTGAATAAATTAATACCAAAGTTATCCAAAATAACGAACAGTAGCACAAAGATGGTGATGATGATTAGAGACTGAATTTTGAAGCCTCCTCTTTGGCCCTGGCTGGCAAGGTCTGAGATCTTTTGGAAGGACCCGTGCTTTCCAGGATGCTTCCAGATGTGCATAAACTCCAGGGAATAATGTCAGTCTTTGTTAGTATTTCAGGTTTAGGTAAGCTGCTGGGCCAGCCTAGGTGTGGGCAGTTGGGCCCCACCAAGTGGGACACTGTCTCTTTGAGGGCCAGGCACATGGATTAGATGCATTTTATGCATTTAAATGTAAATTTGATAAGGTATTTAAAGTGTATTAAATGCCTGAGTGATAAAGCAGACCTCTAGATTGTTGGTGAGTTTCTTGATACTGTATAGATCAGGTAACCGTATTAAATGACCTATTATTGTGTTTAACTCACGTTATGAATTGTGAGACAGATTTAACCCCAGGCAGGCTCTATTTTTATGATTTCTATATCCCTAAAATTTGGGGAAAAGTCTTCTCTTTCTGAAACACTTTGCTGTTTGGAAGACAGGAAGTATGACGTGTGATGAGAATTTTAAATCTTCTGAGACTTTTGCTCATCTGAAACGGGAGGACCAAAGTAGAAACAAAGTTGAGTCTTTAAAGTAAAAATGTCCCATCCTTTTGTATTAGCCTGGATTTTAATTGTAAAAATTGTAAAATTCTTTTAGAACTAATGTAATGACTTTGTATCATTGTTAGTAGATATGAGAAAGGCTGCATTAGAATGTGCTGTCAGCAGAGAATTTCATTATAAATAAAAATATGCACTTGTTTTAGATAAGTATATATATCAATATTAACAGGCATTTAAGATCTTGACTGTAATATGTCTCATAAATTTCTTTCAGCCAAAGGAGGAAGAATGTCAGCCACTAGTAATGCTTTTGAAGCAAAGTAGTACAGAAAATATAGTATAGTACTTCCAGAAGATGAAGGTGTGAATTTTCCCATATATCATCTTAATGGCTACATTTTCTACAGAATGACATGGGTCACTCCTTTCATATTTCATGACTTCTATTTGCCCAGCTTCAAAATGCCAAATGTGCCAGTGAACAGCACTTTAATATTCATGGATTTCTGGGATGTCTTTGACAGTTGTCAGCTAGAAAAATGGCTTAATTAGAAGGAATCTGACTTGTGATTTCTTCTTCATACTCAGTCACATACACAAACATGCAACATATATCTCCATATTTGTCATCTGTAGAAAGTATAATTCATGAATGAGGGTATTCTTTTCCCATTGCATTTGACTGTGTTGATTAAAAATGGATTTTCATTTATTAAAATTACTAAAATAGTAACTTAGTGGAAAATATACTAGAATCCAGGAGGGGAAAAATCCTGATCAGCACTGAAACTAGTGACTTAAAGTTTTAAATATTTTAAATAATTTTAAAATTATAACTATTTAAAATATTATTAAAATATCAATATTAATTTATGTTATCAAAGAAACAAATATAAAACAACTAAAGGCAGCGGTTTTCTAGACAGCTGAGGTATTTCTGTAAGAAATGGATTTTTAAAGAGATTGAGGAGGAAGTCATACTGTTTTGAAACAGCAAAGTTTCAGGTGGGGATCATGTTCATACTGAATTATGAACAGCAGGAGGGGATATGCTAACAAAAGCTTTCTAAAGTAATTAGACTGATCTGTAAAGAAAATCAAAGGTAGTGGCAGAATGTGGTGTTCTGAGAGGAAGAAACAGAGCAGAATATAAGCCTTATCCTAGTGGATGAAGCCCTGTGTAGTTTGGGGTTTCTATAACCTCTCATACACTTTAAAGAATAAGAAAAAAAAAAAACTTGAAAAGCGTGTATAAGATAGCTCCTTACAGTTCATCCAGTACTCGTTAAAAGGGAGGTGATGATCAGGATGTGAGCGTATGCTTTAAAGAAAGTATGTTGTTTGGACCACACCAAAGGTCCTTGTTATAAATTAGATATGAAAATTAAAGAAGCTAAGAAGCTAAGCATCTTTGAGCTAAACATTGTGATGACATGCTTTTAAGTCAGCTATAATGTATTTTGTAAATGGTACTGCAAAGAACAGACAGGAAGTTTTCTCTATAGTTCCAGCACACAATATTTTAACAAGGATCCTGAGTTTCATGGGCATGTGGGTAGAATAAGAAGACCATAGGGTCTCACATACAGCTTTGCTTAAAAGCAGTACAGCCAGATCAGAAAGAGTACGGTCTCTCATTAGTTTAACTGTCTTCTGATGAAGCAAAAAATTCCATATTCTTTGTGAATTTTGTTGCAATTGGAGCTTTGGTTCTATCAAAACTTAAAGAAAACAAAATTTTTTTTTTTTTAATGAGATTTTAATTTCATTTCAGTTAATATGTTAGATTCAAACATGAACAGGATTTAGATTTTTATCACTAGAATTTCATTAGTTCTGCTGTGCTTCAAGCTCAAAGCAATAGCTAACTACTTCAAACTGTTGCAATTAATGTAACTTTTTCTCTGCATCTGAACCACAAGTTAAGGGATCTTTTCAGTTTTTGGTCTCAATAAGAAAAGAAATCCCAGGGCCAAGTGCAGATTTTGTGATCCAGATTGCATTAAAAATAATTAAATGCATGTATTTTAGAGTTGTTTTCAACCCAGGTTGTGATTCCATTTCACTTGTCTGCACAGAGGTATTTTTTAATCTCCATTTTATTCAATGCTTGATTTGGTCCTCATACCATTTTTGGTAGAGTTATTAAGGAGTTATGTGGAATCATTTTGTGTGTTAAGATGCTGTACAGTGCAGGGAAATGGCAAAATGGGACATGGTTGCTCGTTCTTGACCAAAAATATTTTCTCCATTACATTCACAAGGAAATCTCTATAGTCAGAATTCAGTTGTTATACCATTCTAACGGTTCAGTCGTAGTAGATCTGAAGGTAATCTGAAGTTGAAATGATTGTAAGGAGAGTTCCTCATAATTTCTTTTCTTTTTCTGCTGTTTAAGTATAGCTGTGTGATGGTAGATCCTGAGCAGTGGGGATATCCATGTTGGCAAGTAAGTGCTTTGCTGTGCTGAGTAGTCATAGCTGAGAAAGTAGCTCTACAGAGCTAACTTCATGCCAGACGCATTGCAGAATAATGAACAAACATTTTCTTCAGTCCATCTGTAGTCAGGGAAGCACTTAAGCGTGTTTAAGTTAGTATTCAATGAAAAGGTATAGCATCTGAATTAAGTCTTGAATTCTGAACACAAGGTTTAGACTTGATATAACAATGGAACAATCCTGAACTTTCTCTTCAGTCGCAAAATCTGCAAAAGCATCTGATCTTTTGATTATGTCAGCTGTGAAATCTGTAGCAGTAGTCATTCATCTGTCCTTGCAGTAATTCAGTCTTGTGTGAGTCAGTTCACAGTAATTTATTTGGATTTTAGTTACTTTAGGATTCTAACACATTTTTGTAGGTTATAGAAATGCTATGTTTTTTTAAAAAAAGTTTATTCCCTGTAAAAATGACTTTTTGAAGAAAGACATTTGACTTGTTGCAAACACATTTTACCATATGAGAACCTTTACTTTAATGTATTCATTGTGGTCAGTGCCACAGAAAATTAAACCTTGAGAGAGAGGGACAGCAGTGAATTAATTGTTTTGATTAAGAAATTAACATGAAGATTCATAAATACTGATGAAGGTAGCCATGAATTGTTACTCACTGGCTTACTGTTTCCATTTATTGGTCATTATTGTTATTTCTGAACTTAAATACTCATCCTCTAAACACTTATGTGCATGTGTATATAAATTCAAATGAACTTCCATTAACTTCAAGAAGAGTTCTCATAAAATTATATATGCATAAGCTTTGTGGAAGTGGCATTTCAAATTATTAATATTCTAGATAGAAACCAGAGAATTAACTTCCACCTGGCATTAACTGAAATAAAGCCATAGCTTTCACTGAAACTGAAGTGATTTATGGCAGCTGATTTTTTTCCCATAAAAGTTTTAAGTTTGATGATTATCAAAATTTGCATTTAGTCAATCAGTATTAGCAGTTTCAAGATCAACTTTGCCACATGGAGATGGGAAGTCAAGGAGATCATAAAGATACTGAGGTAACTGTATTTGTCTTGGAATCCCAAGTACAAAAGTATTTCCCTGCCTTTTTCACATTATACAGCCTTGTGTTAAAGAAGTAATATATTACATTCCAGAGTAATATATTAAAGTTTAAAAAAAATGCAGTTCTGTAGTTACTGTTTTCTGATGTGGGATGATCAAGATATTTTTCAGTACTATGGCACTTTTAAATAAGGAATACTAATCAGACTCTTTCATCGTCTGGATGAGAAATAGGTCACTAGAGAATATTGTCGGGTGACATGCCATTATACAACAGGGACATCTCTAAGAAATTCTTTGACATGACAGTATTTCTTAATATGATTTGCCCAGAGCTGAAGTCAAATTTATTGTAATCCTACATAGCTAGTAAATCTGCCATCAACCTGTCAGTTACATAAGTAAAGCTACCTTTTCCCAGATGTCAGTCCTTTATTGTATTTATTGACTGAGTCACAAATTATTTCCCCTTTGGCCTTCAGTTTTCGATAAAACTACAGAAAGAATTTGTTTCTTCTTCAAAGGAAAGGATGTTGAATTTAAATGATGGGTAACATGATAAAAAAATCTGAATACTGTTCACACATGTTGAATTAATTCATCTTGTTTACTTCTCATGTGAATAAAGTTTAGCAAAGTGTGGGTATTTTTCATGAATTAACAAGTGATTTTTTTTTTAAAGAAGTAATAGGTTTCAGTGGAAACTCTTGAACTTTAAATTATAAGCTGGCATGTTCTATTTAGATCCTATAGTACACATTCAGAAAAAGGCAAGAAAGTGAGCAGAAGAAAGATTGGACTTGCTGTGATGTACACACTAAAAAGGCATGACAGTAGTGTGAAATACAGTAGACCTTTCTCATTTTCAATTAACTATAAATTAATTTTATTAATTGCAATAATCATGAATTGAGGGGGGGAAAGGATTCACCAATTGGCTGTAAACCCAAAGTATAAAAAGCTGTACTTTCAGAGGAGTTGCTCAGAACAGTAACATTTTCAGTAATCTTTATTCCCCACATGACTGTTACTTTCCATAAATATTCTGTCTATTTCATATTACTTCATTATAGATATGCTCAATTTTGATATTATAGTGTTTTGAACAGATTCTGAATTTTAGCTTATTTTCCAGTGAAGTACAGCTCATGAAAGGAGGCAGTTTACATTTTCCAGTGATCCACAGTTAAATTCATGTGTAGATATTCTTGAGTTATTCTTGTGTTGTTTTATATAAGTAAGGATATATTGTGGTGCTAATTTTTGTGACATTAATACAATAAAACATGCAAGTAACATGAAAAATTAGGAACCTATACCATAGGCATGTCCTTTTAATCTTCCATGCTATTAAGAAAGAGACATTTGTTTAAATGTATTGATTTGAATGTTAGCCAGCAATGGGAGATAATTAGTCATGCTAGTAAATTGAGCACTAACATTACAGTGAGACAAGTACAGTCTTTGCCAGTGGCAGTTTTTGACCTTTTGTGTAATGATAGGATTTGTAAAACTGGATGGATGTAAGAAGAAACAATTACAGTTTGTGTGTTTTCTCTCTATATTCCTTGGCAGCATCAGAAAGATTTCTCGGAAAGTATCTAAAATGTTAGTGGCTCTGAAGACAATGAAGATGAGAAGATTGACTTTGGGAATTGGGCAAAAATGTAAATCCAAGCCAGTGCCTTTTAGCATGCAATCTGCTAAATTTAATATTGACAAACTCAGCAGAATAACATGAAAATAATGAGTTTTCAGTTTATGATGATTGGGAAAGTTTTGTTAAACATTCAGTAGAGAACTTTGAATTCTAAATTTGGAGTTTAAGTAATAATAATAATGATAATTCTGTGTACAATATATGGCACTTATGTGGTAATTCCCCCTCATCTGAAATATATGCCTATCCATTTTCAGAAAGATATGTTCCAAGTTAATGTGTGCTGTGAATCAGTAAGGTACTTTACCATTTCAGTCATCTACTAGGTCCTGTCTTGATGGACTCCTCAAAGCACGTCTCTTGGCATTAATTTCACCAGCTCTGCAGGTCTTCTCTCCACCTCAGACATCTCTGGTCCCCATTGCACCACTCTCCTTTGTCCTGCCTCCAGTCAGAGCCTCCTCAGGCCCTGCTCACCCTTCATTATTCGTTGTTTCTCAGTGTCCACTGACTGCTGTGGATCTCTGGCACAGTCATCCAAAATAGTCTGCCATTTTTTCTCTCTTTTCTAACCTCAGTTCTCAAAAACTTGCATTGGTCTTTCCCAATTCTTTCCAATCTTCCTGAAACTTATAGGATATCACTGTTAACACAGAAGATATATCATCCCTGTGGAAGGACAAGGATGATACCCTTGTTTTCTACATGCAGAAAAGTTTTGATGTGTCTGTGACCAAGCAAAATTCATAGGAATCAGAAAGTAGAAAAATAGGGAAAAAGAAATAAATAAATAAACCCCAACGAACCGTTACCTTACATCACCTCTTCTTTCTTGCCAGACCTGTGTGACTAGTTTTTAATTCCTTCAGTATGAAAATGTGTCTAATTTATTTCTTTTAAGTTGTATCCTGACATTGTAGATAGTTTAAGAATAGATTAATAAATCCTCAAACCCATCTCTACCTACCTACTTGTTTGTATCTCTGTATTTCTACTTAATTCAGCTAGACTACTCATGATTATTGACTGTACTTATTAGCAATGCGGAACTTAAATAATAAACAGAGATATATGCAAGGAAGAAATTTGAAGTAGAAGTGTAATTTTGAAATTTATCATAAAGCCCAGATCCTGTCTTTATGCTGAAGATTTAGATGGAAAGGTCAAGACTTTAATATTCTTTTTGGCTCATCAGATATTCTGTTAAATGTCAGGACTTCACTAAGGTGCATACTAATTTGTCTCAGATATTGTGGTCTCTCAGTCTTTGTCTGGGCCCATTGTTTTTCCAAAGTGGCAGGAGGAGATAGGCCATCATTTTAAGGTTTCCAGTATACTCTGGTTTCCAGTATACTCTGGGAATTTTGGAGTGGGGAGATGAGTCATGGCGTTTGTATGATTCTGGGATGGTGTTTCTCAACATCACTAGGCTGAGATTAAGCACAGACAGGTATTTGCCTTCTTCCTCTTCTACTGCCTGCCACTATTTAATTGACTGACCCATCAGCTGCTGTTCTTCAGCTGCTGTGCCCCCCACAGCTCTCTATTGATTTTCTGGTTAAAAAAGTTCACTGAGACGGTTGCACTTGAATCTAGAGTGGGGTTTTTTTTGTTGTCGTTGGGCTTTGCTTTCAATTACTTAAAACTTGCCAGTTTAAATAGACTAATCCGTGGTCTTCTCTTGCAATGGCTATATAGTGTAGAAATATATTAAACAATTATGGTTGCCTAAAGCATTCGTTAAAATTGAAATACAGTAAATATTTATTGTATCAGCAAGAGGAAGCTGTGTACCACTGGCTAAATAAAAATGTATCAAAAAGATGTATTAGTGTAATTTTATTTGTCTATCTTTTTCTGTAGCCTGGAAAAGAAACTTCAAATCTCAAAGCATTGGTTTGGAAAGTAGCTGAGATGGAAAATGAATTGTTGAATGAATTATATTTAAAAAGACATATGTATATGTCATAAGAATAAATAGATTTTGGTTTTTGCATATGTTGATTTAGTCTGATGTTTTTAGAACCAGAAAATAAATTATGTTTTTAGTTAATTTGTAAATTCATTAGAAAAGAAAGTCCCATACAGTATTACCCTTCATTTTGTTAAAATGAATTATGTATTTTCAGAAAATAAAAGCATTTTGAACAGTTAGATTTTTCATTAGTGAAGTGATTCACCTCCCTTTAGCTCTATGTGAAATGGAAAAGTGAACGTCTAATCTTTGCTCTGTAGTTATATTTGCACATGCCTAGCACCCATGCTCATGTAAATCAAGAAGGCATTCACGATTAGACACATGCAGTTTGAATGTGTGAAAGACTTTTCCTCTATCAGTCCACATGTCCAATTTTTCCAATCGCTAAAAATTTGGAAAACCCCAAATCCCACTCTTTATGGGACTCTAGAAAACCTCCCTCTGCCATCTCACAAACACTTTAAGATAGTCAGGTCTGGGACGTGTGATCTCTTAAACCAACATTACTATTTATCTCCCGGTATAAAACAAGTTATGTATCTAGACCTTTAGATCAGTAGAGACTCTGAGTGAGGCAGTAAAGTTACTAATAGAGGGCAACCCAGATTGAATTAAACCAGGACAGATTCCATTAGGTTTAGCAGAGACATTAGGAGGAAGCACAGTGTGAAAAAGAAAGGGAGAATTGTGACCACGTCACATTGCTGCTAACAGCTGATGTCCACTGTGAACATCTTTTAAACCTGCCTGCAGAAATATTACTTATTAACACCTGGGCTGAATTATTGGTGTGCATATGAGATGTAGTAGTAGTGTAATTGCCTATAAAAACAAATAGTAATCAAAAATTTGTACCGTAGCTATATGTAAAACACTTGGTTATTTCATAGCTGCAATTTTATGAAGCCTGTCAAACAATTCTGCCTTTCTCATGCGTGAAACCCTGAAGAATATAATAAATTACTTTATCTGAAACTCTAAACCCACATGCTGCATATAGTATTATAAAATAAATGGACAGAATGGAATGCAGCAGTTTAAGTTTATGTGAACAGAGGGATGGAGTCTAGCCAAGAGGGTTTTTTTTTAATATGAGAGCATATGACAAAATTGTCCTGTTGGCACTGAGAGAGTGATTCTAGCCCAAAGAATTTGTGGTACCTTTTATCCATTTACAGTTGTGCACTGCTTGCTGTGAATTCTTATTTGATGTAAAAAAGCATGTCATACTAATTTAAATTAAAAAAAAAAAAGTAGTAGATTGGAACAGAGCAATACAATTCTGACAGACAATGATTTTCTTTTTTCAAAGTTTGCCTTTTTAAAAATTGAACAGTATATCTTGAATTGGTTTAGAAGAAAGGCTGAGGTCACAGATAATTCTGTTCCTTCACGTAAAGCTTTACTTAAAACTTGTTCTCAAATGAGAACAAAGTAAAACTTTTCAGTAGTTTCAAAAGGTTTTTGGAGTATTCGTAGTACTTTAAAATAAAACTACCACAGTACACAGTTATTTGTTCTCATTCACAGCTACCTGTGGCCTATCCAGCTAATTTTAACTAGTTGATGCCTGTATTTTATGTCGATATTATAAACTGACATCAAAACACTTTTCAAGTTGAGTTTAAAAGATTCTGAAGGGTATATGAAAAAGTCATCTGAGGCCTTGCAAATGGGTATAACCATTGCTAGAGATTGTGATATTTTAAAAATATTGACATATCTTTTTTCATAAGTTTGATTTTTAAATATTTAGTTACATTATAATTAATCTACATTAATCTACAATATGAAGAATAATTATAACAGTGCTACATATTGGTATCAAAATGCATTAAAGTCACAGATGATTTTAAGGCTTGTAGCAGACAGCACTGCACCAGCCTTCTCCGAGGCACAGTTGGCTCTCTCAGGAGGTTCTCCCTTGAGGTTTTCAAGGCTTGCTAACTTAGCTAGTATATTAGGGTATTATGTTTAGATCCTCTGTGTGTGATTAGGATGGGATATTCAGTGGCATTAAATAGCAGCTCAGTGGCACACTGAAATTTGGAGTTTCAGACTTGCAGCCTGAGTTCCAGTCCCAGGAGTACATACTAGTTAAGTCTCTCTGAACATGCTGGCAGTGATTTCCCTTTTTGCTCTTTGACACCCTGTCTGCTCCCTGGGCTGGGCTGTACGGTATGGTAAGGAAATCAGTGGCATGCTGCAACAGGTGAACTAGCCATGGCGTAGGATAATGATGCTATAATTAATACTGTCATAGAGTTCTGTATCAGTTAATTTCACCCCCATCTGTTTTTCTCAAGAGTGTATTTCTGAGTATGTTGAAGGTGAAAGTAAAATCCAAACAATTAGAATGACAGAAAGTAATCTTCTTTCATCCTCTTTGCTGCTGGAAGGGAGAGCTCTGATCCTGCCCTCCAGCTGCTGCATAACCCACTGCCGTCAGCTGGAAATGGAGATAGGATCTATATTTTATATATTAGCATCCTGTGTATAACAGTCGACTCTTGGACTGCTGCTAAGACTCTCCTGAGCCTCTTGTTTCCCTGCCAGGATTACAAGCTCTTGGCTTTTTAAGCAACCTCTTGGAAAATAATTAATGCAGAGGAGCAATAAGCTGTCTGCAGACAGTAAGAGCAGGAAGCTTGGACTTCAGATTTTCATTTCAGAAGTTTTATTCTACAAGACATTTTATATTGCAAATACTAATGTATGAAGTTGCTTCTTTGTGCAGGGTAATTTTTAAGCAACTCCTCCAGAGATTAAATATTCAGGTTAAACATTTATATGATTCCTCATTATCTACTGAATTTTTGATTGGAGCCATGCTGCCCTGCACAACATGTGAAAATATTGAAAAATTGGCTGGACATTTTTCAATTATTAGTTCAGCAGAGAAAAAAAACCTGAGTTTTCTGACGTCTGAAGTGTATACAGCTCACAGCAAGAAAGCAATTCAGTATGATAAGTGTGTGAAATGAATATGAAAAGATTAATGCAAATAGTGGAAACTTTTGGAGCAGCATTGGATTTCAATTTGTTCTGGGTAGAAAATATGTAATTATAAGTACTATTATCATTTTTAGCTGTAATTATATTCTAAAAATTAGAAGATAATTGGTACTAAGGAGCATTCCCTTGTATTCATTTCTTACAACATTCTCAAGTCATTACACTCTATTTCAAACACATAATCCTTCGTATTCTAACCTTGATGTGTTTTTCATGAAAACAAGGAAGGATATTCTTCCTGCTTTTAAGGCCACAAGTAGGACTTGCATTATGTGTTTTCACTTCAGCATTGCCTTTGTTGGGAGAAGGGATTTCTGTATGGATGGTTCTGTAGTGGCTCCAAGGTAAGGAATTGATGAAGCTCTGAAATGCAGCCAGGTCCCCTGTGAGTCATGCTCACCCAGCAGATGTACCTATAAGGCACCTTCTCTGTTACTGGCAAAAGCAAATCTCATTCAAAGTTCATTCTTGACAATCTTTCAAAGCTTAAATCTCTTCATACTCCTTAGTATGAATTGGAGCACTTGTCCTCATTGGCCAATTCTGAAAGAGAGAATTACCTGTCGTAACTTAGTTTTCTTCTGAAAACTTAGAATATTTAGACCTGGATCTCCTAGAGTGCTGGATGCTTTATTGCTAGTGACATGATGGCAGCTCCTTTTGAAGGTGGTTCAGACTGGATGCTATAACATTAATTTTTTTTAAATAATAGAGGGTCTGAACCAATTTAGAAATACTTCAAATTACACAGTCACATTATTTAATGTATTACTTTGAATTAGGTTATATTGTATTAATATAGTGTGATTAGAGCAAAAGAGTTAGTAAAGATGATGTCACTTAATAGATGAAAAAAGGTAAGTAGGCGGGTGAAAGCATCAAGATGAAAAAAAATGCGTGATTGCTACTGATCAGAACAAACCCATATATTAGAATGATATAATCTTTTGGATACAGAAACAAATATGCTTTATTTACTTTCTACGTTGTGAGATAGTTTAGAAATTTATGTATCTATAACATTTGTCAGTACTATTGTAAATAATTCCCATCGATGGTCTTCATTTTTTTTTTTTTTTTAATTTATTTTTAAGTTAGAACAGGTCTGGGATTTATGCTCTGCTCTGTTACTATTTCCTGGGCATGTCTGACAGCTGAGCTGTTTGCTTGACCATAAGATTTAGAAGTCCAAGGAGGAAAGAGAGCAATTCATCTCTCAACCTCAAATTAAAGTCTTTCCGACATTTGATGTAATGCACTGAGTGTTGAGTGGAAGCACTGACATCTGACACTACAAAACCTAAAATATTAATGCGTATTATAAATACAGAATGTAAGAAATAGTGCTCTCTACCCACATTCATTGCTAAGAGTTAAGGCCAATATATTAGCCATGTCTTTGGAATCCCCCTCATTCACTTGCTGAGAACCAAAGATAAAACATGCAGCTTTTGAGCAAGTTTTTGCCTTTCATTATTTTGAATGCTTGATCATGTTGGAAAAAGAAGACAAAAAAACATTTAAAATTTTCAGTGTTCATTCTTTATACAGGCCTCTTCAAAAAGTAGTCTTTTAAAAGAAAGGGAAAGAAAAGGAATCAAGTTTGAAGTATTCTTTATTGTATTAACATAATTATTACAGTTGCTTTTCTCTCTTACTTTCTGTGCTTTGGCAAATCAGAAACTATTGTCTTTCTTTAAAATATCTCTAAATAATTTAAAATTTCACACTATATAATGATTAGATAGAACTAGTTCATATGTCATTGGCATATCCGCTGCTAAAAAAAAAAAAGGAAGCCATATACAGAGGAATTGTAGCAATCTGAAGAAGGTCTGGCTTTCAAAAATTATCTGTTGCATGCAGGAAAAGCTGTTATTTCCATTCTATTCTATTCTGTTCTGTTTTCATATTTCTGTGCACTATGGAAATAAAGAGCCCAGCATTTGTTCTGTATCTTTCTTTACTCTTGGACAGGCACTGGGGCAAACAAGTCAGCATATAGTACAAACTATGCTAGAGCTATAATTTCTACTAACTATTGTTCCACTGCTCCAGTATAAATCTTTTGTGAATGTTTCTCCAAAGTGATAATACTTCTGGCAAATTTTGTACTACTTCTTATGTGTGTGGAAGGGAGCTGGAGTAAAGTGGAAGACAGGCAAGAAATTTTCCTGTCCTTGCTTGGAGATCTGTATTTTTGGCTTCAGGAGAGGAAAAGACAAAGACTGTGATCCATAAGGACAAAAAACATTAGTTTGAAATGGTATTTCAAATATAAATAAAATACAATATTTTTCTGTTGTTAGTTTCAGAAAGTCATATTTCTTTGCCATATCTGTGATGGAAAAGAGAAGCAGATAATTACTTTTTGATTTGTAGGGCCAGCAATATTGCTTTTTATAAAACTGATATTTTTTTTTCATTTCTGGTTTGTGAATTTAGTTACCTGATGGGTTTGTGCAAATGTCAGGTTTCAGAATGAATTACATGTGCATGACTTAGATATACCAGAGAAATGCATGAATTCAGCTGTATTGAATATTTCTCACATACTCTTCAACTCAGTCACTGCTCAGTAACTTGTTTTATCAATTTTTTTACCTTTTAAGTATAGATTGTGAGATCTCATTCCTTATCATAGTGTAAGCATTTGTACAGTTAGAAGAGTGAAACAGATGAAGATAAATTCAGTTAGTTTGGAAAGATTTATTTTCCAGTTTGTGCTGGTTTTGACTGTGGTAGTTCTCTTCGTAGTAGCTAGTATGCAGCTGTGTTTTGGATTTGTGATGGTAACAGTGTTGATAATACAGGGGTGTTTTCATTACAGATCAGCAGTGCTTACACAAGGTCAAGGACATTTCTGCTTTTTATAGCACCCCACCAGTGGGTTGCCTGGGGATGCACAAGAAGCTGGGAGGGAGGAGACACAGCTGGGACAGCTGCCCCGCTGAGAAAAGTATATTCTATACTGTATAGTGTCATGATAAGTATATAAAGCTGGAGGAAAGCTGGCCAGGGGCTGCAGCTTGGGAACAGGTTGAGCATAGTTTGGTTGGTGGTAAGCAGCTGTATTTCATTTGCATCACTTGTCTTTCTCGTAGGTTTTTTTTCGCTTTCTCCCCCCCCCCCCTTTTTTTATGTGTGTCATTTTCCTTTTCTATTACAGTTTTATTTTATTTTATTTTATTTCCGTTATTAAACTGTTCTTATCTCAACCAACAAGTTTTCTCGCTTTTACTCTTCCGATTCTCTTCCCCATCCCACCATGGGGGAGTGAGTGAGCAGCTGCAAGGTGCTTCATTGCTGACTGAATTTAAACCACAGCACACGTATACCCATTACTGACTACCAGCAAGCTTAAAGAGACATTAATTTTTATTTGGTTTGAGCAGAATTCAAAGATGCTGAGCAGGCCAACATGATAAATTTCACCAGCACCTTTACTTTAAAGATTTAGTCTTGTTGACATCGAGTTAGGCTCATCAAAAAATCCAAACAGAACTATACCAGTAGTTGATTATAATTCAGAAAACTAAGATAACATTTACAGCCAATTCAAATCTGAATGACTAAATATAAAACTTCTTCGTGATAAATATGTGAGCATTAACCCTAACATGTTAGAAAATTCTATTTTTGTTTGGAAACTAAGAAAAACATTATTTAGTCTAGTAAAAAATAAATGTCAAATATTAATAAGTAATATCAACATGAATGTTAGCAAAGTACAAGAGGCAAGGCTGTTCTGCCACAAATAAGCTAAAATACATGCTAATAAATTAACTTCCCATTTTTTTCAATGGTACCTCAATGAAAACATAGAAAACTAGAAATGTATTTGTGAGAACCAAAAGTACCCATTTTGTCCCCCATGTCTTCTCTAGGACTTTATTCCAAATGCCCAAGGAAACAATACTATTTTCACCTGGAATGTCATCTTTTTACTCTCACCATTTTTTTTTATACCAGATGTTCTTGGTTGTTGTTTTTTGTTTGTTTGTTTTGTTTTGTTTTATTGTCATATCAATCATGAAAGTACGATTTTGGTGTTTTTAAGTTGTTTGCTATTGTTTAATTTCTGACCTGTCAAGAAGAAAGATTTTCAAAATATTAAAGTTTCTGCTATTTTGTGACTAGCAGAGCTGCTCTGGAAGAGGAAATGGTAGCAAAACCTGTATTACAATAATAAATAGGTAAAAATGTAAAATGGGGCTTTTTAAGAAGCAGTTTCTGAGGTTACCAATTGACCTTACAAAGGTAGGATTAAAAATTTACTTTTCAACCTCAGGTACTTAAGGACCATAAAAGTACTTATTTTTAGTGTACATGATTTTTGCCAGACCATTCTGTATTGCTCTGCCATGTGTCAAATTGACTTCCCCAAATAAGTTTATATTCTAGCTTGAATAGCTCTCTGTTGAAAAGTTAAAACAATGCTTGAAAAATAAAAGTCAATCAGTACCAAGAATATTACCTATGCAATTAATTATTTAAATTTCTAGCTGTGCTTCTAGGATGTTTTCAGGAGTAATTACAGTCTCTTGGTTTGTTACATTGTGAGCAGTACTGTCTCTTATGGAAATGGCTTAAAGTTCTAGAGGCTGGGTGTGATGTCAATATTTCATAGATACCGTATTTCCATATTTCACTATAAAGTGATTATCTTTCTATGATCTGACTTCATATTATGGAAAATGCTTGCAGTACATCTATTGTGACAGTATTTTTCTTAATGGAAGCAGCGAAGCTCTTACTATACTATAAGTTGGCTAAGTACAAATAGCGATGATGGAAAATTCTGTAATAACTTTCCTGAGAATGAGAGATGCAGGTTTTTTTGTGATTCCTGCTCTGTCAATATAGACATTTATGCACTTCTCCTTTATAAATCTACACAAAAATACTTCTCTTGATTGGTGAACCAACTTGTTTTAGCTAGAATATTGCTTTGAATGCCACAGCAGGTTTTTAGAAGGCTTTTTCCATTAGTTGTTTTTTAAGTTATTTAAACTATGAGGAATATTGGGGTTTTGTTGATGCTGCCATTACTTTGTCTATCTTGTCCAGTACATATAATACATTTTTTTTTTATTTATTTTAATGTGTTCTCTTTAGTTTCTTTTTTATCATTCTTACACAGCCTAAAGTATTTGGTAGAGTTTCTTGGGGTATTTTGTGTTTAGAGTTCTTCAATTTCTCGTTTCTATGAAATCAAGCATTATGTCACAAGATGCATGGAACATCCCACATGATATTTGATCACTGTATTGTTTAAACAGTTACAAGCCAAGAACAATGAATATGAAATTGTGTCTTTTCCCAAGAACATGTATGCACTCAACATGAAGTGACTGTGGCTTCATGACACCATTTCACTTGTTCTTACATTTTAAGTTGAAGCAAAAAGAGCTAGAGGAGGAGGCATTAGATCCTCAAAGATGTTTAGAAACCTGTTTTCTTTCTAAGTCACCTGCCTCCTGGATTGACCTTTGACCCTGAAATTCCTAGTCAAAAGATATCCAGCATCTGAAAATTAATTAAGGCCTGATGCAGAGTCTGGCTAACCTCCTAGCCAATGCCTCATTTGCTTTAAATAGGCACAAACATTTGGCTGTGAACATTACTATAATTCACTAAAAAGAATCGACATGACTATTTACATTTATCTCTAGACAGAATCTGTTACTTTCTGTTAATGATAATAGTTTCACAATTAATGTTACTGTGCTCTTTTCTTTGTGAACTGCCTGTCATTTTGTCACATTACTGTATTCAGTAGAGCCAGGACTGACCCTGCATAATACAGCATCTTTTGTTCTTTTCCATGTTTTCCCCTCAATTTCTGACAACTTCATATATCTTTGGAAAGCACTTTTATTCTTAATTCTTGCATCCTTCATAATTCAACACTTGCATTTGTGGATGATGGGGTTGGAAGGAGAGTCTGATTCAATGACTCCGTTCCAACAGCTTCAGAGTTATTTATGACTTTCTACAGAATGCTCATCAGACTCCCCCCTCCCACCTCTCTTCATTTCTTTCTTTGTGAACCCTTTCCAAGGTTGTGACCCGGTTGCCTTCCTTTCAGCAAAGCAACCCAATTTGCTTCACTCAATATACTTGCATTTATTTAGGCTTATATTTCTTTTCATACTCTGAGGGCTATTTCTTTATATTCTGCCAATAACTGCTTTATGTATACTTTTTCATTGTTTTCATTAGCTCTCTTTATGTATTTATAAAGAGTTACTATGCTCTTTCAATAGTATTTTTTTTCCTCTGGTGTATATTAACTAATTTTTCCTATTTATGCAGTATGCCTTCTGATTTTTATTGCACTTACTGCCCTTGCATTGCAAAATATCTTTTTACTGCTCTGCCTTCTTGCTATCAGTACTCTGACTAAATAGATTAGCAGCATATTTACAGTATTCTGTGTTTAGCTGCATCAATACATGAGAAATAATTGCTAGAGCTGTCTGTACAACCTCTCTACATCCAATCTCTAGCATATAGAGCTGATCTTTTAATTCTATTCACGTTTGGTATATTGTATTTTTTAATACATATCTTTTCCTGCAGTGCTGTTTCCTAGTCAGTATTTTCTGTAGTTTATATTGTCCCTCTAGAGCTTAGCTTTTCCTCCTCAAGTGTATCTTGATAAAGTCTCAGTCAAATGATTGTCATATTTATCCAGTATATTGTATCTTTAGTCAACATGCTAACCACTTTGTATCTTTGACTATAAATGTTTTTTCCTCCTAATTCTTGAAAAAATTATGATTTCACCTTATCCTTGCTTACCCACCTCCTTATTTGTCAGAGATTGGTTAAGACACAATCTTGTTTTTTACTGCCTTTGTATTAATGCTGTGCGTTTTTCATGGTTTTGTCACATTTTTGCAATTCAGGGAGGCTGCTACTGAAGTTCAGTAATTGCTGCTTGCTATGGTTATGTAGCACTTGTTTTCAGGGCTATTGTATAGTATCATAAATGTAGCAATAGTTGTTAAATTCTGTGACTATGTTTTTGGTTATGCAAACAGTTTTTAGGGTCTTAGTAAGATATAGAGTACAGAGTGCAGATTTGAAAAAGTTTTTATCTCTTGTAATGCATTTCAAAACCTTCCTATTAATAGAAATGCTGACTGTAGAGGGGAAAGAAAGTGATGCAGATGTTGACATCAGGAAGTAGCCAGTCTAATTAGGGTGAGGGTGTCAGTTGAACATCACAAGCAGAGATGTTCAAGCAGCGGTAATTTTGTGGGCTGAATGTTTGAATAAAAGCTCCTGCTTCCACTCTCCTTTGACACTTGACATTGGATCAGTGTTACCTTCTATGTGCTCTTCTCTTCAGCTGCACTGTGAATTTGGGCTGGAGTAGATGTATGTCAGTGTTGCCACCTGTTTCACGTTACTCAATTTGTTCTTCAGCAGCTCTTCAGTTCAGTGTAAAAGAGCTCTTGAGTCTGTTCAAGAGTATCATTTGGGCTCTCTTGCTAGTAATCAGTGACATATTTCAATTGTAAATACAGTAGAAACAGATAGAGTTGTTTAACTTCTTATGGAGGAAATGGAAGTCCATTAACATAATGATAAGGCTATGTAACTTCTGCAGCTATAATGTCTTCACTGTGTGTTACTCATGGGGGAAAGTGCTATACAAGTACACACATTCAATTCTTGATCTTTTCCTCAGCCTTACCGTGGCAAATGTAAGAGTTTCTATAACAGTCATTTCAGCAGCTGGGAAGAGCCCAATATATCCCAGTTGAAATCAGCTAGATAGAAAAGCTAGTCCTTGAGGCATAAAAAACTGAATGTGGCATAAGATTACGTCAATAACGGATCCATTGATTGTGAAGCAGCATGAGGTGGTATGTAGAGGACCTAATTTCTGTATTTTTGTTGTATTAGGTATTTTTCCTTGAGCCATTAATTGGTCCAAATTGTTATGATATTGCACCATGAAGTATGAACTTGGAGAAGAAACAGTGAGCTACTGAAAAACTTCAGAATGTTTAGTTTATTTTCTGATTAAAAATAAAACATTGTTATCATATTGCATTATCAATATGTAATTGGTTTCTGTCTGACAATTTCATTGATTTTTTTTTTTTTCTCTTCTAGAATTTGAGAAGGGAACAGCTATCCTTTGGTGGTTAAGTGGTGTCTCGCTACTATACAACACAGAAATCAAATATAAAAGTAGATCTCTCCCTGTCCATAGTTTTGTAAGTGTAGATGCAGAATCCCCATATTAATGTTTCTCATGAAGTTTGTGTCAAGGATTCAATTATTCCTGTTATTTTCAATAGAATAATGTATGAAGGAGTATTTATTCTTGGGAAAGTAATGAATTATACCACTTAATTTAATGTGACTTAAGTTACAGTAGAGCAATAAATCATATGCATCCTTAGATTGGCTTTGAAGCATTTTTATGGCCAAGATCATGGTGTAAATTGAAAAACTGACATACCATTTTAGAATAATGATAAAGCTTCAGCAAGGCTAGATATGGCCAAGGATAAAGAGGCAGACTCATTTTCTGAGCTAATTGCAGTTATACCCCTCTCATGATTTTGACATTGCAGGAGTGAGGCCTCAGAAGGTGACTTCAGTGGTACTGTTCTTGCCTGGGACAGCGAAAGTGTAACCCTGGGGTCATGTTTCTTCTCAAGTTAAGTTTTATGATAAAAAAAAAACTAGGGATGTAGTTTACCAGGAAGCCATGGGCAGTGGATGAGAAATATTTTTGGTCTTATTCTATGACTCTTTTTTGTTAATTGTTTTTGTACCTCTGCTCAAGCGATTACTTTCTCGCTCAGTTGTTCACTCACTCTCTTTCTCTTTCCTTTACCCCTTTGAGGTTTATCTAATGAGGTTTGGGTTATGATATGACATTACAGATAATATGTAGATTCAGATACTTTGAGCAAGAACTATCAAAGCTTTTGCTTTAAGAAACCGGTATTTTTTCACTTTTGAAGAAGAGCCTTGCCTGTCTTTAATTCTGTAGCTAGCCTAACTAGCTGTGATCAGTCAAATGAATATTATGTAAGAATTCATTTATTTAGTCCTGTATCTTTTTTTCAATCCTAAATAAACTTAAATCATTGAGAATGTCACCAGACATTATATATGAGATTATTATGGAGCTAGGAGACATTTCAAAATACAAATACTGTAAAAGATATTAATGATAATCATTGTGTTTAACAAGATGTCCATGTAAAGGTAATGCTTGTACATTTTGTTTGCCTTGGAGAACAGTTTACATGCAGATGAGCAACACAACAAACTTGCATGTGAAATATTTAAGTGGAGTTGCACTATATTTGAACTTAGAAGATATCAGTACGGTATGACTATTAGTATCTAATTGAGCAGGCTAAATTACCTGACTAATCTCCCTAGGACCTCTTCAAAATATGTGAGAACGTGACTTCCCCAGAGAGTAGTTCTTGAGCAAAAGCCTAATTTAAGGCTCTGAATTGTCCTCTGGAGGAGTCTATTGCTCTCCTTTGAGTAAGCCAGGAGCTTGGTTAATAATTACTAATTATTTACCAGTATGCTAAGGTAGGTATCCAAAAAAGAAATCAGAATGTGTATATTGACCTAGTTATGGTAATTTTGGAGATTATGTAATTTTAGGCTAAATGGCCCACTTTGATCTCTTATTTCTGTAGTTCCAGACTTCCTGTTGAGAAGCAGCAAAAATGGCCTAAAATTACATTAAACTGGGCTTTGTATCAAGAAATCACAAGAGTGCTTCACACAGGTGTTAGGCTAAATGCATGGGGAAGACCAGAATTAGATTGAAAGAGGTTGTTCAAAAGAACTCATCAATCCACAAATTCCTAGGTGTTACTAAGATGCAGTACTTTATAAAGCCTGATAGGTATTCCATCCCCCCGAATTGTCTTTCAAAGGCAGTCTCTACAAGAGGTAACAGCACAGTCATAAATATTACCTTTCTGAAGGTGTCTTTCCTGAGACCCGATAAATAGCAACTGCCAAGTTACAGCTTGGGAGAACTCAGCTTGGGAGTTTTGCAGCTATTACCTACTAGCAGAAGCTATAGTGTTGGTTAAAGCTGTTCATTTTGCTTTAAAATTGCATGTTTCCATTAATATTGTTGGAAAGTCTTGAAATTTATATCATAATTATAGGTCGTTTTCTTCTTATTACTTGTGTGTTTGCTGAACACACACACATACATAGAGACATCACTCAACCCCCACCTTCCAGCAAGCCTCTGAAGTGAGTTCAAAGTCTAGGAAAGGTTTTGTGTGGTACTGAGCTTCCAAAAGTCTTGAGATTGAGCCAGTTTATGGCCTTGTAGGGCTTCCACCTCGTAAAATAGATTGAATTTGAGCTAGCTCAACCTTCTGCTTAGACTGTTTTCTAAATCGGAGTAATTACATTAGAACTGTGAAGAGATTTGTTGTCCCTTAGGTTCCTCTATGCAATTAATTCTGGCCTAATTGTATCCACCTGACTCAAAGAAAATAAAAAAAAAAAAAGGAAAAGTAAATGGAATTATACCATGCTAGAAAAGTTTACTTTTTGAGGGTTTTTCTTTCTCTTTTTTGAGTGGGGTAAGGAAACATGAAACATGAAAATATGAAAGCTTTTTAAATATCACCTAGGTGTTCCTGACTGCTGTGGGTATGTCTGTACTGCAATCAAAATATGTGACAAGCAGATTAGTTAGGCATACCTGTTCTACCTTTAATTGAGCTGGCCTGGATCATCAGTGACATTGTGGTTGCACAGATTTCTATGTGCAATTATACTGTCTTTACTAGACCTTGAATATTAGTTTGTGTATGTTCACTGCTACTGCTATTCAAATGATACCACAGTCATGTATCAGTGAAGTAATTAGATTAAACCTCTCTTGATGAATCATTCGTATGTTGATTTGATGCAGAGATTTCTAACAGATGTTTAATGTGTTAATGGCACGTCCTATTCATTCTCTGAAAAATGAGAAGCTTGTTGAATAACGTTTGTTTAGATTTGTGTAACACAACACAGCAGAGATTCTAAAGCTAGCTCAGCCTGGTAGAGCAGTATTTTCAGATGGCACAAGATAATTGCATACAGCTGCATGTTAGCAGCTAACACAGTACTCCACCTGGTTTTATATTACTCTGCTTCTCAGTGTAGGTAATTAAACAAAGCAGAAAAGACTAAATGAAATTTTCCTCTTTTATATCTATAGGCTAATATACGTTCTTAATGTTGTTAAGTAAATTAGCTTAAATTTGAATTATTGGGAGCAATGAAACAAAAAATTGTCTAAGAATGATGTAATTAGTGCTATCCTCCCTTGTTTTATGGTGAGGTGTTCTTGATGCAGATTGATCATTTTGATATGATTATTTGAGAATGTCACGAATAGTCAGCTATGTTTTATAATACAGGAATTTTTATTTTCCTAATTAATCGAATATCACAACTTTCCTGTTCTTTAATGGTTATAATTTGAGTTGGTAAGCTCCAGTTCCCCATCCAGGATGCTTTAATTTACAGCCCTAACATGACCAATGCCAGTAAAATGTTCTAGTATATTATCTGGCAGTAAATAAAACCTGTCAAAAAGATCCATAAAAAGAACAGTGCTTAACTAAAGACATATGCCTCATAAATAATATGTCATGACAACTAGCAGCCATAGTAACATATTTGAAAGAAAAGACTCAAAAAAGTAACGAACCAGAAGGAGCTAATGGGTTATTTTTGCTAGAGATTTGCCATAGACTTTTCCTGTCACAATATTATTGCATTTGTGGTAAAGCAAAAGGATTTGTGCTCCTGTTTTTGTAGCATGCTATAGAAATTTCAGCAAAGATCAGCTTACATTAATTTTTATAAAGAGCAAGTGTCACCCTCTCACTAATCTTTATATATTAGAATTACTCCTCTACTCCACGTCTGACTTACTGTTTTTCAAAAATATATGATGCACTTATGCAAAAGGCACATTTAACTGTTTATGAATCATTAGTTCAAATCATGAAACATAAACTTTTGGAAGAAACACATCCTAATAGTTTGGAAATGACAGATTAATGCATTTCAGAGAAATCTGTATGTTTCACTTGAAGTGGCAAACTAAATAACTTTCAAATCTCTCACTAGTAATGGTATTTGTATTTTTTTTTTTTATGAGTATGCTGGAAATACTTGTGATGAAGGATCATATTTGACTTAATGTACAGTAGTAAAATGTAAAATTACAATAATAGCATAGAAGAACCCCTCCACCGCCACCCACCCCCACTCCCCTAGGGGTGAAAAAAAAACAAACACCAAAACAATCCATCCTGTCTCCCCAAAACAAGATACAAAGGTATTGTGAAACACTAGCACTGAAAGTAAGCTTTTAGGGAGATTTTGGAGCAAGAGTTAATTGGAGTCTTGGATGAAGACAGATTTGATGTTATGGAAAACTTGGAATATGGAGGCAAAAAAGTTTTTATACAAAAGAGGTGGAGACATAATACAAGGGATAGGGTGTAATGCAGTAGGAAATAGAATTAAAATAGCAATAAAATTGTATAATAAAGGAAAGCAATTTTGGAATTGTCATCTTGAATTGATTCAAAATTAGAAATTCAGTTAGGCCGAGGAGGAGAAGAGAAAGCAAGAGATATGATTTACAGCTTTAGCAGTTGCAGGAAAAGGAATGGATTACAGCACTAGTGGTTTCAAAGAATTTTGTGCTTTACTTTGCATTTTTGTGTTTGTGTCAGCTTTGCAGTTAACAGGTAAATTAAATAAGTCTTCCATGTGCTCTCTGATGCAAAGAGGGAGGAATGAAAGCTATAATGTAAATGTGCAAGAGTTCCTTTGGTACTTAAAGGTCTGGTTTATAAAAAGTTCAGTACTTGTCCAATTTATTTTCATTTACTCTGTGGGTGGCAGAACAGTTATTGTCAAGTATTGTCTTCCAGTATTAACATTTAAAAAAACCAACATGACATTTAAGTTAAATGTGAGGCTTCATTAATTTTAATACATTCATACTTTTCCTTTGTTTCATTTGTAATTTTACTGTACAAAGAATTCAGTGCTTCTATTACTGTTGGTGAATTAAAAGTGTGTTATTATCACATCAGCCTTACAGAAGCTGGTATGGGAAATGGTGGCAGGAGCATAACATCCAGCCCTCCTGACGTGCGAGGTGCAGAAGTTGTGCTATTTTCTAATTATGTATCTTTTCCTCCATGAACAGAGATACTGAATAAAACCAGAAATGATAAAGTGGCATTGACTACGTTTATCATATTTTGAGGAGAGCAGTGTGTCACAACTCAAAAGCAAGAGACATCTTCTTGAAATTTTTCAATAAGAAATTCGCCCTTTGGGATGAGGAACATTATTTCTGTTAATTCAGAGGAAAGGCAAAATGACCCAGTAGCCTCATAGGTCATTCTGGATGCTTTTCAAATATGCCAGCTTCAAAAGCACTGTGTGATGTTTTTAATGGATAGGGTGGTATTGAATATAATTTCAGTGTTTCTGTATAATTACATAGGAAGTGTATTGGTGAGGAATACATATTGAGAGAAAAGACCAGTTTGGGTCATGTGAACACTAGAAAGAGAATCACCTCAGCACTCAAGGGGGCTGGTCCTCTGTGTCATTTGAGAAAAACCTCCAAGTAGACAGGAATTTGAAAGGTTGTTAGTATATTTCCATTGTAATTCTTCATCGATAATAAAATATATGGAAAAAAAATCTGGTAAAATATTACAAAGTATTACTTTGTGGTGGTAGTAGATCTGTGAATGGATCTCATACTGCTAAGGGTTTTCTGCTGTTATAGTCAGAATATGGAAATTTTTCATACTCAAAACACTACTGCCTGTAGATCAGATGAAAATGTTCATTACACTCTATAAACAGTGTCTCTTTTGGGGTGGGACTAAGATTAATTATCTTCATTTTGACTAATGCTAAGGCTTGGATGTGTCTAATGTCACATCTCTTGTGTGCTTATTGGCACTTTCCACCAATGTGAATGCAAGCAGCCTTGCACACTTCTCCATGCCAGTATTGGAAATCTAAATAAAAATATGCTCTCAGCAAGCAGTGCCACAAAGGTCAATGTGAGGAATAATATTCTGCCTGCAATTTGGGCAGTATGAATATTAGCCAAAGAAACCAGCTGTGGAAAACAAAAGAAAATATAAGCAGATATTGAAAAATACAAAATCATATTTAGAAACGTCAAACCACAGAATAAAACCCTAAAAAGGGATTTATGATGTATCACTTTTAATTCTGATTTGCAGTCTGTTATTATGATATAATCTGTGGTTCTCTTTGGGGAACAGCAAACAGCATCTGGTAGCTCTTTGGATTCCCTCCAAACTGCTTTGAAATAGATGTGAATATAGTAATGTAGTGTGAAGTATAGGCAGCTGGTGAGTATATAGGAATGGTGAGAAATTCCTGATTTTCGGGGTATTCTATTCTTTAAATTCTGGCAAAGTTTGTTATTAACGAATGCTGAGTTTAAAATAAAACTTCAGTAAGCTTCTTCTTTGGGGAGCTTTTCAGCATGAACACGTTCACAGCCACCATTGAAGGTTTCCATGAACAACGTAGAAATGTGGAGGCTAGCTGAGCTTACCAGTCAGTCTTGAGCACTGCGCTAGAGTGACTGAAACCACTATGAGGCTGTGTCTGCTTTAGGTTCACTGTCCTTTTGAAGCATCACGGCCAGAGAAGTCTGGTGTGAGGCAGCATAACTGGGAAAGACCACTGCAGCTAGCTGACTTCTGGAGCTCCAGCAGTGTTTAAAGCCAAGTGCTCAAACTCTACTGACAGAAAATCCACATAACCTTTTGCAGATTGATGTGAGCAGACTCTGCTGATAGTGAGGCAGTTGCAAATGAGTTTGCTCCTGAGGGTAACTGGAAATTATTTGGTTGTGTTTCCACACTGCAGAATGCAAATTGATGTATGCCTTTTTTTTAGTTTTGGCTTTGATGGGTGGCCATCCGCTAAGTCTGCATCAACAAATAGTGTTGATAGTGCAGTGTTTGTTGTTGGGGACCAAATGTCTTGCTTATGTGTGCTCCAGAGGCTTTCACTCTGGACTAGCTCTATACTGGTCCTATGGACTGCATTCTCACTAACTGTTTTTAGCTGGTAGATCTGGAAAAGCTCAGTTCTGTGAGCCTGGGCAGTTAGTCTGCCTTGTCTCTCCACAAGTTTCTATAGATGTAGCCTAGAAGCCCAAGCAGAGTAATACTACTATGTAGGTATATACAAGTACCACATTTTCCTTCCTTTCCTCCCTTGGTATTTTAATTAAATAATCACTTTCTTTGGAAAACTATACTAAGATTTAATTAACCTCACTATTATGAAATGCCTTTCAGTGTCCTGTCCAATTTCTTTAGTTTGTTTCATACTTTTAATTATTTCTTATAAA
The DNA here is from genome assembly GCF_033815535.1 of Pezoporus flaviventris. Classification (NCBI taxonomy): domain Eukaryota; kingdom Metazoa; phylum Chordata; class Aves; order Psittaciformes; family Psittacidae; genus Pezoporus; species Pezoporus flaviventris. Next base: position 36,436,090 of record NW_026892550.1, on the reverse strand, counting down.
TTCATACAAGTTCTCTGCTTTCCTTAAGATTACTGTGCTTGAATCTACATGAAAGATTTATCTCCTGCACCATATGTGATTATTTTCCATTTATATACTTTGAAAATATGACTAATAAGTGATAAACAAATTTATAAGAAAAGCAATTATATAGGATATCAAGGTATATCAAATAAGGACTGATTTCCACCCCACACACTTTCACACAGAGTTTCTTATATTTTCCCTTGCAGGAAATCTCACCTTATGCTTACAGGATTTTTTTTCTTTTAATAGTTCATTAATAGTTGCCTCACATAGTGATCCTAATTGTCATTTACTTGTCTAACTCAGAGTGCTGATCTCTGGAGATACTGATGCCTATTAAGTGACTTGATGTCAGCGAATGTCCAGTATTGGGAGTATGTTTTTTCTAATGAAATCCCTACATATTGTGATTTGTTTTTATGTTTAGAACTTCAGACCTGTATGACTAGATCATATGTACCATATAATGTGAATCCGGTATTTGTATAAAATCCATGGCTGGAAGGATGTATAGGAATTTTCAGGCCTTTTAGTGATGTCTCTGTTCTTCAAAAATCACATTGTGAACATGAATAGAAGAATAGTGAAGCTGTTTATTGTCACATATGTCTGTGAGAATGCTTACAGCATGTTATGTATGTATGTGGCAGTGAAGATATGCAGTTATTTAGTTCCTTGAAGTATAACAGAATTTATATACTGAAGGACATCAAGAAAGAGATTTATTCTTAATGCTTTTGTCAGTCAGCTATCTCACAAATTTGTAAAGAACTTCCCCATCAATAGAATTATTATTTTTGTAAGGATTTGGTGTTCCAAATACAGCATCCAAACTGAAGGTTTCATGAAGTTGGCTTCACTTGTACTATGAGTAACATCAAAATAGTTTACATGATTAAACACCTTTTAATAACCTCATCAGGCTCTTCAGGTGTTCTTAAACTAGAAAAGGTTTTCTGTGTTTACTGTACAATTTGCTTGCTCAGAAATGAATTATTTTTTCTCTCTATCTTTTACTCCAGGGCAATTAATCTTGTAATGGTAGGGTCAAATCATTGAGAAAAGCAGCCTCTTAGCCTTTGTGATTTGGAGTGCACTGAACAAGAGAGTTGATTAATTATTTTTAAAAACAAAGATGCACACTGTAATTGGGAATGTTTGTCTATGTTTCTATATAAAACAAAGTCTGCTTTAAAGTAATTTGACAACAACACAGATCCACATTTGAAGCAACAGGATTTTTATCAGGGCCTGAATGCGTAAGAGCATGCATGCAGCACTTTTCTCACAGAGGAGAAGAGACTAAGTGTTTGAAAAGCGCCATCTTAACATGGTCAAAAGTTTATCCTTCCAAAATTAGATGAGTGCTATTCGTTGTCCCTTCTTAGGGAAGCTGTAGGTGAAAATGAGTAAATTTCAGCTTGCAGATGTCATAGTGCTCTTGTAGGAGCAAGAATGTTTTCATTACATTATTACTCTTAAAACCCACCCACCCATATCAGACTAAAACGTAGATCACTTTAATGCAGTGGGAACCTAGTTATTTGTAAAAATCTATGAAGAATATAATGGAGGTAATTAATAATGCAATTCTATTACATCTCTGTGTGTAGAGCATTGGCAGTAAGCATTAGAAGTTGCTGAGTCTGTACCTTTGCAGTTTGCCCACTGACTCAAGCAGAAATCGCCCTGAGCTCTGTCAGAACATCTTGACTTCTTCTGGGTTCCTTTTCTTCTTTGAAATGTGTTGGTTTGGCATTGGGTTGGGTTGGGTTTTAGGTTTGTTTTGTTTTTTTTTCTTTGTTGTCGTTGTTCTTGTTATTTCCTACATGTAAAGCTTACCTGCTTATGGTGTTCTATTACATTATGAATTATACAGCACCAAGTTGAATTGGAAGCCAGTAAATCTTACCTGTGACAAAAAATGGTTTCTTATACTTTGTCAAATTTAAGTTTTTGTATTTATTGTATGCAAGCAGTATAAGACGTGACAGACTCACCTGATTATTTTATTCCTTTCTTTAAATACTCCAATTTTCTGAATGACATCACAGGAACATTTAAGTATTTTTTGTTTCGTTTTGTTTTGTTTCAGCAATGGAAATTGGGTCTAATCCTGTTTCTTTTAAAGTAATAGCAACATTTTAACTCAGGTTAGCTGAAGGAACTCAAATAATTTAAACAGGTTAGTTGATGACATTATTATTAAACTCTCCAAATTCATTATTACAAGTATTGTTTGTCTGTAAATCTCAAAGTGTTTAAAAGACAAATTTACAAGATGGATGCCAGTGCCTAAATGTCCCTGCAGGAATCTAAATCAAGCATTTAAATGTCAATGTATTCATACCTCACCTGTCAAGTACTGAGAAGAAAACTCCTTTGGATTTTTAGTTTCAAATTCCATAGCCGTATAAGATGATAATTTGCTGCTTCTCAGTATTTGCATGTCTTGGAAAATGTGACTAGTGAACTGAGCTGCAAGAAACCTGTGGATCATTGACCTTATTTCTAAAAACAATGTGTATGTAGCATGGATGCTTATGTCCCTTATTCTGTGGTGATATGCAGAGGATGTCCTTAAAGGAGCTTATGAGACAAGAGCTGCCAGAAAAGATAGTATAAGATGGTTTTGCTTAAAAATTTTTTTCTGAAATATTGGAGAGACCAGAGTCACACCTTCTCCCTTTTCTGAGGGATTTACATTCAGGTTTTCATGTTAATCAGTTTGGCTGGTCCTTTCGGGGACTTTCATGATGGAGCTGTTCTATTTAGAATTAAGTAGTAAAATATCTTTTAAGCCAGACAGAACTCTGTGACCCAGTGATTAGGGAAGCCCTTTGGAATGGGAAATCAGGCTTTCTGATTCCACAACAATGAACAAGTCAGTATTCTATATTAAGCAGTCATTAGAGCGGGACTTGAACTCGGTGCTCCCTCCTCCCAGGTGAACACCCTAATCATGGAGCTGTGGCAATTACTATGTGCTTGCTGTGATCCAGGGGGTATCTCAGGGTCCTTTGCAGTGCCAGGGAGGCGAGCTACAAGAGTACAAGGATTAATGCAGTCTGTTACCACAGCTAACTGTGGCAGTCTTCTGAAACTGGAAGCAAGTATTCAGATGTGGTATAGTTGAAGGGGTTTTGAACCTATGCTTTCTCTAATCTCAGGTGTACACTGTAACCAGTGAGTGACCAGGTAAAATGGTAACTTTCAAACATGTTTGGAAAGAATCCACACTGCTTAGTTTCCAGGAGGAAGCTAACAACTGTGTTTCAGAAAGTTTCAGTTACAAATGTGAGCTGCCTGGAGCTGCTGTAAGGGAAACGACTTGGCTTTCTTGTCAGCCTTTTGTAGTGACTAGCGTAGATGCCCTGTGCTCAGTGTGCTGATTGTAGTAAACTCCTTTCCTAGACACCTAGTTCTCCTTACACATCATGAAAGTGTCGAGTTCAGATATATATACATAAATTTGCAGACGTGTCTGAAAATAGAGGTGTGTTTTGCAGTAGGTTTGTTTAAAGAGAAATTATACATTATTTTATATAAACTTCAAATTTTGAAATGACACGTTAAAAAAAGGAGACTCTATATAATCGTCTCTGTCATTAAAACCAGCAAATAAATTAAGTGAAGAAATTATAATTGCAAGTGATTTGTATGGTATAAGTGTGTGCTACTTTGTAAAAATAATTGCAGTTCTTGTGCCAAATACTTTTAAATGTCTAATTGATTTTTAATATTTTTGACAGGAGTTTCCTTTTGCGAGCTGTAACAATTAATGTTGTAAAAGAGCAATTTAGGGACTTCCATGATTTAGCTCAAGCAGTTTATACTCTAATACATGGTAGAATCTTGCACTCAATTACCATAAGTGGAACTGATGAAATGTCTACTAAGTTTGTTCAATATTGCTTAATATAATTTTCAGGTTTAAGTGGTTTGTGACACTACTGAGCATAAGACATAATGCTTGGAATTCCTAATGTGAGTTATCACATTATATATCATATCAGGTTATATAGTTGGAGGGAGATTTTCAGGCAAAATGCGTATTTCTAAATCCTTAAGTAAGGAAAACAGTGTTTTGCTTGTTTATACCTGTTATTTTACTTTCAATGGTCTTGCTGTCCTCCTGTGAAGAGGGAAGGTGAAATTACATGGAGAAGGGGATTGAATCAGATCCATGCTTGTCTGCTTCATAGGCCCAAATTTGGACAGGTTTTAAGACTATTAAAAGTACCACTATTTGCATTACCAACAAAAATGGTTCACTTCTTCATAGATAACTAGATCTTCAAAGATCTTTCTGTCACTTAGCATCATTAACCTCCGTTCCATGGAGCATCAGAGCAGAATCCTGAGGACTAGTAAGTGAGAAAGATGGAGAAAAATGGCATGGTGTGTGCTGAAGGAAGCTTAGAGTTGAAAATGTGGCACACAAAATCTGTGTTAGAAGTGGGAAAAAGAATGGAGAAAAGCAGGCATAGAATCTGATCACATTAGGAGATGGGTATGGGAGAAAGACTTTAGGACTGGATTTACAAAGCAAAAGCACCAGAACAAAGAGAAGTTAGGAGTGAGAAGAGAATCTGCGCAATTTGATCTGGTGTTGGTTGCACTAGCATAGGTGTGTTATTTTAGAAGCAAGGCAGTGAAAGCAGGATGAAATACAGAGAAGCGGAGAGGCAGATGATTTTGTGGAGTCTTCATCTATTGCTGAAGATTAGATTTAGGAGATATTTTAAATTATTCCCCTTTTCTCCATGTTACAAGATCTGATTCAAAATTAGTTATTAAGCACCAAAGATCATTTGCATTCCAGACAGTACTAAAGAACGTGTTTTAAGTCCCAGAATAAAGCTGCCTCCTAAGCAGGGCAACAGTAGACATGGAAAGGAAAAGATAGAAGTGAAATTATTTTAACTTGATGAAATTTATCATCATTCCCACTGGTCCTGCCCTTGTCTCTGCAGCAGTTAAGAGCCATTAATACTAGGTATATATTTAAATGTGTGGATGGTACGTTATTGCTTCATGGCTTATTTGATTGCAGGTGAGCCTGCAAATTTATTTTGTATGACACAGAGAGAGCTACAAGGTGTAGCTCTTTCAGCATGAATTTTAATTTGGTAGAGATATCTGTTTTTCTCATTTGATTTAGGAGTAGAGATGTGCTCTTGAAATTGATTATTTGGAATGTTAATGCTGTGGGATTCTCAAAATAGTTTCAAATATGAAATAACATCTGCCTATTTATGATTTCCCAGAGGAAGCAACTGTCTCTTTTCCTTGTGTAGTTTCAGGGGTAAATTCTAGCAAAATTCATTGCCCATCAATAAATATTTATTGTACTGAGGGCATTGAGAACATCATATCTAATCTGCAGATTTTGTACTTAACAAATATGGTTCCTTAAGATTTCTTTGAAATACAGGATCAAGATGGTAGATGTTCTTCATTTCTTCATTTGGGATTACTCTTTCCCTTGAGTTTTACCTCATAAGAATGTAAGCAATGCCTTGGTAAATCCACACTGCCATCACCTGGGAGCAAAACTGCATGTTTCGTTGCTATAAGAGATGTGTGGGACTTGGGGCACTTTCTCCTCACCCCCCAAATTAAGTGATGAAGTTGTTAATTTATTGTGTATCTGAAGCCATACTTCATAAGGTTTATACTTTCCAAGTGTTACATTTTCTGAACTCGTAGAACCTGATCTTATTAAAAGAAAGGTGCTTAATATATTTTTATAAAAATCTAGTTGCTAGTAAGGAGGCTTTAACCATGATGGATAATTAGCATCATTAACTTGCTTCAGTAGCCTAAGTAATATGCTTCCTGCCTAGACATCAGAATCACTTAGGTTACCTTCTTCAAATGTTTACTGAATGGTCTTGTTTCTTAGTTGAAAGAAGTTGAGAATGTTTCCATTTCTGAAGAAGAGGTAAAAATTGCTTCTTTCCATTGTTTCTGACAGTTTTCTGTAAGTCTTTGGAAGACACTAATTTTGCATAGGTTGAAAATTAGGCCAAATTGTTGCATTGCAATGTAAGGACTATTGTAAACATAAATTATGCTAAAATGGTAATTTTCAATTACTTCATTAATCATTAGGCAATGTAATAATGTTGCTTTAGTTTGCTTTAGACAGTTTAAGACAGATTCTTTTTTTCTGCATTACTTTTCAGCCCTGAAAACTATAAACTTTTTATAATGAGCTTTGTAAAATGAGCTGAAATATTTTCTTTTTAAATGTGAAAGAAGATTTTCATATTTGACATATAGTGTTAATTAACACAATTTGTTAACAGGTCATAGAGTTTTTCTAAAAGATAAAATGAAAGGAATTTTTGCATTCAAAATCATAGGGATGGGACAGTGGGCATTAACTCAGGTCCCGGAAGGCAATTTAAGGAAAAATTACCCTAAGTATTAAAAAATCCTAGTCTTTACAGGAAAACTGCACCACCATTCCCAAGCACTGAGCACTTGCACAGGCCTGCCAGGGAGGCCATGAAATCTTCACCTCTGGAGATACTGAAAAGCTACTTGGATATAGTACTGGGCAACCTGCTGTAGGTGGCCCTGCTTGAGTAGGGGGGTTAAACCAAGGTGACCTCCAGACATGACTCCCCACTTCAGCCATTCTGTGAATCTACAATAACCAGGTGTTAAGCATGTATTGCTTAAAGGCTAGATTTTAGACTGGATAATATCCTTGGAAGTAAAAAAGATAGATGGAAAACCACATCTAAACAAATAAAAAATATTTATTTTTAATGATCCCGATTAACCAGTATTCATGGCTTTTGTCTTCATTTGCAAGTGTTCAGGTGAATCTAATTCAATGCAGGGAGTAAATCTCTCTACTCAGGTTGGACAGAGCCTTGGGTGACATGGTCTATGGTGACGCATCCCTGCCCATGGCAGAGGGATTGGAACTAGATGATCTTAAGGTCCTTTCCAACCCAACCCATTCTGTGATTCTGTGATTAGTCTTGGCTTTTGCAGTGGCTTGAAAGTGAAGCAAATAAAACTGAAGCCAGATCTTGGCACAATTTGGAAAAAAAATTAGTTTACTATCTAATTTATGTATTTAGGAAATTGTACAGCTCAAGACAATGGTAATGGGATCTATAATATGTTACTTTTGAATAACCAGTGTAAATAAGGTCACCATGATTAGTGATCAGAGCTTTTTTGTCATTCCGGTGGGTCATGGATACCTCTGAAATGGGATGGTCTCAGTTAAATTCATGGACTTTCAATGTTTCGTTTGTTATTTGACGGAGTTTTTACCTCAGGAGACATCAGCTATTGCTGACAGTTTCCACAGACAGATCAAGAACTTTGGTGGTCAATATGAGAAGAGCTGCAGGTGTTACGTATTTAGGTATGCTTTGATGCTGCCTGATGTTGTAGATTTATAAAGTAAATTGTATCAGGGTCATCAGGTTAGATAATGTTTCTGGGCTTTGTTTGTATTCAGAAATACAAATGCATGTGTTTTACTAATTTTAAACAAATATCTGTAATTGTTAATGATGCTTTATCTTAATTTTTTTCTATTATAACAAATAAACTCACTTTGAATTTTTAGTCAAGTCTTTATTGCTAACAGTGTCTAATTGCGCACACAAAGCTGATTTGGATTCTAAACTTCTCTAGTTTCCTTCTGCTTTTTTAAAGACTTTTACAGATTTTTTTTTTTTTTAATAATTAGATCCTGTCAGACATCTTGATTTAGTAAACCTTTGAGTTAGTAAAAATGAAGGCTATGAATGGCAAAATATCTTAATTACAGCATATGAATAAGCATGATTTTCCTGAGAATTTCGCTAGGAGATTTGTTAAGAAAAAAATCTTCTTCCATATGTCTGATGAAGTAATACATACTGTGAAGGCTGATGCAAGGCATAACTGTGGCAACTTGCTAGATCAAACCTCTGTGACTTCTCCCACTCCCTCTATTGATTCTTCAGCGGAGAAGCTACAAAGTTAGATTTTGCATGTCAAGGTCTGAAGTATGAGCTTGTACTGCTTTCCTGCTGCCAACCATTCTAGACAATAAAATTGTGTCATTTTTTAAAAACTTAATGAAAGAATATAATTGATGACTTATACATAAACAATTGTTATTTTGGATAGGAACATAAGTGTATGAAGAAATAGGGTTTTAAACTAAATGCTTATGAAAAATTAAACTCATTTTTATTCAGTTCATTCATTGCAGTTAGGAGACTGAGTTATTTCTCCTGCTATCCACATAGCGTGTATAACCTTCTCCTTCTGTAACCAAACATGCTCATTACCACGTCACTTCATTCCTTAGCATGTGATGGAGCCAACCGAGATCTCTGTTGTGTTCTTCAGCTAATACTTTCATCCTAGTTTGGACAGATAGGCTGTGTTCACTGTAGTACTCATCTTGCCCTTATATCTTAAAAAAAGCAGTTAAACAAAGACATCATTAGGAGTCATAAGCTTTTTCCATGCAGACATATTAAATACTTGATTTGATGAAGGGGACTTTATTGACATATATTATCCATCAAAGTCATTGGTAATTGCAGCTTATCCTGAGACATGTACTGTCCAAACAAGATAACTATTTGCATTGCTCTGGACTGTACAGCAAGAGAATTTCAAAGGTCAATAGAGACTCCTCCATTAAATCCTTCTCCTCATCCTCAATATTAACATTTATGCCTCATCCCCTTGTCTGTCCCTTCTCTTTTTTTCCATTCTTGACCCTCAGAGATCTTAGATAGACCTTAATTATTCCCACTAAATGTTCTAAAATGATCACAATAATATGTTTGATAATCATATGAAAGAGGGTATCCAAAACATACAGTATGTAAAAATTTTTCTCTTTCCGTCATTTATATGTCCTCAAAGAGAAATAGCAAATAATATTTTATAATTTTTATGCAGATATTTTGTGATATAAACATAAAGTTGAAGGTTTAGATCCGTATACTTTTCCTGCCTGTGTGATACATACATAGTCTTTTACTCATCGATGGCACTTCTTCATTTCTGTCCTAGTTTGTACACACCTTCTATTGACTAATTCTTTGCTGATGTGTGTCTGCAATAACACTTCTCTTTCATGTTGATTCAGGACTGTGTAGAAGCAGTTAAAAAACATTGCTTCATCAATCACTTTCTTTTAAATTAAAATCATAATTAAACTGTGTGCGTCCAAGGTCTGCCCAAAGTCCCATAACATCCAAGACAGCGATATGATTTTTCCAAACATCCCTGCCATTCCATATTGTGCCTCTAAAAACTTGCCTTCATACCTGTAATAACTATACTATGTGATGACTACAGTGTTTTGGGGAAAGAAGGAAGAAATCACACACACCTGCCAAAACATATAAGCCTTTATTCACAGAGCTCAAATAAATTATTGCAGCCCAAGTCTATAACAACATAACAAGAAACATTAATCCACTTCTCCGTGTAGTACACTTGTCTCCTGACTTGCTATTTTCCAGCTATATGGTTATCCAGATTTTCAATATAGTGTGTAGGAGGGAAATAAGTATTATTTAAACCATCAAGACAGACTACTCAAATTATTTTTTTATGAGTTAAGTTACAGCTTATATTTTATGATAGTTGTGATTCAGTCATGGATCTGAAACCAGCTATGGTGTTCTTGAGTTTCTTCAAAGAATTGTTCATTTTATTGGAAAGATAAGGCTTTTCTTTCAAGTCCTTAGTGTGTGACAGATTCTTGAAACTGTTGAGCTTTGGAAAGGGACTGAAAGTGAATGCCATGCAGAATGAAGAGCTACAAGGTCCTTGAGAAAACCGTGCAAGATGGCTTCTTTGGCTAACCAGAATACAGGAATCTTTGTGACATGCTAGTTGCAAATATCTTACCCAGGTAAACTTCCCTAATGTTGCAGTACAGTGCAAAAAAATGCTTATAAAGGGGACATTGAAGCTAAATCCATTTCAGATAATTTTAATTATTTTACTATTGCTCTAATATTGAATTTGAAGAAAAGGCTAAATTAAGTGAAGTGTAATACTTTATCCATCTTCAAGTGATTCTGGTTGTATGCCTACTCATAGTTTTCTATTGAATTAAAAATAAAGGAAAAGCCTCTGAAAGTAATTTTGGTGGTATTTCTTTATTCTTTTATATATAATTTTAAATAGATTCTCTGTATCAGTGATAACTAAAAGTACATAATTAAGTAGCTACTATATTTTTAGACAGAAACTCCACTCTTAACTAAGCCCACATGTTCAGGTAGTCCTCTCCTAATCAATGTCAGAAGTGGGGGGTGAAGGGGAGGAGAGGCTGGGGAATGAAAAGCAAGATGGATTTTATAGTATTGGAAACGAGGTGAGGATAAATAATAGCAAGATTACTATTGAGAGATGCAGATGATGCTGTGGAGGATCAGGCTGTGGGAAACAGAGAAGCAGCTCTGATGTAAATTTCTCTATATATTACTTTTATGTATACACAACCACAGCTGCATCACAGATTTTTTTTATGTGTAACCTCCAAACTGTAAATATGAAAATAGGGTAAGGTGAAAAGTAAATCTGAAAGATAAGATTTAGCTTTCATCTAGCAGTGTATAGCTTTTCATTGATATGATAATGTATTCATCTAATTTAAAATGAACACTAGAATTAAACAGTAAAATGTGTATCAAAATTATGAGGACCACTTCCACTCATAACGTTACCAGAGGTGGTGTGAACACAGTTCACCCACCAAGTGCCTCATGTCTTTTTTGTTCTTTCATCATAACTATTTCTGATCAGCCTTTTAAGCTGATAGCTTTGTGGAGTCAGTTTGCCAGACATTGCAGGCAGAGGCATTTCACAAGTGAATTACTTTGTCATTGGAATCAGTGCTACTATTCTCCTAATATTTGTATTTTTATATTTTATCTTCACAGCTCCGAACTACTTGCATTCTTGAAAGCCTCTATGTTAATAAAGCAAAGCAGATCGCATGCACTTAGCAATGCAATATTGTACTAAGAAGCACTTTATGATTTTGGAGGTTTTTTTGTATTGAATTAGCAATGCTGAATAGAAACTGCAGCTCTAATTCTTAGAGATGCTTGGAACTGTCGTCTACAGATATTGCCTTTCAAACACCTTGAAATTCAGCTTTTTGAATGTCAGGCTTTATCATTGCAGCAGGCTCATCTTACTACAACTCAGTATTTGTACCCACTTTGTTGAGGTATCTTCTGGCTTTCGTGGTCTTGTTTTGCTCCAGGTAGTCCTTTCAGACTCAATTCTGCAAAAAAAATACACCATTTAAGAAAAAAAAAAAAAAAAAAAAAAAAGAAGAAAAGGAGATGTCCCTCTTGTTGCTCTGCTACTGGAATTTATCCAGTTTCCTATCATGAGCTCCTGAGTCAATGGACATTCAGAGTTAATGGCCATGCTGGTAAGAAACATATTGTTCCAGGACTGAAGAGCTATTAAGTGCTGAAAGCTCTTGATTCTTCTGTTGGAGTTTCCCAGACAGAGAATGTCTGCTGTCAGGTTTCTGATACAAGATGAGTACTGTAATTTGCAGGGAGGGCTTTGATCATAAAGAGCCCTGATGTATCAAAATCAAATTCATAACCTGAGGCAAGGTATCTTGGAAGCTCCCATTAAAATCATGCTTCTTTCTTTGAAAATAGGAAATGAAGATTCTGGAACTCGGTTAAATTATTGCCATTGGCAAAGTAGTTCCTGTCATATTTTATGGTTTTAATTTTTTATTTTACAATTGCTGTAGTGCCCAAGAGTTCCAGTCTTGAAGCATATTTTTCTGTCATAGGCAGAACAAGTCTCCAAGAGCCACCTTTACCTTCTGTTCTATCATCTTCTCTAAAAGTGCTGAAACCTTTGTAACATTGATGTTGTCCTATTTTCTTCATATTGTCTACTGTGATGAAATTTTTATACCAATTCTCAGTTGTTGATCAAGGCATTAATTACTGATTTTGAGTCATTTATTATTGCTGCAGAAAAAGTAATATAATGTAACACACTTTATTGCTCCTAAGACCCTGCAAGTAATATTCTTAATAAAACTTGGTAATTATAATTATTATCATTGAAATAAGCAAGCAGGGCTCTAATTATAATCCAAAAGCTATAATGTGTTATAAAATGCTGACATTGTAACACAGAAAATTTTTAGAGTTGAGCCTTACTTTGAAGGATCTAAATAATTGAGACCAGTAGTCTCTATGACAGGTTTGCAATTAAGGAAATGTTTGAAACCTGAGCTCCACAGAAAACCCATTCCAATATCCTTTTTCAGGGGGTTTATGTTATCACTGTCTTAAGTTTTATTCAGTATATAATCCTTTAAAATTATTCAGTCTATTTTTTCCTCTCAATTTGATATACTGAACCTTCTTGTATGCTAATGTTAATAAGAATTAAGTCTAAGAGTTTAAACCAGTGTTTTATCCACTATCTTGAAGAGGGCTGGAAAGACTAGAGAAGATACCTAATGAAAGAATTTATAATAAACTTCTAATACTGATACAAAGCAATTATTTCTAGTTATAGAAGTCTTGAAGCATTGGAGTTGGCAGTTCTCATTGTTCTCATTCCAGCAGATGTAACTTTTGAGACTAGTCTGAATTTTTAATATAAAATTTCACATAGAAATGTGAAAAACGTCCTGATTATCATAAAACAACACCTTGAGACTAAACAACTGAAATTTTTAAATCAAAAGGTTCTGAGATGCAAAATGTAGAGCTTACACAATACTTGTGGAAAGGCATAATTTATTTTCATTACCTAAAATCTGCATTAGATAGAAAGCTGTGGATCATTCAGGAGTGTGACAGTTGAGAAGTATTTTTTCATGAGAGTATAGTGATGCTATCAGAGAAAGAAATAAAGCATCTGCAGAATTCTGATAAAGAAAATGACATATCTTGATGATTTTAAGCCTGTGGAAAAAGCTTGTCTAATCTATCTCAACAGTCACTAAAGCAGCTGAACTTATTATTGAAAGGTTGACCTATCTGCCATACAGACTATTCAGTCCTGTGTGTTTCAGGAATGGGTTTAAAAGGATCATGGATGTACTTTAGATCATATGCCTAAGCCTCAGCATCACAGAGGTTTTGGTACAGTGATTATGACTGAAAGACTAAAAAAGCTCAAGTGTAATATATCTCCTGTGAAATTCTGCAGTTACCTGTAAATTGCACTTTTTAAAAAATCGATATACAGTCCTGACACTAATAGACTTCCTCACTATTTGTATTTCCTTAACCTGCAGTTCTTATTAGAACTGCTAATGGGTGTTATTAATACTAATGTATGTGCAAGTAATAATATGAATATTATGGTCTATGAAGCCAGTAAGTTTTTGATTTAAAATACACTAGAGGTCGTTTCATTCAGGTCAAATTCTATCAGCCAGACATGATTGTCTTCTATTGTTATTGATCTTATTAGTTATGTTACGTTATTTGATATAAGCCCATGGGAATTTAGTCAACCTCAGATAGGCTCATGACACCGAAGTCTCATCTGGGGATCATATGAATTAAATTAAAACATTTTAAATGCCAGGTAGAATCCCCTTGCCTATATGTACTTCAGTTTTGGGTTTGGTTTTTTTTTCAGATTTCAACATAAGTAGTATGACTGCAGATCATCAGAACAGGGCTTAACAAAATTGTTTTTGAAAGGTAAAAATGGTTTATTTTCATGCCTCTGACTTCAAGTGGTTTTATTTTATGATTTTTTTTTTTTTTTTTCCCAAGCAATCTGGAATTTCTTTTGTGTTGTTTTGGATAATGAACAGGGAAGAAAAGGATAAATATTGACACATCTGATCACCCTGTCAGCATGCACAGTCATCTGTATTTTCACACCATGTGAGTTGGAATATTCTTAATGATGGTGTCAGGAGTAGGAATAACAGTTTCCAGGTCAATGACAGAAAAATCTCAATTGGAACATTTCCATAAGTTCTCTCCTCTCTTTACTCTCAGCATGTGTAGGGCATATTCTTTTCTTTTTTTCCCCTTGCTTTCTAGGGCATCCACTGCACTTGGACTCCACTCTGAAACCTGATCTGCTCATTACTCTTATCACTGTATTGCAGGTGTGAATAATGCTTGTGAGCAGGTGGAGAATTGCTGAAGGTGTCCCCTTTCTGTCCCACAGTTAGTTGCTAGATCCTGGTGTGGCCGAGAACAAGGTAGACACTCAGTTCTGAGCCCTTAGTGTGTCCAATGAATTGCGTTCTGCTGTGTGAGTTTCATTTGCCTTTTCTGCAACATGCAGAAGATGTCTATAAGTATTCTTGATTTTACCATACTTGTAATAAACATTTGCTGTGCTTTATTTAGACTGTATCAAATGAAACTTAAAAATCTATGACATGACAAATACAATAATTAGCCCGTATGTTTAAACAAAAGCACATACATGGAAATTAAACATGGGCTTGTAGTACAAACTGGTAGTACAATTTATATGGATTATAGTTTAATATGTTTTAATATTGTCTAATATGTTTAAAATAGTTTAATATGGATTATGAATGCTTGCTGTCACAGAAATACACATTCTTATCAATATTCATACTTTATTATCTTCAAGAGGTCATATGATTGTCACAATGTATAAGGTTTTTAACAGCACAAGAAAGCTTTTGTGCTTCAGTTCAAAACACAATGTTGCACCATCTATTTTAGGAGAACTAGAACATGTATTTTATAGTTCCATAAACATTGATCATGTGTTGATTTTTGTTAGCTTACAATTTAATATACACCCCTGTAACAAAATCTACTGAGATTCAATGTGTTACTCTATAAAAAGTAACATCATAAAATCAGATACAACTGGAAAAATATTTATTATACGCTATATATATTACATATGTGTATCTGATAGCTGTGTAATATATATACACAATTTGTTACATTAGGGTAATATAGGTCTGTTACATAATTAGTAAAATTTTTAAAAATACCAAATGTTTTAAGAAAAACATACATTAGTCATGTCAAATAGAGCTTTTAACCTTAACTATTATGCCTCAGTGCACATCCTCTGAAATCTGCTCTTTGTCTTTGCATATTGCCAGATCCTGTGCAAGAAAGGGCACAAGTTTAGCTGTCCTGACACCTTCACAGGGAACTTGTGCTGCTATGAGCTCAGTGATATTCAAGACGATTTGGAGGAAGAGCAGGTAGAGAGGATGAGATCTGTTAATGAGGGTTGTCACAGCCCAAAGTGGGTTAAAGCACCTAAGCTATTTACACGGCTCCTGTTTAAAACCTGCAAACTTAATTCCATATACCTTACTCACTTGATTGGCACATCCAGAAAGTAAATGACTCTAGTTTAATTCAGACAGGAAGAGTGTATTTAACATTGTGATTTCAGTTAGTGTTGCTCAATTCTAACTAAAAAAAAAACCTTACTCTTACAGCATCAAGCCCTGACTTGAGGAAGGGCAAAAGTGATAAAAATTGAACTTTGACCAGAGCTCCAGAGGGTATGTGAGTGAAGCAGCAACAATATCTGGCAATTTGAAATTCATCATTAAAAACATGTCTATACATGCTACAGCCTGGCCTACGACCATATGATCGCAGGGCTGTTGGTCTGAAGTCTTCTGAAATCCTCAGCCTAAGGAGAGAAGCATTAGTTTGTTCTGGGTTTCTGGTCCCTCTTGTAGTCTTGGGACTCTGGTCTAACATCCCTTCTTTAAACTAGCTGACTGCAGCATTTCAACTCTGAAGTCAGTGTCTTAAGTCTCCTACTTTTCTATCCCATGCTCGTGTATACCTTCCCTCAGCACCTGATGATACTCAGGCATCATCTTTAATCCACTTGTAGATATGCTATATAGCAACAGTGTAGGCACAGCAGGGGATCTTTATAGCAATAGCCAATTTTAAGAGCACTTGGAGAAAGATATTTTAAAAATACCCCTACAGTTCAAGCTGAGCATTTGGATTGGGCAGAGAGGGCACCTTGCCCTTTATTCTTCAATATATGATACCGATACAGGACATATGGTGTCAGTAAAATGTCCTCTTTCTTTAAAAGGAATCTTTTATTTCCACAAGTTGAGCTGGGTAATTCAACTTGCTTTCCTTAGTCCCACTCATCCCATCTGTGCAAAGAAAATGTACTGCTCCAGGGAACAGATGGAGCCAGTGTCTGTACTTTGTTGTGCTGTGGGCTCCCCGTTCAGGATTAGTCATGTTTCGTCAGTAGAGTACTTTTCTGCAGTACAGTATAGCTAGTGCTATTTTGTGAATTTACTAGATACTCAGCATGTAACAAAAAAACAGAGTCCAGAGTGCTACTCGACCAGGATCCAGTTTGCTCCACTAGAATTTCTGTTGCTGGATGGATTTGAATTTTAATAATGTCTCCCTAAATGCTGTATATACTGATATGTGTGCTTATAATTTTCTTGGTTTGCTTTTTATTTATATATCTGCTCTGGAAAAAAAAAAGTCAACAAACCCTTCTAAACATTAAAAATGCACCTCTTGTAGTTTTACTTTTAAAATGGTTGTAGTCTTGTGGCTGAGCACTAGATCAAGGCATACAGGGGTGTTCACAGAGCCAGGGAAACCCAAGAAAGAGCCAAGAGCTCCACCAGAAGCCAGCAGCTCAAGAAAGAGAGAGAGAGGCTGACACAGCTTGGACATTGCCAGGAGCAGCCGCGGGAGATTTGAATGGCCCTTGGGAGCTCGAGCAATCAGGGCATGGTGTGTGAAGGCATACAAGGAGGGCTCTGCATCCTGCTTGTAGGCCTACAGCCCAAGGAAGTGCTCCAGGTCTCTACATAATGGTGGACACTCCCTGCAGTTAAAGCCAGCATTTCTACACAGAAAGCCCCTGAGATGTCTGACACATCCACCCAGATGGAACTGGTGAAGAATTCAGTACGGGCAGTAGGTTGCAATGAATGCCTAGACCTTCTGGAGAAAACATAGGTACCTTTTTATTATGCATTACCTGATGATCCGTTACATCAGGGGACTGAGTTGCAGGAAACAGTATTGGAGGAGTCAAAACAGAGATAGATAGGTGTTTTCAGAACCATGCTTCTGTACACTTTCATACAAACTCAAGAGGATGGGACCAGACTCTTACCAGTGGTGTCCAGCAGTAACAGAAGGGATAATGTCCACAAACTGAAACACAGGATGTTCCATCAGAATATGAGGAAGAACTTTATGTTGAGGGTGGCAGAGCACTGGAGCAGACTGCCCAGAGAGGTTGTAGAGTCTCCTCTGGAGATATTCAAAACCTGCCCAGATGCAATCCTGTGCAATGTACTCTAGGTGGACCTTCTTTAGCAGAGGGTTTGGATAGATGATCTCCAGAGACCATTTCAACCCCAACCATTCAGTGTGATTCTGTGCAGTCCCAGAATTTAGTTTCAAGAGAAATTTATGATCAAAAGAATCCTTTTCAGCTTGTTAAACAAGGATAAATTTAAAGGTTGTAGAAGCAAATGCATGAGGATAGTGTATAGACCCTATTACAGAGATAACATTAATCCCTTGGGTGAAGTCAAAGTTTCTGCAAGAATTTGCTATAAGACTTGGTTGAAATTTGCTACTTAGAGCAGCCACAAAGGAAACATGGAAAAAAAAACAACCCAAACTTTCAAGAGTTTAATAAGCATGCAAGCTATAATAGTTATCAATACATAATAAACAATGTAACTACGGGTTTTATTTCTGTGTCTGCAAAGACTGTTTTATAGATTTTTTTCACAGTCCTACCTAGATAATATTGCCGTGTCTCTTATGTGTATTTATTGTAGCTGAATTGAAATGTACCAACTGATGATTCAAGCCTTGTGAATTAACCACAGTAATGAAAATCTGTGTGCTGCTCAGCACTCTGCAACACACTACAAGTAATGTCTGTAGTTTTTTCAGCAGGTATTTTAAGGATTTGATGTTACTGAGATTAAAAATGAAAGGAGTGTTACAGCTAACATATTTACAAATTTTTGTCAAGAAGTCAGTTAACTATTTTGCAGGTATGAAAGAGTTTGCTAATATTTTTCATGGCTTTTAAATGGAAATGTTAGAAATTGTATGGTGCAGTGTGACAGCTGGTATTTGACTGTGCATTCATGCTCCATCCAAGCAGTGCTTTTCTTCTATGCTATAACCCAAAATTTTAACTCTGCCAGGAATAGTGGCCAGCTATCACAGAGCGGCCAGCATCTGCTCTATGCAGCTCCTGATCTCTAAAACAGGATCTCTCAATGAAAAGCAGCTGATGGGAATTGGTGCTCAGTATATGATCACTGCAGAAATATGTGTGGGCTAGTTGGCAAGGGGCAAAAGCATGACAGAGAGCGTTCTAACAGTTTTCAGTTAGGAAGAGCACGTTCCCTTGTTCAAAATTGCTCCCAAACACTTTTAAATGTACTAGTGCAGATACAGCCTACTGCCTTTAATATGCTACAATCTGCCCTGTCAGAGTATTCCCCTTCTTAAATTAATGAATTACGTCAGTTGTTAGAGCTTTCATGTAGTGCCTTTTGGTAGATGACAGGGATTTCTTCACTACTGATTTGACTTTCAGTGTAAGCAATTTTTCTTCATGACTTTACCTTCCCTTGCTGGTTTTATTTTATCTTATGTTCTCTTTTTGTGACTGAGATATGTTTTGGTAAATATATTCTGTGATGTGTAGTCTTCTTATTTCACATTATGTAATGATTAATTAATTCAGTCATTATTATGCTAAGTATTGATTTGAATTATATAACGACACACATTATCCACAACAATATAAATCCATGTCTTCAGCTTTCTGGTGAGTTATGTATTTTTTTAAAGATATTTAAAACTGGCTTTCATGCCTTTCAAACTTTGGAAAATTAGGAATATTTTCAATGTAAGATTGGTATCTGGGTTGCATCAAAAGAATCTTGACCATCAGGTCAAAGGAAGTGATGCTGCCCCTCTGCTCTCATGAAACCTCACCTGGAGTATTGTGTGCAGTTCTGGTGTCCTCAACATAAAAAGGACATGGAACTGTTGGAGCAGGTCCAGAGGAGGGCCACAAGGATGATAAGAGGGGTGGAGAACCTCCTGTATGAAGATAAGCTGAGAAAGTTGGGGCTGTTCATCCTGGAGAAGAGAAGGCTGCGTGGAGACCTCATAGCAGCCTTCCATTATCTGAAGAGGGCCTACAAGGATGATAGAGAGGGACTCTTCATTAGGGACTGTAGCAACAGGACAAGGTGTAATGGGTGCAAACTTAAACAGGGGCAATTTAGGTTGGATATAAGGAAGAAGTTCTTTACTGCTAGGGTGGTGAGGCACTGGAGCAGGCTGGCCAAGGAAGTTGTGAATGCTCCATCCCTGGCAGTGTTCAAGGCCAGGTTGGACGAGGCCTTGGTTGATACGATTTAGTGTAAGGTGTCCCTGCCCATGACAGGGGGGTTGGAACTAGATGATCTTAAGGACTTTTCCAGTCATAACCATTCTGGGATTCTATGATCTAAATTCTGGTTTGATAATCACATTTTTTTTTCAGATAATATTAACTGTCAGAAAGAAAAAAGGTATATACCTAAAAAGAAATTCCAGTAAAAGTCTTCTTAAAGATTTTTCTGCACTGGGTTTTCCCTTTCCACATGTGTATTAGCTACAGGCACCTGGTGATTAGTGAAGCACTGATTCAAAGGATGATCCCATCCTTTAAAGAGATGTAGAAATGTTAACATATGACAAAGAAGTTACAGCCAGTTGATGCAGAAATTGAATGAGTCTTGAGTTGAATGAATTGCTTTCATTGAATTGCTTATTGAATGATTTGCTTAAGTTTTGCTTGCTACGGATATTGATAATAGATATTGATTAGAGATTAAAGAGTGATATTTTTCATCTTGGAAGAGACTGTTAACTGTACCTGAAGGGGTTTTCCACATCTCTGGTATGAGAAGGACTAGGTTATAACTTCTTTTGAAACTCTTATTCAGGTCAGCTTAAGAAGAACTATTCTTACTCATAGTGCGAACTGTATGTTGAACTGAAATTGGGTGGCAGAAACATTGAAAGGAACTGTTCATAAAAGATTTATGTATGGTGCTAAATACAGACAATCTGACATAGAAGAATACCTGAACGTAGGTGAATGACAAGTACTGACTTACACTGGTACTGAATCAGTACTGAATGATAGTGAATACAGAGCAGCTGGTGAAAATGAAACAGTGGGTACATGTCTGGTGCGTGTTTGCATGCAGGAAGGTGTGATGGAGTCACTTCTCCAAGTCAGGGGATATCATGGGAGAGATGTTGCAATACACGAGAGATACATATACTTTCTGTAGGATTTGTATGTACAATATGGGCTTGATACAGGTAATTAGTGAAATAAAGACCTGACAATGTGCCATATCATGCACATATTCTCCAGGAAGGGCAGAAGGACATGAGGCAATGTGATATTTTAATTTGGTGTCACAAGCTGTGTTATCAGTGCCATGCCTGTGTGAGTGAAATAAAGAGGTGCTGGGGGGGCAGAAATGCATGCGTCTAGTTGTATAAAACCCAACAAGTATGCTTAATGAACAAGGGTTTGTATGAAAAAAGTTGTATCTTAAAGAATTTGCAGACCAATTACAAGAAAAATCAGGGAGCTAAAGAGTTACTTGTGATTTAAGGATAGTGTCTGATATCTTGTTTGAAGACAAACTGAAAACTAGGTTTTGTTGCTGAGCACAGTAGTCTTGTGATCACTAGGGATGTGAGACACTGTCATAGTGAAGGATCTATAGTAAAGCTTTAATTACAACTGTTCTTGATACTGTTGCAGAAAATGTGTCCATGGGAAAAGCTTAATAAGATTTGCTTGCACTCTAAAATTCCATTAAAAAACAAAAAAGAAATCTTTTATTCACTAGTTTTGCAGTTAGCATGAGTGCAGTATGGGTGTTCAATTCAGTAACAAAACCATATCCTTTGGTTTTACTTCTGTTAACATTGTTCGTACTGAGCCCAGCTTTGAGCATAACTCCTTCATCCTCACTGGATTGGATAATTCCCCTGCAAATAGAGGATTAATGGGCTTCACTTGTTTAAACTCAGGGATGTACATGACTATGCAAAGGTGTTTCTGGGGGCTCAGGTTTTGCTGCTTAGAAAATTACTTGGAGTAGAAAACTCTCAGGGGTTTGCTTCATTTAGGGTTTGTGGTGACCCAATCAGCTTTATGTGAATGACAGGATTCTTATATGGCTCTATCCAAGATGTAATGGTACAGATATTGATATCTCTCTTGTGAAGTCTCATGTATTGGTTACTGTTAATGTGGTGACAGATGCTGTAATATAATAAAAGCAGTTTAAAGTATATCTAAATACAGTTCAGAGATAATTTACAAATTACTATTGAGCTGTTAATATTTCATTTATGGTATGCGTGCAAAACCATTGTATATCAGCGTGATAATATGTCATTTAGAAGTGAAAATATTCCAGTTAAATGGATGCTATGTATTCAGAATATGCTATGCGAGCCATCATATGCACCATAATAACTCTGATTTTACAGAAATTCTTTTTTAACTGCAGCCTGGATACACAATTGGCTGAAGGTACATAATTGTAATTTCTATATAAAGTTAGAAAGATCTATGACTTTCATTTTTGGGTTTTACCTATAGAACATCTGGTATAGAATTTTGCCTCACTATATTTCTGTCAGATGTGCTAGACTATGCCTCCAAATACTGAATGTCTCCCAGGTAGGTTTTTATTATGTAACAAGAATTTTTTCTCATCAGGGGTGGAGAAAAGGATTATCTGCTTTTATACCTGTAGGGAGGTGTTGTGTGTATGAATAAAATGTTAGAGGTAGAAAAGTCAATTACAAATATATGAAAATAAGCTGTCACTTGGTTGGCCTATGATCTTTTGCTTTCCTATTCATCCTTACATATTTCTTTCCTTGTATTTTGGGTATGCTGGCATGCAAATGGTGCGTATTACCTTATTATCTTTATGTGTAGTCACTGTGATTGTGATTTTGAATTATTATGTTAAAACCTGGAGGCATGGAAGTCTCCAGGACTGGAGACATGGGAGAAACAAGGTACATCAGGATGCAGCTATTACAGCGATTTTGTTTGTGTGTATGAATTCTTCATTTTAAGGCTTGTTAGCCTCCTCTACATGTTGTTCATAAGTCACTCAAGAGATGTCTGTAGGCTCTCAGTTTGAGCATTACTTTCTTAGGAATACATACATGAATAGGATTCATGTATTTAATTACTTTCCATTTCTTTTTGTTTTGCATGAAAATTCTGCTTGTGGAAATGTGTATACATTTCTTAATAGCCCTTTTGAAAGCAGGTTTACTTGAGTCTCTCTGTTGTATGTTCTGGTTTTATGGTAGTTCTGTGGGTTTGACCTTTATTAGCTTCCCTTGTGAACTTTCTTTCTCTGTATATGAGCTAAGTGATAGCTCTCTGATGTTTCACTTTAATGTCTTTGTACCTGAGACCTCATTAATGTTTAATATTCATGGATAAAAAGGGAAATTTAATGTCGCCATGGAATCTAATATATATATTAAACTGACAATTTAATGTGTTTCCTTTTTGGCTCTTCCCCAGACCCAAGACATTTTAAAGTTCAGGTTTTTTTGAGTATGGAAATATCCAGCTAAGAGAAAAAGGGGACTAATAATATTAATCCCTGTAATTGTAACAGTCATCAGTAAAAAGTCAGTTTTGAAAGAACAGGTACTTCATGGTCCTAGCTAAGATAATATATTTTTTCTCTGTGTCTACATGATAGTAATGGTCCTGGTTGTAGAGAGAATTGGCCTTTAAGGGAGCCCTAGAGTTTGCCTTAGAGCCACTGAAGTGTAGCTGTATATCAGCTCTGCTGGGGAATATAAGGATACTGAGTTCAGCCAAGGTAGCACAGAGGGAATAAGAGTGTTTTATGTTTATGCATAGAGACTTAGCAAAGGCAGAACAGAGACTCTCCTAAGTTCTCAGCCAGAAGGCCTGGTGAGAGCTAACCTGTAGGAAGATGTGAGCCTGCTGCGATGAAAGCCTCTGCAAGGGCTGGGGTTAACCAGTACTGCAGCTGTGACCCAGCAGGAGGCTGGCAGGACGGGCTGTTGTCTTGAGTTTACTAGAAAACCTGCTCTCAGAGGAGGGGGTTACAGAAGTGGTCTGTAAGACCATGCTCTAGCACCTTTTCCAGGGGGGAGGCTGTGGAAATTGCATTACCATTTCTCTGCCTGCCATGGTTTCTTTGCAGAACTTACTTGGCTATTGAGCACAGTCTTTTTGTGAATTCTACAGTGCAATGCCACAGCAGGGTCTCAAGTACAAGATGCTCAGGTATAGTAAGTAACATTAACATTCTCAGACTTAAATGCTGATATCAGTAGGAGCCTATGAAAATTAGGCTGCTTATATTAATATAAGTAAACACAAATTTAAATGCCTAGCTCTGGACATGGGTTGTAGTTCTTAGAAGACTAAATGGCATCTTTAATTAGCTCAAGTAATGAACACACACTAGAGAAGAATTATTATCTTGCATTTTAAAGACTTTTACAAAATCTGTAAAAGGTATGTAGCAAAGGTGGGTGGATATAGATTCTTCTCCTGAAAGAATTGTGGTAATTAATTTTAATGTCAGTCTTGAGTTTTGTTTTTTTTTATTTTAAATAAGGATTTTATTTTTAATAACTTTCCACATAGCTCCAGACCTATCAATTTGGTGTCTATATACGACACAGGAGAAAAAAGTCTGAGAAAAAAACGAAGGTCAAATCCTTGAACCTACATTTGAGTTAACAGTAGCTTACCCTGTTCAATGATGTGTAACCTTCAATTCCTACCAAAAGAGTGGGAGACAAGGAATTAGAAATTAAAACTCTGTGTATCAATCAAAGCTGTTCACCGTACTTTAATATGCTATTCACATTCAGGCTGTTGATAAAAATGGATTTAACTAATCACAGTACTCTGTTTAGTGAAATATAGTGTGATTGGTTTTGTAATTGAAAACTATTGGCATAAAATGGAAAGGTCAGCTTAAATGGCATTAGGCAGAGAAGATCACCTGTTTGTCCAATTTCAAAGTTTTTCGTTCAGAGGAAAGAAATGAAGTCATTGTAGGAATTTGAAATAGTTCATTAAAACTCCTCATAAGTCTTCTGTCCTTCCACTCCTTTTGCTGTTTTCCCACCTGAGGAAGAGTTTCTGTGCATACCTGAATTCTTTAAATATGCTCTCACTGCCAGGGGAAAAATCAGCATTCATTCGCCCCCACAAGCAGAAGTACAAAACCTGGTAGATCATCATTCCTAGTAGTTTGGTAATTTTAAGTGTAAGAATCTCATTGATTAGTAGCTTTTCAGGTTTGTGTTGTAATTTAATCTTCACTGCCATAATTATGCGTAAACATTTCAGTCACTTCTCCACTTTAAGAGAATTCACTGCTGCTTCATAAATTAGGATGAGGTTGGTTTGAAAGTATGAAGTATATGAATGCACAACATGGGTATGTTATTACATTGTCAGTGAGGGAAAAACATATTGCAATAAATAATTTTTCTTATTTTCAGGAAATGGTCACCTTGAGGTACTTAGTTCTTTGTCCAGTTAGTATTAATGTTTCTTATTGGTTTGTTTGGGGTTTTTTAATAAGCAATTTGTACTTGCTATTCTTAGTCTTATCCAATTACTGACAAAGCAATACTGTTCTCTTCAAAGTTTCATATACTCTCAGGGTCAGCAACAAGAGCTGAGAAGAAACTTGAAAAACTAAGAGCATTTAGTCTAGAGGAGAATAATTTTCATGTCCATGAAATGTAGCTGCTGGAAAGGAAATATGTTATTCCTTTCCCTGGTGAAAAGAACAAAGAAATAAAAGGCTTAAATTACAGCAACTAATGCAGGTTAGGTGAAAGGGGAAGTTTTCTAATTGCAAGGATAATGAAGTATCGAAGTAGACTGCCTTGAGAGATTGTACAATCTCTGCTATTGGAGGTCTGCAAGGGCAGATTAGGTAGATACTTCAGGGAAATAATTTAGGCATCCCCACTCCTGACTTGAGTTGGGGCAAGATTATGTTTCAGAAGACATTCCAGATACATTTTTACGATTCTGAGACTGATTGTTGAATTTCACACAATAAAACATGGCTTAAAACTTTCTGTAGTATTGAATTTATTTCTGGTGTTTCAACAAAAATGGGCATGACAGGGTAGCAACAGGAGCTACCATAATATCTTAGTATTAAGATTAGTCAGACCTCCTTCAGTATTAATTAACCTATTCTTGCAATTAAATGGATTCAGGAGAGCAAATTCTTCTCTATTTTAGTATGTTAAGGCATTCGTTGTGTGTTGTTGTTCTGTTGGTAGAAAGCAAGAGTGAAAACCTTTCTTACATGAAAGGAGTATACTAAACAATGTTATTTTGTCAAATCTCCCTCAGTTTATTTTTAGAGATTCACCTATGAAAGGGTTTTTGTGTGCAAATAGCTTGACTTAACCACATTCAGAAGAAAGGAAATAAATTATTGTGGGGATGAGTATGAGACTGAGAAGGGAACAAGCATGGTGTTAAGTAACATTCAGAAAGCATGATGAGACCAAAAAAAATCAAGGACCTTGGAAGAGGCCTTCTTGTCAGCTTCATATTTTCTTAAGAAAGCTGGACAAGAATATAAACCAGTCAGTTACGTTTAATTGGCTTTCTTTTTACAGCAGTCTGTGGAGTTTATTTGAAAATCTCCTAGGGAATAGGAATTACTATTGAATGCCCACATAAGGAAAGAATTGTTTGAGAGACTGAGTAATGATACATACATTGTAGTATCAAAAGCGTCCTGATAAGGGCTGGCACTTGCATTTGGGCACATTAGTTTGGTTCAGGGTCTTCTTTAAAGTGTAAGGTAATAATTCTTCAGCAATGTGGATTTATTACTTTAGTTAATTATGTTTTATTTAATCCAATGTAATCTAACCTGCAAATTCCAAAATTGGGTATTAGTGATGCATTCAATTGGTGTGCTTTAATACCAGTTCTTGAACTGATGGATGTTTTTGCAGGAAAGACGACTTCTAATAGTAACAGCATTACGTTCGTGGTGGGGGTTTTTTTTTGGGTTTTTTTTTTTTTGCACTATGGGGTGCTCAGCAAGATGGTAAAATGTTTTCCTCCTCCATATTGGCATTGCCAAAAACTTGAGTATTCTGCAAATCAGTGCATTTGGAACATGAATTCTGTTGTGGCATTGATCAGCAAACGACTTGAGAAATACTGTTTAAACAAATCAGTATTTTCCTTCTGCTATTTGTAAAAATGTTTGGTTACTGTATTTAACCTGTATGTGGAGGCTGTTTCATAGTGTGGTAATTTATCTGTAAAGATTAGAATTTAAAGCTCATTAAAACTATCATTTAAAAAATCTATTACCTTTCTAGTGTATCAATTAAAAATCTATTCATAAAAGGCTCTTAGCTTTTACAGATACTCTAAGAGGTCAAATTAAGTTTTAGCTTATACTGCAGTCAAAAAATACAGAATACGCTCTCATTGGTACAGAAACTATTTTTTCATAGCAATTTTTCATATGTAGAAAGTTTGGCTAAAGTTAGTTTCCGTGTCTGCCCTCGTCTTACAATGTTTCTTGAGTTTCTGTTCACCAAGTTGGAAGTAAGACAAATGAAAATGGACCATAAAGAAAAGACTGGTTTAGGTGTTTTAGTTATTGAGCAAATGCCATCAGTTTACACAAGCAGGTAGAAAGACATGGGAGTTGCTCACTCAGAGGAATCTTGTTACCCCTTTAGAGTAGACCCTACCTCCTGTCCTACAGTCAGTTGAAATTGTGACATTTAGGAAGCCAAGGTTCACTGCTGGACTTCATAGGTCACCTTTGGCAATTCATGGTGTTTCAGGTCAACAGGTCCCAATTCCTCTGGAATTTTATCCCCTATCCGTGAAACTAGTACTACTCTTCTCCTCCTCCAAGGAAACTGGCGCATCTGTCTTCTGGGGAGAAGCTGAGGGAGATGAGCCTGTTTAGCCTGAAAAGTACAAGGTGTTTATAGCCATCATACCAGTGGATATAAATATCTGTCTGTGGGGAGGAAAGAAGACAGAGCCAGACCTTTCTAGTAGTGCTGAGGGAAACGGCAAAAGGCAATAGGCACTGAAATACAGAAAAATATGTTTGGACATACTGTGATGTGCCCAGGATAGAAACTTGGTGCTATTCTGTCCCACTCCACTGTATTCTTTTGGGTATTGCCTGTATTACCTGAGTCATTCTTAAAAGTCAGGAAATACAAATGTCAACTTTCTGGTTACTTCTCTTTTATAGTGATTAGAGATGCCAACATGTAACTCATAGTTCATATGACAAACTAACTGAAATTACCCTGGTTCTTTCACTGTGGTGATAATGGATGTTCTGGAAATGTGTGATGTTAAAAGAAACAAGAAGTAATTTTTTGAGGATAGTTTCAAAATACATCAGAGTTGCAAAGCACAGAACTTCCCTTGGGGTATCTATCACCTGATATAGTAAACATAGTAGGAGTCTGTGAATCCTTTTCCTCATAACTTGTAAAGTACGTGTGTTTAAAATTCTACATCCTGAATGGCAGTGCATACTGCAAGCTCTTAATCTATGAATGATGGATGCAAGACAGTATCTGAGTTAAAGAAGCTGTTCGTCTTCTTGTACCAATATATATTATTACACAGCTGTAATCTTCCATAATTTGCCATGATAAATCACAACTTCTCAGCATGCAAATGCATCCTTAGAGGGTTTGTATTCACCCAGTGCTCCAGCACTCATACACTGGGTCAATAGGAAATTGCAATGTTTTTAAAACTCATATTTTAACTTAGGGTTTTTTTTTTTCTGCAGATTTGTGACTTTAACAGTATAATTGTAGTGCAGCAATAACAGCTTTTATACCTGTCTATTAAAATCTTAGTAATTAAATGCTTTGGGAGCTTGGCATTTTCTAAATAACATTATTAAAAGCTTTAATTTGGAATTGATGACACAATGCTACTGGATTGTCCATGATATTCTAGAAACTAAAAGCGCAGAAAGTCTGATGTGTTTCAAATATGAAATAACCTTGAGTCATTCAAATGTCGCAGACTAAATCAAGTGCTGCCCTTTTTTTGATGTGCTGGGCTAATTATTTCTACTAATGTAAATGTCAGAGCAATGAACACTTATTTGCTCTGGCACAACAAATAAATGGCACAAGAAATCTGAGCATATGCAGAAATTCATCATGTCCCCAACTCTCTATTATATTGCTTCAAGCCAAGGTTTTAGAAAACAATTCAGGTTTGTGTTTTTAAAAATGTTCTAAAGTTGCTTAAAAATATAATTAAATTATTTTTTTTTATTCTTTTAGAAAGATTCTGAGCATTAGAGCCTTTACCACCTTCTCTTGATAGCAGATAGTAGTTCTCTTTATTTTACCAAACAACCTTTGCTTCATCTTCCATGCCTTCCAACCTGACGAGGATATCCAGATCTACAGCAGTTATTTCTTTAAACTACATGGGAGGGTGGCACTGTAGCATGAGGTCCCCCAGACATTGCTTTGGTACTCTTGTCTCTCCAGTTCTTCCTGATTGTCTCCTGTATGTCCCTCAAGTGCCGCTCTGATGGCCAGCAGTTTTGACAGACAGTGACTAGCAAGCAGCGGTGAAGGACAGACTGAATGTCATTGAGAGGTAGGTGTGCTGGTGGCCAGGACTCCACTGCCCACCCGCCCCAGCGTGCCCCTGCACTCACTGCAGCCACTGCTCCTCTCCTAGTGGGACAGCATCCCAGAGAAGGATCCTGAGAAACAAGTAGCATGAGGGTTCAAAACTATCAGCTGGTATTTTCAGTCTTTACCTGCTCCTGGTATTTTTGGGAAAGGTCATGGCGGATCCAAATTACTATGTGTGATTTTATGGTGATGGAAACTTCACAGGTCCCTAAGGACTGTATTGTACCTATTTGCTCTGCATAATACTTATACGGAGATCTCAGTTGCATTGGCAGTTCAGACATAAGACCTTTTCTGGTTTTTAGTCTAACACTAAAGAGATACAAGAAAGAAAAGCTACCCAAGTGACATCCAAAGCTTAAGCATAAAGACATAAAGATTTGATAGTGTGATGTTTGGATTTTATCCATTTTCTATAGATCGGGCTGCCTTATATCAAGCGCATCTTTAGCGGAAATAATATTTTGGTTTTCATCTCTAGTATCCTCAGCCAGTCACTGCACCAGAATGGATTTTTCTTGTGTTTGTGTAAGTGGGAGAGCACTTCAAGTTTAGGTTTGGACACTGTAGTGCTAATATCTCACTTTGATGGTCTCGTGCTAAAATTCAGCCTAAACAGAAAGAGGGGGAATCTTTCAAAATGAGTAGTTTTCATGATCATTCCAACTCTTGGGGAAAAGCTTTATGAGAAAGTCTGTCATCCTATGCTTGTGATAATATTAGAACCAAAATCTGGGAAATGCCCACATTGTGATTTTGCAGCTGATTTATAATAAACTTATGGTGATATATCTGATGGCACCACTCTTTGAAAAATGCTCCTCAAATATAATCTGATAAAGGAATGAATTAAATTGCTCAGTGGGTTCTGGGTTTGTTTCTTATTATTATTGTCTTGTTGGACCGGAGTAGTTGGTCAGAGCTTAGAGTCCCGAAACCTCTCTGTTTTAGGAGGATGCAAGCAAAATAGTGGATTATCTGTTTTACACAACACTGTTTACAAACACTATACAGAATCTTTTACTTCAAGAACAGGGGAGAATCAAACAGCAGCTGTTTTCATGTTTCTCTTGAAACATCCCTGAAGGTGTCTAATGTCAGTACTTTAGCACCTTCCTTCCCATTTTCCTGAGCAGGATCAAGTGCTTATGTTCTAGGCAAGATTATTTCCTAAAATAAATTAAACAATTGGAAGTGATTATGCTGATCAGCATATGCTTTGTTAATGCAGTATTTGATTGTATGTTGGTGTTTAGTAACCTCAGGCTAAAAGCGAATCTGTAATTATCTCTTCTTTTTAGAAAGGTGCATTTCCATTGATATATCATCTTCCTTTGCCTGAGTCCCTTCTAATTGTCTGCCTCCACAGAGTGAAATTAAAAATAAATGAGTTGTTCAATGAAGGCACTTGTTTCTGAGTTCAAGCTTTCAAATGTCAAAGCTGAGAAGAGGGTGGGTTATTTTTCCTTCTGAGGGATCCAATAGTCTGTGAGTGAGTTTTTGATGATTGCACTATTTTGGAGGCTTATCATATTCTCTGTAATTGAACCATATGTTGAGTCTTCTTTGGAGGAGAAGGGGCTTCAGTCTGTGTAGTGCTGTATCAGTCTTGCATCCCAAAAGGTTTGAGGTTAATGTGAAAATGAAATAGTAAGGCAGATGCTGTATGTAATGTTGCTGTAGGTGGCTAATCCCTTTTGGACTGAAACACTTAAAAATGTTCAACTCACAGCTGCATACTACATGTAACAAATGACTGGATGATAAATTGTTGTAGGATTTTTTTGACAGCCAGTCAAATTCCAGCTGTCTGTACGCAGAGTGGTATTTACTGTTGCAATAGTGTTGCAATGATAAAAGAAGTTCTTGACTTCCAGAGGCTGTGAGCTGTAGAGGAAACTGCACGATTTTGTGGGTGACTTACAGATATGTTTTGGAGGGAAAACCCTGAGTATGTTTCAGCTAATCAGCTGTGCTGGTTTCTCCTTCCTGCATATTTCTATATCACTAAAATATACATACAAACATTATTACATGTTAGGGTGAGGTGCCTGGGGGAGTTAGGTGTGCCAGTGCCTTCTCCTTTCTCATACTTTGGTTTCCACTGGAAAGAAGCTCTACTACATTTGTTAAGAGGAACCATAATGTTCTCCAATCATACTTCTCATTTCTTAGGCCTTCACATATACCAAAAAGAGTACCGTTCCTCTTGCAATTCCAGGCACATGTAGAACCAACACTTTACACCAGTGTTGCTGCTGTTTAAATATAAGGGAACCCAGAATGTGCAAATAGCAAACGTAGTCTCCATAATACTTTGTCTCCCATGTCCTATGCCTCAGTAATTTACTTAGACACAAATTGATAATCCATGATAAATTTTTCTTTTATGGTCTGGAACCAAGCTTATTTGATTATTTGTTTAAATGTCTAAACCAAATGTTGTTCTGAAGTCATAAGGTAGCATAAAATTAATCATTTTTGGTCTGGCTGTTTATACATTACCTTTAAAATGAATAATTCCTCTTGTTGCTTTCTTTGCATTTCTACTAATGCAGTATGATTAATTTTATTTCAGCTTAGCTCATCAGCTTATGGTTAAGTGTGTGATCAGCAAGAATTCAGAATCAGAATCTGTTAGCACATTTGATCTTGTGAAGTCACTTCCTATTCACCTACTCAGAATTTCTGAGATTGACCATAGAGGTTGGGATGTGGTTTCTGGGCTTTCTTGTGTGTACTTACAACTAGCAACACTATATTGGTTATTATCTAGCCATTGCAGATAATCCTAGCCTGTATATAACAAAATCAGAGTTTGTTCTAGTTTGACATAAAATGGTGTAATTTATCAATATATCCAAAACAGAGCAGATAAAGAAAAGTAGAGAGTATGTAGGGAGAAGACAAGGCTAGAATAAGATGTACATTTATATATTTATTTGTTTATTTAAGCTGCTTTGCTTACTTGACAGCTAGAAATGTTCTAGAAATGGGGGCTTTTCCAATCATTGTCATCTGGAAGGAGGAGGTATGTGAGCATAGAGTTTTACCATGTAGCCTTTTAGCAGTTTTAAAAACATTCCAGAAATTGTGTTTCAAAATGCAATTTGTTTACCCTTAGGCAAAAGTGACCTGGAGGAACCAGTTTTCTCAAGTGCTTTTGTATCTTGTTAAGCAATAGAGTAACATCAAAAAACTAAAATTAAAAAAATTAAAAATTAAAAAAGAAAAGTCCTTCAGTTGCTGACAAGGGAGATACTTAGTTGAGGGACTGAAGGCACTTCTGGTTTCTTCAGAGCTTTAGAAGTTTCACTGTAAAACCTCTTGCTCTTTCCAGAGAGTATAGCTTTGGAACTCTGAATCCCTTCATAAACCCTGTTTCATGCTCACTGCAGAACTAGAACTAGTGTATACACAGGGTGAATTTCATGTTCAGTCCTTCTAAAAGCCGCAATATGCACTCCCCAGACAACACTTAGGAAACCCCTTTGTGAGGGCATTGTATTTCATTCCCCCCTACACTGAAAGGACATTAGATCTGAAGGATCACCATGGTATTGATTGCTCTTAACAGTATATATTTTGATGGGAGAGAGGTAAGGAATGTATTTAAAAGAATAAACAAACCCAAAACAATCTAAACAAAACTCTTCTAGTCACTAAGCAGGGACTTATGAGGGCTCTGAAGCTATGTTTTCTGGATTTGTTAGTTTTGGATTTCCTCTTAGGGCAATGTAACCTATCCAACATATCATCCACAGCAAGGCTTCAGTTAGCTTTTTGTATATTACATGATATTTGGATTTATATTTATCATTTTGTTAGATTAATTTTGGTGGATGTATTTATTTAACTATATTATGCTTGCATGAGGGCCCCCTGGTACATTAGACTTGTAAATGTTATCAAGTAAAGTAACTACAAGTAATTAATATTTTTTAAGACTAATGGCATCAAAATGCAAATAGGCAACAGAAAACCAGCTGTAAACTCCACTACTCGGCTTTCTTTCAGCGTGCTGCAAACTTGGCATTTGCATCACTATTTTTAGGGAAAGAAGCCAGCACAGGAACAAAGGGTCACAAAAGTAAAGTTTATCCTGCTCTTGATAGGATAGTTTTGACAGTCTTGAATTTTTGAGACCTACTGATTCATGCCAGCTGTACCAATATTGACAAGTTATAGAAGTTTAATTGAAGCCTATCTGTCTGGGGCTGACTTTTAGAGAACCAGTTAGAGCTTCAGAGTGGATGATTTTAGAAATTTGGGTTCAAAAATCATGGTTACCACTGGCATTCTATGTTGTACCTTATACTTCTGACTTTAAGAAAAAAACAATTTCATATTACTATTAGTATATTAGCATTATTTGAACTCAAGAATTATTGACATTAATGAGTTCATTTCAAGGATGTGGAAGGTTAGATATTTTGATAACATAGTATAGTTGTATCAGGATATCTTTAGCTCTTCTTCAGTTCTTCCATGTGTGAACCTCTGAACTGTATTATATTAAAACAAGACAGCAGTGTTGTCTTGGAGTATGTCTGCAGAATTTGTAATAGAGGAATAAGGACAGGCTGGATCGCATTTTGGTGATATGCAACATTAGTACCTTTAACATTAAACTAAAGAAAGTGGGTCATGCTAGCCGAATGTGGTGAATTTTTCTCAGTAACTCAGGGATTTATTGGACAGCACTGAGCTCACAGCACTTTGCTCTGAAAATCCAACATTCTCAGAAATATCAACTGATCCAAAGGATTACTCGTACCCTTTGCTTGGAGGTAACCGGCCACGCCTGGCATTCCTCACTTCCTGCTTACAACTCTGAAAGCCTTCAAACCCCAGTGTTAAGGATGGCTTGCCTTCCAGACCCATATCATGTACTTTGGCAAACATTTATCTGTCTTAAAAAGATAAACCCTAACTGAAAATAATTGGACAACTTCACTTGAAGCCATCAAGTATCATCCTGTTTTGTGCAACGTCAATGAAAGAAGATGGGTGAGTCCAATATTTGTTAGGCTTACACACTTCATACATAAAGTTCAGAGCATCACTCTTACATATGCGTAAGGTTATTATGGAACTTTCAGTATTTCCTAGTAGAAGGCTGATCAAATGTTGCTTCCCTGGAACTGCTTTTCAAGTGTGTTGTCATATACCCTTTGACAACAGTATTATAACATGCATTGTACATATGCTTTTTGTTCTGAACAACTTACTAGTTCAAACCTAGAATTAACAGAACTAGAGTCTTCATGTTACTCCTAGGCAGCAATGAATTGCTTCTTTACTTTCTTCAGCACATATATGGTACATCATCTTTTCTTGATAAAATTTTCTCAAGTTCTTCCTGCATCTTTTATAGATTAAGCGTTTAGAAAATGGCTAACTTCTGCAGCTTCGTACTACTTCCTATGGATCTAAATTTTGTACTTCAAATGTACTTCTGATGGTAATTTTCTAATTTATTTTTCTAAAATCCCAGCATTTTGCAGAAAGAAGAAAGGAAAGCTCTAGAAAGATAAATTTGATTAGAAGTGAAAAGCAGTTCTTAGGTTTACACAAGAAGCTGGGGTCTGGAAAGGGGAAGTCAATGTACCAACTGCATGTTGCATGGGGTTCATTTGCTGGGTATTTTTTAGGGGGGGTGGGTTTGTTTGCTTTTTTCTCTTATGATGAAGAAAGATTTACAGGATATAAGAGTGCTTTGAGGGTGTCTACTATTTTGTCTCTGATGCGGTGAGCTTGTCCTTATATGAATAACAATAACTCATCTTTAGCTATAAAAACAAAAACAAACAAACAAAACTCATTTAGTGGTCCATTTAACATCTGTGAGCTTCTTGCCAAACCGTCATAGCAGGACACTGCTGGAAGGAGAAGTGCTAAGCATGAATTGTTTGACATATTTTGATTAATGTTTGTCAAGAACTAAATTTGTGGTTTTCTCACGCTGTTTAGGAAAATAGCTTAGTTTATCACAGTACAGTTTCAATATTTGCATTGGATAAACTGAACGTTTTATTTACTTGTGTCATATTGTGTTTTTCTGTAATAATGCAAACATATAAGCATGTATACATTTATTTGTTTGTTTTCTGTTTTTATAGACAATTCCATTGGGGCTCGGAGATGGACAGCTCTTTATCTGGACTGATGGCTTAAAAAGGAAGGACTGGCATGATTATGAAAGCATTCAAAAAGATGCTATGCGTTCAGGTATACCTAAATTCAGAGCAAATTTAAGTGGTTTATTCATTCTTTCTCCATATGGTTCTTTATTCTTTTAAGTCAGCTAAAAAAGCATTCCTAACAGCCTTTCTTCGATTGCAGCATGTCACAAGGACATAATGTCCTGAACTGAGGGGTCAGACCAACCACAAATAGTTTATCTCTGAAAATAGGCAAATGAAAATAAAAAGAATGTGTTTCATGCTAATAGCTATGTCATGATTTTACAGGGAAATCAGCAAAAATATTATTATAACAGTATTTTTTGTGTTGAAATCAGTTGTTATACTGTGACCAAATAGAAGCAAAAGTGTCAGTTTCCAAGGGGATGTATATCACAGCTGAAGCTAAGTTGTCCTTAAATCACTGGATAAAACCTGAATCCAGTCCCTATTACTGCCAAGAACATCCAAGGTTATGTTACAAACAAATTTTGACCCTTTTCACCATTATCGAGCCCAAATCCTTTAGTTTTGCTAAAGCTACTTCGCTTCATTCTGACAGTCTAAAATTATTTGAAAATGAGAGGAAATTCTATTTGTAGATACACTGAAGGGCACTTTGTTACAGCGAGTAATGTAATTTTAATGTACCTTCATGTGCTGTATGCCATATGTGCAAAGAAAGGTTTATGTTCTTTCTGTCATCAGAACATGTTCAGATTTGAATTTTTCTTTTATAATACAATTTACAGTTATTCAACATGAGATGAATTAAATTAAAAGGAAAGAAAGGAAACAGCAGCTGAATTGCACCTTAATCAGTGTCTGAAAGTCATTATTTTACAAAGGCCAATCTGCTATTCTAAAATAAATTATGCTGTCTTGATCCCACTGTCAGAAGACAGCCAACACCGCCCCCAAAATGCCTCTATAACTGAATCCAGTTGACAGATTCATAAGACTTAGTAAGTACTTGATTTTGCAGTAGCCTGAACCAGTAAAATATTGCAAGTATAGGTTAATTTTGTAAACCATTTTTCTCTTTCTCTTAAATCTCTTTGATCACTGTCGTGGTTTAAGCGAAGCCAATAACTCAGAACATCGGTGTGTTATCAGTGTTGTTTTCAGGCTAAAGTAAAAAACAAAGCACTGTACCAGCTACTAAGGAGGAAAAATGACTGCTACAGCTGAACCCAGGACATCACTAACAAAAAAATTATCCTTCCTTCCTACATGATCTTAGGAGGAAAAAAGGTCGGAAGGGGGATTAAGTTATTGTAGACGTTTTAGGAGTTGTCAGATCAATGTTAATTGTGTTCCAAATTGCTAAGTCTAAAATGACGAATATCTAGACAGAATATACAAAATAGAAGCAGCATGTCTGTATAACCATGCATATATGTAGTGAATATCAGAATGCAGATTTTTGAGGGATGTGCACTGATGCTTTGGCAATGTACTTTTGATTCCTGTCATGTCGATCCCATATATTTTGGAAAATAAACAGTAATACTTATGATTATCTAATGGATAGCTGTAGCACTGGCAATGTAATGCAAGCCACTGCATGGAGTGGACTAAAAAATTAGTAAAATGTTATGTGGCTTTATAATTCCCAGTCCTACTCTTTACATTATAACTGTAGAAGAATGCCCAAAACTGGTTTTGGTAATAACAATAATACTTAAAATATTCTGACTTGTTTATATTTTCATTGGCTTCCTGGTGATAGTGTTTGCTGAGGTTTAGCATTTAAGAAATCTTTAATGATTTCCATGTCATTATTATTAATTAGATTTCCTTTTTTCTTTGAAGATCACACCGCAGTAATGCAAATGCAAAGCTGAAGTATCTCAGTGCACATTTTGGAACGTACTATATAATTTCTGTCCCGAATAACAAAGCAAAATATAGCTGAAAACAACTTTTAGTTAAAAATCAATCTGAAGACATGAAATAACACCAGTGAAAGGGCTTTTCAGGGCATTTCAGGAAAGGCAGTCAATGCTTATTACACAGAAAAGGAGTGGAGACTTTCTCAAATTCAGTATATGTTTAATTGTAAAGCTTACAGTATTTAAGAACTGGGCATAAGAATTTCATAAATCTAATTATGGAGAGGTGCTAGCTTCATGGCTATTTCTTCTGTTTCAAGGCCAAATATTTTGACCCCCTTTTATTCCACCAAATTAAACCCAATATTCCTGAATTTGTGGTCTCTCCTCAATGGAAATCATTGATTGGTTTGAAGCTAAAGAGAAAAGCCATTTGTTGGAGCATCTGAGGTTCAAGTGTATGCTCATAGTGTTTCTACCATTAGTTCACATTCTGTAAGCATGATAATGGTACTTGAGAAGGAATTAAGTAAATAACAGAGTGGCAAGGCTTTGCATTTAGCCAAAACATAATTGATATTCAAAGACTCTTGCAGAGACAGAGGCTTCGTTAACTGGTACTACTTTTTCAGCTTCTAACTTAGATGGAATTTGCTCATGGTGTAGATCCTTCTAAGGCTGGTTTCCTTCAGCTGGATTTGCTGTCCACTCAAAGTGGAGGACACCTCTGTGGTCTTCCCACCTGAGAAGACAAGGGATGGTGCAGATGCAATCACACTGTAGCTATTGCTTGTTGTCACTCTCCTGTCAGTGACGGTCTAAATCTGCCCAGTGTGTCCACTTCTGCTGCACATAGTTTTGTTTAACGTTCCTTTATAGCTTAGAGTCCCACTCTCTAGGATGTCAGTTTTACAGCAGAAGACACATTAACTAGTTGCTACACATGTAATCTGAAGACTTGTGATACATATTCATGGTGGGTATTTCTTGGGATGAGGTGCTTACTTTTGGAAAATACATATTTTGTTTTTTAAGAATAGGAGAAGCGAATCTGAAGCTGTTTCACATAGCAAAGTCCAGGCAAGACTCTTCAAGTGTGCATAAAATTACATCTAGACGTGGACATCAGATCATCTTTTTTTAGTGGCCTTGTGGATTGTTACTCTGTTCTCAACACAGAAACAATGTACTCTTAGGTGAGATATATTTATATATGTATGTATTTGTGTGTATATATATATATTTATATATTCGAATGCTAATGACATTGGAGAAAGAAATAAACTCATCAATGAGGTAGGTACACCAGTGTAATATATCACAGGTGGTATGGCCTGTAATTAAGGCAGCAGCCTGGAAGTCTGTAAATTTAAGTATAGTTTCCACTTTACTCACAGGTATTTAATTTTCTCTGTGACTCAATTTTTTTGAAAGAGAACACTTTCAGGCTCTGTTAAGAATGTTGTAGGATATTGTTTCATGCTGGTGGAGAAAATGCAAAGCAGTCTTTGGAGTCATAATTCCTAGCTAATTTGTCCAACAGCATATTTTTTCTGTACCCTAGTAAAAATCTGTAAATTAGCATGTGATGTGGGACTGCACTGCTGTTAGTTTCGCTTATCACAGCATGGCCCAGTGGGCTACACACAGGTTTTTCTGAGATACTGCCATGATCTTACTGATGCTGTTTCACAGATGCACAAGACAGCAATTGTCTCCTACACCTATGCCCGTCTGTATCTTGTGTAACAGAATACCTACTTTATAGCCACTGCTGAAAGGAAGTTATCATCCAGTCTGCTTGGATTTTCTTCTCTGACTTCAAACCATGTGTCATTTTGATTTAGAAAAACAAACAAAACCCAAACAACCCAACTCTACATTCAACAACTTGCATTTTCTGAAATTTAGTGGACACAGAGATGGGTTAAAAATTCCCCACTGATAGATCTGCCGATACAGGTTAATTGTATATTTTTGTATACTATCATGTTTACTGTTGCTTTTTTGAGTTAGGAAAAGTATCAGAACTAATTCTCTAATACAAATTAATTTGCTATTTTACTTGCAGCTTATTTCTTTTTCGCCACGACTTGAATGCAATTTCAATATTTTCAATCCCAAGGAATGAAAATAAGATTTTCAAAACAGCTCTAAAAGAATTTTATTTGGTTAATGTTGATACAGGAATGCAAGAAGCCCATAAAGGGAATGTGCTGTTGGGTTGCAAAAGTACTAATAGATATACTGATGGTAGAATAGGGAAGATAGCCAATTTGTTGCCAGTTACCCAAGCCCTGATTTCCTCAAAGGCAGAAAGGAGACCTTAATGATTTGTATTAAATATACTGCTCATCAGTACAGAATAGACGTGAATGAAAATTATTTAATTCAGCTAACCCAATTGCTTACATTTTTCTCTGAGTATTATTCTGTCACAACCTCAAAGCCAAATGCAGGAAAAGAAATGCAAAAGTTGACCTTAATAAAACCTGTGATTCCCAGCTAAACAGTTGGGATAGATACTTCAGGAGAGAAAAAAATAAAAAAAGAGGTTTAATTGTTTAAATTTTCTGAAGTAAGCCCTAAAGTTGAGCAGATATTACAATGGAGCGGGAGGGAACAGAATAAGCTAATCAGAGAAACTGACTTTATTGGAGCTGATATGTCATGCCATCTTTTGACAAGAAATCAGCATTTAAAATAAGAGCTGTTTCTATTAATTTATTTTCCTCTGGGAATTCAACTGATGACATGCTCTGATGAAGAATATGCTTAATTTGCATTAAAAAATATGAGAATACAAACGAAATGCAAATCTTAAATCTGCCAATTTTTGTTTGTGTAAGTAGTAAACAATGTCATATCTGTATCAGAAGAGCATTCTTGCATTTCAGTTCATAGTTGTGAGTGCAAGATTTTGTAGTAAAATGTAAATGCAGATTGTGTAGTAATAACTCAGGTCGCTACTGGCATGCTTATTTGTCCAGCTACAGCAGTGCTGTATCAGGGCAGTGTAAATCTGCCTGTATTTTTTGATAGCGAACCTGGACGCTGAAGCTCCTGATACTGCTGTTTATCAGCTACTCTTCAGAGGTTGCATCAGAGGTTTCCCTGTTTCCCTTTGGTTGGCTGGTGAGGACTCTGAGGACATGTCTATCAAGATGCTCATTTCAGGAGCATTGGAAACTGCTGTGGCACCTGTGGCCACTGATTTTCCAGGCTTTCTGTTCAGAACTAGGAGTTTGAGATCCCTGAATGCTCCTTTGAGGGATGCGGTTCACAGGAGAGAGCCATGAAAGCCTAAGGTAGTAATTCAGAAGTACCCATGAGAAGAAATTCTGTAGATTTCACCTCTATCTTTATGTCCTGGGTGGCAAGACTAAAAGTCCTAGAGAATCAGTCAATGTCATTGTTACTCTATTTCTGAAAGTTATTGTATGTATTTTCCTCAAGAAATTCTCAGATGTATGTGCTCATCAATTACAAGTAATAGCAGTAATGATGAATTACAGCCCTTCTCAGATAAGAGGAAGGATTCAAATGTATAATTCTTGGGCTTTTAAGAAGTACAGATTGAATGTTTATATTTAAATATGGTGCTATTTCTAATCACAAAAAGCTATTTCTAACTACAAGTATAGCATTCTCATTGTAAAATATTGCAACAGGGGAGCAGGAGGAATAGAAAAATGAAAACTTTCCAGCTGAGCAGACATGACTGAAAACAAAAAGTAAGGTTTAATTTCTGAAAAATGTTTTATCAATTCTATTAATGAAATTAATAGCCTATAAACTGATGTAGAAAAATTGCCTACTGCAAGTTCTGTAGTGTTTTTTTGTTTCTTTGTTTGTTTTCAATTTCCATTCTTTAAATACTTTTTGGAGGTATTTTTTGCATCTTGCATATGTAGCCAAAATGATTATGTTCCATGAGGGATATTGAAATTGCAGTGTAATTGAAAGCAAATTTCTGAGAGAACAGGTAAGGACTTGTGTTTATAGCACTAAATATAAGTTTATAAAAACTTTTGTCTTCAAAATAAATTGGTTGAGGAACTGATAAAGTGACTTCCAAGATGGGGCTATTAATACTTTTGTTTGACTATTGAGCCATTTTTCTCCTATATGCTAATAAGATCCCAGAGGAAAAAAACTTTTAGAATGTACTGTATCACCCAATGGTTATCCCAGCAGCTTTAGAGTCATTAGCAGAGTCTTTGTTCCTCCTATTTGTATATTTAAGTAGCATAGGGAAACCTTGTGTGGACAGAAGGAATTTCCTATATTCAGTATAGTCTTTGCCATTCTGCTTCTTCAAAATGTTACCTTGACCAGGAGAAGGGGATTTTAAAGATCTTGACCTTTACATGCCTCAGTGCAAGCATGTCATAAAGCTTAGCTCTATAAACAGACAGTATGTTCTATAGTTCTACAAACAAACATTCATACAGATTAGTTCTATAAACAAACTAAACAGACACTGAAAAAGAAATTAACTGTATATGTGTGTGATGAAAATGGAAATAGAATGTAACTCTGTCTTGGGGTGGAATGTTAAAAGTAGGAAAAAGAATCAAGAGTGCTCTTGTACAGCAATAAAAAGTAGGGACCACCTGAGCCACCTGAGATTTGACTTCTCTGTGACCTAAACAAATTGTGCAAAGATGATTTCTTTTTTAACCCATCCCTTCTGTTCAAGAAATTTTGAGAATAAAGTGGAGTAGAGTAATTCTGGCAAACTGGCGTGGTTAATCCTTATCATTTTGAACAGTGCCCACTCTTCAATTCAGAAGAACTTGTCAAAGCAATGCCTAGTCTCAAAGTGCCTCTAGAAGATATGCGGCAGCATCATACAGATAGTAACATTAAATTTATTTCTCTACTAGTTACAAAAAAATTAGCTATACCTAATAAAAAAATATACCTAATAAAAGTTGTGCAGGGAAAGAAGCGCATATTAAAATATTGATTTACTTATCCCATATGTCAGATGGGATTATATATACTGGGAATTCTGTCATCATCATATATTAAACAAATTTGATAACTTTAATTTAAGCCTCTGAACTTGCAATTCCTGTGGAAAGAATTTAAGAACTTGCAATATAATTGGAACTGTAGTGGTAGCCAAGGTCTCAGTAAACAATCATAACTTAGTTGTTCATAGCATTAATCACGAATATGCTTAATGGAGTTTACAATGTATTGTTTTGTAAAAGGAGAAAATGTTCATCAGTTAATGCAAATCTGACATGACTAAAAAAATTCAAAAATGTAATGTTAATCATTGGTTGTCAAGGAGATGGCATGCGAAGGATATATAATATGAAAGAT
The DNA here is from genome assembly GCF_033815535.1 of Pezoporus flaviventris. Lineage (NCBI taxonomy): Eukaryota > Metazoa > Chordata > Aves > Psittaciformes > Psittacidae > Pezoporus > Pezoporus flaviventris. Next base: position 36,393,883 of record NW_026892550.1, on the reverse strand, counting down.
AGTTACAGTCTACTGCAGTTACATAAAGTGTTTAACATATTAAAACACAATTGCCCTGTAAATATGAAGTGCTGTAGACTATGGTCTAATTCTACCACTCTTACTCAAGCTTAATGGTCTGAATGTCATTTTGAAAACAGTGAGAGCAGTTTGGAGCCAGGTGCCAAATACAAATAAACGTATTATACTCTCAAATATTGATTGGTAAAGAGATTTTTCAATGATGCCTTCTCCAGAAGTTTAAAGCCTAATATCTAGAAAATACGGGTTGGTTTGTTGTTTTTTTCACAAGTGCTTAAGTTTTCCCCTGGACGACTACAAATGTCAGATTGTGGAATGGCATTTTACAGAATTACTGAAGTGGTAGTTTTGGGTTAGTACACACCCCCACTCAGTCACAACTTCCAACCAAATTTACACTGCTCAGAAGAAGGCAGGAAGTGTAAGTCTGTGGCTGTAATAGCATTTGTCTCTGTCAGAAAACTGTTCACATGCTAGAACTAATTCTTGCCACTTAAATCTCCCTGTAAAAAGGAGTTTGTGTGGCTGTAAGTCACAGTCAAGCTTTCTTTTTAATGCACAAATGACTCTGTGGTGTCAGTACTCACAGCAAAGATTTGAGTCCCTTGTGGTTGAAGTTAGCTAAATTCTTTCCCTGTTCTTCCCTGCCTACCCCCCGCCTTTGAAAACTTATCAGTGATACCACCTAAATGTAATTGGTAAGCTAATTTTTAAGGACTACCTGATAGGCCAAGGAAGGGGGAACAGAATTTGTAATACATCCCTTTGACTCATTAATTAGAGCACTGAAAGTGATCTTCAGTGTATCCTTCTGTACTGGGCACTGGTATGTTGAGTTTTACCATGACAGTAAGAAAGAAAATTATAATTTCAGTATCAGCAAAAAAGGTCATCAGACAGAGAGAGATTTAGTGATTCTCTAAAAATTATTCTATCCGGGTAGTCTTCTGAAACATGTGGCTCATTTGCAGGGAGAGTTTGAAATGAATGAATTGCTGAGAGACTTTCCGACTAGATCTATCCGTGTGGAAGGAGGAGGACAGCATTATAGACCATTTAGGTTGAGTCAGTTGTCTGTTGTGATAGGTGTAAAAATGACCAAGTTTGTCAATTTAGAGCAATTAGTGCTTGACTCACTGGCACAAAGAAACGTTGTTTTCTTTTGTATGCCAGTTTTGAAGTGTTGCTTCTTTTTGCTGTGAAAATTCCAATTCAAGGAAGAAGAGGGAAATGAATCCTAACAAAACTGTGGCAAAAGAGCTGGAACAAGTACTTGACAGCAATTATAGCATATCAAGACCATATTCTTCAATTCAGAAGCAAAGACAAAAGAGAATTTTTCCTTACTATTTTTATGTCTTTTTTTAAGTTTAAAACATGGAATAAGCTTCTGTCAATGAGCTTTAAAGACTATTTCTTTTAAAGATTTAATTAAGACAGTCCTTCAACCTGAATCCAAGTCAAATGACCCATAAGAGGAACTTCAGTTTTAAAGATTAGCCAAACAATTGACCAAGGCTCTTTAGGAGGTCTAATTGCATAATACTTGAGGGAATTTGCTATCAGCATAGTATACCAGTGTCATGTGTTACCTGTACACTAGTCAGTAATCTTGCATGTTACAGATGTGGAATAATTATGATGATAATCATAAGCACTCCATTCCAAAGAAATTAGAAATCTCTTTACACTTTAAAATTCACCAGTTGCCTTCCATTGCATTGCAACTGTAAAGATTCCTCAAAGATGATATATAATGTATTGTTGTATGATACTAGCTGTGTGCTTCTATTTGACTAGATATTGTAAACTTTTTTCATTTATAGAAAATGCAGTTAAGAAGATTACATAGTTACATTTGTCAACACAAATTTGGAATATTTTTTAGCCTTTTGCCCTTCAAAAGGCCAACAAGATGTTTGGATTTAACAATCGTTCCTTAAAAAAAACAGTGAACTGTGCCTACTTTCATGTCATAGCTTTTTTTCTTCTGAGTGTATGAATTAACCCCACAAGTAAAGTGAATGTCTAGTATAGTTATCTCAATAAAGGTTATGACTGAAATATGTGGAAAATGACTTTCTTTTCTTTCCTGTTTTCATTAAACAAGGCTGACAGAGAAAAATTATTGGACTGGTGAAACAATTTGTCTGACATCTAGTCAATATATGTGAAAAAGCAAAGATATATGATTGTTTTGCTATAATTTTCCTTATAGATACTAGCTCATCAAATGATGTAGTGGTGTGATATCTGGGAGAATCTGTCCTCCTTCTAACAAAGGAAAGTAAAAAAATCCCCACATTTTTGAGAGTGGCATTTTGTTCTGCCAACATGTATCAAAGTTCTGCTGTCTACAAGCTGGAAACAAACTTTTTTAGGCAATCTTAATTAAAAGTCCTGCAAGTGATGTTGTTTGTAATGTGAATAGTAAGACTTGCCAGGAAATTCAGTGGAAAAACAAACAAACAAATTGATTATATATATATATATATATATAAGTTGCATTATCAGTGTTCTTAATTCATGGAGATAGCCTTGCTTTTGGTATCCCTTAGTTAATTTACTCTTAAAAAAGGTTTATGTTTTTACATTTTTAAATGATAGCTGAATCAATTTCAGGTTACCCTGACTGTTACTTCTATTTCATATGCTAATTAATTGGGTGTTTTGGAAACTTTGCTCAATGTGTATGATACTACTGATACTAGTTGCTCCTTTGTAAGGCAACTTGCAAAAGACGAGACCGATCCTGAAGCCCTGATCATGAAGCACAAGTACTGGTGTATAAATCAGAGAAGCAATAGTCTCCAGAGCACAAGTTAGAATCATAGAATTGCAGACACTAAAAGGATGCCAATTCCTTTGTCCTACCAGCACTGATGGTTCCCTTGTGATCTGCTTACCTGCTCTTTGGGGAAAAGGCTATTCTTGTTACTGAAAACTTCAAGTCACTCTTGAGAGATTTTTAGGTTAGAGAGTAATCTAATTTTAATATTGTCACATGAAAATTAAAAGAAGCCCTGAACTAAATAATGTATTAATTTATTTGGGGGTTTTCTATATTTTTGGTCCCAGCCTTTGCTAATGCAGTTATACTGGGAAGAAATCCAAACTTCACATGCTTGAGAAAGAAGAGTGAAAACTGTGAGCTGTTAAAGTTCTAGAGAGCTGACATTTTAATTAGCTGCTACTAATCAGTAAGTTATGCAAGTTACTAACATATTGTCACTTCAGCATGGTATTTAAATGACTTTTTCCCCCCTGGCTTATACAACCATCAAAGTTTTTTAAAGTTCATAATAAACTGTGATACAGACCATGTTTTCATCTGTTTTGGGTTCTTTTCTGAGAAATCTGAAGTTTTACATGGAAGTTAGGAAACCCTGAGGATTTCTTGGCAATGTCATATACTCCAGTAACATTTTTTCATTTAATGTCTGTTTTATTTAGTGGATAAGAATTACACGTATTAAAAATGCTAATAAAGGTACTGATAAAACAATAGATTCTTGGCTACAGTTTTGGCCAACTGGTGTAGTTCAGTTCAGATCTTTCATTTGAGGGAAGCTTAAGAACTAAGTTCTGGAGCTACATCCCTGTTTTGAGAAGGTCCTTTGATGCTAATCCTTGAGGGTAGCTGTCTCTCTAGATGCCTGGATGAGCAGTTTGTTTTCAAGTATTTCTTGGTCAACTGATACAAATGAAATGGAAAAGAGAGAAGAAAAGGAATTGGTTGGAAGATTCCTCTGCTTAGTGTAAGATGTGAATGTACCATGTAGGAATGTTTTTTATATTCATCTATTTCTTTTTAGCAACCACTTTTAAAGGCATATTGAAGGATAGATTCTTTCAATAAGCTTAAGTGTATTCCATGCATTTTCACATGCCATCGTCTGGATAATGAATCTATTGTAAAGGAAGTGAGTTCATTGCTAGTGATTTATGTCAGTAACAGCTGTCAAAAGTGAAACTTTTTTCTATCTGTGATAAAATGAGGAAGTATAGTTTTGGTTCACAAATGGGATTTTCTTAATTAATGTTCTTACTTATTTTAATTAAGTTTTGGGGGTTTTATAAGATTTTGAAAAAGCCTGTAATTTTAGCAGTTTGCTTTTCAAAATGTATTTTTGATTTGTTTCAACCCAGACACCAACAAAATGAAAAACAAAATAAAATCAGCTGGTTTTGTTTGGCTGAATACAAACACAAGGTTTTGGCAAATTAACTTTTTCCAAAAAATTCCCAATGGGTATATGTGGATTCCTGCTGATGTGTACATGTTGCTCTGAAATAAATATTTAGTTGTGTTCTGTAAGTGATGAGTTGTCCTTTTAAATAGAAAAGATTTTAAACTAACTCATTGAAAATCTGCTCAGTTCATGGCTGAAGATTTTCTGAGTCTCCACACCTGCCTCTGCTTGATTTCACAGCATATATTGACAGGAAATTTTGGTTGGCTTTAATATAGGAAATCTCAAATTTGTATCAGGGATATGAAAAAAGGCTGGCATTAATTTGACACTTTTCATTGAGAGAGAGGGTGAATCAATGGCAAGGGAGGAAGAGGGCTGTGCAGAGCTGTGCTTATAGCGGGGATGTATTAAGTGTAGTTCTCCTTACCACAGGAGTCTCCTTACCATAGGAAAATCTTTTATCATTTCAAAATAGAATGTGTTTTAAACCACAACATGAATGATAAAAGGCAATGTGAATGATTGTAGCATTAGTAGTATGTTATAAGAAGAGGGAAAGGCAGTCACTGGGAAGCGTGGTAGCAGTGAGTATATGCAGCATTGAAACAGTTTTCAGAAGAGTAGTGTGTCTGATTTGCCAAATGAAAACATAAAAAGGAGAAGGGTTTTGAAGTTCAAAGTGCTACTTTGGACGTGGTAGAAAAAAATGTATTATGTTTTAATTAAAGCAGAAGGACTTAGGTAGACCAGTCTCAAGAACGTAACATAACCGGGGTTTCAGTTGTTCATCTGTCATTACTGCGCTTTGCTGTATCTTGTAATGTTACTGCAGTTCCCTAGGCTTATATTGTTTGTGTCAAGGATAATAATAGTATCTCTGAATGTGTGGAGGTGAGGGTGGCTGTGTTTTTATTAAATCAGATCATTATTTGCATGCTCAGCTCCAGTTTCATATTAAACTAATTATCATCTCAGAAATATGGCGCTACATTATGTAATATATAGATCAGAGTGGATCTGAGAAAGCGATAAAACGCATATATACTACCTGAGAAAGTTACCTTCTTGGCCCTGGGTGTGCAAACTCTGCTTGCTTAGAGGCACTCTTCTCAGCTTTACAGTAGGAAGAAGGATGGCCTTGTCACTGAATCACCATGTGGGGAATCAGGTGACATAGTTTGTTCCTGGGTCTGTCTCAGACTTTAACTGTGAATATTTACTATCTTAGTATGTAAGAATGGATATATTTAATTTTTTTCTTCTGTTAGGGGTCTTACAAGCTAAATCTAAATTTGCTGAGAGCTGTGACAGCTCATATATTCTTTCTCTGTAGGATGCGCATCATGAAGCAGTGCTTCTAGTGCAAGAGTGACTGTGCTGTTGCATAATGTTGAATCATACGTAGCTAAATTGATTTTTACAGGTTATTCCATCTTTGTTGTGCAGCAGCCACAAAGCAAGCTTCTAGAGCTAGTTTAGGTTGAATTCATTTAAAAAAAAAAAAAAAAGGATTAAAGAACTGTTATTAATAGGCTGGTTCCATGAACATCCTCTTTGTTTTCCTGTGATGGTATGCAGTAATTGGACAATGGTTATATTATGTCTTAGAATGAAGGAAAAAAGAAAAGAAGGGGAAGGAAAAGCATTGTGTTCTTAAAGCTGTTAGAAACCCATCATTTTGTATTTCTGGGCTTTCTAAAACTGTACCTATGCAGCAATAATTTTACATAAACTTTGTGGAGCTGTTTAGTTCTTGTGTATACCATGTTACTAACGCTGTGAGCTCTTTCAAGAGATCAGCTTGGACACATGAATTAATTATAGAAGACCCACTGGTTCTAGAGACTATTAGAATGCCATTCTTGATGCAGTTTATGTGAGTTAACTTATTCAAGCACTGAAACAAACACCTTAATGGTATTTTTTTTTTTTTTTCAGGTAATCTTGTTCCGTAGTAGGTATTTTTTTATCCTAGCAGGTCATTCAGTTACTAAACCAAACTGTGAAGCCTTTTTTATGGTTGTGTTCTGTTGCCCACATGCTTGCTCATTCAGCATTTGTCTCTGATTAATGGTCTACAGCCAGCCTGTTCTAATGTTAAATGAAAAAAGCATTCCGGTGGCTGTGGCATTTGGTGATAAGTAGTTAGACTATATAGAAGATGTACTGTGCATCCCCTGGCTACAGAGTTATGATTAGATTCAGCTCAGCCCGCACAACACTACTGAGGATATTGCTGCTCTGCTGTAGTGATAGAGCAACTCATATCAAAACAGCATGTGTTGCTGCTTATCTTGCATTGTACACTGCTGCATTCTAAATACACTGGACATACCAAATAGTATGGTCTTTTTTTTTTCTTCCTTTCTTTTCTAGACTTATTAAAGTGGGAAGGAGGGTAGAATGAGTCTTTCTGCATGGCAAGCCATTGTAGTACTTGCAGCAAGTGATAAAAGCTATAGATTGTTTAAAAACATTATTTACTTTTGTGAAGCTTTTGTTCGAGCCTTTAGACAACTTACTTTTCAGAACCATATGCAGTCTTTCTTCTGCTGAAACACAACAATGCCACTGATTAACCTCATGATGTATTTTAAAGCAATCACTTTTCTCCACACAATGTGTTTCTACTTCATGATGCATATGTTGGAAATTCAGAGGCTGCATTTTTAATGTTTCAAATGGATGAAAAAGGTGAGCGATACATTACTCTTATTTTGTATAAAGCACGGGCTATATGATTTAGGAATTTATTACTGGTTGAGAAAATGCACATATTTAAGATGTAAAGCACAGTGTCTTGATTTAAAATGACCAAAATGAAATGAGTGATAGAAAAGTTACAGTAAGCAGACTTGGATTGTTCCAACTGTTACCTGCACAGTGCACCTTTTCTGCTAGAACACAACTGCCAACAGCAAGGGCCAGGTTGAAATTTGAAGTGGTATCTAATACAATGCCTAGATACCTGCAGGAATTAATCTTGAGAGCACTGAGCTTATTTTTAGTTCTTGCAAATAATTGACCTGGCAAACAATATTTTGTTAAACAAACAACATGTAACAACTAATTCCTTAAGTATAACAATAATAATTTTGCAGTCCTCTTTGGATAGGCCAGCTGATTTTTCCCCACTCCTGAATGAAATCCTTCATTACTTTTGGGAACTGTGGATTCCTGTGAGGCAGCAAGACCCAGGTCAAGTTGTCAGAGCTTCAGTGCTGCGACCTGGTGCTTCTGCCACCCTGCCTGATGTTATTTTTTCTTGCTCTACTACACATGCTGCTTCGTTCTTCTGCTCACTACACTACTGCTCTAATCATCTTTTAGCTGCCCTGACTCACCATGTGTCTTTTGCTAGCAGTTTCTGTTTCTTTGTATAGAAATGTGTCTCAAACGTATGTAAAATAAGTACATTTCAGAGGTTCCCATTTGTCCCTCTCATCTCCTCTTCTCTCCAGTAAATGCTTTTCCTGTATCTACCGCCTACCCAGTATGGGATTTCTTTTTCTTGAGGGGTGGGGAAATGCATCACTGCTCTAAGTATAGATCTCATTTCTGTGTTAGCAACAGTTTACTTTCATTTTTCTCTCATGTGAATGATAAGCAAACAATATTCTAAAGATCCAACTACAGTATGAATATACCCTTCTAATTTTTTTAAGGAACATATTCTTCTCTCTTTGTTTTTGTGGTTTCTTTGGGGTTTTTTGTTTTTTTTTTATGTTCCTGTGGTTTGGTTTGTGGTGTGTTGGGAAAACAAACATTCCATTCTGGATGTGAGCCAGCAGTCAAATAACAAAATTTAAAGTTATATGTTTTTCTCCCTTTTTCTCCAAACCTACTGTTCTTTTATAAAGCCATTCCTGAAGAGAGAAACAATTTAGTTCATATTTCTCCTGCTGACCATCAGGCTACTGTAGCAGCAATACATAAAGGACAATAACATATCTATCCCACTTACTGAGGACTACACGGTCTTTGAAAGAAATACCTGTATATGCTATTGTCATCTCAAGGTTAATAAAATAGTAAAAAATTTAATGCATTCTACCAGAAAATGAGTGAATTTTTGATTGTTTGTGTTCTGTAGTAGATTGATATTGAAACAGTAATAAATAATTTTTGCTATATATTTAGAAATAAATTATCTATTCTTACTTGCAAATGTATTGCTCAGGATTTCTTTTCAGGTTTTTTTCTTTTTCCCAGTTGCGTAAGGTTTAACTATAGCTGTGCCTGTAATGCTAAGGAAAAGCCTTTCCTAATAATGCCTCAGACCTTGACAGAAGTATGAGTTATGTAATAGATAGTTAAAAATATTGTAAATCTTACTGCAATGGCTGCTACTAGGCAGAGTAGGGGAAAAAAAAAAAGTATTTTTGATCCTGTTTCCATTGTTGTAAAATCAGTTCAATTTCTTGCCTATAAATTAGGCCTGTGAAGTTGTACAACTAATGGGATACTCTGAGAAGTTTGGGAAAAGTGGAATAGACTTGTGGTAAATTTCAGTTTCTGATACATGTTTTATTGATTCTGAGGAAAAATATTAATCCAGTGGTTTATCTCCAGTTCTCCTCCTATTTCTCATAGAGTTGAAAGAAATCTAAGATTGTGATCAACCTCAACAGATGGCCAAAGTTGTATCAATCATACATCTGAGGCATGCTGTCATTTCTTTCTTGACTATTCATGGATTCTACAGTTCCCTGGATTGCCTATCCCATTGTTTCACTACTCGTTCTTGTTAGTTATCTGAAAAACCATAACACATATTACCCAAACACATTTTTTACTACTTGGTTAGTCCTGTTTGATACGAAAACAATTACTTTCATGTAAGGCATGTGCAGTTTTAATTTTCTCTCTCCATAAAAAATCAGCAAAGAAAATTCCTTCATGCATTTATTGAATTAAAGCTTTCATATTTTTACAGAAAATTGATACTGACATGCAGAATCACAAAAAAAAAACAAAAAAACCACAAACAAACAAAAAAACCAAAACATTTGTTCAAAGTAAGCAGTTTCTTTTCTGGTATTAAAGGAGAAAGTGACTTGATAAAACAACTTCCTTTTTTCCCCAAGGACTAGCTTGTACTGGTCCCTGATTTGACTCTTAACTAATTCTAGGTAAAAATTGCTCACTTACATGCCTTCTAAAGGTTTGAAAATGCAAAATTTGCAAACAAGATGAGAATTCCATTAAGTGTAGATTTTCCAGGAGAAGCTGAGACATTCACTGTTTAGTGCATTTATTAAACCACCTCTCTGTTCAAGATAATGTAACCAGTATCTTAGCAGATGTGCTGCACCCTTTGTCTCTGAGGATAAGGAAAAGTGAGGAATAAAATGGTTTTGTTTATATTCAAATGGAAAGGCACTTCACCAAAATGCAGAATGTGGTGGCAGTTTGAATTGATAACCTGTTATACTTATTAATTGAAATAATATGCAATTCATCTCTGCGGTGTAAGATGGGAAATGTATATACAGGCATGCATTAGAGAAATTCAGAAATTTTATAGGAAATAGTACACATTACTTTAAACAGAGCAGTTGCTCTCTTACTCTTGTATCAGGGAGAATAAAAGTTTATTGTGTAGAGGTTTAGGTGCCAAGAAGGTGGAAGATGATGTCTGACCTTAATGCTTTTATTCAGCTGATGATCTTTATTTCCACTTTTACACTTCTTTTCTGAAGCTGCCATGTGACTGCATTAATTTTGAATTTGTATTTCTCTCTCTACCCTTGCTAAGAAATACACCATGGGACTTCAGTTTTGTAGTGAAATATTGCTCTAGGATAAGATTAGATATCTGTTCTATCCATGAGAACTTTCATGTGAGAGAATGGGCTCTGAGTTTGCATATGATATGCACAGACGATGTTGTACTAGATTCTGGATGGAATATTTAAAGGTATTAGACAAAATTCCTCATAAACTTCAAAAAAGTAGCAAAAGTATTTTATCCAAAATTACAAGATGCAATGTAACTGAGACGACTTACTATTTGTAGTTTTATGTATTAAACTTGTTTTATTTAGTAAAGCTTTCAGCACATCATAGAGAATTCTTTTTCCCTATTACAACTGTTACTGGATTAAAGGATGCATGAATGCTTGAAGTAAAGGGTGTGCTTAAATATTTTACTGAATTATAGTCTTGACTTGGTGTGACTGTGAAGTCTTCCCTGAGTAAACTACTAGCAGTGAATATAAACAGTAAATAATTCAGATTTGTACACAGTTCCTCCCTACAGACACTAAATGGCTTTTTTCTTCATCTACTTAGTTTCCTGTGTTAAGATGTCAAGCAACTGTTTAACTTCTTTTAACTTATATGGCAAAGCCATTTTTTTTACCATGCCTGTTTAATTATAAATAATGTTTATCTCGATTATAAAAAAACCCAAAACAAAACCCAGAAGACCGTGAAACCCGAACTTGTTTCAATGTGTTTTGATGTTTTAATTTTAAGCAAGGCCCCCTGTCCATCTCATGCTGAAGCAGTGCAGAGCAACTGTTACATGTGCGAATTGATTTACATCTGATAGATTTTGCCAATAATATCCCTATTCTCTTTATAATCATACCTGGGAACTGTACCACTGTTGCTAACCCAGAGCCATTATTCTGCTGTTACACATTTGTACCAAGTATACACAACGGGGTTTTTTTCTTTATTTTCTTTCTCAACCTAATTCTCTGTCCTTCATGCCATCTGTTGTTCAAGGGTTTATTCTGATTCTGGTGTATCTGTATTTAAAATAAGCAGAAGATGCTTTAACTGAGGTGTCCTTGAACTATCAGTTATCACAAGCTGTCAAGCATAAAACTTAAAACCTTTAGGGCTAGGTATAGAGTATATTGTTTCCTAGGAGACAGTAACATCCTTGAGTGGGGCTAAAAACAGCCTTACAAAGCATCTGATATTTGGCTAAGCTAGGACTTTATCTGGATGGCTATAATACCTTACTTCACTATTTTGTTTATCTGAATATCTGTGGAGAAGCATTTTGAGATGGTGTATTAATGGTGCATTCTAACAATAACATAATATTAAGCAATGTAGAGATGTCAACTCCAAACCCATCACAGTGTTTTAAGAAAAAAAACACCAAAAACCAAACATATTTTCAAAATATTGCCTACATTGAGTACTGAATTAAAAATCAGTGTAATAACTGTAATCACAAAGACCACATTGTATGAATTAAACAGTGTTGTTAGGCTTCTCAGACTATGGAGCATTCTAATGGGATTTTTTGGGCCACAATGAATATGTGCCATTCTTGTGCTTTTGGGTTCTTCCCCTTCTTTCCCACCTCATTGAAAAATCAAAATCCAAGTAACTGAACTAAAATGTCTGATTGTTCTAATATTCTGGGGTTCTTTAATCTGCAATTGCAAATGAGTCTCAGAGTATCAGGTGCTGGACTGATTTTATCCACCACATTTGGTAAGCCCCTTTTTAAACTCGGAGGCCAAAAATTTGGGCTTTTTTATTCTCTTCCCTACAAATACTTAATACCCCTTACGTACCTTCTGAATTGCTGTTTTGCCTTCAGGCAGAACAAATGGTATAGGAGAGCTTATATCTGTCTGTTGATGGGTTTAAAGTAGCTTTTTGTAGCCAGTAATGGGACATTGAACTCCTTCACACTTTTTTTCACCAGAATTTTACTCTTGCATTGTGAAGTTTCCCCTTGTCACCCTATCATTTCAGGTAAACTTTTGGATAGTCCAGCTCCGAACCAGTGTGCAGTGATGGCAATTACTGTCAGTCATCTAGGAAAGCAAATCAGTGACAGAAAAGAGTTTTAATGTGCTTATGATAATTTCTAATGCTGTGAGACTTATATATGACATTTTTTTTGTACAAAAGGAACTCCTGAGGCCTACTGATTATCCAAAAGCTGGACTTCCTTTTTTATTTTTACTTTTTTTAATCCTTATCTTCTAAGCTCTCTATTTCTCTCCTTCTCATAAGAAATAGTCTGGTTTTATTTGAGGTCTTTTACAGAAATTAGCCAACAGCTTTTTACATGACCACCTGATCCCTAGCTAATCAGTGTGAGCTGCAGGGTGAGAAAGCAAGCAAACAAGAAAGCTGGGAGAAATATTCATAGGATTCATAAAAGCCCACAAGCCTCTGTTCATGCCCTATGTGTTTTATTTCATGCTTTTTTATATAGTGTTAGGAAAGAGTCACACTTCACAATTTCTAGTGCACTTCATGGCCCAACTTACTGTATAAGTGCAGAAGCAATTTATAGACTGCAATTGGTCAAACACTTCTACAGTGCAATATGAGAAGGTTCAGCCCATTTCTGAGTTGTTCTAGATAACAACCAAGATAGCTATTCTTTTGGCTTGTGCACAGTGATAGTGCACCATGTTCAGTGAGTAAGACTGGAAGTCTACTTTAGAAGTACTTGCTTTCAGTGTCACTAGCAGGGGATAATATGAAGAAACTATAGGACTATGAAAAATACTCATCTCCTGAATAGCCAAATGAACTCCTTTAAGAAAAGCTAAGAATCCACTTTTCTTCATACAGGGTGAATAGCTGGAATAGACATACAGTTATATTGCACAAACATCAATTAGCAATAGCATGTTTTTATCATATAGTTAATTTATTCTGGAATTTCCATTATATTTGTAACTACCTGGATAAATGTCCTATTAAAAGCAAATTAAAATTTTAGAATATGTACTACATATGTGCTATCTATTTAGGATATCTGCTACAAGAGGGGCTAAAATTTCTATGTCTTCGGGGTTGAACAACATTAGCTTATTGTTACTGTATTATGAAACAGACTTCATATGATTGTACTGTTGAATTTTAAGTAGCACTCTGACTCATCAGCTGCCTCTTTAAGATTATGGTTCCTCCTCGTGCTTAGTATGAAATCATAAGGACTCATGTAGAAGCTTAGTCTCAGATTTTGTATTTTGTTAGTATGTTATGTGCATTTGGGGACGTTTAAAAAAAAATAAAATGGCAAGGTACCTGTTAGCAGTGAAATAGCATAAACAGAGAGTTTCCTTATAGAAACTTTTTCCCTTGTAAGTAACCTTATTTTCTTTAAGAATTTAAATGAAATTGCAATTATATGCACAAAGTTTTTAAATATTATTTTATCTGAAAAAATCTAAAATTTAGTGGCTTTAGTTGCATGTTCTATGTTTTTAATATTTTATGCTTGTACAAGATGAAATAGAGCAATGAGAGAGGCTCACAGGCTTTAAGAATACCACTGGATGTTTCTATCATCTTACAGTCACTTTCTCTTCATCCCCTCCTGCAGCTGCTCCTGATTAGCTGAGGGTCAGATGGTCATTTATCAAATCTAGCTGGGAAGTTGATAAATGTCTCTAAAAGAGCTCAGGAAGAAGGGGGTATTTTCTTATAAGTGGGCCTGGAGGGAGAAAGACAGAGAGGTTATAAGCTGATCAATTGGATGTAGAAGAAAGTGTATCTTCTTGGGAACCTGAGTAGGCATGAAGGGCTTAGAAACTCTGAAGTGTTCATCCTCTGAAAGAATAAGAAGAATAAAAATAATTGAGAAGTGAAGGCTTTTGTGTTTTGATTTTCTTTGAAGTGTTTTTGTGTGTTCTCTACTCTTTGACTGGAAGAGATAGAGGTATAGTTTGCCTGAGGTATGTACTAAGCAAGCCAAGTGACTGATGATGAGAAATAACTTGGGAATAGAAAGCTGGAATAGAAGACCTGTTCTTTGCCAGGGAATGAGCAGATAATTTCTTTAGGGAACAAAAGTGACCACTTTCTGAAAACAAATCAGCAGTGCTGAGACGTTAGAAGCACTGAGTACATCTGGCTGGTCCCTTCAAGTTCAAGGGTGCTCGAGGAGCCTAGAGCAAAACATTTGGTTTCCTTGCTATTTGTTTTTGAAAGTTGGACACTCTAAACTTCAATGCAAAAGTCAGTTTTGGAAAAGGGGGTGGGGGGTTGGAGGGTTGCTCTGGCTGCTGAAATACAGAGTAACTGAGTAATTATGTTACTCATATCAATCAGAAGGAGAATGGCTGAAACTGACCCATTTGTTTATGACTGCTATGAAAGCTTGATTCTGATGCAAAAAAGTCTTAGCTTAATCCGCATTTTTATATATAAAATGCTTTAAGCTTACTGTGTCTCTTGAAAGAAGGAAAGTTAAATGAATTGGGTGAATTCAGAGGGGCCTTCAAGTCCCATTATTTGTATCTACTTCATATTTTTATATTGCAATTACCAAAAATTCCTTAGAGATGTTCCAGATGCAGTATACTAATTGAAATTCAATCTAACTTATTTTTGTCTTTGTAGTCCATTTTGTGCTGTCAGTTTAAGGCAAATAATTGTATTTTTTCTTTGTAGGGAAAGGTGAACATGGAAAGCCATACCCTCTTACAGAGGAAGACCATGATGATTCTGCATATAGAGAAAATGGCTTCAACATATTTGTTAGCAACAACATAGCACTGGAGCGATCCCTGCCAGACATCCGACATCCTAAGTACGTACTTTTTTTTTCCTGGATTATTTGATTTTAAGTTTTTATCTTTGTAAATCTCTAAATAACCTGTTTTTCTGGGAGATCAGTCATGAACCCTCAGGCAAAAAATTGTGCCCCTTTCTTTAAATAGGAAATGGAAAGCTTATCACCATTGTTAAATCATTTGCACTATCTGTCTTAAAAAATTGCCTCTTATTTTATTAGTAACACATCAAGACTATAGGAGGCCTCTCTTAATTACAAAATTGTTTTCATGGCATTTCTGGGTAGTGATTTTTTAGGCAGTGATAAGTAACATTTTACAGTTTTTCAGGTTTTTATTTGGTAATAGCTGATCTTTCCTTTTTGGGCAGCATGACAAGTTGCATGAAAGTTTTGGCTAAATGTTTGGACCAGTGTTTCCAAAATGTTTCTTTTGGTTTGTTACATAAGAAGTGAAAGCAACCTAGTAGCTACAGCTTATTGGGTGCTGATAGCGCAGATAATGAGCGTAGAATTATGGAAGAGAATGAGCCGTGATGAAATATATGGGCAGAATTTGGTGGGATTGGATGATGGTGTTGTTCCTTAATAGCAGTAATATCCTACAGAGAAACAGGATAAAGACTATTCTGGAAAATAACCAGTGAGCTAAAATTGGTCATGCAGTTCTCAGCAAACATAACTTTTCTGTAATTTTGTCTCACATGTACAAGAAGTAAAGCTTTCTGTCTGCAACAGGAAAGGTCATGTATGCCTTTCTAGGCTTCAGGCTCTAATCCTCCAGAGTCATTCTGACCTCTGAAGAGAGGGATGGTTTAATTTGTCTCTTTACATGGCATTTCTCCCCCTCTTTTAATTGGGTGTTATGCAACTAGTCAAAGGGGGAAAGGTACAGGAGTGTGACAAAACTAATTTTTTCCATGACTAGGTTTGTATTTTCCATTGGATACAATCCCCTTTATTATACAGTATGTTTCTGGTTAGGATAGCTACTTACTTCTTAACCTGTACGATTTTGCTGTGTGAATAACTGAAACTCTTCAGGGAGCTGAACAGAACTTGAGAGCTTGACAGACGTTCTTAAGGAGGGAAGATAAGAAAAAGAGATATCATGGCAACTAACACGTGTTGTTCTGACAGATGTGGAGCTGTCCTTTTCAAAGAATGAACAGCATATGAATGTTTGCATAGTAAGATTTTAAAAAGTAATTCTCAGTGGAGGAATTAACAAAATATTTTAAAAAAATCTTTTGTTGGAGGTGTTTTGTATTTAATTGCCATGTATCATTGTTTTGAGAAAACACTGGTTAGAATTAAGTCAAAGAACTTTTTCTAACAAGCTGTGTATTTTATATATTTTGCTTGCCTTGTACTTTACCAAGATACCTGAAATTATTTGTAGAAAGAATGTTTCCAAAATGTTTGAGGTTTAATGCATAGCTGTACAGCATCACAGCTGTGCTAAATTATGTTGTTGGTGTAATAATATGCTCATCAATCATCATGTCTTAGCAAAACTGCAGAGGACTATTACTAAATACAAAAGGAAGCCGACGTTTATCCTACCTTAGTGTTTTTATAAGTTGGTCTTCTGGCAACTTGTTTCTCACCCACTACTGTCCACACAGTCAATGACATTTCCATGCAAGTCCCCAGAAGCATTGGGAGTGATGTGTCGTCAGAAGTGACATATTAGGAGCAAATCAGTGCTACATCAGTCCTTCTCTGCCACTCTTCCCCCTGCACAAACCCTTTAGTGACTTTCACATAAGCATCTTGTTTGGCAAGTGTGAATCCTTGGTATCTGCATCTTTTTCATTTTCCAATTCAGCTAGGTTCCTATACCATTCAGTGAAGTCTCATATGGTAGATGTTTTAGTAGTGTCCTGAGTGAGCTGACTTGCATCATGTCCTTCTAACCTTCCTTATGTTAAAGACTTGTAACACAAGTAGTCCAGTAGTTATCATCAAAATACAGTGATAAAAAATGTTTTTTTGCTAAATTTGTGTGCTAAGTATTACACTGATAAAATTACAAAGCTTATAACCTATACTTCTGGTGGTTACACCTTGAAGCAAGTCTATCTTAAACTTCCGAGACACTACTGTCAGAAACAAAGCAATCTCTCAGCTGCTGTGTGTTAAGTATGATGCAGGCCAATCTCAGACTTCATTTCACTTAGAGACTGCATGTCCTCTCTTCAGAAGCATGTGTGAAATGGAAAGTAATTAACAGCTTGTAAGGTTTCTTTCAGAAAAGCTCACTGGAAAACTATATAGCTTCTATGCCACAAAAGGGTGTTCTTACTGAAATGAGTGCAGCTAATTCAGGTGAGGTATAGCAGGCAAATTTAATTTTGTCAGCTTCTGAGTGTTATAAAGGGCTTTTCATTTGTGGAGCTTCTAACTGCCATTCAGCTTTTAACTGTCTTCTTTTGCATGTTTGGGGGATACTGTTATGATATGGACATGGAGGTTTTGATTTTCTGTCTAGTGTGTACCATTTGCACAGGGGCCTACCTGTGCCAAGGACTAACATTTCTGAAAATGTTGTCTAGGATTTGTTTAAAAAAAACAAATAGAATGGGTTTATTGCTCTCAGTAGAGGAAGTTCTCAAACCTTCAAATACAACAAAAACGGAATGATCAATCCTGCAATTTGGATCAAAATTTATTTAAATTTTAAAAGCAGCTACGGGAGTTTCTACATTTCTCTGAAATAATTTCATCAAAACTATTTATTCCAAAATCGTAGACCAAAACAGTTTCAAGTCCTATTTCTAAGTGTCTGGTTTTCTTCAAAGTATGCAAAGATGGCAGATAACCAGACCTTGCTCTGTCTAATCCAAATTAACTTTCTCCGTCTTGGTCTCTTAGGAAATCAGCCTTGGGATTTGCAAACTATATCTTCTGGGAGGTGGATGGGTGTAACTGAACAAATGCGTGGATGATTGCGCTTTAAGAAATTCAGTTTTCAATTTTTTTTACAATCTTTTTTTTTTTCTTTATGTGTGATATTTAAAGCACTTCAGCAAGATGTATTCAGATTGGTGCTTCTTTCCTTTTTAAGACAGTAAAATGTGTGTGTTGTGAAAATCCCTAGAGAAATAAACCAGTTAACTTCTATTTTAAGGCTGACTTAACAGCTTTCCTGTGTGCTTAATGGATTCTATTGCATCTCTCTGATACCTCTCAGTGTTTTTTCTCTCATAGCTATACTTGAAGAATTTATTTTATTTTTTTTCTTCATTTAGAAACATAGAATCATAGAATAGTTAGGGTTGGAAAGGACCTTTAAATCATCAGGTTCCAACCCCCTGCCATGGGCAGGAACACCTCACACTAAACCATCTCACCCAAGATGTCCAACCTGGCCTTGAACACCGCCAGGGATGGAGCATTCACAACTTCCCTGGGCAACCCATTCCAGGGAATTTCCTCCTTATAGCCAACCTAAACTTCCCCTGTTTAAGTTTGAACCCATTACCCCTTGTCCTATCACTACAGTCCCTAATGAAGAGTCCCTCCCCAGCATCCCTATAGGCCCCCTTCAGATACTGGAAGGCTGCTATGAGGTCTCCACGCAGCCTTCTCTTCTCCAGGCTCAACAGCCCCAACTTTCTCAGCCTGTCTTCATACGGGAAGTGCTCCAGTCCCCTGATCATTCTTGTGGCCCTTCTCTGGACTTGTTCCAACAGTTCCATGTCCTTTTTATGTTGAGGACACCAGAACTGCACACAATACTCCAGCTGAGGTCTCACAAGAGCAGAATAAAGGGGCAGGATCACCCCCTTTGACCTGCTGGTCACACTCTTTTTGATGCAGCCCAGGATACGGTTGGCTTTCTGGGCTGTGAGTGCACACTGAAGCCGGCTCATGTTCATTTTCTCATCGACCAGCACCCCCAAGTCCTTCTCCACAGGGCTGCTCTGAACCTCTTCTCTGCCAAACCTGTAGCTGTGCCTGGGATTGCTCCAACCCAGGTGTAGGACCTTGCACTTGGCATGGTTAAACTTCATGAGGTTGGCATCAGCCCACCTCACAAGCGTGTCGAGGTCCCTCTGGATGGCATTCCTTCCCTCCAGTGTATCAACCGAACCACAAAGCTTGGTGTCATGTGCAAACTTGCTGAGGGCGCACTCAATCCCACTGCCCATCTCAGAGACAAAGATGTTGAACCGGTCCCAACACCGACACCTGAGGGACACCACTTGTTACTGGTCTCCAGCCGGACATTGAGCCATTGACCACAACTCTTTGCATGCGGCCATCCAGACAGTTCTTTATCCACCGAGTGGTCCGTCCATCAAATTGATGTCTCTCCAATTTAGAGACAAGGATGTCCTGTGGGACAGTGTCGAACGCTTTGCACAAGTCCAGGTAGATGACATCAACTGCTCTACCCCTGTCCATCAGTTCTGTAGTCCCATCATAGAATGCCACCAAATTGGTCAGGCAGGATTTCCCTTTAGTGAAGCCATGCTGGCTGTCACCAAGCACCTTGTTGATTTTCATGTACCTTAGCATGCCTTCCAGGAGAATCTGCTCCAAGATTTTGCCAGGCACAGAGGTGAGACTGACTGGTCTGGAATTCCCAGGGTCTGAGGTTTTGTCTTGTTTCTATCCCACTCATAGTGGGTGCTCTTCCCAAGTTACATTAGCTAATTCTCTGTTCTTTGCCTATAATCACCCCCTGGCTTTAAGTTAAAAAAAGAAAAAAATCCAAACAATCAAAGCATTCATTATTTTTTCTTTCTATAATTCAAATAAAAATCTGAAACAAGATAATCAGGTCAGTTCATCAGATTTCAGGACTGATTTAGTGAAATTAAGAGTTTTCATCACCTGAAGTGGAAGGCAATTTTATGAGGTTTGGAGAGTACTGAGGGTTGGCAATGGAATTGTTGTTGAAAATAAGTTCCGTACCAGTATGAGAAATATTTCAAAACCCACAAGAAGAGTGTTTTGATTTTTTTCTTTTCACCTGTCCTGTGCTACTTTCTGTAGTCTGGAATGCAACAAAGCTGCTAAAGCTAGGAAGAATGCTGGCAGTATTGTTTTCTATTGTAGAGACACAAATGCTACTTATTCTAATAATTAAATATAGAAATTACCATTAATTCTTATCTTCTCAGCATTATTAAATATCCTACCATTTTGTTTGTTCAAACAGACAAAACTGAATCTTTTTCACATTTTGAATGCTATTCAAAATGTGATTTTAATGAGGCTCAGGGGAATGACTGCAGTCATCTATTCTGAACATTATCATAAATATAAATTTTGAGGCATATCCTGTTTCAAACTCCTAGGTCCTTGTAGACCAGAGCATCGAACTTTTTAGCTTTTCATTCTTGAATCAAGGAATTCAAGTTAATTCCTGATATTGATAGAGCTGCAAGCATTATCATTGAAAATCTTTGGGCATGGTATGCTTATATAGCTTGATTTCAACAACAGGTCTCCTTTTTCTCTAGAATTTGTCTATTAATTTTTGATAATTTATGTAGTTGCAAGTCAGGAGCACAAGTCCTCATTGGCTTGTCTTAATAATTTATCACAAGAAATCCCATCCGTTTTAAATTTCTCTGGGCATAGATACATTCATTTTGTACTGAAATTCTTAATGGTCATAGTCTACATTAAGGACATACAATATACAAACTGGGTTTTGTGATATCTGGATTTCAGGCTGTATGGACTGGGATCAGTGCTCCTAAGCATCGCCTGCTGGTCTTGCTGTTGCTGTGTGAAGTGGTGCCCCTTCACTGTCACTCCCAGCATTATTCCTTTTCAGAAGTCTGAGCTGTGCTCATTTTTCTTAAACATTAAACTTTTCACAGGCCTCAAGAAATAATCAAAGAAATACAGGTGTTTAGCTAAAGGCTGTGAGATCTGTGTTCTGAACACTAATGAGATTTTCTATCCATAATAAAAAAGGCAAATTTCACTCTACCTGTTCTGCATAATGGAAACTCTCTAACTCTCTCTCCTTGTCAGTAGCAAAAGCTGAAAGAATGTCTGAATGGTCCTCAGAATATTTGAATACAGTGTGATTGCTGTTCCTTGTGTTTTTAAAAGAGGCTAAAATTAATATGTATTAAGTTGCTGAAGGAGGGAGGGTTACTGTTAGTTCTTACTTATGTTTCGGTAAACTTTGCAGAAAGTCTAGAATGACTGGACTCCTGTGCAAAGGGATATATTATAAATTATAGTTACAGTCATGCAGTAGTTCGTATCTGAAGCCTCTACAAATTTTCAGTAATTGCATTGAAGGTATTTAACTTTTTTATAAATACAACGCATTTATTACAGTTTAAGATATTTGTGTTGTCCTTAAAAATTCATCTTTAGTCCAGTACTTCAAGATAGAATCCAATGAATTCCCTCATCATTCTGTGATTTTAAAGACAGGCTCAGGTCATCTTGCTTCAAGACACTAATATAAAATTATTCAATCTAAATATGCTGAACTTCACAGTATTTAATAAGGGTCATGGAAGCAATTGGGTGTTTGGATCTATCCTCTACTGAGTTTTTGATTATATTTTGAAAGAAACAGAGTAGAAGGCTTCTTTCTAGTTCTCAATCACTTTGGGAAATCTGAAATGTCTTAATACATACATATGTCACATTACTTTGTTCTGATGTTTATTACTATTACCTTAACCACATCTGGCCACAGAGCAACTGGATAAACTCAAATTGTACTTTTAGTGGGCTAGTGAGAAAGCTGGAGGTTCATACTCTGACTGCTTTTCAAAGTGTGTTCCACCTTCACTAGGTGGAAAGTCATGTGGTCCAAAAAATTAAAGGCACTGTCCCCATTTCCAAACCTTACCAGATTGTTCTCTGCAATTGCTTCAGGGCATCCCACTTGAAGTACAGCTTCTCAAAACAGGATCAGGAATATTTTATAGTCAAGAAAACTTGTGGCCTTCTGTCTCTGTCATGCCTGCTGTCAGTTCCTCTGCACAATATGTATTGATAGTAACAACATGGAGTAATTCCCAAGTGCTTTCTGGGTGCTTTCTGTGTCCTTTTTTTCTGACAGCATCATCTAAAATGTGGCTAAAGATTGGTGATTCCCCTTCTGTCCTTTTGGTGAGAAACAGGTTTCAGTGTTTACTAGGCCACTGAGAGTGCAAGCATGATGGTCTTTTTCTGTTTACTGAAAATAATTTGATAAAGAAATAAGCTGTTTATACAAGTGGAGGAAAGTAGTTCTTGTGTGTTTAGATGCTTTGAAAGTTACTAAAAATCCAGTGAAGCCTCCCACACTCCTGAGAAAATAACAAGCTGCAGGAAACATAACTGTGAAATCTAAACTTAATAGGGACAGGAATACTGAAGGGTATTACCGTCCAGCCAGTTTTGTACATCTGGATAGCCAAGTCTATTAGCATTTGGCAGCAGTTAAAGAGAATTTCTCTCTCACATAACACAATAGTAAAATTGGAAAGTATGTGTAACTTCACTAAGATCTGTCAGATGTGGAATGTTCTGGGGGTCTGTACCTTTGCACTTCACAGGAGAAAGTGATGATATATGCTGTTAATAGTTTTATGAAAAGCCTCAGTACACCTTCCTTTATACATCCATTCTTGCTTCCTTTCCAAGTTTGGGGTTTTTTTCCATACAATTAGGCATGTATCTAATGTGAATTTGCATAAGACTGGATACTTAAGCAAATGAAATTTCAGCTCTAATAACAAAACATAGCAAGTGCCAGCAGTACATTCTTGCTGGCAACAGAATTAACTGTTAGACGTCATGTAATAGGGACAGTAAATATGCAGCAGGGTGGAATAAAAAAGCCAACTTCTTTCTCTTTTGTCTAGTTTGATTATGAATAACATTATTGAGCGCTTATTTTCTGAAAGCTGCACTGGCCACAAGATGTAGTAGCAGGCAAGAGAACTTGCTTATCTTACAGGTACATGTGGGCCATGACGCCTGAAGGCAGCACTTTCACAGCTTTTGCTCCCATGTCTACCAGCTGGGATTTTGGTGCTATAGGTACTGGTCAGACCTAGTAATATCTTACCCATTATTTTATTTCATATATTGTGTATGGGAGATGATATTGAGAGAGGGGTGTGAGCCTGGTCACATATTGCTGTGAAAGGGAGTGGAGAAGAGATGGAGGTAGACCACAAAGAACCATCTTAAAATACTTCAGCAAACTGGACACAGTAAGTCCTTATGCCCTGATGGGATGTACCCATGAAGAACTGATATCTTTTTGAGGTCCCTCTCAAGCTCAAGACAACTGGGACAAGTACCTGAGGACTGGCACAAAACTGGAGTGGCTGATACCCACCAGAGGGTTCCTAGAAGCCTTTAGGATAGCTTTGAAATGTAAGAGGGACTGGTAAAAGGATAATAAGGATTTATAAAACAGAAGTTAAAGGGTAGTTGACCAAACTACCGATTGGTTTATGCCTGCAGTAGCATGCTTAAGATGCACTTTGAGATGCAAAAATCTGAGATTCTAATCCTGTTTCTTCTCCTTCAGCCAGGAAGATGAACCTAGACTCAAAATAGAGGGGTTTTATTGATCGTATAAGTGTGCTCGGTGTGAGCAAATGATTTATGAGTACATCAATGTTTTTGTAGGATTTTTTTTGTACTCTTCTCTCTCACAAGTGGTTTGGGGGTGTGTATATTATATAAATCAGGCTACTTGATGATATTTTTGAATTCATAGGTGATAAAGTGCAAGGTTTAGCTGAAATATAATTATAGTACTAAGATGCTTGCTGATGTAGGCTTGCTTATGAGGGATTTTGAGATGGTATAAAATTCTATATGCATTTGTTTTTTCCAAGCCTAAATTTAATACCTATGGGTGAGTAGAAAAGTTTCTTAAAGCATGTAAAAGAGTTTGTTGGGTTTTTTTTTTAATTTTTTATAATGTTTTGTAAGATCTTTCCATTATGGTTTTATACCTCACTGTCTTGTAAACCAAGCTTTGCAAACACAGATGAGTTTTGTGTCTTCAGGCTTATCTGCCTCTCGTGTTCTTTGCTTGGTTAGAGAAACCTTTTGGTTCGAAGGACCAAGTGAGGCAAACTCACTGATGGATTTTTTCAAAGAAATGCACTGCTGATGGAGAGACTCTCCATGACAGACAAAAATGATGAAAATTGACAACACAGAAAGTGAACCGTATACCAGGTAGCATCAAAAGAAGTGTGACCAGCAGGTCAAACCCTCTGCTCTGCTCTAGTGAGATCCCATTTGGAGTACTGTGTGCAGTTCTGGTGTCCTCAACATAAAAAGGACAGGGAGCTGTTGGAGCAAGTCCATAGGATGGTCACAATGAATATCAGGGAGCTGGAGCACCTCCTGTATGAAGATAGGTTGAGAAA
The DNA here is from genome assembly GCF_033815535.1 of Pezoporus flaviventris. NCBI lineage: Eukaryota > Metazoa > Chordata > Aves > Psittaciformes > Psittacidae > Pezoporus > Pezoporus flaviventris. Next base: position 36,369,782 of record NW_026892550.1, on the reverse strand, counting down.
GTTGGGGCTGTTCAGCCTGGAGAAGAGAAGGCTGTGTGGAGACCTCATAGCAGCCTTCCAGTATCTGAACGAGGCCTATAGGGATGCTGGGGAGGGATTCTTCATCAGGGACTGTAGCGACAGGACAAGGGGGAAAGGGTTCAAAGTTAAACAGGGGAAGTTTAGATTGCATATAAGGAAGAAGTTCTTTCCTGTTAGGGTGGTGAGGCACTGGAATGGGTTGCCCAGGGAGGTTGTGAATGCTCCATCCCTGGTGGTGTTCAAGGTCAGGTTGGAGAGAGCCTTGGGTGATATGGTTTAGTGTGAGGTGTCCCTGCCCATGGCAAGGGGTTTGGAACTAGATGATCTTAAGGTCCTTTCCAACCCTAACCGTGCTACAACATAAAGTAACAAGTGTCTCGTTCAAGTCTATCAGCTTTGATGAATTCCATACTAAAGAAAACCTACATAAAGAGCGCAGGGCTTTGCCTGTCTATTTTCCAAGAAGTGTTATTTGTTGTGTGTTTAGCAGTGGTAATGCAGACTATTTCTACTTGTGTTTTAACCCCAGCTGGCAACTGTCACACAGCTGTTTGCTCACCCTCCAGTCTCCCTGCAGATAGAAAAAAAAACAACCATGGGTTAAGACCAACTTCATAATTGAAAAAAAAATAACATAGAATATTAATAATTAAGGAAAAGGGAGACAACAGAGAGAGGAATAAATCCCAAGAAACACAAGTAATGCACGATACAGTTGCTTACCATCTGCTGATGACACCCAGCAGCGACCTGGGTCTTCTGGGTAACTCCCCCCACTTTATATAATGTGCATGATGTGCTGTGGTATGGAATACCTCTTTGGTTAGTTTGGGTCAGGTTCCTGTCTCTGCTTCTTCCTGGCTTCCTGTGCTCCTCCTCACTGGCAGAGCATGAGAGACTGAAAAGTCCTTGACCAGGGTAAGCATTACTTAGCAACAACTACCAGCTATTAGGAAGAAAATTAGCTCTGTCCCAGCGGGAACAAGGACACTACTGTAGAATTTGATTTTTATTTTTTTTTTAATTGTCATGAAAATAGCAGTAATGTTCTGGAGAAGGCTTATTTGTTCTAGTAAGGTAAAGTGTTGTAACATTTATTGAGGCATGTACCCAGTAATGCCTGCTTGCTTTCCAGCTGTGAGCCACTGTGAAAATAAAGATTACTTTTCCCTCCATCAGTTCACACCCAAGGTAATTTTACAGCCTTGTCAAATGGCAGCATAAATTACTAGTTACCACTACTTCACTGGGCTTTGTTGACAAAGCTAGATTGGAACAGAAACAAGATGCAACTGAAGCTTGTTGCTGTGAATTGAGTACTTTGACATGCTAAGACACATGCTATGTAAATCTTCACTGGAAAACATTTTGTCTTGGTAGTTTATAGAGGGCTTGTAGTTTCCCACTGGGAACCCAGTGAGTGCTGTAGTTGGTTTAATAAAGGCTAGAAAAGGTCAGATCTGAAAAAGCTGCTCAGCTAACAAAGCAAGTGCTGACAAAGCCGGGATGGGTGGAAGGTGTGGGATGGTGCAGTGAAGAGAAGGGGAGGAAGCTTGAAAATCTCTTTCTGTTTTGCTCTTTGGCACTTTATGAAAGAGGAGGAAATTGGAGGTGGACTAGTTTTGTAATCAAGTAACTGCAGTAGTAGACTGCTACCTTGCTTCCTAAATGCAGCAAAGGGATACCTGCAAGACATTTAACTCCTCCTATGCTATTTATCTGTCGAAAGGGTGGTTTAAAAGGCTGTTGTGTCTAGAAGGCACAGAGCCTGGTAACTGTCCAAGGCATTGCTATTTCCATCCCTTAATGTGCCTAAAATATTGTTGTTACATCCACAGGGTCAAACACTGCTGCTTTTATGAATCAGCTTTTGCTGCAAAGTGGCTGAAATGGTGCCAGTCCTGCTCTGCTTTTTTCATCATTTTAGAAGCCCATTTTCTTTCATTTGCTCTTTTACAGAGATAGTGGATTCCTGCATGTTTCTATTAACCGAGATGATGTAAAGATGGAGAATTTTGCAGTTCTGCATCTTAAGCTAGTATGATAGTTTAGGACTTTTTTTTCTTCCTACTTGTAAACTCATCAGGGAATTAAACAGAACTATCCCTATACCTTGAAGTAAAAGGATGCTGTTTCTTTATTTCTGCCCAATAGAGTAGGCTAACCTACAAAATGAAATCATAATCATCTTAGGGCTTTCAGTAGTGAATAACAAAGTGTAATTTTAACTCCTTTCGGTACTTCTCTTTTTATGATTGGTCCTCTTTTCAAGTTGTATTTTATTAGTGCTTGCTGCAAATAGCTTCCAGATGTTTCTGTGACAATTTTTTTTTTCTACTTCCTTAGGCAGGTTAGTATTTTAGGAATAAAGGAACCTCTTCCTATTCCTTTAACCTTCTGAAAGTCTACCTGCAACTTCGAAATTGGCTCTAAAATTGTTTTATTCAGAAACTCAGGTTTGACTCTTATTTCAACCCAGTAGAAGAATTTCATATCTCAAAAGAATAACTAAACCAGTATTAATTGTTTTAAGGGCAAGTGTACAAGTGTATTGCTTTTATAAAAAAGCCTTGGATTCCAGGGTGCAAATGTTCAGCTGCGATAAACTTTAGGAGCACCATGCCACATACAAACCAGTGAAAAGTTCCACTTTGTCAATTATATATATATTTAACGTATTTCACTATACAGATTATTTACAAATAAATTCCACCTTAGCTTTTAGTAAAGAACTTTAATTTCATACTCAGCATTTCCTGGCGACTCTGTGGTAGGTGTGTATAATAAAAAGTACTGTGAAGCTTTCAGAGTTTGTTTTTTTTCAAAATGACATACTTGAATCATACACATGATTAGCGCTTTGTACTCTATCTAATAATGGAAGGGAAAGAGGGAGATTTTTTTGTCCAGAGATAGTGAAGAGGTACTTATTGCTTTTAAAATTAATTTGAAAACAGCTCATGCCCCTGTAGGAAGGTCCTCTGTTTCCAGAAGAATCTTATCTGAAACTCTCTAAGGGACAAATTTAGTGATGTAGTTTTATTCTCTGATAAGAAATATCAGATATCAAGGTATGAAAAATCATGGAAAGAAAGACACGATCTATCAAGGATAGCAGTATTTGAAAGCATAAATCAAAGTTCATAACTTTACATTCAGGATAATAATCTTGAAAATGTCATTGTATGTGATTCATCAGAAAATTCACCATTTGATGCCAGGTTACATAACAAGGGTTTGTGTCTAAAATATTTTTCTGGCAAAGTCAAAATTGCTAATGTTATTTCATAATTCTGAGTATTTGTGTGAGGGAGATGCGTAATGCCCTTTGCATATTCTCTTCTAAACTCCCTTTCTTCTGAATGTTAATGTAGTAAGTTCAGTCAGAAAATACAGGTGTGAGCTACCCACCCTAGCAGGGTGACAATTGCTTGTCATGGTTATTTTCTTCCTAGGTATTCCTACCAAGACATTTGTATGTAATTTTCAGACTTAAAACAGAAATTATTCTAAGATTTAAGAATTTATTTAGTAATAAGTTTGAAGAATTAACATTTGTGCTAAGAAATTGTCATTCTCTTAACCGTAGCTATTGAACCTCTTATTCAGCATTGTTCCATGAATAAGTGGTGGTGTGTTGCACTTAAATACATTAATTGCAAAAAAGGACACATCTTTAGGAAAGCATCTGTTAGACTTTAGTAAGGCCAATCTGTAGTATCCTATTAAAGTTTTATTAGTACTTTTGCAGCCTTGGTTGTTGGGTTATTCTTCCCCCTTGAATAGTATCCTACCATGAGTCCTAGATACATACTGTTGTTTCTTTGTTGCCGTACTCCGTCCTGATTTGTTGATTCAGATATTTGGACACTGCAATTTAGAAGTAAATGGTAAATTGTGAGTCTTTGGAAAATAAAAATATTTTGCTCAGCTGTATTTGAAGTATTTCTGTAGGAAGCCAGTTCAGTTTCACTTAACATATGCCATAATTAAAAAAAAAAAACAACAACTAATGAATATTAGTGCTCATTTTAAAAACTGTTAAAATTTGATGGTAATGTTAATCCTTTTTTTATACATAGTATATTTTCTTTCTACAGTAAATCTTGCTTTATATTTTATTTTAATAAATTTTGGTAAGATTGCATTCTTCAGGAAATATGAAAGTCTCTGGTATAATAATTTCTCACTTCTTTGGAGAATCAAGAATCTCAGTTTTAAAACATTCATTCCACAGGGTATTTAAGCTAATAACCAGATTAATTTTAGAGAGTAGACATATTAAAATCAGAGTCTGTATTTTGGTGACAGCAAAAAGCATGTAGTCTCGAAATTGTGCCTTCTTTATGGTGGCTGAAAAATAAGGTATTTATTAAGAGGTATGTTGGAACCTTGAAGTCAGCATGAATAATAAAGCAAGGTTAGTTTTGAAGCTATGATCAAACTTTGTCAGCACTTCTCTAAATGCACTCCACAGAATTTTTTATAAGAAAAGTGTTGAAAAAACACTTCTAAAAATTTTTGATGCTGAGGCAAAATTGTTGCAGTTAATGGTAAAAGTATCTTTATAGTTGCTTGTCTAAAAACTTGCTGATACTTCTTGGTTTTAAGCATCATTATCATCACTAAAACACAGGTGAATTGAAGTATTAGATAAGATAATTCTATGTGTGTCAAGATTTATCGGTTTGTTAATTACTGTTGCATATAAAAACTTTTCTGCTTAATACATGAATCATTCATCTATCTACACTGGTTTATTCTGTGTTGTAGACACATTAGTAAATTTAAATGTAATAATAGTTTATGACTGTGGACTGCACTCTGACCTAGTGATATGATTCCTAGTTTTTTTCTTCTATGCACAAAGACCTGATCACATTGAAGACTAGCAATGGCTTACAAGAAGCAATACTACTCTGCTTCCAAGTAGTCTTGTTGCGGCCAGGGTGTTTGGCATCACTTCTATTATGCAGAATATTAACAACCACACTGATGGACTTTAAACAAATGCCGCACGCATATATGATTATTCTCTTATTTAATCAAATTCTCGGCAGTGGATCTCTGTGTCCTTATTACAATTCATGGGCCTTTTCTGACCATTACAGCTATCTATCAGATCTGTCCTGCAGCCCATCACAGCACAGAGCCAGCTATACCCTGCTTTAGATAATGCTGAATAGAACTTCAGATAAAATGGATTTCTCTATCACATCTTCTAAAACATAGTGACCTTCTGTTAAGTTTGAAGTCTTGTGTCAGAAACCAAGGGGCTAAAACTGAGTGGAATTTAACTTGCTGAAGAAAGGCAAGTAAGGCACTACTATGAAACCTTAGAGACTGTCTTAACAATAGAAGATGATGAAATTCAAGTTTCCATTTCTATTAACTTGAGAATCTGACCATCTTATTTGAAAAAGTAGGAAAAATCATTTTGGTGACTTGTGGCTCTTACTAGAAATCTATTCACATAGCCAGATGCCTTTGCAGTCACTATCAAAGTAAAAGTAAATAACATGAGGATTAAAGGTCAAATTGGAATGATGGAGGTGTTAAGAAAATGTAAGGTGTTTTTCTTTTCTGTCTTATAAGTGTGTCTTTCTTCTGGGTTTAATAGAAAAATCTATTCTGTTGGAAGAATTAATTAGTTTAAAGCCAAGTCCATCAATGTTGCTGCTGCTTCTCATCACTTAGGATATGCAATTACCCTGAAACCATCAATGAGTATGTCCAAATCTAATGACCTTCCCATCCATATACGTTTGAGGTTACAATATTGATCATGCAAATACACAAATTTCAGTACAATTTTTTTTCAAAAGGTATGTAAGGTATGTTGTTTAGAAATAAACAACATTCTGATGTGTTTGCATGTTCTGGGTGTTACTCTTTTTTACCCTTACCACTTGAAAGTTGTAGTCTGAAGTGTGGCATTCTTTTGCTTGGGTTTTTTGTAGTATTTTGGGGAGTTGTGTGTTATATAAGGGTTTTATGAAGAACTTATTCATTTTAAAAACCATACTTACTGGGAGTTACAAATGCTAGAGGAAAAAAATTCTACTTTGAAGAATAGCATAATAAGTACACGTATACTAGTGGCTCTTGTTCTTGTCCAGGAAGCATCATTGTTGGCAAACAGCTGCCAACAGTAGTTGGTGGGTTTGTTAGGTGACTTTCTTAATTTGACAGCCTTCTTTTTCCTACAGATAAGAAAAAGAATTTTTACTTAATTCTGTTGCTGCCGCAGATTTCTTCTTTTCTTTTTTTTTTTTTTTCCCCCCTCCGAAAATGTTAGAATATATACTTAGGCTTTTCTGTCACGAGGTAATGAGTACTGTTTTCCCCAGAACTTATTCTCGCAAAGTGACTGTCCATTTTCCAGGGGGTATATCTCTTCTACCAGCAAACCGCTTATTAAAAAGTTTCAAAAAGTATTATTTTTGCAAATAGCTCGTCATTAAATTTGTTGTTGCCACATCTTAGGAAGAAATGTCTGAATTACAAATTTAAATCTAATTTTTTAAGAAAACATCCTAAAACGTGATTGCTTATTCATAACTACATAACGGCTAATATTTTGCAAATACAACTGTAGTAGCTGTGAGCATTTTCTTATACCTTTGGAACACTTTGTCAGTGTGGTAGCTGTACAATAAACTAGTAAATATTGATTTGTAAGTGGCATTTATAAAGTGTGTTGTGATTTAACACCAACCAGCGACTAAGTAACATGCAGCTGCTCACTCCCTTTCCCCCCTACCCCAGCCCCTGGGGGGATGGGGTGAATCTGAAAAAAGATAAACCCGTGGGTTAAGAACAGTTTAATAATTGAAACAAACCAAAGTAAAATATACTACTCTTATTAATAATAATTTTAATGAAAAGGAGAAAGAGGAATAAACCCAAGAAAAGCAAGTGATATATAGTACAATTGCTCACCACCTGCTGACCGATACCCAGCTCGACCCGAGCAATGATCAGTCCTTTCTGGGTAACTTCCTCCGGTTTCTATATGCGGCATAATGTGCTGTGGTATGGAATATCCCTTTGGCTAGTTTGGGTCAGGTGTCCTGTCTCTTCTTCCTCCTGGCTTTCTTGTGCCCTTCCTCACTGGCAGAGTATGTGAGACTGAGAAGTCCTTGCTGGGGATAATTGCTACATAAGAACAACAAAAACATCAATGTGTTATTGGCGTTATTCTCAGAGTAAAGCCAAAACACAGCACTGTACCAGCTACTAGGAAAAAAAGTTAACTCTATCCCATCCAAAACCAGGATAAGTGGAAATGCAAATTAAGCTGCAAATATGTGTAAATCAACATTATAACCTACAGCAGTAATTGTTATGCATAGTTATTCTTTCTGAAAAGCAGCAAAGATACCTACACTTTTTTTAAACCCAGAAGTTGCAGGTCTTACTTTTACACCATCACCTTTTTTTTTTTTTTTTTTTGCTGTTTTTGTGTGTTCATCACAAGGCTGACATTTCTGCTTGTACGCATATCTTTATCTGGGTGCAGAATGAGAAATCATTCAGTTACTTTGTCCCCAGAGCTGAAAATGCCACGGTGTATTAACAGCAAAAGAATGTGTCCCTTTCCCCCACTTTTTCAACAAAACATGAAAGATGAAATCCTATCAGTTCCATTAACCTGAACGTTAGTTTTGAAATATTCTCAGCTATCAGGAGAAACTGAATTGCAAGGCCATTATTTATTTTAAAAAATGGGTTGTTTTGCACAAATATGTAAACAACTCAATACTGAAAATGGTAAGGTTAAGCACTGATATTACATAGATGCCATTCCATTAAAATGCTGAAGGTGCAGTGCTTTCCTTTGAAAAATGAAAGGTTGTTTACATTTTCTTGTTTTTATCAGTCTGCATTTTGAAAATCATGTGTCGGTTTCTCTCCATATTTAATAGCAGCAGTTATTTTGGATACCTAGCTGTGAAGTTGGAGTTGTATTTGTGGATGTTGTTCTTTCACATACTATAAGCACGCATCACCCAGGATAATACTGAATTGTTGTCTAGAGTTTGTCTCTTGTGGTAGACTGTTTTTATAATTCTTTTTTTTTATGCTATGGACAAAAAAGAAATCATTTCAGATTTTCTTTTGTTTCATATTATGTTTCAGAATTCTTTCTGATAAGAGGTTTTATTTTCTGGAAGTAATGTCATAGAACATGTGTCCTCTGTCATTTTGCAAGGTAAAGTTTTCAGTGAAGGAAAAGAATCTCACTCAAACCAGTGATTTGTTATTTTTGCTCATTCCACTTAAATTTTGTCATTGTTCAGATGTATTGCATATCCTAAGCAATAGAAATATTTTAAATGAACTAGTTATTGTTATGTGAAAGTACCACTTGATTACACTGCTGGATTTCATGCCAGAAACCATGATGGTTGAATGGCCCATAGTATATGCCAACTCAGACTTTTCAGTATGCTTATACAATTATTTTCTTGTCTCTCCAGCTGTAAGCACAAGGTGTACTTGGAAAAGCTACCAAATACTAGCATAATTATCCCATTTCATAATGAAGGCTGGACTTCACTCCTGCGAACAATACACAGTATTATCAACCGCACTCCAGATAGCCTCATAGCAGAAATCATTCTTGTGGATGACTTCAGTGACAGAGGTAAGGCCCAAGTGGTTTTGCTTTAAATTGAATTTTGTAATGTGCTGTAGTCCTTATAAGGGAAGAAAAAAAAGTGAAAAGTCTACCTTTGCTTGCTTTGAAGTACTGCTTGATTGTTAACTGGAATAGATGTGTACACGTGTCTTTTGTTTTACTTTGCGTGAATATTGAAATTCATGTCAAAGAGACTGTGAACTGTTCATTGGCCCTTATTAATACAGTATTTTGAAACTATATTATTTCTGAAATACTGCAAATTTTAGTGTTTTGACATCTTTTCCTTAGGCTTCACTTTGATGCAGAAAACCTGTTAACTTTGTCCATTTTAGATGCAACTTGTTAGATTTTAATCCTGGAATTTTACTGAGTTAGAGAGCTGCATATACTTTTGCAAAGCAGCCATGCAGAGAAATGAGACTCTTCTGACTGGAATGTGAAAAACTGCTTTAGAAAAGTTAATCAAAGTTTACATTATCTGTATATAGTAAAAGTAAGAAAACTGCAATCACTTAAAGACTTCTATTATCATTAGTTCTTGAATGCAACACAAGGAATGAATGCTCTAAGTTCCTTAAATGAAATCTAACAATTCCTGAGGTCAATTAATCCATAACAATGATATGGAACTGGGAAATAGGTTTTATTTCAAATTTCAGTGCATCTTTTATGACTTCAAGCATGAATAACTTTCACTTCTTGGTGTTTGGGGTTTCTTGATTGTTTCTGTTGAAATATTAGTTGCTAGCGTGTATGTAGCCCTTGTTCTAAGCAGATTGATAGCGAAAGAGAGTATTGTCTTCTTTACTAACGTTTTAGGTAAAATCTTTTTCTCAGCTAGGAACATAACAGGACCAGATTTCTGACTACTATTATGAGAAGTCCCTGGGTGAACGAGAGGGAGCACTGCAGTAAAATTTTTTTTAAGATTTTAAGCTTGATATTTCAGGGGTTAGAAAGATTAATTCTGACACATCTATCTTACCCTCTCATATTTGCTGGTTTAGTGGCAAAGTGTTCTTTGACGAACTGCCTCTCTAATGCAATTGAAGTGAAATTGTAAAATGAGTACAGTTCTGGCTATTCTGTGTTTATAAAAATATAGACCATGGATGAAAGTTTTCAAAACAAGAACTGTGAAGTAGCACAACAATTTTCCTGCAGGCTAACAATTCTCTAGTAATAAACAACTTATGGGGAAGCCTGTAAGTTGGCTCTATGAGGTGTCTGACAAGTAAAAATTCTTTTTATACTGAAGAGCACTGCTATTGAGGCTATGTTTGCTCAATATGGTGATACTGTAGCATTTTTTTAATGAAGATCATAATGACTACTGTTGATACATTTTTAAATGTGTTAATGCTTTAGAAGGCTTCTCTACTTTCCAGTTATTAGAAAAAGAATTAGTGCCAGTAAGCAGGGAATATTTTAACTTCTGTTAGGGAGTAAATATTGCCTGTAATACTAATTCCTTATTAATTCCTGTAACACTGTAAACATCTCCATCATCTTAATTTCCAGTTATATAAGCCTATATAACTTTTCAATCAGTTTTCATCTGGAAGAAGTGGTTCATATAGCATGCAAATGCTTAACACAAATGTCGGGTTTGAAAATCTGAAAGAAACTTACTAAAAAGACTTGTATGGAGCTGAGTCTGGAACCATTGAACCATTATGAAGATTTACGTATCTGGGTTTCAGTATTATTAAAATAAAGATTAGGAATGCATTTCTGAATGCTTGACTGTTTTGAATTTAAGCATATTTGGTAGCATATTTGGTACTGTATGTTTGGAGAAGAGCAAACACACAAGAAACATGTATTGGCATCTCTACTCTGAATTCAATACCACTGAATTTCAAGTTGGGTGAATCATTTTGGCACATCAGAATTGGGTTTAATTCTTGTACTTTAGAGATCCTCTAAACTGTACATAACTGAGACGGTATCATGTTTTCATGTGCTCTTCTTAATTTTTCATGAAGTAGCCATATGCAATACAGTTGGGTTATTTTATGTTGAAAGAATGCTGACTGATATCTCTCCCTCTCCCAGTTCACACAATTATCTTTTTTCAGAGTGATTAAATAGATGCCTATTTTACTGTTATTAATCCTTCACCCTTTAGTTGCTTTATCCTAGATGGATGAGCACAGTAAAGCAGTGTGAGACACTGAAGACAGATTAGATAAAAAATTAAATATGTGTGTTTAGTTGTTGTCAAAACTGATAGAAACATTGCAAGCAAATTTTACCGCAGTGTTGAAGCAGTACAGTGATTAGTAATAAATCTCTATCTCTTTTTCTCATTTTATAATTTCTCCATGAAGTTTAATGTGTCACATAGCTGACAAATGGCAATTACTTTCTTTTGTCAAACCAGTTACGTACTATTTAAGTGATATTGTGTGTGCTTTACTTGTTCCAAAACTTCTTGTGAAAAGAACAGATTTTTCTGACGGGAATCTCAACATTTGTAGATAGATAGTTGAAAGTGAAAATGGGATATTTCAATAGCACTGTTGCTTTTTAAAAGTAGTGGTCAAATGGCAAATATTTTTCTCTAGGGTGTTCTACTAGTCAAACTTTTACTTTTTCAAAAGTCTAAGAAGTTGTTATGAAAAGCCAGTCCCTCTTGGAAATAGAGTAGATGACAAAAAGTACAAACTTGAAAGCTGCGTGGAAGATGGCTAAAAATGCTGGAGCTTTTTAGTTTTCTTAAGTATTGCAAATATACATACTGAAATGCACATAAAGAACATTTGATAACAGATGATGAAAATGTTTTAGTGCACAGCCAGGTATGCAGCAGTTTGCTGATTTGTCTGCAAAATTACTTGTGTGCCTTCATTTTATTCATATTTACTTCTTCAAAATTGTGATCAAAACCATAAGGTTTAGATAGTTCATGCATAATGTTCACCATAACTTATGAAGTTTAGATGTTATAAAAGGACAAATGCACCTTTGAAATATCAATATAATGCAGACTAGAGACTTGCTATTAAGAGGGAGGTAAGCAAATGTTATGAAATTTCAAAGTGCAGTATTCAGTTATGGACAAATTTAATACAAAAAGCCCTACATGAACATAAGAAATCATCTGTGACAGAAATCAGCGTAGATTTGAATATAGGTACGCAAAGTTGCAAAATATCTATATTCATGTAATTTGCAGAGAGTTTATATATTTAAAATTTAGAAGCAATGGAAGGGAGAAAATTGATCAAATTAACAGACCTCTTTGTTTCAACAAAACATTTTTTATTTACATTGTAAACACAAATGGTTGAATCATGGTGTACTGGCAAGCTGAACAGGAACTGAATCAAGAGTTTATAGAAGTTTTAACATGCAAGAAAGAAATACTTTGTCATTTAACAAGCTCTATAAAGAAGTGAGTATTAGACTTCAACTTAGTTTGCCTCAGAAGACTATCGGTAAGGGAACTGGCTATGCTGCATGCTGGCAGACACTTTACTTTTCCCAACTGATTTAAAAATCAAGTCTAGAGACTGCCACTCTATACTCGGAATGTAGAACACTCAGTTCTATATTCAAGTTCTGTAGCTTTTTCACAAAAAAAAATAAGATTAATGATTTGCAATCTAAGGTATGCTGAATATTTATGACTTTGTGATGGATTTTGGGTAGTAATTCCAATACCTGGTTCATGCAAGCCCTGTATTCCTAACTGTGTAAGTTAAAGACTATCAGTTTCTGTAATGTCATCTGCTGTGGACATTGAACATATTTACATTGAAGGTACCACCATATATCTGTGTCAGGTATCTCTGCAGTGGCTTTGTGTGCAGCTCTGATATTGTAAGCCTGCTTTCTGGGAAAATGAGACTTGTGGAAAATGGGGGGTTTGAGAGGTTTGTTTTTTGTTTTTTTTCTTAGAATCATAGAATAGTTAGGGTTGGAAAGGACCTTAAGATCATCTAGTTCCAACCCCCTGCTATGGGCAGGGACACCTCACACTAAACCATCTCACCCAAAGCTTCGTCCACCCTGGCCTTGAACACTGCCAGGGATGGAGCATTCACAACCTCCCTGGGCAACCCATTCCAGTGCCTCACCACCCCAACAGGAAAGAATTTCCTCCTTATAGCCAACCTAAACTTCCCCTGTTTAAGTTTTAACCTGTTACCCCTTGTCCTATCACTACAGTCCCTAATGAAGAGTCCATCCCCAGCATCCCTGTAGGCCCCCTTCAGATACTGGAAGGCTGCTATGAGGTCTCCACGCAGCCTTCTCTTCTCCAGGCTCAACAGCCCAACTTCCTCAGCCTGTCTTCATACGGGAGGTGCTCCAGTCCCCTGATCATTCTTGTGGCCCTTCTCTGGACTTGTTCCAACAGTTCCATGTCCTTTTTATGTTGAGGATACCAGAACTGCACACAATACTGCAGATGAAGTCTTACAAGAGCAGAGTAAAGGGGCAGAATCACCTCCTTCGACCTGCTGGTCACGCTCCTTTTGATGCAGCCCAGGATGCAGTTGGTTGGTTCTTGTATGAGAGGAATTTGAAATGGGGGCAGGGTGTTTCTTTACAGGGTTATATTTATGGATGGGGGGCTTATTGTTGACATAGTTTGCTCTGAAGTTACACTCTGTTGCCAGACAGATCCCTGAAAACATGACAAAAAGCAGGATGTGGGCAACTGTTTCAGAGAAAAGGGCAAAATGAGAAAAGCAGCAAGTTTTCATTGGTTGTGTTCTGGAGCAGCTTGCAAATACCAAGAATGCTAAAAATTCAAATGTTTTAAAACTTTGGGGAACATATATTTGCATGATTAGAGTTCTTGTATGTTGCCAAAATATGATACGTTTGTGCATGGAACTTTATTCCTTTTGTGTTTAAATGACTTTTTTGGCATTGTCAGGCCTGTGTGCTGCTACTAACACATCATGTGCCCTTACCAAGTATTTTTACCCCCACAGTTCTCTAACTGGTGCAGCTGCTATTATAAGAAAAAATAAGCAATGCCACAGCCAAGAGTAAATTTATAAGCAGTAATGGTTATGGGGCAGTTTTTTTAGTTTGAGAAAGTCAATCTGATTTGCCAAAAATAACAGAATGAAATTGGTGAACTAGATAGCCAACACCTTTCTGCAGGACAGAACTAGTTCCTGTCACTGGCAATGAACTGGTGTTTTGATGGAAAATGAGAAACTGGGAACTTTTTGTTCATGTTGATAAGCCAGTCTCTACTCATTTTGTCATCTATTATGTTCTTCTGTCGCTGTCCCCTTGCTAGGTCTGTTTTATGTGCTGCTACTCATTTGAGAATATGATACTGTCCAGTATCGGGTACCACATGCTTTGTGCCACATCTCTGAATAGCGCAGATTAATTATGTGCAAATCAGTCTGCAAAAGCAATCTGTGACTCCTTGACTGGAGCTCAGTTTAGTCAGTAACTGAATTTCAGTGCCAGTTATCTGCTTTGTTTCGTGTGAATGTGGAGGAAGATCAGATCTATGGCCCAGTTGCCCTAATAGCCTGCTAAACTCTTTTTTTGCCTTAAAAAGGTGGTCTGAGTTTTTTTTTTTTTTTTAACCTGTATTTCTGAAAATTACGTCATATTATACAGTAGGGTATAAGAGAGTTTATGCTAAAGGCAAAGGAGCTCTATCAGGGTACAGATTGCACAACTTCCCACTTCAGAGACACATGCTGTTTGTTGCATGAAGATCGAGTTGCTAGTATTTTGCTTGCAGACAGCTAGTTTATGTACTATGTCACTTGTGATTCCAATTTATGGATGTTTGCTTCAGATTATGGCTGGATATAACTTTTCTGATGAAATGAAAGTGAAGGTTATATTGTATGAACGACTATCTTGTCATAGGAAACTTCTGCTGTAGACAGCTATTCTCTGATATGGTGAAAGCTCACATCTCCAAAAATTGTCATTGTTGTCAAAATATACAACATTTGAAAAAAGAAAATTGAAAAAGGGTGTTATAATATTGTGAAAGTCAACTTCTACCAAAGAGCTTATAATTCTGTCCCTTAAGTTTAGAACCTGCTTTTCAAAATGGTATATAATGATAGAATCGTAGAATAACTGGATTGGAAGGGACCTTAAAGATCATCCAGTTCTGCCCCCCACCACAGGCAGGGACACCTTCCACTAGACAAGTTTACTCAAAGCCCTGTCCAACCTGGCCTTCAACAGTTCCAGGGATTGGGCAGCCACAGCTTCCTTGGGCAGCCCTTTCCAGTCGCTCACTACCTTCACAGTAAAGAACTTTTTCCTAATATCTAATATAAATCTACTCCTTCAGTTTAAAGCCATTCCCTTGTCCTATCATTTCATGCCCTTGTAAAAAGTCCTTCTCCAACATTCTTGTAGTAATTGTCTTGTAGTAACGTAGTTACTCATTGACTTTTCTTTTAAGGTGAGCTCTTTAAAGTTACACAAGTGATTTATTTAATCTTAAATATTAATAATTCTCAACCTTTATATACCAGAGACTACTCCTGAACTTGGGTGTCTGCCTATCCCTGAAAATTAACCACCCTTCTCCTCAAAAAAACATGTGCCTGTAAGGGATTGGGGCACGAAACAGAACACTTCAAACAATGTCCATGCTGAACATATCTAAAGGAGTACACGGGCATAGTTCATTAGTGCTCTTCCCAGAGATACAGTAGGACAAGTAATGGGGCATTATTAACTGTTAATGGGAAAGTGTCTGGGATTGCCTCCTGGTGCTGTGTACAGTGAAAGTGACAGAAGCTGGGAAGATGTTCTCTAACATGCCTTTCTTTTGAAGAGAAATGGTGTAACTAGAAGGTATTTAGTAGGAACAGAAGTCAGAACTTGGAGAAGAAATGCTGGAAGCCAGAGAAAAGCTCTAGCTACCATTAGTGGTGTGTGTGGAGGCAACAGTGGTGGCAAATGAAGGGGCTAAGGATCATACTTGCTCTTGATGGCAAGTTAACAGCTGCCTGACTGTGTATGGCTTCCCAGAAAGCTGAGAAACAAGCTATTTATAAATATAGAAAAATAATTCTATGCAGGTGATTTTATGGCAGTATTTTCTGACAAATCACTGGTGAGTGGTATTGTTTTGTTTTGTTCTCCATGCTGTGATGATATGGGACATTGAGCATGTTGAGCATTGTTTATGTGATTCCGGTACCCCTCTTTGGCAGAAAAGGCGGGGCGGGGAAGAAAAATACAATCAAAAACCTACACACACACACAAAAAAAAAACAAAACACCACAGTGGGAGGAGAAGGGTGGAAGGAGTAGCATCCCTGCTTCTACAGGTATTACTGTACTGAAAAGGGAGGTTCCAAGTGAAAGTTACAAGTACCCAGCTGCTGCTGAGTAAGGTTAATGAGATGGGGAGAAATGCTGTGTTTATGAGAATAGACTGCTTTTGGAACTGATGCTAGCTGGACAATCTCTCTGGTATTACGTTGTATAGCATGAATATCTATCGGAGGAGACCTGTGCCAATGCAATTACCTGCTTAAGTTAACACGTTTGGAAGTTCATAGGTAGGAAAAACTTCTGAAATCACCTTCTTTACAGTAGCGTAGGTCGAACAAGTAATGAGAGTTAAAAAGGAATGGAGTAAAGGTGCACAGAAATCTGTCACCTTGACTTACTGAGTACTAAACTGAAATAATTCAGTTGAAAAATTCAGGCTAATTCTGTTCTAGCTTTTATAGTTAAAAACAATTTATTAGTGCTGTAGTATGTGTACAACAGTATTTACACCAGAGAATTTAAGTTAAGCTGACTTCAATATACAAGGGTCCTCTGGAGAACACTAATTATATGGCACAGACTAGAGAGATCAGCTTCATTTTGGAACAGCTGAGAAAGAAAAATACTAAGCAGTGAACATTGATTTTGAAGTGCATTTATTCTAAAAGACAGCATGCGTCTCTCAATGATATGCATTATCTTTTTCATCACTATTTTGTGTCATGTTGGCAAGAACTTTGAGAAATAGCCAGTTATTCGTATCCCAACAGCAAAATCCATGTGTGGTGTTAAATTTCTGAAGCAAACTCCTAGGTATTGCTAACAAAAAGAAATGTCAGGTAATAGGAAAATAAAGGCTAATAAAAGTCCTTGGATAAGACTTGGTTCTTGGCTTAGTTCTGAAATATTTTAAATGGTCTCTCTCTTATTATTATTTTTTATTAAGAACAAGCTGTGTCTGCATAGAACTGTAATGAAAACAGTGATTAAACAAGCATATGCTTTTGCAAGTGGAATTTTATTATTTATACCCTCTGAGACAAGGAGGCACAAAATGAAATACAAACCTTTGTAAATAGGTAGAATCAGTTCTAAGTAACATTAAGTTTGATGGGTTTGTAATAGTAGCCATGGAAAATAACTGAGGTACATGTTTCGCAGAAATAAAAAAAAAGAGTGCAGCTGGAGAGCATAATGAGACTCCTTGTATAAGATAAACTGTTGTAGTTGCAGTAGTTTTAGATCCTTATCACCTTAGTACAAAAATAAGTGTAAGAAAAACAGGATAGAAAAACAGGACGTGTAGATAAAGAGTATCTGAAACTAGCAGGTGTCCAGGATGGGTTGCAGCTAAACTAACTGATAAGGTAGAAGGACAAGATGATTATTTCTGCAGTGTTACCAAACCAGTTAAGTTGGTGTAAGCATTATCTACTGCATGTGCTTCAAAGACTGCCAGAAGTGATGAAGATGGTTGGAAGAAGTAAACGACCCCCAAAAGACCACTACCACGTTGCTGTGAGCATGCGAAAATGGGTATGGAATTATGTAAAGCAGTTCTTGGATGGTTAATGAATATGTGTGATGTTTAATGAACATGCATGTTAAGCAACAATATAACCACAGTCTGTTTGAGGTTCGGCTGAGGCAGGCTGGGAGGAGCTATCCCCTGTGTCTCCCGGCACTGAAATAAAGACTACCTGCTTGTCAAGTTAAACTTTGTTGGCGAGTTCCTGGAGATTTCTCCGAATCACCTCCCCAGAACCCTTCCTAGGTTTATCTAGAACACGTCTCTGCCAGAGAAGTTTGTGGTGGAAAGCATTGCTAAACCGGTAGGGAGCGGTTCACTGAAGTAAGCTTCCAATCAGTGAAAGAGCTAGGCCATGTCTTGCCATCTTTTAAACTGGAGACTGGAGAACCTGGAAGTGACTTGCAAGGAGCAGTCTGTGCCTGCATTGTAAAATGTGCTTTCTGTGAAGGATTAAGAGTATAGGCTTGTGTTGCCACAGCAGCCTGTCTTTTCCATTCCTGTCTCCTCGAAGTAACTCCTTGTGGTTTATCATGGACAGAAGGGAGATTGCTGAGAACAAGAGGAAATTCTGTATCTGTTAGAGCAGTCCAGTTTTTGCCTCTTTACCTGGGAAGGATTAACAAGCTGTTAGTAATAAGGCTGTTTAGTGACCCTATAAATTACAGCAAGATTCTTGCTGTAGGCACAATATCTAGAAAGAGGACTTGCAAGTTAATTGGTGTCATCTGAAAGTCACACCTGATGCTGACAAACCCTAGGTATTTGAAAGCTGTAAACTTGAGAAAGCTAACATTGTTATCTTGGAAAGTTTTGTCAAGTGTGCTGTCATTAACTGCAGTGTTAACTATACCTGGAACATACATCCTTAGCAGCTGGGAAAGTTAATGCTGCAGTTAAGTAATTATACAAAGGTAAAGATAGATGTTTTCTACTCCCTAGAGAATTTGTGGTGGTTTCACCCCTGCTTGCTGTAGCATCCTGGAACCGAGAGTGATACCAAACTTCAGCTGCACATTTATATCACCGATAGGGTAAGGAAACCTTTACAGGGGCAGAGTTTAATGCAACGAAATTTTGATGTTGACATTAACATTAGCTTATTGCTGCTTCATGTGCAACATCAGAAAAAATTGAAACTGACTCTCATTCAAAGTTAAAAGTTAAATTTTTCTTATCTGAAGTTGATAAAATAATTCATCACTATATTTAAATTAAAAAAAAAGAAAAAGCTGAATGGAAAACGAAACATTATTTCAATATGTGTCTGTATTGACTAGAGATCTAACTAAACACAGGATCTACATTTTCATACTTTGGAAATTGAGCAATAAAATGCCTCTTTAGTTTTGTCTGCAATGCACTCACAGAGATGTTATTTGAGTTTTATTAAACTTGGACTTGCTTCTGGTCAAACTAAAGTACTGTCAGTGTAACAAGTACAATTTAGAGGATAGCTGAGCATGAGTTGGAATAAACTGATTTGAATCTCTAATACCAAGGTTTTTTGTTCTTCATTGTCTATTCTCAGCTTGATTATTTAATACTTAAATTTCTGTCACAGAGGTTTTATTCTGAAATTGCAGAGTACAGGTTTTGCCTTCAGCTCCTTGTATCTTGCAACAGCAGTTTCATTATTCAAGGCATTCTGACTTGACAGAAGGGCTTTACCAATGGGAAAAGAGAGGATTGCCCTGAGGCTGGGGAGAGTTCAGCTCAGAAGAATAATGGTCATCTTGAAGGCATATGCAGCCCACCTCAAAATCCTTTAATTTGCTGAAGCACAATATATGAGCATGTTGCAAGGTAGATGTGGGAAGAACTTCAAATAATTGAGATTGTATACTTCACCCTAGACGGAATTAATTTGGAATGTGGCTGTGGTAGGAAGAAGTTAGGAGTATGCCCACATTCCTATGCTGCCTGCATTCAGGCAGCTCAAATACAACTCTGCTGTAAAAATGAAAACTTCAGTAGTGCATAATTAATATGAAAACAAATTTTTATTTTTCACATAGTTCCTTAAATTGATTGCAGTAGATAAAGAGTTTTGCTTTTTGAATACTTGTGGAGTCAGAATGTGAAGATTGTATTTCCATAAACTCTGTACTAGTCAATCTTTCTTGGCTTGCCCACCCTATGAAATGCTTTCTGGGTGTACATCATGCTGATGGCTGTAGGCTGCATCCCTTTCCCATGTGAACATGCAAAGAATTTTGGAGGCAGGAACCAATGGGCAGCCTGTACTTTGCAAGATTGTGTTCTCTGTATGTCAGCTTATAAAAATGTTTATTCCAGACTTGTATGGAGTATGCTTCGTAAGATACTCAAAGTAGGTTCAAAAATAAATTAGTATATTAACTCTAAGTAATATTGAAATACTAGAAACATACTTCTTCATGTACCAAATTAAATGCATTCTAGTTTTGCGTTCCTTTTTATTATTTTTCTACTATGCATCTCAGTTTGATTTACATTTTTTTTAAGGTTAAAGTGAATTATGGCTGAAGCTACATTATTTTAAAATTCCTCAAGTGAAGTATTCAAATTTGTCCTCATAAATAGGAAAGAAAAATTCTAAAAATGAGTAAGTATCAGTTTCCACATTGGTTTCCTTTCAAAAATGAGCTGTTTACTTTCTACTTGAAAAAGCATGAACATATTGCAGGGATACATTAAACAACTTGACAAGAAACTTGAACAGTTAGCTCACGGTTGCTTTCTTCAGCTATTGTTATTAATGAACTATAGAAAAGATGCATATTAGTAGCTGAAAAATTGGAAAATATATATATCTTGCACATTTCCCTACATTCCTTCCTGTCTCTTGGTGTAGTAAGTCTCAAGAAGTTGTTTTTTGGGGGTGGAGTTGGTGTTGGGTTTTTTTGTGGTGTGTTTGTTTGTTTTTTATGTTGAAGTTGATGGTATGTTGGGTGATCTTGGGATTGCATTTAGCAATCCTTAGCTAGTACTCCAAATGCATTACTTCCTCAACTTCAGTGAGTAATGAAAGTAATTAGTCTTTGGATTATCCATCTCAAGAATTCAGTGTGAAACCCATAGTCAGATGATGTTTCATATCTGTTGAAATTATTCTTTTGGACCTCTTGCAAACAGTCCATTCAAACTGATTTTTTTTTTTTTCTGGGTAGTTCTTTGTCATTACTTGTATAGTATTAGTATTATCTTTCATGAGCTAATCAACAAGGTTTTTCCCTAGTATAAACATAAAGGGTTCTTGCTAAACATTAGGTGTCTTTTATTTAGAAACTTTCTTTTTACTTAAAATTTATTCATGATCTTTTTCATGAATAACCATTGTTTCAATGTTAACCTTTAACTTATCTTCTCATTGTACACAGACAGGGCTAGCAACTTTTAGTTTTCAGAGTTAAATGCATTTTAGCAAAGTATGAAATTTTTTTTAATTAACATCCTAGTGGTATTTCCAAAGATGGTAGCTTGTTAAAGTCAGGGTTGTCTTAATTTTGACATTTGGGTTCACCTAAGCAGACTTTAAAGGTATCTTTCCTCTTTTCTGAATGCAGACCTTCAACCAGGCTTATAATCAAGCAAAGTAGCAACATCCTTAAAGAACAGGCAATAGCATTGTGAACACCTTGAGTTACATTTTATGCATCTTAAAGAAAATGACTCCAGAAAACCTTTTACTGTGTTATAAATGTTTAGTGGTTTGGTTCAGGGTGGTTTTGGTTTGGTTTGGGTTTTTTTTTCCTCCTGTTCACAAATCTTGGGCAAGCCTGTGATCTGCTGATTGCAAGTATATCCCAAGTATACTAGCAATAATATCCCAAGTATACTAGCCATAATAAAAATGAGCAGTTATTTTCCTGTTCATTCAGTGGAACCAAACTCGATGTACATATAAGGAATAAAGGTGGGTAGTATAAGAAAAACTGTGAGATGACTGAAGAAGAGAATTACAATTGCCACTTGTAAGAGAATTTTAAACCCAGAGTTCTGGCATGTAAAAGCCCATACAGTCAGATACTGAGTGTAGATAGTAGTTTCCAATAATTTCTCTGGGAGATGACGTGGAGAATGTTGATTTAGTTACTAACTGCGTATGTTTTCTTCCAAACTGAGTGTTGGTGTCTTTCCTAGACTGCTTCTTACATGTAGAAATCCCAGTGAGTGTTTAATTTTCATAACAAGACCTAGAGAAAAAAAAATAATCCTGTAACAAGTTTAGGAATGAATGCCTTCAGAGCTTTATATGTGAGGAATAAAGGTTTTGACCTCTCCTATTAATTTGGTAACCCTTACAAAATCAGAAACGTTTAAAGAGTTCTAAAAGCTATTCTGACCTTGCTTCTGACGTGGAGTAAAACAGAAAATCATTTCAGTTTCCACTGGAGCTCTGGTATATTCTGTTTCTTTCAAAACAAATTAAAAAAGCCTACAGGATCTTTTCAATGAGTGTTGAGAGCCACAATTCATTTGTATTTGTTTAATCTCGATGCTTTTCTGTTGAGATAACACAATACATAATTTGATAGCATTTGTTTCTGATGATTCTTTCCTGGCTAATGGCAAACAGTTCCACCATCATCTGTATTTATTAAATTTATTTATCCTGCATAAATGAAGGCCTTGTTGCCAAAAGCATCTATTTTGTTTAGTGTCGGATGTGTTTATGCAGATTTTTGTGCAGTCAAAAATCAAAAATGTACTTATGCGTGTTTGTTCATTTCTCTGTGCATCTTGGATGTCTCACAGGAGGCATTAATGACGTTTGAAATTGTCTAGTTGCAAATCTCTTGTAAAAAACACAATTATAATTTTGATTAGCTTGAAAAGGATTTTTTTGTTGCTCTCAGAAATCACTATCCAGACATTTCAGTCAACTTTGGGGGCTTTTCTGAGTATGGTGTTTTCCCAAATTGAGCTTATGCATCTTTTAGGCAGATGGGCAATTCAGTGAAGTTTATAAATGGCTGAACGCTTTAATGGATCTGTCATGCATAGTTTGTTTTTTAAATGTTACTGATTTGTGAACCAAGCATTAATAACTTTTATCTAGCAATTAAAAAGGATTGATTTTAATAGGACTGGGTCGAATCAGGCTGTGTTAAGTTAGAGTAAGCTCCACATACAGTGGAAGATTTTTTTACTTTTTATCCTATTGTATGCTTATGCATTGTGATAGAACATGCTTCAGTTTTTCCAGCTTTGCAGGGCTGCTATGTAATTCTGCCGAGATACAGCATGAAGAGGCAAACAAATCTGTTGATTTCATTTATGCTCAGTGTCTTAGCAACCTTTGTTCACCTGCTGTAGGATCCCCATATCTGCCCTTCTGGTGCACAAATTCCAGAAGTAAGTGCTAGGGCAAATGCTTCAAACCTGAAATGGAGCTAATAATGAAAACAAAAGGTATGTGTCTGTCTGAAAAAAAAAAAAAAAAACCAACCAACAACTCCTGACCATTAGTAATTGTTAGGGATTTTGCTTTTATGTGGTGGAGGAAACACTCCTAACTAGAACTGTAAAAGATACTGCAAGTATTTCTATGGCATTCAGGGGTGCAAATTTCCAGTCTGCTAATTTCTGGGTTCAGAAGCTTGAGCGAGTGTTGCTATTGTCAGATGGGTGTGTGGTGTTCTGGTGGATTTGCTTTGGTTTTGGTTTATTCTGGGATTTTTAGTTGGGATTTTTTAACGTATATAAGCTAATTTCTCTTCCTATTAGTTCAGGATACTTTTTCACAATATTTTCTATCTCAAAAAAATAAACAGAGGGAATGCATAATAGTAATTTTCAGGCAAAATGTTGATTCTTTACTAGGGACCTAATTAATAGGTAGAAATCTCTCAACAAATTGAGGTGAGGATGTGTGGCTAAGGTCTTTTTTTGTTTTCCCCCTTCATTTGAAGGGCAGCACACCTAATTTAGAAAAACAGAGTTGGCATTTTTTGTAAAAGTGCTGCTTGTGCGTAGTTATCAAAATAGCAACTTGCTGCTGTAGATTTAGCAGGACAGACATGAGTTTGCTGTCTTACTCCATTTCTGCCTCAATTAATTGCAGAAGAAATCAAATTTAATTGTCTTTAGATGTTTGCAGGTGTGAGAGCCCTTCTATACCTCATGGATTTTTCTGATGTCTCCTGACTACACCAAGTGGTTTCCTGTTCAGTCCAGTATGTTATTGTAAGTGTAACATTTGATTGCTGATGCTTTTTCTTTAAGGATTTCTAAATGCTTGGATCAACTAATTAATTATCACTGACTGTAGGGAATGCAGCCTGTACAACAGCTGAGTGAGAAGGGGGTGTTATGTAAGAGTGGGGAACCTTTGTGAGTATCATATGTATCCAATAAGCTTACCAGTCAAAATACCATTAAAAGTTTTCTTTCCAACAAAAAAAAGGAATAAATTATCTCTTCCATGTTAAAAGACACATCATCCTTCAGACTGAAAATCAGTATTGATGGAAAAGGTGAGTTAAAGAAGTTATAGAATCATAGAATTGTTAGGGTTCGAAAGGACCTTAAGATCATCTAGTTCCAACCCCCCTGCCATGAGCAAGGACACCTTATGCTAAATCATATCACCCAAGGCGTCATCCAACCTGGCCTTGAACACTGCCAGGGATGGAGCATTCACAACCTCCCTGGGCAACCCATTCCAGTGCCTCACCACCCTGACAGGAAAGAATTTCCTTCTTATATCCAACCTAATCTTCCCCTAAGTTTTAACCTGTTACCCCTTGTCCTGTCACTACAGTCTCTAAAGAAGAGTCCCAAGCACCTTGTTGATTTTCATGTGCCTTAGCATGCCTTCCAGGAGAATCTGCTCCAAGATTTTGCCAGGCACAGAGGTGAGACTGACTGGTCTGTAGTTCCCCGGGTCATCCTTTTTCCCCTTCTTCGAAATGGGGGTTATATTTCCCTTTTTCCAGTCATCGGGAACTTCAGCTGACTGCCATGATTTCTCAAATATGATGGCCAGTGGCTTCGCAACTTCATTTGCCAGCTCCTTCAGGACCCGTGGATGGATTTCATCAGGACCTATGGACTTGTGCACATTCAGATTTTTATGATGGTCTTGAACCAGTTCCTCTCCTACAGTGGGCCCAAGGTCTTCATTCTCACAGTCCCTGCATCTGCCTTCCAAGACTTGGGTGGTGCAGTCAGAGCCTTTTCCAGTGAAGACCGAGGCAAAGAAGTCATTCAGAACCTCAGCCTTCTCCAAATCCTGTGTAGCCCTGTCGTGGTTTAAACCCAGTCAGGTAACTTGTTCACTCACTCCCAGTGAGTGGTGCCGAGCTGACAACAATCAAGGTCCGTGTTCGTCTCCCCCCCCTCCCTGCACCGGGGCTCTCCCCTTCCCCGCTCCCGGAGGAACGGGGAGGAGGATCGAGAGAGTGCAACTCCTACGGGTTGAGACAAGAACAGTCCAGCAACAAATCACCACCGCTACTATCAGCTAAAACAATGATAAGGGAAAAATAACAAGGGAAGAGAATACGATACCACCGGCCAAGAAAACGAGTTCCACCCAGAAGCTCCTGTCCTTCCGGGTAACTCCCAGTTACCCCCCACCCCGGGCATGACGTGCTGTGGTATGGAATACCTCCCCGGCTAGCCCGGGTCAGGCGCCCCGCCTCTGCTTCCTCACAGCCTCCCCTCTTCCCTGGCAGAGCATGAGCCTCACAGAGTCCTTGGTCAGGGTAAACATCACTTAGCAACAACCGACAACATCGGCTTCACCAACGCTGTTCTCAAACTAGAAGTCAAAACACAGCACTGCACCAGTTAACACAAAGGAAAAAACATGACTGCTACTGCTGAACCCAGGACAAGCCCGTTCTCCTGAGAGCTTCCTCAGGGGGCCTACATTCTCCCTAGTTTGTTTTTTATTTGCTATGTACCTGTAGAATCCCTTCCTGTTATCTTTAATACCTCTAGCTAAGTTTAATTCTAACTGAGCTTTAGCTTTCCTTACCTGGTCCCTAGCTTATCGGACAACATCCCTGTACTCTTCCCATACCACCTGTCCTTGCTTCCACTTATTATAAGCCTCTTTTTTCATTTGAATTTTCCTCAGGAGCTCCTTATCCATCCAAGGAGGTCTCCTGGCCCTCCTGCTGCACTTCCTTCTGGTTGGGATGCAACACTCCTGAGCTTGCAGCAGGTTATAAGGCATAATATTTCAAGTTTCCACTGATGTATATGAGTAGCAGTTGTTTCTATCTACTGTCGCTCTATAGAGTAGCTGTGAGTAACTTTCCTTTGCTTTTTTTCAGCATTTTCTGTATTTGTGGTAAAATATTTCTAGTTGAAAGAAAAGCTGCTCACTTTTAAGACAAATTTGTAAACATTCTGACTTCACAAAGTTTCTTTTAAAAAATGTTATGCAGTTCTAATGGAAAGTGACGGTGCTTTAAAAGATGCTTCATGTACAACTGATTCATTTAGATGACAACTAAGAAAAAAGAGCTTACTACAGCATTTTTTGTCCCACACTCTGTCTCATAAAGTAGATCCAGGTGTGCAAAAGACAGAAATATGCAAGAAAAAATTATATTGACTTCAGTATCCTTTAGCAATGCAAAATAATTCAGAGCAGATGTTAGTCTTGTTCTTCTTTGAGTGGATTTCCTTTCAAAGGTATTGGAGTTTTTAACTGAAGAAAACAATGGTAGATTATGCTAATGAATAGAAAAATAAAAATAATCCAAATTTATACTTGAGTCTAAAACTGTTGCTGCCCATGAACACATTTGAAAACACTGAGCGCTTGCTTTTTATCTGCAAACCTTCTACTTCTGTTTTCCTATTGGCAGTTTGATGTTAATTACGGAAGTAGATTTTGCGCTACAGACTTTAAAAGTGTAGCATTGAAGTGTACTACAAGACAAATTAAAATATGTTCATTTAGTCAGAGAGTCAGTAAGATGACCTTAAATATCCTCTTTTGACATGCTTCCTCATTGTTTGGGTTTTATCATTGTAGAGGAAAGTTAAACATGTTCTTAACCAGTGAGTGACAGTCTGGATGCCAGCTGTGAATAGAAGGGCATGAAATGTAAAATAGATTGACAGTGCCAGTTACGCTGGAGCCCTTTAATTTTTTTTCTTTGATGTGTACTCCTGTAGGGTAATTAAATTTTGAAGGTAATTGATGATTATTGTTTCTGAATTGAATGGAGTATTTCTGTAGAGTCTTGTAAATGTCATTTGTTGAGGAAACTTTAACTAAATTTAGAGCTTTAGCAAGAAATGTGAGCTAATTTCTTTTCTCCCTTTCTCATATCCCCACCCTATTTTTGTTTATTGTAGGTTTTTTGAAGTGTTATCTATTTCAACTTTGTTTCCTTCTTGGAGTGGGCAACTTATGCTGTAACTGCGTGCTTTATAATGCTATGACTTAGTTATGAATGACAGTAAGATAATATTAATTATAAATGAAAATTAAGTTTTCTTTATTTCAGTGGGATAGGGTTTGGAAGCCCTGCAGAGAGGTGTGAAATTCTGTCAACTGTATGCAAATATCAAACAGTAAATTATTCTAACCGCTTGGTTGGTCATGGTGTTGTCTTCATTTTTGATAGGGGCAGTCATTTGCATTCCACTGTGCTGTAGTGTTTTTTATTTGTCCTCTTTGGGTACTTTCAAAATCTGCTTAAATCCTAGAGAAGGGATGGGCTTATTCTATAAAAAACAATTATGTTGACTGAAAAAGGTCGGCGGTGAAATAGCTTGTATCTCATGTAAGGTACCTAATGAAGTTGGCACATATTGGTTTAAATTTTAACAAACCACTTTAGGTCAAAAAATAAGAAAACCCATCATGCCCCAGAACTATTAAAATCAATCAAACAAAAACCCCCACCAAGCTGCCCCCACAACAAACCACCCCAGGACTGTATGCTGAATTATGAAATCTTTGAAAACTGTGGCATAGGCATTTTGTTTTCAGTCTGGTTTGCAATCAGTTTTCCTTTAGGCAAATGATGTTTTATTTCAAGATAAAGAGTTGACTTCTATTCCAATGTATTGGCTGTCTCACACCTCTCTGTGATGTGAAAATCGCATGTGCCACTCCTGCGTTGCATAAGCAGCAGCATAAACTGAGGGCCAAGTCAGGGATACAGTACTCTAACTGCATACCAGTCTGTATGAAGCAGTTTTTAACTGTAAGATGCCAGTCTAATATCTCTTGCTATTAGAAGTCCTATTGCAGATGCATACGTGGTTCTTTGGTAATGCATTCCTGTAGAGTGTTTCTGTAAAGCCACTTAGAAGTGTATGCCTTCTTGTCATAAAATGGGGTAACCCTGCAAACAAAGTTATATCCCTGTATGCATACAAGAGACAAGTAGTGGAGGAGAAACAGAAATTCTCTCTCTGTATCCTGTTTTCCCTCTGCTCCTTCAGGCTGGATTCTCTAGCGTCACGGGAAATGGATTTTCTCGCTCTCTGATTTTTGGCCAAAAAAGAGTGTCCCTGAAGCTGAAACTTACAGAATAGGCTACAAAATCCCAGGGAATCTGAGTGATTCCAGGTTTCAGTAACTAAGGAGAAAGAATAGGGATGGTGGTGAAGTTATTCTTGGAAAAATATATCAAATGGGATCTTATCAGTGCAATCTCTAGGGAGATGAGCAACAGATTCAAGAATGAGAATTTGTTTTGCAGGAAAGGCAGAGAGGGATCATAGCAAAAAGGGGTGACTGGTAGAAAAACCTCAAGTCAGACCAGAAACACAGTTCTGATACAATTAATTTAAACTTTGAGGTGCGTGTGCTTTTTTAGTTTTATCTTTCTGCATAGGGTTGCATTTTAACATGAATCAGCAGTATTTCTTTTAATTATTAATCAGTATATTAATCAGATGTCTAAAAGCCAGTTCCCATTTGCTGTAAAGGTAAAAGAAGTTTTTCTGATGATATTTATATACAAATACAATCTAAAACTGCAGTTCTTCCTGGTTTAGATAGCTGGACAGAGCTTTAGAATGATTTATGCTGCTGTTTCTGATTAGTATTCTGATTAGATATATAGATCTTGTTGGTACAGTGTGTCTCTCTAACATATGTGTGAGTATAAATGGAGTTATTCCAGTATTAGATGTGAATATAAACAATGTAGTAAATTTAGCATTCTTAGTCAGAGGCATATTTTGAAAAAACAAGTCCAGAACTATGCGCAGTTTGGGTTGTTTGACAGTAGCATGCTCGTTTATTTAATTGACTGTTTTATGGAAAGCCATGTTGTGAAAAATATAATTTCTATTAAGTTTCTAAATCATTCAAATATTATCTTGCTGTAAAAAAGATTCTTACTGAATGTTCAAATACAACTTTGTGGATTGCTGCCAAAAATATTTATATATAAATTAATGCTGTTTCTTTTAGAAGTATTACACTAATATGGAAAATTATTAAGGAAAACCACTAATATGAAGTTTATGGAAATTGTTCTTGAATTCAATTATGCTTTTATTGGTTTGTCATTGAATAAAATAAGAAAGATGTTCAGTATATATGTTGTTTGAATGAATAAGTTGCTCCAAAATTACCAAAATGAGCATGCCTCTTTTGTGGCATGCCAGTCCTCTCCATTATATTAGTTACAGAAATTCACTGTGTGAAGAAATGCATTAAAGCTTTTATAAGCAACACACTTGCTTTTACTCAGCTTCATAAGAAATATTACTTAAAAGTGCTAAAATTAGCATTTTGTGTTTTCTTTCATAATTAAATAGAACTAAGCTGCTTCTGGACAGAGGTCAATATCTCTGACCAGAAGTTAACAGCTGCCTTGCTATGCCTCATGAAAGCGATGGTTGCTTAGCTAACTGGCACCTAGAAATGGGCAATAACAGTGAATGCAGAGTGAAATGGATTAACATGACTGATAATAATGACCTGCAAATCTGATTTTCCTTCTTCCCATAAGATTCAGAAAGTGCAGGGGCTAATTCAAATACTTAGATTAAGCCATGAGAAATCAAAGAGATGCAGAACGGTTCATTTCTAGGTCTCTGATGAAGCAGCTCTGGGATTATATAAAATGCCATTCTTCACTGTTTTTCTGCATGGCTTTAGGGGACTAGTAGTTGTCATGGAGAATTGAAGTAGAGTGATTGATGTGTTAAGGTAAAAAGTCAGTGATGTAATCTTTGTCCCAGAAGGCATGTTGTTCCTTGGTATATCACCTGTTTTACAAGGAAAGGCTTAGACTAGATTGATTATGTATGAGAAAGAGTAAGCTAGAAGAATTAGCCAAGAGAGTATAGTATTCATCTAGACAGTTTCCTTTTAAAATTGAACCAAAAAACTCTATGCCAGTGATGATAATGAAAAGCAAATAACCTTAGGGTGAAACATAAGTGAGAAATTTATTGCGTGGAAACAAGAAGAAATAAGCTGTCTTTGTATTTATTGCAACAGGAATGTGTGTTTCCAACTGTACATGGATCTATCTAACACTTGTCCCTGCTATCTTGGGCAACTTTGTAGGTCACACTATTGGTTATGATGGCATCTAGCGAGTAGAGTGTTAGGATTGTATTGTCACTCTCATGTATATCTTTCTAATGAAAATTACCACTTTAATTCTAAATTCATAACCTCATAACTTCATAACCAATATGAATTATATCCTGTAGGTGTATGAAGTTGTCTAAAGCACGGTCATGATTTCGTTTTTCTATGATCTTTGAGTTTGTAGGGCTAGGTGGCTGTGTTCCAAGAATTACTGAGGGGAAGGGGGAAACAGAAAAGTCCCAATATCTAAAACTTTGTATTTAACATTATTTCTTCCTGTTTATGTCAGTGGGACTTCTAATTTTATGCTGAAAGCTGGTGAGTGATGGGTGTTTTTAATAAATTGTACTTCCACTCTGATTAGTACAACTAAGCACTGTGACTTTTGCTGGTTTATGAAAGATAGTTGAGCAAAAATTAAAGTACAAGACAGAATTAAATATAATGAATTTCTGGGAAACATATTTACAATTTCTTGTGGACACATCAAGTTATCCCTTTTCTGTTAAGCAGTCTGGTATAAGATACTCAATTCTAATTGGAGCATGTCTTAGAGGGAGAGAGGATTTTTTTAACCTTAATCCTGTTTTCAGCTTTTTAAATTGTCTTTTAAGTTCTGCCTAGAATTTCTTTGCTTGATATTGGACATCTGCGAGCATATTTAACTCTGAAGTCATTCTTGACTGCCTGATATTTTGATATCTTGCAGTCAATTTGTTTTGCCAGTGTCATAATCTAATTTTATTTTTGTCTTTTTCCAATAATTTTTCAACAGGGAAACCAGCGTCATATCTAATTGAGCAGAATAAACTTAGCTTTCTTGAATTTCCTGTTGGTTTGTATGATGGTCTCATACTGGGAAAAGCATCTCATTCACTACTTTGGCCAGAAGTGCCTCTAGCAAGCTGGAATTCTAAGCCAGCAGATAAGATTATACATTTGAGAAGCTTCATTCTGAATGGGTATCACCGCTGTTGGTATCCAGTGATATTCCATAGGCACAGAACATCTTACATTAACTTCTTGTTATTAACATAATACAAGCAGAGAAAAAGGGATTTGCTGTGGGAATGTTCTCAGGTGGGCCTAAAGATTTGCATACATTTATGCTTGTTTTTGTGTTTTAAACTTCTACATGGTTCCCTGGTGCTCTGATCAGATCTCTCGCCTTGCCAGCAGATTATTACACAGCAATTGGAAACATTTGGTTTGTGGTGCCTCAAAGCAGATGTTAATGACTTCAGTGTTTGAACAGTAAGACAAATGTTTGTTAGCTGTGGGATGCAATGAAAACAAGATATGTGTAAAGTGCAGTGTGCTCTAGTGGCACAACAAAAAGTGAGTAATAAGGGAACGTTTAAATTGATTTTGCACAATTTGATGGAGAAGGTTAGTGTCTTCTCCTGATTCCTATGTTTCATTACTGTCAAATACCTGCCATCCTGGGAATATTGAGTTACTGTATTTCCGTATTCCTTTTGATTTAATGGCCACTGCAGTTTTAGCTTCTGATTTAATCTTTGTTCTGTAAAGGTTGCAAACCTTAAGAAAATTGTTTTGGGTGGGCATGTGTCAGGTAGGGCACTGCAGGAACTAGGCAGGGCATAAGTTTTACTTACACATGCATTCAACAGAATAGGTGATCTACGGTGGATAGTTTCCCTGCAGCTTATACCTCGAGTGTTGCTATACTGCTGTTATGGCAACTTCTGTAAGTATTATGTACTGGAAAGAAGTTAACAATGTAAATGCTTTTATACTAATAAAATCACCCACACTGATGTGATAACAATCTTCTAAAGGGGTTTCCTTAATTGTTTGATGCAGGCTAAACAACAAAATGAATCATGTTAAGCTTGTTGACCTTACACTGAAGTGGAAGGTCAGCAGCTGTGTAGAGCAACCTGCTTCCATAATTTGACTCACCTCATTGGCATTGTATTAATGATTTCATAGAAACATAGAATGGTTTGGGTTGGAAGGGTCCTTAAAGATCATCTTGTTCTGCCCCCCTGCTACAGGCAGGGACACCTTCCACTAGGTCATGTTACTGAAAACCTCATCCAGCCTGGCCTTGAACACTTCCAGGAATGAGGCATCCAAAATGTCTCTGGGCAACCTGTTGAAGTGCCTTGCAATCCTCACAGTGAAGAATTTCTTCCTAATGTCTAATCTAAATCTCCCCTCTTTCAATTTAAAGCCATTCCTCCTTGCCCTGTCACTACATGCTCTTGTAAAAATTCCCTCTCCGGATTTCCTGTTGGCCCCTGGAAGCCTGCCATAAGGTCTCCCTGGAGCCTTCCCTTCTCCAGGCTGAACAAGCCCAACTCTTTCATCCTGTCTTTATTGGAGAGGTGTTCCAGCCCTCTGATTTGTAATTTTTGATTATGTCTAGCCTCAGCATTAAAGTCATGTTTGAAAATAATTTGATAAACCATTGAAGTAGTAGATCACAATCAAAGAGTTAAAACAGTAAAGTTATTTTGGTCACAGAACTGTAGTTTGAGTACTGATGCTGGTTTTATTAAAGTAAATTATTCAACTATCAGTTTAATTTTTCCATAAAGTAAATGTTACAAAGGGCGATGCTTCAAGATACTAGTGAATACATCAATATGGAAGCATAGCATGAATTATGTTATAAAGGAAATAAGTTAGATGATTTTCACTTGGGGCACCTGATCCTTAAAACCAGTTATCACTGTCTCGACGTTTCCTAACTCATTATGTAAATCTTTAACTCTGTGCTTGGTTTTGGTTTTTTGTTTTCTTGTTTTTTTTCCCTGAAAAGTTGTGCACTGCAGGCAGAACATAATATGGAGATGGTGGAGATGGATGGTGAGGGAATTACTACTGATAGGAAGAAGGGGCCAGATTACACTGAATGCTGTCCTTTTCCCTAATGCCTCAAGAAGAGCTTTGCCACAGGCTTTGCTCACTTCTCCATTCCTTGCCATCACTTCCCTGGTTTTCTTTCTTGATGCCGAGAGACAGCTTGCTCTGTGACTGTCTTGTGGTGTGATGGACTGTAGTCTTTTAGTAACAGACACAAATTGATCCCAGGGTGACAATAAATTATTTGGGTGTTTTCAGTGTTCCTAATTGCTGCTTTTACAGCCTTTCTATGGGGTTGTCAGGTGTGATTTAAGCTGTGGCTGTAGGTCAAGACTGAAACAAGAAAAGACAATGGGAAAAAAAAGAAAAAGGACAAAAAGTCCTAGCAAATTTTTGACATTATCAGTGCTTAGCTTTCCTCTCAGACCATTATGGTTACTTAGCACATCATTTTAACTTTTAAAGCACATACTTTTATTATATATTTTATTAAGTATATTTATATGTTGTAAAAAGTACACTGTAATTTGTCACATTGTTATTTTAAACACTAAACAAGAAACTATGCATGCATTTCTTATGCATCCAGCATCAACCAGACTTGCAGGTTTTAGATAGAGGATAACTTCTGCATTAAATGTGGTCACACACCTGGAATGTGCTGCTAGACAGATGATCATGGACAATCCATTTGCCTTAGGAGATGAATGTCGATTTTAGATGGTCAGACACTGGAGTTTTTGTGATTAGCTTTCAAGAAAGGAAGTGCAAATATGTTATGTTCTCTGCACAGATTTCTAGAGCTTTGTACCTTTATCCAAGGATTTCTGCATTTTGTTTGGGGTTGTTTTGTTTTTAATTAAATCTGTAATGACGTTACAATGTTACATGTGAAAAATTAAATGCTAGGGGCTGGCATGACCACGTTATATAGGAGAAGAAAGTAGACTTATGAATAAAGTACAAGTTTTATTCCTTTCCACTCCTATCTGTTCCTTAACAGTTTTTCAATAATGCTGTGGTTTGAGACAGTCTTCAGCTTGTATGTGTTCACATAGATGATGTGACAGTTAAGATGGGAATGTAGGAGAAATTAACATAGATAATCTTTGAGGAGTCTGAATTCACCATGTATTGCTGAATTCTGAGCACAGTTGTCTTGGCTGCCTTCTGAACTCAGCGAAGGCTAATTGCTCTTATCTCTCAGAAGTGATCATTATTTTAGGCATTAGCTCAAATTTTGTTGTTAATGTTTCTTGAGAAATCATCTACTGAAACTTACAGCACAGCACTGTACATTTTTGAGACATTTTATGCTTTAAGTGGTTCCTAACTGTCCATTAATAACAGCCACAAAATGCTTTAAATAAAGATGGAAATTATGACATAAGGGAAACTTAATTTTCTTTTAATTATTTCTTTTCCTCCCAGAAACACAACTAAACCATCCTTGGGACTGTTTTAAACATTTCTCCCAAAAGTTTAGATGTATGTAAATGTCTTGCAGAGAAAGAGATACAAGTGCGGCAACAGTAAGGTCAAATAAGAAACGAAATAAATGCCAATGGCCTTTTTAGGGCCAAGTTTTTTCAGTTATTGTTTTATCCTGTTGTATGATCCTGCAGTCAGCTGCAGACTCTCTGAAGCAAGAACTTGGGGGGGTGGGTGGGTTATCTGTGTATGTCTGGCAGGGTTCCAATCTCAACTGATATGTGTAGGAATTACTGCAAAGGACATAAAAATATAAAGAAGTGGGTTACCTCATAATTAATAATGTCTTTTAAAGGTAACAAGTAGCAATGACTTGAATATTCAAAGTATGCTTTAGTCTGAATGAAGCTTGCTATTATGTGAGTCAGTTATGCTTTTCTGTTTATTAATTATTTAATTCCTTTCTCATTTTGTGTGACAGGTGGTACCTTCCTGGATATACGTAAAGTTTTCCATGGAAATAGCTTGCAAAATTTTCTAACACAATATATTCCGAAAATGATGGTATTCCAAGTAGACAGTGATAATTTAAAGCAGTTAAATATTCCTGTTTCATGTTAGTGGGCACTCTTAACCCCATGCTCCTAACTCTGTTCTTAAATTTTACTTCCAAAGTGTGAATGTGTATGTGTATAGCCTCAATCCCAGTACTTCTTAAAGCACCTCTGTTAAAATTGGAGTTAATTCCCGGTTGAGCTATGTACACGAGTTAATTCCTGGACTTCTCAAATCAGTGAATGCTGCTCATTTTGTCTTGTCATTTCCTAGGATTATTTGTCACAACCCAGGCAACCAAATTTAATCCGGTTATAAAACATGAGTCAAACTTCATTTCAGGGGGTGAAAGCCAGCAGTGTATATTAAAGAATCCTGCCACCTCCCTCCCTAGTTAGCAGTTTTGTTTGCACTGTGAAGTTGACAGCCAAATGGGTGATGTGAATCACTTTATGATAAGAAACTAGGAAAGAATTACTTTACTTCTGACATGAAATCGAGAGAGATAAGGAATGGAAACATAGTAGCCAATTAGTAACATTTTGCAAAAGAACTCAGAGAAGCTTTTGTGTATTTGAAAAACAAAAAAATATCACAGAACAACTTAAACATTCTGGGTGAACTTACCCAGAAAGTAAAAATCTGAAAAAATTAAGAAGCTTTCTTCAAAACAGATCTACGATTGCACTGGGGGAGGGAATCTGCTATGAAATTCAGTCATAACTTAGGAACCCTGTTATTTGATAAAGGATACAGTAGAAAGTAAAACCAGAATTTATTTTAAGGTTAAGCATGTGGGCTTTTTTTCCTACTAATTTTACGCCAGTCTCTGCACAGACAGCATTTGTGTGGAACCTACACAATATACTTTTGGTTGGTTTTTTTTTTAGTATCTGTTAGGTTTGCGATGTTTTTCTCTATTTCACTTCCCTGGGTCCACTTTGCAGCATTTGTATTGCTGCTTGCCCTCATGTTTATTGGGACACAAACCAAATCAGTGAGCAGCAAGCTTTTCTTTTTAGGTGTGCTAGGATTGCATCCTCACAAATACTTTTTTTTTTACTGTTTTTAAAGTATTTTTGGTTGTGTAGGTAGTAATATTTTTATTGGTTTTCACAGTGATTTTAATTATGCAGCTGTTCATATATATATGCATAAGTATATATTAAACAAGCCTATTATCTCATCTTACTTGATTTTAACGTATTTTATCATCTCTGCCAATCTGTGTGCTTTGGGTTTTATTTGACAGGAAAATTAACAACCCCTCTGCCTCCAGTTGAATTTTTTTTTTTATATCTTTTGTAAATCTCAAACAAGCAAGTTTAAGAATTACCAGGTCTGGCTGGATTGCCTAACCCCAGCTGAGTGTTTTCTCCTGCAGGTATTCTGGTGTATTACTGATCTAAAGTTTGCTTGCAAAGGATTCTAGACTGTATTTCTACAAGCCATCTTTAGTAGCCCAATGCCTATATGAAATGCCTAAGATCTTTTTAAGTCCAGTTTCATCAGGAACTCATTATTATTACAGATGGGCTTTAAAGAAAGCATACTCTTACAGAGGTATGAAGTTGATTCTCTTTCATATTGGAATTTTAAAATGTTCTCAAATGTTTGCTTTTTGCCTGGGCAGTGTAATAGTACTTTATTGCAGATTTTCCTCAATCTGTGGCTTAGTAACTCAGGCAGAAGTACCAGCATCTTTCTTTTTAGAATTTGTTGGCTTTTCCTTCCAGGGACTTGTGTAATTCTTTT
The DNA here is from genome assembly GCF_033815535.1 of Pezoporus flaviventris. NCBI lineage: Eukaryota > Metazoa > Chordata > Aves > Psittaciformes > Psittacidae > Pezoporus > Pezoporus flaviventris. The sequence goes on along the minus strand of NW_026892550.1, from coordinate 36,333,257 downwards.
GAAGAATGCTTTGTGGTACAAAGTTCTGTTTTTAAATGCATGTATAGGGCAAGTACCTGTTTAGTTCTTCTGTATTTGCTTTGATACTTGTTGGTTCTTGTACTGGACAAATCAGTAAATAAAAGCAGGGTTATCTCTCTACCTTTTCTCCAACATTCATGGTTTCACGTGTAAAGGTTACGTTCAGTCTTCAGTCAACTTTTTTCTACACTGAAGATTCTTAACCTGTCTGCCATTCCTTGGTCAGAAATATGTTTTCCTACAATCTCTATTGCTCTTTCTTTCACTGTTTCTACCTGTCCTATATCTTGGGTCACGGTAGAGAGAGTGCTGTGGATAATAATAAGGATCCAGGCACACAACAGATTTGAGTGGCATAAAGAGGTTTTAGGTTTTCTTTGCATTCTATTTCTTATTTTGATTACTAGTGAACATTGAGCTGTCATTTCCACTGACAAGTCTATTTATATCTAGTATCAATATTTTTTTGTGCATAGTCTTGGTTGTCAGCTCAGTCCATCATCTATTTGAAGTTAGCTGTTTCTTTCCCATGTGAGTAATTTTTTCTACAGTGAAAGTCATCTGCCATCCAATAACTGATGGAATAATTTAGTCTTTTTTAATAGCCTTTTTGTCAGCAAAAAATTGTCATTTCATGATTAACTCTTTTCTGTGTCTTACCTGAATAAGTTGAAAAGCAGTTCTAAAACAGGCTTTTGGAATTCCAGTGTTGGCTTACCTCTAATATGAAAACTAGTAATTTGCTTCCCATTACTCTTGTGATTAGGTGGTAATCCTCTCATTAAATCAACTTTCCTTCCCTAGCATTTCAGTTGCTTTCTCTTTTTATGTTTGGTAAAAAACCCACAGATCATGTAGGATGATATATTATCCATAAGTGCACAAATCTGGTATTTTTTTTTTGCACTTTATATCAGTTTTCTGGAGACTGGTGTCAGACATTAGTAGCTGGTTTCCCAGGTTCTGTGAACACATTTTTAAATACTGAGGCTATATTTGACACCTACTATTTCTGTAGTGTCAAAATGCTAAGTGATAGTTATGTGCTGCGGTTGTATTTCAGCCATTTCATGCAAGGTTTCCCTCACACTCCAAGTGGAATAGCCTCTGTTTTTGACATTCTGATACTGATCATATTATAAGCTTGTTTTACAGCTGGTTCTACTGATGATTAGTTTTGAGACAGCTGTTCTACCATATCTGTGATAAATAGAAGTTGTAATGTGAAAATCACTGCAAATTCTTCTACAGTGGGCGCAGATGCCAGACAACTTGCATAGGTTTCTGCTGTTGTACTTTCTGATTGCTTTCATACAGCAATCTTTTTGGCAAGCTTCCCTCTTTGGTAAAATACTCGTTATTAGGCACATGCCTTTGCAATCTGTCCCTCAACGTGTTTTTTTGTCCTACCTTCTTGAGGTAGGACACTCAGATTTCCAGTTATGAGGGATTTTTTAATCACTTAGAATTGACATGGAGTATAAACTTATTTTAAATAGGCTTTGATGTCTTGCTGATTGACCAAGTGAGCTTCTTCCTCTCTCTCTCTTTTTCTGGTTTGTTGTATCTTTATTTAAGACTGAGACGTAGTTTATTTGAAAAAAAAACCAAAGACTAGCAAACCCCAAAATTCCTCAATGCTTCAGGGGTGCTTTTTAGGGCAGTGTAATAGCACTTCATAAAGAATAAGATGTTCCTCTTAATATTCTCTTACTGTTATGACTCTTCTTTAACTCTTTTAATTCAATCTTCTAAAGAAAAAAAATGTAGAGTATAGGGAATTGAAAAATCTGTGTGGAAATTGCAATAAATTATTCAAACTGTATCTTGAGTATTTTTCAGGATCAACTAAAACTTTGGTTTTCTTCAGGTAATTTTCTTTACTGTGCACTAACACACAGCACTTGTTCATGATACTAAAAAAATAAGACTTTGAAATTGTGTCCTGACCTAAACTTTAGATAAATTGCATTGGTAATGAAGTCATTGCTGATTTTGTAATATTTCCTATGCACAAATCTTAATGTCCCCATTAGCATATCACAGTCATTGATGCAGTCCTGGTCATCATTTATTTTGTAGCATAGTACTATTTTTCCCTAATGAGATCTGAAATATCTGTTCTTACTTACTGTCTGCCAGAAAAAAAAAAAAAAAAATATGTTTCACTGCACTGTTGAATGCTAGATTGCCAAATATTGAGAGAATTAGAGCTGTCTGGTTATGCTGGTAAGTGACTTACCATGGTCTCTAATCTTAATGAAAAATGAATGGGTTAATGCTGCTCAGCAACTCAAACTCAGACTTTCCATCTTCCTAATTTGTTTTGGGACTTTTTTCAAGTAAGGTCTATATGCATATGGTCTTTAAGTATTAGCCGCTTGGCATCTCTTCTGGCAAGTCAGTAGAATCCCAGGATTTAGTAACCCTGGTATGTAAAAGAGGGTACCTTGTTAAAAGTCTTGGCAAGACAAAGTGTAAGAGCTGATTATCCCTTCTTGCTATTGTGAGTATATCAGGCTGGCTCATAATAGCAAATACTGGACTTATTATGGTGTTTGCCTTTTCAGTGTCAGCAAATATAGCATCTTCAAGACATTTGTACTTTTATCTGATTAGTTAGAGTAGCATAATGCACGTCCTTCCTAAGCAGACTGTCTGCAAAGGTTTGGTGGTGTTTTTTTTCCCTCACAATCTCATCTGTCTCCTATTTCTAAGATTTATGTTTTTACTTCTGGATGTTAGTTTTTATTAGAAAAGATTGGATGTACAGTGAGTACTGCATTTCCCTGTATCCTTTTACACCTGGCCCCAAGTAATCATGTAAGAGCTGTTGATTAACCACTCTATTTAAATTTCTTTGCTATATTCAAACAGTTGGATCATTCCTCTGTGCTTTTACTTAGCCAAGAGATTGGCATGAAACAGTGTACCTAGAGAAGAGAAACATCTCAGAAATGTTTTGTAAAATGCAAAAAGTGAAGATTGTTTTCACTTTTATAAAAAATGTGCAATACCAAAGACGTAGCTAATAGACCTCTACTCCTCTTGATCTCAATAGACTTAAGTCTCCAGTGCTGACTGTGAAATAAATCACAACATAGCAAACATTAGCCCCATTGACTATCCTCTTACAGCAATTTTTAGCTGATTTCTGTATGTATTGTTAGGTGTTATAAACATTGCAACTTAATCTTATGGAGAGCTTGGGGTGCATAAATCTTGGCTTCCTTTTTAATTGCAAAGAATTGTGACTATTTATGTAGCTGATCTTGCAAATTCAAAAATATTCAGTACTTTAATTATGCTTACGTTATTTAAGTGCTAAAGGCCACAACAGGCCTGCAGTTGCTAGAATGCTAACAGCACATAATACAGCCAATTGCAAAGAGCAGTCTAATTTGTTGATTTCAAGTGAGGTGTAATTATATTGCTTCATTTGCTGAGCAAATCATATGAGAGCTTCTCTAAATCAGCCTGATTGTGTAATGAAGAGCTAATTACAAACAGCAGTGTTCCTGCAGTAAATTTATGGTGACTGCTAATGCCAGGTTGGCACCCATATGACAATGGCTCATTAGTACATTTACAAAAGCAAAAGTGGAGCTCTGCCCAAAGCACAGCAACTGTTCTCTATTTTAGGAGACCAGAGTGATTACCTTTCCCTTTTATGACAAAACAGAAGCAAAATAATAAAAACAAAAAAACAAAAAACAAAAAACCACAAAACTAGAAAAACAACAACAAAAAACCCCCAACACTTTTGTCAGTCCTTCTTGGGAGGAATTAAATAGCACTTCTAGAAAAGCCCACCACTAGATGGAATGACTTGGAAAGCATTCTTCCTAACCTTTTAAGGCAGATAGGCTTGGAAAATGTTTGACCAGAAGCCTTCACCATTAATGACAGCTGGAGGTCTGGTATGACCTTTTGCAATTCCTTTTCACCCACTGTACCTTCACAGCATGGAGTCAAGTGTCCTCTTGGCAGTCACAAGGCTAAAAGAAAATTTCCAGTATAATTATGTTTGTGTTGGTCATGTGCTGATTAATTTTTTTTAGAATTCTACATTTCAATATATTTTTCTGTTTAAGTTAAAATAGGTAGTGACTTGATACAACTCCTGTTATTTAATTCTAAATTATACTTACTGTCTGATCAATCAGCTCAAGCAGAAAGATGAACTGGTCACTGTACAAATTCACAGCACAGGATAAGTTTTTCTGAAGTTTCCATTAATCTTTTGGTTTTTATTAATTCCTTTGAGTTCCATGAAGCATACTTTCTTATAGGTACTTTCAAGCAATTGGAATAATTTATTTCTGAATAGATGTGTGTAATTGCCTGTTCGATTTTAAGCCTGACACCCAGGGTAGATTGAATGCTATTTTACACAAAGGCTTCTAATCTATTAAATGGTGCACTGGGACTGATTTCCTATGAAATTGCCTGATACACTTTCTCTCTTGGCACAATAGCATGGAATAAATTTCTTCCTGTATATCTCCATCCTGATTTCTTTCTCCTGTAACACAGAATAATGAAGCTGCGCCCTCTTATTATTTCTTCTCTAATCCTGCTTAGTGACAGTTGACTCTTGATGAATGGTCTGATTTGGACAGCCACCCCAAATGCAGAAATGCATATTTCATATGATCAGCAGCAGTGGACTTGAACTTCTATGAAGCAGACTTCTTGGAAAAATATTTGATATTAAATTCCAACAAGAAGTGAAGTTTTCCCCCACAAGCTCCAAAGTTGCCGTTTGCTCTGATGCCTCTCAGGTTTGACTGGATTTGGAGCTTGTACGTAGCATGAAGACAGTCCAGGCCAAATTTATTGATCAGTGCCTTGTCGTCAGTAGTGAATTCTTGGAGAAAGAATATAAAGAAGTTAGTAGGAAAAATATCGATCACTTGTAGCTACTGACTCTATCAGGGCTGTCATTTTTTATAGCCTTCAACAGAAGGCATGTATGTCCAATGTTATTTTGAAATTTCAGAGAGGAAATGAATACATGCAAATTTCTTCTAATTATATATTTGTTAGGCATGAGAACACTGGTTTTTGGTTGGTTTTTTTAATCACTATTTACAAAGCGTTTTGCCTCAGTCTTGTGAAGTATACATTCTCAACAAGAGATTATAGACACTTTCCATTTTAGCACCATATTCTAATATAAGCTTTGGTTTGCTAAACAGATCTTCTGTGCCAAAACTAATATATTAGTAACTGCTAGTAAGACTATCAAAGAAACCATATTTTTATGTTTCATGAGACATAGCCAAAATATTCCAGTAGAGAATTTAATTATTTTTATATTTCCTTAATTGTGTATTAAGGAAATACAGAGAATGTGGGGAGGTTACAAAGGCACAGCAAAAATAATGTCCCAGATTTATTCTCCCAGTTTTCAGACTAGATATGAGACCAAAGGGAAGGTACTATGGTTGTATATTAACCTAATATGCATGTTAGTCATACCACTCCAGAAGATATCTGTAGACAGCTAAATTTCTTTCTCCTTTCCCTTTGTACCTGACAGGAGAGTACTGCCAGTAGAGTGCTAAATTAATTTACTGACTGAAGTATTTATTTCTCATTTACAGGTGGTATTCCTGTTAATCTGCAGGGTCAGATTTCAGTAATTTCAGTTGATTTCAAAATAATTTTAACAGAACCATTTCATATTCAAATTCAGGAGGAAAGTTTGCACTTCGGATGAAGGCTGGTCTCTGTCTTAGAGGTGTCTCCCAGCTTTCTCTTTTGATCTCAGCTTTACAGGCTAGTCTCCTTATCCATGCTTTCAAAGAGCACACATTCATCTACTTCTTTCCTTGATCTCCCTAACCAAGATTTGTATTAGAGATAGACCTTTCACAAATTATTCTCTTACTTTGATTTCCCACTAATCTGAATTTTAAAGCTGAGTTCAAAGCAAAGTATTCCTTTTGGTGGGGTGGGAGAATGGAACAGAGGGGCAAACCACCTCAAAATGGACTGATGCCTGAGGTATCTGCTTGAATTTTTGTCTTGTTTCTTGTGAGCATCAGCACCAACAGTTTGTTCCCTTTTGGTATTTGCATCTATCTTTGTTATTGTCCTATATGAAATCTAGATCATGATTCCTCTAAGGAAAAGGACCTTGGATTTTTTGTTGTTTCTGGAAAATAAAGTGTACAGCTATCTCTGTTTTTCTCTTTTTTATTAGTAATAGGAAAAAATTGTGAAGTTAGTAAAAACTGGGTTTAGTTACAGCAAATGTAAAACAAATTCCAACATAAGCCTGTAGCTTCAATTGTCTGAAAATCATTGGTGGGATGAGATGGCATTATATATTAAAAAAAAAAAAAAAAGGATTTAAAGGATTTATTTGTATCTGTACTATATCTTATTTTGCTATTTCAAATTTCTTACATTTTATAAGTCTTTAATTTTGATGCTTATGATGCCCTCTTGGGCGTACTTTACCAAACTGATTTGGTTTGGTTTGTTACTGAAGAAAAAAGGGAATGACAGGGCAAGATTGATTAATGATTTGGCCCACAGACCAGGCTTCATTTATTCCGAAATCATAGTGACTCAGTTGACTGGAGATGAGGAAAGGATGGAAGCTGCAGGATTATTCATGCATGGTGCTGTGGCAACAATACTATTGAAAAGTATTAATGTAGGCTATGGATAAATACGGCATTTGTTTTAGGAATGCTAATACTATATTTCGTGTTGCAGCACTTCACTGATTCAGTTATGTCTGATGTTAGACATCAGGGGATGATTTTACCTTTTTTAAAGAATAAAATGAGCAATAATTTCAGAGAGTAAAGTGTATATGGGGCTGTCCTGGGTTCAGTAATATCAGTCATTTTTTTCTCCTTCTTAGTAGCTGGTGCAGTGCTGTGGTTTTGACTTTCAGCCTGGGAACAGCGCTGATAACACCGATGTTTTTAGTTGCTGCTCAGTAATGTTTACTCTGACCAAGGACTTTCTGAGTCTCATGCTCTGCCAGGTAGGAGGGAAAGCTGGGAGGAAGCAGAGACAGGACACCTGACCCAAACTAGCCAAAGAGGTATCCCATAGCACAGCACATCATGCCCAGGATGTAAACTGGGGGCAGTTACCTGGAAGGGTTAGATCACTGCTTGGGTTGGCCTGGGTATCAGTAATCAGGTGGTGAGTGGTTGTGCTCTCTTCCCTTTTTATTCCCCTTATCATTATTATAATTGGTGTTAGCAGTAGTGGTTTGTGTTATACCTTAGTTACTGGGCTGTTCTTATCTCAACCCCTGGGAGTTACATTCTCCTCCCCATCCCTCAACCCCTGGGAGTTACATTCTCCTCCCCATCCCTCCAGGAGTGGGGGGAGGAAGGAGGGGGAGTGAGCAAGCGGCTGCATGGTTCTAGGTTGCCGACTGGCCTTAAACCACTACAGGGGCGTAAGAAGTGTAAGATATGTGGCTTTCTGCTTTGATTGTAGATGTTTGCATATTTGGATAAGGTTTGCATTTGAACATGTATGTATGCATTAAGTTGTATTCTGTAGATTCTACCTTGTACAATACCATTAAATCACACCTGTCGTCAGAAATATTAAGTAGGTATCTTGCTGAGTGCTTTCATTTAGACAGCAATTTGTAATGGTAGAAGAGTTATTTTGGGTAACAGATTGCTAATGACTGAAATCATCTTGTATTTGTGAAGTTTTTGTGAAACTGTTTGGTCTGATGTCTCCTGAAGCCAGCTGTACTTGAATGTTACCTAGATATATTTGACAATTTGTGTATTAATGGATAAGTATTAGCAACTGAGTTCTATTTATCACTTCATTAAGCAAATTAATGCTATCCAAAAATCATCCCCATTACACTGATTTACTGATGCTACTAGTGTCCTGTTCCAATAACATTTATTGCTATTCTATATTGGTTGCCAAATCAGTCTCCTGGGGCTGCTCAATAAAATGACAGTCCCAGTTCAACGTATTCCAATTAAGCCAATTGTTTTGTAGCAATGTATTACACTTACACAACAGTTCTCATGAAGTGATTTTGGACTACAGCTCCTTAAGTGGTAGAGGGCAGCTGTTAACTGAGATTTTAGACTGTGCAGATTAATGACAAGAAAGTTCGAACAGTTAAGGAAAATGTAAGTTATTCTAACATGCAGTACAGGCTTTTTGACATCAGCTCAATTCAGTCACTGCTGAAGTCTGAGAACTTGCCTGCAAACCTTTAGAATAAATCATCTAAGATGTTATTGTTAGAAGACCCACTCATTTTCCTGTTCCATTCTCCAAACCCTGTACAGGTCTCCCTTGAAGGAGAGGAATTTTCATTTTATGTGAGAGGTTGCTTTGCTTTGAGACTTTTTTGTAATATTGCAAATATGCCATTAGAACATCTTCTGATGCTACTGAAGTACTAAAAGCACCACTGAAGTACTAATAGCTTGTCACTCAGTTAAAGTTCCCATCCTCAAAGAGAATATTGGCTTGACTTTGCTCCACATGTCCCCACTTTCCAAAAATACCAGCAATAGTCTGACAGTGTGCTGTTTCTCATCCTCATTTCTTGAAGAGAGTGCTCATATATTTCCTCTGCCTGCAACAAGCTATAGATGAATATTAATAATTAATTGAAATATGTTCATACACTCTCTTAGAAAATAAAATTATTTGTATTCAGTTTTTTGTTGAATATGGTAGAAACTTTGATCATCAAGGCCTTTTGCTGCCTTGAATCTAAGAAAAGTTTTCTACCTAAGGTGAAAGAAGGGAGGGGATTGAATTTACTTCAGCTTTAAAATATAAAGGTCATTTATAAATTCCAAAGTACAAACCCACTGCATAAGATTTTATATGCTGATAATCATTCAGGGTTAATTTTTCTGCATTATTCATATCATTGGCTGTATTAAAGCTTTGCTGTCATTCCAGCAATGGTAATGGATCACTCACACCAAGATGAAAACCATCACCGAGATAAGCAGTTGAGACTAGTTGTAGCAATCCAATTAGTATTAGTGTCCAGTTTGCACAGTTTAGGAAATTAATTGTGAAAACTAGTATTGGCAAAATACATTTAGCCAAAGAGAAGAAAGGAAAGTGGAGAGGAGGAAATTTCAGTTTTTCAGTATCAGTTTGTGTTGCAGCTGCAATGAGATTAAGTTCTCCAAGGAATTCAGACGATTGGAAGCAGGAGTCAAGTAGGGCACAAAAACTCGTTCCACTCTTCTGCAGTGTCACTTCAAGTTTTTATAGTAGTATATGGATAGTCAAAATGTATTTTGTTAGCAGTATCATGAGGATAGACTTTGGAGCAAAAAGGCCCAGAACTTTTTGAGTGAGCTGTCCATCCATCCTTGAGGAAGTGAAGCTGAAAATCACATGCTAGTGAAAGGAGACAGATAAGCATGCAGAAAATTTTAGAGTTACTAAGTGAGATATTTTGTGCATGAATTTCAGAGAAGCTTTAAAAAGCACCTACTTATAGCACTGACAAATAATATTGCTTTTCTGAAAGACAAATAAAATTACATAGTCATGTCCAGATCTCTCATGTATATCAGAATCTTCTCTTGTATCTGAGAAGACAAAAAGGCAGAGTTGTCAAACTATCATTCTCCCTTGGGATATATAAACTGCAGCATTAATTATGGTATACTTGTAGGGAAATATTATCTAGAAAGTGCTATTGTTTTCCTGTCTTAAATTAAATGGCAATTTATTAAAGGGTTTGGATCAAGGACCAGTAGTTGATATGACAAGCAGTACAATGGGGTTTGGGTTTTAAAAAGATGTGATACTCATTTAAGCACATGGAATCATGACTAAACTGTTTTTGCTATTACGGTATTTTCAATACTGGCTCCAGAGCATTATCAAAACATTTAAACTTCAGTAAGAAGCTGTCTGTATTATATAAAACATTTTAAACATAATTTTCATATATTTTTTGTAAATTAGTTTGCTGATAAAAATAGTTATAAAAAATTGTGCCTTAAAAATATTGCTTGATTTCTGTTCTTAAAAGAATCTTAAACTATAATTATGGGGAAAATAAAAGCTATGCTTATACCATTACAGATCTGAAGCTGTTATTTCTGCTCAAGTTTTGACTTTCAGTATTTTGCTGACCCTGTTGCCATAAATTTTTTGCATAAGCTGATTGGTCCATTATTATTACAAAGTCATGCATGGGAATCTTGAGAAGTTCACAAATAGTGCATGAACAGACTGGAGGAAGTGACAAAAGACCAGTTATGATCTTTCCAAAGATTTTTTTTCTTTTTTAATCTTAAATTTTGGCGGCATGTGTAAAAATGGTGAATGCTATCTCTAACCATGAAAAAGTGCAGCATTCCTTAATTATAGGAAAGTTGCTGTGGAATGTTCTAAAATCAATGAATATATTAGTCATCCTACAGTATCTTCCAGTCATTCAGTATAGCCTTGAGGACTGACTTCATGCCATCCTAAGGAAGCATTTAGTTTCTTCATCAAACATCACTAAAATCAAAGTCAAACCATCATTGCTTTGAGTGTATGAATCAGACCATGGGCAAAGTCCTTTTTCCTAAGCCAGACATATTCTAAATTGACAAACAGGACTTCAGTGGAGCACTTTTTTGAGAAAAAAAAGCTAACAGTGCAAATGGAAATTGATCTTCTGGTTTTCCATTGTTTGGCAGTTGTGTTGGTCAAAGAGATCCCCAGTACTGTTTTACACACTTTTCATGATGTGTGTAATACTTTAATATGGCACGCTGCATTTCAAACTACTGGTGAGAAGCACTTTCCTGGGGAAGCCAGCAATTACTGTCTTAATTTTGCAGATAGCGACAGGGAGGCACAAATACCATCACAGTTTCTCTGTGATCACTAAACGTATCAGTAACGGGGAGGAGCAGGAGCTTGCTTCTTCTTTTATAATTTTTTTACATAAGGCAGTTATTGAAATTAAAAATAATAATGTTCAAAATTGTGTTGTTTGGAATCTTCTTATGTCAAATGACTGGCTTATAAACCTTGTTATCCAGTTTTACAGTGGAGGCAAATTCTTCCTATAAACAGTATACCTTCCTAGCTTCCTTTTCTGTCTTCTAGTACATACTTCTAATTATATAAGCTTTAAAAATGTCTCATTACATGTTTTGCTTTAGTAGAAATATTTTTTTAAATACATTTTTAATCTTAGAATTTAAATTAGCCTTTATGTCCAGGTGATCTCAAATTCTACATTATTTTAGTATGGCTAAACTAGGCAGGGTATTTTCCCATTTTGCCAGTCCTACTCAGTACCTGTCAGCATACAGCTGTGTTCATGGGAGCCTTAGAAATATGGCATGTAAAAGTCTCAGGAAGTATTAATGTGAATTGTTTTCTGCAAACAGACGTGGTTTGATGAGCAGCTGTTAGAAAAGTGAAAAGTCTTAATTCTTTGCAGCATCCAAATTGCATTCCAGTCAGCTGGAGACTGAGATAAATCTCTGCCTCTAGAACAGGAGGAAAACAGTATAATGTGTCAGGATCTCCTGATTCCTAGTTCCAAGATTTGCAGTACATTGCATTACCTGTTTGGAAATATCATTCAACTTGTTTTTCACATCTGTAAAGGAAGGTAGTATTTACTTTTGAAACCCTTGGAAGGCAAGTAAGCTGTATGCAGACAATACTCAAGGCATTTGAATTCATGTTCTTTCCTTGTAGGTCGCTCTAACAAGTATTCCTTTACCTGTCTGCAAAATACAGTTTCACGCTTTGAAGGTTAATATAGCTCACAGCAGAATTACAATGGCAGATAACTTAAACATGACAACATGTGAATGTTCTTGTATAAGAAAGCCTGCCCTAAACTCTCACATTTCTTAAGCTAACATAATAGTTTAGCACTGAACACTTACAGCCATCTGTGAAGATGGCATGTAGCCCATTTCTAATAGATGCCAAATAAACATGTTTTAGATAGGAATCTTAAGCAATACTGCAATTGCTATCTTAGCTACAGAAAGGTCATGCATTGTGACAGTTTTGCCACGCATCTCTTTACACTTCATGATACTTGTTGACACTAATGCCAGAAAAGGAGGATTTTTCTTAACAGGGAAAGTAGGCACCTGTGCCTGCCCACAAGGAAAATATTATTGTAGGAATGACCTTTAGTAACAGAACTTGTCAGAAAACTTAACATATGAAAGTCCTGTAGCAATTCTCTATTATTAATCTAATTTCAGAGTGCTTTAATAAATTAAAGAACAGGCCACATATTTCAAACTTTTCAAAGAGATTGGTGACTGTTAATGAAAAGAGGAAGTGTGCCTCCAACAAATGGTCATCTTTAACTGCAAAGGGATATTACAGATTTGCTGCTTGTCATGAAGTTTAGTCATCTTTATTACAGATTACAGCCATCTTAATTAGTCTCTTAATTAAGATCAGAAAAGTTGTAACTGTTGGAAAATATCTAATTGATAAAGTGAAACTTTCTGCTTTGTATTTTATTATCTTTTTTTTTCCTTTAAATGCCTGCCTTTTAGTATTTCACAAGGAATTACTTGTATAGTTCACTGTAATTTTCCTCACAGTTCAATGCCCCAAATTACAGGATAAATCTAAAACTTTGAGTTATCATCACATAGAAGCCTTTGAAGAAATTTTATATCTTGAAAATACATATTTTTTTTAAGTAGGCTAAAAATCATACTGTAGATGGTATCTGGAAATTCTATTTACATGAAGAAATAGAATCATAGAATGGTTAGGGTTAGAAAGGACCTTAAGATCATCTATTTCCAACCCCCCTGCCATGGGCAGGGTCACCTTGCTCTAAACCATGTGACCCAAGGCTCTCTCCAACTTAATTTAAAGCCTTCTTCACCAGTTTGGCAAGCCTGTGACTAAAGACGTTCTTTCCTTTCTTTGAGAGGTGGACCCCATCTCAACCCCCATCAGAATAGGTTTCTCAGAGTCACATGATTTAAGTAGCCAATAGAAATAGCCTTTTATTTGTATAACTAAAGTTTTAGTAATGTGTGCTGTCAGTGCACTAAATTTTTAGTACTTAGTTATGTAATGAATGAAACGTGATAGAAAATGATATTTAAACTTGATTAGGTTTGTTTTTTTTTTCCTTCAGAGTGTTGATGGTGTGTTTCCTTTTGACTCTATCCACATTCTGTTTAGCGGAATCTTCAGTTCAGGACTTTTAAGGAAAGAAGTTTGCCCTTCCTAAGAAGAACTAGTCTTTCATAGGATTGAGGAATAGACTTTGAAAATCTCTTAAATACATGATCAGAATTAAATCCAAATTTCACTTAATGTTGCTGAAACACAAATGTTGTTTGTCTTCACTTTCATTAATTTCACAATCACTCCATCATGGTTGGGAGCTCTGAATCATAATTTTTTTTTGTGTCTTAACACATTTTTCCCCCAAGGAGATGCTACATTTAAAAGTTAATTAGTTTCTTCACAAATGTGCAAGTCCATAAAATTGAGTTATGATTACTAAAATCATAAAAATGACATCAGTCTTACAGATCTGGACTATTTCTGAACATGTATTCCTCACATGCAATTTGCATTGAGATACAGATCGTCTGTACTTCATGCTCTGACAGGACAATATGCTAAGACAGAGATGAGCCAAAAAGAAAAAAAAAAAAAAAAACAAAGGAAAAGAGACAAGGTCATATTTAAAAACAAAAGTGAAAAGTTAACCAATGCCAGCCTGGAGAGTTCTTTTCTTCTCTTTCACTTTACTTCCATGGTTGTAGCTTTCATTTGAATAATTTGGAAGAGCAATTAAGTTACATGCCTGTGTAAATATACTCGTAAGAACAGGAACATAAATGCTTGAACCCACAGTGGCTAACTTAGCTACAATTAGACTACCTGAAGAAGGGAAAAGAGAAACAAGAAGCAAACAGCAAGTTACCAAAATTTTGTGTGGGTCAAATACATTAAAATTCCACATATTTTTCTGGGAATTCAGGGTTGTGTGTGGAAAAACATGTCACTCAATATGTGTCCTGCTGAACAAAGAGAATGTCCATAGCATGTCCAGTGGCAGGGTTGTGGTTTCTTACTCTTAATAGCATAGTAGTGTTGCAATATTTAGACTTAACAAATGGGTTTAGGAATGGAATGAGCATGCATGTCTTTTGTAAGAGATATGTTGACCCCTTTCTTATGTTTGCTACTTTCCTTTACATGAGACTAAGCTATTTTATTTTTCTCCCTTATTCCTAGTCTAAATATTTCTGAATCTGTTGCTACTATTGGTTTACAATTTGCGTTGCTGTGCTTTTGTAGAGTTCTAGTTACATATCATTTCCACTGTGGCTGAGAGTGTCAAGATATGCTCTTCAGTTTAAAAACTTATAAAGCACATTCACATAAACTAGTAACTTATAGTATAGGTGAAACTACCCCGGCATGTGCAACTGTGCACGCAGTGATGCACAGTGGCTCCTAATCAAAATACCAAGGTATGTGTGGGCAGGTTGCCCAGAGAAGTTGTGAATGCTCTATCCCTGGCAGTGTTCACGGCCAGGCTGGGTGGGGCTTTGAGCAACCTCATCTAGTGGAAGGTGCCTCTGGCTGTGGCGGGGAGTGGGGGGGGTGGAATTTAGATGATCTTTATGGTCCCTCCCAACCCAAACCATTCTATCAGTCATATGATTCTGTGATCCTTAGGGCTGTGCTCTGTTTCTGATAGCGTTATATATTTTTCCTATTGGAAGATGGAATAGAACATGTGCCTGATAAATACAATGAAAGTCAGAAGCTGAGAGGGAACCTGAGCAGGTTTGGTTGCACAATTGCAGTTTTAAAAGATCTTGACTATTTGGAGAAATTACCTGGGAAAAAAAAATAATTTTTTGCAACAAAGTAGCTTACAAGGACAGAAGTGTTGCTGTTCCTTTTAACAAAAATATTCAACTTGTAAGTATAGGATGAGGAGATCTTCAGTATAAGTAAGCTCAGGAAAACGTAGGTAGATATTGTAAGTCTATCATCTACATGTGTACATAAAACTGAGGTATAGTGAATCTAAAGCAGCCAGTGAGTCAACAACAACAAAAAATAATGGTTATATAAAAAAAGACACAAAAGCTCTAGTGGTCTGTATAAACAACAGTACAAAAGATACTTTTTGCTCCAGTTAGTAAATAAGGTTTCAAAATATAGTAGTAATTGAAAACCTCACTGAGATACTAGCATTTGTACGAAAAGTAATAAAGGTCAAGGAAGAGACATGGACAGAATGTGACAAATCAGCATCACTTTCACATGTTTTTTTAAGGCTTCCCAAAGGAGGATTAGCAGCCTTGTAACTAACTGATAATGAGTCCTGCTATGTTTTTTGTGAGTTACTGTTTAAATAATGTCCTTTTTCCTTAAACCGCAACGTGGAATTTCTACTTCAGCTTGAAAGAGATTTTTCAGAATGAAAATCTTTCTTATTCAACACTGTATTTTATGAGCTTTGCATCAGCATGGATCTTCAGAGATTATGTAGTTGATGGTAGAAGTCACCAGCAGCAAGACTTTTACAATCTGTTTAAAAAATACTTAAAAAAAAGGCAATTTCCTTTCAAAGAAAAAAACACAGCATGTCTTCCAAGAGTTGATGGTGTTACTGGTTTTTAAGTTCTAACTTATAACTTTCGAGATACAGTAAAAAGACATTCCTTTGCACACAGCCAGAAACATTAGAAAACCTTCCAGGCCTTTACGGTATCCTTATATATTGCAACATTAATGGGTTTTGTTTGTTGATTGGTTGGTTGAGTTCTTTTCCTTTTCAAAAGGAAAACTGTATGGGGTTCAGGGGTCTTTTATCTCACTGATTTTCTAGCATAAATGATACTTGTAAATTATGCAACTTTAGCTTTGCTTTTTTTTTTTCTCTCCTAATTGACCTGCATTGTTTAAACTGTAACTGCCAGATACCTATAGCACATAATTTACTGGGTGCATTTTAACACTTACAAATTTGTTCTAAATTCTCAAAATGAGGGGCAACTGAATGTTATGGGCTTTATGAGAATGCTCTGCGTTTTTTCAGAATGCTCTGAAGTACTTAATCTCACTTTCAATGGCAGGTTTCCCTGGTAGGTCAGTAACACCCTGCCTGAACAGTCAAGCTGGCCAAACATTCCTCATAATTATGTAGCTGTCATGTGTACCAAAAAAGCCTAGTCAAACTTTAACTGTGTACTGTGAAGGTATATAAGGGCATATATAGGTATATACGGACATATGAATGTATAAGGACATATGAAGGTATATATGGACAGGGGCAGAGCAGTTGATGTCATCTAGCTGGACTTGTGCAAAGCATTCAACACTGTCCCACACGACATCCTTGTCTCTAAATTGGAGAGACGTCAATTTGATGGATGGACCACTTGGTGGATAAAGAACTGGCTGGATGGCCGCATGCAAAGAGTTGTGGTCAATGGCTCAATGTCCAGTTGGAGACCTGTAACGAGTGGTGTCCCTCAGGGATCGGTGTTGGGACCGCTCTTGTTCGACATCTTTGTTGCTGACATGAACAGTGGGATTGAGTGCACCCTCAGCAAGTTTGCTGATGACACCAAGCTGTGTGGTTCAGTTGATACGCTGGAGGGAAGGAATGCCATCCAGAGGGACCTTGACACGCTTGTGAGGTGGGCTGATGCCAACCTCATGAAGTTTAACCATGCCAAGTGCAAGGTCCTACACCTGGGTCGGAGCAATGCCAGGCACAGCTGCAGGTTGGGCAGAGAAGAGATTCAGAGCAGCCCTGCGGAGAAGGACTTGTGGGTGTTGGTCGATGAGAAACTGAACATGAGCCGGCAGTGTGCGCTCGCAGCCCAGAAAGCCAACCTGGGCTGAATTGAGCGTGACCAGCAGGTCGGAGGAGGTGATCCTGCCCCTCTACTCTGCTCTTGTAAGACCTCACTTGGATTCCTGTGTGCAATTCTGGTGTCCTCAAAATAAGAAGGACATGGAATTGTTGGAGCAAGTCCAGAGGAGGGTCATGATGATGATCAGGGGGGCAGAGCACTTCCCGTATGAAGGCAGGCTGAGAAACTTAGGGTTGTTCATCCTGGAGAAGAGAAGGGTGCGTGGAGACCTCATAGCAGCCTTCCAGTATCTGAAAAGGGGGCTATAGGGATGCTGGGGATGGACTCTTCATTAGAGACTGTAGTGACAGGACAAGGGGTAACGGGTTAAAACTTAAACAGGGGAAGTTTAGATTGGACATAAGGAAGAAGTTCTTTCCTGTTAGGGTGGTGAGGCACTGGAATGGGTTGCCCAAGGAAGTTGTGAATGCTCCATCCCTGGCGGTGTTCAAGTCCAGGCTGGACAGAGCCTTGGGTGACATGGTTTAGTGTGAGGTGTCCCTGCCCATGGCAGGGAGTTGGAACCTGATGATCTAAAGGTCCTTTCCAACCCTAACTATTCTATGATTCTATTCTATAATTTAATGCTATCAACTCACAGCTATGAAAGTTAGATTAATATGAAAGGAAAATCAAATAGTTACAGTGTAGTTATTTTTATTATACGTAGGGCCATATACATGGTTTTTTTTTCTAGTATAAAGTGAGTTACTGAGATTTATTCTTTATTTTTCATTTTATTCTTTAAAGGTTTACTCTTTGTTTTCAATTTTATTGACCAAGCAAGGTAATCAACAGTAGTACAAGGGATATAGATGTTGTAGTAAATTTATAATCATAGGCTCATGATCATGGTACAGCCTTGTATGTATCATGTTATTCAGCCTTATAGGGTTATGTTCCTGCAGCATTGCTTTAAGGAAGTCATGAGACATTTTCAATAGCTTCAAGGAATCTTAATTTTATGCTAAAAATGTGTTCAAAATCACATTGATTGGTTTTAATATTTATCTTAACTGTTCAAATGACTTTAGTTTTCAAAATACATGTTGTACTTCAAGCTGACATTTGCACAAGATCCTCCTTTAGATGAACTTGTATACTATTCCTTATTCTAACTGAATTCTCCTGATTTCTTATGCATCTTTTTTGTTTTGTTTTGTTTTTAATATACTGAAATATTCGTTGGCATTTCTGTTTTTCAAATGTATTGTTATAATCACATCTTGATGCTTAAATAGATATCACAAAGTTTGCTTGCTGGTTATTAAGCATACTTGCACATTCTCACATGAGTATTATGGGAATATATTTAGTACCCATTATTTAATAAACATTATATATACTGTAGAATAGGTAGAGAATATCAGTTGGATCTGGTTGAAGCTGGTTTCTAACCAAACCAAAGGAAGGACAGTTTTTTATTAAACATCATTCATGCGGCTGTAGAAGTTAGCAAGCAATTCTGTGTATACTAACAGTGTAGACAGTTTCAAGGCAAGACTGTAAAATTCATTCAAAAATACATAGAAGCCATGTGGTTCCAAAACTGCCTTTAATTAAAATGGAGTCTGAAAGAGCACTAGGGGAAGTATTGTGTACATCTGCCCTATTTTTGCTTTTCTTTTCCCTGGACATCTCTTTATGGTTTCTTTTGAAAGAAAATTGTTGTTGCCTTCTTCCCTGCTCCGTAGACTGATTCATAGCCGAAAGTATTTACAAAAGGCTCTTTGTACCAAAAACATTTTTTAAAGTTCAGTATTTGATTTTGACCTGAATGGAAACCCAAAGATCTTGTTATACCTGTTGAAGAAACTGTAATAAACTGACAGATTATATTTGTAATAGGTATACACAATATAATGCAGTCCTAGTGTGTAGTATAATAATAATTTTATTTGTCTGAAGTTTCAGTGGAGTCTAGAAGGTCATTCCTGACTCTGCTAAAGCATAAAGGTCAAGTTACAATGTCAATGCCTGTAAATAGACCAAATAAAAATAATTAAAATTAAGTTCGTTTAGGTATAGCATTACAGAGAATGGCATACCCTCTTTTAGGTCCATCAAAAGAGTAATATATAAAATGTTGTAAGTTGTCCTTGTAAAATGCTGTGTTTGTGCATCTGTATTTTGCTTTATCTTGTCCGTAAGATTCTAGCAACCTACATCTTCACATTTCCTGTGGTTTACAGTACGATTGTAGTTGTAAAGTGTGTTCAGGCTTGAGCAGTACAATGAACCTTATGGAAAACTGCTGCAGCTATTATGAAAAGAAATTACTCTTCTGAGTAATACAAATCTGAGTTGATTTGAAGAAAAAATCTAATTCTCTTTGAGTACTTGCTGGGAGAATGAGATGTTCTTCTGAAAGCTATGGTGAAAGGAAATATTTCATCATTTTATAGCCTTTTAAAAGTTGCAGAATTATTTTCTTGGAGTATAAAGCAGATAAGAAGTAGATATGATTTTAAGTGCTCTTTTGATCATTTTAAACGAGATTCAACATGAGAATCAAACCTATTAGATTTCAGTGAGGAAGGCTTTTATCTTGTAACACCCACTTGGTGCCATGAGACTTGACAGGATCCTGCTAAAAATTTTGATAACTGCTTAAGGCAGACGTTGCATGGTGCATTACTTAAACATTTATTATTTGGGATCTGATAGCCTCAGTTAGTGGAGAAACACTGGATTTAGAGTCAGTAAAGTAGCCAGTTTATCAAAAGACAGAAAGTAAACTGCTTTCCTACCATTCACTTCTTCACATTATGGTAATAAATTTTTCAGACTTGATCTGACATAGCAAAGAGATTTAAAGAGATTTTTGAATTATTTTTGATTGCTAAAAAAGTGAGGTTCAATAAAAAAAAGTCTGTTGCAGATATTACTGTTTTTCATTCATGCATATAATATATATAAATGTACGTATGTGTGCAGTGGTCTGGTTTAATGTAGACCTGAACTCAGAGGTGCTTTACTTTTAGCCAATCCTACTGGTAGTGTAGAAGAATAATTTCTGCGTGGCTGTTGGTAGACAATTATTTTCTATCTAGTTTGCTATCATTCAGATCTTACAGCTTGAAGTTTATTGAAAATGTTCTTATGATGAGTAAAGCTGAATGGAAAGTTCCATTTTGTAACTGATTCTTTACTAAATCAGGGAGTTGGAAAACCAGCTTGAAAATGCCTCTATTTTTCTGGAAAACATGAGTAAAAGATTACATAAAACATGCTTCTTTACATAAAACATTTCAGTTTGCTGGAAGAAAGTACTTCTATTGAATCTTAAAATATAATTAAAAATCAAGATAACTGTTGCATTTAAAGCATTTTCAATGAAAATTCCAACTTTTTTTTATCAGAATAATTCACTAAATTTGATGTGAACTTCTGTGCAACCATCTGACTCTAAAATGCATCATTCCACAAATAAATTATTTTTAAAATTTTGGTGAGATGTGATATTGAGTCTGATTTAGTTATGAGTGCTGATGTGTTAACAGCTACCATCTGCTATATGTAAATGGAAGAAGGGAAATACAAAATAGAAACTGCAAATGATGTACCCTTGTCATATCACAGGCTATGTGATATGACTATTCCACAGTTTGGTGAGACGAAGTTGTTACTGAAAATAAAGTTACAGATCAGAAGTATAAAATTTGATCATATTTCTCACATCCCATGTTTGACATAACATAAATCATTACTGTCTCAGAATAGACTGCCAGTTACTCTATTAATAATATTCACTTCTTAAAGGTTGATTCTAATTTTATGTATGTAATTAGAGTAGCAAATTATCAGATACTCTGTGTTAACTAACTACTTGTGTTTAAATTCTATTATCTGTGCTTTCAATTGATTGTGAGCGAAAATAAATTTAAGGACCAAGACTGTCTCTGAAAAATTAGAAATTGAGGTCTGAAATATTTTTAAACATTCTTTCCCATGTGAAAAGTTGTTATTTGTGTTATGCCACTTAAATTAATTGTGGACTACACTCAGAAATAAGACTATATGGTAAAATCTTCAATGTTTAGGGATATGCAGGCTGTGGGACTGACAAGCTGCTTTTGCCTACTAGTATGAGTCTGCTTTTGACAGACCTACAGATGCTTCTCCTATTGAAGGCTTTCAGGTTTCTTCAGTGGTTTTGGTTGATATCAAAAATTCACATAGAGTTTACAGACGTTTAGAGACCCTTTTTTCCACACTTTTAAACATGATTTGAAAACATGGAACACAGCGATTTTACAACATAAGTCCTTTGTTTGCAGTTGTATTGAATGCTTTTGGTCTAACATCACAGGTTTAATCTTTCTTAAAATAATGCTGTTGAAATCTTAACAGTTATATAAGCTGTAATTATACCAGTGACTAGTGAACAACTGTCATTTGTAAAGCATCCTAATCAGAAATTTTACTGATGCTAAATGAAAAGTGATGAAAGGGTTTCCAGATTTGAAGACAAACTGAGTCCTTGAATTAGTCAAAATAATTGTCTAATTTGGACAATGAATTCTCCATTTTGATAACTCTGCCTTGGATATGTATCTTCATTGGTAGACGAAGGATAGTGATTTCTAACTATTCGTTATAAACATTATTTTGACATGTTTATTGAACATTGTCAAATTAAATCTAATTGGATTTTGATTGCCTAGCAGATTTGTAATGGATTACATAGAAGGAGTTATTGTCTTATATTTGCAGCTATAATACTTAAAATTCAGCCCCTCATGAACAATTTCATTTAATGATTCTATGACATGTTAAAATCAGCAATGAATTGAAAAAACTTGCTTATTGCTATCATAAGTATGCATTCATGGAGCATGAAAATAGAAGTGTGAAGGAGTTTCTCTATTGGGTGAAGGGAAAAATCTAATTTACTTATTAATTCCTTATTTCCTACTATTAAATAAGGAATATATCATATTGGGAAAATGGCAGAGCCAGATGAACAAGATTTTGGTTTTTTAATCTCCTTGTGCTGCGTGACTAATTTCATGACAAAATAATCTCCTCTTGATTTAGATTAACTTTCGATCTGTGTTTATAATGGCCAGTTTTCATCAGTCAGCACAAAATTTCATAGCCTCCTTGACCTTTGACCATATATACTTGGCAAGTTGTGGCTATCTTTCAGTGATAATTTTCCAGTGGGTAAAAACATGTCAGGCAAAAGTATGTTCTGGGGACTCTTCAGAGTTCCTATTGTTGCAGAAAAGGGGGAATAACCGGGGAATAACTGGGAATAACAAATGGGAAAGGGAGTCCACAACTGCAGTAGCAGACCTGGAGTGAGACCATTGTATGTAACGCAGATTTGGGAAGGAGGAGGAAAACACCTAATGTCCTGCCTTGGTAGCCAGATCTGCCCACAGTTGCTCTTTTCAGGAAATGCAGAGCTCCCCCAGTAGTTTTTGTTAGGGTCACTGCTAAAAAGTGAAAGTATTGTATCGTGGTGCTAGAGTCTGTCTCTTTTAAGCTCTGAAATTAAACAAAAGAGCTCATTGTCAAGAGCTGGTAGTTTTTTCATGAAACAGTTTGTCAGCATGGTGTTCCTTCTGAATTCTGATTTATATGCCTCCATTCTGGTTTGAAGAAGGAATTTTGCTGCACATTTCTATTCAGGTGTAGCAAATTCTGCCCCTATTGATGTATATATTCTGATTTTCCAGCTGTAGAATAAGCAATAGCAGCAGGCTGCTCACTGACCTTGAAAAACAGTCTTAATGTTTTGCTGTATCTGCAAATGTTCTTTAAACAAGTCCTCATGTTTATTACATGTGTATTAATGGACCATTAAAATTGAAACAGCTTTATTTTTGTGATTGCCACTTCTTTCCTTTGTAGTGCATAATTGTTTATATACAACAGTGTGAAACAATTGCTGTACTTCAGCAGCTGGCAGTACTCTAGATATTCCCAAGAATTCTAAAATTTAAAAAAAAAAAAGAAAGGATGCTATTAATGCTGAGCTGCATGGACCTTGATGATGTTCCGTAGGAGAAGCTTGAATAACCGGTTTCCATGAATGTTAAAAGACATTGGGGAAAACAAATATAGAAGCTTTGCATTAGAAGGCAAACATTACACCTGCCTAGTTATTTCTTAGACTAGGCTTTATGATCTTGGGAAGAAATTTTACTGTAACTTTGAAAAGTGGTTTCATCATTAGCCTTGGATAGGGACTTTATTTAAACACGACCTGCTTTAAGATGACTCGCGTTACTTATGTTGCTGTTATAGCTTGTAATGTCCCTAGTGCTGAGCTTTAGTCATTCTTCAAGGAGCTTTTTTTGTCACAGATTTGGCAATAAGTAGAAATAAGGTTTGGAAAGAGAAATAAGGTTTGGAAAGAGATAGATAACTGCACATCATCTAATTATTTCCTGGGAGGTTGGAGGCAATAGCTTTATCTCTTGGTCATTTGCTGTGCCACTAGCATTGTCTTTCTGATCTACTGCAGGAGCTTTGAGAGTCTACACATCAAGTGAATGGCCAGAAAGCAGAAGAAATTATCTTTCCTGTCAGGTGGTGGTGCACTTGAGGCTGTCTCTGATAACTACTGCAGGTCTGAGTCAGGGTGGGGTTTGGTTGCCTTGGGCTGCTATGGTAGAAAAAGGCTTTATCTCTGTTAGTGTTGCCCTCTCTAGGTCTGGGCTAAAGACTAGCAAAAATAGCATGGCATATGTAGAGTTAAAATCTCAAATTTCTTCTTTCCTCCGGAGTCTTCTGGATGGTGCATGGCTTAGAACAGAAAGTGACAGAAGTTGCTGGGTTGTGACAAGTTGGGAGGAAAGGGAATGAAAGAACATTCCAGGGAGAGCAGGGTATAATAGTTCATTACTTGGAGCAAATCTTTGCCATGTCAATCAACCATATAATGACTTTCAGAAAAGGTCTGGTGTCTGGGAAGCCTCAGCTATTATTGCTGCTTCACTGTTGGTAAAATATTGCAACCAGAAGCTGCTAAGTTTCCTCCCTCAATGCCTTAAATAGGAGATCTATGTAACAGCCTTTTGCTTCTTCATCCAAAGAAAGCTGCTGGCCTTGGCTTGCTTGGAAGTTGGCAGAAAGGAATTCCTGCAGGGAGCAAGTTTAAAGTTAAACCCTGATCTTGGGTTATTCCAGTTTTCTCCTTTGACAGACTTTGCAATGCAAACAAGTGGTCTCTACATATGTCTGCTTGGATTAGTACATTATTTGTGTGAATTGATTTTAATAGCTTTCATCCTGCATACTGGTAGGTTTTCACTTCATGGGCAAATGGGGAAGGATTACGAGACATCTCACTCTGGCACCCTGATTGTATATTTGCTGGACAAATAGCCCAAGAGTGAAAATATCAAGATTTTTTCTCTCAAATGTGTTTTTTCACCATATAGATTAATCCTTCTGATGTAGAATCCACCTGATGTCTGAAAATATAGAATACATGTTCTCATGTGCATCACAATTGACTTTGAAGGTGCTATTTGAAAACTTGATTTTAGCTGTCTTACATTGCTACTTTTTTAAACACAAGTCTGAAAGAGAGAAGAGCTTCCAGACTGCTTGATTGGGTAATAATAAGTGAGATGTTCTCAAGCAGTGGGGACTTCTTCATGTAGACCATATTTAATATTCGTGGTATTTAATATGGTATACATTGTGCTTTTTTTCTTCAGATCTGGGAGGTTCTTTACCACATTGATCTGATGAAAAACTCCAGTTATGCTGTGCCTTGTTTCGCTACTTGCTAGTCAACTGGTCAGTCACTGTAGGGTTTTACAGCGTTACCTTTGTGCATTAGCAGAGCACAGTAGTTACCAAATCATCTTTAATCAGTTGGATTGCAGGCTCTAGGTTCTGAACTAAAAATCTGATGCACCTTTGTTTTGATATGTTGCCATCTGTGTCCTTGGTTTTGGGTCTATGCTTATCTGTTAACAACTAGCTGGTCCATTTGAATCAAATTTCCCAGCGGCTTAATTCTGACAGTTCTTTCCTAGTCCTTGGGGAATAAAGAAAAGAATATATATTTTTTTGCTGGGTCTGTCCCTCCAGTTTGTTATGCATAAAATTTTAGTAAATAAAACTCAGTTAAATACGCTAATTCACCCTAACCCTTCCAAGAGAGTGTTTCATGTCAAATAGAATTAGAAATGCACCAGACTCTTAATTTGAGGTCTAGGTTTGGCACAAAAATTGTCCTTTCGTCCTCTCATGTGTGAAGCTGAAGGTTGTCTGCTGGCTTAACACAGTCCTTAACAGCTGAGCACTTGGCCACAGTGCTCAAGCTGCAAGCATCTTCCTACAAATAATTCCTCCCTGTGCCTGTTAATCTGGGGAGACTATGAAAGAGGCAGCCCAGTGTGTGCTTATTGCAGAATTCTGTGCAGTTCTGCTGGAACTTGAAGAAAGAGCTGAGCTATACAATTCAGTGATTTTTTTTCCCTTTGTAATGACTATCTGTATCAGAAGTCTCAGAGCATTTCCAAAAGTGACTGATTGTAAAATGAGAAATAAAATAAAACTAATTCACGTAGTTATTTGTACCATAAAATTCTCCAGTTGTCAACAACAGCTGCAGCTGACTGCCTCTGTATGTAAATTTGGTTTGTGCCAAGCATATTATTAGCATCAGTGTGAAAGATCAATAGGTACAAGTGCTTAATACTGTGATTATATCTTTAATGAATCGAGAAAGATTTTATTTATTCACAGTAACAAAATTGTATGATGAAACATCTTTCCAGTGTGCCCGTTCCTCCCCTGAAATTTTTAGGTGATAGTTGCCAACCCTTCTCAGTTCAACCAGTTTTCTTTTCATATGTGGTCTAAATCAAAAACCTGATTACAGCTGGGAAGGCTAATTTCTCAGAGAAGAAAAGGCTGTTTTCCAGCTCTGATAGACCTACACTAAAGAAATTCTTTCAAAGCATTGGTACAGCTAAATGATTTTTCCTAATACTTCTGTACTTTTGATGACACGTTCATAGACACCTATAGACCATGCTGTTCTACCTGAAACAATTTTGTATGTACCTATTTTAATAAATAATCTCTGCTCTCTCCATCTTGTTCCTTCCTACCCCAGACTTGGAAGGCACCCAACTAGACAGTAAAATCATAGATTGTAGAATGGCCACCAGGCAGAATAAGCTTCAGCTGCACACATTGAGTTTCTACCTTATCACAAATACCAAACACAAAACAGACAGACATAAATAAAATCACTGCATCAGTGTTTTCCAGTTTCTTAAATGTGGAGCATGATCTAAATGCCTTAAAAAAACCCAAGTGGTATTATAAAAGTTCTCATGACATTTCAAGACTTCATAGATAAGTTTACTGTATTTTGGTTGGCCTAAAAATGCGCAAGAGTCTAATGCAAGCGGTGGTGCATTAATTGTACAGCATTATTTCTGATTGTGTTTTGTCTGCGTACTTTTGAAATTGGCATCCTGTCCAAAAAAAAAATCTGTAGTTGTGAACTAAGGTCCCTAAGATTAAAAACTTATTTGGATGCCTGTCTGAATATTTGAAGGATGGACAAAAAATATATATGGATATTTAGAACTTAGTGTTTTCAGAAGTTCATTACCAGGTACTTTTCAATTTTTAACACTTTGAAAATATCTAGTGATATTTAATAAAAGCAGCTGAACATAGCAAGTTATGTTTCCTGATGAAAGTAACATAAATATTATGTTCTCAAAGAAAATTTTCCCAGCTTTTAGGAATAGTGACCCAGAGACGGAAGTTATGGTTTTCCTTTCACCATGTCACTTTCAGAGACAAGTGATCCTGCAATATATAGCTTATCAGATGTAAGAGCATATGTTGAAGGGCACAGAAAAATAGTCCATGCAGTCTATTGCTTCATCCTAAGATGCGTCGTTTCCATTCAAATTTTAACTAACAACAAAAGTTAAAAAAATTACACTGCAAGGAAACACAGTGAAGGCTGTTGCATACAATATTTTATTTATATATATATAAAATTAAACATTATTATATGAAAAGTCCCTTTGTTAATTTTTGACCAATTACATCCTTTTTGTACTTCATGAGATCATTTTCTTTCCTTCCATCTGCTGTCCTCTGTCTCTTACTGCATATCTGAAATGGAAGTGAAATAATTTTCTTCTGTACTTATACTAGCATTATTATTCCTCCACTGTGTGTGATTTACACAATGTATTCAATAAATATATATTGTGAGCTATTGAAAATTCTGCAATTGTACCTAGCAACATATTTTTGAACGTTTGTGAACATTGACTTTTGTGCTCTTCTTTCGACTGCAAAGTCGAAGATTACTATATTTTTCTCAGATTATTTACATTCAAATAATAGTTGAAGAGGCTTTAGGAAAGCATAAACTACAATCTTACATAGTAATATGCAGTGCTCATGGCTGAGGGAGTATCTCATTTTCTAAAACTTCTGTCATTCTAAAATACATTCATGAATTCAGTGCAAATACCTAAAGTAGCAAAATACAATTAGGTCGAATGTAAGATTCTGAGAACTTTTAATCAGGAGGAAGCCCTGGCTAAATGGCTGTTTTATTAAATACATAAAATCTAATAGTATGTGCACATTTTGGGTAAAAAGTATTTTGTGTAGCGCAGTTATGCAAGATACAAATTCACTAATAATAGGATTGGCGCAATAGTAAAGTGCCAGGGTTTGAGTCAAGTTTTAATAAGTGTGTGAAGAAACAGGAGACTATGAGTAATAGTTAAAATGCCTTGCATTTTTGGGGAGTTGTTTTTTTTTTTTTTCAAGAGACAAATATCAAAAGAACATTAAAACATAAGAATTAAGTGCTGTCATCCTTTGTCTTTGAAAATAGCAGTGTAATGAGCCCAAGGATGAAATCTGAACTCTTGTTCTGGTTTAACTACATTAGGATATAGCAATAATTATAAAGAACATGTTCTACTAAACCTAATAAATGTAAATGATACCTTTATGAAGTCAATAGTAGTATGTGAAATGCATTTTAGACTAGTGAATAAATTTCAAGAATAAAGGTTCCATGCAGGGCAGTTTCTTGAGCCTTGGAGGTCATATTTTAATCATATACATTTATCATTATTAAAATCGTTAAAGTACACATTACTTGATGCGGGTCAGTGCATACTTACCATGTGAAGTGCATTTCAATTATCACTGAATAGCCAGAATTCTAAGAATTTCCAGACTGCACTTACATGTTTTTTTCATTGCACTGTCCTTTTCTTGGGGCCACGCTGAAGATTGCATTTATTTCTGAAATACTGACAGATGAATTCTCATCTTGAGAATTCAATTTTCATTCATTAAATGATTGCTTTGTTTCATTTGACGTAAGCAGTTGCCCATCTTAAACTTTGTTATAAACTTAAAATATATGTTAACTTTTGAAGACAAAAATATATTGGCCCACCTTCATGCATGTGCTATTTTAATGAGTCCTCAAATTATTTTATTGGATGAAGATGTTAGTGCAGCAACTTTATTTGGCCTTTACCCCAAAGCAAACAGGAGTGGGAGAGTGAATGTCAGGTCAGGTTTTTAATTTTCAAACTACAGCAACCCAGTGTGAGCATAAGTTCCACTCCAAATCAAAGAATTGTTTTAGGGTTTGAAGTTTGGTTTTTGGTTTTAGATTGTTTGGGGGTTTTCTTTCTCCAGTCTTGAAGAGAATTTGATCTTAGGCCAAACACAAATTAATATCTTGTTTAGTTGCACTCGTTTGGATGCTTAAATCCCCAACTGGAATAAATCTTTGTTGACAGAAGGCGTTTTAGTCCTTGTGCAGTGTTTCTGAGTGAAAAAACTACAGAATCCCTACCATAGACTTGCATTATTTATAAAGTGCATTAGAAGTATACAAGACAAAAATTAGGACTTCTTTTTACTTATAAGGTGTGAAATCTATGCTGTCTGATTAGTACTTGAGATTTTTAGGTTTTAATTCTTACTTGTAGTGCAAGTAAAAATACATGAACATTGTATTGTTTAAAATGAAGATGACCTGAATATTCATCGTATTATTGCAGTACTTCTGTAAGTCGTTGCACTGTACAAACCTGCTTCTTGAGAGGGGAAGGAGAGGAGATCTATCATCCATGTATTTGCAACAGAGAATTTGCCATTGAGGGTTATTGTTTTATTGCAGGCCACACGTTAACATTTTTGTGCGCAGTTATAATTGTGCTTTTATCGATTTCTTTCACCGTGATGACAAAAGGGTGTACCCATGTGTCTGAGATTGCAGAGAGTGTCATAAAAGCTTGTCACTATTACATCTGAATGGAGGCTTGCTCTAGTTCGGAAATGATAGTCTCAAGTACAAGTGTGACTCTGTTCTGGTGTGTAGTGCATGTACTTAATCCTTGTCTGAATACAGCAACCTAAATACTATTTGAACCTTAGTGTCAACAGCTTTATACATTTATGTGAATATCCCAGGCTGCACTTAAAACTGTCTCTGTGTGTTTGGAGCAGGTTCCTTTTTGTATTTGCTTGTATTCTAGTGTTTTGATGTGTATGAGGTAAACACTCTTCTCTTGCTGTAATGGAAAAGAATGAAGCTTAAGATAATACTGAAGTTTTCTTTTAGAAAGTCTGTCAGCTCCTTTTTTTTTTTCTTTTTTTTTTTTTTTTTTTGGTAAATACGGATGTAGGTCCAAGCACCACAATCATCGATGCTTTTATCATTTTTTTTGCGTTCTCTGTAAGAGACTAGTAATGCAGAATAATGTTTGAAGTAAGGAGTAATTTTCACTTATTACTTTTATACACATTTAATGTCTTTTTTTCATTGCTCAGTTTGCATAGTCTGAATAGTGTAATTCATAACAATAGGCTAGAATGACTAAATGATTAGCTGGCCAGCACGCAGACTATGAATATCTGCTATTCAAAGACAGCAGATTTTTTCAAATCTGTTTCTTTG
Organism: Pezoporus flaviventris; assembly: GCF_033815535.1. NCBI lineage: Eukaryota > Metazoa > Chordata > Aves > Psittaciformes > Psittacidae > Pezoporus > Pezoporus flaviventris. The sequence continues at coordinate 36,303,398 of NW_026892550.1, read as the reverse complement.
TTTCTTGAGCTTTCATAAAGACATACATTCCATTACCACACTGATGGTTTTGAAAAAGTAATTTTGAAACTATTTCTTTTTTTTTTCCAAAAAAAAAACCTACTTTGAGGAGGCTCGCTGGGATTTTTTTTTTTTTTTTTTTTTACTTCTTCAAGATTGCAGTGAATGTTACTGAGAAGAATCTGGCAGATGTCCACAGACGCTTTGAGTAAATTTAGTCTTCCAATTAAGTGCAGCCCTCTTAGCCCTCTTTATTCTCCTTGGAAAGCGTGTTTTCTAACTTAAAGCTCTAAAATCATTAAACTGTGCTCCAGAGGGGAATGTGAGTTACTGAGAACAACACAGTGAACATTCGGAGTCTGAAAGATTTTCCTTCCTGTTAAAAGTTCTAAATTTTGACTCCTGTGTATTCTAAGGAATTGGAAGCTATTCTCACTTGACAGTAGGGATTGAAAGAGTTCATAGACTTAAGGCGCAGGCATCTCAGTTTTGCACTGTGGGTGTTAATCTATTGCTAGTTGCATAATGCACAAACATCCTAGTGACAAAAACAGAGATTCCCTTTTCTGTGTAACAAAGCTGGCAGGAGCAGGACAACACTGTTCCTACTCGTGGCAGTGCTTTCCAAGCTGTTAGAAATACTATCTCATTGGACTAATGTCCAAGATTTGAAAAAAACTTTATTTACTAGTGTCTTTCACCTGGCATTCTGAGGTGGTGAGAGGCATCTTAGTACCAAAACCCCTGTTCAGTGAGAAATGGCTAAAAGAATAATTGGACTGTCCTGAGCAAAAACTGCTTTACAGCTCTTAACACAGTTAACAAAACAGATGATAGCACTGGTAAACATTTTTGGCTTAGACTTAGTTGTGTGTGAGGCAAAATTATGAAAGACACTTGTTTAATCGTTTAAGTAAAATCAGCCAAAAGGAATTACACTATCAGAGTCTCTAGACTAAAGGAACTGTCTGAATAGGTAGGCTGTTCTTCTTCCTTTATCTGGTGAATTGATATTTGGGGTACTGAACATTACTGTGTATTTTATCAATGTTACTTCTCATAGTTCCCAGTGGAAAAAAAATAAAAAAATCAGTAAATATTTTCTATTCAAACAGACACAAAAATGTGAGGCAAAGAACATAGTAGTAAATTCCTCTCAATAAATTTTCATGGCTTATTTTTTTCCCTCCTCTTTCCAAATTCATTTGGTTCTTATTGTTTGCTGTTCTTTTTTTCATTAATAGCTGGGATTCCATTTCTAATTTTTTATTTCCACTGGGGTAACATTTCAGCCTGTATGCCACAGAAAAGCAGCAAAAATGCTCTTACAACTTCTAATGTAATTAATAATTAATACAGTTCATATAACATAATATAATTCATCAAAATCATTCAAGTGAGATCTTTGGTTTTAACCCAAATAAGTTTCCAATTAAATAAGGAGAAAAATACTGTTAAAACATTTATATCAGTTTTGATGTGTAGTTCCATACCTCTTAAACAACCAGGTAATAATAATGCTAGTACCTTTGATTATGTGACAAATGGTCACCATTAGGTCTCTTGTTTCCTGACACATTGAGTTGGTTACCTGTCAAGCTTGTCTCTCCGTGGTGGGTATTGGGAGGCATGCAGGCAGGATTTACCCTGCAGGTGTCGGCCTAGCAGTTTGAAACACTAAGGTTACAATAGTTGCTTGACAGTGCTCAGCCACTTTTTTGGACACCTTTATCATGATCAAGTCTGTTCAGTGCTTCTTTGCATCATCAGACTTCTGGGTGATGAGTCTGGGATGCAAATCAAGAAAAAGAGAGAACTTTCCAGCATGGTTGCAACCAGGTTCTTGATTTCTCCGCTTTGATTTCCTTCACACATGATAAGCCTTATTTCAATGAAAATTTAGTGAAAACTATTGGGTCACCATCATCTTACAAATCACACGTTAGCAATATTGTCAAGCAGAAAATAACTTTAGTGAAGTACCTTTGTTCCTAGTGACCTAGTTATACAAATGCTAATTAAATTCTGCATAGTACATACACTTGTAAAGGAAAAGTAACTTGTGATTTGGGATTATTGATGGTCCTTTGGTCCTTCTGTCTGATCAGACAAACTGTCCAGATGTTACCTGACACATCTGTCACACTAGACAAAGCCTATCATTGTTTTGTTTCTGTGCTGTGCCCTTTAGCTCTACCACAATCTGGCATGAGGAGGTGAGTTCCTTTGCCCAGGCTGCAGTATGGTGTATCTTCCTGAGGTTGTGCTGAATGAACTAGACTCAGTGGACCAAAGGACTAAAATGATGACACGTAAACAGGGAAATGGGCTGGTTTAAATCTTTTAACAGTTTGAGTTCTGTTGTTCATTTAATCCATTATATGTTAGAGAGACAAGATGAGGAATTCCTTTCACATATGTGTTGTCATTTCAGTCAATTTAAACTGCAGTATTTTAGCATTCTCTGGGCATGTTTGCAGTAAACATGTGGCGTTGTCAATGCAGTGTGAATGTGCCAATGCAGAGAAAGGGATGAATGCAGAAATGATTCTTAAGTCATGAGAGGCAATAGTGTCTCTAATTTTGTGTCTCTAATTTCTTCTTGTGTATTAACTTGTTCAAATATTCAACTCTGATAGTCTGGAATTGTATGGAAGCTGCATAGAAGGATAGGGGAAGATGTAAAAATAATACAGTGGAAATATTTCTGCTTTGCAGTCTCACTTGTATTGCTTGCAGTAGACCTTTGTGAATTGGAATCTTCATGGTATGCAGTTTAAGACAGGAATCAAGGACAGAAAAATAGTAGAAAAGAGCACAAAAAAATGTCTGCAATTTCTCTACAGCTGATTTTCTCGTCCTCTGTTGCTACTACTGTCGATGTGCAGAATTTGATGAAAATTGGTACAGTTCAGATAAGGGAGAACAGAATAGTAGAAGGCGGAATTTATTTCCAACTATAAATAGTGCATCCCTCTGCAAATTCACATCTTTATATGAAAATAATGTTTGCACATAATGCATAAACTGCTGTGTGGCCGAAGGCACAGTATACATTTCCATATGCAAAACAATAAAAACACCCAATGAACGCATCCGATGAGTGTCAGCATTTTATTTTGACAAGTCAGTGTGTGTATGTTTTTGCATATGTATGTCATACTCATTGTAAAGTATTTTTTAAATATTAACTAAATTCTTACCAGTTAACTCTCAGTTACTTGTGATTTCCTAAGAAGATAATGCATAGAGTTTTACAATTTAATTTCTGGGTGATCTGCGACCTGCCATGTCTGAATATGCAATACACCTAGAAGCAGGTCCTCACCTGATAAACTTGTTAATTCTAATGAGTCAATGGAGCTACAGCAACACTTACATAGCACCTATAAATAAGCTGTAAAATGGCTCCTCTTCCAGATAATTTTTTGTGGTATTTTTTCTATGTATCTTTCTTCTGGCTAGCCAATAGAAAATCACTTTTTTGTTGGGTCTTTTTTGTATGAGTTTTATATAAATAGTTGTGCTCTAGGTGTTACTTTCTGAATATCCAGTAAGTCCACTGAAGTTTTAAAGCAAAGTTGGGAATAAGGATCCATTTTGATATAATTTACTGATAAGCCAGCCTTGAATTTTTCTGTTCCTCTAGTCTAAGTGAAGCCTCTTGGGATGTATATTCACATTATTTCATTAGTATTATTTCACCATTAATGTTTATCTGGATTTAGTTTATTACAATTGAGAACAGAATTCACCCTTATTATTGAAGGTATCTGAGCAAAAGTTATTGCATTTTTTAATGATTTTCTTAATTATTGGGGCCAATCCTCTGTTAACTTTTAGGTAAACTACCTTGACTTTTACCCACTGAAATTCAACAGAAAAGTGCAATGTTTCAAGAGACATTAAAATCCAGTTTGAAATTTCTTTTCTGTCCTTTTTTATGGACGTAATTTGAACATGCACAAGAAAGCAACCTAATGTTAATTAAGAAATTAGCATAGTTGTGCAGTTAGAGAAGTCTTCAAAAATAAATAAAAGGGAGGTCAGTGAAAGAGGCAAAAACTCTTGAGTCTAAATATTACATTTAGTTTGTTAATTTAAAAAGTAAACCACCTTAAGGAGATATATTAATCATTGTGTTTGCCTCATTACCTTTGCCTTGGTACCTGTAAGGAGATGATAGGGATGAATCCCAAGAAAGCCAAATGCAGGGAGATTAGATAGAAGCAAATCAGGCTTACACTCGGAATTGGTAAATGCATGTGAAAAATATTTTCGTGTGTGTGTGAATGAGAGCATCTTCCACGGATTGTTTTTGTGGGGTGCTTTTTTGTTACCACCCTTGGTGGGCTTCTCCGTAGCAGGAGTTTCACAAGCAGCCAAACAAAAAGCAGCAGTAGAAAACCTCCTGTTGTAAAGTCACTACTGCTAGCATCACAACGTATTGCACAAAACAGATTCTTGGTGGTATATTTTAATATTCTTGTCCATGTGTTTTCTCTCCATAATTAACTTGAAAAATAAGTAAAATGCTGTAATACTGCTATTCTGTGCAAGAGAATCCCATCACATGACAGTGAAGCCCGCTTGCCATTTCTTGGGATAAGGGGGGTGGAAACAACCTAGAAACCCGTGTCAGCTGTGAAAGGAGGCTCTTCAAAGAATATAAAAGAAAAATTGTAATTAAAAAACAAAAGGCAGCAAATATTGTATAAAATATTAAAAATGAACACAGGTGACTGAAAGAAGTTAAAAAAATAAATCTCTAGTTCTGATTTGCATGCTACTGTGCATTTACTAAACAAAATCCTAAAACAGAAGTGAAAAACACTAGATGAGAATAAAAACTTTTCTAAAATCAGAATATTTATTCGTCCCTAATCTTTCACTTAAAGGATCTGGATGCTGTTAATGCATGCTGCTGTGTTGAACTGTCCAAGGTCAGGGGCTTTTTTGCCGTTTTGCTTTCCCCAGAAGCAAGCTTTGAGTATCTAAAAATTCAACAGTAGAGGGGAAAGTAGAAAACCACAAATAAACACACGTCAGATTGCATATAGTTTGCATTTTTCCATTGGCCATCAAGGGTAGGCTGGTTTCCCTTTCTGTTCCAGAAAATGAGAAAAGAGCATACATTCTCTCAAGAAGAAGACCCTCCTTTGACCCGCTGGAGTCAGAGCTGGCAGCCTGTCCTGCTGTTTTTCCGTGTTACCTCGCTCGAGTGAATGTGCATGTCCTCCTAAAGCAGAACAGACACATGGCTCTCCCACTGGGAGTCTATTACCATAATGCCCTATATCGTCTTTATTTCTGATGATGTTCTGTTCAGAAAACCATTGCCTACTGTGAAAGCAGGTGCTCTCTTCTCAACAGCACCTTTCCCATGGGGTTCCCATCTTCACAATTATAGTGCTCCGGGAGGTGATGTTCCCCTGTTTCAGTTAATAGGTGGTGGTTTTCACTTTTAAGTGCCTGCAGCTTGTTACTACTTCATCTTCCAATGTGTGCATAAAGCTGACAGAGAGCAGCTTCATCCATTTTCTCTTTTCTACCAATCTCTGAACTGTTCTTCATTAATACTCTAAATAAACCTTTCAAAGTTAATCACCAAAGCATGAGAGCTCCAAGATTTAATACTTTGTTGCCGTATCTTCACCATTTTTCTCATAAAAGCCCTTTTATATATATTCTAGTAGATTTGCTATAGTATTTATGTGTGTTTGGGGGAAGGTTCTGATTCCTTTTACAAGTTTTCTAATCTCCTCCTTACTTCTAAATTTTTGCATGCTTTTCTGACTTCTTTATCTTCGTGGGTTCCTCATCCCTCTCCTGTGATAATCCAAGCCTTTTTCTTCCTGTATTTTTAGTATCCCAGCCTTCACCATAACTATATTCTTTCATGAAACTGAAGGAGAGATAAAATATATTTCAGTGCCTAGCAGCATTCGCATCTGCTCTTGTAAGTCCTATTAGCTGTGAAAACAAAAGTTTGTAAAGTGATTGCTACAGGAGTATCAAATCCATAAGGATTGATGTGAGTCAGCTTTAATGCATGTGTTTGCTTATTTGATGTTTTCCTACATGACTTGCAAACACGGAACTACCATTTGTGCCAGATATCATGTTGCATTTACCAAAACTGAGTTTGCAAACAAAACTTCTTAACCATATTGTGTACATCTATTTAAAAGGGCCTGTACAATCCTTTAAAAATGTTGACATGAAATAGAGTATTTTTTAAAAATGTGTTTTTCTTGTCATTCTGTCTTTAGTTTGTATTTTTGCTGCTGCTTTTTTTTCACCCTCCACACAAGTCGCACTTGTGCCTGTTTTCACATTCAAACTGTATCCTAGCCAATTTCTTGCTGCAGAATCTCAGTATGTGTCTGTCTGATCTGGGAATATCCTACACTGCCCTTCATGATTTTCTTTAACTGTTTCTTTGATAACTGTGAATCTTATTGTGCTTTTTCCCATGAGTAGCAGTAGATGAAGTGCCATGTTTTCTTTGATTGGGAATGAATTCCAGTCCCTGTATTTTAAGATTGTGTAACTAAATCTGTGCTTGATTTTGACTTTTAAAAATTATATGTGCCCTTTATATAGAGGGAAAACAAGAACTGAAGTTATTTGTATATCATAAGTATTTAATATTCTGAAAGGTTTGTGGATACTGGGCAATATTCATTACAAAAAGTCCTAGGACGTCATGTCAGATAACCTAGCTAAAAACCAAGATGCACTGCATTTCTACAGTGTCTCATCCAGTTGGCAGTTATCCTGTTTGAGAAGAAACTGAATTATTTGTGATACTTTTCTATTGGCAAAAATGTGGTGGTAATTTCTCACCCTGTTCTTGAAAGAAGGCTCATGTATTTTTCTGTTGTTTTTGTTTGGGTTTTTTTTGGTGGTGTTGTTGGGTTGGTTTGGTTTTATTTTGCTGTAGTATTTTTCTAGGCATCAAATCTATTTATACTTCTCTCTAAATTCTCAGGTGCTCAATTGTTATTACATTTTATAAAAATATGTTTACCCTTTTCCACTCCTCTGGGATGCTTGGCCTCCGTAAGTTCACAATGGCGGTTTGAAGGTTGCTTCAGATGATTACTTAGTTACTCTAGGGTGAGTTTCATCAAGTGCCTGACTGGGCCTTCTGTCCTAAAGATTAATCTTGTTGAATAGCTGTACATCATTTATTGTTCGTATGAATATTTTTTGATTCAAAACTCCATGAAGATGTCCTTAAAGTAGTTACATTATGTGCTTTATGCCACAGTGTCTTTCCAGCACATGGAATCATAGAATAGTTAGGGTCAGAAAGGACCTTAAGATCATCTAGTTCCATTAGTTTTTTAGGAAAGTGTTTATTGTACCTTTCTAGCAACTTTCACCCTTGCTTGAAGTCTGTGGTTTTCTCAGTACCCTATTTTGTATAACTCTGTGCCATGATGTTCCTCTTGATGCTGTTTCCAGTGCTGTGCATTTGCCTCTGGTGATATTTGAATGAATCCCCACATAGCAGGGGGTTCTGAGCCTGCAGCAAGCAATGCAGTGCAGTGGAAGACGCTGTGCAGAAGGAAACAGTATGTCCTGAGGAGCCAAAATCTGCAGTGTTACTGTTAGAGTTACTTTGAACTAGTTTTGCACATCCATTAGTAACAGAAGGATTAGGAAGTGTGTTTCTGGAGAGAATCTTCTGATTTAGTATCATCCAAATGCAATCCAGTTTACTTTCTCTGAGCCTGTTCCACAAAGTCGGCCGAAGCACAGTCAGTGGAGACTAGTGGAAGAATCATTTCAGAAGTAATTTCTGATTTCAGCTATTTCTACATTTAGTTCTAGTTAATAGCTTAGAGTTTGGCTCCTGACAATAGTTTATACAGATAATGGGCTGAACAACAGGCAATGCCTTTGTTTCAGTCCTTCTCCAAGTGTTGTGGGTTTTTTTTTTATTTGCTCTTTTAGGGTGTCAAATGCTTACCCAAAGAAACAGAGATTTCCTTCTCCGTATGACAGTGATGTGATCTGCATCTTTTATTTAATTAGGATGGTTTCCTAATCATCAAATGGGTTATTCTAGGTTTGGTGCCTTGCTGTTACTTTCTCTCTTCAGGCTGTGCCAACCCCTGTGGCTACAGGGCAGAATGAGAACAAGGACAGCTCTGGTCTACTCTTATTTGATTTCATTCCAGTGCCAATTTCTGGAAAAAAATGTTTCTTTTTCATTACACTTCCTTGTATGCTTGAAGAAAGCCTTTCTTACATTGTGCACTTTATTTGGGATAGAAACTGAAAAATGTCAAATCCCAATGAAAATATTTTTGTTTAATTCCTTGGCTATTGACCTCCAAAAAAGCAGTTATTTTGAGAGCCAAAAGTCATTCATTGTCACTGCCCTGAAATCTGATGAGCTGAATCCCATTTGATTCTGGGGCACTGTTTTGAGCTTTGGAAAGTAGATGGGAAAGAAATGCTTCACACCTTTTCTTAAACTGAAAAATCTTAAAGGCAAAGGTTGGAAATGAGATGAATGGTTTTCTGAGTATTTTTTTTTTTTAATATATATATGGTTTTAAGTGGTCTTCACTGAACACAGACTGTTTTATCCATTGATAGGTTATATGTTTTTAGCTATAAATTTACTTCATTGTAGCATGTTTTCATGGACATGTGTATACTTCTGTTTTTCTTTTTCTGTTATTTAAGGTAAAACAATCAGCTCTAGCTAGGAGGATTTTGTATCATCAAGAAGAAAATGAAAGTAGTTTCCAATTTCAGTATTATGCATGAGCTTAGACTAAATGGTAAAGAAAAATGATAGTAAATGCTAAGCATGGTTGCATAGATTAAATATCTGCAGGATCTTGAGCATCTTAGTGAAAGATTTAGTGCATTTTAATGACATTACCCAACAGACCTGGTCTGCACAGGTATGTGCAAAAGGAGATGGTGATGAAAATGTTGATGTAATAATGGATAGATATTTAAGAAATTATTGGGCTGAGAAAACGCAAAAGGGAACAAAATCCTTCTTTATCCTACGAACTTGGAACTCATTCTTTCAAAATACAGTGGATGCTGTATGTGAAACCGGGTGTGCAAAATTTCATCAGGTGAAGTCATACAGACCAGATTTATTGATTACTGAGAAAAATGGTGTTCTAGGTGCGACTTCTTAATCTGTGTTTCCCGTAATTGCTACCTAGGGAAGCATTACTGTGGAGAGACCACTCTATACCCAGGTGTTTCCTTCTGATTCTCTGCTACTGAACAATGTAAGAAGTGGGACAGTGCACCACTATGCTTTTCTCTGTTCCTGGGTCACACATCCATTCAGGTTTCATCATTTCAGTGAAACCTGAATGAATGTGAGACAGATCTGCTCCCTGGCAGATAGCTATGTCCACCTAAGGCATCAAGTTTAGCCTTCCAGCACCACATTCAGGCACCTCTTGGCCTTTCCAGACAGAAAGGCTTGGACCCACCCAACTATAAAGTCAGCTTTGTACACCTGATTCTATACAAATTTATGCATTTGTTATGGGACAGAAACAAATTTTCTTAGCAGGAACCATCTTTACGGTACAGGTGATCTGTCTGCTTAGGTAGCACCAGACTTAATCTGAATTCAGAGAAGTTGAGATAAAAGGATTACACTCTAGCAACACATTATTGGCTAATACATGTGGTGTTTAGGGAGGTAGAGCATCACAGCTAACTTTTTTTTGGTCATTAAATGACTCTGTATTGCTTTTAAGTACTATTGTATGGATATTAAAGTAATAATTTCCTGACTTACATTTCATCTGTATCTCCAATACATCTTTATGAAGATACAACATCAACGTACGTGGTGTTGTATACATAATAGATACAGTTTATTTTCTTAGCTCTTCAGCAATAACAATAAAATGCTCTTACTGACTCCAAATGTGTCTTAATAGGTCTTTAGAATGTTTTTACTGCTTTGTTTCCCCCACTAAATTATTGTAAAATTGTTATGGGTAAAATTATATATGTTCTTGTATGTGTTATATTGCAGAAGACATTTTCATGTGCAGTAGGAAGAAAAACATAGTCTGCCTTTGATCTAAAGGAAACATGAAGGTCTTAAAGAGAGACAAAAGAAGCATATTGATGCCAAAGTCCTGCTGCTTTCAAGACATTAATATCATCTTAATACGCTGAAGGAATGAACTCAGTTAATAAAGTAATTCCTACAGAAGATAGAAAAGATGTTTCATCAGTGTGATCTTGATGTTTTTCTTTGACTCTCCGTTTAGGAGGATCATTGACTTCCATTGTAATTCCACTGGCATCTTTCATAAATATTTTCCCCCGTGAAAGGAGAGTCATCAGTATCGTATAACTATAGTTACCTTCCATAATCAATAATATTATTAGGCTATGGGAACTTACTATGACCTTTAATGCTGTTATAGTGATTTAATGTAGAGTCTTTCATATCAGGAAAACCAACCATAAACTGCAGAATACATTCTTGATTATGAATCCAAAATAATGTAACAACTGATAGTTAACTTTTATCCTTTCAAGTAACTTAGGAAGGATTTGAAAATTTACAGATGCTAGCCCATGTGTTTTAGCAGACTCATAGAGTCACAGAATCATAGAATGTTTAGGGTTGGAAAGGACCTTAGTATCACCTAGTTCTTAATGCGATTGTTGTTATTTTACTGTGGTGCTAATCTCCAGATATATTTTTAATTCAGGAAACAAATGCTCTACTCTTGCCTTCCAACTGCATGCTAAATCTGTATGAAAATCTATCCCAGATTACTGTGTTAACCAACTACATATACAAATTCAGTATGCTATATATTTATCCCTGTACGTTGATGTTTGCTTTGTTTCACCTTTCCCTCAACAAATAAGTTCAGAAATAGGCTTCACTCACAGGGGTTTGGGAACAACCAACGTCAAACAGAAATCCATAAAGTTGCCTTTTACTGTAATTGTTTCATGTTCCCAGTACTCCCAGGATTATTTTGGTTATACATTTCTCTTAGTCATAAATTTGATGATTCTACCACACCGATTTACTCTAAAAAAATTAATGGAATCTCTTGAAAATTCTCAGCTGTGAGCCATAGCTCTCTGAACTGCTGTTTAACTTTCTAAGTGTTATAAATGCATTTCCCTAGCTGCTCCATGGGGAAGTCATCTCATAGCAAAGTGTCATTTTCCAGTGGACTGCTGGCGTAGAGTAATATGAAGTGGAAATAGTAAATACTTGTAAGATTTGCAGTACAAGAATCACAGAATGCCACCCCATTTATGAGAAACATTCAAATAGTAACTCTGTGTATTAAGAAAATCCTGTCCTGAATGTGTGATGTGTCAGACAGGTTCAGAGCTACATAACCTGCTGATATAATCTCACAAATATAAATACAGTAACTTTGTGGACAGCTTTTTGGACAATAAAAAGATATAGGAAAAATATGTATAAGAGTGACCCAAGGCACCAAAGAATATTCTGAATCTTAAAATTTAAATTAATAATACTGCAGTGTTGCATACCTCTATGTATAAACAGCAGGCAAAAAATACATACTTTTTTTTCATCTATACCTCATCAGATACTTAATGGAATGCCGTTAAAATGCTTCAAATAGCAGGTGCTTCAAATATTAATTTGTAATTGCTTCAAATATTAATTTGTAATTGCTTCAAATATTGTGTTTCTGAGCATTATGCTGCTTGTGTCAATTATCTGATTACAGTGTTTACAGTTTTCTGTGTTTACAATTTTCTCATCATACTGGTTGGGAGAATTGTTTACCTAGCTCTCTGTAAAACCTTTGAATTGTGACTTCCAGAGTGATAAAAATTGTGGAACGGAGGAGACTTCTTACAAATGGTAAATGTACAAATGAACACAGACACACACATATATGCTTTGTGTGTTATAAGGACCACATGTCTTTCTGCACACCTATGCAGAAAAATTTAATGATTTTCATTTTTCTATGAGGGAGTTTAAGCATCTTTAATTTCTGTTACTGAGAAAAAAGAGTTAACGTGTGTATGTGAGAACATAGATATCAAAGGGTGAATACTGTTTATAGCAGGAGGCATTAAATTCTCATCACCTAGTTGTCATCCCTTCTGACTATACACATTTTGAAGATGGTTAAGGTAATAAGTCTGTGAAGGATTGATTGTATTTTGCTGAATGTTGCCTCCAAATGTGAATTGACACAAAAATAGGCAGTTAAGCTGGAAAAGCATTGCATTTCTTCTCTCCAAATCTGAAATGGAGACTTCTGAAAGGGAGATTCAGAAGAGTGTATGATCTCTTGGAAGAGAAAATTCTACTTGTTTTTACAAAGTAGAAAAGCAAAAAATATTAGTTATTATATGGCTGAAGATTTCTGGTAGTGCTGCATAGAGGCTGCACTACTAGACCTTACTTTAAGACTGCCTGGGGCAGCAAGGATTGTGGTCCATATCAAAGGTGTTAAGGGTGAGAGCAGTATACATTTATGCTGATCTGAGATAACCAGTGTAAAGAAATTGAAATTCTTTTTTTCCACTGTTCAAGATGGAGAATTGTGTTCTTTAATGCTTTCAAAGGTGGGTTTCCTCTTCTCTACTGTATGTGAGCTAGGACAGGCATGGGGACTAGCGGGAGGAATAGGAAAAAGACAGTTCCATGTTCTCCCTTGTATTTCATGGAAAGTACACCTCTCTGCAGTGCAAATAGCCTTAGGAGAAACTGTGAGCTTTCTAAGGCAGTGAAATTAGTGTGTGACAGCTGTAAAGCTGTATCATATTCACTAAGGAAAAAATAAAGAAACAAGTTGTTATGCTGATTTCTAATTATCTTGAATTTTTCAAGGCTCTGCTAGTCATAAGCGCTGTTGGAGGCAGGCATATACTAATGACTGCAAGCTTTGCGTTTCTACAGTTTCTTGTTATGTATCTGTGATATTTTAAGCTGTAAATGTTTAAATATGTTCATGCTCAAAAAAATTCTCTACTTATTATTTATAATAGCTTGGTTTTCATAGAAGTTTCAAGTACCTGCTGGTGGGATTACTCAAGAGCATTTTAAAACTTTGTAATGCATACTTAAGACTGTAAAAGTTGTTTCTATTGCAGCTTTCTGCTATTATCACATCATTATTTCAGTATGTACATTTAGGTGGGGGGATGTGGAAATACGTACAAAACAAATGTTGCTTTGGAATACATTGCCTGTATAAATATGTATTCTTCAGTTTTTCTAATGCTGCAAGTGTGCATCTGTCATGAAATTTTAAAACAACTCCATGAGGTTCTTTTTCTCTCTTATAATGTTTCTGTATTTAGATAAGTTGCTTCATTCCACCAGTATTTCCTCTGTCAGATGTAGTATCTGAAGAGAAGCTTCCTCCTTTTTTGGTGAACACTGTGCAGTCGATGTTCTCTCCAATGAAAAAAGCAGACTGATGGCTGCAGTAAGCAAGATGGTAGGGATTGAAGGTGGTTCTTAGTAGCTTTGTATGCAGTAACCAAACAGCCAGACTTTATTAAAAAGGTGAAATTCAATAAAGGTAAATAGAATTCAGTAATCTATGAAGTAAACTTTACATTTGACTTTCTAAAGGATGTCATAAAAACTTAATTATCATTGTAAATTAAGGTGATGTTTTGCTACTGACAAGGGTCATAAATGCCTTTCTCATTAGCAGTTCCTATTTTCATAGAAATCTGCCATAATTTGTAATTTACTGTGGCACAGTTTCTTGAGAATATTTCATTAATACATGCATCACATTTTCATTGTCTGAGTGCTGCAGGAATTTATTAGTGTTCCTATTGTCGCATCTCTACACAGAGTATTTGTTGCTGTGATAACCTAAAAAAGATGCTGTCTTTTTGTATCAACACAGTACCATTCACTTCACTGAAGTGGTACCATTTTACAACAGCTATTATTATTATTTACATACCAGTGATGAGGAAAAGCCTTACACAAGGGTGGAGCTCTGTTGGACTTTGCAACTACCCATGCATTATTTAACAATTATTAGTGTGGGGAAATCACTGAGGGAAGGAATTAGAGAAAACTGAGGTCTAACAGAAGTTGTAGTATTATAGAAATGTTAGGAATGAAATACTGTAGCCACTTTCAGGACGGTTGGTATGGACAGGATCTACTCCACTATGGCTCCCTAGGCAACACAACCTGCTATCGCAGAGGAGCAATGGAGGGTGGAGCGGGGTGGAGACACTGCTGCCAGGCTCTGTACTCCCTGCAGGATGGGGAATTTGATGGTACCATGCAGCTGATAAGCCACATGGCAGCTGTCAAATGGGAAATATAAGAGATGTCCATTGCTGAGCCAACTGTGGTGAAATTGCTTTCCTTAGGTGAACCTTGCTCATGATAATCTCACTATAACAGTAACACGTACCTCCACCCCAAAGTTATCTGCCTCCAAGGTACAACTACCCCTCACCAAGCATGCGCTTTATATTTTTTATCTGCTATATCTTTAAATGAGAAGAGAATTTTACACCAATGAGTAATAAAAGAATGTATGACTAGAGTCACTCAAGATCCACCTGAGAGCAAATAAAAATATAAAAGTGAATGAGAGGTGAGGGAGATAGACTCCATCATAACTTCTGGGATCAGTCGGTGGGCTGTCTTCTCCCCTATAGGGATGCCTGTTGGGTAAGAATTTTATCTTATGCACGTTAAATAACTAATGCTAGCTGTTATTAGTGATTATAGTCTGGTTGTGTATCACTTCAAGCTTGTTTTTGCAGACAGTATCTATCACTGGCAGTCATGAACCTTAATCTGTCATGATTTTCTATTAACAGTGTTATTCCATAAACTGTTAGTATTAGTCCTTTGTGGGTGCTAGCAGTTGCCTGCAACAGGTAACACATTCAAAGTGGGAAGACCTGCTTAGGGGTCCTCCTTATGATGTTGGTGCGTTTCCCTGAACAATTCAGTCAATTCACCCTCTGATCCAGCAGGACTGTTCAGTGAAGAGTCCCTGTAATGGGATGCTGACAGACTGATCAGGCATAAGGGTCTTGGCTTTCCTGGGGCACTGATAGCTCAAACACTAGAAGTAGAGAAAATCTCTCTCTTCTTCCCACCCGCCTCCCTTCACATGACAATTAGGTAAATGAGACCTGCAGTAATAATGCTAAAATGACTAGCATTGCATCTATGATCAAGGGTAAAGGTTGTATAAATTAATTTTTGTTTTCAAGCAGACTGCCCTAATACTATCTCCAAATTAGGTTAGGCTGGCTCTCCAGTGTAGAACACTCTACTGATTTATTCTTGTACGTTTGTCCTTGGCTACTGAGATCCAGAGTACATCATCATTACAGGTGTAAGAATTTGCATAGGTAAGGACCACAAAATCATTGCCACATGAGTTTGTCAAGGTTGCTTTACTGTAGGCAGTGACAATGATGTTATATGTTCTCTCAGCTACTGCCCTAATTCTTAATTTATTTATTAGTCATCTGTGATTATTCTGAGGACACTGTCCTGACAGCTTTTCTTATAGGTGGCCAAAAGTTTACATTCAAAACTTCTTTGCTTCTTACTGGCTAATGACAGTGGTGAAAAATCTTTTGGCTCTTGCAATTGCTAAGCAGCCGTTGGTCATTTTGTCTCCCCTTGGGAAGAGAACCTTCTGTCTCACCCTGAAGACCTGTACTTGCCTTCTGATGTTACTCTTGTCAGAACTTCTTTCATCGTTTTGTGACAAAATTTGGTTTCAATCCAAGTAGCTTGTGTTTTATCTGTCTTACTCCTTTTTATTACCTAGCATACTCATCTTGTTGATGTGTATCATTACATTCCCACTTCAGCTTTTATTTTCACCCTTCTTGAGGAGGCATGTCTCTATCAACTGTGATTGCTCGTGCTTGCTGTTTCTGGTGTGTGTAGCATCTGATTTCATGTTGTAGTTCTTTCACCACGTAGATGTGCCTCCTTTATGGCACTAGGGTACAAACTATACTAGTTGCTTCTCACTGACCTTGATGGCAAACAGCAACTCTAGGCTAAATGAACTTAATTAGTTTGTCAGCCTTGAACTGCTGCCTTTCATGTCTCTGGGCAAGTCTTTATGGCAGATGAAGGAACTAGAACGTATTGGGGAAGACAGAAAAAAGAATGGTGATACTGTATAGGCTGTAGCAGGGAGCCCTGGAGATAGGTCAAAATGACACAGAAAGGGGAAAGCACTGCTAGATGAATGATTGATTTGTCAGCATCCCTTGCAGATCTAAATTAATTTAACATTAATAACTTCTGTGATTAGCATTTAACCAATGCTCACAAATAGCATGTCTAGAAAACTAATGTGTTTTGGATTATGGTTTTTTTGGAAAAAGAAGTATTAAAATGCTTATTATTCATGGTTTGGGGGTGGGGGGGGGCTCAAGGAAATACAGAGATTGACCATTCAAGTGTAGTACAAAATAATTTTAGTCCTGCTTCAAGTCCCTGTGTCAGTGAATTGCCTAAATGCCCATGTTGGAGTCATATTGAAATAAGATTTAAACGTTATTATTGTCTTACTGTTTCAGGGTATAAATGCAAATGCCAAATGAACTTTCACAGCACATGCTTGCATGTTGTCACAATATCTTAATACAGAATGATTCGTGCTCAACTTTTCACTCTCAGCCTCCTGGTAATGTGTATTCTGGAACCATTAAAGTGATCAATAATTTTGATGCCAATGTACACTGCTTTTGTGAATAGATTGGTCAGCTATGTCACATATTTATTAAATAATACAATAATCATTTCATTTGCAATTTTTTATGCTGTTTTATTAGCCACATAAATTGTAGTTCAGTGGGTTCCTGGGTACTGTAGGAGCTGGGTGTAAATGTGGGTGAGCAGTCGGTGTTGTTCCTTTAAACATACACAGCTTGAAAAGCAGATGGAATTGTGTTCTCATGATGTTTAAGAACTTTTAGAGCACTGCATATCAGCAGCATCTGGAGACCAATTACTGAAGAAGCTCCATAGGGGTCCTGCCTCAGGGTTTTTAGATGGATGAATAATATATAAACTCTATAGTTTCCCACAGAGAGCAACTGGAGCAGTATCAGAAGGAAAAAAGCCTTTTAGGAGTTGAACTGAAAATGAAGTAACAGCACAGGATTTAAAATGAAGCAGTTTTGCTTTTACATACAGAATTGAACATAGTATATTGGTTAAATTCTGATTTCTCTTTTTTTCTTTTCTCTTTTTTTTTCCTTTTTTTTTTTCCTTGGCTTTATCCTTTCAGAATCTTGCTTTTCCTGACTTTGCACATGTCTATTTGGAAGCTTTAAACAAAATGCTATGAGGCTTATTCAATTATTCCAAGAACTAGGATACTCAATTTCCTTTTAAAAAAGCAGTGGAAATGATCTTTAATATGTGCATTATTCATTTTACAACACAGGTTCTGCATTACAGTACTTAAACTGTAATCAGATTTTATCTCACCTGTCATTGTGGCTGGTTCTGGGTTTACTCTGCTTTTTACAACTAGAAACAGATTGCAAAATGGTGTATCTCATACTATTCAAAACCTTCTTTCAACTTGTTATATTCCTTCACATTCCTTATCATTGTTCTCTGTTTCAGTTTACTTGAAAACAAAACACATTTAAAAAGGAAATAGAAATATCGGAATTGGAGATACTTAGCTATGGGACGAAATTTCTTTTGCTGAATTATAACAGAAAAGCTTCTCTGCTGGTTCATTGCAATACAGATGCAAGTGGGAAGTTCACTGAGTGCACATTTCAAAGCTGAAGAATGCATTATCTGGAGAACACTATCGAGACCTATAAAGAGAAAAACAAACAAGAGTGTTTGATCAGGACACCAGAATCTCCTAAAGAAAATCAAAATTGAAGGGAAAAAGGTAGCAGCAGAGTGGAATTCCAGAAAGAAAAGGATCAGAATGTATGTGGAAACTACATGTTGTAATAACATTGATCAATTTGATACTCAGAGCTTCAGAGGAAAATAATGCAGTTTGCCCTCTAAGAAAATAAAGTGGTGTGTTATTAATTAAATAATTATTGGCATGCAGTGGAATGCTAGAGCCACAATAGAAGACAAGGCATAGTTGTGCTAGACTGAGTATCAAACTATATCGAAAGCATGTCAATTATCCTGCTTTTATGCATGAGAACCTACCTAAGTAATAAAGGGAAAGAAAAGCAGTTGCCTAGACTTAGTATCAAACTAAACTGACCTGGCTAATATAGTAGAACTCAAGTTGCACTTTAATGAAATTAGAACAGTGCCTTGGCTTTGCCTGTTCCAAAACCTGTATCCTTATCTGAATTTTCGCAACTTGTTCACATGCACCATTGCTGTCTAGGGTTGGGATTCCATTTGTGATGATACTTGGAAAAGTCATTCATCATCTCTCCTGCAATTCTTTGTTTTTTCTTTCCTCCATTTTCATTCATGAGCACTGTGTGGTTAGTGGTGCCTAACTGTCCTTTGTCTGGTCATAGTCAGTGCCCTGTGCCACTGCTTCTTTATGAAAACACTATCAGTAAGGTTATTGACCTTGAAGCTTAAAAGTGGCTAATGCTAACCTTTGTGCCTTCAAGTTTACTGTGTGAGTTTAAAAGGCAGGGAAAAGGTTTGGTTGGTCACAGCAATAGAAATGAACAGAGATTCAGAGTGTGTAGAGGAAGTCAAAGTAGCAAGGGAAATAAATTATGGTAAATGTTGGAGCAGGCTACTGAAAACTGGTGGAAAAAAGAAAATAAGGCTTCTTTCTTTTTAAATTCACAGTCCCATTACAAATACAGCCTCAGGTGCATGAATCAGTCTCCCTCTTTTTGTTTTAAGTGTATTCTTCAGCTCTTAGTCCTGAGTGTACAATATTTATTGACACTCAGCTACGGGAGCTACTGCAAGCTGGCCAGGGCATCTAACGTGATTCAGGAAAAAATAAAGGACCAACAAAGTCATTGTACAGTTAATCATGGTAGCCCTCATTATGAGGAAAAAAACTGTGAGGGAATTTGGGTAGTGCAGATGTTGTGGTGTTGTTGGGTTATGTTGTTTTGTGGTGGGTTTTTCTAACTGAGAAAACTGAAGGCTTCAAAATCAAACTATCAGAGTTTGATTTATGTGGAAATAGAATCCCTTGGTAAGTTCTAATACCCCCCTGGAACATGCAGGTGAGCTGAATCTAAATCCCTGAGAGCACAGAAGTATGTGGTTCAGGTGTACAGTCTCCAGAACATGACTTTTGAGCCTGCAATCTTGAGTGATACTGCTACAAAGTAATAAAGCAGCTTAGAAGCATTTCTGCTTCTACTGATGCTATAAAAGAATACAGGAACAATGCAGATGGTCCCCTAAGTTGGTCACATTCAATTTCTGTGCTGGCTTAAGTCAGACCAGGAGGGAAGGGAGTTGCTTGTTTCTGCCACCTTCACGCAGGGACTTACAGTTCCCTCCCAGCAAGGGTTGTATCCAAGACGTTTCTTTTCCTTATCTGTTGGTCAGCCTCAGAGCTTGCAGCCAAATACACCACCTTTCTTCTGAGCATCTCTGTGGCAAGATGAAAGCTCTGTGGGCTCAGCATAGTAAGTCCATAAAATGAGAAGTCTGTAAAAAAAAGTCAGTGATAAGGCATGCTTGATCCCTTCCAGGCACAAAGGCACAGGTCTCCTAAGCTGCTGGAATGAATCCCTCCACTCTCTTGTAAAATACGGTAACGCCTCTTGCAATAAGAACAGTTGGAATGTATTTGTATTCAGCTACATGGGGGAAATGGAAATGCCTGCACCAAGGTAGAAGTACAAAGAAAGAAGATACAGCATATTCATTTTGAATGCCTTTGTTTCTACTTATGATGGCACTTTTACTATGCCATTACGATTCCTGGGGATGGGAGACAAGATAATACCTGGTTTAGCTGTTTCTGTTCCATGCCTTTACATCCGTGAGAACTACCTCACACTAACTTTACATGGCAGATGAATATAAAAGATGCAAGCTTTGCCAATGCCCAGTTTTAAAGTGACTTTTACCAATCTAGCAACCTCGTGCCCTCATTTTAATATCAGATTATATCAAGATATACCTGAGAACGTAGTTCTTGATTAAAAATAATTCTTATCCTAATTTGTATAATATGACTCTTTTGTTGTCTCTCAGTTTCTGCATAATTTGACTGCATTTTACAGAAAATCTTAGCTTATAAACCCTTTTTTGTGTAAAAATGCATTTGATTCAACTAATAGAACTGTTAGTTAACTCACAAAAGCAAAACCTTTTCTGGCAGTGGTTGAAAGAACAAATGTAATTTGATTTCAGTTCTAGACTTTATGGAGATGAGAGAAAGCACTTTTTTTTGGTTTTTGTTTTCTAAGGAAAACACATTTCTGTGCATTTCAGTAAGTTGAGAGATACTTGTTCGTGTTCTGGGTCTCAGACTCTGAAGAGTTTGATTTCTCAATAGATGGTAATGATAAGCAGGGCTGTCAAGACTGATTTTCATCTCTTTACAACTTAGTGCTGGACACTTCCTTTCAAAGTTTCACAGAATATCAAAAATTTGTTTCCTCTGGTATTTCTAATCTAATTCCACACATCTGTACACATTTCAAACATTATCACTCTCTAAACTGGTTGGGGTTTTTAGGAGTACTTTTGAGCAAACATTAATGATAAAAGTTTAAAACCCAAAGGCAACTACTAATCGCAACATATGACTTTTTTTCTTTTTCTACAAAAGTTACAATTGGCATGAGTTAATTGTTTTTTCTGTTATGTATGCTGGAAGAATTTTTGAGTAAAAATAATTGTGTTTGCATGCATGTATGTATATGTATAAAAATCAGAACTTTATATATATTTATTATCATCTTTTTGTAATAGGTGTAAGGTCGAATCGTCATCTTTGCTTTTCATAGCATCATCTACTATGCTATAGTTTAAATAAAAGGTTGCTTGAAAGATATGTTCAGCAACTTGTTAATGAAAAATTAATTCTATTCCAAAATATGCTGTAGTTTTGCATTTTTAAGGTTTGTTTAACCTTTTTAAAGCTGGTTGAGCATCTTAAAGATGAAGCATTTCAGCTATCATATGTAGTGTATATATGATTGTACTCCATACTCTTGCAGTGTTTACAAATTGTAGAATTTTAATTATCTATTAAATAATGTCTTTTTTTTCCCTGACGTTTGTTCTGCCAAGAGTTGTTTAGTCAAAAACTGTCATCTTTCCAGTAAGCTAAGTCTTTTGTCTGATTCATCCCTTGCTACATGAACATGGCATCTCGACTGCACAGCCATTTCCCAAGAGATGAATTCTGAGGTTCCAAGCAATTCAATAGTTCTCTCCATATTTTTGGCACTGTATTAAAGCAGACTGGTCACAAAAAAAAAAAAAAATAAATCTTCTCTTTGACCAGAGTTCTCTTGCCAGGCTACTTTGATAAAGAAATTACTTTTTTTTACCATTTACCACAGTGTGGCAGTAGTTCTTTTTGACTCCCATGAGCTGATCCTGGCTTCTGTTGCAAAGCTTAGGCATTTACTTACTACTCAGCATCCATCCTTTCAGCATTCATCACCTTTCAAAAAATTCCAACTCTTGTCTACTGATAGTGGCCAGGTTCCAGGCAAATTAACTACAGTATTGTAGAGACATAGCATGATCTTCTAGCATGCAGAGTATTTTCCTCCCTTCTTCCTTCATGGATATTCAATTCAGAATTTTGTTACTTTATTAAATGGGTAATCGAGACTGGGATTTCTCTGACAGGATTTTTCTGGGACACACACCTCTGCATTTCTACTGGAAGTCACTACCTTCATCTTTGAGCTGCCCTTCTCTATACTCTTCCTTCAGGCTCTTTCTGCTGTTTCTTCCATTTAATGTTTCTTGTTTCTTGGTGATGGTGGTCATGGTCATGCTCATGCTATATGTCACTCTGCCAGTTGCTTCAAAAGGGTTTCAAAGACTTGCAGCTTTCATTTTTTGTTTAGCTGTTGTTTTGATTTACTTTTTACAAGTATGAACTCTAGATGAGGTATTACTGTGTTAAGGGATGACTTTGCAATTAACTTCTGTTTAGTTCAATATCACAACCTGGTCTGACTCAAAAGAAAACTTACTATACATGGCATCTGTGCATATATGCACTGTGATTACAATTATAATCAATAAGTTAAAACACTGAAGTATTGAGAAGGTTTTGCTATCTTACTTTCAATAACCTGATTCAGTAGGAATGTACTCATTCATAAAACTTTTAAAAGTGTGGTCGTGCTAAGCTTGTGAGGGGCAATACTACCTGAGAATGTATTCTTTTAGAAAGGTCAGTCTGTAGGTAGCAGCCTGCTGCTTGCTTCCTGCAGGTAGCAGGAGTGACTGCACTCTGATTTTCTTGCACGGAGCATATGGAAAAGGTATTTTTGGTATTGGATGTTAATAGGAATTTTCCTTTTACACTCAGATCAATCAGAGAAAGGCCAAACAGTCTGTTACATACTTCTAAATAAATAGTTGGGCATGTTATGAAGTGGATCTTTAGAACAAATGCTGAGTATTCAACAAAAAAAAAGTGTATTTCCCTTTGAGTGAAATTTCAGACTTCTGTGTGAATAGTGCCTAAAATCTAAAAGGTCATCCTTATTGAAATTCCTGTTGGAAGGTCAGAGTATGTGAGGTAGACTTGTTCTCTAATTTTAAAATATGGAGGATGAAATGATGGGGTTTTTAATTCCATCTCTGGTAACTAGGAGTAATGCCTACTGTGCCATCAGCACAGCAGTATATGCTGATGGAAGTAATTAGCATGTTCTGTCAGCAGACATGAAGGTGATAATACTGCTTTGTCTTTAGAGTAGACAGGGAGTATGATAGCTGCAAGATAAAAAGGTGTGGTATTTTGGTTCAATTTTAATTTGGAGAGCTGGTATATGCGCTACGCCCAATGAATGACTATGTGCTTGTATTACTCATTAGGAGAAGAAAGTTAATCAAAAGGAGGAAGGTTTTTTTTATAGAAAATACCTAAAGCATCTGAATCCTGGGAGTTGATAGAAGTTAAAGTGTAAAATTCATTAACAGAAAAATTAACTGGGGATCAGCTGGAGGTTTATGATTCTTTCTCAAGCTGCCTAGTAGCTCTGCCACTGGAGGATGAAAGGATGAGAGGATTGCTGATGTCTGGATGGTGTGAAGGATGTTGTACCTTTAGCTGTATCAGCAGTGATCAAAGGAAATAATTTGAACTACATCCATTGTATAAGATTTGCTGACAATTCCAGAAATCCAAGGTTTCACAAAGGGAAAGTAACAGTAAATTATCTCACTAAATTTCTACAGAGCTTTGAAAAGTTTCATAGCTCTTACTCAAAGGCGAGGGAGAGAGGAAGGAGAAATAAGAACTGTTATCTGAGAAACTGGCACTGTACAATAGTCAAAGATCTGATGAATTCTCTTTGTCATGTCTCATGTTGGTGACTTCTTCAGAGACAGTGTGGTTGTTTGTTAGCTATTAAAAATGAACCGGCTGCAGAAAATAGATAGCAATTTAAAAATGCCCTCTGATGTTTTGCTGACTAAAAGGGGGAGCTGTGCTGACTAAAATTAATTCCATGCACAGTGCCTGGAGTTTTAGTGCATGTGTACAATTCTGATATAGTCCTTCATCTCACAGAGTATTTACCATAAAGATCATGTGTTTTCAGTTCCTTGAGTTATAACATTATAGTTTAGGGATTTTAGAGTTTTTTTTCTTTCTCGGTGTAGTTTAACTTGCTGATACCAACTTAGAGGTTTCACTGTTGACTGAAAGAGGTAATGTCGACTGAAAGATTGACTCTGAAATAGTGGCCAGAAATGCAAACTAGGAAAGGAGTTGAGTAAAGAAAACAGAAACATCAATATGCAATTAATGTACCCTGGATCCATCCACTAATTGAATCCCGTGAGCAATGCTCTCATCTCAAAAATGCCATAGCAAAATGGGGATAGATTTGTAGAAGAGCAGCATGAATGCTCAAAAGTATGAAATTGCTTCGCTACAAGTGTTACAGATGCTAAATGATTATATTGGTCTGCAAGACTGGAAAAATTTATGACAAATTCATTGGGGGTTCATAAATACATAGCCAAGCCCTTCATCTCAGCACACTAAGGTTCACACTTGTAGAAACAGAGAGATGTGGGAAGGTATAATAGTAAGCTCATCTGTTCTCATCTGCTTTCAAAATTACCTGCTGTCAGTCATTCAGAAGATACTAGACTAACTGAAGCCACAAAGGACTCCTATTCCAAACTGATTTAAGATAAAAGTGAAGCTAAAAAATGGCACACATTAAAAATTCATTTTGCAATCAAATAAAGTAAAATTAGAATAATATACAATAAAATCTGGGTTTAGAAACAAGTTTCGCAGAGGCATGTTAAGTTGAGCACATAACCCTGACTTAGAGCATTTATAAACCTTCTCTGAAGTGAATGAAATTTTCCATGGTTTACAACTGCAGAGTTACTCTACTCTTTATTTTCCCAAGGGAAGTACTTTCAAAAAGTAAGGTCTTAGCAGACAAAATTTAGGTTAGTGAGTAAATATTTAATGGGAGAGGAATATTTATGCTGTTGTTTTAAGAAAGTGAAAAGGGTTAAGTTTAATAGAAACCTGTTTGTTTTCCCACTGTTATTGAGGTATCGATGAAGATTTACTGTTAACTGTCATATTAATTCTTTGTGAAAACTCTTAAATTTAATGACCCATGGCTGATAGCTGAATTCTGGTGCTCAGTTTTCTCAAATTATTGCCAATTTGCTCCAAGTTAATCAAGGTCCAGTTTTCATCCTCTTTTGCCTCAGTAAAAAGAGGTTAATTGAATAAATAAAAAAATAGAATTTTAGATTATCCTAGTAATCAAAAAATATTCTGCTCTTTAAAAAAGTAAAAGTAAAGTTCATATGTAGTATGCTTTCTCAGTCTTTCATTGCTGCCTTCTCTTCTTTGTCGTAACAAAGCTCGTAGACAAGTTAGTCTTTAGAAGTCTGGTCACTTTCCAGTTGCATGAAATGTGGGACAATATTTCACTCCTGTGAAATAAAATTATTGGCTTTTCTTAGTAATTTTTTCCTTTTGTTCTGGGATCTACTGCAAAGGAATAACACTTCAAGAAGGCAATACAGCTGGAGGTATGGGCTTAACAAATTCAAATACAAACCACAATTATTTGCCAGGGTGTAGAGTTAGACTGGACTTAAGGGATGCTGAGCTTACAGTGTATTGAAAGCCTCTAAGGGAGTAGTAGAAAAATTACAAAGAAACATTAGATAACGTTTGATAATTGCTTTCCAGTTATTGAAATTTAAATTATTGCATCAGTATGTTTTTAGTTTTATTAGAATCATAGAATCATAGAATAGTTAGGGTTGGAAAGGACCTTAAGATCATCTAGTACCAACCCCCCTGCCATGGGCAGCGATACCTCACACTAAACCATGTCACCCAAGCCTCTGTCCAGCCTGGACTTGAACACTGCCAGGGATGGAGTATTCACAGCTTCCTTGAGCAACCCGTTCCAGTGCCTCACCACCCTCACAGTAAAGAATTTCTTCCTTATATCCAACCTAAACTTCCCCTGTTTAAGTTTGAACCCGTTACCCCTTGCCCTATCACTACAGTCCCTAATGAAGAGTCCCTCCCCAGCATCCCTATAGCCCCCCTTCAGATACTGGAAGGCTGCTATGAGGTCTCCACGCAGCCTTCTTGTCTCCAGGCTGAACAGCCCCAACTTTCTCAGCCTATCTATCTTCATACGGGAGATGCTCCATATATGATTTTAATGTGCACATCAGAGTAGTGAAAACTGTTAAGAATTTAAAACTTTGAATTAAAAAAGCCCACAGGATTTCCACAATGCCAAGGTTAAATGTTTAGACCAGTTATCATTTATTTATTGCTACTTTTTGAATTCGTACTGTAGTTGTATACAGAACATATTAATCATTATGAAACAAGAAAGACTGTTTTTCAGAGGTTTTGTTTGTCTTTCACATCAAATTTTTGACTGGCATTTACAGATTCTACAGCTAGGCTGTTAATTTAATTTTGACATTTGTTAGCCAAGGGAAAGAAGATAATTTCTGCTGTGAAAGTGATAAAGAAAGTCTTCATAATTTTTTATTGAAATTTTTCCCCTTTGGAAAATAAGGTTTTCTGAAAGTCAGTCATTTCTTCTGCGAAGAATCATCACTTCCATTGGAACATTTCAATACTGTAATAATGGAAACTAAAAAAAAAAAAAAAAGACAAGTGATTTCAAAACCATTTTCACTTTATCTTGCATAATAGTTTACTCTTGGAAATGAAAACAGTTGCATATATTTAAACTTTTAAGCTTTGCTAAACAGTTTTTGAAGCTGTTCAAAGAAGTCAGTCTGTAATTATCTCTACATCTTTCTGTTTTTTCTTTGTTATTTTGCTTAGCTTTGCTAAACAAGCAAGTATAAATAAGAGTCAGTAATAAATTATGAAGCATCTGTGGACACAAACCTGTACACAGCATAATGCCTTGAAAACTTTGTAACAAAGACATATCAAAGGATAGCCCTGTTACTTTATTTTAAGACTTGGTAAAACTGGTTTTTGAACAGTATGTTAGTGGAAACAGGATTTCCAACTACTTATTAAAGCCTAATGAAAGTTTAAAAAAATTCTAATAAAAGTTTAATGAATGTAAAAAATTTTCATAATATAACAGTGTTGTGCTGTATGCGTGTGCTGTGATGGTGCATGCAATTGTGAATTAGTTGGCAGAATATGAACTTTTATAGGTCATACCTACAGCTTTCATAAGACTCTTTTGATTTTGCCAATTCTGCATATCTCTGGAAAGCACGAGAAATTTGAAAGGAGAGCTTTGTAATCTAGTGCCCAGGCTGAAAAAACTGTTCTCCCTTTAGTCGCAGTTTCTTATTCTCTTTGTAAAGGAAAAGGAATAGGTGGGGTTTTTTTTATATCTTTACAGGTTTTGTGGGTACTAGATACAATTCAAAAAGTGTAACATTTAACAAAATGCATTGATGACTAAGCTATGAAATTTGTCTGTTTTATCCATCTACTAAGAAGTTTCATAAATTTTGAACATCATCTTCAGTGACATCTCTCTTCCCATTAATTACTTTTTCCATTTGTGCCACCCCATTGCAAACACTCTTGTTAGGCATTGAAGGACTGAAGAACTCTAAATTTAGAATTGTGGAGATTGGGGGAAGAATCTTTTAGTACAAACAGGCCTTTGGCAGGTTGAACACATCCGTAACAGCTGTTATAATTTGTCATAATTTTTTATGCAACATCATAAAGAAAAGGCCGTAACTCCCGTTTCTAAATGCAACTGGCATATTTCTTCCTGCTTCTCCTGCTGTGGACTGCCAATTGTCAAGAGTGACTAATGAAAGAGTGAAGCCTTTGGAGCAGCCAATTCTCAGAACCATTAGTTTTCTTTTATACTCCAGCCTAATTCCAGGAATGTGCCGGATGAGAAATAAGACATATCATGTCATTTCAGGATAATACCATGTAATTTTGGGGTAATAAAGAATTCATTTCTGGAGAGAGAAGTGATCTGATATGGAAAAGTTCAATTTCTTTCACTCCAGAGAGCTTTATCTCTTCAAATGTGACCTTGTATAATTAAATATATTTCAAATATCAAGAGAAATGGCAGCAGAGCAGACAATAGAATTCTCCATTTTATGTAGAAATGAAATGAAATTATATGAAGCAGACAGTGTAATATAAGATGAAGTAGATTGCTACTATTCATTGTTTCCAGTGAAATTCCTGCTGTTTGACTTTATTCATTACAGTTTCATGAGAAGGCAATTGTATTGTGTCTGTGTGACTAGAGTTTTAGACTCATACTTAATTGCATTAATTCAGAAAGTACTGCCAAGAATCAGTAGTTAATTGCTGTTATTACTTGAATATGAAAGAGAAAAGAGATGGTGTCCAGTATATGAGGAGTTACAAATTTCACACAAGAAATACCAGGTGCTTGGAAGCTACAGTTCTGATTCTTAAAGGAGTATGTGTTTTCTAAAAGAGGCTCTAAATCCCTTTTTATTCCAACAATAAATTAAAAATATTTCAAGACAAATAATTTATTTTCCAAACCACTCATGTTTCCTAAAAATGACCAAGCTCACTAATCTAAGTTGGATAGCTTTGACTGGTTTAAAGTGACAGGTTCAGACACAAAAAAAAATTTCTGTAGTTTAAATCCTATTGCATTAAAATACCTGATAATATAATGGCAAACTGGGATTGTCTCAACATGGTTTTAAATCTGGTTTTGTGTCAGACTTTATTACTGTCCTCATACTAAAGAAAAGTGACAAAAGATAATGGTTGGTGATATGTTAACTGCTAGAAAGGAATGAGAATGGCTGGAAATATTTTTCCTAAAACCAGCATGCATCCTCTGTTGCCCTTTCACTTTTCACATTGTCTTTTTGAGCTAGTAGTTAACTATAGTGGTTAACGGTGCTCAGCTAATAATCTTTATTGTAGAGTTTGCTGGGTTGTTACTTTCTGATTAGAGGTGTAGGGGACAGAAAAAGCATGTGTTACCCTATGTCCTCACCCCATGTCTCCCCTGCTTGAAGCATGGATGGGCTGGTTATGGCAGGCTTCTCCTTGTGTGCTCATCTTGAATTAACAGGCATTTTGCAGGTGGTAGTGTGGATGCCCAGAGTCTGAGTTACAGAAAGAACTGCACTTTAGCCTCTACTCTGAAATGCTCTCCAGAATGCATGGAAAACATGGTTTCTGTAAATGTTTACGTTAGCTCTCATTTTACAGCTTTGGCACCAGTGGTATGGTAATGACTGATGCTATCCGAAAAATATATAGTAGCTGAAACTCCTTGCAATGGATTGGCCCTAGACGTTTTCTTTTTGAGTGGTCATTTTCAAAGCAGTAACGTAACTTAATGTAACATGGTAAATTTTATTCCACAAATGAGGCCTGCTAGAAAATTAGATTTAGATTTCCATTCACTTAGGGTACTTGTGCTTAATGGCATTTCAGTACTCGCTGAAAAGGCAGTTTTAGGAACCTGTGGTCTGTGGTAGATTAATAGTACAGCAAGGTGACTCTTGGGATAGGCGCTTTGTTTCCTTTGCATCGTATCAAATGTTAAGAAATGCAAGGCTTAAAGATAAAAATTCATTATTTTTTTCTGTGTGTTTTCTACAAAAACAAGTGTGCCAATTTCAGCATAAAGTGTGGCATGGGTGTTCTTGTTGGTTTCTTTTTTTAACATGGTATGGATTATATATTGCCTTCCTCTCTGGTTGACATGAGGGTATGATGTCTAAGAAGGTCTGTCTCAGAGCAACACCTTATATTTTGGTAAATATAAACTCGTGTTTAATGCCAGGGTAAGGGCATGGGTTAAACCTTATTCTTATGGAAAGCAGCTTCTTGGTTCATCTCCCCATGAAACTCCATTAAAATTTCTTTGAACAGAAAGGCTTTAACATAGCCTTTTACTCCACAAAAAAAAATTTACTTCTTCCATGATGATATTTCTTTTGAGAATAGTTGACTTTGCAACGGGTTGTAGAAGAGAGTCATTTTGAACTGATTTACCTTGCTAGGGCTTCAGCTATTGACTGATGTATTTGTGTTCCAAAGAAAATTTCTTCTCTTATTCTTCTGTGGGCGCGATCTAAACAAGGGCTAGAATAGGAAAGCATTTCATTATATAGGTCCAAATACATGCCAGCTAGCTTAATTCTCTCTTCTAATTTCAGAATCTAGTATCTTGTGAAGTCAATGTATGGAAGAGTTTTTAAATAGATAGCTTTAATGTAACCTCAAAATTAATGTTACATTTATTACCTTTTGAATAATGCTACATTCTTTGTGGCAGTCAGGCTTCACCAAGAGTTTAAATCATTTTAAACAAAGTGTTACTGAGCTTTAGTAACTGATGTACAGCTCAGTTCAGTTCATAAAAGTTTTTTGTCTAAATCTAGTAAAAATTAATTTTATTGAGGTTGTCAATTCATGTCTTTTTGTACTGCTGAAATATTCACTTTTATTCTGTAAATTGCAGTTTTGCATTTCAGTTGGTTCTAAAATTATATGATTACTTTACTGTTTATTTTTTCAAAGTGCAAATTGCAGCTGAGTACCTGAACATTAATTATGCAAATTCACATTCAGTACAATATAAAAAGTCCTAGTTTAAGGTTATTAATTTCACTAATATCACTCAGTATCACTACACATATGAATTTGTGCTTAAGTTTTACTCGTATTATAAAGGTCTTAGGAATTTAAGTAGTATCTTCTGCACCCCCAAGGGTACAGAATACATAGAATAAAAATATAAGAGGAATATATGAAGCCACCATTATTTTGGTGGTTTGTAGTCAAATAGTTAGAAATTGGAGCTGAAGAGTTAGTTTCATACAGACGTGTGCATAGTTCCCATTTATATATTCTGCCTAACAGAAAAAAAAATAAATAAAAAGGTGGTTGATAATGCAACCCCTGACTTTTATAAAAGAAAAGTGCAAAATAAAAGCATTTTTTGAATGATGGCTTAAATGGGTGGCTTCTACCAGCAAAATATGGATCTGGTAATGCATGTCATGTTTCCCCATCTGTTCCTTTGTGTTGCCACAAAATGACATGATGAGGATAAGGGGATTAATAAGAGGATGACTGGTGCATTGCTTACTTTTCCATCGTTTCAGTGTAAATATTTACATGAAATTATAGTTGGTTTTGGCAGAACAATTCTAGTAACTGACCTTTTCTAGCTTTTCACCCTTACCTCTGTGTGAGCCTAATATGTTCTCAATTATGTTGGCACCTGAAAAATATTTCAATGATTATGAACAATTTGGATTGATCATGCTTAGAT
Source organism: Pezoporus flaviventris (assembly GCF_033815535.1). Taxonomy (NCBI): domain Eukaryota; kingdom Metazoa; phylum Chordata; class Aves; order Psittaciformes; family Psittacidae; genus Pezoporus; species Pezoporus flaviventris. Next base: position 36,272,444 of record NW_026892550.1, on the reverse strand, counting down.
GTAGTCCTGCACTATTGCGTACATGTGCAAAAGTAGAAAGTATTTCCTTAGAAGAGTTTTCATTCAAGTGATATTTTATAAAGGAATGTTTAAAATAAGAAAAAACCTTTAAATATAACGTTAATTTTTGTGCTGCCAGTACCTGAAGTAAAGGTAGATACAGGTTTTCAGTGGAAGTGTTTACTGTAAGTTTATTCTCTGATTCACATTTTTTTGTGTGTGTATAGAGAGCATTTTTATATGTGAAGGGGCAATAAATCTTTAGGCATATGTATGTAGCTGTTGCTGATTTCCTTTTGATTAGCTGTTGCTAATTTCCTTTTGAAGTGATGGCCTGTGAACAAAAGGCACAGAGAGCACAGATCGATCGATCTATCTATCTATCTATCTATCTATCTATCTATCTATCTATCTATCTATCTTATCTATCTATCTATGTCAGGCAAGTGATGCATTTTCTGTCTGACACCCAGAAACATCCCTTATCCAGCTGAGTCCTACTAGTAGTTTGAATGTGACCTTCTATTCAGGTTAATCCAAATATTATTCTTCATTTTATCAACTATATAATGGCGCAATGTATCTCAACTACAGACTGGATTTGTATAATGCTTGTCTTGAGAAGGGGTTTTGTGAATAGTCACTGAAGCTGCAATTGCAAGAAATATAGAGTAAAATGAATAAAGGAAGCTGCAAAGGATTTAGCTCCTAAGAAAAATCTCCATCTCTAGGGAACATATGCAAGCTACATTGAAAAGTCTGCCATAGGAATGACAGAAACCAACTTCTGATACAAGCCTCACCCAACAGAGAAATTCTAATTATCTGTTATAATCAAAGGCTTTCAGGAGGATTTTTCCCTTTTTCTTTTTTTCCAAAGCAAAGATGCTGAGAATTGTTTTTCTCAAAGAAATATCATATCCTTTCCAGTTATTCAAAACCATTTTCTGAAGTTACTCTAATGCTAAGAAACTGAAAATAAATCTTCATTAAGTCCATAAGATGGAAAATTTCAGTACTGATCATTAAATTTTTGTTAGGTTGACATACTGAGAACAGTCATGTGACAAGGAATTGTTGAGAAGCATTATTAGTAAATAATGCTACAATTTCCCCTGATAAAATAAATAGCAAGCACGTTCAGTATGTACTGACTACTTTTTAATAGCAATGTATTATACCCACTATGTGTTAGTATGATAAGTACCTTTTAGAAGAAAGTGGTAACCTGTGAAACATGGTATTTCGTGAATTACCATCAGAGAGATCTTGTAAAACAGCCAGTAGCATGGTCAAAATGTTTTAATTCTCTTGTGCTTTGATTTACTTGTACAGTCATGATGGTGCATTGAGCAAAGAATCAAGTTTCATGAGCATTAGTTTTCCATGACAGTTCACATATATTTACTCTTTTACAAGTGTAGAATAAGAAAAGTTTCTATTCCTACTATTTTTCATTCTAATTTCAAAGCCATGAGTCAGCAGCACACATTCTCTGATGTCACAGGAAAAAAAAAAGAAAAAAAAAAAGAAAAGAAAGTTAAATTAGTTCAGAATAAATCTACAGAATTCTTGTTTGCACGAGCCACCTTAACCTTAAATAAAAATACCTAGCTGGAGCCCTGGATCATGCTACTTAGAATAAGGAAAAACTTTTTCATTTTGATTAATATTTTCCTTTGATCTTTATTTTGAAAGGCAAACGAATTTTTAGTGCAAGCATTGTTGTTCCTGTTATCCACAGATCTTCTCTAGTGACTCTTTTCTCATGGGTTGCTAAGAAAAGCCTTGATATATATGTCTCATACATTTACAGATTAGAAGAGTAAAAATTATTAATGTTTCAATCATTTTATTAAATATTATGTTTGGAAGTGACTTCTTTTTTAACCTTACAAAGTCATGTTTTTATAGAGTTAAAGTTAGAATAGATCTAATAATGCTAAAAATGAGACTCTTCCAGCTACATAGTGGAGGGTCACGTCGTATTAAAGTTTTTATTTTAATAATCCAGTCTTTACTTATTTTTATTTTAATAATAGTTTCCCAATATTTACTTACTGAGTAGAAGAGATAATAGAAAAGAACTTTGTAATCATAAATAATGTAAAAAAAAAACCAAGTATGTACTAAACACTTAAGTAACATCTCCAATGGTCTATCTATGATATAGCCCTAGAAATACGACACTCAGCGTGAACAAGGTTGATGAACCTCAAGGTCTTACAAATCCTCTGGCCCTGTAACGACAAGGATTATTTCCTCTCTGTGCACTGCACATAGATGCCTCCCATCAAACAAGATGGTAGAGTTGAGCGTATTCTTTTTAACATAGAGGAGCAAACCCATCATAGAAATACTGGACAGCAGCAAAGCTGATGCTTTCGCACAGCTAATTACTTGCTTTTGAAAGTGTTTTTCTGCAGTACTTCAGAAGGGAAAAGGAGCCAAATCTCGGAATGTTTGCTGTGATAAAAAGAAAGCTAGAGTATAACAAAAATGTGTATCGTTAGCCCTGAAGACTATGCATGAGAGTGCGTTTTCCAATTTGTAGCACAAGCTAAACTGGACAGTATTCAGATGTCAATAGTGGCACTCAAAGTTATCAGCCCTGTGTAGGTTTGAACAGCTGCAGGATCTTGGTAAGTTTTTAGAAAGTCTGTCATTTCAGTCAGTGTTCTATATTTTTCATAACAAAACTATGAAAATCATCCTTGGCTAATGAATTCTTCACACCAGCAGAGAGCGACAGGGCTTGGTAGAAGTGGTTGTGCCAGGCTTAAAGCAATTGCTGTGGGCTGTCTTAAAAAAACCTGAGAGAAACCCACTTGAAATTCTAAACTTATGCTCCCTTCTGGCTTTCAATACTTGTGTTTGGAGCAAAACAACATGTTACTTCTTTATTTAGGCAACCATTCAATGAGAAAGTATTACCAAGTTCTCTGTGTAGTTGAGACAATCACCAGATAATGTACCTCTCTCAAAACAGTTGAAAACCTTAGAGCTGAGCTTCTCCTTTTTTCTCATTTACCATCTTCACTGATTTTTTTAGCTTTAGGTGTAAATTTTGAAAGATAAGTAAGAGTAGGGAGTTACAACTTGTACTGTATGAAATCAAAAAGGTAAAAGTTTATTCATTAAAAAATTTATATGGAAAAGACTGAAAATTATACTTCCATCTCAAATATCTACAGCTATTTTTGAGTTTTTGAAAGTGTTCACCAGTACTAGGTTTTGGGGTTTCTTATAATAATATTTTATTTCTTGCAATGTAAGGCTTTCCAGGTGCAGGGTTACCTGTGCTTTTGTTTCTTTATGCATGTCTCTGAATGCTTCTGTAGAGATTTTTAGACATGAACCTTCGTTTTTCATGTAGTATTTTCAACTAGATACAGTACTGTGATGTAGCAACCATTTATGTTCAGCAGATCTGACCATCTTTAGTGCATGTGATTCTTTGCTAGTGAGCACTAGCATATGTTCCAGTCAGAGGAGGCTTATGAAATAACAGTGTTTATATCAACAATAGATGAGGTCTTTTAAGAGGAAAAAATATACTTAAACGCTTTCTCCGTGTTTTTAACCATTCCTAATGGTCTTGCTACTCTAATTTCTAGCTGAACAGACTTGCTTTCAGTTAACTGCAGAAAATTGTATATCTTTCCTTGTTCCTAATTCCCTACTGTGTCTAGAGATTGTTCCTTTTTAAAACCTCTACATTCATTTGATGTCTGTTATGCTTCATCTGTCACCTAAAAGAATTTCTTTACATAATTGCCTCTTAGTACTCCTTCAGTATTTGCAGAGAGCTGATTTACCCTGAACAGTTCTTCAGACCTTAAATGAAACTAATGCATGTATTTAGTAACCTGCGCACCTACATGCCATCATTTTTTGTTGAATATTTTTAGGTTAAAATTATTTTATCAACTGTCAACTTTGAGCTCATTCTGAAACTTGCAGAATTGTTTGAGCAAAATTGCTTCAGCTTCTAGGGTGAGCTGGAATACTGCTATACAAGATGTAGCAAGACAGTATTCTCTGTTGTGTACTGATATCCTTACCTATGTTGAATCTTAGATCAAATTCTCACCTTACATCAATAAGTGTCATTCTGTCTAATTCAGTATAGCTATATGGATTAACTCTAGCTGTGGTTCTGTTTCAGTAAATTCCCCTTCAGCTTACATGTAAGATTGGCCCAATGTAATATACACAACAGTTGTGTATTATTCCTGATGCCCAGAGTGCTTGGAGTGATGAAAAAGAAAAGCTATTCTCTAAAGGATCTCATTAAATGTTTTCTGCAATTCTAATATGAAACAAAGAAAATAGCTACACCATTATTGTCTAGTTCTGGCCGTTGCTAACAGTACCGAATACAACTATTCTGATATTTTATTTGTACCTTGCTGCTTTCCCACCAATAATGATCCCTTTGGTAGAGTTGATAAAGTTGATCAGGGAGAGTAATTACCATTTTCTAAATTCAGCTAAAGCAGTTTTTAACGGGTATCTTTGTACATCTTTAATCCTGCCATGTATTAAGTTTTCCTGGCTAATGCTGGCTCTTGAAGATGTGTCTTCACAGACTCTGTAATTCCCAGCTAAGCATATTAAAGGGAGTTAACACCTGGATGCTTTCTGAGTATTCCACAAAAATAGGTACTAGTGTTTGTTCTTTGTGCAAAACACTGTAGTATCAAGGATTTACAAATTGCCACTGTGATGGAATGTCCTGATGTCATTCACTATCCATGAAACCTATCTTAACACAAAATTAAGATAAAAAATCCAAAATTAACTATATGCAATTTAATGAAGGAAAGAAAAAAAATGTTAGTTCACTTATCCCTATACCAAAAGCAAAGCCTGCTGTCCCCTTTCTCCTTCCTTCATGCTGCTGACAATTAGTGTGATCAGGAATTCAACCCTGGTACAATTCTTTTAATTTTTTTGGAGGGAATACTCGTTTAAATTTCCCTCCTGAAAAATCATGACCCTTCAATGTTCTCCTCTTGTGAAAACACTCCTAAAATCAAGTGACAAATTAAGCTATAATCCCCATTTTTCCATGTTAATATTTTAGATCTAAGAATTGATTTGGCTCAGTTAGAAGAAATAACAGAAGAACATTACTTGAGATTTTCCTCTTCCATATACCCCTGTTTTTTTGACTTTGGTGAATATGCATGGCAACGTAAAGAAAAGGCAATCCTACACCATTTCTTTCCTTTACCTGCATCCCATAGGCTGAACTTGGCAGTATGTGCCTTGCTTGAATTCCTTACATACTGTGAGGATAAGGCAAAGATCGCCTTTCTCTTCCACACTGCTCTTGATGTCTAGCACTTCCAATTAAATCAAAGGCTATAAACCCACAAGTTTAAAATTATTCTGGCATCTCCTCTTCATCATAACTATTAGAAATTGCTAATTGGCAAATATTTCAAAAGTTCTCATAATACTTCAAATGGAAGCTGGGTCTGTAAAGGGTAATTGCTTCCCCTTGCTGGATTTCAGATCTGTTCTCTGCAGTCACTCAGTTATCACCATAGATGGGGAATGTTTCATCAATGTGAGTTACTATCTATAGGTTTGGTTATTACTACCAAATTCTCAAAAATGCACACAGTAAAGAATTCTAAAGGTTGGGAATATGATGTCTGGTATTTAATCTGAGAAAACATTGTCATTTGTGCACTGTAAATGAAAAGATTTTTCAAACAGGCTAATATCTGGACCTCAGACCTTCTCTCATGAAATGTAATCAAACTAGTATTATTTACCATCTTAATTACAAATGCATTTCACTAATGAAAAAATGCCAGTCATCGTTTCAGAGGCATCTATTGTTATGAAGAGAGGATATCACATATCAAAATAAAAAATCTTTAATGAACAAAACTTTTGAAAGCAGATTTGAAGTAAACTTTTTTATTGCTTATTCTAAAATGGACACTAAATTGCTTCTGTAATGCACATACAGGAAAAATAAGATTAAGGAATTTCTGTCATGATTATTTCAGTGTTTTCATTATTATTTTTTTTTTTCATTTTTCATCTGCATTATTGGAGGAAAGAAAGAACTACAGGTTTCCAGGATTTTAATTGGTGTTTATTGACTGGTAGATATATCAGGAAGATTACAAGATTGTGTATAGTCATACCTGTAAATCTGTAACTGTGAATCAAATGCAAATAATTCATAATGGCCTTTCAGAGACCAGTTTAAGCATTTAATGGTTGCATTGCAAGACAGATTCTGAAAACTAGTTTTATAATACTTAATACTGTGAAACTTAGCTGCAAAAGATTTAATTTAGATCATCTTTAGTTTCAGTTCAATTATTTTCTTTACCACTTATTTTCACTTTGTTTTAATAGTCAGAATATCTCAGTGTTTTGATATATTGCTCTCTGTTTCATATAAAAGGTGCCTTGATAAAAACAAAGTACTTTAAAATATTAATATATTCACTGGTGAAAGGAAGTGAAGCTACAGAGGTGACTCTGAAGTATCCTTCAGTTCATAGTAATTAGTGCAACTTAATGTCCTGCATGTGTAAGAGCATTTGCACTTCTACTGAATATTCCATGCTAATTAATTAGGGATAAGGTCAAAGATCTTCTCACCTTCTAGAAACTTTTTGAGTTTTACAGATTACTATTAGTTACTGTTTAAAATACTGAAATACTCTTTGGCTCACAACTCAAATACATCACAGAGGTGCTTTAAAACTATTTATAAGGCTACTTACCTCATAAACTAATCTGTCTCATCAAGAAGCATTACAGTCTCAGTATGTGATTAGCAGTTAAGACAGATCCATGCAACAGCCTTTTTCTCTGGTTTGTATTTCAGGCTTCTGTTATTTTTATGTTTTTCAATGCAGTAGGTAAGCAGAAATGCTGCAAGTCAGAGCTGTATTTATTTGGGTAGATAATGTTTAATGGTAGTCTCAATGTCAAGTCTTAATGTTATTAATTAGCCTTTGTTTTGAAATTAATAGTTCTATCCTTTAAATCCTACCCCAAAATTTGTGACACGCAGAATGTGCGTTTCCCAGAGCCATAGACTGAATCTTCTGAAATTAAAGCTTCCAGTAAAGACAATGCTAAGTACTTCCCAGGTGGTGGATCCAGCCTTTATAGTGCAGATGATTTTTCAAGGGATGCAAAATGCATAAGATAAAGTACTTTTAATTATTATGTATGTTAATTTGAAATGTCCTCTTAATACTCAAACATTTATTCATTTATATTTTGCAAATTATTTATTTTTTGAGATTAGCACACTCTTTTGCCTGGAAAAGCAGAGACCTTGCATGATTTTTTTTTAATACAGAAACATTGTGGAGCTATTTTCCTGATAGTTATGAAGATTACCAAAATTATGTATTAAAAAGAACTGAACCCTGAGTACAAGAAGGAAGGCAAAAAAAAAACCTTTTTCCCCTTTGGATTTCCCTAGTTTAAGAATGCTAAGAATTAAGATAGAATCAGACAAACATGGTAATACTGATAAATTTTATTTTGTTAATTCCTTCAATAAGTAGTACAAATAAAACATTGTATTCTTGTTGCCAGTGATTTTTCGATGATGGGGAAAATCACTGTGTAATTCCCAGTGCAAAAATGTGTGGCACTTCCTTATGTAGTAGAGCACCTCATAATGTTTTCTTAAAATGAAACAAACAAAACTCTCTGTTCCTTTCACTCTCTCTCCCCCCACGTTTACAGTGCAGATGTGGTGTAATCCATCTAGAAGTCAGGCTGGTCCTTGGTTTTCTGACTCTGCAAAATTGTTTAGGCATTTGCACGGCTGATTGTGAAGTCTGAATTTCTTGTGAAATTTTGTTTGTTTTTCTACTTAAACCTTTCAAAGACAACACTGCTTAATGAAGGGAATTGCTGTTAATTGAAACTTGGAAGGGTCTAATACCAGCAGTGATTCTCTGTTGTGCCAATAATCTTCAAACCATATTTGAAGCTGGCCTTTGCCTGTATTTTTAGACACTTAAGTAGCTAGGAATAAGCTGAAGGGAAAAAAGTGCTGAGGATAGCTTGCCAGGCACAGTATAATCTATAAAATATAACAGAGTGCTTCCTTCAAGGTCAGCCACTGCCAGTAACCATAGGAAATGCTGAATCAGAAGTAACAAGATAATATTTTGAGGAACTTTGACTTCAAATGTCAGTGTTTGTGGGGGAGGGGAAGAAATATGCCTTGTGATGCTTATAATGTAGACATGATCATGATGCAACACCACTGCAGCTATAGTATTTAAGATGCTGTCAATAACCACTAAATGAGCGTACAAGATAAATGCCAAAATTGCAAATTTAATGATATACATAAAAATTAAAGAGAAAAAAAATGTTCAAAAGTAGTAAATCCAGAAGTGGCACATTAGGAATTTCTCAATAGAACAAATGTCCCAGAGTACAGTAATTATTTTCTCAATTTTTCGCATCAGACCTGTATGAGCATGCTTTATTGTAGTTCTCTGGGAAGTGATATCGCTAAGTTATCCAAAAGCACCAAGAATCACAGAACATAAGATTATCTAAAGTTTAGATGTGCAAGAACCTCTGAAATGTCATGCCTGCGCAAAAGCTGTCCTCTGTTTCATTTCATTACAGGCAGCCAAAGATGTTTTTATGGAGGTAGAACACCATCAGAAATACTAGTTGATGGGACAACCAGTGGGGAAAAGTGACAGCATCCCACTGACTCCAGCAGGGTAGTTTCAAAGATAAAGAGTATCTGGTGTGGAAGTATGAGCAGGAGGTAACTGTCCAAGCAGTGTCTCCAGCCTGTTTCTAGTTCCCTGAAGCCTTTTTATTTGTGAAGAAATAGCCTAGGACTCATCCCCATGACAGAAAATTAATTTTTGCATGTTGAGCTTAGGAGCATCGAAGTAGTTCTGGCAGCTACTGTGAGACTCATATAAGGATCAGACTTTCAGATTAGTGCCTCGTACTCAAACCGCTTTTGGAGATTCGATTGTACTCTGAAATGCTGTGTGGATTTGGGCCAGATGCAAAGTATTAAAATAGTTATCTTCATTCCATTTTTCTGTGAGGACACTGGCATCTGGCAAAAGACCAAATTTTCTAGCTCTCATTGCCGTAATAAGGGAGCAGTTTCAGAGAATGCACTGAGAAAAATTTTCAGTTGCTTCAACTGCCATTATGGAGGTGGTTAAAATGGGACCTGTTGTAGCCTTGCACAGTGATCTTACTAATTGAAGCAGGTCTAGAAGACCACTGAGGGGCAAATGTGACTCATTACAGATTCACTGCTCGCTACCCAACATTTTGTCATAGCACAGTGCCAAGGTCAAGCTCAATACGCAGTCTGCCCATAGCAGACAATGTTAATTCTGTTGGCTTTATGCTAGCTGCATCCATCATGTATGTGGCCTCTGGTCATTCCAGTGTCTTGAATAAGACTTAAGGGTGTCCCCGGTGTTGTTCAGGTACCAGTCAGAAGCTAAGAATTGAGTAGCAGCCAAATTTAATTCAGAGTCCTACTTCTAGTTGGTGGACCCTGTTTGGAGTAACAGTTTCAGAAGAAATTCAAAGAAATCTCATATCAAGGGTTCTCTGTATCAATAGCATATTATAATATCCATAACATTAATACAGTACAACATTTCAACTATCTATAACTAATATATGAACTAATTTTCAGTGCCACCAAAGTCACTGAAAGTGACTTGCTTTAGTGTCTTGAAAACATACGGTTTTCAAGAGGTGAGAAATTCCTCAGCGCTGTCATCTCCTGAGATGAAGCTTTCTCAAGCTGGTGGACTTGCACATTGTCTGAGACTTTCTCAGGCAAAACACTGATTTGGTGCCCTGCATCACATTTTTTAATTTTGAAATTAAATATTCCTCTCCCTGGAGTACATCTATGTGTAGGAAACCTTGTGCATTTATATCTTTATGGCAAAGAGAGTGTTGTTTCCTGTTACAGACATAGACCATGAGTTTCAAGAAGCTGTAGGAACTGTCTCAGGTCTTGATTGCTATTGATCAGGCAATGACAGAAATGATTATATGTCTAAGCAGTTTCCACTTTCCCTGTGATATCAGACAGATGTGCTTAGCTCCTTTTCCTTTTTTCCCTCTTGAACAAGCAGTCTAGTTGTGAGCCTTGCTTAGCAGCATCTTTTCTTCTGGAATCAATCTCTGAAGTTGTATTTCTAAAAGGGATAAAAAAAAATCCAAGTGTCTGTATTTTCTAGGGAACGTTTTTTAGAAACTGGTTATAATATTAGCAGTCTGCTGTCGATATTATTTAACATGGACTTGTCCTGCATAAGGCATGTTTTCCTGTAGACGTTTTTCGTGCTGATGGACTACTGTCAAACAAACTATTCCATTTGAGTACAATCAATATGGTATAAATATATATATATATATATAGGGCATATTACTCTCTGAGATGCAGAACCCCTTGGTTTTGCTGTACAATTTTAGCAGACTTTTACCGGGTATCTGTGATAACTTCAGTCTCGGTGGACATTGCCACAAACACTTAATTTTCAGTATCTTAAAATTCTCCATCTTTTTGTTCTGTAGATTTCCTTTATTAACTGTAGAGCTCTCAGGTTTCTTCTATAGGACAAGCAAACACAAATTTCTCTGTCAAACTCACCTCTGCAAGGAACCTTGATCCCTTGTTGGTTTTGGCTACCGACAGTGTTGTATCAATTTTACTAATACTTACTAGAACCATTCATGTGATAAATTCTCTTGAGCAGAAATAATATACTTAGGAGAGACATTGCAATTTTTCTCTATTTGGGGTTAGTCAGATATTTCTGACCCTTTCTAGAATCATTCTGTGTCTGTAGTCATGTTCTTGTACAGATCATAATCTCCTGAATACCTTATACCACATTGAAAGTGATTATGTGAAGTTCTTTAGATATTGAATACCATCCAAATGGCAAAAATGGCTTTTAAGGACACAAGTGAATGTTGTCAGCTGGTTATGGCACCTGACAAAATCTTGCTGATGTCTCAAATATTTAGCGTCCATCATCTTTCCAACAGTTTCTCCTAATATATTTGTTGATATATATATCTCCTTAATCTTTAAATATAGAAGCCCAACAACTTTTACTGTGATAAATTAATCCTCTAACTCAGCCATCTAGCAAAGTCATAGACATATCACATTATTGCTTTCGCCAACAATCTCTACTGGTTTTAGCTTTAACTAGCAAATTTTTAAACTATATTTGATGAAATGTTACTCACTACTACTACTCCATACTACTTTTCTGCGGAGATTCCTAGGTATAAACAACATGTGTATCTGAAAAGGCTAGGGAGGTCCTAAATACTCAACAGATACTGTCCTAAATACAACAGAATTTGCCATCCATTTGTCTGTTTGGCTTTGTAGTTCTTGGTTTGTGTTATTTTTTCTTTTCTCAATTTGGCTTTGTAGTTCTTGGTTTGTGTTATTTTTTCTTTTCTCAATTTGGCTTTGTAGTTCTTGGTTTGTGTTATTTTTTCTTTTCTCAATTTGGCTTTGTAGTTCTTGGTTTGTGTTATTTTTTCTTTTCTCATTTAAGAATGCACATGTCAGCAATTCACAGTGAATGTTTGCCAGAGGAATTGTGAAATAAATTGTTTCTTTTAAATGATGTATAAGGAATGCTACCTGGATGTGAAAACTGGCGTATCATCAACAAGGTATTCCCCAGCACACAATAAAACAAAGCATGTTCCAGAAAGAGTCAGAGACAAAGACAACTGTATTCATCATGTCTTTAAATTAACTGATTCACAGTGTGTTGTAGGATTCGGAGGAGAGGGAGAAGGCATCATAGTAAACAGGTCAAATGTAATGAAATGGGAAGAAATAAATTGTGGGCATGAATAAGAACAGTTCTTCATCCCTCAAAATAAAAGCTACATAATTAAACATGGTTATTTATGTTATGAGGGGAGGGCTAGGATTACATTTCTGATCAGTATTAAAAATGCAAAATTGTAGTAATTACACTCATGTTCTTAATATTTGTTAATATTATTTGCTGATAATATTGGCATTCGCATATGCTTAACTGTGCTTCATTAAATTTTATTTTCTACCATTAGACTACCCTATACATCAGCTATCCAAAGTTTCAAGAGATTAATTACATTTTAGTCATGCAGTAGCCCATACTTGTATGGCCTAATTAAACACATCTTCACTGCTAATCCACACAGATAGTTGATAATAATATTGACGTATAAAAGTAAACTGTTCTCTGAGCTGTATATGCAGAAGGGATGTAGTTGCGTGCTGAGGGTAGAGGTAACAACTGTTCTACAGGCAGCTCCTGCTGATGGATTGACTGGGGCAATGGCAAGTACCCCTCTTGGAGGAAGCTGTTAGTCCATGAAGTGAAAGCAAGGTTGCCATGCTCTGGATTTTAGAAATTGAAAAAGTGAGTCCCCAACATATACAAAGGCAACTGAGTCGTCAGTTGTCTGACACTAAGTATTAGGAGTCTTTTAGTTCTTGGCAAGTTAGTTCTGTGTTTGCAAAGCAGTATGTTTGATAGTGTATTTTGCCAGGAGCTAAATAAATATTTTCTGTGGAGATCTGCTGTGCAGGCAGACCACCTCTGACTTTTTAGCTGGTCATCCTGTAAACCTTTTCTAAAGTAACAGCCTGTGCTGGATGCCAGCAAAATACCTATCTTTCCTCTGCTGGTGATGCTGGTCATTTGATTAGTCACAGTAGCTGCACTATTATCCTGATTATCCTCTTGCCTTTTTGTCTTATCCATGAACTGCAGAGCTTTGTGTTATGTGTGCTTTGTGTGGCAGTGACTGATGCTTGCCAGTGCTTCTAGATCTAAGTTTCCAGCTCAATTGTAGATTCCAAGTTCTTTGCTTCCTTTCTTTGCTTTGACATCCACTGAAGGATTCATACCACAAAAGAAATTGTAACCTCTGCTTCACTTAGCACAGCTTCTAAATGTGGTACACCCTGTTGGACAATGTCCTCCGATTTGGCTCTTACCTAGCGAGGGACAGAGAGCCACATACCTTGGTACACATTCTTTCTTTGCAATGACAGATAGCTTTCAGCATTTTGTATGAGACTATAAGCAGTGGATAAATAAAGTAAGCAAAACTGCTTTGGCTTTGGTATAAGAATGAATTGAATTATTTGAGTTTAATTTGCTCGCTAAGTTGTACTGTTCTCTGCATCTAGCAGCTCTCTGAATCATCTTAATGGAGAGGTAATGAAAATGTTTGTCTTTTTTCTGCAGTTCCCAAGTATTCCTGAGTTTCAGAAAAACAAAAAGTTGGAGGACCGAGAAAACTTGTAAATTAGCTTAGCTCCTCATGAGCAACATATTCTCCAGGGTATTAGCATACCCTTTTATAGTCATAAAGATACCTTTTTTCTGTTGCTGTTAATCTTTAAAGCTTTTTGTTTATTTGTTTCTGAATTTACAGGCTTCTTTTCTCCTTGCAGGATTCATTTTATTGTCTGCATTTTCTCTATCTTCTGCATCTTTTCTCTATCTTTTAAGATCTAAAAGCAAATGGTTGCCATTTCTTCTTTTTTCTAACTGATTTCAAAGCTTTTTTTTCTGAGAAGGAATTCACTGATATGCTCAGGACTCTCTACTTTCCGTAGTCAGTGTATGACAATACTCCCAGTGGTTCTACTTGTAGTTAGTGTGAAATAAGAAACGCAAGTAGTTCTCTGTTGGGATGGAGTTATTACACTTTGGATACTGGGTGATTAATGAGGTTTAGGTCTAGAAAGGAGTATTATCATAATCTGATCTCTCTTGTATGCTTGTGTGCAGTATACCCATGGTTTTTAGCACCAGAGCAGCTTGAATGTATTTCCTGTCCCCCTGCACAGGAAATGTCAATAATTTTGGATTGAAAGATTTGCTGTGTAACCAGGCCTCTACAGAAAATAGCAAAATTTATCTGAAGAATTAATCTCTCACTGCCACTGTGTCCTCATTATCATCCTGAGCAATGATTGATTTTTCTAACAGAGCATGAAGAGATAATAATGCCAGTATGATTTCTAGTAGTTGTATAAATAATAGGGTGCTGTATAACATTTTGTGACTGCACAACTTTGTATGCTCTTTTTTAAAGTTTTAGTGTGGGTGGCATTCTTCCTATGTGTTTAATTAATTTGAGTCTATTGATTTCTCTAAGAAGGGTTTTCCTCTTTCAAACTCAGGAATAGGGACAGTGTTTACTGTGCTAAACCTACATTGCATAGATTTTTGGTATCTGGCTTCTCTAACTTGCATGATGCTGTGATCTCCACAGGGTTTCTAAAGCTCATCACTCTTTTCCTCCCCTTTTTAAAGCTACCAAGAGATAGAACAGAGAATAATTGCTGCCATAATTACTGAAATTGTTTACACAGCTATGCTATTTGTCAAATTTCATTCTGCTTAAAAATGATTCTTTATAGATCCAATTCACCAAGCATCAATAAAGAATAAGAACAATTAAAAATTGAATTTCAATGCAAATGTGGCCTTTTCCCTATTCTGCATGAAGGCACATTTATCAGCCTCATAAACACTGCTACCACTCTAAACAGTGTACCATTAAAATGACTGAGAAACAGCTATACTGTTATTGTTTCATGAGCCTTTGATACCAAGATTCATTTCTGTCCAGAAAAGGATTGCAAAAGGTCAGTAACATGTCACAGAGTCTGTACAGAAATAGCTTGGGGACATAGTTGCCTAAATTTGCAGAGTCTGCAGTGCCGATGGACCTGATTCCTGCAGAGTCACTTGTTTGAACAATCTTTTAATACAAAACTGGTCTGTCCTTCATTCATATATTCCATTACTACTGACAAGATATGATTATAGAATCACAAAATGGTTGAGGTTGGAAGGGATCTTGAGATCATCTCATCCAACAGCCTTGCTCAGTTGGGGTCGGCTAGACTCGGTTGCCTAAGACCACATCCAGTCAGTGTCTTGGTTTCAGCTGGGATAGAGCTAATTTTCTTCCTAGTAGCTGGTACAGTGTTGTGGTTTGGCTTTAGTCTGAGAATAATGTCAGTAAGACACTGATGTTTTAGTTGTTGCTGAGCAGTGCTTACAATAAGTCAAGGACTTTTCAGCTTCTCACACCACACCACATGCAAGAAGGCTGGGGGTACACACGAAGCTGGGAGGGGACATGGATGGGACAGCTGATCCCACTGGCCACAGGGATGTTCCACACCATATGATGTCATGCTCAGCATATAAACTAGGGAGAAATCTGGCTGGTAGCTGCTGCTCAGAGACTGGCTGGGCATTGGTTGGCAGGTGGTGAGCTATTGCATTGTGCAGTGTGCATATTCTAATTCTAGTAGTAGTAGCATCATTTTCCCTTCCTTTTATATACTATTAAGCTCTCTTTATCTCAACCTGCAAATTTCCCCCCTCTCTCCAATTCTCATCCTACTAGTGTTGGAGGAAGGAGTGTGAATGGGCAGGTGTGGTGCTGTTACCTGATTGATTAAACAATGACGTCAGGATTTGAGTATCTCTACGAAAGAGACACCACAACCTCTCTGGTCAGTCTGTTTCAGTGTTTGGGCCAAATTCACAGTAAAAAAAGCAGTGGGTTTTCGTGTTCAAATTGAATTTCATGTGTTTTCACTTGTGAAGTTAATCTGGTTCTTAACCTTGCAATAATCCTATGTACAGAAGATGTGGCAGTTTTTCAGGATAGATCCTTCAGAGTATAGGAATCTGATGAGGTTTCAGCAAATACTGCTGCATGTTATTTTCTTCCTTAACAAACGCTTGTATTACTTTTTAATCAATGAAATCTATACAAACCATTTAGGCAAGGAAAGGCAATGGAAATTTAGTTTTCTATTTATTCTGTAGGACTACGCTTTTAAATAAGATTTTTGCAATCTAACGAATTGTTGGACTTCGCTGGCTTAGAATATTAAAATTTACTTTTCAATTTCACACTCAAAGATTATGCAATGGGGAAATGTCAATGCTTCAATTTTAAGCCACACTAAATGGACTTCTTAAAATTAGAATGTTTATTTATGTACAATAGATGCCCTAAAATGAGGCCTGTGAAAGGTAAATGAAGAGTTACAAGACTCATTTCATCTCAGGAAAATTCAGTCATATTCTTGAGATTTAATAATAACTTCTGTGGAATCTAAAATAACAAATGATGTTTAATACATTGAGGCATGATACACATAGTGAAAAGCAGATGGTATTAGTCTTGTTGAGACCATACCACCAAGCAATTCATTAATGTACAGGGAGACTAGAGGTTAGAATAAGTGCCACGGTTTGTGACTGAGTGACTGTTGAGCTCCCAGAACACGCCTACAGCTGTAGGTCAGAAATAGATGCGCAAGTTAAGGACAGAACTGGTAAGAAATTGTGTGGTGCTTTCACCTTTTCAAACTATGGATTTAAAAATCTGCATTCCTTTATGGCAGTGATGAAAATGATAATTCTTTTTCCTTATCTTTTCTCAATTATCGGGTAGGGGCTGCTAATGACTGTTCTTTATTTATTTATTTATAAACCCTCTTTATAATTCAGTACTAAAAAACAATGCCACAGCAGCGATTTAAGATATTTTGTGGTCAGGAGCTTGCTTAGACCTCTTTCCAGTCAGTGGCCAAATTCAGAATGGAATTAAATGGTCTTCCATAATTACAGCTAAACCTGTCCGCTATGTATAATGTTGGATTTGGAATTCTAAAATTCTTGTTAAACTTTGTGATTAAAAGTAAGAAAAACATGACACCAAGAGGAGTGGATTACATGAAAGGATCATTTTATATTGTCTTATTTTTGTACAGTTGAGTGTAGTCATGTTTCAGTTAGAAGAACAAGCATCTGATACAAGTTTGCACTTAGCAGATTACATGGCACTAAGACAGGAAAAATCGTAATGTTTAGTGCTTTAATTATTTGTGTACCTTAATTTGATCAGCTATGAGTTTGCTGCAGGATGTTTTTTTATTTATTTCACTGATAACAAGGATAGATACATATGGCATTTTCTAGTCAAAACACTCAGTATCTCTTAAGGTCTTTAAGCCTAATAAAACCTTTAGTAGGTAGGATTTTACTTCAGGCTCAGTGATGGTTACTTAAATGCTAACACAAACTTTACAGACCAGACCAGAGTAGCCACTGCTTCAGCAGCGCTGCTAATTTAGATGTCCACGTGCCATTACACAGCACAAACAGATGGCACTTTATTGGGCTCTCACTGCTTTTTGCAAAATCTGTGCCTCTGTCAGTTCAACAGTCAAGGTACCCAAGCACAACAGCAACTACAACATTGCCTATGACTATCCAGACCAGTTGATTTCATGTGAGGTAAGTACAGCTCACCAAGCCAAGTATGGTGCATGTGACAGCCAGAGATAAAATAGTCTATGATGAAGTGTATTGGTTGTAGAAAAAGCCTTTTATGGAGACTGATGAATGCCTTCTACATTCTGTTTTTGTGGAGGATATTCTATAGTGGCTTTCATAAAGCTTTCCCATCTATAGTGGCTTTCATAAAGCTTTCCCATCGTGAGAAGAGTAACTTGCTTTCTTAAAGGTGGAGGGAAAAGAGAATGATTTTCAATCAGGTCCACTTAGAACATTTTAGGAAAGATTAACATGGTTTGCATGGAGATTGGTTCTGTAGGTGGATTAGCCTATGAATAATTTGATAGCTAAGTCATTTTCTCTAAGAACATAAAATATTTTTCTCTCCATTTTGAGCTGTTTTGCTCATTAGCTAGTCATCTTGCTGTTCTTTATAGTGTCAGAGCATCCTAGCCCTGTTATAATCATGGTGAACATAGTTATGAACAGTAGTGAACTCCAACTTTCATTCAGTCTTATATTTTCATATCACAGCATTCATTCTTTACTGTGAGGGTGGTGAGGCACTGGAATGGGTTGCCCAGGGAGGTTGTGAATGCTCCATCCCTGGCGGTGTTCAAGGTCAGGTTGGAGAGAGCCTTGGGTGACATGGTTTAGTGTGAGGTGTCCCTGCCCATGGCAGGGGGGTTGGAACTTGATGATCTTGAGGTCCTTTCCAACCCTAACTATTCTATGATTCTATGACTCACCAAATTTCAGTCCTGTTTCTATGTCTTACATGCAATGGGTGCCACTTCAGTATTGTTTAAGTCAGAAGCAGGCATGTGCTTTTAAAGAAAATCTCCCTCTCCCACTTGACTGTGCTTTGGCTCATTACATGAAGTGTTCCTGGTCTCAATGAGCTTACCTTCCTTTACAGCTTGCTTGCTCTGCAAAGCCATCAGAGACTCACAGAATGGTGGAGGTGGGAAGGGACTTCTGGAGGTCATCTTGTCCAATCTCAAGCAGGGGTAGCTAGGGTCAGTTGCCCAAGACCATGTCTGGTAGCTTCTGGATATCTCTAAGGATGGTGACTCCAATTAGCTGATCATTGTGGAGAAAAAGACGTAGAATAAAAGGCAACACAATAAAAGTATATTAAAAAGTATATAAAGCAAAAAGTTTCAGTAAATAGCCAATTCTATGACTAAAAGAGTATTCTATGTGTATGAAATACAGATACATCCTAAGAATATGTTCTCTAGGATCATGGGGAAAAAGAGAAATTATAACACTGCAGCATGGAGATTATGGCATTCCCATAAAAAGGATAAGTTTATGTTATGGGAACTACTGGTTTGGATGCTGTGCAAGTTTCACCTCTTGTTTGTTACATTATTTTTAACTTAGGTTGTCTTTAAAAAATACTTGATTTCTAGGGAATTCAAAGCCCTTATGTGAACACCAGACTTGACCCATTCTTTCAAGTCTGTGTCAAAGTAAACAGTCTGTAGTTTCTTAGAAGCATGGGAGCAAGTGGCAAAGAAATCTGCTCCTCAAAAAATCCTATACTGGTATTCATTCTTCCCGTCATCTAGACAAGAGAGAATAAAATGGCTAATCTTGAAGATGAGCGCAGTGATCCTTCAAATCAGTCAGACTATTTGATAAAATTTCATGTATTATTTCATGATTGTTTCTCTGTCATAACAAGTTTTCATATGTCTTTATAGAACTGATGTAATTAGAAGATTTGTCATTTTATTTTTTCTTCTAGTAAAATCATGAGTAATTCAGGTCTGCCACCTCTCACTACTCAGAATTCTGGTAACTTTGGTGTGCTTTATCAATAGTTTTCAGACTTTCTTGTCATGTAGTCTTCCTGGATTCAAAAAACAAACCAGTGGTTTTAAACTGAGCATTTCTGTTTGAAAAAAAAAACACATTCAGGAGGCCATCATGAATAAAACTATTTTATAGACAATGATTTAACACATTTAGTTTAGCTTTTGAAAGATGGATAAGAACATCTTCTGATGCTCCAGTTCCAGTTCTAAATAAAGCAGAGGGAGGGCAGTGAGTAGAACTGTGACTATCCTGTTAAGTGTTTAGTCATTTTCACCTCAAATATGAGAGTATGTGCTATATTTAGGGCATTAAGTCCCTTCCCTGGAGTAATGGGGAACTGAGAAGATGATTCTAACTGTGTTATCAGAAGCTTTTGGTTAATGGGGCTCCAAGCAAAGCTCCTCTCACTTTTCTTTAAGCTTTGGTAAAGTCATAGTGTCCTTGAAGTTTTTCTTTCATAATACTTTCCATGTGTTCAATTTAAGTAAAGACATCATTTCAAAGTAGTTTTGTTTAAACAATATTATCCTCACACCTTTTTTGTGTTTTCCCCTTTGTACATTTCTGTGCTCTGTTAATCTTTTTTTTCCCACACAACCAGTAAAGCGTACCGTAAATCTCTAATTGTCTCGTCATCTGTTTGTCTTCCTTTTCTGAAAAGCCACAGGATTTTAGAGGATTCTGTTTTATTGCCTTCCCATTCTTCTGTTTGCTACCTAAGATGTGAATAACAATGGTCTTTCACTCCATTGGGTTTTCAGCACATGTTGAATTGAATCCTTCATTTTTCTATTCTCATGGCATCCTCTTTCTACCAAATATAAGACAATTCTTAACATCAGATATGCCCATAGATTCCTCAGTCAGAAAATCCTGTTTTATTTATAACCAATAGTTCAGTAAAAAAAAAAAAAAGGATATAAAAAAATATTCTGTATATATTCTAAAGTAGCAGATCACCTCCTACTCCTGCCTTAAAGATTTTCTAACTTTTGCTGTCATACACTATTTTTAGGTAAAAAGGCAGTATGTGCAGCAGCTAACAATACAGTTAGTTATCTCCAACTCATTAATTTAATCTCTGTGATATCATAGGCATTCATCCCTTGAAATGGAAAGGCAGTGTTTCCTCCGCTGCCTTCAAGCTTTTGCTGTGGGATAGCAGTGTATATTCTTTAAGTAGTGATGCCCTAAGCTGGAACTGCCATATACCATCACAGTTTCTCTTGGGTGGGAACTGAGTTGGTAGGTTTGGTGTGGCCCCTATCTAGGCCAATAAAAGATATTCTAATCCTCTTAAACAGAGATACACAAAACATAGCATAAAAACCATCATTCCCACATGAGTAACTGTTGTAGCAAAGCATATCTGATTTTGTTGTTGCTGAGATTGCTGTGTAAAGGCAGCATAGGAAGTATTATTTCCAATTTTTGCCTTTTTAGGGAAATCTATCTGTGTTATTTTGTGAGTCCCATAGAGGACAGAAAAGCTGTTTGCTACTGTGTCCTGTTTAGCATTTTTTCAGCTGTACTTTTTAGCATGTCTTTTCAATGCCTTGGTCATATGAGCACAAAATTCTGCTTATACATATGAAGACTGAAAACTGAATGCAGTGTAATCTAATAAATGAAGGCAAAACTGAGAACAAAGCTGTGTGAAAAAGTTGATACACGCTATTTCTAAAAATTACATTCAGATAATATTCAGTCATCAGTGGTCATTCAATGGGAGGGTGCTTACATGCTTCAGGATAGCTTATAAAAGTAACTTTAGCTGCCCCTTAACTTTGTATTTGAAGGAAAGGACCTACAGCAGAGATTTTTAAGGGATATATTGCGCTGAGACAAAAAACCTGTCATCTGGTCCTTTGGGAGTTAGTATGTCAAGTTGCTTTAATTCTTAAGCAATAGTCTTAAAATGACAACATGGGCTGCAATTCTGAGTAAAATTAGGGAAGCATTGTCAGCATTGTAAACTTAATAAGGTAAGTGATGTGGATCAATTCATGCTGTCCTTGACTTTCTGCTTCTATTAGAATTCTAGAAGATCATTAGCCACCTCTGGGATGTATTTGATTAATAGGCTTGGTTAAACAAAAGAGGTGAGGTCAAACGTGATCTGCAATTATGAAAAATGTGTATTCCAAAGGGAATTTCTACTTTCCAAATTACAAATGAGAGAAAGTATCTTCTTTCTTTTGATTCTGATTAATTTAACTGTATTTTATCATGGTGATAACCTGTAAGAGCTTTGTTTTGCCTAAAATTAAGTTTTGTGCTATACTACACTGTTTAAAAGCAGTATGTTAATGTGCTGTTAGTATGCATGTTAAGGAATAATAAACTTAAAAGACAGTTCTAAGGAAATAGTGTATTTTAGAATACCATACAGACTATTTAACTTAGAATAAGACAAGAAAGGAACATATTTGTGATGTCCTTTTTTTAACTCTGAAGATGATGATGCAGGCTTTAGTTTGCATGTGCATAATTTCTTATAGAAGACAATTCAGCCAATTCACATTCCATTATCTATGTGCACATATTTGTCTGTGCCAGAGATGGTTGACTGGTTGTTACAAATGATGTTATGGTGGTCTATAAAGAGTGAAAATTAAAATGTATTTTAACCACTAGCAATCTCCATATTTTTCTGCTCCCCTTGCTCCTCAGTCCCCGCTCTTCCAAAATTTGTCAAGATTATTTATTTCAACAAATGATGAAAGGCAGAAATTGCATAGGCACATGAGTAACACTGTAGTTTGCTTATCAGTGGCTTTGGCTTTTTTTCTGTTGCTCCTATTTTCTTCTTCAGGTCTGTTGGTTTGGGCAGATTAAGTATGCTTTATAGCCTAAAGATGCTATTTTTGTCTACTTAGTTCCCCATGAGATGAAAGCAATGAGTTTCATTGTCTTTATTTCTGTGCTGTTCACAATTAGTTTTATGAGCTATACCAAAAATGTCAGCGTCTTATAAATCAAATGCATAACTCTCACTTCTCTGGTGATGGCAGTGAGTCCCTGGAGATACAGTATGACAATTTCCTCACTATAACATCCTTTTTGGCTTCTAAATTACTGCTGTCCTAAAAAAATGCTGCCAAGATGCATAGTAGATTTGCACTAGCTGGATCTTAGTGTGTAACATTGGTATCACTCTGCTAGTTAATAACATGAGTCTTTTTCTGTTTATTAGCTCCACAGGCATACATTTGTCCTATTTGAATAGGCGGGTTTGCTTTTTTTATGCAATTTTTATTTGAAAACTTTGACAGTTACATCAAATGGTTTACCAATAGAGAAAAGCTTAGAGGATTTTTGTCTTTTCAGAGACAGTATCGCTCAGTCAGCATATGCTTGCCCATAACTTAAAGATCTGGACCAGTTTCTTTAATAAGAACTTGTTACTGAGATGTCATCTTTCTGCAACTGTCTTGGTTGCTCTCTAAACAAATTAGTTTAATCTTCACTAGGTACAAATGAAATTTGGTGCAGTTATATATGTTTACCACAACTGTTTCTTTTATTGACAGACCTCACAAAATCTATTTCCATCTGCTGTTTCTAACACAAAAACAACAACATACTTTCTCTTAAACACAGCCACATCAATAAAGCAAGATGTGCCAGAAACTCTTAAAACCTTGTTTAGGGATTTTATTTGATACCAGTTTTCCCTGAGTGGTTCAGATATTATGGTCATATGTTATACTTTAAAACTCTGATATTTTCAGGCATTGGGTCCTTGTACAGTCAGATTTATAAAACCAGTGCCAACAATGGAAAAATGTTATGTCCTAGCACATGCTATGGCAAAGGTTTACTGTCAATCTCCTGTAGGAGCCATATAATTTTACGCTTTGCACCATATATTTCAGTCACTGTATATTTATACCTTAGGTTTTTCATCTTATGCTATGGCTTATTAAATTCCTTTCAAACCTCATTGAAATCCAAGTGGACTATATCAGCTAGACCACCCTTCTCTCTGGTCAAAGAAGTCTGAAATTTTGGCAGTGCAAGCACCATGCTGACTTTTTCTCTGTTTACCCAGGTGAGATGTCCTTCAGTTTTGCCTTCTCATAATTTGTTACTGAGGTCTCACGGCATTCTTTGAAACTTTCTCTGAAGACTGGTACTTGAATAAAACAGTTTGAAGACAGGAAGGGTTTAAAAGCCTTTCTGTTTCACTTACATATAAATCATGCAGCTTTCATAGATTCTGTTGCAAGCAGAGCTAATAGGGTTGTAGCTGTGCTGGTCTGAGGGTATCAGTGGTCAAAGAACAGGTCTTTTCAGTAAAAAATAATTAATAAATTCTTGAACCCTTTTCATAGACAGAAAAGGCCATTTTTTATTATGGTTTAGTGTGAGGTGTCCCTGCCCATGGCGGGGGGGTTGGAACTTGATGATCTTAAGATCCTTTCCAACCCTAACTATTCTACAATTCTATGATTCTGCTGGGTTCTGCACCACTGACCCATGCTAGTATACAAGCTAAATCTGAGAGGCTTTAAGCATGTGGAAATTAAGGCCCATAGGAATAACATCTGCTAGACCAGAAAGCGCCAAGTTTAATTTAGCACTGGCTTGTGCTGTGTCCACTACCATGTCTTTTCCCCTTAGTGCTGACATAGAATATACTGTCTCCAATTGCTTAGTTCTATATATCACTTTATTGACAGCTGAAAGTCAAGTCATAGATAGCGTGTTACCATAATATCTCTTCATGATACCTAATTATGACGCATATTGTTTCTGTTCACCACACATCTATCATCTGCTCCATGCAAACTGCAATAATCCTCTTTATCACAGTTTTGGTTGCTATATAATAATGATTCCAATCTAATGTTTCAGTATGTGAACTTTCATACGTACCCCCATAGTGAAATAAGCCCCTTTCACATGTACTCCCATAGTGAAATAAGCCCCTATAAGTTATTTCACAATTTTGATTTCAGACTTCACTGCATCAAACCTTTCTGGGAAAGAAGTCTGAAATGAAACCGGAGAAGCCAGTAGCATTGATAAGATTCATGTTAGTGTATTTACCTTTTTTCTTGAAGGAAATTATTTCTTGAATGACTGTTTTCTTTGCTGTCCAGAGGCTTTAAATGTCTTAAATTGTTATTTTTCTGGCATTATAATCACAGAATCTGTGGCCGAAAATACAAACTTCTTCCCAGTTGTTTTGCTGCAGCAGTATTATTTTATCCTTACATT
This sequence comes from Pezoporus flaviventris, assembly GCF_033815535.1. NCBI lineage: Eukaryota > Metazoa > Chordata > Aves > Psittaciformes > Psittacidae > Pezoporus > Pezoporus flaviventris. The sequence goes on along the minus strand of NW_026892550.1, from coordinate 36,248,004 downwards.
TGTTGTCCTGCTTCTCCACTAACAGCAACAGCAATGAAATCTGGAACCCGCCTGTCATGGTTTAAACCCAGCCAGACAGCTTGTTCACTCACTCCCAGTGAGTGGTGCCAGGCTGGAAGCAGTCGAGGCACCCCTCTCCCCCAGGGGCTCTCCCCTTCCCCGCTCCCGAAGGGGAGGAGAATCGAGAGAATGCAACTCCCAGCAGTTGAGACAAGAACAGTCCAGCAACGAATGTACAACACAAATCACCACCGCTACCACCAACAACAACAATGGTAAGAGAAAATAACAAGGGAAGAGAATACGATACCACTGGCCAAGACACGAGTCCGACCCAGAAGACCCCATGTCCTTCCGGGTAACTCCCAGTTACATCCTGGGCATGACGTGCTGTGGTATGGAATACCTCTTTGGTCAGTTTGGGTCAAGTGTCCTGTCTCTGCTTCCTCCCAGCTTCCCCTCCTCCCTGGCAGAGCATGAGGCTCACAAAGTCCTTGGTCAGGGTAAACATCACTTAGCAACAACTGAAATCGTCGGTATTATCAGCACTGTTCCCAGGCTGAAGCCAAAACATAGCACTGCACCAGCTACCAAGAGGGAGAAAAATTGACTGCTACTGCTGAACCCAGGACACCGCCATCCTCTAGATTTCTGCTGCTCTTTTTCCTGTGAAAATAGATAATAAGCCAAATTTATGGATTAATGTAATTTATGAAACAGAGAATAAAAGGTCTGTAATCAGGGGGATTAGAAGTTGTAATTTGATAAGAGAAGTTATAATGACTGGTAGTAGTGCCAGGTTGATGGAAAAAAGGAGAAGCAGACAGTTGTTCACCATGGCTGTCTGAGAAGCTGCAGCCTCTTAGATAAATTTTCCAAATGTTGTGTTGCTTCACGTGATTTAAAATACAGAATATAAACAACTGTATTTATAGTAAAATCATGCAACATCTCTATGTATTCTTCTTCTCATAACAGCCCAGTTTCTCTACACTCATTTATTTCACTTTTTATTATCCATAGACTGAATCACATGAAAAAGAAAAAAAGGGTAAAGGGAATTAAAAAAATCAGAAAAAAAAACAAAGCACAGCACTGATTGCCTATACACTTCAAAAACATCTGATGACTCTGGTTTTAAGGTATTCATCAAACACCTTTCTGTCATACCCAACTGGTAATTAGTTGAACTAAACTGAGGAATTTCATAGTGTGTGGCTCTTCCATATGAGCTTAAAAATATGGACGCACTAATGAAGCCACAGAATTTTGTCATAGAGGAATATTCTAAACTCTACAACACTAAACTTACAACACTTTAGTCTGCAAAACTTATTAATAAGATTGAGAGAGGAATTTTTTATGACCATTAGGTAATCATTTTACATGCTGAAATTTGAGATTTGATCACCATTGTTAAAATAGTTTACATAGGTAAAAATGTATTTGGAAGTTACAAAACTGCCAGGCAGCTCTTCCCAGCCTGGGAAGCAGCACCTTCCTTCACTCTTCACCTTGAAGTCAGCTGCTGGCTACCTTAAAACCTCTGGTTTACTGTCCATCATAAAGTCTTTTGTTTCTAAATTGCCTGTTGACTAGATTTACATGGGAAAGTGTTTCCAGATGGTTGCAGGGATAGGTGCTTTCTTAAATAGCACGTAGTAGAAATTCAGCTAAGGAATTGCATGTTTCTCTTCGGGGCCCGAATATAAAGTCATGATTTCCAAGCCATTACTTTAAAAGAATATTTTAAGACTTTTTTATGCATGTACATGGATGCAAGTATTTTTTTTTTATGTCAAAAGTCATGGTGCTTCACATAAAGCCTGTGGAGCATCGCAGCCATTCAACATGTAATTTTAAACTGATAATTGAGGTGCTATAATTTAGAACATATGCAGTAAGTTATGCAAAAATTAAATATTACACTTTAAGTGGAGAAAGGTATAATTTTAGTAAGAATATAATTTTTAAGATAAAATCATTTTATGTTTCTGCTGTGTACAGTGATGTGATCATATATTAAAAAAAAAACACAAATCTGGCTTGACCCTTCTGCTTAAAGAAGTTTTATTGACTTTGTGCTAGATTCCAAGACTCCTTGAGAAAGGTAGTGCAGTTTGCAAGCAAAGTAGTTAACTTTGCATGTTGTATCTGGCCTTTTTTACTTATCCTAGAAATATCATTAGGAAGTTCCCCTCTGCTAGTGTACAGTATTAATGGGAAATTATATATGTAAAATTCTTTGGTTTATGTCTTACATGAAAATTTAAAGGGTTTAGAGTATCTTATAGACACAGAAGAAAGGCATTTTTATCCATTTGTAGAAAGAAAGAAGACACATGGAAAAATGAAAAGTGAAAGATGATCAGCATAAATACATATAGTCTTCCTCTGTATGTCATTGTTAAATGTAGGAATGAAAATTGTAGGTATTTCTGTCTGTGTAGTTAGCACAGTATTGTACTAGGCCATACCACAGATAATTACAGCTTCTCTTGATCTCAAAAAACTTCTGTAGCTTGACATAACCCTTCATAGTAATGGTTGTATTCTAAAATATCTGGCCATATTAGGTTATGAATTTTATTAGAGCAGTAATTCGAGTAACAATAATTGAAATTATTAATAATTTTAACTTTTAAAATTTAATAATTTCTAGTGAATTTATAGCTCTGACACATGTCTAACCTTATAAAGAAAAGAATATTGGGTCCATATTTTCTGAAACCTAAATTGCTTCCTTTCCCAAATACTGCAGAGTAGTGTGAAATACTTTAGCAATAACATATATAAGAAAGTATGGCATATTTCACATGATGTTATATCTTGAACATTCTGTGGCATGCCAAACACCTGAAACCATATATTGCCAGGATTTTATCCACAGCCTGTGGCTAGGAGTTTTTTAATGGAAATTACCCATAAGTAATATAATGTGTATAAAAGAACCAGTCTTGGCCATGATGATATCAGTTTTGGATATCTTGATTATTAACAGCAGAATGCAATATATTACTTTATAAAGTATTTCATTGCTTACAGTTCATGAGCAAATCTGTTTCATAAATTTTAGAAGCCACGTACCTGTCTGCAGAAATCATTAGTGATTAATAGTATTAACTTATTAAATAGTAATAATTGTTTTAGCATTTCCTTGTCTCACATTTATGATGGATTTTGCCAATATGAATGAAGATGGTAGGTCAGATATCTTTAGGACAATTTGCTTATAGGATCTTTCTCTCAATCAGCAGATTTATGGGCTTCCTGAATTTGTGTTAAAACATATAGGCCAGTCCCTTCTTTAAGGTGCTTTCATATTTCTCTGGATTTTATTCTCCAGTGCCTGATGGCAGTGAAACTGAACTTTGTGGTCTTGGAATGGAAAGAATACATACAATTCAGTCCTCCTTTAAAAGTCCAAGATCTCCATGATAAAATACATTTTAATACTTACACAAGAGAAGATTTAACAAGTTGTATTAACAGCAGAGAAGTTTCACATAGAAGAAGAAAAGCTTATTTAATTACTGAAGTTTGCCATTTATGGTGAGGTGAACCATGATTGATGTTTAGAGACCTACCTCATTCCACAGGTTTCTTATTTCGTAGAAATATTGGTGTGTTTCTGTCAGAGTGTAGCCATCTGGCTTGAAACTTGCACAACCTGTCACTGTTCTAAAATGTGCTTTGTTGGCATATATGAAAGGTACAATGCTTCCTGTCAGAAAGAACTTCTATAGCAATGCTGTAGTGAAATAAGGGAATATGTATTTCCTTACCTAGTGAAATATAGTCCCTATGTAATTGAATATTTATTGCCTAATCCTGTCTAATATTTAATAAACCTGTGATATTTAAGTTATATTACATATTTAGATATATTTCTCATTTTATATATAGGCTAAGCTTTCATATATTAACTTTGCCTACAGTTTGGGGTGTTTTCTATGGGCTGGTTATTGTCTTATTGTGTTACAGTTTTTACAATTCCTAATCCTTGACTGGTCATCCTAATACTAAATTCTATAATTTAATATAATCATCTTTTCTGTTAGTATAGTAATTACAGTTTATTTTTTCTTGGCTCAGGACATGCCTCTTGAGTAGACATTGATAAATAAATGGTTGGGCTTCTGAGTAAAATTTGGCTGTGTTAATCTTATTTAAAATGAATCAGATATGTGCTTTTTGCAATGCAATATCCTGAACAGTACTGAGTAATTGCAAACTGTCACTGGCTTTGTGCTTTACCATGCTGATTCACCACTCATGTCAGACAGTGCTGTCATTTATTTTATAACAATGAAAAACTCTTCAATAAACACCTTTAGCTTTAAAAATAACAGCAGCAATAGAAAACCCCTTTTCACTTTTTTTTTTTTTCTTCAGTTAATTAGAGTTTAGCTAAATTCTGTAAAGGAGACATTACAGATTTCTGTATGAATAATCGTATTTTGTAATTTTGCATTTTTACAAAAATACACTACAGCTACTGAAGATACTGCTTACAATGGTCTAAGTAGGGAGCACTTATAGTTAGTATTCCTGATGGACCTGGTTGCGCGAGCTGTTGCATCATTGAATGACAGGTCCACTTTGTGACCAAGCGCAAGCTGATCTTAATGCTACAAGAAAACTACCTAATGCATCCTTTTTTAATTTTTTCCTTCCTTCAAACCTGTCTCATTTTAGCCTGCCACTCTCGTTTCAACATATGACTCTGTGGCATACGGCCAATCTATGCTTGTCAAGGTCTCTCATCACATATCACAAAAGAGCATTCCCTGCAGCAGGATTTTTCTTCTCTATCCCCACCATTCATTTTTCACCTTAATTAAGAGCTCAATAAATATTTATATTTCTGCTGAAGAAATTCACACTAGGAGGACAGGAGGATAAAAGTTTATGCTTTGAAGGACCAAGACATTAGGGGAAGAAAATATACTTACCTGTGTTTTCTGGTGATAGCTGACCAGTAGAATTGAGTGCCCATACCTCTCTCTCTCATACATCACATGTCCGTTTTTAACAGAATTGAATCCTCAAGGGACATGAACAGGAGTAACATTTTCTGAACAAACAAATTAATTACTCTTTGAGATGCCTGTTGCCTCTACCTATGTTCCATTGACATAGGAAGCAAGGTAAGGGAAAGAGGTAGGCTCAGAAGGCAACAGCCTCCTCAAATTCTTCAAGAAAGCCTCTAAAGACAAGCAAAAAGTGAAAACACAAGATCCGAAGGCAGTCGTTAGATGCCAGACTTACAGGAATCCCACTTTGTGTAGTTGAATTCACTGAAGACTACTAAAGTGTGAAATAGTAGTTAGTGTCTAGACCCATCAAAAAGTGTCTTACTCTTGACTTCAAACTCTAAGAACAAAGCTTCAGTGTAAATATAAAATAAAGCTCAGAAGTTTTACAATTTATTTTAATTCAGAATCCAATTTTATTTCGTCATTTTAAGAAGAAACCCATGGTCACTGTAAGAGTTTCAAAGTTTTGAGGTCTTTATATGAAGATAATCACGATTCATTCCATCAAGGATCAGAAAAAGTGATGCGATTTTTAGAAATGATTAAGCAACAGACTAAAATTCTAAGTGTTGAATGCTGTAGAGTCTATAGACTCAGCATCTAAAGATGCTGCATTTCTTAAGTGATTTGTTGTGCATTATTCACTATGCTAACTGCTTTGATAGGTCTTCCTTTTTCTAATTGCATTTCTATGCCCTGTCTTACAAAGTACTTTCATTCACCTCTCAATCCTACTGGTTGGTTGCTCCAGTAACAAGGACTGTCAATGACTGTGGTTAGTAATTATGCTCATGTGGGCAGACAATCCATCATGGTGGGTTTTGCATGTGGCGGCTGATAATTAATCATGGGGCCATAGCGCAGAAACTACACAGCAGAGCAGAAATTTTTCTTCTAAAGGCCAGTTCAGGGTTGGAGCATAAAGAATAATGATCCTATAGCTAGTAGCTCTTGTCTACCAATCAATCTTCTGGTTTTGCCTTTTAAACTATTCTGTAGGGTTTGATGAAATCATCCATGGAAGTGATAATAATAGCTTAGTGGAAAAAATGCACATTTGAAGATATAGCTTTGATACTCTTGGGTGGTTTTTTTCTTTTTTATGTTTCCATCTAGTACATAGTAAGAGGGGTTGAATACTTGATAAATTAGAAACTAGAGATATTAGTTTTGGCATTAGGTCAGAGGGGAGAAGCCTGTGCAAGGGTGGAAGTTCTTGTTGCTATACTCACAACAGACATAAAGTATACCCATAAGATCAATAGAAGATGCCTGAAAGTAACATGAATATTTGATAACAATCTTTGGCAGTATATCTGGAGATGACTGATGTTCCATCAAGGCATCTCCTCTCAAATTCACTGAAAAAGTTCTCCCTTCTAAGTATTTGGTGTCTTGGCTGTAAGTTATTGTATGAAAACTATTAGAAAGCATGAAGTTCTTTGTGGTTTGTTCCCTGAACCTACCTAGTATTGGTTAAGGTGGTATGGTTCCCACAAGACATGGTAGTCCAATGTTTGAGTCTCTCAGCCACACTGGATGTAGCTGGGGAAAGAAGGTTGTATGTAGCTGCAGTAATAAAGGTTTACGGAGATTCAGAAGAAGAAAGAAGGGAGCAAGCCAGCATTAATTTCTGTCACTTGACATTAGCATCTCACAGCTTCTCTTTGAAAATTTTGTTGGTTTCTTCTTGTTTATTTTTGCTTTCCTGCTAAGTTTCATTTTACATGCAGGCTTTCTCAACCCTTGTGAGAATTACTCTTTTACTCCCTCCCACCCCCAGCACTGATTAGTGGTATCAGCTTATAGTGTGTACCCTTCCTCATGGCATTTGAAGATAATGCTACAAGAATATCTGTCTCATCTATAACTGCCAGTCTTATAGCTACTCACCTTTATCCATTTAGTCCAGGATCCCACATGAGGGCATTGCTGCTTCTCAGTGTTATAGCACAGGGCACAGGCACAGCACAGCATAGCAAGCCATTGCTGAGCAATTGCTAACTTAGTGAACACTTCAGAAGGAAAACGTACTAACAAAGAAAAGCAGGTGACAAAGATTTCACTGTTTCAGTCTATGTTTGTTTCTACCTGAAAGAGTTTTGTCACAAAATACAGATGAGATAGGATTCCACTTCTTTTTCCTTCCTGATGAGCACTCCACCTGAAGCTAGCCTGACAGAAAGCCAGTGCAGAAGATCAATCTTTGATTTAATTTTCGTTAAAGAAAAACATAAAAAAACTAGTCTATAGAAAGCAGTACTTTAGGAAATCATTAAAATTAGTGTGGTTTTTGTGGTGTTTTAAAAGTCAGTGTCTGTCTGACAGCAGTAGGCTATTGAGTGAGGTGGACCTTTAGTCTGGCTCAGTGTGGCTATTTTACCAACAAGAATCTGATCCATGCTTTTTTGAAAGCTCTATGGCTACATGCGTTCTTTAGACCCAAGTTGTAGTGCATCCATTACATCCAATGAACCTTAAACTAGACCCCAAATATACCCAAAATATACCCAAATGTACCCTAAAGTAGCCTTGCCTTCCAGCCCCGTGGGTTGAGCAGGTGACTTTGGACTCCACCATGTATACAGTGGGTACCTAATTACACCATCCTTTTCTCCTTAAGTAAGAGGTGATTGTTTTGTCTGCTGATATCAAACAGACTTCCAATGTTCTGTCAGTGGTGACATTTCCAACACTGAGTACTTTTAAGTATACCTGAGATAAGTGTCTGCCACAAAAATGAAGAAATCTTGCCTCAAAGTAGAAGGATGCACTAGCTAACTCTTAAGGACCCTTTCAGCTCTTTTTATTTTATTTTGATCTATATTTCACATAAAAACACAACAGCTTCTCAGTAGCAGTTCTGGACAAAATTCAACCTATGCAAATGTATGTTATTTATTGACACTACTCTGCTACACATGCTTCAGATAATTTCTAAATTTAAACATTTTGTGTTACATAGCTCAGTGAATGCAAAGCACTGGGTTCGTTTTATTATTGTTTAAATCCTCTTTAATCATAAGAGTTCACGCAAGGTGTGTGGACCTTCTTGTCTCTATTTGAGTGACTTCTGTGTAATTCTGCTGAAGTTTTCTTTCATCCTCTGTCTTTCCTGTTCCAGTGAAATCTTTCATAACCTCAACACATTATACCAGACCTTCATTTGCTTTCTGGGATGCTTCTTTACCTTGCAGTTACAACCATTTTCGAGTATTTTTTCTCAGATTCTGGATACTTGAAATCCTTGTTGCTTATTTGATAAAATTCTGTAACACTGACCTATTCTATATTACATAGTAATTATTTCTATGAACTAGGGCTTTTTCAGAGTTATTATGGCCTGCTGATGAGAAAGTAGTGAAAATCCAGAGGGTTTTGGATAATTTTTTTTCCCTGGATTTTTGTGCAGCTGCTGCCTGATGTTGAGCAAGTCACTTTCCTCCCTGTGTTTGTTTTGCAATCTATAAAGTGGGGCAAGATCACCTTCACCTTTGACAGTTCTAAAAAATAAGAAATGTTCATGATTTTGCTGTTAATTAGGCATCCAAGGCAAAAATGGTAAAACTGTCCTCTTTTCCATTTTAATCATTTAGTATAGGAAAGACCCTAGGTAAAGATCTCTCCTCAAGAGGATGCAAGATTAGAGAAGGGTGCCTGGTTTACTCTTTTACAAGAGAAGTAAGGATCTAAAATTCAGCCAGAGAGCTAAATCAGATCAAAAGCACTACTTAGTCAGCAGAAAGCTCTGTCTGTGAGACTATACAGGAGCAAACAGGGGAAAGTGAAACCAGGGTTTGCTCTGATGAGGAGAGACACGCATCTGGACTTCATTGTAAAATTAAAACTTTTAATGTTGAAAAATAAAGTCATGCACGTAAGTTTCTTATTGTACATGAGAGTTTGTACATGAACAAACAGTTCTTTTCAGTAGTACGAGCCAAGGTAGGTCCTCTGCTGGCTTTTCCTCCCCTGTCCTGAACTTCACAGAGAGAATTCAATGAAGAAAAGAGGTTATCTTCTCTCAGAAGAATTTGTTCTTTCTTTAGCTAATCAGTTACACTTCACAACCTCTCAACAAACCAGCTTTTTTATAGCGTGTTTAGAGCCACTACTGCCTAATCTCTTTCGTGCCACCCTGTTTCCTGAACTGTTCACCTCTCTTCACCATTGCATTATAATATCATATGTTTTGAATGAGCATAAGAGGACGTCTTATTGACCAAGATCAACTCATCGGGGAATTATTACATTTTTTGGCCTCTTTTCTATTAATTAATTTGCCATATCTTAAGTATTAACATCATCTCCTGAAATTATTTTTCTTATTTTACAACATAAATGCTTTCAGCTTTGGGTTTCATAACATTGCAACTTTCTCCTGCAATTGAGAAAGGCCTGATACTTACTAAAATATTTTCAAAATTTTCATCATACTTCCTATAAGTAATGTCAAATAAGGCTAGTTCAGTGGTCTGGGTTCACTTACTGGCAGCCTTTAAAATAACCCAAAACAAAACAACAGATAAATGTAGAACAAGGAAAAGAAAAATGAGGCCGGGGAAGAAATACATTGTTTGTTTTATTGTTTCCTTCAATGGGAATTGGGTAGTCTGGCTAAATTGTTTTTCCATCCCTGCACATAAAAATGAGATATAAAAGTAACAAGGTAGTACTGTCGTATCTACTGGCTTAATCTTTTTTAAAGCATAAAAAATAGTATTAAATGCATTATAAAAATTAAAATGCAGAAGTAAAAAGATCACTGAAGAGTATTCAATAACAAGCAGTTATTCTTTAACAATAGGTTTTAAAGTTGAAAGAGCAAGATGCATTTTAATTATGGCAAAAATACCTGTAGAAAGGAGGGACTGCAAAGCTGAAATAGGCTGCAAAAATATTGTGTAAAACATTGAGGTCTTATGTGACTTGCAGTTACTACACCTAGTGTATGTTCTTTTGGTTTGTATTTTTCATTCCTCTACCTGTTGCACCCATCCACCTTTCCATCCAGTCAGTCTCTCCATTGTATCTCTCCACAAACCTACAACAATCTATTAAGGACCTCTCTTTTTCACTTATCTCTGCTCCACTTTGGCTTGTTTCTTCATGTAGGTCATTAGGAACACTGCAAGACAAATAATAGTACTGACTCTCAAATACTTTAAAAAAAAATCCTATTTCTCTTACTGTTTTAAAAGCGAGAGCAAGGAGATGGGTACGTATAAGGTATGGAAGTAGCAAAACTTGCGAAATGGTACAGGTGTCAGAGGTTGTCTGGTTTATATCTGTAAGAGTTTTACAGATTGCTAAAACTTTGTTTTGATTTCTGTGTGTGCCATTTGCTTGCTCTAAACCTACCTATAGGCAGTGCTGTCAGCTCTGAAGACTAAGATTTTTTCATTCTGTTCATAATTAATACTCCACAGAAATTACTTTGTAGTTTCTTCCATTGTAGCATGGAAACCCTTTGTCACTGTGTTTCCTTGCTCGTTAGACAAAAACGTTGAAACAAGTGTCATAGTTTGAGGGGTAAAAATGCTACTCATGGTGATTGTTTCCTCACCCTTCATCTGGTCACACTGTAAGTTTACCATCATGCAGTTCAATACTTAAGCAGATGACAAGAGGTCTATCACAGGCAGCAATGAGGAAACAGGTTTTAGAGTGCATCAGACTGACCTACGTAAAGCTACATTAATTGGAGTTGGTACACTCTAAACTGTCAAATAAGGTGGAATGAAATGTCAAGGTTAAAAATGTGTGAATCATCATAGCAGTTATTAAACTATAATAAAAACAACAGCCTCAAATGTTTTGAAACTACGAAACAGCACTTTTGGCGGAACTGTTAGAATGAGGTTGTAAAGACCCAAAAAGATTGTGTAGCCTTGTGTATTGCAGGAATTAAAAGTCTGTATGGTGACACTAAGGATAAAGATTAGAGGAACAGATTGTATTAGTAATCCTTATATCAGACAAAATATTTATTTTTCTACCAATATATGTCCTATTTGTGACACAACCTCAAATCTTATTATTTCCCTAGGCCACTGAAGTGCTGCCAACCACTGCACTGAAATTACTAGAATATGTTATGCACAAATGAGAGATCAGTATAAAATAATACATAATAACAAAATCCTTAGCTGCTCTTCTAAGAGCATTATCCATGCCAAAATAGTTGTTATTTGGATGTAGAGGAAAGATCTAATACTCATTCCATCCTCCTGCTTAGTATTTCTCACTGATTATGTACATAGTGTCAGTTTTTAAAGGTATGCTCTATTATTTACCTGTGAGGCTTTTTCCCACTGTAAAAGTTGTAAATCTGTGGTATCCTACCTGTATCTACTTAACTATGGCAATTCTATTTCCACTATATATTTTATTAAGAGAAGTTTCCATAACATTCCCAGTGCCTGAAAGTTGTAATGCTGGGTTTATAAGTGCATAAAACAAGGATAAGGTAATAAGTGAGAGGGGCCTTGGAGGTAGACAGTTTTCAGAGGGGCAGAAGGGGACTAGCAAGAATAGGAAGCAATGAGGTGTGAAAAAATTGAGTTACATGTGTCCAGTAAGCAAAGCAATTGTGTTGACATCTAGTTTCCAAGGTGAGGTTCCTGCATTTTTACCCAGCAGAGAGTACAACCATCCAGGCCATGAGCAGCCAGTTTCTCCAAGAGAATACTGAGAGAAACAGTGTCAAAGGCTTTATTAGTGTCTGCACAGGGCAGAGAACTTCCACAGCTTCTCCCTAACTGAGCAGGTCATCTTGTAACAGAAAAGATCAGATTAGTCAAGCAGGACCCACCCTTCATAAGCCCTTGCTGCCTGGGCCTAACCATCTTGAATGGCATGTGGTGATACTCAAGATGATCTGCTCCATAGCCTTCCCTGGCACAAAGGTCAGACTGGCTTGTAGTTCCCTGTAGGTCCAGCAGGGTGCCTTCCCTAGTCAACTCACCAGCTGTGTCAAGAAGTTATCTTCCACACACTTCAGGAGCCTCCCAGATGGTTTCCTCTCTGCTGTACTGTATTTCCAGCAGATATCTAGTAAGTTGAAGTTCCCCATGAGAACAAGGACTAGCCATCATGAGACTCCTCCCAGCTGCTTATAGAATATTGTGTCTTTCTCTTCATCCTGGTTGTGTGGTCTGCCACAGGCTCCCACCATGATATCTGTCTTGTTGGCCTTCTCCCCAATTCTTAACACTGTCATCACCGTCACTCACCTCTGGACAATGAAAACACTCTCTGACATACAGGGTTACCCTACTACCTCTCCTTCCTTGCCCATCCCTTCTGAAAAAATAACCTTAGCAGGTGTCTCCAGAAATGCCATCAATCTCCACTACTCAATATCCTCACAGCTTAGAGCTTCATCCTTCTCTTTGGCTGCAGGAGAAAAGCACAGTAGATCCGTTTGAAACATTAGTAGTTATTTTAGAAGCATCATATCAGATTACTTCATTATTTTTTTCTCAAGTAAAATGGTTACTAGCCAAGATACTGAAAATAACTGGTTTGGATTGAATTGAACATTTTGATCAAAATGACACATTTTTGTTCTGATATTTTGTTTCAGTATTTTTCAACTTCTAGTAAAATTGCAGTATGAAGTTGAAATGAGTGATTAAGTCAGAAAGTGGAAATGTTTCATTTGAAAATTGGTTTGAGTATACATTTCAGTGGGGGGGGTGTTAAAACCAACGGGGGGTTTTTTCTCCATTTTACAAGAATGGTCTGATAACTCTAAAACTAAAAGGTTGTTATAGTTAACTCCAAATCTTTAGAGAAAAATGTCTAAGTTAGATTTAGTTTTCTGTAATTGTATATTACCACATTTGGGGTTTTTTTTCCATCTACTGTGTCCCCTGTTTTCCCTTTGGCTGGGATTTGGAAGGAAAGAAGAGGAAATGCAAGGAGGCAGTTGCTCTTCATTCTTATATAGACCTGTTGAATCTGTTAGAACATCAAAAGTGGAGACAACAGGGTCAAGTTTACATGTTCCTGCACCTTTTTTAATCCGTTACACCTCAGCAAAATCGATGTGAAACATAAGTGTACTGACTTCTGTAACATACCAACTTTTCACTCAGTTTTCACAGAAAGAATTATAATGAATGGTTGTGCTTTGGGCAACCAGAGCACAGCATGCTTGCACTCTGTTCTGATGAATAGTATTGTGCATAGAATTTTTTCTGCAGCTTGTAAGACAGTGTTAGACTGCTTGCCATTTTAAATAGTGTTTTTAGGGGCAATGTGTGTTGTGGCCCAGAAATTAATTTAATTAGCCTTAGTCCACAAGGTTCAATCAAAACTGAAATTATGGCATTATCCAATATGTTTAAACAAAGTAAATGTGTCAAAATGGCTTTATAATCAAATAATTATTTGAAGGCTCTCAGGGACATTTATTAAGCCAGATAGGTGTACAGAGAGCACAGGCAAATGTCAGAGAGGAGTCTAAAATCAGCACTGCAAATGTTTTTCCTTGAGCTTTCCATCAGCTCAAAGTAAACTTGATGGTTACTTGGGAAAGCATTTAGCTTGATATTGTACCATGCTGTAGGGGAATTCTCTAAAACTGGGCTTGAGTGAGTCTGTGGAAGGCATTGACAGCAAGCTGTCAGGACTACAAAACCATGATGCAAAGATCTGTGACTGGTGTCCTTTGTGAAAAGACATACAGTTTTGTATGCATGCATTTAAGTCACGCATGTAACATATTTAAGTGCACAGCCTCTGTGAAGGCACTAGAAGAAAGCACACAATGAAGGCACTAGACAGGAAAATTCCATAGATAATGTGATGTCAGCCATTGAATACTGGGATTCAATTGTCATGTTACAGATGCTTATTTTTCTTGGGATACTTTCAGTTGTAGTTTGCAAATAAATTAATTGATATGTATGTAAGTCAAAAGTAGTTTGACAAAGGTTCCAAATGCTTTAGAACTGTAAGAATACTGATATTACTGAAGCAGAATGAAGTGCAAATATTTTCTGGACTACATACGAACAGTATGTATCACATAACTGCTTGCTGTGTCTTGCCAGCTTCTTACCACTGTCAGGGGGTTTACTGTTCTGTGTTTAAAAGAACAACCCATATCAATCTAATTATGTGTTCACTCAGGCTTAGCTAAATATTTGTAAAGAGAAAAGATGACCTGTGCACAGAAAAAAAAAAATCCAGTCATTTTTAATTGTTAAGACAGAGTAGAGCAATTTTGTGTTTGTTTGCAAGTATTAATATGTCCTTCTGGAAATTGCTTAGTACAATTTAGTTGATAAAATATCATCATTCTGAAGGAGAAAACCTTTTAAATTCTGTATATAATTACATTGATGCATAACTGAATTAATTATACTTTCCTGTGAAGAAAATGCTGGTAAAAAAGACAAAGTTTGGGCATCTTCATTAAATTCTTGACTCTAACAGCTTTCATGCCTAATTTGGGCACATTTCTGGTTGTCTGTACATCATTCCCTTCCTCATCTAAAAAAAAAAATCATAAGCTTTTCTAATCTCCAGCCATGCTGTCAGGAGTAATTTGCTAATGCCCATAAAAGCAAAACAGCCTAAAAATAAATAAATTTTCACCTGGATTTCCCTAATCTGATTTACAACACAGCTGCATAAATGCTTGTGCCAGTGAAAAAGGAACAAGATCAAGTGGTGGGGTGAAAGGGTGGGCAAATTGCTTCTTTTGGAACTGCCAGCTTAAAATGTTCGTGAAATATCACCTTTAATGGTTCTTAGAGCCTCTGAATACACGAAGCTTAATAGCAGCCTGTTTTAATCATGCATGACCAGTTCTTGCTAAAGAAGGAAAGCTCACCATGACTTCAAAACAAGCAAGGTTTTAACTCACCTGAAAGAACATAATTGCTGAAGCTGTTCCCCATCACAGCTATATAACTCAAGCTTAAAAATGCTAATAGTATACAATCTCTGCACAAGTACTAATAATTTTCCAGATTTAGAAGCTTTCCTCCCTCCCTCCCTTCCTCCGTTTCTCCCTCCCTCGCTTCCTCCCTTCCTCCCTGCCTCCTTTCCCCATTCCTCCCTCCCTTTTCTTTTCTTTTCTTTTCTTTTCTTTTCTTTTCTTTTCTTTTCTTTTCTCTTGTCTTGTCTTGTCTTGTCTTGTCTTGTCTTTTCCTTTTCTCTTTTCATTTCTTTAACAATCAAAAGGTAATTAAGGTTGGAAGGGAAAGGACCAACTTCAGAGGTAAAGTGGGTGACTCAGGACCTTGTCCAGTTCAGTTTTGAATATTTCTAATGGTAGAGCTTCCACAATCTATGTGGTGGAGTCTTTGACCCATGAAAAACTACTTTGAAAGAAACAACACTGATAGTCAAGCTCAAGATTTACATATCTTGATAAATCTCTCCTAGCTTATCATTATCAGTGTTTTTAGAGAAGTGTTTCAAATAGTTTTCACACCATCTGTCTTGTTCCCATTCCTCATCCTTATTTGAAAATAACACCTTTTCCAGGGTTGCTGGCTTTGCCTGCAGGTTGTCACCTGTGGGGATATAGCAGTGTTCTGTAGTTATTACACAGTAAAGCTAGGGTTGGCTTCCTGCAGTTAATTCTGTAACTGTGTCACTTTTAATTAAGGGCATGTAATACCTTTAAAAATAGTGTAATAATGGTCCATTCACTAGGAAAAAAAAACACCTAAATGCCACAGTAAATTTCTTGATGTAAAGCATGCAGGATTTGGAAGAGACAAACAGTTCAAAAGGCATTTAATTAAATGGAAATTTAAAGTTAATTTATCTAGTGTTTCTTCATTAATTCATTGAATTTTGCACATTGGGTTGTATCTGTTAGTGTGTCCTTTCTTCTGTCTCTGTAAACTGAATCAAAATGGAATGGAGGTCTGTCTTTGCTTATAAAATAATCCAAGTGAAATCCTTCTGGTGCCGTATCTTTTTTGAAAAGAATCCCAATATGAAGAGTTGTCCTTTAAATGTGTAACTCCAGTGTGTTAAGATGTGGCAAGCTGGGTGTCTAGAGTTTTGAGAACTACTGTTGTTGCAATTAAGAGAGCTGCAATGTGTTATTGATGCTGTAGTAGCAGCTAAACTGAGAGGGGCTAAGGAAATCTGTCAGACAGGAATCTAGTTCTGCAAGATTATGAGCTGCACAGGAAGCTCAGGCATTTCTACCTTACCTCCCTCTGAATTCTTCAGAGGACCTGAATGTGATCCAACAAGGTGTTAGTGTTTAGCATTGTGATATTTACACACTGGCATGGTTTAAGTAAGCTCTCTTAATATTCTGTATTGCTGTGGGCTGAAATGGGAGTTACCAAGATGTATAGTAGCCGTTGGCTTTGCTTTCAGCCTATATTAAGATACATTGCTTTTTCTATACCATTTTGTACAGAATATGTACCGTACTGTCTTTTTACAAAGGATGAAAACTGGTCTTGCTTTTTCCTGCTGTTTTGGAGGGGAAAATTTTGTCTGCTTTTGAAGGTAGCTATTAACAAGATAATTATGTTCTCCCTTAATAGAAAAATATTCATAGCTGAAGAAGCTGTAATTAGTCTCACCCTAAGATACTGGGATTTTGAACAAGAAAGGGAATAAATATAATGGATTGTGCTTCTTGTAAATGTATAGATACATTCAGGAGATCAAGAAAGACTTTACAGGAACATGTGCAGCTAAGTGTTTTCCATTTACAAATTCTAAGTTTGATTGCATGTAATTTAAGCTTGATTACATGTGGGGAAAATTGTTTTTTTTCTCTCTATAGATTGTGGAATTTACACCATTTTGTAATAAGCAGGGCAGGAAACACAGCATCATTGGGAAAAATAGCAAAAGATCTATAGGTGCAGATGGCTGGTTTCATTTCCTTCCACCTGCTGTCTTACAGAGTGATACCTGAATGTCCTAGTTTTGGCTGGGATAGAGTTAATTTAGTTTTTTGACTTTCAGACCAATGACTACCTCATATGTAGTCCACTGGGGCAAGCTTCCCATTCCAGATTTCTGCAGGATGAGAATCATAACTCTGGTGGTAACCAAAAAACAGATGGGGAAGATCAGGGAAAACCTTAACAGGATGTACACTAGCCAGAGTCTGGGCATTAGTGGGAGGAATACGTATAAACTTCTATGGCTCCACCTTGTTCTTTGTCAGCTCTGTCAGTCCATTTCCACGGACTCAAATGCAGGTTTACTGCTGAAGAGTGTAAGAATCATAGCACAATTCTTATCGTATGCATAGCAGCATATAATGAAAGCCAAAGAAAATAGTAGAATGGATATGTGAGACATCCTGATATCAAGTTAATTTTGCTCTGCAAGTGGGGAATTCCTGCCATTTCAGATGTCAGAGGAAATCACTGAGCAAAATACTGTGCTCTGTAGCATACAAAAAGTCTTGTTAAATAGTAGGAACAATCTCTTCTGGTCCTGAAACTACCACTTTTATTTAACTGAATGTGAGCTTTTCTGCAGTCCCACTCTGATGTTGAAACATCTAACAGTTATTAATTCGTTCACTCAGCCTCTTAATTAAATAGAATTAAATACAAACAATTCAGGTTTCAAGAGCAGGAACTAAGCAGCAGAGATTTTTGAAAGGTTTTTTGAAAAGGAGAGAATCTGCAGATTCTCCAGAACCCGACACACACTGTTGTGAGGTGCAATAAATATACACATACCATACATTATAAATCCGTTTTCTAGTGAGAAGGATTGCTAACATTTAAGATTGCAGCTGTTACACCGGTAACTGAAGTTAGGCGAACTGTTTGTAATGCAGATATATCTGTTCCTTATTATAGGTACGATGTGATGGTTCCTTGTAGTCAAGTGTAGGGGTATGTCTGTTCCCTCAGGCTCTAAGGTATTAACCCATAACCAATCCTGGATAGCAGGACTGGAATGAGCCTCTTGAAACCATCTTGTGTGTCCCCCACTTCAAGACAGGATGTCTCTATGCGTGTCCCTGCTGCCAGATATTTGTCTAGCTTGCCTTTTTGATGCTCCTAGAATCACCTAGGCTTGGGTTTTTTCCTCTGCTCGCTTCCTGTTTCATTCATATTTCTAGACTGAATTTCTTCAGTTGTAGTTGAAGGCTATTACTTCTTTTCTTACCTTCCATAGGTAAAAAGAAAGATCATTTTCTTCTAATTTTAGTTTCAGAAATGAGATTCACATAAGTAAAAGATACATGTTTCAAGTTCAACTCATTTAACTTCCTTCAACTTAAACAAAATGTTCTGTATTAATTTGAAAGCTTTGGTAGGAATTAACGAGTAGTGTCTGACTCTAAAATTCAAGTTTTGTTAAATGTTCATAAATAGCTTGAGTTTGTCACCCCTCCCTGATAGGAGGACAGTTTCATGTTTTAAATTTTCATCTCATTTCCTTTCTGAAGACCGATTTTAGGTTATAGAATTGTAGAATATTGGAAACTAGGGAGAATTAGGGAAGTAGCGTGACATCTTCCTGATCTTAGTATTGAGAACCATGTACAGACTACAAAATCATCTGAAAATTTTAAAGCTACACAGAGGAGCTTGATTAAGATAAAGGTACAGTTCTATAAACCAGTCTAACTGAAAATCTCATCTCCTCCGTAAAACAGTTTTTCTTCTATTACTTTTAGTATATTCCAGTATTATCTTGTCATCATTTATGGTTAAAGAAACACCTAGTGAATTTCTCATATTGAAAGCAAGCAAATGATACCAGATAAAGGAAGAGAAAAATAACCCTGGTGTAGGCTTTAACATGACAAAAAGTAAATAAACTGTTCCATTAGTCCAAAAGTCTATTAACACTGAAGGCTGATTATGTGCTGTGTTACCTTTCAGTCTGAGACAGGCACAGAGTGGTTCAGTCATTCCTCTGATAGACTTGTTGAGTTCCTGTTTCTCCTTCAGACTGGACAAACAGCTTGAGAGAGTGGAGACATAAAGATAATGCTTTTTTCTTTGGCTAGCAGCTGCCCGATACCCCAGAATATCAGAATTCATTCCTTTCCTTAGGCTATGGGGAAGCATCTGAGGACAACAAATTCTGTCATATATTCACAACCTCATAAATATTGAAATCCTTGATTTTCTCTGTAAAGACAGCAACTGTGTATTTTCATGCCCATAAATAGAGCTGTGAGTACACTCAACAGGAGCTTTATCTGATTGCTGTCTTTAGTAACATATCTGGGGAAAAGAATGCCATAAGAATCCAGCATTAAAAGATAGTGTTTAAAATGCCTTTTGATATTTATATGTAGAGAAAATTATGAAATGGCGCTCTCAGGCACTGAATATCTTGCTGTTGTTTTCCCTGCACCTGATCTTTTCACTTGCAGTCAGTCTGATGTGGAGAGATCCATTTAAATGCAGTGGCAGGATGGTGAGGCAGGTGTGCAAGAGGAAGCCTGCACAGCTTCCGGAGCTGCAGAACAGACAGTGAGGCAGGTAGGACTTGGGTTTTTCTCAGTGACTCATGTGAAATACAGAAGATGGCTGTTCTGGTCTGGAAATTAGAGTTTTGTATTGCAGAATTTTGCCCGATGAGAGGTCTGCTAAAACTGGGAAAAATCAGGAGATTACAGACCAAGGGAGCTTGCGCTGTCCCACTGAGCTCATCAAAAGACTGTATAGCAGCTCCTGAATCACGACTTGCTGCCTACAGTATTTTTCCAGTGTAAACTGGAAGAAGCCGGAGCTGGTTTTTCTCCAGTTACTTAGAAAGGTTCACGTTTTGTGAAATCTCTTATGCAACTTTCTGGGTAAATTAGCAGCCTTAAATCTTAAATCTGTAAAAAACTCTACAGACTTTTTAGGCTGACCAAGCACAAAGTAAATTACAAATGTGCAAGAAGCTGTCCACTTGTTACCAACAAGAGTTGAGCTAGAAGTCCTTCCAGAAGTTGGCAAAGTTTCAGACATGTGGAGATCGTTTGAAGAGGCTGTGAGATGCCTTAGATGTCTGTACTGAAGGAAGTGACATGTCCTCATGCACATAAAAATCTGCTTTGTAGGGGAAAAGACCATCTCAAATTCATGGTGGACAGGATAGGGCAAAATAGGCCTAACTGGCTGCAGCAAGGTTGATTAGTATTCAACTGTAGCAAAAACTTTCTCACTGGCATAAAGCAGTGGAGTAGATGGTGAGGGCAAGTGAAGACATATTTATTCGTGAAACCAGATTAGAGAAAAAATAGAGTCAAGATTAATCTTGAAAGCAGAATTACCTTACTTAGATATTCAGTACTGAAATAGGGTGTCCGATTCTGGAGTTTGTAATTCAGGAAAGACAGTGATAAAAATTGAAAGACTTTACAGGAAAGCTATAAAAACATGCATTATACAGGAGCACAGTCTATGTAGATTAACAGTGCAAATTTTAGTTGTCTATAGATGTCCACACCAAAATGGAAATGTGATACTAGAACCTTAGATCTGAGAAACAATGATATAATCCAACAGCTGGAAGTAGAACATAAAAAAAACTCTGCTATAATCACCTCCCAGGCAATATTTAAATCAAGTTGGGATATTCTTCTTTGAAGACAGAAGAAAAATACCCTGATAGGAATTAACTGATGTACAGAGTATTAGCAGAGTGGACCAGACAATAGCTCTGGATTTATGCTGGAAGAGCTGCCACGTAAGTGTTGACAGAATCCCATACTTCATCAGTTCAAGCAGAGGTGGAGAGAGAGAGAGAGAGAGAGAGAAATTGTTCATTATTATGTTAAGCATAACAATAGCAAGCCTGTTCTATTACTTTGAGAAGGAAGGAGTAGAAAGTAAGAAAGCAGAGCCATGTATTTGTATGACTCTAGAAAAATTTAGTTATAAGTGTGGTTCAAGCCAGTTGAAAGGGATGAGGAAGGAAATTGTTCTAACAGAGTAATCTAATTACCTCTAATGAACTAAATTAAAAAACAAAGCAAAACAAACAAGGCACCACACCAAAACAGATTAAAAAAAACAGAAGTAATAGAGATTTTTAAAAAAACAGATTTATTTTTTTTCCCCAGTACATATAAGAAGGTTCAGGGACAACTGAGTCGTAGATAACTGAATCTTTATATTAGTAGTCAGTTCAACAAGCCTCTATCCATCAAACAGTACTTCTGTGTTTAACGAATGTGTGAAAAATAATACATATAGTAGTTATAATTATCTAGTCAATATAAATAATACATATATATAAATAATTATCAGTTTATGTGGTAGGCCATTTCATGATATAATCATCACTTAGTTTTTAATGTTATCTGTTGATTGCACGTACCCTCTTTCTCTGTTATCTTCTTAAAGCCACCTAAAGTGTAAGGGCAAAGGACAAGGTGAAACCAGAAAGCCCAAAAAGTCTTTCTAGGCTTCAAACTCAGAATTTTTGTATGTTCTTCCTAAGACTGATCTTTTACATAAGCTGCTTTTATTGCTTCCCCTGTATGTATTTGACATTTTTGTTGTTTATTTGGGGTTTGGAGGAGGCAGGGGGATATCTGAAAGCTTTCTAACATGAAGCTCTAGCAACTTGAAACCTCGGCCTGTGGTTTGCTCTTTGGAATATAACATCTTTAGTTATTGTGTGCATTGAGAGAAAAATTCTGGTAATAAAGGATTTGCTCTGGATGACAGCAGATGATTCATCAACCTGAGGTGTTTTTGTTTTTTTAAATTTTCTTTTCTGTGAAAGAGCTTATTTTAAATCTTGCAAAATGTAGGTTTTTCGGAGTTTTTCTATATGAAGTTGCCAGTAGACATACAAGACGTTATTGGTGTTGTGGTTTAAACCCAGCCAGCAACCCAGAAAACCACACAGACATTCATTCACTCCCCACCCCTTCCTCCCCCCACTGCTTCTGGAGGGATGGGGAGGAGAACCAAAAGAATGTGACTCCCACGGGTTGAGATAAGAACAATCCAGTAACTAAGGTATAACACAAATCACTACTGCTACCACCAATAATAATCATGATAAGGGAAATAACAAGGGAAGAGAATACCACCACTCACCACCTGCCGACTAATACCCAGCCCAACCCTAGCAGTAATCTAGCCCTTCCCTTGCAAGTGATCCCAGCTACTTGGCTTCTCTGCCTTCTAATTCATGACCGTCGGCCCCATTGCACCAGCATTGGAGCAGCCAGGTGATGATGTGCTCCCCTAGTTGAAGGGTAAAATCTTTTCACATATTCTGTAGCTCGGTTGAGGTCCGGGGTCAGGAAGTCACCTCTTCTTCCTCTGATTCATGTACTAATAACTCCTGATCAGATGCTGTCGGTAGTGAGTACATTGTTTCTTCATCTTGCTTCATCTTGCTTCATCTTTCTTGCCTCTTTTTTGCTTTTCCCCTTGCGTACAGGGGCAACCAATATTGTCATGAATTGGTCCTCTTGTTTAGCTACAGTGATTATCATTGTGGTCAGCGTTGCTGCAGTATCTGTTGTTGGGGTTTGGATAGCTGCTGTACTTGTCACTGGGGCTGGTGTAGCTGCTGTGCTTGAAGCTGGAGTAGCTGCACTGTCTTTTGCAGTCAGAGCAGTATATCAAGCTCAGAGTGCTGAGCCTTATCAATGTCATTTGGAAAAAGCATTGTACTAAGAAAGAATACAGATCTTGAACAAACAGATGTCTTTTATTATCTTTGTAAGCTATGAAAGGTCAGTTTTCAGGCAATTTTATATGTATTTTTCACATCCTTGTTTCTATAAGATTCAGGCAGCAACCATGCATAGTATATGAATGAGTATATGATGGCACAGCAATGTCAAAGTTTGGAACTGTTTTGCTATACACACAGATCAACTGAGTAACATTGAATGAGCCAGGCTCAGTGTCCTCCCTGGCTGCGCCCCTGTTGTTCAGAGTTGTCAGAAGCACGCGTGCAGTCTATTTGAGAATTGTCTGTTTGATGGCATGGGCCTGTTGTTGTTCAGCCATAGCCGGATAATGCAGTTCTACCATCACTTACTTGCAGTGGTTCAAGGTAACTCCCCTTACCTGGCTTATCTTGTATGTTTGATATTTGATCTGGCTTATCTGGTGTGTGATGCTTGTCATATCAAATTGAAATACATGCTTTGAGAGCATGTAAATTAGTATCTGACAATATATTGGGTATTTTTCTGTTCTACAGGCATGGAGTCCAGCAGACAGTTCCCCTGAGGCATGCTGTTCTGCTTCAGAATGACTTTTTTCAAGCTCAATGACATTCCTTGAGAGGAGTGTTTCCCCAGCCTGTAGTGCACTAGGAGAAAAGACCAGTGGGCTCACTACAATATTTTAAACAATCATTAACTGTAGATTATTTCAGGGCTTTTGATACTTCCTTATCATGTTGTTTTGAGGCAAATGGGCAGTATGGTGATGGTCAGGCATGCTGACTGACGCATTTTTGTGACTAATGCTGACTCTTCACAGTGCTTCACTTTCCCCTCACACTACCAGGATGTACCTGTGAGTGATAAATCCTTCCATCCAAATAGCCTTTGCATCACTTCTTATATGATTTATTGAACTACAAAAGGACATGCACATAGTAGATGCTAACTCTCAGTATTTTCTGGGTGCAAGCACACTCTTCTATCCCAAGACAACATCTGATGGAAAGGTGATTTTCAACTTTAGCATCTGTGAAATTATCAACCCTTTTCCAGAATGAATTCATATGAGAAAATACAAGTGTGAAACATTAAATTTTAAGGAGAATAAATATTTTAAAATATTGCCAAAGAAAAATTTCCTGCATCATTATAATCCCTTTCCAACCAGAGGTATAGCTCGTTTCTTTCTGATGTATGGGGTTTTACAAGATCTTTCTTTATTTTCATCCAACGGTGTTGTAGTTCTGAATGATAAATCTGGCTTATTGGAATACTGAAGGATTTTGAGTGTTAAATTACTCTGAAGATTCCTTGCCTGCATTTGATCCTCTCCTCAAGACCTAAATAAGGAGGGAGAACTAAAAGCAAGTGTGCTGAAGAAACAGAAATGGCAATTTGTTTCGTTTGAGCACAAGTCAGAACAAATGTCTTTCTTTTATGTTCTGTGGAAACAGAAATGGTTTCCCTCTTAGTATTGCACTGTCATTAAGGCTTTCTCTGTGTATTTTTGCAAAGTTGCAAAAGTAAAGGCACAAACCCTCAGTTCACTGCAACAGTGAAACATCTTTACTCTTTTAAGTAACAAGGAATTGTTGTTAAAAGCTCGGGAAAGTACAGAAACAGCTGTACAGGTGATAGAACTAGCTTGAGCATAGCTGACAGCAGTCTGTGAGCCTCCAATTTTATCCTCACACAACCATAACTTGGAAGCTAAAGATAATACCAAAATACATGGGGGGGGGGGGGAGGGGGAATTGAAAATTTCCACTCAAAAAGCTTCCCTTTCCCCATTCCTTTAACAAGCAAGTCTTTGGGAGTTATTTGGGGGTGAGACTTCTGCAAAATTTATAAGACTACTTTGCATGGACATTTCTCTTTCAGTTGAGAAAGGCTTATGCTGTGATATGCGTTAAAGTAAGTTGTGTTAAATATTAATGTTAAACTTATAATTTTTACTAACAAAAGGAGCAAACTTCAAAATGCTGCCAATCCATGTTTGCTGCATTTAATCTACCTAATGGGAAAAGATATTTCCAAAGAGTTGGTGGCACTTGCAAGGGGTAGTAGCATTTCAAAAGTTGTTTGCAGGTTCACTTTAATATTTGATATTTAACGTTGGGGGGGGGGGGGGGGGGTCATTTTAGGGAGAAAGCTGTGATTTTGGACATAATTTTGCAACCAGTTTCTACTTCAGTGCCACTATTTGAAACAAAGTCTGCTTGGAAAACAGAAAATTCTTGAAAGCAAGTCCTGCAAAAAGACACACAGGTGATAGCAGAAGAAAAGCCAACAATCTTCTGCAGTACTCTTTGATGTGATGTAGTATGCTTTGTTACTAGTTCTGACATTTTTCAATAACACTGCAAACCTAAATTTTCACTACAAATCCCCTGGCATGCCACTTCTGCCCCACTCCCACCTGCTACCCACTGATGCAGTTGCAGAGTTGACTATATATTCTTGGTTCAATTGTGTTGTAGGAATTACTTACATAAGTATGACAATTAGCATCAAGAGATTATGGCTCTGTGAGGTTTTTGGTGCTTTCTATCTTCAGTTACTGTGATATTATTCATTTTACTTTTGACTTTAGTAACCAATTTCTGTTTATGAAGAGCATATCTTTTGAAATGAGATTAAAAATCAGTCAACTTAAAAAGCTGCCTGTGTAGTCAATGTCAAAACTGCATGGATGAGAAACATGAGACTTCTTACACATGACCAGAATGATTTTGAGGAGGAGGTATTAGTTTTGCTGTAGATGTAATGTATTCTATTAAAAAAGCTGAAATAAAAAGTAATATAAGGCAAAATGCAAAATGAAAGAATAAAACAAAATGAAACCTGCACAGATATAAAAAGAAAAAAGTAAAAAACTTATATCCTCTTACAAACTGAATTTATCTCTGCCATACTTAGGTCTGCCAGCAACGTACACTACAAATATGAAACAGTATGTCATTCTAGAGTTTACAAAACATTCCTATCCAGATAATTGCGTGTAGGGCATATGTAATTAAATATAATCTACTGTCACTGACGCTAAAGGTGGTACACCTATTGCAGGAAGACATTTCTATTACAGCTATATATAGCCAAATATCTCGTAACATACCAAGTTCAACCTTCAACAGTATCACAGTGGAAGGTCCTCTTGTATCTAAATCTTGATGTCAGCGTATCTCTTTTTCTAGGTCACATTAACACAGTGGTAAGGGTCATCAGCTTTTGAAAGCAGATAAAATTGTTTTCATAATGTAAAATTTGTGGACTTCAGTAAAATCTCTTTAAAGATTTCATATAAGAGTTGTAAGCCAAAGCAAGTGACTTTCTCCCAGATTTGGATTGATTTGCATGTGCTTCATAGGGTTCATTTCACTCTGTCTGTGCTATTAGTTTTTGCAGAAATTTGCATTGCCTGTTCCTTTAATAGGGATTTGAAGCTGGTTTTGTGTCTGTAAGTTGCACAGGGAAAGATAAGAATCAGCAAGACTATTTTAATTTAATGGTGTCCAAAAAATATGTTTGACAGTACTGTATAGCTGTCTATCATTTTCAGGGTTTTTTTTTGTTCTGTATTGCTGCTCCTGTGTCAATGGCACAAAGTGCTTTCTTGTTTGCAGATTAGAAGGATGAGCCAAAGTGAATGGCAAGAAAAATAAAACATTATATTAAACCTAAGCTGACTCAGGAATTGCTGTTGTCTCTATGCTGAGATCCTGAACTGCTGCTGCACAGTAGCTTTCATGGTGTTCCTTGTGCATTGCAAAGTTTTGGTAAAAGCACAGTTTATTGCTACAGAAAAGTCAGGATCTTGCCTAAATAGCAAGCAGTAGAACAGGGAAGAAAAGCAACCAGAAACATTGTCCAATCTAATTATTAATTTGTTTATGACTCAAAGTGTTGAAAACACCATGATGAACTTTTAATTATTGGTGTGGAACATGGACTTAATGGAGCAATGAGAGCAGCTGGTTGCTAGAATAACCAGAGTTTTCTGTATTGCACTTTCTTATGACAATGTGGTTTAATCAGTGCCATGTAAGATAATTTAGAAAAAATGTCATTGTAATCTGAAACAGAACTGTAGGAGTGTGGTCATGTCACTGATGATTTCATCTATTCATTCCTGCTAGCCTTGAAAAGCCAAGTCAGCTATAAATGATTGAACAGTATTGTGTTCCAGTTCAGCAGAATTGTTTCTCAAAACAAAGCTAGCCCAATGGATAAGTTAGTAGAGATGCTTTGGCTCTTCTCTGTAGAATGCATTAATAAATACTGTATTTGGGGGAGTAAAAACAAGGATGAAAATGTAAAGTACTCCTTACTGCAAGATATGACCTTTTTGGAGTGAGTGTGATACTTTTTAATGGGTGCTATATGGCTGAATAATCCCTCCCAAGGGTAAGGCCCTAGAAGAGAGATGGAGACACAAAGGCTCTGTCAGCATCCCTTTTAGATGCTTGGAGAGTATTTCCTCTGTCCTAGATGAGGCATTTAATGACTGTAATGTTTATGAACATGCATGTCTTCACAGTGAGGGATTGTTGGCTGCTAGGTGGCATTCAAAAGAACCAGCACGCTGCCCATTACTTCTGGTAGGAAATTTTGATGTGAAGGATTTGCATAACGTCCCTTCATTACCTTGGGCAGACTACAGGTTCCCATGCCTTTGGCAAGAGCTGCTTGGATCTGTCTCCTGTAGTTATGTATTTCCTTCCAAACAGTAGAAAAGGCTGAGATCATTCTTTTAAAGTATGGTAGATGTGGGAGTAAAAATGACACCATAAATACTTGCTAGAGGAAGGGAAAGTGAGTTATCACTATGTCGCATAGTTTCCATATTGAAGCGGAAATTTTTATTCCACAGACTGCATACATATTTTATCCAATGTATGTTTTATGCAATACTGATAGAAGGGTGTGAAGTAGCTACCCTATATCAGACAAAATGGATGTTTCTGTATAGCTGGGTAAGTGCAAGTACAAACTCGCACACACATGCACCGTGCTTGGGGCGTTGAAAAATGCGTTACTGGCTATTTAGGTGCTGCAAAGATTAGGTGGATTCCAAGGACTGTGATCCTAGACAGACACAAACACAATTTCAAAGGATTTTTTGTGTGTCTCTTCTTAACATTTATAGTTACAAGCCGATGCTGAAGATGTTTGTGTATGTGGGTTGTCTAAACGTGATAGTAGTTCATTCCATTAACTATGTGTTTGTTGTTCACAGGAATATTAGAGAAGTATCTGTATACTCAGTATTCTTTAATCTGACAACACTGGATATAACTTCATAATCCTACCATCCAGT
Organism: Pezoporus flaviventris; assembly: GCF_033815535.1. NCBI lineage: Eukaryota > Metazoa > Chordata > Aves > Psittaciformes > Psittacidae > Pezoporus > Pezoporus flaviventris. The sequence goes on along the minus strand of NW_026892550.1, from coordinate 36,220,037 downwards.
CTATCATTTTCAAGCAGTATTTTGGCCCATGCTATCAAAATTGGTTTTTTCTTCAATAAGTACTTTTTAAGAATGATTTCCACTCTGTTAAATCATTCTAAAATTCAAATTGCTATCATAAAAGCAATGCATTAAAACACTTTGGGTTTTTTTTTCAATAACACTACTCTCACAGCATCAAAATGGATATAAGCCAATATTTCTCCCTTTGAACAGCCTCCTGGCATGTCTGGTGAATATCTTGAACACTATATAAATATAACTTACAGCCAAAAGTGGTTTACAGCCTTGAAAGCTAACTGAATTAGATTTACTGGACTAAAGCATTAGATATGACATTAGTTTATAGCCAAAATGTTGTTGTCTATGGTTTCCAACAGTTTACATTTTTATTTATGGGAAGGAGACTTCATACTATGCAAGGTATTAGTCTGAAGCTTGTAATTAGTGCTGACAAAGATCATATCATTAGTGCACATGAAGTCAGGAGCACCAAATCCCAGGTCTTTTCCACCACCCAGCAAGCAGCTGAAAGTTCTGAAGCTTTGTTTCCTTTTTAAAGCCTTGCTTCTTTGCTCTTAGGTTCACAGCTTGAGTATCAGCTTAATATCAGCAGCTGAATTTTTGATGGGCCCATGTTTCTGTTCAAACTTGACCTCCTCTAGTTTGGAAACTGCAACCTTATCTGCACTGCTCTGCTGGGCATCTACCACAGGAAGCATCACAAGGAGGGTTTGGTGTTTCCTGTCTTCCCACTAAGATAACAATTGTTTCCTTACTGTAACTCCAAGTTATTTTAAGTCCCTGGCTAGTATTTTTGCTGTGCCAATACAGGGAAGTTTAGAAGGTCCCTGTTTTAACTCCTGATGGTGGTTTCAGACCAAATTATGATAAGCTTTGCAGGTAAAGTTGGCCTTATTAAAAAACAGCAAATCATTTCACAAAAAATTAATAAAATCTACTTGTTAATTCCTTAGCCAGTAAAAAAAAAAATATTACACAGCATAAGCTGCTGTCAGGCTGCTCTTCCCAGCTCCTTTTCCTCGCACCACTGATAGTGTCAGTCTTCAGAGGAACCTCGGGCAGATGACACTGCTGCATCTGAAAGGCCTGCCATAGCTTGTCTCACCTGCCCATACACCACTAGAAATTAACATCAGCCAGCATAATGCTCTGGCTCTCCACTGCAGGACTCACGTCTATGAGTTGCATGTTAGTGACTGAGTTCAATCTTACCTGGTGCTGCCCTAGTTCTAAAAAGCCCAATTCAAACTGATACACAAAGAACCCTGCCATTTTAAGCACCTTTTTCAAATAAAAGCAAACTAATCTGTGGCATAAATCCCATCACTCTGTATAAAATCTTGGCTTCTGTTTTCAGCCCTGCTACTCCTTCATTCCCTGCTACTCCTTCATTCCCTAACCAATCAAATCCTTGCTTCACACCTATTTTCTACTTCTTTTCCTGATTTTGTTCTCATCAGAATCAAAATAAGCTGATCATTCCAACCATGGCTAGCCCCTGCGCTCCCAAACCCTAGCAGTGCTTTCAATTTGCTACTATTAAGGATGCTGGTGACAGGAAGAGCATGTATTCCCCCATTGATAGTCTGTTGCACAACATATATAGTAAGTCTGAAGTATACCTGTTGTGGTGGGGTGTTGGAAAATTTCCCTAGGGTCTCTGCTGCCTTGAGTTTACTACTCTGTCATGGACTAAAATCCCACTTGTCATAGGCATTGAGCAACTTCTGGTGTTGAAAGGCCTGATGAGAGAACAGTGTGACAGTAATGCAGTATGCCAACGTCTCCTTTTTTGGCATTTAGGCAGTCGAAGCCCATCCTTATATAGAATTGCATAAGCTCATTAAAATGCTTGAAGTATTGAGTTGTTCTGATGTTCCTGAACTCTGCCACGGTCTGAGGTGTATGATTAAGACACTTGTGTTTCAGGCAGTCCAGATACCATCCAGCATGAACCAAAAGCCATACGGCAATTGTGGTCATAGACCAAACAAGCATGATTCAGTTGTGCAGAAATTGTGCCTGGTCTGGATCTGGATAGTGTGAGGTCTGTTTGCAAAGTGGCCTGAGCAAATGAACACAAAATCTCCCATGCAGGCAAGTAAACCTTCTGAGTGACCCTCAGCTTAAAAAGCCATGGTATTTTTAGTCTTTCGGGTTAACTTCCAGTAGCAGGTCTTGAAGTCTATCCACTACAATGAGGATGCACCAGACACGCTGCTATTGATTCTCAGTACATTATTTTTCTTGTCTTTGCCCTTGAGTCCTTTGGAGGAACAATGAGGTCTTGACCACTGGGGAGAATGGGATATGATCTCATTTATACTGCTGTATCTTCTGGCTTGAATCCAAAACAAAGTTATTTGACTGCAGGACTTGTGGGCAGTGTGGTTGATCTAGATTTATATTGCAGTGTATGAAAATCTGATCTGTTTTATTTAAGAGTCATAAAATTATGGGCATATTGGGGATATTTGAGTTCATGTGATTTTTTGATAAAAACGTCTGTATGCTCAGTTATGCATAGCAGTCTTCCCTTTCTCCTCTGTACCTCTCCATTGAGTAATGTGCTGTGAAACGGTTCTTAAGCTACTTGAGAGCACCAGTTTTTAATCTGAGAAGCAATTCCTCTGCAGTCTAAGAACAAAATGCAACACTGAGTTATGGGAACATAAATCCTGGTTAACTCCACTAGTTTCTGTTGTCTGTATTTGTAATGATATAACTGAAGGCAAAATTTCATCTTCTATGGTTTTTACATTCTTGAGAATCAATTTTAACCTTTCTCAAAAGGTTATTTTCTATGCAGTTGTTAGTGCATAAATCATTGATCATATTAAACTATACTCAGATAGGGACATCTCAGATTTTCCCTAGCTTGCACCTTATTTTGTTCCCCGATATTGAAGCATATATGTGATTTATGCCACAAAACATCTTGAGAAACGCTACATTCTGCAGATGAGTGTGCATGTCGGAAAGGCACCTTTTCTCATGTTCAGCCTTCTATCCTACCTCAGAAACCAAGACAAATGTAAAGCTGTTCTGGTGAGCTTTCCTTCAAGCTGCACACTTTTTCTGCATTGCTGAATTGTGTTTAATAATTATGAATGGTATGCAGTGTCATAAAGGCTGAACATCATTTGTTCAGCCAGAACCCGGAATACATTTGACAACATATTGAAAGTGAAGACATACCAATTCAAATGTTTAGTAGCTATGCATATTAAATAGCTGTTAGTAGAATCATCAAAATCAATACTTCATTTGTCTCTCAGGATGTGACTGCACTGGAGTTTCATTCATTCCTTGTCTAATTATCCCTAATCTGCTGCTCCACATGCTCAGCAAGTGAAGCAATTGAGATAATAAAGTTGTATTAAGGCGACCCTGGCAATAATGCAAGTGGTTTTGATAATAGCAGAATTTTGTTCATTTTGTTGCTTAGTAACAAAAATACTGCAAATAGGTTGTGTAAAAAAAAAAAAAAAAAAGTAATTTTTAGTCATGTATTCATATTCTGCCTATTTATAGATCATGATTAATGTTGCTGCTCAATTTTGACAAGACACCGTGTTTAGGTTTTGAAGCTGCAGTAAATCAGCAAATGGAAAAGCTGCTTGGCTTGAAATGGTATTTATATATCCCTTTGTTAAGATCCCAAAGCAGCAAATATTAATGTATTTGAGGCCAAAAATATTTTAAAGTTTATGTATAGGGAATAATTTTTTCTTCACTGTAGAGAATCCCAAGTATTTTAAAAACAAAGTACAGTTTTAAAAACTTTTACTGGTATTTTATTAGGCTAAGCAAGAGATTGTCTAATTGGTGTGAGTGCTGGCAAGAGAGGAATGCAGAGCATGATATAGTAAGTGTGTATGTACATGCTTAGATTTCTGTACCATGAGGGCATCTCATGTACAGTAAGAACACCTTGATTTGTCCTTGGGTCCCTCATGCTGTGTACACACTAGGCACATGAGAGTAGCTTTAGGCCAGTGGATTCTTCTGTTTCTTTGTTTGTCTAATGGCACAGGTTTGTTAACCTGGGCCCAGTGAGAAACTCAGAAATGTACTGCTGGGGTGTTGGCAGCAGTATTAGAGAGAAGAGCCCAGCACAGTGCTTCAGTAACAGACTAGAGCTACTAGTACTAATTTCCATAGAATAAAAGTAATTGCATAGATAATAAGCATAATCTTTTCTGGAATGCTACTATCTCATTTTGCATATGAGCTTATGTGTGTATTTTTCTCCAGCCTTGGTCTTAAGGAGCAAAATCAATCTCTGAACTGTAATCCTGACTTCTGTACCTAGTGGGATGGCGCCATAAAGCCTATACCCCCTCAGCTCATGAGAATTAGCGCAGGGTATGTTCATGTAAAAGACCTGAACTGTAAATAAAGAGGTAGAAATTCTTGTCTTGATGTGTAGGAGGTTTGTTTTGACTTCAGTGAGATGACTTTACCTGAGATTTGTGAGTCTGGGACAATTTCCCACACTTAAATAGTGTCGTGAAAGACTGGTAGTGGCTGTTATGAATGGTGTATAAAACATAGGTGAATTAAAGTGTTACTAGACATACCACTAAAAAAGTGGTATTTATGAGGGTTTTGATTATAAATGACCAGCCTGGAGGTCATTCTCAGTATTTGCAGTTCTGACTTTTTTTACTAATTGTACAAATCATCTGCTATTTTTACCTATCCCAGAGTAGCTTAGTGTAAGATATTTTCAAGTTGTTTCTCTCTCACTAGTTAGAACTTGGTAGTGTGGCTGGCAAAGAGTGGAATTACTCCTCTCAGTAGCAAAATTATGACCATCAGAAAAAAAAATTGATCTAAACCCCAAGTATTCTAATAATATATAGTTCTCGTGAACAGTCAGTATTCTGAGAGAAACATTCACTTTTTCCAAATGCTGTTGACTATTAAAGCTTGTGGTTAAGTACACTAGAAATGTGAAAGTCAGTTTGGGTTTTTTTTTAAACAATTCATTTTTTAACTGTAATTATTTGTGATATTATTTTAAATAATATTATTTATTTTCCATGTTATTAATAATCTTTAAATAATTATTCATATTACAAAAATACAATAGGAAACCAAACAAACTTTATATTACTGTCTTCCAAGACATCCTGCATTAATTGTGACTGCAAAGTATGAGTACTATTGATCTTGAGTTTTAACTGTCTTTCAGTAAAAAGCAAAACATTTCAAAGGTGCTAAGTTCCTCCAGTTCTGGGGAGCCCAGATTGCTATTGCTTGGAGTAAAACATTTGAAATGTTTACTCTTTGCTAAAGGTCAGGCAAAATAATTCTTATAGAGAAACTATCGCTACTGAAGAAAAGAAAAAAACTGTTTTTTTTTGAGAAAAGGCGTTGTTAGCATTATTCCAGGGCTTCCTGCCTTCCCAATCATTCAGTTGTGATTGAATTTTCTTGATATTGCAGTTTTATAGAAAAATCATTAACTCTGCAACATTGTGGTCCATGAACTAAGTTGTTGAAACTTCATGGGCTTTGGTTGGTTTTGTTTTTTTATTTTCATTGAGAGGTCAGTTTCTGGAGAATTAAACCTCACAATTTCACACGCAGGTAAATTTTAAGCACTGAAAGCGAATCCCAAAAGCCATCTTCTTATTTGGTTTTCAAATGTTGTTGCATTTTAAGTACATCTGAGAAGATCCAATTACTATAAGCTTTGAGGCAAAACTATATATATATATTTTATATATAATTATACTATTTCCTAGTATTTTTGTCTTGTTACTTTGAAATATGCTGTGAGGACTGGATTTAAGTAGTGATTTCAGCAGCTTATAACCAGTGAGTAAATGTTCACATTGGGTATGTTTGGGTAGCAAGATGATGAATTTCTTTAATTCCTGTAAGTTGGGAAGTGGAGTAACAGTGCAAATCCTGTTATAATGGCAAGCACAGAGAAAGCTAAGAGGTACCGCTTCAAGGGTGTGGAAGAAAGGACATCAGTGTTAGCTTAAGTTCAGCAGAGTAGTTTGATTTTGGAAACTGAAGTATCCTGTAGTGAGTGCATTGTTTGTGTTTGTACCAATGAATAGGGCAAGCTTTATCTTAAGGTGATAGGATTATGCGAGTCAGTCATTTCTTCTTTCTTTTGCTTAATCAAAGGACACTGACACAAATAATACAGGCAACATAATGCTTAACTTGACAGCAATCTTTAAAGGGCTGAAAAATTTCTTGACTGTCCTTAAACAAATTTGCCTCATATTTATGTTGTCTGTAAATAAATACTACCCCAATATATACAGCAGATTATTAAAAAATCTAGATCATCAGGCCATCGGTTTAAAGACTGTTTTTCTTCTGACTGTATATTTATGTTTCTTTTTAACTTCCTCAGGGGTAGGATATTTGTTGCTAACACTGGTAGCAAAAGATCCTTTCATTAATAGTTCTGTATTCACTCCTTGAATTTTTCTGCACTGTTTATGGTATTTCACAACAATATTCATACAAAGTCTTTCACCTTTATAAATGTCTGAGCTCTTCTGATTCAGCAAGCATTGAATTTCTTTTTTTTTTTTTCAAAGTGCAAGGAAAGTATTACATTGGTTTACTGTAAGAATCATGAGCTATCTTCTACAGGTCACTTCAGGGTTATGTTAGCAGAGAAATTAGTATTTTGAATGCTTTGAAACGTTGGTATTGTTTTTTGTGAACGTGTTGCTAAATGTCTTGGACATGTATCACTTTGAATTACAGACTGCTAACCTGAATACATCCCACTGACTTTCTTAAAGTGAGATTACTATTTATTAAAATTCATTTTATCTATGTAACATCTTCTATTAAAACTGATGATCTAATTGAAAAGAAAAAAAAAGCTATATTCCTTACATCATGTACTTTAATGTAATATTTTATCTAGACTGCAAGGCCTTGTTTCCCCTGTACTCAAACTGTCACAGGTATGTAACACCAATATTAGTAATTTTCATACAAGCATAATTTTCCTAAAGCACCAGGAAGTCTCTTGCCCTGAGTGCATTAGGTAACTAAATTACCTGTGTACTATTTAAAAGCATTTACATTAAGAAAATTAAAAGATGTGAGACTACCATCAACAGCAGCTTTAACCATTTTCTCCCTCTTTCTCCCTTCTGGGTTTTATCTTGTGTCTTTCATGTCTCATATCTTCAGACTTCAGCCTTGGCATAAAATAATGGGTAGTAAGAACTTGCTCTCAGCTCCTCAGGAGTCCTCATATATTAGAAATTAAACTGGATTTCTGCTCTTTGGAGTTTCATTAATAGTTCCTGACATTTGTGCATATGTTACATATTTTAAATTACCAGTTCTTGTATAGACATACTAAAAGAGATTCTCAGAATTGATTTCTCATGATGTTCAATCAATATCTGACTAAAGTGTCTATCAGCCTGTTTAAGTTTGAACCCGTTACCCCTTGTCCTATCGCTACAGTTGCTAATGAAGGGTACAGGGGAAGTTTAGATTGGATATAAGGAGG